>NC_049257.1:28428997-31223415 GCF_011100685.1 Canis lupus familiaris
CATCATAATACTTCCTACTAAAACTAGAAGCACTTCTTTGGTCTTTATTTCTTCAACATCATCTCCATTGTCATAATTTGGCTAATGCTATTGTCACATTCAAGAAGGTATATATTTTATCAACAAATAATTCTAATGAAGCTTCTTTCACTTTCAGTAAATTGGAATTAAAATGATGTGAATTTTACATCCTTAATTTAGTTAATAATCTTACATTCTATACAAAAAGCTGTATTGATTAAAAAGACTGTAATTTATTAAGAAAAATGTTTGCACCTTATGTAATTTTTGTGTAATTTGGAAGTGAAATGGACAAACTTTAAAATATCATATATTATAACACAGTTCTTCTACCCCTAACTAGAATGCAGCTTACATCATATGCAGCTCACCTTATGAGTTTATCTGTACCTGAACTGGTCTATATTCTGTTCACCAAGATGTCTCCAGTAATTGTGTACTGAGATACACTGGTAACAGTTCACAGACTTGAAATATGCAAATCTGAACCACATTTTGTGTAGCACTACTCTAAAGAAATCAGTCACAGAGTCAATCACAATATCCACCAAGATAAAACTATCCCTGCTCTTAACTCAGTTTCCTCTGGTCACCAGAGTTTTCAAAACTCTCTATACTGAGCTTTGTAAAACTTATGGTCTAGTCATCAAAAGCATTGTATAAAAGTAAAACTGTCTTACTAATAGCATTAATTGAAATTAGCAAAAGTAGTGTGTGAAGAATAAAAGGGACTGTTGTAACTTTAATTCTAAAATTATCTCAAAATAAATATTTAAAAATGATTTTCCAAAAAATTAATTTCTAAGGATAATAGCTTACTACAAGTAGAGTACATAATACTGCATAACGAAGCTCCATTTGTTCCTGGTAAAAAACCACCTCAGATGACATGAGATAAGTGTTAAGAAACAAATTATTAAGTCCATTATAACATCCTTCTGAGTTTTAGCCTAGAAAGCATTTAATCTCTATCCTTTTCCTAAGATTTTTCCAGTTGGATTTTCTCTATTGTGAGTAGTTGTGACTTTCTATTAGACAAACTTATTTTTGTTGCTAGCTAATGGTAAATTACACATAAAAATTTTCCCCATAGAAATTCATTGTCAGCTAATGAACCAGCCAAAGTTGTATTAATTTGACTGATGTTCATTTTTAACAACCCTTCAGGATAGTTCATCAAAGCCATTGTAGTTATAATATCTGTGGTTGAGAACAACTGGAAGCCTTGCTTACTTGGCTGTAAATCACAGCAAATCAATATATCCTTTCTATCACTTACACAGTTCTCTGAAAATTTCTTATTATGAAGGATAAATAAAATATCAAAGGGATACAATAATATATCAAAAAAATCGAGTGACTTCAAGTTATTATTAGCATTAATAATATACTACACTTGACACTGCACAGAAGCAAAATCCCAAGTTATGATTTTTTACTGTGTCTTGGATTTATTAATTCATTTAGGCATTTTTAGGTTGACAGCTATAGATCTGAATAGAGAGTTTTATTTTTTTATAAGACAAGTACTAAGTTTATATATTCCAAGTAATCACTTGTAAATACAATGCGTTAGTCTAATTGGTCAGGATGGTGATTTTTTTCATGCTCTATAACTGCCAATAAATTGAAGTAAAAAATTGGATACTTTTTAAATGTTAAATAATGCTGATCTTAGGAATTTTTGAGAAAATTAGAGAAGAGAGCTGTCTGATCTAATACATAATAGCATGCACATTTCCTTTCCATTAGAGTCTTCATTCTTCATCTCCACATTAATACTGAGCCCAAGATATGCTAGGTGTTTATGCTATGAATATACATACAATATGATATTGGCCTGTACACTTTTATTATAATGAAAAATAGCAACAAGAAATACATTATGTCTTCTGAAAGCTTGCACACTTCTATTACAACATATCCTTAGCTATTTGGTCCCACGGGGCATACTGTTGATGTTATGGTCCTTCATGAATACTCTTGTTTGAAATTTATTTTGCTATTCATTATAAAATTAATCCTGGAGAGCAAATATTAAAAATAATATCATTAACTCTGTGTTTTCAGAAGTCCCTTCTGTGTAGGAGAGGTGGAAATGATGGTGGTGGAGAAGGAGCACCGAGGCTCCCCCCATCCCACAAATACAACTAGATAACTGTCAAATCATCCTAAAGACCAAAGAAATGGACCTAACGACTGGCAGAACAAGCTCCACTACTAAAGGTAGAGAATAGGTCACATTAAAGAAAGTAGAAAAGGCTGAGATGCAGTTTGGGACAGAAACAAATCATGGCTGGTTGTAGAAGGAGCCACAGCTGTGGAGAAGCATGAGAGACACACGGACATAAGTGGAGTACACGGGAAAACAAATCTCTACAGCAATTAGCTTGGAGACTGAGAGGGACTGAATTTCATGGATTCTTGCAACCAGTAGGGCTTAAAGTCTGGAGCTTTCAAGGTCAGCATGTTTGGCTAATGGGAAAGTTCAGAGAATATTGGGTTGCTCTCAGAGAAAAGGAAGAACAAACAGCCCACAGACATACAGCAGGGGAACAGCAATCTGAAGGGCAGCTGGGACACACACTGGAGGGGTTATTTGCTCGTCTCAGAGTGCATCCCAGGGACAGTGTTCACAGGAAACCCCACAGGAAACAAAGGAACTGACTGCCACCATTTACTCTCCTGCCCCTCAGCATAAGTACAGGGCCACCTGCAGGAATCAGCACAACTCAGACACTTACTAAGTTGCTTACACCAAGCCCCACCCCCTACATTTGAGGAAACAGCATTCCTAGTTACATTTGCCTCAGTACCGGTGCAGTGGGATCCCTTCCTCAGAAGATGGGACCACATCTCTGCTCACACCATCTCCTGACATGGGAGCTCTGGGGGGAGCCTCAGTTCAGCAGTAGTGGTGACATGTCTCATTTCACAAGCAAGCCAGAACACACTTCGGTAAAAAGCACCACATTCAGGCCAGGAACCAAACACTTCCCACTAGACAGAGAGCCTCTTCAGAGAATTAGCCTTAAGGATAAAGTGGCCAGGAAAAATGACATAACGCAAGCAATGCATATAGGATACACTCCCAGAAAACAAAGTTTTGCCAGGCCCCTGGGAACAGAAGACACCACAGCAGGGCACTGCAGGACCTCTTCTTTATAAGATCATTACCATCAAGAAAAGGAAATATAGCTGACCTTCCTAAAACACAGAAACAGGCATAGAGACTTAGACAAAATAGGAAGACAGAAATTTATTCAAAATGAAAGAATAGGAAAAGACCATGGTTGGAGATCTAAGTAAAACAAATGTAATAACATTCCTGAAAGAGAATTTAAAGCAATGATTATAAAGACACTTATTAGAGTGGAAAAGAGAGTGGAAAACATGAGCAAGACCTTGACAGAGAGTTAAGAAAAAACAGAACAGATTTAAAGGGCTCAGTAAATGAAATAAGAAACATACCTGATGGAATGAGCAACAGGCTAGAAGAGGCAGAAGAATGAATTAGTGACAACCTAGAAGATGGAGTATTGGAAAGTAATCAAGCTAAACAAAAGAGATAATAAAAAAAGAATTATGGAAAATGAGAATAGACAGGGAACTCAGGGACTCCATCAAACATAATAATATCATATTATAAGAGTAGCAGATGAAGAAGAGAGAGAAATGACAATGAGAATTTATTTGAAGAAATAATATTGAAAACTTTCTTAATCTGGAGAAGGAAATAGATAACCAGATCCAATAGGCACAAAGAACTCCTGTCAAAATCAACAAAAGTTGATTCACACCAATATATATTGTAATTAAATTGGCAAAAATAGTGATGAAAAAAATATTAAGAGCAGTAAGACAAAAGAAGACAGCGACTACATTTTTTTTAATTAAAAAAAAAAAAGAAGAAGACAGTGACTTACATGAGAAAACCCATACAGCTAGCAGGGCATTTTCAGCAGAAACCTTCAGTTCAGAAGTAGGTGGCATGACTTAAAGTACTGAATGGGAAAAGCTTGCAGCTAAGTAGTCTTTACCCAGCAAGGCTATTATTCAGAATAGAAGGAGAGATAAAAAGTTTCCCCGACAAACAGAAACTAGAGTTCTTGACCACTAAACCCTGTGAGAAATATTAAAGGAGACACTTTGAATGGAAAGGAAAAACCAACAATGACACTATGAAGATAGGAAACTCAAAAGCTTCACAAAGTGAATATTTCTGTAAAAAAAAATCAGTCAAGGAACTAACAAAATAAAAGTATATAGAATATAAAAACATATACCTAGAATGTGGGAAGAAGAGGAGAATACAATGGGTTCAAACTTAAATGATCATCAATTTAATACAGACTCCTATATGCAGAAGAGGTTGTAGACAAATCTAATAGTAACCACAAATTAAAAACCACTTATAAATATGCAAATAATAAAGAAAATAAAGTCCAAATATGACTAAGAAAAACCAGTAACAATGAAAGAAAGACAAGAAGGTTCAGAGAAAATCTTCAGAAGCAACCCACAATAAATAATAAAATGACAATAATTACATATTTATCAATAATTACTTTGAATATAAATGGACTAAATGTTCCAATCCAAAGACACAGGGTGTAAATGGATAAAAAATTGAGACTGATCTATATGCTGCCTACAAGAGACTGATTTTAGACCTAGAGACACCTGCAGATTGAAAGTAAGGGATGGAGAAATATTATCAGGCCAATTGATGTCAAAATTAAACTGGAGTGACAATACTTAGAGTAGACCTTAAAACAAAGACTAACAAGAAATAAAGAAGGGCAATGTATAATAATAAAGAGGTGAATCCAACACGAAGATATAACAATTATTAATATTTATGCACCCAACATGGGAGAACACAAATACACAAAACAGTTAATAACAAACATAAAGGAACTAATTAATAATAATACAATAATAGTAGGGAACTTATATACTCCTGTCATATCAGTGAAAAAAATAATTTAAACAGAAAAAAAAAAAAGGAAACAATGCCTTTGAATGATTCACTGCACCAGATGGATTTAACAGATACATCCAGAACTTTCCATCCTAAAACAGCAGAATACACGTTATTTTCAAGTTCACATGGGAATTTCTCCAGAATATATCACACATTAGGTCTCAAAACAGGGCTCAACAAATTCAAAAATATTGAAGGCATACCATGCATGTTTCCTCACCACAATACTATGAAACTCGAAGACAAACAAACATAAGAAAAATCTGGAAAGCTACAAACACATTGAAGTTAAGTTCCATGCTACTAAACAATAAATGGACCAAATAGGGAACAAAAGAAGAAATGAAAAGGTATGTGCATACAAATGAGAACGAAAACAACGGTCCAAAAGCTTTGGGATGCAGCAAAAGCAGTTCAAAGAGGGAAGCAATAGGGGATCCCTGGGTGGCGCAGCGGTTTGGTGCCTGCCTTTGGCCCAGGTTGCAATCCTGGAGACCCGGGATCGAATCCCACATCGGGCTCCCGGTGCATGGAGCCTGCTTCTCCCTCTGCCTGTGTCTCTGCCTCTCTGTGTGTGTGTGTGTGTGATTATCATAAATAAAAAAAGAGAGAAGCAATAGAGCAATATAGGCCTACAGCAAGAAGCAAGAAAAATCTCAAATAAACAACCTACCTTCACATCTAAAGGAGCTAGAAAATGAATAACATACAAAACCCAAATCTAGCAGAAGGAAGGAAATAATAAATATTAGTGCATAAACAAATGATATAGAATCTTAAAAAAAAAAAAAATGGAAGAGTTCAATGAACCCAGGAGCTATTTCTTTCAAAAATCAGTAAAATTGATAAGCCTCTAGTTAGACTTATCAAAAAAAAAAAAAAAAAAAGAAAGGACCCACATAGTCATAAATGAGAGAGGAAAATAATAAAAACTACAGAAATGCAAGCAATTATAAGAGAATGTTATGAAACATTATACACTAATAAACTGGACAACATAGAAGAAATAGACAAATTTCTAAAAACTTATAAACTACCAAAATTAAAACAGAAAGAGAAAATTTTAACAGACTGATTACCAGCAAAGAAATTGAATCAGTAACCAAAAAACTCCCAATAAACAAAAGTCCAAGACCAGAAGGCTTCACAGGCAAATTCTATAAAACATTTAAAGAGTTAATACCTATTCTTCTCAAAAATTCCAACAAAATAATAAAGGAAGGAAAACTTCCAAATTCAATCTATGAAACCAGCATTACCCTGATATCAAAACCAGATAAAGACACCACAAATAAAGAGAACTTCAAATCAATATCCCTAATGAACACAGGAGCAAAACACCTCAACAAAATACAAGCAAGCCAAATCCAACAATACACTAAAAGAATCATTCATCATGATCAAGTGAAATTTATTCCTGGGTTTCAATGATAGTTCAAATCAATCAATGTGATACATCAAATCAAGGAAAGAAAGGATAATAACTACCTGGTCATTTCAATAGATGCAGGAAAAGCATTTGACAACATCCATTCATGATAGAAAACCCTTAACAAACTAGGTTTAGAGGGAACATATCTCAACGTAATAAATGTCCTTTATGAAAACCCACAATAAATATCATTCTTAATGGGGAAAAACTGAGAGATGTTCCCCATTGGTGAGGAACAAGACAGGAATGTCTCCTCTTACCAATTTTATTCAACATAATACTGGAAATTCTAGCCACAGCAATCAAACAAAAAGAAATAAAAGGCATGTGAATAGGTAAAGAAGTAAAACTTTCACTATTTGCAACACTATATGTAAAAAATCCAAGAGATTCCACCAAAAAAAAACCTGCTGGAAATGATAAATTAATTCAGTAAAATTATATACATCAATAATGAAGCGGCAAGAGCCAAAATTAAGAAAACAACCCCATTTACAATTACACTCAAAACAATAAGATAGCTAGGAATAAGCTAACAAAAGAGGCAAAAGATCTATACCCTGAAAACTATAAAACATTAATGAAAGAAATTGAAGATGACATAAAGAAATGGAACAGCATTCCATGCTCATGGATGGGAAAAACAAATATTATTAAAATGTCTACACTACCCAAAGCCATCTGCACATTTAATGCAATCCCTATTAAAAATCCACCAACATTTTTTCACCAGAACTAGAATAATCCTAAAATTTGTATGGAATCAAAAAACATCCCAAATAGCCAAAACAATCTTGAAAAAGAAAAGCTGGAGGCATCACAATTCCTGAATTCAAGGAATATTACAATGCTGTTGTGATCAAAACACTATGGTGCTGGCACAAAAATAGATACATAGATCAATGAAGTAGAATAGAAAATTTAGAAATGAATCCACAACTATAGGGTCAATTAATCTTCAACAAAGCAGGAAAGAATATCCAAAGGGAAAAGATAAGCTCTTTGATAAATGATGTTGGGACAGCACCAGGCAAAAGAAAGAAACAGAACCATTTTATTACCTCATATAAAAAAATAAATTAAAATGGATTAAAAACCTAAATATGAGACTTGAAAACATAAAAATGTTAGAAAAGAACACAGACAGTCACCTCTCTGACATTGGCTATAGCAACTTGTTCTAGATATGGTTCCTGAGGCAAGGGAAACAAAGCCAAAAATAAACTATTGGGACTTCATCAAGATATAAAACCTGCACAGTAAAGGAAACAATTAACAAAACTAAAAGGTAACCTGAGAATAGGAGAAGATGTTTACATATCAGATAAAGGGCTTAAAGGGCTAGTATGCAAAATACATAAAGAATTTAAAAACTCAACACCACCAAAACATAATAATCCAATTAAAAATGAGTAGAAGGCATGACAGACATGTCTCCAAAGATGGCCAACAGAGACATTAAACGATGCTCAACATCCCTCATCATCAGGGAAATGCAAATCAGAACTACAGTGAGGTATCACCTCACACCTGTCAGAATGGCTGAAAGCAACAACAGAAGAAGCAACAGGTGTTGGTGAGGATGTGGAGAACAGACGACCCTCTCACACCGTTGGTGGGAATGCAACAAGAGAAAGATGCAACGGTACTGAGTGTTTAGTTTCATGAGACGTTGACATTGTAAACTCTTCAGAGTGGCTGGACCATTATACATTACCACCATCAAAATGTGAGTGATCCAGCTTTTCCACATCCTCACCAGAATTTGGTGCTGCCACTATTTTTTTTGTTTGTTTGTTTGTTTTAGTCATTCTGATAAGTATGGAGTAATCTCATTACTGCCTTAACTGTCATTTCTCTACTAGTAATGAGTCTTTTCATGAGCTTATTTGCCCTTTGCGAATCCTCCCTAATGAAATGTTTTTTCATATCTTTTGCTCATTTTCAGATTGGATTGTTTTCATTTTGTTTTTACTATTGAATTTTGAGTTCTTCATATATTGTAGACACTGGTTTTTGTTAGATATGTGACCGGTACATATTTTCTGTCATTCTGTAGCTTGTCTATTCTCTTAATAGAGACTTTCAAAGGGAAAACTTTTAAGTTTTGATGAAGTCAAGCATTTTTTTAATGGATTTTGCCTTTGATATGAAGTCTGAGAACTCCTTGTCTAGCCTTATAAATTGAAAATTGTCTCCTGTTATTTTTTTCCCTAAAAGTTTTATATTTCACACTCAAGCCTGTAAAGCCCATAATCCATTTTAGTTCATTTAGGGGTACTAATTAACTTTAAATAACACATCTTCTATGTACATCTTAGATGGAATGAGAGTGTGAACTGTGAAAATATCTTTTACATATATAAATTTTGATATGGTATAAAATGAAGTCTACAGCATTTAATGAGTTGTGAAGAATTGAAAAAATCTATTCCTTGTTTACATAATATGAAATTAATCATTAAAAACACCTAAACTCTGGTTAATTTTCTAAATATATTTAACTTGAAATATGTCTTTGTAAAGTCACCCAAAATTATTAAAGCTAAGAAATTAATAGGTCATGGTATTTCATTTGGACACACATTTTGTGTTTGAATACTTTTCATACAAAAGATGTTATACAATATGGACCTATTACAGTGCAACTAAAAGTGTCATCCTCATTGAAAGAAAAATAATGAGGGTAAGTGAAGTCTTTTTAAAATGGCAATTTGATATCTATGTTAAAATTGAATTATTGGCTGTGGGAATTTGTTCATAGATATTAAGAACTTGAAAGAGCATCCCTCCCAACCTTGCAATTAAAAAACAACAATGAAAAATAAAAAGGAAGGAAGGAATAAAAGAAAGAGGAAAACAGCAAGTTCACACAATTTCTTGAACTTTTTGGCAACCAAACAACCAAAAATCTGTGACAGATGTCTAGCAGAAAGATTAAGATGTAGCCAAAGACAGATAAGATTTCAGCTAGTTAGACTGGTGAAGTCGTAGAGGTTGGTTGAGTGTGTACTAGTGAGAAAGGACAAAACTCCTGGGAACTGAAAACATGAAGATTCTACATTGTTTTGCAGATGTTTGCTCTAAAAATCCTACCAGCTACTCAGAAAAGATCATGAGCATCCTGATAAAGTCTCCCTTGTGGTTACAACTGGAAAAGGGAAAAGGCAACCGCTCTGGGAGTTCCACAAAACGCCACCAATAACATGCTCTTTCTATTTCCCTTATGGAACAACAATTTTCATTTGTGAGAGGAAAGATAACAAGCGACCTTGTCCTTGAGGCACTTAAGAACACCTGTTGTAGCTGGGAGAAGTAAGGCTACCAGATTTAGCAAATACAAGACTCCCAGTTAGATTTCAATTTCACATTAAAAAATAATATTTAGTATAAGTGTGTACCAGGTAATAATTGTCATTTATGTGAAATCATCCACTGTTTAATGTACTATTCAAATTTAACTAACCTTCCGTATGTTTTCTGGCAATCCTAGGAATAAGGGTATAATTAAAAAAGACAACACTCTACCACTAAAGAAGAATAGGACGACTTGCTGAGCTCAGAACTATGTGCGAAAGGGCTGGGGACTAAGACGGTCAACCCCTAGGACTGAAGGATGTAGGGAGTGCCTAAGGCTAAGGCTTGACGGGAAAGACTCTGGAACTGTCACAGCTTGGGAGCAGATTAATGAGGCACAAAAGTTAAACACATGAGTTCTTGGATCATGTTCTTGAATGGAAAAAAATGCTAGTAGAAAAACTAATGAAATTAAAATAAAATCTGAAATTTAGTTAATTGCATCAATGTTAATTTCTTCATTTTGGTAATGTACGACTATTACACAATAACAATAGAGAACGCTAGGTGAGGAATATACAGAATGGTAGCAACAGTTGTACCAGTATAAATCATTTCAAAAAGAAAGTTGAAAAAATAATATTACTTCTGTATCATCACAAAATATTAAAAAATGAAACTAATACATGAGATGAAAAACATAAGTAATTTATTAATATGTAATCATAAAATTATTGTAAATATATTTTATACTTGTGAAAACAAAATGTATAACATAGGTATTTCAATTTATGATTAATTAACTTACATATTTCAATTTTTGTTTAATTCATCATTAGGAGGAAATATTTTTGATCAGATGCATATTAACTATTAATCAGTTAATTTCTCTGTCATGTGTTTTCAATAAAATTTTAAGAATAGATTAAAAATATTGTCTCATACAGTCTTAAATAGGTACTCTCATGTTTTCTCTCAGTTCTGGTCTAAAAGATTAATTACTATGTAACTTTTTGAAATTTTTCATGAACACTTAATGTAATTAATAAGGTGAGATCAAGCTACAACATGCAGCGCTCAATTTTCATAATCTTGACACTTTTAAAGGTGAATTATTTTATTATCTCCTATTAAAGAGCATTTTTTTAAAAGAAGTATTGTTAAGCCTCTCAACAGCATTATGTAGATTGCTTATATTATATATTCAGCATATTTCAAGAATTTACCAATGCATTAAGATTAAAAAAGTAGTGAATTGGGATAACATTTCTGCATCACCCCTCATTCTGTATTACCCTGTAATACTTCTTATAAATATTCTTTCTTACTTCTCCCCTGCAAAAGTTATCTACATTTTACTTGTTTCTCCAACTCCATGAAATTGCCAGATTCCACTGGCTTTTCTACCACTTAGGTAACAGTGGCCCTCTTAAGCCTCCCCTTGGATTTAGCAAGACCTGGCAAATACCTTCAGGGAAGAAATCACTACAAAATATCTGCTCACTTCTCTTCAGGGTCCTTCTCTTTAAAATCTAGGTCCTTAGGTAATTTGCCTCAGGAATTCTATGCTGAATTCAAGCAAATGCTTGATACTTTGTCCAAATTTTCTAGCTGTTCGCAGCAGGAACATTGTCCTGCGGCAATCCATATCATAACCAGAGATTAGCTATAAAACATCTCATGATGTTGGCATTAAAGAAGGAATTATGAGTAAAATAACAAATTCATCACCATCAGCTTCTGGTTGTATATTTACTTATGATGTGATTTTTCTACATATATAACTTGAAATTAAGAAAGGATCTATAGGATGGAATACTCCCGACTTTCAATGTATCAGGTTGAGACTCTCAAAAATCTGCTGTCAGGACTCCTGTCTGGAATCCAAGCAAGTATAGCCACTGCACTGGTATAGCATACATGGAGACTGAGATATACCTGTACTGATTGTATTGCCTAGGGATAGCTGGAGAAATTATAAGTTCTGTATGAAATTTATCTCAAAATTACCAGGTATAGTTCATCTGTTCCATGAACTAGCACATGTTTGAGGGATTAATATAAATCTTATTTCCTATATTTTCATTTAGGAAATAAGTCACTTAATGAATATATCCTAAATTACATTAAAATTTCTTAAGATCTATCTGTCCATAAAGGCAGAGAAATATGATTCTCATTTACTTTTTAACTTTCATTTTCTCTCAGGTTAATTAAAATATAAATAACATATATTTTTTATTCTCTCTCTTTTTTTTTTTTTTTTTTGCAAACACACGAGAGTTTATTACAAGCTTGAGCCTGGCTCATTATTTTTTAAAAAAGAGCAGTAATATTATTCTAAATGGAATAAGTTGGAAATACTAAATTTGAAAATTATAATCACGCAAGATTTTTAAAAGTATTTTTCATAGAATTTTTAGCCTCGTGTAATCAGGGAAATCAGTGCACACTCAGGCTGATTTGGGATCCCAAGCAATGAGACATATAGGTCCTAGGCCCTGGTCTCCTGTCCTGCTAGGGCAGGGAAGCTAATTCATAGCCCCATTTGCTACTGAATATAACCCTCAGTTCTGACAATTTAGTAAGCCTAAGCAGAGAATTCATGCAACTGTGGAGCCCATTTCACAGCCTCTTTTGGGTAAGGGACCAAGCCAACAGGCTACCAACTATTCTCAGTCAGTGACACACTAACCCATCCCTGTCCTCAGAGCTCAAACAGTTGTCTCTCCTGGAAGTAGATCACAATAGCAGACCCCATATGCCCAAAAAAGTATACACACATACACCCAGAAACCCAAATTGAGATGATTAGTGGACTATTTCTGCCAAAGAAAACCTGTAAAATCTGAAAAAAGGAGCTCCATTAATAAAATGTGAAAACACCAATGTAAGGAATCAAAGATCTCAAAAAACCTCCAATGACTATCTTTAAAGCAATGAACTATAAACAGTCAGACAAGAATTTAGACTATACTCTAAGTGTAGTGAACTATAAGGAAATACAAACAACGAAAATGAAAATTAGAAAAACAATGCATGAACCAAATGAGAAGTTCAACAAGGGAAAAAAACAATTACAATGGAAAAACAATTACAGTTCAGCTTTGGCAATATAGTGGTGCATAATTCACTTATAACTTTAGTTCAAAAGTTAAAAAAAAGAACTTAGCCAAAATAACCATAAATACATAATCTATTATTTGTTACATAAAAAAAAAAAAACAAGTAAATTGTGGGGCACCTGGGTAGCTTGGTCAGTTAAGAGCATCCTACACTTGATTTGCTCATGTCATGATCTCAGGGTCATGAGATTGAGCCCCACTTCAGGCACCAAGCTGATCAGTGCAGAGCCTGTAAGATTCTCTCTCTCTCCCTGGCCCTCAGCTCCGGCTCGCACATGCATTCTCTCCTTCTCTAAAAAAATTAAAATTTTAAAAATTTTAAAAATTTTTGAGAAAATTTAAAAACATGTAAATTCAACAACCTAAAATGTGAGGGGGAGAAAAAGTGAAATTTGAAATATAAATTCTATTGAACTTAAGTAGTTATCAGTTTAAAATAGGATGCTATAAATTGAAGATATTTTCCTTAAGACATATGGCGACCACAAGAGAAAATCCTATAGTAATTATGCAAAAGAACTGATTAAAAGTAAAAGCATACTTATACCAGAAGAAATTTTCTACCTGCCTGAGATTCACTTTAAGCCTTAAGATACACATAGACTGAGAGTTAAAGGATAAAAAGAGATATCGCAAACAAATGGTAGGAAGTAAGAAGAAAAAAAGAAAGAAAAGGCAGTTATAGCAGACAATATAGACTTTAAACTAAAGTCATAAAAAGAGAAAAAAGGAAGGTCATGGTATGGTTATGAAGGTGTCAATTTGTCAAGAAGATATAATAATTGTAACTATTTATGTACCCAGCCTTGGAGCTCTTAAATATACAAAGCAAAACCTAACAGAGCTTGTAAGAAAAATAGACAGTAATGAACAATAGTTGGAAACTTAAGCCCTGACTGATTTGATAGATAATCCAGATGGAGAATCAATAAAGAAATAGTAGATTTGAATAACACTGTAGACCAAATGAATCACAACTGATTCCACAGAAATTCCAAGGATCATGTGGATACCATGAGCAACTATATACCAACAAACTGGACAGCCCAGAAGAGGTTGAAAAATTCTTAGAAACCTACAACTTAATGAGATTGAATCAATAATAAATAAAAAATCTGATTAGACAATTACTAGTAAGGAGACTGAATCAGCAATCAAAAATCTGCAATGAAGAAAAAGATAAGACTATATTGGTGCATTTACCAAATATTTAAGAAGAATTACACCAATCCTTCTTCACCATTCTTCCAAAAAGATCGGAGAAGAGGGAATACTTTCCAAACTCATTTTACAAGGGCAGAATTATTCCTGATACCAAAACTAGAAAAGAACACTACTATAAAATAAAAGTATAGACCAATATCTCTGACCAAATTGAGATAAAACATTTTTTCATTTTTAAAAAATTTTCAATAAAGTACAGCAAACCAAGTTAAGCAGCACATTTAAAGTATCATTCACCATGATCAAATATGATTTATCTTGGGCAGCCTGGTGGCTCAGTGGTTTAGCACTGACTTCAGCCCAGGGCGTGATCCTGGAGGCCCCGGGAGCGAGTCCCCTGTTGGCTCCCTGCATGGAGCCTGCTTCTCCCTCTGCCTGTGTCTCTGCATCTCTCTCTCTCTCTCTTTCTCTCAGAACAATAAATATCTATCTATCTATCTATCTATCTATCTATCATCTATCTATCTATGTGATTAATCTCTGAGATGCAAGGATGGTTCAATATATTTGAATCAATCAACGTGATAGATCACATTAATAGAATGAATTGATTCTGATTCTGAATGATTATCTGAATAGACAAAGAAAAAGCATTTGACAAAATTCAACATTTATCCATAATAAAAACTCTTAACAAATTAGACACAGAAGGAACATTTCTCAATGTAATTACGTCCATATGTGACAAGCTCACAGCTAACATTATACTCAATAGTAAAAAGATGAAAGCTTTTCTCTAAAAACAAGAACAAGATAAGGGGACCACTCTCACTCTTATTCAATAAAATACTGGAAGCCCTAGCTTGAAAAATTAAGCAACAAAAAGAAATAAAATGTGTCAGAATTGGAAGAAAGATATAAAATTGTCTCTATTTGCAGATGACAGAATTTATATGGAGAAAAATCCCAAAATCTCAATGAAAAAACTGTTATGTCTAATCAATGAATGCAATTCAATTGAAAGATACAAAATTAACATTCAAAATCAGTAGCACGTGTATACCCTAACAATGAAGTTTCCAAAAAGTGAATAATTTGTTCCTATTTACAATAGTATCAGAAACAATAAAATACTTAGGAATAAATCTAAGGGCACAAAAAACGTCTATGTTAAAAACTGCAAGACACTGATGAAAAAAATTGAGGAAGACAAATAAATGGAAAAATATCCTGTATCCATGGATTGGAAGAATTAATAGTTTAAAAATGTAAGTACTACTGAAAGCCATGTATAGAGTCAATGCAATATCTATCAGGTTTGCAATGATATTTTTTAGAGAAGTACAAAAAAATTTCCTAAAATTTATATGAACCACAAAAGACCCTGAAGAGGAAAAAAAAATCCCAAGACAGAAAAATAAAGCAGGAGAAATTACATTTCTTGCTTTCAAGCTATTATATAAAACTATAGTCATCAAAATATTATGGTAAAGGCATAAAAAACAGACAGATAGACCAATGGAACAGAACTGAGAGTACAGAAATAAACCCAAACAATATGGCCAACTAATATTAGGCAAAGGCCAATATTCAGTGGAAAAAGGACAGTTTCTTCAATAATGGTACTGGGATAATTGGATATTTACATGTAAAAGAATGAAACTGGGCCCCTATCTTACACTACTCACAGAAATTAACTAAAAATAAATTATCTCATTTATATGTGGAATCTTTAAAAAAAGTAATAAACAAATAAATAAAAGCAATCTCATAGAAAGAGAGATCAGACTTGTGCTATCAGAAGATGGTAGGTAGAAGAGGACTTGGAGGAAGAAGGTCAATAAGTACAAAATTTTCAGTTATAAGATAACTAAGTATTAGGGATTTAATGTACAACATGATGATTATAGCTAACACTACCGTATAATAGGAAAATTGTTAGAGAGTAAATCTTATGAGTACTCATCACAAGAAAAAAATTATATTATTCTTTCTTTCATTTTTTATTGTTCGTATATGAGAAGTCACAAGTCAATTGAACCTATTATGGTAATCATTTCACAACATGTAAATGAAACCCTCATGCTCTATGCCTTAAACTTATACAGTGATGTATGTGAATTATTTCTCAATAAAACTAGGAAAAATAGAAATAAAGGGAAAACAAGAAATTTTCAGATAAATGAAAATTGAAAGAGTTTTTTCAATAGTAAATGTGCCCTAAAAATAGATAGTAAATGTGCCCTAAATAAGATCCTCTAAGCAGAAAGGAAATTACAGAAGGGAAGATTAGCAAAAATACAATAGTTTTTCTTTTCCCACTGAGTTTTCTAAATGTACAGAACTTCTATGATAAAAGAACACAAAGCTAATGAAAAAACTTTAGTAGCACATAATTAATAGACTATTCATGGATTAGAAGACTTCACATAGAAATGTATCAATTGTCCCCAAATTGAAAAATAGGTTTCATTCAATTCTTATAGAAATTTCAAGACTTATTTGTAGATATTGACAAGATTATTCTCAAATTTATATGAAAACACAGAGGCAAAAAAAAAAAAAAAAGAGGCTCTGGATTAGTAGAAAAAAAATATTTTGTTTATTTATCCATGAGAGACACAGAGAGAGGCAGAGATACAGGCAGAGGGAGAAGCAGGCTCCCTGCTAGGAGCCTGAGGTGGGATTTTATCCCCGTGGGATCACACACTGAGTCAAAGGCAGATGCTCAACCACTGAGCCACCCAGACATCCCTATGTTAGTAAAAATTTTTGAGAATGAAAAGAAAGTGAACAGCTACCTGATTTTAACTCATTATTTAGGTATAATCAAGACTATGATATTGACAAAGGTATAGACACATAGCTAAGATAGCAAAATAGGAAAAAAGCCAATTTTTTAAAAAAAAAGATGCAAATTAATGGATAGACTTTTTTTTTTACAAGATGCAAATTAATACAATAGAGGAAATACAAATTTTTAAATAAATGGTTGTAGAGCATTTGTATATCCAAAGGCAAAACAACATATCCAAATCCCACACTTCATGCAAAAATGAACTCAAATATAATACAGGGGCACCTGGGTGGCTGAGGCAGTTAAGCACCCAACTCTTGATTTCAGCTCAGGTCATGATCTCCTCATCCTGGGATTGAGCCCCACACTTGGCTCCATGCTCAGCAGGGATTCTGCTTGAGGATTCTCACTCCCTTCCCCTTCACCCCTCTCTCTGCTCACCTGCACTCTCCCACTCTCTCTCTCAAATAAACAAATCAATATTAAAAAAGAAAGTAACAGACTTAGTTGTAAAATGTAAAACTACAAAACAAAAACAAAAAC
This sequence comes from Canis lupus familiaris, assembly GCF_011100685.1. NCBI lineage: Eukaryota > Metazoa > Chordata > Mammalia > Carnivora > Canidae > Canis > Canis lupus. The sequence continues at coordinate 28,446,364 of NC_049257.1, forward strand.
AAATCTTTTGAATGTATAGATAAGCAACATGTTTCTAAGTTTAACACCAAAAACACAATTCATAACAGGAAACACTGGACTTCTATATTAAAAAACTTATTTGTGGAAGAGTCTGTTAGGATAATGAATAGACAAGCTACAGCGTGGGAGAAAATATTTGCAATCCACATATTCCACAAAGGACTAGTTTTGCATATTTAAAAAACTCTCAAAAATTGAGAGTGAAAAATGAAAACAAAACAACTCAATTAGAAAATGGCAGAAGATATGAACAGACATTTCACTAAAGAAGATATTCAGATGGCAAGTGATCACATGATGAGAGATTCAACGTCATTAACTATTAGGAAATGGCAAATTGAAAGCACAATGAAATATCACTATACACCCGTCAGAATGGTGAAATAAAAATCATTGACATCAAATGCTGATAAAGATGTGGAGAAACTGGATCACTCATCTATTGATCTTGGGAATGTAAAATAATACAGCTCTTCTGGAAAACAGTTTGGTAGTTTCTTATAAAGCTAAACTTGCTACCATCATATGACCCTCTAATTGCACTTATTTAGAAAAACAAAAATTCATGTTAATACATTGACTTGTATATAATTTTTTAATGATTTTATCTTTTTATTTGACACAGGGAGCGAGGACAAGTAGGCAAAGGGGCAGTCAGAAGGAGAGAAGCAGGCTCTCCCTTGAGCAGAGAGCCTGACATGCAGCTCAATCCCAGGACCCTGGGATCATGACCTGAGCCAAAGGCAGCTGCTTAACTGATTGAACAACCCAGGTGCCCCTATAAATGTTTTAGTTGCTTTATTAATAATATCCAAAGGCACATTGAACTGTTAAGCGAGACTAGAGCACAAAGAGATTTCTAAAATCAATAGATGAAGCCATAATATGAGGTGAGTCATAATGAAGTACTTTCTTAAAGTTCTAGAATCTGATTATTATTAAAATTATAGCTTGCATGGTACAGGTTAAACTCAAACTTATAGCTTTAAGACATAAAAAGACATGAAAAAATAAAAAAAATACATTACACGAAATGAAAAAAATTTATATCTTTGGCATTTACTATAAAAGAATAATTTAAATATCAAATATTTGGACAACAGAAAATAACCACTTTGAATTCTTTACAGTCATCTTGAAGTTAAAATACTTTACATATGGCTTTAGCCATGGGGTACTTAATTTTAATATCCAAAAACCCATTTTACTCATTTTTCATAATGTTATACAAATGGAAAAGTATAGAGCGGATAAAAATATATCCTTTCTATTTCATTTTATTCTAAAATATATGTAAAATAATGTAAACGTGCTAGTTTCTGTTTTTGGTGTTGACTATAGGGCAGAAGTTAAATTTCAAAAACTCTTTTTTTTAAATTTTTTTTTATTTTTTATTTATTTATGATAGGCACACAGTGAGAGAGAGAGAGGCAGAGACACAGGCAGAGGGAGAAGCAGGCTCCATGCACCGGGAGCCTGACATGGGATTCGATCCCGGATCTCCAGGATCGTGCCCTGGGCCAAAGGCAGGCGCCAAAACCGCTGCACCACCCAGGGATCCCTCAAAAACTCTTTTCATGTAGAATTTCTTGTGGGTGAAAACAAATTTAAAAAGCAAGCATATGATATATTAGATGGTAAGTAGAATTGTAAAGGAAATTTGTTAAAGATATTATTGAATTAAATTATTATTATTATATTATTAAAGGAAGATAGAAAGTAACAAAGCTGTATTTCATAAAGGGTAGTCAAGAAAATTTCAAAGTGTTTTAAAGAAAAGGAAAGAATAAAGAAGAAGAAGAAGCATTGCAAAAGCCCTCCAGTTAGGTAACAGAAATTCTCCAAAGGTGAGCAAGCCTGGCATGTTTAAGGCATTACAAAAAGGCCACTGAGGTTGGGTAAATGAAAGGAGGGAGTGATAGGCATTGAAGTTCCAGAGTTCAGCAAGACTTGGGATTTTATATTAGTAAGCTGGAAGTCACTAAAGATAATGAGCAGAGAAATGACATACTCTAAATTATGTTTATAAGGATAAACTATAGAAAGGTAAAGAAATCAGGAATGATGCTATTGCAATAATCCACATAAGAAGAATCTTAAAAGTGAAAGTGTAGAGAAATGACATTCTGGATATATTTTGAAAAGAGTTGGCTGAAGAATTACCTAGGGGATGCAAGAAATAGAGAAAAGTGGAAAATTCCTTCAAGATTTTTTCTCATCAAATGAGAAAGTCAAGTTGCCATTTTCTAAGGCAGAGAAAACCATAAAAAGAAAAAATTCCATGGGATGCCTGGGTGGTTCAGTGGTTGAGCATCTGCCTTTGGCTCAGGGTGTGACCCCAGGGTCCTGGGATTGAATCCCACGTTGGGCTCCTGCAGGGAGCCTGATTCACCCTCTTCCTGTGTCTCTGCCTCTCTCTGTGTGTCTCTCATGAATAAAAGAGTAAAATCTTCTTTTAAAAAAAAGAAAAAAATTCCAAAATATGACTTTTGAAATGTCATACTTAAAATTATTTTTCATCATTTAAATAGAGGTGTTGTGTATGTCCCTGGATATAGGAGTCTGAGGCCCCGAAGCAAAATTTGCCTAAAGCTGTATCAATTGTATATGAAGCCTGTGCTTAATTCACAGGATATAAGTAACTCTGTTCAAAATTTGAGCTTTATTTGAGTTCACAATTTTAAAAAGAATGGTAAATTTGATGGAGATAAAAAGTTCATTTTTAGAAAAATAAAACTTTTTTTTTAAATTGAGCTATAATTAACATGTAACATTATATTAGTTTCAGGTATCAATGCTTTCTAGAATGTAAGGACTTTGCTATTTTTATTTTTTGAGGTAGCTGTCAAAAGATTTTTTTACTACTTCTAGAAGTAAGGAGATATAATGTTAAATCAACTACCAACAACTTATAAAACTTACATAAGCAATGTTAGAATTTTTAAGGTCTCACTCAGGTTAATTTCTATATTTTCTATAAATTTAATAATAATTGCAATATGATTTTTAAATTTTGCTTATAGCAAAACCATCCAAGTTAGGAAAATCTACAGACCTCTCAAAGAACACTATCGTAACCTGTAATAAAACAATCACTCTTATTGTCACCTATTTTACCAAAGATCAGCCAAGCTGCTACACATTTAAAAATGCCTTTAATGTTGCTCTTATGTTATCTATAGACATGAAAATCTATATCTGCTCCTTCAATAATAGATTGCAACTGAGTGGTTCCTTTTGAAAGAAAAATTCCCTTTTCTACTGCTCTGTGGAGTAGCATTATTGTCAAGTAATGATATAAACCAGTAAACTGGAAAGGATGAAAATGGAATTTTTTTCACAGGAGAATTTAAGCAATCTTAAATGAATCCTTTGTGTAGGTTTCTGATTTAAAATGATTTTGTAAGATCAAGACTTCCTTTAGAAGTCTGTAGAAATGCTGCAGGGAACTACTTAAAATTTTTTTTTTCAATCAAAGTAGTCATTAGACACATATTTTGCACACTCACTAAATACTCAACATCAAATTAGGCACTTGTTTTATAAAGACGCATAGAGCATAGTTACTAAATAGCATTACAAAAAGCTGTGGGAGTAAGTCCAGTCTAGGTTTCCAGGCAGGTAGTTTACTGGAGACAGCTCTCAGGAACCAGACACATAGAGGAGTGAGTAATCCAGAGGTAGTTATATGGAGGGAGTAAGTACACTTTAGTGTTGTTGCAAGCTTCAGCTCCCACCAAGGGCACTGAAGCAGGGATGGCCCTTCAGAGACATCAAAGATTGGGATAGACTTGTGTTCTTGCATCTACCAGTCTGTAAAAGAGGGCTCCTCCCAAGAGGGTATGGTTTTGAGTGAGGCAGCACCACTGGGAGAAGACTCTTCCCAGAGTGGAACAGAACTGTGAGCAATCAAATCAGCTACCTGGAAATCTCTGTAGAGGTGTGCTTTGCTTCTCAAGTGACGGACTTGTACTCTTGGAGTACAGGTGATACTGTCTTCACCCTCTTATACCATTTGTGATTCCTCTTATCACTGGTAGGATAACCAGCACTTCCAAAAAAAAAAATGCATCTGTGGTCACAATCCCTTCACAAGCTTTGGTGGTGGTCTTGCCCATTTTTAGGAGGGAATAACATGAGATGTCTCAGTGAATCACCTGGCCGCCAAATACAATCTTCCTTGTTTCCACTGTTAATATAGTTCTGTTTGTCCTGGAAAATAAGGAGTATGATTAAACAAAGCCACTCTTGCTTTACTCCTAAGTTTTAGGACTCATGGATTCCACCAATTGGGAAAATAACAGTAGATATTGATCTAGGAAAAACATTGCATCTTAGAGGATGGAACCTTTCCTTACAGGATATTTTCTCCAAGCTGATGGCTCAACTTCACCTGTAAGAGGCCATCTGATGTTTATAATACTGGAATATCTGGGGTGATACAATGTGTAATAGGACCAGAGAATTTCATGCTCTATCACTTTAGTTAATACAACGTTATATAGGAATCTGTGTTGGTGAATTAAGTGCTCTTTAAACTCTTGGATTGCTTAAGACCCTGTGAGTGATAAAGGTAGATTTATATCCTAAATATGTGTCATTTTCAGTTAAAAAGAATTATTATGCTTTCTGGAGAGGATGAGGGTCCATTATAATCAACTTCCCACCAAGTGGCTGTTTGGTCTGCTCAATGGATGGGGTCATCCTGAGGGCTCATTATTGGTCTAATAAGTAGGACATGTAGAACTGGCAGGAACTATATAGGTCTTGGCGAATATTTCTTATGCTATTGAGTCCATGCATGGCCTCCAAAAACTGTTACTATGGCCATTATCTTCATCCCCCTAGTGCTAGCCACGGCGATCACAAAGTCAAAGACTGGTTGGTATCAACTGACCAAGAAGTTGTCCACATTGTTCCTCAGTGTCTTTTTGATTATGGATGTTCTCCAGCATGTAATGTTATACAATGATTTCCGTGCATTGGCCATTCCAATACACATAACTACATGTCTCTTCCTCAGACTACCTTGTCCCTTAATCTTCCAGTCTTTATCCTTCCAGGTGCCTGACCAACCAAGATAAGTCATTTGCTACTATTATATTTTTGTCTGGTGAGCTGTCTAAATTTCTGCCTACTGAGAGGCTTTGCCTTCACTGATATCTATGAGGACCACGTTTATTCCATATTGAGCTATCATTGAGATAATGAACAGATTCATGCATGAACCAAGCTAGATCAGTTTTCTATCTCCAGCTCATTATAATAGATCTCCAATGGGACCATAAGTATGAACTGGGTGAGAGACACCTTTTTTTCCCCCATTTTTATGGTAAAAATATGCCTAACATGAAATTTCTATCTTAATTATTTATTTTTCACAATGGTAGATGGCACAGGGCTAGGCAACTGATTCAAGTACCTTACTTGTGCCCTTTGATCTGGCTTATACTTGATTACAAATGTATCATTTGCAAACAATGATGAATTTTTGTTGCCCTCCTCCTACTCAACTATAATAACTATGTCGGACAGGACACATCTTATAATAGGAAACTTCCTATTTATTCACCTGATATTCTATGCTCCAATAGAATGCTAGGAGCTAATTCTGAGTTGCTTATATTCTCTGTTGTAGACAGCATAACTTTATTCCAGTGATTAATTAGCCAAATTATTGAAAGAGCTCCAATTCGTTGACTGATGCATGGATAAAGAAGGTGTAGTATCTATATATACAATGGAGTATTGCTCCACAATCAAGAAGAATGAAATCTTTCCAGTTGCATCAATATGGATGGAACTAAAGTGTATCATGCTAGTGAAATAACTCAGAGAAACAAATCTCACATGATTTCACTTATATGTGAAAGCTAAGAAACAAAGATGATCACAGAGGGAGGAAAGAAAAAATAAGATAAAAACAGAGAGGGAGGCAAACCATAAGAAAATTCTTATTTTTTAAAGAAATTCTTAAATATAGAGAACAGACAGGTTGTAGGAAGGATGTGGGTGTGGGGATGGGCTACATGGGTAATGGGCATAAAGGAGAGCACTTGTTGGTATGAGCACTGAGTGTTGTATGTGTATGATGAATCACTGGCTTCTGCTCCTGAAACCAGTGCTGCACTGTATGTTAACTAACTTGAAATTACATTATTTCTTTTAAATTTATGATTATTCTACTGGGATTTGCCATAAACTTCATGTAGCATATTTTCTTAACACACAATAATTTTGGTATTATGGAATTTTCATAATGTATTAAAAATATTGTACATCATAATTAAGTGGAATTTATTCCACAGATACAAGGATGGTTCAATACCCATAATAAATCAATGTGATACCTCCTTTTAACCAAATGAAGGACAAAAATTATATGACTACCTCAGGATGCCTTGGTGGCTCAGTCAGATAAACATCTGACTCTTGATTTGTCTTAGGTCAAGATCTCAGGGTCATGGATCAAGCTCTGAGTTGGTCTCTGTGCTCAGTGGAGAGTCTACTTGAGATTCTCTCTCTCCCTCTCCCTCTACCCTTGACCCCTGTGCTCTCTCTCTGTCTCTCTAAAATAAATAAATAAATCTTTTAAAAAAAAGTATGACTGTCTTCAATGGATGCAGTAAAAGTACTTGATAAAATTTGACATCCATTTATGATAAAAAAAAAAAAAACTCTTAACAGAGAGGGTATGGAAGGAGTCTGCCTCAATATAATAAGGGCCACATATGACAAGCCCATAGCTACATCATACTCAACAGACAGCTTTCCTCTAAGATCATGGATAAGACAAGGATGCCCACTCTCACTGCTTTTATTCAACTTGATATTAAATATCATAGCCAAAGCATTTAGACAGAAAGAAAGAAAGAAAGAAAGAAAGAAAGAAAGAAAGAAAAGAAAAAGAAAGAGAAATAAAGAAAAAGAGAAAGAAGAAAAAGAAAGAAAGAAGAGAAAGAAAGAAAGAAGAAGAAAGAAGAAAGAAAGAAAGAAAGAAAAGAAAGAAGAAAGAAGAAAAAGAAGAAATAAAAGAAAAGGCATATAAATCAGAATGGAAGAGGTAAAACCATGACTCCAAATGACATAAGATTATATATAGATAACCCTAAAGACTCCACCAAAAAACTACTAGACAAATACATGAATTCAATAGTGTCGCATGATATAGAATCAATATACAAAAATCCATTTTACTTCTATATGCTAAAGTAGCAGAAAGATATATAGAAAAGAATAAAGTAACTAGAAATAAATTTAACAAAAAAGGCAAAAGATCTATAGACTACAAGATATCATTGAAAAAACTGAAGAGGATATTAATAAATGGACAGATACTCTGTGCTAATAGATCAAAAGAATATTATTAAGATGTTCATACTAATTCAATGCAACCTCTATCAAAATTCCAATGATATTTTTTGCCAAAATAGAAAAACAAATCCTAAAATTTGTATGGAACCACAAAAGGCTCCGGTAAGTCAAAGCAACCTTGAAAAAGAACAAAGCTACAGGCATGACACCCTCTGATTTCAAACAATATTGCAAACCTATAGTGGCCAGAACAATATTGTTCTGTCATATAGACCATAGATCAATGGAACACCAATAGAGAGTCTAAAAATAAGCTCATGCATATATGATCATCATCTAGGTCGTGACAAAGGAGCCAAGGATATGCAATGGGGAAAAAGCAGTCTCTTCAATAAATGTGAAACTTGGGGAAACTGGACAGTCACATGCTTGTTCTTTTGAACAAAACTAGGCCCTTCACTGTATGCAGAAATTAACTCAAATTGATGAAATGTAAGACTTGACACCATAAAACTCCTAGAAAAAAATATAGGTGGTGAGCTGCTTGCCATCAGTCTTAGCAGTATCTTTTTAGATCTATCTCTTCAGATCTTATACTCTAAGAATACAGAATAGAAAACTATTCTTTTAAACATAAATATTCCTTGCAGCAGCACAAATGCCCTGATTTGCCTGTGCTAAACTTTTCCACATTTAAATAGCTTTGCTAGTGTAAGAATATTATATATTACCCTTCAGTGTAATCACCGAGTAGTGCCACGATTGGTGGCATTGCTGTCAAAATGTTGCAAAGCATAAACCAAAAAATATATAAATAAACAAAATAAAATAAATAACACATTCCCCAGGCACCAAAGAGTAAGCTGAAAGAGTAAAGTGTGTTTTCAGTGTATTATGACAGACCACGGCAGATTTCTTCACAGGAAATGCTACAAAGCATATTTCAATTGAAGCAATGAACTTTAATAGGAATTCCATTTTACACATGAATGTATACTGTGTGATAATCTCAAATCTATTTATTCAACTGCTGGATCTCAGGATTAGAATGAAGGTGACAGGAGCAGAGAGAATTACATTCCTACAGAGTAAGAAAAAATCCTATTAACCTTTAATGACCTATTTTTCTTGAGCCTCTAGTTTAAAACTCTGATACAATCTACTGGTTCTTTTGTTTTGTTTTACGGGTTAGACTCAGGGTGTACAAAAGAAAATGTATATATTTTATTAATAATCATCATTTAATTTAGAGAGTTAGTCTAGGGCCGGAGGGGGCATTTAGAGACTAATTCTGAAGCAGCTCAGGGGAGGTAAGCAATAATATATGCAATACATGAAAGTACAGGATGCCATCATAATGCGCAGTGGTGTACATGTAGAAGTTAAATCTCGGTGCTACAGTACTCCCTGTACCGTTTAATACTGCACTGGTTCATCTATCTGCCCAGCTCTCATATTACAGCAACAACAAAGCCTTTCATGACTGACTAATGAGCTATGTTATTAGTTTAATTATTGTCTGGCCATTTAGAGACTAAACTTATTGGAAAGGAAATGGTGATTACTACAGTTGGCAACTCCCTTGGCTCACACTCTATTCAGGACACTACCTCATGGACTTATTACTTTGCTATTTTACATACAGGAAAGACCTAAACATTTCATTAGTGAATTTTCTGTTATATACAATAACACTTAGACGTTTATTTGGTTAATTTTAAATGATGAGTCTATAAATCTTCTACTTGATTACTTATCCACATTTGAGCATGTAAAAATTTAAAAAAACAATAATACTCATTATGTTCCAGGCACTGTGCTAAATGTTTGATATGCATAAATTCAAATAAGACATAGCTCGTGTCTTAAAAAGAAATGCCTTAAGAGGAAAAGCAGACCATGAAGAATAGTTAGAATTTAAGTAAGTATTGAGTAGTTGCCATAATACTAGAACAGGCTTGAAGAATACAAAAGATAGGAAGTTAGAAAAATATTTATCCTGAATATAGTGACCAGGGTAGGCTTAGGATTGTGAATTGGACCAAGAAGAATGAACGTTTCTAAGACATAGTGAGGAAAGAAGGCAACTAGGTTGGATATTATATAGAATAAATTTTAGAAACTTCCAGAATATGCAGGGAGTCACTTGACTTAGAAAGCTGACAATGCAATCTCCTTAGAGAGTAGGAATTATCAGTAAGGGATAGTAGCAGTAGAGATAGGAAGAAGGAGTGTTGAAGAATATGTAGAGATAACACTGAGTCTTTGGAAGACCTTTCAGTGAACATGGGGGGAAGGTTGACTAATAGAAAAAAGGTCAACAAGTCAGGAAGAGAAGGGAAAAATCTGGAAGCTAAAGTACCACTAGATGGATGCAAGCAATTCAAAGTTGCATTGCCCAGTCAAATGCTGACGCCAAGCTAAGTAAGATGCAGCAGGCTTTAATATTTAGGAGGGCCAGGGTGATTTATGGAAGAATGAAGTAAAAAAGTGAGGGATTAAGAGGTGGTTATGTATTGACCAACTCCTATTTAACTTACATATATTGATGTTGGTTTTCCAAGTGTTAGTCTAAGAGCTTTAGACATATTATTTATCCTTCTCAATAGTACTATTATTGCCATTTTCAGAAAAGTAAACTGTGGAAGAAGTATTAGGTCATTTGCCTAATATAAAGATAATACACAGATAAGCCAGGAAAGCCAGACCATCTGACTCCAGAATCTGTTAGTTTAAGCACTAGAATGGTTTTGTTATTGCTGTTGCTTCTCTTTGTTTGTTTTTTAATGGTCTTATTGGCTAATTTATAACATTTATTGCCAACAAAGTAAATGATGAGAAATTAGGTGCAAGAAAACCTAAGTAATCCCCCCTATGAAGGGATTCTTCAATGCATGTTACAGAAGTCAATATACTATAGCTTTTTCACCTATTTTAAAAGATTTATTTATTTATTTGAATGAGAGAGAGAAAAGGGGCATAAGCAGGAGGGGTAGAGGGAGAGAGAGAGAACCTCAAGCATACTCCACACTGAGCATGGAGCCTGATGGAGGGCATGATCCCAGAATCCTGAGATCACAACCTGAGTCAAAACTAACAGTTGAATGTTTAACCAACTGCACTCCCCAGGAGCTCTGCTTCTTCATTTTTTTTTTTTAAGAAAATGCCTTCCCTTTCTTAATAATTATATCCTTCTCATGCTACATTTACTATCAGTTGTAATTTTTATTTTCTATTTCTGAAAATCCAGTAAATATATTTTTGATAGTCAAAATTACCTGTCCTAATCACTCACTGTTTCAGTCAACAGTTAATTTGAGTATTACTCCGTGAAATATTTTATATTGTCTAAAATATTTGTATTTATAATATATAGTGAATACAACACATAGCATAACTATTTAACCTACATTCTGCATTCCTACATAACTAAGATACTTTGTTAATGGTTATTTATACAGTTTAACCAGATTTTGAAAAAAGAAAGACAAATGAATGAACAAATTTGTCTGAGAACTACTGACAAAAGCTATCTAAAGTAGACAAAAAGAGAGGCGTCTGAGTGGCTCAGTCCATTCAGCATCTGACTCAATTTCAGCTTAGGTCATGATCTCAGGGTCATGAGACTGAGCCCCACATTGGGCCCTCCACTCAGGGGAGAGTCTGCTTCAGATTCTCTTCCTTTGCCCCTCCCACTCCCCACTTGCATTTGCACTTGTATTTTAGAGATCTCTAAATAAATAAATCTTTACTATGAAGATGTGGTATATATATATATATACACACACACACACACACACACACACACACACACAATGGACTCAGCCATCCAAAAAATGAAATCTTGCCATTTGCAATGTCGTGGATGGAACTGGAGGATATTATGCTAAGCGAAATAAGTCAATCAGAGAAAGACAAATACCATATGATCTCTCATGTGGAATTTTAAAAAACAAAACAAAAAGAGAGGAAAAAAAAAGATGAAATCAAAGAGGGAGACAAACCATAGAGACTCTTAGTCATAGGAAACAGACTGAGGGTCACTGGAGGGGAGGTACAGGGACAGGGTAACTGAGTGATCGGCATTAAGGAGGGCACATGAGGTAATGAGTACTGGGTATTATATAAGATTGATGAATCACTGACCTTTATCTCTGAAACCAGTAACACATTATATGTTAATTAACTGAATTTAAATAAAATCTTAAAAATTTTAAATAAAAAAAAGCAGAGTAAAAGAATTTTTATGTAGGAGCAGGGAATATACAAGCTTATAATATAACGTGGAGGGAGAAGGAGAGTATTCCTGTATTCTAAATAAATTCTTTAAAAAAGCTAATACTAAATTACATTTATTTTTAAGTTGGTTACATTAGATTAGATCTTCATTTTACTCCTAAAATTGCCTTTGACTAATTAGAAGTTTAAAATTACATATAAGAGTAAAGCTATAGTTTCAAAATTATCAATTTGTCAATGTCATAAATTGATGCTAAAAGCATATAAAAACAACTTAATTGAATATAACTGACCTTGCTTATGAAACATTATTCTGGGAATCTATCATATCTTACAATAAAACATCTGGCAGGCTACATGGCATTTATTAAATTTGGCTTTTTTCTAATACAAGGCGTGCCAAAACTTCAATTTAATGAACCCCAATGGCTGATGCCAATCATTGTTCTCTGACAACCCAGATATACATACTTTTTTGAATGATTTGGGCTATACAGTAGGTAAAATAAAATAAGCAATGTCATTGGAGTCAAAGCTGAATCAAATTACAAATATATATGTATATATATATATATATGCACATTCTAATTTATAAGTAAAGAAAATATATAGTGATTTGGAACAGTTTTATTGATATAACCCTATCCCTATTGTAATGGAAAAAAAGAAGCAAATAATTTATAAAGTCCCTATACAACAATAAACTGTGGAAACTGAGGCCTGGCACTGTGTGGCATCCTTCTGCTGTTCTAGCACAGAGCAAGTACATATACACTGACAATTCATCGCATCTGTGCTTTTCATATCTACCCAAAATACAGGCAATAATTTACAGTGTTAGCCCCACTGTCCTATCATACACATCTTTTTCATCACATCATCTTTCTGTGCTTTTATTACCATTGGAATACTCTTTCTTGTGTAAAAAAAAAAAATAGGCCCCTACTTTTTCTAATATTTTCTTCATAACCTTTCGCTCACTGAGTACAGATTATTCTCCTTGAGGCCACTTGGGTTATAGCCCTGTGGAGTGAAGCCTCCACTTTCTCTCATCTTTCTTTTGGGAAAAAGAGGTCAGGAGTCACTTGAGAACTCTTGAGTTTCAAGGCATTCTTCCTTTTAGAGAATCCACCTTGCTTCATTATCAAGCATGAAGATTCATATGGACCTCATATTACATGAAATATTTTCTGTAAATTTAAAATAATCATTTTGCTTTTGAAATTATTTTCTGTAGTTTACTCATTTAATTTCAGTTAGGGCTTTCTATGGCAATTATCTAGCATGTTGAGGAATTCTTACAAAATTTGAAAATATAAACCTGAAACATTTTTCAAATATTGTATTTAGCCTCTTAGCTATTATTTTAGCTACTGTGTTTCTTGGGGTTTCCCTGTGTGGGGGCAGCCTAGGAGTTATCCAACAAACTGAGAAGAATTGTGTGATTCATTTTTCTGAATTTCTACCACTTTTCAGCCCAAACTCTAACATGGGCTCCCTCAGTCTAAAAATATTGCCATTTAATCCTGAACTCTATCAGTAAACTTGGAACTATATGAAAATGAGTATGGTCCCTCGTCATGTTTCTCTTCTTCCAAGTATTGCAATCCTTAAATTCTACCTACATTCCTGCACTTTCAATGTTTCTAAATGCTATTTTGTTAAAATTCTAACACTTAAAATTGCTTCAGAAGGAGAGTTATTTCAAGCTACTTCATCATAAGCAAAACTGGAAGGCATACTTAAGTGGTGTGTGTGTGTGTGTGTTTCTATTTAGGAAACCTTCAACTTTCCTTTATAGCACCATACTTTCAAGATCTAATCTAGATATCGTGTTATCTATAAAATCCCTCTGTAATCTCTGTGGGCAGCTTTAAATAGTTTTAATTTCCTTATATTTTGTCATGTTTTACCACCATCATGGAACCTCTCATATCATTTATTTTTCTCTTTCACATATCTGTTTATTTGATTTTAGAGAACATTTCTCACCCACTCTTGTATCTTCAGCAACTCACTGAATTCCTAGTATATGGTAGATGTTCAAAAATGATCTTGAGTAAATAAATAAAAGAGTAAGTTTGCAAATTCATATTTGTTACACTCAAAGTCTTGCAATATCCGAGAGGAATGTCTTTATACATCTACAAAATAATTTAGTAGTTTTGATCCTGTGGTAACACCAATCAAAAAAAACATAAAGGCTATGCTGTTTAAAATCTATTTGAAATATATTTAGTATCCACAATATTTCAAGAATTTTAACCTATAAATTAGGTATATATCATAAACTTCAAAATATCTTAAATATAGTTTTAAAAAATTATGTTCGAAAAAAATTACCTCAGGTTACCATTTACTAAATAATTTAAGAATGTAATAATGTATCAGGCAATCATGATATAAGAAAAATGATTGAGTATTTTAATAATCCCAAGAAAGTATAATCCCTATGCTATGTTGCTAAACATAACAGATGTTTTAAGCAATAACTATTTTTAATATGATAGGTAAGTATGACACATAGTCACTAAAGTGTTTTGGTGTTTATTTTTTAATCAATCAATTAATTAATTGTGTTTTGGTATTTAAATGAATAGTAGCATTCAATTTTTGTCGAGTAGTTAAGAATTCAAGTACATTTCATTAGAGAAACTAAATAGATCATAATAGAAAAAAATGCATTTGAACATATATGACTGACTAAACCTAAAGAGAAAGTGGATTATGAAAGCTACTTAGTGGAAGCATTACAGAGAAAAAAAAAAGATATTTAAGAAAACAAGGATGGATAAAATTTTTCCAGTAGAGGAATAAATGACATTATAGAGAGGAAAAGCACATAAAAAGGCATAAAATCATGCTACATGTAAGTACAAAGATTTGAGAGTGGAGGGTTAAAAAGGCTAAAAGTGGGGATGAATTATATTTGTCATTGTAAGGAATTTTTATTTTTATCCCTTATGTAAAGGAAATTACTGAAGTATTAAAGTCTTAAGTATTAAGTACTTCTCCCTCTGCCTATGTCTCTGCCTCTCTCTGTGTCTCTCATGAATAAATAAATAAAATCCTTTGAAAAAATAAAATATCTTTATATCACACCTTAAAATAATAAAAAAGTATGTTATCTAAAGGAATATTAGTGATACTAGCCAATAAAATCATGTAGCTTAGGGAGAATATGAGCAGTATACATCTTGCTCATGATTTAGGTTAGAGTATTATTATTTAAAATTTCAATTAAAGAATCGTTTACTATTCAAAGAAAATATTTCCACTTAGGAGTACTTCCACAATAAAACAGATTTGAGTTTTATGCTTGATACTAAACACTCAACCAAGTATATGAAAAAAATGCTTATTCTAGGCATTTTGGTGTATGATTTTACTGATACAAAAAAAGGGTGACATGCATTCTAAAGTTTAAGTTGTTTTTTTTTGTTTTTTCTTTTTGTTTTTTTTGTTGTTGTTGTTTGTTTTTTTTTTTGTTTATGTGCTTGTTTGGATGTTTTTCACTTGTTTTTGTTGTCTGATTTTTAAGACCTTCAGTACTATGTTAAATGACAGTAGTGAGAGTGGACATCCTAGTCTTGTTCCTGACCAGAGAGGAAAATCTCTGTTTTTCCCCACTGAGGATGATATATTAGCTGAGAGTCTTTCATATATGATCTTTATGATGTTGAGGTATGTTCCCTCTATCCCTACTTGGTTGCCGGTGTTTACCAAAAAAGGAAGCTGTATTTTATCAAATGCTTTTTCTACATCTATTGAGAGGATCATACGGTTCTTATCCTTTCTTTTATGAATGTGGTGTGTCATGTTGATTGATTTGTGAATATTGAACTACTCTTGCAGCCCAGGAATAAATCCCACTTCATCATGGTGAATAATGCTTTTAATGTACTATTGGATTCCATTTGCTAATACTTTGTTGAGAATTTTTGCATCCATGTTCATCAGCGATATTGGCCTGTAGTTCTTTCTAGTGGGGTCTTTGATTTTGGAATCAAGGTAACACTGGCCTTGTAGAATGAGTTTGGAAATTTTCCTTCCATTTCTATTTCTTGGAACAGTTTGAAAAGAATAGGTATTAGCTCTTCTTTAAATGTTCGCTAGAATTCCCCTGGGAAGCCATCTGGCCCTGGGCTTTTGTTTGTTGTGAGATGTTTGATTACTGATTCAAATTCTTTGCTGGTTATTGGTCTGTTCAAGCTTTCTATTTCTTCCTGTTTCAGTTTGGTAGTTTATGTTTCTAGGAATGTATCCATTTCTTCCAGATTTCCCAATTTGTGGGCATATTATTTTTCACAATATTTTCTTATAATTGTTTTTCTGTGGTGTTGGTTGTGATCTCTCCTTTCTCATTAATGATTTTATATATTTGGGTCCTATTTTATTTTTGATATGTCTGGCTAGGGGTTTATCAATTTTATGAATTCTTTCAAAGAACCACCTCCTTGTTTCATTAATCTTTCTACTGCTTTTTGTTTGTTTGTTTCTATATCATTTATTTCTGTTCTAATATTTATTATTTCCCTTCTTCTGCTGGCATTAGGCTTAATTTATTGCTTTTTCTAGTACCTTTAGGTCTAAGGTTAGGTTGCATATTTCAGATTTTTCTTGCTTCTTGAGGTAGGCTTGTATTGATATATACTTCCCTCTTAGGGCTGCCTTTGCTGCATCCCAAAATTCTAGACTGTTGTGTTTCCATTTTCACTTATTTCCATGCATTTTTAATTTCTTCTTTAATTTCCTGGTTAACCCATTCATTCTTTAGTAGGCGGTTCTTTATTATCCACATATTTATGGTCTTTCCAAATTTTTTCTCTGGTTGACCTCAAGTTTCACAGTGTTGTGGTAAGAAAAGATGCATGCTATGACCTGTCATTTTGTACTTGTTGATACCTGATTTGTGACCCAGTATGTGATCCATTCTGGAGAATGTCTCATGTGCACTGGAAAAGAATGTGTATCCTGCATTTTAGGATGAAATGTTCTGAATATATCTGTTAAGTCCATCTGGTCCAGTATGTCATTCAAAGCCATTGTTTCCTTGTGGATTTTCTGCTTAGGTTATCCATCCATTGATGTATGTGGGGTGTTAAAATCCCCTTCTGTCATTGTATTTTTATCAATGAGTTCCTTTATGTTATTAATTGTCTTGTGTATTTGGGTGCTCCCAAGTTGGGGACATAAATATGTACAATTGTTAGGACTTCTTGTTGGATAGTCCCCTTTATTATGATCTAGTGTCCTTTATCATCTCTTGTTGCAATTTTTTGCTTAAGATCTAGTCTGTCTCATATAAGTATGGCTCCTCTGGTTTTCTTTTGATGTCATGATAAATCATTCTTTATCTCCTCACTTTCAATCAGCAAATGTCTTTAGGTCTAAAATGAGTCTCTAATAGGAAGCATATAAACAGGTCTTTTTTTTTTTTAATCCATTCTGACACTCTTTTCTTTTGACTGAAGCATTTAATCCTTTTACACTAAAGTCATTATTGATAGATATGAATTTAGTTCCATTGCATTACTTGATTTATCATTCTTTCTGGAGATTTTTCTCTGTTCCTTTCTAATCTTTGTTACTTTGGTCCTTTTTTCCCCCACCCAAACAGTCCCCTTTAATATTTCTTGCAGGGCTGGTTTAGTGGTCACAAAATCCTTAATTGTTTGTCTGAGAAACTTATTATGTCTCCTACTCTGAATGACAGCCTTGATAGATAGAGTATTCTTGGCTGTTTATTTTTCCAATTCAGCACACTGAATATATTATGCCACTCTCTTCTGGTCCGTCAAGTTTCTGTGGGTAAATCTGCTGATTACTTTATTTGTCTTCCCGTCTAAGTTAGGGACTTCTTTTGTCTGGCTGCTTCTAGGATTATTTTTCTATTTATCTCTATATTTTGCAAATTTAACTATGATATGTCCTGATATTGGCCTGCTTTTGTTGACTTTGATGAGAGTCAAAATCTCTGCCTCTTGGATTTTGATGTCTGTTTCCTTCTCCAGATTGAAAAAAAAAAAAACAAAATCTATGAAAGTAAGCTTCAAATAGAATGAATAAATTAAGATATTATTAAACATTGTCACATTAAAAAATCAAATAGAAGTAAAGAATATAAAATTGAAATGTAATTTCCTAGAATAGATAGAAAAGACAGATACTATTAAAGAAAAATTTAAAACTAGAGAATCTTTCTTGAAAAAAGAGAAAAGAGAATTGAGAGTAAAGCAAAAATTTAAATAGATAATATAACCAAATTTCTTACAACTAGAGGAAACACATATTCATATAGAAAGACTGAATAACATGTAAATTTTTAAAAATATATTTTCATCTTTGAATTCTATTCTTAGATAAATTACCAGTCAGGTGTGATGGAATAAAATCTCTGAGATTCAAAAACTTACACCATATAGCTAGCCTTCACCAGCCAATTATTTTAAATATGTTAGAGAAAACAAGAAAGTAAACTAGCAATTAGAAACAGAGACTTGGACCCAGAAGAGATTATGATTTAGTTTGAGGCTCAACAGAGCAGAAAACTGAGGTAGGTATAACCATAAGTAAGTAAGAATTAAGGGATTACAATCTTTAAAAAAGTATTATGATTTAATAGAATAGTTAAATCATATAAGCTTTAAAAATATAACACAGTAAAAGACAATGGAATTTTAAAATAAAAATCTCTTTAAGTTGTACTTAGAATTTCTCTTTTAAAAGACTGGGAACACTGGACCCATAGATAATTAACTGCTTTGATTTACAAATTTATTCTGTAAAGTAATATATTTGGTAATAATTACATAAAAGGCATGTATTGATTTTCAATGTGTCACAATATATACGAATTATGAAATACTTAAAATACCGTAATACAAAGCTGATGCCATAGATGATCTCTTCTACATAATTTTAGCATGAGAAGAATACCATAAAAATTCCACAACAATCTTGGAATATCTCTACTGCTTGCATTATATATGTGCACTAGATATCTGTTAATGCTCCCTTTACAGACTAACATAATGTCTCTTTGCCATATTCTGCTATGTGGTAAAATGGTTTTTACATTCATAATCAAAGACCCCACTACCTGCATATTTGCTTTGGTTAAGAAACAAACAAAATCTACCTGACAAAGCATTCCAGAAATACAGTAATTGAAATTTAAAATACTTGTACATCTTTTCAAATATTTCTTACAATAATTACATTATTAATAAGACATAGTTTTTTACCTCCAGAAAGCACACTTTTATATTCAAACTATAATTTAGAATAATCCCTAAATACATTATGTCATTACCTCAGGTTTTCAGTCTATATTTTGTTATCCATAAGCCAATAATTGATTTGACATAAATAGAGTAATTGCAGAAGTGTTTTTTTCTTGAAATTTCACCCAAGTATATCAAGATCAGCACACATGTTTTTTTCATTAGCTCACAGCACAAATGGCTGACAGTTTGGGGATCTTCATAGCACTTCTTACTAAATAAATTTCATTATTTGATCTGGTTTGACATAGGAAAGGTTGCTGTACTAGTTTGCTGACAAAGCCTGCTTCAGCACTTACAACTTTTTAATCAACATCTTAGTTAAAATTCATCTGGTGTTTCTCAACTATGTACCACAGGAGGGCATACATTCATTACACTTAATTGAGAAATCAGTATGATGATTTGGACATATATTGGAAATGATGCTAGTAACGGTGACAGTTTAGGGTTTGATCCAGATTAAGAAAAATCTGTACCATTTTTTCTCTTATGTAATATGTGTGTATTGCAAAAAGTATTTGTTTTTTTGTCATAGTATTTCTACTAATTTTCTGTTGTTTATTCTCCTTATTTATCACTTTAAATATATTATTGCTGTAATTTCATACTGAAATACCAGAATCATGGGAATTATTTTTAAAATTTATTTGAGAGAGAGAGGGAGATTTTGCAAGTGGGGGAAAGGGCAGAGGAAGAGATTCTTCAAGTAGACTCCCTGCTGAGTGTGGACCCCCCTACCCAACTTGGGTCTCAATCTCATGCCCCATAAGATCATGACCTGAGTGGAATCCAAGAGTCAGATGCTTAACCAACTAAGCTACCAAGGCACACCCAAAATAAGGAAACCTATTAAAGCAAATCTAGGTAAAATGTTTAGGTATTAGAAATGAAAATTAAATAATTCTACATTATCTTATCAATTTTATACAAGGAAATAAACATAAGGTGAAGATTTCTACATTTAGACCTCAGACAGACAGCATCTAAAAAACCACTGACCAAGTCACTAGAAGGTACACAAATGTAAATGTAAAAAATACATTATTCTTAGGGCACCTGGGTGGCTCCATTGGTAAAGCATCTGGTCATAATCCCGAGGTCCTTGGATCAAAACACACGTTGGGCTCTCTTCTCTGTGGGGAGCCTGCTTCTCCCTTCCATTCTCCCTCTGCCCCCCACACCCTGCTTGTGCTCTCACTCTTTCTTTCAAATAAATAAAAATTTTTTTAAATCATTTTTTCTCATCTTCAAGTTACTTACAAATTAACCAATGCCTCTATAATTTCCTATTTACTTTACTACTGATTCTAGGCACTTGTTGGTTTTTCTTATTCCCCAGTTATTCTTTAAAACCAGTAACTTCTAGCCACAGTTTGAATCATAGATGATCTTTATTTTTTTAATGACATATTTTTTAAGATTTGATTTATTTATTCATGAGAGACAAAGAGAGAATGAGAGAGAGAGAGACAGAGAGAGACAGAGAGAGACAGAGAGAGAGGCAGAGACACAGGCAGAGACAAAGGCAGAGGGAAAAGCAGGATCCATGCAGGGAGCCTGAGGTGGGACTCGATCCCGGGTCTCCAGGACCAGGCCCTGGGCTGAAGGCGGCACTAAATCACTGAGCCACCTGGGCTTCCCCACAGATGATCTTTAGAATGGATATTCAATAATGTAATAAATGAATGGTACAACTACTCACACAGATATTTTCTATCTTGTCAGTGTTGATAAAATCATTATGAGCAGCAGTTTTTGGACCATCTACCAAGAACAATGTCCTCGGCCATAACTGCTTAACATTTAACATAAACAGTTAAGGCAGGATAATTAAAACCAAAGTTTTTGTATGGATTTGGCTTCTTTTAATAATATGTCAACATATTTGTATTATACATAATCATCACACTCCTCACTTTCATTTCAAGTCCAGCAGAAACAGGTGTCTGATTACTAAGCATCTAAAAAAAATCAAATTTTTCATACATAATCATTCCAATGTAGCTCTTTAGGAACACAAAATATTCTCAACCCAATATCTGAATAGCTATACACAATATAAAGACATTTCATTTTATATGATTCTAGAAAAGACTAACATGTTACGTCTGAGCTTTAATTTCCTATGGGGTTTTCTCAAATCTTTGTGTGTGCACAGTCTCTGTTGGCCAAAAATGTGTAGGTGGTTTGGGTCTGCTCTAACTTCTCTTGTGCATACAGGCACAGTTTCTGGTCAACCAAGATACAGGAATGGCTTAACAATGTTTCTATAGCTGTCTCACTCTTAGAACTCTCTCATAAATTCCTGCTAGTATACTGGTCCATTGCTTGAGCCAAAAAGAACTACTACCTCAGGCTAGTGGAGTCTGTAGCCCTCCTCTTTGTTTGCCACTAAAGTCACCAATTTGACAATACTCCATATTAAGTGAGCCCCTCCTACTAAGCGAAGGCAAAGCAGTTGAAACAGTTTCACAGCCTGCTCCCTCTTGTTCAACAAGTATGCTGATAGAGCCAGGTGGGGGTGGAAGCTGCTGTGTTTACTGGAATTTCAGAAGATAACCTAGATTTAATCTGAGACTTGATGGCCAACAAAATAGTTCAGAAATACACAACATACAGTATCCATTATAAGTCCATAAACATATTTCCATATTCAAAGGCATAATGTATTTGTGAAAAATAACAAAGCAAAACCAATAAAACAAGATATGTCTATATGTATTAACACCTATTATTGCAGTTATTCAAATACAAACAAAATGAAAACAGGTTAACTACAATGTGAGCAGTCTTTTTTTGTGGTCAAGAATAATCTTTGGAATTTTTTATGATCACAAGAACCACTGTTAGAGAAAAGTTTCCCAATAATTGGTATTAAACATGAAGTGATCCATCATGTGATCCATCAGTGTCTACTGGGTTTGTCTATCAGGCTTATCTGGGATTATCTGATTTTCTACATATGTGAGTATCTTGAGTTACATTTTACTATGATTAATGCATTTTTACCATGTTGTAAGGGTAAATATTATCTTGTAGGAAACTCTATTTGTGCAAGTGGTTTTTGTGTAAAAGCAAAGAAAACTAATTTGCCTCATAGAGATGTTAATAGTATATGGTTTATGTGTAGTATAGAAAGTTACAACTTCAAATGTATGGTTTTATTGAATGTAAATTAAGAATTTTACTCAAGTATTCTTCCTTTCCCACCATTCATGTTCTCTCTCTCTCACAAATAAATCTTTAAAAAAAATATTGAAATACCACAGATATGGTCTTTAATGTAATTAATTAGAAATAAACATTAATAAAGATAGTGATAATAAAGACAGTGAAATTAAAGAACTTTACTCTGATAGCCAATTATTAAAGAAGATGCAAGGATATTAGAAAATTTTAGAAATGTAATGATAATAAAAGCACAATTTACTAAAACATTTGGGACACATATTAAATTGTACTTAGAAGAAAATTTATAGCCTTTGTGTATATTAACGAGGAGCTTTCTGAATGAAAGATACAGGCTTCCACGATGGGAAGCTAGAACAAAGGTAAAAACTTAACCCAAAGTTCCAAATATATGCTATATACAAAAGAAAACAAAACAAAACATCTCCATCACCACCAACAACAAAAAATTCACTTTAGATTTAAGAACACACATAAGCTGAAAGTAGAGGTGTAGAGAAAGATGGCAACCAGCCAAAGAGAGTATGGTGGCTATACTTCTCTGAGAGAAGATATACTTTAAGTCAAAAACTGTCACAAGAGAAATAACATTATATAAAAATAAATGGATCAATTCAACAGAAAAATATAACAATTATAAATATATGTGCACCCAACAAGAGCATTTAAATATATAAATATTGACAAACCAAAGAAAGAAATATAAATATGCTAAAAGAGGGGACTTCAATACCCCGTTTTCATTAATTAATAGTTCAATCAGACAGAAAATCAACTAAGAAACAAAGAACTTCCCCAACACTATAAACCAAATGGATCTAATAAACATATACACCTAATGGAAGCCAAATATACATTTTTCTCCAGGATAGACAACAGATAAAGCAAAAAACAAGCCTTAACAAACTGAACAAGATTGAAATCATACTAAGACCTTTTCTAACTACAATGAAATGAACTAGAGACTAATGGCAGGAAAAAAAGTAGAAAATTCACAAATATGTATAGATTAAATAATGCACATTTGAAGAATCAATATATCAAAGAAAAAATCAAAAGACAAATTAGAAAATATTCCCAGAGAGATGAAATAAAAATACAACATACCAAAACTTAGGAAATGCAGCCAAAGCAGACTAAGAGGGGAGTTCATAGTAATAAATACCTATATTTTTAAAAAGGAAGAAATATCTCAGAAAAACACCCTAAACTAACTTTATACCTCAAGAAACTAAAAAAAAAAAAAAAAAAACTGAGTCAAAGTTATCAAAGGGATGCAAATAATAAAGAGCACATAAGAAATTAAGAGAACAATAAAACTACAGAAATATCAATAAAACAGCTGTTTAAAAAAAAAAACATAAAATTAGGGGATCCCCAGGTGGCTCAGCAGTTTGGTGCCTGCCTTTGGCCTGGGGTGTGATCCTGGGGTCCCGGGATCAAGTCCCACATTGGGCTCTCTGCATGGAGCCTGCTTCTCCTCTGTCTGTGCCTCTGTCTCTGTCTCTGTTTCTCTCTCTGTGTGTATCTCTCATGAGTATAAATAAAATCTTTAAGAAAATAAAAAAATTAAAAAACATAAAATTAAACATTTAGCTAGATTAACAAAGAAAAAAAGAGGTAAGATTTAAATAAATAATGTTAGAAATAAAAAGGAAGACATTACAACTAATGCCACAGAAATATAAGCAATCACAAAAGGTTAATGAACAATCATTCACCAATAAATTGGATGAATTTCCAGCAATTAACCACTTACCAAGACTGAATCATGAAGAAAGAAAATGTCTGAACAGATTTATAAGGATATTGAAACAACAATTAAAAAAAAACCTCCCTACAAAGAAAAGCCCCGAACTAGATGTCTCCACTGGTGAATTATAGCAAACATTAAAATTAGAAGTAAACCAATACCTACCAAACTCAAAAAAAATGAAGAGCAGGGAATAACTCCAAATTCATTTTATAAAGCCAGCATCATCCTCATAAGATATCAAAGACAGATAAGCACCTCAAGAAAAAAAAAAAACTTTTTAAAAAATAGTATTCTGATAAATATAGATGAAAAAAAAACCACACCTCAATAAAATACTATCAAACTGAATTCAACAACATATTAAAAGAACCCTACACCATGACTAAGTGGGATGGAAGGAAGTTTCAGTAAACATAAATCACTCCTTGTAGTACATTATATTGACAGAATGAAAGTTTAAACCAATATCATCTTAATAGGTACAGAAAAAAGTACTTGACAAAATTTAACAGCTCTTCATTAAAAAATACTCAAAAAGCTAGAAACGGAGATAAATTACCTCAGCATAAAGAAGACAATATATGAAAATCCCACAGCTAACATCATACTCAACAATAAAAAACTGAAAGCTTTTCTTTTAAGATCAAGAAAGGTGCAGAATGTCTGCTCTTGCAACTTCTATTCAATGTAGTACTGGAAGTCCTAGCCAGAGCCATTAGGCAAGAAATAGAAATAAAGAACAACCAATACAGAAAGAAGTAAAATTATCTCCATTTGTAGATATCATGCAATATGTAGAAAACCCTAAAGATTCCACCAAAAGAAAACAAAAACCTTAAAAGCTTGTTAGACTAATAAACAAATTCAGTAAAGTGGCAGGATACAAAATCAACATAGGAAAATCAGTTGCATTTCTTTATACTTTGTACTTCCAGGAAAAAAAAAAAAAAAAAGGAAAAAAAAATCCCTTAAAATAGCATCAAAAAATAAATGCATAGTAATAAACTTAACTAAAGAGGTGAAAGATTTATACACTGAAAACTACAAAACACTGATGATGGAAATAAAAGAAGACACAAATGGAAAGATATTTGTATCCATGGATTACAAGACTTATTAAAAATGAGTCCATTCTACTCGAAGTGATCCTATAGATTCAATGCAATTTCTACCAAAACCAGTTGGCTTCTTTTTTTCAGAAATAGAAAAGGAAATCTAAAATTCATATGGAAGCACACACACACACACACAAAACCCAAGTAACTGAAAAATCTTGAGAAAAAAGGGCAAAGTTGGAAGTGTCCCATTTGCTGAGCAAACATTTCACAAAACAATAGTAATAAAAACATTATGCTACTGGCATAAATACTGATATGGTGCAATGGAACAGAATAGAAAGCTCAGAAATAAATACCTACCTATAAAGTCAATTGATCTTTAGCCAGGATACCAAAAATGCACAATGAGGAAAAATACTCTTTTAAACAATGTTGGGAAACTGGATAGCAAAAGAATGAATTTGGACCAATATTTTACACTATCAGAAAAATTAACTGAAAATGTATTAAAGACTTAAACACAAGACCTAAACTGTAAAGTCCTAAAAGAAAACACGGAAAAAGCTTCATGACTTTGGACATAAGATGACATCAAATGCACAACCAGTAGAAACAAAATTTAATAAGCAGAACTATATCAAACTAAAGACTTCAGCACAGAAAAGAAAAAAATCCACAGAATGAAAAGGCAACCTATGAAATAGTTGAAAATATTTGCAAACCACATATGTAACAAGTGATTAATACCCAAAATATATAAGGAACCCCTACAACTCCATAACAAAACAATTAATAACCCAGCTTTAAAAATTAATGAAAGATATAAACAGATATTTCTCCAAGAAGACATAAAAATAGCAAATAGGTATATAAAAAGATGCTAATTGTCACTAACCAATAGGGAGATGTAAATGAAAATCACAATGAGATATGTCACACCTATTAGGATAGCCATTAGCAAAATGTCAAAAAAATAAAAACACAGACCAACAAAAAAAAGAAATAACAACTGTTAGGACGTGGAGAATTTGGGACTCTCCATACTTAGTGGGAGTGCAAAATAATGCAGTCACTTTGGAAAACAGTACTCAGGGTCATACCATGATTCAGCAATCTCACTTCTGAGTATTTAACCAGATGTACTGAAAAAACTTCTGTATATGGGCTGATCCTAATGAGAAAGAGAGAGAATACAAATTACGCAAATTGGAAATGGAAAAAGGGTTCTGACCATAAATTATACAGGTAAAGAAAGGGAAAAAATGCTATATTATTATAGATTATGCAGATAATTAAAAAGAAAAAAAATGTGTGTGTATAAACTTTATTCTAATGTACTTGACAAGCTAGATAAAATGCACAAATGACTTGAAAGAAAAATGCTATCAAATATGCCACAAAAAGAAATAGAAAATCGTAATGGCCTATTATCTAATAGAGAAATTGAATTTGTAAATAAAGATCTTCCACAGAGTAAACTCTCAGCCTTGAAGAATTCTTTGTGAACTCTATTTAACATTTAATGAAAACCAATATCAAATCAATAAAAATTATTTTAGAGAATAGAAGATAGAACAATCCTCAAATCATTTATGAAGATAGTACTACTCTAGTACCAAATGTAATCAAAATTCACTAGAAAATACAATTATGGACCAAATATTCCTCATGAACAGTGATCACTAACCAAATATTAGCAAGCGAATATAAAATTACATGAAATGTACCATACATCATGGATAAGTTTATACAAGGATGCGAGGAACTTTGACCTTCAGATCTAAATCAATATAATTATATTATCAAATTAAAGGAGAAAATACATAGGACCATCCTCGGTTAATGAAGGAAAGTCAGTGACCAAATCATATGCACTCATGACAAAATCTTCTAGCAAACTAGAGAAAAGAGAACTTTCTCAATTTGATAAGGTTTATCTATAAAAATCAACATAACATAACTAATAGTGAAATATTGAATGCCTTCCCTTAAATGTTTCTAACTTAGAAGTCTGGCTTCTGGTTGAAAACCTACTTGACTGACTACTGGCAATTGCAAGGCTCTCGTAGGCAGGCCTCCCCGGAAAAGCTACCCTTCTGACACCAAAAGGCCAGTGCAGTGTCTGAAGACAGTCACAGTCATGGTATCCAGCATTTCCGGCCAGCCATGCCCTTCACGTATTTATGCTTCCAGGCCCTAATTCTCTTCATCCACAGCCTTGGTCCTAGGTCTTCTTTGGGTTTCTTCACCAAGACCTCCTTGTTAAAAGGAAGAGGGTAAACCTTTGAAGACAGTGTTCTCTACTCCGATTCAGTACTTTCCCCTTGCTCATCCTACCCCCTCATCCTCCCTCTCATCCCAGGATCCATAAATCTGCTAGAGTTTTTGTCTGGGGGTTTCTTCAACAGGAAATGATCACCACTTCTGTCCTGATCCACCTGACCCTCAAGTGACACAACATTCCATAGGGAAAATGGAACAGGGAACAGCTGGCTCTTTCTCTGGTTTTAGCCTGGCTTATACCAGTACAGTAAATGCTTAAAGGCTTAACTCTTGGCATTTTTGTTTCCTGATATAATCAGCTACTCAGATACCTCAGCTCTCTCCCAGCTCAACTGAATTCCTGACATTAGTTATTTACTCAGGATAAATTAAACTAAATGTCCACACAGATGCTTGTAAACAATGCTCAAACAGCCCAAACTCTGAACAATCCAAATATACGTCAACTGGTGTGTGGATGAACAAATTGTGATATATCTGTATGTTAAAATGCTACCCGACGATGGAAAGAACAAACTACTGAAACATACAACTACAAAGAAGAATCTCAAAAAACACCATGATGACTGAAAGAAGACGGATGGAAAAAGCTGCATGCCATACAATTTAATTTTGTGATTTTTGAAAAGGCAAAGTAAAGTATAGCAGGAGAAAAGGGATTCAGGCTTCCAGGGAATCTGATTTGATGCAAGGGTTTGACTATAAAGGAGTGTGAGATGGGTTTCCTAAATTTGCAATTTTTCAGAAATAATACCTACCTATGCATGTGCTGCATTTACCTGGATTTCTGTCCACTACCTTTGTGGGACTTGGGTAGCAAAGACAAAGAACAACATGAAGTTCATGCTGCTTGCTATCCTATAAGCAATAAGGTCCTTTTTCTCCGGCTTAAGTGTCTTTTGTTTTCTTCCTTGAAAACATGACAAGTTAAGTTTTTAGTTTACAAGTTGGGATAAAATCTCAGACACTTCAGAATTCTTTACACGTTATAGTCATGTTTATAATTATAGAGAATACTAGCAAGTGTACAGATACTTTTAGCTGCAAGGAAATAAGTGAGATAAAACAAGGAGTTTGCTAGTAAGAAAAATAAAAGAGATAAGTGCAATTATAAAGAAACATTCAATGATTTCCTGGAGAATTCAGAAAGATAGGATAAAAGGAAAAAAGGACACATGAAGACAATTAGGAAACAAAGCCAAATGATGGATTTCAACTTAACCATTTAAATAATCACATTAAATTTAAATAGTCTCTATCTCAATTAAAAATGTAGATATTTTCAAATTGGACAAAATAGCCAGCTCCAATGACACACTGTCTAAAAGAATCATATTTTTAAAAAAGATTGTATTTATTCACGGAGACACAGAGAGAGGAAGAGATACAGGCAGAGGGAGCAGCAGGCTCGCTGCGGGAAAGAAGCCCAATGTAGAACTTGATCCTGGGACCGGGGTCACGACCTGAGCCCAAGGCAGACACTCAACCACTGAGCCATGCAGGAGCCCTAAGAATGTTTTATATATAAAGACA
Source organism: Canis lupus familiaris (assembly GCF_011100685.1). Lineage (NCBI taxonomy): Eukaryota > Metazoa > Chordata > Mammalia > Carnivora > Canidae > Canis > Canis lupus. Next base: position 28,475,046 of record NC_049257.1, read on the forward strand.
CAGATAGGTTAAAAAGATGAAAAAAAAAAAAAAAAGGGGGTATACCATGTTAACTCTAACCAAAAATAAGCTGCAGTGGCTATGTTAATACCAGAAAAAAAAATAAGTTTTAAATCAAAAAGTATTTAAATAAGACTAAAGAAGGTCATTTCATAGTGATGAAGGGGTCAGTTGGTCAAGAGATAATAACAATCATAACTAATTATGCACCTAATAACAGAACTTTAAAATATATGAAGCAGGGGTGCCTCAGTAGTACGGTCAATTAAGTGCCCCACTCTCGGTTTCAGCTCAGGTCATGATCTCAGGCTGGCGAGAGAGCCCACGTCCAGCTTCAAAGATGAGTTGACTTAAGATTCTCTTCTCCTTCTGCCCTTCCCTACCATGTACATATATGAGTGCATATGTGTGTGCTTTCTCTCTCTCTCTCTTTCTCTCTCTCAAATAATCTTTCCAAAAAAAAAAAAATACACGAAGCAAAAACTGATAGAACTCAAGGAGAAAGACACAAATCCATAGTTATAATTGTAGACATTAATGCCTTTCCTTCCATGATTGGTAGGACAAGTGTAAAGAAAAAAAAAATCAATAATCTTTTCAGATGTTGAATCTATGCGGTACCCCTGAAACTAATGTAACATTGTGTGTCAAGTATACTCAAGTAAAAAAAAAAAAAAAAAAAAGAAATTAAAAAGAAGAAATGGTATGTATACACAATAGAATATTATTCAGCCATAAAAAAGGAGCTTTTGCCATTTGTGACAACATGGATGGTTCTAGAGGGTATTACACTGAGATGGGTGAGAATGAGAAAGATAAATACCATATAATTTCAATTATATGTGAAATCTAAAACAAATCAAAATAAACAAAAGCAGAAACAGACCGTAAATACAGAAAACAAACTGGTGGTTGCTAGAGGGGAAGGGATGGGGAATGGGTAAAATGGGGGGGGGGGTACAGGCTTCCAGTGATGGGCTGAATAAACCACTAGAGTAAACGGTATGGAGGTAGGGAGTACAGTCGATAGCATCGCCCTTGTGGAATAGACTTGTGGAATCACAATGTTGTACACCTGACACTATGGTAACGTTATGTGCCAACTATACTTCAATTATGAAAAAAAAAAGAAAATCAGTAAATGTATAGAAGATCTGAGTAACACTATCAACAATTTGCCCTGTTCTTGTGATCATTCCATTTTAACCGTGAGTGTCTTGCTATAGCTCACTAATTATACCCAGATTCTCTGGAGATAAAGGTGTCTCCACTATGATGTTAATATTTTCTCTTGTTTAATTGATAACTATTTTTAGGGGGGTTATTTTGGGAATCTTGTTCTTCATAATACTTCCAATCACTACTTTTCTCATCCATTGATGATTTTTTTTTCCTGAAGCTATTATTATTCTGGAAATGCCTTGGGGATTTTCTATTTCCTTAATTTATAATGAATTTGTTTCCTTTTATGCTATTAATTGGAATTCTAATTTTAAGATTTGCCCATCTGCCCATTTATTTATTCAATCATTTATATTATTTTTAAAAGATTTTTATTTATTTATTCATGAGAGACACAGAGAGAGAGAGAGAGAGACAGAGACACAGACAGAGGGAGAAGCCGACTCCATGCAGGGAGCTTGACATGGGACTCGATCCCGGGACTCCAGGATCACGCCCTGGGCCCAAGGCAGGTGCTAAACCACTGAGCCACCTGGGATGCCCCTATATTACTTATTTACCTGGATATTTATATTATCTTATGGGTTCTAACCTAGTATTATCACTAGTCTATCTATCTATCTATCTATCTATCTATCTATCTATCTATCTATCATCTATCTATATCTCTCATCTATCATCTATCTATCTATCATCTATTTATCTATCAATCATCAATCCATTCATTCATTCATTCAAACTGTTCCAGATTTGGCCATTAGGGAGACTTCAACTTCAGGGTTTTTTATCTGTGTACATTTCAAATGTCTACATCATAATTCTGAAAAAATCCTTACATTGAAAGCCCAAGAGTTGTTTTTATCTAAGTCCATTTGTTACAAAAATATCTCAATATTACAAAGGGAAGTTTTAACTTAAACTTAAAACAAAAAAAAACTTATCATTGAACTTTTAAAATGAAGCTCCATAAAAGTTTTTTTTTGTTTTGTTTGCAAAATAACTGCATCTTGTAAAAACAGATCTTTTCCATTATAAACTGATGGTCTTTTTCATTTATGTGACAGCCTAAGGGCAGTTACCTTGCTAACCTCTGGACACAATCATTCCTAAATAATAAAAATTCAATGTAAAATTGCAGTTTAAATTCATAAGAAGAACACATTTATCAATAGCAAATAAATGTTAAAATATATAAGCTTTTCAAAGATTCTCTAGATCCTCATTGAAATCGCATATCTGTAATTCGTTTCAACAAGATTATTTCATTTCTTTTCTCATGTATGTTTGTGCCTGAGTGAGTTTTAATATTACTTATGCACAATTTTAGTGTCTTTTAGCTTTTATTAAAGAAGTTTAATCAAGTGCAATAAAATCCCTGATTGAAGATCTTTCTTTTTCTTTCTTTATTAAAAGTAAAAGGCTGCCAAGAGTCTAGATGAGAACTATGGGATTCCATATCCAACAGGAAATCTATTTTTTAATAAAAAGAGACTCTTGATAAACTCTATGCTTGAAGCAAATTTCAAAAGCATTTACTATAGCCACAGAGTCTTTTAATTCCTTAACACCCACACATAAATCTTAATAACTTCCTTTTTGACTACAGGTTTTAGACACTTCTCTGAAAAGGAAATGGGCTTAATATCTACATTGTAAACTTAGTAAAAAATATATTTGAACATGTCATGTAGAATTCAAAACTTTCTAGTTAATAAAATATTAATCTCATCAAATATTTGAATACTTCTAATTCTTTAAATGTCATTTCTTCCTATTTCCCATGTAGCCAAAGGCAATCTCATAAAGAAAACTCTGTGGAGATCAAAAAGAAATGTTTGGATAAAATTAATAATTCTGAAAAACATCTTCTGTGTTTAATTGTTAATAATGCTAAAATAATTATGTATGCTCTAAATATAAATATAGAGCTATTGGTAATTTAAGCAACCAAACATCAGTTTTAAATCACCATAAAGAATAAAAAGAGGCTTTGAGTCTAGAGTCTTTTCATAAGGTACATATTTGGGTTCAGAGAAAGAACAAAGATCACAAGTGTTTAATCTGTTATCATGCAAAAAAGCTATTTTGTAGGATTTATTATTCCAATCAAATTGATATATTTTAAAGGAAATCTTTCTTGTTTCTACAGTTTGCTCTTTTGATAAATGGTCTGTTCAGATGACATGCTGTAAATATACTTCTATAAAACACTGTTTTTTTTAGCAGTTTAGTTGCATATCAGGTATCATAAACATGGATAGACTAGCTACTGATATTTTCAATCATTATACGTGAAATTGAATTTTAGAAGCTTTAGTATAGATTCCATTATTCTATGATACCTAACATTTTACCATGAATAGTCAAAGAATGTTTTCATTTATTGATATACAAAGAATAATTTTCTACTTATTTCAAAATTTAAAAAAGACAATTTCTAGTTAAAGTACATGTAAAAATTATATTCATATTCACTGTCCTTTCCCAACAGTATGGAGATTCCTCAAAAAGTTGACAACAGAGCTACGCTACAACCCAGCAATTGCACTACTAGGTATCTATCCCAAAGATACAAATGTGGTGATCTGAAGGGGCACCTGCACCCCAATGTTTATAACATCAAAGTCCACAATAGCCAAATGTGGAAGGAACCCAGATGTCCACCAAAAGATGAAATGATAAAGAAAATGTGGCCTATATATAAAAAGGAATATTACTCGGCCATCAAGAAATGAAATCTTGCCATTGTCATGATGTGGATGGAATGAGAGGATGTTATGCTAAGTGAAATAAGTCAATCAGAGAAAGACAATTATATGATCTCACTCATATGTGGAATATAAGAAACAAAACAGAGGATCATAGGGGAAGAGTGGAAAAAATAAAATGAAATCAGGAAACTCTTAATCATAGGAAATAAACTGAGGGTCACTGGAGGGGAGGGGGATGGGGTAAGTGGGTGATGGACATTAAGGAGGGTATGTGATGTGATGAGCACTGAGTTATATAAGACTGATGAATGGCTCACTTCTACCTCTGAAATCAATATACTTGTATGTTAATTAATTTAATTTACATAAATATATGTATATGTGTGTGCCTGTGAATATTTACATATGAAAGTCAAACGCTTTACCCCTTTACAAAAACAAGGGAGGATGCTAAGAACCAGTCCTTGGATTTCTACGTGTATGGTATACGTCTTTACATGGGTCACTTTGAACCTTTAGCAGAATATAAATATGCATATGCAGAATGAACTTTCACAATATCGAGAAATGACTTGGGAGCAGTAAGATGAATAATCTTCAAATTTACACACAGCTAAAATACACTGAAGTTCCAAGTAACCAGATCATAGCTCTTTTTTAAACCCAAAGCATTTGATAGAGATTCCAGGTAGGTCACACCTTAATAATAAAATTACATGAGCTCTAGAACAAAGGAAAGTTCTCATTTCCCCAGAAAAACAAAAAACATAAAAAGCTTCATAAGGTCAATTTTATCAATCATTAGCTATTTAATTTCCAAAACGAAGTCTAGGAATCTTTAAAGGAATATATATAATATGGCACTTGAAAATATAGAATACACATCTATCACATTATTAGACATAATGATGCATGCAAATAAGCAGAGAAATATGACGGTTCATCAATAGAGTCAGCAAAATGAATCCCCAAATGATGAAAGTTAGACAAAAAACAGAAAGGGACTTTAATACATTTATTTTAAACAAACCTTGTATTTAAGGGAAATTAATTCAATGAGAAAAGAAATTGAATAAAAAGGAACCAAATAATAGTTCTAGACATGAAAAATAGGACAGATAAAATGGAGGAAAATAACTTGTTTTACGTAACCGCAAATTAGAAACTGTAGATCACTGAATTTTAGTCCTAGCAAACAAAAGCACAAAGAGGATAAAGTTTAGAACCTATTGGCCTGTGCTATTACAAATAATGTGACATACGTATATTAGAATTCAGTAAAGGGGAAAGGGAAGTAGACAGAGAAAAATATTGAAGGGAATAATAACCAGTATTTTTTTTTTCAAATTTGTGAAGCACAATAAAACCAAAAGTATAAGAAGCACAAGTGATATTAAGCACAGAAACAAATTCACAGAAGGTGTATATTAATAAAATTACTAAAACACAGTGATAAAGCAATAATTGCAAGTATTGACTTTTTTTCTTTTTTTATTGTGCTAAAAATATATACATAATATGACATCTACTCTGTTAAAAATTTCCAAATGAACAGGCCAGTATTGTTAACTATAAGCACACTGCGGTACAGGAAGTCTCTACAACTTTTCCAATCTGGCATGACTGAAACATTATACAGCCTTTGAATAGGACCTCCCCATTTTCCCCACACACAGCCCTCTGCAGTCACCATTCTACCTTCTTTTGATGAGTTTGACTAATTTAGACATGTCTTGTAAGTGGCATCATGCTGTATCTGTCTTTCTGTGGTTGGTGAATTTCATTTACCAGATCATCCATTTGCTGCAAATTGCAAGATTTCCCCCCTTTTCAAAGGCTGATTAGTATTGCGTTGTGTGTATGCACAGACCACATATTCTTGATTTATTTATTCACCTACCAATGGACATTTAGTTTGTTTCCAAGTCTTGGCTAGTGTGAATAGCACTGCAGTTAACACGCGAGTGCAGATATCTCTTGCGGATCCCAATTTGAATTTATTTGGATAAATCTTCAGGAATAAGATTGCTGAATCATATGATAGTTCTAATTTTAATTTTGAGGGGGAATGCTCCATATGGTTTTTCATAATGGCTACATCACTTTACATTCCCACAAATTGTATTCAGGTATTCTAATTTCTCCAAATTCTCTCTGACGCTAATTTTGTTTTTGTTATTTATATTGGCTAATCTAACAGGTGTGAAGTGGTATTTTGTTGCGGTTTCAATTGCATTTCCTTGATGATTAGTCATGTTGAGTGTCTTTTCATATATCTATTAGCCATCCACGGGTCTTTGGAGTATTTCTTTTCTTTCTTTCTTTCTTTCTTTCTTTCTTTCTTTCTTTCTTTCTTTCTTTCTTTCTTTCTTCTTTCTTTCTTTCTTTTTCTTTCTTTCTTTTTTTTTTTTTTTTTTTTAGAAGTATTTCTATTGAAATCCTTTGCCCATTTTTAATTGGGCTGTTTGCTTTTTTGCTATTGAACTGGAGCGTCTTATGTGTTTTGGATATTTATCTCATTTCAAAAGATGGTTTGCAAATATTTTCTCCCAGTCTGAGGCTGCCTCTGCACTCTGCTTATTATTTCCTTTGCTGTGCAGAAACTTCTTAATATGATGCAATCTCCCCAGAGCATATTTTTACAAAGATTATTTATTTATTTATTTATTTATTTATTTATTTATTTATTATTTATTTATTTATGACACAGAGAGAGAGGGAGAAGCAGGCTGCATGCAGGGAGCCGACATGGGACTGATCCCAGGTCTCCAGGACAGGGCCCTGGGCTGAAGGCTGCACTAAACCACTGAGCCACCCGGGCTGCCCCCCGCCCAGAGCATCTTCTATCCTGTTGCCTGTGCTTTTGGTTTTATATTCATGAAATCATCGACAAGACCAATGACATGCAGTTTTGTCTCTGTATTTTCTTCTAGGAATTCTAGTTTTCTGATCTTATGTTGAAGTCTTGAATCCATTGTGAGGATTCGTGTGTCCAATTTTCCTAATGCCCATTCCTCATTGTGTATTCTTGGCAAACGTGTTGAAGGTCAGTTGACCATAGATGTGTGGATTTATTTCTGGGATCTATATTCTGTTTTGTTGTTCTGTATGTCTGTCTTTATGGTAGGACCATACTGTTTTATTATTGCAGTTTTGTAGTAGGTTTGAAATCAGAGAATATGAGACCTACACTTTTATTCTCTTTCTCAAGATTGCTTTGGCTTTTGGGGTCTTTTGTGTTACATATGAACAGTAGAATTTTAAGTCAGGAATTTTGTAGAAAATTCCATTGTGGTTTTGATAAGGATTGCATTGAATCTGCACATCTGTTTGGACATATTAACAATGTTAGGTCTTCTAGTCCATGAACATGGGATGTTTCAATATATCTGTGTTTCAGGACCGTTTCGTAGTTTACAGTGTAGAAATCTTTCATTTCTTTGGTTAAGCTGATTCCTACATATCTAATTCTGTTAGATGTTAGTGTGAATGGAATTATTTTTAATTTTCTTTTTGGATTGTTCATTGTTAGTATATAAAAACAAACCTGAATTTGGTATGTTGGCTTCATATCCTGCCACTTTACTGAATTGATTTCTTAATTCTAAGAGGGCTTTTTGTGGATTCTTTAGGGTTTTCTTTATGTAAAATCACATTATCTGCAAATAATAATGATTTTATTTATTAAACTTTCCAATTTAGATGCTTTGTGTTTCTTTTTCTTGCCTAGTTGCTGTGGCTAGAATTTACAGTACTATTTTGAATAGAAGTGGTAAGAATGCATACCTTGCCTTGTTCTTAATCTTAGAGGAAGAATTTTTAGTTTTTTACTGTCGAGTGTGACATTAGCTGTGGGGTTTTCATATAGTCTTCATTAGGTTGAGGTAATTTACTTCTATTCCTAGTTTATTGAGTACTTTTATCATGAAAGGATATGGAATTTTACACTTTTTCTCTTTCATCTGATATTGTAATTTTTAACCTTAGTTCTGTTAATGTGGAATACACATTGATAAGTTTGCATATGTTGAACAATCTTTTCACCCTGTGGCTAAAATCCACTAGATCAAAGTGTATAATCCTGTTAATGTCATGTTAAAATTGTTTGTTGGTATTTTGTTGAGGTTTTTGCATCTATATGCATCAGAAATATTGTAATTTAATTAGTTAATTAAGCAGCGTGATCATTAAAAAATCAACTCTCTTGGTACAAAATTAAAAATCTTAGGCTCTAAAATCTGACCAAAGTGAGTTTGAAATGATCTCTCCCTGACATACTAAATCTATGTTCTTGACCCATCCCCTAAACTTTTTTTGAGTCAATATATTTATCCATCAGTGAACTTCATGGTTTTTTCAAAAGCAAGTTTTAAAGATTGCAAGGAAGGGGCACCTGAGTGGCTCAGTGGTTGAGCACCTGCCTTTCTCTCAGGTCCTAATCCTGGGGTGTTGGGATTGAGTCCCACATTGGGCTCCCCACAGGAAGCCTGCTTTTCCCTCTGCCTTTGTCTCTGCCTCTTTCTCTTGCTGTGTGTCTCTCTTGAATAAATAAATAAATAAAACCTTAAAAATATTGCAAGGGAGAAAAATTTAAAAGACATCAGTCTAGTACCTCAAAAGTTGTGAGTTCAATAGAATGCAAAGAAAGAAAGAGGATAAAGACCAAAGAAAAAAGAAAAGGAAAAGAAAAAAAGTTAAGAGACAAAAGAAAAGAGAAAGAAAGAGGGATATAAAGAATAAGAGTAGGGCTCACTATTCAATTTCCTGAGTCTCAGTTTCCATGTGTATAAAAAGAGGATCATAATCCTTATTTTGCTATCTTATTTGTGAGTAATAAAAATACTACTAATGAATATTCTGCTATAGAAAAATAACTAGGAAGCAGACATCGAAAGATCTTTAGATTATTACTGTCCATCTCTGTCAGTGGACCTTAGAGAGATGCTTTCAAAGTGTGTAAGAGTTTTCAAACTATATCCCAAACTCACCTCATTTGATAGAATAAAATGAAAAGGTGCTAAATATAGTTTGGGAAAGTTTCCACAGAAGTTCTGTTGTATTTTCTCATCTATGTCTCCCAAATATGTGAAAAAATTATAAAATTAAACATTAGAACTATAACATTATAACTATACATGATACATGCATTTGTGGAATTGATAAAAACACTATCCATAACAGTAATATTTATTTTATGAAATTATATAATTTAAAGCTAGAATTATAATTTTCTAGGTTTTATTTTTTTGAAATGGAGAGGAGAGAGAAGGGGCATTTTCGGTGGAGTAAAATTCTTGACACCCATTTCTTAAATTTTTAAAAAATGAATTAATGTAACATATTCCAAAAGTAAACAAACATATTTAGTAATTATATGTAAGAACTGCAGATGTATTTTATTATACAATTACTTCATAAGAGTGATATTTCCTAGCAGATATCTTTAAATATAACATATAATTATGTTATATATTCTAGTAATGACAATGAATCTTCCTTATCTGTGACCCCATAATCAGCAGGAAATGGCCATTTATGAATATGATATAATGATGAATAAAAACTTAATATGCATATAGAATTCAATGTATATGTGTGTGTTTGCAACCTTAGAGCAAAGTTTTATTAGTTATGCTAACACAAAAAATAAAGGAAATGTTTATGGAAGCGGTAATATGATACTGCCATCTTATGGCTAAATCTTCATAAAAAAAGGTTAATTGTTTTATAAATTCTGTTGTCAAATTTAAAAATTTGCTTCATTCTTTTAGGGAATTGTTCTGTTTTATTTTATTTCTTGAACCACATATTTGATACTAAATAAAATGTAAATATTCTTTTCTAAAAAAAGAAACACAAAAATGTTATATATGAGTTGAAAAGATCATAAGCATGTGTAGAGTTATCTATGCTTTCATTATTCATTCAACACTTATGTTTTATTTCTTAACATTTTGTATCTTGATTTTTAAAATGATGAATCTCAGATATATTTTTATACTAAATAATTTCATCAGGTTCTTATTTTTCAAGAACTGTGTTCAACAGTAGATTCAGAGGTGATCAATTGTTTTAGCAAATAATTTTATCCATTCTCATATCTTCATATTTCAAGATTCAGCTAGACACATTTCAGACATTTGTAAATAGAATAGAAAATAGGATTTCCAAGAGCCCAGAATTAGGTAAAGCAATTTATATAGTATGGAGGAAGATATGTTAATTGGCTTTGTAAAGAATGACCTAGTCAAGTATATATGTATTTACCACCAAACAACTGATAGTGCAACAAAGCAGACAACACTAATGAGGTCAGTACAAGCTAGTTCCAATAGGTGAATAATGTAACTTGAAATATATGAATAATATTCAGAGTTTAAAAGTTTTAAGCAATGACCAGAAATTTTGGAACCCAGTCATATCTCTAATTATTCTTTTTTGCAGACCCTTTCATCCAGTCAGTGGTAATAAGGTAGACTTCCTTTCTTATTTCCCAACGAAAAAAGCAAAAAATTTTGATAATTAGTCAAATTCATTCTCATGATTTAGTTCTTAATGTTGTTTCATTTTGTAGCAGTTGTATTGAGATATAATTCACATGCCATAAAATCCACCTATTTAAAGCGTACAATTTAGGGTTTTAGTATTTTCACAGAGTTGTGCACATATTATCTCAATCTAATTTTAGAACATCATCATCCCCAAAGAAACACCAGACAGAGTAGTAATCACTCCCCATTCCCTCCCTTACCACAGGCCTTAGGAAACCAGTCATTTACTTCCTATTTCTATAGATTTGCTTATTTTGTCATTTTCTATAAATGGCATCACACAATATGCAGATTTTTGTGACTGGCTTCTTCTTTCCCTTAGCATAATGTTTTCAAAGATCACCTTTGTGGCCTGAATCACTACCTCATTTCTTTCTATGGTCAAATACTATTCCACTATATGGATATATCATGCTACTTATCCATTCAAAGGTTGATGAACATTTGAAATATTTCTACTTTTTTTTTTTTTTACTATTATAAATAGTGCTGCTATGAACACCGAAAAGCTTCTCAGTGGACACAGATTTTCATTTCTCTTGGGCATACATGTAAAAATAATATAGCTGGGTCATATGGTAATTCCATGTGTAACATTTTAGGGAACTGTCAAGTTATTTTTGAAAGGAGCTGCATCATTTTGTATCCCCACCAGCAATATATGAGGGTTTCAAATTCTCCGCATTCTCAACACTGGTTATTTTCTGGGATTTGGACTATAGCCATCACTATGGATATGAAGTGGTCTCTAATTGTAGTTTTGACTTGAATGTCCCTAATGACTAATATGCTGACCATCTTTTCATGTGCTTATTGGTTATTTGTATTGTTTTTCTGAAGAAATATTTATTCAAATCATTTCAGTGTGATCAAAGGTAATTTGTATGACTTTTTTTCTAAATTCATTGAGACTTTTTTTGTATCCTAAAATATGATCTATCCTGGAGAGTGTTCCATGTGCATTTGAAAAGAATATGTATTTTATATTTGTTGGATGAAATACTGTAGAGAACTTTTATTGTTGTGTAATTCCTGTATTTCCTTACTGATCTTCTATCTAGATATTCTGTTATTTATTAAAGTTGTGTTATTGAAAACTTCAACTATTACTGTAGAACTGAGTGTTCCTCCTTTCAATTCTGTGCCTGTTTGTTTTATATATATATTGAGACTTTGGTGCCTATATATTTTTTAAAGATTTTATTTATTTATTCATGAGAGACACAGAGAAAGAGAGGCAGAAACGCAGGCAGAGGGAGAAGCAGGCTCCCTGTAGGGAGCCCAATGCGGGTCTTGATCCTAGGACCCTGGGGTCATGGCCTGAGCCGAAGGCAGATGCTCCACTGCTGAGCCACCTAGGTGTCCTATAACTATCTTTCATATTTACCTATGTAGATACCTGTGTACTTTTACTTAGGTTCTTCATTTTTTTGGTATGGTTTTGAGTTACTGGCTAGTATCCTTTCATTTCAGCCTGAAGGACTCTTTTTGCATTTCTGGCAGAGCAGGTCTACAAGTCTTGAATTCTCTCAGCTTCGTTTATCTAGGGATATCTTAATTTCTTTTTCATTTCTAAAGGATATTTTGTCAAACATAATATTCTTGATTGACAGTATTTTCTTCCATCACTTAAAAAAATACCATCTCTGCCATGGTTTATACTGAGTCAACTGCTATTAATCCTACTGAAGATACCCTGTACACGAGGCATCACTTTTCTTTCATTGCTTTCCAAGATTTTGTCTTTCAAAAATTTGATTGTAATATGTTTGTGTGGATTTCTTTTTTAAAATTTTTCCTGATTTGTTGAGTTTCTTGATTGTGTAGATTAAGGTCTTTTATGAAATTTGAAAACTTTCAGTCATATATCTTCAAATATTCTTTCTGTCCTATTCTATTTTTCTATTTCATTGGGATTCTCTTTATGTGTATGTTGGTATCCTTACTGATGATCCACAGGTCTCTTAGACTTTGTTTCTTTTTTTTTTTTTTTTTTTTTTTTTAGGCTTTGTTTCTGAGGAACAGAAAAAATAAGTTCAATTGATCTACCTTTAAATTCATTGACCCTATCTTCTGCCTCCTTAAATCTGATACTGAGATGCTCTAGTGAGTTTTTCATTTCAGTTATTGTAATTTTAGGTCTTGAATTAGTTTGTTCCTTTTCATAATTTCTACTTCTTATTCTCATTTTGCTGATACAACACTCTCCTGGTTTCCTTTATTTCTTGTCCATGGCTTCCTTTAGCACATTTAACATATGTAAGACAGTCTATTTAAATTCTTTATTTTGTAATTAAATGTCTGTATTTCCCCCAAGAACATTTTTTTAAATTTTTGTTTCTGTGTACATGGGCTATATATCCTTGTTTTTTTTTTTTTATTCTGTAATATTTTGCTAAAAAGGACTAGAAATTTTTAATATTACTATGTAGTAATTCTGACAATCAGATTCTTCCTCTTCCTTAGAGCTTTGATTCATTTCTCTACCTGTTTAGTGACTCTTCAAAATTATTTTTCTACATTCTCTATTTCTTGTCATGTATGGTCTCTGAATTCTGTTCCTTTAGCTTGTGTTCAGCTAGTGTTTGGCAGACATTTTTTTGAATAGTAAAATCAAGAATGAGATAGACACACAGAGAGAAAGACAGAGACAGAGAGATAGAGATAGAAAGAGGCAGGAAAAAAGAAAAGGAACTCTCAGTCTTTGCAGCTTGTTTCTGAACTGTGGTGCTCCTTTGACACTTAAAAGGGTCTTTACAACTTTAACTTTCAGTTCCCGATAGTACTAGGGGTCTTCTAAGGTTTTCTTCTGAGTTTGTACTCTGCCTAGGACATGCATATGACTTTCCACCATCACTTCAGAGATTCCCTAATTTTCCAAAGAAATTCTTTCCCAGATTTGTTTCCCTAAAACTTAGTTACTGTGTTGTTTGCTTCCACTGTAATCTTTGCCCCCAAACAACTACAGATTTTTATGTTGTTTGTTTAACTTGAACAGTTCTTAAGGAATATCCACCACTTTTCCAAGCTAATTTCTGACTTACACAAAATAAAGACGAGCACTTTGAGTCAGTCTTTCAGGCAGCTTGAAGATAGATTAGAACAAAAGTATAATTCTTTGAGAATAAGTTCTTCTCTGTCTCCTCTGGAACCAGGAAACAGGGTTCTACAATAAAAACAAGGGGTGCCATCTTTAAGACACCCTAATGCAGGGAAGGAAGATAGAGCAAGGGCAAGTAAAATTGCCACCACATTCCTTTTTTTTTTTAAAGTTCCCTTTTTCTGGATTCAGCTGTAAGTTTTTCAGTGTTTCCTATACTTCTAACAAAGTTGATTCTATATCTTTTTATTTTTTTATGTTTATGTGGAGAGATGGGTTGTTGGAGGTTCATATACCATGATTTATGCTGACATCTTTATTTTAGCCACTCTTTAATGGTAGATTTGCTAAAAAAAAAAAAAAAAAAAAAAGAATTCTCTTAGTTTTATTTCATATGTCAATGTCTTCATTTCACCTTTGTTATAACCAAAGAGTATTTTCAGTGAATATAAGATTTTCATTTAATAATCTTTCTTTGAATACTTAAAAAATATTATGTCATTTCATTCTGGCTTCTGTGGTTTCAAATGAGAAACTAAGTGCATCTCAAATTAATATTCTCATACGTAATATATCCTTTCTTTCTGGCTGATGTCAAGACTTCTTTCTTCTTAGTTTTTTAGAAACTTAATTATGATGCAATTTTGTGTGCATTTCCTTGAGTATCCTACTTGGTATTTCTTCAGTTTCTTGAATCTCTGGGCTTATATCATTTCCCAGATTTGAGAAGTTTACAGTCTTCTCTTCATATACGTTTTGGTCCAACCCTCTCTCATCTCATTTGAGAATCTGATGACAAAAAAAGGGTAGCTTAAAAAAAAATATATATATATGTATATATATATATACATATATATATATAATGTCTCTTTCAAAACCCATTGTTAGATATTGGAGTGTGAAGGGAGGTGGTGGTGGAGTAGGAGGACTCGAGGTTCATCTCATTCCACAAAACAACTAGATAACTATCAAATTATCCTAAATATCCCCCAAATCAACCTGAATACTGGGAAAACAGGCTTCACAAATTAAAGTAGAGAAGAGGCTGCATCTAAACGGTCAGAAGTATGGAACTGCAGCTTGGGAAAGAAACATATCATGGTTGTTGCAGTGGGGAGGGAGCCACAGTCATGGAGAAGGGTAAGAGACAGACTAATACATAGGGGAACACACAGGAAAATGAATCCCCATAGGAATTGGCTTAGAAAGCAAGGGAGTCTGAATTTCATGAGTTCTTGCAACCACCGGAGCTTAAAAACTAACTTTCAGGTCAGCATGCTCAGTTCAGGGACAGAGCCCAGAAGATACTGGTGCTGCTCTTGGAGAGACGGTAGAGCAAAAAGCCCATGGACATACAGCACAGAAACAGTGATGTGAAGAATGCTTGGGAGCACAGAGCAGGGAGGTTATTAGCCCTTCTCAGACCATGTCCCAGAAAGGCAGCATTCACAGACAGACACTACACCATTTCCCTAGCATGCCTCTCAGCATTATTAAAGGACTACCTGTTGGAACCAGCACAACTCAGACAATCACTACCTAAATTGCTTACACTGAGCCCCACCCTACTCTAGGGGAAGCACCCTTCCTACTGGTACTGAGGCAAGTGTAACTGTGAAGAGTGCTTCCGCTAGAGTGGGATGGTGCAGGGCTTGGTGTAAGCAAGGATACGACCACAGTCAGAAATCTAAGTGAAACAGATATAAGTAACATGACTGATGGAGACTTTGAAACAATGATCCTAAGGGTATGCACTGGATGTGAGAAGAGTGGTGGATATCAGTGAGATGATTATCAGAGATAAGGAACGACAAAGCAGAGATAAAAGGCTCAATAATCAACATGAGAACACGCTCAATGCAATGAACAACAAGCTGGAAGAAGCAGAGGGATGAATTAATGACCTAAAAGACAGAAAAATGAGAAGTAATCAAGCTGAGTAAAAGAGAGAAAAAAAGTATTATGCAAAATGAGAACAGACTCAACTCAGTGACTTCATCAAATATAATAACATTTGTATTATGAGTCCCGGAAGAAAAAGAGAGAGAAAAGGGACAGATAATTTATTTGAAGAAATAATAGCTGAAAATTTCCATACTCTGGGTATAAAACAGATATCCAGATACAGGAGGGACAGAAAACTCCCAATAAAATCAACAAAAGCAGACTCACACCAAGACATATTGTAATTAAAATGGCAAAATATAGTGATGAATAAAATATCTTAAAAGTAGAAAGACAGAAGAAGACAATAACTTATAAGAGAAAACCCATTAGGCTAGCAGGGGATATTTCAGCAGAAACTTTCCAATTCATAAGAAAGTGGCATGATATATTCAAAGTACTGATTGTGAAAAACCTGCAGCCAAGAATATCTCGTCAGTCTATCATTTAGAATAGGAGAGATAAAGACTTTCTTAGATAAAAACTGAAGGAGTGGGATCCCTGGGTGTTGCAGCGGTTTGGTGCCTGCCTTTGGCCCAGGGCTGATCCTGGAGACCCGGGATTGAGTCCCACGTCGGGCTCCTGGTACATGGAGCCTGCTTCTCCCTCTGCCTGTGTCTCTGCCTCTCTCTCTCTCTCTGTGTGACTATCATAAAAACAAACAAACAAACAAACCAAAAAAAAAAAAAAAAACTGAAGGAGTTCATGATTTCTAAACCAGTCCTAAAAGCAAAAGGGGACTCTTAGAGTGGAAAGGAAATTCATTAAGTGGAGTATGAAAAGTAAAACACAAAAGCAGTAAAAATAAATATTCTCATAAAAATCAGTCAAGTAATTAATAAAATAAAGGGTGTAAAATATGATAACATATACCTAAAATGTGGGAGAAATAGGAGTAAATAATGGATTCAAACTTAAACAACCATTAACTCAATATACATTGCTATATGCAGAAGAGGTTTTATACAAACTTAATGGTAACCACAAATCAAAAACCACTGATAAATATGCAAAGAATAAAGAGAATGAAATCTAAATATATAAATAAAGAAAACCAGCAAACCATGAAGGAGAGAAAGGAAGGATCAGAGAAAATCTTCAGGAAAAAACCCACAAAATTAATAATAAAATGGCAATAAATACATATCTATCAATAATCACTTTGAATGTAAATGGACTAAATGCTCCAATCAAAAGACATAGGGTATCAGAATGGTTAAAAAAAAAAAAAAAAGACAACAAGCCCCATCTATATACTGCCTACAAGAGACTCATTTCACACCTGAAGACACCCCCAAATTGAAAGTGAAGGGATGGAGAAATAATTATCATGCAAATGGATGTTAAAAAAAAAGAGCCAAAGTAGGAATACTTGTATCAGACAAAATAGACTTTAAAACAGAGATTGTAACAAGAGACAAAGAAAGACACTATATAACAATTAAGGGGATATTCCAACAAGAAGATACAATTATAAACATTCATGCACCCAACATGGAAGCACCCAAATATATAAAACAGTTAACAACAAACATAAAAGAACTAATAGATAATAATACAATAATAATACAGGACGTTAACACTCCTTTTACATCAATGGACAGATCCCCTAAACAGAAAATCAATAAGGAAACAATGGTTTTGAGTGACACACTGGACCAGACAAACTTAACAGATATATTCAGAATATTCCATCCTAAAAGAGCAAAATATACATTATTTTCAAGTGCACATGGACTAGTCTCTAGAATATATCATATATTAGGCTACAAAACAAATCTGAACAAATTCAAGAATATCAAATTATATTATACATCTTTTCTGACCACATGCTATGAAACTAGAAGTCAACTATAAGAAAAAATTTGGGAAGATCACAAATACATGAAAGTTAAATAACATGTTTCTAAACAATGAATGGGTCAATCAGGAAATAAAAGAAGAAATGAAAGGGTACATGAAGACAAATGAAAATGAAAACACAATGGTCTAAAACTTTTGAGATGCAGCAAAAGTAGTTCTAAGAGGGAAGTTTATAGCAATAGAGGCCTACCTCAAGAAGCAAGAAAAAAACCTCAAATAAACACCCTAACTTCATGCTTAAAGAAGTTAGAAAAAAGAACAGCAAACAAAATTAAACCCACAAGAAGGAGGGAAATAATAGATTAGAGCATTAATAATGATACAGAATCTAAAAAAAAAAAAAAAAAAGCAATAGAACAAACCAATGAACCCAGGAGTTGGTTCTTTGAAAAAAAAAAACAAAAAACAAAAACCAATAAAATTGACAAACCACTAGCTAGACTTACCAAGAAAAAAAAAGTGAAAAAGCCCAAATAAAATCACAAGTGAGATAAGAGAAATAACAACAAATACCACAGAAATACAAACAACTATAAGAGTATGTTATGAAGCACCAATTTGTTACAAACTGGACAACCCAGAAGAAATGGATAAGTTCCAAGAAATATGTAACCTATTAGACCAAAACAGGAAGAAATAGAAAAAAATTTAAGATTTTATTTATTTATTCATGAGAGACAGAGAGAGAGAGGCAGAAACATAGGCAGAGGGAGAAGCAGGATTCCTGCAGGGAGCCCCATGTAGGACTTGATCCCAGGACCCCAGGATCATGACCTGAGCCAAAGGCAGACACTTAAACACTGAGCCACTCAGGTGTCCCTAGAAGTAGAAAATTTGAAGAGATTGATAACCCGGAAAGAACTTGAGTCACTAATAAACCACTGCCCCAAACAAAAGTCCAGGACCACATGGCTTCACAGGGGAATTCTACCAAATGTTTAAAGAAGAGTTAATACCTATTCTTCTCAAATTATTCAAAAAAATAGAAAAAGAGGGAAAGTTCCAAATTCATTTTATGAGGTCATAATTACTTGGTTACCAAAACCAGATAAAATGCCAAAAGGGAGAGAGAGAGAGAGAGAGAGAGAGAGAGAGAGAGAATGAACTACAGGCCAATATCTCTGATGAACAGAAATGCAAAAATCCTCAACAAAATACACGCAAACCAAATCCAACAGTATATTAAAAAAAATCATTCATCACAATCAGTTGGGACTTATTCCTGGGTTGCAAGTCTCATTCAATATTTGCAAATCAGGGATGCCTGGGTGGCTCAGTGGTTTAGCGCATGCCTTTGGCTCAGGGCATGATCCTGGAGTTCCAGGATCGAGTCCCACATCGGGCTCCCTGCATGGAGCCTGCTTCTCCCTTGCCTGCATCTCTGTCTCTCTCTCTGGGTCTCTCATGAATAAATAAATAAAATCTTAAAAAAATGTTTGCAAATCAATCAATATGATACATCATATCAATAACAAAAAGAATAAGAACTATAAGATCATTTCAATAAGTGAAGAAAAAGCATTTGACAAAGTACAACATCCATTCATATAAACTCTCGACAAAGTAGGTTTAGAACGACCACCTCAACATAATAAAGGCCATCTATGAAAAATCCACTAGTAATGTCATCCTCAATGGGGAAAATTACTGAGAACTTTTCCTCTATGGTCAGGAGCAAGACAGAGATGTCCACTCTTATCACTGTCAATTTACCACAGTACTGGAAGTCCTAGCCTCAGTGATCAGAAAATAAGAAATAAAAGAAATAAAAAGTGTCACTAAGGAAGAAGTAAACTTTCACTATTTGAAGACAGCATGCTACTATATATAGAAAACCCAAAAGATTCCACCAAAACTTCCTAGAACAGATGAATTCAGTAATGTTGCAGGACACAAAATCAACATAGAGAAATCTGTCACAAAAAAAAAAAAAGAGAGAGAGAGAGAGAGAGAGAAATCTGTCGCATTTTTATATATTGATAATGAAATACCAGAAGGAGAAATTAAGAAAACAATCCCATTTACAATTTTACAAAAACTGATAAGACACCTAGGAATATATCTAGCCAAATAAGTCAAAGACTTGTACTCTGATAATTATCAAATATGATAAAGAAATTGAAGATGACACAAAGAAATGGAAAGACAGTTCATGTTCATGGATTTG
This sequence comes from Canis lupus familiaris, assembly GCF_011100685.1. Classification (NCBI taxonomy): domain Eukaryota; kingdom Metazoa; phylum Chordata; class Mammalia; order Carnivora; family Canidae; genus Canis; species Canis lupus. The sequence continues at coordinate 28,494,564 of NC_049257.1, forward strand.
AAGAACAAATACTGTTAAAATGTCTATGCTACCCAAAGCAATCTACATATTTAATTCAATCTCTATCAAAATAACACCAGCATGTTTTCATCAGAGCGAGAACAAACAATCCTAAAATTTGTATGGAACCACAAAAGACCTCAAATAGTCAAAACAATCTTGAAAAAGAAAAGCTGGAAACATCACAGTTCCTAACTTCAAATTATATTGCAAATCTGTAGTCATCAAAACATTATGGTATTGGCACAAAAATGGACCCAGAGATCAATGGAAGAAAATAGAAAAGTCAGAAATAAACTGAGATTATATGGCTAATTAATATCTGGCAAAGCAGGAAAGACCATCCAGTGGGATAAAGACAGTCTCTTCAACAAATGGTGTTGGGAAAACTGAACAGCAACATGCAAAAGAAATTAACTGGACCACTTTTTTTTTACACCTTTCACTAAAATAAATTCAAATGGATTAGAGACCTAAATGTGATACCTAAGACCACAAAGATTGAAAAGGTAGCACAGGTAATAATTTCTCTGACTTTGGCCATAACAACTTTTTCTAGATGTGTCTCCTGAGCAAGGCAAACAAAAGCAAAAAATAACTCTAGGGACTACATCAATACAAAAGGCTTCTGCACAACAAAGGAAATTATCAATAAAACTTAAAGGCAACCTATATAATAGGTAAAGATATCTGCAAATGTCATATCCAAAAAAGGGATAGTATCTAAAATACATAAAGAACGTATGAATCTCAATACCCCCAAAAAGGCAGGAGAGATGAATAGACATTTTCCCAAAGAAGACACCCAGATGGCCAACAGACACATGAAAAGATGCTCAACCTCACTCATCATCAGAGAAATGCAAATGAAAACCATGATGAGAAATCACCTCCCATTTACCAGAATGGCTAAAATCAACAACACAAGAAATAATAGGTGTCGGCAAACATGTGGAGAAATAGGAACCTTCCTATATCATTGTGCATTCTGGAAAACAGTATGGAGGTTCCTCAAAAACTGAAAAAGGAACTACCCTATGATCCAGCAAACACACTGCTGGGTATTTATGCAAAGAATACAAAAACTCTAATTCAAAGACATACATGCACCGTGATGTTTTTAGCCTCATACAGAAGTATCCAAATGTTCATCAATTGATGAATGAATAGATAGATAGATTAGATAGATAGATGATATATGATAGATAGGTAGATAGATGATAGATAGATAGATGAAAATCATTGAATTATGAAAAAGAATAAAATCTTTCCATTTGCAACAACATGGATGGAGCTGGAGGGTTTAGTGGTAAGTGAAATAAGTCAGAGAAAGATAAATATCATATGGTTTCACTCATAGGTAGAAGTTGACAAACAAGCAAAGGGAAAAAAGAGAGAGAGAGGCAAAACAAGAAACAAACTCTTCTCTTTAGAGAACAAAATGATGGTTCTCAGAGGGGAGGTAGGAATGTTGGTGGAGGAGATGGATTAAATAGGTGATAGGGATTAAGGAGCGCATTGGTCATGAGCAAGTGAGTGACTACAATAAAAACTTTAATATATATAGATATATATAATAAATATTTTGTGAGATTATGTCCATAGTTTTTCATACTTCTTTTTCAGTCTACTTTCTCTGTTTTTCATATTTGGGTCATTTTAGTGATTTGTCCTTAAATGCACTAATTCCATCTTCTGTAATCTATGTTCTACTATTCAGACTGCCCAGTAAATTTGTATTTCAGCTATGCATTTTTCACTATTATTTACATTTCTTTTTTAATATATAATTTCTCTTTCTTTCATGAGATTTTTCTGTTTAATTTAAGAAAATCCATAATTGCTTATCGAAATATTTTTGCAATAAGTGCTTTAAAATATTTGTAAGACAATTGCAACATCTGATTCATATCGGTGTTGGCATCTATCGATTGTCTTTTATCATTCATGCTGTCATTTTCCTGGTTCTCAGTGTGAATGAGTGATATTCGATTTCAATTATATACACAATTGATTTCGATTATGTACTGAATATTTTAGATATTATAACACTGATTCTTATATGATGATTCTTAGCAGGACATCCCTATGGTGAGTTGTCACACAATTGCCTGGTGGATGTATGTATTCAGCTTCACTTTAAGCCTTATCAACTTCACTTCATCAAAAGTGGGCTACTGATCCACACTGCTTCATAACAGCTGGGTGAGATGAGGTTCAGCTCCTCTTGGACCTGGCTGACCCCTTCCTGGTGAAAGGGGACAATGACTCGTACCATCTCATTGCCTCCTAGTGGGGTTATAGCAACATTAGCAAGGAAGGTGGAAGTGGAAGGCTCACTCATATCACTTTGTTGCTTCAGGTTGGGGGTGGAAGCTCTTGTGTCCCTTGAGCCCAGCTAATACCAGGAGAGAGTATGGGAGAAATACAGTGCCAACTGGACCTTCCTCCTTCCACATCTTTCTGCTTCATGGATTCTTTGGTTGTGGAACCTCACCTACCCGCTGGATCCCAGTGATAACAAGAGGACTAGAGCATTGACTATTCTATCTTGAAGAACTTTGTTCTGCCTCACTGATGACAAATGGGTGTGGAGAATAGCTTGTTCCTTGACTCCCTGACACTACTTCTAGGGTTGATCACTCCACCTGCACCCCCAGTAAACATTGCCTTGAAACCACAAATATATCTAGATGTGTGGTGCATCATGTTACCCTCTCTTTGTAATAGTCCAAAGGCATTCTATTACTCTTTGAATAAAATCCAGTCTTGTTACTGCTGCATGAAACTTTTATTTGTTCTCCCCTAATCTCTACTTTATCTTTGGCCACTTCCTTATTTGCTGCTTGTGGTTTAGTTATTTTGAGCAATTAGAGTGTCCCATGCTCCTCAGTGATTTTATGTAGCATGGGTATAGACTATTTTCAATATATATATATTGAAAAATATATATATATATATATATGTTTTTATACAATATTTATTGCCAATGGTAATATGGATATTATGGTAGAAAAATATTTCCATGGACTTATCCTGAGTTGGTCCTAGTTTTGTCATCTTAATAACCAAAAAACCAACAGCTTAAATTTTAGATTAGTTAATTCTATCATATCTTGGGAGATCTCTAAAATTCAAACATGACATTATTAAAACTTAATAGATAAGTAAATGAATTAAATACATTGCATCTTTAATTACTTGTATCTCATGGAAAATTCTTTCAAAGAAAGAGTCATGTACCATACATACTTGCGGGGACACTGAGGATAAATACCTCCCCAGGTATTGTTATAGACATCATATGCTAAATACAAACACAGATAAAACCAAGCACAACAAGCCACACAGGCATATCTGGTTGTCTGCATAGATTATCATCATGCATAGGAAAGGCCCGTTTACCGTCAAATTAGTTTCAGGTATTAGAAGTTGTTAATGTCTCCAGTAGTCCTGACCGATCTAAAATTGGATGGCTTTTGGATTTAAAGCTGTGCCACCGTTTTTGCTTGTGGGATAATATACCAGTATTAATATAAAATTTCTAAAACAGAAGCTCCTGTGTCATCTGATTACTAAAGACTGTCATCTACAGGGTCACATTTTAGTAGAAATGAATGTGATTATGTAGATGTATAATATGATAATTTAACTTTTGGTCAGAGAGGACAAATTTAGAACAGCTGGATTTTCTTCTTTAAAATTCCCATCAGTCAATTATAATACATTGATCTGAAAACAGATGGCATGAAGTCAGAATTCTCCAGCACTGAGTGTTAATATGCAGGAATTTTATCAATATGGAGGGTACCCATAAAGTGAATCCTGTGTGATGTTTACCACTGTGTTATTTTATAATAAAGTGATTTTTATCTTTTAATAAAAGCAACTTGATTCTCTTTTGTTGACTGATATGACATTATATTTGTAGCCCATTTTCCATCCTAAGTGTCACATTCCCTGAAGATAAGGAATAGTCAAGTTTTCAGTGGCGTTTGTTTGTTTCTGTTTTTGTGTTTCTGCCATATGGCAATTAAATGGTCGGATTATTTGGGTGAGTACTGAAACATCTGTTCTCAGAATCGTTCTGCTTTCAACTCTTTGGCTTGTTAGTAAATAGAGAAAAGCTCTCTTGTCTATGAGGTATCTCCCATCCTTAAGACTTATAAGGTTCCATTTTGTAGGAATAAATAGAAAAAGTTGATAGCAACTGTATTAAAAATGTATATATTCATTTTACAAAATTTTTATACCACATACAGATGCTCATTGAATTACATGTGTTTATACAAAATGACAACTGATATTTTTATTGCCTATAAAATGTTAATGCTCAAGTATAACATATGCATTGCAAGCAAATTAATTCTAAAAATGATATACATATATACCACAACTGGGTCAAAGAAAACAGAATTATGCTGATTCTGCCATTTAGTAACCAAGTCCAGTGTAAGAAAACATGCACAACTTGAGATAAATGATAAGCAAACAAGTGTTGGCGAAACAATTATAGGACAGTTTGAGATATAACTCAACATTACAGAGGCATAGGTACAAACAAAACAGGAAAAAAAAAAAAACCTTGCAAAATTACTGTAGACTTTCTGATTCCATAAAGATAGATTATTTCTTCCAGACCCTCCCCTGTACAACTAAAACATCCTGGCCACGAATAAGCAGAAAGACTATGATAGGTAAAAAAGAAGGAAGTCAACCTATGGACGTCTAGACATGATGATGAATAACACAGTAAGAGTGAGTTGCCTGGGTTTCCTATTGCCTCCCATATCCCCTGATAAAACATTAGAGGATACAGCACCTACAACACAACATTAACACTTCTAGATGATAGTATAGGATATATAATCTAAGATATGCGAAGATTATTTTTCAAATAGGACACAAAGAGGATTAGTCATAAGAGAAAAATAAAATTTCAAATCACTAAAAAACTACTTAAAGTGATAGGGAAAACTATAAACTTTGAAAAAGATATTTACAGGTCACATAAGACATAAATGACTTGTACCTGGAATACATATCATATTATTATTTTAGAAAGGAATTTCATAGAAAGCTGGGTAACAATCTGGGTATGTCACAATACAACATAAGTCAGTGATTGATGTGTGAAAGATAATTTCATTGTAATTACAGATGCGTACATTAAAACTCAATGAGGTGGAGGAGGAGGAGCTAAATAGGTGATAAAGATTAAGGAGGGAACTTGTGTTGAGCAATGGGTGTTGTATGCAAGTGATGAATCACTAAATCCTACACCTGAAACTAATGTTACACTGTATGTTAACTCACTGGAACTTAAAAGCTTGGAAGAAAAAAAAATGTAATACACAACTTATCTACCAGAATAATTGACTCTAAGTCATCAGTTTGAAAGTAATTTTATTGGATTGAACTACAGATCTGAATAATAAATTTGTTTTTTTACATGTGTAAATCACTTTATATCATTATTTATACCTAGAAAATAGAGCTTACACTGGGATAAACACTATGCTGAAATGCTGCAATATCATTTAAAATATTTTTTTAAGATTTTATTTATTTATTCATGAAAGACACAGAGAGAGAGAGAGAGAGAGAGAGAGAAGCAGTGACACAGGCAGAGAGAGAAGTAGACGCTCAATGGAGAGCCTGATGCGGGACTCGATCCTGGGACCCCGGGACCATGACCTGAGCCAAAGACAGACACGTTCAATGACTGAGCCACCAAGGCGCCCCTAAGATGTTCATTTTCTATAAAGGTATGTGATGCTTCCTGCAAGAATAAATTGCTGGAATAACCTACTTAAGTTATGATTTGGATGAGTTCTGATAAGGCCGACTTTGCTATAAGCTAAAAATGAGAACTTTGAGTTCAACACCTGCTAGAAGTAGACTCTAAAATCATGAATATTTTCTTTCCTAAAGCAATTGCAACTGAATATCTGTAGCTTTCAATTAGTAATATAATTTCAATAATAGAAAATTGATGTTATAGATAGACTGTACTGAACTAAAAGTAACAATTGCCTAAAAGCTCTCACTGAAAGTTTTTTTTATAAAGGATGCCATATATAATTAAATTTCACATTCAAAAGAAAAAGCCTTTTAAATGCTTTTATTAGTGTGGTAACTATATGCTTTTAAAAGGAATAGAGTAGGAAGCTTTGTAGTAACATTTCTGTTTTTTTTTCCTACTTAGAACAGCATTGTCAAATTATAGTAATGACCCATTTTGAGTCCCTCAAACTGTAGAGTGAATGATGTGAGTTAATGTGCTCCATTACCTTTTTAACATTTCTTAAGTAGTTTTTCTAAGTTTTTTAAGGAAAAAATATGTTTTAGTCATATCAAAAGTTATGTTCAACTTTTCCAGATATGGAGGATTGCTTTTCTAATTTTATTTCTTTTGCAATAGATTTGAATATATAGACAAAGCAGTATCTATAAACATATCATTTGATGTAACTCAGGTAAAGTTTATGTTTAAGAGAAAAAAAAGAAAACATCACATTTTGGAAATAGGAAATATTTTAAGATAAGAAGTGATGTTATATTTATATTCTGCTCTCAATTATCCACTCCAGTGAATATTAAGTTTACAGTAAGACAATAGTTTTATATTCCCACAGTGCTTCTTATTTCATAGGAGTAGGTCTTTCTGTATCTCCCTAACATTGTCTACAACTTGATGGAATTATGCATTCACAGGCATTGATTCATATTTGAAGGAAATGCCTCAGAATATAGAAGTTTGCTTTATGGTCCTTAGCTAATAGGTAACTTTTCATGGAAGCTTCTCCTTGGAAGTATATCAGGCATATGCATTCCAAAAATCATAACACATTAATTGCCATCATGTGTCTACAAACTATGAAGGGGACAGAATTGATTAACAAAAATTAGGTAGCACTGAATACTGTCATCATGACATATACAAGTCACAATAAGCACTTATTTTTAATTATTTAGGGTCATGGGATATGAAGTCCTTTCTTTTTATTTGATAAATGCTTATAGTCTTAGCAAATTTGGTGAGGGGATGGACATATTAATTAATTTGACTGCCATAATCATTTCACAATGTATATGTATATTAAATCAACATGTCACACATATTTAAAAAACATACACAGTGCACACCCTAAGTATATATAATTTTTGTCAGTCATACCTTAATAAAGCCAGAAAAATATAATAAACATAAGACCATAAATAAATAAAATGCAGATGTCTCTCATATATATCTAATATATATATATATATATGTATCAGCACTTACCAAAGTATTTACCTGGAGTGAGCAAGGTATTTATCTGAAGTGTTTTAAAAAATTGTTTTAAAAACTTTTTTCAAAGTCTGTAGGTAGAATTTTCAAATGATAATATAATTACTGTTTTGTTTCCTTGTATTCTGTGAAGTTAAACTGTGAAATGCCTTTTATTTCAATCAAGTTAAAAAAAAAAACTTTTCTGAACTGTTTGGAGACTGATATGCAGGATAAATTGTTATTATAAGGGATGAAGAAATCTATATATTTCCCTGCCATAAACATAGGATATCCCAGGTAAAACCTAAGAAATCTATTTTAAGTTCAAACTTGATCTTGCTTTAAAGAAAAGGAAAATTTCAGTATCAAAACTGAAAGCAGATGAGCTGGGGCAGCTCCCATGTGAAGTCACAAGGCAGTGGGAGAACATACTAGAGAGGGTTCATCTACAGAGACCCGGGGACTAGAACTTGTGCCCATGTTAGAAAATAAAATCATCAAAGATAAGCCCGGAATTTCAACTATCTATAAACCCAGAAAAGTAGGTGAAAAGAGAAATGCAGAGGCTATTACAAGCTTCACTGTATCATCTAACCTGTGGGTGAAAACAAACAAAAAAGAAGCTTCTCAGTTCAATCTAGACATTGCTGTGGGCAATGCCATGAAATTAACAAAAAAATTCAGTTATTGAAAAAAAGGGAGAAGGAAAAAATTGGTCATTGGCTTTTGAACTCCTAATATGTCTGATGAAGGTAAGCCAAAATCCACTGTGAAGATAGACTCCAACTTTCAACCCAGACCAAAACAGTCTTCTTTCAGATAAAGTTGCTTCACAAAAATTACATTTATGATAACAAGATCATACAAGCAAGAGGCATCAGAAACAATTAACAGCATTTTACTCTCCAGTATTATTATTCTTGTATTAATTGGTGATTAATTCTTATATCAACTGCTAAGGAAGAATAAAATAACTATTTTAAGTAAAAACACATGAAGTAAAGGCTCGAAATCAACAACAAATGAAAAAAAGTGAAAGTGAACAAACAGAAAATGTAAAACATTTAAATAAAAACATAAAAATATATTAGGCAGAAAAGTAATTACTGAATTAGAAGACATTTCATTTATACTTTATAAAACGAGATAAAAAGATGGAAGATGTGAAAGAGAGGTTAAAAGAAACCAAGGTTAGGGGTGCCTGGATGGCTTAGTCAGTTAAATGCCTAACTTTTGGTTTCAGTTGGGGTCACGATCTCAGGGTCATGAGTGAGACTGAGGCCAGCATGGGGCTTTGTGCTCATGGTAGAGTCTGATGGTCTCTCCCTCTGCTCATGCTTTCTCTCTCTCTCTCAAAACAAAACAAAACAAAACAAAACAAAAAACAAATTAAAAAATATATTTTTTAAAAAGAATCAGAATAGTATTTATAGATATAAATAGGAATGAAGATTATATATACATAGTTATAATGAAGGAAAGACAAATTTTCAGAGATAAAATACACCAGAAATAAATACAAAACACAATTTTCAATGCAAAAAAAGCATAAAAGTTTTCAAGTAGGAAAAAGGAGTAAGAATACGTAGCTGAGAATGTCAGTGAAATTTCATAATACTAAAATTAAGAGATCTTAAAAATGATCAGAGGCAAGAGATAAAATTAGGACTATATTAAATTTTTCATGAGCAACATGAAGCCAACTGAATATCTTTAAAATATTAAGAAAAAACTTAAGACAAAAATGAAACTCTTTTCTATCAAAATGTGTCCTATCACTGACAATTTCCAATAAAAAATAGTTATAATTGAAGAAGTAGAGATTGGGTATATGTGGAAGACAAGAATCATGTAAAAGAAGAAAAGAGAGAGCTAAAGAAAGGTCTAAAACATGAAGTACACATAACACAAAAAAATTAAAAAATGCAAAAACAAAGCAAAATGAAAATATTGAACAGCAACATATAAGAAGTGAACATTCTCAAATTCTGACATCATCTGGGAGGATAATCTCCTGATTATTTTTAGAAGTTAAAATTAAATATATATAAGAAAATTTTAAGAACAGGCTCTAAAAGAAGAACAACAAAAATTTATAATTTTAGATTGGGCAAAAAAATGATCTATCCAAAAGAAAACTAAAAATAAGAACAGCAGACACAAAGAAAAAGTATTCTGGTGGATTTCTGATACCAAAATCATGGTATATCTATTTCTCTAATTCCCCGAAAGAGATGGGGGGAGGATATCAGAGTCCATTAAGAGAGCAAAAGAAAAACTTACAACAGCATCATCATTAAAACTTGTTGACAAGCTCCAGAATATACTGGGAGTAGCTAATATATTGCTTCAGCACCAAGACTAGTGTGGGACCATCAAGTATTCAGTAGAGGCACAGAACCCAGAAAGCACCAACAAATACCCATAAGAAGAATGCTACTATGCTTTGTGATAATCTCAGCAAGCAATTCCGAAAACAGTCAGCAAAATGCCGAGAAGCCTGCCTATTAATTTCAGTGTTTCATTATTCAATGTTATACTGTTTACTTTGCATAATTTTTTAATAGAGAGTGTGTACAATTACATATCCTATTTTTGTACTTAGCTTTTTTCTAAAATTTTCTCAAATTGCTGCATAATCTGAATGGTTATTTTAATGATTAGTTGTTCATCGGTTCTTTTTACCAAAATATACATATACATAACTTTGGTGATTCTGTATAGATACTTTCCTCCTGTTTAGATATAAGAGGAACTCCATTTATTTTAAAAATAAAAGATGGCATTAATAAAAGGGCTACTGAAGCATTCTCACCAAATTATGTTCATGTGTGAAAAAGCACATGCCATATAATTTCAGTCATATATGGAATTTAAGAAACAAAACAAAGGAGCAAAGGAAAGAAAAAAAAAAGATTGAAAGAGAGAGGAAAACCAAGAAACAGACTCTTAACTATAAAGAACAAACTGATGGCTACCAGAGGGGAGGTGGTGGTGGGATGTGTAAAATAGGGATCCAGGGCACTTGTCCTGATAAGTGAGATGTATGGAATTGTCGAATCACTATATTGTATATCTAAAACTAATAATAACCCAGTATATTAACTATACTCGAATTAAAGTGAAATTTAAAAATATAATAAAAATATGCTCGTGTGTGGACTGTTAAAATACATATGCTGGGAAATTCTCTTGCGGAATGTAAAAAAACGAAGATGTATATTGGATACTTCACTATATTTGATGAACTAAGGCATGAGATAGAAAGAGAGAGATGACAACAAGATCCATTACAACAGAAGCTTATAGTCTTAGAGAAGAGAGTATAGCAATTCATTTAAAATAGGTAAATGGTGTATCAACCAATATTTGTATTCACGGTAGTGCTTGAAGGAACCCCACCAAGCTGTGTATTTCTTGAACATGAATAGGAAAGGGCAATGGATTAGTGTGAGATGAGGCTCAAGAATTAGACCAGATAAGGACATGCTCGGGATCTGCTAAAATCTTTTTATTTATTCTGTAGGAGATAAAACTATGAGATTATGTTAATTAAAAGACAGTAAGATTCCCTTTTTATCTCAATTTCTTCATAATTTGTATTACTCTACTGATATACAATAGTATAGTAAAATATGTATGTAGCTTATAAAAATAATATAATATCAGGGAACTTAATATGTTTTTACTAATAAGGTAAATTTCACATAAAGGAGTGCAATTGATTAAGTTTCAAACCACATTGTTTTAGAGGAAGAATTTGAGAAATGTAGATGTGAAGTAGAAGGCTGTTAAGAGGACAAAGTAATATTCTGGAGATAATTTCAGGCTACACCAAGGAAAAGGCCTCTAATTGAATAACAGGTTATCTTGTAAGGCCTCGGGCTCCATGATTTGTCCTGGATGGTCCCAACTAGGGTATAACTCATGATACGTGATGACTTGGCATCATATGTAGTACCTCTGCATTCATGGATTAAATATTGTCATAGTTTCTCAAGAATTTAGGTTATTTGGACAACACTTTCTGCATCCTGCTGTGTCCAAGTCTGTCAGCCTGAACAAAACCACTTACTCCTTTCTTATGCCCTACGGCTGAAAGAAATTTGGAGAAATGTCTAAATTCTTTCTTCCTAAAAAGTCAATGATGTGCCACAGGGTTGCAGATGGAAACAGGAAAGAGCTCTTTCTCTTCTTAGTTGTAAAGAAACTGTCTGGAGCTTTTTATGGACTTTCCAGATTCTGGCCTGAGAGGAAGGAGGGTGGAGTTAGCTGAGGGGAATTTTCATTATGTCAGGGATGGATAGAGAAGCAATTGTCAGTGGGCCGACTAAGAAATATCATATAGTGCTCACTTACAGGGACTTACAATGTCTTAATCACGTTGTATTTCAATTTCAACTTTATAAAAGCCTATGGCCTATGGCAATTGTGTCATTGCAGCACCCATAAGCAAACAACAAATGACCTCTCAGCCTTTCCACAAACTTATATTGAGAAATGAAAGCACTCACTCTAATTTGATACACAAAGATAATGTTGGTCTAATAACCCAATAAAATCAGTATCTATCACAAATTTCCCCATCACTTGAGGATTAAACTTGTCACAGATATTTCAGTAGGTCACAGGGTCCACAGTACATTTATAATAGAACCTATTATTTTATTTCTCAACTTTGCTTTCCTAATAGTGTTTTTTTAATTTATTTATTTATTTATTTATTTATTTATTTATTTATTTATTTAGTGAATGTCAAGAAGTAATTTAAACTTTAACCATGAGGTCAAAAGGATCAAGAAACGTTTTGGGTTTTTGCTTTTGTTTTCTGAGTTGCAGATAGTTCATTGACATTTGTGTTTTAAAATAGAACTCATCTTGTAATATGCTCATCTTGCAATATATTTCTTCATGAAATAATAGCAGTAAATCAAAGTGCAGTTAGGAAGAGCAGGTGTATTTCGTTAGTGGCAGTAAACCTATAGACTCGAGAAAATATTGTCAAAGGCCACCAAATACTAATCACTTTCAAAATTGCCTTATGCTAAAATAATATGCCCAAACTTAATTTTATGATTAAAATCTTTTAAAAAAATAAATGGAAGTAAAATGAGAATAATGAATTTTTAAAATTACATTTAAGAAATATTTTTATGTTACTTATACCCTAAGACAGAAATAGCACTAGGGGAAACTTCAGACACATAATAGTTTTATAATCCCTAATTCTCTTGGAATTTATACAAAATCAACAATATAAAAAATAAGAATTAGCTAGTAAGCAAGTCATTTGTTAATTTAACAAATATTTGTTGAATGATACTGAGCAATAAGATCTAGTTGTAGGTGCTAAAAGATAACGACAAACACTATAACCTCATTTGTTTACAGCAGAGTATAAACAAATCTATGGATAAATAAATTGACCAGAGAGTGATCAACTTAAACTGTCAATTTTTTTTAAACTGTAAATTATAATTAATATCAGCCAAGTGCCTACAATGTGCAGGTTGATGCCATAGGGACTTTCAACTCTGTGTACAATAATGATATAAAGCATGATTATTCCAGTTGGACAGATGATGAAACCAAGGAATAGACAGATTAAAAATACCATGAAGCTCGTAAGTGGTTGAGTCAGGTTTAAAACCTTCTCTTATTTCTCCAAAGCCTATGTGTGCTCTTTCTCTCTGTTCTTCATGCTTCTACTCTCCAAAATTAGCATTTTCTTAAAAAAAAAAAATCAGCTGCCAAATAGATGAGGTAGTTATCTCAATAGCTGTTTTCAGGTGGAGGCCTTTGAAAATAATTTACAAAGAGCTATAATAAAACTGGTTAGCATTTTTCAGTAGCTGCGAAGATGATCCATGCAAGAGGTTTTGCTGGAAAAAAATTCCCCAGATCAGAAGTGAATTGTCTTTCTTGCTATAGTCTTTTGCAACCGCCAAAAGTTGCTCATATCTGGATGGCCGAAAAAGAATGGACGTAGAATAACTTGGCCCAAACAGACTCTATTTGTTCAACACAGAAGTCATGCAGGTAGTCAGTCCTCTGTGCCCAAACTGCATCACGTTTTAGACCAGAGGTTGATCAACTACCAGAGTTATCCCTGGTATAAACTCTACTACTTTACCCCAGCTCAGAGCTGTAAGTGACCTTAATAACTTACTTTATGGAATATTAGTAGATTTCTGGCTGTCTTATATGCATTATATAAAAAGGAGAAAGTATAATTGTTTTCTTCTTCTTGATTACATCTCTTTGTGAGTCAGTTTTATTATGTGAGAAAAGCTCTGCTAATCAATAGAAGGAACATCTGTGGTTTTGAGGGTAGATGAGCAGTGATGAATGAAACTAAGTCCGACCTGGTGTTTACTGTATGGAATATTGCAATATGACAGCCAGTAAGGCATATAGAAGGATTCTTATAAACTCGAGATATATAAAGGGAGGTCAATTCACTAATTCTACAAAATGGCCAAATTCACCAATAAATAATCCAGCTAATTAATGTAAACAATGGTCAAAAACTAAACAACCAGCCTACCCTGATTACAAGTGCCATCATTTTCTACTTGCTTCATTTTATAGAAAGCAGACACAGAAAATAAAGTAAAAAAAAAAAAAGTTAACAAATAATGCTTAAATGGTTAAAAAAGATATAATAGATTTCACTTCACTCACACTCCATTTCATTTGTGGATTTTTAAAAATAGGCTTGACTCCTGACTGACATACAGAATGTCTAGATCTTATGGAAATTGAAGACAACACGCACGTGAGAAGAGCTTAATTTGATTAAATTTGCTTATTTCAAACAGAAAGAAAACATACTTTCCCATGCTGTTTTACTTGATTTTCCTAGTCCAGGAATAATTGTATAACTACCAAACAGAACCAAGAGGAAAGCAATGCTTTAATTTCACATATCTGTTTATTGTAGACTTCAACTGTGTTACAAGACCTTTCAAATCTCAAATAGAGTGAAACAAATAAAACATTGGTGCTGGGTTCATTAGCATTTAATGAATAACAAATTAGCTTGCCTGGGCTAGTAATCTGAATTAGTCTTCCTCCTGAGTTTTTCATTTATGTTATCTTCTTTCATGCAAATTAAGGAACTACACAAACACAATTAGACGTGGCAGGTATCTCCGTAGTGGGTAACGGGAAATGGGCTTTACAAAATGAATTACAGATATATTTCCTCTGCAACAATCAAACACTACAAATTCAGGCAAGTTTTGGACTTCTGTTCACCATCTCCTATCAGTCAGAGGGTTAAGGTAACACAAACTAAAGGTTTCTAAGAAAATAACTTAAGTTGTTTCTCCCCATTCTATTTTTCTTCATGAACAGTCCATTTCATGAAGTCCTTGGGGAGAGGCACAGTAGAGCACTTCTGCTGAAGCCAAGGTTGCCCTCTTCCCAGAATCCACTACCGTCACCAAGCACAGGCAGTGAGCCTAACTGTACCCGTTCCCGCTTGATTTGGCCTTATGCCCTCGGCAGCAAAAGTTGGGTTCTTTAAACAAAAATAGAATTTGATTCCAGTTCTTTAGCGATACTCTTTTCAGACATAAATAAAAAGCGACTGCCTCATGGCACAGCTGGCTCCAGGTGAAACTGTAGAGTAAGCAAAATTTGTCCACGGTTGCTGTAACATTGTTCCCCTCTGCAAACCCATTCCTGGCATTAAACTCACCTTAGTTGAACATTAACTCATTTTACATGTGCTAAATAATTTAATATTCTCCATAACTCTGTGACTTAAAATGAGCTAAGTTTTAATTCAGAGAAGCTAGGAAAGTGACAACGAATTACACGCCAGTAAATGACTGAGCCAGTGCTTAAACACAGGGCCCAATGACTCTAAAACAAGTGCTCTTGCATCTTGATTCACAGTGCCTGCCAGAAAACTAGAGTTTTAAAAATTTCTTGAGCATGCTAGTTTCGATTGAAGGCTCGCCTCATGGGGGTCCAATTCTTTAACCAGGTGGATACTACTGGGTCTACTTCTTGTTTTCTCTTTTAAAACCCAGGATGCTTGTGACAGACAACAGGAAGCCCCCTTCACTGCTGTACATGCTTATTTTTAAGCACATGGTACAGCAGGTTATTATTTTAGTAGCAAAGGGGATGATTCCTGTGTTAAAGTAGTTTGGGGTCCAATGGGACAACAGACAGATGATGAATTTTTGGAGAGTGTGATTAGCGCTAAGGTAAAGAGCCTTACCTTACCTTTCAGACATAAATAAAAAGCGACTGGTATAAACTCTACTACTCTATTGTGAAATAAGACTCTATTGTGCTTTCTGTAGGTTTCTGCAAATTTTTTTTTGGGGGGGGGGGATTTACATGGTGATCTCTCATTCCAACACTGTGAATCCATTTCTTTGCTTAGCACCTTGCAAGTGTTATCTTTCTCAGTGACAAATATGTGGAACTTGGCTTTTTTCTTTATATTACGATACACCAAACTAAACTAAATTAAAACAAAACAAAGCTGCCCATCTCATTCTGAATGTAGAGCATTGTAACTGGGTAAAGAGGAGAGAGAGAGAAGAGCATTAACTGAAAATAAAATGAACGTTATTCAAATACTACATAGCTCTGTCCTCGAGGGTTCCTCAACCATTCCTCTATGCTGTCCTTAGGACTTCCCGCTCTCTCCTCTCACGGTCTTCTTCCTTCTAGTCTCCCACCACCCCTAGCTTCCTCTGCATTCTGTCAATTAGAAATCTAACAATCTTGTATGGGTGGGTGTCTACATACTGCTCTCAGCTTTTATCCCAAGTGGGTATCAAGTGTATTTTCCTAGATACAAGCTCTCTCTCCCTAATAGAAACGTTGATGATAGTTCCTGAAGCTATTGTTGCAGGTAAAGTCTCTCAAAGGAGAGTATGAAGAACCGAGGACCAAGAGTAAATGAGGTTATCCATGTAAGCAGAGTAGTGTAGAAGCGAGCTTATAAATCCTGAGAAGGAGTTTCCAAAAGGCTGGATCTCACAGAAGTACAGAAGAGAAAAACTTTCAGGAGGAAGAGTGAGTAAGCAGTGTTAAATGCCAGAGGTGAAGGACAAGAGAGAAGATAGGCCATTGCCTCTGGCAATGTGGCAGTTATTGCTGACTTCGGCAGGAAGAGTTTCAACATCGTATGTAATGATGGCCAACTCTTATATAAAGATTCAGCCTAAAGATAAGTACTGTTCACAATGGGAAGGTTTTCCTTAAAAAAAAAAAAAAAAAAAAAAAAAAAGGCTGGGATAAATGTTTTAACATAGAAGTATCTTAGTTTTATTAGCATATTACTAGTTTTAAAGAGCTCCAGGTAGGTCTATAGTTTTCACAAGTTACACACCAGATAAGCACACACCCAATATCTCCCTTTATCTCACAAAGAACAAATAATTTCATTCCAGTATATAAAATTATAATGGCTATATTTTTAGGATAAAAAAAATCTTACCTATAATTAAGGCAGGAAAAAAAAATTAGTAAAAAATCATAAATACAAATGAAAACAGGGAACATTTATGTTGAGACAAGTTAGTAATATTATTCACAATGAAAACATAACACTATTATACGTCCTACCCTTAAGCATCATTAGAGATGATCAAGATGTGCAAGTATCAGAGGTCTGATAAAACTAGTTATATGTGCAAGTGTGTGTGTGTGTGTGTGTGTGTGTGTGTCTACCTTTGAGGGTCAGGGAAAATGAAGACATCCAGAGGAGCCACTTTAGCTCTTCCCCAAATTGCCTCATATTTCTCTGCTTCTTCTTAGGATTTGGTACTTTTGGATCCTAGTCTTGTAGAACTCCTACCCTGTTCTCTAGTCTCTAACCAGACCAGAAGGAAAAGTAGCCTGCGGGGGTTCATGAGAGAGCACATCCTCCAGATTTGACCTATTACTGACACAAGCACCTGCCTTGGACCAAAAGAAGAAAATGACTGAAAAGGGGTTTGGGCAGGAACCAGAGGAAAGGCACATTTATGTTGCCAGTTTCTTGAATACTCCTATCTTTTTGAGACCTGACTGCATTTATGAGTAGAATATTTTGAAATTGGGCTATTCATCGCTCTTCATTTGTTCATAGCTTCTTATATTTTATACAATATTAGCCATTTCAAAAGAAGAAAATATGCATCAAATAACATGTTGACATCCTCTCATCATCATATATTGAAGTTCTCACCCCCAGTGTAATGATGTTAGAAGGGGGTGACTTTGAGAGGTAACTAGGTCATGAGTTTAGAGCCCTTACAAGAAAAGACAAGAGATGTTCATTCTCTCCACTATGTGGAACAGGAGAAGATGGCCATCTATAAACCAGAAAGGGAGCCTCCACCAAGAATTAAAACATACTGGCAGTCTAATCTTCAACCCTCAGCCTCCAGAACTATGAGAAATAAATGTTTGTTGCTTACACCACCCAGCTTAGGGTAGTCTATCACAGTGGCCCTAACTAAGACATTCAGTATTATTTAAAACAAAACAAAACAAAACAAAACAAGACAACCGAAAAACAAAAAAACACTATCGTTCAATGTTTTGTCTGTTACTCTTGTGCTTGAGCAAATGCTCACCAAATGGCTGCTAATGTGACCTGACTACCTTTAGTCAGGCTTCCCTCCTTCCCCAGGCCCCTGGACTTGGTCCTATCCCTGAGCTTGAGCACTGGTGAGGAACTATGTCCTATTAAGGGCATCTTCTAAAAAATCAGCTAACCACAAAGGAAAATATCTTCTGTTCAGTTCTTTGATCATGCCATCTGTTCACCCCACAACTGCACCCCTAATTCTTTCTAGCCTTGTTTTACTTTTCTCTATGAGAGAAAGAATCCTCCTCTGTCCTATGCTCTGAGATAGACCTTCTTCTGGTCAGAGCACTCTCCCTTTACCGTCGTCCTTTTGAATAAAATCTTTTCTTATTTAAATCTTGGCTTGTTTTTATTATGATAAGTTAAAATAACTTATATGTTGGATTAACATTGAATAAAGTTAGGAGAAACATCACTGAGGACATAAAACATGGTTGTGTTGAAAAGAGCTTTTACCTCCCTTAAAATCTTTAATTAAAAAAGATGAGGAATTTCAGAGTGTAAAATAGCTTTTTTAATGTTGACAAAAAGCCGCTAAATAATTCATTTTAGCTAACTATTATTGAGTATCTGCAGTGAGACAGAAATGTATTACATACTTCCAACTACTTTATCGCCTTCATATTTCCCATTGACTTGATACAAGTTTAACTTGTTTTCTGAAAGAGGAAAATGAAGCTCATGGATAAAAGAATGATGTGCTTGACCAAGGTCGTCACACAACTAGCAGTAATATGAACAATTGCCATTTGAATGCAAGTCTCATGATGCCAAACAATATGTTGTTTACACACAACAGCTGCAACAAAATGCGTACACTGTTTACTTATAAAAGAAAAAAATGGTTCTTTGTATAATATTGAAAGTTGAACAGTTTCAAAGTCATCTTGGGTCTACAAGCTTAGAGAATTTAGTTATTAAATGAGTGACCAAAAAACAGTAAGGACACTGAAGGAAGTTTTTTTGTACATATAAAAGATGAAAGTTATTTATAGATATTTTGCAATTTTTCCATTTTCTGGTGGTATTCAACAGAACTGAGAATCCTATTGTAAGTGCGTGGAATATTTTGGATGTTTGCCATGTAATTATTCTTCCCTTACTTGTGAAGAATTGGGTTTTATATACTGTCACTATTTGAAAAAGCCTATGAAAATCTTTCAAAATGATTCGAAAATCAGTGAAGGCTATATTTTATTATTGTTCAAAATTATTTTGGGTAGAAATAAAGGACTTAAGAGAGCCTTTTTGTGTGTTATAATTGTCTCTTGGTATTAAGCTTTTTTTCTCTACTTGATAGAAGAAGCAATAAATTATTTGGGACTAGCAAGTGAAGAGAGTCATCATTTATTTCAACAAGACTCTAAATAGGTATTCTTATATTTCAAGGTCATGGATGCTATATCCCATTGAAGCAGTTTCTATAATCTGAAAGCTAACCCATCTGTAACGTAGGTCTTGTACTCTGAATCTGGTGCAGTTGAAAGTCCAGTTCAGAGAAAAAATTCTGGTTCAACAAGACCACTTGACAAGTGGTAAATTCTGATTTATATAATTTTTACTTACTTTCTTTCATTATATTAATTAGAGGCACATTCTATTTAGAATCTGTTTTTATTTATAGAAGTCTTATTTTGGGGAAATATGAGTTGGAAAGTTCCACGTGCCAAGGCCCAAGTATTTCCATTACCTAACATTATAATAAATTATAATATATAATATATAAATTTGATAATTTTAAGTAGGATAACTATTCACTCTTGGAGATGATACCTCTCTTAGGAAGACACCATTATTTTTATATTTCCACCTATTTATTGTTTCATTTTTCTTAGTCATTTTTTATTCTATTTCAACCCTAGTGTTTACTCTGAATTATATTACAAAAGTATCTTTCAAAATCCTTGGCAATTCTTTATGTCAGGGAACAACTAAAGCCCATTCATTCATTCACTCATTCAAGAAATATGTATTGAGCATTTACTATGTAATATGAATTGTTCTACTCAATAGGGATTCAGTAGTGGGGGAAAAAGACTTAAAGACTATTCTCTTGAAGCTTACATTCTATTAGGGGAAAAAGATAATAAATTAATACATAAACATGCAATGTACCCTAAGGTTTTAAAGTATACTATTTTGAGAAATGAGCGGAAGATAGAAATAGAGAGTTCAGGTCACAGTGAAGGGATAGAAAATATTTTAATTAGGGTAGTTAAGGAAAGCTTCAATGTAAAGATATTTGTACACAGACCTGAAGCGAGAGATGGAGGAAAAGCATCCTTTTCCTGAAGAAACAAAATGTGTAAGTGTACTGAGGTAAAAATACCTTTGCACTAATTAATGAATAATAGGGCAACTTGGCAAATGTTAGAACAATGGAAAGAATAATGAGTGCTGAAGTTGGTAAAGTAGCCTCTGGTTTGAATTATACTGATATTAAAAACATCATCAGAGAAAAATAATGAATAAGTGCCAGAAAGTTTATGGGACTAGCTAAATCTGAGTCAGAAGGCTCCTGGGAATAGATATAAAATCAAGGATGTTCCAGGAAATGAATTAGGCATGGATCTTGCCTTTGTTTTGTTTAGGATTTCAAAGACATGAAAACGATTAATATACAACTAAAATACAAAAGCAGGCCATATTTGACCAACTAGAAAAGGAGCACTTGAAAGTTTCACAATCAAAATTTGCTTGCCACCAGAAAAGCAGAAATACAAATGGCAAAAACTAAGGAAATGAAGCCTGATTTCTTAAAGAAAATATTCCAAAAAATAGAATTGAGTCAGAATATTTCTATTCTTTGTGATCACAGTAGCAATGAATATGTACAGTTGACCCTAATTATGTATTTTGATATGTTATTTTAGTTTATATTATTATATATGTTATTATATTTAAAGTAATAAGTTATTATTTTCATATAATCTAGAAAACATAGGAAGCTATATCTTGGTCTATAAATGATATCCCCAAGAATCTTTCCATCTAGTCTTTGGGAGTAAAACTTCCTAAGCTTTAGCTAAGCCCATGACACCTATCTAGGATTATATTTCCCAGCCCGCCTCTTGCAAATCCATTTGATTATGTGATTCAGTTCTTACCAATGGAATATGAACAAAAGCAAGGTATACAATGTTTGGATATTGCCTATAAAATAATCACATGGGTAATCCCTTTACTGTTTACACCTTTACAAAACTGTAATATAAGACAGTGGTCCAATGAAGTGGACCTACAAAGGAGATATAACCTGGGTGTTTGGGTTACCATGTGATACCAGCCTCTCAGGGTCTGCATATAGCTTCTCAATATCCTAAACTACTAAGCAAGAGAAAAATAAAGTGCTAGCTTGTTGGAGACTTAAATTTTGGAGTTTTGGCCTCTATTTTTACTAATACAGAGGTGTTATACTTGATGAAGCACAAAAACAATGCCGAAATACCAGCTCAATTAGAAACATTTCCAATATTTCTTTTAAGCTAATTGAGCAAGAAATTCCAAAATAAGTACACAAAGTATCATGATGAAGGTATATTTT
This sequence comes from Canis lupus familiaris, assembly GCF_011100685.1. NCBI lineage: Eukaryota > Metazoa > Chordata > Mammalia > Carnivora > Canidae > Canis > Canis lupus. Next base: position 28,515,990 of record NC_049257.1, read on the forward strand.
TGAAAACAAGAAGAACAAAATAATCATACATGAAATTTGCCCCCAACTGAGTAAAGCCATTTGTCTTACTTTAATTCATACAAAACATTCAAAATATTTTTAATATTTATATTCGTGGAAAGCAATGTCTCAATTAAGTTTTGGGACCATAGCAACCCCGACAAGTCAAGAGACTCCTGGTCATGGAAGAGATAAAGAAACAACAACAATAATCTTTATACTTTTTGCAGATATTCACCTCAAATGGAGTAATTGGGAAGTGGTAGAAAAGGTAAGGAAAAAACACTTGAGAAGATCATTTAAACCAAAAACTTCTGAGGAGGTAAGAGGTCTATGCTTATGTTACCTCCAGGGGCAAATATCCTGTATCAGAATAACCCAAGCCACTTTACTTTTCCCTATAGATAAGGAAACAAGTATATATAGATTTTTTTAATTTTATTTATTTATGATAGTCACAGAGAGAGAGAGAGAGAGAGAGAGAGAGAGACAGAGGGAGAAGCAGGCTCCATGCAGGGAGCCTGATGTGGGACTCGATTCTGGGTCTCCAGGATCACGCCCTGGGCCAAAGGCAGGCGCCAAACCGCTGCGCCACCCAGGGATCCCAGGAAACAAGTATAGATAACACTTTGGCCTTAACTTTTTTGTCTCCCCAAATTTGTACAAGCACGTGAGAGGAAATAGTCTAAGGAACACCCAGATGTGATGAGTTTTGCCTTCTTTGATATAAATTGATTTTTTCTCTTGTATATCCTGTTATATTTTCTTCTCCTTGCTTAAGATCTTTCAACTGTAAATCATAGACATATCATTCTTCCAAATCCCTTCTTCTCAGAAACATTTTCTTTCTTCAGCCAAACCATTCACCCTCACTTCTATCTATGATGAAATATTATGTAAGCAGGAAAATGCTCAAATCAAGAACAGCATTAATATATTTTTATATATATTATTACTAAAAATTTTAAGTTTAAAAGAACTAGAGAACTACAAATGCATCCAGGTCTTGAAGGGCCAAGATCTTGAGAAGAAGGGAATTTTTTTCAGGATAAATCCAATTTTCTGTGTACTACTTTTCTCTGTAGAAATTTTTGAGCAATAGTTTCATATATATATATATATATATATATATATATATATATATTTCACTTATATATATTTATATATGTATAGTTCATATTTTCATATACTAAGATCTCAAAAAGAAAGAAAGTCTGAACTCAGAGAGAATGGAGGTGAAAAGGAAAAAGTAAGTCAGGTATATAGCAGTTTTATCTTTGAGGCTTTTGCTGAATTCTTAAGGAGGGTAAGAAGTTACCAAGTTAAAAAAAAAAAAAAAAAGACACTGAAACACAGAACACTTTTTGGCATTCTCATGATACTGGGGAGAAAAAAATTGTAGGTTAGGATTCACCAAGAAAGAAGGGCACTGCTAAAAAGTTCACGCTTGCAGTTAGTATACTTGGAGGCCCACACCATAGGATTTATTGCTAACAAGAGACCGATTGAGCTTTCCAAAAGTGCAATTCCACCTGGTGTCTGCTTAGTCTGGAGGTTGTGATCACCATCTCCAGCCTAGTTCTTTGAGGAAAATTAGTGTAAATGTTCTCTGAAAGAAAATCAAATAAGTTGTAACCATTAAGATTTGACCTAGCACCAAAAAATTAAATATTGTCACTTATTACAACAACAAAAGCAAGGAAAACTATCCTATAGTAACAAACTCAGGGCTGACCCATACATTGAACTGATCAGTTATTTTATTATTTTTATTATTATTTTTTAAAGATTTTTTTTTTATTTATGAGAGAGAGAGAGAAAGAGAGAGAGAGAGAGAGAGAGGTGGAGACACAGGCAGAGGGAGAGGCAGGCTCCATGCAGGGAGCCTGATGAGGGACTCTATCCCAGGTCTCCAGGATCATACCCTGGGCCAAAGGCAGGTGCTAAACCACTGAGCCACCCAGGGATCCCCAATCAGTAATTTTTTAAAATATGATGATAACAATAAAGAAAATAGTAATATATAGAATTTGGCTAGTGCTCTGGAAACTACAAATAGGAATTGAATGAAGATTCAGCTGAGATACGGAGATAAGAAAAAAAGAAAAATACCTCCTCCCATTCACACAAAGTATAATACTATCTACCAATTGATTAAAAGTACTAAAATATATGTAAGTAGAGTCCCAGGAAGGGAAGAAAATGGGACAGAAGGAATCTTTGAAGAGATGGAGGAAAATAATCTTCTAAAATTAATGAAAAACATCAAGCTACAAATGTATAAAAGGAAAGAAAAGTCCATATGTAGAAAATCACAACAAGCCACATCTTATATAAAGCTTCTGATAATCAAAAGATATTAGAAAACCATAAACATAGCCAGAGGAAAAAAGATACTATTTGTAAAGATGGAATAAATTGATAGTTTACTTCTCAAAGAATCCATAGAAGAGAGAAAAAAAAATAAACAATGCCTTTACCAATATGGGGAGGGGGTAACATTACTACAGATTCTACAGGTATTAAAAATATTAAAAAGATATGATAGACAATTTTATGGGAATATGAAAATTACTTGAATGAACAAATTCCTAGGAGAACATTAATTAAAAACTGAACACAAGAAAAAAAATCAAATCTATAGTTTATTTTGAAATTGAATCTATAAATAAAAACCTTCCCACAAAGACATTGTCATTTACAGATGGTTAAAGGAGATACTCTTGTAACTCTTGTAAAAGAGAATCAATATTACAAAAACTTCCCAGAAAGCAAAAAAAAAAAAGTGCATTTACCATTTAGTTTTATATAGATAACAAATCTATATAAAATCTACATTTTATATAGACTTATATAAAATGTAAAATTTTATAGGATTTTATATAAAATACATATTTTATTCCAAATCTTGAAAAATATTCCAGTAAAGGAAAAGTACTAGCTAATCTTGTTCATGATCATAAATGTAAAAATCTCTAACATAATTTTATCAAATAGAATCCAGTCATATTTAAAAAGGATAATAGAGAGGAGTTAAGATGATAGAATGATAGAGTAGTAGGAGGACCTTATATTTGCCTCATCCCTCCTACACAGCTAAATAATTATCAAATCATTCCGAACACCCAGGAAATTGATCTGAGGACTGAGAGAACAAACTGCACAACTAGGAGAAAAGAGGCCACGCTGTGGAAGGTAGGAGGTGGGGTTATGTGATTTGGGGTAGAAAAGAATCATGAGTGTGATGGAGGAGAGGGAGCCCTGATCATGGGGAGAAGAGAGAGAGAGAGAGAGAGAGAGAGAACAACATTTAGGGGGTTGCACAAGAAAAACACTTCCCCAAAACCATTGTCAGGGAAAATGGGAATACCTGGATTATCATGTTTTTATAAACAGCAGAGATGAACGTCTGAAGTTTTGGAAGTCTGCACCATTGCCAGCATCGAGCCTGGTGGGTGTAGTGGTGCTCCTGTGGAGAAGACCAAAAGCAGGTAATATGCTCTGAGGATTCCCTGGGTCATGCTGGGGAGAGACAGTTCTCTTCTTGGAGTGCATTTGGGAGAAGCAGAACTGCCTCTCAGAGGACAAAAGCACTAGCAGGTACCACCGAGCTGCTCCATTAACTAGCATAGGGGCAGAGATACCTTCTGAGGGTATCTGACCTGTATGCTGACCTGTATGCTGGCTTTTTTGTTTTGCTTTATTATAAAATCCAAGCCCCTGAGTGGTCCTGCGACTGCTATTCTGGGACAAACCAGCACAAGCCACAGTGAGGCAAGACCCTCCCCCAGAGGATCAGTACAGGTATGCATGGTGCTGAGTCCCTAAAACTTAAGAGTTTTTGAAACCCAGCTATGCACTTTAAATAAAACACAGGAGCACTGTGCCATCAGGCTGGCGGATGGCTCGGACACAGACAGGATGAACGCAGGGATCTGATGGAAACCTGTGACACAAAAGGGAAGATTGTTTACTCTTCTGTGAGGGCTTCCTGATCAACAGTGGGCATGAACTCCCCTCTACAATGAAGAGAGTGACACCATTTTCACCCTTCCCATCAGCTCAGACAGACTCTAGAATGGGTCACAAATCAGGCCTCAACAGGAACAAAAAGACTCAGATCATACCGTGTATCTTTTCTCACCACAACGCTATGAAACTTGAAGTCAACCAGAAAAAAAAAAAAAAATTGGAAAGACCATAAATATATGGAGGTTAAGAAACATCCTACTAAAGAATGAATGGATTAATCAGGAAATTGAAGAATAAATAAAAAACATATGGGAACAAATGAAAATGAAAACACAATAGTCCAGAACTTTTGGTATACAGCAAACCAGTCATAAGAGGGAACTATATATCAATACACTCATATCCCAAGAAGCAAAAAAAGTCTCAATACATAACCTAAACTTATATTTAAATGAGCTACAAAAAGTAAGACCAAATAAAGTCAAAGCCAGCAGAAGAAGAGAAATAATAAATATTAGGGCAGAAATAAAGGATATAGAAACAAATAAAAACATTAACAGTAGAACAATGAAATGAAGAGCTGGTTCTTCAAAAGAATTAATAAAATTTATAAGCCCCTAACCAAACTTATCAAAAAGAAAAGAGAAAAGACCCAAATAAATAAAATCACAAATGAGAGAGGAGGCATCACAACCAACACCACAGAAATACAAACAATTACAAGAGGATATTATGAAAATTAACATGGCAACAAATTGGGCAATCTGGAAGAAATGGATAAATTCCTAGAAACATAAACACTACCAAAACTGAAACAGGAAGAAATAGAAAAATTGAACAGACCCATAAACAACAAAGAGATTGAATCAGTAATCAAAGCCTCCCAACAAACAAAAGTCCAGGGCCAGACAGCTTCCCAGAGGAATTCTACTGAAAATTTAAAGAAGAGTTAATACCCATTCTTCTCAAACTGTTCCAAAAAATAGAAATGGAAAGGAAACTTTCCAACTCATTCTACAAGGCCAGCATCACCTTAATTCTAAAACCAGACAAAGACCCCACTAGGAGAACTACAGGCCAGTATCCCTGAAGAACATGGATGCAAAAATTCTCAACAAAATACTAAATCCAAAAGCACATTATTCATTGTGATTAAGTGGGACTTATCCTAGGGCTGCAGGGATGGTTAAATAACTGCAAATCCATCAACGGGACGCACCACATTCACAAAGGAAAGGATAAGAATCACATGCTCCTCTCAATAGATGTGGAAGAAGCATTTGACAAAGTTCAGCTTCCTATTTTGATCAAAAAAGTTTCAACAAAGTAAGGTTAGAGGGAACATACCTCAACATCGTAAAGACCAAATATGAAAGACCCACAGCTGATATCATCCTCAATGGGGAAAAACTGAGAGCTTCTCCTCTCTGGCCAGGAACATGACAGGGACATCCACTCTCACCACTGTTATTTAACATAGTCCCGGAAGCCCTCGCCTCAGCGATCAGACAATGAAAAGAAATATAAGGCATCCAAATCAGCATGGAAGAAGCCAAATGTTCACTATTCACAAACATGATACTCTCTGTAGAAAACCAAAAGACTCTAGGAAAAAAATGCTAAGACTGATATACAAATTAAGCAAAGTCACCAAATATAAAATCAACGTAGAGAAATCTCTTGCATTTCTATATACCAATAATGAAGAAGTGGAAAGAAAAGGAAGGAATCCATCCCATTTATAATTGCACCAAAACCCATAAGATACCTAAGAATAAACCTAACCACAGAGGTCAAAGTCCTGTTCTCTGACTACTATACAACAGTGATGAAAGAAATTGAAGATGACACAAAGAAATGAAGACACATTCCGTCTCATGGATGAGAAGAAAAATATTGTTAAAATGTCTATACTACCTAAAGCCATCTACATATTCAAAATACCACAAGCATGTTTCACAGAGCTGGAACAAATATTCCTAAATTTTGTATGGAACCACAAAAGACCCCGAATAGCCAAAGCAATCTTGAAAAAGCTGGAGGCATTACAATTTTGGACTTCAAGTTATTTTACAAAGCTGTGATCATCAAGACAGTATTATGCTGGCACAAAAACAGATACATAGATCAATGGAACAGAATAGAAAACCCAGAAATGGACACATAACTATACAGTCAATTAAACTTCAACAAAGCAGTGAAAAAAAATCCAATGGAAAAAAAGAGAGTCTCTTCAACAAATAGTTTTGGAGAAACTGGACAGCAATATGCAGAAGAATGAAACTAGATGACTTTCTTACACCATACACAAAAATAAATTCAACCTTGGTGGAAGAACTAAATTATATAAATTATAAAATTATAAATTCTTACACCGTACACAAAAATAAATTCAACCTTGGTGGAAGAACTAAATTATATAAATTATAAAATTATAAATATATTTACAATTTCTTAACAATTCCAACAAACCAATATGAAACATGAAAATGGAAAAATAGATAAAAAGATATGAACAAATGAGTCACAGGAAAAATCTAAATGAATAATAAACACATGAAATGTGAGGAATGTCATTAGTTACAAAGAAAGTCCAATTCAAACTGCAGTGAAAAACTCTGACACAATATCCAGAAGGCTAAGATTTAGAAAGAAAAATAAACTTAATAAGCATGTTAACACAAATACAGACCTACCCTGTGTATTATATTATACACAGTGAGTAGAATTATAATTTGGTAGAATTATTTTGGATAACAATAAAATTGGTCGTATGTTTACCCCCCATTCAAAAAATTCCAGTCTTCATCAATTAACTAAAAGACATGCTTCCATGTATGTGACCTAAAAGACATGTATACAAGAATGTCACAATATGCCTACTAGTAACTGAGAAGAATCCAATTGTCTATCAGGAGTAGAATGGAAAAACTGTATAATCACACCACAGTATAGAATAAAAAATACTGGGATCCCTGGGTGGCGCAGCGGTTTGGTGCCTGCCTTTGGCCCAGGGCGCGATCCTGGAGACCCGGGATCGAATCCCACGTCGGGCTCCCGGTGCATGGAGCCTGCTTCTCCCTCTGCCTGTGTCTCTGCCTCTCTCTCTCTCTCTGTGTGTGACTATCATAAATAAATAAAAATTAAAAAAAAAATACTAAGCAAAATAATACAGATACCCCCCCCAAATGAGATTATTCCATTTTTATAACATTTGAAAATAGACATAATGGTCTTGGTCTTAGATATCAGATGAGATTATTTGGGATGAGGGTAAAAACTAAAATTTTAGAGGAAGGAGCTCTGGGAGAATGGTTTTTTTGTTCATTCCAGTTAGTGTTCACTGACTCACTTTGAGGAAATTCATTAGGCTGCAAACTTTTGATATGTGTACTTTTTTGAATATGTATTATATGTCAGGAAATTTTTCACTTCTTTTAGCCAAAAAGGCAGAGAAATAAGAAAAATGTACAAACAAAACAAAAATGCCCTGTTAAAAAAGAAATGTGAGATACTTTTATTGTAATGTAATTTTTTAAAAGAAGGTCTTCATAGGTTCAGGACATATTTTTATTAACATCCCTGTGAAAATCCAGATAAAATTCTGCCTTAATAGTAAGAATCCTTCTCCTCCCTGACTCTTTTTCTCTTTCTTTCTCTTTGTCTTTTCTTAAAACTTGACCTACTTTTCCCGCACGAATATAATGTTTCTATAATTACACATAAAAATCAGTCTTTTATAGGCATAACCAGTCACATGCATACAATGTCTCTTCTAATTAAGTTATATATTCAGAGGAAATAAAGCAACTCAGATGACAAAGAATCACTTTAGCATCATATACATGAACTTTAAAATTAAGTGCTTAGGGGATGTTTACAAATATCAAATGTATTTGACCTTTATTCTATACCTCTTATTATAACAATAATTTTATATGCAAATAAATGAGGAACAATTGGAGAAAAGGCGTTTAGTTGTCATATTCATCATTATCCTGTCTTTATGAGGTAAGGTTAAATTATTTCTTAAGCAAATTCAAAACATTAGCAACTACACAGATTATTCTGACACTAATGTCAGGAACTAGTACTTAAAACACTTTAACAAGATGATTGCATCTTGATCTCTTCATCTTCCTAAATGTCAGCTTTTTTTCTAAAATTGTAACATTATTTTGGTTTTTGACGAAAATTATTGTGAGACAATAAAGTAATTCTTTAAAAAATGTGTGAAATGAAAAGTATTATTAGAGGGTAGTAATGTTTTATAAATTGAGATTCTGATTTTAAATTTTCCTGGAATTTTAGTTTGAAGGAATAAATAAGAAGTACAATTTTAGATTTTCTGACCTATATTTTTGTCTGTAAATGTATTAACTTGATGTAGGCCTTTTACCTATGGGTTTTTACATGGAATCTCAAATAGGAGAGTCTCATTTTCTAAGTGTCTGCCACTCATTAGCTGTGTCTGACATGGTTCTGATAAAATCTGGGGCCTGGTGGTTTACCACTAGACCCAAAATCCTAGGGTTCATTTTTCATATTACAATAAACATATCTTAGATGTTAATAAGAAGTGATGATCCTATAGAAAGAGAGCTATATGGGTGGAAAGTCTATATATGGAATAATTATATCCCTGATAATATTTTCTGAAGCCTGGCAGACAAATACCTGCATTCCCTGATTCTCATGAGGGCTGATGGAGGGAGGAGGGCAGGGGAGGGGCTAGATGGAGGGCGTTAAGGAGGGCACTTGTGTTGAGCACTGGGTGTTGTATGCAAGTGATGAATCACTAAATTCTACTCCTGGAGCCAATATTACACTATATGTTACCTAACTGAAATTTGAATAAAAATGTGAAAAAATTAAAGCTAAATAAAATTTAAAAAAAGAATGTTGAAAAATTGAAAAAAAGAACCAATATCAAAAACATCCTGATGCAAAATTTGAATTTCTTTCTGTTAAAATCACACTTTTTAAAATTATCTGTCTGTTCTTAATAAGAAGTTATAAACAGTTTCTTAACCCTTAATGTAATCTTCCTAGTAAGTAAACATTTTGTTTTATCTTTATCAGGTATTTGATTACTTAAGAGAACTGAGTCATCTCTATTAAAAGACCTAAGGTTTTTACAACTAGATATCATTTTATATAGGCTAAATTGCAGAGGAAATATTGTCAAATAAAAAGTAATGTTTAGCCTTTCTAGATCATATTTATATGGAATATATAAAATTAAAAGAAGCAATTCAGAAATTATATGAAATTCTTAAAAATCTGATATGTCAAGGTATATACAGTATTCAGTCAAAATTCCAGCTATTATCTTAAAATATTGAACATCACAAAAATAACAAATTTACTTGTCAATTGCATAATGTTTTGGTGTATATGTGAAGTCTCACTAGATCTTTAAGCTTGGCAATTTTTAAGCCTTTTTTTTTTCATTTACACATAATTATTGTTTTACTCTGATATTTTGCAAAAGTGTTCCTGCAAAAGTGCTTCATCTTCAAAGAGATTCATGGAAAAGATCTCGACGAGTACTCTAAAATGCAGATTTAGGATAACTTTGAGATCCTGACACTGAAGTGGGTAAGGATTTCTAAATCTTTAAGGAAAAAACTGACTCCTAAAGCTGTTAACTCAAAGTTAAGGCAAACAAGAATTAAATGCATACAACTGAATGAACCGATAAAGATGATTTTAATTTTTACGATTTCATTTAAACATTGTGAGCTTTTTTAATGTTTCATTTTACAAATTTAAAGGACCCATTTTTCTTCTTTCTTTTAAGCTACCTACAACTTAAACAATTTGGTAAAATGTATCTTTATAACAAAGGTTGGAATATTTATCTTTTTTCCCTAGCTGAACACTCTAGAACTCAGAAATGATTCCTATTTTTCATAACTATATATTTGCCTCAGTTCAATAGAAATCTAATCTCCTTATAACAGATCACAATTGAGCAAGTGCTTGGCAGGCCTTGCTAACCTGGAGAGGCCTCTGAATGTCCATTCTGGGATCCCTTATATTCTAGTAAAGCAGTGTTAGAAGAACTATACACAATCACCGTTTTTGTTTCATTTATGAAAATAATCAAGCCACATTTATTGAAACTAGACTTAATTTGCAAACAAAGTACTATTACTATGGTTATATTTGATAGAAATAAGGATGATTATACAATTTCTGTTTCAGTAATACATCTTTGTAAATATCAAATTGTTTTGCCATTAATGTCTTTTAGGTTTTGCTTTTTACCTATAAAGTGGACTGGATCCTGAATTCTTTTAGTCTCTTCTAATATTTGGCTAGAACTCTGCAAACTAATATTTTCAATGTTCCTCTACTCTTTTGACTTGGAATCAGTATGAAATTGAAACTGCTCTTTTCCCAAAGTCATGCAAGCTAAAGCTGAACACCTTAATAAAAACTTCAGAGAAATCACCACAACAGCTCATGTGGACAACCTTTGTGCCTATTGCTATGTGGCTGTTTGAAAAGATCACCAGAGACATTCAAACTGCAAATCAGGAAAACCTGTCAGATTACCATTGCTTGACCTCCCTTCATCTGAAGATGTTTGGACGCCACCATTCTAGAAATCTACTCAACTGGCTGTTCTCCAAACTAGAAACTGAATTTATAATTTTCTGGAAATACAATTTTTTATTCTTTTGTTTTTAAATGCTTCTCATTAAATTACCAGCTCTCAACATAGATTGTTCACAACATAGAGAGGCTCAATTCAGGAGGAAGTTCACCTGAGACACTACCTCCTAAAATAAAACCTCCTCATATTCATCCTGTCCTAAGTAATCAGGAGGATGTGTTTGCTAATACACTATGTTGTGCCTATGTAGGTAACTTAAAAAAAAAAAAAATTACAGCCTACTTGAGTAGTTTCGTTATATATATCTTGGCTTGTAGGAATCTCAGCTCTGGAGACTTTTTCAATCCCAGGCTACTGTTCTCCTTTTAGTCACCATATTAACTTCTCTAGTGTAGTGCATACTCTTGAGGGTTTTAAATGCTTATTGGTAGCCATTCACATGCCAAATGGTATCTGTCAGGATCAGACAAATGGATAAAATAAACACTCACACAAATGATGAAGATGGTCAACACATAGCCTCCAGGCTGATGTCTCAACTGGAATGAAAACACCAAATGTGTGAGATACTTTGGCCTGAGTACGTCGACGGTGGTAACCGAGAATAACACTATACTGGTTGGTCATATTCTCAGCCTACTGTAAGAATGACCAAAAGGGTCAAAATTGTTAAAATCAAGAAAATTTCCTGAACAGACAGACCACTTTAGTCATAGAAACAAAGCTTCACTTAGCTTATTTTGAAAGGCTAAGTTAACCTGGGTCATTTCTTGTTTATGCTTCTAAAAAATCATAAGCAAAGCTTCTGTTTCCCAAGGTTGATACGAGGTAACCCCTGACTTTAACTGACCATATGTCACACCCTCTCATTCTGTATGCATTCCACACTGCCTCTGACTATACCAGATAGATTGCTGCATTTGCAGCTTTACTTTAGTTTTTTCCTCTGTCTGTGATACTCCAGTCCCAGATATTTGTATAGAAGTCCCTTATTTTTTCAAATAGTTTCTCAACTGTCACCTTCTCAATAAGTTCTATTCTTATCACCATACTTAATGGTGAATTGTGAAAAATCTCATGCCACACACTCATGAACCTTCTTCTCTGCTCTACCGTTTATTTTCTTTCATAGCACTTATTACTTTACAATGTGCTAGATTGTTTATTATCTTTATTATTCATTACTTCCTCTCCAAATTGAAGTATAAGCTTCAGAGAGGCCAGAATTTTTATTTCATTTGATCATTAATGTATCACAAGAGACAAAGAGTATCTGGTACATTGTGTACTCAATAAAAAATAGTTTTAAAAAGCTCAGGAATATATAGTTTATAATGATAACAATACATGTTTAGATGGCAGGGATTAAACTCAGCATTATCTTGATACCAAATCAGGAGAAAGATACTATGGTAGAAAGAAAGAAAGAAAAGAAAAGAAAGAAAGAAATTGAAAGAAAGAAAGAAAGAAAGAAAGAAAGAAAGAAAGAAAGAAAGAAAGAAAGAAAGAAGAGTTTAGACCAATATTTCTGATGAACAAAGATGCAAAATGCTTATAAAATATTAGCAAACTAAATAAAAAACATATTTAAAAAATCATTCATCACAACAAAGTGGAATTTATTCCATAGATGTAAAGGTCACTCAATATTCACAAATTAATCAATATATATTATATTAACAAGAGAAAAGATAAAAAAACATATGATTATCTCAATAGATACAGAAAAAACATTTAATAAAGTACAATATCCATTCATGACAAAAACCCTAGGTTAGAGGGAACATACCTTAACATAACAAAGGCCATATATGCAAAGCTCACAGTTAACATCATTTTCAATGGTGGAAAACTGAGAGATTTTCACCTAAGAGATGTCCACTCTCAGCACTTTTATTCAATACAGTACTGGAACCCCTAGCCACAGGAAGCAAACAACAAAAAGAAATAAAAGGCATCCAAATTGATAAGGAAGCAGAAAAACTTTCACTATTTGTGGATGACATGATGCTATATAGAGAAATCCCTAACGACTCCATAAAAAAACTGCTAGAACTGACAAATGAATTCAGGAATGTCACAGGATACAAAATTAATATACAAAAATAAGTTTATTTCTATACACAAATAATGAAGCGGCAGAACAGAAACAGAAATTAAGAAAGAAATATTATTTATAATTGCTTCCAAAATCATAAAACACCTAGGAATAAACTTAAACCAGGAAGTGAAAGACCTGTACTCTGAAAACTATAAAACACTGATTGTATTACTGAAAATGACACAAAGAAATAGAAAGATACTCTATGCTCATGGATGGGAAGAACAAATATTGTTAAAATGTGCATACTAATGAAAGCAATCTATAGATTTGATGCAATCTCTATCAAAATACCAACAGCATATTTCACAGAACTAGAACAAATGATCTTAAAATTTTTATGGAACCATAAAAGACCCTGAATATCCAAAGCAATCTTGAAAAAGATAAACAAAGCTAGGGGCATCACAACCCCAGATTCTAAGATAGACTACAAAGTTGTAGTGATCAAAATAGTATAGTACTGGCACAAAAATAAACACACAGATCAAAGACTAGAGAGCCCAGAAATAAATCCACATTTATACGGTCAGTTATGTTATGATAAAGAAGGCGAGCATATACAATGGGGAAAGGAGTCTTTTCAACAAATATTGTCAAGAAAACTGGGCAGCTACATGCAAAAGAATGCAACTGGTACGTTCTCATACCACACACAAAAATAAACTCGAAATGGATTAAAGACCTAAATGTGAGACCTGAAACCATAAAAATCCTTGAAGAGAACCCAGGCTGTAATTTCTTTGACACAAGCCATAGAAACATTTTTCTAGATATGTTTCCTCAGGCAAGGAAAATAAAAACAAATTAAACTACAGGACAGCACCAAAATAAAAGCTTTTGCAAAATGAAGGAAGTCATCAACAAAACAAGGTAACTTACTGGATGGGAGAAGATATTTGAAAATGCTATATCCTATAAAGGATTAACAGCTAAAATTTATTAAGAAATTCTACAACTCAACACTGAAAAAACAAATAATGTGGTTAAAAATGAGTACATGACCTGAATAGACCTTTTTCCAAAGACCTACAGATGGCCAGCAGACACATGAAAATATGGTCATCACTAATCATCAGAGAAAGGCAAACTGAAACCACAATGAGATATCACTTTGCACTTCTCAGAATGGCTGTCTTTTAAAAAGAATTTGTATTTTAAAAAATGTTTATAATACAGGTTTTTGGCCAATTCATATTATATTTACGAATATTAAATTTAGGAATATCTTCACACAAAATTAGAAAGTAGAAAATGTTTTTGATGGCCCCAGGATTCCCCCAAAAGCTTATTAACCATGTAATTCAAATAATAAATATTCTGTTTTCTTGATCTAACAAGTTCTGAAAATGGAGTATTAAAATCTCCAATAATAATTTAATTTTTTCTATTTCTCCTTGCAGTTTTATCAATAATTATTTAAGGCTATATTGTTAGGTACACATATTTTCAAAATCATAACTTCTTCAAAAATGTATTAATCATTTTACCAACATTATTCACATTCCTTAGGATATTTAATCTTAAACATTTTTAGATATTTATTAAAATGGCTATGCTAAGCTATCTTGTGATTCAATTTTTATGGTCTTTATTTACCTTCCTTGCAATTTTCTATATAGTCATGTATTTTAATTTTTTGTATATCTGTTATATAATTTATATTATTGGATTCTTAAAATTGAATCCAATCATTTGAATTTGATCAGTAATTTTAATTCATTTGCATGCATTTTAAAATTTAAATTATATTAAAATTTAATTTTATTATCTATTTTCTTTTCTTTTCTTTTTTTTAATTTTTATTTATTTATGATAGTCACAGAGAGAGAGAGAGAGAGAGGCAGAGACACAGGCAGAGGGAGAAGCAGGCTCCATGCACCCGGAGCCCGACGTGGGATTTGATCCCGGGTCTCCAGGATCGCGCCCTGGGCCAAAGGCAGGCGCTAAACCGCTGCGCCACCCAGGGATCCCTCTATTTTCTTTTCATCATTACAGTGCCCACTAGGGAATATTTTCAGGCTCAATCAAATGTTCAAACTCACAAGACTAAAAAGGTCCCAACTAGCATCAGAGTTACTTAATACAATGTAGGCTAAGATGCACAGCTTGTCATCAGGAAAATATCAAGATTCCCTTACATTAGGAATGGTCCACATGGCTGTTTATATGCCTGTCTAGGAGATAGTCTCTGATTCCTCAGGTGACTTCAGGTGCAAGAATATAAAAAAATCACACCAATGGCAAGGGACTCATTTTGGTTTAGAAATCTCATGTCATACAGGAGCAAACATTTCCTGTAATAGGTCTATATTGATAACTCTTAGAAGAAGGCATGAGCTCCATCAGCAGAAAAACACAAAGTTCAAGCTACATCTGGATACTTATAGATTTTCCAGGTTTAGTTTCAATTACTAATTTGTGATTAATTTTACCTCTAAGTAAGGTTGCCTAGTAATACAGTTGACATTCATTTTTTTTTAAGATTTTTATTTCTTTATTCATGAGAGACACAGAGAGAGAGAAGCAGAGACATAGGCAGAGGGAGAAGCAGGCTCCATGCAGGGATCCCAATGTGGGAATTGATCCCAGGATTCCAGAATCATACCCTGAGCTAAAGGCAGATGCTCAGCTGAGCCACCCAGGCATCCCTACAGTTGACATTTAAATTTTATCAGATTTACAGGAAAAAAGCTAGAAAGTTAATAATAAATTAAATTCTTTGAAAAATATGGAAAAATTTTTCATAATATTTAACCAAAACTACATTTATTTAACTTTCTGTTTCCTATTTTTCTTCCTTCTATTACATATATTAAAATATTTATATAGGGACACCTGAGTGGCTCAGTGGTTGAGTGTCTGCTTTTAGTTGTATACGCCAAAATATACCTTTATTTCTTCTGTTCATTAAATAAGTAGTTTACCTCAATATAAACATGATTAATCATGTTTTCTTGAATCTAAGTGTGTTAGTCAGAATTCTAATAGTATCTCCACAATTTCTGCCTCTAGGAGTATGTGCTCTAAATAAATTCTTACTCTTGAGTTAAGCAGGACCTATGAGTGTAATGTGACTTGTGTGACTGGGTTATATTATATGGCAAAAGTTAAGATCTGATTAGGTCCCTTACTGATTGACTTTAAGCTAATCAAAAGAGAGATTATCTTGGGTAGTTTTGAAATCATCAAGTAATCACTTTTAAGGAGGATGTATAGGTCAGAGATTGGAAGAAATCAGAAAAATTTTCCTACTAGCCATGAAGAAGTTAGTTTCTATGTTTTGAAAGGGAGCCACATAGCAAAAACCTAAGGGTTCCATCAAAAGCTACAAGTAATTCCTGACCTTCAGCCAGCAAAAAAATGGAGACTTCAGTTCCACTACTGCATAAAACTGAATTCTACTGAAGGTCTGAATAAACTTGGAAGAGAAATCTAAGCTCAATGAGAATGCAGCCTGGATAACAATGTGAGCTTTGTGAGATGATCAAACAAGTCCCAACTAATCCTTGCCCAGACTCCTGACACATGGAGTCTATGTAATCATAAATTTGTTTGCTTTTTTTAAGGGACTAGATGTTATGGATTGAATTGTGTCCACCAAAAAGATGTGTCAAAAGTTCATAAGTAACAGAAGTAAAACCAATGCATCACTGGATTAGTAATTAGTAAAAATTTACTGTACACAAACCAAGAAGAATCTCAAACCAGAACATGAAATGAGATCAGTGTATATTATTGTAAAGCAGCTTATATAATGAGAAAACAGTGGCTTTTTATTCATTACAGTAAGTGGTTATAATATTGGAATTTTCTTAAATGATGATGCAAGAGAAGAAGGTGGTAGTATAGTAGGAGGACTCTAGGCCTGCCTTGTCTCACAAACACAACTAGCTAACTGGTGAATCATACTAAATACCCTAGAAATCAATCTGAACAAACAAACAACAACTAAAGGGAGAGGAGAGGCAATATTGAAGGACAGGGAGATATAACTGGCTTTTTGAACACAGAGAAGGTAGAGACTTAGACATAGTTCCAAGATAGAGAAATTTATCCTAGATGAAAGAAAAGGATGAGACCATGGCCGGAGATCTAAATGAACAGATATAAGTAACATGCCTCATGGAGAATTTAAAGGAACAGCTATAAAGATACTCACTGGGCTCAAGAAAAGAATAGAAGACATCATTGAGACCCTGACTCCAAGATAAAAGGGTTAAAAGGAGTCAATCAGAAATGAAGAATGCAATAAACAAGACTGGAAATACGTTTGATGCAACAGACAGCAGGCTGAAGGAAGCAGAAGGACAAATGACTGACACAGAAGACAAAATAACTAATGAAGCTGAAGAAAAAAGAGAAAGAAGAATTATGCAATATAAGAATAGGCTTAGGCAACTCAGTGACTCCCTCAAACATAACAACATTTGTATCAGAGGAGTCCCAGAAGAAGAGAAAGAAAATGGGGCAGGAAATTCATTTCAAGAGATAGTAGCTCAAAACTTCCTTAATCAGGGGAAGGAAATCCAGGAGGCATAGAAAAACCCCCATCAAAATCACCAAAAGTAGGCCATAATCAAGATATATTGTAATTAAATTTGCAAAATGTAGGGATAAAGAAAAAAATATTAAAAGGCAGCAAGATAGAAGTTCTTATGTTACAAGAGAAGACCCATAAGGCTAGCTGGAGATTTCTCAAAAGAAACTTAGCAAGCCAGAGAGTGGTATGATGTATTCAAAGTGCCAAATGCAAATATCGGTAGCCATGAAAACTCTGTCCAGCAAGGCTGTCACTCAGATTACAAAGACAGAGAAAGAGTTTCTCAGACAAACAAAACCTAAAGGAGTTCATGCCACTAAACCAATCTGCAAGAAATATTAAAGAGATTCTGTGTGCAAAGGTGAGACCAAAGGCCACAAAGACAATAAAGGATCAGAGAAAATCTCCAGAAACAATGGCAAAACGAGTAATAAAATGTCAACAAACTCATATCTATTAATAATTACTTTGAACATAAATCAATGAAACATTCCAATCAAAAGGTATAGGGTGTCAGAAAGGATAAAAACCAAAACAAAACAAAAAACCAAGACCCATCTATATGATGCCTACAAGTGACTCATTTTAGACCTAAAAACCTATGCGAATTGGAAGCGAGGAGATGGAGAAACATTTATCATGTAAATAGGTGTCAAAAAAAAAAATGCTGAACTTATATCAGACAAACTAGACTTTATTTATTTACTTTTTTCAAACTAGACTTTAAAACAAAGACTGTAAAAAGAGACAAAGAAGGGCACTATAACATAATAAAGGGGTCTATCCAACAAGAAGATATAACAATTGTAAATATTTATGTACCCATTGGTAACACCCAAGTATATAAAACAATAACAACATAAAGGAACTAATGGATAATAATACAATAATAGTAAGGGACTTTAACACCCCACTTATGTCAATGGATAGATTATCTAGATAGAAAATAAACAAGGAGACATAAGCTTTGAATGACACACTGGACCAGATGGACTTAACTGATATATTCAGAACATTCCATCCTAGAACAGCAGAATACACATTCATTTTCAAGTGCACATGGAATATTCTCCAGAGTAGATCATGCATTAGGCCACAAAACAGCCTCAACAAATACAAAAGATTAATATCTTCCCATAACACTATAAAACCAGAAGCCAAACACAAGAAAAAAATTGGAAGGACTACAAATACACAGAAGACAAAGAACCTGCTACTAAACAATGAATGGATCAACAGGAAATCAAATAAGAAATTTAAAACATACATGGAAACAAATGAAGAGGAAAACACAATGGTCCAAAACCTTTGGGTTGCAGCAAAAGTAGCCCTAAGAAGTATATAGCAACACAGGCCTACTCTAAGAGGCAAGAAAAATCTCAAATAATTTAACCTTACACCTAAAGGAACTAGGAAAAAAAAAAAAAAAAAAAACCTAAAACAGCAGAAAGAAAGAAATAATAATGATTAGAGATAAATGATATAGAATTAAAAAAAAATAGATTACTGAACCTAGGAATTGGTTCTTTAAAAAAAAAAAAAATCATTAAAAGTGATAAGCCTCCAGCAGACTTAGCAAGAAAAAAGAAAGGACCCAAATAAAGAAAATCACAAACGAGAGAGGAGAAATAACAACAAACACCACAGAATACAAACAATTATGAGAATATTATAAAACACTAAATATTAAGAAATTGGACAACCTCAAAAAATTGGCAAATTCCTAAAAACTTACGTATAAGCTACCAAAATCAAAACAGAAAGAAAAACAAAAATTGAACAGATTGCAAAGAAATTGAAACAGTAATCAAGAAACTCCAAATTGGGGCGCCTAGGTGGCTCAGTCAGTTAAGCATCCAGCTCTTGGTTTCAGCTCAGGTCATGATCTCAGAATCTTGTGAGATCAAGCTCCGAATCAATTTCTGTGTTTAGTGTGGAGTTAACTTGAGATTCTTTCCCCTCCCTCTCTCAATCCCTCTGCTCCTCCCCTGCTTACACTATCTCTCTTTCTCTAAAAATAAATAAATAAAATCTAAAAACACAAACCAAAAAAACCCTCTAAATAAACAAAGTCCATGGCCAATTGGCTTCACAAGCAAATTCTACCAAACATTTAAAGTGTTAGTACCTCTTCTTCTCATATGATTCCAAAAAATAGAAGAGGAAGGAAATTTTCCAAATTCATTGTATGAGGCTAATATTATCTTGATATCTGAATCAGATAAAGACTCCATTAAAAAAGAAAACTACAGGCCAATATCCCCAATGAACAGGGATGCAAAAATTCTCAACAATACCAAAACAGTCCAACATTTATTAAAAGAATTCTTTACTACGGTCAAGTGAAATTACTCTGGGATTAAAAGGGTGGTTCAATATTCTCAAGTCAATCAATGTGACACAGCACATTAATAAGAGAAAGGATACAAACCATACGACCATTTCAACAGATATAAGAAAAAGCATTTGACAAAGTACAATAAAAATTCACAACAAAATAGGTTTAGAGGGAACATATCTCAAGATAATAAAGCCCATCTATGAAAAACCCACAGCTAATATCATCCTCAATGGGGAAAAACAGAGTTTTTACTCTATGGTCAGGTAAAGACAGGGATGTCCACTCTCACCACTGTTATTTAACACAGTACTGGAAGTCCTAGCCTCAGCAATTGGACAACAAAAATAAATAAAAGACATCCGGGATCCCTAGGTGGCGCAGCGGTGTAGCGCCTGCCTTTGGCCCAGGGCACGATCCTGGAGACCCGGGATCGAATCCCACGTCGGGCTCCCAGTGCATGGAGCCTGCTTCTCTCTCTGCCTCTCTCTCTCTCTCTCTCTCTCTCTGTGACTTACATAAATAAATTAAAAAAATAAATAAATAAAATAAAATAAATAAATAAATAAATAAAAGACATCCAAATAGGCAAGGAAAGAATAAAACTTTCACTATTTGCAGATGACATGATACTCTATGTGGAAAACCTGAAATACTCCACCAAAAAACAACTAGAACTTATAAGCAAAATCAGTAAAGCCACAGGATACAAAATCAATGCACAGAAACCTGTTACATCTCTATACACCAATAATGAAAGAGCAGAAAGAGAAATTAAGGAATCAATCTCATTTATAATTGCACCAAAAACCATAAGATATCTAAAAATAAATCCAACCAAAGAAGTAAAAGATCTGTACTCTGAAAATTATAGAACACTGATGAGAGAAATGGAAAATGACACAAAAAATGGAAAAATATTCTATGCTCATGGAATACAAGAATATTGTCAAAATGTTGGTACCGCCCAAAGCAATCTACAGATTTAATGCAATCCTTATCAAAGTACCACCAGCATGTTTCACAGAATTAGAACAAACAATCCTAAATTTTGTATGGAACCAAAAAAAGACCCTGAATAGCCAAAGCAATCTTGAAAAAGAGAAACAAAACTGGAAGCATGATGATTCCGGATTTCAAGCTACATAATAAAGCTGTGATCATCAAGACAGTGTGGTACTGGCACAAAACAGACACATAGATCAATGGAACAGATTAGAAAACCCAGATGGACCCACAACTATATGGTCAACTAATTTTCAACAAAGCAGTAAAGACTGTCCGTCCAATGGGAAAGAGAGACTCTTATATAAATGGTGTTGGGAAAACTGGAAATTTACATGAAAAAGAATGTAACTGGGCCGCTTTCTTATCCCACACACAAAAGTAAATTCAAAGTGGGTAAAGGACCCAATGTGAGACAGGAAACCATCAAAATCCTAGAGGAGAACATAGGCAGTGACCTCTTGGATATTGGTGGAAGCAACTTCTTTGCAGATATGTCTCCACCACAAAGGAAACAAAACATTGGGACTTCATCAAGAAAAAGCTTCTGCACAGCAAAGGAAACAATCAACGAAATAAAACGCAGCCTGTTGGAATGGGGAAATATATTTGCAAATGACATATCTGATAAAGGGTTAGTTCCCAAAACATATAAAGAACTTATCAAATTCAACACCCCAAAACCAAATAATCCAATCAAAAAATGGGCAGAAGACATGAATGGAGAGTTTTCCAAAGAAGACATCAGACGGCCAACAGGCACACAGAAGGATGCTCAACATCACTGATCATCAGGGAAATGCAAGTCAAGACTACAATGAGATACCATCTTATGCCTCTCCCAATGGCTAAAATCAACAACAGAAGAAACAGCGGATGTTAGATGCAAAGGGGAGCCTCTTACATTGTTGGTGGGAATGCAAACTGATGCAGCCTCTCCAGAAAGGAGTATGGAGTTTCCTCAAAAAGTTAAAAATAGGGCAGCCCGGGTGGCTCAGTGGTTGAGTGCTGCCTTCGGCCCAGGGTCTGATCCTGGAGACCCGGGATTGAGTCCCACGTTGGGCTCCCTGCATGGAGCCTGCTTCTCCCTCTGCCTGTGTCTCTGCCTCTCTCTCTCTGTGTCTCTCATGAATAAATAAATAAAATATTTTTAAAAAGTTAAAAATAGAGATACCTTCCAATCCAGCAATTGCACTACTAGGTACTTACCCAAAGAATTCAATAATGCTAATTCAAAGGGGTACCTGCACTCTCACGTCTATGGCAGCACTACCTACAGCAGCCGAATGATGCGTACAGTCCAAATGTCCATCGACTGATGAATGCACAAAGAGGTGATGTACGTATATAGACATGCATATGATGGAAAACCCCTCAGCCGTAAAAAAGAATGAAATCTTGGCATTTGCCATGCCATCTATGAAGCTGGAGAGTATTACACTAAATGAAATAATTCGCTCAGAGAAAGACAAATACCATATGATTTCACTCATATATGGAATTTAAGAAACAAAAAAGAAAAATGAGTAAAATGGGGGAAAAAGAGAGACAGAGACAAACCAAGAACAGACTCTTAACTACAGAGAACAAACTGATGGCTACCGGGGGGAGGTGGGGGGGTTAAATGGGTGATGGGAATTCAGGAGGGCACTTGTGATGAGCACCGGGTTGAATTACTAAATTGTATACCGGGAACTAACATTACACTGTATGTTAACTAACTGGAATTTGAATAAAAACTTAAAAATAAAAAGAATTTTCTTAAATGATAGGGAATTGATCAGTGGTTAACCTCCTATCAATCTTGAGAAACAATTTAAGATGTCTTGAGACACAAGCAAGAAATGACCCAGGTGAAGTTAGCCTCGCAAAATAAACCAAACGAAACTTTGTCTGTGTGACTAAACTGGTTTTGTCAGCTCAGGGAATTTTCAAGGCTGGTCTTCATTTGCTTTTTATTTTCACGGATGTATTGAGGTCTCAACTCCTGGTAACTGATTTCTTGTCAGGTATGAATATGGGCTTACTTGAATATGGGCTGAATATGGGCTTACTTGGAAAGAGGGTCATTCTAGAGAGGATCAAATTAAGGCAAAGTCATTAGGGTGAGTCCGTAATCCAATGTGACTGGTATATTGACAAAAGGGAAATTTGGACCCATAGGAGAGGAGCAGAGACAACAATCATGTTCCCTGGAGGCAGAACCTGAAGTGGGGCCCCTGGAGCAAGCCAGGCAACACCAGCCATCCACCAGCAGCTAGGAAGAAGCAAGAAAATACTCTCCCCCGCAGGTTCCCAAGAGCATGGTCCCGCCAACACTTTGGGTTCAGACTTCTAGCCTTCAGAACTTTAAGACAATACATTTCTGTGGTTCTAAACTGCTTGATTTGTAGCACTTTGTCACGGCGGTGCTAAGAAATTAATACAGTAAGTTTGTGGTAATTTGGTACACAGCACTGAAAACAAATACACCAAAAAACCAAAACAAAACAAAACAAATACACCAGACTTTGTGAAGCAATCTTATGTCAATTTAATCATTCTTTCATTATTCTTGAGACTTTTAAGAATACCTCCTTTTTTGATATTTTTAATTTCAAAATATGCCTCTAATTTTTACCTGAGTAATGTTCAACACTGACAATTATTTCCAACTAAAGCACTGCATCTTACTTTAGTTTTTGACAATCCTTGCTCATTATTTATGCAAAATACTCTTACACTTCACTTTTTTCACTTTCTAAAACATATATACTTCTGTTCCTTGAGTATCCTATATTTGATATCATGTATTTTTATTTTAAAATATATATATATGTGCTTCCGTTATATGTGTGTAGGTATGTATACGATTGTATCATGATGATATTATTAAAACATCCATGTTTCTCACACCCAGTTTAGAACTTAGAACATTAATGTTAGTTTTAGAATCTCCTGTGTGCCCCTCTCTAACCATTTCTTTGATGGAATATCCAATGTTGATTATTTGAGAGGAGGACAACTCGTTGATAAGTGTGTTATCTAGTAAGGAACCAAAAGTCCCATATTGAATTTCATGGATTAATTTAAGCAGTGTATTTCCTCATTCAAAATTAAAATCCCTAATTAACTCTTGGCTACTTCAGATTCTAATTACCAAGGCTTCCCTCTAGGGTTGGATGGTTTAGCGGGTTAGAATAAAAAATTTAAAAGTGCAGGTAATTTCTCTCTTCTTTTTCATAATCTACTTAAAATCTGTTTTTGTGACTGTCTGAGATTATCTTACATGCTTCAATTTCCCTTGTTGGCTCAGTCAGTCACCCCGGTATCTTATTTTAATAAACATTTTCCTTGTTTTGATTGCCAGTGGTTGCAAGCTGTTGGCAAGGACGGAATTCAAGCAATTAAAGCAGTAGATGGGTTTTATTTGCCCCATATGGGAGGCTTGAAAATTATGTTTGAATACCTTAAGTGGACATGAAACACAATCCACAACAAATTTTGTCGATGTAATAATTTGCATACTTGTCCACAAATATCATAGAATTTATACTTCATGGATTAAGTAGCAAATCTTAGAATGTCAGTTTAGGATCCACAAAAGAGGGGGAAACAACCAAATTGCCCCAAATATTTATAATCCTTTTTAAAACTTAATCATTTATATCATTCTCATTCTTACTAAGAATTTGGTGGAATATGAATTAATGAGTAAACAAAACATATGATTCCTTTAAAGTTCAGTTTAAGTATTAAATTATGCTCCCCTCTTCCACCCCTCTATATTTTGCATCGAGTGTAGATTTAGCATCCCTAATGTTTTTTCCAATTTTCCCTGTTTTGGGTGTACATATTTGAATTTACAGATAGAATGTTATAATATATGTCATAAATATATATATATGATATATATGTAATATATACAATATTTATATATAAGCTTTATATAAAATTTTTATATATAAACTTAAAAAAAGATGCATCCATAATCCTCCAAGCTATCATGCCCATGTAATCTATAGTTTCTATATGGGGCATAGAACTCCATGTTGTCCTAATACCTCTCTTACCTATCTTCCCACCTAGTAACAGACAAGATATCTCCATCCCCTTGGCACTACAGAGAACATTTTAATAAACATTGTACTGATGTCCCCTTATTGTCCCTATGTGTGAGAAATTCTGTGGGATAGAGGAGAGAAGGTATACATTATACCTAGGAGCATATTTATAAGGAAAAAGGGTATCGGTATAACCATTTAAACAGTGGTGCCAGACTGTTCTCCAGAATGACCCTATCATTCTACATTCCCATAGGTGAAATATTATTTTATATATTTCCATATCCCAGAACACTTGGTTAAATCCCCTTGTGCTCTTGCACCTGGCTTTTCTGAATGAAAGGTTTCTGTGTCTACAGGGGACGACAGGACACTAAGTAAAGTTATAATTACTGTAATAGGGCATACAGATTCTGTGGATGTATAAGGTCAGGAACTTAGCACTGGGGAGGGGATAACATCCTGGGAGGAATGGGAGTGGAAGAAGCATTAACGATCTTTTGTATTTTAATACTGCCCCAAACAAAAACTAGACACAATTATTTAAACTAAGGACCCTAAAGCTTATCAGTCCTCTTCAAGACCATTTTAGAGGCACCTTACAACCATGCCCCTTGTCTGGTATAGGCCCCATTGGTTGGAGGAGGGTAATGAATGTCAACCCCATATCCTTTCAAGAAGTACATATGCACTCCCAAAACTGGACATCTTAAGTGGAAACCAGGCATAAATGGGCTCATCTTCTGAAAATACAGTGACTTTCACTTCAGGGTTGCTCATAAGCAACTTATAAGTAGATTATGTAGCTCTCAGGTTACAGATTTCTCCAAAATATGGCTGTCATTTATGTGCATGCTGCAGGCCATTTTCCCTGCAATAAGAGTCATTCATTTAGGAAAGTGGGTACAAAATTTACCCCTGATTGTAGTTGAAGTGATCAATGACACCATCTTGGTCATGGAAGTTATTCAGGTTAGCTTCAACTCCCTATACAGGGTAGTGAGAGATTATAGTACTGTCTGGACTTCTTTGTGAACCAAGATGGAGCTTGTGCAATGACTGATACATCTTACTCTAACTGGATTAATGCTTTAGGCCAAGTGGAAAAGCCAATACAGAAACTAAAAAAGATAATCATCCAACTCTCTAAGGTAGATCCTTACAGTATATATGATTTGTTCAAGAAGCTGAGCCTGGAACTCCGGGGAGCAAGGTTGAAATCAATACTGCAGGTTGACTCATTGTGCTGGTTCTAGTCATGATGATAGTGGCCTTGATTATATACTATATGAAACTAATGGAATAGATTTGGCCCCAGTCCTCGTCAGTCAGATTCTCTTCCATTTCTGCCTATCTTGTGAGCAGAGAACACTGATGGGTTTTGTTCAAACAGCTTTTTCAAGGATGTTTGTATAGCAAACAACTTTGAAAGCTGGAGATAGTATTTCCCATTGGAATAAAGGACTGATCTGCTTGTTGTCCAGTATAATGAAATGATGTCTTCCTCCAGGGCAAGTGTTGGGCAGATTTGCTTGTAGAACCTTATAACGAATTTGGGTTTCCTAAATTCAAGGTTACTCAATTGTAATGAAAACCCACTGTGTATTCAGCATCCATTTGTGTCCTCTTCTACTACACTTGGGACATTGGGGGCCAAAGTATTCTAGCACAAACATGAAATTCATATTGCCATCTGTGCTGTAATAAATCCTTGTCTCTGACCAAGGAGTCTCAAGTTATCTTTCAGCATCCATTAAGCCAATTTGTTAATTTGCAAGTAGGGTAAAACCTCAGTCCCTTCACATTTACTGACATTACTATATGTTTAACATATGTCCATGAAGAAATATTGCTCTTATATGTACTCTTTTCTCCACTACTACAGGATTTAATTCATTTTTTAAAAGTGTAATTTGCGTTGTCAAACTCACAGATGTGCATTACATCTTATAACATCTAATCTAATACCAAAGGATGCAACCCCTTCCATCAATATGGCTTTATTCCACTGGAAAGATTTATTCATGTGGTCTATCTCACACACACACACACACACACACACACACACACACACACATACAGGAAAATAAAACCCTGGTGTTTCTATGCTTTACAGTGATCTCTTCTACAATTATCCAAGTTGATTGAGTTCAATCTACACTATGAATCTTAACTTACCAGATACTTTAGAGATAAGTTATAAAGCTATTATGGGAATCTCATAGAATGCTAGAAAAAATACAATGTGGACTTAGAACTAAAATGTTTTACATTCTGCAGTGTTGCCTCTAGATACCTAACATACTCAGCATCATTTCAAAGACTGTATTTTTTCCTAATCAATACACAGTCATACCTAAGAAAGAAGCATCCCTTATCCGTGCTCATTTACACATGTTTACTCAATGAATATTAAATTAATACGATATGGCTAATTTATAGCTGTGAAAACAAATGGCGTGTTCAAAGAATGCTAATGAGCACTTGTGGGGGAAAAAATCTTTTTTTTTGTTATTCCTTATGCTCTTCCTTATATTATTTTAGGAATTGTCTGAAATTATGCCGAATAATATAGTTATAATATCATTTTGTTTGGTACTTTCACAGACTGAAAAGAAGCAAACTAGTTTTCTTAAATACAAACAATTTTGTAGTTTATATTAAAAACTATTTTATAACATAGTCAACTCATGAACTAAATATGTAAGCATCCAAACATCAGAATATGTATTTAAAATGACTTTAAACTGTCCCAAAATACGATGATGTCAAGAAGATGAGGGTCATCTTTTTCTATTAATCCAAGTTGATGATTAGCAAACAATCATGTATAAGCATGAAAACTCAACATATATTCATTCTATAAATCTTCCATATTTATTTTTCTTTTCAATCCATTTTATTTTGTCAGACATAGACTAACCAAAACAGAAAAAAATTATTTTATACTATAATGTAGGAATTATTTAAGACCATCAATATACCTTCCTATCCACTAGCTGTCTGAATCCGACAGCTCGTCAATTTATAACAAATACCAATAATTGCTAATTTCTTCTAAGGCAATAATTAACACACATCTAAGGTATTCAGATCAATTAAAATATATTTGAGAATAAATGCTCATGTTTACTAGATTTAGGATTTGGCAAATGATAAACCGCTGTAATCCTTTCCAAAAAAGAGAACATACTTACGTAAAATTAGGTCTTCTAAATGATTCACCAGTTTTTTAAGACAAAAATTTTTAATGAGGAAAAAGCAAGATCAACTCTGAAGGACAGTATACATAGCTTTCAGCCTCAAAATAATTTCTTTCATATCAAATTGTATATTATACACTAGTCTTTACATTCATAGTTTATATTCAGAGGTAGTTTCTATTACTATGACAAATGACTGTAAATAAACAATGCAATGATAGTGAACTCAGAATTTCAAAACAGTTCATTATAAACATACATCATGCAAGAATTAGGAAATTATCTCTATGATTTATTTTGATCAACTATGTTCATATCACAGTTGAGAAAGAAAAGGGAAAATCAGTATGAGAAAAATGTAGTTCAAAAATTATCCCACATTAAATTCTGTGAAGTTATTTATTCTGAATTAAAAAGAAAAACATCTGAGTCTCATGACACATCAACTGTCTTAAGAATGATGGACAGATACAAAGGTAATTGTATTTCTAGTGAAATGAATGAAAACAAAGGTAAAGGGAACACTTTCTGACTCTAAGAATAACTGCATTGTAAGCATGGATTCAATTATAACTGGATTTGTCCTGTTGTTTGTGCTCATGTCCAAAGTAATGATAATCTTGTGAGAAGCAATTTCAAACGCTGAATATGACTGTGAATTAATACAAGTGTTATATTTAGACATCCACGACTTGTTTTAATACTCTATACGATCCTCGACAGGCCAAGGGTAAACATATAGCCCTCATTACTGCTTTCATCCAGTCATGGGGTAGGTTGCTTCATTTTCAGTAAAATAACTTTGGGTATCTTAACCCTTAAAATATACTTTTGTGCATTGCCTTGTTCTAGCTCATAGGGCCCACTATCATTTGACAATTTCACAAAGTTTTTTTTTTTTTTTTTTAAACTCTATCTCCATCTGGCACATACAACAAACCAAATGCTGAAAATGTGGTCAGATGGGATTTCTCAGGTTTATTTGAATACTCTAGATCTTTTGTGCTCTTATTTTGAAAACATTATATTTTAAATAGAGAATATATGATATGTTTCCAAAATATAAAACCATATTTTATTAAGAAACAGATCTGAGGGGAAAAAAGTGAAAATGAATCAAGTTTCCTGAATACAAAATTACTACAGAGATTGTTTTAACTGAGGATGAACATATAATAAAGACAAGGTGGAAAGAATAAATGGAGAAGCCCTGGGATACCTGTAAAACGCCTACGTGACAAGCAGCTCTATAAAGAGCACATGTGTGAATGACCATAGTGCAGACTGAACAGTTGAAAGCTTTAGAAGACAATGGGTTGTATATTCCCTATATCTTAAGAAATATAGATCACGAGTACCCGGTGCACATCTACTGAATGGAGAGGTCATACCAAGGAAAGGGAAAATATCTTAGCATAATAACTTCAGTGTTCTTGGAAAAAGATACCTAGCTAATAACAATAACTATAATAGAAAAAGCACCATAAAACATAAAGTTCATAAGGGCAAATTCCATTTTGCCTAAAAGTGAAAAGACTTGTTAAATAAAACAAAAAATATTCAGTATGTACCTAAGATAAGAAAAAAAAAATAGAAAAAAAAAAACAAGTGCCAGACAGAAAAAGAATAAATAAATTCAGAAGAATAGATGCAAGAAAATGGCCTGGTTTTGAAGCAGATTTAGATCCTGCAGAGGGTAGGAATGTGTGGATTTTTAATACCTACGTGGCCATCCTTTCTGGCTCCATGAGGCAGGAACTGAGTTGCCATGCCAGATTTCAAAATATGTTTTAAAGCCAGTGCTGTGGGATACATTTTTCTTCCTTATAAAAGAAAACTTGAGTGAAGTTTTATCTTTGTGAATAGTGATGCTGAGGAGAAAAGGGTAAAAACATTTCTGGAGAGACACAATTAATTCATTTTGATGGGATAACAGCTCAAGGCCTCAATGATGACTGGGAGACCTAAGTCTACGGGAATTTACATATTTAACAAGATTCCAAGCTGATTCTTAGTCACACTACAAGTTGAGTCCCACCGACTTGGGGATATGGTCCAATAAAGATAAAAGTATTCTATTCTAAATAGGTTAGCCCAAACTGACTAAAAAAAAAGAAAGAAGATGTATTCCATTTGATTCACAATCAACTCTCAAGTTATTTTGTACATGATGCTAAAATGAGATTGCATAGAATATCCATTGTCTAAACTTTCCTTTCATGCAAATACCTACTAGAGAAATTATTTCAATAAGCCGATTTTATTTCATAAGTTTTAAGTTAATATTTTAATGGCAGCAAGTAGCTAAATTGGTGTCATTTTAAAAAGCATAATAGTTTCCAGAAGTATTGAAATAAAATGTTCTCCGTAACCAGAGACAATGGAAAAAATGATTTTATTGCCCTCCTGGATTCTTTCCTTTTTCCCAGGAACTACTTAATGAGCCAAAGACATCACTATTTAGGGAAAAGGTTTGATTATCAATTGCTTAAATAATAAATTAATGCAAAGTGATTATGTGGATTCTGAATCCGACAGCTCGTCAATTTATAACAAATACCTATTAAATGCCTTCTGCATATAAGTTACTGAATAGTACAAATACTCTTTGCTTCACTGAATTTACCTTCTTGTATGAAATAATTGTCATTGGTTGAATTCAATTTGGGGCTGAAAATTCACTGTTTTATCCTCCCCTATGTTATCATAGGCAATATATGAATATTGAAAATTGGATTGTTTGGGAGGACAAGAGTTTGTTTATCTTCTGAAGGGAATTTGAATTTTGGTCATAAATGCTTGGAGCACATCTGGCATATAGGATAAGGAAAATGATAAGTCATTAGACAAACTGCAAGGGGTCACAGTGGAGCATGTGCCCGTGCGTGAATATGAGGACTACACCCTGGGGGAGTGCAAGGCAAGTTTGGCCTGCTGCTTTAATTTGTCCTACATGATTTGTTAAGCAAACAAAAGACTATGGGAAGCTCGCTCGTCTGAGTGTGCCAGGGCGGCAGTCGGGCACTGGCCCCATTCTTTCCAGCCCACCAGCCCTGTGAGAGCTGCAGATGCAGGAGAGCTGGCTGCTGCACCAAGGTAAAGATGGCACAGTAGCCACAAAGAATTACCAACTACAGAAATGTAAACTGCAGCTGCCGTCCTGGAAGAGTAGACAGAGAGGGAGAAAGCTAAAACAAAAAACAAAGCAGGCATAAAACACGCACAGAAGCCAAAAATTAAAACCCACTCTCTTAGATGTGTATTTAAATACATTAAAGGTAATCGATACAAATATCATAGAAAAGTGTATGACATATATATATATTTGTATATATTGAGTTTGTATATATTGAATATATATATTTTTTCAATATATATATTCAATATATTGAATTCAATATATTGAATATATATATTTTCTTTTTTTATATATATATTTTCAATTCAATATATTGAATTTGTATATATTAAAAATATATATTTTAGATTATAAATATATAATATAAATATATAAAATTATATACAATAAAATTATATATTATATAATTATAATTTTAAAATTATATATATTATATGAAATTATATATATATATATATATATAAACTGAGACATGAGGAAACTGAATTGATAGAGGAGAAACACCTGTCACCTGTGATGGAAAATGGTTTTCTACGTAACACCATAAATTTGAAGCAAGGCCAGAATTACAACCTGAGACTCATAATTTCTAGTGTAATCCTTTTTCCACAAAGCGTGCTGTGTCTTACCAACACTACACGTTCTCTGTATCACCAATATCACTCATGTTATGATGCAGTTATTTGATTATTTTCTCAAATAGTACCACTTAATAAATTCAACTGATTATTTGATGTTCTGATAATATGTGGAATGAACATGCGCCACTTTTGTTAAATTTCTCACTTTATTAAACAAATTATAATAGTGGTTCTAAAATATTTTAAGTACTATACGTTATAATCTTTTCTGTGACAATGTTCCTTCTATTATTTAACCCTTTTGTTGTTTTGGTTTTATTTTAGTTTCTCAAAAACTAAATATGTGGTACCCTTGATCCTTTTAGGAAAGATTAATTAAGTGTAAAAAATTCTCTTCCATTCTTTACATTACCTCTGCATGTTTTGGGAGCTGTGGCTCAATTTTTATATTCTGACCTTGCTTTTTCTGCTGCTGGCTATCTTCAAATACTTGTTAATCTTCAACCGGTTTTTAATATTTACAAATGAAGGACTATGTTGTTTAGTATTACCATTAGCATTTTATTCTTTCGCAATGGTAGAGGGTTGCAAACAAATTACAACAATGGTGGGAGGTTGCAATATTCTTTGCATTATGCAAGAAATAAGTCCAAGCTCTGAAAAATGGACAAGTTCTAAGTAGAGGCAGCCTTCTACTTAGGGAATGTTGTTAAGGAGATGTGTAGACCCTTCGAAACACTACAATAATAAAAAATATGCTATTCTGGGGTTGGCATACTTAATATTTATTTCAAAAACGAGTGGCATGAAATTCTTTTCTTCCCGCCAGCCTCTTGACTAATTTGGGGATGGAAAATTGTCTGAGCCTTTGTTTGCTCTCCAATTCTCACACTAGTTCCCTTCTTTGAAATGACTATTTTAGAAAGCATGTCTTAGTGTCATAGCCCGTTGCTCCTCGTACACAGAACATATATGCTTTCAAAGATAGGTCTTTCGTTCATTACTGTGATTGCTCCTCCAACAGCCCATCACCGCATTCAGATTCTTTACCACATCCTCTTCTATGCAAAAATCAGAGTTATACCTTCTTTTTAGAGGTCTCAATCAATAATCATCCACTCTATTCTAGAAATTTGTCAGTGTTTCTCTTCTGTTGAGTCACTATTTCTTATTTTGAAATGGATTTATTCTTTTGTTATTAGTATTTTGTATACATCAACTCCCACTTCAGTTAGATTTTATGAATGAAAAAGGGTAAATCATATACTCTGCCATCTTGAATCAGACACTCATTTATTCTTCATGCTAGTTTTTAATAGTTTGTTTTGACTAATTTTTTAATTAATATAAATCTGTGTCTATTTTTTATAGTTTCTTTCTTGTTTTTATTAGAAAGATTTTGCTCTCCCTAATATTATGTGGTATTTTATTGTTAATTACAATTATTTCAAAGTTTTATCCATATTTTCCTCTTTCTATATGACCATGAGAAACACAATGGATAAAATAAATAAATAAACAATAATTATGGACACCAACATGTGACTTACTTGGCTCCACTTGAAGAATTAGGGGGAGTTCTAAAGGGTAGTGAGTAATGAAGAAAGAATAAGACCAAGATGGCATAAACTTGGGTTTTAAGTAGATTAAACTGTAATGAAAATGCAATTAAAGCATTTATAGGACATCACAGCTCTATAGATCTCCCAACTGGCATGGGTTATAATCAATGTGAATAAATTAAGTATTAAGTATCCATGTATTTACATCCTCTAACTTGGCATTGCTTCCAGAAGGAAACTGCAGAGTCAGGAAATGATGGTGCAGATTTCCTGGCTTTTTCTGTCTTCTGGCTTGAGCTACTAATCTCTTGCTGATTTGTTTGATCTTACTTCGAGTTTTTACCAAAATAGATCACATAAATCCAAAAGAAAAGTCACCATATTGAACACACAGGGTTTTTACCTGAAATTTTGGATTCTATTAAACTCCCTATGGGAATATAATGAATGCTCGCTTTGACATAATTATGTGATGACTCTTTCTTTGTCTAACACTATAAAATCTTTCAAATTTTCCTAGGGATAATTTTTTTTAAGTAAATGGTTAGAATAATTTATGCTTGATACATTAAAAATTGCATATTACAGGTTTTTTTAAATTACAACTATTATTTAAAGCAGTTTAAAGTTCACCAAAAAATTGACAGGAAAGTGCAGAGATTTCTCATATACCTTCAGTCCCCACATGTTTTTTTAAACCTAAGAATCTGTGTTTCTCTCTCTCCACCCCCACTCCACCCCACTCCAACTCCATACGGGATCTCATTCAATAACATACGTAATAAATAGTATACTCAGACTTGCTTTCCATATCTTGCTTCAGTCTTTCTGGTTTTAGGTTCTTTTTCTTTTTTGTCTTTATGTGTTTCATTTTCCAAAATATAGTTTGTTTTAGAGCTTTACTAAATTTCTTAAAGATTATTTATTTATTTTTAATTTAAATTCAATTAGCCAACATATAGAACATCATTAGTTTCAGATGTAGAGTTCAGTAATTCATCAGTTACATATAACACCTAGTGCTCATCACATCACATGCCTTTCTTAAGGCCCATCACCCAATTACCCCATCCTGCTACCCACCTCCACTCCAGCAACCCTCAGGTTCTTTCTCAGAACCTGAGAGTCTTTCATGGTTTGTCTCACTCTCTTTGATTTCTTCCCAGTCCACTTTTCTCTCCCTTCTCCTATGATCCTCTGCACTGTTTCTTATATGCTTCATATGAGTGAAACCATATGATAATTGTCTTTCTCTGATTGACTTATGTATTTATTTTAGAAAGGGAGAAAGACAGAGAGAAAGTTGGAGGGGCGCTGCAGAGGGAGAGAGAGAGAGAGAGAATGTCAAACAGACTGCCTACCAAGCACAGAGCCCGATGTGGGGCTCAATCTCATGATCCATGAGATCACGACCTGAGCCGAAAACCAAGAATCAGATGTTCAACGGACTCAGCCACTCAGGTGCCCCTAAGCTTTACTAAATTTAAAAGGGAAATCTTTTATATTATGTAAGCCAACTTGAAACTAAATTCTGCTTATTCAGCAATAAAATAAATGAAAAAAAAATCTATTGACTAATCCCACAAATAATCTCCACCTGTTTCCTAGACTTTGATAATATACACTGGAAGGTTCAATGTTGAAGAATAACAGTAAAATATCTTAGTTTATATTATGCATTTTCTTTATAAAAAATAATAGCTTCTTTTGTTTGCCATTTATAATCAACAACTTTATAGATATTTAGATCTTCATATTCACTTCAAATGTTGTCAAAGTACGTCATCATCCACTTGTTCTATTTCCCTTTCCTTATCTACTCCTAATACACACTGCACAAAGTGCTCTTCCTCCTCAGTTATCTCTTTCATGAACCTACCTACTAATTAGTTGCACAGGCCAGAAATATGGAAGTTATTTTTGATGACTTCCTTTTCCTAACTTCAACATTTAATTAATCAATCAGCAAGACCTCTGTATCATTCAAATCTATCTACTTTTCTCCTTTACATTGCTATAGTTTAAGTTCACACCACCATGTTTTCTTGTTTTCTGAGCCTCTGAGGGTTTCTTGCATTATTCCTGCTTACATAATTTCACACACTGTAGCTGTAGACATTTTTTTTCTTTCTGCATTATTTTAACCCATAATTAAAATATGTTAATCATAGAAGAAAATATTTTCCTATGTTAATAACTATACAGATTTAATAAATAAAGTGGGTTTATCATGTTTATACTTCTGGATTTTATTATATGTCTTTTTTATTCCTACATAATTGTAACTTTTAGATATGAGTACATTTTGCTAGTAATTATTTTTATTAAAGTTGAGGAATCTTGCACAATAAAATCAAATATTAATATATGAGAAATATGCTCAGGTACACTTTTTCTAAACATATTTTCAAAACTGTCAAGTAGAATTAATTTCATTTTTAAAAATTTGTGAATACTTATTTTTTAATATATCATGATAAATTGAAACTGTCATTAAAATTTTGTGATATTTCAGAATCAGTTCCTTGGTAATATTACATTCAAGGATAATTTAGACATAAAGAGAAATATGATATATTTTCTAGGCAATTATGCATAATAACCTTGCTCAAAATTTGTAACAAATTAACATTTTAGGAACTAACTATCCAGAATGATAAGATGGAAGGTGAGAATAAAAGAAAAATTATTAATTCTGCATATTTCTCTATCTTTAAAAGATTATTATAGGTTATTATAGATACTATATATTATTAAGAGATTATTACTTATGAATTCTTATGATCTGTTGGCATCAGGGTATAATTCTTATTTAAATTTGCAGGAATAAGAAATGACCTAATATAGCCCACTTCCTATTTAATAATGAGTTATATTAATTTCCAATTATTTCTTCATATAACTCGTCAAATTGTAATATTGGAAATTAACATTGCTATTGCAATTTAACAGTATTTGTACATTCTAGCAATACTCTCAATCTTATAATAATTTAATAAATTGAAAGTCTGTTCTGAAAGTACTCCTATAATATTAGGATCAATCAGAAAAAACACATTTTTATTTTTGTGAATATATTTTAGTGTCTTTTCTTTCAAATGTAAGGACGTTTCTTTCCTTCAAGTAATTTATCTAGGAAAACACAAAATTGAGAACTTGGGTTAATAATGAAAGAAGATATTAAACAATCAACTGTGTTTTTTTCCTGATTAGTGAATCTCTACAAGAAATCTAGTTCAACAATAACAAAAATTTACCTAAAATGAAATACTACAGAGAAGGAAACTAAAAAGAAAGGCAACTCCAGAGATCAACCGCTTGTTGACAAAGAAGCAAAGCAATTTAACTGAGAAAGAACAGTCTTTCCACAAATGGAGCTAGAAGCCCTGGATATCCATATGCAAAGAAAACAAAACAAAGCAAACAAAAAGCAAAAAGAAAAGCAAGAATCTAAATTTTAAAACTTTCCAAAAATTAACCCAAATGGATCATAGATATAAATATAAAATGCAAAGCTATAAAACTCCTAGAAGATAAAAGAAAATCTAGCTAACATGGGGTTTGGTGATGACTTCTTTGGTACAACACAAATTTTTATGATCCATGAAAGACAAAAAAAATTGACACATTCAAATTTAATAAAATTAAACACTTCTCCACTGTGAACAACTGTTGAGAATGAAAAGACAGGCCACAGACTAGAAGAAAATATTCATTAAACACATATCTGATAAAAGACTAGCATCCAAACTATGCAAAGAACTCAATAATATACAAAATATTTTTGAAGGGTCAGAAAGAAAATAACTCAATTTAAAAATGAAAAGACTTGAAAGACATGTCACCCAAAAAGATATACAGATGGTAAATAAACATGTGGATAGATGTCCAACATCATGTATCATTAGGGAACTGCAAATTTAAAACATTAAATCCCACTATCCGCATATTAGAATGATTAAAATCCAAAACACTGACATCAAATCTTGGTGAGGAAGCAGAGCAAGAGAAACTTCTATTCATTGCTACTGAAAGTGCAAGACTGTGTACGCACTTTGAAAGACACTTTGGAAGGGCCTTACAAAATCAAACACACTATTAACCATATGATCCAGCCATTGTGTTGTTTGGTATTTTCTCAAATGAACTGAAAATTTATATATTCACAAATGCCAGCACATAAATGTTTATAGCAGCTTTATTCATGATTGTCAAAACTAGGAAGCAGCCAAGATGAACACTAATAGGTGAATGAATAAACAAATTGTAGTACATTTAAAAAAAATACAATACTATTCAGCACTAAAAAGACAAGAGTTATCATGTCATGAAAAAAGACATGGAAAAAATCTTAAATGGTGATTTCAGAACCATTTAAAACAAGCCAATCTGAAAAGGCTACATACATTTCCAACCATATGATATCTGGAAAAGGCAAAGCTATGGATACAATAAAAAAATATCAGGGGTGTAGAGGGAGGGAGAAAAGGATAAAAGGGAAGGAAAAAGGAGGGAGGGAGGGAAAGAAGGATAAAAAGGTGGATCACAGTGATTTTGGTACACCAAATCTATTCTGTAAGAGACTATAATGGTGGATACATTATATATATATATATATATATATATATATATATAATGATAAAAAATGTAATAGAGTGAACTCTAATGTAAATTAAGTATTTCAGTTAATAATAACTCATCTATGTTAAGATCATCTATGGCCCATCTATGTTAAGAAATGTACCACCATGCTGATGCAAGATGTTAGTAATAGGGGCAGTGGAGAATGTACTCGGGAATTCTGTATTTTCTGCTCAATTTTTCTACTCTATATACCTAAATTTGTTCAAATAAAAAAAAAAGACTGTTTAACTTAAAAACATGGACAGGGAATTGAACAGACATGTCCCCAGAGAAGATAAACTGAAGGCCAATAAGCATATGAAAAATATTCATCATAGTTAGTCATTAAGGATCCTTCAAAACCACAATGATATACCACTTGATACCCACTAGGACAGCTACTATGAAAAAACAAGAACAAAAGACAAATATTGGCAGGGAGTTGGAGATATTGAAAGCCTCTTACAACACTGGTGGGACTATGAAACAGTATAGTCTCTGTGGAAAACACTTTGACAATTTTTTGCAAAGTTAAACATAGACTATACCCTATGACCCAGAAACACTGCTTCTAAGTATATTTCAAAAGTAAATTTGCATCTTGATTTTTTTAAAGAGATTTTATTCATTTATTTGACAGAGAGAGCGAGACAGCACAAGCAGGGGGAACAGCAGAGGGAGAAGGAGAAGCAGACTCCATGCTCAGATCCCTCCTGGGATCATGACCCGAACCAAAGGCAGACACTTAACCCACTGAGCCACCCAGGCACCACTGTTCTTTCACAGTCTTATACTTTTATAGGATTCTTATATTACACTATGTAAAGTAGTTTAATAGTATTTGTAGGTAGACTGTGAAAGAATAAAGACATAAATGATATTCTTCAGAGCAGTGAAAAAAAAATAAAACCAAGAGATACAGATAGGAACCCATAGAGGAGAGAGCATGGAATACTAAAATATTTTAAAAAACAACCAGATTGGGCAAAGAGAAAATCAGAGCAGTTGAGTCCCAGATATGATATGTCCTAAAACAGTTTCTTCCTTGAGCCTTCGTGTCACTTCTTTCAAGTTATGTTCAGTTGTTTCAGTTTCCAAAACTTCTGATATATATATATATTTTTTTGGTCTATATTAGCTAAAATTTCCACCCCACCTCACTTCTCAAAAAGTCAGGATTTAGCTCCTTTAGCTATAAAGGGAATTTCCTTCTCGATTGAAATAGGCCCTTATGTTAACTCTGAACCATCTGACTCTTAGGCACAGCTCATTTAAAGCCTGTGTGTGCACACTCAATGCTCAGATGTTCTTTTTTTTATTTTTTCTAGGTTTGTATTTCTATTCAATAAGTATTTTGCTATAATTCCCTAGATGTAAGGAGTAGATTTGAGGTTATTTCTGAGGTTTCTATGTTAAAACTAACTTTCCACTTAAATACAACTCATGATTTTGTGTCTGTTTTGTGTTGATTCTGCTTTCCTGAGTCTCTGGAATCCAGGCTTCATATTCCCCGTCACTGTTTGAGAATTTATGTCTAGATATTTTGTCATCCTTTCTGTATCAGTTTAACAACTGGGTTTAGCTAAAAAAAAAAAAAAAGAGAGAGAAAGCTGCCTACAGAAGCTTTAAGAAATAAGACTATTTTTCTCGTGCAATTAAAAGTCTGGAATAGGTAGTACAGAGCTCATTTAGCTGTCAAAAATAAAAATAAATAAAATAAAATAAAATAATAAATAAATAAAATAAAATAAATAAATAAAATAAAATAAAATAAAATAAAATAAAATAAATAAAATAAAATAAAATAAAATCTTCCTTCTATCGAAAGATAACATTTGAACCTCTGTGACTTTTTCCCTCATGGCCTAAGAAGGCTATTCTGAGTTCAGTCTATCTATATTTTAGGTGTAAAGAAAAGAACAGGATGAAGCCAAAAATTTTCCCAGAAACTCAGGTCTACTGATTTTGCATCTTTTTATCCAGAACTGTAATACGTGGCCTCACTGGCT
This sequence comes from Canis lupus familiaris, assembly GCF_011100685.1. Classification (NCBI taxonomy): domain Eukaryota; kingdom Metazoa; phylum Chordata; class Mammalia; order Carnivora; family Canidae; genus Canis; species Canis lupus. Next base: position 28,555,734 of record NC_049257.1, read on the forward strand.
GCAGGACAGTCTGAAGAGGTGAGTGTATTTAAAAGGACACATGCCTCTCTGGACAAAAACATGGGTTGTAAAGAAGGGGGACACTGGAAAACAAAGATGAAATTAGTATAGCCAAAAAAGTCTATTTTAATAACTACTTTCTGGGTTCTTCAGTACAATCCAAGTAGTAGAATCTCTTTTGATCCATATCAGTAGTTTACACTTCCCAAGGCAAACAGCAATTCACTCCCACAAACATTATCCTCTTGTCAAAATCTCTAAAGATCTAGGAAATGCTCCTGTCCTCCATCCAAGGACATGCATAGACTCAGTAGTCCTATTGCATTCTTTTTCTTTATGAAATCTCAAGTTGATATGAAATCAGAATCCAGATAATTCAATTTCTCATTCTTTTTCCTCCAGATGATCACATTTTGTCCATTTCAGAACCTTTCCTCACAGATCTGAGCTGTAAAATCCTTGATCTATATCAAAAATTTATTTAATCTGTATGCTATATCATGAGAATCTTAAAAACACTATTGTGACTTCTATGCAGATATTGCTGATATTCTAAAGTTCTACTGACAAAATTTTGATATATCTAACAAATTATTTAAAATATGTAATATTTGGTTATTATTTGGTCATTTATCATTATCCATTAATCTGAACAAATTTTTTTCTTTTTTCTTTTGGGAGCTGACATGGCAAACTGCATCAAACTAAAATTTTTGAATCAAATATTCATGGCTTTCTTCTTATAATTTTCTCATCAAATGGCTATTTGTTGGGGCACCTGGGTGGCTCAGTGGTTGAGCATCTGCCTTCAGCTCAGGTTATGATCCTGGGGTCCTGGGATCGAGTCCCACATCGGGATCCGCATAGGGAGCTTGCTTTTCCCTCTGCCTGTGTCTCTGCCTCTCTTTCTGTCTCTCATGAATAATAAATAAAATCTTTTAAAAAGTGGCTATTTGTGGCTCTTTAATTAGTTTTCCCATAATTCATTTTATCTTTTCCTTCATGCATTTCAAGGTGAATGCTAGTATCATTATATTTAATGACATAGTACTGTCTGTATTGAATACTGGAGTATGGACAGAATTCAAGGATTTTTTTGATATAAATATTCACCTGCAATAAAATGGATGAATTTTAAGTGTACATTGGCTGGATTTCGATGAATGAGCATTCCTATGTAACCCAAATCCTTACCAAAGTAGAGAACGTTATCATCACCTCAGAAATTTCCTTTATTTCCCTTCTCATTCAGCTCTTACCCACACTCCTTCAAATGTCAGCATTGCCATGATTTTTCCCCTATAAACACTAGTTTTACTTGTTCGACAAACTCACGTAAATGGACTCCTTCAGTATACATTCTTTAGAGAAGGCTTATTTTACTCAACAAACCGTTCTTGAGATTTATGCTGCTGTTGTGCATATTATTAGTTTGTTCCTTCTCATTGCTGAGCAGCGTTCCATGTGTGAATATACCACATTTGTTTAGCAAGTCTCCTAGTGTAGGACGCTGGGCTGTTTCCATGGTTTGGACTATTATGAAATAGAATGGTTATTAACATTCATCTGCACCTCTATTTTGAAAAAAATATTTATTTCTTTTGAATAAATACTCAGATGGGGACTGCTAGGTCAAAGAGTAGTTTAGTTTTACTTTAAAGAAAAAGAAGGAAGGAAGGAAGGAAGGAAGGAAGGAAGGAAGGAAGGAAGGAAGGAAGGAAGGAAGGAAGGAAGGAAAAAGCTTCCACATTGTCTTCCAAAGATATTTCACCATTTTACATTCCTATCACCTATATATTTGTTGGTTATCCCAATCGAAAATCAAATAGGTTTGGTTATGTCACATTCTTGCTGATATTTGATATTGGCATTCATTTTAATGGTGGACATCCTGATGGGTGTGTAATAGATCTCTCTGCAGTCTTAAATTGCATTTCCTTAATAACTAATCGTGTTGATTTGTACTGTTTTGAGTCAGCTTCAGGTATGCATGGCTTTCAGAGTCAGCCAGAGATTTTACCACAATTTATACATACAATTTGGAGCTCCTTATCTCTGTACTTTCAGAGCTAATATTTCCACTGAATTTTTTTTTCACTTTGCTATTTTCTGCTTATACTTCCTATATTTTCTCATTGTAAATATATGTTCCTTTACTTCACTGAACGTAGTCAAAATAGTTGCTATAAAGTCTTGGTCTGACAATTGCAGCATTGCATTAATTAGCATTTACCATTTGTTGATAGTTTTTTTTTTTTAATACTAGATCACATTTTCCTCCCTGTGTGAATAATTGGATTTTGTCCCGATCATTATGAATAATACATTGGGTACATTCTAGATTCTGTTATTTTGCTTGAAAGAGTACTAACGTTTTTGCTTCAGACTGTTTTACTTAAATTGCTGATTCATGCTTGCATTGAATGGCAGCGTAGATTTCCATTCAATTTCTTAATCATTGGTTGCAAGTTGCTTTCAATTTGACCTTCACATGACTTGTTCAGGGATCATTCAGTGACTTGGACTGAGGTTATGAAACAATCAGGAATTTTCTCCTGGCTTTCTCTTTTCTGGTGACTCCTTCTCCACTTTCCTGTAGCTCTGGTTTACTGGCGCTCTTTCATTTGGTTCCTCAGCTTGAAAGATTTCACATTTTTCTGTTAAACTTTTGGAAATCTGTGCCGCCACTTTTGCAACTATGGTGGGAATTATTCCCTTTTGATTGATTCTCCTAAGTTTTGCCTCCGCACACAAAAATTAATAACATAATTGCTTACTTTTTAAAGCTATAGAGCCCTAATGTAGTATTTTGTTTTCTCCCAAAGTTATTAATAACTTACCTAGAACTAGTACATTAGGTGCTCATTCCTCCAAGCCGAACAACAAATTCTGGAAGAATAGGCTACTTTTAGTATCAGATTAAGACCCTGCCATTTCAAGTGTCACAAATATCACCTAATGACTAAGGAGACTAGCTTATCTAATAAGACTTTTTATGGACCTTTTCCTTTTATTTAAACTATATTACTGAACAGCATCAAATGAATTCCGGACCTTTCTCCTGTATTTGCAATAGACAGCCATTCTATCGGTCCAACTATTTCAGTAGTACCGTTTATTTCTACAATTCTTTATTATTTTTTAAGATTTATTTATTTATTTATTTATTTATTCATTCATTCATTCATTCGTTCGTTCATTTATTCATTCATTTATTTATTTTAGAGAGAGAGCAAAAGCAAAGGGGAGGGACAGAGAATGTGCAGCAGACTCCGCACTGAGCCTGAAACAGGGCTCCCTTTGGGGACATTGAGATCAGGACCTGAGCCAAAGCAAGAGTCAGACATTTAATCCACTATGACTCATAAATGTTTAGACGAGTGGGATATTAAAGAAGGGATACAGGCGCGAGTAAAGGAAATGGAAAAAATGAATATTAATGTATGTCTACAATGTACTAAGTATTTTGTTAGAGCAGTGAACCCTAAATATCTGGTACTGAATAAGCTTAACCCAGCTACTGGATTTTTTCCACATGGCTCTCATAGCAAGACCTCAGTTTTAACCATGCAAATATGACTTAAGCAAATTAAATTAAAAAATGAATTCTATTTACTATATAGTTGTCGAATTTAAAAGTTCTCATAGTAATTTAGTACTTTTTAATCCAAGTAAGGGGGAACTTTAAAATATACTTCTGGAGACAGGATGGAAGGTGAAATGGGTTCATAAAATATAAACATGTAGAATAATGTCCAAATACAAAATAAAAGATTCAGAAAGATAGGATACTGTTCATGTGTACATAATGTCACTAAGAATAAATATGCCTTAAATTTTACCCAGGTTAATATCTGATGAACCTTTGTCTAACAGGCTGATTAAAATCAATGTCAAGTGTAAATTTTTCTTTCTTTTCATTTTCATATCAAAAGGATTTATATCTTATGAATCATAAAGATACATCTACTTCACATTTTAGAAACAGTATACATAAATATTATATAACTTAAATAATAAAGGAATCTTAGATTCCCTGTGATTATTTTACAAGTATACAACCTTTGTTATGTATTTTGCAGTAAATTTAACTTAAAAATGCGATTATTCTTTTGAGTTACTCTATTAGTATTTTAATACATTAAAAATCACATTAAACTTAATACCAGAGTGAGAAAAGACCTTCCATTTAGTGAAATCCAATCATTCTTTGTGCTTCAGTCTACTTTCGTAAATCTTTTCCTCAGTTCTGATGATATCATAAAACGTCATTCACTTGCAGAGTCAATCGTGTGCCATCTTGTGATCTCACTTTCATTTGTGGCATTATTTCTATTTTTCACACAGTTAATGTCCTGTTTCCCTAAATGAGCTTAATCAGTCCCTGAGGGGACTTCACATTGTACTTCCGGCTGTTTCTATACAGAGACACACAAAAGACACACACACACATCATATGGTGCCTACATACAAAAATGAAATATATTAATGTTTGAAAATGTGAAATGTCTATTCTTTTCTTTGGTTTGAGTAGAAGATTTACTAGAAATCTTACATTTCTGAAGATATAGATAACAAAAGAATTCTATAATTTCTATAGCTGAATTTAGCTAGTTATATGTTTTCTGTCATCCTAAAAATGTTTTAAATTATATATGTAAATTCAATTTAGTTAACACATACTGTATTATTAGTTTCGGCGTAGAGTTCAGGGCTTCATCAGTTGTGTAGAACACCCAGTGCTCACTACATCAAGTCTGCTTCTAATGTCCATCACCCGATTACCCCATCCCCCCACCCACCTCCCCTCCAGCAACCGTCATTTGTTTCCTAAAGCTAAGCATCTTTATGGATTGCCTTCCTCTCTGTTTTCATTCTATTTTATTTTTCCTTCCCTTCCCTATGTTTTTCTGTTTTGTTTCCCAAATTCTACAGACGAGTAAAATCATATGGCATTTGTCTGTCTCTGCCTGACTTATTTCACTTAGCATAATACCCTCTCGTCCCATCCATATCATTGCAAATGGCAAGATTTCATTGTTTTTGATGGTTGAGTAGTAGTCCATTATATATATAAATATATTTATATATATTTATATAAATATAAATGGTATATATTATATATATATATATATATATATATACCACATCTGTTTATCCATTCATCTGTCAATGGAAATCTGGGCTCTTTCCATATTTTGGTTATAGTGGACATTTCTGCTATAGACACTAGGGTGCGTGTGCCCCTTCAGATCACTATGTTTGTATCCTTTTGAAAAATACCTGGTAGGCAATTGTTGGGTCCTATGATAGTCTATTTATAATCTTTTGAAGAATCTCCACACTGTTTTCCAGAGTGGCTGCACCAGCTTGCGTTCCCACCCATAGTGCATGAGGGTTCCCCTTTCTCTGCATCCTCACCAACATCTGTTGCTTCCTGAGGTGTTCATTTAAGTCATTTTGACAGGTATGACATGGTATCACATTGGGGTTCTGATTTGTATTTCCCTGATGCTGAGTGATGTGGGGCATATTTTTCTGTACCTGTCGGCCATGTGTATGTCTTCCTTGGAGAAAGATCTGCTCATGTCTTCACCTATTTCTTGACTGGACTTTTTAGGTTCGGGGGTATTGGGTTTGAGAAGTTCTTTATAGATTTTGGATACTAGTCCTTTATCTGATAACATATTCGCAAATATCAGAGGCTGCCTTTTAGTTTTATTGACTGCTTCCATTGCTGTGCAAAAGCTTTTTATCTTGATAAAGTCCCAGTAGTTCATTTTTGCTTTTATTTCCCTTGCCTTTGGAGATGTGACTAGCAAGAAGCTGCTGTGTCCGAGCTCAAAGAGCTTGCTGCCTGTGTCCTCCTCTAGGATTTTGAGGGTGTCCAGCTTTACATGTAAGCTTTCGCCCATTTTGACTATATTTTTCTATATGGTATAAGAAAGTGGTCCAGTTTCATTCTTCTGCACGTGGCCGTCCAAGTTTCCCAACACCATTTATTGAAGAGACTGTGATTTTTCTATTGGATATTCTTTCCTGCTTCATCGAAGATTAGTTGACCATAGAGTCAAGAGTCCATTTCTGGGTTCTCTGTTCTCTTCCACTGATCTCTGTGTCTGTTTTTGTGCCAGTACCACACTGTCTTGATGACCACGGCTTTGTAATAATACAGCTTTATGTCCAGGGTTCTGATGTCATCAGCTTTGATTTTCTTTTTCCACATTCCTTTGGCTATTTGGGGTCTTTCCTGGTTCCATACAAATGTTAGGATTATTTGTTTCAGCTCTGTGAAAAATGTTAGTGATGTTTTGATAGGGATTGCATTGAATGTGTAGATTGCTTTGGGTAGCATAGACATTTTAACACTATTTGTTCTTCCAGTTCACGAGCATGGAATGTTTCTCCGTTTCTTTGTATCTTCCTCAATTTCTTTCACAAACACTCTAGAGTTTTCACAGTGCAGATCCTTTATCACTTTGGTTAGGTTTATCTCTAGGTATCTTATTGTTTTTGGTGCAATGGTAAATGGGATCAATTCACTGATTTCTCCTTCTGCTTCATTGATAGGGTATAGAAATTTAACTGACTTCCGTGCATTAATTTTATGTCTTGTGATTTTGCTGAATTCCTGTATTAGTTCTAGCAATTTTGGGGTGGAATCTTTTGGGTTTTCTACATACAGTATCATGTCATCTGTAAAGAATGAAAGTTTGACTTATTTCCTGCTTATTTGAATGCCTTTTATTTCTTTTCATCGTCTAATTGCTGAGGCTAGGATATCCAGTACTATGCTGAGCAGTGATGACAGTAGACATTCCTGTCATGTTCCTGACCTTACGGGAATTGGTCTCAGATTTTTCCCATTGAGGATGATATTTGCGCTGGGTCTTTTGTATAAGGCATTTATGATATTGAGGTATGTTCCCTCTATCCCTACTTTGTTGAGGGTTTTATTTTTTATCAAGAAAGGATGCCATATTTTGTCAATTGCCTTTTCTGCATCTATTGAGAGGATCATATGGTTCTTGTTCTTTCTTTTATTAATGTCGCGTATCACATTGATTGATTTGCAGACGTTGAACTACCCTTGCAGCCCAGGTATAAATCCCACTTGGTTGTGGTGAATAATCCTTTAATGTACTTAGATCCTATTGGCTAGTACCTTTATGGAAATTTTTGCATCCATGTTCATCAGGGATATTGGTCTGTAATTCTCCTTTTTGGTGAGGTCTTTGTCGGGCTTGGGGATCAAGGTAATGCTGGCCTCGTGGAATGCGTTTGGAAGTTTTCCTTCCATTTCTATTTTTGAAAACAGTTTCAGGAGAATAAGTATTCATTCTTCTTTAAATGTGTGGTAGAATTTCACTGGGAAGCCATTCAACCCTGGACTCTTTTGTTGGAAGATTTTTTTTTTTATTACTGCTTCAATATCTTTTTTAGTTATGAGTCTGTTCAGGTTTTCTATTTCTTCCTATTTCAGTTTGGTAGTTTACATATTTCTAGGAGTGTATCCATTTCTTCTGGGTTGCCTAATTTGTGGGGCATATAAATGCTTATAATATTTTATTACAATTGCTTGTCTTTCTTTGGTGTTGGTTGTGATCTCTCCTCTTTCTTTTATGACTGTATTTATTTGGGTCCTCTCTCTTTTCTTTTTGGTAAATCTGGCTAGGCTTTTATCAATCTTATTAATTCTTTCAAAGAACCAGCTCCTACTTTCATTGATCTGTTCTACTTGTTTTTATTTTTTAAATTTCTATATCATTGATTGCTGCTCTAATATTTATTATTTCGATTCTGCTGGATTTAGGCTTTATTTGCTGTTCTTTTTTCCAGCTCCTTTAGGTGTGAGGTTAACTTGTGTATTTGAGACTTCTCTTGTCCCTTGAGGAAGGCCTAAATCACCACATTTTTCCTTCTTTGGACCCCTTTCCTGCATCCCAAAGGTTTTGAACTGTCGTGTTTTCATTTTCATTTGCTTCGATGTATGTTTTAAAATTCGTCTTTAATTTCCTAATGACCCATTCACTCCTTAGTAGGATGTTCTTTGACCTCCAAGTATTTGTGGTCCTTCCAAATTTTTTCTTGCTTTTGACTTCAAGTTTTAAAGCATTTTGGTCTGAAAATATGCATGGTATGATCTCAATCTTTTTGTACCAGTTGAGACCTGATTTGTGACCTAGTATGTGATCTGAAGAATGTTCCATGTGCACTTGAGAAGAATGTGTATTTTGCTGCTTTAGGATAAAACGCTCTGAGTATATCTGTGAAGTCTCTGGTCCAGTGTGTCATTCAAAGCCTTTGTTTCCTTGTTGATCCGCTTAGATGATCTGTCCATTGCTGAATGGAGTATTCATTCCCCACTATTAATGTATTATTACAAATGAGTTTCTTTAAGCTTATTATTAATTGGTTTATATATTTGGCTTCTCCCAAGTTAGGGACATAAATATTTACATTTGTTAGACCTTCTTATTGGATAGAGTCTTTTATTATGATAGAATGTCCTTCTTCATCTCTTATTACAGTCTTTGGCTTAAATCTAGTTTGTCTGACATAAGGATCACCAGTCCAGCTTTCTTTTGATGTCCATTAACATGATAGATGGTTCTCTGTCCCCTTACTTTCAATCTGCAGGTGTGTTTAGGTCTAAAATGAGTCTCTTGTAAACAGTATAATGATGGGTTTAGTCCATTTACATTCATAATAATTATTGAAAGATATGAATTTAGTGCCATTGTATTATCTGTAAATTTGCTGTTCCTATACATTATCTCTGTTTCTGTTTTTTTTTGGCGGGGGGGCTCTCTCTTTAGTCAAAGGATACCCTTTAATATTTCTTGCAGGGCTGGTTTAGTGATCATAAAATCCTTTAGTCTTTGGTTCTCCTGGAAACTCTCTCTCTATTCCGAATGACAGCCTTTCTGGATAAAATATTTATCCATATTTTTAATATGGCTGCATATTTTTCACATCTGTACATCATATAGGTCATGCCTGGCAGTTCTGGCCTGCCAGGTCTCTGTGGTCACATGTGCTGCCCTCCTTGTAGGTTAAGGACTTCTTGTCCTGAGCTGCTTTCAGGATCTTCTATCTTTGAAATTTGCAAATGTCATAAGTGGGTGACTTTTTATTGATTATTATATGTCAAAGTGGGTGACCTACTTTTATTGATTTTGAGGGGAGTTCTCTACAGCTCCTAGACTTGAATGCCTGTTTCCCTTCTCAGATTAGAGAAATTCTCAGCTATAATTTGTTCAAATGAACCTTACCCCTCTCTCCTGTTCTTCATCTTCTGGGATCCCAATTATAAAGATATTATTTCGATTTATGGAATCACTGAGTTCTCTAAGTTTCTCTTATTTATCTAATAGTTTTTTTTTTATTTTCAGATTTCTTATTTTCCATAATTTCATCTTCTATATCACTGATTCACTATTCTGATTTGTTCTTTCTTCTTTTTATAGCCTCCACTTGGTTCTGCATCTTTGTAATAGCATTTTTTTAATTTCAGTCTGACTAGATTTCAGTTCTTATTTCTTCAGTAAGGGATTCTCTAGAATCTTCATGCTTTTTCTTTTTTTCCAAGCCCAGCTAGAATCTTTATAACCCTTATTTTAAATTCTAGTTCAGGCATCTTACTTATATCCATATTGATTAAATCTCTGGCAGTGAGTTCTATCTCTTGCTCTTTCTTTTGGGGTGAATTTCTCCATCTCATCATTTTGTCCAGAAAAGAAAAGAAATGAGAAGAAAACAACAATAATAACAACGATGGGGACCCCTGGGCAGGGCGTGATCCCAGGTTCCAGGATTGAGTCCCACATCTGGGTCTTTGGGGGGAGCCTGCTTCTCGCTCTGCCTAGGTGTCTCTCTCTCTCTCTCTCTCTCTCTCAATCCCTCTTTAAATAGAATCTTTAAAAAAAATGGAAAAACAAAACAAAATGAAAAAACTAGACCTGGCATGTATTTTGGTTTACTTGTTAAAAGAAACTAGATTCCAAAATAAGAAAAAAAGAAAAACTTTCTATGTATACATTAAAAAAAGAATTGAAAAAAAAAATACTGAAAGACTAAAGAATAAAAAACAAAGAATGCTATATACTGTTTTCCCCAAGAGCGGAAACTTTGCAGCCCTCTATGATTAGTAAACTTGGTGTGAGCGGGTTGTTCCTACTAGGCGTCTGGGGGAGGGACCTATTGTGCTGATTCTCAGGTGCACTTGCCCTTTGCAAATGCGTCTCCCTTGCCAGGAGGCCAGGCTCAGTGTAAGCAGCTCCAGGTTCTACTCGGTGGTGCTGTTTTGCTCCCTGAAGACTTTCAGCCCTGATGAGTGGGATGAATATAGCAGCACCCATTCTCGAGCCCCAGGACTGAAAGTTCACAGCCCCGACTCCTCAGTGAGCCTCACAGGAAAACAATCACTCATCTCTCTGGTTTCCATCAGAACCCTGTAGTCACCTGGCCCGTGACCAAGTGTTTTTACCTCAGGCACACAACTGAGTTTCAAAACTCCAAATCCTACAGACTCCTGTGGTGTGGATCCATGCTACTCATCCTGCAGGAGGGAGGCAGGTCTTGCCACTCTTCTGCCTTTTGCTGGGCCCCTGCCAGGAAAGCAGTTGCACAACCACACAGTGGTTTGCAGTTTATGGCAACACAGAGCAGAAGAAAGCAGGCACCTAGACTAGCTGGCCTTCCCACTCTTAGGCCTGGGAACCCTGCCACTATGCTTCCTGTGACCCAGGGAACCCGGAGATGATGCTGTCACACCTGGGACTCCACCCTCCTTTGCTAGCCAGGGGTGTCCTCCACTGCAATCGGACTTCTAAAAGTTCTGATTTTGCACTCCACTGCTTGTTATATTTTGTAGTAACCTCCTTACACAGGCTCCCTCCCCTCCATATGCTTAGACATATCACCCGGGTTTCAAGTCTCCGCACCTCCTACCTTCCAAGAAGTGGTCACTTTTCTACTTGTGGAATTGCAGCATTTCTTTTCCCAGATCTCTGACCGATGTGTCAGGTGTTCAGAATGATTTGATAACAATCTAGCTGTATTCAAGGGTTGAAACAACGGGATCCCCTACTCCTCCACCATCTTAACTTCTCCCCCCTGTCATCCTAAGATTTTATCGTGTATGTGGATTAGGTTGTTAGTTGGTGTGCTCTTTTTTTTTTTTTTTTTGGCTTATAAAAATAATTTTGACATGTTAAATCTTGTAAATTTAAGTTATAGAGCATATTACTTTTTTAAGATTTTATTTATTTATTCATGAGACACAGAGAGAGAGAGAGAGGCAGAAACACAGGCAGAGGGAGAAGCAGGCTCCATGCAGGGAGCCCGATGTGGGACTCGATCCCGGGACTCCAGGATCAGTCCCTGGGCCAAAGGCAGGTGCTAAACCACTGAGCCACCAGGCCTGCCCAGCATATTACTTTAATACATTTATATATTATAATACGATTGCCATTGAAGTAATATTTATCACATCACAATAGTACAGTATTATCGTCTGTATTCATCATACTGTGTATTAGATCTCTATGACTTATAGCCTGAAACACAATCTTAATCCTTCACACTCCATCCCCTGGTAACCACAATTTTACTCCATTTTTTTTACTGGTTGGACTTTTTTAGACTCCACATATAAATTGTATTATTCAATACTTGTCTTTCGCTGTCTCACTTATCTTGCTTAGCATGATGTACTCAAGGTCCATCCATGTCATCATAAATGGTAGGACTTCCTTGTTTTTTATGGCTGAATAATATTCCATTGTGTGTATATACAACATACTTTCTTCATCCATTCATCCATCAAGGAACATTTAGTTTAAGCTTAATTTGTTTCTTTTTCTAGTTCTTTGAGATATAAAATTAGATTATTTGATATCTTTCTAGTTTCTTAGTTAAATAAAAATTGCTACAAAATTCCTTCTCAGAACTGTTTTTGCTGTATGTCACAAAGTTTGGTATGTTGTATTTTCATTTTAATGTGTTTCAAGGTAACTTTTTATATTTTCCTTTTGATTTCTTCTCTATTACTTGTTTAGAAGCATGTTGTTTAGTTTACACAGATTTGAAGATCTATTCACTTTCCCCTTGTTGATTTCTAATGTCATGCCACTGTGGTCAGAGAAGATAGCCAGTATGATTTCAATCTTCTTAAATTTGCTAAGATTAGTTTTGTGGTCTAATATATATTAGGATCTATCCTGGAGAATGTTCCATGTGTACTTGAGAAGAATCTGTATTCTGCTGTTGTTGGATGGAGTGTTCTATGTATGTCCACTAAGTCCATTTGTTCTAAACTGTTGTTCAATTCCAACATTTCCTTGTCAATATTCTGTCTAGACAATCTATTCATTGTTGATAGTGGGTACTAAAGTCCCCTACTACTATTATATTGTTGTTTATGTATTAGTTAAGTCCTATTAGCATTTGCTTAATGTATTTCAGTGGTAGGAGCATATATACAGTTGACTCTTGAACAACAAAAGTTTGAATCATGTGAGTCCACTCATACATGGATCTTTTAAATATAAATATCATATGGTACTGTAAATGAATTTTCTCTTATGATTTTCTTTTCTTTGTAATTCTCTTAATAACATTTTCTTTTCCCTGATTTATTTTATTATAGGAATACAGTACATAAAATGTATACAAAACACATCGAATCAACAGTTTATGTTATTGGTAAAGCTTCCAGTCGATACTAGGCTCTTTATAGTTATATCAAACTTTTGAATCTCTGAAATACAATATTAAAAGTATATACTGAAAATGCTTATTAGGCAAATTCCTAGTCTCTTTTTTCCTAGAGTCTCTGGAACCCCCCCCCCCCCAAGGAAGAACAGTAAACCCAGAGCTATATAAACCTCATAAGAAGGGCAAAGAAAAATTCCTGTGACTGGCAGAATCAGCACCATTTGGGGGTCTCCTAGGAGGTCACACACACTGTGGTAGCACATTATGAGAGCTCACACTTCCACATACCTATCAATAATGGCTTTTTATTGAGAAATCTGAAAATACCACCCTCACTAGGTAACTGAGTTCAGGGCACAAGTAGTAGGGCAAATTAACTTCATCATCTGCTGATAAGATATATTGAGAGAAAGGTGGTGCAGCATCTGTGGTATTCTAGTCAAATATGCTTAACCTGAATCTAATGACCAGGAAATATTATACAAAAACTAAATGAGGAAAAAATCTACAAAATAATAGGCTTCAGCTTGGAATTATATCAAGAACTCAAAAGACAAGTAACAACTGAGGAACTGTTCCATATTGAGGGAGTCTTAAGTAGAAATGCATCCTTTAATACATGATCCCAGATCCTGGGTCCTGGATTAGAATGTGTTTGTTTGTTTGCTTTGTCATAATGGGTATCTTTGGACAATTGGTAAAATATGAATGAGATCTTTGGATTAGAAGGTAATATTAGTGTTGAATTTCTGATTTTGATTATTGTGCTACGTTTATACAGAGAATGCCTTTGGCTTTTAGTGATTATACACTTAAGTATTTAGCAATAATGGCACATCAGGCTTTCAAATTACTATCAATTTATTGAAAAAGATCTAATGGGGGTGTTTATCAGGGAACTTAAAGGGTGTGTGTGGAAAGAGAGAGAAAAAGAGAACAAATGTAAAATGGGGAAACACTAGAAACAATTGGGGAACCTGGAATTTCTTGTAAGATTGAGATTATTTCAAAATTTAAAAAGTATAAATAACATCAAAGGAATGAAAAAGGAACTTAGTAAGTGGAGAGAATATTTATAAATATCCTTAAATGGAAAGCTGTTCTCGGAATGGAAGACTGAATACAGTAAGATATCTATTTTCTTCAACTTTATCTATAGCTTCAATGCAATTCCAATCAAAATTATAGTATATTTTTATTTTTGTAGAAATGTAAAAGCCAACTCTAAAATCTATATATAAATGCAAAGTTCTAATATGTCTAATATTGTTTTGAAGAAGAAAAATGAATCTAGAAGCTGTACAATACCAGATAAGTCTACAGTAATTAAGAGAGTGGGGTAAAGGTGTAAGGATAGACAAATAGCTCAATGAAACAGACGAGGAGCACACTGATTCATGTTTTGTCACCTGATGTATGCCAAAGTGCCTCTGCACTGAAATGAGAGAAGCACCTTCAATAAAAGGTGCTGTATCAGTTGGAATCTATATGAAAAAAAATACAAGTTTTCACCCCCACAACCCACAGGCATTAATTCCAGCAAACATCTCCAAGAACCTAGGATAGGCAACAAATCTCTGAATAAGTATATAAGAAGCAAAGTATTAAGGGAAAGATGGAGAAATTGAATGTCAAAAACTAAGAGACTCTTTATCAAAAGACACTGTAAGAAAATGAAATCAGGCCACAAGTGATAGAAGATATCTGCAATACATGGAAACAAGAAAGAACATATCCAGTTACATGGAGAACACCTCAAATCAATAATTAAAAAGGCAAATGTCCCAACAAAGAGTGAAAAAAACCCTGAACTCTTCACAAAAAAGTATACACAAATGGCCAAAAGCAAATGAAAAAATGTGCAATATCATTAATCATCAGAAAAATGAAAATTAGATACTACTCCATATCTATCAGAAGGCTAAAATAAAGCAACAACAACAACTGATTATACCAATTTTGGGTGAGAATGTGGGGAACTACAATTTTTATACTACTAGTGGGAGTGTAAATTAGAAATCCACTCTGGAAAATAGCTTGCAGTATTTACTAAAGCTAAAAGTGTTCATGGTACTGCTCATCAATTCCATACCAGAAATAAATATGTGCATCAAAGAACATGTACAATAATTTTTATAGCATCATTATTTGTAATATCTCTAAACTGGAAAGAACCCAAATGTTCATTGATAATAAAATGGAAAAGTATGGTTTGCTATACCCGTACAGTGAAATGCCCTTCACGACCTACTCGTATATGCAACAGGGATGAATCTTACAAACATAATATTGAATAAAATAAGCTAAGCATAAATGATACACACCCTTACACTTCATTTATGTAATATACAAAAACATTCAAATTTCACCAATACCTACAAATGTCAGAATATTTCGCTTGGAGACATCATTGATAGTCCTCTGGTGTGCTGATAACATTCTACATTTTGATCTAGGTGACAGTTACACAGGTGAGTTTATTTTGTCAAACTCAGAGACATGTGCCTAACAATTGTGCATTTTACTAGATATAGAGCATACTTCTATAGAAAACACTAAATGAACAATAAGAAATCAAATTCTAACCCATGCACAGTTTGGTCGGCTTCATTGCAATTTGTAGCTAGTAGAAATCTTCTATTTATTTTAGTAAGTTAAAGAAGCTGTTATAATACTTTTGAAAGCAAATATCACAAGTGTGAAATGCAAATTGACGGTAATATGCTCAACATTGAACTAAGAAAACATTTGTAAAAATTTTACGTTTTGTAATTTTAAGATTACCTTGTGAAGCACATAGTGCAATGCTGTTAAAATATTAACAACGCCAACGGTAGTGATTATCATCATTATCACTAATAATTATCATTATTAGCGACACTATTTACATTGGGAGTTTACATATGGGTGACAATAATGTAATATGAGCTAAGATGTACTTAGTTTTGTGAAATGCAAATCTGTTGGTATCCTCCTGCATTCATTTTGGTCTAATGACTTAGTGGAAAATATCTTCTCAGCAAGTATATTTCAACAAAAAAGTCACAAACCACAAACTACTATTTAGATACACTACAACAATGAAGCAATGAAGGGAAGAAATAAGGAAAGAGAATGAGTGGGAGGGGGAGGAGACAAGAGGGGAGATAGGAAAGGAGAGTGAATGAAAGAATGAAAAGAATCAATAATGTGAAAGATTTAGATAATTCAATTTATGGCAATGCTACTATGCTGGAGTAACACAAAATTTTGCCAGTAATTTAACACTAACTTTCTTCTAAATGTTTAATTCAATGATACATCACTAACAGTTCACTTTCATTTAATAAAATGAATAATATAAAACATACTTGCTTCACATTTCAATTGCATTGTTTAATATTACCAACTCAGAGAAATTATAAAAATAATCATCACTATTATAATCTAACAATCATCATATAAAGACACATTTGCAAGTCTACACATGTTGCAAAGCAAATACATTTTATTACAAAACTAAATCATTTGTGAGATGAAATTATATGTAAAGAAAGTTTTCAAATTGCACACTTTTGATAAAACATGGTGCAAGCATCTGAACATTAAAAGCTAATTTAAGCAAATCAATTGCTTTATTCTTTGTACTACTAAACAAGAAAAAATCTGGGGAAATTAGTTTAATAAGCTATTATCCAACACCCTAAAATCTTCCATTGTAGGAATTGTTTTTTTAAGACATAATTGTTTCTCCATAATTCAGTACCTACAAAAATAATGGTTTCAATGATTACCAAGGTTATCCAAGGCAAACACAATAAATTTAAAATGAGGACAAATCTAAAACGTGTCTCTAATATTGAGAGCCATCAGAGGCTAATAAGATCATACTGAAAATGAAGAACCTACGTAAATGAGGGCACGAAGAATATTCGATTCGTAAATGACAAACTTTCTCTGAATTTTCTTCTCTTCCTCACTTAAAACATTTTATTTTCTGTACTTTCAAGATCTTAGCAAGAAACCACGGATCTGACAATCTCTTAAATATGGCCAGAATTGTCAGAGGACATTATTCCCTTTTCAATATGCACTCCCTGGGCCAGAATGGAAATATTAAGAGTGCACCCTTGTGAGTCCATAACTGAAGATGACTTTACTATTACTATTTGTATAAAGATATCAAAGAATTTAGAAACAATATTTTAAAAGGCAGTAAAGGCCTTTAATAAGGGTTAGCAAAAAAGACAAAGTCATCTAAAGAATCTTAGTAAATATAGCATCAACTAATTTGATTATCATGTACACGTTATTTATGGTAATAAGTGAGCTGCTAGCATCACACAACATAGAATTCAGACAGAAAGCCTCAAATAAGGAGGAAAAGAAATAAGGGAATTTATTTTTTTCTACAGAATTTCTTCTAAGGTCATTTTTATTCCCACCATTACTTTTTAAATCATGCTAAAAATAAAACGTTTCTCAGACTGTTTGCTAATTAGGTGAAAGAACTAAGCATCCAAACAAACAAACAAACAAACAAAAAAGCCCCATAACTGATAAGCTGCTTTCTGAAATAACCCTGCCATGTTAATATAAATGACCAGCTGGCTGAAGATGATAAGGAAGTAGTAATATTTTTAATTGGCACTTATTCCGAATACTTATAATACCAACTACATGAAAGGCTAAAAAATTATTCCATGTTAACAAAAAACAAATTTCTCTTAATTCAATATCAGAAGGATTCAAAAGTAAAGATATATAACCACAATTAGAGGCACTTTATTTAAATGGATATTTATTCTTCAAAAAAAAAAAAATGAAAACAACCACCACATTTCCATGGTGATTGCACTTACTGTAACAAATGTGTTTATTGGAAAAAAAAAACAAAAAACCTTAACTTGATGCCAGTTTCAGCTTAATAAGTAGAACAGATCCAGAGTTATACTTGGACAGCATTAAACATTATATTATCTTAACTTTTATGATTTGATGGTAAATTGACCGAAGACTTGAGTTATAGCTTAAAGTTCCCACTAATCTAATTTCTAATGTTGGAAGATTTCATTTTATTAATCCCTATTATCCTTACTTATAAAATAAAAGTACTCACTTAAATAATGTCTAATAACATATTATGTTCTAATATTTTGAAGGGTTTTCACTTTTTAGAATCTTTATTGAAATATGAAAGCTCATAATCAATTATCCTGTGTTACTTTCAAAAACTACTTCCTTAAATCCATAATACACATATTATACATCTTATATATTTATATAAGCAAATATGTAAATTTTATATCTATAATTAAAACAAATTTTCATAAAGTGATATTCTTGTTAAATCTGAAACACACTATTTCTATTAATTCCTCTTTTGTTTTATCTTTAAAAATATCGTCTTAATCTACTGAGTAAATTTCACAAGTTACTATTTTTTTCCTTCTTTTAACAAAATAGCTATGTTTATGTACATCAGTAAGCCTGGTACTTTTTCAATCTGCAGATACTTATAGTTTTTACAACCGTTCGCGTATGAATGCTGAACAAATGTGATTAAAATATTCTGATTCAAAGAAAGTATGCAACAAAGTTATTGCTACAGATTTAATGATGTACCTACTCTTGAAATAAATGAGAAAGGAATGATAAGCCATGGCATCGATATTTACTATTCTATAGCTCATATTCTTAACACTATTAAGACAATAATTAAACAATAATTCAGGAGTTAAAAACATGCTATCTTAAAGGAGACAGTGTCAATCAGAAGGATCACTGTTCAGAGATCAATGACAAAAATAAATAAATAAATAAAAAACCAGAGATATACCGAAGTAAAACATTGGCAATGTCCATTTAAGCGTGACCAAGAAAAAAAAAGATAACTGACTCACTAACTGAAGTTATTTATTGAATTCCTACTATTGAATTTTTCCTACTTAATAATAATTACTGGGCACCTTTCTGGTTATTGAAGAGTATATAGGCAAAAATTGTATTGAAGAAGACAGGCATAAATCTTCCCTAAAGAAATTTCATTTTATTGTGATGAGACATACCCATGTCTTCACATGGTCTTCTTTCTGTGCCTGTGTCCTAATCTCTTCCTCCCATAAAAAGACCCATGCTATTAGATTAACATCCATCTTAATGACCTCATTTTAACTTAATTACCTTTTTAAAGAACCTTTCTCCAAATACACTCAGTTCTGAGGTACTGACGGTTAGGATTTCCACATATGAATTTTAGATGGACACAGTTCCATAACAATGCCCAAGTTTTTATAGTAGTTGATGATGTAAGCAAGCACCTGCTGCTTAGTATGTATCAATTTTCTAGACTCCCAGATAGAAAGCATAAGTCCAGGATGAACCACGCTGATTTTATAATCAGTCTAGGCACAGTGAACCAGTGTTACCAGTTCTTTAATGGCTCAACTGCCACGTTCCCCAATGCCAGTCACCAGGGGAGGGGACCTTTCAAGTAGGCTTTGCAAAAAATACCAACCTCAGATCTTCTTCATTAACTCTTTTGAGTATTGTCAGGCTGACAAGTTCAGCGTTATTTTTAATTTGGGATACATTTTAGGCCAAATACATACATTTTTATTACAATTACTAAATTTTGCATTGATTTTAAAAAAAAAAATACCAAATTTACTTTTTGCAAATTAGTCCATAATATGCAAACTGGCCACTATTTTCATTTTACTTATCCTCTAAGCTTGTATAATTTTAAAAATAACAGAAAATTATCCAGTGATTTAGCTAAAAGTCAGCAGAGTGAAGGTTTCAAAAACAAAATTAAAAATACAAAGAGGAAAGAGTCTCTATTGTCTCTGAAACAAAACAAAACTAGAAAAAACTAATTTTAGCTGATACTTGAAACCACAACCTATGAGAAAGATTTATCCAGGATAGAAAGGAGATGCTAACAGCAGGCACATGCCTTATCAAATCTCTATTTGTGGGAGGATAAATCAGTGTAACTGCTTTGAAGGAAACATGATGTTAACTATATGAAAAATAGATGAAATCAACATACCCTTTAATCCATAAATCTATGTAATAGGATGCTTATTATAAAATTTTTATAACAGCATAAAACCTCAAAATCCATAAATAGAAGATTAATTAAATAAATTTTTGGTAATTACAGCATTAAATACCACTTATGTATAGTGAAAAACTAAATCAGTGTAGTCATATGGAATGATCTTCAAGATATATTGGTCAGTTAAAAATGGAACATGGGGAACCGTGAACACTAAATGCTTGATAATATAAGTTTGCACATGTTGGGGAAAAAGAATTTCCTCTGCCCCTCAAAATCCTTCTAGCTGGACTAAGAATCAAATGGATATGAGACAGAGTAACAGAGGAAAATCAAATTTAGTAGCATATGCATGGGGAGTCCACACAGATATGGAAATTTCCAAAGTGAGGCCACATGATGCTTATATGAACTGAGAAGAGGGGTAGGGCCCTGAAAATTTACAGCAGTGAAAGATCATTAGCAAGAAGGTAAGAGGGGATGTTTGGAAACCACAGGTTGCCCTATTATTCAGATCAGTTTCTTAGGTAAAGAGGAGTCTCTGTTAATAGCTCCATGCCTGGCACATAGAGACAGCTGGGGGTGGGGGTGGGGGAGGTAAAGAGCTTTTTTTTCTGAATCTGCTGTGTGTAGATTGCTTTTAACTCAAAATGATGTTCATGCCAAAGTGGCGCCTTGGGCAGAGGGCTGTCCTCGGCTTCTACGCATATGTGTAATGATACACAGGCTACTCTTGTTTGCTTGGTTGAGAGACTCAGCATCTGGGAATAGGATAAATTATTTTATTTTACATTGTTTTGATTTTTTTTACTCACTCATGTTATTACTTGGCCATTCCAAAATTCTGCGTCCTGTGCCTCTGAGGGACACCTACATGATTAAATCAATTAGATGGGTGAAATCTGAGGACTATCATAGAAATCGATGCATCTTGGACTTTAAGATCACATGAAAGGTCAGATTGATAATTCAGACTCACAGGACTCAACGATCTTACTCAATATCATTTTAGTAATAGTTCCAAGGATATATGTGATCATGAGGCACAGATAGATGAGAGAGGTCCAGAGCCCCTAGTGCAGTTCCTTCCACAAGTTCTATTAAACCACATCAGATGGGCATGCTAGTAGGGGTTTCTATGAGTTATGGAGTTATTTATTTCACTTTCATATAATAACCCGCTCAGGTTATAAGACACTCAGATTTTATATTGAGAGGGTTATATTGAATCTGTAACATTTTCCAACCAGCCATTATCCATAACTCCGTATGTTACAGTTTATTTACCATAAACAATTTTAGACAATTAGGCACATTCTGCTAAAAGAATTCTGCATAAAAAGCCTCTTTTGCTAGCAAAAACATTTGTTGCATTTGCTGTGCCAGAAGGATTGTCATCAGTATGTTTATAAGGGAACTAGTTCAGGCTACTCGCCTTCTTTCTCTTCCTGGGGCACCCCCAGTAAAAGAAGAGATTGTATTGCAGACCTGTGACTTTTAAACTTCGTTCCATATGACAAACTACCTTGGACATACTGAGCAAATATATTTACGTTGGAATGAGAAGAGCAGTGGGTATATCTTAAGAGCCGAGAAAGAAACTACAATTTAATTCAGAATGTAGTGAATTTATATTCTTCTGTATTAAGAACAGAAAATGACTAAAATGGATAAAAGTAAACAGAGATTTCAATAAACAGATGTGTGAGATCCTAGTGAATTACTGAGGTGGTGAAGTAGTTTAGAGATCGTATCTTTGACATGTGAGAAAGACTTGAGGAGAGAAATCAGTACATGGATCGTGCCTCTCAGGTCTTATTCAGGCTCTGTCGAGGTCATAATGGTACTCAGCAGAGATAATGAAGTTTACACCATGTGGCGGCAATATTGTTGGTTTTCTATTATACTCCCTAATTTTATACTGGTGAAGCCCAATGTGAGAAGTACGTAAAGTACTTCAGTTTGTTAAGATTAAAGGGTATGGGGGACTGGAGAAAGGTGGTCAAAAGGTATAAAGTTCCAGTTATAAGATAAATACCAAGGATATGATGTACAATAGGAAGACTATAGTGAACGCTGTACTTAATACATAGGAAAGTTGTAAAGTAAGTAAATCCCAACAGTTCTCATCACAGGGAATTGTTTTATTCTTTTCCTGTTTTCTTTTTTTAAGTATTTTATTTATTTATGATAGACATAGAAAGAGAGAGAGGCAGAGACACAGGCAGAGGGAGAAGCAGGCTCCATGCAGGGAGCCCAACGCAGGACTCGATCCCAGGGCTCCAGGATCGTGCCCTGGGCCAAAGGCAGGCGCTAAACAGCTGAGCCACCCAGGGATCCTGTTTTCTTTTTATTGTATCTACATGAGATTACTTACTGCAGTAATTATTTCATAATATATGTAAATCAAGCCATCATGGTATAGGCCTTAAACTTTTGCCATGATGTATGTCAATCGTATCTCAGTAAAACTGAAAAAAGGAAAAAAAAAAAGATTTAAGATCTAAGAAATGATTTTATTTAAAAAATGATGAGAAAAATAATTGTTTACTGATTAAGAATCCCTTAAAACAGAGCCAATTTCAAATTTCAAAGCTTTATGATGACAAGCAAATTACTTTTTCCAAGCCCAAGTTTCCACTGTAAAATGGATATTGGAATAGCTAGAAATATGTTTGAGCATTACTTTTATTTAATATTTCACAATGATTTGTGCTATCACACACATACACACACGCATATATATATATATATATATATATATAGAGAGAGAGAGAGAGAGAGAGAGAGAGGAGAGAGAGAGAGAATAAATGAACAAATATCCCAGCCAACATTGCATTTGGCCCCCTTCTTTCTACATAGTCTGCACCACTTAACAAATCAGGAATCTGTATTCAATGTCAGCTTTTCATCATCAAGGTAAATATAATATTTTTAAAATAATGCAAATATAAAGTGAAGTATTTACATGGGTGGGATACTAATAAAGAGATATAACTTATAATATGAAAAGATACCGTGTGGTCCTTACCAGAGGCCTGTGCATGTGGGGGCCTGTGCGAGTGTGTGTGTATGTGGGCCTGTGCATGTGTGTGTGCACATGTGCGTACACTACTTAGCAATGACTGAACGGTAATCAAGAAAGCAGCCTGAGTGCCCAGCACCACACTGGGCACTGCTGACCCGGGCAAGGTACTCACATCAAAGGACCCAGACTCTTATGGGGTGTGAGCCCCACAGAGCCTCATCGCGTATTGAGAGGTAAGAGCTAGACCATACAAAGCCCCGGCTAATCTGTTCTGCCCTGGAGGGAGTATTGCCCTAATGATAGAGACAAAATTTCTTTTTAATATAATTTTTCATTTTCTCCTTTGTAAAGATTTTACAAAAGGTTTTCCTTTTGCAATTTGTAAATCATTTGAAAGACTAGAAAACATCAGCAAATAAGATGTTTTACAGAAATCTAGAAAAACACCTGGAATGCCTGGGTGGCTCAGCGGTTGAGCACCTGCCTTTAGCCCAGATCATGACCCCGGGGTCCTGGGATCGAGTCCCTCATCGGGCTCCCTGCGTGGAGCCTGCTTCTCCCTCTGCCCGTGTCTCTGCCTCTCTCTCCGTGTCTCTCATGAATAAATAAATTAGATCTTTAAAAAAAAAAGAAAGAAAAACAGTTAACATTTGGTAAGTTATATATCTTCAGAGGATGGTTTACTTTAATATTTGAGTCCGTTTTGTCGGCAAAATAAGGAGGAATGTTTAATCAGAGGCAGTGACTAACCAGAAACTGAGTAAGCTTAAGTCACGTGGGAGAAACAGACCACTTCAGAAAGGAGATGAGGGTGGTTTTCATTTATCCTTTTTGCCTACTTTTACTGAATCAATTATGGGAAGTTGGGTAATTTTATTCTTTAAGTCTTGGAATCATTTAGAAACTCACATACATCATGATGGTTCTGATATCTATAATTTTGTTATTTCTAGACAGATTCTTATTTTGAGCCCTCTGCCTAATAGATGTCCCAATAAAGCCTTTTTTTGACATGTCAATATATCAAACTTTCTCCATTAGCAGGATGCTTTGTAACTTTTTGTACTTGGTTGAATGGTGTCCTCCCTGAAAATTTAATCCACTCAGAACCTCATTATAAAATTATTTAGAAATGGAGAATCTGCAGATGTAATCTGGTTAAGATGAGGTCATACTGCATCAGTGTGGACTCTGACGGAAGGATTGGCATCCTTAGAAAATTTTATACTGGTGAAGGTTTGAAAAGCACAAAAGCACACTCATGTTTATCCCCTCTTGATGCTGGAAATCCCAAGACTTCCATGTAAAAAAGCTTGATCTAACCACCTGGAATATGAAAAGAACATCTGTGGAGCAATCCGAACCATTTCAGCCGTCCCAGCTGAGGTCCTAGACAGGAGGGTGAAGCCACCGTAGATAATCCAGCTCTGGCTGAGCCAACTGAGGCTAAAGGAAACATCCACCAACCCAGAGAGCTGAGAGAAATCATAAGCCATTGTTGAAAGCAATTAAATGCTGTGAAGGGTCTGCTATGAAGGAAAGGCCCCAAAGTTCATAAAACTTCAAACGCATGCTCCTCCGTCATCTCCACGAATACAAGTACTTCTTTGCACAATTATCCTAGACCTCCTTCTCCATTCTCACTTCCCTGCTACTCTCCTTATAAAGAGAACTCACTTGTTTGATATGCTTTTCTTAGGGAATTTATTTACTTTTCTGGCTTGACTGTTCTCTCCAGAATTCAAGCTAATCATCTACCCTTATCAGCCTTACAACAGCAATTATTCCCTCCAAATCTGTTTTTTAAAGTAGGTGAGATAGAGAAGAACCCAAAGTTATGACAATGTTGCCTCAAATGTCTCTCAAATCCATTCTCTCCCCCACTTCATTCCTGTTGACTCATTATTTTAGGACTTTTTTCTTGCCCGTGTAACTACATGTCATAAAGTCTCCTAGGCCTTTAGTCTCACCCCTACAAATCCATCCCCTTTACGGTCGCCAGAATGATCTTCTAAAATAAAAATTTGCTTAAGACCCTTTCATGGGTTCTCATTCGGGTCTGCCTACGTCAAAAGAAACCAACAAAAAATAGACCGGGGTTTCACTAAATACTTGCTGGACGCTACACCAAGCGTTATGCATATAAAGTTGAATAAGCCAATAGGTGCTCTCATGGGGTTTCTATTCCCTTAAAGGGGGACTGACAGATAAAGACATATTTTTGATGTAGTATGAGAAGTGCTACAATGGAGGGAAGCACAGAGGAAGAAAATTGGCAAAAGCTTAGGATGTCAGAAAAACTCCCTAGAAATGATGATACTTAAGCAGTCTTACAAGCTGACTGAAATTAGCCGAGCAATGAAGTGCAAAGGGCTGCCAGGCAGGGGGACAGCACAGCAAACATAGAGTCTTGAATCCGCAGGCTCAGTGGAGGGAATAGACCACAAAGAGCTCCAAATCACTTGAGGTTCAACTTGAGAGGTGGTATAGGGAAGTCGTGTCTTAAAAAGGGAGCAGAGTGGTAGTAGGCAGTCCGATATCCTGCAAAGGTGTCTACATTTTAATTCCCAAGACTTATGCATCTGTATGTTCCATGGCAATGGGAAATTAGGGTTGTTTGGTGGAATTAAGGCTGCTAATCAGATGACCTCAAAATAAAGAAATTATCAGTGTGCCTGGGTGGCTCAGTCGGTTAAGCACCCGATCCTTGATTTTGGCTCACGTCTTGACCTCTAGGTCATGAGACTGAGCCCATGTATGCTGGGCATGGAGCCCGCTTAAGATTCTCTCTCTCCCTCTGCCCCTCCTCCCTATCCATGCTCTCTTGTTCTCTAAAGAATAAAAATAAAAGATAAATTATCACAGGTCATCTAGATGGACCCAATGTAATCAACAGATTTTTGATTATAGAAAAGGAGGCAGAGATCCTCCTGTCTTAGAGATCTGAAGACACTACATGCCAGATTTGAAGAGGGAGGACAGGCAAGCTTCTAGAAGCCATAAGGAGGAAGGACATAGGCCCCAGAAGAATGCAGGCTTGCCAACCCCTTGACTTCAGTAGGATGGGATTCATTTCAGACTGCTGAGCTCAGTTATTTTAAGACAATGCCTCTGTGTTGTTTGAAGCCACTAAAATTATGGTCATTTGTTACAGCAGGAAGAGAAAACTAATACAGGGACCCAGTCACAGGGGCTGTCATATGCTTCGTGGTAAGTTTTACAGCAACTGGGGATTTCCTAGAACAGGGAGAGACGGCATCAGAGGCCAGTTTGATTTAAAAAAAAAAAAAATGTACTGTTGGGTAGAAGGTGGCAGAGAGCTAAGACTGTGGTGATCGCAGAAACCAGAAAATGATCGATGGCTTCACTGAGGGAGAAGAGTGCAGATGGAGAGGAGAGGACCAGTTAATTTGAGCGATAAAATCAGGAGGACAGAGAGATCCCCTGAATGTGGGGAGTCGGGGGGAAGGGAAGCATCTAGTATTATACTTCCAGCTTGGGTAGGTGCTGATATCATCGCCCGGATGGGAAAGGCAGGGAGAACAGGCCCTTAATTCTGCCCTGTTTTGGTGACGGGGTAGCTTGAGATTTGAATACACTGAATTGGAGATGCCTGTGCGACGTCGATGACGGGGAGCGCTGGCAGGGGACTGTCTCTCACCCAAACCCAGATTTCAGATTCAGGAGTCCCATGCATACGAGGGGCATTAAAACAGACAGAGCAGACCTACGACTAGCGGGGTGACTAAGAAACTGTCTCTGGGGCCACTATTTAACGAAGTAACTATCATTCTTCTTTAACCTTTGGGGAAAAAAGAGGTCATTATCGGCAAGGCTGTTATAAAGATGGAATGTGGGGAGCACTCAGCACGGTGCCTGGAGTTCGCAGAGTCTCAGTAAATAGTAGGTTATTATTACCAAATGGGCCAGAAAGAAGAAAGAACAAGGATGAGTTAAGGAATCCTAGGGGCCGAAGGCCTCACTCCTGACAAATCATACTGTCCGTGCCCTCAAGGTCCTCATGGTCTGGTTGGTTCCTCCAAGGAAGGGCCAGGTTTGACTCAGCAGCGGGTCCCCAGTGCCCCTTCCAGGACGGGCCCCAGGAGTCAGGCATCTTACAGACCCTAGACCCTGTCTGGAGGGCTGAGAGGAGGCAACAGAGGGGTGTGGGAGAGAGCAAGCCTGGGTGTGGGGTGTGACCCGGATTCGGACCCTACAATGGGCTACACGGTCACTCCTGGTTTATAGTAGCAGTGGGTGCTGTCCCCACCCCCCCAAACTGCAGCTCCTTGGCGGCCAGGAGCCCTTAGCCCCCTACCCTCCCGCAAAGCGTTCAAAGCTTGGACTTCGGTTTGCGGGACTGATGCGGGCCTCTGGGACCAGGCCCCGTGTGGGGCACCCCCGGCCCAAGCCCCGAGGGCACCGCCCTTCCCCGCCCCCGGGTTCGGAGCCTAGAACGCCGCGGCCACCGAGCCTCGCGGGCGGGGTACTGGCCAGTCCGGGTCCAGGCGCCACGGAGGGAGGACGACGAGGAGGGAGACGGGGGGCGCGGAGGGGGGCAGAGGGGCCCGGGGGGCATGGAGCTGTACCTCAGCGCCTGCTCCAAGGCTGCCAGCGACGCGGCCACCAAGACGGCCAGCAGCAGCCTGGCGGCGGACAGCCGGCGATGCGGAGACGTGAGTGCCCGCCCGGTCGGCCGGGGGGGGGGGGGGCGCACACCTGCCCGCGTTCCTAACCTCCGCCTGGGGCGCGTGCGGGTAGGTCCAGGCCGGGGGGGAGGGCGAGAGGGCACCGCACACCTGCTGCACGTTCCTAACCTCCCGCCTCGGCCACGTGCGGGCAGCTCCAGGCCTGGGGGGGTGGGGGGGGCGGGTGCAGGGGCATCGCACACCTGCCGCGCGTTCCTAACCTCCTAACCTCCCCCCTCAGCCCCCCCCCCCCGCCATGGGGACAGCTCCAGGCCTGGGGAGGGGGGGGATTGCAGGGGCGCCGCACACCTGCCTGCGTTCCTCACCTCCTAACCTCCTGCCTCAGGCCCCCCTGTACCGGCAGCTCCAAGCCTGGGGGGCGGGGTGCAGGGGCGCCGCACAGTCTGCCTGCGTTCCTCACCTCCTTACCTCCTGCCTCAGCCCCCCCCCCCCGTGGGGACAGCTCCAGGCCTGGGGGTGGGGGGCGGGGGGATGCAGGGGCGCCACACACCTGCCCCACGTTCCTAACCTCCTAACCTCCCGCCTCAGCCCCCCCACCCCACCCCATGGGGACAGCTCCAGGCCTTGGGGGGGTGCAGGGGCATCGCACACCTGCCAGGCGTTCCTCACCTCCTAACCTGCTGCCTCAGCCCCCCCCCCCCCCCGTGGGGACAGCTCCAGGCCTGGGGGCGGGGGGCGGGGGGATGCAGGGGCGCCGCACACCTGCCGCGCGTTCCTAACCTCCTAACCTCCCGCCTCAGCCCCCCCACCCCACCCCATGGGGACAGCTCCAGGCCTGGGGGGGGTGCAGGGGCATCGCACACATGCCAGGCGTTCCTCACCTCCTAACCTCCTGCCTCAGCCCCCCTCCCCCCCCCGTGGGGACAGCTCCAGGCCTGCGGGCGGGGGGTGGGGGGATGCAGGGGCGCCGCACACCTGCCGCGCGTTCCTAACCTCCCAACGGCCGGTCCTGAACCGCAGGTCCCGGGCTCCCAGTGCGGCGGCGGGTGGCGGTGGCGCGGGCTGCTCGGCAACCGGCTGGGGAGGCGGGGGCTGCTGGGACGGGACCGGGCCGGACTGCAGGACTCTCCGGCCGGCTCCCGGGCTGGAGGCGAGCGGATGGGCCGCGGGCCTAACATCCAAAGGGCTTCAAAGGCCCAACTCCCCGATTGCATCCGCAGGGCGTGCACAAAACCCACATACGAGGGGTCGGAGCGGGTCAACTCCTGGATCTGCCTCTCGGGGTCAAGCTGCCTGTGATCCCGGGGAGCAACACTTTATACTATACCACGAAGATAAGTGAAAAGGTAAAGTGGTTTTTAAGGACCTGACGTTGCTCTTCTTTGCTCTTTCCTACCGGCTGTTGGATTGGGGCGCTGCAGGTGCAAAGTCCAACAGGAAACAATAAGGATCCCACACCCAACCTAAGACAGGGCTGAGGATGCACATCGAGCAACTTCATCTTAGTAGACTTTGCCCGGAACCTTGGGCTATATATAAAGTTTAGATTCTTAGTTCTGTCTTATAATGCATGGGACCACATTAACTTTCCTTTATAATAACTTTATACCTGGTTAGTGAGATTTTTGTCAGAAAGGCCGGAGGTTACTGGTGCCAGCTGGCCATCTAATTGTGTCATGATTTTAAGGCATCATAACCTGGACAAAACTCGCATTGCACAGCACTTCTCTACGATTTTGCTTTGAGCTGCATTCTATTTCGTACACTAAGTGAGAAAAAAAAGTGAAGTCGGAATAAGCGAACATGTTTACTATTTAACTAATGACTCCATGATTTGCCCCAACTTCCGCATCCAGTCCTTTCTGTAATCCCACCTGTGGTCTCCTGTGCCTTACTCACACATACCACGTTGATATTTCTGGGAGTTTGTTGGCCTTGCTTCCCGAACCTGACATATCCTTTCCTCTTCTGCCCAATCTCTGAATCTGAACCGCCCTTTGAGATTCTTTCTGAACTATTACAGCCCCCAGTTAGCTTATCTTTCCTTAAAATTTGCATTGTCCTCGGTTTGTATGATTTTACTCAACACTTATGATTTTATAAATATGATTGTATAATGAAGTCATCCTTGGGGTATAGTGTGCTTCCCTCAAACCCTTTCATGCTTTTAGTCCTCAACACTACCTCTACCTTCAAACCCCCCCAGCCTTTGACTCAGTAAACTAAAGCTTAAGGAGGCTCAGGACATTCTTTTTCAGGTGGTTACTTTGGTCCATAGTGCAAACAGACAAACAATTTTACATGAAAGAATTCCGAGTGACCTTTGTGCCCTCCTTCTATCTATGATGTCATCAGAAATGACTAGGGCCCCTTGGTATCTGATACTTGCCTAACCAACATGATGTCTTAAAGTGAGTTTTGTTTCTGGGAAACACATAATTTCCCTTTGTTCTACTAGACTAAAGCAAGCTAAGGAAAAAGATGCCTCCTCACACTGTTCGAGCCACATCCAAACCAGCTCGCTTTCCTACGCGTGCACAAAACCTTTCACAACCCCTTTTTAGGATGTAAACTTAGCCCTGCCTTTCGTCTGCTTATTCAAATATATTGGTTGCCCAATTACCATTTCTGTCAAATAGTAATTCACTTTTCAACTACTCTTTTCAAAGATGTTCCATTCTTTATTACATTCATTCCTCACCAAACTGTCTTCATTTAATCATAGTTAGGAACCAGACTATTTTCTTAAAGACTGACTTTGTGAGTCCTTCTTTTTCTTTCAGTACAATCTCCTCAATAAAGTGATGCTTTGCGTTTACACTTTTAGTGTTTTTTGTTTGTTTGTTTTTTTAAGAGAAACCAATCGCTTTAATTGACAACAGAATGCATATCCTGGCTGTAATGAATGGATGTGTCTAAAAGGTGTTCCTCATCTACAGGTCAGCAGCCTAAGTTTGGTCTTGAGAAACATATTGCCATCATAGCTAAAGTTCAACAGCTAAGAGATGTTGACAGCTAAATGTCAAGATCTTAAAAAAAAAATAAAATAAAAATCCACTCTTGAGTCATGATTGTTGATTGTTCTCCTTACAGGAAAGGTATAGGCTTTATAACTAAATTCAAGACACCATCCTAAAAGATTCTTTTCTTTGCCTTCTCAGAGAAACATTAGTAATTAGGGAATTCTGCTGTGTGATGTACACGCTTGGA
The DNA here is from genome assembly GCF_011100685.1 of Canis lupus familiaris. Lineage (NCBI taxonomy): Eukaryota > Metazoa > Chordata > Mammalia > Carnivora > Canidae > Canis > Canis lupus. The sequence goes on from NC_049257.1 coordinate 28,586,383, forward strand.
AGACATTGAAACCTCGTGTTAAGCAAGAAGTCAGAGACTTATCAAGGAAGCTTCTAAATGGAAAAGGAAAGCCGGCATCCTATCAGATTCCTCCCGTCTGCCCCTTTGCCCACATATGAAACATCCTCCCACCTGAATCTTGAGGGAGTTCTTTATAGGGTCCTACCCAGCCAGGCTCCTCCACTTTAACCCTCCACTTTTTCCTTTCACAGGTTCCCCAACTACCCATCGTCACCATCTTGCCATTGAAAAATGGACTAGGAACTCACACACCCACACAAAACCCACCCCACTCTGGTATTAATGTTTTCATTTACAAAGGAGATGAGATAATTCAGCTGTTTCCTCTCAAGTAACAGAGAAACGTGGCTATTAGCTGATATTTTCCTTCTTTTATATGCTAATGATTACTGTCGTTGGTCTTTACATGTATGTAGAAACCTCCATCCTTATCAATATCTTTTATAATTGGTTTTTCAATATATTGAACTTTATAATACAGACCTTGGTTTTTTTCCCTTGACTGTAGCACTCCGAGACCTATGGGTTTCTTGCCTCAGATAAGACGCCAACACAAAATGACTTTTATTATCTTTAACATCTGAGTTTTGCTTCTACTTTTCTTGGTTAAAATTGTTTCCATGAGTCTATTTTCTTCATTTTCAGATTACTGAGATATAATGATCATAATTAATATCATCCCTTTATCCTTTTAGATGAAGTGAGTACCTTGATTTGAAAGAGGGAGAAGGAAAAGGAAAAATCATAGCTTTTACATCCTTTATACATTAAAACAGATTTTATTCATTTTCTTTTCCTTCTTTCTTTTCTGGCTCAGGACTAGGGACTGATAGTGATCAGGGGAGGAATTAATTGAGTGAGGGTAGGTTTTTAGAGTAAGTCAGGTCAGTGGGGAGAAGTCGGGATAATAGATTCATGTTGCCTAATCCAAATCTTTCTGCTGCTGGTTTTTCCCCCACTTCAAATTCTTCTGGTGTGCTTTATTTTCAGTGAACAGTCTAGTCATTTCAATGGATTGACATTTAAAAGTGAAATTCATTAGTTTTACCTTTTAATATTTTAAAATCTTGTATTTGCAGCTTTTTCGACCTTCTTACGGTTTCAACCTGAATGATCCTTATTGTCGACTTTTGGAAAACCAATATAAAAGTCTCCATGATCCACATTTAAGAGAATACTATAAGCGCAAAGATATCCTGAGAAGATTAAAGAAAGGTGGCTATATCACCAGCAATAATAAAGTGGGTTGCAGATTAATTCTTTTTAATCATTGCAAACCTCCGACAATTGATAAAGTTTGCTTCTGTACCTCACTGGGGGGGTCTGTATCACCTTTAACTTGGTCGTGAGAAATATTTAATGGGAAATTTCACAAATTACTCAGGATTTGGGTCAAGAGAAACCAGACAACTGTCTTTTCTAAATGAAACTACTTCTTCCCTCGCCATTTTTTCTTTATAATATCAAAAGATGATTACCAAAGAATATGAGGATGTAAAAGTAATTTCCCCAAATGTAGCATGGTCCTCTTTCTCTGTCTCTAATGTCACTGCATGCTTGTCAAGAATTATGTCCCATAAGATTTTTAAGAAATTGAGACAAAAGAGGAACCTAGAAAAATCAGCCTGATAGAATCTTGATGGACTATATTCTTATTGGGGTTAAACATTATTATTACACTGCTAGTTTCTTTTAATAACTCTATTTGTATAATAAATCCCTTATCATGGGATAGTGCATATTAATGAGGTGATGTTATGTGGATAGAAACTTGCTGTTGACTAAAAATTGCTTTTAGATACTGCTTACAAAATTGTTGGCAATCTATTGCTCTTAATACCAAAATATTATCAAATGGTATGTTATTACTATCTTTCCTTGGAAAGTAATTGCTATGATTTTTAAATAATTGTATTCATATATTTTTGCTATTTTGTTTTTTAGATTGTATGTACCTTGAGGGAATTGAATAAGTACAGGCAATATCTTACCAGTATAAAATTAGACTTTGAAAGAAACTATATAAGAGATCAAGTAAGTTAAATACCTAAATTTGGTTTCTCTACATAGGGTTTATTTGTATGCAAATAAATAAATAAAGCTTTATTTGTATGCAAAATATTTTCATATAATATTTTTATTATTATATTTCATGTAATATTTTTACTTTTACTCTTAATTTTTATCAAGTACTTTTTCCAAATGAAAATTTAGAAGAGGAATAAATAATATTTTGAGGTTGCTATGTTAAACCAAGGAAAGGAAAAGGGCCAAGTCATCTATTAATATGCCAATGGGAGCTTTCATAATTTAGCAATTAAATTACTACTTAGATATGTCATTCCTACCTGAGCTAGGAGCAATAGGAAGAGTCTTTTGTGGCAGCAAGATTCTTCGGCTTGAGTAACAAGAGAAGGAGTATGACTAGTGACTATGTCCTATAAGTGACTAGAAGAACATGCACACTGTGTACGTGTACCCACACATGCGGCTGTGTTTGTTCAATAAAAATGTTGTGAAGTGGAATGATTTGGTGTAGAGTGGGTGTGGATAGTGACTTCCTTTCAATTTTTGACTCAAAGTTTGTGTGAGAGTGTGTGAACACATGCAGGCTTTGGGGTCAAGAGAGTTGGATAAAAATGAGAGATGTGTGTATACATTTATAAATTTATGTTCAAAGGTTAAGAGAGTTGTAGACGGGCACCCGGGTGGTTCAGTCAGTGGAGTGACTGACTCTTGGTTTCAGCTCAGGGTCATGATCTCATGGGTCACGGGATGGTGCCCCATGTCGGGCTCCACACTCAGCCAAGAGTCTGCTTGAGAATTCTCTCCCTCATCCTTTCCCCCGACTCATGTGCTCCCACTCTCTGTCCCTCTAAGATAAATAAATAAATCTTAAAACAAAAGAGAATTGTAGAGAAATGATAATGACTTCCTTACACTATTAATTGTTCTATATTTTCCCCAGTTTCACCCTTGTCCCTAGAGCGTCTCCTCCCCTCTTTCCTTATTTTCATTTGATTTTTAAAGAAAAGATAGAAAAATAAGATGAAATATTTATCACTTATTTTCAGCGAAAGACAACTCTATTTTGGGTCAGTTGTCCTTGTCTATAATAGCTTTAAATGCAGTTAAACAGAATGAGCTATTCACAAAGTACAGGAATTTTACTAAGCATATAATAGGACAGTTTTATTTCTGGAGGATGTGAAAAAAAAGGTTTTATATATACATACCTCCATTTACATACCTCTATGTATATATGATACACACTTTTTTTTATATAGGAAATGCTTGCAAAGCAAGTAAATAGACTACATGAAAACAATCAAATACCTGGACGTTCTGATGTTGCACAGTTCCAAAACTGGTTGTTACAGGAAGGCACCCAATCTATGAAGGACCAGGAACAATTAATAAGGCACAGGTAAGACTGAAGTTAATGCATATTTTACTTAAATATTGTGGACCCAAATACGTAGGAAGATACTAGAAAGAAGTGAAGGTAGGATTTTTTTTTTTTTTTATAGAGAACTAGACACTGTTTAACACCACTGTGGTCCTTACAATGAAGAAGAAGAAAGGAGACCAAGAGGTACAGGGATTGGGAAATTATGGCAGCAAGGTTATAAAGAGAAATTTCCACTAGGGAAGACAGGGTTACTGGGAGTCCACAAGGTAATCTAAGCTGGCAACTGAAGAACAAAATCAGATCCAAAGCCCTTCCCATTGGAGGAGATAGAGGGAAAGTATCCTTAAGCACAGTAGCTCTCACAGTAGCTTCTTCTGATCATCTTGAAGGACTGATGGTATGAAGTCTGAGGAAGTTAGTGAAAAGTCAAAAAAGGAAACTTTATCTAATGCCAATATAAATACGCGTTGTCTCTAAACTTTCTAAGTTCTTCGGATGTTACCTACTAACGTTCAGTCATTACCATCCTGTGATCAAGACCATTTGTTAGGAAGTGAAGGGATTTTATAGGTCTTTTTCCTCCTCCTCCATTAAAGTGAGAGATCGGGCTGCAGTACCTGACTTCTTATTTCCATAGTTTCGTTTCATGGTAGTTCCGCAAAACACACTGACATACCAGAGACCCCGACAATAGATGGAAGATTTGTTTGAGGCCTTGTAAATTACAAGGGAGCCGGTATACATCGTTTTCTTAGGAATTCCAGATCTGCTTTGCTCGTTTTCCCAGAATCAAAGCCAGTGTTGCAGTTGTTTGAGCTTTCTTTCCAAACCAAAGTCATGTAAACTTACTGCGCAAAATCTTTTCAATCAATTTACTCCACAGTTTACCATTAGCTATGCCATAACAGGTCCTTATATAGTAGAGAGATTCGTATAAGGAGTAACGTATGATGAGTTGGTGGGCCAGGCTGGCTTAAAGGTCCATGAGCAGAGCTCATAGAAAAACTGTAAAATTCCTGTAGTTTAAGAAATACAAAGCTAGCAAGAAGGTGGTTTGGGAATATCAAGGGAGATGATGCCATCATAAGGGACGCACCTTGACTTGTATTTGCACTTTTACTTAGATATTTGGATATGATAAGTAGGGAATTAGAACAACTTGAGCGCACAGCAGAAGAGCAACGCCTACTCCAGATGGACAGAGAAGAAAGACGACAGCGAGAATACACCCGAAGAAAACTTAGCCTTCGCAGAAAAATTGAAGAGGTGAGATGACAAATTGAAAATATTTAGAGGAAAATTGCATACAGTTGTTTCATTTGTAAGAAATTTAGCTGTGCATCATACTTCTTGAAGTCATCTCAGGTCTGAATCATTTATCCGCATTACTCTTCTTTTCACCCCTATAGTGTGCAAGTTGTTACCTAAAATAATGAGGCTGACACCACAAACTATATACATAAGCCAATATCTGCTTTTAAGGAGATGATGGTGAAAGTGGCTAGACACTATTTAACCCCCTAACATCCGCATTGTGGGGTAGAAAAATTTTAAAAGTTAGCTTTATTTAAACATAACCACACGTGCATTCCTAGTAGGAGTGGGTAGGAATAAGGCCATCCCAAACCCAACGTATGGCTTTAATTACACTTGACCTGATTTCTACTGGGCCCCTGCCTTGTGCTAATATGCCTGGTGCTGTGGACAGAATACAAAGGTTTATTGTGAACGTGTACTGAGTACAGTAACACCGTGCTTTCTAGGAATGGAAGACAAAGGAGATGCTACTCCTGACCAGGATCGGAGAAGACGTTAGAAGAGAAGCCAGGATAGAGGAACAACGGCGTAGAAGCAGAGAAGAGAGTGACAGGAAGGTAGGCTGAGCCCCACCTCTCACTGGGGCTGTTTGACGAGAAGCGTTTGCCAATTTTGATATTTGGGAGTCCACTCTGTGACATAACAGTGGACCAGTTACCCCGAGTGATATGCATGGTACAGAACGGAAGGTTGTGGAGTTCACTATATTTTGCCTAGATTATATTCCGACAATAATCTAAAAAGTCCTGCCCCACTCTTTGATGCGACTGCTTTTGGCTTTATCTCCCACCGTAAACTAATACTTGGAATTCCTCTAGAAGAAAAATGATAATGATTTTTCCTACACTCAGAATTTCTCGGAACACAAGTTCTCAATATTTCCCCACCAGCTAATTTTTTAGAGTAACTTTTTAATTTTAAATGACACATAATATTTTGTGAGAATATAAATTGGTATAAAGAGAAAGAAAACTCATTTGTAATCCCACCCTATCATACACACGCACATTTTACAATGTTCCTATGAAAATCTATTACAAAAAAAAAAAAGAAAATATCTATCACAATAAATAAATTCATGTTATTATGTCTTTCAGGGTATTTTATAGATTGCTTTTTCATTTCATAAAATAACATTGACAACCTTCCTTGTCATTTAATGCTTGTCAACAATTCCAAATAATTTAGGTAGCTTATTGTTGACAAACCTAGATATGTAGTGTAAGATAGATGTAATTTGGTTATATTGATATATACTACTATGTAGAAATTATTTTAATATTATAAATATAAATATGTATGATAAGCTTTTATTCTACTTTTGTCACATGTACCTGTTAGTATTGTCAGGGCTGGTATGCTTAGCTCAGCTTGCTCCACTTTACCATAATTATTATTTTCCAATATTCACCCCTTTTTATTCAGTGGCATTCTCTCCAAGTTGCCTTTTTTATTTTTATTTTTTTATTTTTTGTTTTTTTGGAGAGCAACAGAATGCCCCAGGTCTCCTCTTTTTGCCTGATAGCAATTAGTATTCAGTGAGTCCTGGCCAATTTTAGTGACAACTAGTGCATTGGGAGAAGTTCTGGCTCTGGGAGGGCCCATTAGACATGACCTGATGGTAGGCTTGGGAACTCCACTGGCTGCTGGAGCCAGGTTATTGGCGGAGCTATTTGAATTTTAGATATTTCCAATGGAGTCATTCTAAATTGTTTTCTTTTGAATTTTGTTTTAATAAAAACAGATTTTCAGTCCTCTGCTATAACTTCTTAATATCTTAATATTTTTCTTCCATTGACATTTTTTACTCCAAAGTATGTGCTTAAGTTACAGTTAGCGAAATCTTTCAAAGAGTTTGCTTTTGCATCTTTGTCAAAAAATCAGTTGTACAGACTGATTTTTGACTCTTTTCTGCTCTTTGACCTCTTTGTCAATTATACTGTCTTGATTATTGTACCTTTAATGTTTTTTTTTTTTAAATCAGTAGTGTTAACTTTCTAAGTCTGTTCTTCTATTTTAAAGTCGTGTTGGCTAATTTAAGCCCTTTGCATTTCAATATAAATTTTAGAATAAGCATTTCAATTTCTACAAAGAAATTCTGCCAAGACTTTGTTGAGAATTGCGTTGATTCTATAGGTCAATGTGGGCACAACTGATCTCTGATTATACGGAGTCTTCCAACTCATGAACCAAATTTCTTTAGGTTTCCTTAATTTTTGCAGTTAATTGGTCTTACACATCTTTCGATAGATTCATCCCTAGGTATTTCATAATTTGTAAGTTATTATAATTGGTATTTTTAATTTCAAATTCTGGTTATTTGATATTCGTCTATAGAAAAGGAATTTTTTATATCCATCTTGTATTTCGCATTGACAAAATCGCTTATTATCACTTGTAATTTATTTCTAGATGCCAGTGATTAATGATTATGGTATCTACCAATAAAGGTCGTTTTATTTCCCCTCTTTAGATGTGGATGCATTTTTCATTTTCTTGCTTGATTGCACTGACTATAACCTGTGTTATAATATCGGATAGAAAAGGTGATAATGAACATTATTATCAAGCATTTCCTTTGCCACCTCTCTCCTCTCTACAGGCATATTAGGATGCTTGATGTTGTTCCACACCTTCTTTTTATTTTGTAACTTTTTTCTCTGGTTTCCTTTTGGATGGTTTCTTTTCCTGAATGTGCATTAATCTCTCCTTCTGCAATGTCTATTCTATTATTAATGCATATCTCATATTACTCATACATTTAAAAAATTGATTCTGATCCTTTTTATATCTTCAGTCTTTTATTTACCTTATAAATATATGGAATACAATTATGTTTTAAGATTCTTATCTTTAATTCTAACATTTGTGTCATTATGGTTGACTGATTCATTCGTTTTATGAGTCCTATTTCTCTGCTTTTTGTATGCTTGGCACTCTTTGATTGGATACCAGATATTATGAATTTTACTTTTTGGGTGCTGAATGTTTTCAGATTCTTATATCCTTTAGCTTTTTTCTTGAATGTAGATAATTTCTTTGGAAACAGCTTGATTGCTATAGGTTTTGGTTTTTAAGATTTGTTAGATGAGGCCAGAGCCATGTTTAATCTGAGGCTAGTCACTCCCCGCAACTGAAGCAAGACCCATTTTAGTACTCTACACAATCCATGGCTTAGGAACCTCCTCCAAGGTGGATGGTGAAAACAGGCATGATAGATAGATGCCAAGCACTGTTCTCTCTCATCCTTTAGTACTGTCCTTCCTGCGGCTTTGGTTAGTCTCCTCACACACTTGTACTGACCCATTCTATTGCTGAATCCTCTAGGGAATCCTTTGCAGATTTCTATGGTTCTTTCTCTGTGCAGTTATTTCCTTTCTGGTACATCTAGGGTCAACATTACCCGGAGATTCTCAAAAGGAAGTCCCGTTTCATATATAACATGTATCTCTGGTAGGCCTGGGTGATACTGGTTTAGTCTTTCAGAAATCCTCCTGTTGAAGGTGATTTCTAAATTGCCTAAGCTCTCCAGGATAGCTAGCTCTGATTAAGAGATGCCACCTCATTTGTAACTGGACCAGTGTGTGCAGTGAGGTCATTGTATCTAAGCGCTCATGTTTGATCACAGATGGAAACTGACCCCTTACTGCACTCCTAAATTTGTACCATGTGACCTTACAAGTCACAAGACAGGAGTGACTACTGATTTCCAATACATGCTCATATTTAAATATTTGTCTTTCATTTTTAAGCTGATGTTAACATATATATATTTTTAATATTTTAGAAACAGGCCCTTATAGAGAAAAAAATGGCTTACCATTTACAAAAAATGCAAGAAAATGGCTTTAAAGGAGAAGATATGAGGAACGACACGTTTCATTATAGAGGACAAGATGGAAGATACTGTGAACGTGAGATATTAAAAGCTAATGGAGCTATGTAGAAACGCTTACATATATATATTGATTATTTATATATTGATGTAAAAATCCTTTTGTAAAATTCTGTTTGCTTACAATTGCTATCTGCTTAGTGCTAGGCACAGTTTTAGGCATTTATTATAGTTCAAGTTGAACTATAAACACATAAAACTTTTGTGTTCTGTTGTTGTAAAAATTAAAACCAAGTAAAGTAATCTTACCAAGTGGTTCAGTAGACAAGCTTGCATATACTGCAGTTCTAACCAACTTCCCTATGCTAAAACTAATGTGTTTTGTTACTGAAACTTTAAAAACTTGTGTGTACGATTGCTATCATATACCAACATAGTAATGTACCGGGTTGCCAGTCAGAAAGGACAGTGCCAGAAGAAAGGGGGAGAGGGAGGAAGGAAGTTGGGGAATAAGGATGGGAGGAGGTAGAGAAGAAGGGAAAGTAAGGAAAGGAAAAAAGGTGGAAATGAAAAAGGAGGGACATCAAGTCACGACTCTACTATGCCCAATCTCTACCAGCTTTCTTTTATTTATAACATTAGAAAAAATAATGAGTATTAGATTGAATTCATTGAAGTTATTAATTACAATTTCGTTGTTAGAATGCAAAAATGTAGACTTGCTTTAATTATCATGACTATGTAGTATCAGGAAAGAATAAGATCATCTTCCATCTCATCAATCCTCTCTCTCTCCCATCAATCCTGTTTCCAGGTGAGAGTAGATTGCATCCTTGCATCACTCTAGTAGATTGCTAACTAGTCTCCATTGGCTGTTTTTCCTACCTACTTCAAATCCATTTTTCACGCTACTACTAATTACACTTTAAATCTGTTCTGAGGCTTTCTTCAGGCCCCCAAATGTAAAGATCCCCAATACCTCTTAAATGAAGCTCAGACTTTTGAGGCAACCATTGACCATCACCTTTAGCCCAACTCAAATCTAACTTCTAAACTTAACTTCATACCACCTCCTTGAGGAAGGCAGCTATGATTTCGGAGTGATGTGCATGGGCTCTGGAGACAAACTGCTGAAGTCCAAGCCCTGCTTTATCATCATCTAGCCATGTAAATAGCCTGGCCAAATAACCTCTCTGAGCTACAGTTTCATCATCTGAAAACAAAAATAATACTCCTAAATTCTCATAAAGATCTCAAAAGCTCTGGCCCAATGTAAGCACTCAATTTATTTCATTGTCCAATCAAATGAGACTATGGACCATTCCTAAAACACAAGTAACTTCTCTGACTTCTGTGCCTCTCTTCATCAAGTTTTCTCAGCCTGCAGCGATGTGTTCATCGTCCATCTATCCCAATCCCACAATTCCTTTAGCTCAGCTATCAAGGACACTCCACAAAGTCTTTCTTAATAATAATCCTTATTGGAAGATTCTTCTCCTTTGAACCCTTTATAGTACTTTGTATCATTCTCAATACACTTATTACATACTTCCCACTGTCTTAATCACCTGTAATAGTCTAACTCCCACTTTTGTGTTCACAGAATAGTACGGCTACGTGAGTGTATGTGTGTGTGTATGTGTGTGTGTATTTGCTAAATGGACTAATTCAATCTATTCAGCTCATTGAAATAATGACAACAATCTCATGTTTTGGGAAAGAAACCACCTTAGGGGCACCTGGGTGGCCCAGTTAGTTAAGCAGCTGACTCTTGGTTTCAGCTCAGGTCATGATCTCCCAGTTGTGTGATCGAACCTTGAGTCAGGCTCTGGGCTCAGTGTAGAGTCTGCCCCAGATTCGCTCACCCTCTCCCTCTGTCAAATATATAAATCTTAAACAAAAAATAGAGAGAAAAGAAATCACTTTAGCAACAATATGTATCCCTACATCTTCAACTGTTAACTTTCCCATTTACTAGGAAGAGAGGTTCAACTAGACATTTTAGACATTGGTTACCTTAAAACCCCTTTTTTGAAGATGTTAATGAACTTATGTTGTCAAGGTGACAAGACTATCTACTTTGCAAATGAAATTGAATTACCATTCTGAGTAACATTGTCATCTTCCACTAAGTAGACAGTTTCCAGAGGGACGGAGAACGAGAGGGGAAGGGAATACGAGGTGAATTTGCTTCAGTGGGGAGACAGATCACTCTCACATCACATCTCTAATGAAAACCCACTGAGTGCACTTGATGTGAGGAGACTTTGCCCTCCTTAAACAGTCAGAAACAGGAACTACAACTGGGTCTATCACAAAGGAGGAATATGCATACAGTTGCTTGTGCCAGGCTGGGGGGCACATCCAGGAAGTGCAACACTCACTGGGGGCTGACAGGTCTCCAGCCAGTAGCTACCTTGGTTGGTATGCATCTCCACAGATGGGAAATGACATGGTACGGGGGTCTGCATGTAGCTTTTCTCTCCACCAGAAGAAAATTCCATCCTTCCAAGTGTATCTCTTAACCCAAAGTGATAATATTTCAAGAGTGTCTTCCCATGTCATATCTCTCTGGCTCCTCTAATACCACACCCCATCCCACATACAAATTAGCATAAGGCTCACTTCTTCTTGGGGATGAAAAAAAATAGTCTATCTTGAGAATTCATCATCACTATCATTAAAAATAAATATCTTATTACATTTCTTTAAGCGTATTCTCTAAAGAAGAAAAAGAAGATTTATGACAACATGAACTTAGTTTACCCTGTTGGTGACCAGAGAGCAAATAAAGCAGTAAATGGTAATTGAATATTTTGATAAGAAATACTAAGTAATAATTTTGGGAAAGACTGAGTTTGGATAGCACTGTTTGCTTAGATGCTTTAAATGCTTGAATCTTCTGTTTTCTGTTGTCAAGTGACTGAGGAAGAGTGATCCCTACCAACAATGACACAACCTCTATGGGTTTCAGAATTTGATCTCTATACTGATTTAGTGTTCTAACCCTAACATTATGTCCTTGTTTTAGAAAAATCAAATGTACAGTCTACTGATGTTAAATAAGTGGGGTATACACATATACACACACACCTAACAAACTGCAAAATAGTTTTAATAATGTTCAAAATGATTTTAGAAAACTCTGAAATAGGTCAGAAATGAACTCCAAAGCCACTGTGAACTCTACTCATACTATATTACTTGATGTTGTCTCTTACAGCTCACTGGACTAAACCAGGAACCCAAATGACAGCATTAAACTCCTCCAAATAATACACTATCAAAAGTGTGAGATTATTCAAAATTGAACAATCTGAATTATCAAATTTCCAGGGAAAAAGTAAAGCGTAAAGAGTTAAAATTCCTTTGGCTTTATCAGTTCAAATCTAAAACAAACAAAAAAAGGTCCAAAATCTTTCCTCCCTGATAATGTGATTTGATTAGTCTTAATCAAGAATTAGAAACCTGGGGAGCCACAGGGTGCCTTAGCGGAGGCTGTCTTCCACTCTTAGGACCATGAGGTAGACTTAATTCAACTCTAAGTTTCATGGGTCCTATTTTTAAAGCTTAAAGACTTTTTTTTTTTTTGGCACCAAAGTTATTATTACCATGTACAAAATTAGGACAACACCAGCCCACCTCTACTAAGTATAGACAATATAAACTTACTTTCCATCAATGAACCCTGAGTATGAACTCTGTAGAGTATCACAGCTTTTATATAGTTCTATGGCCAATTTGCCCTGTGTTTTGTGGTTGGCAGCTCCCCAATCAGAGTTGTGAGCCCTGAACTCTATTCCTTGCTTCTGATCTTGTGTCTGTATTTTCTTATGTCCTCGAAAAAAGTCCTGACATGTTTACCTTGATTTTAAATCACCTCAGGCAAAATGGAATTTTTTTTTTCGTATAATTGCATCCAATCACATGTATGGATTTGTGTGATCTCTACCACAGTCACACAGGATTCATACAATCACACCATTCCAAAACTTTCCTTTTCCTGTCATACCTTGCTCCCTCCCATTACTAACCCTAGGTAACCACTGATCGTTCTTCATCACTCTAGTGCTTTTTCCCTTAGAGCATGTCTTATAAATAGAATCCTATAGTATTTGACGTTGTGATAACGTCTTCTTTCACTCGGCGTTCAGAATTTATTCAAGTTATTGCAGGTATTGATCATTTACTGATCATTTACTACTAGTATTCGATAGTATATATGCACCAGAATTTTTGTGTACATTCATCAGTTGAAGGACATTTTGGTTGTTTCCAGGTTTGGTGATTATGAATAGAAAAAATCAGAAGTGTTTACAAGTCAGATTTTTGTGTAAACAAGGGATCGTGGAGTCGGATGGTGAACGTATGCTTAAGTTTGTGAAGAGCTGCCCAACTGCTTTCCCGAATGCCTACACTGTTTTGCATTCCTATCAGTAGCGTAGGAGAGATCCATTTGCTATGCAGTCTTGCAACCATTAGTATTATCAGCAATTTTTTAATTTTAGTCTCTCTAGTAGGTGTAGTGGTGACTCATCCTGATTTCCGTTTCCATTTCCTTAATGGCTAATGATGTTAATATCTTTTCATATGCTGTTTGCCTTTTGTAAATCCTGCTCAGTTCAGTTATATGTTGAGGGGTTTTTTGCTCATCCTTTATCAGGTAGTTTTCTTACTGTCAAGTTTAAGGAGTTACTTATATATTCTGAATACAAGTGTTTTCCAGATTGCAGTTTGAAAATATTTTCTCTCCGTCTGACTTACCATTTCATTTTCTGTTCCAGTCATCAATTAATGTGTCTATCTCTTTGCCAGCATTGCCCCATCTTAATTATTGCAGCTTTTCACTCTCTTAAAATCAGGTAATATAATTCTACTACCTTTATTTTTTCCCTCAAAATTTAAGGACTTTTAATTCATTTGATTTTGCATATAAATTTTGTGATCAGCTTGTCTGCAAAAATTATGCTGGGATTTTTTTAAATGAAGTACATTAAATCAATCTATAGATCATTTTGAGGAAAAAAGAAATCTTTACAGATCTTGGTCCTCCGATTCATGAACATAGTATCTCTTTCTGTTTGTTTGGGTTATACTTGATTTCTGTCCCAAGTGTTTATATAGTTTTCAGCATAGAGATCTTGTATGTGTTGTGTTATACATAAGTACTTCATTTTTTGGTACTATTATACATGACATTCTTAAAATTTGTTTTTCAATTGTCTATGACTTTTTTTTAAGATTTACTAATTTATTTTAGAGAGAGAGGGTACTCGAGATAGAGGAGGGGCAGAGGGAGTGGGACAGAGAGAAACCCCAAGCTGACTCCCTAATAAGTTGAATGTGGAGCTTGATCTCATGACACTGAGATCATAATCTGAGCTGAAATCAAGAGTAGGACGCTCAACTGACAGCCACCCACGTAACCATGTCCATGACTATGCTTCCTTTGTACAGATTTTTTTTTCCCCCAGTGGCTGTTCCAGATAACAGTGTACTTAGCTTTTCACAATGAACTATGAATAAATATTCACCCTTTAAATGGAATATGGAAAGCTTACCACTATATATGACCCCTTATCCCACCTTCCCTTTGTTATAGTTGTTCTACATATTACATCTATTCATCAAACATCCACTCGGACAATGTAATAAGTTTTATTTTAAATAAGTAGAAGACTAGCTTATTCTATTACTCAGATAGTTACCATTTCAAAAGCCCTTTAATTTCTGATATCCCAGGTTTCTCTCCCATATCATTTTTTTCAATCTATAGAACTTCCTTTTAGCATCTCTTTTAGAACAGATTCTCTGGCACTGAATCATCTTAATTTCCATTTTTATCTAAGAGTGTCTTTATTTTACCTTTCTCCTTGAATGATAATGTTTTCATTTGATATAGAATTGTGTAAGTTGACATTTTTTTTTCCAGAACTTGAAAACTGTTATTTTATTTTATTGTATTTCCTGGTGCTGATATCAGCCGTAATCGAGTTGTTGATGCTCTATAAGTAAGGTGACATTTTTCTCTGCTTGTTAAGATGTGGGAGGGGGGGGTGCTAAATAGTTGTTAGCAACTTGATTCTGATACATTTTGATATGGATTTCTTTTTCTCCCTCCATTTTCCCTGACTTTCCTTAAGCTGTAAGTTCATAGCTTCTGCCAAATTTCTTTTAAGCAGGCTTCCTTCTCCCACAGAAAGAAACACTATCTAAATCTGGTGATTGCTATAACCATCATTTTTTCAATATACTTACAATGTGAATGTATATCCTTAAACTACACATATATATAAACACAGATACCATTAAACTATTTTAATGTGACTTATATGCTGTTCTTCCCAGTCTTAGGTGACTTGCTTTTTACACTCAGCATTATATTTCAGAAGTTTTATCTCTGGGCTGCCTGACATTTTATTTCATTTCACTACTGATCCTATCCCATTGTGTGAATATACCACAATTTACACATACATCTGTTTTCCTATTGATGCAAGTATCTGTTATTTGAACAATATTGCACTGAACATTCATATATGTATGTTCATATATATTATATATATATATGAATACTCATATATATATAAAATCTCCTCATACTCATAGACAAGAGATTCTCCAGGGGTTGTATGTCTAGATACACGAGTTCTGGGTCATGTTTCCTCTACTAAGAAGTTATCTTTTCATATCTCTTGTCCATTTTTCCTACTGGGTTTTCTTTTTTCCTATGGATTTGGAAGATATTTAAAGCTATATTAGACATTTTTCTATTATATACATAAATATAGTATAATAAATAACTTCTAATTTGTGATTTTTTTTTCTGTTCTTTCTTTTTATCTTTTGATGATGGAAATTCTTAATTCAATATGGCTGATGTTAATTTTTTGTCTTATTTGGAGCACATATTCCCAGTGTTGTTAATTATTTTTTTTAGCTTTTCTTATGGAACATTTCAAACATAAATAAAAACCAGCAGTTCCTGGTTTTTAATGTGCCTATCATTCAAGTTGGACATCCAATCGTGAATAATTTTGTCAATGTCCTCAACCTTTCTCTGCTGCCTTGTTGTTCCAAAGCTCATCCCATCAAGATGTAAATAGTAACTAAAAGATATTTTAAATGGGTAACAATACCATTATCACATGGCACAAACAATTCTTTAGCATAACAAAATATTAAATCACTCACCCCCAACCCTGCCCTCCCTGGCAAGGATTAATCTGTTCTCTGCATCTGTGAGTTTGGTTTGGGCTTACTTGTTTTATTTTTTAGATTCCACACATGAAGTGAAATCATATTGTATTTGTCTTTCTCTGACTTGTTTCACTTAGCATAATGCCTTTTCTACACATAAAATCATGTTATTCACAAATAGTGACAATTTTGCATCTTCTTTTCCAATTTTGATGCCTTTTGTTTCTCTTTTTTGCCTAATCGGGGTCTCAGCAGGTCCCTTAAGCAACCCATAAATTTTTTTAATCTATCTTTTAAAAATCCTTTTTTTTTTTTCTGCTCTGGGTGAGTGGTGCTGCCCTGTATTCTAGATCCCTAGCCCTTCCTTCTGGTTCATCCAGTCTGCTGTGAACCCCTCGAGTGTCTTCTTCAGTTCAGTTATTGTATTCTTCAGCTCTATGGCTTATGTTTGGTACTTTCTTATATTTTCCCTCTCTTTGTTGATCCTTCTGTGTTCATCCATCTTTCTCTCAAGATCCATGAGCATCTTTATGACTATTACTTTGGCCTCTTTATCAGATAAATTACTTATGTCTGTTTCATTAAAGGTTTTGTTTTTGGAGGCTTTTCTTATTCTTTCGTTTGGAACACATTTCCTCATTTCCTCATTTTGCTTGATTCTCTGCTTCTATGTTTGAGGCAAAACAGCTCTCCCAGTCTTACGGGCATGGTCACAAGAAGATTGGGGGTGTGTTTCATCTGTTATCTGTGCAGCATCCCACCAAGAACTGTCTCTCTGACTGTTTCAGTCCCAGGGGCCCCAAAATGCAGGACCCCTTGGCCTCTGGAGACAGGCATTCAAAGGGTGCCTCCTGTGAACGGTGCATACTGCTAGCTTTGGCAGGGCCACAGGGTGGCATGGGGGCAGGCAAGCCCAACCACTGGCTTTCGTGGGGCAGGGCCACCGGAGTGGCACTAGCAGGGTAAAGAGACTACAAAAAATGGCATCTGGCATTACCAGCACTTAGCAATGTCGGAGAGCGTAAAATGGCAGTTACCAGCACCTCCTTCCCTGAAGAGAATTGGAACAGACCTCTGCCCTTCCAGCAGGTGCCATAAGAATAGCTGGGGGAACTCCTTCCTGTATGGTCTAAGTGCTCTTCAGCCTGCTGCTTTTGTGCTGGGTCCCAGGGTAAGCAGTCTGTGCACAAGCCCTTTAAGAACAGAGTCTCAAGTTCCTAATGCTCTTTGAATCTCCTGGACATACGCCATGTTAATTTTTAAAGCCAATCACCATACTTTTTTTTTTTTTATAATGTTCATTATTATTTTTAGTACTACCTATAGACTTCTGTTGTGCTGTTACCTCTAATTTTCCTGATGCTCCTCTATCTAGTGCAGGTCCCAAGGGTTAGTAGGGAGCTCAGACTCAGGGATGTGCTCCATATTTGTGAAATCCCTCTCACCTGCGGGTTGTTGCACTGGAGTAGGGGATGGGGGGTGTCGGGTGGAGCATGCCTCTGCCTCTCCTCCCAACCCATGTGTGGCCTTTTATCTTTTGTCGTGGAGGAACTGTTGGGCTAGCTTTCAGGTCTTCTTCAGAAAGAGTTGTTCCAGATGTAGCTGGAGATTTCCTGTGTCCAGGGAGGAGATGAAATCGGGGTCTTCTTATGCTGCCATTTTGCAGGTTCAATTTCTCCGACAATACTGATTCCTAGATGGTGGTGAGTCCTTCCATCAGGAGGCGTAGAATATCTCCTTTTTCTCTTTGTAATGTTAGCAGCCATTTATGTTCAAGGCCTAGATCCAGGAATTAATTAGGGATTGCAAAACTGGGATTTTAATTCTGTCATTCATTCTTCATAGATTAACTGGAATACTTGTATAAAATAAACTTCCTCTTAACTACTCTTTGGTTAGGTGTAGTACAGGATAGTGGAGAAAAGCAACTCAATGCTTAATATTTTACCATCATTTATCAGTTTTCAGAGTAGTAAATTGTTTCAGTAGCATCCTCCAACAATGAGCAATTAGCTTTGTTTTATGTCAGTATGAATTTACAGATTTAAATAAATTCAGTGTGTCTCAATATAATTCTGTTATTGTATTAATGCTGAAATTGTGATAGCTTTAGCCAGTGGGATCTCCCTTTAGGATGATGACTCTTGAGCCCTTTGTGACATAACTCTGATGATTTTTGATAGCTTCCTTGCTATCTGAGAAGACAAGATTATTCAAGCTTATCTTGTATACGTTCAATTGCTTCAACATCATTCAGTTTCACTGGCATTTTTGTAAAGATAAAGTGAACATTTATAAATGATAAGTAGATAGACAGACCTACTTGTGGGCAGTCTCCTGTTTTATTTATCTATTTGTTCTTATATGAATACAGTGTTCTCTGCATCTTTGGGATGATCATCTCAATTTTTTTGTCTTTTAATGTTGTTAATCATTTTGACTTATTTTTAATGTTAAATGTTAAACCAGTCCTGCATTCTCAGGATTAACCTTACTCATTCATTATGCACTATCTTTATCATATATTGTTAAATTCAATTTATTTTATTTATAATTTTTGCATTTTTGTTCATGGGAGGATGTTGACTGAGGTTTTCTTTTCTTGTAATGTCTTTTAATGATCGTAGTATCAGAGTGATCTTGATCTCAAAGTATAACTTGGGATAAGAGTTCATTCCTCTTCAATTTTCTGGGAGAGTCTGTGTGGAATTTTTGTTTTCTTCCTCACATATTTGGCATATAAAAGAGAAATTAAATCATTTGAGCCTGGAGTTTTCTTTCTGGACATTTTTTTAGGAATACATTCAATTTCTTTAATAGATATGTAGTTCTTTATATCATCTATTTATTCAGGAATGAGATTAATTTGTGTTTCTCAAGGAATTTGTCTTTTGTATGTAAATTTTTAAACATACTGCCATACATTTTTTTATATTATTCATTATTATTTTTAGTACTATCTATAGACTTTTGTTGTGCTATTATCTCTAATTTTCTTGATGCTGAAAACTTGTATCCTCTCTTTTTTCCTGGTCAATCTGGATATCACTTATTTTGAACTTTTAAAAAAAGTCAGCTGTTAGTTTCATTATTTTCTCTCTTTTTTCTTTTTCTTTGATCTTTACTATTTTATTTATTTGCTTACTAAATGTTGACAATGATGCGTAAGAATTGAAACTCTAATGCATTGACGAATGGTGTGCAAAAGGTATAGCCATTTTGGAAAACAAAAGTTACACATACAGTATGATCCAGTCATTCCACTACTAGATATTTACCCAACAGAAATGAATACACATGTCCACACATGACTTGTACATGAAAGCTCATAAATATCTATTGTGAGAGGCCAAAATGGAAACAACCCAAACAAGAGGTAAATAGATAAAAAATTGTGATGTATCCATATAATAAAACACTTCTCAGTGGATGAAAAAAAATAAAGGTATTAGAAAAGTTATTTTGATTGCAGTGATAGTTCCACAGTTGTAGATATATTTTAAAATTGAAGAAAACTTTCAATTTAAATAAGTATAGTTTATTGTATTTCAATTACACTTCAATAGGTTGCTTTAAAAAAAAAAAAACAACTATGGTGTTTCTCTCTCGCTTTTAGGACCTACAGCGAATGTCATTTATCAATGTCTAAGTACTTCAAAGACTGTTAACAAAAAAACAGCAAATCCAGCTGGTCTGTCAGATGTACAAGTTAATGATACTGGACAAAAGGTATAAAATTCTGTCTCCAACTTTTGTATGGTGATTTTCTAGTTAAGTTTTCACTTCCATGACCTATCTTCTTCACTAGCATGATACTGACTGACTAAGGATATTAGGATCTATTCATGAGGCCAGATCTTTCCTTTAGAATATTGAGTCACTTTGTGATATAGCAGAAACTAATCCAAACATTTAGTAATTGCAATAATAAGAGCTACAATTTGTTGAACATCTACTGTTGGCCAAGCCCTGTGCTAAACCAGAAAGAAGGGGAAATAAGGAAGTTGGGACATATAAGATAAAAAGATGAATAAAACATAATCACTCCGCTTGAGGATCCATTGCCTGATGAGACAGACAGACACAGAAAAATGTCATCACAATGAAATGATTTTGGAAAAATGTTTGCTAAGCTGTAGGCTGGATTGGAATGGGTTATATTTTATTTCCCTGAAACAGATTGAATGACTCTAACTTTTGAGAACCAACTATTGAATGGATTACTATACCTTTAAACAAAATATGGAATACTAGAAAAGGAACAACTTGTACATTGTTATATATTGAACTCAATTTTAAACTAGTTAAGTTTGAGATCCCTATGTAAGATCTTCCAGAAGGAGACAATTTGCATGTAAAAGATAAGAGGATAAATGGGGGGGGGGATTTTTATAAATTTGGTTGATTGATAGAGGCAAAATTTCTCTTAGAAGTAGTTACTAATGAATGTTTTTCTCTTTAATGTACCATATAGAAAGAGAAAATAACTCAAAAATCAAGTAATTTTGATGATAGAGGTAAGAAAGTAGAAAGCAATCATACTTGTTATTTTATTAAATTCATAATCATAGTCTTATCATGTAGCTTTTCAAGTTGTTTTACATGATTATAAAAACCATGATTATTCTATACAATGCTTTACTTTCCAAAATAATTTGTGAACATAGATATTATAATTGGGTTATATATTTTAGTGATTGCTTGTTGAGTATGACTTTTGAATTTTGTAATCTGTGGAAAAATTAGGGTCCATGCTGGGGCTGTTTTTACTGCTAGACCATATTACTGATTTACTGGAATTCAGAGAGTTCTAGGACAGAGAACCATCTCCAGAAAGGTCCTCATACTCCACTGCCATCAATTCTCCATAAACAATACAACTTATTTCCCATCTCCTCTTCAGTGCACTACACATTGGCTAAATTTTTCTGTGCCTTGTGAGACTCCTGAAAGTCACTAAAAATACTTCTGTGCATATCCTACGTATACATACAGAAGATATTAGACACCCCCATCCAGTGGCCAATGATCACCTCAAATTCAAAAGAGTATCAAACTCATCATCTTCCTGGTCCTCTTTGTGTTTTCACCCAGGCACAAAATATGAATTATCTTTGACTCTTCTTTTTTGTATTTGCATCCCAAAGTTGCCACTTTCTGTCTAATTTACCTCCTTAATTTCTTTTGCTCTTTCCTATTTTTTCATTCCCACAGCTTCTACCCTTGTTTCTTTCATCCTTGACTATTTGAGTGACCTTCCTCCATTCTACTCCTCCTCTTTTTAATGCACCATAAATTTTACTGTGAAAGCAATCTTCCCAAAACACAGCTTTGGTTCTTCCCCTATCCAAGTAGTGGGTGGTTTACCACTGCAGACTGAGTGAAATGAAAACAACTAATCCTGGGAGTAGTCCATGTTTCATTATAGGGATTAAGTGGCCTAATAGTAAATAAATTAGGATCAGAGGTCAAGGATTTCAGACATGTCTCTGAAGGCTAGAGTGAACCATTGGAAATTTGTAGTTAGTGAACATTTAAAAAGGTTATTCTTGGAGATACTTCTCTTTAAGTCAAATATACCCCTAATTGTGGTAATTCAGTGATTGCGGCAGCTCGGCCGAGAGAGCACTAGATTAAATCTATTCATTAGCATTCACCCTTGTTCCAGAAATATGATCTTCTCATATGTAAAGTTATCTCTTCTTTCTCTAGGAAATGTACACATCTCAGCTCAAAATTCAGTTGTTTCACCTCAAACTTCCCCCACAAGAAATTGTCCAAAATCTTCACCGTCTTACCTGGATCCTCCAAAAGATGAGGTATGTAATATTTCTCTTGCTCTAAATGCAAGTAGAGTAAATGAAATACGGTCTTATGATCAGCATTGGTATAAAACCTTTCGTCATGAAGTGACCATACCAACCACTTCACTCCCTGAAATTAGCCATACCATAACAAAATTTTAATAGCCCTAGGATAATCTTCCTAAACATAAGCTACAACATTGGCGCTCACAGTGCATACCCACAGCCCTCAGAGGAAGTATTAATTTGGCCTTTGATTGGGCTTTGACTAGTACTGATGGATTGTTCAGAGATAGCCATGCTACCTGTCCTCTTTTTGCTTTTGACTGGCCATCAGTCACCTGCTATTGGAAAGTTCCTAGCAAAGATTCAAAGATTGTGATATAAACGAGAATTTTTTTCTCTGTGAGTTGCCTACTTTGTGACAGGAGTCAAAAACCACATCATTCCATTCCATTAGTAGCACAGCATGAATTGGTCTAAATATGCTACAGAGTTCACGTGATTTGAAAATGGCAATTTGCTAGGTTCTTTCCAAATGAATTCTACTTGAATAGGGTAGGAAGTGGCATCATTTTCTGTTTCTTCTAATGCACGATAATTGACAGACTCTGTTATGCATAACTTCTAAGACGTATGTTTACCACAACATGCTTGTCTGACACGCAGCCTTATTGTAAACATTTTGCAGGTCAGTGTTCTACTACATCGATATCCATTTTATGTAGGCTAAGAGTCAATAAAAGAAATTTCTTAAACTTCAACATTTAAAATCCTAGTATTGCCCAACAGATTGCAAAAGCTATGTCCTTTACTAAACAAACAAACCTCTTGTAAAAACAGTATCTAAATTTTATTACTGACCTTTTATGGTTAATACATTCGCCACCCATGTGGATCTCAAGTGAATACTAAATGTCCACCAAGTCCTAATTTATTATGAGAAATAGCATGGCCATTTTTTTTTTATTTTTTTTAAATAAATTAATTTTTTATTGGTGTTCAATTTACCAACATACAGAATAACACCCAGTGCTCATCCCGTCAAGTGCCCCCCTCAGTGCCCGTCACCCAGTCACCCCCACCCCCCGCCCTCCTCCCCTTCCACCACCCCTAGTTCGTTTCCCAGAGTCAGGAGTCTTTATGTTCTGTCTCCCTTTCTGATATTTCCCACACATTTCTTATGCTAAGTATTACACTCTGCTTCTGACATGTTGTGCACAGCCTATCACTGTCGGAAAATGTATTTCTAGGGGCCTATGTTCAGCTCTCAGATCTGAGGGGGGAAAAAAATAAGCCTATTTCATGGATTTACCTCCCTCAGCAGGTTGAGTTCCGGAACAAGTCTAGAGAACAACACGTCTTCTCTGCTTCAGCTCTACTTAAACCTTTCTCCTATTGTAGCTTTGTTAAAAATAATACTAATAACGATGCATCCATTCTTTTGTCCATTGAGTTGATGAACTTACTAATCAGTGCATTCTACAGAAAGTTAATTTTAGGATGCCAGTGAGTACTGCTGTGTAGGAAAGAGTTAACGTAGCAGGCTTGAGACTGCTGTCTTTAGAAGGGCCTGCTTTCAAGGTTGCCCTTGGCTAGTGTCTGGGAAGTTAGCTTTTCTAACAGTCCCCAAGTGATATGGAACGTCCCCTCACTGAATAGATGGTGCACTATATTGCAAATACTGTGATTTTTGCTGAACATCTGATTTCTTTTTAGGAAGCTGGAATCTTGATAGGCACTAAGGCAGAGGGTGTCCTCATGACCAGCCTTCCATAAAAACTTTGAGTGCTGAGTTTCTAATGGATTTCTCTGGACATAAACATTGTACATGCTACTGTATATATATATTTTTTTTTTCTTAAAGATTTATTTATTCATTTATGATAGACATAGAGAGAGAGAGGGAGGCAGAGACACAGGAGGAGGGAGAAGCAGGCTCCATGCCGGGAGCCCGATGACGTGGGACTTGATCCCGGGACTCCAGGATCGCTCCCTGGGCCAAAGGCAGGCGCCAAACCGCTGAGCCACCCAGGGATCCCCTACTGTATATATTTTTTTCAACTGCTAGAGAAAAGAGCATACTCATGTGTTCTCTCACAGTAGGGAATGAATATAAGAAAAATTGTGCATAGATTTTTCCAGACTCAGCCTGTGTCTTTTCTCCCCTTCTTTATCCTATAGTGTATCCTTTTACTGTAATAAATCTTAGATGTGAGTACAACTATATTCTGAGTCCTATGAGCCTAAGCATATCACCAAATGTGTGGGCGGTCTTATGGACCTCCCATGATACAACAGTGAACTTTTAAATACTGTAAATAAATATAACATAAACATCACAAAATGTGTGCATTTAAAAAAAAACTGACATTTTAGAAGAGTTCTCAAAATTTTAAGTTTCTATATTTTAAATATAGAATAATTATTGATGTTCAAATCCTGGGGAGAAAAATCCTTTGAGGATGTTTGTTTGTTGTTTGGATTATGCAGAAGGGGATAACTGCTGACTGTAATGGAAGATTAAACAAGAGCTCAAGCTACCTCTGTGAATCAGGTAAACATCAATAATAGCTATTGAGTAAGTCATGTAATCTCTTAATTCATTTTTTCAACTAACATTTATTGAGCTCCTGCTTCATGCCTGGTATGGTGCTAAATATTCTTTGAAGGTTTGGTACAAATCACCAGCAAAATATTTAACCTGGTCCTGGTTCTCTTAGTGAGAAAAAAATTTAAACCATATATCTAATTAGATGTGAAACTACATATTTTGTTTCTTTTTGTTTTCACAATTTACACTTTACTTGTAAATTTACTTATCTGAATTTTCCAACTTCCAGGCATAAAGTTATCGTATATCCTATGCATGTGGGTCAGATTATTGGAAGGCAGTACAGCATAATGAGTAGGAACATATATTCTGACACAATTACTTAAGTTGAATCCACACACCAAAACTAAAAATTTACATCTGGCCAAGTTATTTAATTTTCCGTTCTTTGTTTTTTTTTCCACCTATAAAATGAGAATGTCATGTAACCCAAATTCACCTGCCCAATCACTGGAAAGGCCAATAATGAAAAGAAGAGTTTTGATAAGGAAGGTACTTAATTGTTTTGTGGACTGACAACATAGCCTTTAAGGTAGCAGATTTTTGAAATATCTACAAAATTGCTTTATTGGCTTAGCACACATGATCAAGTTTATTATATGTTCTGATTAATTTATTATATGTTCTGTGTGGTTGAAAACAATAAATATTACCAATTTGGTGGTGCCATGTTCTAAATATTTCCATTCAATCAAGACGTTGAATTGTGTTGTTCAAATGTTCAATATATTTATTTTATTTACTCAGTTCTGATACTATTATAGCTACATCAGCTTTCAGTCTTGAATCGTTTTATGTATAGATGTGGCTTTTGTAAACACTCTACCCCTGCATCTTGTTTTATTTTTATTGTGTATTGGAAATTTGCTTTTAACTGAATTTAAGCTATTTACAGTTATGTTAATTAAACCGTTAGATTTTTACTGCCTTATTGGTGCTTTTGCTTTGTTATGCTTTTTTATATTTTGCTTTAATTTCTCCTTTCTTGCTTTGTTTCAGAATATTAAACTTATTTTTAATCCATTTTTCTCTCTACTGTTTTAGAAACTGTATGCTGTGTATATTCCTTTTGACAATTATCCGAATTCTGGAATGTATAAAGTAAAAGTCAAAGTTAAAATAATTAACTTCTAAACCACCATCTCATATCATATTTAACCAATAATTTAGTTTTTATTATTTTTTACCAGCTAAATATTGTTCTGATTTTTGAACAGTCAGGTTTTGTTTATATTTGTACATGTTTACCAATAGTTTTTTGTTCACCATTCCTTTTTGCATTTCCTACTTTATAGAATCACCTTCATTCTTCCCTAAGTAAATCCATTCTTTAGAAATGTCATCAGTGAATGTGTTTTGGGAATAAATCGTCAGATTTTATTTGATAAAGTTCCATTTTACCATGTTCTAGGACATAATTATGGCTGGGTATATAAGTTCTTAAGGGCAGTTATTTTTTTCTTGGTACTTTAAAGACATTGCTCTACTTAAATGTTCTACTTTTTCTCTAATAATCCCTGTGTGAGTGATTCTCCCTCTCCCCTACCCACACACACTTCAGTCTGCTTTTAAGGTCTTACTTTTGCTTTTCTGCAGTACTACTATGATGAACAGTTCTGGACAGGTTTCAGCTATTTTTCTCTCCTGTATTGCCTCTCCTCACTTTCTTTATTATCTTCTTCTAAAATTCCAGTTACGTATATGTTAGACCTCCGTTTTTTCTTCTACATCTTTTAACAATTAGATTTTTCATTTCTCTGCTGCATTCTGGTTAATTTCTTCAAATTTGTCTTTCAAATCACCAAATCTTTCTTCAGTTTATCTAATCTACTATTTTATCAATTCAATGCATTCTGAAATTTTACTGATTAATTATATATATGCATATATATATACACACACACATATATATATAATTTCTGAAGTTATTTTTCAAATTTTACTAGATTTTTTTGACAAGTTCTTGTCCCATTCTTGTGTTCTCCAATCCCTTCTTTATATATTTAAATATATAAATGCACTCATAAGATATTCCTTATTTGGTAATTCAAATATCTGATATCATTAATGCCTAATTCTAATTTTGTTTTGTTTTGTTTTGCTGCTGACAGTCATGGGGATTTGTTTCTTCATATTTGTCTTTGTGTGTGTGTGTGTGTGTGTTTGTAAGGGGCATCATTGTTTTATGTGAGCTCATTTTTGATAGAAATGTATCCTTGGGAATTCTATGTTTGTATAGTATGTATTGCTCTATAGAACTCAAATTCAACACATTAAATATGTACAGTTTTTTGAATATCAATTATACCTCAATACACCAGTTTTAAAAATGTCCATATGCTTCTGCTAGGCATCTGGAAGAGGTATAAATACAGATTCATTTTAAATTCTCACTTAGAGTTTTAAGACCATATAGTAGATTTGAACCTCAAAGTCATACAGGAATTCATAATCACAGATTATCTCTTAAGAGATATTTTTATTTTTTCCTCTTCTTCCTCTATCCACAGCTGAAGCCAAGACATAGTTTATGTGTGCTGCTACCTCTGTGGCATGAGTTTTTTTTTTTTTTTTAATTCTTCAATGAAAGGTATAGCTCTCCAGCATCCAGTATGTTTTTAGAGGCTCTTACTTAGTTTTGATTCTCCATTTCGTTTGCAGGTATTGCCAATGTTCATAGAGCAAGCATCAGCTTCAAAATTTGCTTAGATTTGTGTTACTCCAGACTTTTTACTGTCAAGGATTTTTTTTTATTGTGTTTCAAAGCTTAGCTGCTTTTAAAAGGATAGTTTTAATATTTTATATAGAATTCTAAGCAAATTTTTCAAATATCTACTCCAGCATACTAATGGAAACAGAAAACTTTTTGTATTTTGTTTTTATAATAGTATTGTCTTCACACTTAATATCTCAGAGATCCGTACTCTCCTAATTCCAGTTACTTCTACCAAACTGAACACACACATAAAAAGTATCTACAAAAACAAATTCAAAAAGGTTCACACAATTTAAGTAAGACTTTTTATACACATCGCTAGAACCTACCGGTTACTCATTTACTGGAAGAAACGAGTTACCATCTAAACTTGACTTTGAACTGGTTCTAATCACTAATACTACTTTCTGAAATTAGGACAATCTTTTTGTTTAAAACTTTTATTCATGTCCATTTTTGCATAATTGACATACACCAATTCAGTATGCCTGTAGAGATGGACAGAAAGACTTCCTCTATCACTTCAATCCAGAGTATTTAACAAAACTCAGTAATAGAATCTTGCTGGATTATATACAGAGCAAGTTAGGTAATACCCAAGTAGGAGAAGATTAATGGCAGACAAATCAATGAATAAATTTTGGTGAACATGTTAAATAATGGACTCAACAAACAAATGTTAGTGAATACTTACTGTGTTATGCGCTGAGGATACAGTGGTAAATTTGTGGCATAGGAAGACAGAAGAGTAAACATTTAATCATGTTATAACGTAATGAGTTTTGTAATAGAACTATGTGTGGAATACTTCAGGCTCACTACAGAAGGATATTTATTTACTTTGGCAAAGGTTTCTAGTGGAATTAACACAAACTGAAGCCTAAAAGACGAGTGGTTAAAAAAGAAGTCATAGGGTGCTCCCAACAAAGGGAATGGCAAAAACAAAGGCCCAGACACATGGAAAATATGACATATTCAGCAAATTATGTCATTCGGGATCTCTGAACCATAGAATATATATGAATATATAGAGACCAGCCAGAGTAGACACTGCAGAGATAAGTGAGAACATCAGATTGTATGGTATATTTTATGCCTTCCTAAGGAATTTGGGCTTCATTGTGGAGAATCTCTGGAGGCTTTTAAACAAGATGCAGTACCAAAGAATAAAGATCTACTAGAGGATATTAATTTCCATTTTACAAGTTGCTGGGGGGAAGAATACAAACTAATTACAATTTTCTTTTTCTAATAAATAGGACCTCCAGTTCATGCCACAGCTCAGGGTACTTTCCCTTCCCGTGTTTTCTCAAATATGTAAGTATCTAAGAAAATTAATGTGTAATTATAAATTAATACTTTAATAATTACATGAGTGCTATTCAAAAGCAAATGATTACATGGACTCCTCTACTAGTTCTACTTGGATTTAGTGAAACTTCTGTCTTTTGCAAACTCTCAGCACTAAGCTTAAATTGTAAAGCAGACAAAGGGAATGTTTTTTGTCTTCCTTCTCTGTCTCCTTATCCCCACTGTGTTTCTACACTTCCCCCTTCACTTCAGAGTCTTCATACGACATTCAAGTATATCCTGCCATAATCCTTCCTCTTCAGGAAATTTCTGAGTTTTGGACCTTGTTACTTTGTTCTTATCTCCTTTGAAATATTTACCATTTCTTAGGCCGTTTGCAATTATTGGCTTCCCAAGGATAGTATGTTAGGTTACTACAAATATTAATGGCTTAACCAATTATTCTTGTCCTAAAGGGTGTTTACAGTAAAATCCCAAATAATGACCTCTGATGATGGAAATTGCGAGTCTCTGGAGAAGAAATTTGGGGGTCCTGATGGATTTTCATTCCTCAAAACTCAATAGCCACTATTTTATTGGTGGTTATAAATGGTTTTTCCAACTCTAGGGAAAAAAACTACTATTTTAGACCCAATATCATCAATTTCTAAAAAGGTAATTTAAAAAATAATGTCCAGGATATACTTTAGAAACCCCAAATCTCTAACAATATGATAGAGCAACGTTAAGTGATGTATGGTGGCAAAGGGTATCAAAATATTCAGGTCGAACTTCCTTGGAGGAAGAATCTTGATTTAGGATTGATGGATGTCAGTTTGACTGACTTACTGAGAGTGCACAGGATATGTAGCGCTGTAATAGATGCAGAAAGAAGAAAACTGACAAGTTCAGTTTAAAGCAATAGTACAAAGTGGAGGAATGACAATCATGTGCACATAATGACCATTTTTATTTTATGTATTGAATAAATACATTTTTATTTATTGGAAATATACTTGCCTCTTCATTAAAAAGGTTAAAAGAGGTTCATAATAAAGTCTCAATTCTTGCCTCTTTATTTTGCCCCCACCCAAGATAACAGAACTACAAAATCATTTGAATCTCTTAGCAAATATTTTGGCTACTCTTTCATTAAAAATGTTAGCTCAGCTAAGATGATTAACTCTACGCATGGCCTGGAGTTTCTTCCCAGTCCCTCCCAAATTGACAGTAGTAAAAACTTTTAGTTGCACGTACCCAGCGTAACCTCAGGTCAGGGTACAAATAAAACAGAACTAACAATCCTTTCTGGTCTGACTCTTCTCGTCATATGCATATCACAGTCCTCTTGTTCTGATTTAAATCAAAATTTCATAAGACTTTATTGTAGAATCATCACATTTGATCTACTGTCCACCTCATCTTCCCTTCTTTTATTGCTTAGTTCTATTTTTCTCTAGTGTTAATACAAAAGGCATACAGGAAGGTTTATAAAATAATAAATGGAAATTCAGGATTAAGAGAATGAACACAAAGCAAATGCCATAACAGTGGGGGTAAACAGAGTTGCCATAATTGTGTACTGCACTTAGATAATAAGTACGTTCACGTTAGTAAGAAGGGAGACATAAGGAGTAATAGAGTGAAGGAGGCAATAAGTCTGCAGCTATGCAGACTGTGGTCAGGAATTTGTAGTTTATTTATTAGGTGGCACTCTGATGGTGTGGATGGGGAATATAATGGTCATATTAGCATGTATGAGAGACAACTCTGACAAATATATAAGAAAAATTGAAGGCAAGAAACCAGGAATCAGTTCTAGAAGTCCATTAGTGACCTGCATTAAGGCTCCATTCTGTATTAGAGAGTAGGCCTAGATCCAAAAGGCTGTAAATGGGAATTTATCAAATGTTATTGAGAAACTCCCATGTTCAAAACAGAATGCTAAATGGTAGGCAGATACCACAATGAACAAAGCCATGATATGAAGGTGGTGTTTTTCAAGGATACCATGGAGCTGGAGAAAAAGGACAGAAATAGGGCAAGTGAAAATTTCACAAAGCTCACTCTTTTTACTTAGATCAACCATTTTTCTTGGATAAACGTTCTTTGAAAAGCTGAAAGTCCTATGGTTAATTTTCAGAGTTCAGAAACTGAAACAAGAATTCTCTAAAGACGTTTGCTATGAAATTATCTTTAAAACATTTTGCCAGTTTTCCCACCGCTTCTATGGAGTAGTAAGTTTTCAGAGCTCCTTGCTCTGCCTTTTTCATACTTCTTCTGGTTATTACAGTTGTTCAAAGTGGGCTTCATTAAAGCTTTCTGTTATTTGGTCAATTTTATTCTTTGGTCTTTGCTCTGTTTGGACCTATATGCATGTCTTTGGGGCAGAGAGCCTTTTGAGGACAGTTATCAATCAATAGGTTGGACTCCTCAAGTTCCATTTGGTACCTACAGTATAATGTAGAGAGAATAGAAGAATGAATCTGGGAGAATTAGGTTGCAGAGTGTCTGCAAGAAGAAAACTATGCTTAGGTTGACCTGAGAAAGCAGATCCTAGAAAAATAAAGGCCAAAAGACAGAAAACATGTCACTGATATCAGCTTTCATGTTCCCAGTTCCATACTACAAAAAGGTTTTAATCTAAATATGAGTTGTTGCTACCAAGCCTAATATCTGAGCTGAAACCAGTGAATTTGGGGTTTGGGACGGTATGTGTGTGTGTGTGTGGGGGGGGGGCATTGTTGTTGTTTCTGCCAAGATTTAGGATGTAATTCTCAGTCTTGCTGTTTCTCATGACTGAATTTTAGACTTTGGGAAAGACTTTGATTGTTTTAATGTATATTACAGACCTACAACAATGAAAAAGAATGTCAATTTTCTTTTAAGAAACTGGGAAGAGGGCCTATGTTAAAATATATGAGAGTTCAGATATCTGATCATATGCAAAGAGCCAAAGTCAAAACTTATAGAAGCATCACGTGGTCTTTGATCTGGTTTTATTGTTAATAAAACAATAATATTGTTTTTTATTAAAACAATAAAACAAATTTGTTTATTAAAACAAACAACAAATATTTGTTTTTTTTTCTAAAATCGTCATTATTTTATTTGTTACAATTCAGAAACTATACTTTTAATTTCATTAGTGTGTGTTGACAATCCCATTAGAACACACGATAGAATATGTTCATACATATAAAAGTCTACATCTAAATTGGTATTGCATATGACTAGGAACCTCTTATTTTAACCCATATTGAAAAATCATTCACATATTCCCTTCCTGCTGTTTGATGAAAGTGTAGGTGGGGCTATGAGGTTTAAAAGGGTAAGTAACGATTATCAGAAAACTCTGGTCAAATACCTTTCCTCATGGTGCTTTTTAGAAAACGGAAAGGACTAGCCCACCATCCTCCTCCAATTCTGTGTCCTCCTCCAGAGAACCACAAAGCAGGCATGGCGAAGGTGGCTTAGAAGTAGGATTTTCAGATAGATATATTTTGTATGCAGCAGCTACAATTCCATCCCCCAAGCAATAAAGTACGTGAGTACCAAAGAAGCAGGATAAATTATGGAGAGGGGGAAGATTGGAAAAAAAAATAAGTTTATTCTTCCTTTTGGATTTCTGTAGAAAAACTCTCAGATAAAAGAGAAGAAACAGATGATTCAATGATTAGAAATTTTGAGAAAAGTTATATAACTTCTTGCCCGTAGGTAATAACTAAATGCTCAATCTTTCTTGACTTTACAGAGACCAGAGCCTCCTAGAAAATTGCTTGCAAGAGAAAGTATGTACCATAAAATCTATTGATAAAGCAACATACTTTTAGTACTTTCTAATGTGGCATAACAGGAAAGAAACTGTGAATTGAATAATGAGTAATCATCTATTGATATTAGTCTTTTATATTTGCCTTTTTTTCCCCCTTAAAGCTAACTTTCAGTTAATTCTTAAATTTTGCGGTGATCTAAAGTTCTTATCAAAAGATAACGTTGGCCCGTCAGGAAGAGTCTCACAGGTATAGATAGAAGTGTGCGGAATGACATTAAAGGACCTAGCCGTCACAGCAGCACGAAATCCCACAAGCCCATTTTATCATGGGAAGCCACTAGGTGACATGGCTTTGCAGCCTGGGCTGGTGAGCTTGGGATGCCTGGGTCTGGCTCTAGCCATTTTAGTGAGAAGTGCCCTGGTCACCTAAGAACGTCACATATAAAAGTACCTGGTCACCTATGAGCTGAGTCTTGGAACAAGCAGATAAGATGGTGCAATTTACAAAGCCCAGGCCTGGAACTAGTCAAACCAGTCAGGAAAGACAAAGATGTTGGAGAACAACACATTCTCTGACATACTTTTTCACACGGACACTCAAGTCATAGGATGTGTAGCAAATATAAAAGCTTTGCTTCAAGAGAATATTTCTCAGTCTAATTTTAAAGTGGAAAACAACTAAAAACTAGGTTCTAATTACTATATTTCACTAAGTGGAAAATTTTTGGAATATCTCTTTTTCATATGTCAAAGTTGGAAACTCTCACACTTAGCCTAAGAATAACAATGCAGGGTTTTTTTTAGTATCTGTGGTAATCAGAAAAATAATATATACTGAATGTCTTAGTTTATATGTGCTGTAGTGCATTAGAACAACTACTTTCTGTAAAAATTTAGATTTCATTTTAAAAATGTTTGATTTAGGATGTCATTATATAAAACAAGTATTTTACAACATAGGCTGTCATCCAAAATCTGTTTTCAAAGCAGTAGCCATTGTACAATAAAGGGGAAAAAAAGTACATTAGGAGACTCCTGGATAAGAGCAAGATTGAATTGCTTTTCCTAAGGTGCTTCCAAACACTCTCAAATGTGTCGGGAAAGAGTGTGTTGCAGAGGTGTTAAATTTTCTTTGAATGTTGATCTGAAATGTGAATATTTCCATGCTAACCTAAGGTCGTATTCTGGGCATGAACAAGCTCCATTATGGGGATCATATTGTTTAACTTGGTGCCTACATACTGGCCTTCCAGGCTTTGCTGCCAATTACTGATATCTACAGCCTTTATGTCTTAAGAGAAATAATTTAAAAACAGACTACTCACTTATCAGTAAAAGGGTTTTTTTTGCAAACCCCAAATTTATTTGCAGTAAATAAGAGGTGGCTTACAGAAATGCTGCAGATGCATTTTCTTTCCACTTTTGGTCCAGTTTAAGCTGTGACGTCACCATTGACTTACTAGGAAAATGGTTTCCCAAATCTGGTCCCCAGGCGTCCATTTCTGGATCAAAATGAGGAATCCAATTTCCCTAACCTTGTTCTTCTCCTAACTCTTTCAGACCCCAGCCTAGTGGGACCCTTTTTTTTCTATCTTAACTAATTTGTTCCTTCATTATACCATCTTTTCTCAGCCTTCCTGTCTAAAACAGTTTGCACTGATACTCTTTTATTGAGTACAAAACCAGTCAGTCTCTAGGATTAACATTTTTGTGCCTATCAGAAAATTGTTAACAGTTAGCTGTACTCATTTTCATATATGCAAATCATAGGTTCATCTCTGCAGCAGGGATTGGGAGAGAGCGATGGCTTATTTTTCACTCTTACATCTTAGCTAGACAGATGCCTCTGAAGACACCCAAATGTTTTGACGACATCTGTTTTGAGAAACACTTTGTTATAAATAATCTGGCATATTATTAAATAATATTGTTGGATTGTAGACACCATTTCTTCTTGCATGTTATGTGGCTAGCCAGCAATTTGGTGATTTTTTTTTTCTATTTTTACCAAAAAGTAATTTATCCCAGCAACAAATGTTGGGGAAAAACAAAAAGACTTGGAGGAAATATGGATCAAATGGAAACCTATAAAAAATATTTTACTCCTGTACAGAGTAAACCAACTTGAAAGCAATCTGAAATTCTAAGTAAATTCCTCACTATGTTCTCTTTATAACCATGATAGTACCCAGCGAGGCACCATCTGATATAAAAAATTAAATGTTACCCTCTGTTCCAGAATAATGTAAGAATGTTACATGATTCTTCTTCATTCCTGCTTGCCTCTTCTCCAGGTAACCTCTGAAGAACTGAATAGTATAATTCAGAATATAATGACCTGGGTTGTAGCTACAGTGACCAGTATATTATACCCAGCCATCACAAAGTATGAAGAAAGATTGCGAAATAAGGTGTATCCAGTGTCTGAGGACTCCATCCTCTCTTCAGACAGCTCAAGTTTCTGCAGCACATGCAGTGAAGAGTTTACATATGGAAGCTACACATCTGCCACAACTCAAACATTTCATAGAGAGCCCTGTGCATTTGCAGTTGACATATCAGTAAGGCGACCAACCACACCCTTAAAACCACCGTCTGCTCACGTGGAAAGAACTATTGTGGGTAAAACATATGACGTGGAAGGACAATCTATAACATCTGAACTCAAATATAATAAAACCAGTATGATATATGCATATCCTAAGGTCAGAACTTGTAAATCTGATAGTCACCTCCTGACATCATTTGAAAGATGCACCAAAATATCTAAGGATGCCACCACTGAAACAGATGGCTTAGAGAGTCCACTGTTTCCTGATCAAAAAGCAAAAGCCACGAATGAAATGAAGAATTTAAAGAATGTTTTTGTTAACTTTAAATGTCACTTAAAAGGGGAAACTGAATTGATTTTAGAAAGTATTTTTCAAGAAATAATGTCTGATTTAACACAGGCCATTCCTTCTCTTTCTTCTGTTACTGCTGAAGTTTTTGTTGACCAAAGTGAACCGGAAAAAGAAGACTTGCTTTCCAATATTGATATCTGCTCAGCAGCCTCCGAGATTGTAGAGAATATGCTTGAGAAGCTACAGTCTGCAGTTGAGAAAAAATGTGTTGAGATATTTTCCCCAGAAGATCTGTCAGTTGACATTAAACCAGGTTTACCACTCAGTAGAGAATATCTCAGTCCATCGAATGCAAAATCTTTAAAAGCTTCACTGCCTTACAATTTGGAGCCCATGTGTGATATTGCTGAGGATATGGTACATGCCATTTTAGAAAAGCTGATGGCTCTTGCATCTTGTAAGCAAAATGAACTTCCTCGTCTTGAAGATACAACCAGACTTTCTGATCAGCAACCTATGACAGACCCAATATGCACGTCCCTCAAAAGAGCCAGCAAAAAGAAACCTAGTCCCGAACCTGATGCAGCTACTTTAATGGTTAAAGATCAGATACAAGATTTAATATCAAATATTTTTTCTCAGTCCTCTTTGGTTGGATATATAGAGGAAGCAATCAGTACTATACTAGGATTTGTACAAACCGAACTTAATAACGAAAGGCTTATTGCATCTGAAGAAACCATAGTCGTCCTTCAGCTTCTCGATGACGCCTTCACTCAGCTACATCAGGAGCCAGTAAAGGCAGATGCCCCAAAATGTAGGCACTCTAGACTACAAAATCCTTCTGACACTGAAGAAAAGTACAGACTCACTGGCACGAGATTATCTAACGGTCCTAGGTCTAAAAGATCCTTTCCACCTATTAATGTTCCTGGCATGGTCCTTTATTCTGAAGATGATAATGAAGAAATCGACAAAATTGTGAAAAATGTACTCGATTCATCTTTCAGAGATGAAAAGCCAAAATCACAGGCACAAATTCCTGAGAATCAGTTTACAAAAGGCAACACCTGTTTTGAATATAAAAAAAATAGCAAACCACCTACAAAGGCTGCTTCTGGAAGAAGCAAAGTCGAATTTTGTGAGAGGGGATTAAAGACTGAGCTACCATCTTTTAATGATAAAGAAATTCTAAAGGAAGAACCCTGTTTGAATAGGGACATGTTGATTTTCAGCCAAGATGAAAAGCATCACATACAAAAGGCTTCAGAAAACATAGTTAAAAGTATTTTAACAGAAATGCTCAAGGACCTAGCTTCTGTTCCTGGCCACTTAGACAGTAAAACTGGCCAAGAAGCCTCAGTTCTTGTTTCAGAAAAATCTCAAGGTCTGTCGCATCAAGAACGGACGGACCAGATGATCTCTGTGTCAGAAATTAGTGCGGTGGCTCAAGAAATAACAGATGCTGTGCTAAATATACTCCAAAAGGCTTCAAGGTGCATTCTCAATACCACCAAAGGTTCCATTTCATCATCAGTTCAAACATCTCTAGGTAGTTCTGATACTCCACACACGGTCGAAGGAGCACCAAATAAAAAGCCACTAAAAATATGGTTTGACAGTGAAAAGAAAGTGAAATATTTATCTTCAGTCAATGTAGATCCTGCAAAGCCTTCTCCGTTAAAATCTGAAAAAAGTGAACCTCAACCTGTAGGTGACGTTACTGATAAGATCATCAATACAATTTGTAAAAGGCTGAAGTTATTCATTTGTCAAAAATTACAAATGGGCTTCAAACCTTCAGTTGTGGAGCAAACATCATTAAAATCTCAACTTAGTGGTTACACAACTAAAGTGGTAAACATTGTTTTGCGTGCTATCCAGAATGAACTAGAACTCAATAAGAGAAGCCTAAATCATAGGGAACTGGACCCTGCCAAATCCCTAACAGGTAAAGGACTTCTTGCTGGCACTGATAAATTGGAATCTCTTGTCTCAAATCTCAGTGATGACATTATGGAATCTCCATTATTAACTTGTATTTATGAAATGTTATCAAGTGGACATTGTGACCAAAGCAGTATATCACTTCCTGCAGAGAAGCCAAAGCCTGCAACTTCATATGGATCTGACATTATTGATAAACAAGATGTTTTGCCAAGTAGGCAGGATCAAAAATCTTTTCACAGATTTTTGGCTACTCCATGCGCTCTCCATAGTGTTGTAAATGGAAAAGATCCCAAAGACAATGCTAGATTGCAAGTGTTAGACAGCATTGGGGAAGCACTATATGAAATGTTATGTACGCTCATAGCAACCCATTCTCAGCATCAGCCACCTTGTAGTAAACCAAACGGAGAAAAGAATGAAAATTCCCAAATGGCTGCTACGTTAAAGTCCAATATTCAGCACATTTCCAAAACAATTTTGGAATACATCCTTGCAAAATTATGTAGTGTTGATACGGATACCAGCTTTGCAAGTTCTGGATTTAAAGCTGTCTCAGAGTCTCTTGATATCGACAACCTATCATTTGCTTCGATTATTGAGGAAATGGCCAAATGCACTGACATAATCTCCGGCATAATTTCCAGGATGATTCAGGAGGGTCCTAAACAGGTGACAAAAAGCAAAGCAAAAACTATCACGCCTGCGTCTTCCAAAACAGGAAGCACAAAAGAAACACCTCCCAATGAACTGAAAGCTATAGCTTTAGATATTCTTAATATGGTTTTTGCTAAACTGGAAGGGTTTGCTAATGGAAATTTAGAAACTCTGGGGTCTCTTAATGATGGAAATGAAGAAAGCGGTAAGAGAGCCTTGGAATGGGAAAGTCCCAGTATTTTCACAGACACACATGAGGAACTGCTGCAGTCTGCTTTATACACGAATGCAAAGAGGATCTCTAGTACTATTTTGAAAGCTATTCAAATGGAACTGAATGTGAACTCATTAGATTTGAAGACAAGTGTAAATACCCCAACACCCGAGAAACAAATGCTTAAGAATATAGTCAATTTAATTTTAGATGCAGTATCCTCGGATATGTTCAATGAGACTGAATCTGAAGAGGGAGGCACTGAAACTTATCGATACCGGCCAACCTGTAGAAATTCGCTTCCTGGAGGAGCTGAATCAGATTCATTTCTAGAAGATGCCTCCTGTACAAAGAAAGAATTCACTGGGGAAAGAACACTAGTAAGAGAAGAAGATAAATCAGATTCTCTTAAACAATGGGTTCTAGAAAGAACCTTAAGCAAAATTCAAGTGAAACTCAAAGACCCACAGAAATCTCCAATTGTCCCCATTATAAGAAATATTTTGAATGAAATTTTTCAAAACGCTTTGGTCAGTCAATTAAATGTGCTTTCTCTCTCCCATTGTCATTTAAGGAGCACCGCTCACGATGTTGATGAGCCGATTCCTCAAACATCTGTTCAGTTTATAGATAAAATGATGGGTCCTATAGTGTCTGAAGCAGACGTAATCATAGTGGCAGACGATGTTGTTAGAACTGTATTTCATAAACTTTTCTCAGCCGCCATGCTGGAAAGAAATGCAAGTGAAAATAGGTATAAAACCATCACCTTTAGAGCCAATGTTTCTTTACATGAACACACCCACGGAGGGAAGTCCTCTGTTAGCGTGCTAGATAAGAACCCGTGTACTCTTACGTCCAGACTCAATGATGACAAACAGGCCAAAGTAAACATAGTTGAAGATATTGTGCAGGCAATATTGACAAACTTAGAGACTTTTGCTACTTCCAAAGTAAGATCCCTCTTTTGTCCCCAAATCAACTTCACAGTTCCAATGGCTTTCCCTACTCAGGATAAAAGTGCATTAAGCAAGGCATTATCAGCCAAAGATTTGTATTCTGGTGATCAACTGTCCACTTGCTCAGTGGATCATATTACATCAGAAGAGACCAACTCAGTGTGTCAACTCCCTCTAAATAAATTAAATACATATGCAACAGAGGTGGCTAGAAAAATTTTACAAGGCATCAAACATGAGTTAGATAAAGAAAGGGAAAGTCCCTTCTTAACTCATAACATTGTGGTTTCTGAGAGCGTTGCGAGTCACGTCGTTAACACAGTGTTAGATATCGTATCATCTAAAGGCAAGTGTGGCAAAAACAATTCCGAGGAAGAGAGCAATTCAGGTCAACAAGAAGGAATCATTGAAAAGCTGTTTAATAAGACCGAATATAGGAAAGTACTTCAGTTTCAAATACAAGATATCATTGAAGGCATCTTATGTGATATTTATGAAAAAACCTTGTATCAAAATCATCTCTCATGTGCCACAGCCACTCTGAAGTGTAGCACAGCTGGGAAACATTCCGGAGCAAATTCTGAAACGGTCACTGAGGAGGCGAATAAGATTATTCCAAGACTTTCAGTTCCCAAATCGGATGTCATTTTGGTATCTAATGACATGGTCAATATTGTTCTTCATAATCTCAGCTCCGCTGTCCTACTCAGCATAAATGCAAAGAATCCTACTTCTGCAAGACTGCCCCTGAACTTCTGTGACATATTTTCACAAGCCGAGTGTCAACAGCCTCCTCTTATGGGGTCAACAAATGAAAGAAAAACAGAGTATTTGCCACCCTCAGGAAGTCTGAAATCCACTTATGCTGATGATTGTCAGATAACTGCAGTAGAGAAAGAAGATGCCAAGAAATCTGCTCCTGACCCGAGTGAGGAAAACGCTAACTTCATTACTAAAACTGTTTTCAATCGGTTAGAAGCTTTTGCCACAGAAAGAATAGACTCGTTAATTACTGTTGCTTTCCAGGCTAACGAAGAGTCCATTGCTGGCCTAGAACTGGAAAATTATAAACGAGACGATAGCGCCTGTCATGAATCAAGCCAAACTGAATCAAATGTGAACGTCCTTAAAGTATCCACTAAAACTATCCTTGGCCTCGAGCTCACAGATTCCACTTTTGCAAGTTACAGAGAAAGTCTTCGGTCCACAATTCATCTACCACAAGGTTGTCTTAAGAAATATGCTGACATCATTACCAGTGCCATATTGAGACTTATTAAAAGCGACCTAGACTTAGAAATTCAAAAGATGTATTCATACCCAAACAACATTTCATTCCAAGAAAATATCCTCGTGAGTGGAATTGTCAACAGTATCTTAGAGAATTTATATGACAAAAGATCTGCTAAGGAAATCAGTGTTTACTCAAAAGACAATCCTAAGTCGTTTTCACCACTAACTGTACCAAATGAAATATGGCTGGGACAAAGAGAGCAGGAGAAAGACAAACTACCTCGGGTTTCAATATATCCGTTAGAACAAAACCAAATGACATTGGAAAAAGAAAGCCAGGGAACTGTTTTGGAAGAAATATTTATGAGAAATGGAGAATCAAAGCAAAAAGAAAAGACAGTATTACTCAGTGCAGTGGAAGACGTTTTAACTCAAGTGCATCAAAGAATAATGGAAATCATTGGCCATTTGTCTCCATTTAATGAAATCCCCCACTTAGTATCTAATTCTAAAATTAGAACATCAGGCATAACACAGAAAAACCTCTTCCAGTCACAGATTAGCAGCACAGCAAATGACGTGGTTGAAAGTGTTTTTGGGAAAATGTACTCTATAGTTGTTATCTCATTAAACAAAAGTAACAGACAAGTAGGAGCACCTGACAACAACGATACGTTGTCTAAGAAAGTGGCATGCGCCAAAGAAACCAAACAAACAGGAAAAGGAAGTAACGCCACCAGATATGTGATACCACAGGTTTATTCTTATGCAGACAGTCAAAATGTCTCTCTATTAGAAAACAAATGTTTGCAGTACTCCCCGTCGCAAGTGGGGAAGGATTTAGTCCAAATGGTTCTTAATAAGATCATAAATTTTGCCT
Organism: Canis lupus familiaris; assembly: GCF_011100685.1. NCBI lineage: Eukaryota > Metazoa > Chordata > Mammalia > Carnivora > Canidae > Canis > Canis lupus. The sequence goes on from NC_049257.1 coordinate 28,627,100, forward strand.
CAATTCATCTAGAAGAGACTTTGTCCCCTGAAAGTTGTTCTGATGAGTTGCAACCTGTAAAGCTACACAGTTCTAAAGTGAGCTTTAAGGGCAGCCCTAAACCAGATTTTAAAACGGGTTTAAAAGCAAGACCAAAAGTTACTCCTTTGTCTAAATTTAGAACGAAATCACACCTAGGACCTGGTGGTACTAAGGTCAAAGGCAAGACCAGGTTGGGTGCTAGAGAGAAGACCCCAAGAGACAGCCAGTCCAAGACCTCCACTAAGCTGTCGCACTCCCTATCAGCAGGAGATGCCAAAAACTTACTGGACATGAAACTGCCTACCTCGGAACTAAAAATGTACGCCAAGGATATAATAAGTACCATCCTGGAAACAATTATGAAAGCATTTGAGAAGGTGAAGCAAACCAGAACAATGATGAATGTTGAAGCTTTACCGTCGGATCAAATCATGGCAGCCAATGAAACAGTTACTATGGTTTTGCAAGAATTATATGCTACAAGTAACCACGATTTGGCTTATCCAATCAAGTTCTCACACGTGGACCACCTCAAACTTTCACAAGGGCATTTAGATGCGGAGTACCTTGCCAAACCACAGGCGTGTTTTTACTTGGAAAATGTTTCTTCACAGCTAGAACAGATTTTTCCCAAAGAAGGTATATTTAAAAAAATGTTTGACAAATGGCAAGCGGAATCAAATGACATGGAAAATGAAAAGTATAAGCTAATGATGATAGCTGAAAACGTCTTGACTGAAATTCCAATAAAAGCAAAAGAATTAGAACATTCCCTCTCGCTTTTAAGTTTGCCACAACTTGAGGATTGTGAAAGCAGGTGCTATAGTCATTTTAAAGGAACTTCTACTAGACTTGAAGATACCAAAGCGCAAATTAATATATTTGGAAGGGAAATTGTAGAAATGCTGTTTGAAAAATTACAGCTGTGTTTTTTGTCCCAGGTGTCGCCCCCAGATAGCAAAGAAACTCTAGCAAGTAGGAAAGAATACAGTCGTACCAGAAGTAAACACGATTTGCCCATCAAGGACATCCTCAGCAGTGCGCCAGTATATAACACAAAGACAATAGACCAGATTTCTTTGGGCTCCAGCAACCAAATTGTCCGAGACATTGTAGAAAGGGTTTTAAACATTTTGGAGTCCTTTGTCGACTTGCAGTTTAAATATATCTCTAAATATGAGTTTTCTGAAATAGTGAAAATGCCTATAGAGAACTTTTTTCGCGCCCAGCAGAGCCTATTAAGCAAAAAGATGTTGCCAAAACTGCAACCGCTTAAAAAGTTTTCTGATGAACCCAGTTCAAGTACTATTGCTTCCAAGGAAAACATACAGGCTACCCTTCTACAGCTCCACTCGTTCCATTCAGAATTACTTACATATGCTATTAATATTGTCAGTGACATGCTCAGTACAATTAAGAACAAGCTAGACAAAGAAATAAGTCAAGTGGAACCATCTTCCATTAGCACATTGAAAGAGACCGTCATAGCAAGTGAGATCATTGGCACACTGATGGACCAGTGTACTCATATCAATAATCTTCCGAAGGAAAGGTGGTACCAAGGAGCAGAAAATAGCTATGTTGCTAACCAGGTTGAGTTAGCAACTAATATGAAAATGCCCACATCGAAGTTGAAGGAAGTTCGTTTTGGGGATAATCCTTTGCAAATCATACCTGGTGTCGTGTGTCATTCAGAGGAAAATATGAAAAGAAAGTACAGGGCTTCGTCAAACTTACCCTCATATGCCAGAGCGTCTATAGAAGATACAATTAAAGGCTCAGAGCCAATGGAAAGGCTTGATTCAGAAAATACAGTGTCGTGCTTTAAAAACAAGGTACAAGACTACAGCGCAAGGGACTCAGACTTTGGCCATTTTGACCAAACCGTGCGAGGAAGTAGCTCTCTCCCTGAAGCCAGTGTCTTACAAAGACTGTTTAAGAAAGCAAATGAGTCCACAGAGACAGCATTAAAGCAAGTCATGTCGTTCATAGAAATAGGAAAAGGTGAAAACCCAAGAGTGTTTCACTATGAAACTCTCAAACCAGTTGAGCCAAACCAAATTCAGACCAATGTTTCTCCACTCAAAATATGTTTAGCTGCAGAAAATATTGTCAATACTGTGCTGTCGAGTTCTGGCTTTCCAAGTCAACCACACATTAATGAAAAAAACATGGAAACAATGAAACCAATTTTCATATCAAATCAAAACCCTTTGTCTGTAATATCTGAAGGGCAAAAGAATGAGGAGAAGAGTTTGCTTAGAACGTGGGATAAAAAAGTCAGCTATCTACCGGAAGAAGAAGAAAAAAGAGCTGAAGCCAGCTGGGGAGATTTTTCTTTATTGCAAAAATGGGAAAGTCAGAGATACCCAAGAAGAAAGAGTCTGAAGGAAGTTAAAGTCATCGCTTTTGCTGATCATGAGCTGGGTTCAAAGGAAACTCATTTGGTAGCAAGACATATCACCACATCTGTGGTCACATATTTCAAGAACTTTGAAACTAGAGGTAAGCAAGAAATAACCTACTTTAAAAGTTGGCATAATGTATAAATAATAGATTTTTTTAAAAAATAAAATATCGTATCCAAGGAGCTGAATTTACTGGTTTTTGGGGGGTTTTGTTTTGTTGTTTGTTTGTTTGTTTGTTTGTTTTTCCTGAAATTAGCCTCAGAAGTGGAGTATCTAATTACTACTTAATATATCAGGATACAAAAGAAAAAAAAAAAAAGCAAAGTTTAACCTCACATGGTTTGAATCTGAACAATTCTGTTGCTCAGTTTTCCATATCTACAGATGAGGGAAGAAGACATTACTATAAAGCAGGGGATTTTGGTTTAATATAAGATAGGAGTTCCAAATAATTTTTAAAGGTTTTATACATGACCTCTTTATAATCTTGCCAAGTACATAGTTAATTGATTGAAGTTAGTGGTTCATCTTTTCAAGGTGTACAGTTGAATTCTTTTCATCATTGATCATGATTTCTAAGAACAGTGGTATTAACCATTTGTTTTGTATATATTCCAGGATTCTTAAATTCCTTTATGCCCAAATACAACCTCACAAAGTTATTTTCACTCCTTTTCTAAGAGGTTGAATCATATGTAAGAGCCATTTTTTTTGTGTATCAAAACCTATTGATTATTGGCGGTTTCACAAAAATGTAAACCAATAATGCCATAGTACCCCTGAACCGGATCAGTAATTCCAGTTACCAGTTATGAGTTGCTTCAATACCAGGTCAGATACATCACTTGCCAACCATTCAAATGGGGAAACACATCGCAGCAGTCCTATCCACCTGCCTGGGGGTCATTTTTCATCCTCAAAACGAGCGTTCTTTCAAGATGGATAGCTGTGCGTCTGCATTTCAAGCTCATAAATAGTCTTTCCCCAAACATAGCTTACGTGAACTTAGAGAATAATAATGAAAAACAAACAAGAGAAGATCCATGATTTCATGCCATTGGTATTTATCTCTATCACATCTATTCTCTATTTTCAGACATGTTTGGGGCCTTCCACTGATTTTACTTCTGCTTCTTATTCCTCTTGGAATATGCTTTCCTCACTTTCTTCATCTCAACATAACCAAATCCTATCTAGAAGTCAAAGCTCAGCTTAAAAAGCTGCCCATCTCCACGGAGTGTTGCCTGATTTTGCATGCAGAGACGTAATAGATGATTATGTGTTGAGGAAGTTTTGAGGGGGGAAGAAAGTTCCTCCCCCAAATAAATAAGAATAAATAATAAATATTTTTTTAGGAAAAAAGTAATGGATAGCCTAACATTAAATGTTTTCACTGAAAAAATAATTTTAAATAATTACATGAGCTCTCTAGAGATCATGGCAGATAAGCTAAATTATAACATTAAACTAGGAAATGATAATTCTGCTCCATGATTTCCAGCTTCTTAGGGCCCCTAACCCATCTTAGCAAGACAGATATCAGCACTTAACTGGGAGATTTAAATTCTTCAGGGTTACTTGATTTCCTGGCTAAAATTAAGAGTCTAAGGAGGGAAAGAAATTTCTGATAATTAAGAGTCTAAGGTGGGAAAGAAATTTCTGATGAAAACTCAGTTTCATTCCTGATTACGTTTTTTCTTCAGTGAGATATCCCAGAGGAGAAAGTCATATGAAAATAATTACCAATACATTGAATTGTACATATTTATTTTTATGCATGCTAAAAGTAGTCATTTCTTTCCAGCTTCCAGTGAAGAGAAGGTGTCTGTTATCTCTACATTGTCAAGTAAAAAATGTGAATCAGAACAGCCTCTAAGAAGTATCTACACTGATTCTTCACTTAATCAATTTTGCGACCATCTCACTGAGTCTGTTATTTGCCGTTTAACTTCAAGCATTTCTGGTAACATCAAAGATAGTAGAGCCAAAGGGAAAACATTGGAAAGCCAAATTGCATCATTTAACAAGATTATTTCAATTGATTCCCAAATGTTTGAAAGCAGGTCAATTTCTATTGGGGAACTTGCTTTAAGTATTTCCAATACCATTACTGAAATCCTTTTAAAGAGTAACGTTATAGAGGTTGACACCGCACAGCAAATGCTTCCTTTAGAAACAAAGTACGTTTACTGCCCGGGAGTAGCTCCTGATGACTTTGATAATCTCTTTCAAGATCTCTTAACAGGAGTGATTCATGTAATGTCCAAAGAAATTGGAATAAACCATCACCTTGAAAGCAATGGAAGAAAATCATTTTCCATGCTTAGAAGAAATAGGGTGACTGTTTGCAATGAAACAAATACCTTGGAAAGACAGAAAGGCTCCAAAGATTGGGAATCATCTAATTACCAAATTGATCCTCTCCTTCAAAAAAGTAAATTAAATTATCTGGCACGTAAGTTAGACAATCTGGCTGGTACCCTAAAAACTCATGAATCCAAAGAAGTAGTCAATAAAGTTTTTAATATTGTTTTAGATTTATTTTTACCAGATGAACATCCAGATGACGTTATGAATTCTGGTAAAACAGCAGGAACATTTTACTCATCCTCAAATGATCAGCAAAGTAACGGCATTCTTGAAAATAACTTAGGCCTCACCCCCAAATCAGTTTTTCTTCTCAATGTCGTGTGTGAGAAACTTATCAGAACACTTTTGGAAAAATGCACAAACACGGTTTCTCTCGATAATAGCCCTCTATCCAATGAAATATCAGCAGAAGAATATAAACTTTTGAAAACATTGCAAAATGTAGATGAAGAATCTGATTATTATAAGGGAGCAATGGACTGTGAACAAATTCAGGATTATATGTCAGACTTTTTAGAAAATCTGGCAGAAATAGATCAAGATTTATTATCATCAGACTCTATGCTTACTATTATTTCCCACAACTTGGTTAAATCACTGATGGAGAAACTACATCACAGCGTACAGCTCCCCCAGACCCCACCTTTTGCGTGCACAAGAAGAGAGATGCAGGCTAGTTTCATAAAGGCAACCAGGCCAGAATTAACAGAATTAGGACAAGGTAAAGCCTTTTTAGGATTCATGAGTTATGATAGTAATGCTTTGACGGATTCCCTGAATAATCCCACTGCGGTTAGCTCCAAAATAGAAGCACCACTTGGCAAGAAATGTTCCATAAATTCTACTTTTGTGTCTCCTCTCAAGAGACAGGGATCAAATGATATGGAGACAATACCCATCCATAATAAACCATATCCAGGAGATATAAATACAGGTGTGTACTCGGCCACATTTTTGGAGGAAATAATTTCTGAACTATTTTTTAATCTCTCTACTTCACTGTGGGGCAAAAATGAAATCACTGAGGGCCGGCTCAATGAGATGAATACATTATTTGTCAACAACATAGTGAAAGAGTTTAATAAAGCACAGGTCACTGCTTTACGGAAAGTTGAGGAAAGGCTGTGTTTTCCACCAATCCATGAGGAAACTATTAGTAGAATTGTTGGCTCAGTTTATTGTGATGTTTTTCAGCAATATAAATTGAGAGTGACCTGTGATGATAATCTAGCATGTGACAATACCTCACTAGCAGAACAAATAACTAATGGCATATTGTTAGAGATTCTAGACTACCAACTCCCATCTTGCTTCAGAGGAAAGCTCGCACCAAATTCATATTACCCTCTCCAAGCCGAAATTATATTGCAGAAACTTCATAATAAACTGAGAAAATTTACTTCCTCATTCAGTTCTTCAACAGGCTACAGTACCATGTTGTCCCATTCATTTTTAGAAGACATCATCCGAAGACTTTTATCTCAACTCATTCCTTTACCCAACAAGGCTTCCTCTTTGGGAAACAAATATTTCATGAGTGCCGATTTCAATGAAATGTCTACCTGTATAATAAATAAGGTTATATCAGCCATTTCAAAACATAAAATTTTGTTCACTATATATGATAATCAGTATCTATGTACTGGAAAAAACCTCCAGAAGATGGTGGATTCTGTTTATAGTAATATCATGCAAATGTCTGACTCTCTTGTTTCAATACAGAAAAGTATAGTCAGCCGAAGCCCAATTATGATTAACCGAATAGCCAGTTTTATTATCCAAGAGATTATTGATAATCATCTTCAGCCATTTTTGTGTGGAGAAGGTTTACCTCGTCCGAAGATTCCACTGGATGCAGTTTCAAATATGGTTAAGCAGGTTCTCAATGAAGTCACAGAGTCACACAGACTCCAGACACCATCACCCTTAGGAATATATCCTGATACATTTGTAGGGGAAATTGTTTCCAGACTTTTATCAAGGATTTTCAGTCCAAAACATAACACTGAAATTGAACTGGAAAATATGACCCAGAAAATAGTAAACTCAATCAATAGCCATTTTAACAAAGCTAAAATTCATTTTCTGAATGATGACAAAGAACAGCCTTACACTTCAATAAATACAGATATTGTGGACCAACTCGTCACCTCGATTTATAGAAATGTTTTAAAACAGCATGGGCTAGACTCTGAAGTTGATAAAGAGTCTGAAGGCAGTGATATTTTTGTGGAAAATATTACCAATTTAATTGTAGCAGCTATTTCAGATTACCTTCTTCATCCACTATTTTCTGGGGATTTGTCGTCATCTTCGCATTCTATTCCAATGGCTGAGAACATTGTTCAGGACATTCTTAGTAACATCAGTAAATCTACCAAGTCAAGTCAGAGTTTATCTCCATATAACACCTTGCTGCCATACACATTTTTAGATGACATGATAAGAGGACTGTTATCTAGAATCTTTCCTTCTGCATCTAGCAGTATTCTAGACAGAGAAGCTCCAAAAGACAGATCAAGAGTGAATTTCAATGAAATTGCTTCCAAGATAATCAGCGATATTAGGATGAAAATTTCCCAACATGAAATACGATTTTCAAAAAATGAAGAGACTAAGTTAGTTTATTCAGAAGATGATGTTCAGAATCTCGTTGATTCAGTATTCAAAAATATTTCACAAAACTCTGAGTCTCAAGAACCAGTTGAGCAAAATATCACAGGCAGCAATGATATTCTTATTGATAGAATAGCAGGCTTTATCATTAAACATATCTGTCACCAACATCTTCAGCCATTTGTGGATGGAAAGTTATCACCTCCTTCATCATACACATATTTTGATGATGAAAGAAAGCAGTGGTTTTATGCCACTGTTTATTCCTCAGCTTTCTTGGAAGATGTAGTCTCAGGGGTTTTAAGCAAAATATTCCACAGGGTGTTAGGCATTGTGCAAACAAAATCAGTAAGAGATTCAGAAGATGAACTGTTTGATAAAGCTGAAAAACTCATACACTTGATAGCAGAGGAATTCCCAAAATTTGAAGTTAGCATTCTAGAAAATGCTGAGGAACAATTGTGTTTGCCTCCAGTGGAGAGAGATGTAGTCAAGAACATTATTGACACGGTGTACAGCAAACTTCTGCAAGAATATGAGATGGGAATAATGCCTGATGAAGATTTTCTGAATGACACAAAGACATTAGCTACAAGGATGACCAAAATCATCCTCGCTGAAACTTTTAATTTCCAAATTCATCCAAACCTTATAGGAAAGCTTCCTTTTACATCACACTCCAAACTCAATACTAATGTTTTGATGAAGAGAGTTCAATGTTACATTACCAAATCCAGATTTCAAAGGCAGGCATCAACAGTATATACTACCATGTTATCACATACCCATTTGGAGAAAATTGTCACTCAACTTCTATCTCAGATGAGTCAATTGGCCACCAGGACAGAACGCCCAGATACTTCTCAATCAGACTTAAGTAACACAGTCATAAAATTGATAAATGAAATCATGTCGATAATTTCAAAACATGCAATATGTATTGTTAAACATGGACAAGGGAAACAAAGTATGATTTCAGAAAAAGATATCCAGTCTATGGTTGATTCCATTTATGCTGATCTTTCATATTCAAATCTATACCAATCTCTTACAAAAGATAAAAAAGGAATAAGTAATATACCTGTTTCAAAAATAGCAAGTTTTATTATAAAAGAAATCTTTAACCACCATCTTCAGTCATTTTTATCTGCAGATAAAACTCTTCTTTCACCTGCAGTTGATCAAACACGTAAACAGAAAGCAATAGATCCTAAACAAAGAGAGTTGTCTTTCATTGTGAATTCGGCTTTCTTTTTGGAGGAAGTAATTTCTGAGCTCTTATGTAAACTCCTCTATGCATTCTCACATAATTTATTGGCTGCTGAAAACCCAGATACAGTAAAAGCCAAAATTACTGGCATTGTTACAACACTAGTAAATTCAATTGTTCTGGAGTTTACCACATCAGAGATTCTAGTTGCAGATAACTTTGATGCTGATATGTGTTTTTCAGAAGGATATAGAGAAATTGTTCAAAAAACAGTCAACCTAATTTATGAAAAAATTTTAGATGAATATAAATCTCTGATTCAAGTATACAGGGCTCTACAAAGTGACACTGTTTGTTTTGGAAGAAAAATATATCACTTGCTATTGGAGGAAATTTATGACTATCAGGTACAATCACTAGTTTCAGGAGAACTGGTGCCTTCTTCCTTTTCTTCCCCTCAAGCCGATAATATCATTAGAAATGTGCTCAATGTCATCACAAATGACAGCCATACCTTGCCATCATGTGTTACTGTGCTGCCTCGTTCCCTTTTGGAAGATATGATTTACAAGCTGCTCGTGCATATCTTCCCCTTGTCCAACGGTGACAGTGAGCTAAAAGAGGAAGAAGTTGCCTCAGACTGTGAGTTTGTAGATGCAACTTCAAAGCTGACAGAGGAAATTATCAAAGAAATATCTGCACATGAGGTCCGTCTCGCCGCAGCAGAAGAGCATGCTGAAAGTATGCAATTAGAAGTGATTGAGAATTTGGTTGACTCTATATGTAATAACATTTTGAAGAAATCTGAATTTCAAGCTGAAGTACAGAAAGGTGCAGACAAAAAGGGGGGCTCGTTCCTCAGTAAAATAGCTGGATTCATCATGAAGGAAATCATGGATCATCATCTGCAGCCATTTTTACATGGTGAAGAATCATCTTCCAGGGCCATATCTGATCACGGGCGTATGTCTGTACTTAGTAAACCTGGTAAAGAAAAAACACAGCCCGCTCTATATTCAGCTACATTTTTGGAAGACGTAATCGTTGACCTCGTTCATAAATTTTATTCCCTTCCCAGTATTACTGAAGATTCTAAGAAAAAAGAAGTGCTAGAGCCAGACATTGTGGGCTTAGCTATAAAGTTCGCAAATTCTCTGATAGGAGAATTTAGGAAGAGTAAAATTAAAGTTCTGCCAAAAGCCGAGGAAATGTTTTCTTTTCCACCAATTGATAAAGAAACCGTTGACAAGATATCCAATTTTGTGTATGATCAGTTCATGGGAAAGTACAGATCTAGTGATATTCAGACAGATGATAAAAGTAACATTGTAATAGAAACGATTGCTGCTTTAGCCCAGAAGGCAATCTCTGCTTTCAAGATTCAACCACTCTTTTCAGGAGACTGGTCTGCCACCTTCTTTTCATTTCTAAATCCGGATAATATCACCCAAAGGGTTCAGCACCTACCACAGCAAACCTCTACACAGATAAACAGATCCTTGAAAGGGAACGAACTTGCTTTGCCAAAGCAATCGCATAAACACACGTCTGTAACCACAGACCAGAAAAATGTGTCGGACACTTTGGAAACAGACAGCGGCGCAATAGCTAGAAAGAAAAGTCTCAAAACCGAAAAGACATCAATGAAAAAAGGTGACGTCCAAGATACAGTAGTTAACTCTATAACTAGAATTATGGGAAGCAATGTGATTAACGTGCTATCCATGCCAGCTGCAAGCGCGGCAAATAAAAAGAAAGGGACAGAAAATAAAACAGAAGTTCCAGGTAATGAGAATGTATCAGGAGTCGCTTCTCTAACTACTAGTGTGAAAAGTAAAGCTAGGCCAGAGCCCGATTTGGTGGCAACTCTGGAAAGTAATGAAATTGAGAAGACGAGCATATCAGCCACAAAAGATGAGAAGAGACAAGATAATAAGGTACACACCCAGTCTCCAGTAGCTACTATGATAGTATATGAGGGGGAGAAACTTGGACCAAATGTTGAAATAAAAAATGAAGAGATTGACAAAATAAGTGTAGATACGTTTAAAAAGGAAGACAAGCCCTTCCAGTTATCTGTGACATCCAAAGCAAGAAATACAAGGACCAAACCAGAAGGTGGTTTGAAAACAGTTACCCAAAGGCCAAACAACGAGGATGGAAAAGACCCTGCATATCAAAAAGATGTAAATGAGGAACAATATTCAGATTATGAATATGTTCAAAATGTCACTGAAAACATTTATAACAATATTTTAGAACTATATCATTCCGCAGAATCGGCAGAGTATTCAAAACCCCCCAGTCTCGTAACTGATGCAACATCGCATGTAATTCAAGACGTTGGTCAAAATTTTACACAGTCTGTTTCAACAAGGGATTCATCCCTCTCAATGGTCAAAGAGAAAGAAGATAAAGACCAACAGAGAAATAAAGAGAGAGAGAAAGAGAGCGAGAGAGAGAAATGGAAAAAAATAGAAAAAGTGAAAAGTAAGGAGATTAAAAGTGAACCTAGTAAATCAGACAGTCCTCACTACCCACCAAAAAGTAAACCTGGAATTGTTCCCGCTAAATTTTTAGAAGATGTTATCACCGAAATGGTTAACAAATTGATCTTTTCTTCCTCATCAGAAACACAAATATGTAATAGATACCAAAATGTAAGTGATGATGAAAATCAAGCTGAACTTTATGACACAGCTCTGAAACTTATGGACTCACTGTTAAAGGAATTTTCAGATGCTCAAATTAAGGTATTTAGGCCACATGAGGAAAATCAGTTTTTTCCACCCGCCGATAAAGTGTCCTCAGTTCCTAAAGCACTTCCTAGGCATAAAAAGCCAACTGCAGAGGAAACATCATCCAACATTAAGAAAATGACTGGGGATAAAATGCCACATATGCCCAAAATGACTGAAAACCCTTCATCAAATAAGATACCTTTCCTAGATAAAATACAAGTAATTGATAAGACGCTGGTCAACAAAGTTGTTCATTCTTCTGTATGCAATATTTTGAAGGAATATAAATCTCAAGACTCCATTTGTAAGGATATAAAGAGCAATGGCGAAAATTTAGCAAGAAGACTAACCAGGACAGTGATAAATGAAATTTTTCAACATCAGCTTAATTTCATATTTTGTGATGAGGTTCTAGCGTCAGCATGTTCGCCTCTGGAATCTAAGGATGTTGTGAGAAAGGTTCAAAAGGTGGCACAAACAGCCAGCAAAGAATGTCAAACATCATCGCCATACACCATCATGCTGCCTCACAAATTTTTGGGGAATGTGATTTCTGCGCTTTTATGGAAAATCTTCTCAACGGTCTCCGACGCTGGAGTAGAAACATCTGAGTACAATTGGTTCACAAAACTGGATTTCCTTCAAATGAAACTATTAAATACAGTTACAACAGCAATCTCCAAAGCTAAAGATATGACCATACAATACGTAGAATCCTTACATCCCAATGATGATGAAATTATTCAACTAGTGATTCATTCTATTTATAATAATCTCTTGTCACAGTTTGGATCACAAGAGGTAATACAAAATTGTGTGGCCAGCAGATGCAGAATCCTTTCAGAAACCATAGTGGACTTAGTCCTGCAAGAAGTGTCCGGCAACCAATTGCAAAACTATTTTTCTGGAGAGCTGACTCCTCATCAGTGCACAGAAGTTGACAAAGTCGTTGAAAATATTCTTAAAGATGTCATCCAGACCGCTGATGTTCCCCAGCCTCAACCGTCGCGTGTTCATATCCTGCCTTATAACATAGTAGAAGAAATTACCGTAAAATTTTTATCAAAGCTTTTATCTATGTTTCCAAATGTGGATGAGGAAAGAACCAAATCTCTAGAAACTGACATGCAAACAATAAGCTCAAAAATATTGAATTCGATACAAGAATTTATGTCCAAAAGTATGATAAAACTTGTGCCACCAGCCAAAGAATTGCCTACTGTACCTTTAGCTAACAATGAAACTATCGAAAAAGTGGTTAACTCTGTGTATGCCAGTGTTTTAAAGCACTCTGGCTCTCACACTTCTGTATTTAAAGATTTGATGGGTAAGAGCAATGTCCTCTCTGATGTAATAGGCCTTTTAATGGTGAAGGAAATTTCCAATTCTGAATTTCAACCTCCAGTAGAGGACAAAGTATCAAGTTCGGAATTAGTTCTGGAAGCTGTCAAAATCATAGAAAAAGTGCTCAGAATTGTTGATGAGTTTAAGTCCGGGGAAAAGTCTTCATCCAAAAAGCATCCTATGCTAGACGCCAGGCTTGTAGAGGAAGCACTGGCCTTGTTCTTGGCTAAAATAGTAAGGTTGCAAAGTATCTCATGCAAAGACGCAAAAAATGTATCAAAGCCTGAGTTAAACAAAATTGTATCCCAACTGATGAAATCTGTGACAGCTGAAATTTCCCAGAGTAACATTAATCTTGTTGCTGCTGATCCTGAATATCTTTTAAATTCAGAAAGTATAGAAATGATTTCTCAGGTTATTGATTCTGTTTATAGTAACGTACTGCAACAGTCTGGAACCCAGGAGGAACTTTATGATGATCTAAAAGGTACAAACACTGTTTTCCCTAAAAAAGTGGCTAGTTTAATCATTAATGGAGTTTCACATCTTCCAGTAGATGCAGTTAGCGGAAAGAATCCAAATGCTAAACGCTTTGGAAATCTAGACGTTAATAGAATTATTCAAAAGGCCCAAAAGCACGCTGCTATTGATATAATGCATGAGTTACAGGAAGACGAGTCCTATCGAGATTCAACTGAAAATTTTCCGATCAGAATCGTTCCTCATATTGGGAATAAAGCAATCAATATAGATCCAGAAATTATCTCAGATCACTTAGCAGTGATTTCTGTAAAAACTGAGCCTCTTGAGAAACTCAAGATGGAGTGTTTAAGAAAAACTGGACATAGCATAACTGAACTGCGAAGAGCGTCAATCAGTGGGAGAAGCTACTCCTTACCAGATACATCTAAGGTGGAAAAGATCAAGAGAGAAAGACGGATCTCATTAAATAGAATGGGACGACTGGATGTAAAACCCTTGGAGGTAAGTGCAAAAGCAATAGCAAAAAATAGAAGTGAATAGTGAGACATGGTTGTTCCGTGATTCCCTTCCTCCAACAGATATATGGGAATGCGTTATTTGTTGTTATTGTCAAGCCCAATAGGATAAACTGGTTGCACGGGTTCATCCGTGTACTCATATAATTTATTGGGACTTGCCATATCAGCTTGGGGGCTCACTCTAAAGATCTCAGGCTAGTTTTCCTAAGAAAATCAGTTTAAACGGGCATTTTTTTTTTTTTTTAAAGAACAGAAATGCAGGAACATACCCTTAACGGTAAAATAAGGTTGACTGAAATCTTAATCTTCAATGCAAATTTAGAAGAAGCAAAATCTCATGTAATTCCTATAGTATTTGTGGATATCGAAAGCAGTTTTAAAAGGCCGCTTAATAGAATATCAGGACACATGAGGTTTCAAAAACTACCTAAAATACGTTTGACCTCTCAAACTTACAGCTCTACAACAGTAGTGCTCTCTTTACTTTTAGCAACATTCAGTAACAAACATTACACTACAAATGCTAGCGTATGCTTGTTTCTTATTATTTCATTTTAATTAGCCTTCCTCAATTTTCTCTGTGCTCTCAGTAAGTGCCCAGTTTCCTCTTTTCTCCCTATTCTGGATCCAGCTGCCCTAATGCTGCCATTTTGATTTCCCCTTGCTACGGACCTAGCTCTGCCCGAAAGCTTCATACCAGGGGCCCAAATATATTAAACCAGTTATGACTTTAAAAATGCCAAAACGATGGCCTTGTATCATGGAAACTATACCGCGGAGGACAAAGGGATTGTCTGCCTATACAGTTACATTAAGCTACACATTTTGATTTTTGTCAAATCCCCTTCCACTAATGGGTTTCCCTCATTAGACGACTGAGTGTGTTTAGAGATAATAATCCGTGGCCTAGACAATGAACAAAGTTTTCTAGAACCCTTCTCCCTGGAGCATAAACTTGAAGTGATTTTTTTTTTTTTCCCAATACTGTCCTACAACACACTGAAGTAAGTCTTAGGGCTAGTAAATATGTTAAGTAGTACTTTATGTTTCATACTCAGATACTGAGATCATCATGAGCTGAGGCACTGATTTAATCTCCTTTGCCCTAAACTTTTTGGCTCAGATGACAGTCCTTTACACCTCTAAGATTTGTTCTTCTCAAAAAAAAAAAAAAAAAAGATTTGTTCTTCTCTATGTTCTGATACATCTATAACATTCTAATACAATGTTCCCATCATTGTATTAGCATATTACTTAGTAGTCTTCATTTATATAAAGTAATCCCTTGGGGGTAAAATTTGTGTGGCCTCTAGAATAACATTACTCAAAATTGTTTTTTAATTATCTGTAAAATTGTCTGTTACAAATCTTACTCTTAGTCACTGCCTCACTTTCTAAACCACTAGTTCCCTCTACTAACACAGAAAATCAAAATTGTGTTTTAATTTCTTTAAAAAGATGTTTCTATATTTTTTTCCATAGAAGATATTCTTTTAGGGCACCATTGTCTGAAAAACTGGCTCACCATATTACAAAGGGATGTCGAGGTCTACGATTAGTAAGTCAGTTTGGATGGAGGTTCTGTGGCATCATCAAAAGCTACAGAAATTAGAGCAATTCTAATTATAGTTATAGTTGTCTTTTTTTTAAATCTGTTTTTAGACATTGAAAATGGAAAGTAAGACTTGACTAGGAGGGTAAAAAAAAAATTAAGATTTATGTTTTGAATATTCTTTTGGAAAATATAACCAAAGGATCGGGAGTGGAAGAATGGGGATTAAGGAGTCAAAAATCTTCACAAGTTTGGTTATTAATCATCTTTAAAAGCCAAGATCAGACAATACCTTGGTTTTTTGTTGAATATATATACATTGGTGTTCTCTATGATTGCCGATCTAGAATTTTAGAAAAATAGATATTTCTGTCCCAAAACTTTCAAGGTCAATGAAAAACAAAAAGTAAATTATGACACAGCAAAATATAAAGCTTAAGAAAAAAAAGAAAAAAGAAAAGAAACCAATGTCAGATGTTCCTCTATAATTTGGAGTAAGTTCTGATACATTAAGATGATCTCTGGCATAGAAAATAAATGCTAGATGCAAGCATGTTTTTTTTATAACTTTCATATGTTTCTTCTTCTTAAAACATTGCTAATATACAAGTATAATGGCATTTGAAGATAATATTTCTTAAACTGAAACTAAAAATCATATTAAAATAGCTATCTTACAATAGAACCACAAGAAGAGTGATTGAGGCATTTGTTTTTAATGCTTGTTTTACCTTCAATTCCAGGCTGTTTGCAGAAATTCATTTCAGAATATAAGAAAGCCTGATATCACCAAGGTAGAGCTTTTAAAAGATGTTCAGAACAAAAAAGATCTTATCATTCGGTTAGTAGCTCATGATATTTATCAAGAAGATTCAGTAAATGCCACAGAAGAGGGACTAATGTCTGAAGGTGAAGTTGTTTTGAAAGAGGTTACACAAGAAGGATCCTTAGAACAATTTGAAGATCAAGTGAAAGAAGCCACGAAGCCAGTAGAAAGCACAAGCAGCCTGAAAAAATTTTTGTCTCTAAGCAAATGTTGTCAGTCCACATCCAGTGTAAATATTGAATGTATTGAAGCAACCTCAAATCACATAATAGAACCTAAGGCGAGAAAAGTTAAAAGAACTATTGCTGAGCTTGACATGGCTATGTGCTCAAGAAACATGACTGAAACAGGCTCTTGGGAGAAAAAGCCACAGAGTAAGGTGAATGAGAAACATAACTGTCAGCGACAGATATCTATGTTTAGAGATCTTCAGAAATTCTGTCCAAGAATGTATCTTAATTAGCCAGAAAAGAATACCAAAATTGTTCTAGTCTCCTCCTAAGCCTGGTAATATTTATGGTATAAAAGAAATCATTAACAGACGAAGTCATGAAACTCAATGGAAGGACAGCAGATAATGGAAAGAGACCTAGAGTAGTTAGAAGCCCAAGGAGAATAGAGGACAGAAATCATTGAAAAGAAATGCAAGTTAATGGTTTAAATCCATTTATTTAACAAATCCCAGTCCTTTTGTATTTTGGCTGGTAAATACCCATTGAACATTTGTGTAAAGAAAACTTATATAGGTAAGATAGCCCTAGAAATTGGGTCAATGTTGGAGGAAGTAAAAAAGACCCATATGGATTTAGATTGAGTTTGAATCCTGACTCTCACTTAATAGCTATGTGTCTTTTGGGTGAGCTGCATAGCCAACTTTTTCTTAAAAGTTACTTAGCCAACATGCCCAAAATTAACAGGGCATCAAAATATCTTAAATATCACCCTTACAACTAGCCCATATGCTCCACTGTCCTCATGGGGTGTAGCTCTTGTCCCTACTATCATACACCCCTCAAATGACAGTCTGGATTTCAGTGATCATTAAGGTTGGCCCTGTCCAAAAACTGGTATCAAAACATGTTTTTGAAAAGTATATATGATGTGATATTGCCTGGTGATACAGTTCTATTGATTATCCAGTTGATAGGTTTCCTGGATATACACAAAAACTGAGATGAACAAGAGAAAAAGAACAGAGATACAACTCTGTTCCAATCATAACCTTAACAGGTAACTTAACACATATTCTGATGTATCAATTGGGAAGCTGTGCGTTATTTCATAACCAGATGCAGTCTTCAGAATAGCTTTCTTAAGCCTCATAATCAGAAAAGCTGACTTTATAGATAACTAAAGAAACATTATAATATTAGCAAAACTCAAAATGGATTATATGAACTATAATCCCAGTAATAGTAGCTATTTTAAAATTTTAAGAAATTCCACAATAAAGATATTCTCATAAAAAAAAATATGGCCATGAAATCACACTGAATTCCTAACAAATATATTAGAGGACATATTAAGAATGTTGACCAGAAAAGCTTCTCAATTGACCAGAGTTATGTCTCTGTTCCTTTTCTTTTTCAACTCAGTAAGATATGATTTAAAATATTTGTAAAGTGAAGAAATGGAAAATTATATTCTTTGAATACTGCTTAAATTTGTATTTAAAGTCTACTCAAACTCCAATATTATAATATATATCATCTTCCCTGAGTCATTTCCAAAAAAAAAAAGTATCAGAAAGAGACCTTTTCATTAGAGTTATGGGATTCATCCATCTTTTAAGTAATCTCTAGAAGTTTTTTTTTTTCATTATAGTATAGAGTGCAAAATATGCCAATAAGGTGAGAAAAGTACATGTCAAACTGTACTTTATGTCACACATGGTTTTCACTTTTCCAGAAAGAAGACAAGACTCTTAATAATGAACCAACACATTACTTCATACATAGAATTATGAGTTCATCCTCATACAACCAAGAAGATCTGATTTCATCTGCCAGGTACATGAAATTATAGCAATATAACAATAGAAGTCTGAGTAAAAATTATACTTATAGGAAGAATGGCGTCCCTGGTAAAATTAGGGTTGGGCAAGTATTCAGCCTTAGACTTTCTTTCCCTCACTCCTTATTCTTCCCTCCTATAGCTTCCCATTGAGTAGACTTGTTGAGGCCTTCCCCTTTTCTACATAATCCCTCATTTCTAGTTACCTGGTTTCTACATCTTTGCTAGTATAACAGTGTCTTGGATCAAGAATTTTCTAGTGTGTTTTGGTTTTGGTTTTCATTTTTGTTTTCAATGGGACATAGGCACAATGGTATCTGCACTATCAACCCAAAGAGTTCCTACTCAACTCTCTTCAGTAGTTAAATGTTCTAGTGCATATAACTGCCTGTAAGAAGAATTCAAAGATTAAAGGAGGCAGTGTAAGGTAGAGCATTCAGAGATGAAGTCTAGAAAACAATGCATCTTGATAAGGACCTCTAAGTATAGAGAGCATTTACATGAGAAGATAATCCAGGTTTGGACGACTATAGAAACAAAGTCTGGAGTGTGTGGCCATTACAGGGGACAGAGAGAGCAAAGCATGCTGTAGACTTGAAATCTAATAACTAAATCTAGGAGAGTTAAAACGTGTTTAAAATTTTTCTCGTTTCTGAATATTCTCATAAGCCAGAAGAGGTAACATTTTAAATTATAGGAGAAGAAAAATCTGCCTGGTTACATTTTTTTCCACACAGCATGAAGCAATTGTTTCTTTCTGACACTGACGCACTATTTTGGGGACCCCCATCATTGCCTCTTTTTCCTGCATAGTAGTTACTTTAAAATGCATTAGTAATACAAGCACCTCTCTGTTGTTTATATCAATGATGAAGACAGAGGGCACAGATAACATCAAATAAAAGACAATTCAGAGCAAGATGGCAGACCAGGAAACTGCAGGCCCTTGTTTCCTCAGGAAAACAAACAAACAAAAAACAAGTACAATCTGACAAAATAACTTTATATGAGCTCTCAAAACCAAGCAAGTATTTGCAATAATAAAGTGAATGTCTAATCAAGGAAAAGCCACATTCAAAATGGTAGGAAATTCCAGATTTTTGTTTGCATTTGCCTAGTGCCCTCTGCAACATGACAAGACACGGTTGGGAAGAAATGGCCCAATTCCCAGTTCCCTCTCTTGGGATGGAAAGAGCAGATTAGAACTTGTTTGTATTGTGCTTCTATCCGTGGGCTGCCTGAGGGAATGTTTCTGTCTCACCTAAATAGACTGAGACAGTGGCATGGTTTGGAGCTCTGCCTGGAAATCACAGAAGGAAGCTCATGGGTGCCACAGTGTGTGAAAATCACAGGGGACTACAAAATGCACCTGAGAGCAGGAGATTATTGCCAAAAGTATACAATGAATATTGAAGACCCTGAGAAGAAGCACGATGGGAAGCATTCTTGGGAAATAAAACATTTAAAAGAAGATCAGAGGGAAGGGAGTTCTTGAAGTTTGGCTGGGAAGATGGCAGAAGGAGGACCCTAGGCTCATTTTGTCCCATGGACACAAGTAGGTAACACCCATGTCAGTGTAAATAACAATCAATTACCTGAAGACTGGTATGGGAAACTCCACAACTAAAGGCAAGGAAGAGGCCATGTTGAAAAAGGTAGAAAGGGTAAAAACATGGTCTAAGAGCCAAATGGACAATGGCCTTCATTGGTAGGGAGCAAGCCAATGGCATAGAGAAGGGCAGAAAATAGATTTTCATACTGAGAAGCCCACAAATGGGGAGGATGAATCTCTGTAATATTTGTCCTTGAAAGTGAGTGGGACTAAATTTCATGAGTTCCTAAAACCAGCAGGACTTAAAGTCTATTATTTTAAAAATCAGCAGGCTTGGCTGTGGTGCAGCCCAGAGGTGTTAGGAAGCGGAGTCCCTGTCCTTAAAAAGACGGCATGACAAACAGCCCATGCAGATACAGCCTAGAACCAGCAGTTTGAAAAATGCAGGGGACAGACAGGAGGAGAGTGATCTGCTCATGTCAGAGTGTACCTGAG
The DNA here is from genome assembly GCF_011100685.1 of Canis lupus familiaris. NCBI lineage: Eukaryota > Metazoa > Chordata > Mammalia > Carnivora > Canidae > Canis > Canis lupus. The sequence continues at coordinate 28,647,249 of NC_049257.1, forward strand.
AGAGACAGGGATCACGAGGAGACCCCTCTGGGAACAAAGGAGATGTCAGGTGTCATGTCCCTCCCCTGCCCCCAGCATAAACAACGGCCACCTGTGGGAACCAGTACAACACTGACACTCCTTACCTAACTTGGTTGGATCAAGTCCCATCCCCCAACACATCAGCAGATTTACCCTTCTCGGTCATGCTTACTTCAGTCTTGACACTGCAAGCTCTTCCCCCAGAAAACCAGCACAAACTCAGTCAATACCATATCACCTGACCCCTGAGTATCTTGCAGGACCTCAGTTCCAGCGGCAATGGGGAAAGGTCTCACTTTGCAAGCAGACCACTGCACACCTTGCTGCCCACAATAGGCAAAGGCAGCCTCTGCAAACAATTGGACTAAAGAAAAAAGAGATGGTCTCACTCTGCCTATGTCTCTGCCTCTCTTTGTGTCTCTCATGAATAAATATATAAAATCTTAAAAAAAAGAAAATGTCATAAACAAAAACGCATTTAATACACCTAAACTACTGAACACCATAGATTAGCCTAGCCTACTTTAAACATGCTCAAAACACATTAGTGTACAGTTGCACAAAGTCATCTAACACCTATTTTATGATAGAGTGTTAAATAAAAGGCAAAGCATAAGGAATATAATCAATGATAGTGTCGTATGGGGGCAGATGGTAGCTACACTTGTGGTAAACATGGCATAATGTATAAACTCGTCAAATCACTAGGTTGTACACTTGAAATTAATATAACGTTGTGTGTCAACTATACTCAAATTTTAAAAAGTAATTAAAAACTCATGGATTGGAAGATTTACTATTGTTAAGATGTCAATAATTATACAAAGTATTCTACGTATTAGTATTTTATAAGAATTATATTTGATGGCATTCTTTTTTTGGCAGAAGTAGAAAAACATTCATTCTAAAACTGATATGGTCTCTCAAGGGACTCCTAATAGCAAAACAATGCTGACAAGAAAGAACAGAGTTAGATTTACTAATTTTAAAGCCTACTGCCAAGACATGGTAATGAAAACAGCATGGTCCTGGCATAAAGACAGATATATAAAGCAATGGAATAAAATAAAAGGCCTATACATAGATTTTTCATATAAGACCAAATGATTTTTGATAAGCATGCCAAGGCCATTTAATGGGAAAAGGATATTCTCAACAATGGTGTTGGGAAAACTAATAACTACACACACACACACACACACACACACACACTGAAGTTAGACCCTTACCTTATACCAGATATAAAAATTAACTCAAAGTGGATCAAAGATCCAAGTAAAGCTATAGACCTCTTATAAGAAAACATGGGGAGAAGGAGCATATGGGTGGCTCAGTTAGTTAAGCACCTGACTCTTGATTTCTGCTCAGGTCATGATCTCAGTGTTGGGAGATTGAGCTCTGCGGTCAGTGGGAAAGCCACTTGGGATTTGCTTTCTCCCTCTCTGCCCCTCCCCTGCCCCCTGCTAGTGCACATGTTCTCTCTCTCTCTCTCTCTAAAAAACAAACAAAAAACAACCAACACACACACAGGAAAAAGCTTCATGACATTGGATTTGGCAATAATTTATTGGATATGACACTGAAAGCACAAGCAACAACAACAAAATTACATAAACTGGACTCCACCAAAATTAAAATCTTTTAGCTCCAAAGGATAGAGTGAAAAGTCAACTCAGAATGGGAGAAAACTCTTGCAAATCATCTATCTAATAAGGGTTACTATATATAAAGAACTCCTGTAACTCAATAACAACAACAACAAATCAAACAACTTGATTAAAAATTGAGCAAAGGACTTGAATAGATATTTCTTCAAAGAAGATATACAAATGGGCAATAAGTATATGAAAAGATATTCAACACCACTAATCATTAGGAAAATGCAAATCAAAGTCACAATAAGATACTGTTTCACACCCATTAGGGTATCTGTTGTCAAAATAGAAAACAAAATCAAACAGAAACAGAAAATGACAAGTGTTGGCAAGAAAGGGAGGAAATTGGAATCCTTGTACATTGCTGTTAGGTAATTAAAAATGGTGAAGTTATAAATAAAATCTTAAAAAAAAGGGGGGACGTCTGGGTGGCTCAGCAGTTGGGCATCTACCTTTGGCTCAGGGTGTGATCCTGGAGTCCCGGGATCAAGTCCCACATCAGGCTCCCTGCATGGAGCCTGCTTCTCCCTGTCTGTGTCTTTGTGTGTCTCATGAATAAATAAATAAAATCTTTTAAAAAAATTAAAAAATAAAAATGGTGCAGTTGCTGTGGGAACAGTATGACAGTTTATCAAAAAATAGAATTATCATATGACCCAGCAATCACACTTCTGGATATATACCCCCAATGTGTTGGAAAGAGTCACTCAGATATTTGTACACTCGTATTCATAAGCAGCATCATTAACAGCAGGCAAATCACGGGAGCAAGTCAAGAGTCACTGATAGATGAATGGTTAGGCACAATGTGGAGTACTCATTCAATAGAATATTGTTAAGCCTTAAAAAGGAAATTTTGGTACATGCGTCGCATAGGAACCTTGAAGACATTAAGCTAAATGAAATAAGTCAGGCACAAAAGGACTAGTAGTACATGATCCCTCTTATATGAGATGCCTCAGTCAAGTCATAGAGGCAGAAACCAAAATAGTGGTCACTGGGAATAGAAAGAGAGGGTGATATGGTGTTAATATTTAATGGGTTCAGAGTGTCAGTGGAGGAGGATGAAAAAGTTCTGGACAATGGATCGTGCTGATGGCTGCATAATAATGAGAATGTATCCAAGCACAGAACTGTACACTTAAACATCATTAGGTGGCAAATTTCGTGCTATGTATATTTAACCAAGATTTTCAAAGTGGGGGAAAAAGTCAATTGAAAAGTGATTTCACTTGGTTTGGAAACTCTGTGATAAATTATTTCAGGTTTTCTTCCATATGAAGAATAACTGACAGGTTGTTCATTTGATTAACCAGTAATTTCTTCACGTTCAATTAAGACACAGAAAATGAAATGTTCTCTTTCTTTTGTTTTAGTGAGACTGAAGATTTCACCACAGATTCAAGCGACAAATTATTAGAAGGTTGGATTTACTACTTTTCTTAAATTAGAAAGCATTCGAAAGGAGACTGCTCTACTGCTTTAATGAACTCTTTAGTTACTGCCTTTGTTTGTTTACTGCTTTGATGAATTTTTAGTGATCAAACCTGGGGTTGATACTTTCTCTTTTCCTGTGAATTTACCTGTTTTTTTGGAAAATAATCCAGTACTACATCACTCAGGTTTTAAAATGAGCCAACTCATTTGCTTTTGCCGAATTGTTATCAAGATTTTATTAATGATTTTGACCAAGCAAATGGTGACATTATGAATTCACATTTACCATGCTCATGTGAAAGATATTCATAAAACAAGAATGCATCACACAATAGCTTTTATCCATTATACTAGGATTTAATGATTTCTTACCCTTCCTTTGTACTTAGCCCTACCAAAATGTACAAAAAAAAAAGAAAAAGTATGTGTGTGGAGGGAGAGTTTTTGAGCTAAATTTATTTTCTCACATTAATATCTGACTAGTATGGATTTAACTTTAAAAAAAAATCTATCAATACCTACTCCTTAGAACATTCACGAGAACTTTTTGGTTCTCTATTTTTTGAAACCTCAGAGAATCAATGTGGTTCTAACAGTGATCGTACATACAAGAGGGAGAATGTCATGTTTATTGCAAAGTGGCCTCAAAATCAAACCAAATGTTTACCATTGGCTATTTCAAACAGACAACCCACTCAAGGAATTGCTTCAAAAACATATTCTCTCAGCTTGGAAGTAAAATGATTTTTTTTTTATTAAGATGATTCCTAGGATAGCAATAAATATGCCTGAATTCCATCAACACACCATAATCAGATGACGTCACAACAATCACTTATCATAGCTGTAGGATGGAATCATTAGGCTGCCAGAGTCAGAAAGAAACCATCATGTTACCCCATCTCCTCTGGGACACCAAGAACCTAAAATAGGCACATAGTAGGAAGACCATTTAGTAAAATGAGAGAAACAATGGGAATAACTTATGAGAGGCACAAGAATTCTCTTTTGGTTGTTTTGGGATTGAGGTACCCATTAGATATTCAAGTTGGGGTGTCACATCTGAAGCAATAGGATGTTTAAGATTGGAGTTTCATGGAGAGGTTAGAGCTGGAAAGTTATATAGTTTCCTATAGATAGACAACTTAAATCTGAATATCTGAGTTCCTCAATTAACAGGAATTTTTCTGTGACTTCTCATTAAAACATAGTGTATCCTGGGATGTGGACAGCCATTTAGCCTGGAAAATTAAAAGCTTGTATGACATGGAATGATAGCTCTGGAAGTAAACCCAACACCCTCAGTCATTTAAAAGTAAACATCAGTTCAATTATGTGCAATATGGAGATGGGCAGTTTAGAAAGATTATCAGCAATAAAATTTTACCAATACTGTCAGATAAGTGCAATAATCAGTTCCCTCTCGTATTTGGGTTCATTGAGGTTTTACTACTACTTTTCTTCCCAAAGCCTACATTGACCTAAAGGATAACGCAGAGAATGACCACTTGTGTTGGCCCTTGACGATTGCATGTCTATAAAATACACAATTTTTATATGTAAGATATCTCCTTGCATCCTTTTTGTGAGACAAGCAGGGAAGATGGTCTCATTCACATTCTACATAATGAGGAAACAGAGTCAAATAAGTTAGATTCAATTTGCCAGTGTCCACACAGCTCTAAGCAGTGAAGCTAAGACTCAAACTCAGATTTTCTGCTTCCCTAGTGGTGAGTCTTTGTGAAATGTTCACATCATCTCTTACTCCTTCAGCTAAATTTGTTTAACAGGCATAGTAACCTCCCCTGGAACTCAGGCAGCTCTTGGTTCTGCAGCACTTCCTCTTGATAGTATCTCAAAAGTCTCTTGGTTCTCAATGAAAGAATTTCATAAGACCACACTTTCCTGTTTGTTCCAATTATCTGCTTTTAATTAGCTATGTAGAATCAAAGAGCATTAGAGCTGGGAGGCCTCTAGGAATCATCTATAAGGTAATCCCTCAATTTACATGTAAGCAAATAGGCCTGTAGAGATTGGATAGTTGTGCAAAGATATGTGGCTACTAAGTTACAGAGGCTGCCTCTCCTACCAAGTCATGTCATCTTTCATAATTCCAGAAGGAAAGTCTAAGACACGCCTCAGAATTCTGGGGATCTCTCCCATTTCAGTTTTGTTCCCGTGGTCTGTACACTGAAACTAACAATAATTTCTTCTACCTGCCTGAATTCTAGAACTCTCTGACGAAAAATAATAAGACCAGGTATGTCTCAATATTATGCCTCCAAAAGAAAAATAATATTTTTCCTTCCTCCCCTCACCCCCAACAGGAAATTCTCAGGAGCAAAGGCCAGAGAATTCAAACAGTCTTAAGGTAAATATTCTTCAATAAACTGTAATCGCAGGATGTCTTGGTGGCTCAGCGGTTTAGCGTGCCTTCAGTCCTGGCTGTGATCCTGGAGACCCAGGATCGAGTCCCACATCGGGCTCCCTGCATGGAGCCTGCTTCTCCCTCTGCCTGTGTCTCTGCCTGTTTCTCTCTCCCCCTCTCTCTGTGTCTCTCATGAATAAATACATAAATAAATCTTAAAAAAAAAAATAAATAAAATAGTAAAATAAAATAAAATAAAAAATAAATAAAATATAAAATAATAAAATAAAAAAATAAAATAAAATAAAATAATAAAATAAAAAATATATAATAATTGGCATACAGGAGGTCCAGCTGACTATGAGCCCAGTTTTCAAGGTCAAATCAGGGCTTAGGTGGTAGACATGAGGAATGTCAGAGGCGCATCCCTATTCCCAATTTCCTCCTGCTCAGATCTCCCCCTCTCTGGCTGAGGCCTGTCCATGGGACTGGAGAAATCCCCTAATTAAAATTCTCACCTTACAGTTAAATTATTCCTTGCTTAAGTGCACAGAATAAGCCACTGTTCTTCCCTAGCCCCTAAATCCAATTCCATTCCTAAGCTCTGCAGCCTCTGAAGAAAGCCCTACAGGGAGTCACTTGTGCAGGGCAGGGAGGCCCAAGTGAGAACTGGTGGAGGCAGGGAGGGAGTAGAAGCTTCAAAAATAGAGGAAACTGGCTTGTAGCACATGAGTGCAGATCCCACCTATTTTTCTGTATTCCTAAGGACTATTAAAAGGCAGCTTTCCAAAGGGGTCAGCTACTCTCCACCATAAACTCAGATTTCCTCTTCCTTAATCCTTTTTGGAAGTTTCCAGTGAGGGCTGAAGCTATAGATCCTCTTCTGTTTTTATCACTTTGTTTGTTGGCTCAATTGAATCCCACTTTTAATTGAGTTTCCCCAACACCGTGTACCACATAATCTATCAATTATCCAATCCCTTCTCATCACAGTAGTTTTCAGAACAAAATCTTACAAATCCTTATCTCATGCCAACCCCTGACGATGATGGGCTAGTTCCTCATTCAACCTAATCTTCATTTATGAATGTAAACATCTATTTCACAACCTCAGGCTTAACTTAGGCCGTATTTTCCAAGTAAACTCACATGGAAATAACACGGAGACAGAGAATTTCTAGACTGATGACCTGATTACAGACTATTCCTTGTGCTAAGCTGTATCTCTGGCAAACCTGGACCCTTTTGTCTCCCTGCCCTTCCCCTCGCTTGCACCTTTTCCATGGTGAAACTACGGTTGAAATTGGTGTTTCCAATTCAGTTCAATGTAAAGTGAAGTAAGCACATTCCACCCCGTCTCTCTCTCTCTCTCTCCCTTTTAAAGATTTTATTTATTTATTCATGAGAGAAACAGAAAGAGGCGGAGACACAGGCAGAGGGAGAAGCAGGCTCCCTACAGGGAGCCTGATGAAGGACTTGATCCCAGGACCTCTGGGACCTGAGCCAAGACGCTCAACCACTGAGCCCCCTGGGTGCCCACCCCCGCTGTTTCTCTCTTTTTGGCTAAACATTTTGGAGAACTACGAGGCTGCTGAAAAATAAATAATAGCAGGGGTTTGAGGAGAGAAATAAAAACTCAAAGAATCACCATGAGTTTCCTGCTGCTCCCCCTGCCATCTCCTGGTTTAGACTCAGAGCACTTCAAATCCTGGAATTATATAGAAAGAACAGGCAGAAAAAACCTTCAGGAGAAACCATTGCCCTCTCACCAGAATTAGGAAGAAGTTTTTGTGGAGTGGGAATTAGAGGAAGCTCACGTTCCACACGCACCCCCACTTGGCTCTGCCTCCAGGCAAGTTTCAGACATGAAGCTACTCAGCAATGGCAGCAGAGGCTGCTGAGGTGCTTGAAACTCAGAGAAAACACGTCCCTCTGACCAGGAGAATTAGGAAAAGGTCTCCAGTAACCTGAAGAATATTAGAAGGAGACCTGCTACTTTTTTTTCTCTGCTTCCTTTTGTCGTTTCACTCTAAGCATGATGCAGTTATGAGCCGTGGGAGATGGCACAGAGGGAGGGCAGCCACAGCATTCTAGCCAAAGAGCCAGAAAAGGAGACTTCTGAGAGAGAGAGATACTGAAGAGGAAAAAAAAAAAGTCAGAGGGGAATCATCAAAACAGGATCCCCTACAAATCTGTCTGAAAAGTCTCTCCTGAGCTGTGAATGTATGGAACTGATCTGAAGTTATATCAAAAAAAAAAGTCTTTGAGATCTTAAACTATAGCTTTAATAATGGTGCACACAGATATACAAAAAAGTATTGCCAAGACTTTAGAAATTGAATTTACATTGGAAACACAGCCGTAGAAGGCAAGGGTAGGATGTGTGGTCTGAATCTAAGTGCGTTACCTACTTGAGCAAACAAACAAACAACCATCTCCAGAGGAAAGAAATGCCAAGTGTTAGAGATACTGGAAAAAAAAGAAAGTCTGAGGATTATCAAAAAAGAGGATCCCCTACTAATCAATGCAGCCAAGGTTTTGGGAGGTGATTATAACAGTGTTCCATAAAGAAATGGCAAATACTCCTAAATCTAATGTAAAGACAGATGTTTGCCGCAGAACGTATGTGTATTTACTCATTTCAGACACTTGGTAGCATCTGCCTTCTGCTTTTAGATTAGAGATTCTCTAGTCAGTCTCACACATGTGGGCATTTAAAAAAAAAAGATATCAATATCTGCCTCACCCACAGAGATTTAAATTCTATTAGAGGTGTGGGACCCAGGGATTCATATTTTCTTTTCAAAAATGTCCACAGATAATTATTGTGCAGCCAATACTGAGAATCAGTGCTTTATAGCCTCAGTTTTATTCCTTAGGTATCCTGTTTTGAAATATATTAATTTATAAATTGCTGAAGTCCTCTTGGAGAAACTATGATAAAACTCCTCTTAATATCTGGTGGTCTTTCCATAATCTATGCATATTTTATGTTCCATATATTTAGGCCTTCTTTTATTTCTCTTCGTTGATTTCCTTATTTAATAGCTAGTATCATAAAATATATACAATGAAGTCCAGCAACCTATCCCAGTCTATTTTATGCCTTCCAGAGAAGATTACTGCTTCTGCATTCAAAGAGGTGATAATAGGCTAGAGAATAAAGCTAGTTTCTGAGCCATGTTCCCTACCTTACTAGGTCGGTCCACAGAACCACTTTATTGCTCCAGACCCCAAAATGCTTAAGATTTCCATAACAGGAGATTGCAGTTACATAGTGCACAGCCATTTTCTTTCCCCACTTACCATTATCTCTAGTATTAGAAAATAATTTATATCATTTGTTACTTATTTCAATTTACCCAAAAGATGGAGGGGGCAGACAGAGCTGGCATTTTTTGTGAGGTAAGATGCCTGGTCATCATTTAATGATGGGCTGAGGCCCACATCAATGACAAGGGTAAATCCTAGGTGCCATAATTGGCAAAAAATTTTGAGCCCAAGTCTCTGAGAATAGTCCTGAGATTTCAGAGAACAGAAAACACTATTCATGTAAGGTTCTACATAAACATACATGGCTGTACTACATCTTTGGAGGGATTTCCAAGTATCTTTAGTGTGTTGTGTCCAATAAAACATTAAGTATGTACTTTGCTTTGCCTTGGCAGTTTATCACCATCTTTGAAGGAAACAAGAATATTCATGGCAGTGGGTATTCCTCAAAAGAAGTCATTTCAGGTACAAAATACATATCCTTTAACATTCCTCTTGGAATAACTGGCTCCTGCCTTGCAAAATTGACATCTATTATCCATATGAGATTGAAATAATATTATGTACATGTATGTGTGTATAGTAAATTACAGCTTATTATGAAGCTCTTTTACTTTAACCTCAAACCACAGTAATAAGTAATGGAACTAACATTTGTTAGGTACCAGATTTATCTCCATTTTATTGAAGAGGAAAGTGAAAGTCATTGAAGAGAAAAGTGAGAGTAGGTTACTCAAGGTCACCGCACAGCTAATAAGCTGCAGAGCTGAGGTTCAAACACAGATCTGCCCAACTTCAAAGCTTAAGCTCATTCAGTATGACCATGATTCATACATTCAAATGCTCACCGGAGCCAGACAAGTAATATAAACAAGAGCGGAGGTAGGTTGAGTAGGGGTCTCTGGTGCACTGGAGATGGCATGCCCCCTCTATAGGAGGGAGCGGCTACTCAGGTCCAGTCACTGACAAACTGGGTTGTTGCTAGATCTCCAGTTCAACTCTTGGCATTTTTCAAAACAAGCTGGAGATGAAAGTTTTATGTGAAAATCCCCGACTTTTAAATTTTATCAAATAATTCAAAGCTTTTGTGAAATATTTTTGTGGACCAAACAAAACTTGTCTACATCCCTTACACCATACTAATCTCCCTCTGTCAATCATAAAGCCCTAATTTACAAAAGAGAAAATGGAGGTAACAATTGCCTGAGTTTACAAAGCCAACAAATGGAGAGCTCTCAGAGCTCAAAAACAGATCTTCTGACTTTGATCCTCCTTAAGGATGGATCCTTGCTTTCCTCCATAAGGTGCTTCCATATTGTAGCCGCTGCATTGCAGAATGAGCCCCACATTGGGTAATGGCCAAAGTTAGTCTATAGCTTTGCTATGAAAAGAACTATCAACAGACAAACACAGGGGCACAGGGGTTCACTAATCTCTCTAGGGATGAGTTTCACGTATGTCATTAACCTATGATACTAGCCACCCACAGGTCTTGAACAAGATAAAGGGAATCTAATAATAGATGCGTATTTGAGAAAGTGTCCTCAGGAGATGTCGTTCTTCCTATCTCCCTCACAAGAGTGTTAGAAGGATCAAATCAAGAGTCTATGTGTTTTTAAATCCCATAAAGTATTTTAAAATGTCTCTTTCTGAATTCTATCTGAATCATCAATGCTGTAGTATAACTTCTCTCTTTAGAATGTCTAATAAATAGCCGTATTATTTTTCTGCTTTGTCCACAGAAACTGCCAAGCCCAGTATTTCCAAACAAGGATCTAAAATGCTGGCGAAGGTATCTTCAGCTCTGTCAAAGGTGTTTTCTCGAACTAACACCAATATCTCCAAACCTTCCTCATCATCTCACCAGGATGAGCATGAAAGCTTTCAAAGCTGACGCTTACTTTCCTTTGAAAATAAAGTGGTTTTTACAGCAGAACATATTGTCCTATGAGGTGATGTTTATAATACTAAGCAAAATTTTAAGAGCAAAGAAAAGTGCAATAGTGATCTGGGTAAGAGAAAGTTTTGATGAATGCTTTTGATAAGCATCTTGGTATGAGAAGAGGCAGGGCATTAGTATTACCTGTGCACCATAAGGACAGAGACAAAAAAAAAAAAAAAAAAAAAAAAAAAATGAACCCAGTAGCCAGTCAGCACTAAGCAACCACCAAAAAATGACCTTGGATGTTTCCTGTTAAGTTTTTAGAGGGTGTTTTCACCAAAATAGTTAGGGAATTTAGATGACACTCAAATGAATTTTATAACACAGCTAGGAAATGGATTCGTTCACTATTAAAGGTGTATTTGGAGGTTCAAATAAAAGTATACCCAATATATAAAATCAGTCTTTCCCATCCACAGATAATGTCTCGTTTGCAAAATACCTCCCAAGCAAAAAGATCCAACTATGGATAAAACACAAATAAATTAATTACTGTGGATAAAATACTATGTATGCATAAAATGACTCCTGTAACTCAAACAAACAAGCAAAACAAAATCTTTTCAGAAAAGAGAAAGGTATTTTGTGGATAAAAATACCATCAATAAGTAAATTGTTGGTCAGCAGTCATTAAATCCTTTATATAAATATTTTTCATGAATATAAATAAAGGCTTGATTTGTAAGAACATAAAAAGTAATGAAAATTTAACAGGAACAACTGCCACAGTGATAAAAGAAACTTTTCAAAATCAGTTAATGTGCTACTCTTTGATATAGATTCAACTTCAGCATGTTTGCCACTGGAATCCAAGAATCTTGTTTAAAAGATCCAGAACAGCAAAAAGTGTCAATCATCATCACTATCTACCCTAATGCTGAGTCATGAATTTTTAGAGATTGTGACATCTCTTTTATCTAAAATTTTCTTGACAGTAGCCAGTGCTAAAGTAGAAACATCTGAGAAAATTTTGTTTTACAAAATTGGACTTTAATAAAGTTAGTGAGGTTATGATAGGGAGCTCCAGAGAAAAGGATGTGATTATATAGTAGAATTTCTACATTCTAACGATAATGAAGTTATTCAATTAGTAATTTAGTCTATGATAATCTCAAATTATTTGATCTCAAAGATCACACAAAATAATGTAACTTATAGATGTAGATGTTTTCATAAGTGATAGTTGATGAGAAATGACTGGCAGTCCAGAACTATTTTTAAAAGAATTCTACCAATGGGCTTAAATTGACAAGTATTAATTGGAAGTTTCCTTACAGATGTCATCAGAACCACTGATGTTTGATATCTTATACTTTTAAGCTGTCTTTTAACATAAGATTTTGCTGTAAAAATTTTTATCAAAGGTTTTATCCACCTTTTCAAAAGCTGATAAGAAAATAAATCTCTCCCAAGGGAAATTCAGTTGGATTTCAAGGCACTCTGATTCACGTAGTTCTCAGATACTTTTTATGTAAAGGGCAAGACAATAAACACTATAGGTTTGCAGAGTATATGATCTCTTTCAAAGCTATGCCATTGTGCCTTTGTAGCACAGAAGCAGCCATAGAAAATATATAAACAAATAATGTGGCTGTCTGTGATCCAGTGAAATCTTATTTACAAAGAGTAAAACTTGAACTTTAATTTTCACATGAAAAATATCATTCTTCTGATTTTTTTCAGTGATTAAAAATTGTAAAACCATTTTTAGTTTGCAAGCTGGTCAAAAACAGATGGCAGGCTAGATTTATGCCATTGGTGGTAGTTTGTTTAGCCATTTAATGTAAAATATAAAGATTTGGGACCCATAAATTAATTGAGTATGATATGAAGGACACAGAATTTTCTAAAAACAATAAACTTTACTAGTGAAGTACATTACAAAAAAATGACTAATTATTCAAAAACTCAGTACATAAATTTCAAACATTCATCTCTTTAGTGATTTAGTTATTGAATATATTGCCAAGAAGGCACATAACCTTCTGTTAAAATATACCTTGAGTTAGAAAAAGAAAAGTTAGACCAAATTTAATTTGAAGCTGAATTTCTAGTGAAAGTTATTTCTTACCTTGGGAATAGCTAGTCAAAATCAATCTACTAAATGCTACTAAGGTATTCATTTAATGCTACTAAATTATACATTTTTAAATGGTTAAAATGGTAATCTTCTGATAAAATGGTTGCTTTTATCATAATAAAGTTTAAAAATATTTTGAAAAAGAAACCACACATATTCTGGAGGTAAAGACTCCAATAACAAATAAAAAATTTACTAGAGGTGTTCAACAGCAGAGTTAAGCAAAGAGAAGAAAATCACTGAACTTGAAGCTAGGACAATTGAAATCATTTAGTTTGAGGATCAGGAAGAAAAGGAATGAAGAAAAGTATATATAGCCTGAAGGACCTATAGAAGATCCCATGAAGCAGACTAAAATATGCAGTATGCAAATCCCAGAAAGAAAGGAGGAAGAAAAAGGGAAGAAAGAAAATTTGAAGTATACCTTCATATATATCACAAATCTCTCTCTCTTTTTTTTTTTTTTTTTTTTTACTGTGTCCTAAAGCCAGATATCCTCAAGTTGCTAATTTTATACACCAGTTTTAATTTAGGAGCTTAGCTGGTCAAGAATTTTATCTCATACTCTATTTTTGGAAAAGCATAGATTTGATGACCAAATTCAATGTGCAATTTTCAGCATGGTCAGAAATGCATATAGAAGAAAACTTTAAGGCATTGTTTTCTTATATCAAACTCTTCTTTGTCTACATCTAACTTGCACTTTTTCCTAAAGGTGATCTATTACTGAGCCAACAGATTATTGCATAAATAGAATTGTGAGTTCTTATGCAGATATCTAAGAGGATCTGATTTCATCTGCTGGTTATATTCAGTTAAAGCAATTAAAAATATAATTCTGAGATATAATTTATGAGTTTGCTAAGATAAGGCCCTTGACAACATTGACTACTTGAGCATTCCTCCATTCCCCAACTCCCTAGTAAAGTCAGTTCCTAGACCTACCTTTTCCATCTGCTTCCCAATTCCTGTTTCCCTAATTTCTACTTTCTTTTCTTGAGACCTACTTTGCTGTGCAATGATATGATGGATAAAATTGTTGCTAACGTGTTAGATTCTTTAATTGGGAGACAGGAACTTAGCAAGAGGGCCTTTGCCCTCTATCCCTTTTTACTTTAGGCCCTTATTTTTCTTTTTAGTGTTCAATTTACCCAGTTTATAAATCTTAACTATTCTTAAACTTGTAAACACGATTTATAATCTGTCACTTAAATGGTTACTTGCAAATACAGTAATTTATGTTAGAATTGAAAGCACTAATTTTACTCATATTTTTGTTTATTTTTTTTTAATTTTTTATTTATTTATGATAGTCACACAGAGAGAAAGAGAGAGAGGCAGAGACACAGGCAGAGGGAGAAGCAGGCTCCATGCACCGGGAGCCTGACGTGGGATTCGATCCCGGGTCTCCAGGATCGCGCCCTGGGCCAAAGGCAGGCGCCAAACCGCTGCGCCACCCAGGGATCCCATATTTTTTGTTTAATACTAAGTCTATCATTTTGGCAGTGTGGAATTACAATAAACATTTACCACAGTTTACAAATTTCATTATGCAAATTCTTTAAGATATTTCAAACTACATTAAAAAAATAGTCTATTTTTCTCAAGCATTCAAAATATCTACATCTCAATCTAGACAACAAATGCTTCCTACTAATCAAACTTTTAAATGTAATAAATTGGATTTTTAAATTAGAAACAAATTCTAAAGTATTTCAACTAAAGCATAAAGAAAAACATAATGATTGTAAAATTTGTCAAGTACACCCCCACACACATATACAGATAAGTATTATTATGATTGCAAGACAGCTTTAAGTGTTGTGACCAAAAACAAGATTTTTGGTGATGGATTTCATTGGTGGGTATCTAATATGAGAGTGCCTGAAATGACTGAAGGTTGCCAGAAACAACTCAATGGTCAGCATTCTAAGGACCGAACCAATCTAAGAGCAGTGATCATGGAGGCACCCCAACTGACAATATTTACTCAAATGAAAAGTTATCTTCAAAAGACTATTTTTTCTCTGACACATTATTTAAATGGACTGAATATATAACCAAAAGAGACTACTTAGACAGGAAAGACTTAAGATGCTATAGATTAAGTAGTTTATTGCCCAATAAGCAAAATACGATTCCACAAAAGTCCATAGAAAGGGATATTCGAAAATTTAGAGAAAGACAAAGAGACTAATGTTTTTTCTAAATGCCTGAGTATCGCCTGAATAAATTTGCAAAGCTTGTGTCTGGAACTTTTGGCTGTGGCTTTGAAGAGTTTAATAAAATCCTCCTCTTCCTCAAAAAAAATATAAAACTAAATGAAATTGTTAAAGCAAACAATGTGAGGAATATGGAAATAGACCTAGGGCAAACAAAAAAATGGGAAGGGGTTATTCATAACAACCTGCCATAATTTCAGGTAAGAACAGAAAGAGATCTGGTTTTGCATGAGGCTGCTCCTATCATCTCTCTCTCCAATTTGGTCACCTGGGACAGTTTTTTCCAGGCATGGATGACCACCATAACCAGAAGCTTTTTTCTAGAACAAGCACATGATTTGAGGCAGAAGGTAAAAACCTGAGGTGATTTTCTCATTAATGGTAGTAAACTCAGTAGAAAAGAAAGGAGAAAAGCTGACACTGTGCTAGGACTGGTTTGTAGTCATGGTTGGTACACAGAGAGCTCTGTGGGGATTGGCTTATAAGGTGAGATAAGCTATCCGCACATTCCTGGCTAACTAAGACACTAAGTACAAGCATCAGGGATACTTGAGAGACCCTGAGATCTTGGATACTGAGGTACCTCAGATACTAAAGAAGTGAAAGCCCAGAAAGAATAGAAGATTGGCTGTTTTTTTAATGGATTCTAACACACATACATGATTCAAGTGAGGTTTAAAGCCTTAAGGACTTAAGGCATCTGAGCATATTCTCTTCCCCAGTCATTGACTGATACATAGCTCCACAGCCCCAGAAGTGACCATTAAGATACCAGGCTAAGAGCTAAATAAATAAAATATATATATATATGAGGACAAATATATCCAGATACATTCTTTGAGGTGACAGATTTTGTGACTTAATCCAGAACAGTTACCAAAAACATTTTAAAAATAAAGCAAAATAAATTTAAAAATAAAGCAGACTTGTTATATTACCTAAAACGTACAGTTGTCAGCAAAGTTAGGAAACATGCAAAGAATTGGGAAATTGTGACCAATACTATGGAGGGGTGTAAGAGGGCCCAGATGTTGGACTTAAGAGACAAAGATTTCATACATTATGTAAATGCTTGAAAAATTAAGATAGCACAAAATGACTCAATAAATGGGGATTGGCTACTTTTCTGTTGTTTTTAGTTTAATTACATTGTGGTCTGAGAGTAGACATTATGTGATTTATATACTTTTGAATTTGTGAAGGTGTACTTTATGGTCTATTTTGGTGAGTGTTTACTGTATGCTTGAATGCATATTCTGTTGTTGGATTAAGGGGTCTGTAGATGTCAGTTAATTATCCAGTTGATTTTCCTTATTGATTTTCTGCCTGCTCAACCTATGCATTTATAATAGAGGAGATTGAAGTCTCCAACTGCAATAGTGGATTCATCTATTTCTTCTTGCAATTTCATTAATTTTTGCCTCATGTAGTTTGTCACTCTGTTATTAGGTGCACACATGTTTAGGATGTTACATCTTCTTGGAGAACTGACTCCTTTATCATTATATAATGTCCTTCTTTATCTCTGGTATCTTTCCTTGCTGTTAATTTTACCGCTAAAATTAACATAGCTACTTCTGCTTTCTTTTGATTAGTGTTAGCATGGTATATTTTTCTTCATATATTTATTCTTAATCTATATGTATCTTTATATTAAATGAAGTTTCTCATAGACAACAAACATATCATTTTTTACCCACTCTGACAAATCTCTGCCTTTCATTTGGTGTATTGATATTCAAAGTAATTATCAACTATAAAGGAAATTAAAGATCAAAACCCAGTAATTTTACCAAACTTTATAGATCATTTTTTATCAGATAAATGTCAGAGCCTTTACTGGCAAATAAACTGGTACAAATATTGCTATATTATAAATTAAATTGATCATTTGAAGTTCTCAAAAGCATTAAATTATAAACATTCCAACATAACAGGAAAACTGTGCTCTCAAAATATTTCTATGCTATGACACTTAAAAAACTAAGAATGCAAAAAAAATAAAAATAAAAAAATAAAAAAATAAAAAAACTAAGAATGCACTCTAAGCTTTCAAACGTTGAAAAGTATAATGAAATATATTTTGTGAGGAAGATTATTTTGTGATAGTACATTTGGTAGTCGGCCTTTACTTCTGAATAAAATCACATTTGGAATTTCTAAGAAATATCTTAATTCTAAATTTCTTACTGAAATTTTAAGAAAGTTATAGCAGAGAGGTAAGTTGGGGAAAATGGAAGAGTTATGATAATTAAATGATTTGTAATGCATAAAGCACTTAGGGTAGACTGACACACAGTAAATTTAATAAATCCAGAGATACATTATCACTCAGACTTCATGGAATTTTATACTTTCAGTGGATTCTTCTACATAAATTGAAACTCAAAAATCTGACAAATATATTAAAAATGTAAACAAAAATGTGCATAGTGCTGTAATTTTAAATAGAATAAAATTTAACCATTGTTTATCTTAATATTTGAGTTCAAATAAATTATCATCCAGTCATCTAAATCAATTTCATTACAAACAACTTGTTCTTAATGGGCAAAGTAACATCATTATAACCTAAGTTTATTGGACTATCAAAATATCTTGACCCAAAACATCAGAATGAAGTCTGTTTTTTAGAATTTTGTTATGTGAATACTTAATTACATTGATCTTCCTTGTTTTTTATTAAACCTTTTTAAAATCTACTATTGTGTATTCCTTCTATTATGAAATGCATGTCCAAAAAACATAATTTTTGGTCAATCCACATCTAAGCATTATAATAGGTGGATAATTATGCAGAGTTGGGAAACACACATACCTACGTGCATATTCCCTCTCTGTCATCTACTAACTTTATTATCTCAGTAACAAAGTTTACTTACTCTCACTGAAATATTCTTATTTCATAGAGATGTTGTGAAAAAAATTATGGAGACATGTAATGATGTTCAATTAATGTTACTTTGAATTATTATCAACTACTGATCTTGTTTAGCAATTTCATTTTACAGATGAGAAGACAAAGATCCAGAAAAGCTAATAGGCTTATCCATAGCCAATAGGCTTATCTGTCATAGAGTGTAAAATTTAGAACTAGGTTTACGATTATTTACTCTAAATAACAATTACCTTGCCTTACAACATGTTGATGGACTGTAACTGAACTTAACCATTCCCTCAATTTTTTTTTCTAAAATTAATGAATTAAGACATATAATTCATGGACAGTTTTCACTCAGATCAAATGTTCTCATTACTATAACTTAGAACAAAGCCCTAATGGGGCCACACATTAGCCTAACAGGCCACAAATATTCACTCCACTATTGAGTTGTGTGCAGACATTTCATACTCTATAAAAACCTGAGGAAGAAGGCAAAAATCTCATCCACCCAACTGCATATCCAGAAACTTTATTTGTGCTACACTCTCAAAACTGTTTCCAGATAATAATTTGGGAAATTCTTGGGACTCATCTTGTTTTTCTTTCCTCAAAGATCACAGACTTACACAATATTTTGTTCAATGTCTGAAAACAATATTTCATATATTTTTATCTGCTTTTAAATTGTTTTTGCATAAGGAGAGGGTAAATCCGGATCACTACTCTATCATGGATAGAAAAAGTATTGTCGTATTTTTACTCTCCTTTTTAGAAACTTATTTTTTTCTTGGCAAATCATTAGGTAATTTTAGTTGGAAACTTTCTACAAGGTTCTAGTCAGTTGGTATGCTAAAATATTTTATGCTCCAGGGGTTTTTCAGTTTAAGTATTTTATATACTTGTGTTTTATCCAATTCAGTTCATGATCAAGAGGGTTATATATATTCCTTGTTGAACTCCCTCTGAGCACATGAATTACCTCTGAACTTGAACCCCTACGTGTAAATATACCTGACCTTAGAAGACTAAGAGTATATGAGTTTAGTTTCTTATTGGCTGATAAGTGCAATTTAGATAAATCATTTTTTGATATTCTAAACTTGTTCATCCTTCATATCATTCAGGAAAATTTATATTTTGTGTTTCCATGTTTCCCATTGCTAATATGTGCCTGGTTCTGATATAATTTAATGTATTTATAACATTTTGTATCTTATCATATTTTAAAGATGATTACATAGAAGATTTAGTTTTTGTTAAAAGCTTGAAATATGGATCCTTTTTGTCTTAAATAGGAAATGAAAGTTTCAAAATAATACCACAACACACTTAGAATAATTGATCATTATCAATAATATATTTTGGGTTAAATTCTATATTCATTTTCTGAAAGCTACATATTCTAACTTCTGACAGCCCATTTTAAACACTGAATAAACTATTTTACTCTCTAATGTATTTCTCTTATGATTTTTTATTGTAATATAAGGAAAAAGAAAGCATCTGTGTTCGCCAGCTGTGACAAAGTGTTTCAATAAATGAGGCAAGCAACATCAGTAATAAATAAAGCAATTTACTTCTTTACAAAAAATGACTATCTATATTTAATATCAAAGCTGTAGCTAGTGGTACAGCTTAGCAGCTGGTATGGCTAAAGTGAATACTCACTGGAAAATTAAGTTGCCATTATATCAGCTATATTATACTGACAAGAGCATACTAACATTCCTGTGGAAAACATTTAAAAGCTTTCCTTTTGAATTCAGTACCAAGAAACGGTCTCATTTCACTTGGGTCACTGATATTGGTTGAGTGACAGAGTGCAGTCTCTTGCTGCTACCACAAGGCAATTAACTTCCACCTCCCACTATAAGCACAGAGTCCAGCGTGCTCTGTAATGATAAGAGGAGATGTGTTAAATCCATAAAATTGATGCAAAACATTACGTTGCTTATCCAGAGATTGCCATATTTCTAGAACAGCTAGAGGTTGTAGAAATAGAGCATGTTCCAATGTGAAGCTCTTAGGTAATTCATTATTTTTATAAACACACACACACACACACACTCTTCCCCTAGTTGTCAACTATCACAAATTAGACTATATAATAAAATCAAAATTTTCCAAAGTATCTTCGGAACCTATTGTATTTTCTAGTAACCACTAAATCTATGAGGAGCCATGGTGACTGAGTTTTGTAATGCTCACTGGAGAAAGCACACAACTAGTCAGTAGCTATTTATCACCTCTCAACCTGGATTCATATTCTCACACTAATATTTGGATATTACAGATCAAGGCATCACCTATTCATAGATCCAGATAAGTGTCTTAAATGTACATGTATCAATGATCAAGGACTAGTATCATTCATTGAAATATTTATAGCTTATATTTGTATATCACTTTGCAGCTTATCTTGTATTTTTGTATATATTAATATATTTAATAACAACGTAAGAAATATATGAAAGGAGTGGGATGCCTGGGTGGCTCAGTGGTTGAGCCTCTGGCTTTGGCTCAGGTTGTGATCCCGGGGTCCTGGGATCGAGTCCTGCATCGAGTTCCTTGCAGGGAGCCTGCTTCTCCCTCTGCCAGTGTCTCTGCCCCTCTCTGTGTCTCTCATGAATAAATAGATAAAATCTTTAAAAAAATTAATATATGAAAGGAGTCACTTCCCCACTTGAGATGAGACCACTCATAAGGGTAAAGAATACTCTAATGCTAAATATGTTTGTAATCTTTCTGTTTGCTAGACTGTGAAAAGGGAAAATTACACAAAATAACTGTCAAAATAAAGTCATCATTACATTAATATACCAAGTTTGGGAAAGAAGTTAATGACAGGATGAAAAAAAAGAGAGAGAGAGAGAGAGAGAATGCATATAATAGAGAACTTAAAAGGAAGTGATCACAAAGGAATTGCTGATGCATTTGTATATTTTCATCAACATTTCATTCTCTATTTTTTATAATATGGCCTGAAATGTGTTTCTGTACATAAAAACCAAATTATTATGCATATTATTTGTTGAAAATTTCTGCCTTCTGAGTGTGCTGACATTCTTGGCAACTTGCTTAAGCTGCTCAGTGCTCACCAGGTACACAGTGAGCAGAATTTTTATATTCCCAAGGGTGTGACACTGAGGACAAGTTAAAGAATTTTTCCATAGCTGTCAAACAGTACAATAAATGATTATAGCAAACCAGTAGGTAACTTAAAAAACTGCTTCTTGATTTTCTATGGTCTAAAAAATGGCCAGTGAGTTAAAACTATTTTCAGAAGAAGAAGACAATGATGATAATGACAATGACAATTAGCCTTTCTCATGCTCACACTCTTGTAAGTATTCTAGATGCACATGATGTATAATATTAAAACATATTAAATAAGCCCTCTTCTATTAGACCAAACATGAAAGTGATTTTCAAAATGATAAAACAATGTCAGTCTTCTTGCTTTTAAACATTTTTAAAGTTCTGGGATCCCTGGGTGGCGCAGCGGTTTGGCGCCTGCCTTTGGCCCAGGGCGCGATCCTGGAGACCCGGGATCGAATCCCACGTCAGGCTCCCGGTGCATGGAGCCTGCTTCTCCCTCTGCCTGTGTCTCTGCCTCTCTCTCTCTCTCTGTGACTATCATAAATAAATTAAAAAAAATTAAAAAAAAAACATTTTTAAAGTTCTATAAATATATAGAATATTTTATAAATATTTCATAAATATACTTGTATTACTTGTTTATGTTATATAAGATATCTATTTTAAATAAATGAATAAATATACTAAGAACTCTGTTTAAATTTCTAACATCATAAATAAAGGTAGAACTTACCCACATTAAGGTTCTCAATAATTTTTAAGAAATTAAAAAGTTCCTGAGAACAATTTTTGAGAGCCACTGCCCTAGATTAAGTATTAGAGTGTACTACACCAGGTTCATAACTAATATATTCATCTTATCAAATGGGAACAGAGTTCTGCTTCTGCTACATATAAGTAAGTTTTTTTTTCAGGTCTACTAATTGAAAGTTTTAGGAAAATATTTTCTAATAAACATTACAAGTGTTGGTACATTATAATTAAGCTTACATAAATAAAAATTCATATTAATGATAAGGGTAAAATGTGTCAATTAATTTGATAGTGTACCATTATTGGCAAAGAACTTACCTTTTTCTTTTTTTTTTTAAGATTTTATTTACGAGAGAGAGAGAGAGAGATAGAGGTAGAGACACAGGCAGAGGGAGAAGCAGGCTCCATGCAGGGAGCCCGATGTGGGACTTGATCTGGAGTCTCCAAGATCACACCCTGGACCAAAGGTGGCACTAAACCAGTGAGCCACCAGGCTGCCCAGAACTTTCCTTTTCATAGCCATGAAAATCAATCAAATGTTATATTAATGAATTTCTATAAAACTTATCTACATCAGAAGTAGTATATTTTGAAGTAGAGGGAAACATGTGAACACTCTTCTGGCAGTGGTCAAAATGGATTATGGCAAATGATACCAATAATAGTGGCCTCTCCATTAGTGTTCACAATAGATAAATCTAAAAGGCTCCTGACAGCAAATTTTGAGAGCCATTCAAAAGTATTAAGGATTTTTTTAATGAAAATAATTCTACTCCCTTGTAACACAAAATATTGAAGGTAATCAGAAGTTAGAAACAACCTATAGGATGAAAACGAGAAAGTTAAAACTGAAACAATTTGAATGTACACTGTGGGAGGTGGATTGGCATATCTTAGACGACCTGAATAATCACTTAGTCCTCTCCTCTACAATATCTGGTACATGTATGTATATATGAAGTTAAATTTTCACTTAATCATTTTGTGTCTTCTGAGCAAAATTGGAATACAAAGTTAAAATGAGTCTCAGAACTAGACTTCACAAAATTCCCAGTCTCTTAGTATGAAAAGTGTATAGTTGTTTTTTGCTAAGTTTTACTGGATTATACATAAGAAAAAGGTTGTGAAGACAAAAATATTAATTTATATAGAGTCTGGGAAGACCTGAATAGACTAATGGGTTCTAACAGTCTACTGTGTCTCCTGAAACTCTCATATAGAATTACAGTTGATCATTTTCCATGACCTTTTTTGGGAGGTCCATTTCATTATGAAATTTAATTGAATACTTGGTTCGCTTCATTCTTCTCCCAAGGGAATCTAAAAGGACTAACTTGATCGGAGTTGTGTTATTTCTGCCTGCCTTAAGAGTTTTTGTTGTTGTTATTGTTGTCGTTTTATTTAAGAGTTAACCTTAGATTCTATTCTGGTTTACATTGTTTTAGCACTAATTTTTGGTCCATATTTAACTGTTTTGATCTTATTGGAAGAAAATTATATATTATTTAATTTTTCATGCATGAATCATAATAGTGATAACTATTAGTGAAGACTAATAGTGACCTATTAGGGATGCCATAACTAAATATGTCATCTGTACTTAAATTGCACTTTTTGTCTATACCACTTTATTCTCCTAACCACTCACTTGTGCTTCAACAGTTGAATAGATTCCCTAACTTATTGAAATCAACTGCGTACAACTGCAATTCTGCTAGTCAGAAATTATTACTAAGTTCATATATTGAGAATCCAGAAAAATCTAGAGATCTAGATAAAGGTAGCTAATCCTAGTTGCCAACAAATGACTTATTGATATGACAACAAGAGCATATGCAACAAATACTAAAAACAAGGGGAGCTACATCAAGCTAAAAGCTTGTGCACAGGAAAGGAACAAAAACAACAACAACAACAAGAAAAAACCCACAATGGTGTAAAGAGGAAACCTACAGAATGGGAAAGTTATTTGCAAACCACATATCTGATTATAAATTAATTATAATTATAGTTAATTATAAAATATATAAGGAACTACTATAACTCAAAAGCAAAAAACTAAAACAAACAAAAAAACCTCAAAAAGTGGGCAAAGGACTTGAACAACATCTCTCCCAAAAAGGCACACAAATGGCCAACAAATATATGAAATGCTCAAAACTACAATGAGATATCACCTCACACCTGCTAGAATGGCCATTTAAAAAATAAATCAGTGTTGGTAGGAAGTGGAAAATTGGAACTCATACACTGTTGATGTTAAATAGTGTAACAGTTATGGAAAACAGTATAAGGATGCCTAAAAAAAATAAAACTATCATATAATCCAGCAATCCACTTCTCACTATGTATCCAAAAGAGTTGAAATCAGGATCTTGAAGAGATATCTGCAATCCTGTGTTCATCACAGCATCATTCACAATAGTCAAGATACAAAAACAATATGTGTCCATATATACAGATAAATGATTAAAGAAAATGTGGCATATACATATAATGAAATATAATTTAGCCTTAAAAAGGAAATCTTCTCATTTACAATATAGATGAACCTAAAGAACATTATACTAAGTGAAATAAACCATAGAAGGACAAATATGGTATGATTCCACTCATACAAGGTATCTAAAATAGTCAAATTCATAAAAGCAGTGGAATATAATAGTATTTGCCAGAGAGTGGGGATGGAGAAAATGGGGAATTGTTATTTGATGGGTATAAAGTTTCAATTATGCTAGATAATTAATTTCTAGAATTTCTGCTATACAACATAGTACCTAATTGTTAAGATTATTGTGCATTTCAAAGTTTAAGAGGGTAGATCTCATATTAAGTGTTCTTATCACAAAAATGATGATAGATAGATAGATAGAAAGACAGGTAGATAGATCGATGATGAATAGATACAAGCAAACATAAGAAAACTCTGGATGTTGTTGAATGTGTATTACCTTGATTGCAGTAATGTTATCACTGGTGTTTGCATAAGTTTAAACTCATGAAACAAATTCGTATTAAATATGTGTGGTTTTCGCATATCAATTATACCTTAATAAATCTGTTAAAAATAATAGGGATCTTCCTCAGCCTGGTAGAATTATTGTAACAATATTTACAGCCTAGATTTTCTTTAATAAAGGAAACTTGAATCACTTTCCTGTGTAATCAGGAAAATAATGATTTCCACTTTCAACATTCCTATTAAACATTGTTCTTAAGGTCTTAGGCTTTGCAATAAGGAAAAAAATAATAAAAGACACAAAAAGTAGAAAGTAAGAAGTAAGCTATAATAGTATAATTGTTTTAACAGAAAATTTCATGGAATCTACAAAAAAATTACTAAAATTTATGAATGACGTGGCAAAGTTCAAGGAAAAAAGTTTACAATACCAAAATCAGTTGTGTTTTTATTTACTAGTGGCAACAATTATAAAATATTTCCATTTCCTATATACCAGAAATAAAGTACATAGGAAAAAAAAACAAAAAAGATGTACCATATCTCTACAATGTAAACTATAAATCACTAATGATAGAAAAAATTTTAAAAACCTAACTTAATGGAAAGATAATAATATTCAATGACTAAAACACTCAATAATTTTAGGATAGCAACCTCTTCCATTTGAATTTTGCATTAAATGTAACTAATTATACAAATAGACAAGTTGATTCTAAAATGATTTCTTTTTAAAATTTAATTTCAGTTAATTAACATATAGTGTATTAGTTTCAGAGGTAGAGGTCAATGACTCATCAGTTGTATAGAACACCCAGTGCTCATTACATCACGTGCCCCCTTAATGCCCATCACCCAGTTACCCCATTGCCCCACAATCACCCTCAGTTTGTTTCCTATCATTAAGAGTCCCTTATGGTTTGTCTTCTCTCTGATTTCATCTTATTTTATTCTTCCTTCCTTTCTTCAGTGCTCTTCTGTTTTCTTAAATTCCCTATA
This sequence comes from Canis lupus familiaris, assembly GCF_011100685.1. NCBI lineage: Eukaryota > Metazoa > Chordata > Mammalia > Carnivora > Canidae > Canis > Canis lupus. The sequence continues at coordinate 28,672,941 of NC_049257.1, forward strand.
TGAGTGAAATCACATGATAATTGTCTTTCTCTGATTGACTTGTTTCCCTTAGCATAATACCCTCTAGTTCCATCCACGTGGTTGCAATTCGCAAGATTTATTTTTTTTCTAAAAACGATTTCAAATAAAAATAAAAACATTTACTCCACCTTATTTCAAGAATAAAGCTACAAAAATCAAAACTGATATTAGTGCAAAGATAGACATATAGATTGGTGTAACAGCAACAAAAAAACATGCAGAAATAGACCCAAACATATTGGGTCATTTTCTTTTGACAAAGATGCCAAAGCAATTAAATTTAATCTGTAAATGTAATCATAAAGGGTGAGCATTCTCCTTTTCCTCATGCCCCGCATAAAATTAAATCAAAATGAGAAGCATATCTAAATTTCTTCAACCAAAAGCTATACAATTTCTTAAAGAAAATACATTTTATTCATGACCTTGCAAAGACTTCTTAGTAAGCTAAATAAGAAAATGATAAATTGGGACTTCAATTTAAAATGTTCTTCATTGGTACAAGAAGGCATCATTTTATACATCATTTAGACAATTAGAAGACTTCATTTATACAATTAAAAGAAAAGTTACTGAGCTGCCAGATATCAAAGTTAGGTAAGTTAGGACAAGGAACCCAACCAAAAGTAACAATCAAGCCTTTATTCACTTCCGGTGTGTATTAATTTGTTAGGGCTGCCCTAACGAAGTACCACATACTAGGCAGTTTAAACTTAGTTTTGGAGGACAGAAGTCTGAGATCAAGGTGTTGGCAGGATTGTTTCTTCTGAGGCTTGTAGGTAGCCTCCTATGTCCTCCTATGTCGTCACGTGGTCTTCCCTCTGCATGGTTCTGTCCTAAAATACTCTTCTTATAAAAACACCAGTCATGTTGGATTTGGGCCCATTCCAATGACTTCTCTTAACCTTAATAACCTCTTTAAAGTCTGTAACTTACATTCTGAGGTACTAGGGGTCAGGACTTCAACATATAAATTGTGTAAGGACACAATTCAGCTCCTAGTACTGGGATAGTACAGGCAAGAGGCAAAGAAAAATAAGAGAGCAGGCGGGCCATGTTGCACAGGATGGTATGGAGAGAGGGTCCATCAGATGACATGCAGCATGATGACAAGAACCCTCCAGATTCATACACCCAGGTGGCCAAGAGGAACAGGTCAGGGATGGGCGAGGAATGACAAAGTACTGAAACAGAGTGGGGAAAACTCTCTTAGTGAGAAGGTTTCAGCCGACGCACCCAAAATGTGCCTAGGCTAGGAATGCTGACACACATATAACCACAGCTACCCCAGGTGCAGGTATCCTTGACCACCTCAACTTTCAAAACCGGGTGCTTATGAATACAACATATAAATAAATGCAGTCTACAATTTTAATATAATATTAGAAATGTGTAATCTAGAAGCAATGAAAATAAGTTGAAATTGTCAACTTACTAATAAAGGAACTGCGGAAACAAGTGAAGACGACCCAAATGAGAATCAGCAAAGGCTATTTATTCAGAGCTTGCTATGACAAGGGAGGCAGCCATCAACACTTCTGTTTGGCAGATATTCAAAGGCAGGCAGATGAACGGGAAAGCTTTATATGGCAAAAAAGGGAAGGCTTCAAGTATCCTCTGATTGGAGGCTGTTGCCATGGAGAGGCTCTAAGTGGGCTCACTAAAAGCAGGACCATCCAATGTGATTGGTTATGGGACCATATCTGGCTTTCTCTGGTTGGTCCTAAGTTGGAAACAGGAGGCAAAAATTAGGGAAGCTGTCAATTATTGATCAAGTTCTGACTCTTTTGGACCAATGGCTACTGAGGCTATTGTTCACCTCCTGGGACTGACCGTGGCAACTTGAGAATCAGAATCCTACTTTTGTATATGGTCTGGCTCTCGTCCATTTGTATATTCAGTCTCTCAGGCAGAAAGCAGTCAAACATTAGCACAGAATTTTATGACCAAATTATACTGTCAGTTTCTGAATAAAGCCCAAGTAATATATATTCTTTTGCATTTTTTTTCCTGGAAACTAGAGTTTATATGTGGAATTGAAAGTAACACTAACATGTCATATATAATTAGAATTAAAATTACATTGTAAAGTAGGAAAAGTGTTCATAAACTACAAAATTAAGTGCAATAAGCATGAACGTACTAAATATAAAACACTTAGGAGAAAAAAAAAATAAAAGCCTGGAGTTCCCCAGAGGACAAGAATGCAATGCAAATCACAAATAAGGCATTATACAAGGTCAGCAGATTAGAGATCCTAAAGGCAAATTATAATTTTTTAATTTGCCACAGTTTTTTTTTTCTGGAAGAAAACAGCAGGTTAGAATATGCATATTTTAAAGCATTGATAAAATTAGTGACTGGAGAACAGACTAAACCTTAACGCTCTCCCTCAACTGGGGTAAAAATAAACGTAAATTGCATTTGCCCTCTTTATTTAAAAGAATGAACACCAAAACCTTAAAGAAGAGAAAGCAATTTTTAATTTTAAATACTAAAAGACATTTCTCATGGTTTGGTAGTTTGATACGATGATTAATAGTGTAGTCTCTGAAATCAGGCTGCCTAAGGTCAAATCCTACAGACTTATAAACTGGCCATTTCTCTGGATAACATAGGATTCCTGTCAGGATGCGGTATCATCTACTTAAACCACTTCATAACACTTGGCACATAGGTTACTATCTCTTCAAAGTTAGCTGTAAATATATAATTCGTGTAAGAAATAAATAGCCTAATACTTTCCAGTCACTGTTTTAAATATTAGTAGTAAACCAAACAGACACAGTGCCCGGCTTTGTAGTTGCATTCTGGAGCAATAAAAATGCTATAAATAAGATGAGAGCAAAATAACAGCTAGAGAGTGTTAGGGAGAAAGGTCCCATGAAGAATCGGCCAGGAAACAAAGGAAACTTTGAGAAGAGACCTGAAAAGAGAGGGAAAAGTCCCACAGAGAGGCAGAGGAGTGTATGTGATAGAAGGAACCCTGGAGCATCAAGGGCATCTCACTGCATTCTTAATATGGCCTAAGAAAAACAAGGCCATTTTGGTAAAATGGACACTGTGGGGTATTTTGAGCCACGCAATGACTTGAATGTATCTTCCAAAGATTACACTGGCTGTTCTTAGTATAGACTATAGGAGGGCAAAGAAAAGATCATTATCTTGGTCAGTGCCTCCATCTCCCTTCCCCTCTGTCTTTCCCTTTCTCATGTTTACTGCTTAATTAATTTTCATTTTAGCTTGTAAATTTCCCTCAACCTCTAACAAATTTTACAAACTTGATCTTATCGATTCTCCAAGACATCCCAAACTACATCTGAAAACTAAGTCTGTTTTTCTCAACCATTTGAAATACCAACTTCCAAACATAGCTACCTTCCTAATGTTTCAAAAACTCATTGATGTCTAATAAATCAGATTCGGTTTTAAAAATCCACTTCAGTGCTTCAAACAAACATATAAACAAGCATGAGAGTTTTAAAATTTGTCACTACCCCTGATGAATGCAATTTAAACCAAAGTATTAATGTTTTAGATTTTGATTAAAAACATGCACACAAACCCTTGCATAAATATGGATAATTAGGAGCATAGAGGACACCTGTAAAAATAAATATATCAACTACTTAAACACTGATCCACTCATAGACACCTCCTACTTTCTCTCATTCTCACATCCATCCACTCTTATGTCACACTCAAACCATCTATACATGCCCATGTGAAGACCCATATATCCAGAAGCACACATAGACTTACACACATAAATATAATTGGAATTAAGATATAATATTATAAGTATTATTGGAATGGTACTAACCCTAAAATAATCTTATATATTAATATATTCTGATACTCTACATATATACCTGTGATATGATAATATCAAAATACTTCTAATAGTCGAATTGCTTCAGTTCAGTGTTGCAATATATTCACTCGAAGAATTCTTGTGACATTGGCACTATATTTGTTTCTTTTTGTTTAAGATACACCATTTCTTGAAGATTTGTTCCAGATCTCTAAGGAGTCATTTTTAATCTTCAATGTGAAGGTCATAAAGAATAGAATACTTTTATAGTAGACTTCCTTAGATGTCATCACTTATTTCAGCCATTTTATGATTATTTTAGGCTTTGTAGCTTTTGATCCAGCCATCAGAATTCTTGCTACAACTTTTGAACAAACGTATTACTAAGCCGTGGAGTTGGAAATGACTAGCTGACAGGGCTATTATGAAATAGCACCTGAGTTATATACTCAGCAGTAATGGGATTTGCAAAATGCAGCAAAACAAAACAAAACAAAAAAGCTAAAAAACTAACTTATTCTGTTAAGAAGATTGGGTGTTAAAATAGAAGAGATGATTTTATGTAGTAAATAGTTTGTTTCTCAAAATGCAAAACTCCTACTAATTACCCTTTGAATAAAAAATATTTTTGCGTTCCGGATACATATAAACAAAGTTTTAATCCTTTAAAATATATGTAGGTTTCAGAAATTGATCTAAAGATACACTGTATCTAAGGGTATTTTAATATTAATGTTGAATATGTTATACTTCATCAATGAGTTTATTTTTGGTTTCAGTGAGAATTCATAATGAGATCAACCATGGTTTGAACATAGTTTATATTTGCAACCAAGAAAGTAAATATTTTGCATAATTGAATCATAAATTTTACCCATTATACCTGGACTTTACATCTATATCCTTCACAAGAGCTCTAACATCCTTAATTGCATCCTGTATTATTTTTGTAAAATAGCTTTGTTTTATAGATTTATTGCACAATTATTTCAGAACAATATGAGGACACAGAGAAATCACATTCATTTTTATAAGCATATTTTTCTTTCCGTTATGTTTTATAGCTGTGTAAGGAACTCTAGTTCTGTGTTTTGTATTTTTTTTAATACTGGATGCTACATTAATTTAATTGAAATTTTAAAAAACTTATAGTAGTCCATAGTAAGGAAACTTTATTTCAACATTGTTGTTAGATGTGGAGATGCACCACCAGATCTCCCATCAGGAAGGCATGGCCCAGCTGTGGAAAGGAAGGTAGCACCAGCCTCTACATCCTAACCTCTGCCTCAGCCGCAGAGAGCTGGCTTCCCCCAATTTCCAGCCTTCCCAGGGCAACCTGCATCCCGTGACTGAGAGGAATGAGAGAGCAAAGGTCTGATCCTTTGGGCCCAACAAGGTATCATCTGCTGGGCAACAGTCTCCTAAGAGCTCCCTGCCAGGGTGACTGAGGATTTTCTTGAGCCTGCAGTATGGTATATGGGTCTTCTACCCAAAGCGCATGTCAGCAGCAGCAACTGTGACCTTTTGAAAAATTCAAATTCCTGTCCAATCACAGAACTACTGATCAGACATTCTGGGAGTGACCATCAGCAATGTCTGCGTAATTCTGATGGATGCTGTAGTTTGAGAACCACTGTTCTCTTTAATCTTTCTTTCTCTCCCTTCTCATTACAATTGTTAATCTTTAATAAATGACTTACGGCCCAATTCTTTCTCAGCATCTGATTACTGAGATCCTGACTTGTGACAACTCTGTTGTGCCAGTACCTATGTGAATCAAGCCACTTACTATCAATCTGAAAATGAATATGCATAACACCTTTAGGCACTCAGGTCTTTAGTATGGTCAGGTCTTCGGTAACCTGAAACCATTACAACATTGTGTTAGGGAGCACTTGCTTACTTTTCGTCTCTTAGTTCCATGCCTACCCCTCTATATGCTGCTCAGTGGTGCTAGGCTTAGAAATCTGCACACTGTCATTAGTCAACTCCCTTCCCAGCTAAGTTAACCCTCCTAGTGGTAGTCCCTGGTGGAAGCCTAGAGGACTGGAAGTCAGAACCGCTTCCAACTCCTAGGTCCGTTTGACCTCCCTCTGGTCAGGTAGGCTAAGTTCACAATCCAGCTTCTTTTGACACATTCAGTAGTCAAGTGTCACTCCCTCTAGAGAATGAATAACAGCCCAGGAATATGCATCAGGAGTTAGAGTTTCAGAAACACCAAGTTGCATTACCTCTGTTTTCTGAACACCATCAAACCGCAGGCCCTCATCAGAGGGTGAACACCAGTGGCAGGATGTCCTCTCCACCAAGTTCAGGTAATGCCACCTCTTCCCTTTAGGTCTCCACAGAAAGGGTGATGGGAGCCTTTTATATTGCTCTAATTCTCTGGGTTTCCTTAGCATCCCTTTTATTCTCTTTTAGACTTCACCCATGGAAACAGCCTGAATTTAATCTGTGTTTTATTTTCTTCAGTTTTACTAGACCCTAACTTATGTCGAATGCTTTCTCTGAACTGGGGGAGGAGTGGTCCAAATTTTTAAACATCAAGAACCTTTCGTGTATAAAGATGGAGACATGATGTGAAAAGATGCAGTAGCATGAGAGCATAAGCCAAGTCTTGTGAGAATACCTATACCAGAAAATCAACTTTAAAAACCCACATATTTAATAAAAGCACATTTAAATACAGTAATAGAAAACAACAGCTAGAAAGTACACACAAAAAAAGGGTAACCACCTATATCTAAGTATAATCTGCTAAATTATTATTTAAAGGGTATACTGTTCTTCAGGGAGAAGGAAAACTGTATAGCTGCTCTGATGAAACAGTAGGAAGTATTTTGAGAGTAATAGCAGAAATGTGTGCGAGATCATCATTTTGATGGGGTGTCCAAGAGAAACACCCTGAAGTAATTAGACATAAGCCAAGATATAAAGAATAAAAAATATTTGACTTTTGTGGAGGAAGGGATTTTAGGTAGCGAAAACAACATGTACTGAGTTCCTAAGAGAAATAACAGAGTGATAACCGGAGTATGGACAACACATGCATTGAGGAGTTTACATTTTGAAAGTTTTATGCAACACAGTAAAATGTACAGATACTACCAGATTTATATTGCTGTTGTTATTACTTGTAAATTGTTTACACTAAATAACAAAAACTAAGAAAAAATTCATTTACAATAGCATCCAAAAGAATAAAATACTTATGAATAGAATTACCAGGAAGGTAAAAGACTTATACTCTGAAAAGTACAAACATCAATGGAAGAAATTAAAGGAGATACAAATAAATGGAAGATTGCCAATATTCATGGATTGGAAACCTATTAGAATATTGTTGGCAATACTGCTCAAACTAGCCTACAGACTCAGTATTATTTTGATCAAAATCCCAATGACATTTCTTAAGAAATAGAAAAAAAAAAATCCTAAAATGAATTTGGAACCACAAAAGACTGAACAGCCAAGCAATCTTGAGAAGGAAGAATAGGGCTAAAGGTATCCCAGTTTGTGATTTCAAATTTATATTACAAAGCTACAGTAATTTAAAAAATATATATATGGTACTGACATAAAGATAGACATATAAACCAATGGAACAGAACAGAGACCCAGAAATAAATCTACACATTATATTGGCACCTGCACTTCAACAAGAGTGCCAAAAATACCCAATGGGGAAAGGGTAGTTTCTTCAACAAATTATGTTGGGAAAACCAGTTATCAACATACAAAAGTATGAAATTGGACTCCTAGCTTATACCACCCACAAACATTAACTCAAAATTGATTAAAGACTTAAACATAAGATCTGACACTGTAAAATTCCTAGAAGAAATCGAAGGGGGAAGCTTTATGACACCAGTCGTGGCAATGATTTTATGGCACATGACATCAAAAGCACAAGCAATAAAAACAAAAATAGACAAGTGGTACTATATCAGACTGAAAAGCTTCTACCCAGCAAAGGAAACCACAAAAGAATGAAAAGGGAACCTACCAAATGGGAGAAAATGTTTGCAAACATCTGATAGAAAATTAACATTCAAAATAAATAAGGAACCTCTACAACTCAAGAGCAACAAGGACTTGATTTTAAAAACGAGCAAATGACTTGAATAGATAGTTCTCTAAGAAGACATACTATTAGCCAAAAGGTATATGAAAGGTGCTCAGCATCATGAATCAGGAAATGCAAATTGAAACTAAAATGAGATCTGTCTCACACGCATTAGGATGGCCATATTATTCAGAAAAAAAAAAAAACACAAGTGTTGGTGAGGATGTGGAGAAAAAGAAAACCTTGTACACTGTCAGTGGGTGGGCAGACAGGTGTAGCCGCTATGGAAAATAGTATGGACATTCCTCAAAAAATTAAAAATAAAACTACCATAGGATTCAGCAATCCTACTCCTGGATACATATCCAAAGGAATTAAAATCAGGATCTCGTAAAGAGATCTACACTCCCATGATCATTACAGCATTAGTCACAACAGTCAAGATATGAAAACAATTCAAATGTCCATTGACAGACAAATGGATAAAGAAAATATGGTATATACATATAATGGAATATTATTCAGCTTCCAGAAGAAGGAAATCTTGCCATTTGTAACAACACGAATAGCCCTGGAAGACAGGCTGAGTGAAATAAGTCAGTCACAGAAGTCAAATAGATGAAGCAGAAGGTAGAATGGTGGTTGTCAGGGGCTTAGGATAGGAGAGAATGGGAAGTTGTTCAATGGATGTGACGTTAGAGTCATATAAGATGAGTACGTTTTGGTGACTTGCCATACAATATGGTGCTTTAGTTGAAAATACAGTAGGCACATTTAAGTGTTGGGAGGGGAGATCTCATGTCAATTGTTCTTACCACACACATACAGCTGCGTACACATGCGCAGAGCAAAGGGACACAAGAATCTTTGGGGAAGTGATGAACATATTTGTTACCGTGATTCCAGCGACGATGTCATGGGTGTTCAAATATGCACACAATTATCACATCGTATACATTAAATATGTGCAGGGTTTTTTCTGGTAAATCATTTATTTTTTTTTAATTTATTTATGATAGTCACACGCAGAGAGAGAGAGAGAGAGGCAGAGACACAGGCAGAGGGAGAAGCAGGCTCCATGCACCGGGAGCCCGACGTGGGATTCGATCCCGGGTCTCCAGGATCGCGCCCTGGGCCAAAGGCAGGCGCCAAACCGCTGCGCCACCCAGGGATCCCTCAAATCATTTAAACCTCAATAAAGCTGCACATAAAAAGAATGCAACAACAGCAAAAGCTAAATTTTAAAGCCAGAGCAATTGTAAATGTCAAGCAGTTCAGGCATTCTAAAATTTTATATAATTTAACAAGGGCCTGGAAGTTCCTTCTGTGCTCTAGTTGAGAGCAGTAAGAGAACATCATTGCCTTCCTGACACTGAGAAAGAACCAGACCATGTAAGAAGTATGAGTATCATACTGAGCCCTAAGACCATAGAGGGCTGATGTTGTAAAGCTCCCACATAACCCACGTTTCAAAAAAGTGACAAACCGCTCCGAGAAGGAACAGGTCACAGGAACTGTTTCAACTTTATTAGGGTAGGTCAGAGCCAACTGCCACAAAAATAGGTGAGAAAGAAATCAGTTATGATTTTAACAAATTTCTAAATGCTACGTGTGACTTAGTGTATCAGTTTAGGAGGACTTGCATTCCAGACACAGGAGAAGTTTGCAGTCACTTGCAAACTCTTTCCTTGAGAGACCCTGGTGGGCTCGTAAGAAAGGGTGGAGAGCTCTGCTCGGCGGGGCAGAAATGCAAGAGAGAGCTGCTTGGAGCAGGTACTAAATACTGCATGCTTCCCCAGACCCTTGATAATCCCTATGTTTTAAGTAATTTGTTCATTTAATTTATAAGATTTATGGGCATGACTTTTTCATAATATTTTATTATTATCCTTTAATTTCTACAGCATTTGTAGTGAGATCCCTCTCTACTGGTTCTTATATTTACTACCGTGTAATTTGTTTCTACTCTCTTTTATACCCTGATCGGTCTGGCTAGAAATTTGTCTATTTTAATAAAGTAATTCAAAGAATCATAATTTTAACATTTTTGAGATTTGATTCTGGACAAGACAACTTTGGGAATAAGCATTGGTATGGATAAGATAAAATCTGAGGTGAGCATTCCTACTTGGAGGTCAAGTAGATGAAGGGGTACCAGGAAAAGAGACTAAAAAGTGGTGGTTGATGAAGGGGACAAACACTAAGGGAATGATGTTCCGAGGGAAATAAGGTTCAAGGAGGAGGTTGTGATCAGCTTTGTCAACTTTACGGATACTTGGATGAGAGGAAACTGATCCTGGCTTTGTCTGCAGGGAGACAGTAGCATACCTAATGTACTCGGCACCAAGAATAGATCACTTCTTAATACTTTCCTCCTCTATATAATGAAATTATTTTCAGTTATAACTGTGAAAAAACCCAAATAATAAGAGTCTAAAAGAAATACTGACAATGACATTTTCTTTTATTGAACTTTATGTATATATATAATCATACCAGTGTAACTATACAAGGAATATATCTGTAAACCAAGACTATCCTGGGAAAATTAAGGATGTATAATAACCTCAGATTCAGGGCACAGGTGCAGTGTTTGGCCTCAGACAGGACCTGGAGCAGATTAGCCATAGAAACAAGAGGGAAGGCAAAATATACAGGAACAGATGCTGATAGTTAAGGAGACAAAAAGCTGAGAGTCATGTTTCTTTGTTTTAATCAATGACATAGAAACCAAGATCATCAGCAGAGAGTAAGGAGGAAGATACTAGAGTTTTAGAGTTTTGAAAAGAGAACAGAAGATAGGAAGGTAGTTAAAGATAGTTGAGCAAATGAAAGAGGAAAACATAAGTAAATTATGGAGAAGTATTTTCTTAAAATTAGTGTAACAGTTTGTGTGTTTGTGTGTGTGTGTGTGTGTGTGTGTGTATTGATGGATATATGTCAGATGAGCCATATAGCAGAGGAAAAAGTTGAGTGGTCATCTGCTGCCCATCTGGGACTTAAAAGCCCTTGAAAGCAGGAAAATTTTCTTATTCAGATTCCACATTTTGTCTCTGCATTGAAGGGATGGATGATCTCTTTCTGCAAGATGTATAAAGATGAATTATGTAAGGCAAACCAACGAATTTCAAAACATAAAATAATAATACGAGAAAATGTACAACACAACAAAGAAGCGTGTGTATTAGTATTTCTGACTATAAAGAATACAGGTTCTTGGCTCAAGCAGAGATGACTGAGTCCACAAAGGTTTCACAGTACAGATGAGGTCTGTTCTGGGACATGAAAGACACACAGGTTTTTAATAATTAGAATAAGCAGAGGATGTCATGTGATTTACACTAGAGGAACAAAGGTCACTAACGTGGAATCTGATGCATCTCAGGTACTTGACGATTTGAGTAAATTATGTGAGTTATGTGACTGCAGGTAGACACTTGATTTTTCAATGCATATTTCCTGTAGGATATTAGTTGATATGGTTGAAAAACGATCTGTGCAAGATTATAAAAGACATTGTATAAGATAATGAATATAGACATTTTCCTCACAGGCAGTGGAGAATTGATGACTCTTGAACAGAGACATCATACGAGAGTGCTTTTGAAAGAATAAGCAAGTAGCGCTCTTCAGGAATCATTCAAAGGCGAGAAACTGGTGGTGAAGAGCAGAGTTAGGAGACCATTACAGGATTCCATAAGTTAGAGTATGTGTTATCTTTGTCCTAAGACAAAGGACAGTAGAAAATAAATGGATATTTACTGAACATTTATAATATGTGATTCATTGTGTTGTGCATTTTGGCAAGTGTTGGTCATTCAACACATTATAACTGAATATAACAGAATGAATACCACAACGTTACCTGGTTAAATCTTGATGCCACTTTTAGGGTACCCCACATAAGCTGAAGTGCAATAAAAACACCTAATTTTTGTGGATATAAAAATTATAAACCCAATTATAATTTATTAGCTATTTTTAATTCTTTTTTTTTATAACTAGACATGGGATAAGGACGTACATCTTTGCCAGGTTAAACAGGATGACAAAATGTTTAATTAAATCTAAGCATTGTAGTTAGTAATTTTATGGCTAGCTTGGGATGCCGTGGTTAATGTGATTTCATTGACATTAAAGTCCTAATTAAAGAGAGGAGTACAGCCTTTTGTAGTATATGAAGTGAATTTTCTTTGGTCTGGTCCACAGAATATATGGCTTACAGAGAAATTTTCATAATACAGTCTTATGGGGGGCGGGGCGGGAAGCCTACACACTCTTAATGCAATATTTAAAGTTTTAGGTTAGCTTAAAGTTAAATAGAAATAAATAAGAGCTTTTGCTCTATTTAGTAAGTTTGATTGGTAGTATCATAAATAAGAATCCATATAAAATTGAACATATCTTTCATGCTGAATTATCTGAAATACAGAGAAGATAACATATGTTCCACAAATTGTGCTTTAAAAGATAGAAGGTGGGAGAAAATGATCAGTAATTTGAGTTTTTTTTTTTAAATCTATCAAATTCTACTTGGAATTATACTTATTCCTAATACACATGCACTTTCTTAAAAATGGATATTTGTTGTATTTACTTTTTGCATTTCCAGTAGCACTTTTTAGTATAGCACTTTTTAACTTATTAATTACATAATAATCATTGATGAATTTATATTGGAGGGCAAAAATTCAATACTGAGCCTGTTGCTAATTTCTTCCATGAAAATGTCACATCCTTATTCAGGATAGAAATCCTTGTTATAGTCAACGATGCAGAACGTGCAAGTGGCAAATGTTACTAACTTCCGTATCTTATCACTTAAGTCCAGACACTATGTAACAGCAAAAAAATCAGAATTTTCCTCTTTTCAGCCACACTGGATGGAATATGTGGCATCCTTTTCTTTGAGGAATCACTCTCCTACACATTGAGTCACCCTAATGAGGGACTGCAAAGGTCTGGACTTCTAGGTTTTAGAGGAACAATAATTAAAATCAGGCCAAATATGATTTCTCTTTACTTATTTAGCAATATTTGTCCAAAAATGGGCATATAATCTAAAAAGCACCATTGAAGTACATTAAGTAACAAAAAAATACCCCTTAAAAAACTGGTACTCAAGGTAACATAGGGCCTCTGGTTGTCATCTCATCTGCAAGCCCATCTGTGGTGCTCCCGAAAAACCCACATAGTAGGAAGCAACACTAAGTCAATGGGAAACGAAAGGCCTGAATTTGCTTCCCCTCTTCAAATTCTCCTTTAATATAGGCACTATTTTGGGCCACCTGGGTGGCTTAGTTGGGTAAGCCTCTGACTTATTTTGGCTCAGATCATGATTTCAGAGTCGGGATCCAGCCCAGCATGGGGCTCCACACTCAGCATAGAGTCTGCTTGTCCCTCTCCCTCTGCTCTTCCCCTCCACTTGCTCACTCTCTCTCAAATAAATAAATAAAATCTAAAAAAAAAAGACAGAAGCTATATTTTATTTTATTAGCCTACGTTGTGGTATATAAATATCATGTGTAGTCAAAAGCATCCTAAGGGGTGTCTGGCTGGCTGAGTCAGTAGAGCATGCAACTCTTGATCTCAGCATGGTAAGTTCGAGCCCCATGCTGGGTATAGAATTTACTTTAAAAAAAATCCTAATACTTAGTCTGATATTTGAATATAGAATGTTACATCTGACAGACTTTAAAGTATGAAATGTTCAGTGTCATTAGATGGACACAAATAATCCTCCATTAACAAGTGGGAATTTGACAATCTTTATTCAAATCATTACCTGATAGTTACATAATTTATGTGTGTGTTGTTGGAGGACATATATCATATGCCTCCAGGGTTTAGAAGTTTAGAGAACTGAAAAGAAAAATGTCACATTGTGGAAATGTGTTGGGTTACTCTTGGGGCCTTTAATCCTGTCTTGAAAGAATTGGAGACCTAACTACCAAGAATCAATAGTTTGTAAAATTTGTGAAGACTTTGCTGCTTTTGCTTTGAGTGCAATGAAGAGCCACTAAGCAGTTTTGGACAATAATAGAATGAGATGATCTGAATAATGACTTAGAAGGCTCTCTCTGGCTTTTGGGCAGAAAATAAATGGTAGAAATGCAAGGAAACTTTATAATGCTCTGAGAAATGGTGGTGATACAGGTTAGTAGCAGTAGATAAGGTAAAAAGAGGTCAAAGTTTCAGACATATAGACCAGTCTAAACCTACTAACTGTGAAATATGATTTGCCTATTGGCTATCCCATATTGACTATCTGGAGAAACCGAGTACCAGATAACCTAACATACCTGTAAACACTGACCCCTTCTAGCTCCCTGGGGGCCCTTGTCTGCTCTTTTCAGCTCAGTTAGTGGAAATGGTGTCAGGTTGAGATATTTCATTCAGAGCCTTTCCTCCCCAGGGGGCAGAACACTTAAACATATTACTTCAAGATTCCATGATCTCCTATTTCTATTCCAACCAATAAAGGTGCCAATGTCTAGGAGGCCTCTATATCAAGGCTATGTATTATAAATGTGGTCCAAGAGAGATGACAGGATGCTGTGGCTATTCATAAATGTGTTATTTAAACCTAAAAATTGTTTTGATGTGTTTCATTTAAACAGAGTTTAAACATGTCTATGAGAGCTATATGCACTTTTAAGTCAATTACTTTTAAGACAAATTGTTAAGGAAAACTTTGCTATTAGCCCTGCAGAACTATATATTGCTCTCTCTTGAGAATTGTGTCATCAAACTAATTAGGTGGTATATCTGAGAAGAATAAGAGTGCTAATTATGTTTCTAATGAAAAATAATATATAAATAAAATGTGTTGATGTCACATGAATGAGTATTAGGAACATTAAGAAGGGTCTACAGTATGATTATAGCAAGTCTTGTTAATTTGCACCAACATTTTAATTTTCACCTGTAATCGAGTGAGGAAGACACATTAATGATGTAAACTTAGATACAGAAAGGGAGTTACACAATCTTGTATTTCTTACTTTAAAGAATTACTTCTGGATTCATGTACTTTAATGAAGAAAATTCTTAATTGATTACAAACCAATTGGCCAAGACATTTTTTCCACATTAGTGTCTAATTAATAATTTATATTGTCCTAGGGTAAGCAGTTTTGAAATCTAAGTTATTTTCTTGCGTATACTACTAATCTCTAGCAAACAGCCATATGTGAAACACTGCAAACACTATATTTCATAAAAACTCCACTGGAAGTTTTTTCAGAAATTGCTGAGCTAATTCTAAAATTGATAAGAAAATGTGAAGAACCTAGAAAAGCCAAGAGCAATTTAGAAAAATAAGAACGAAGTTAAAGGACTTAAATGGCCTGATTTCAAGATGTACCATAGAGCTACAAGAATTAAGTTAGTGTGGTATTACGTAGATATGCATATCCATACATATGTATATTGGTGACTGGATAGAGTTCAGAAATAAACCTATATGGATATGATCAACTTTATATTGATATATGTGGCAAAGAAAATCAGTGTGGAAAGAATAGTCTTAAGAAATAGGGCTGGGAAAGTTGGAGGCCCACATGGGAAAGTACTTAGAAACTTAGTTTATACCATTTATGATACTTACCTAAAAATTGATTATTGACATAAATGTAAGAATTAAAATTAAAACTCCCAGAATGAAACAAAGGGAAAAAAATCCTGTGACCCTGGATTAGATTCTTAGACTGGACACATAAGTTATGCACCCAGAATTAAAACAACTGATAAATGGGCCTTCATCAAAATTAAAATTATGATGCTCTTCAACAGTCACTGTAAGGAAATACAAAAGAAGCCATAGAATGGAAGAAAATATTTTCAAAATATATATCACATAAAGGACTTGTACATAGATGTATAAAGAACACGGTAGTAATAAGAACGTAATGTAATAAAAATGAAGAGATTATGTTCTTGTTGTTATTGAGTTTTGAAAATATTTTCTTCCATTCTATAGCTTGCCTTATGACTTATCAAATGCCATGCACTGAATTATGCCCAGGGGACTGAACAACCCCCCCCCCCTAAAAAAGAAACATTTATGACCTCACAGAGTCTATAGGCTGGGAATTGAGGAGTTAGCTCTATTTTTTTTTTTATGGCCGAGTCCCTCATAAGACTGTAGTCAAGGTGTAGACAAAGGCTGCAGTCACGTTAAGGCTCAGGCAGGAGTGGATTAGCCTTCAAATTCACTTGGATGGCTGCTGGGGAGCCTCAGATCCACAGTGTCAATCACAGGGACCTTTCTTAACTGGGCTGCCTCAATAGATGGTGGGTGAGTGCCCTGGACAGAAACCTTTTCTTTTAGTCATTTAATTAATTTAAAGATTTATTCATTTGTTTGTTTGAGAGAGAGAGAGAGTAGGAGAGGGGCAGAGGGAGAGGATCTCAAGCAGACTTCCCACTAGTACAGAGCCTGACTCAGACCTTGATCCCATGACCCATGACATCATGACCTGAGTTGAAATTAAGAGTTCAACACTCAATTGACTGAGCCACCCAGGCATACCCCACAAAAACCTTTTTATAATGTAATCTCAGAATGATATGCCATCGATTCTATAGAGTTCTGCTCATTAGAAGTGAGTCAGAAAGTTCAGCACATACAAAAGTTAGGACATGACACAGGGTATGAATCCAAAGATGATGAATGTTGGGGACCATCATAGATGGACCGATCCTAGTATACCCTCTAGTCTCCAGTGATTCATGTCCTTCTTGCGTGCAACATACCCCATGTCCCCCAAAGTTGGGTTTTGTTATTTGTTGATTGCTAGACAATTTATTATTTAACCAGAGAGCATTATGATACTGCCTTTATATCTTCTAGGCTCCCATTTATAAGTTTAGCTTAAACAAAACTTCATAATTCATTTAAGCAAAATGAGTTAGGAAGCTCTTATTTTTCCCTTAGTTTTAAAAATATGTTAACATACTATCCAAATATATATGTTTAAGGAGAAATACCTTTTTTTTATTTTGCTAAATATCTTTCATTTCCATTTCATTTATAGATTTTTTTTAAAAAAAAGTATGAACTTATGCATGACCCCAAGATCAAGACCTGAGCTAAAATCAAAGAGTTGTATGCATAACCAACAGAGCACCACTGGCTCCTCCATTTTACTTCTAAATAAAACGCTAGGATTTTTATAATATATACTTATAATCTCTATGTAATTTTTCTTTGAAATTGTCCACACAATCTTTATTTACGTTTTCCATTAACTCTGTTCTAAATTAAATTGCCACCTCTAACATTTGAGATATTTAGGACTGATAATTTTAATTTTAAGGAATTAAATGTAACTTTATTTTTCAAACTTTCCAAGACATTATGTTTAAGCATACGAGTGTATATTCAACTTGTTTGTCATTTTATTTTTTTCTGACTTTGGATCAAAAGTTAACTTTTTACTTAAATCTCAAAGGGTTATAAAAATTTACTTTATCTCCTCATGATTTTAAAAAAGTAATGAAGTCTGGAGAGTTCTTGAAACTCATTCCCATTTCCAAATAATTTTACTCTCTGACATACATCATCTCTTTCTCCATAAAGAGCTCTTTATTTCATTACTGAATCAGCTTAAAGCCAGGAATCTCATCATCTAAATCAGGTCCATGCTTGGATGAAGCCCTTCAGCTGTGTTTCCTTAGTACAGCTCCTCAATTATAGTTCCTTCAATCTGTAGAACCAGGAAGCCAGAAAGGAATGTTATTTGCTCTTAATATACCTAACTAACATTAGTAGTGAGCTCGGCATAAAATAATTGCTGTAGACATTCTGGTTGTAAATGAGGAAATGAGAGGTATAGAGTAGTTACTTTCCCTTAAGAATTTTAAAATCTATCCACATCTTAGAAGCTCCTTGATTATATCCCAAGGCCCAGGAAGAAAAATTCTCCTTGTTTCTCATGTCTGCTCCCAGGGCGCCTGGTTTACACCCTGGGAGTTATTTCCTTTCACATAAAAGTTGGCACTTTTTTTTTTTTTTTTTCAACTAAGCTGAGGTAGTAAGTAGCCTACTCTCTCTGCAGTGGAATTCTGAAGGTACAAAAGCCTCCTCTCATTTGGGGCTAGCTTAATTTTAGCATATCTGCAGTCTGGAGAGGATGAAGACTTAAATGATCAAGTTATGGTTTTTGTTTTGTTTTGTTTTGTTTTTAAATAGGTCTTTAGAGTGAGTTTTATGAGTTTTGCTTTAATGTTTGCTGTGCCTGTAGCTTCAACCTCCTCTAATGACCTTCCTTTTGTTTCTTGTTTTTGTTGGCTTGGGCTTCCTTGAGTATTCTACAGAGAGTCCATCTTTCAACTATGACCCGTAGTTACTATCATAGAGCCCTTTGGTGTGGTGGTGAGGTGTGGAGGAAGGGAAGCACTCTATAATCTTATGGATAAATATGTCATTTAGTGAGCCTTGGACCCTCATCTGTCACCCTCACAACTGTTTCTTCTCCTCTATCCTCTTTTGGTGAAAGAAGAATTCAGAGCGTTGAATGAAAGTCATGCCCTGTGGAATAAACTCTGGTATGATCTTCTCCCCTAGAGAGTAGTTCTTTGTTACGGAAATTGTTCAGGTGCTATTTCTCAGTTGTTAATTTTCCCCTATTTCTGTATGAACCATGAGGGGATCTTTCCTGGCTTGTCACTGCGAGAACCTAGCAGAGTTCCTGAAGAAAAATACCCACAGCGTATGAATCCTAAGACTTCAGCACCCAGTTGTTTCTCACTCTCGGATTAATACACACCCAGCCAAGAGCAATTTGTCAAAATCACCACTCAAATGTTCCTATCAGTTTATGCCCCCAGCAGTGTCTGTGGATTTGCCCATCTCGCCAGATTTTGGACTAGTTGTTTGCCAGTGGATCTCAGGTATCTACTGGGCCTTAGAAGAGTCATTGGTTTCATTTATTCAGCTAGTTTCTGGTTATAAGTGCAGAAGTACCATTTCCAATTACATGTTAGAACTGAAACTGGAAATCTTTATGTATTTATTTTACGTTTATATTCTTCCCTCCAAAAATTATAAATTACTTGAGGACAATGATTATGTCTTCATGATTGTGGACCCAGTCTCTAGCATACCTTCTGGCATATAATAGCTACTCAATTTTTTTGAATTAATAAAAATTTAATATCACATATAAGAGAAGCATTTCATGATAATATCCCAGAGTATATTTTCCATTGCTAATTTCAACTTTGTGGAGAGACAAAAAATCAAATAGATATTTGGTGAAAATTATACTTTTTGATTATTCAAAAAAGCCTGATTTCTTCTAGTTGGAAAATTTTCATGTAAATGCTGCCACAGTGATCATTCCTTTTATGTGTGTGTGTGTGCAATCAACAGTCTTACAGTTAGAAATTATAAACTGCAATTAAAAACTTTAGAAAAAAGACATCTTTTAAAAATATAAAAAATTTAAACCTGATTAGTAGTCAAAGAATTATAACATTGTTAATCTTCTCTTTCAAAAACCAGACTAAGCAATCATTATAGAAACAAACACCTCATGTTTCCTGATCCTCTTTCGTAGAACATTTAATGAAATAATTATAAAGGCTTTGTTATAAATTATAAATGGCTTTAAAATAAACCAGAATGGAAAGCTGCAGAATTTTCCATAAGAATCAAGGTTGTTTTTTTTTTTTCCAAAATAAACTCCTGCATCCTTTCTAAATTTAAAAATATTTATAATTCCATTTCATAGAACTTTTATCCACTTTTGAGAGATAACCCCAGTTAGGGAATCAATTTTAAAAGCTTACAATCCTAAATGCACAGCTGATGTTCACTTCAGTTTATGGATTTACCCAGACTTTCTACAATCTGTAAGCCAATTCTGAGTACAGTGAAACAAAATTCTACTCATCATTGGTGCCTTATAATAAGCACTACTGTTCACTTTGCTTTCTATGTCAAAAGATAAATTTCAAAATATTAGCATTGTGTTTATTTTCATGACACAGATATAAAGTACTGCAAAACTTGAAATAAAGAATCAATTATGTAAAAACCCACTTATAACAAAGCTAAATGTATTTATATCATTTTGGAAACATAGCATTGTGATATTTTATAAGTCATCCCAGTAGAGCCTGTAGCCCCTGATTATGCTTTCATTTTACTGAGGGGTGATACACGCAAAAATGCTACAGAGAGCCAGCATTGCTTAGCGGATATTGTGAATGTTATCTGAATGATCTCAGTTATACTGCGGAACCCAGTATATCACTGTTTATAGCAGCATTCTTCACAGTGAGGTCCTAAACTAGCAGCATCAGCATTGCCTAGGGACTTGTTAGGAATGCAAATTTTCTGGCTCCACCAAAGCCTATGGAATCAGAAACTCTGATATGTATTCTAACAAAGCATCCAGGTATCTCTGAAAAATGCTAACGTTGGAGACCCACTATTCTGGACATCTGCCTTACACTTTAGCTGACTTCTCACACCTCCAAGGGTGAGGATCCTCCATCTTCAAAGCCAGTAATGGCAGGCCAAGACCTTCTTATGCGTTGAATCTTTTCTCTTTCTTTTGTCTCTGATCACAGCCTGAGAAGATTTTTCTATTCTTGAGGATTCATGTGATTAGATTGGCCCTACTCAGTAACCCAAAACAATCTCTCCGTCTCAAGATCTTTAACCTTCATCACATCTACAAAGTCTCCTTTGGCATGTAAGATACTTACAAGATCCTCAAATCATAATGCAAACATCTTTGGGGGTGAGCAACATTATTCCCTCTACCACATCTCTGAACTCTATACGGCAAGTAAGAGGCCAGTGTTCCCAAGAGGGCTTCATAAGCATTGACTCCTTAATGTCAAACTGAGGCATACCTAAAATTTCCAATTATGCCCTGAGACAAGGAGTATAGATTTAATGAATTTATGCAAATAATTATAATGCCATAAAAATAAGAGTTTTCAATTCTAGTAAAGTCATGCTTGGGAAAATAACATATATATATATACAAATGTTTAATTTCCATTTACAGCAGCTTAGTCTATTAAACTGTGAATTATAGACAACTTAAGAGAAAAAAATAAAGGATTTTTTCATATATTTAATAAACAGAAAATTAAAATATCAATAAATATAAAAATCGGTCATCCTTCATCAGCCCATACCTTCTTATGTTATTAATTCTTGTTCTGTTCTATCTTGAGTTTGACAGTCTCCTGAACCCATTGCTTTCAACTAGGATTATGGAATTTCTCACTCAGTTCATTGGTATAAGTTTTGAATTTGTTTAAATGATATCATCAGGAGCTGGTCCCCAAAAGTAGCTGGCATAGTCCTTTCTTATGGAGACCTAAGACACTCCTTCTTTGTTTAAGATGAAGTGCTATGGCCTATAGCCCATGACAAGTGCTATTTGGGAAGCATTGGTGTAAAACAAAAACTACTGGTAGATGACAGAAGACCTGAAATTGTTGTGTTTTCAATTAACCTATTGCTTATTACTGTTAATTTTCAAAAGTGAAAGATATGATGAGAGTTCATATGAAGAATAGTACAGCTGACAATGACATCTGGTTGTTTCTATGGCATGCAAAATGAGATAAAATCCATCCAAAGACCAAACATCTATAAATATGATTACTCCTATTTGAAGAGTATGTATATTGCATTAATCCATAAAATGGATTAACATAATCATTACACAGAAAAATCATTACCTATAACATATAATAATCCTGAGACATAATGTGCCACAAATAGAACAAGCATATAGTTAGTATATACAAGCATACATGAAGAATATCAGTAAACAAAATCCAGTAGGTCTAGGGTAGGGCATAACCATATGTACATTAATAAAGCTCAATACATCACTGACATGAATTTCCAACTGTGAACCACTGGCCTAGAAAATGCAAATTTTACATTAAAGAAATAAAGTAGCAATCAAGTTGGCATTTAAAAAAATTAACTGAAATTATTGCTGATAATTCTACACTGATAATGTCTGATATCAGGCAAGGCAGATACCAGAATTCTGATAGAAGCATATCATGGATAGCTGGACATTGACAAAGTTGTGTGTGTGTGTGTGTGTGTGTTTTAAATCCAGTAGAGTTAACATGCAATGTTATATTAGTATCGGGTATACAACATACAGACTCAATGATTCTATATATCGTCCAGTGTTCAGAATGGCAAATGTACTCTTATTCCTCTTCACCAATTTCACCCATCTCCCACCCACCCTCCCTCTAATAACCATCAGTTATCAATGATGGTTTATAGTTCAATCATCTTTGATTGGATTCTTGCTTCCTTTCTTTGTTCATTTGTTTTCTTTCTTAAATTCCACATAGGAGTAAGATTATATGGCATTTGTCTTTCTCTGACTGACTTATTTCACTTGGCATTATACGCTCTAGTAGATTCATCCCTGCTGTTGCAAATGGCAACATTTCATCCTCTTTTGTGGCTAATATTCCATTATCTTATTTATCCATTCATCTATCGATGAATAGACACTTGGGCTGCTTCCATAATTTAGCTATTGTAAATAATACTGCAAGAAACATTGGGATGCATGTATCTTTTTGAATTAGTGTTTTCATATTCCTTATACAGAAATGATATATGCTTAATTATTAGCATATATAATTTCTGTATATTGTATTTCTGTATGTTGATTTTGTATTCTGTGACTTTATTGAATTCATTTATTAGTTCTAATAGTTTTTTGATAAAGTCCTTAGGGTTTTATATATAAATATATATAAATATATAGTCATATTATCATATATATATATATATATATATATATATATATATAGTCATATTATCTGCAAATTGCAAAACTTTGCTTTCTTACCAATTTGGAAGAGTAAAGAATGCATTCAAACTTAAATGACCATTCACTTAATATAGATTGCATAGATAACATGCATGAGATGTTATACATAAACCTAAGGGTAACCACAAATCAAAAATCAGTATTAGAAAAAAAAATAAGAGAAAAGAATCCAGTTATATCACTAAAGAAAGTCAGCAAACTGTGAGAAGAAGAGAAGGTACAAAGAACTCCAAATATAAGCATAAAACAAGTGAAAGAGACTCATTTCAGACCTAAAGACATCTGCTGATTGAAAGTGAAGAGATGGAAAAATATTTATCATACAAAAGGAAGTGGGAACAAAAGCCAATGTAGTGATACTCATATCACACAAAGTATACTTTAAAACACTGAGTGCAATAAGAGAATAAGAAGGACACTATATGGTCATGAAGGGAACAACCCAACTAGAAGATATAACAAATATAAATATGTACCCAACATGGGAACACCCAAATACATAAAGCAGCTAATTATAAACACAAGGGAAGTAATCTATAGTGATACAATAATATTGGGGGACTTTAATGCAACACTGTTTGGACAGGTCATCCGAACAGAACACCAACAAGGAATCAGTCGCTTCAATTGACACAGTGAACCAGATGGATCTTACAGATGTAGACATCTTTGGGTTGATTTTGTTAGGGGCCCTCTCTGTACTTCCTAAATCTGCATTTTTGTTTCCTTCTCCAGATTCAGTATGTTTCCACCTCATTTCCTCAAATAATTTTCTGCTCCATTTTCTTTCTCTTATCCTCCTGGGATCCCTATACTGCAAATGTCACCACACGTGATGTTGTTGCTGAGTTCCCTTAATCTATTTTCATTTTAAATTTATGTTTTCTCTTTTTGTTCAGCTTGATTGTTTTCCATTAGTCCATCCTCCAGGTCACTGATCTCTTCTTCTGCTTCATCCAGTCTATTTATTCTTGCTAGAGTATTTTTAAGTTCAGTTAATGGTTCTTCATCTCTGGTTCATACCTTTTTTAATGTTTTCTATCTCTTTGTTGAAGAGCTCATTCAACTCCTCCTCACTTTTCTCAAATCCAGTGAGGATATTTATGACCATTACTTTAAATTCTCTATCAAACTGACTACTTACCTTATTTCATTTAGCTCTTTTGCTGTGATTTTGTCCTGTTCTTTTCTTTGGGACATATTCCTCTATCTCCTCATTTTTGTCTAACTCTGTGTCTGTTTCTATGTGTTAGGAAAATCAGCTCTGTCTCCTGCTCTTTAAAGTAGCGGCCTTATGAACGAGAGGTGCTGTAGCGTCATGCAGTGCAATACACCCCATTCACCAAAAGCTGGTATTTGGGGGCATCTCTTCGTGTGTTGCACGTGCCCTCCTGCTGTGGCTAAGATTCATTTGCCTTCAGTCCAGTCACCTACAGTGGTTTCCTTTGCCTATTGCAGGCTGGGTTTGGTCCTTCATTATTAACAGGTCAATCTTGGGCTGCCTTGGGATTCAGCTGAGCCCAACTAGGCATTTCCCAGAGATGCAGCAGCACTGATTCCTGTATTGTCCCCTGGGAAGCTTCTGTAGTTGTACGAGGCTTGTAGTCAGACCCCTGTCTGCTCCCAGCCCACCTACGGAGCCTCAGTTGGGTTGATATGTGTGGTTATCTTCCCTTCTTTGTGGGGCAGGAGTCACTACAGAATGGTACTGGTCTATGACTGCATCTCCACCTTTCCTA
Organism: Canis lupus familiaris; assembly: GCF_011100685.1. Lineage (NCBI taxonomy): Eukaryota > Metazoa > Chordata > Mammalia > Carnivora > Canidae > Canis > Canis lupus. Next base: position 28,697,427 of record NC_049257.1, read on the forward strand.
TCCTCTTCAGTGCAGCCTCCTCTCTACAGTTAGCTGTGGAAGGCCTGTTCTGACAGTCTTCAAGTCATTTATTACTTATACTGATGTGGGTGTTATCTTATTGTATCTGTGGGCTGAGGTGAGCTCAGGATCCTCCTACTCTGCCATCATCCCCAAAGTCAAGCATTGACAAATCCTTAGGAATTTCCCATACAGCATACAAATTTTGAAATATTTAATAACATTTTACTCATTTAAATTTAAAATAACTATCTCTTCTGATTTGACACATCATATAATACATCAATAGTAACTTAATTATTTCCAGCACTTTCTTTTTATAAAGTGTGAGAACAAATCTCTGTGATTTTCTACAGTCTTTCTGGCACATCACAAAGATAGTTTTTGGTATAAAACACATTCGCAAGTTTTATATTATTTTACATTTAGGATTTCATTTCAGAAAGGCAAATATGAAAAGTTGTCAGGAGACTTGATAACTTAAGATACAAATTGGGTGAAAGGAGTCCAAGATGGCAGAGGAATAGGAGACCTTTGTTTCCTCAGGAATTCAGCTAGATAGCTATTAAATTACTCTGAACACATGCAAGCTCAACTTGAGATCTAAGAAAACAATAGCTGCAACTCTACAAATAAAAAAGTGACCACTTTCTGCAAAGCAGGAGGTGCAGAGAAGTGAATCCCAAGCAATATATGGGAAGATAAACTGCAGGGGAAGGGAGCCTCTGTAAGATGGCTACCAGAAAGTGATAGAGCAGCAAGCACAAAATCAGAACTTATATTAGTCTGCTCCAGTGAGGGACATTTCTGCCTGAAAGTTGCACAAGTGGCAAAGTGGGGTGGGATATTAGATGGGACAGTGTGGTGTCAGGATCCCTGGGGTCACATGAAGTCCAGGGGAACCTGAGTGCAGCAGAGTTTCCAGGCATCAGAGCAGGGAAGGCAGCTGCAATCAGCGAGCCCAGGAGGCGGCTCTCAGCTCAGTGTTGCCATATACTGTGAACTGTGGCACAGCTGGCACAACTGCTCTCTGAGGTGGGCCAACAAATGGCAAGAAACCCCTACCTCTCCTAGGAGGGATGGATCAGGAGCATGCCACAGAAGTCTGCAGGGTTTGGAGACTCCAAAGGGGGTGGCATGCCTGAGATAGCAATGCTCAGGCACCAGGTAGGTGAGCATGGAGGGGGGATGGCGACAAGGGAGTCAGGAATGATTGACTGCTTTTTCATGAGGGTGCACTGAGGAGTAGGACCAGAACTTTCTGGGCCTGGAGATTAAGAAGTGGCCACTTTAACTCTCATCCTCTAATGTGGCTGGGAAAGCCTTCCTCTAGACCCACATATTGCAATCTAGAGCATATTGCTTAGCCAGGCTCCTGGCTAAGATATAGGTGCACCCAGGGCAAAGACACTTGGAAATCAGCACAGAAGACAGAGTATCAGCAAGAACATCCAGCCAAGACCATATTTACCAAGCACTAAGAACTGCAAAATTCCAGTGATAGGGGAATACAGCATAGAGAATTCACGGGGATTCCCTTCCACAACAATTCTTTAGTCTTTCAATTATGATGCTTTTAATCTTACCTTTTTCAACCAATTCTTATTTTATCAACTCTTTTTTTAAATCTTTTTTTTTTCATTTTTATAGTTACATTTTATCCTTTCATTCTATTTTATTTTATTTTCATATGTATATAAGTGTTTCTTCCTTTACAATTTTGGGATGGAGTTTCATCTAGCAGACTAAAATACACCAAGAATCTAGTGTATAGCTCTGTTCTCTTCTCCTGTCTGATCATATTCTCTATTTTTCTTTTTTTCTTGTTCTTTGTTTTTTGTCAAAGTCCTTTTTAATTTTTATCTTAACAGTTACATTCTATCCTTTCAATACATTTAATTTCATTTTATGTACATAAGTGTTTTTCTTTGTATTACAATTTTGAGATGTAGTTTCTCCAAACAAAATACACTTAGGTTGCTCTCTTATGTTCACCTCTTTATATTATTTTCTTTTTCTGTCTTGTAATTTTCATGTTTACAGTTATATTCTATCCTTTTATTGAATTTTGGTTTTTTGCACATATCTGTTTTCTTTTTGTTACAATCTAACAAATAGATCCAACACAGGATCCAGTGTATTACTCTATTCTATTCACATATCTGGAGATATTTTCTCTTTTTTTTTTTAATTTTTTTTTTTCAGTTTCAAATCTCTTCTCATTTGTCTAGCATATATTGCTCTGAGGTCATTGTTGCCATTTTAGTATTTTGTTCTCTCATTCACGTATTCTTATGGAAAGAATTATAAGATGGAAACACCTTAAAAAAGAGAACAAGAGGCAGTACTGACTGCTAGGGAACTTAATCAGTATGGACATAAATAAGATGTTAGAACTAGAGTTCAGAAAAATGAATATAAAGTTATTGGCTGGGTTTGAAAAAGCATAGGAGACACTAGAGAATCTGATTCTGGAGAAATAGAAGAACTAAAATCTAATCAAGTCAAAATTAAAAAGGCTATTAATGAGATGCAATAAAAAATGAATACTCTAACTGCTAGGATAAATGAAGCAGAAGAGGGGAATTAGTGATCTAGAAGACAAAATGAGAATAAAGCTGAGAGAAAGAAAGATAAACAACTACTGGATCATAAGGGCTGAATTTGAGAGATAAGTGATATCATAAAGCAAAACAATATTAGAATATTTGGAACCCCAGAAGTACAGGAAAGAGAGAAGGGGGAAAAGGTATATTGGAGCAAATTATAGCAGAGAACTTCTCTAAACTAGGGATGGAAAGGGGCATCTAAGTTCAGACCCTCCCCCAAAATCTATAAAAATAGGTCAAAACCCCAACATATAAGAGTAAAACTTGCAGATCTTAGAGAAAAGAAAATCCCGAAAGCATCTTTGGACAAGAGGTCTGTAACCTACAAGGGTTGAATCATTAGACTGGTAGCAGACCTGTCCATACAGACCTTGCAGGCCAGAAAGTACTAGCATGATATATTTAGGTGCTAAATGAGAAAAATACACAGCCAAGAATACTGTATCCAGCAAGGCTGCCATTCCAAATAGAAGGAGAGACTAAAAAGCTTCCAGGACAAACAGAAAACTACAAGAATTTGTGATCACTAAACCAGCCCTACAAGAAATATTAAAAGGGATCCCTTAAGCAAAAAGAGAGCCCAAAAGTAACATAGACCAGAAAGGAAAAAAACAATATAAAGAAACAGTGACTTTACAGGTAATACAATGGAACTAACTTAATATCTTTCAATAGTTACTCTGCATATAAACCACCTAAATGCTCCAATTAAAAGAGACAGCATATCAGATTGGATAAAAACATAAGACCCATCGATATGCTGTCTGCAAGAGACTTATTTTAGACCCAAAAATACCTCCATATTGAAAGTGAGGGGGTGGAGAACCATTTATCATGCTAATGGACATCAAGAGAAAGCTGGAGTGGCAATGGTTTTGTCAGAAACATTAGATTTTAAACCAGAGACTGTACTAAGAGATGAGGAAGGGCACTGTGTCATAATTGAAGGGTCTATCCAACAAGAAGGTCTAATAATTATAAATATTTATGCCCCTAACCTGGGAGCTGCCAATTATATAAGCCAATTAATAACAAAATTAAATAAATAGGTTGATAATAATATAGCAATACTAGAGGACTTTTAACACCTCACTCACTGCAATGGACATATTGTGTAAGCAGGAGAACAAGAAAACAAAAGCTCTGAATGGCACATTGCATCAGATGGATTTCACAGATATACTCAGAGCATTCCATCCTAAGGCAACAGAATGCACATTCCTCTCAAGTGCACATGGAACATTCTTCAGAATAGATCATATACTGCGTCACAGATCAGGTCTCACCCAGGACCAAAAGATTGGGATCATTCTCTGCATGTTTTTAGACTATGATGCTTTGAAACTGGAACTAAGTCACAAAAGGAAATTTAGAAAGAACTCAAATACATGGAGGTTAAAGAGCATCCTACTAACGAATGAATGGGTCAACAAGGAAATTAAAGAATTTTAAAAATGCATGGCAACAAATGAAAATGAAAATACAATATTTCAAAACCTTTGGGATGCAGCAAAGGTGGTCCTATGAGGGAAGTATATAGCAATATGAGCCTTTCTCAACAAACAAGAAAGGGCTCAAATACACAATCTAATCTTATACCTAAAGGAGCTGGAGAAAGAACAGCAAATAAAGCCTAAACCCAGGAGGAGAAGAGAAATAATAAAGATTAGAGAAGAAATCAATGAAATAGAATCCAAAAGAACAGTAGAACAGATCAATGAAACTAAGAGCTGGTTCTTTGAAAGAATGAGCAACATAATTAAACCCCTGGCCATACTTATCAAAAAGAAAAGATAAAGGATCCAAATAAATAAAATCATGAAAGAGGAGAGATCACAACCAACAACAAAGATACACAAACTATTATAAGAACATGTTGTGAGCAACTCTATGCCAACAAATTAGGCAATCTGAAAGAAATGGATGCATTCTTGAGATGTATAAACCACCAAAACTGAAACAGGAAGAAGTAGAAAACTTGAACAGACTGGGAGCCAGCAAAGATATTGAAACAGTAATCAAAAAATCTCCCAGGGGAGAATCCCCAGGGGAGAATTCCCAGGGTAATTCTACCAAACTTTTAAGAAGAAATAATACCTATTCTTCTGAAGCTGTTAAAAAAAAGAAGAAGAAGAAATGGAAGGAAAACTCCCAAACTCTTTCTATGAGGCCAGCATTCCCCTGATCCCCAAACCAGACAAAGACCCCACCAAAAAGGAGAATTATAGACCAATATCCCTGATGAACACAGATGCAAAAATTCTCACCAAGATACTGGCCAATAAGATCCAACAGTACATTAAGAGGATTACTCACTCGACCCAGGGGGATTTATTCCTGGGCTGCAAGGGTGGTTCAACATCTGCAAATCAATCAATGTGATACAGGACATTAACAAAAGAAAGGACAAGAACCGTATGATCCTCTCAATAGATTCATAAAAAGCATTTAACAAAGTTCAGCTTCCTTTCTTCATTAAAACTCTTCACAGTGTAGGGATAGAGGGAACATACTTCAATATCATAAAAGCCATATAAGAAAAGCCCACAGCAAATATCATTCTCCATGGGGAAAAACTTAGAACTTTTCCCCTAAGGTCAGGAACATGGTTGGGATGTCCACTCTCATCTCACTGCTGCTGTTCAACATAGTACTAGAAGTCCTAGCCTCAGCAATCTGAAAGCCCCACAACAAAAAGAAAGAAAAGGCATTTGAATTGACAAAGAAGTCAAACTTGCAGTCTTTGTAAGAGTTTCTATATATGAAAAACTCAAAAGACTCCACCCCAAAATTGCTAGAACTCATACATTAATTTGGCAGTGTGGCAGGATACAAGATCAGTGCATAGAAATCAGTGGCATTTCTATACACTAACAATGAGACTGAAGAAAAACACTAAGGAGTCAATCCCATTTACAATTGCACCCAAGACTGTAAGATACCTAGGAATAAACCTAACCAAAACGGCAAAATTTCTGTACCATAAAACTACAGAACACTTATGAAAGATATTGAGGAAGATAAAGAAGTAGAAAAACACTCCATGCTCATGGATTGGAAGAACAAATATTGTGAAAATATCTATGCTACTCAGGGCAATCTACACATTCAACACAAATCCCTGTCAAAATGCCATCAACTTTCTTCACAGAGCTGGAACATATAATCCTAAAATTTGTATGGAACCAGAAAAGACCCTGAATAGCCAGAGGAATGTTGAAAAAGAAAGCCAAAGCCGGCAGCATCACAATGCCAGATTTCAGGCTGTGCTACAAAGCTGTGATCCTCCAGACAGTGTGGTCCTGGCACAAAAACAGACACATAGATCCATGGAACATAACAGAGAATCAAGAAATGGACCCACAACTCTATGGTCAACTAATATTCGACAAAGCAGGAAAGGGCTGTCCAGTGGAAAAAGGACAGTCTGTTCAATAAATGGTGCTGGGAAAATTGGACATCCACGTGCAGAAGAATGAAACTAGACCATTCTCTTACACCAGACACAAAGATAAACTCAAAATGGATGAAAGATCTAAATGTGAGACAAGAATCCATCAAAATCCTAGAGGAGAACACAGGCAACACCCCTTGTGATCTTGGCTGCAGCAACTTCTTACTAGACACGTCTCCAAAGACAAGGGAAACAAAGGCAAACATTAATTATTGGGACTTCATCAGGATAAAAATCTGCTGCGCGGGAAAGGAAACAATCAACGAAACTAAAAAACAACCTACAGATGTGAGAAGATATTTCCAAATGAAATAGATAAAGGGCTAGTATCCAAGATCTATTAAGAACTTATCAAACTCAACACCCAAAGAACAAATAATCCAGTCAAGAAACAGGTAGGGGACATGAACAGACATTTCTCCAGAGAAGACATAGACATGGCCAACATGCACATGAGAACATGCTCCGCATCACTTGCCATCAGGGAAATACAAATCAAAACCACAATGAGATCCCACCTCACACCAGTGAGAATGGGGAACATTAACAAGACGGGAAACCACAAATGCTGGAAAGGATGTGGAGAAAGGGGAACCCTCTGCACTGTTGGTGGGAACGTGAACTGGTGCAGCCACTCTGGGAAACTGTGTGGAGGTTCCTCGAAGAGTGAAAAATAGATCTGCCCTGCGACCCAGCAATTGCACTGCTGGGGATTTACCCCAAAGATACAGATGCAGTGAAACGCGGGGCCACCTGCACCCCGATGTTCACAGCAGCAATGTCCACAATAGCCAAACTGTGGAAGGAGCCTCGGTGTCCATCGACAGATGATGGATAAAGAAGCTGTGGTCTGTGTATACAGTGGGATGTTCCTCAGCCATCAGAAATGACAAATACCCACCATGTGCTTCAACGTGGAGGGACCTGGAGGGTATGATGCTGAGTGAAGTAAGTCAATCAGAGAAGGACAATCATCACATGGTCCCACTCATATGGGTAATATAAGAAATAGTGAAAGGGATTATAAGGGAAAGGAGGGGAACTGAGTGGGGAAAATCAGAGAGGGAGACAAACCATGAGAGACTCCTAACTCTGGGAAACAAATAAAGGGTTACAGAAGGGAAGGAGGGTGGAGGGATTGGGAGATGGGGGGGGAGCATTTGATGGGATGAGCCCTGGGTGTTATACTACATATTGGCGAATTGAATTTAAATAAAATATGTTTTTAAAAAAGAAAATTCTTTCTGCCTTCAGAACTTTAAGAGATCTTTGTCAAATTCAGGGTCACTAAATTTTTTGTTTCTTTTAAAGGATTTCTTACATTTATATTCCACCATCTTCATCAACACAACCAAGTAGACATAAAGTGGTTATGGCTTCTGAGCTTTTTTGTTGTGTTTTCCAGGAAATTCTTGCCCAGGAAAAGTTACAAATAACTTTATTATTCATTTCAGAAACTTTCTGAAAATCATATTTCATTGAACATGAGATTTTTAACTTTTCAATTAATAATTTCAAATGATTTGGATGACTAGGTGGCTCAGCAGTTGAGCATGTGCCTTCGGCTCAGATCATGATCCCGAAGTCAAGTCCTGTATCAGGCTCCCTGCGCAGAGCCTCCTTCACCCTCCACCTGTGTCTGCCTCTCTCTGTATCTCTCATGGGTAAATAAATGAAATCTTTTTTAAAAAAATAATTTCAAATTATTGTTTTCTCTTGTAGACTCTTCCAAACCCTTTTCTCAAAATTCTCACTTGGCTGTATCCACAAGGCCTAAAATGTTATATCATAATTTTTACTCAACCCTTTCTTTAAACATATTTATTTGAGAGAGGGAACATGTTGGGGGCAGATAGGGCAGAGGGAGAGAGAGAGAACTCTAAGCACGTTCTGTGTTCAGTGTGGGTCTGATCTCACAATCGTGAGATCACGACCTGATCAGAATCTGATACTTAACCAACAGCACCACCCACGTGCCTCAATCTTTACTCGATCCTAATCACGCTATAATACTGAAAACCTCATAAATTTCAAAAATCTGTCTTCTCATCTTCAAGATGCTAAGATTGTATCTAGATAGTGCTCTTAGTACAGAAAAGAATAAACTCATCATTGTCTTATTAACAAATTATTTCAGTGGCATTTTGAGGAGGCAAGTATTTAGCATTTGTAATTATTAATAGATGGTCTATTTGTTTAAGGTGTGTGTTCCCACATAGAAAGTTAGAAATTAAAACTAAAAATCCCAGGAGTAATTTGAGAGCCTAATAATTAAAGACCCTTAAAGCTTAAGGTATGATGCAGGAAGAACTAAGACCATAAGCCTAGAGAAGAAATCATGTTAGATGCTTGAAACATTTTTTTAACACTTGAGGAGAAGTGTTGTATCTTGAGATTTGCTCTCTGCATTCTGACATATATTGACTAAAATTATTTTAAAAGAAGATGAAACAAAACACAACAAATGCTCAAAAGCCATAAGCACGATGTGTCCACTTAAAGATAAAGAAAGAAATGAGTTAGGAACTGTAAATTCTATCTCCATGTGTAACTGATCCACAAAGTAAAAGGAAGAATAGTCAGGACCACATTATTTGGGAGATTGTCGTAACTAATTTGGGAGAAAAATCTGTGAGGATCACTGAAGTGAAAGAGCAGGTTTGCAAAGTGTCCTCTTACTCACACATTGTCTGTAGCACCATGTCCCTAATATTCCACATGAACTGCACTACTTTGAGTGGGGAACGGGTGGAGTTAAGGGGAGAGCACGCGCATGCCAGCCCCTTACTCTCCATAGTGAAGGTTCAGAAACAACAGGTCAGCAATCTCTTAACATCTTAACGTCTGTAAAGACAAGGGACACAAAGGCAAAAAGAGGAAGAGTTCAGAGCAACACAGGACGGGATTGGTGGCACTTTTCCTGGCTCTAGCTCCATCAAGGATGCAAAGCTGCTGGTCATTCTGCCCAAGCATTGTAGGGTCCAGCCAGATTTGAGAAAAGTCAATGATTACTGGCATTAGGTCTCTAACAATCCAAGCTGCCATCCCAAAAGAGGGAGAGAAACTGGGAACATTATACAAGTTCATTGCTTTCATTTAGCGACTGTAAATCTCCGTGTTAGGGAAGCCACCCTTTAATCTAGGAGCAAGACATGGAGTTCAGTTATTCTGACAGCTGTGGCGGCTTCCCCGCACCCGGGGTCTCATAGGCCACAGCCCTCACGACTGCATATGAGGCACATACCCCCATGAGAACAGAAAGGACTTTGGCTAACCTGCATCGATATCCTGCAATAATGGGAGGAGAGCGAGTTGTGCGGTGGGTGGGACCTTGAAGTCAGGACAATTGCAGTATTAGACAAATAGTAGGTGAAAACTCAGCACTCCCAGGGAACAGTGCTAGGCTTGTGAAAGCCACTAAAGAAGCATTAAAGATTCTTAACTTTCACCCCCCACCAAAAAAATGGTAGAATTATATTTATGATAGTTTGAGTCTAAGATAGAAAATTTTAAAGGTATTTGTTTCAATCATTTTACAACCATTTCTAGTGGATATAGACATTTCTAAGAAGACTACATAATCATAATTTTAGAATTTGTTACTAAGCCCTTTATTTTATAGATGAAGAACAGGATATCAGAGTTTAAGTGACATACGCAATGTTATATAGACAGAAACAAAGCCAACCAGGAACGTCACCTTACTTCTCTTACCTCTGAGAAAATTTTCTTTTCCTTCTACAGTATTATACTCTCTATTTCAATAAATTAAATTGTATTCTGGTTATTTGTTAGGTATTCAATAAACACTTTAAAGGGTCTAACAACTGCTGGGCCAGGTACAAAGAATGGTGATCAAAATAGATATGCATCCTCCCTTCATGACCCTCACAGTTCAGTGTTCTATGAAAGTAATAAGGATGGGACGCCCAGGTGGCTCAGCAGTTGAGTGTTGGCCTTGGGCTCAGGTCGTGACCCCAAGGTCCTAGGACCAAGTCCTGCATCAGACTCCTCATTGGGAGCCTGCTTCTCCCTCTGCCTGTGTCTCTGCCTCTCTCTCTGTCTCTCATGAATAAATAAATAAAATCTTTAAAAATTAAAAAATAAATAAATAAAGGAACAAAAGATGGCTGAATTAAAACAAAACAAAACAAGCAAACCTCGCTAAAATAGAAAAGCCTCCTTTTCATCGCTTAAGTACCAGACTGGGTCCACGATTCTCAATGGCTCTGGAATTGAACAGAAAAAACAAAAACAAAAACAAAAACAAAAAAAACAAAAAAACTGTTCCTGCTTGAAGCAGAAACAAATTTATTTGCAGTAAATTAGTATTACAGAGAAAATGTCGAATCTAAGAAGGAATCAAAGAAAGAGAATAAGGACATTATCTCCAAAGGTGACACATGTTACAAAACAAATAAAAAACACATTTTCTCCATTACGACCAGAGGCTTATTAAGTGAGTAGGAATCTCCAAAACGAGTGGCGTGGGCTAACAGGAAAGAGTCCTTCTGACTTAAGAAGCACACAGCGCGGGCGCCTGGGCGGGCCGGCGGGCGCCTGGGTGGCTCAGTCGGTTAAGCAGCCGACTCTTGATTTAGGGGCTCAGGTCCTGATCTCAGACTTGTGAGTCCAAACCCACTTGGAGCTTCATGCTGGGCAAGGGGCCTACTTAAAAAATAAAAAATAAGGGCAGCCCGGGGGGCTCAGCGGGTTAGCGCCGCCTTCAGCCCAGGGCGTGACCCTGGGGTCCCCGAATCGAGTCCCACGTCGGGCTCCCTGCATGGGGCCTGCTTCTCCCTCTGCCTGTGTCTCTGCCTCTCTCTGCATGTCTCTCATGAAAAAATAAATATTTTTTTTAAAAAAGTAATAATGGTTAGTAGAGTATACATATCAGGCCCCACGTTGCTTCAAAGAAAGCTGGAGAAGTGGAACTTTGTGATGAAATGCAGATTAAAAGAACAACCAGGAAGCGTCATGGTCCTCTCTAAGCCATTGTCGGAGACTTACTTATTTTTTAGGCTTAAAGAGAATGGAGACATTTTGTGTCGTTCTTGTTTGAGGTGCAGCATCACCCTGTAATGCTGTCACGCTGCACCCCTGATGAGTCAAACACTCCAGTCTCCAGTCGGCAGTGGCAACTTACGAGTCGAAAGGTCTGAGCACCAGACTGGCCTGCAGGGAACAGACACTTGCCCCAGCTGGGCTTCCCTCCCCAACTCCCCTTGGTGCTTTCTGAATTGCGTCCTGGCCCCACGCAGAGGGCAGCAGCTGCCGTGGACTGCTTTCCTTTGAGTGCACATCGGCATGACCCAGAATTACAATGGGAGGTGCAATGGTAACATGAGCAAGGAGGAGAACAACTGGGTGAAACAAAGCCACCTTACGTTGCCTTATGCTTTAAAAATGTTTTATGTACTATGTCGTTTAATTTTTAGAATCTCTACTTTCATTTTAATTTTTCATATTTCAGATATAAGCTAGTATAAATTTAGAAAGGCAATTGATGTGTTCAAGGCCATGTAACATAAAAAAGTGCCCAAACTTGGACCAGACTGTAGGTTTTCTGATTTCTAATCTAGTGCTTTTCTACCATAATGCCACATAAATTATAACCCAGATGTCATTTCCTGAAGCAAACTATCACAGCTGACGTGGTGTTGTGCCTGATTCTGTGTAACAAAATTGGATCTGGTAATAGATATACCAATTCATAGTCTTAATAACCTCATCATTCATGTCTGAATTTTTTTTATTTCCAAAATCTATGCCAAATTATTTTAGAGAGATTATTTATTTGCTTATCCTCCAGTTTTTCCAGAATATGTTATCATTTTACCTCTTGAAATGGGAAGTTTGCTTTTAATAACTAATTTGAAAATCTTTTCGGTGTATTCAAATTACCTGAAAGCTAAATAAAATTTTCTGTATATCCCATATTAAATATTTATTTCTAAGATAAGAAGAAATGTATCTGAAGATCAGAAATGAATCACAGAATATAGAAAAAATACTTAGCCCTTATTACACACATTATCCTACACTATTTAGTTTTTAATTCCTGTATTTAAATTATTATGAAAGAAACATTTAGAGCTAATAAAAATAAATCTATAATCAGTCAATGATGACTCACAAATGTTACTATGATATAAATAGTAAAATTAGCCTGTTTTCCTTGTTTTCCCATTTCTTCTTAAGTATTCTATATTTAAGTATTCATACTCTTATTTACAGAACTATCCACAAATACTGGTGCTTGAAAGTGAAAAAAATGATCAGTGCCTTCTTCTACTGAAAAATGTGTAATATTTCATATTAATGGCCAGTTAATAGAGGAAGAAGAAAGAGAGAAAGAAGAAAGGAAGGGAGGGTGGGGGGAAGGAAAGGAAGTTAGATGTCACAAAACCTTTGATTGTCAATTTGGTTTATAGACTTTAGAGCTATAATTATTTGATACCAGGCTATTAAGGGCTCAGAATGTGAAGCAATGAAAGCAGCAAAATTATAAGAGGGTCGTTATTGTATACTTAACATTTTAGAAGTCTATCAACTTAAAATACTTTCATAGACATATGTGTATATAACTAATACATAAAGCAAGAACAAAAGAGTTGCTGATTTCTAGCTAATGGAGTACTAATTCAAGCATAAACTAACTTTTTCACTGCTACATATTTATAATGTAGTTTTGGAGTCCACAGTTTATAATATCTATAGAGTTCCTTTTCTCTTATGAACAGCCCTGCTATAAGCACACATGCTCACTCACTACTAACTATAAGAATAGAAGTCAAAACAACCAAATGACCATTGAATTATTTGTTTTTTCATCCTCCTTATGAAGAAATTTGAGCATGTTTGAAAAATTTCAAAGATACTCGGTTCAGCTCTAGAAATCAAGCACATTATTTATTGGAGAAAGTGTTCTGTTCCTTAGCTATAAATTTTGCTTCTCATCTCTTAGAATTCACATAAGTCTGGTGAGAAGAATAAGCACCCATCATTTTTCTTTCTCATTTCAAAACCCCTATTTTCTGAAAAGAAAAAACCCAAAGTGGGACATCCCTCTTAAATGAACCCCAGATTACGATAAGACATGGTGTGCCTGACTTACCTGGCAATGTTTCCTTAGACCCATGTGTTTTCACAAAGTTTGCCTTCTGACTACGGGATTTATACTCCTTTTTCACAAATAATGTCCCACCCCTGGCAGAACAATTGCCTGCCATCTGTTCCAAACCCCTAGACCACTCTTGAAATACTTCCTTTTTCTTCCATGGCTAAAAAAGGACTTCAGAGGGACTTCTGATACTTTCAGCTCAAAAATAAAAAAATAAACCTTTTGCTCTCATGTTCTCCTCCACATACACCCCCTGTGCCAAAAATTTCCCTGCAATCTAGATCACCTTGTAACCCAAACTGTAATACCCCCATGCTTTCACAAGCATTCTCAGATAATCTAAGCCTAGAGAATTGCTGATATTTAGTAGAGAAAGCCTACACAGGAATAGGAGTCAATTGGTTACTGCTTCAAAGCCATTTCTTGACATCCACCGCAATTATAAGGAAAATATTTCCCAGTTTAGACACTCATTTATCTTTATAGTCAGCGCCTCAACAAAAGCCTTGAAAAATTCTTCAAGATTATGCAGTCACAAAGGCACTGGAATCAGTTTATTGATGCCTACTTCTGCTTATTTGTTAATTTAACCCCTTTTATTGAGTGTGTATAATGTGCTAAAGTAAGGCATTGAGAATATAAGCTGAGCAAAATAAGATATAGTTCATAAATTCATGAGTTTTAGAGTCTACTATAGCTGACAGACAACACATATAAAAGACCACAAACATGATAACAGCTGTAAAATGGTGGTGTTAGCAAAGGTTAGCTCATAAAACAGGAGAACCTCCAGGAGAGGTTTCCTCAAGGATGTAATTTTGAGGTGAGGTTTGAAGAATAAGAGTAAGAAAATGGTGAAAATGCTTTAGGCAGAGAAAACAATGTGGACAAAAGCCTTCTGGCAAGAAATTATGACACATTCAAAGGAATGAAAAAACTCTGCATGACTTTTGGCACAGACAGGAAGAATATAATGGATGTTGTGATAAACTTTCGATATTTCTTTTTAGTTCTGTTTCTCTGTTGTCTGCTGCATCTGCCTTTCTGGCTTTTCTTTTCCTTCTTTCTTTTTAAATACTTATTTATTTATTTGCTATCCTCATCTCTTTTGTTCTCTTCATTTTCTTGAAAACATGGCAAATGAAAACCATCACCAGATAATAAGCAAATTTGTTAGACCCCCAAGAACTTTAAGAATAAGTTTAAAAATATGTATGAATTTTCACCTATTTTCTTTTGTATTGTTTTAAATAATTATATATTTTAACTTACCTATCCAAGTTATTACAATTCTTATTCAAAAATCACAATGATTCTGAAAATGTGATAAGAATCTATTCTGTAGTAATTTTCATAGTCCATAATTCACATCTATTCATTCAGTAAAGATTAAATGGATTCAGATCCAAAAATAGCTAGGTAATCATGCTTTGAGAGAGAGAGAGTTAATAAATGAATAACTGCCACATAGAAAATATTTTAAAATTAACTAGTGGAAAATGTTAGAACTAGATACATAAATAGAGTTAGTCGTCATGCAGAATATAAAATTGTCGAGGAGAAGTTGGATGGCTCCAAAGCATTCAAACAACAGAGTCCTCTAGGAGATAAACATTCTAGGAGTATAGGCCTGTTGCAGCTGAGATGTGAGGCATCCCTATAGGTTTCTCGTCACAAATTGTGTAGAAGCAAGAAAGGAAGAAGTCAAGTAGGATATCTGCTTAATTTTCTGAGACGTAGTTGTATAAGTGACAACTCTGGATGGAGGATGTTGCAGAGCAGAGAAATCAGGTTTGGCAAGAAGCAGCCATGTAGCCCCTGAAGAACATCACTTGAAGCTAGATAAATAAATTTCCACTCAGAACTCCAAGAGCAATAAAAACTTTTGCATATACAAAAAAAGGGGACAAAAAAACTTGAGAGCAGACATTTCATCCTGGGAAGAGGACTGGCTAAATGTGGTTAGAATGTATCTCTACGGAGTACAACCTAAAATTAAAACCTCCAGATGATTCACATTATTGTCCCTAACTTTCCCCCACAAATTCCTTACCTAAAAATAGTTTTAAAAGTTGTCAGTGATATGAACACAGTAACTGCTTTGTTTAGAAATCTCCCACTCAAAATGCTGATGTTCCTTCCTTAGTGCACAAAACAACACAGTTAACAACAATAAACACAGGTGTACGGACAACGAAACAGTCCTTCCTCAGAAAAATGAACAAAGAATGAAAACATTTGAACTTGAACCTAGTATATACTAGGAAGAGGAGATCCTCAAATTCTAATGCTAACAGAATCAAGAGAACTTTGGAGACATCAAAAAGCAGCAGGAAAAGTGACAGGGCACAATGGAGAAAGACAGATATCCAAAACCAGAGCAGAATTGAGCTTTCCTCTTCTGTGGCATTTGCACAGGATATAAGCACATACAACAATGTTGAGAGAAAGTATAGAAATAACCCAGTACCACAAAGGTGGTAGACCTTAGAAAGCATGAGGAATAAACACCTAAAAAAGAAAAAAAAAAAAGATCTAGCTCACAAGGCAGGGGCTAGAAATTTTGTTGACAGCAGCCAGTGAAGAGAGCACTGGAAACTCCTTAGAATGTAATTGAATTCCTAAAGTCAAAAAAAGCAGCTTGGCTACCTTACAGGCACCATTTTTATAGAGGATCATTGCTCTCACAAAGTTCTAGGAGGGAAAAGGGGACAACTCCCTTGCGATCTCCCCTTAGGCAAAAAACTCATATAGGAAAATTGAATTTAGGAGCAGATAGGACTAAGTAAACTGCTAAGTAAGAAATTCCAAACTCCGTTTATTAAAAAATAAACATTTACAGAAACATAGACAAAATTTTAAGAATCACAGGAGATTAGAGATCTGATAAATAGTAAAGTGGGGGACATGAGGATAGAAATAAGAAAATAATGAGCAAAATAAAACAGAGATCAACATTTAATACTACCAGTAAGAAATTAATAGATAAGCTGGGGAAAGATAGCCAAAATATGCATACTTGGAGTTGTCAAAGAAAAATATCAAAACATAAGGAGAACTAGTATCTAATAATGCAATTCAAAAAACATTTCCTGAAATAATAGGCTAAAATCTGATTTTGAAAGAGAAAACTTTGTGTCAGAGAAAATTAACCAAGAATGTTGACCATGAAGATAAGTCTCAGAGAAATATGTGAATTTTAAAGACTTTTGGTTATTAGGCGAAAAGATCAATGCATATATATTTTAGAAAAAAGGAATCTGGCTGATATCAAATTTTTGTACATCAACAATCAAAATATACTAAGACAGGGATATATGCACTTGAGATGCAGATGAGAAGACTTAACAGGCAGGATAGGAGCCAGAGGATTGACAGTATAGAAAAACTCTGGAATTAAAAAAATATTATAATTAAGAAAGTAGTCATAATTTAATAGCAAAATAGATGTAGCTAAAGAGAGAATTAATGAACAAGTAAAGAAGTCACAAATAAGTAGAATGGTGGTGGGGATGGACATTAAGGAGGGTGTGATATAATAAGCCCTGGTGTTATATAATACTGATAAATCGCTGAACTCTACTACTAAAACTAATAATACATTATATGTTAATTAATTGAATTTAAATTTTAAAAAAGAAAAAACTAAGAAAGAAAAAGATTGTAAAAGCAGCAAGAAAAAAAAAGATACAGTTAATTCTGCTCTAATGAGATATTGCTGAAATAAAAGGGATTGAGTAAACCTAGTGCTGGCAAGGATGTAGAACAACTATAATTCTCATACATTCCAGGAGAGAGTATAAAATGTACGACCACTTTGGAACACTGTTATACAATTAAACATATATTTATACTATGACCCAGCAATAGCAACTAACAGGAATATACCCAAGAGAGGACTGGTTCTTCAAAAGAATTAATAAGACAGATAAACCCCTAGCCAGACTTATGGAAAAGAAAAGAAAAAAGACTCAAATTAATAAAGTCATGAAGGAAAGACGAGGGATCACAGCTAATACCAAGGAAATATAAATGATTTTAAGAACATATATTGAAAATAAATAAATAAATAAATAAATAAATAAATAAATAAATAAATAAAAAGAACATAGATTGAGCAACTATATGCCAACAAATTAGGCAATCTGGAAGAAATAGACGCATTCCTGGAAACCTATAAATCACCAAAACTGAAACAGGAAGAAAAAGAAAATTGACTCAAAACCAGCAGGGAAATTGAAGCAGTCATCAAAAACCTCTCAAGAAACAAAAGTCCAGGGCCAGATGGCTTCCCAGGGGAAATCGACCAAACATTTAAAGAAAAAAAATAATACCTATTCTACTAAAGCTGTTTCAAAAGATACAAATGGAAAGAACATTTCACTTCCAAACTTATTCTATGAGGCCAGCATTCCCTTGATCCCAAAACCAGACAAAGACCCCACCAAAAAGGAGAATTATAGACCAATATCCCTGATGAACATGGATGCAAAAATTCTCAACAATGATACTAGCCAGTAGGATCCAACAGTACCTTAAGATTATTCACCATGACCAAGTGGGATTTATCCCCGGGATGCAAGGCTGGTTCAACACCCATAAAACAACCAAAGTGATAGATCACATCAACAACAGATGAAACAAGACCCATATGATCCTCTCAATAGATGCAGAGAAGGCATTTGACAAAATACAGCATCCATTCCTGAAAACTCTTCAAAGTATAGGGATAGAGGGAACGTTCCTCAACATCTTAAAAGTCATCTATGAAAAGCCCACAACGAATATCATTCTCAATAGGAAAGCACTGGGAGCCTTTCCCCTAAGATCAGGAACATGACAGGGATGTCCACTCTTACCACTGCTATTCAACATACTACTAGAAGTCCTAGCCTCAGCAATCAGGCAACAAAAAGAAAGAAAAGGCATTCAAATTGGCAAAGAAGTCAAACTTGCACTCTTTGCAGATGACTTGATACCATATGTAGAAAACCCAAAAGACTCCACCTCAAAATTGCTAGAACTCCTACAGCAATTCAGCAATGTGACAGGATACAAAATCAATGCCCAGAAATCAGTGTCATTTCTATACATTAACATGAGATAAAAGAAAGAGGAATTAAAGAATCAATCCCCTTTACAATTGCACCCAAAAGCATAAGATACCAAGGAATAAACCTAACCAAAGAGGGAAAGGATCCACACTCTGAAAACTATTGAACATGTATGAAAGAAATTGAGGAAGACACAAAGAAGTAGAAAAATGTTCCATGATCATGGATTGGAAGAACAAATATTGTGAAAATGTCTATGCTACCCAGGGCAATCTACACATTCAATACAAATCCCTGTCAAAATACCATCAACTTTCTTCACAGAGCTGGAACGAATAATGCTAAGATTTGTGTGGAATCAGAAAAGACCCCAAACAGCCAGAGGAGTGTTGGAAAGGAAAACCAATGCCAGGAGCATCACAACGCCTGACTTCAAACTGTACTACAAAGCTGTGATCCTCCAGACAGTGTGGTACTGGCACAAAAACAGACACAGAGATCAATGGAACAGAATAGAGAACCCAGAAATGGACCCTCAACTCTACGGTCAACTAATCTTCAACAAAGCAGGAAAGAGAATCCAATAGAAAAAAGTCTGTTCAATAAATGGTGCTGGGGAAATTGGACAGCCACGTGCAGAAGAATGAAACAAGGCCATTTTCTTACACCAGACACAAAGATACACTCGAAATGGATGAAAGATCTAAATGTGAGACAAGATTCCTTCAAAACCCTAGAGAACACAGGCAACACCCTTTTTTTTTTTATCTCAGCCACAGCAGCTTCTTGCAAGATACATCTATGAAGGCAAGGGAAACAAAAGCCAACATGAACTATTGGGAACTTCATCCAGATAAAAATCTGCTGTACAGGAAAGGAAACAGACAAGAAAACTAATAGGCAACCTACAGATGGGAGGATATTTCCAAATGAGATATCAGATAAAGGGCTAGAATCCAAGATGTATAAAGAACTTATTAAACTCAACACCCAAAGAACAAACAATCCAATCATGAAATGGGAAGAAGACATGAACAGGCATTTCTCCAGAGATGACATAGACATGGCCAACAAGCACATGAGGAAATGCTCCACATCACTGGCCATCAGGGAAATACAAATCAAAACCACAATGAGATCCCACCTCACACCAGTGAGAATGGGGAACATTAACAAGATGGGAAACCACAAATGTTGGAGAGGATGTGGAGAAAGGGGGACCCTCCTGCACTGTTGGTGGGAATGTGAACTGGTGCAGCCACTCTGGAAAACTGTGTGGAGGTTCCTCAAAGAGTTAAAAATAGACCTGCCCTACGACCCAGCAATGCACTGTTGGGGATTTACCCCAAAGATACAGATGCAGTGAAACGCCGGGACACCTGCACCCCAAAGTTTATAAAGGCAATGTCCACAATAGCCAGACTATGGAAGGAGCCTCGGTATCCGACAGATGATAGATAAAGAAGCTGTGGTCTGTGTATACAGTGGGATATTCCTCAGCCATTAAAAGCGACAAATACACACCATGTGCTTCAATGTGGATGGAACTGGAGGGGATTATGCTGAGTGAAGTAAGTCATCGGAGAAGGACAAACATATGGTCTCACTCATATGGGGAATATAAGAAATAGTGAAAGGGATTATAAGGGAAAATGAGTGGGAAAAATTAGAGAGGGAGACAAACCATGAGAGACTCTTAACTCTGGGAAACAGCATTGCAGAAGGGGAAGTGGGTGCGAGTTCGGCGAGGGTTTGGGGTAACTGGGTTTGGGGCACTGAGGAGAGCGCTTGATGAGATGAGCACTGGCTGTTATACTATATGTTGGCAAATATAATTTAAGTAAACAATTTAAAAGTAAATAAACAAATTATATGATAGATGATAGATAGATAGATAGATAGATAGATAGATAGATAGATGATAGATAGATAGATAAAAGTTAAAAAAAAAAACTTAGGGGTGCCTGGGTGGCTCAGTGGGTTAAGCATCTGCCCCTGGCTCAGGTCATGTCCCCAGAGTCCTGGGATCGAGACCCACATCAGGCTCTCTGCACAGTGGGGAGCCTGCTTCTTCCTCTACCTCTGCCTGCTTGTGCTCTCTTTCTCTCTCTCTCTGCATCAAATAAATGAAATATTTTTAAAAAATAACAAAAAAGAAAAAATAAATTTTAAAAGAGTGTAGAATATATAGATCACAAAAAAATGCAAACTAATATTCATAGCATTCTTTTTCTAAGATTTTATTTTTATTTATTTATTCATGAGAGACACAGAGAGAGAGAGAGGCAGAGACACAGGCAGAGGGAGAAGCAGGCTCCATGCAGGGAGCCCGACGTGGGACTCGATCCAGGGTCTCCAGGATCATGCCCTGGGCTGAAGGTGGCATTAAACCACTGGGCCATCGGGGCTGCCCCTATTCATAGCATTCTTGCTCATAATAGCTAAAAACTGAAAACAACACAAATACCCCATGACAGGAAAATGAACATGAAAGTGTTGTTATAACCTTACATTGTTATAATTATTAGTAATATTCTTAGTAATATATGGTATAAATTACTGATTCATGCAACAACACAGATAAATTTATTTTTTTTTATTTTTTAATTTTTATTCATTTATGATAGTCAGAGAGAGAGAGAGAGAGAGAGGCGCAGAGACACAGGCAGAGGGAGAAGCAGGCTCCATGCACCGGGAGCCCGACGTGGGATTCGATCCCGGGTCTCCAGGATCGTGCCCCGGGCCAAAGGCAGGCGCCAAACCGCTGCGCCACCCAGGGATCCCAACACAGATAAATTTAAAAAAAAACATTATCTTGGGTGAATTTATCATAAAAGAAAACACTTACAAATGACAAGGCCAGATGAAAAATATTTCATGATTCAATTTATATGTAGCTAAGGAATAGAAAAATCGAAGCTATGGTGATAAAAATCAGATTAGTCATTATCCAGAGGTCAGGGCATTGAAAACAAAGGATCAGAAGACGCCTTCAATGACTGTAGAGGTAATTTTTATGTTGATTGACCTTGTGGTTCCACAGTATATAAATTTGTCAAAACTCATCAAATTCTGTTCTTAAAATATGCTCATTTCAACTTATGTAAACTATACCTCAGCAAAATTAAATTTGAAAGATATGAATACAACCCAGATGGGATGGTTAAAACATTCAAGGTGTACTCATAAAATGGAATATTTATTGGATGCACAAATGGACGAACTATTGGCTCGCACAACAACATAGATACACCTTGTAAACAGATAAAAATCCAGATAAAATGTCTATCATTGCATTTGCATGAATTTCTCAAACTAGCAAAGTAAGCTAATGTGCTACAAGTCTGAATAGTTACTGCTTTGGGGTGGTATTTGGAGCCTGGATAGAAAGGAGAAAAACATAAATTCCTGAGGTGGTGACAAAGCTTGTCAAATGTACAATTAAATTTGTTGATTTTCTTGCATGTTAATTATGTTTCAATAATAAACAATAAAAAAATAATAAACAAGAACATACATGACTATGCATGTATATCATAAAAAAATCAGGCTGTTTGGCTGCTATTTCACGTTTTAGATATATTCTGGTATTTGTGGTGATATTAAATTCCTAATATACAGAAAGAAAGAAATGCAATAAACATATTAAATGTCCAAACTGTATTTTGGGTAGTCCTAGAGTACTATGTAAACTGACCAAGATTTCAGCATGAAATTCAAGTTCTCTGACAATAAATTTAAAATTGAGGAGAGTTAGGGAGGAAAAACTCCTTTAACCAAAGAAAACTTGTATGATTTGAATTTTTTATGGAAATATATAAATAATGAAAAACCAAACTTCTCTCTTTCCTGATAGCTGAATATAGTGATTTACTATCTCATGGAAATCAAACGAAACCAAAATATCAGTGCACCACATTTGCTTGATGTTTTCGGAGTCAACTTCACAAAGGCAACCTATTGTTTTATATATCAAGATCTAATCATGCAGCTCAGTGGCCTGCATCTGCGCCTTTACTGCTTGAGAGTGAATTTTGCCCATAACTATAACTAAAGGCTAAATTGGAGCTCAACTCAATCTATCATCTGTTTAAATTTTTTTTTCACTCATGATGACATAAAAATTACGAGGCAGATAATGTCAAATTCTCTTGTAGTAGACTCCTGTGCTCTCTTTTCTATTTTATCCCATAGTGTTAAAAACACATTTATAAACCCCTTCAACCTAATGTAACGTTTTTCTTTTCCTCTAATTTTTGATTATATCCACATTTTAGGGAAGAAGACTGAAATCAATGAAAATTTAAGTTGGAAAGCCCTACTTTGCCTCCCAGAGGAGTATGCACCAGGCCAAATGTCTGTGGGTCCCATCTCTCCTTCCTGTTGCTTATCAATTGCATTCTACAATTTGAGACTCCCTTGCAATACTCTAATTTGTTGCCCCCACTCATTTTTAATTATATATGATACTACAATAATATACATATAAATATACGTGTAATAAGTATACATATTATTAACAAGGGCAAGGACACTCAGTGAATCCAGGAGGGTTTTCTGGATGCCAGGCCGAGAAATCATTTTCTGAAGTAGGCCTCCTATTTGGTTTTACGTCCCACAAGCATGAGTGTTTTGTCAGGTTCCAGGTTTCTCTGGATACCATTATCTGAAGTAGATTTTTACTTAGTTTTGTGAAGTGGGAAGGATTTATTAATCACAACAAAATTTGAGAACAAATATCCAGAATCGTAAATGATGAAAATTGTGGTTCTACTCTAAGTTTCTAGAATAGTGAATGACAACAACAGGCTATCATATAAAAACTGCTAGGGAACTAGGGGAAGTTTTGATAATAAAACCACAGAAGCAGGAACATTTTCCTCCCCTGCTGCACTAAATACAATGCCGAACTTTGTTCTTTCTAAAGCTGAAAAAGCTTTCAGCCACTTCTCCATAGAAGCTGAAAGAGAAGGTCACCTTGGAACAGATCTTTGTTCTTTAGACACCCTAGGGAAGCTCTTAGTTTATGCAAATTTAAATAAACTGTGTAAAAAAAATTATCGACATAGCATAACTGCACTCTGCCTTGTTATAATATTCAAGGATCTGAAGGGGAAAGACCTATTTACATAAGAAGCTCAAATATCTTCTTGGTCATAAGTGTGAGCAAGGAAGCAAACCAAACTCAATTTCTCTTTCCCAAAGGTTCAAAGTTCTGGAAATCTGTCAAGGGATCATTTACTATAATCATTAATTGACTGACCATGAGTAAAGAAATTGTCAGAATTGATGATGTGAGCCTAACGGAAGTTCATAAAGGCCTGATGCGATCTGGGAAAGAAGACGTGATCTGGGAAAGAAGATGTAGTTCAGAGTTGGGGATGGCAGTGGTCCAAGGAGGGACCTCTGTTACCTTCTGTTGATTCTCTAATTGAACCCTGATGGATAGAATTCGACACCGAAAATAAGTCCAGAGGAACATGCTCCTAAGGATGACCTCTTTGAATTGGTTTGGGATTTATCAAATGAGTTCTCTGATCTGATTAGATCTAAAAGCACTATTGACTTTGCTTCCAGTGGCAAAGGAGGCACTGATGTGTCCATGGCAAAAGTTACTCAAATTATCATGTTAAGATGCATGTAATCAAACATCTACAAAAGGCAAGATTCTGTCTGGATGATGTTGCATTTGCACCCATAAAATATTTTAGTAAAAAACAAACAATAATGCAGATGGTTAGTTGCTTCTAACTGTGCTAGAGAGTTGAGTAAAAAAAAAAAAAAAAATGATGAGCTCAGGGCATTAAATTCCTAGTGCGCCACCTTGAATAAGGGATATACAAACTTCCATGACTTTCCTGAAGGAAAGTTTTATTCCCATAGCCACAAGGACAATATTTCTGAAAACCTAAATCTAATCCAATAATTCTAAAAACCAAAACAAGTACATTGAACTCCTAAACTTACTCTTTTGTTAAAGTAGAACACTGAATGGGAAACAATGAAAATCTAACAATTAGAATGGGATTAGAGGAGAGAGTCCAATGAGTGGGAAACCTTACATCTATGGAGAGAACTGCTCTGGTGTGACACATGCAACATTTCTGGAAAAAGAAAACAGGACTCAAAGATCCCTAAGGGTAGAGCTCAGAGCCATGGAGAATTATTCTGAAGCCCTGAAGACTTTCAAGCACTTTCCAACATTACTCAACATGGATTTCAGAAATTCTATGGACAGTGATTCCCCCAGGCCCCCATTTCCCCCATTTTGAACAGTAATGTCTATAGTGATTATCCTACATTTGAACCACCCTTGTGTGTTAGGGTTTGTGCAGAGCAGATAACTCATGTGTTCAGTTTCACAGATCAAAAAGAGCTGCTCTCAAAGAGCTGTTCTAAAGGAGACTGCACCTGAGGAGTCCCATCCACATCTAGACTTGATTTGAAGGACAAGACAATGTACATTACTCTGATGCCATAATAGGGTAAGACTTTGAGTAGCCTTGGGAGGGAGGAGTGTATTTTGTATATGGGAGGGACATGAACCATTGGGGCAGCATCTAAGATGGCCTCCAAACATCTCTACCTCCAGGTATTCAATCTTCTTTATATTCTCCTCTCCTTGTGTGTGGGCTGGTGGTGACTTATTTCTAGTAAATAATATATAAGTGCCAATATATCACTTCCAAGATTAGATTATGAACATCTGAGGTTCATTCTTCCTCACTGCCTCTTGGATCACTTGTTCTTCACCCTGTCATGAGATGACCTACAGAAAGGTCCACAGGGAGAGGCCAAGAGTCAGGGATGAACTGATGCCCTCAGTCCAACAGCCCACAAGGAAATGAGGTCTCCCAGAAATATTGCAAGTAATTTGAAAGC
This sequence comes from Canis lupus familiaris, assembly GCF_011100685.1. NCBI lineage: Eukaryota > Metazoa > Chordata > Mammalia > Carnivora > Canidae > Canis > Canis lupus. The sequence goes on from NC_049257.1 coordinate 28,722,549, forward strand.
AGTTGTCTTCAGATTAGAATGCAGGTCCAGCTCACAGTTTAACTACAAAGTCATGAGATACCTTGAGCCAGAATCACCTTTCTAAGCTGGTCCTTAACTCATGACCCACAGGAATTATGAGATAATGTTTATAGTTTTAAGTGGTTTAATTCTGGGGTAATTTGTATAACAATATATAACTAATGCAGTATTTATAAAATGAAAAAAAGGAGGATTATAAGAACTACAGGCTGTGGTTCCGATAGCAGTCCCCCAGGTTTGCTACAAGGCAACTGAAAAGTAAACCGAGCAGCCTTTTCAAGAAAAGAGCAGCTTTTCTGTGCTGCTTTCCATCATATGTGTTGTTCATTTTCACTGATTCTCTTTTGTGAATCTAAACCTTCTTTTATTTCTGTATCATCAATATGAGAATTCCACTTGTTTGTTTTAATGCCCTTACTATTAAGTTCTTAGCCTTTGCATGTTCAATGCCGCAAGTACATTTACGCACTGAATCTTTATCAGTTGATTTTCACTGCTGAGTCTATTTCTAATGTGTTCTACAGAATGCCAGCTCTCTGCTCTGTTTGTTAACCTTGGGAATGACCTTTATCTGTTTGTTTGGCCCTACAAGTCCTTCTGTAACTTATCTAATCAGTCTGCCTTGAATTCCTATTTTTTCTCAGTCAGCCATATCATCTTTGCATGCTAGGGCAAACGTGTTTTTATTCTTACTCTCATTATAAGCAGTAGTGAAAAGAAGGGGGAAATGCCTGTAATCCTATATAATTATGCAACAGCTCTTTTACTAAAAAACAATGTATTGGGGGAAGCATGTCTCCGGGTTATAGTCCAATCTATGCTGTTGTTCCAGCTTAATTGTTAGCACTTCCTTTTACTCTAGGAAGCATCCAAATATAAACTATGATTTTTGAAAACTGTGGTTATAATTCAAGTTGTCCAATCTAAACCCTCTTAGGCAAATTATTTATCTGTTATTCATCTCCAAAATAGAAAAAAAAAGGAACTTAGAGATTGTTATAAGTATTTAATAAGTTAATACATGTAAAATTCTGAGAAAACGAACTGTAATACAGTGATCACTCATTAAACATGAGTACTGTCATGGCTAATTTTCCATGTTGCCTTAACCACTAAGTGCTCAGATGCTGGTCAACCATTATCCAAGGTGTTTCTGTAAGGGTGTATTTAGATGAGATTAACATCAAAATTGGTAAACTGAGTAAAGCAGATGGTCCTCCTTAACGTGGGTGGGTCACATCGAATCAGTAGAAGGCCTGAATAGAATAAATAAGCTGACCCTAACCTGAGTAAGAGAGAGCTCCTCCTGCCTGACTACTTTCAAACTGGGACACTGGGCTTTTTCTTGCCTTTGGACTTGAACTGAAAGATCAGTACTTCCTGAGCCTCGAGGCTGTAGGCCATGAGCCTGGAACTATACCATCAGCTCTTCTAGGATTTCAGCTTGCCCAGTCACCCTGGAAATCATGGGATTTGTTGGCTTTCATAAGTGCATGAGCCAATTCCTCATAATAAACAAAGAAACTAATATCCTATTGGTTCTGTTTCTCTGAAGAACCCTGACGAATACGAAATAAACTATGACAAAAATAGTTAAGAACCACCTATGTATGCTAGAGAAAGATGGTATCTTCTTCAACTTTTGTACCTATATTTTTTTAAAGGAGAATTTAACACTGATCCTGAGCAAGTATATTTACAAAATGTTCTTCAGGGAAGGTGGTTACATCATGAAGACTTGAACACTATCCTTCAGAAAGTGGGTTCTCAGAGTTTTGATATCATGATGAAAATGATGATGACGAGTACTACAGTTATGGAAATCAAAACAATGGGTATAGTCATCATTTACCTGAAAACACAGCTACCAAGATTTGTGTCCAGCTATGAGGGGAGCAATATTGAAAAATTCACAGGAAAAAAATGTGTTCCTTATCAATAAAATATAAATCATTTAGATTAAGGTAATAATGAAGCACAGTTAAAGCAATCAGAACAGCAAAGTATTTCATTTTCTCTTCCAATAACAATAACTGATTTTGAATAGTATCCCATGAAGTGGGTAGTTTCTTAGGTTTAAAGCAATTATAGGGGCACCTGAGTAGCTCAGTGGTTGAGAGTCTGCCTTTGGCCCAGAGCGTGATCCCGGAGTTCCAGCATCGAGTCCCACATCAGGCTCCCTGTGGGGAGCCTGCTTCTCCCTCTGCCGTGTCTCTGCCTCTCTCTGTGGCTCTCATGAATAAATAAATAAAATATTTAAAAAAATAAAAAATAAGGCAATTATAATACTAGAATGAATCTAACTTTAAAGAGCTGATGTAGGAAAATAAGCACACATGCACATCCAAAAAACAAACAAATAAAAAAATTATTTTAGTCTTTTTTAAAGGGTGAATAATTGAAAAATCAATGGTTATTAGAATTCTATCACCTTAAAATGGAATATTATGCAAATATTAAAATTATGTTTATGAAAATTTTCTAATGGCATACCAAAATGTTAGTGACAAAAAAAGTCAGGATGCAGTATGACAGCAACCAAAGTTTTTAAAATTACAGAAATAGGAAATAATGTTAATTTTATTTCTCGGAAAGAAGATGGTATCCTTTACATTTCAAAGATGATATCCTTCAAATTTTTAAATATACATTCCCAAATTTTCACCAATAAGCAGTGATTCTTTAATTATATGAGGAAGAGGAGAAACAACAAATGTTATAAGTAAAATAAACAAAAATTTAGTCGGCTCGTTTGTTCTATATTTTTGCACTCCACAGCATGCCCATAACAAAATTATAGTCTAGAGGAACCTGGGTGGCTCAATCCACTGAGCATCCAGCTCTTGATTTCAGCTCAGGTCATGATGACAGGGTCGTGAGATCAAGCCCCGCATTGGGCTCCCTGCTCAGCATGGGGTCTGCTTGAGATTCTCTCTCCCTCATGCTCACTCAGGTGCATGAGCTTGCTCTCTCTCAAATTAATTAATTAATTAATTAATTAATTAAAATAATTTTTTTAAAAAGAAACTTACGGTCTAATGAGAAAGTATATAAAATATTTCCTGTCACTTTGAGTTCCAATTTTGCAAGCATAAGCCTTGCATCCTCAGGAGCAAAGTGAGGACTTTTACCCCCTGCACAGTAATATCCATAATATGGACACTGAGAGAACAGAACTGAATAAATGTATTAAAGTCTGAAATTATTATAAGTGCATGATTTCTTCATGTTCATAGCAATTATGCCATTTCATTGAACTTTAATATTCTTGGTTACTTTTTAAAATATAATATTAGTACAAATTCCAACAATTCCAGTCCACTATATGGTTCTAAGTGAAAGCCTTCAGTAAAATCATCCATAAAGGATAACCATTATTAATAGTTCATGTTTTTTCTTCTAAATGTCTAAGGATTATTGTTTGTCTGTCCCCCTGTATCTCTATCAGTTTCTGTTACTGGATTATGCTATAGAAACTATAAAATGACTTACTCACTAAAAATATAGATGCTATAGAAACTATAAAATAACTTACTCATTAAAAATGTATACAATGTCTATCTCTCTAAATCTATCTAAAATTTTGCTAACATAGCTGGTAGCAAGGACTTTGTAATCAAAGGCACTGTATTCAAATTCTGACTATATCACATACTGGCTGTATCACTTGGAGCAAAATTATGTAAATCTCTCAAAAACCCAATTTCCTAATGTATAAAATGCAGACAATGTTGCCTAACTCATAAGATTCTGATAAAAATTCAGCGAGATAATACTTGTAAAGCTCTGAGCACAGTGCCCAACAAACGACTATTCAATATGGCTGTTAGTACTGCTTATTATTATTACTTTATATTTTACAACAAATTGTATTTACATGCATGAAACATTTTCTTCTATTCATTTCATTGTATTTTTTTCTTATTCCAAAATACTTGTTAAAAATATAAAGTAGATAAACATACCCATGCAAATATTGCTTGAGGATTAATTCTCATAAGTTAAATTATAAATCTAAACTTTTTCAGCTTAAATATTTTTAAATACTGTTGGCCTATTTGCAATCCTTATAAAAATATATATGAGAGTTATGGCAATGCTTCTTTTCACTCATAAACAATTCATATTTTCTGGTTTTTTTTTTATATTCTGTATGTTATTTTTTTTTAAGTTCTTTAATTCCAGTATAGTTAGCATACAGTGTCATATTAGTTTCAGGTGTACAAGATACTAATTCAACAGTTCTATACTTACTCAGTGCTTATTGATCCCCATGATCTATTTTATTCATCCCCACATCCACCTCCCACCTGAAACCATCAGTTTGTTCCCTATAGTTAAGAATCTGCTTCTTGGTTTGTCTCTCTCTCCTTTCTTTCTTTTTCCTTTGTTCATTTGTTTCATTTCTTAAATTCCAATATGAGTGAAATCATATGGATTAGTTTTTCTCTGATTGGCTTACTTTGCTCAGCATTATACTAGCTACCTCTATCCATCTTGTTGCAAATGGCAAGATTTCTTTCTTTTTATGGCTGAATAATATTCCATCACACACACACACACACACACACACACACACACACACACCGCCTCTTCTTTATCCATTCATCTATTACCTACTGATGGACACTTGGGCTACTTCCATAATTTGGCTACTGTAAATAATGCTGCAATAAACATAAAGGTGCAGTTATCCCTTTGAATTAGTGTTTTCATATTTTTGGTGTAAATACCTAGCAGTTCAATTACTGGATCATAGGGTAGTTCCATTTTTAACATTTTGAGGAACCTCCACACTTTTTTTTCACAGTAGCTACACCAAATTGTACTCCCACCAACAGTGCCTGAGGGTTCCTATTTCTCTACATTCTCTCCAACACTTGTTCTTTGTGTTTTCTGTTTGCTTTTAATTTTGCTAAGAAAAGAGGTGATTATTTTCTCTTCTTGTTTTCCAGTCTCTAAGGTTTTCAACTGAGCTTCACTACATCTATGCATTAATGTATGTATATTAGAGATTTGAATTTGAGAGCATATAAAGGAGAACTCCCGGTACAGTTAAATAAACAAATGCAGAATTTAGTGATTAATTTCTTTTCCATGACAAATCAGGAAATAAATTGCTTTTGCAGCAGGTTCCTCTTTCAGGTAGAAAAATAAAAGCATACGGTGGCATATGAGGAAAATGAAGCGGTCTCCAAATGGCCAACAGTTATGCTTATACCTGATTGACAAGAACTGTCATATGATTAATTGCAAAGGAGCCTGGGAAATACAACCAGGTGGGTTCATTACTGCCTGATTTCAGACTTCCAGCCTTCAGAGCTGTGAGCAATAAAATTCTGCTGTTAATAAGCTACCCAATATGGTATTTTGTTAAAACGGCCCAGACAAAAACCGATACTTAGAAATGAGGGTGACCTAAAAATGTGGAAGCAGCTTTGGAACTGGGTAATGGGCAAAATCTGTAAGACTTTTGAGGTGCATGCTAGAAAAAAACCTCTATTGCTGTGAATGGACCATTAAAAGTGATTCAGATGAGCTCACAGAAGAAGAGGAAACCTTTAGAGAAAGTCTCAGCGGTTGGGAGGCAATTAGGTTGCAAGTATGCAGCTCTCTCTGTAAGAGTGCCCTTATAAAAGATCCCAAAGAGATCCCTTGCCACTTCCACCATGTAAGGAAACAATGCTAAAGAGGACCCTTTCCCAACCATAATGGCACCCTGGTCTCTGGCTTCCAGCCTCCAGAACTGTGAGCAATAAATTTTTGCCGTTTACAAGCTACCCAACCTGTGGTATTTCATTATAGCGGCCTTAACAGACGAAGACACTGCCCCAAACAAAACTGAGTTTTGTTATTATGGAAAAAGGAGATAATTGAAATTAGATAGATTATTAATCTGTGTCACATTAGGCTTTTATAGTTCTTTTTTTTCTAAATCATCTCATTTTTCTGTTCAGCTACTCTATTTTTTTCTGTTTTCAATATATGGCTTTAACAGTATGAATATGATGAAGGGATCTTTGTTCTTGTTTCTATTTTTGTAACAAAAATAGATGGGCAAAAAGACAATCTGCATGCATCAACTTGGTGTAAATTGGTAACCTGAATTTTTATAAAATGTTTCATGGATACCAACAGAAAATAATTTTGTTTTCATTTCTGAGATAAACTGGTAAGAAATGGAAATGATGGCAAGTTCCTGTTGTTTACAGCTTTGTGTTATCTAATAGAGAGAATGTATTAATTAAAACTTGACTACCATAGCCTACATACAAGTTTTACTCTAGACCACAGGAAGTAAACTAAAACTTATCTTTGTTTCTTCAATTGAAGTCCAATCTTTCAATGTTTATTATGTAGAATTCAGAGAGAATATTGGAACAAAAAAAGTGTTACACTTTCCACCAACAATAAAATCACTTTTCAGAATTAAAAAACATATGCATTTTATCTACAGATGTTTCCATGAATGGTGATAATAAATGAGATCTCAATTAAGTACATACTTCCTATGTAAAAACAAATAAATTGTGAAAATTAAATTTGTGAAAAAAATGCTGGAAATCTATAAATCCATTATTAAATTAATAATGTTGGCTTGTCTTAATAAAAAAAGATTAACATTTGGAGGTACTTATTTTTACACTTAAAATAGCATTCAGTGAACATTCTAAAGTGCATATTCTCAAAATATTCTTCCAAATACCTAAGTGGTATGCCAAATAAAACTTAAAGAAATATCAAAAGATAGTCTGGAAGTGAATATTTACCAGAATCTTTGAAAAGTTCTTCTAATCACTAACTGATGCGCTGGACCACAGAAAACACTGATGGTGATGCAAAATACTAAACTACACTAAAATAAACTAAAATAAGATAAAATATAAAAACTAAACTAAAAAACTGGCTATGATGGGCTATAGTATGTCCCTCAGTTATCTATCCTTAGAGTAGAAGTAGTAATTTTATCCAACTATACTTAATTGTTCATATTTTCATTATGATAATTTTTATTTCTTCTTGAAACTTTTAAAGTATAACACATATAGAAAAAGTTCTAAATTATATGCATATGTCCTGACAACTTTTTACAAACTGAGTTCACCCTTACAACCAGCACTCTTTTCAAGAAGCAGAAAGCTCAAAAAAAAAAAAAAAAAAAAAAAAGAAGCAGAAAGCTCCTCTCATTCACTTTTACCCACTACTACCTGAAGAGTAATCATTACCCTGCTTTTAACACTGTTTTAGATCAGCTTATTTTTTTTTAACATTTTATATGCAGAAACATACACATAAACTTTTTTTTCAACTTCACATTGTGAAATTCATAATGTTGCATATTGTAGTTCATTCACTTTTATTACTCTGTAGTATTCTAATGGATAAAACAGATGACAATTTATTCATACATTCTACCTTTGGCAGTCGCCAATATTTTGCTGTTATCTCTGGAACTGTTACTTACATCCTTGAACATGTTATTTGAATAAATATGTACATATTTTTTGGGCAATACCTAGAAATTGAACAACTGGATCACAGGTTATGGATGTACTGCTCTTGAATAGATGTTGCCAACCATTTTTCTAAATGACAGAAGAAATCACTGTGTAATGTGTTTCTTGTCCATTTGGATATTTCTTTGTAAATTGTTTTTCAAGTCTTTGACCTAAACAATACATATTCTTATTTTTTTAATAAAAATGTATTCAAAATGTGAACATCTGAAATATTACATAGTATTTTTAATATTTCTTCAGCAATAATTTTGCTACAAGTTTACTGTATATCATTCCAGATATAATCTATGCAAATATAAAGTTGTGACAAAATTGTTTATCTACGTGTATGCATATGTGTATATGTATGCATAAAACCTATTTTCAAAGAGCAGATGGTAGGACTTGTGCTTCTAGAATGATGGAGTAGAGTTTACTTTTCCTTATTCCTCCCACCAAGTATAGCTAAAAATCCCTAAACATAAAAACACACACATATGTTTATATATGTTTATATTTGTTGGATATGTTTATTTATAAAAAATACTTATATGTTATATATAAGTATATATAACATAAGAGATAGATGATAGATAGATGATAGACAGATAAAAAATAAGATTTAGAAAAGCAGAGAGAAGTAGCCAAATAGGTAACTTGGGACCCTAGGAATGACACAGTGGTGAGTTTACTGGGTTTCTTTTTCCTTCATTCATCCTAGACAGGATAATGAAAAATCCAGGGAACTAGAAATAGCAATTGAGATACAGAGAAATATCCCCCAAGAAAAGTTTGTTCTCTCTAGGCAGAAGACCAGGAAAGGAGCAATTTAGCAAGAAAGAAACTTTTAAGTCACTACTTTAGCCAAATACCATAGAAATCTGTTGCCTCACCACCATCTCTACCAGCAAAGGCAGTAGAGAATCTAGACTTCCACCCTTGCCAAGCTGTCATGAGGCATCTCCTACCCCTCACCCCACCAACAGTGTGGTATCAGAAAAGCCCCAGTGACAGCCAGGATTTTCATTCCCATATGCAGTAATAAGTTGTCATGACCTTCACCTGTCCGAGGGGTGTCAAACGACATCTGATAAAAAAAAGATTTGCCTAAAGTATTATAATACTCAGTATGCCCAGGCATTAATAGAAAAGTACCCATCATATAAGGGCCAAAAAGATCTAAAGCTAATTGGGAGAAAGACTATCAAAAGACATCAGTATCAAGATGACACAAGTGTTAGTTAGAAATAGCTGACAAGGATTTTAAAGCAACCATTATAAGACTGTTTCAATGAAAAATTACAAACACAATAGAAACATATGAAAAAAAATAGAAATCCTCAGCATAAAAATGAAATTTAAAAAAAACATAAAGAATCAAATTGAAATTGGAAATTAAAAATATGATAATAAAAGTAAAATCAAATGGGCTCAATACCAGAATGGAGAGGACAGGAGAATGAAGTCATACACTTGAAGACAGAGTAATAGAAATTGTCCAATCTAGAAAACAGAGAAAAATATAAACTGGGGAAAAAGAAAAGAACAGCCTCAGTAACATGTGGGACTATAGTAAAAGATTTAACCATTGTGTTATAGATCTCTGAGAAGGAAAAGAAAAAGAGAATGGGACAGAAAAGAATTTGAAGAATAATTGCCATACTTGTATAAAAAGTCCCGCATAAACCTACAACTTCAAGAATTTCAGCAAATCCCAGGCAGGATAATCCCAGAGAAATTTATGACAAGACATAACATAGCCAATCTTCTGAAATCTAAAGGCAAGGAAAAAAATTGCTAAAGCTAACAAATAAATTGATACATTACCTATAGAAGAAAAGCAATTCAAATGACAATAGGTATTTCATCAGGAGCCATGTAAAGCGGGGGGAGGCATAATTTAATTCAAGTGCTGAAAGAAAAGAACTGTCAACCTATAATTCTCTATGCAGAAAATAGTTCATTCCAAAATAAAGGATAACTCAAGACCTTCTCAGATGAATGAAAATGAAGAGAATTTGGTACTGGCAGGCTTACCCCCCCCCCCCCCAAATAACCAAAAGTTCTCTAAATAGAAATGAAACGATTAAAAAAGGAAACTCAAACCAGAAAGGAAGAAAGAAAATGTAAGAGCAAAAGTTCAGTAAAATATAATACATTTTCTCTTCTTGAGCTATGTTTGCTGGCTGAAAAAAGTTATTAATAGTGTGTACTGTTGTCCTCAATATATGTAAAGGAAATATTTAAGTAATTATAGGAGGGATATGAGCAATAGGTTTATATAATTCACTCTAATAAAAATGTTGATATGTATGTTATGTATATATATTATGTTACACCTAAGGCAACTTCTGAAGATACTATACACTCTAAAGTACTATAGATAAATCAAAATGGAATTCTTCAAAATATGTGTGTAATTTACAGAAAGGCAAGAAAAAGAAAACAGAAACGACAGTGAGAGAACAAAAAATACAGTGATAGACAGGCCTTGACCTATCAATAATTACCTTAAATATCAGTTATGTAAACATACCAATTAGGGGGTGCATGGGTGGATCAATGGGTTAAGCGATAGACTCTTGGTTTTAGCTCACGTCCTGATATTAGGGTCATGAGATCGAGCCCCATGACTGGCTCTATGCTCTGTGTGGTGTCTGCTTGTCCCTCTCCCTCCCCTTCTGTCCCTTCCTGCCAGGCACTTGCTTGCACAGGTGCTGTCTCTCTCAAATAAAAAAGGAAATAAGGAAATTAATTAATTAGCTAATTAATTAATTAAAATAAAAATATAAACCAATTATAAGACAGGCTAGCAGACTTAACAAAAACCAACCCAATTATATGCAATCTTAACTTGAAATATAATGATATATCTAGGGTGAAAATAAAAGGATGGAAAAAGTTATATCATATGAAAAATCAAAAAAAATTAGGAATGGCTATATTAATATCATATAAAAGCAGCTTGAGAGAAAAGAAAATTGTTAATGACAGGGTGAGTGACATTTTGTAATGTTAAAAGGGCCACCATCCACTAGGAAGATACAGAAATCTTAAATGCACATATACGAAATGACAGAGCTGCAAACTATAAACATATACTGATTGATCTGAAAGAAGAAATAGACAAATACACAATTATAAATAAAGACTTCAATACCTTTTTCTCAACGAATGATACAGAAAATAGAAAATCAACAAGGATGTAGAAAAAAACTCAACAACACTGTTAACCAACAGGATCTAATCAACATTTATAAAAGAGGCCATTCCAAAACAAGAGAATAAACAGGTTTTCTTTTTTCCAACATATGCCAAGACAGACTATATTCTGTACCATAAAACAAAACAAATTTAAAATCATTTAAGACTTTTCTTTGAGCACAATGGAATCAAACTATAAATCAACAACACAAAGATAACAGAAAACTTTTTTCAAATACATGAAAACTCACTTCTTAAAAAATGGGTTAAAGAATATGATCAAGAAAATTAATGCATTGAATTAAATGAAAGTAAAAGTAAAGTATATCAAAATTTATGAGAAGTAGCTAAGCAGTGTTAAAGTGAAATTCATAGCACTAAATGTTTACATTAGAAAAAAAAGATAAATCTCAAGTAGGTAATATAAGCTCTCACTTCAAGAACCTAGAAAAAGAGGGATCCCTGGCTGGCGCAGCGGTTTGGCGCCTGCCTTTGGCCCAGGGCGCGATCCCGGAGACCCGAGATCGAATCCCACGTCGGGCTCCCGGTGCATGGAGCCTGCTTCTCCCTCTGCCTGTGTCTCTGCTTCTCTCTCTCTCTCTCTCTCTCTCTCTCTCTGTGTGTGACTATCATAAATAAATAAAAATTTAAAAAAAAAGAACCTAGAAAAAGAGAAGTAAAATAAACCCAAAGCAAGCAAAAGAAAATAATTACAGCAGATATCAATAAAATTCAAAACAGAAAAACAATACAGCTAATTAATGTTTTAAAATCCTTTTTTTAAAGCTAGTTCTTTGAAGGAGCAATAAAATTGTCAAGTCTATATAAAGGTGACAAATAAAACAGATAAGACATAAATTACTAATATCAGGAATAAAAAAGTTATATACCTCAAACTCTGCAGACAACAGAAGGATAATAAGGGACTAGTATCAAAAAGTCTACATATACAAGTTTGACAAATTCTATTAAATAATCCAATTTTTCAAAAAGTATAAATTACCATGACTCATCCAATTTAAAATAGAAAACTTTATTAGCTCTATAATTGCCAAGTATACTTAATTATACTTAAATTATTATACTTATATTATTATTATTATTATTATTTTAAATCCCCCAACAAAGAAACTTCTAGTCGCAGATGGCTTAGAGAATTCTACCAAATGTTTATTAAATAATTAATAATAATTCTACACAGTTTTATCCAGAAAATAGAAAAGTAGGGAGCACTTCCCCATTCATTCAATGCAGCCAGTATTACAGAGATACTAAAACCAAACAAAGAAAGTACAAAAATATAGACTATAGATGCCAAAAAAATTTTTTTTGGTCATTAAGAAAAGTTTTTACTTGAAGGCAAAACGGTAAAATCCACAAGAAAGTGTTAACAGTGAAGGTTTATGTTTTTTTTTTTTTCCCCGATTCAGATATGTTTGAACAATTCATAGCTACAGGAAATCTAGAACAAAATCAAATATTTTATCACATCAGGTTAAAAAGTTGGAGAGGACCTTGCATCTTACTGAAAAGAATTTTCCAAAAATGTTTCTGTACAAATAAACTGCTAACACTTGGGGGGAAATTTTCAACTCAAACAACTAAAATAACTGAATTAAGGACCAGCATGTCTTGAGCAATCAGGTTTCAAATTTTCACTGGGATCCTCTTAGATCAACATTCCCTTTTCTAAAACTAAACATCTGGAGTAAAAACGAAAGCCCCGTGTCACCTACAAATGAAAAAGTTTTCACTTTTCTGTTTTTAACTAGCACCTGGCCTGAGCTTTACCATCCACTGCACAGCGGCAGGGACAGGTGGGCAGAGCCAGCCGCCCCATGCCTAGTCCTGAGCTTCCAGGGCCCTCGCCCTGGGCCTCTCTCCCACATGCCCCGAGTGCTTTAAGCAGAAGCTCAGATCTGACCAAGGGGGAGGTGTGAAACATCCTTGCCTTCTGGTGTCAGGAATTCTTATCCAGGGGTGGGGCATCTTGTGTTTCTCATCTCACTGTTAAAAGAAGTAAGCTCTTGGCCATGTTGGCAGGGGCATTTCCTGGTGGAAATCTTGCTTCCACATTAGAGATGGTTTGCAGGTGGACCTGGGGCCTCCCACGCTATTGAGCATGACACTTGTCAGTAAGGACGCTGTAATCTTCCTTCTCTTCTGTTGGTCCCCAAAGATGGAGACTGTGTGAGAACTGAGGTGTCCCTACCATACATCACTGCAGATAAGCCAGGAAAGTCCCAACGGCCAACACGGTGGCCAAGGCATGCTTCTGCCCACAGAGCACCTACTTGCACTTGGCCTTGGCCTTAACACAGCTCCTGTTCCTGCAGTAGTTCTCTAGGGGATCATCCAGGGCTATGCCCACACCCTTATACTAGTTCCACTTGTCCCCGTCATCCTTCCTCCCTCTTGATGGGGTCCTAGACCCCTTGCTTTCCCATGTCAAGGCCACCAGATCCACTGCAGCCCATTTTTACCAGCATCTGATCCTTTTTTCTCTTCCCTGAGAATCAGTTATAGGAGGTGCTGAATTAGAATCCAGACACGGAGAAAGCCAGTGTGGTGCCCCTGGACTGAGACCTACATCTTCTTCCTGGACTTGGAGTGCCAATGGGAGCGGGAATCTGAGCGGCTTCAGGAGGAGCAAGACCAGTGGTGTCCTCTGGTGTGGAAGCCAGAATAGGAGTGGTTGCAGCAGTGCCATCTGGACCTGGAGTACGAACCGGGTGACTCAGATGAAGATGTAAAGATCTTTAACAAGTTCTATCAAGTAGAATTCAGCAGCATGTAAAAAAAATATATACAATGAACAGTATCTCAGGGCTAGCAGGCTGGTTCAATAATTAAAAATCAATATAATCCATCGTATTAACAAGCTAAAATGGAAAAGTCAAATGATCATATCCACTGACATACAAAAAAGCTTCTGACATGGTTCAATACCCATTCATAATTAAAACTTCCATAAACTAGAAATAGAAGAGTTTTAATTCAACATGAAAAGGAGCATCTATAAAAATCCTATAGCTTATATTACATTTGACGATGAAAGATTGAACGCTTTTTCCCTAAGGTCAGAAAGAATGTCAGGATCTCGACCCTTACCACTAATATACAATATAGTAGTGAAGTTTCTAGGCAGCATAATAAGGCGACAAAAGGCACATGGTTTAGAAGAAAGAAAGAAAACTGCTTCTATTTGCAGATGATATGATGGTTTACATAGAAAATCCCAAGCAATCTACAAAAAAGGAAGGAAGGAAGGAAGGAAGGAAGGAAGGAAGGAAGGAAGGAAGGAAGGAAGGAAGGAAGGAAGGAAGGAGGAAGGAAGGAAGGAAGGAAGGAAATCCCAGAATAAATAGGGAGATTACAAGACAAAAGGAAACACAAAAATTCATATTTCTATATATTACCAATGAACACATGGAAATTGAAATTAAAAATACAATACAATTCAAGATTGCTCATAAAAATGAAATCCTAGGATGTTAAATCTAAGGAAACAAGTACAATGCTTGAGTGCATTGAGAAAGAAAGCAAATAAGTTGTAAATAAAGAAATATTCTATGATCATGGATCATAGTAAAGATGTCCATTTACTCCAAATTTACTTATTTATGATATAGAAGATCAAAGGAACTAGAAGAGCTAAAGCAATTCTGAAAAAGTAGGAGAAACGACTCTGATTTCAAGATTTATTATTACCACAGTAATCAAGACTGCAAGGTACTGGCACAGAGATAAATACACAGAGGTAGACGAAATAGACTAGAGAACCCAAAAAGGGCTCCACAGGAGAATTTTAAAAAAGCAGGTCTCACACCCTATACAAAAATCAGCTCAAAATAAATCAGAGATTTAAAATGTAAAACATAAAACTAAAAAAAAAAAAAAAAAAACTTTTACAAGAGACAGTCTCTGAAACCAAGCACTTGCTGAAGAGGTTTTAGAAACTACACCAAAGCACAACCCTTCAAAAAAAAAGTTGATAAATTGGACTTCGCCAATATCAAAACTTTTGTTCCATGGAAGACCCTCTTGATAGAATAAAAAGAAATCTACAGATCTAGAGAAAATATTGGAAAAACCATATACATCTAGAAACGGATTCACATAAGAGTATAGCAACCCATCCTAAAGTATTCCATTAAATGCTTCCATGAAATAATACTAATCACGAAAAGAGTGACACCCACTACTGGCAAGGATGGAAAGAGTCTGACCTCCCGTACATTGCTGGTGGAGACATAGAATAGCACGATCATTCCAGAAAACAAATTTAGCAGTTCATAAAACGAAACGTAGCCTTCCAATGCAACCCAACAATTTTACTTCTACTAAACATTCAAGCCCAAAAAACCTGAAACCTGCCCATCTTCATTCTTAGTGGCCTTTTTTTTTTTTTTTAAGTTTATTGTGGCCAAAATCTGGAAACAACCACAACATCCCTTAATGAGTGAAGACAATATATCCATATCATGAAAGAGCACTGAGCCATATCAAGGAACAGATTCCTGATCCACATGACTGATGAACCTGGAGGACATCATGCTGAGAGAAAAAAGTTAATCTCGAGAAGTGACATATGGCGTGATGCATTTATGCGACACTCTCGAAATGTCAATATTACAGAATTAGAAAACAGATTAGTGGTTTCTAGGGGTTAGGAGGGAATACCAGTGTGGGGGGCCGGGGAGTGACCACAGGATGGGGGGCACTTTGGAGAGGTTAGTCCTGTAACCCTACCGTAGTAGTGGTTATGAAAATCTACCCCGGTGGTAAAACTCCATACGCACCAATGTCACGGTGCCAGTGTCAAATTCCTGGCTTTGATATTATTGCACTATAATTACGTAAGACACAACCCCTGGGAGAAACTGGATAAAAGGTACCTGGCGCCTTTCTGTCCTGTCTTCACAACTTCCTTTGAAGCTATAATTATGTTAAAATAAGAAAAGTTTCTAAAAAAGAAACACTATATAGTAAAAAAAAAAAAAAAAAAAAAAAAAAAAAAAAAAAAACACTATATAGTAAACACTATATAGTATACTATAACTATATAGTAAAAAAAAAAAAATGTATATATCCCTTTGCATGTGGAAAAAAATTTGTCCTAGAGATTATACCATCTACTTCTTCATCATGACTGTTTATTATATCTTTTTTTTTTAATTCCAGCATTGTTTGACCTTTGGACTTTTTCTGAGTTTTGCTATAATAACTTCACAATACATAGTATGTGATGTCTGCAAGTGCTTATCACAGCACATTCATGATAGTTGGTTATAGTGGCAATCTATTCTGAAAGATTGGGCATATAATTTGATGGATCAGTCCCATAAAAGTACTGGCAGTGAACGTTTTATATGTTGTATTTATCTATATGATAAATTTCTAAGAGTAAGATTACTGGAAAAACCTACTTTTATTAAGCAAAGTTTAAATTAGTTTTAATACTTAGTAGAAGTATCAGTATCTCATCGCTATTTTTATTTTTATACAATTTCCTGGGAATCTTTGTCGACTTATTTTAATGTGAATTTAGAATATTGCAAACTAAAAATTCACACTGACACATTATTGGAAATACATTAAAATTCTAGATTAAAATAGGAAGAGATGGTGCCTTTCCACTATTGAGTCATCTCAAGGACACAGTGTGAATGTAATTCTTCAGATGGTCTGAATCATTCCTTAATTTTTCGTATAGATAAAAAGTATTTCTTGTTAAATTATTTCCATCTTTGAGGCTTTCGTAAATTATATGTTCTTCTGGTACAGTACATTTTCTAACTGAACTGAAACAAGAAAATCGTTGGTTTGTCTATTTTTTAAAACTCCTGTGTACAGAATATGGTTCAACCTACTGTGTTTATAACTTGGTTTTCCTGAGCACCGATGAACACCTTCCCGCCACAGCAGGTGCAGGTGTGTGCACACACACACAATCAGGTATACATACTCCAAAGTGGAGACAGGTGTATCTACGTGGTTAAGTTCTGACACACAAGCGTAGGCAGAAGGGAGGTGAAACACTTTCAGGCTTTACCCATGAAAACCACCAACATAATCTACACATTGTCTCTGCCACCAGAAGTGAGGGTCCAACAAAGGTCTCTAAGTTGAAGGATAGGTTGGTCCTTCAGTCATCACGCAACAGGCAAAGAGCCGATCAACTACTAAACACCAGCATCAAACATGCAAGAGAAATAAAATCCATGGAACGTTTCTAAAGGCAGCATATGTGTGCAACTGTTTCAGTATCTTTCAACTGCTATGAACTTTGAAATGCATTTTTATAAGTATGGGGGCAAATTAAAATTTACCTATGGATTTTTTTTTTTTTTTTTACAAAAGATTCCAAATAGCCAAAGCAACTTGGAAAAAGAAGAATAAAATTGGAGGTATCACAGTCCCAGATTTCAAGATATACTACAAAGCTGTAATAATCAAAACAGTCTGGTACAGGCACAAAAACAGATATACTGATCAACAGAATAGAATAGAGAGCCCAGAATTAAACCTACACTTATATGGTCGATGTATTGTACACCTGAGACTAATGTCACACTGTATTTTAATGATATTGAATTAAAATGAAATAAAATAAAAAGCATGTTAAAAAAATTCAGCAATGGATTTTTTAATTAAAAAGAAATTGGGCAGCCCCAGTAGCGCAGCAGTTTAGCGCTGCCTGCAGCCCAGGGCGTGATCCTGGAGACCCTGAATTGAGTCTCACGTCGGGCTCCCTGCATGGAGCCTGCTTCTCCCTCTGCCTGTGTCTCTATCTCTCTCTCTCTGTGTCTCTATGAATAAAAAATAAAATCTTTAAAAAGAAAAAAATAATTAAGAAGAAATTATTGATTTTTAATTTTAATTGTTGATTTTTAAATAAAATTATATAGTTTTAGAGATATCCAAAATTGGATTTTTAAAAAATTCATAAGGAAAAACAAACAGACACACCACGGTGGAGAATATTAAATTACTCACTCTGAAGTTTATTTTTAAAAAATAATTCTGCCCATTATTAAGATATAAGAAATAAAAATGTTACCTTTAATTTTAAAAATTACTTAATCTATGATTAAGACTTTAAATAAATGCTTGTATACATTTCATATTTCATTTCAGTAATGTATGCACTCTGTCTGGTTTCCTGGGGGTGGCTGCAGATACAGTGGCATGGCAATAAGTAAATAGGTAGGTGATACCTGGATGACAGATGATCATGATAGATACATATATAAATATTTGGGGAGATATAAGCATATGGGGGATATTTATATTTATTATATTATATACACATTATATAATATATAATATATTATATTATATAATATTAATCTTTCCAATATGTTATAAACATGAAGTATTTGGATTTTTTCAGGCTTTCCCAAACACTAAGTTAATCCAGAAAAAAAAAGATGCTGTGCCAGATAAAGTGATTTATTGAAGGGTCCCTAAGGATATAAATTAAGGAAATTTTATCAATTCCAGGTTAAATCAGAGTTTCATATATTTTCTTCTCATGATTAATATTTCTCTTCTTTCCCATTTTTCCTACGGTATTAATTCTTGCCTTATAATGTCTGAGATTATCTTCATTATATTGCTTTTTTTAATGTCTTTTGGTAAACAGGCACCTGGAGGTACTTGCTTTTCTTTGGGTAATGGAGCAGCTTAAATTGGCCTGGAGGCTATTGCACAATGATATTTAAGATATTCTCTAAAACTCACATAGCTCAACTCTATCAGTAACTCTTAAAATGCTTGTTTCTCATTCCCATTGCTTTTCTACTTCCATTCTCCTCTAATATTTTTACACTATGTTTAATTGAATATCTCTATTCCGTTGAGAAACACTTACATCCTTCCATGTTACTTCAATTTTTAAATGGACTTCTTAAATCTAGCTGTTTATTATTTATTTTCTTTCCCTAATGCTATATAGTGTTTAACTTTCAAAGCTATTATTCATTTAAATTTATCACCATCCCAGAATAGTCTCATGTAGATTATTATCTTTCTTTACTTTTCCTTTAAACAGAATTTTTTCAATCTAATAACAACATGTTAATTATTAAAATGTATTGCATTTCTTTAACTCCTACTATCCATTCCTTTCCTTGCTAACAATTAAAAGGCACTATTAATTTTCATATATTCAACTACAACTTTTTTTCAAAATTTACAAAACGCTGGAAGTATCGTATAGTCAATGTCAACTCACCTGTTATTTTTTTATATGCTAAATGTATGTTTCTTTGCTTTTCAAGTGATTTAAAAGTATTTCCAGTTGAGTCATAAATATTGGAATATTTTATTTATGCACTACTTCTAAGTCCTTTTTTTGGGTGAATGTAGGTGTTTTGTGTATATGTGTGTGTGTCTATGTGTGTATGTATACATGTGTGTGTGCATTTGTGAAAAAGAGGGAGAGGGAGGAAATCTCCCCATATGTCTCAGCCTGTGCTTATAATTTTTCTTTAGATGTTTTCTAGTTTTATGATGTTATAATCCTAGCATAGTGACTGCAGTGGTTATAATTTATTAGAATTTTAGAGGTTTTCTTTTTTTTTTTTTTTTTTTTTTTTTTTTTTTTTTTTTTGTATTCAGGGTCCAAGGCAAATCATAAAGTTGAGATCAGAGAGGCAGCAGTGGGAATTATAATAAAGTGTGGATCACCGAACACTAAAGTAAAAAGCATTGATTTTCCAGAATGTTTAAGAGTCACGGAATTCAACTAAGCCGGATCAGGGAAACAATGAAACTAATCATGGGCAGCATCAACCTTCTCACACTGAGTTTGCCTCTATTTAGATAGGCATGGGTCTGGAAGTTCCTTGGTGTCCTGAATTAGTTATTGCTATGACTAGAAAGGATACTTAGTTTCATGAAAAACATAGAATGCATCACTTTATGACTGAGGACAGAATTCAAACTGACCTTAGCATGTTCTCCAGCAACCCCCCGGTTCAAGAGTGAACAGTGGGGGCTCCGTTGGTGCTGTGAATAACATGACTGCAAGTGCTGGGGCCTGAAAGACTCCAAAACCAATTGCTTGAGCCATCTCACAGTCCAAGTCACCTAAACAAACCTAGCTTGTCACTAAGCCATTCATTTCTCTTCCCCATCTGTCAATGGAGAGATTTGGAATTCAAGTTTACTGAGTCTCTCCCATGAGGCTAAAATGCCGTCTACAAACACTCTCAACTAAAAATAATAAAAACAGTGGTAAGAAGAAAACCCTGAGAAATGACTGATTAATATTCTAGGGGAGGGTTTACAGTAGCAGAGCACGGAGAGCATTGTGGCAGTGCCCTGGGAAGACAGACTTGGATGCTCTGTCTATGTCTCTCATAGTCACCTGGCATGCTATCATCAGAGTAGGTAGGCAGGGGAAAGAGACACAGATTAAAGCCATTTCAGACTCCACCTTCCAGTCATCACAGAACTACACACATGTGCACACACACAAAATAAATGCATATAATAACTCACTCCTTGTTGAAAAAATATTAGGTCTAAAAAATGGCAATCATAACAAAGAATTTACAATGAAATGTAAATTATGTATTTGACACATGCATAGATTTACTTTATCTTTTTTTACTTTTTATTAAAGTGTATTTGAAAAAATATTTTATTAAAGAATTATTTGAAAAGATTTTTAAAGTTGGTCTACTTTGATAATGCTCAAAGAAAACATTGGTTATTTAGAGACTGCTCATTCTCAGAACTGAATATCTCATCACCAAGATATATATTTATTCTGTGAGGAAAAAAAATGGAAAAAATATGTATACTTAAAAATCTATTTATAGAAGATCTTAAAACTGGGGTGAGTTACTGGTATAATTTATTATCAACCTACTGATTCAACCACATTTAATTTGAGCTAAAGTCTATATCAAAGTTTAGATAAGAATTTGTGTTGCAACTCCTAAGTGCGATTACTTACTTTTAATGTTTAATCTATTATTTTTTTAGTTTTGTTTAAGTAAAAGTGGCCCTTTAAAACAGCTTCTAACATATTCAAGTCTGCAAATGTTAGTTGGAAGAAACTATTGCAACTATAGATACAGCAACCACTTAAACACTGTACAATCCCTAGCAACATTAATATAAATTTTCACACTAAATTCTATTTTCCTCAGTTCTAATTATCAAATGCAACAAATCTGGCTTTCAACAAAAAAATTGTGAGGCATAAATAAAGCAAGAAAAAACATAATCTGAAGGGACAAAAGAAGTATTAAAACCAAATTCAGATATGATGCTTGCTTTATAATTATCAGACAGGAAATTTAAAATAACTATGATTAATATGTTATTGACTCTAACAGAAAAGGTAAAAACATAAAATATCCCACAAATTACCCAATGTAGAGAGAGATATATAAATCCTAAGAATGTATGAGAATGGTAGAAATGTAAAATATTATAACAGAATTGAATAATTCCTTTGATCGGCTCAACAATAGACTGTTCATGGCTAAGGAAAGAATCAATGGACTTGAAGACATATCAATATAAACTTCACAAATTAAAATGCAATCGGGGGGAAAAAAGGTGAAGAAAAAGGCAGTTACAAATGTGTAACATAATATCATAATAGGAATACCAGAAGGAGAAAAACAAAAGAAAACATTACAGAAGAAATATTTGAAGTAATAAGAACTGAGAATTTTCCCAAACAAATGACAACCAATAAATCAAAGATCCTGGAAGCTCAGAGAACACCAAGCAGAATAAATATGGGGAAAAAATTAAAGAGGTAAGCCTATTATGTTCAAACTGCAGAAAATCAAACACAAAGAAGAAACCTTAAAGAAGCCAGAAGAAATAAAACACCTTAACTATAGAAGAACAAGAATTAGATCATACTTGTCTTTGGAAACTACAGAAGAAAGAAAGAGAAGGAAAATGTGTAAAGTGTTGAAAGAAAAAAAAATCAACCTAGAATTCTGACCAAATTAAATTCTATTTGAAATTGAAAAAGAAATAGTTTTTAAAACAAAAAACAAAGGAAATTTGTTACTTGTAGACCTGCAGTGTAAGATGTGTTAGAAGTTTTTCAGAGAGAAATAATATTGTTACAATACCAAACCTTCCAACTTGATCCTTAGTTTCAGTGCATCCCCAATAAAAATCCCAATACATTATTTCGTATTTCGTATCCATAATGTCTAACACAATATTAAAGAAAAAGAATAGCTACAAGATAGTCATTACACAACTTCAAGACTTACTATAAAGCTATAATAATAAAGGCACTGCAGTACTGGTAAACAAATAGATCAATGGCACAGAACAGATAACCCAGAAAGAGACTACACAAACACAGTCAACTGATCTTTGGAAAAGGAACAAAGGCAATGGCAATAAAAAAATTGCTTTTTCAACAAATGGTGCTATAACTGGATATCCATGTGTAAAAGACGAATCCAATGACCTTACACCTTACACAAAAATTGGCTCAAATAGGTCATAGACTTCAATGTAAAACACAAAGCTCTAAAACTTCCAGAAGATAACATAGGAGAAAATCTAGGGGACTGTGGGCTTGACAGAGCTTCTAGACACAACAGCAAAGTATGATCTATGAAAAAAAAAAATTACAAATCAGTTTTCATTAAGATTTAAATTTCTCTCTAAAAATACTGTTAAGAGAATGTAAAGACAATCTACAGACTGCGAGAAAATAGTAACAAAATAGGTGTCTGATAAAGCACATGTATCTAAGACATCCAAATCTACTCAAAAGTCAAGAATTTAAAAAGCAACCCAATTAAAAAATGGGAAAAGATTAGAACAGACATCTCACCTGAAGATATACAGATGGCAAATAAGGCTTCTCATCATATATCATTAAGGAACTATGAATTAAAACATAAACGAGATACCACTGCACACTTCCGAGATGGCTAAAATCCAAAATACAATACCAAATGCTGTTGAGATTGTAGAGCAAAAGAACTCTCATGCCTTGCTGGTGGAAATGCAAAATGGAATAGCCACCTTGAAAGACACTTTGGCAATTTCTTAAAGATACTGAGTGTAATCTTACCGTGTGATCAGGAACCATGCTTCTTGGCTATTTATCCAAAATGAATTGAAAACTTATCTCCAGACAAACACCTACACATGAATGCTTACAGCAGCTTTATTCATAATTGCCAAAACTTGAAAGCAACCAAGATGTTCTTCAATAGATGAACAGATAAACTGTGATAACCTACTCAATGGAGTAATAAGAAATAAGTTATCAAACCATGAAAAGACATGAGGAAATCTTAAGTGTATATTGCTAAGGGAAAGAAGCCACTCTGAGGAGACTGCATACTATATCATTCCAACTATATGAGATTTTGGAAAAGACAAAATTAGGTGGAAAATAAATTGATCAGTAATTTCCAGACATTAGGGAAGGTGTAAGAGAGAAAAACTGGAATTATATAAAATGTTTAATCAAAACAAAAAAAGGCACAAAAAGAGGAAAGGGAAAAAGAGAAACAAAAAAGAAATGCAATGAATAGGAAATAGTTACAAATATGGTAGATATTAATGCAGCTCTATTCATAATCACTTTAAATGCAAATGGACTAAATATGCCATGAAAATACAGAGATTGTCAGGGTGACAATAGACCTGAAGACCGAGACAAAAAGGCCTAACAATATGTCATCTATAGAAATCTGCTTTAAAAATAAGGACTCATTTAATAGATTAAAGGTAAAGGGATGGGGAAAGAAATACCATGCTAATAATAATTAAAATAAAGCTGATAGCTACATTTATTTTAGGCAAAATAGATTTCAGAACAAGCAACACTAGCAGGAATAAAGAAGCATTTCATAATGATAAAGTGGTCAATTCTCCATAAAGACATAACAATCCTTATCATGTATGTACCTCACAACAGAGTGTCAAAATATCTGAAACAAAAACCCATAGAATTGCAAGGAAAATAGACAATTAACTATTATAGTTGGACATCAGCAACCCTCTTTCAGTAATTGATAAATCAAACAGGCAGAAAATCAGTAGGGTTATAGATGATCTGAACAGAACTATAAATCAACTTGATCTCATTGACATTTATAGAGTATTCCATTAAATAACGGAAGAATACACATCTTTCTCAAACTCACATGGAACATTTACCATAATAGACCACATTATGGGCATTAAAATACCTCTTTAGCAGTTTAGAAAGATAGAAATCATGCAAAGTATATTCTCACACCACGATGAAAATCAATTTAAATTCAATAACTATCAATAACAGAAAGTTGCAAACCCCCCAAATATTTGAACATCACACAACGCACTTATAAGCAACATGTGATCAATGAAGAAGTTTCATAAGAAATTTAATTTTAACTAAATTTAAATGAACAATTTATCAAAATTGGTGGAAAGCACAGGAAGCAATGTTTGCAGGGATATGTACAGAATTAAATACATTAGAAAAGAAGTTATTAAATCAATAATCTTAAATTTCTACTTAAGGCCTTAGAGAAAAAAAGAGCAACTTAAGCCTACAGCAAACAAAAAGAAAGAAATGACACAAAATTAAACCAGTAATCAATAAAATTGAAAACATAAAAATGATACAGAACACCAATAAAATCAAATGTTTGTTCTTTGATAAGATGAATTAAATTGATAATCTCTAGCCAGGCTAATGAAAACATAAAAATAAAATAAAATTTGAAAAAGCATGTGTGTGAGAGAGAGAAGACAAATTACCAGTATCAAGATAAATAAGAAGGGCTATCACTATTGATCCTGTGGACCTTAAAAGGATAATGCTGGAACATTATGGCTGATTCTAAGAGTGGGGAAAAAAATATGCAAGATGAACCTGGAACATCTTGCAGTGTTGGAAATGAAGAAGTATTATAACAAAACCTGATGGGAGATATGTCACAGGGACTTAAGAACCATTTCAACGCTCTTCCAAACAAGACATCCAGATGGCCAGCAGACTCAAGAAAAGATGCTCAACATCACTCACCATCAGAGAAATACAAACCAAACCACAATGAGATATCATCTCACACCTGTCAGAATAGCTAAAGGGAACAACAGAGGAAACAACAGATGTTGGTGAGGATGCAGAAAAAGGAGAACCCTCTTATCCTGTTTATGGGAATGAAACTGGTACAGCTACTCTGGAAAAAAAAGTTAAAACTAGTTATCCTATGACCCAGCAATTGCACTACTGGTATTTGCCCAGGAGATATCATCGTAGTGATCTGAAGGGGCACCTGCACCCCAATGTTTAGAGTAGCAATGTCCACAATAGCCAAACTATGGAAGGAGCCCAGATGTTCATCGACAGATAAATGGATAAAGATGTGTGTGTACACATACACACACACACACTGGAATATGCCTCATCCATCAAAAAGAATAAAATCTTGGCATGTCATGATGTGGATGGAGCTAGAGTGTGCTATGCTAAAGGAAACTTGTCAGTCAAAAAAGACAAATACCGTATGATTTAACTCATGTGGAATTTAAGAAACAAAACAGATGAACATAGGGGAAGGGGAAAAGAAAGAGAGAAACAAACCATAAGAGATAGAGAACAAACTGAGGGTTTAGGGGGGGAGGTGGGCAGGGGATGGGCTAAATGAATGATGAGTATTAAGGAGGGTACTCATTGTGTTGACCACTGGGTGTTATATGTAAGTGATTTAATCACTAAATTTTACTCCTGACACCAATATTACACATTTATTAACTAATAAAATTTAATTTTATTAACTAAAATTTAAATAAAAATTTGAAAACGAAAAAATAAAAATAAATAATTCCCTTTCAATGGCCAAAGCTAAGCCAATGTGAGCATGAAAATTAGTAATTATTGGTTTATAAATCAAAGTATAAATTAAATATAATGATTCCTTAATTATATGCATAAAATATTTAATTAATAGATAAATGGGGGGATAAGAGACAAATCTCCCATATAGGAGAATT
The DNA here is from genome assembly GCF_011100685.1 of Canis lupus familiaris. Lineage (NCBI taxonomy): Eukaryota > Metazoa > Chordata > Mammalia > Carnivora > Canidae > Canis > Canis lupus. The sequence goes on from NC_049257.1 coordinate 28,748,276, forward strand.
CCAAATGATTTATGCAGATACTCCCCCTTCAAATAGGCTGACCATGTCTTCCCACTCAAAGTGTGAGCTATGCATATTAATTTTCTTGCCATGACTACAGGATGGGAAATGGGTACAGAAAGGAGTAATTCAACAATGAAGAAAACACCAGCTCAGCCAGGTGGTAAAGATGAACATGAACAGTAATAAATCCTGTTGATAATAGGTAATGTTCATCTGATGTGATGAAAACAGTACTGCACTTCTACGGCATTCTTCAAAACCTAAAACCCCAGCCTAAAACCAGAAAACACCAGATAAATCCAAATAGAGGGACATTATTAAAACTGCCAATACCATCAAAACAAAGAATGTCTGAGAAAACGTCATAGAGAAGAAAATCCTAAAGAGACTTGACAATTGAATATAAGGTATCCTTGATGGAGTCCTGGGACAGGAAAAGGACATTAGGTAAAAACTAAGGACATGTGAATTAAGTATGGACTTTAGGTAATGATATTGGTTCACCAACTATAACAGATGTACCATACTAATATAAAGGATGTTAATAATCAGGAAATTGTGTACGAGTATATACGGATTCTGTACCATCTTCAGTTTTTCTCTACATCTAAAACTGTTCAGAGACACCCGAGCATCTGCCTTTGGCTCAGGTCATGATCCCGGGGTCCTGGGATGGAGCCCCACATCAAGTTCCCTACTTGGTGGGGAGTCGGCTTCTCCCTCTCCCTGCCCCCTGCGTGAGTCCTCTCTCGCTCTCTTTCTCTCTCCGATAAATAATAAAATCTTTAAAAATAAACAAATCTAAAATTGTTCCAAAACACAGTATCTATTAAAAATTAAAACAAAAAAATCAGTATATGGGACGTAGACTGGCATGCAAAGAAATATGAAAAACTGAAAAATGTGCCTTTAAAATAGCTCAGATGTCACCATTCCATACGTAGATCAATGCTGGGACATGATAAATAGTTGCCTTTTCAGCTCTGCAAGGCTTCATATCTTAAGAGAAATACGCAGGTTCTTATATCATATTCAGTTCCTGAGCTACTCCTCTGCTCAGAGTACCATGGAAAAAGCAACCAACAATTATCCATCGGCCCCGTTTACTCCATCTTTTCTGACCCCTGGAGCAGTGGTTTTATTCTTCACCATGGACAATTTTGTTCTTGGAAGTGTATTTTTTTTAAGATTTTATTTATTTATTTATTTATTTATTCATTCATTCATTCATTCATTCATTCATGAAAGACACAGAGAGAGAGAGAGAGAGAGGGAGAGAGAGGCTCAGAGACGCAGGCAGAGGGAGAAGCAGACTCCATGGAGGAACCCCAAGGTGGGACTCGATCCCTGGACTCCAGGATCACACCCTGGGCCGAAGGCAGGCGCTAAACCGCTAAGCCACCCAGGGATCCCCCTCTGAAGCATATTTGACAGTGTCTGGAGACATCTTTGGCTTTCACATCCAAAAGAGGCTACTAGCAGCTGGTGGGGAGAGGCCACGTTTGCTGCCAAACATCTTGTGATGAAAATGACAAACACCTGACAAAAAAAAAAAAAAAAAGAATTATACCTCCCTAAATGTCAATATCCCTGAGATAGAGACCCTAGCTTAGATTTACAGGTCTGCCCCCCCACAACTTAATTCAGATCAGAGTGTTAATCAAAGTATAAATGAAATATCCAACATATTTTACTAAGTATTTGCCATTACATAACACAGATCAGCAATTCTCCAGTCCTTTGTGTCACCAAATAAATGAATGTCACATTTTAGGGTTTTGTTAGTGGAGCATTCCTATTTCAGAACCAAATTCAGCATCATTCTGGGTGTGCTAGATTATGCTGAAATAATAAAGATCCACACATCATTTTTTTTTAAGTTTTACTCTTCATTACATAACATGTCCATTTGTATGAGTTAGAGACCCTTCACAACTCAGGACAAAGCTGCCAAGAGCCCTAGCGTGTAGACCTCCACTGCGTTTGGTAGCAGGAGGAACGGAAAGAGCTGAAAATCCTCTACCAACTATAAAATACTGCAGCGCAAATTCGCTTCTCTCACAGATGATTTGGGAGAACCAGCCCTGTGGCACCCACACCACTGTTAGAGAAGCAGAGCCCTGTGACCGTATCATGTGTCGGGAGGTAGATCATGACCTCATAGGATTAACAGATATGATTTTCCATGGTTATTAGCAGGATCAACTAAATATTCTGTTTTATGAATATAATATTATGCTAATATGCTTTTAAGTATTGCCATATACCATTCAGATCACTACTTCTGTGTCGTGATACTTGGTGAAGTGGACTAACATCACCCCAAGAGTTACGCCCCAGGCTGAGGCATTTACAATGCTTCCACTTTTTGTTGGTTTGCATGATGTTTGGATCTGTCAGAATCAGCCGGGTTATTCCGCAGTGACATTGTCCCAGGGTCAGTAAGTTAATACAACGAGAGCTTATTTCTTCTCCCACTACATTATCAACAGAGTTGGGCTGTGAGCTGTGCTCTACACCTGTCTCCCTCCAGGACTCAGGCTGATGGAGCAAAATCGGCCTGGAATATCTGAAATACTGCTGGTTGCCATTTAAATGAGAGACAGAGAGAGAATTGGAAGATAAATAAAATTTCAAGACCAAAAATGATGCACATCAGTTGTGTTCACGGCTGGCTAATCTAACCATTTGACTCTATGACCATGTCACCCAGGAGAATACTGTAGATATTTGGTAAACAGACATAACTACCAAAATGCTGAGACTTTGGCATTCACCAACACTTCTTCTAGCACATTTTTCAATTCAACATGGAAATAAATATTTGAAACCACCGAAAGAATTTGAGCTACAGTAACAAGGGGAAAATCAGGTATATTTGTCAGCCGTGATGGCATAATAAATCACCCCAAAAGTTACCAGCTTAAAACAACAAAAGTATATTATCTCACATAGTTTTCTAAGGATCAAGAATATGAGCATGACTTCACTGAGTGTTTCTGAAGCAGAATCTTCAATGAAATTGTATTCAAGCTGCCAGATGAACGTACAGTATCTGAAAATACGATTAGGGCTGGACAATCTATTCCAAGCTCACTCACGTGGCTGAGACAGGAGACTCAGTTCTTTCCCATAGGGCGTTGTAGAGGGTTGATCTCCCTAGGGCTGATCACGACTTTGGCTTCCCCCAGAACTAGTGATACTCAAGAGAACCAGAGTACCCAAGATAGAAGCTATACTATCCGGTATACATACAGCTCAGAAATGACATATCATTTTCCTAATTCTATTGATTACAAAAACAAGCCATTGTAAAATGTGGGTAAAAGAGGGAGATTACAAAGGTATGAAAGCCAGAAGGTGGAATTAATGAGGGAGCCATCTTGGAAGCTGTCCTCTATGGTCCACCATTTGGTTTTCAATGACTTAGATCCCTTCCATGTGCAAAATACACAAATACCTTCTCATGACGCCCAAATATCTCAACCCATGACCCATAACAATGAGCTAATAGTCTAGGATCTCATCATCCAAATCCTATCCAAGTGTGAAGACAGAGATATCTGTCTCACACACACTCAACATACCATGTTGAGACAGGCAAAGAATAAATACCGTGGACACTCCTTCTCCAAGGAAAATAACTGGCACACAATGGTTATTAGTGCAGACCGATTCTGAAATCCATCCAAGCAAATACTGGAAGTTACTTGATTAAAACTCAGTCCTACTCCTGCCTGGAAATCACTTTCCATGAGTCCTGGCTCTGCTCACGAGGTTCTCACTTCCACATTCCAATCACCCTTTCTATCGCATAAAAGGTAGCATATGTTTTTATCTTAGTTTTTATAAACCTGGTCCCTGTTTGTAGACGTTCAAAGGTCCAAAAGTCTCTTTTCATTTGATACTTCCTTTTTCAAGCCATGCTACCAACGTTTCAATCCTTTCAAGTCAACCTAGCAGTATTGCTGCTAACATAATTCATTAAAAATATTGTGATCTTCTGTGAATGTTATTGTATTTCACCCCACAAAAGCCAAGCACACAAATCTATTTGAGATAAGCCCTTCTCTTCTTTGGGCTTTTGCTGAGAGGACTAAGGAACAACAACCTTCAGCTGAAGAAGCCCTATTTTACAATTGAGAGAATCTGAGGCACCCTTAATCATTTACAGTATCTATAAGGTAGATCTCAAAAAAATGATTTTACAATCATACCTTAAGCTTCACCTTTAGATCAGGCTTTCCTAAGAGTTCCCTGATTTGCTCTTTTCTTGGAAGTCATTCCTTAATTTTAGCTTTCTTTGCCATCTGAAAAAGCTATAATCTTCAAAATCAGCAAGTCCCAGCCTTTATTAATTATTATTATTATTATTATTATTATTATTTAATGGTCCTCCCATTAGCTTATCTTCCTGTTTTTGCATTTTACTATAATCAGCAAGAAAAAAAAGGGGGCATCTTCAACCTTGTATTTATAAATTTCTTTAGCTATATCACCCAGTTAATTTGGGCACAATGTCTAATTTGCACATTACTACAGGCAATAGGGTTGATAAACCTTGCCACCACATAATGAGAATCCCCTTTCTCCCAATCTCCAGTAATATTTTTCTCACTTTAAGATCTTGCCAGCAAGCTCCTCAGAATTCAGAATTTTTTAAACAGTGTATTCAAGGCAGAGTCCAGAATTCCATAAATAGTGTGTTCAAGGTATTTACTCATCTAACTTATAGTATTATCCAATTCCTTATAGCTTTTCCCAGTTCCACTCACTGTCTGATTCCAAATCACTCCCCCATAATAGGTTTTTGTTGTCAGTACTCAAAATTACCTTCAAACTTAGTAGATCAAAATAACAAATACTTACTACCTTATATAGTATCTGAGATGCAAAATTGAGAGTGTGCTGTTCTGGGTTGCCCTGGCTCCACGTGTCTTACAAGATTGCGGCCAAGCTGTTAGCTATGGATATGATCTCTAAAAACATGACCGGTCCTAAAGGATCCATTCCAAGCACACTCTCGTGTTTGTGGGCAAGAAGCTACAGTCCTTACTGGGCGGGTCATTCCATAAGGCTGTCTGTGAGCTAGCTTCCCTTAAACCAAGCACAGAGAGAGAGAGAAAGAAGAAAATATTTTTATAACCTAATATTTTTATAACCTAATCTTGAAGTGGCATACCACCACTTTTTTGTATTCTGTGGGTCACACACACACACAGACACACACGTAAAAACAGGAACAATTGGGCAGGGACAACACAAGTAACGTAATGACAAAATTTGGAATCACTGGAGGCCGTCTTTGGAGGCTATCTCAGCAAGATATGTGAGTCCCCATGAAGACTATAATAGACTTTGTTGTAAGAAGAAATAATTCACTTTTATTATTTTTTTTCTTCAATACAAAGCAAAGTCATTAGTTGAGAATGAATAAACCAAGATAGTAACTAGAGTTTTGTGGCAAGGTGTGACTACATGAGAGACTCTTGGGGAATGCAAATAAAGTAAAATAAGAATATCTGGTAGGATTGCCACTGTCACTTATTCTTAGCAATAAATTTAAAGTTCATGATGTGTTTTTCCTCTAATAATGTTCTGTTGCTTGTTGGTAGTCTCAGTGTAAGTGAACTATTGAGTTTAAACAAGGTGGGGTTTTGCTACAAAATCACTGTAAATAAAAAGAATGTTTTTTTTAAAGTTGTAGGAAACCAAAAGTGTTTGACAAGAAACTATGAAATGTAATCAAGGAATATTTGTGATGGGTAAATGTGAGGGGTAGCAAAAGTGAACTACTTGAAAGAAAGTGTATTTGTCTTCAGGATTGTATTAATGCTTTTTCAAAGAAAAAATTGTTGATATGTGAGTTATTAAGACATATTTGCTATTATGCTGTGAGGAATTATTTTGAGAAATTGTTTTCTTAACTAAGAAAAAATAAATTTAAAATAACAATTTATTTTAAGAGATATGACAAACAAGGGACTAGGTCTCAAAATAATTGTCACACAAAATTGGTACCTGCATACCTTGTGCTGTGTGTGCATCCTGAGCACAACTGTCTGCATTCACCTCGTCGTGGAACTGATAGATCAGAACCAATAAACATCTCATTATTCCCATTAAATCTACTGCTTATGAATACATCACAAATTCAAAAGAATTAGCTTACTTAATTTTCCTTACGTCTCTGTTTGACATTAACAAATGTTTGTGTATTGGGAATAAAAAATTATTACTAAGGTTATACATTTGGGTATAATGAAATTCCAGCCCACCACTTAGTAAATTAGGTAGTCTAACCAAGCTTGAGAAGATCTCAGAGAAAAAATAGATTTTCATATTACCATATTTCATGTATGAATGAAGAAGAGGCTCTCACTTGTCCTCATACTGAAGGAAATTCTCTCTTCTTAATTGACTTCACAAGGACAAATAATTTTAACCAATAACTTAAATTCTAAAAGTGATTCAGCAGAAGAAAAAGAATCATATTTAATCCTACCTTTTTTAGAGATAATTTTTTGTAAGCTATTCAAGTGAGAACAGCATGCTTTAGTCTCTCATTTGTTAAATATTTCAACAGGAAAGTAATATATTACTTTAGCTACCTGGAGGAAAAACAGTGCTGGTTTCTAAATTATTCTCTTTCCTTCTAAAAAAAAATGACAGTTTTTAAATTATAAAAACCATTCAGTAATGAAGGAAGAAGTTGTATCAGTACAATATCTACTTTTAATATTCTATTTTCTGTTTTCTAAATCTCTTTTATTTTAAAAAATAAGAAAAACGATTCTTTTAGATTCTTGTATTTATCACATAAATTGTATAAGTAGCATATTAGTTACATAATTGTTATAACTGGAGGGACAATCCTGGTTAGGCCTGTTCTTTATTCAGACTTATTTGTGTGTGGTTATGGGAGAACTTATGACTAAGTGATTCATTTCCTGATTTTCTTCTTTTTTAAAGTCATCATTTAATATTATAAATTTCCCTTTAAATATCTTTCTATCTACACCACAAAAACTATCTTTATTATCATTCAGTCCTATTTCTAATTTTCATCATGATTAATTATTTGGCACATGAGTTATAAAGAAATATGTATTTACCCTTCCAACCCTGGGGGATTTTCCTTTATATTTTTGTTATTTAATTATAGTTTAATTGCATTGTGGCCAGAAAATTCATTTCCATTTTGGGAGGAATTTTTTAGGTTCTAATACATAGTCAACTTTTAAATGTTCTATGTTTGTTTAGAAAGAATCTGTTTTCTCTAGTTCTAGGATAAGGTGATAAAGATAGACAGATGCTAGACAGGTAGACACATGGATACATGTAGATCCATGGATGGTAGTTCAATGTAGATATGGATATAGAGACAGATACAGAAGTATAGAAATATACAAACACTGGATTGTTTTCAAAGTGTTCTTAATATTTTCTATATCTTTACAGAGTTTGAATCTGAATATGTTCATATGCTTCTTCTGAAAAGTTGTTTATTCTATTTAATTCTGTCAACTTTTGCTTTACATATTTTCAGGCTGTATAATAAAGTGTACTACTTTAAGATTGTATGTATTGCTGGAAAGTTGAATCTTTCATAAACAGACTGCATTTTTTTTTAATTTTTATTTATTTATGATAGTCACACACAGAGAGAGAGAGAGGCAGAGACACAGGCAGAGGGAGAAGCAGGCTCCATGCACCGGGAGCCTGACGTGGGATTCGATCCTGGGTATCCAGGATCACGCCCTGGGCCAAAGGCAGGCGCCAAACCGCTGCGCCACCCAGGGATCCCAACAGACTGCATTTTTTAAAAAATTTCTAGCATTACTTTTTTTTTCCCCAAAGGTCTATAGGTGAACAAACTTCTTTTCAGTTAGTCTTTTCCTTGTATTTTTTCCCATGCCTTCATTTTCAACTTTCCTCTGCGTATGTTATACTTCCAAAATGATTTTGATGAATTGTGCAAAATCGCAGCTTTTTCCTCATCTGATTTGGCTATTTTTATCATCTACTTGGAGGGTTGGTCCATTTATATCGAGTGTTGATGGATATATTTGAATACATTTCTTAAACTGTATTTTTTGCTTTTTATTTAATCTACTCTGTACATGGTTTTTTGGGGATTTGTCCAATCTACTTGGTACATCTTTTTTCCCCTATCCTGACTTTTTTTACATTACAGAATTATTTTTCTTTTCTCTGTATCTATGCTTCCCCTCCTTGTTTTATGTGAGATTCTCTTCTATAGCCTCCTATCCTTATCATCCCTGCCCCTAGAGAATGACTCATTAAACTTATGGCTTTGTTTCCAGGTCCCTGAGTAAGTGGCTCATTAAAACCAAGGGGCGAGGCCATCAAAAATAGACACTGAGAAGACTGATGCCAGATTTAGAGATTTTTTATTTAGAATCATCAGATTATCTTGTATAGTTAATACCATTACATTACGTGACTTGGGCAGCAGGAAGAAACACAACCCAGACTCCATGAAATAAATTTATGTCCTTAGGGAAAACATAAGTCCTTATAATTTTACTTAAATACCATGTTTGTTTTTTGCAACTCATTCATATACATTATTTGCAACGTGCATACAGTCTCCATAAGTGCCAGCTTACACTTTGTGCTTCTTACTCCGATTTAATGTTTCCTTGTTGAATTGTGTAATATCCTAGCAAGAGAAACCTTTCTGGATATTTCAATCAAGAGAGATATATTGCAGGGAATTGGACAAGGGACTAGAGGAGCAAAAGGAAAAAGGAAAGAAAAAAGAAAAAACCCAAGAAGGAATGGAGAGCAAAGAGGGGGAAAAAGAGATCTAGATGCTGCTTCCTCCTTCAGGCTGGAAGCAATGAGCTTGCACGTGTCACTGAAATGCCAGAGGTGATGCCTTTGCTCCTGCTGCATTTAAAACCGGACTGCTGTCAATTGAGATGCTTCAGTCTTTTTGATGCTATTGGAATTACCCCTAATCCTGAGGGAACACAGACCCTGCTGCCACTACTGCTGGCAATCACTGATAGAAGCAAAATATAAATAGCTTTTGCCCTCTTTCTGCCTTTCAACCTTTCATCCAACTGTCTCACTGGCACAAGCCAATCAGAAGTCAGGTGATAAGCAGCTCTGGAAAGTGTGATTTGCAGGCTTCTAGCTCCAAGCAGAAGCGAGTGTAGATGTGGCCATGTGAAGCGGTAAGCCAACAAACACTAGATGCTACTGCCTACCCCTTTCACAATTCAGCATCCATCACGTTTCTCTAGTTTCTCAGTGTTTGTGGCATACACTGAACCCTAATCACCAATGTGTTAGTATTTGGAGGTGGGACCTTTAGTAGGAGATTAGGTCACCAGAGCAGAGCCCACATGAATGGAATTAGTACCCTTTTAAAAGATCTCCCTTGAGGTTTCCACCATGTGAGGACACAGCAAAAAGGGGGTCTCCCCCTTTTGAGACACCAAAACTTCCTGTGCCTTGATCCTGGACTTCCCAGCCTCCAGAGCCATGAGAAATAAATTTCTGTTGTTTATAGGCCTGCTGGTATCCTGTTACAGCAGCCCAAATGAATTAACACACTAAATTTAAATTTAGTAAATTTAAATATTTAAATTTACCTAACAACAATAAGAATAGTATTATTTTTCTACCTAGCAAGATGCAACTATAGATCATACAAATGGAGATAAGTTCATCCTTCCCCCACAAAGGGGAAATAAATTCTCATTAGCAATTATATCCAAGTCAAGTCTGGGTGATGTTAATTCCTTTTTTGCTCCACCTGTATATTCTAGAATTTTAAATTTATCTACCAACAATGCACTTTATATAAAATGTTAGCAAAATAGGATAATAGTTAACATAGTCAAATATGCAAATAAACAAACATATACAATCCTTTTTTTAATATTTGTCGTGAGATCATACTTGATATTTATAATTTCCATAAGATATTATAGGTTGATTTGTTTTATAACCTGAACAAATACATTATATGGCTAAGGATCTTTTCTGATGGAGTGTCCCAATCCTCATTAAGTCAGTAATGGTCCTATTTTATTGTGTTGCTTTATTCTTCTCTGACCTCTTAAAAAATTATTTTAACTTTTAAAAAAGATTTTATGTATGTATGTATGTATTTATAGTGCATGAGTCGGGGGACGGGCTGAGGGAGATGGAGAGAGAGATTCTCAAGCAGATTCTGCACTGAGTGCAGAGCCCAGTGCAGGGCTGGATCCTATTACCCTGAGATCATGACCCAAGCCGAAATTAAGAGTCAGACACCCATCTGACTGAGCCACCCATATACCCCTTAACCTTTTATTGAAGCAAAATATATATAAACAAAAATACTTATATAAGAAATGTTCAAATCAAATTACTTTTCACAAATTGAGCATGCCTATGTAATCAACACTCAGATAAAAATCAACAATAGTGGGGCACCTCGGGGGCTCAGTGGTTGAGTGTCTGCCTTCAGCTCAGGGCATGATCCCCAAGTCCTGAGATTGAGTCTTACACCGGGCTCCCTGCAGGGAACCTGCTTCTCTCTCTGCGTTTCTCTCTGTCTCTCTCATGAATAAATAAATACAATCTTTAAAAAAAATTATATATATATATGAAATTGAGGGTAGGGGGTGTGCCTGGGTGGGTCAATCTGATAAGTGTCTGCCTTTGGCTCAGATCACAATCCCAGGGTCCTGGGATGGAGCCCTGCATCAGGCCCCCTGCTCAGCAGGGAGTCTGCTCCTCCCTCTCCCTCTGCCCTTCACCTGGGCTCATTCCACCCGCTCCCCTCGTTCTCCCTTCTTCAAATAAATAAAATATTTTTAAAAATAAAGAAATTAAGGATGAATTTTACTTTGGAATGGCAATGTGAGAGGTTCAATGGACACATTACCTATCAAAATAAACATAACTGGTGGAAAATACTTTTCCTTTTAAATATGAAGTTTCCAGAAATTATCCCAAGGGTATATAACAAATAACAACAGTACTTATAAAAATTTATTAGAATTCAGTGAAAATAATGAAGTCTATGATACTGGAACCATGACTCACTTCCTCCATCTCCTCTCAGTTCTGCACGATGGAAGCTCCATTCAAGATGCCTACAGCCAAGAACACAAGGATAACTAATGCTCCTGCTCCCAGGTGTGGGTTACAGTATCTTTCTAGAAGATCAACTTGCCAGGATTTCTCATCTCTCAACTATGAGTTGCAGAAACTAAATCTCAGGTGAGTTGCCAGGATTTCTCATCTCTCAACTATGAGTTGCAGAAACTAAATCTCAGGTGAGTGTGGCCAAGATGTCAGAGGCCCTCTTGTTCCACCCACTCATAAGGTGGAGGATCAACGTCATGCGTGAGATGCTAGGAAAACTGGACCCCATTCTACCCTCACCCTCCTCATTCATAAGGTAAAGATTCCATGCCAGGAGACACAAGCTGAGGAGAACAGAGGCTATGACCTTTGTCCAGCATTCTCCCCTTAAACAGGACTGTCACTCAGAGAAAAGTAGGTTACTGTCCCAGCGCCAGACCCAGAGCCATGGCCCAGATATTTGGCCACAGGAGAGACATGTCTTAAGAACAGAGCTGTAATGTTCTCTCCAAAGCAATTGACTTTATCTGAAATAGTGTTGCAAACCTCAAAGATAATGGGGCTTTTTTAAAAACTAAAGTTTGGTGGTAAGTTATTAAGAAGAGGCTAGTGGTTTCACACAAGTAACAAGTTAAACTGTAGTTTATCAGAGGAAACTAGGTATGTAGACAACTAAGAAGAGCTGTGATGACAGTGAACCTCAAACATTGGTCTCCAAAACACTCTTTATAGCATAGACTGAATTGAACTAGGTCAAATTACGGAGCAATTTACACCCCAGGGCATTATCAATAACAATAGGGTAATTGGTGTAATCTGAAAGGGGGGGGGGAATCAGGAAAGAAGATATTCAAAGAAAGCCCCCATTAAGAACAATCAGAGGAAATGTACGCATGCCCAGGACTGCCCCTCTGAGGAATAACATCATAGGCTCCACACTGCAGCAGAAAGAAAGGTCACTAAAATAGTCCAGCTAATCACTAAACAAATAAGCAAGCAAACAACAACACACCTCAAGGAGAGGGGAGGGGAAGTGATATTCAGAGCTGTTCCAATACGTTATCTAGATGTACAGTTTTCAACAAAACAAATTACAACCCATGAAAATGAATAGTAATGTATGACTCAGAAGAGCACCAAAACAATCTTGAAAAAGAAGAACAAGCTTGACAACCCATACATTCTGTTTTCAAAACCTACTTATAGGGTTACAGTAAGCAAGGCTTTGTGGTATTGCAGAAAAACTGACATACAGGTTGATGGAACTGAGAGAGACCAGAAACAAAAACTCTCACATTTATGGTCAACTTGATTACAAGAATGATGACAAAAAAAAAAAAAAAAAACATAAGAAGCATGCCTAGACCATTCAGTAGGTACAGAAAATGCGTTCCATCAAGTGGATCCTTGACAATTGGATATCCACATGCAAAAGAACGAAGATGGTTCCTTATCTCACTCCACATACAAAAGTTAAAATGGATTAGAGACCTAAACAGAAGTGCTAAAAATATAAAAATATTCTTCCTTCATGGAAGAAAGCATATAGCAGTAAATATGCATGACTTTGAATCTAGCAATGATATTACAATCTTACATGTGACCCAAAAAAGGAAAGCTAACCAAAAAACAAATAGGCAAATAGGACTTTATCAAAATTTTAAAGTCTTGCTCTTTATGGCATATCACCAAGAAAGTATATAGATAACCCACTGGAGGTAGAAAATATTTGCTCTACTGAAACCTGAAAAAAGGGCCCCTTATAAAATGAAAAGAAAATTAAGAACGTGAAAAGTGTAAAAAGCCTCTGAAAGGAAATAATTTTTTTTCATGGAAGTACAACATAGGTTAATTTGAAATCTGTACATATAAATGACAAGGTTTCTATTATGCTTCAGTAGAGAGAACTAGAAAAAGTAAAAAAAAATGCAGAAAGCTTTGACAAAAATGTGTTGTCTTAAAATAAAACCTTTTAATTTTAACCAATCTTATTGTGACATTTTGATTTCAAGGGAAATTTTTTTCAGCCACAGGAACCCAAGATACGTATCAGAGTGATAAAAAGCTTGGCTTTAGTGTTCTCAGTATGCCAAGAAAATTGGAAACATGTCAAAGTTAAGGACATTGGAGGATATCCAATGAGAAAAATAAAGCAAACTTTTCTCTGATTGTTTAAAAAAAAAAAAATAAAAGGGGCATCATATCTTTGCAGTTAGAAATGTTCTGTTTTTTTAAAAACTGATATGAGTGCATAATCTCATGAAGCAGTCAAAACTATAAATTATGTCCTGTGAAAATACTGTTTAAAATGGCAATTTGGATATGTAATAGGGAATTAATATGTGCTATGCAGGAATATTGCTAAACTGCAGATATTGTTACATACAGACACGTTGATAACTGACGTACCAATGAGAAAATTCTGGCAAAATAATGTGTATTTAAATTCCCTGCATGTAACTCCTCCATGGAAAGGAGGGTTCAAGGGGCACCTGGGTGGCTCAGCGATTAAGAGTCTGCCTTTGGCTCAGGTCATGACCCTGGGGTCCCGGAATCGAGTCCCACATCAGGCTCCCTGCATGGAGCCTGCTTCTCCCTCTGCCTGTGTCTCTGCCTCTCTCTCTCTCTGTGTTTCTCATGAATGAATAAATAAAATCTTAAAAAAAAAAAAAAAAAAGAAAGGAGGGTTCAATTCTAGGGTTGATTTGGTAATAAATCATAAGTTCTTATATCTAACCTATGTTTTATTGACTCTCCTGGTTTATAGAAAGTAGCCACAGATTCAGCTCACTTTTCTAACCACAATGTATCTACTTTGTGGAATTTCCAGTGATTGATTTTTTTTTTATTCTAGCCTCAATTCATAAATTATAACACACTAATAAATTAAAGCCATTTAATAAAGGAAATCATTCCAAATAGAAAGGATAGTAGGTTGAATATTGCAAAGGAAATGAAAAGGGTAAGAAACTAAAATATTGTTTAAATATTAAAAACTAAGATTTCACATCTACAAATGTAATTATACCACAATGTGGCTCTATAATATATTCTAGAAATTACATAACTACTTGGAATGTCATATGGCCTCCTGTTAACTCTAGTTTCAGAGGGAGGACCAAGGTGGCCCACTCACACACAGTGAAACAGGTGTAAGACTCACATGGCTGCTTTTCTCTCTTTTAAATTATGTATTTTTACATGTGATAAAGTTTCCTGTTCCATTACAGTTTCATGATACCAAGAATGACAATTGTATTTAGCAAACTTTATCATATGCTCATGCCTTTCACCTTGTAAAAAATCAAGTGGGTAAAGAATATGCTTTATTCTGTGGTCTATTTCCAATATCAACTCACCAGAAAAGTTATTCCATCATACATTGCGATAAATAATTTCACTGTATTCAATGTTTTGGGATAGAATTCATTGACTTTCCCAAACTACAATAACCTAAAATGTTTCTTAGATTCATATAAAGGGAAAACTGTCTATAAGAAAGAGGATTTTTTTTTAAAGATTGTATTTATTTATTCATGAGAGACACAGAAAGAGAGAGGCAGACATTTTTTGTTTTACTATTATAATCCGATTGCTACCATGTTCCATGCTACAGTAAAACTGTACAGTAAAACTGTTGACCTTTGATATATGTTTATATTAACTGCACTCACCTTTGATTATTTTTTCCTACTTTATGCTCTGCACACAAATATTTTCATAAAATAAATTGGGAAAAATGTGTTAACATACCACATTTCAATGACATTAGCAAGGAAGTCATTTGGTTGATTACAAATTGTCAATAACAATTTTCTGCTCTGATTCAAAAATGTAAATACCAAGAATGTTGCTGTATATGGTTAAGAAAGCTGTTGAAAAATTATTTATATGGATTTATTTTGATTTACTTTAAAAAGAGAATCAAATAAACATTTCATCAATTATTTTGTAGAGTTTTGCAACTCTAAAAAGCAAATACTGCTTTTTTAATTTTTGTGCAGATGGTGAGCCATCATGGGTATCTAAAAATCAAAACTAGTGACAGATACAAGGTCTCAACTTCCCATTCCTCAAAGACCATTGTAGGATGCTATATTCCTGATAGAATTCTAAGGTCAGGTAACCAAGGGATAAAGTGGCCTAGATATTACTTGGAAAATTTGTGCTTTCCATTCTTGGTAATGTTGGTCTAGAGGTCTTGGTTCCCAGAAAGATATTATTCACACCACAGGAAATAGGAAAATTCTCATTAAGTGTGGCTGCTGATAGATTACTTCAGGTCCTTTGTGCCAAGAGAATAACAAGCAAGGAAATGAGTTACCATATTAGATGAATTAACCTTGATTAACAAGGGGAGATGAGAATGCTGTTATATACTGGAAACAGGAAAGAATACATTTATATATATAAATGTAATAAATATAAAGTAATATACATATTACTTTGCATTAAGTATAATTGTGGGTTTTGGATTGAGCCACGTGTATATTTTATCATACTTAAATAAACACCCATGTATTCCGATTTCTTAAATGTAATAACATATCATTGGCACTTCTGGAGATTATTGATCATCTTATCATTACTAAATAAACTTAACTTGCTCAATGTTTATTATTCTTCCGTGTATTTCTTTTTCTTTTTTTTTTTTTTTCATTTTTGTAGCAGATTTCAAAAAAATAGCTCAGTTTCTGGTTTTCTTATACAGTACTATCTTTCATGGGCCTTGGTATTCACAAAAAGGATTTGGAAATATTCCTTTTTTTAATATTCTTTCTTCCTTTTTCTCTTTTTTTTGGTTTTTGAATGATCCTTTGAAAATGTCTTGAGATATAGTATTTCAGAAATAGCTTTTCCCTATTTTTTTCTTTTTCCATTTTTTCATATGGGAAGTGCACTGTTTGGATTTTATATGTCTTTCAGTACATGTATTTTATATTATCCTAAAAATTCATCCATTCCAACCAGATTTTCAAATTAATTTGCATAATGTTGAGTAAAGTGAGCTTCCTTTTATTAATATAAGCATTTAAGGCTACAGATTTATATTTAAGCATTACTTAACTGTTCTCCTTATATTTGAATATGGAATGCTTACATTCATTTAATCAAGGTCTTGTACAGCAACATGTTTGATTTCTTCCGTGACTTAAAAGTCATAGGCCTTTTTTAAACATATTTCATTTCAGGTTGGTAGGAATTTTTTCTAGGCAAACTAAGTAAGAACAAGAAAAACATTAGACTTCAAAGAAATTGTAGCACCTCGGCTGTGGATACAACATGCAAACATTATAGCTGTATTTGGAGATGGAGTTTCTAAGGAAGACTTAAGGTTAAATGAAGTCAAAAGGTGCAGCCTTGATCTAATAGAAGTAGTGACCTTGCAAGAAGCCATACCAGAGAGCTCTCCCTCTTTCTTTACACAAGCCCACAAAAAAGAAACCCTGTGAGCACACAGTAAGTGGGGGGTTGCCTATACGCTCAAAGGCACTTTGGAATGAAATCTGGTAAGGCACCTTGATCTTGGACTTTGCCGTCTCCAGAACTGTGAGAAATAATTGTCTATTGTTTAAGCAACCCAGTCTATGGCACTTTGTTACAGCAGCCCAAGTAGACTAATATAGTCCTTTATTGGATACAGGGATATAAGAAGAGGATGTGGGAATATCAGGGAGAAGAGAATACATAAAAAGGACAGACTTTTGATAGAGGAGGACTTTTGATAGAATGATTAAATAATGAATCCATTATCAACACCAAAAACATCCAAGTAATAATAAATTTATTTTTCATTGGTGTTCAATTTGCCAACATACAGAATAACACTCAGTGCTCATCCCATCAAGTGCCCCCCCTCAATGCCCGTCACCCATTCACCCCCACCCCCTGCCCTCCTCCCTTTCCACCACCCCTAGTTCGTTTCCCAGAGTTAGGAGTCTTCATGTTCTGTCTCCCTTTCTGATATTTCCTACCAATATATATAGCCAAATCAAACTCTAATTAAAAATATACCAAAAAAAAAAAAAAGAACTTTTGAAAACCTTTGTTTACAGAGCAAGGAGAATGCAGCCAGTAGATGGAATAAGGCTGCTAATCACTGATCTTGATATAAAGAGATTAGCCTGGGTTATCTAGATGTGATTAGTATAATCACAATGGTCCTCTAAATGTGAAAGAGGGAGGACAAAGAACTAGAATCTGAGAGACATTTTCAGACTCTGTGCTGTGGGCTTTGAAGATGGAAAATGTCCATGAGACAAAAAAGGCAGGTAGCCATGGGAAAGTGAAATAGGAAAGGGAATGAATTCCCCTCTGGAGTGTCCAGAAGGATCAAAGCCCGGCAGACTCTTAATTATAGCCCAATGAGACCCATTTTGGGACCTTCTAGAAACATAGGATAAATCTATGTTTTAAGCCACTGATGTGGTCATTTGTTACAGCAGGAATTGAATACAGACATTTGTTCAGAAAAGTATTTTTTGTAGGAATGGAGTTTGAGCCTCTCAACTCATTCAGTCAACTTCCCTTGGGTAAAGGCATTTGGTATTGAAATCCCACCTAAAATGGAAGGAGAAAATCAGTTTCAGCTTGGAGATAATCTGCCCCTTTAGCTGGACAGCGATTTCCCACTGCAGAAATGCAAATGTGGTCATGATTCTGAGATTTTTGAAGATTTGAGATTAAAAAAAAAAAATTCTTATTGAAATTAATGTCACCCATTCTAAAAAAAAAAAAAAAAAAATTAAGTAAAAACTGAGGAGAAAACATGAAGACACAGCTCTCCAAGAACATACAAATGGCCAATAAACACACAAAAAGGTGCTCAACATCACTAATAATCAGAGAAATGCAAATCAAAACCTCAATGAGACAGATATCACCTCAGACTCATCAGAATGGCTACAATCAAAAACACAAGAAACAAGTATTGGCAACTATGAGGAGAAAAACGAACCATTGTGCAGTGTTGGTGGGAATGCAGACTAGTGCAGCCAATCTGGAAAACAGTCTGGAGTTTACTTAAGAAATTAAAAATAGAATTTCCATATGATCCAGTTTTCCACAACTTGGTATTTACTCAAAGAATAAAAAACACTAAATGAAAGATACATGTACTCCTGTGTTTATAGTAGCATTATTTACAATAGCCAAAACATGGAAGCAACCCAAGTGTCCAATAGATGAGTGGATAAAGATGTGGGGGTTACACACACACACACACACACACACACTAGAATATTACTTAGCCATAAAAAATAATGAAATCTTGCCATTTGCAACAACACGGATGTATCTAGAGTGTATAATCCTAAGTGAAATAAATCAGTCAGAGAAAGACAAGCACCATATGATTTCATTCATATGTAAAATTTAAGAAACAACACAAATGAACAAAGAGGAAAAAAAAGGCAAACCAATAAACAGATTCTTAGCTCTAGAGAGTAAACTAAGAGTTACTGGAGGGGAGGTGGGTGGAGGAGGGGTGAAATAGGTGAAGGGCATTAAGAATACACTTATCATGATGAGCACTGAGTAATTCATAGGATTGTTGAATCATTAACTATGAATGTATACCTGAAACTAATATGACACTGTATGTTAATTATACTGGAATTTTAAAAAATAAATTAAGTTTTAAAAATAATGAATTCACTAAAGAAATTAAAAATTTATTTGCTCTTGAAAGTGTTCTATATCAATGTAAAACATGATGTATATACATATATATTAATGGGATACATATGTCCATTTATTAAATTAGAATGAAAATCTATGTATTTATTTTGTATGATTTTATTTAAAATAGCAATAGGATATATATCATTAATTTAAAAATTCTAGTTTGAAAAATTATTATCTTTGAAGGAGCAGATAAGATGGTGGAGTATTAGAAGGACCCTGAGTTTGCCTCTTCCCTCAAACACAGCTAAATAAATATCAAATTGTTCTCAATACCCAAGAAATCAAGCTGAGGACGGATAGGACAAACTACACAGGCTCAGGGAAAGAAGGTCACATCATGGAAGGTAGGAGATGCAGAACATGATTTGGGCATGGGTGCTGCAGGAGGGAGGGAGCCCTGGTCATAGAGAAAGGTGAGAGAGATGTGGGGGAGGAGAGGAGAGTGCACAAGGAAAAGTGCTCTTGTGGAGGAGGGCCGATAGCCCATAAGCAGAAGATGGTTCTGAGGATCCCCTGGAACACACTGGGAGACACAGTTTCCCCTTCTGGAGCACATCTGGGAGAGGTGGCATTGCCTCTCTGGGGATACAAAAGCCAACGTGCACCATTACTCTCCTCTACCCCACAACATAGGTGCAGAGACACTGTTGAGGGTGGCTAACTTGGACACTGTCTCTGAACAAGAAGATCCAACAGTTGTAAGTACTTATGCCCCAACTTGATAGCACCCAAATATATAAAACAATAACAAACATAAAATAATTCATTGATGATAATACAGTAATAGTAGAGGACTTTCACACCTCATTCACAGGAATGGACAAATCATTTAAGCAGGAAATCAAGAAGGAAACAATGGCTTTGTGAATAACAAACCGAACCAGATGGACTTAACAGATATATTCAGAACATTTTACCCTAGAGCAGAATACACATTCTGGGGGGTTTTTTGTTCGTTTGTTTGTTTTTACACATTCTGTTTGAGTGCACATGGGACATTCTCCAGAATTGATCACACACTGGGTCACAAATCAGGTCTCAAGAAGTACAAAACAACTGAGATCTTCCCATATTTTCTGACTACAACATTTATAAAACTTGAAGTTAACCGTAAGAAAAAATTTAGAAAGACCACAAATAATGGAGGTTAAAGAATAGGCTACTAAAGAATGAATGGGTCAACCTGGAAATTAAAGAAGAAAGAAAAATACATGGGAACAAATGAAAATGAAAAGACAATGGTCCAAAGCCATTGGGATGCAGCAAAAGTGGTTCTAAGAGGGAAGTATAGAGCAACACAGGCCTACCTCAAGAAGCAAGAAAAGTGTCAATACGCAATCTAACTTTACACCTAGAAAAAGAACAACAAATGAAGCCTAAAACCAACAGAAGAAAGGAAATAATAAAGATTAGAAAAGAAATAAATGATATAGAAACAAACAACAACAAAACAGTAGAACATATCAATGAAACCATGAGATAGTTCTTGAAAGAATTAATAAAATTGACAAACCGCTACTCAGAGTTATCAAAAAGAAAAGAGAAAGGATTCAAATAATTGAAATCACAAATGAGAGAGGAGAGGTCATAACCAACACCACAGTAATACAATTATAAGAGAGTATTTATTATAAATAATTATATGCCAACAAATTGGGCAATCTGGACAAAATGGATACATTTCTAGAAACATATAATCTACCAAAACTTAAACAGAAAGAAACAGCTAACTTGAACAGACTGATAATCAGCAAAGAAACTGAATTGGTGATCAAAAATCTCCCAATAAACAAAAGTCCAGACCCAGATAGCTTCTTAGGAGAATTCCACCAAACATTTACAGAAGCATTAATACCTATTCTTCTCAAACTATTCCAAAAAATACAAAAGGAAGGAAAACTTCCAAAGTCATTCCAAGAGGCCAGCATTACCTCAATTCCAAACCAGACAAAGATCCCATTGAAAAAGGTCATTACAGGTGGGATGCCTGGGTGGCTTAGTAGGTTAAGTGATCTTGATCTCAACTCAGGTCTTGATCTCAGGGTTGGGAGTTCAACCCCTATGTTGAAAAAAGAGAAGAGAGAAAGAGAGAGAATTACAGGCCAATACCCAAAGATACTGATTTGGAGGGATACACGCACCCCAATGTTTCTAGCAGCATTATCAACAATAGCCAAGTTATGGAAAGAGCCCAAATGCCCATTGACAGATGAATGGATAAAGAAGAGGTGGTCTACATAAACAATGGAATATTTCTCAGCCATAAAAAAAGAATGAAAACTTGTCATTTGCAATGACATGGATGGGGCCAGAGAGTATTATGCTAAGTGAAATAACTCAGATAAAAAATAAATTAATGAAAGAAAGAAAGAAAGAAAGAAAGAAAGAAAGAAAGAAAGAAAGAAAGAAAAAAGAAAGAAAGAAAGAAAGAAGAAAGAAAGAAAGAAAGAAAGAAAGAAAGAAAGAAAGAAAGAAAGAAAGAAAGAGAAAGAACTCAGATAAAGACAAATACCACAGGATTTCACTCGTGTGAAATTTAAGAAGCAAAACAGATGAACAGAGGAGAAAAAGAGAGAGAGAGAGAAAGGTAAACCATTGAGCAGACTCATAGAGAACAAGCAGGGCTGCTGGAGGGGAGGTGGGCAGGGGGGTGGGATAAATGTGTGATGGGGATCAAGGAGGCCACTTGTGATGGTGTTAGACATAAGTGATGAAACACTAAAATCAACTCCTAAAACTAATATTATACTGACTGTTAACCAACTGGAATCTAAATAAGAACTCAAAACTCAAAACTCAAAAAAAAAAAAAAAAGAAAAAATATATCATCATTGTAAAGTACTCTTTAAAAGTACTTTTGAAGTATTTTATTTCTTTTTTTTTTTGATTGAAGTATTTTATTTCTGATGCCTGTTACCTTACGTAGTTGATAATGCCTCCACGAACCCCTGAATATCATCACGAGCCTGTGTAAGTCCATATCCTCACGCCACTAATATAGCTGCTGTTGCTTTGATTGTGATGAGTGGATTGCTTGAACCATTTACTAGGATAAAATCCTAGATATTCCTACCAAATAAACAGCATAAAATAAATATAACCATAAGTCAAATCTGTGTTACACACACTTACCATGTGTGTCCATAGTAAACTACACTAATATAGCGGGATGAGTCACCCAACTACAGGGGAAGATGGTTCTTTCCACACACATGAGATGGAGCCTCTTAGATGTGTTACGAAAACTCTTTAATCCTCACACTCACCCTCAACACACAGTCTAGGTAGGTAACGCCCATCCATCCAAACAGGAAATCAACAGAGGGAGAGTGTGAAGGCCCTTGGAGGCAGGTATACACACGCACGTGCACACACAAAGGGAGACACAAAGGGAGACAAATGGAGAAAGAGAAAAGAGGAGACAGGAAGGGGGGGAGACAAAAGGGAAAAGAAAGGAGGAGTGGGTTTTTATGTGCATCATTAAGTTCTTCAGCTTTTCTAGTACCTCCTTCCATTCTTATTTGTCTCCTGGTGACGTAGTGTCACACACACACACACACACACACACACACACACACCCTTCCCTCCAAGTGAGAGCTAACCAATAGAGGTTCATGTGTTAGATCGTTCAAGGGAGCCCTTTCAGTCTAGTCAGTTATTACTTCAAATCCAATAGAAGTGATACCTGAAACTGGAATCTCAGCAATCAGGCCATATTGGAAGACCGTTCTGGAACGCACCAAAGATAGATTTTTTTTTTTTTTAATTTGGCAATATTGCTTGTCATGAGGTCTTCAGTCATTACACATGATATTTGTCAGTTTCTACCCCCGGGAAAAGCTTTCCACTACAGGTACAATTACTTTAACGTCACGTAAAGTACTTAGGGCTCTGTCTTAGATTGTCCACTCTTGGCAACAGGGAATCGGTACATATAGTCAACAAAATGAGAAACAGACGGTGACAACGTGCAATCAATAATTTCTTAAGACTCCAGGCATCAGTGCCAGGGGCACTGACAAGAGTTATTGTCCCTCAGGATCCTTAGAGCTTATGTCCCTAAGCTCAGCCCTGGGGAAAGAGCAACTACGTCACCAGGAGACAAATAAGAATGGAAGGAGGTACTAGAAAAGCTGAAGAACTTAATGGTGCACATAAAAACCCACCTCTCCTTTCTTTTCCCTTTCGTCTCCCCCCCTTCCTATCTCCTCTTTTCTCTCTCTCCCTTTGTCTCTTTTTCTCCAAAATAGGAACCTGTGGATGGACGTGCGTGCGCACACACACACACCCCACTGTCCCTATCTGCTCTCCACTGACAGTAAAATAAAGGAGGATAAGATTACTGTACTCCTACAAAGAGAACTCAGCCTCTCAAAACCCCAAATCCTCCCTTCTCAACATCTGCTTTCACTACTTCTTCCGTCAATTTATAATTGAACATAATTTTCTAAACATCATCAAGAATTAAACAGAATATTTTAAGCATCTTGTAAAGCAGAGACCATATGTATCCTGTTTAATTTTGTATTTCCAGCCCAGCGGGACACCTGTCGTGAGCTTGCAAAATGTTTGCTGTGTAAGTAGACTGTCCGGTGATCCTGAGCCCCAGCCACACCTTTACGGGGACCCTTGTAGATTGGTCTGCCCAGCTCCCTGACATCACCTGGATGAGGAGCAGTAACAGTTGTGCAGTCTGGCCCCAGGCTAAGAGTTGGAACCAGACTCCAACTCACCAAATGAACCCTCCTCTGAGTCACTTATTTTTGGAACTAAGAGATTCAAGAATCAATCTACTTTCTTGAAAGGAGAAAAAGGAAACCTGAAAGCTGGGAAACAAACAGTGGCTGCTTGCCTGTGAGGAGGGAAGTGAATGAAGCTGATGTGCAGAAAGCAGACTGCAAGAGAAGCCCCCTGTGGAGCCCCTTCCCGCTCCCAGCTCCCAGGCCCAGGCTCTGGTCCAACCCCAAATCCTCACTCGGTTCTGTGAGAGATGTCTGTATCCTTAAAATAAGCTCCCCTTTTATAAGATAACTCCAAAGGAGTTTTCTTTTTTTTTTTTTATGACCTAAAGAGTCTTAATTAATTCAGTCCCACTATCATTGGTGAAGTCTTTTCAAAATAAAAATGACAAGGCCCACCCCAAGAGATTCAGACTCAGCTTGAGACTCAGTGGGAATGGATGGGGATGCTGGCCTCTCTCACTGTGTTTTTAAAAGCTTCACAGATCATTTTGATGCGCAGCGAGGGTTGAAAACCCCTGAACTACACTACGTGTTATAGGAAAATGCAAAGGAAGAAGAGGACAGCAGCCCAGTACTGCAGGGATTTTGCGTTTCCCTAATTACACTGGGCATCGATATGTAAATAATACTTAGGCATGCTTTCCAAGGAATGTATCAAATGTATGAATTATGTTTAAAACTAGTGGATGAAAAAAAAAAACTAGTGGATGAATAGGGAGAGGAACAGGACATTGGAATTACTGCAGACCGTTTCCTTTGGAAAAGTGCATTTATCTCAGTTATAGGTACTTTTTAGCTCTATTAGAAAACTTTAACCTCTTAATAATGCAAAAAAAACAATAGTCATTTACGTTAAAATGACATAATTTGGCATTAAATGAAAGGTTCATGATGTTTAAATCATGCAAATAAATTGTAAATTAGGACTAGCTTCTTGAAACTTTAAGACCGTAAAACTGAAGTTTTTATTTGATTTATTGCCAGATGAACTCATCCTATGTAAATTCTGTATATCTGCTCCAAGTCATCTTCTCTGAATTACACGCCATTCATCATCCTGACATTACTAAAATAGCATAAACTCCTATTAATAAAGATAACGCATTTTAAATGTCACTGCTGATATTCCCTTTATATCACCATGTATGCGAAGAGGGGAGTCCTAAAAACTAGCAACGTGTAAATAACGTATGGGTCAACATACAAGTTGATCCCAGAGAAAAAACATAAATGCGTAATAATTTTTTTCCTTGAAAACAACATATTTATTTCTCATAACAGCTCTCCTGATATGAAGAAATACAGAGTTGGTGTTTACAAACCTAGAATCATACGGCGCTCTCCACACCTAAGCCACCCTCTTCCACTTATGCCTCTATTTAAGCATTCATTTATATTTTGTAGAACAAAAAACCCACACATCCCTTCTGGTTGGTAAGAAGACGCGACCTTCTAGCTTTCCCCCCATAACACATTGTGACACTGGCTACTGATAGCATTCATCACGCTTTTGTGGCTGTTCAATATTTTTGTTGAAATGTTATGATCAAAGCGTTTTCCCTTCCAAAAAGATGTTATTGCTATTTGTAAATTTCACTCCATAAAACCCAAATGGACAGTTAATTAACTAGTATTAGTTTAGGTGCTGGAAGGTACTTTTTCTAGATGACAAAGAATTACCACCTCCCAGGCTCTAGTTCTCAACCTTACAGGCACAGAAATGATAGGTTCATCTGCTGAGCATTTTTTCCAAGTTTATCAATCACATGCATCACAATTTCTCCAAACTACTTATTCAATTTTTGCCCCATTTTTTTGTTGCTGCTGTATTTTATTATTGATTTATAATAATTTTGTATTATAAATATTTGTCATAGGCATTGCCGATATTTTCCCCACTTCTTCATTTTTTCTTGATTTGGTATTTGCTTTTTAGTTGTCAGAAGTTTTAAATATTTCTGTCATTCAAACAAAGAAATATTTATCAAAAATAGGAAGCAGGACTAAAGTTGGCTATATCAGTGGGGGTTTGGTCAGTTATCTTTTTGCTTCTTGGCAGCACATATATAGTTGAACGTTCCTTTCTTGAAATTTTTTTCTTTGTTTTCCATAATAATATAGTTGTCTGGTTTCCCTCTTTCCCCTCTTGCCCCACTTTTCTATTTTCTTCACAATTCCGTCCTATTATCTGAACAATAAACATTGCCATTCCTTAAGATTTGGGGTCAGGATGCCTGCTGACATCATTTTGTACTCTCACCCTTGGATGCCTCAGCCACATTAATGAATTTAACTGCTGTGTATGGTTCATCGATTTACTCATCTCTTAATCTCCAACCTGAATCACTCATCTGAGCCCACGGATATTCAACTGTCTACTTGGTGCACCTACTTACGACCTCAAAGGTACCTGAAACTCAGCATGTGCAAAACTGCTCCTTCTTCCTTTCTCCCTCTCCAACATGATCCTCTTTCAATATGAACTAACTCAATGAATGCTGTCAACATGCACATGAAATTCAGAAAATTAGAAGCCATCTTTGCAATCTCAGTGCATCATGAAATGGAAATATAGTTATACCTCCAAGATTCATCTCTCTCTCTCTCTCTCTCTCTCTCTCTCTCTCTCTCTCTCTCTCCTCTTTCTTGTAAGCTATCATCAGCAATTACCTGGATCACTGTAAAAGCCAAAATCAGAAGTCAGTAAAGCTTTCTTTTCTTTTCTAAAATAAATATTTTAGGCTTTTTGAGCTTTGTGACTTCTGCTGCAACTATTAACCCTGAGGTTGTAGTGACTTTAGCAGCCACAGACAGTACACAGATGAGTGATCATAAAACGTGGTCCAATGAAACTTTATTTATGGACACTAGAATTTGAACTCCATATAATTTTCATCTGACATAAAATTTTATTCTTTCAAACACTTAAAATTTTCTTTTCAAACACTTAAAAATGCAAAAAAACAATTTTTAATTCATGAGCTGTAAATATTTATCAGGTTGAATTTGGCCCACAGATCCCTAGTTTGCTGATTCCAGTCTAAGTGGTCCTCTGTCTGCTACTTGCATGCCTTTTAAATTTATTTATAAAACTGAAGACAGAGGGATCTTGTCTGAATTTAAATCTGATATGTCAAACTCCTGCTCAGTGACTTTTCTCTGCCTTAAGGCAACTGTGAAACTTTCTGACATTGATCCAAGGCTCTTTAGGGTCATATTTCCACCTTTCTCTGTTCTTGTCTTACACAATCTTGAACATTCCATCTCATACTCAGTGCATTTCTCTCACTAATAATTTTTGACCAGTGCTTTTTATCAATGTAAGATAGAGACTCTGATTCTTAATTTTTACATCCTGCATCACCTATGGCATGATTACCAGGTGTATGTTACAAAAAGGGTAGTCAGAAAAAGCTCTCGTACAAACTGTTTATAGAAAATGAACTTCACATCTTTGCTGTCTTGAGTTACAATTACAAACAAAATACGTATTTTCTGGTTGTCAGATACTATGTGAAAATTGTGTGGTGTCAAATAATTGTAATCTTAAATACAGCTTCTAATTCTATTTCATGTACTTCAGAAAATCATGCTAAACACCTAACAATCATAGCTGAGTACTTTTAATAAGACCTTGTAGTGGAACTTACATAGAATCACTCATGATGTGTAACAAAACAAAAATGCTTATTACTCCAATTAAATGTTGCTTTCTACATGAATAATCTGTACTGGATGCCATTTTTCAAATCAGTTTATTTAAATGACTTTTGACAAGCTATTAAATAACCTCCATAAGCCAGTAAGTCAGAAATATGAGATTGTTATTATATCTGACACTTGACTCTGTTTGGTGCACCCTCGTACAATTTAATCAAAAGAAACTCGCCTTGCTTCTATACCTACGCTGACATTCAA
The DNA here is from genome assembly GCF_011100685.1 of Canis lupus familiaris. Lineage (NCBI taxonomy): Eukaryota > Metazoa > Chordata > Mammalia > Carnivora > Canidae > Canis > Canis lupus. The sequence continues at coordinate 28,775,737 of NC_049257.1, forward strand.
CAGTGCCAATTAGATGGGTTATCTATGCTAAAACTTATTAATATAATCAGCATATTCAGTGGTAGAGATATCAGTGGTTTTATAAAAATGAATCTCTACAGAGTAATAATAAAATGACATTTTGACTCTTCTTCTTGAGTCGCAATTCATTGTTCAAATTACAAAAAAAAAAAAAAATTAAGCCAGCTCTGGAAGTTATAAATTGTAGTTACTCACAATGGCCATTCAGTAGGCTAAAAAAGTATATTTATTATGAGACCTGGACAACTGAGGAGTAAGTTACCGTTGCCTAACATGATTTAAAGAAATATTTTAGAGCTCAAAGAACTAGTTATTTGACTTCAAGCAAGTCAATTAGCCTTCTTAGTCGAAGATATGCCACATGAAATGGACTAATAGTAGCAGCCTCATCATAGTTAAATAATAGTGCATGTAAACATTATCATACACATATGATGTATTATGAAGTTCACTTTCCCATAATCCACTTGTGTGGAAGATCAATCAGTCTGAGTTTCATCATCGAATTGTTCTAAAATATAATGAAGTATCTGACATAAGCTGACCAACACTGCTTTCAAAGTAGGTCTGCTCTATATATTTTAAACTGCCGAAGAACATACCTAGTTCCCCACACTCACAATCTGCTCTTGTTATCCCATAGCATTTATCATAAACTAGTGTACACCAATTTTTGTATGTTTCCTTTCCTTTTTCCTCAACTATATTCTAAGTACTGTGAGTGATGAGTACCAAAACATTTCCCTATACTGTGCAGGGTAGAGAACAATGTTTATCCCATCGGATGCACTTAGACACTATTTGTTGAATAAATGAACGTGTGAACTTTATATACTTTGACTCTCATGCCTTCATTACTTTATTTTAAAACCACTACAACCAACCTCTCCAGTTGCATATGGTCCCATTGACCCAAAAGACATTCCTCTAAGGCCAGTTTATTTCTCAATATTTGCCCATCTATTCTACATTTAATTTTAGTAATGTTAATGATTCAGTTATTATAAATCATTTCAAATGACTTTCCAAGAAAGCAATTGGTGTCTCATCTAATCCTGTGGGAGCATTTTTGTGAATCAATGACTGATTTTTTTTTTTTCTTGGAACTTTGCTCTATCAGGGAAATAGGTTGTCACAGTGTCTGCTGAATTCAACAAGCACAGATCATCCAATGAAAATCATTTATCCTAAATTATAGGATAAAATGACATGTTGGATTAATTATGACCACTCTTATTCTAAAGCATATGATGACTTTACCATTCATTTTCCTTCTCTCATTTCTGGAAACATGTATTTTGATTACTTTGAAATGACTGCTTAAGAGACGGCTATTTTAGAAGATTTAATAATACAAACTGTCACAGAAGAGTCCCAGAAGAAAAATTTTAAGTCTTAATTCACTTTTGTGGGAGGTATTCAGCAATAATTACATTAGACAAAAATTCACTCAGAAAATGTCTAAGTCTCCAAGTATATGACAGATTGACCATACGATACAGTTTGGGAGAGTGTCAATAAATTTCAAAGGTTCACTCCATTCAGATCATACACTAAACCACAAATCAGTGCCTTCTAAATAACTCAAAAGATAGCAAAATTCTCAAACTTCCAAAGGCCTTAATTATTTCCAAAGTAGGCCCAAAGGTATTTTAAAAAAAAATCTATGTACCTTCTAAATCTCTGTTCAGATAGGTAAAAATATTTAAATAAGATGAATATTTCTTTAAAAGATAAATAATAAGAAAGGGCAACTACAAAGAAAACCAATAATTCAGGCATTTAGTCTATTCTTGCACTAGAAATTCATTCAGGTTCTAAAACAAGAAAACTTTAGACAAATATCTCAGAATTTAACCCAGTATTATTTATTTTTAAATTATTGGATCAATAAGTAGGCATGACTACTAATACAACAAAATAGGACACTCTGCTTTACCCCATTTGCCTGTGTCTTGAGCACACCATATATATATATATGTACAAATATATTAAATATATATATATTAGTAATCTATTTTTTATTTCACATTTACATGTAAAATATGGATCCATTTTTATTTTACATTATATATATATATATATATATATATATATATATAAAGAGGGAGAGAGAGAGAGATTTGCTTCTATCTTGTACACACTTTTTAAGAGTTATTTATTTATGTTAGATAAAGAAAGAATGAGGGGAGCAGCAGGGAGGGTAAGAGAGAGATTCAAGCAGCCTCTGCCCTGAGCGTAGAACCTGTCACAGGGCACAATTTCACAGCCCTGAAATCACAACCTGAGCCAAAACCAAGAGTCAGTCACTTAACCCCCCAGGTATCCCTTGAATACATTTTTTAGCATGAGTGTATTTACTGCGATGGTTTGGGTAGCAAATAAATAGATTTCTAACTCAACTGGACAACAATGAAGAACATATAATGCTCTACATAGCAAAATATACCAACTCAAGTTTTGTTATTTCAACATTCAAGTACCCACGTTCTATGGTTTCCCTCAGCCATTCTCAGAGTGTTTTCTCTGCTAGTTTCCCTCAACGGCCACAGAACAGTTTCCACGGACCCAAGGGTCCCATGAAGATAGGACGACATGTAGGGAATAAGATATGTTTCTTACTGAAAGTAAGGAAATAATTCTTCAAAGCCAATGAGCACATCACCTCACATCTTAACTGTCCAGAAAAATGTCACATAACTACTCAAAAGTGCATTATTAGCAAAGGGAATGGGGTTATGCTAATTGGTTACATGAAATGCAGGGCCTTGAAAAGGTGTGGGTTAGCGGAACATAATGAGAGTTTGTATGAAAGAAATGGGGACTGAGGAAAGTCTGCTGAATATTACATGAGCATTCGACAATATCTATTATATTGATCAGTGATTTTCATTTATAAGTAAATATTTATTGAAAGCCCACCATGCTCCAGGCATTATGCATTAGGTATCAGAGATAAAAACCAAGAACAGGAAAAGTGAGATTTCTGCCTTCATAGTATCTGCCTATTAATTTAAAAAAAAATGTCAACATAATGAATAATAAAACTTAATATACTGTATGTTATTAGATAAAAGTAGATGAATATGAGAAATATTTTAAAGAGATGACTGGATTTGCTGAAGAACAGGATGTGGATGGTGAGAAAAGGTAGGGGGGGATCTGGGTGGATGCCTGCATTTCCTGAGACAGTGAAACATGCTGAGGACCGGTTATGTGGTAGAAGCATGAGGGTGTCAACAGTTCTGTTTTGGCTGTGTTGTTCTAGGCAGACATGACACATCCAAGTGAAAATGTTGAACACATGAACCTGGAGCTCCAAGGGGAATCTCTATGAAAAGATTACATATTCTATAAAATTACTTCTGTTCTCTGGATATTTCTTATGTTTACATTTTTTTAAAAAGAGAGTTTATAGTGAGAGTTTATAGTGAGAATGAAAAATGAAACAGCTACTTTGAAAGACATTTTGGCAGTTTTTTTTTACAAAGCTAAACATACTCTTACTGTACAATCTAGTAATTGTGCTCTTTGGCATTTATGAAAAGGAGCTAGAAAGTTATGTTCACATAAACACCTGCATGTGGATGTTTACAGATTTATTTATAATTGCATAAAGTCAGAAACAACCAGGATGTCTTTCAATAGGTGAATGAATAAACTGTGGGATATTCAGACAATGCAATACCGCCATTTAACAGTAGAAAGAAATGAGCTACTTAGCTGTGAAATGCCATGGAGGAACTCTGTATGTATATTATGCATAAATAAGAGAAGCCAATAGGAAATGGCTACATACTGTATGATTCCAACTACAGGTCATTTTGAAAAAGGCAAAAACGATGGAGGCAGTAAAAAGATCACTGATTCCCAGGACCACTGGAGCGGAGTGGGGAGGATGAATAGGTGCTGCACATATGTGGGGGGAAGGGACACTATTTTGTGTAATACAATAATAGTGGACACAGATCATTATACATTGGCCAAAGCCCATAGAATATACAACAGCAAGACTAAACCCTAATGTAAACCTGGGACTTCGGGTAATATTGAAGTGTCAATATAGATTCATTGGTTGTAACAAATATACCACATGAGCATGGCATGGTGATAGTTGGAGAGGCCGTGCATGTATGGAAGCAGTGGGTATTTGAAAACAGAGTATTTTCTGTTCAATTTTTGAACCTAAATAGTCCATGTGAGAAAAATGTATTTAAAAAAAAAAAGCAAGTTGCAGAAAGATATTTTTAAAAATAGACTTTCCAGGGAGAGATTCTATGATTTGAAATTATAAAAAGGAATTCTATCATCTAATATCCCACTGAAGTAAACCAAAACCAGTACTTAAAATTGAATACAGGAAGTGAAAATATGAAATACTGGTTAAAAATGTTATTTTCCAAAATGAGTTATCAGTAGATGTGTTCTCCTTTTAAAAAATTACAGGCATCAGAAGTTCATCAACCCTGCTTCCAGCAGATTTGCTCTTTTTTTTTTTTTCCTGTTTCCTAAGAGCCCTGGGGTCTTTATATAAATTGCTTTTGCAAAATCTGCAAAGCTAATTCCTTTTTTATTGACAGTCAATGAACCTGCTACTGAAACTTGCACAGTTTCTGAAGAGGGTGTGCCCTTTTCCTTGCAACAATGCATAACACTTGTTAATTATTTTACCATATCAGATCTCTGTTAGAAAGAGACAATTTAATGAACACTGATATATGATTTGTACCAAATAACTCAAGATTTAAAAATTAAATAAGAAAAGTAACTAAGAACTTAATTCCAGGAAGTTGAATACAAGTGACATATTCAATAAATGAGACATTTATCTGACACCTTGGTGGACAGGGCACCATACCACATGTTTTTTGACAATATACAATGATTAAAAAGGCACAAGCAATATAAAGACCATATGTATAAAAAAGAGGCAACATATAAGAAATTTATTTTGATCATGTTAATAAAATGCTCATATGGATTTCTGTGATATATCAAGCCATTTCTAATTGTTAGTCAACTTAACCTTCATGATTTTCACGAGGTAAATTATTTACACAACTAGGTCAAATGACTTCTTAAAGTCCTTCCATGTCATTGAAATATTTTAATACAATGGATTTACCATTACATCCTCTTCAATTCCATGAGATTCAAATTAATATATTTCACACAGGCATAAACACGACCTACCTTGTTTAGTAATAGGCCTTTGCTTAACATACATTTCCTTAAAAAATATCTACTAATTGCTGTTCCATGCTAGAGAGGAGTAATAACCTAGGTAAAATCTCCTCTGTTAAAACCTGAAAATTTAGAACATTATTTAAAAACTGTTTTCAGAGACTGGAAAAGAGGCAATTCAGAGCTGTGATTCCTGAGACAAGAGAAATAAATTAGAATAACCATAAGCTTACCACGGCATTCTACCCAAAGGCAATTTCCAACCCATGAAATCATGGAGGAGGAACCCAAATAAACTCTGGTGGCCTAGTTGAGTTAAGGAAATAGAAACTGCAGTTTGACCTACTTATGAAGGCCTAACAAGGTCAAGGGCTTAGGAGTAAGTTTCATGTATCCCTCCAGTAAGTCTACACTAAAGACGTGGCTTTGAAGGGATCAAAATAATCTACAATAACATAAATGCCTGTCCAAGAAAAGAGAAACACTCTTTAAAGGAAGACAACAAAATCCCTAAATTGAACACAGTAACTCACAAAATCCAACATATGGTAAAAAATTACTATGCATGTCCAAAAACAGAACAGTGTGACTTATCACCTGAGGAAAACTCAGCCAATAGCAACAGACTCAGGAATTACAGAGATGATTACACCAGCAGACAAGGGCATTCAAAAAAGGTATTTTAAATACATTCCTTATGCTCAAGAAGATAGAGACATAAAATAAACATGATAAGGAGAGAAATAGGAGTGAAAAAACGGAAATTCTAAAGATGAAAAATATATTATCTGAAATGAAATTGCCTCTGGATGAGATTAACACTGAAAAGGAAAGATTATTGACCTTGAGGGCATAATAACAATGATGAATAAAGGGGGGGGGGAAGCATCAGTGCCCTGGATTCTGATGTTTTTCATTTCCTATATTTCTTGTTTAAAGAAATACTATACAAAGAAAAATAAAAGTAACAATTAACAGACTTCTAATTGGAAACTATGCAAATCAGAAATCATGAAATTACATCATTATATGCAGAATTAAAAAAAAAAAAAAACTTGTCAACATAGAATTCTATATCCGCATTTAAAAAATGACCCTCAAGGGGCACCTGGGTGACTCAGTCAGTTAAGCATCTACCTTTGGCTCAGGTCATGGTCTCAGGGTCCTGGGATTGAGCCCACATCAGGCTCCCTACTCAGTGGGGAGCCTGCTTCTCCCTCTCCCTCTGCTGCTCCCCCTGCTTGTGCTCTCTCACTCTGTCAAATAAATAAAATCTTTTTTAAAAAAGACTCTCAAAAAAATAGCAAAATAAAAACTTACAGAAAAAATAAAAGCTGAGAGAATTTTCCACCAGCAGAGTCACACCACAAGAAATGTTACTAAATTCTTTGAAAGAATAAAAATGATTACGGACAGAATCTATGATTTTATGCAAAGAATGAAAATCACAAGACACAGTAAACATGTTGGTAAATATAAAAGATTACATTTTCACTTTTAATTTCTTCAAAGAAAACTTGTGTGTACATCAAAAATTTTAAAAATCTTATGTAGGGTTTATAATATATGTACAAGTAGAATGTGTAACAAAAACAGCATCGGTTACAAATGAGGAATGAAATGGAAACATGCGGCCTAAGAATATCACATTCATAAAGTCGTGGAAGCTTTTTGAAGGTAAACTTAGATATGATAAAGTTGTACGTAATAAACCCAACAGCAACCACTACAGAAATAAAACAAGGATATATAGTCACTAAGCCAAAAATGGAGATAACATGGTAGGCACAAAATTGCTTCATTAATCCAAAAGAAAGCAGAAGAAACAGAAAAACAAATACAGAAAAGAGAGTACAAATAGAAAACAAATAGCATAACAGTAAATATAAATATTTACTCAAAATTAAATATTTACTCAAAATACTGATAACATACAGAAATGCTCTGAATATTCAAGAGACATAAATTCTTCGGGTTGATTTTTAAAAAGCAAGATCCAACTATATTGTGTAAGAACTTTACTTTAAAAACCAAGACCCATTAAAAGTAAAAGGATGGAAAAAGATATCATGGCAAAACCCACCAAAAAAAAAAAAGTGTACATAGTAATACAAGACAAATTAGGTTTTAGAACAGGGAATATTACCAGGAATAAAGGTGGGCATTTCATAATGATGAAGGGGTCAATTCAAGAGGAAGATGAAACAGTTCTAAATATGCATGAGCCCAATAAAGAACTTCAAAATACATAAAGAAAATCCAAACAGAGCCTAAAAAACAGAAACAGCCAAATCTACAATTGCTGTAGTCTGAATGGAGGCAAGTAAAACCTGGCTTTATGTAATGTTTTAAATTTATTAAAACAGTTGATATAGGTACTACAACAGGTTATCAATCATTCATTTACTCATAATACTATATGCCAGGGAATTTTAGAGGCTGTAGACATAAAAACAACCAAAATATAATCTTTCTTCTCAGGGCATATCCCACATAATGAAGCAGCTTACAGTCATGTGGTAGGAGATATCATTTTGCAAATATTTAGGTAGACCCAAGACCAAACCAAATGCTAAGTTCAGTAAAGTTACCTTTTCTCCTAAGTTTCATTATGAAAAATGTCAAATACAGAAAAGCTAAAAAAAATTCCTAAATAGCTTCAAAATAGACTTTAAAATATTAACATTTTCCAGTATTTTAAAATCCTTCCAGCTATTCTCCTCATTCATTTGAAAGTACATTTCAGATATCAAAATATCTCTAAATAATTTATCTCCTATAAAAGTTATAGTAAAACACCCTATCCAAAAAAATACTTATTTAACCACCAACATCTGATAAATTCAATCCATTCTCTAATTCTCTAATTTTCTCTCAAATTTCTTCAGTTATTTTTATGAAATAGGATCAAATCAACTTTCAAGCATTGATTGCATTTGTCGTTATATTCTCGTCTTTTTTTTTTTTTTAATTTGATAAAGTCCCAGCACTGCACACACACAGATACATACACCCTTTTTTCAAGGCTGTTATCTTTTCAAAGAGTGTATCAGATGGAAAAATAAAACAATTTATTAACAACTTTGATTCCTTTCTTCATTGAAAAACCATCAAGGACTGGAGGAGTGTAGGGCCTTATGAGTAGGGGAGGACTCTTGTTGAGAGATTTTGGGCAACAGAAAGCTTGATGGGTCTTAGAAGCTGCAACACCAAAACAGGACATAACTGGCTAGGAAGTTAGGGATTTCTCCGTAAGGCCAGCAGGTCCTGCTGTCTGGGGTAAGGCAAACTAGTTAAAGCTGAGTTGGAGGACAGTCGTTGGTGTCTGTTAGGTTTTCTTCACAGTGAGGTATTCCCCTTAAGAGCAGCTGACTCAGGTTTCGACCTGGGAGAGCTGAGCCACTGGGTGAACTCCATTTCAGGGATCCCAATACCTGGATTACCTATATGAAGCACAAACCATTCTTTCTATGACTGCTCAGGATGTTGTTTGCTGTGTTCTTCTATTTTTTATTTTCTCTGAAGTTTTTGTATGAAATCTTGCTTTTGCCTCGATTCAGGATAACTTTTTTCTGTATAAATGTCCCGTCGGTGATGCGAGATACTTCCTATTGAGAGAATCTGGGGGCACAGCATCAGTCACAAGATGCTATCAATGGTGCTAGATCTGATTTTACTTTTCAATCCCCTAGTTCCTGAGTTTTGCCTGTGGATTATATTGCCTCTCCTAAAATACTAGGTGACTCAATGTTCTCTTGTTTTCTTTTGTTGTTGTATGTAATCTTATGCTTAGGAAGGGCTCTCTTATCACTCATAAAACACTTGTGATGGACTTGTTCAATTATGCCTTATCTTTAAAGGTAAGATGGAAAGCATAGCGTCTTATCAAAGCCAATTTAAGATCATCGAGCTAATGGGAGTGCTGAGAATATAGCTTTGGAAGTTCTCCCATAAACCACAGTTTTCCCCAGTTAAACTTCAACGTGATGCTGCTTTAGGTAACTGTTGCTACTGATGCAGGCAGATAGAAGCAAATGCTCCATCGGTGATTATTTAAGGGTTTTTATTTTTATGTTGTATAAATAATCATAGAGAACTCTAAATGCCCCAGGTATTATTTACTAAGTCCACAAAATTAGGTTCATGTCTATAGTAAAAGAATTTGATTGCTTTTTAATCACTGTCTTCTGAAATAGAAACCAGCTGCCCCCACAAAGGTTTCCCAACCTCCCCCACACCATCTCACAAATGCTTAGGTATAATGCAGCGCTTTTCAGGTTTTTGTGTTCCAGGTCCTGCTTGATGTCCGTTCCTGGAGGGCCCTGGAGGGAGGCACTCTGCCCTCTTCACTGCTCCTACACTGTGTGAAGGGATACCCACCTGCCAGCCAGGTGTACTCAACGCCCTGACACTCCTAAGTCACCACAGGATACACCAGTTCTCGCTGCACAACCAACCGTGCTGTGATGCCTGAACCAACATCAAGTGCTCCCCTCCCAAACTCTGTGGCTTGGTCTCTGAAGTCACAGTGTGTATACAGTGACGCATATTTATTCAGGCTTCTAATTTTATCCTGTTCTTAGACCAACCAATTTTATTTATCCCATTCTTAGACCAACTTCCTAAAACTAAGCAGGGAAATAAAATAACACTGCCCTGCGTTTTTGGTTCTTTCCTATCCCTCTAGTATGTGCACATCCATCCAATATTTTTGACTTAAGGTATCATAATTGCGAACCGATGCCTAGGATTTCACCAACCTCAGGGTCAATTTCAGTTCATCACAGGATTTCAAGATAGGTCCATCTGGATTCAAAAACAAGTTAAGCCACTTATTTACTATGACCTTGGGCAAGTTCCTTAACTTTTTCGAGTCTCAATTCATCTCGAGAAAAAATGGAAATATTACGCCTCATATAGCTGAGGCTTAATTAAAATAATGCACATAAATCACTTAGCTTAGTACCAGGCACATGAAATACGGCAGTAAATATTACTAATTGCTTACTCCGACAGTGAAACCACCCCCACCCATAAAATTTCCTCCAGTTAATTCGTGACTCATCCAGAACAGTTTCATATGTCTTCAGGTACAAGGATATGTTTTATTTTTGTTTTTCACATTCTAGATATCCTATAATACCTAATTCTAAGCAAATTAAATTTTGGCTAGAACTGAGAAGAGCGCTCAATTTCTTAAAAACCAATCTCCCACTGATATGTTATTTCCAGCCCCATTTAGGAAGAAAGACCTAAGCAATTGAGCATAATATTATAGATATACTTTTGTGGTTTCCAGCAAGGTCTCAAAGTTGTCAATCATGGTCTGGTACATCAGCAAGCGGCTCTCCAGAGACATTACACAAGGCAAATCTTTTAATATTTTATCAGGTGCTGTTGATAGGAGGCACTTCAGCTTAGTGAGTCTTTTTATTACTTCCTTTCATTTATTCTTGAGACGCTTTTATCTCTGTTTATTGATTGCTACCTTTTAAATTTTTATTTAACACCGGTAAGCAGAGATATGATTAATAAATTTGATTACATGTTTTTCAGGAGAAAATTACTCTAAACGTGCTTTCACAAATCTAATTGATCTTCTCATAGATAGTTTTGTATGTATTTGTATCTATTCTTTGGTTATGCTGGTTCTCTAGAGACTGATATTCAGGTAAGAAAAAAAAAAAGCAGGATTGTAACTAAAAAGAAGTGCCACAAAACTTGGAAAATTCTTTTAGGTTGTTTTCAGCAGAGCAATACACAAGGGGGCACATGCCAGGGATCAATCATAAACCTCAAGAAAAAAATGACAACTACAAATATATACACAGAGAATATTTATTCTCAAAAATGACTGAAATGCTGTTGTGTTTCTTCCTCCTAGTGTGGGACCCCAAATAACATCCAACTGTCACAAGAGAAATTTGCTAAGCAGGCGGAAAAAATTATTCAAAAGCCTCTTTTAGCTTACTCACAGTCAGAAACTTGCTGATTCCAATCTTTCCCATTTTAGCAGCTGCAAAAGGAACAAAGTGAGAAACAGCAGAGCCAACAGAAGTTCATTAGACTCAATATATACCCTCATGAAGCTCATTATGGAGATGTCATTGCTGAGGATATCATGGCATATTTCAAAAGACTGCTGGGTTAGCAGGCTTTACCACAGTGCTCTCCAGAGCCCCATTAATCCTACGCTGACCAGTGGTATTTCTTAGATGAGGTGGGATGGAACCAAAGGATCCGCTATTTTATTATTATTGTTTCTTTGCGTAAATCAGAAGAACCAGGCAATTCTCCCAAGCATATGAAACTGGGGAACTTCGGACTGCTCTTGCCCATAAGAATGACTGCTCACAGAACCCGAGGAAGAGGAAGAGAAAATAAAGTGAAGGTCAACTCTGTGTTAAGCCTTTGGGAAGAAACAACCTCACTAAAGTTGATTTTTCCACACCTTCTCTCAAGATGAGGGTAGTAATATCTAAAAGGTCAAGGTGCTGGTATGACCCTAGGGAGAGACAGTCCAAGGAAGCCACTTACTTGATTTGCTTCCAGAATCCACTGAAGCCGATGAGGGAAAAAGAGACCTCAAGCTGATAGAATTTTCTAATCCAGGTAACTAGTGTAAAATAATTCATTTTTAGGAGCATTTTTTTGTACTTATACCATACCCCTCTGAAACTTTTTGAATCACAAACTGTCAAGTAGAGCCAGGGATTAGGGGTCCTAGCCAACTCTCCCTCTTATCAAGAGGTGTTAACATATAGGAAATGGGAGTGTGTGGCTGAAAAGCATATAGAGAAAGAGACTGTCTTAGTCTGAAACACTGGTTCTCAATCCATCAACCGTGGCTGCACATTAGAAGCGCCTGGAAATATTTTTAAAAATGATGATACCCAGCCCACACGCCAGGCCAACTTGATCCAAATGTTTCGAGGGTGGACTTGGTTCTTTTAAAGTTCCCTCAGTTAAATAAAATGAGCAATGAAAGATGAGAACAGTTGCTCAAATATATACCCTTCCCTTCAGGGCAGTATTAATCTATTTTTCATCCTTGAATCCATTTATAAATCCATGCACACAAATATACATAAATTCCTTATTGTTGTCAACTATTTATCACTGTGTGGTTAAAAATAATTTGCATGTGACATCTCCATGTGCTCTACACACACATGCACGTTCTCATATGGCCCATTTACCCTTACTCCACCAGGAAACTGGGGTAGGCTTAGATTTGTTAAACTTTCCAAATAGACATAAACTACATCTCTTCCAGTTACATTTTTTTCAGTTGCCTCTGTCTCTTTTAAGTAAGAGACATTAAGAGTATTGAGTCTTTCAGTACTTCCCTCACCACCAATCCCTTCTTTCAAGGCAATACCTAGGGATCTCTGCAAGGAGATGTTTATAGATCTTCCTTCTCCTGAGAAAGGAGTTCTCCTCCAGGGGTTTCAGAAATCTCTAAGGTGGCTGCTCAGCAGCATCAGTCCTGGCTCTCTGACCTCAGTGCCTCTTATGGTGTAGATGGTTTTATAATTCTATTGGGTACTTGTGACTAGGCCATAAAGTCCAGACCTTACAAACACATCAGAAATTCTCCCATCTTCTGGCTCTTGACTTCCTTCTTCCCATGGGTTTTCTTAACACTCTTAAATCTTCTCATGATTCATGGAATCTCAGCTGTATTCTATGAGCCATCTCTCTGACTCCAAACCCCCTTTTCTCAGCCTCTTAGAAATGATTGTTAAGTGCCTTGCTAAACTCAGAACCTCACTAAGTCTTGAGAGTTTTCTCAGAAGTTGGTCAGTTTATTTCATCTGTCTGAGAAGACAGTCTACCCATAAGATCCAAGTGAGAAGGAGTCACTTAAGTGAAGATTTGGAGAAAGTGCATACTAGAGAGGAAATCCAAATGCTTGAGTTGAAAAAAATGTGGCCTGTCATAGGACAAGAATGACAGGTAGATCCTAGCAAACCAGGAGGGAAAAGTGGTAGGACATGGCAGGACAGAGACAAGCTATAGCCAGACCATGGAGGGAGCACTGTAGACAAAGCAAGAAGTTTGCATGTCACTGTAAGTACAATAGAAAGCCAAGAGGGGGATCCCTGGGTGGCGCAGCGGTTTGGCGCCTGCCTTTGGCCCAGGGCGCGATCCTGGAGACCCGGGATCGAATCCCACATCAGGCTCCCGGTGCATGGAGCCTGCTTCTCCCTCTGCCTATGTCTCTGTGCCCCTCTCTCTCTGTGACTATCATAAATAAATAAAAAAAAAAATTTAAAAAAAAAAAAAAAAAAAAAAAAAAAAGAAAGCCAAGAGGATTTCTGTTGAGAGATGATATGCTCTGATTTAATCTTAAAAGATAATTCAACCTCCTTCAAAAGAACATAAGTTACAGAAAAGTAGATTCTAGATTCCAGAAGCAAGAACCAAAGTAGGAAAAAATAGGCCAGTACAATTGTCTATGTAAGACAGGAGTATGGCTTAGACAAAGGTGGCCGCAAGGGAGATTAATAGACATCAACAGATCAAGGAAACATCTTGAAGAAAAGTTGAATCTGCTGATATATTGCATTCATGTGTGTAAGAAAAAGACTATTGCCAAATTCTGGCTTGGACAACAATAACGGTGTTATTCTCATCTGTACATTTTATATTTGAATATATTTTTATATTTTATATAAAATATATATTTTATATTTGAATGCATGAGATCCAAGCTTAGGTATCAAATAGGTAGTTACATGCATCAGCCTTGAACTCAACAGATACTGATTTGGGAGTTACTGACATGGAAAAGACCCTTAAAGCCATGAGACTGATCGACATCATGCAGGCAACAAGAAATAAGCTCTAGGGAACTGAACGTTTAGGGAGCAGGCAGGAAGAGAAGAGAAACGTAAGTCAAACAAAGATAGAGGAAGTCCAGGGAGGTGTGTGTGCATCAGAAGAGAAGAGGAAATAGGGTTGTCCCAGGGGTAAGAGGAAACCACTGGGGCACACTGCAGAATTCCAGAGGCCAACTTGTGTGAGACAATGTCCCTGTGGAGGACGAGGGGTGGCCCCACCTCGGCTGTTGGTGCAGGGGCATTAAGGGAGCATCCTTGCAAAGGGCTGACTTGGTGCCACTTACCTGAGCCTGAGCAGGATAAGGCAGGCATCTATGCGGGGGGTAAGGGGGGCAGTGGTGGCAACAGGAGACTGGATACATACAAAAGGATTGACCGCACAGGTAGAGATATTAAAGCTGGTGAGAGTCCGGTTCCTCACCCAGAGAGAGGCATATAGAAAGGAAGGAAATGAGGAGTCCTGAGTGTTGCAACAGAATGGAAGGTATTGACGTTAATTCATGGAATTTAATATATACAGAGCCAGAGAGACAGGGACAAGGACAGAAAGACAAAGAAATAAAGATACAGACGTACGTGTAAAAGCACAGCATTGGATAGATATGAATGTACGTGTGTGCACGTGTGCACACACACGTCCCTCCGCAGCACTGCCTACCGAGCAGGCCCGGGGTCGCTGGCACTCCGGCACTCGGGGGCACCGCCCTGCGAAGGGCTTCTGGATCTTGGCTTCTCAACACATCATCACTGAAAGAGTTTGAGGACCTTTGGAGAAATTGCTGACTGGATTTAGGAAAAGTCGAAAACGGGCCTGGAAAATCTCACCGTGCCAGAAGTGAAGGGCTGAAAGAGTGATTCAGACATGGCAAAGGACACAGAAGCCAGACTGCAGAGGCTCCTTTTGCTAAATGTGGGATGATGTGGACATCAAAGTGACTTACTAAACCAATGAATGAATGAATGAATCAAAAATACAGTAAAAAATGAAATGTTGACCCAGTCTCAGGGTCTCTCTCCAAGAAGTCCTTCTGCATCACAAAACAAAACTGAAGAGCTTTACAGGGTAGTGGCCTGGCAGACAGGACCTTAAATACCCAATCAAGTTAACACTACCTGTAATGGGACAAATCAAAATCATGTGCCCTCCGATTGGGATACAGCCTGATTTCTATGACATTCCTTCTCAATGTACCTAACCAGAAACTAATTGATAAGAAACATTAGACTCCCCCAAATTCAGGGGATAGTCTACAAAATAACGGACCTACTATCTCCAAAAGCGTCTAAGTTGTGAAAGTCAAGGAAATGGACACTCTCAGAACTTTTCAGAACTTCCCAGGCTATTGATACAGGATGAGATAATGAATTTTATAGACTCCACAAAATGCTGCAGATCAGATAAGCACCTTTTATTATTTTAGCATAATGCCCGTGTTTTTATGTGTGTGAATTAGAATACTTCGTTCACAATCTAATTTTTTAAATTAACGAATTACACGACTACAACCATCAAAGCAACCATCGAAGCTAAATTGAAGAGCTTTGTTTTAGAAACACAGGCAATTTTTTCCCTTTACTTTTATTTTTTACTTTTAAAAAAAGTGAAACTAGAATGTTATAACTACTTTTCCTACTACTAACAGTGAGTCAGCTCTTGTTTTCACACGGCGAAAGTAATCTATGTTAAAAACCCAATACAATGTTTAATCCCATTACTGTCTAAAGCACAGTTTGTACAATTATCTCTGAATCTGTAACCAGAGCTAATTTAACTTTTGAAAGAATATTTCCATCAAAATTTATTTTTTTACTCAGTTAGAATTAGCAACTTGGACTTTCCTCAATCGAAAAGTAAGAGAGTAGCTGCTAACGACATCAGTGCTTCGAATTTGTACCTTGGCAGTCATCGAATTATTCCCATATAGTTCATTGACTAATTTTTAGCCAAACAAAACAAAACAAAACAGGATTTATAGCCTTTGTCAGGTCTGTTATATTGTTCTTATATTAAAAAGTGAGAACGGTTTTCAAAGTGATGAATGACATGAGCATGACCAATTATTTGTCATCACACAAGATAAGCTGATAGTATTCAATGTCTTCACTTGGCTCTACTGGACCATATATAACCTCTTTGGGTTGTCTTATAGAGCACCTAAAAGCATTTTAGCCCTCTGGTTCAGGCAACCTATATGTCAAGCAGAAAAAATAAAACCACCGTTCTCAGGTTTGTGTTTCCCTGGAGGAAGAAAACAGTTTGATGCAATTTGTCAAAAGCCAGAGTGGTACTTTAATGGACAATTTACTTTAAATGGCTGCAGTTATTGCAGAACAAAGGCCCATAGCTCGAGATAAAAAATTCTTTCCAATTGGTTTTACTCAGATAGATTTAATTCCCTAAGATTAACTAAGGGTATCTAACCTTTCATACTCCTTGTCTACCTAAAAGCAATAAAAGTCATAGTAAAAACTTCTGAGTTTCTGGGGTTTCTTCATCTTTAATATGTGAAATGCAATCAGTTCCCTAAATCTCGCGTTCTGTTCAGACACCTGAGATGAGAAATGAATCAATAAAAATGATAACAACAACAACAACAACAAAAACCAAACTTCCCAAACTCAAAAGTTCTTGGGGAGAATTTTCTTAAAATTGTATTAATAGATTCATATGAAAAAATATATATATATACATATACCTTCAACAACAAAAACCAAACTTCCCAAACTCAAAAGTTCTTGGGGAGAATTTTCTTAAAATTTTATTAATAGATTCATATGAAAATATATATATATATACATATACCTTTTGCATTATAATGAAATTATCAAATAAGAACAAATTGCAAATTTTAACATAAAATTTAAGAATATTTCTATTTTATCTTATGTGCAAATTTACAAACTACTATAATTTGTTTCATAATGGTTATGGCAGGGAATTTAAGAAATAGCCAAGTGTGTAGGGCTGATGCTGACCAGAGTCACAGACTCAGTTTCCATAGTGTGAATTGCTGTTAGAAAAGTGGCCAGATGCCCCCCAGATGGTGAGAACAAGAAAAAATGAAGAGGTTCAACACAGGGGTTTGATATAATCTCCTAGAACAATTTGAAATTTCTGTCTTTCCGGTCATGTCTCTCCACGCATAATTAGCCCTTTATATGAAAGCTCTCTCACGAGAAGAACACTCCAGGAGACACAAATCAGCACTGGCGTTCTCCATCCCAGTCCCCATTAATTCACTGGTGCTTGTAAGGACCTACTGGGAAAATGAGAGTTAAGTAGACTTGATAGGCTAATGTTACAGCTCACATGAATACTGTGTATGCTATTTTCACGTAAAATGAATGTACACTTTAATACCCACGTACAAAATGATAATTAAAAGACAACTTGTGAAGGACTAAAAAGCAAAATTTTATATCCATCGCCAACTTCTGTACTCTACATAACAACACATTAGAACTTACAGTTCATGGTTTTATTTGTCCATACATCCTGCAGGTAAATGAACGCCTCGATGACATTAACCTTAAAATGTAAACTTTCTCCTCTTTAAGGGGAACTCTACTCCATTTAGGAAGGAATGAACTATCGATGCACACAATATGGGTGAATCCCAAAATATTTTTTGAAGAAACCAGACAAAAAGAGTACACATAGTGTATGATTCCATTGACATAAAATCTCAGAAAATGCAAACTAATCTGACAAATACTGACAAATCAGATGAGTGGGTGCACAGGAAAGCAGAGGAGGAACAGAGAGGTGTAGGCGGGAGGGGTTGTAGAGCATATGAGGAGATTGTGGGGTGATCATTATCTTAACTGTTGAGTATTGGCTTCACTGGTGTATACATATGTCAGGTTTATTAAATTGTACTCTCGACCTCTGGGCAGTGTTTCGTGTACCAGTTATCCTTCAATAAAGCTGTGAAATTAAAAAAAAGAACTTTACCAAAAAAATTTTAGTCCTCTACATTAATAATAATGTGTCAATATTGGTTCACCAATTATAACAAATTGATTTACAAACTGTTGTCACTAATGTAAGATATTATTAACAAAGAAAACTGAGACCTGGATGAGGGAAAAGAGGGCACATGGGAACTTTGTACTTCCTGCTCAATATTCCTGCAAATCTAAAGCTGCTCTAAAAAAAATTTTGTTAATTCTCTAAATGCATGGCTAAAGCTTGAGGGAGAACAATTATGACAAGTATCTGGATTTTAGAATTGTAACTGAGGGATTTCATATAAAGGATAGAAAATATACAATAGACTTCAACAGTCACATATCACTTCCCC
Organism: Canis lupus familiaris; assembly: GCF_011100685.1. Classification (NCBI taxonomy): domain Eukaryota; kingdom Metazoa; phylum Chordata; class Mammalia; order Carnivora; family Canidae; genus Canis; species Canis lupus. The sequence goes on from NC_049257.1 coordinate 28,794,092, forward strand.
TGTTTTCTGTAAGAACAAAAATTTTTGTACTGGAACCCTTGTGAAGCTATATTTATTGGTAACCATCATTTCAATATATTTATCTTTTTCTCCACATTATTCTTCAGGTACAAAGGAATAATGACTTTTTAAGTCTTTTATGTTCTGAATCGGTTTCATCTGAACAATGGGTAATGATATGAAAAACATCTGATTGATCCTGGCCTCTGATGCTCAGGATTCCATTCACTCTCTGAAATTAAGACACTGTGCTTCTCATGCTGTATGGTTGTCAATTCATGCATGAACACGTATTTACATATCTGACTCCTCAGCACCGTATTTTTATAAAAACTGAAGATATATATAGAGAGAAGCCTCGCCTCATTCTGATGGGCTGCCATAGTGAGGACCTGAAGAAAACAAAAATGAATACACTAAGTCCCTATAAAAAGATGATGATGTTGAAATAAAATGTCCTATACGTTGCAATGCTGTCTTCACCTGACCCTAAAAGGATCATTACCCTAAAAGGATCATAAATGACCCCATGTTGACTTAAAATGTAATATCACTCTAAATGTACTGAGTTTAATCCTATGTGAAATTTACAGACCAATAGATCAAAGACCAATAGAGCCAGCAAAGTAAAAAGTGTTCACCTGTATTTTTAATATTACATCGTCACAAAAATGCCTAAGTCTGGGTCAACTCCAGCAGTCAGCTTCTCCTGCAGCTATTTCTACTACTTTCTTCCCCAGCCTCACTGAGGTATAATTGACAAGGAAAAATGGTATATATTGAAACTGTACGACATAATGGTTTGATAGAGGTTTAAATTGCAAAAAAAATAAATAAATAAATTGCAAAACGATTACGACAACCCATTTAATTCACTCATCCATCACCTTACAAAGTTACTTTTTTTTTCCCTTTTTGGTGTGGTGAGAATACTTGCGATCTACTTTCTTAGCAAATTTCCAGCATACAACACAGTAGTAGTATACCTCCCCAAAGCTCTATTAGGAGCAGAATCTCGGCCCTAGAGAAACGTAGTGACCTAGCCCTCATTTGACTTTGTTTTCTATTACTCCTCTCAAATGCAGCTTCTTGAATCAAGACCAAAGTAAATTTACTGCCCTGTAAATGTTCTAATTACCAGAGTGAGACAATATGTTTTTCAAGCAGCAGTTTTGACCATGCCCACTAGACACACTCCATACACATACATGTCTGCAAGAGGAAATTAAACTATGTCTACGGGTGTGGAGAAATAGTTCATTCGGCAAAACTATTTTATAACACAATCATTATGCAGATACTTTCAATCTGCAGCCTCCTATTATTTATTCGGCCGTGAACATCACTTTTAACTTGTAGTTCACCAACATTTAGCAAATTAGCATTTACTGCTAAGTTCCACGCACTGTGATATTGGGGGAACACAGCAAAGAGTGAAAGAAGACATACTTACATGGAGCTTACAGCATATTGAAGGAAGTATAAGATTTAAAAGATTGTAATACCAAAAACAAATGGCTTTGAGGCTGTACGTGCAGAGGGCTAGGCAAGCCCATGTAGGAAAGAGCAGAAGGATGTGTTATGTAGCACCTATGACCTATCACCTTGCGACTCCAACTACTCACGCGCACACACACACCATGGTCCAATGGCTTTGGCATTGCTACCACTAATTTTTTAGAATTTCCTAGCCCAGATCTTGTGACTGTGAATCTGGATTTTTGCAATATCTCCATGGGACTCACATTCATATTACAAGTTTGAGAAGCACTGCCCAAAGGCAACTGAAATCCACAAAAAGACATAGCTGAAAGGAATCAAATTTATTAGCTTCAGAGTAACAGGTGGCAATTCCTGGCTTCTCATTTCTAAATAAGAAAACTGAAACTATTTTCTTGGTATATCAGATTATTTCCACCTATCAATCAGTTAATTAAGGAAAGGTAGATACTTATACACTCATAGTGTAAACCGATCCCATAAGATATTTGACAACATTTTTTCCCCTTTATTGTATATTAGGTACCGGGAACTATTCATGTATTCAAATACCCATCATCTCATTTAATTCTCAAGTCAGATGAGGAAAGTAGTGTTTCTCAAAAGGTAGTAAATTCAATAGGTAAAACTTGGTTTCAAAGTCAAGTCTGCCTGATTTCAGAATTGAGACTGACAAAATTCTTTTCAACATCCCTCATTTTCTTCTTTTCTTTCATCGTCCCTAATTTTAATATAGAATGAAAAACAAATATTTGCTTGTATAAAAGCTTATTTCTGCCTATTTTACTGATATAGGCTAAAATGTCACTTACTAGAAATTAATACTTAGAAAAATCTTAACAGATTCACCAAATTCATGCTGTAGAGGGTATTTAATATTATTTACATTGTTAACTTTATGTTCTATACCTCACAATGATCAAATTTTTAAATATTTATACATTAGATTTTCTGAGCTTAGAATAGTGCATTTTATTTTCACCTAAGTATCAGGTAATTGGGTTTCTCAAAGCATATTTTAAAAATAGAATATTTCAGAAAATTATCTTGCAAATACAGCTGCATTTTATCATTCTTTAGATGATGCTTATCTCCAAATATAAAGGCATATTAAAATCACATATAACAGAATCTAGGATGGGACACAAGCATTCATTCCTTTCAATTGGCATATTTTTTAAAATCACTTTAATTTATAACTACCTGTGCAACAACTCATCTTCCAAATAAGATGTTTCTAAATCATTTTTTATTGACATTGATTAAATCAATAACAGCAGCCACAAAACCACTACAAATTATCTGTAACACTGTCTTAGTCCTGCTTTCCAGCCAAATAAATGATAAAGTGAGATTCCTAGTCAAGAGCACTACAATATTGTAAGAAACAAAATTGCTCTTAAAACTGAAGCTAAAGGGCCTTTAACAGAAAAATTGGGGTCAGGCCCTTTAGCATGTACCAGATATATCCAGAATCAATTTAATATGTTCTGTGGTCTGAGAGTAAAAAACAATTGATATCTGATCAATGATGGTGTTGAGAGCACAAGGGTTTTCAGGCATTCACAACAGTAAATCGATATATAATAAAGTTTTCAACTTATCGGGTATAACAAATGGCAACAAACATAATGAAAACCATATGGTAGCGGTTAAAGAATTTGAGCAGAACATGAAATTCATAATAAAGGAATCAAATGGTACATTTAATGTCAGTGCTAACTCTATTTCTCCACAGATAATGGCTATAAATTTGTGTGACACGGTTGAATGACTCATTTAATTCTATCGAATGATTTTCTATGTAGTAACAGGGCATTTTTCTTTACAGCTTAATTTTTTGGAATTGTCATATTATCTGTGAGATGCACAGGACGTGAGTCAGAAGTCACAAGATGAAAAACCAAAATCAACAGTTGCACTGCATCTAGGTCATCGGTTTTCTCAACATACAGGAACACCCTGGACTTGGGAAGAGTCTATGGGAGCTTTCTGTATAACTTGCACGCCTGTTTGAGTTACATTGTCTGATACCAGGTGTCACCACTTTTTTAAACATGAAATTTGTTTTACAGATTGTGAGGTCATAAAGGTGCTATACATAGAAAATTGCAGAGAAAAAAACAATACCTAAGGATGAAAATGGAATCATTCCTAACATGCTCAAGCAGCAGTATTTCAGGATTCTTCCCTTGCTTTGCTACACACATTGTCTTTTTTTTTTTCCCTAAAGCAATATCTTCACTTGAAGGAAAAGAGTCAAATACACAGTAAAGCTTAAAGTAAATAAATATAACCACTTTTCAGTTTCTCTTTTCTATTTCTTCCTCCATCTTCTTCAAAAAACAATTTATAAGTTTCCTCATAAACCTCCTCCCCCCCAAACAGCTCCAAAATGTGTGTTACTTATAATTTGTTGCTGTCAACATAATATTTATACTATTAAATAATTTATTTAAACCTCTACATCCTGCTCCATCACCCCTAAGCTATATCTGTCTATTGGCTGATCTAGAAAACTTGAGTACCTACTTCTTACTTCTTCATCCTTTAGCTGTCAGTTATACTATTAATTTTTGTTCTGTAACTATAAGATTTCTATAGCTGTGTCTACAGAAAAGTCCCACAATTTTAAAGCTGAGAAAATAGCCATTATGATATTCTGCTTATTAGGTACTAGAGAAGCAAACAGGGTGATTGGAAAACTTAGCTGTAGTTCACCTAATCCTAAACTCTTCTTACTCAAAGGCAAGTGCTTCAAGCATCGAGGTCCAGTGGATTCACTCTGAATTACTATTGACTCTCTTTACTTCTTTCAGATCATCCTTAGCTGCTCTTCTTTGTTGTATCTTATGTTCTGCTCTTTTAGACAGTGAATATCATTATAAATCCAAATTCAATTTCCCTTAAAACATTGCACTTCCCAGTCCAGTGTTGCTGATACATAATCTGAAGTCATCTCAGTTTCACTTATTTGGTTGTGTGTGTGTGTGTGTGTGTGTGTGTGTGTGTTTTCCCTGCTTAAGCTTGAATCATTTACTCTCAGACCTAGTTCTAAAATCTCATCAGATGTATCTAATTAGGATGTCTTTTTATAATCATGTTTTGAATGACAATAGGTGTTTTCAACACCAAAAATTTGAGTATTTGTCCACTTCCTTTCCTGAATTATCTTTCATTCATTTTTAAACCACAAAGGGTTAAGAGACAAGTCTTCATTATTTATGTCTGTCTTCTCAGCAATATGACCATAGCATCCTATATATAGGTTTGTTACTGAATTTATCACATCATTTCAAAATTATCCTTTAGGTTTCCCCAACTTAACTATGAACTCTGCTGAAAAAGAAATGGATGCCTTACCCTTCTCCATATTCTCAAGTAGCCTGAAATATGGCAGGCGAACAATAGTCATTTGTTGAACTAAACTGAAGCTAACATATTATATGAAAGCTTAAGTCTGAAAGAAAGAAACTGAACTATCACTTGATGCCTACTATTTACACTACGGGACCTATTTTTCTTTGGCTGGTACAATAAGATATTCTTCTAATTGGCCTCTGCAAACCCTTTAAACTCCCAAGTGACTACGGGTAACTGTGACACCCCACACAACTTCCAGCTGGGAGGACTGTGCTCTAGGGCTCCAAGCCATGTTCATTGCCTCCAGTTGAGGACACTTTCACAAAGTTGCTGATACAGGTATGGTTGGTTCACATGACTGTAAGATTTCACTGTATTGCCTGTGGGAAAGCCCTACAAGCCCTAAAGATCTTGACAAGATCTACTCTCTTAACTGGTCATTAGTTTGATGAAGGCCACTCATTAAGAAATTTCTGTGATTAATTCAGGCTTTGTTGATAAATGGATGGTGTAATTGAAACTTTCTGTATTCTACAACCTGACAGGGTCAGATAATGAGTTGGGAAAGGCAGAAAGGAATCTTTGCATACCATGCATCCAGAAGGTGAAAGGAGACTACTATAGGATGTTCAGTTAGAAAGTAAAATGATCGTATATATGTTTTGGAACATGTTTGGCATATAATACTGTCAGAAAATAAATCCAGAAGCTGGGAGATAGTAAGCAGTTTTTAAACGCCCATCAAAAGATGGTAATAACAATGGGTACAAAGTTTAAGTAAAGCAAAATGAATAAACTCAAGAGATCTGCTGTACATTATATGTACAGTCAAAAATAATACATTATGCACTTAGATATTTGCTAAGAGAACAGATCTCATGTTAAGTGTTCTTTGCCACAACATAATAAAAATTTAAAGGGGGACAGATATGGAGATGCGGGGTGGCGTGTTAGAGGTTAAGCAAAGCAAAGCATCTGCGAAACCTACTGGATTTCTACCAATCTACTTTCAATCAGTTTACCTTTGCCAAAGCATCTGATAGTAGAGCTGTTCACAGAGAAAGAGAAGTAGTTTAGGGAAAAGTACAAGTTCATATAACTCTATCATGTGATATCCTAAAACTAGAATTAAGAGATATAAGAAGTATTAAAAATCTATCTTTGGGAAATCCATGACATGGGCATTATGTTCTTAATATCCTTTGCAGTAACAAACAAACAAAAATCATTCTTGAGAAGCCAAGGAAACTGAATCTCTCCATTGAATTTTGACCCAGAGGAAGAAATGCTTAATGAAGAAGATAGATGGGAAGCTGCATTCAGAAAATGTGATTGAATGATTGGAAAGCATTAATAATCACCACAGTTAAAACCAACAACCTGATCAGAGCAAGACATCAAAACAAGGATATAAAAACAAATAGAGCACATTCTTTTGAAAGTAAAGAGCTCCTTCTTTTCCCATCTTCCCCCGAGCTAATTCCCAGTCATCATTTTGATCCTTAAATCCCTAACACTACTTTGTGCCCCCTTCCAACGCACCCACAATTGTTTGCAACTACTAGCATTAGGGTATTTACCAGCCCAATGTTTTCTATATGCCTTTCCACTAACACTGTATCTTATTCACAATTATGCCACCAGCATACATGTCAGCCATCTAGGAAACATTCAATAGATTTGTTGATTTAATCAATAAAGGTAGGAATGATTCCATGTTCTTTGTTTCTGAAAATGATAATCACCAATAATGGATGTTCCAAAAAACAAAACGTTGCCACTAAAATATTAAGTGGTTCTGTAAAGTAGTTACCTGATTAGAAGATTAATAAAGAATTAAGATTAATAAAGAAAAGGGAGAAAACATTCACAACAAAGAATTATTATAGGATATTTTGTAGAAAGGCCTAATACGGAATAAGAAAATCTAAACTCGGGATGCCTGAGTGGCTCAGGGGTTGAGCATCTGCCTTGGGCTCAGGTCGTGATCCCAGGGTCCTGGGATGGAGTCCCACGTCGGGCTCCCTGCATGGAGCCTGTTTCTCCCTCTGCCTGTGTGTCTCTGCCTCTCTCTGTCTTTCATGAATAAATAAATAAAATCTTGAAAGAAAAAAAAGTCTAAACTCCAAATGTTTTAATTTGCTAAGATTGCTAAGAACCATTAAAAAGTCTCTTTCATTATGTGTAATAGTAGAAAAAACAGTGCAAGTAGTCTTTTGTGCAAGGCATTGTGGTAAATTCTGTGGAGATACCCACAAAAACGCAGCGCAATCTCTAATCCAGAGATTACAATCAAAGTGGCAAGAGTGTTCCTTTTAGGGGAAGAAGATAGGATATAAAAAGTTACCTTTGCAAAATCCTTCTATAGACAATACATTCCACAGAAATACAAAGAAGAGAGGCATTATCTCCAGCTAGGAAGGCTGAGAAGAGCTCTGAGTGTTTAGAACTATGTGATGGAGGAATGAGTGACTTAAACATTTAATGAAGACAAAAGGAGACAATCTGCTTTGATCAAAGCATTGGAAAAGAAGAAAAACACATTTCAATCTATTTTTCTCACGTACGTGTTCTTCCTAATTTGGGTGAGAAAAAGAAACAGAGGAGAATGAATACCAATGAATTAAGGATACAAATCTTTCCTCTTTAAAGCTTTTACATTCAAACACTGTTCAATAAAACACTTCCCTTCAGGGAATATTTTCCCATGGGTCCAGTTTAAAGGTGACAAATTTAACAGCTGAAATTAATACAGGCATCCACAGCCTTAACACACTAAGTGAAGGGGGCACGTGGGTGGCACAGTTAAGTGTCTGCCTTCAGCTCAGGTCATGATCCCAGGGTCCTGGGTGGAGACCCTGCATTGGGCTCCCTGCTCAGTGGGGAGTCTGCTGCTCCCTCTGCCCTAGCCCCTGCTCATGATCTCTCTCTCTCTCTCTCTTTCTCTCTCTCTCCCTCTCAAATAAATAAAAAAATCTTTAAAAAAAATACTAGATGAAGGAGACCGTTTGAGAATACTTTGAGAAGTAAATGAGTTCACCTCAGTAGGACCAGCCAGGCTCACTGTAGTGCTCTCCTGACTCTGAGATTTAGGGCACTTTTTGCCCTTGGATACATGGACATATTTTTGTTCCAAAGATGAGAACCTTTAACTATGTCAGGTTTGCCAGGGCTTTTATTTTTCCTCAGCTTCAAATGAGAAGTTTATTCTTAGCAATGAATGCCTCTATTTTCATTTCCTTTCAAGAGCCAATTTAAGGTCAATATGCAAGAGGTCAATGGTTTAATATAATTTCACCTAGCTTCGTATAAAATATTTTTAAAATAGTGTTCATATTTTTTAGAATATATGATACCTATATTCAATCCCTGATGGGAGAGAAAAAGCTAAACAATTGAGCAGCTCCTATATATTTAGATATTTTCATGTTTAAAATAATGATGAAATTTTTCAAATGCATACACTTTATCTAAAATCACATTTCTTCCATAAGCCAAAATATGCCAATTAAATAGGTTTTGGGTTTTGTTTGTTTCTTTCTTTATTTTTTGCAAGATCAGGAAGTGAACATGGAGAAATGAAACTGAAGATTTCAAGTCTCTGGTACAATTTATATTAAAAAACAGAATAGTAAAAGTATTTTAAACGATTAAAAAAGTATTATAATACAAATAGCATATTAATGAGACCAAGTGGACACTGCCTCAATTATTATTATAGTTTAATCACAAAGAGTACTATGGCAATATGAATCAATTACAAAGAACATGATAACAACCAAAAACAGGAGGGAATGTCCCTTTCTTCACCCAGGCCTCTATACCTCAAGTTTTCTGTCACTAGAATGTGTTTTCCTTCTTCCTCTTCCTCCTTCTGACCTCAGCCACGTGAGCTTCTTCCCATCCTTTCTCTTTAATGTTAAATTCTAAGGAAACTTCCTGATTACCCTATATCCCATCCTCTATGATTTCCTACCTATGACTTTAAGCAGATATCACAAATTAAATTTATTTTGCTTTTTATCCATTTCCCTCATTAAGTCAAGGAACCTCTCATTTACCACGGTAGACCCCACTACTGGAGACAATACTGAAAATGGTTTAAAAATAATTACTGAAATTATACCAAGCAACTTTTCTAACCACAATGCTCTGAAACTAGAAATCATTAACAGAAGGAAAACTGGAAATTTCACAAATATATGGAAATTAACATAATCCTGGACAACTACTGACAGGTCAAAGAGGATTCCCAAGGAAAATCAGAAAATATCTTGAGACAAATGTAAACAAAAATAAAATATGCCGAAATATATAGGACACAGCAAGCAGTTCTAAAATACTACATTTAAAAAAAAAGAAAGATCTAAAACTTTTTCTCCTCAAGGAATTAGAAACAGAAGATCAAACAAAACCCTTTAGCAGAAAGAGGGAAATAATAAATATTAGAGTAGAAAGAATGAAATAGAGACTATACACAACAACGAAAAAAGAAAAAAATCAATGCAACTAGGAACTGGTTTTTTGAAAGGATAAGCAAAATTGGCAAAACTTCAGATAGATTGAGAAAAGTCTCAAATAAAATTAAAAATGACAGGGGAGGAGCACCGGGGTGACTCAGTCAGTTAAGTGTCTGCCTTTGGCTCAGGTCAGGATCTCAGGGTCCTGGGATCCAGCCTCTGGCTCCCTGCTCAGCGGGGAGCCTGCTTCTCTGTCTGCCCCTCCTCCTGCTTGTGTGCACGCACTCTCTCTCTCTCTCTCAAATAAATAAATAAAATCTTTAAAAAAATTGTTTAAATGACAGAGGAGGCAATACAACTAATACCACAAAAATACAAAGGATCATAAGATGCTACAATGAACTATTACACACCAGTAAATGGATAACCTAGAAGAAATGAATAAATTCCTAGAAATAAATGATCCACCAAGACTGAATCATGAAGAAATACAATATCTGAACAGACCAATAATGATATGGGATTGAAGCAGCAATCAAAAACCTCCCAACAAAGCAAAGCCCAGGACCAGAAGGGTTTACTGGTAAATTCTACAAAAAATTTAAAGAAGAATTAATGCCAATCCTCCTGAAACTATTTCAAAAAATTAAAGAGGAGGGAATATGCCCAAACTCATTTTACAAGCCCAGCATGACTATGATATTGAAGGTAGACAAGAATACTACAAGCAAAGAAAACTACAGGTGAAATTCCCTCATGAATATAGACCCAAAAATTCTCAACAAAGTATTAACAGACCAAATTCAACAGCACATTAAAAGGATCATACAACGTGATCGAGTGGAATTTATCTCTGGGATTCAAGGATGGTTCGACATAGACAAATCAACAGACATTAACACACCACTTTAAACCAAAAAGATAATGATCATGTGATCCTCTCAATAGACACAGAGAATACATTTGACAAAGTTCAACACTTTTTTGTGAGGGGTCCTCAACAAATTTGGTATAGAAGGAACATACCTGAACATAATAAAGGCCATATATGAAAAACCCACAGCTAAAATCATGGTGAAAGGTTAAAAGCTTTTCCTCTGAGGTCAGGAAAAAACAAGGATATACACTGCAGCACTTCCATTCAAGGAAGTGCTGGAAGGACCACCCAGAACAGTTAGGCAAAAAGCAGGAAGGGAGCGAGGGAAGCAGCAAGACCTCTAAATCAGAGAAGTAAAACCGACTCTGTTTGCCAATGGCATGATGTTAGATGTCGAAAATACTCAGGACTCCAAAACAAAACACAACACTTGCCAGAACTAATAATTCAATAACTTGCAAAGCACAAGATCAATATGCAAAAGTCAGTTGCCTTTCTGTACATTACTAACAAACAATCCAAAAGAAAAATTAAGAAAACAATCCCATTTAAAAAAAGAGAGAAAACAATTCCATTTACAATAATAAGAAAAACAATAAAATGGATAGGAATAAATTTAACCAAGGAGGTGAAAGATCTGCACACTGAAAACTAAATGAATCCGCAAATAAACGGAAAGGCATTTCATGCTCGTGAATTGAAAGAGTTAATGCTTTTTTAAATGTTCACACTCCCCAAAGCAATCTACAGATGAACACAAGCTCTATCGAAATTTCAATGGCATGCATATGACGCTGGTAAATCTGATCCTAAACTGGTGATTTTAGGTAATTTACAATCTTAAGGTCTTCTCCATGTTTCCAGGCACTTAATAAGAATAGCGACATTCGACTACCATATACAAAATTTACTCCAGGGATGTTCTATGTTTAAAATACTACTCATATTTACACCAACTAAAGAAAGAAAGAGAGGAAAGCAAGTCACGTCATCAAAGCAATTATTTTTAACACCTAAAAAAGGAATTCTACAAATTAGGCTGGAATGAGTCATAGCTAATAAAATGGAAGCCATGGACATAAATCCACAAGACACTCAAGCAATACAACAGCAATGCTTTTTTCTTTCTTTTGACTTAAAAAAAATATATATATATCTTAAAAAAAAAATCAAGCCCTGTTACCACCACCCGCAACAACCCCGGAGTTGCAGCTGGCACCTGGATGCTGTGAGTGCATAGGCCCTAATGTCCAACACTCTAGATTTGAAACAGACTCTTCCACCAACCACATTACTCTACATGAATTATTTGAATTCTTTATGCCTCCATGTCCTCAGCTGTTAAAATGGGGATTATTATGATAACCCCTCTATTTTCTCATGAAGATTACATGAATTAATTTGAGTAGAGTATGAAAGGCAATACCCAGCCTGTGGTTACACCTCCAAACAGTAGCCATTATTTTTATCAGAATAGACTACAAACCCAGGCAGGCCTGAGGTGTGTGAAAAGGGGTCATGACAACCAAAAAGAGCTCGAACACAAAGATTCAATTAAATACACCCTTCATTGAACTGCTGGCATGTACAGGAAAATGTGGAAGACAAAATGTATGACATATGACATCCCTCAAGGGATACAAAGATAAACCATTTACAGAACCATCCAGGCTACATGGAACAATTGTTCGAGATGTATAAACAAGAGGTGATGAAGTAACTTGATTACTCTCATCAGTAAACCTTTATAAGGAAAGACAAATTTGAGGTAGAATTTGAAGAATAAGTAGGCTGTTCATAAGTAGATTGCGGGGAGGGGGGGCACCTGGGTGGCTCAGTGGTTGAGCGTCTGCCTTCCGCTCAGGTCATGACCCCGGGGTCCTGGGACCAAGTCCCACGTTGGGCTCCCTGCATGGAACCTGCTTCTCCCTCTGCCTGTGTCTCTGCCTCTCTCTCTCTCTCTCTCTCTCTCTCTCTCTGTGTGTGTGTGTATGTGTGTCTCTCATGAATAAATAAATAAAGTCTTTTTTTTTTTTAAAGTAGATGAAAGTCTGGGAAATACAATGACAGGGACACAAATTTGTAGGAAAGGCAGACATTTTATGTCAATAGTAAATATTCAGATTGGTGATGACATATGAAATATGGTAATATTAGAAATGGTAAATAAGCCCCCCAAATAATACAAGGAGACTCAATGAGTTTGTCAGTAATTCTACAACTCTATAAAATAATAAGTAACGAAAGGAATTCATTTTTTAAAAAGAGTTATGTATTTCTTTTAGGGAGAGAAAGAGAGAGCACATGAGTGGGAGAAGCAGAGAGAATCTCAAGTGGACTCCACACTGAGCTTGGAGCCCTATTGAGGGCTTGATCCCAGGACCCTGAGATCATGACCTGAACCGAAACCAAGAGTCAGATGCTTAACCTACTGAGCCACCCAGGGGCCCCCAAAGGCCATTTTTAAATAGTAGCTAGCCTACTTGCTCATAATCAAGTAAAAATATTTATTATCCTACTCTGTTTTTTTTTTTTGTGCTTTGAGGCAAAATCATCATCATCATTATCAAAATTATACAATTACTAGACATTTCTCAAGTAGAATCCATCATGTGTGTATGTATTTATATTTAGCAAAGCAGCAAAATTAACAAAAATAAGTTACAGGACTCAAATAATACATGGATGAAGTTTTCTTAGACTTGTTGATTTCTGTCATTTACTGAGAAAGCAAGAGAAGGTAAGGAAACAAAAGGCAAATATTACATATTATGAATGAAAATAAATAGGACAATTTTTTTTCAGTTTTTAAGGAGCTTCCCCCTCTCCTCCAATATAAATGTATATTGGAGAAAACAGAAAGAACACTGCTGCTTCTACAGTAGATGGTAATTGTTAGGAGGACAAATCCACATACTTTTAGTTTTCCCTAACACAGCAGTTATTGGCAATTATTTGTTGTTAATTATCTGACTTGGAGGATTTCATCACATAAATTAAGAAAAGACTTATAGGACCATAAGCACAAAGGAAATGAACGAGAGTGTAAGAGTTTAAGAGACGATGTACAAATTTCTTTCATCCTCAAAGAAAACCCTCATCCTCCCTTGGTGTCTACTTAGGTTTAAGAGACACCAAAACTCATGGAGTTTTATGAGAATTCCTGTTTTCTACATTTGCCATAACATCTTTATTCTGCACATAGCTAAAATGCTTCCCTGGGTATTATGTACTTCTACTTAAAATGAGAAAGAGGGAATGGTGTCCTTTATTTAAGTCTACACTCCAGATCTCCAAGTGTTCCTGAACTTTACTCTTAGCTCAAGACTCATGTAGCTAACTCCCTAGACAATGTCACCACTTGCATGCGTAAGAGTAAAACAAGGCTTAACACATTAAAAAATAATAATAATAAAAACAAAAGGGAAGAAAGTGCTGCATCTTCATCCATGTCCCTCAATCAGTAAAATTCACTACCATTCTTTCAATTGTTTAGGACAACAAACAACATCATTTTGTGTTTCTCTCCTGCTCTCACACCTTGCATCTTACTCATGATCAAGTCCGGTCAGCTCTATCTTCAAAATATAAACTGGGCCCAACTGCTACTCATCACCTCCACAACTACAACCCTAATTCAAGTTACCCACATCTCTTGCAAGGACCACTGAACCAGTTTCCGATGGGGCTTCTCTTGTTTTACTGTCCACTCAACCCTTTCTGTCTGTCCCTATAGACTCTTACAATACTCACATATCTATGCTTTGACTTACCTACTGCTCCCTTTACTCAGGTTGGAAAAGTGAACAAACTTTAAAAAAAAAAAAATTTTAGGGGGAGTGTGCAGTGTCAGGAGAGACACAAATCTTGCTTAATTTCACCACCGAAGAGCTACGATTCCCTTTCCATCCTTCTTTTCACTAAAAAATGCGTCAAATGAAAAATTAACCATCTGGATAATGGGTTATCTCTCACGTATCATCAATGCCCTCTTAGTTATGAAATATAATGCCCCTTCCTCAGTTTTCATTTTCCTTGTTCTCCCTATACTCCTATTTTGAATCTGTTTCTTTTTCCATTTCTTCCTCTTTTAATTTCTCTCCTCTCTAATATTGAGAATCATCATGTAGGTTCTCAATCTACTTCCCTGATCATTTCTTTCCTCACTGCATCCTTCTCCTGTTCTCAAAAAAAGTTATAAAAATCTACTTCTTTAACACATTAGAGTTAATTTGCACCTACAATTTCAACTGTCCCCATTTTTTGTGTGTGATTATGGAGGCCTGGAGTTGGGGAAAGATCTCAGGAGCAGGAACATGCACACATATCCCAATTTTCCACCTTGCAACCTATTCACATCATTTTTACATAGCTGTATTTTTTCAGATGTAATAGGTAACCAAAAAAGTACGTAAATCATTTTTCCATAGCCAGAGACCTATTCTAATCATTCTATGTCTGCTTTCTATCTCTAGAACTGGTGCTGTTAACTCAGGCTCCAGTTGTCTCTAATGATTACCTCTCTCTAATGTCCCATATCCAATCAGTGACTTTTCCATTTCAGTGCCTCTTACAGCTTCCCATTTCTTTCCATTGATGCCCAAGCCCTTATCACTTCTCACCTGGATTACTTCACTAGAATTATAATTGGTCTCTAGGTTTCAGACTCTTCTCTTCACTCTCCATCTTCCTATTGATAGATTAATCTTCCTAAAAGTCCTACAACACATTTTCCATCATGTCATTTCCCTGTTCGAAAATCTTCAGTGAGCAAGAACACGGAAAAATGAAAATAGATAGTTTGCTTGGGAGAGGGACTGAGGAACAAGTTAGTTCTTTTATTTTCTTTCTAAATTCTACATTATTTTCATATTGTTGCTATGTGTGATTAGTATAATAAAATTAAATGCCTAGAAGTTAAAATTCAAGTGACCTCTACAATATGTTTCCAACATCCTTTTATGCACTTCTTATTAAACTGCTTCATAAAATAAAACTTCTGCTCTCCCTATGCTCTATTTTCAAGCTATGAAAATTATATCCGGGAATTATCTTACAATTAAATTCCACTACTCTATAAATTTCTTAATTATATTAGCTGGAAATAATTCCCTTTTACACAAAACAAACCTAATTCCTTATAAGAGTCAATCAATGGACCTTCAGCATTTAAGCTTTTTATCTCACTTTTATTTGTACTTTTTCTTCAAATTGAAAGAAAGAAATATCCTTAATAATAAGGATTGTTCCTCTCCTTTGAGATGGACACCAAGGAACCTAAAAACACATAGTAACTTGAAATATTTAATAATATTTATTATTTAATTATGTAAATGATCAAATGTTTCAAAGGCAACAAGGTATTTTCTAATGGAGTAATTTTGCTTTTGTTTTAAAATTAAAACCAAAGCAGAGAAGTGTTGCCTTTGGAGACTCTTCCCATAAAGCCAGCATTTTACCCATTGTTCAATCCACTGTGAAGAGATTGAGCATAAATGTGACATATCCACGATAGCAACTTATTTATTCAGTATAAATGAGATACTTTTCTCTCATCCAATGAAATTAGACGGTGCCACACAGCACCTGGCTCTCCAACTTTCCCTAATGGTGGAAGGAATACGAGCAACGCTCTGACTGTCCCTTTGCTTGGCTTTGTCTTCATGTGTGCCACTCAGACACCAACACTCACTCGAATTATTATCATTGTCGAGTGTGGATGGGAGAAATTCACTGGAACTGTCATTAATGCTTTTTTAATGAAATATTAAATTGCTGTGGCACAGAGTGTATGGAGTGCAACAGCTTAACAGCAGCCTAAGGGGGGGAAACTTGTAAACACATAAATAATGAGGACATCATTTCTCTTTTCTCTTCTTTTCCAATGAGTCAACTAAGCTGGATCAAAGAAAGCAAATGAATATATCTAGTTTCTTGGACAGATTAACTGATATTTTTACTACACATTTAATCCATGTTTCACTGCAGTAAGCAATTCAGGCGAAGATCTGATTACTCTATTTATCATTTGATACTCTACAAAAGCTGAAAATTACACTCATTCTAAATCTTATGTTAGCTGGCAGTAAACATAGCTCAGAGCTGGCCAACGGGCTGCTTATACGATCCTGGTAAATTACCACAGGATGCAAAATACTCTTCTGGCCTCTGCTTTCCACCCCCGTTGATGGCAGCCTTAAGAGGAAGGTGGCAGTTCAACCACCATCTCAGCCATCAGTTTTTGCTTCTGTTAGTTTTTACTTGAGAAAAGTCATAACTGGAACAATTACGTATTGAATAGATCTCCTATGTTCAAGGCACGTACTAAAGCTGGGGAAATAGAGGTTTCAGTGCCACGGTCTTATACCCATGACAACTAGAGCAACCACTGAATTCCCTCAAAAAAAAAAAAAAAGAGTTGGATCCAATTACATAGGATAGTATTTTCTTTATGGTTTTTAACGTGAACACAATGAATAGCAAATTTATAACATAGCGAAAATTTCTGTTTAATTCTCTTTGTTCATGCTGACCTTGCAGTAGTAGATTACAAACTCCTAAGGGAAAGGTGCTTTTCAACTCTATTTCCTACCACTGCAACCCTTAAGTACATAAAAGAAACTCAATACACTTTCAAATTCTACCATTACATTTTGATTCCAAATAAAGTGCTGTTGCCAGTCACAGATATTTGTGAGGTTATTTGTTGGATGAACAAATGACATCTATATCTCAGAGCAATTGTGTTACTTCTCTAGATTGTCAATCTCCATTTGTTACCTTCGTCCAAAGATATCTCTCCCCGCTGCATAAGAGAGGTGTCTGCCTTTGTGGCGCCAACTGCTACTGCAGAATCTGGGGATATTGGGGATGGTGACTGGCTGATTTTTTGCTTCTGTTTCTCAGTGCTCTTATTTGCTTCCAATGAAAACCTCCCTCAAGATGTCCTTCAGAAATGCCATCTTCCACTCCCTCGTGGTTTTTGCCATTGACATCAGCCTACATTGACAGATGGTGCCTTAAACTGATTTTATTCAATGCATGGAACACATATTCCTCTGGGTCCTGGACGCTGATCTCAATAAAGGCTTTAAAACACACACACACACACACACACACACACACACTGAAGAAAAGGCTCTCCAGTGGTAGGGCTTGAGTCCTATTATCTACTGAGAAGACCGACATGTTGCCAGTGCTCTGAAAAGCTTCAGTTGGATTTACAAATGGATCCATGATTGTGACTATTGATCTTTACCTATTTGTTTAATTTCCCACTTCTTTCCAAAACTAGATTCTATGAAACTGAGGTAGAGATAGTAATGAAAACACACATCCATTTCCCACTGGATGGCTAAATGTAGGTCTCAAATTTATTACTGATCTTCTCACCATCCAATGCAAATAGGGAAATTGAATTTATAGTGTTCATAAGAAAAAGAATATCTTTTCTTGAGAGAAGCAAGATATCCCTATACAGTGTCCTGAGACTATTTCTTCCATTGGTTCTCATAAATGGATCCTTGTATGATACCACAAACACTGGTTGAACCCTGCAAATATAAATTATGTACCCAAAGTTTATGTGGGCTCAAAGTAAATTGCAGTTCCATTATTTGTATTGGCATTTTTGGCTTTGTATTACCTCCTCCATCACTTATGATACTATATGGCACAGTACTGCCCGTTCTCAGTTTCAGTCCAAATTAGGGCAGAGCCTTTTTCTGTTTTTTCACTGCCATATTACTAGCACCAAACCAGTGCCTGGCACATAGTCAGCTCATTAACATTTGTTGAACAAGCAAATGAAATTTGTAACTTGGAGTAATTATATAACTTCTTTATATAGTAATCTCCATTTGTTACTTTTACCCAAATATATCTAAATCCCAGGATTATTTCTTCCCAGAAGTCTTTGACTCATTCCAATTTTCACATAACCAGAAATAGTAATATCTTCCAGATTTCTATTACTTGTAAAAATAAAATTATTTTCAGTATTTTACCTTATTATTCAACACGCTACAAAATAGCAGACTCCTTATTGTTAGGTTTTAGGCCTCAGGGTTCTGGGTGAGGGAGGTGGTAAATAAATCAAAGAAGTTTAAATCTATGTAATCTGAAAAAAAAATATATGTAACATCTATGCTATGTTCATAACAATTTATTACAAAACACATTTAAACAACTTTAAACCAATAACTAGAATGCAGCCTCTAGACAAGTAGATGAAACTAATTAACAACTTTAATCCTGAGTAGATCAGTAAGAATTCAGCAATCCAGAAGTTGCTCTACATAGATGTGGGTGTGTGTGTGTATATATATATATACTTCTGAAATCTAGAGATTAAAAATTTTCAGTTGCTAGAATCACCTTGAGATTTCATCCTGAATCTGATCGATTAAAAGTTGCAATGGCCTAATTTGCTTTCCTATCACAAAAGTTATAAGATTCTGAAGCACCTGAGTGGCTCAGCTGGTTGAGTGTCCTACTCCTAATTTTGGCTCAGGGTATAATCTTAGGGTCATAAGCTTGAGCCCCACACCAGCTCCACACTGGGTGTGCAGCCTGCTTGGGATTCTCTCTCCCCCTCTCCCTCTACCTTCCCTACACCCTCTCTCTCCCCTTCTCTAACAAAACAACAACAACACCTATAAGATTCTACTGTGCTCAAGCAGGGTTTTCCCGCCCAAATTTTAGAGGGGAAAAGAAAGCTTTAAATTTCAAGTGCAAAGACAGAAACGGGCCACATATTCATCCACAATGTTCCTTAACTCTTTAATAATCCCATTTTACTCCAAGCACTTTAGATCTACACTGCAGGAAAAATCTCCTATCTAAATTTGACCCTTACTTACCCTTCTCTCTCTCTCCTACTCCAATTGATCAGGCTCAGTTCAATACCAGTTGTAGAATATCAATTATTAAGAGCTGATGGGTTGGGAATTTACCAGAGTAAATCTCACCAGACACAGTATTACTCCTACGGTGACCCTGTCTAAATGTTCTTTAGTGTTCCTGCCTCAAAAAACTCATTTCTGGTGAAGGCTAAAGAGAAAGAATTCTCATATTCCAGCTCTAGATTTCCTATCTGGATAGTTTTATTTATTGAACTTATTTAATTTATCAAACAAAATAAAACAAAGCAAAAAAAAAAAATCTGGTTGCCAGCTGGCAGCCATAAATTTCAAATAACAACTCAAATTACTATAATTTAATCTATTTTGCGATTCATCATTCAACTGTCCTTAGTCATCATACTGCATTTTATAAAATTTTGTGTATGCTTCCTAGACATGTATTAGAGTGATTATAAATGAATTAAACATTATTAATCCAAGACTGTAACTGGCTACTATCTGATGCTGCTTAGTGACTTAATTATGTTAGACAGACTAAATTGTCTCAAATGAACCTTCACAAAGGTCCTTAATAAAATAAAACAGTGATTTTATTTTGTGCTATCTACCTTCTGCCAGAAGGTTCTCTAGGGGCTTCTGCAGTTTTCTTTTCTTTCCTATTAGCTAGGAAGCACAATCTAGTAAGCCTGTGAACCTTGCAGGAGCTTGCACTGAAAATATTTCTCACTCTTTGACAAGCACTAGGGTAAGATTTGGGGCTGCTGTGTAAGCAGCAAGATTTAGCGGTTTTCTCTTGAGGGAACTGGTTACTAAAGTGACTTAGAACGCCTTAGGAAAGAAAGAAAGAAAGGAAGAACTTTCACATTGATAGTGTGTGGAGGGGATAACTTTGTATAAAATTTTGAGCCGAGCGGATATTTGAAATAGAGAGGAAATTTCCAAAGTAGAATTTTAAATGTCAGCAGATTCATAGAGGAACTGCCTCAGACAGCAGGCTGTAAAAGACATTAAATTTTAAATAAGGGGTTACATTGTTCCTTCAGTTTGCTTTGTGCAATACCAGAAGTTCATGAGTGAGGGTAGGTGATTCGTCTATTATTTTTAAGACAGAGCATATTAGCCGTGACTTCACTCAGAAGGAGGCCCCTCACCTCACCCATGAGAGGTGCGGTGAGAGGTTGAATGTGCACAAAGTATTTCTCATTCCCACAGCAGTTTTGACAGGCAGGTCAAATACGTGAGAAAGGATAATGGCATAATAAAGTTACTACACTTCTGAGCAAGATATGCAACGTAGCAGTCAAAGTGGGGCTCTTTGCGGGAAAGTAGCAGACAAAAGTGGTTCTCTGTAGGAAAGGACAGCCTGGGACAGTGGAAGCTCTCTAGACTAGTTGCTGCTATTCTTAGTCTTCTCACAGTATGAAATCCATGCTCAGTGGAGCCAGGCCATTGTATTTAGGAGAATTATTTATTTCTCTTTCCCCTGCACAGTCCCAAAAAGAACACACCACATGCACACCAACAATACAGAACTCTCGTATTTAGAAACTCTTCCATTTCCAACAGTCCTTCCTTACAGAGTACCAAATCACATTGGGACTTTCCAGATGTTTTATAGTCCTTTTGTTTCTGAGTATCATCCCCTTGTGTGGAGCGCAATGATGCTGACAGCAAAAACTAGAAATAAGAACTCCCTTCATTGTCATTGAAATTTTGAGTCCTAAAAAAAAAAAAAAAAAAAAAAAAAAGAAATTTTGAGTCCTTGCAATGCATACCTTAGCTTCTATCAGATAGATATCTATCAAGAATATATATCCAAGTTCTATCTTGAGCTTTGCAGACTTTAGTTGGTTGACAGTGACAAACATAAAGAGCATATTAAATCTCAATACATTTAGGGCACCTGCATGGCTCAGTGGTTGAGCATCTGCCTTTGGTTCAGGGCGTGATCCTGGGGTCCTGGGATCGAGTCCTGAATTGGGCTCCCTACAGGGAGCCTGCTTCTCCCTCTGCCTGTGTCTCTACCTCTCTCTCTCTCTCATGAATAAAACATAAAGTCTTTATAAATAAATAAATAAGTCTAAAAGCATTTAAAAATTAGCCAAGTAAGTAGCTTCAGTGAAAGCCGCACATTTTGTATGTTTTCCTTAAAGAAAGGAAAAATATATAAATATGGTTTAATCCACATAGGTGAAGTAGGAAGACACAAATGAGGGAGTAAAGAGCTTCTTTCCAGCCAAATGGGAAAAGCATTAATAAAGAACTTACCAAACATTAAACACTATCAGGGCTCAGGAAAGACCTAGGAGGGATTCAGAAGTTAGGCCCTTGGGGGAGATATAAAAGAAAAAGAAAGTTGAGACGGTATAAAGAGAAGTGAATTTTCAAAAAACATTGTCAGAAAGCAACAAGAAGTACTTTTGTTTCAAAATGTGTACCCTCCAGGAGTCACCCCTGGTGCAGAACCTTTGAGTACCCAATGCAAAAGACAATGGGCCTTGAAAAAGAACTCTCGCCACCCAAAAACTAGAACCAACAATCAATTTACAGGAATAACCTGAAAGAAATTTCCATCAAGATGTGATGAATTGGAGTAAACATCAATCATCCCATTTGCCAAAAACAGAGCAAAGGGGCTAGCCAGAAACCAAGTTGGAAGCACATGTTCTTGTGTGCTCCCAGTATTTCTCAAGCAGACAAATGCAAAATCTGTGAATAATACAAGTCATCTCTTTCATGGCTTCCAAACGACTAGAGAACTGGTCACACACCTCTTCTGTAATTACTTGGATCCTCTATTTCTATATCCATTCTGAAGTGGATTCTCCAAGAAAAGTGGTAAGAAAGTACATAGGAGGAGGAGAATGGATGAAGTACCGACCATCCTGTGAAAGTGTAGATACCAAACATAAAACTTTTAAATGGAATGACAGAGGAATGCAAGCTAGAAAGCTCGGTGCCATCCGTGAGATTTAGAGATTATAGTTTTGCACGTACACTTCCTCATGGAAGTGTCATAAAACCAATCAAGAGATAGATTCGAGGGTACACGAGGCTAATATAACTGTAACAGATGAACATGTTCTTAGGTTGGACTAACAGCAAATGCACATCAATTTGTATTCCTGATATTTTTCTACCAGTGAAGTGGATTCAATTCTTCCCCAGGTGAACTAAGAACAAGATTAAGTATTCAGACTTTTGGAAAACTTCTGGTCTAGAGAGCCCTTTTCTCCTTAGACAATAAAATAACAGAAAATAGCAATACTATAAAAATAACAATAATAAAACTCTCCTAAATAAACACTGAAAGATAAGGTGAATTTTAGTTCGTTCAAAATTCTGTTTGCGATCATCAAAATTTGTGGGTTTGTAATGCAAAAATAAAGCCAGTGTCAGGCTTTGTATGGGAAATTCTTCACATAGAATGTTACTGATTTTTCTTCCATTGGAAAAAAGAAAGCAACACAAACAAGGAGGTATTAGAAAGAGAGTGTGCTTAGACCTAAAATGTCTAAGATATCCTTGTACGTGTCAACATCAACCAAGCAGAAGACTCTGGTTTATTAAATCTGTCTCCTTAAAGAAGACTTTGTTTAAAGTTCAGGCAATTGTAAATACAACTCCACTACTTTAATGGGCTCTTAAGGAAAAAAATAATTAACCAAAGAAGATTAGACCTTCTTACTCTCCTACCTATACCCTGGCACTCCCTCAACACACACACACACACACACACACACTCTAATTTTTTCACGTTTATTAAATAACTGCACCCCATAGACATTTGTTTTCCTTTTTCATGTTTTTAAATATTTAATCTGACTGATTCATAAAGATAAATGGGGATAATTTAAAAAGGCCAACTGAAATTAGCCCAGGAATCATTTGCCTATTACAAGCCACATGTGTTACAGATAAATTCTTTAGTCTACTCTTTGAATCTTATTTGTTAGAATAAACATTATATTTTTACATATTCAAATCTAATTATCTTTCCCATCAAGATTTCACCTTTATTGTTAAGCTTAGATTATTCTTTCTTAATTGGTGATACTATATTGGACAATTATTACACAATAGGGATGAATTTAAAAAAATAATCATTAGCAGCCCTCAGAAAATGCTATATAACCAATATATTCTACTGTTAATTGCTAAATACAGGGGAAAATCAAGCATTCTGTCTTTTCTGTAAAACTCTCTCAAAGTAACCAAATTGCTGCTGTAGGAAAATGTCTTTCATGAAAGGTTTATGGAATTAGAATATTACCATTTTTGCAACCTTTAACTGGATGATGGATCTAGGCAATGATGATCAATACATAATAACAAGAAGAAAACATATTTTGTACTTCCATTAGAAGCACACCATGTTATCTACAAAGTAGTATTGACCAAAACAACAACAACAAAAAACAGAACCTGAATCTGATCCAGCTTCTATCTTCAACTAAGAATCTGCAGGAAGTAACATTTAAGAAAACATGTTAAATGAAAACTATACAAGAAAAAATGACCCAATTTCTTCAATAATAAAAGTATAAGGACAAATAAGAGATATATTAAAAATCAATGAGGTATATTGACCAAATACAATAAATGGATTTTATTCCTCTCTGATTTAAACAAATACACTATTAAAAGTATTAGCACAGTAAATATGAACACTGGACATTTAATGACATTGACAATGACATGAGACTCATTACACTAAATTCTTTCTATATTTGTTTATGCTTGGAAATTTCCACAATAAAATATGGAAAGCAAACTAGCTCCTGTGCTATAGAAACCGTTACAAACAGATGGGTACACTTTTAAGTGAACGCATTTCAACTTGTTTTGTAAAGCCAGGAAGGTACAAACCAAAAACAGAAAACCGTCTCAGCACCAAATTACTGCTGTGCATTTTCTTACCTCCCACTAATAAGACTCTTTGCCATTAATATAACTGTTTCCAAGAGCATTCTAAGCAGAAATAAAGACAATTCAAAGGGCCTGAGGCAGGAATAAGTCGGCCTGATTAGGGAATAGCAAGAAGATTGTTCAAGAGGTAGAGTGACCGGAAACGAGGTCTGAGAGGGGGCACAGGCTAGAACTTGAAGGCTTTCTTGGACACGAACAGGGTTTTTATCTCTAAGTGTAATGGTGAAGCCATTGGACAGTTCTGAGCATGCAAGTGACAGGAGTTCATTCAAAAAAGCTTGGGCTATCATGTGGAGAACTGATAAGGGAGCAAAAAGAGTAGAAGTGTGTGTGGCGGGGGGTGGGGGGTAGTTTCCGGTTTTCTTCATTAAACCAGGCTAGAACTGATGATGACTTCATTCACCATGGTAGCTGTGGGTCATAGGCAGAAAAGGTTGGATTCAAGACCTATTTTGAAGAGAGTACCAACAAGATGACACATTGATCTGGAATGTGAGAATAACGGGACAAGTCAAGTCAAGAACGACTTTAAGGTTTTTACCCTGAACAACTGAGTGAGAGGTAATGCCAGTTAATGAGCTTTTGGAGCCATTGAGGAGATCATGTGTGCAAGGAGATGCTGTGCTCAATTTCCAATATCTCTTAGGAAACCAACAGAAAAGGCAAGGAAGCAGGTGAATACCCAAGTGTGAACTGTGAGCGAGGAAGCCTGGACTAGAGATATAAATCTGAAAATCATGGACACCTGGGGGGCTCAATGGTTGAGTGTCTGCCTTCGGCTCAGAACGTGATCCTGGGGTCCTGGGATCAAGTCCCACATCGGGCTCCTTGCGTGGAGCCTGCTTCTCCCTCTGCCTGTGTCTCTGTCTCTCTCTCTGTGTCTGTCATGAATAAATGAATAAAATCTTTAAAAATAAATAAATAAATAAATAAATAAATAGATAGATAAATCTGAAAGTCATGGAATGTATTGTATTACATTAAAGAGTCTGAAAATCTGATGAGTTGCAGGAGACAATGGAAGAATTTTAAGCAGGGAGGAGATATACCAACAATTCTAATTGTGGTAGTCATGCCTCCTAGCCCCTTGGCTTCTGGAGTGTGGGGGATAAGCAGCCTGTGTAGGGGGCCAAAGTATCCCTATTCTCCTGATATAATTACTTAGTACAATTAGGTTGTGAAATAATAAATAAATAAGACCTAAATCAATAGTGTAATGTATTATGTTTATTGATAGGAAAAAATCAATATTATCAAGATGACAGCTCTCCCCGAAATAACTTGTAGACTGAATGCAACTCTCATCAAAATTCCAATAGTCGTTCTCACAGAAATCAACAATGTTGGCATAAAATTCAGACATGAGAGTACAAGACAATTCTGAATAATATGTAGGGAGGCACTCACTCCATCGGATAGCAAGAATTGCTATAAAATTATGGCAATCAAAAGTTTGGATATTGGTGCAAAGAGGAAATAAATATATCAAGAAACATAAGAGAGAGCTTAGAAATGAGGCCTGTCACCAATCGGTGAAATACCAAATAAGTGGCTCCGTCTATCAGCTAAGAATCGCATGGTGGGCATTACATATTTCACACCTAATATTTCATTAAATATTTCACACCTGATATTTTACATCTATTATTTATGTAATCTCTTCAATAATCTATGAAGTAAAGACTATCATTAATCCTACGTCATTGATGATGAAACTTCAGCACAGAGAGGTTCCTTAACTTGGACAAAGACTCGCTACTACTAAGTGGCAGTTAGCATATCCGTGGAGTAAAAACGTTTAATCCTACCTCGCACACAAGAAAAATTACCTTTACATGGATTAAAGATCCAAAAATGAAGGGCAATACCACACGTTTTAGAAAGAAATATTTTGTTCAACAAATATTTTCTTAGCCAGAACAGAGAAGGCATAACTCTAAAGAGGGATATATTGATGACATTCAATATAAAAGCTTTTACACCCAAAGCCAAAATAAATGCACCAAATCCACCTCTAGCAAAGTAAAAAGGCAACCAGACTGGGAGAGGATATTTATAATCAAGGCTGATCTTCAGCCAGTATGCACTGGGAAAATCAGAGCTTTATCTGAAATAATTTAACACCAGTTACGATTAATAGCAGTTGCTCTGAGCTTCCCTAGGACGGCTTCTCCCGGCCTTCTGAGCTCCTTCTGGAGCTCCCAGACTTCTGCATAATCTAGAAGAGGGCCTTAAATCACTCTTAGCAAACTGACTTTTATTATTTTAGCTTTTAACTCATGTAACCAATAAAGGGAGAGGAAATTACAGAGAGCAGCTGTGTCTATGATATTAAATCAAAAATAAAAAAACATTGGTATGAAGTCAATGTCAAAACATTTAACGTGGTGAGTACATGGTTCTTTACTATATCAGTTTTCATATGTGTAAAATATGTATAATTAAGAGTAAGGATTGAGCAAGAAATGAGAATTACATATCATATACCAAAAATGATCTTTGTTTCTAGTTTTTGACCCTGGAATAGCATTGGAGGGCTCAACCTCCAAAAAGTAACAAGCGATATAGTCATGTAATATCTAAAGTTTCCTACAAACTAAAGCACTAGTGTTCCAGAAAAAGACCTCTCATTTCATCCAGTCTCAAGGAATATCAATCACCTTCTCCCTACAGAAACCCCTTTCCTCTGTGATCAATGAGTGTATTTACATAGCCTTGGTTTTGTGTCTAGCTCATGCTCTATACCAACTCTTTACCCACCTTTATTCCTGGTCACAGCAATCAGAAACCAGAAAG
This sequence comes from Canis lupus familiaris, assembly GCF_011100685.1. NCBI lineage: Eukaryota > Metazoa > Chordata > Mammalia > Carnivora > Canidae > Canis > Canis lupus. The sequence goes on from NC_049257.1 coordinate 28,820,881, forward strand.
AAATAAAAGACATTCAAATCGGTAAGGAAGAAGTAAAACTTTCACTATTTGCAGGTGATGTGATATTATATACAGAAAAACACTAAAACTCCACCGAAAAACTACTAGAACTGATAAATGAATTCAGTAAAGCCATGGGATATAAAACCAATGTGCGAAAATCTGTTGTATTTCTATACATTAATAATGAGGCAGCAGAAAGACAAATTTTAAAAAATCCCATGTATAATTATACCGAAAATAATAAGATATGTGAGGTTTAAGACGGTGAGGTGACGCAGTAAAAATTCAAGCTACAAAAAATAGTTTTCATCTGGCTCTTCTCTTGTTTCAACTAAAAATTCCAGATACTTTTCATTTTGAATTACGCTGGCACTTTTTAGTTTTAACCGTTTCATTTAATGTTAGAAGTGAACTACTGGCTCTGGGCATCGTATGTTAAATGGCTAGAAATTTGACAGTTATATATAGACTTTAAAGGACGATGCCATTCTGCAGTATGAGTAATTCCTCTTATGGAATCTCACTTTTGAAGTCTGAACTAGTTTCTGCAATTTAAGTTTGTATTACTCCTGTGAGGTTTTATCACTAAATTTAGTAAATGCTATTTTGGTAACAGAGCAGCTTTTAACTCTACTAAAATCAATACTCACATTCAACTGGAACAGACTTTTTTTTTTTTTTTGGTCTGGGGGCTCTTTAATTTTTTTTGTTTTAAATAACAGTGGCTTTAGCTATTCAGCATTCAATCTGTGACTTATGCACAGCTTCCTACTTCACCTGATGCAAAAAGAAAGCCAAAATGTTAAAAATCAGACCCCTCAACACTTTGAAGACACAAAGAGTTTCCTTCCTCCGAAACAAAAAGGAATCTGGGCACAATAGCTTTACACTGTGTACAGCCTGCTGACCTACACGAGAGCCACACGTGAGGAGCCAACTGGCTGAAGGAAACTAAGGACACATACTGACTGATTTATCCTGAGATATTCATTGCCAAGTATAGCACTTCTCTTAAAATGTGTGATGCTGGAGGACGTTAATATTTCCTATATAAATAGGGCATTTATAAATGACGATTTAAGCACTGAAAAAAAGAAAAGAGTTGTAGTATAAATGTAAGAGTCAACTCTTACATCTTCCAACGGAGAGATTAAGGATTGCATTCGCAGATGTTTTCAATTAGCATAACATTGAAATATCAATCATATTTAACTTGGAAATTCACAAGTTAATATCTATATGTTAAATATCTGTGTGCATTAAGTAGACATCCATATCCACTATGAAGACTAATGTAAGCATGATTTTATATTCTAAAAACACATATCAACTGACAGAGGGGAAGGCAGTCCATATACCATCTGTTCCTTGACAGGAGGCTGGTAGCGTGTATCTAAAATTTGCTACAAAGACAACTGAAAGTTAACCCTAACTATGGAATTTATTACCCCAAATTTAGGTACATGGAAATAAGAATGCAACCTATTTTAAGGATAGATAGATAGATAGATAGATAGATAGATAGATGATATAGTTATTTATTATATGGCCTACACAGGTAGAGATACCCGAAGTGCCTTGGGGAGCAGTGGTGAAGGGTGGGCATGCTAGGATAAGTTCATACATATCGCCAGAAAAACCACCAGTTGCCTACGTTCCTTTTGAAGTTCCAAAGGATGCTTTTATAAAACATGAGTGAGAGTGAGGGTGGCCCAGGCACAGGTGAGCGGCTTCCCTGTGGCTGTTCACTGCACACCATGATTGAGAGTAGGCAAGACCGTGAGGGAACTGACCCACTCAGTCTGACTGGTAATGTCAGGATGCTGGGACCGCCATGGGCTGTGGGAGGCAGGTAACCATGAGAGCTAAGTACACATCATTACCAGAAAGGAAGCAGATTCAGAACAGTAACCTGTGAGCTACACTCACATGAATCCTTGGCCATGCCTAATGGACACTGGCGTTTCTAGGGGGTCACTGAATGTGGAATAGGTTGGGTCACTGCTATGTAATAGGGGACAGAAATGAGAACGCTTGGAGCTGAAAAGATTAACTGGGGTGACTTTTTGGGATTTCTACAACCCGTGTTAACTCTAAACCGGCATCTACAGCTACTGCAACCTGAGGGAAATGGTAGTCGGGAGCGTAGACGCTGATCATGTTAATCCAACCAAGAAAGTAAATCTAGAACAGCAGAAGCGCTTCACAGGAGTGAGAGGAATGTACCTCAAGTGATGGGGAAAGAAGAAAACCATCACCTATGGCAGCTGCAGTACCAACAGCTGTAGGATGACTAGCATTTCCCCACCGATCCTCTAGTTTTAAGGTTGGTTGGTTTAAATATAATAAAACTGAACAGCAACTTGAAGAAATAATCACAAGCTGTAGTGAACTTCATGTACAATGTGGGTAGATCTAAGTGGAATAGGGGGCGAACTAAAAGGGACATAAGACTCCACTTAATCTGAGACCTGAACACGGTCAGTGTGCTGTAGACAAATGTGGTGTCCCCATCTCTATGATGAAAGCCAGTTTAGGAAAGTGTAGGAGGCTGCTTTGCCCATTGGGAGTGATGGGCCAGGGAGTGAGCCACCCCTGGAAAGAGCTCTCATCAAATGACTCTTGGGAAGCGATTACGAACGTCTAGTCATCCTCTCTACTAAGGTAGGATCATTCTTTATTCTTAGAAAAAAGGGGGAGGTGGGCTTTCCTGAGATATAATCCTTATACCTATTTAACATATAATTTGCCTAGTTATAGTATACAATTTAAAAAGGTATATTTCAGAGGTGCCCGGGGGGCTCAGTGGTTGAGCGCCTGCCTTCAGCTCAGGGCGTGACCCTGGAGCCCCAGGATCAAGTCCCATATTGGGTTCCCCGCAGGGAACCTGCTTCTCCCTCTGCCTGTGTCTCTGCCTCTCTGTGTCTCTCATGAATAAATAAATAAAATATTTTTTAAATAAATAAAAGGTATAATTCAATGATTTTTATTATATTCACAGATATGTACAACCATGACCTCAATTAATTTTAGAACGTTTTCATCACCTCAGAAGGAAACACCAACCGGTCAGCTATCCTACCTACCCCTCTGCCCCTATCCCTTTTCCAGTCCTAAGAAACCACTAATTCACTTTTTATCTCTATTGATTTACCTATTTTTGGACATTCTGTGTAAATGGAATCATATAATATGTGGTCCTTGTGACTGGCTTACTATTTAGCATCATGTTTTCAAGGTTCGTCCCTGTTGTAGCATATGTATCAGCGCTTCATTCTTTTTTATGGGTGAACATTTGTCTGACATTTTACTTTCTGTCTGTGTCTCCTGTCTCTTTGTTCCTCAATTCCTCTTTGACTGCTTTATTTTGCAATAAGTAATTACTGGTGTAGCATTTAAATTTTTTAATGATATTTTCACCACTTTTTTTGAGTTATTTCCTTAGTTGTTGCTCTATGCCTTTCGCTACACAACTTGTCAAAATCAGCTTCAGATGTGTGCTAATATAATTGCAGTGAATTATAGAATTGTGACTCCTACGTAGCTCTATTCCCTTCTCTTATTTTCTCTTTTTATTGTTACACATATTACATCTATAAATAATGCAAAACCAACAATACAAAGTTATTAATTTATATAACTTTATGTCTTTTAAAGAAGCTGAGAGAAAAGAGAATGAACATATATTTATAGTTTTCATTATATTAACTTTCTTATAATTTCTTCATTTGTTCTTGTAGATTGAAGTTATCCTCTGGCAACTTCTCTTCATTACTGCATCCAACTCTGATTTAATATGATTGTCTCATTCATCCTTGCAATATGTTAATGCGCTCAATCAGACTATGATCAAGTCTTTTAGGGCTAGAACCATTTTTCCTCCTTTCAATACCCTTCTAGCTCTGTACTTGATTCTTCAGCATTGATTTTAAAGTTTAACTCTATGGGCTAATTTACTTATAATTTTTGTCTGTAGCTTCTCACTGTAGATGCTAAATATTCACTAAAGACATGATAAAAAAGACACAAGATGTTGGAGAGGTTTTAAAAAGGGAGAGCATGTTTATTTAGATACGGATCAAAACAGACTCCATAAAGGAGACAGATTTGTATTTCAAATATGGACCTTGAATGATGGGCAAAGAATAAAAAGTTAAAGGGGCATTTTTACAAAAAGATGAGGAAAACACAAAGCACAAAATAAGTTTCAAAAATTACAAAAAGTTTAGCAAAATAGGTGTCATAACGTCTAAAGAGAAAAGTCAGAGATGGTTTAGAGCACATCATGGAAGGCGTTGAAGAGGGGTGTACTTAATTTCATAGACAATAAAGGATTACCCAAAAAAAAGCAATTTAGGAATCTGTCTGATTTGAGCTATGTTTTAGCAAATGCTGTCCAAAACCACATACTTGTATCTCCATTCTTAGCAATGCCTAGTATGTCATTGTGGCTACTGGCTGCCAAGTAAAGCATGGAGCATTTCATTATAGTCATCTTGGAATCTGTGTCCCCTTTTCACTTCATAATACCCCCAAACTAATTATGATACCAGGCAGTATGTTTCCAGATACTATCATCTTCCCTATATTGTTTCCACATAATGCTTATTCAGTCCTGAAAGCACACCTGCCTACCTTCTGGGAAGTGCTTTTCTTCCTTTTGCTATTTAGCTTCCAGTTTGGAACTCTGGTATTATCTTTCTGCTTGGATGACAATCTTTGTGAAGCTGCTTTAAAAAACATGCTGATACACATTGGAGACACTACATTCTCGAACTTCAACATCAGAGATATTACCACCAAATTTGACTTGAAGTACAGGACGCAGGTGTCCACAAATGTAACTTTCCCACTTCTGATAAAAATTTTGCATTTAATTTACCACTGCCTCTCTATGAGAAATTCATTTATGCATTTTTTTATATACAAGTTGGCACTTGAACAACACTGGGGTTAGGGGTGCTGAATCCTCGTGCAGTTGAAATCCACATATAACTTTTGACTCTCCCAAAATTTAACTTCTAATAGCTCACTGTTGACCAGAAGCCTTACCGATAACACACAACTAACATATATTTTGTATTGCATATGTATAATACACTACATTCTTACAAATAAATTAACCTAGAGAAAATAAAAGATATTAATAAAATCACAGCAATGTAACTGCTCTAATCTCTTTTCTCATTCTTCTCTGCCTAAAACAGTTTTAATTCTACCTCTGGCTGATAACCCATCCTTCTCATTTCTTACTCAACCACCCTGCTGACTCTTTATTGTATATAGAAATCTGGTCTTTTCTGGCAGCACAAATAAAACATTTTCTAAGAAAGACAGGGTCTAGGATAGTGGGAAAGGCTCTAAAGTCTTCAATAATTTTTAGTTTATTACTTTCCCTATTTACCAAGTTCCCCTTTCTCCTTGGATCTTCTATATAGAAGTGAAGGAATGAGTGAATGCTTGACAAAGCAAACTGGCAATAACCTTTTGGTTCACTGAAACAAGGCCAAGAAAGAAGAATGAGAATTATTATAATGAAATATTTGTCCTATTTTCATGGTTTTAAAAGACTGACCTTTCTTTTAGAGGTCTAAAGAATTAGCATGCCAGTATCTACATCTAATTTTGCTGTAGTAGAGAGCTAAGAGGAACATAACAGTGACATGTCGTTTAATTACTTTCTGATTTGACGTGCCATTTTAATTAATTTGGTGTTAAATTCCCTTACTATAAGATACAGTGGTGAGGGTTCATATTATCCCTTTAGTTTTTCCATTACTCTGGGGAGGAGATGGGAGAGTATTAAAGCTTTTAATACCAAAGTCCACAAGCTGATGAAAATTTAAAAGTTTAGCACAGCTTTTGTGCTATTCAGGTGAGACACACACCAGCTGAAGAATGTTTAGGCACCAAATATATTTATAAACATTCTCAGAGATTTTCCACTTTGAAAAATAATACTGCTTCTTGAAGAAACCACTGAAAGACTATTTTTGAGTCAGTTTTATGGTTACTTTTTAAAAAGTAATCAGTACTTATCCTTTACTAAAATACTTCTCTATTTAAATAAACAGATGCTCTCTGACTTAATAGCAAAACCAAAATCAGTACTGTTTATACTAAGATTATCAAGTAGCTAAAATTTTATATTTACCCAATTTCATTCATCAATACTTTCTTCTCAGCCAACCAAGTGCCAGTGACCTGGCACTGACCACTTAGCAGCAGATCCATCCTCAGAATTTAGCCTTGCAGACCATCACTAACTGGATTTTGTTAGTCTTTTCTCCACCTGGACCATTTAAAAATACCTTGGCAGAAATAAATGCATGCATATATGGTCACTTAACCCATGACAAAGAAGTCAAGAATAACAATGAGGAAAAGACAGTCTTTTCAATAAATGGTTTTGCAAAAGAATGAAACTAGACCACATTCTTACACCACACACAAACATAAATGCAAAATGGATTAAACAGACAAATGTGAGACCTAAAACGATAAAACTCCTAAAAGAAAACATAGGTGGTAATCTCATAGACATTGGTCTTAGCAACATATTTATGGCTATATCTCCTCAAGCAAGAAAAATTAAAACAAAAATAAACTATCAGGATTACATCAAAATAGAAAGCTTTTGCACAGCAAAGAAAATTATCAACACAAAAGGGCAACCTTGTGAATAGAAGATAATGGGATATTAACCCACAATATATAATGAACTAGAACAACTCAACACCAAAAAAACAAACAACCCAATTAATAAATGGGCAGAGGACCTGAGTAGACATTTTTCCAAAGAAGGCATACAGATGGCCAAGAGACACATGAAAAAATGTTCAAATTCAGTAATCATCAGGGAAATGGAAATCAAAACCACAATAAGGTATCATCTCAGAATAGCTAAAATAAAAAAGATAAAACGTAAGAAGTATTGGTGAGGACATGGAGAAAAGGGATCTCTTGTGCACTGTTGGTGGGAATGTAAACTGGTGCAGCTACTGTGAAAAGCAGTGTATGGAGGTTTCTCAAAAAAATTAAAAATAGAGATACCATATGATCCAGTAAGTGCACTACTGGGTATTTACCCACAGAAAATGAAACATTAATTCAAAAAGACATTTCCACCATTATGTTTACTACAGAATTATTCAGAATAGCCAAAACATAGAAGCAATCCATGTGTCTGTCCATCAACAGATGAATGGATGAAGAAGATGTGAGATATATTCAGACATACACATAATGGATTACTATACACCCAGAAAAAATGAGATCTTCCCATTTGTGACAACATGGATGGACCTGAAGGATATTATATGGTAAGTGAAATAAGTTAAACAAAGACAAACACCATTTTCTTTCACTTATATGTGGAATCTAAGAAACCAAAAAAAAAAAAAAAAAAAGAACAAACAAAAAGCAAAAGACTCTTAAATATGGAGAACAAAATGGTGGTTGCCAGAGGAGAGGTAGATGGGGGATGGGTGAAACAGATAAAGAGGATTAGGAGGTAAAATAAAGAAAGTTTATAATTTTACAATAAAGTTATAAATAAGCCACAGAGATGAACAGTACAGCATGGAAAATATTGTTAATAATATTATAATAACATCATATGGTGATAGCGATTACACTTATCATGGTGAGCGCTGAGTAATGTATAGAATTGTTGAATTAATATGCTGTACACATGAGACTAATATAACAAGGTATGTCAATTATACTTTAATAAAAAAAAGAAAAGAAAAGAATACCTCCCCTTTTATTAGGGCAGATGCTGCCCAATTCTCTTGTGTTTCAGCTCTTTATGCATGTACCCAGTGAGGTACTAACACATTTTCTTTCCAAAATAGTTACGAATTTCATGCTCCAAGGAATAACCGAAAATCTGACTCACATCCATCCTCATTTTATGGGTTACATTTCCTTTGCTATGAATCTACTGACTTAGGTAACTAATTATTCTGAACTAGGAGTTAACAAACTTTTTCTATAAAGGGCCAGCTAGCAAATATTTTTGGCACTGCAGGCCACATGGTCTCTGTCACAATTATTCAACTCTGCCACATGGTAGCACAAAAGCAGCCATGCGCAATCCATAAATGAATGTGGCTGTGTAACAAAACAAAACAAAACAAAAAAAAAAAAGCTTTATTTATAGAAACTGGTGGTGACCAGTTAGATCCATGGACCACAGTCTGCTAATCCCTGTTCTACATTAAAGTAACATCCAAGAACGCTGACCTTCATTTTTAAGAAGAAAGCATGGTTATTGAAATCAATCCAACATGTGTTCAAATCCTGAGTATGGCATTTATACAATCTGGGCTTAGTAATAATAACTCTTTTAGTCTGTTTTATCATCTGTTAAAAGGATATTATATTTCCCACCTTGCACAGATAGGTAGAGTTAATGGAATATAACTTTCTTATTATACTCTAGTCAGTGGCCTAATTTGAGGGTGACAAGAGGGGGAAGTTCCTTTCCCTGAGCGTATTCTCACCAGTTAACACACTTTGTACCACTTGTAAATGCAATACTTTGAGACGAAAAGGTGTTAGAAAGGCAAATTTCAGTCAAGGTAGTAGGGAATTCATGCTTTTAGGCACCTACATCTCCACTGTAAAAACAAAATAATGATAGGTAAAACATAAAAACATAAAGTCAAAATGTCATAACTGGGCTCAAATACAAAACAAATACTTTTGAAAGCCAGAAACAAAGTAATACTTAGCTGGCTAGTGGGACCAAAGCAGCAGGTGCCCTACACTGGATCCAGAGATGGGCAATGTCTCAAGTTTGGCTCCGGTGTAGTAATGCACATTGATATTTACTCCAGGAAAGACACAGACTCATGACCTGATGCCAGGAGGTGGGAAGGCTTGTAACTGGACCAGCATACTCTACAAAGAAGGCTAGTCCAAACTTTGCAGGCTGCTAAATGTAAGTATGCCACACGGAAAGCTAAAAGCAAAAAGGACAGAATTAAACCACATCATCAGGAACAGACCTGAAAATACTCTCTGCTTTTAAAGATTAATTTAAGACCCAGGTTATGAGGTCCAGTTCCTAACCAGCTACCAGAGTATGTAATTGAAGCAATCACAGAACTTATTACTCAAGGAAGGAAGGAAGGAAGGAAGAAAGGAAGGAAGGAAGGAAGGAAGGAAGGAAGGAAGGAAGGAAGGAAGGAAGGAAGGAAGGAAATGAAAGAAACAGAAAGGAAGGAAGAAAGGAAAAAAAGAAAGAGGGAGGGAGAAAGGAAAAAATTCAATGCTAAGAAAGGCAACATCAAATATCAACATTAAAATAGGTGTGTACTCTAGAAGAAACTGAACTACAGGGAAGAACATGGCAAACATTAACATAAATATTTCGGATACCCAAAAAGATAAATGGAAACAAATAAATTATGAAGGAAAAAATAAACAAGAAATTGTGAAATAAAATAGAATGAAATAAGAACTATGGAAAAAAGGAAGGAGAGTTAGAGCTGAAAAATATAATCACTGAAGTGAAAAGCCCAATTTAAAAATAAAATATAGGCAGAACAGTCAAAAAAAGAAGCTACAAAGTGAAATTAGAATTGAAAAAAGAATCATTCAAAATATAGCCTAGAGATAGAAAGACATAAGTGTCATAAAAGCAATTCAGAAACAAGTGGATACTAATAGGTGTTACAGAAAAAAAGTCAAAGAATGATGAGCAACAGTTGATAATTTTGCACAAATGTGCATGTGATTAGCAGTTTTTAAAAAAGGACCAGAATATTCTCAATATCAAGTAGAAAAAGAAAATAAATAAATACAACTCCATAGCTCATCATATTGTTATAACACTGCAGATCAAGGATATAGACCAAAACTTACAAACTACCAGAGAGAAAAAAAAAATATATATATATATATATTTTAAAAAGGCCCTAAATATCATACAAGCCTTTTAATCTATTATTAGAAACCATAAATCTATAAAGTTTGGTCTTCAGATTGCCAAGAGATAAATTTGTCAGTACAAAATTTTATTCCCAGGCAGCATATCATTTAAAAGCAAGACCAAATAATAACAGCAAAAGACTTTCATGAGAAGAGTGATGAAACATATGATTCTGCTATAAGACAAGAGACCTCAGAAAACACATTGGAATAAATTTTTCATATCCAATTGCAACACAAACTTCCTTAAAGTCCTTTTTTTTTTTTTAGTGTCACCTACTCAAATATGGCCTAAATTAGATAAATACCATATTAAACTAGGGATTAGGAGCACCTGGGAGGCTCAGCGGTTGAGCATCGGCCTTTGGCTCAGGGTATGACCCCAGGGTCCTGGGATCGAGTCCCACATTGGGCTCCCTACAGGGATCCTGCTTCTCCCTCTGCCTGTGTCTCTGCCTCTCTCTCTGTGTCTCTCACGAATAAATAAATAAAGTCTAAAAAAAAAAAAGAAGCTAGGGATTATTTCTGGAGATGAAGAGAAAATTATTAGAAGAGGTTTATAGAGGGATTTGTCTATAGTGCTCATTTCTTTGTCTTAAACAAAAACAAAAAGAAAATTTACAAACCAAACAAGAGGCCAGCAGTGAAAACATCATTAGGTTCTGATAGAGCTGGGTGATAAATATATGGTGGTTTATTATTCTCTCTACTGTCTTGTATGCTTCTGAAATTACGCTCCTCTACGAAGACAATTGAATGATGATAGAAAAACATAAAAGCAATAGTTGGTAGTTTCCACACATTATTGAAATATTAGTGGTCAATGCATGAGAACTATAAAGAAGGACATCATGGTGGTAAACGGTCTATGTTCTAACTCCCCCGTCAAACAATTTTACACACCTAACCGAACCTTCCACCAAGACCAGTCCCTATTCCACTCCCTGTAATTGTAGGATCTGTCCAGAAAACAGACATGGGTCTGCAAACTTTGAGGTTGTCTAGTGACTTCCAAAGAGTGGTGACAAATTAAGGTTGCCATCCACCAGACATCAAAGGACACAGAAGACAGCGTGAGTAAGAAAAGAGCATGAGGATCTCTGTGCCTTTCCATGGTTTCCAGTCCTTTAGTCTCTGGCTCAGGAAAATGAGTATAGTTATAGGAAAATGATAATTTAAGCAGGGACATTAGGATGTAAGATTGGGGGCATTGTGAAGGAAATAACTAAAGAGGTGAAGCTAGGTCATTTGATGGAAATCTTCAGATTCCATCTTGAGGGGCACCTGGGTGGCTCAGTCAGTTAAGCATCTATCTGTCTTTGGCTCAGGTCATGCATCAGGCTCGCTGCTCAGCTGGGAGCCTGCTTCTCCCTCTGCCTGATGTTCCAACCCTGCTGGTGCTCACTCTCGCTGGCTCTCTGTGACAAATAAATAAATAAAATCTTCAAAAAAAAAAATAGAATTCCATCTTGAAGATTTTAGACTTGTAAATGTTATTTGAACAAATTAGGCTTATTATATATGTGCATAATATTGATAAATAGCAAAGCTGAGATTATTACAATCATGATAGAATTTTGAATAGCAACTCCAGAAGTATATTATAGAGCTATGGAAAGGAGAAAAATCACATAGTTCTTAGCTGCTGAAGTGAGTGAATGTTTTACAGCAAGTTACCTTTCTAACTGAAAATCTTGTTGAAGATAAAGGGAGAAAAATTAAAGGATATAAATAAAGTTCATCTTTAAATCCATCCTTGTTGCAGTGAGATCTCTGTGTTTTCTAGAAATGTAGGGAGTTTATTACATATAGGAGAAAAGACTAGCTTAAATATTTCCTAGTTACTCTGCCTCTAAGTCATCCTTGTGGTGAATGACTTTAGAGGACAGATCATTTTGCCATCCCACAAGGACTCACTTTATTCCAAATACAGCAAAGGTTCTATGGTAAAATAAATGATGACATTGTAACGTAGCATAAAAATTAGAAATTAGGCAAAAGACTTGACCCATTGAGTCTAACTTGGTGTACTACTAGAATATTTTAAAAATCTTAAAAAACCAATGCCATCTCATAAGAATTTTACATTTCTTCCAAGGTTTACACTGAGTTCCGCAATAAATAGAACTATGAAGTAGGTATTCAGTCATTTTTTGTGAAGGAAGAGAACTAGTCCTCAGTATTGGGCATCTAGACTAGTTCTGTCCGATAGAACCTTCGGTGATGATGGAAATGTTCATTCTGAACTGCCCAATGTGGTATCCATTGGCCACCTGCAGCTACGATGCACATGAAATATGGCTAGAGTAACCAAGGAACTGAGTTTTTTCTATTTTATTTCATTTAATTAAATGAAGTCACATGTTGCTAGAGGCTAGTAAGCATAGACCCAGACAATTAGTATCCAATTCAACTTTGACTAAACGTAGTCAGAAATGAACAAAAATCAAATAGAAAATATAAACAGCAGTTGGTAGATGTTGAGTTCTAGGTATTATAAAGATATTTTCATATCTTCTCAGGACTTCTTACACACTGACCTAAATGACCACTCATCAAATTTTATAGGGACGATCCCCATCAGTAGTCAAAACTGCATCTGTGACATCCATAGAGTCAATCACACTAACAATCCTTTCTTCCAACACATTCCTTGCAAAAGTTGTGAAGAACCCAATGAAGACTCCTCAGGCCACGTGTTTCACTGTGGTAACTGCCACGTGCCACAGTGGGAGGGTGATGACCCGAAAGCCAAGTCCTGTGACGGAGCGCGGCCCTGCACCTACACGGAGGGCTCTCAGGCCAGGATTCAAACTCATGCAGTCATGAGCACTCAGATGTTCACGGCTCCCATTCCCATTACATGCTGTTCTCCTCATTTCTAAAACATTTTCTTAAACATTTCTAAAACAACTCTCTATTCCCCTGGAAATCATTTCTTTGCAGGAGCCAAATTTCTAACTTTTCTACATAGTTAACACATTACTCCATTTCAAAGTACTTTGAGGGAGTGAGAAGTTAAAGGCGAGAAATGGAGAGCAAAGTAGAAAATCCAAATTAAACAATCTGTTGAAGCCCAGTGGGTTTATATATCTTTCTTTCAAAGCTTCTGGGAACTGTTTCCTTTGAATACAAAGCTCTTTAAACAACCACAGAACTAGCCCTGCCATTATCACAAAATCTGGGCAGAAATAACTCTCTGAACAAATTTGTGTACAAATTACTGCAATAAATAGATTAAATATCAATTTAAAGATTATGGTTTTACATCAATTTTAATTACTTCTTGTTATCTTCATGAATCACATGACCTTTAAGATCAGAAGGTAAAAATTTGCACTTAGGCATATTATTCTACTTGGGGGAAAAAAAGGGGAAGCCCTCGTATTTAGTTTTTGGGTTTAATAAATAGGCACATCTCAAGCACCACCTAATATTATCAGAGGTCCGCAGGAAAATAATGATAAGGAAGAAAATACTGCAAGTGACTTTTACGTAAGACTTAGTTTCAAACCAGATATTCGCCCCTTTAATTCAGCCCGTGTTCTCGATTCTTTTATGCAAATAGTTTTCATTTGACTTCCTACAGCAAATCCAGATTTTGAAAATAATCAGATAGAGCAGTGTGCAATTTTAGGTCCCTACAACAAGTACAGAAACGTTGTTTTATGCTTGAGGGAACTGTGCACCGAGCAGCTGCTGCCATGGTGAATCCCATGAAGCCTGTCAAAGCACGCATGCATGAAAACAGAGACTGGAGAGAAAGACAGACTCACAGCCCTAGGAACAGGGATCTGGGAAACCACAACATCCACTCTAGACATTATTCCGATTAATAATTAAGTTCATGCGGTACATTTTAGGTCCACCTATTGAACCCAAATCCCAAAAGAAGAATGCCGTTGAGAGTTGATATCATTATGTCACTGTACATTTCACGCAGCTTGAGTTAAGAGGGTAATTGAAGAGCACCTCATGCCACATTTGCACCACATTGTGTGACACAATGGAAATAACACGGAAAAGCCAACTTATGCAAAACAGTCTGCAACGTGATGGGTTCATGTTATATATGAACTTAGTCTCAAAGCAGTAAAATATTTCTCCTTGCCTGTTATTCAGAGAACAAAAATACTTATGTTTAGTAATGCCCCCAAACACCCGGAGTTTGACCTTTAAGTAAAAGGCAAAACAGTGGACAGAATAGTCTATCTATAATAGAGTTGGAAAAGCCCTGAAACCCCCCCAAATTGGCAAAAATTCTGGATTCCCAATCACATCTGCCCCCAAGGGTATTAAATGAGATATTTGGGGCATATATTAACTATGCAGGCCTTCTAGTGAGTGATTCCTGGAACTAGATGTGAAGGAAGGAAAGGAACTATCCCAAGTCATCTGAGTGAGTAATCTGCCCCTAAAAATGGCTTCTGAAAGTGAGAGTCGCACTTTTATTCCAGAGGGCAATCATTATATTTTTGAGATTATATCTCACATGTCCAGAAATTATGCATTTGGAAGGTACACATTAGAACCTATAACTGGAAATGATCTTAAATGGAAAATGAAGCCCTACTCATAATGCAGTGGGATGAACCACTGTTAGATTTAGCAACATCCATAGATGCACGTCATTCCTACTCGCTGCGTATTTGCCATGGATACACGAATTCATCCTTAAATAATAAGCCAGGATATTGATTATTAGAATAATCATCCTTGAATTCAACCAACCATGAATTGAACACAACTGAGTGGCAACAGCTCTTTAGAGACCCTGATATTTAAGGGGAAGAGCTTGATTTAATAAATAGTTTCATGACAGTGCTGGAAAAACTCCACAAATTATATTTTACAAGTACACAGAGTAACAAATACTAAAACTACCGTAAATCACTAAGTACACAGAACATGTACAGATACTAAAACTGCTGTAAACCTGCTGCATTATAAGTCTAGGTACCCCGAACCTTTACACAAAGACACTGATTTTGTAATAAATACTGGTTTGTGACACAATTTGGGAGGGGAATTGAAGGAAGTGTATTATTGTGGGAGATGCCCCACTTCCTTCCCAGTGAGGCTGAGCCAGGGATTCAGTGATGGCCAAGTAAGGTGGTAGTAGAAGTAAAGCAGGCTACCTCCCTGTCTGGTGATTAAAGCCTTCCTAAACAGGGGTGCCTGGGTGGCTCAGTTGGTTAAGCATCCAACTCTCCATTTTGGTCCAGCTCATGATCTCAGGGCCGTGAGATCAAGCCCTGCACTGGGCTCTGCGCTGGGCATGGAGCCTGCTTCAGATCCTCTCTCTCCCTCTCTGCCCCCACCCCCACACCACAGACAAGTGCACACTATCAAAAAAACAAAAGCAAAATAAAACACACAACTTCCCGAACAGTATTACAACTTATCCAACTAGGGTGGCCCCGGAGGCTATGTGTTCCAGGTGACCTGGTGGCCAGACAGAGAAGGGCCCACCAAACTTTATCCAACTTTGCAGGAGTGAGAAATAAATCTTTGTTTTATGAAGGTATTAGGGTTTGGACTTTTTTTTAATGTTGCATAAGCAAGCCTATTCCACATAGATCAGAAAATTTCTCAAAATGCCTTAGAATGCTCTCAACACCCCTCTCAAACCTCTTCTCCAACAGTGATACTTTGGCCTCAGTTATGAGCAATTCCCATACTTCCAGCCTTTTTTTACCCATAATGGTTCTCCTCTTAATTCCTTAGGTACTAAGTAGTTGCACAAAGAAGCTAGCTTGGCCTTTGAGAATTGGACACCTTTCAAACAAATGGCCAGGTTGAAAGAGCAGTTCTTGTTAGTTGAAAAAAAAAAAAAAATGCTTTCTGATTGAACTTTGAAGAGAGTTAGCCAAGAAAATTTCCAGTTGCTCAAATGGCAACTGAAGTCATAGCTGCTCAGTGGATGTGCATCACAGTGCCCACCTGAAGCATTTTATTCATACTTTACTGAGGACATAAAAGTCAAAGACAAGCATTTCTATGCTGTTCATGAAAACTGTTTGCTCATTTTTATCAAAAAGCTGATGCTATCCAGGAACCATGCAACAAGTTCAAATTAGCTGTTTTTTTTAATTTTTTTATTTCTACCATCAGTAAGCCAGTAGACCTCCACCATGTAGAATTCATAGTGCATATGGGCCAGTGATATTGCCATGTTAACCATTTTCAAAGGCATTTCTAAAGATCTTATTTATTTGAGAGAGAGAGTGAGCCCAAGCCAGGGCAGAGGGAGAGGGAGAAGCAGACTCCCCGCTGAGCAGAGAGCAGAGAGCCCAATGCAGAGCTCCATCCCAGAACCCTGAGGTCATGCATGACCTGAGCCCAAGCTTCACTGACTGAGCCACCCAAGTGTCCCTCAAAGGTATTTCTAAAAGTATTATTTTAAAACTATTGCAATTATTAGCAGCAAGTTCTTAAGAATGATAGAGTTTTCTTTTTCCAGCTACCACCAAATGCTGGAAAGGAATCAAGTGCTACTTAAATACCTACTAGAGTAGCCCAAGGGTAGCTTAAATAAGCTTCTTTGCTGGTTGAAGGATCACTTTGGCTAAAGGATGTGGTATGTTATACATGCCAAATAGTTTTGTTGTATAGAATAATGGGTTTTGTTTCTTTTATCCCCTGTAGTTCACCATCAGAAACATGGAGGATAGGATAAGTTCAGAGTTGCTCATTTTTACTCTGCTTCTCGTCTGCTTAATATTACCTGACTCAACTAATTCCTGGGAAAGGCTCTGAGATGATAAAAAGATGTATATTAATAGAGTAGCATATCTGTATTCAGAATTTCCTGTGTAAATTTAGAAGTCACCTACTCTGTTACTTCAGAGATAAAATGGTTATTTTCAAATCTAAAATTTTCTAACTCCAGATCATTGAGTTACTATTTTCTACTTTTGTTAGAAGTAAAAAAGGAGTATATTCACCAACATGAAACAATTAAGGTTAACTTTACTGGAAAATGTTTTTGTGAATTAAGAAGTAGACTGCAAAAGAATCTCTGAAATCTCATTTCTTGGATTATTTTTAAAGAAGCAGTAACTCCTAGCTCTAGAATTGCTTAGGTGTGATCTTCTAAAGCAGGAGATTATTCAAGGTAATTTTCCATTCTGATTCTGTAATCCTAAGAAGCAATTTGTTGGGGTTTTTTTTTTTTTTCCTTTTTATGAACTTTGTAGTACTGAACTCTAAAATCAATGGAGTCTCATTAGTACTAAACTGGAGGCTTTGGGTTTACGTTCCGTTTTTTAACACCGATTGCCCTGTAACATGACTGGAACATTCCCCTCCCCTTTGGTCCTCATTATCTCTAACTTTAAAGTAAAAACGGCTGACCAAGATGACCTTAACTTTCCCCCTAGCCTGACTAATTCCTGACTCTAATCACCTTGACCTCCCTCCTACCCATGCTCTTAGAGGACAGGTGACCTAATCAGAGATCCTCTCTTCCCTCTTCTCAGAGCATTTACTACAGAAAACTTACAACTGTAAATTCTTTCTTCATCCCTTTGAGATAAAATATTTTAAAAAGCTTCTTGCAAGTTTATAACCCAGAAATGTTCTCAAGAACTAGGAGCCATCTCTCTGAAACTGAGTTATCAAGGAAGAGAGCGTCCCTATTTCTCAGTCTCTGTGGAAAAGTAGGAGCCTAACCTTATGGATGACTTGTTCCAAGTTGTGAGACTACCTCCTGTCAGAAAGATATAAAAAAGTTTACTTTTCCTTTGAGTAGAGCCAATTAGCAAATATCAAAATCCTCCCACCATTTGTTCCAGAATTCAGACTATATTCTGGTCCCTCTCCCTTACTGTAAGAGTCTTCAAGTAATCCTTGCCTGTTTAACAATGTCTAGTGCAATTTTTGCTTTAACAGGTATTACTAGATACGGTCTTCAAGTCCTTTTTGCCTATTTTGAAATTCTATATTTCTATGAAAAGCACCATTGAGTTTGAGTTGAATTCAAAAAGAGTAGTAGCCATTTTACACAATATAAAACAGAAGACGTGGTGAGGCCTCAAATTCAGCAAACTTGCACAAGGTTAACTACCTATCTATAGTCACTAACACTCGCCGCAGTGAAGATCCCCCCACGTTGATCTAGTATCCTTCGGAATCCAGTCCTAATATTGTGTGATGCTACAAAATCCCTTCAAGATGGACGCCAAAGTTTTACTGTCATTATTGTCACTATTGTATTTTTTCTTCTATTATACTAATTTTAGAATCATTAATAGAGCTCTAATTCACAATGAGCAATTTAAATGTACATAAAATATAGCTCACAGCCTAAGAATATAGTGAGGTAGCCAACTGCCTGCTTGCCCATATTCATAAGAGAATTATTTATCTTTAGTTAAGAAACAGTTGACCGCTGTATCATTCACTATATTTCTTTCCTTCGAAATTCGCTGCTACGACTTTATCAATCCTTTGTTTCAATTTCTAATACCACTACCATCATATGTTGTAAATATTTACTGAATGAATATATGACTGAATGAATGGGAAATTTTGTGATCATTTTCTATTGTAACATATCTTTCTAGAGTGACATATGCTAGTATAAATATCCGATATTCTCAGCTACCTTGCATTTTTTTTAGATTGTTACAGAGATGGAAGTTCATTTTTTAAATATTGCTATGATCTAAAGTTTTGATGGTATACCTTTCTTAATAAGTTTCACAGTCATCATATAGTTTTTTACATGAAAATACTCAAATCTAGAATATTAAGCCTGTAATCCTTACAAATAAACAAACAAATGAATGGGTGACGGGCACTGAGGGGGGCACTTGACGGGATGAGCACTGGGTGTTATTCTGTATGTTGGTAAATTGAACACCAATAAAAAATAAATTTATTAAAAATAATAACAAACAAAATGAAATCCTGCATGAAAATATCCAATAGCAAATGTCTCCCATCATTAATCACTTCATAGTTTCAATATTATTTAACAACATGTCTTACCTCACAAGGAGTGTTATCCCCGGGCAAGAAATCACTTTTGTGATTCACAACAAGGAACCCTGCAGTTTTGTTCAGTGGCTAGCCAGAGATTTGAGACTGCACTGCATAACTTTGTGACAGTGTAATATACGATCCACAGTGGAAAACACAATACAGAAAGATTTCAGGAAACTTAATTGACTAGAACTGCAGGTGACCTACTAGTGTTTATTACAGCCCCCCAAGAGCCGTAGTTTTTGGCTGCCTGCATATGCACAATGCAGTACTGTGACTGTGTTAGGTGTACGTGGGATGCCAAATGATCTGAAGCCCTGCTTGAAGAGTACCTAGGCAAAGATCAAGATCCTCCCAAGCCTGTCTTGCCTCCCTCAACTGCCAGGAACAGTTAATATTGCAACCAAGGCAAGAATGATATGAGGGAATGTGGGGTGGGGAATAGAAGGCACTCAGTGTTCTCTAACTTGTCCATACCTTCTGCTTTTCTCCAGCAGCAGAGAAAGAATGGAGCGGGCCTTGTGTTGGCTAGCAGGAAAGGGATCCTTATGCAATTGAAAGAGCTCCAAAGCAACGTAATCAAGACATTTTAAATATTTAAATTACATCAAAATGGCAACTGCTTTTTTTCCCCCCAAGTTTGTTTATCCTAAATCATAATCTGAAAGCAAAATATGGAATAAAAGTATGATCCCAGCCATGAGTTGCAATGGGAATTCAAGAAAATAAATATGCACGATGAATAGTGGGAAAGGTGTAGTGAGTTATACTGTCATCTGTGGGCTTCCGTTACTGGGGTATTTCTCTGCTTTCACGGTAAATGATTCAGTGATTACAAAATTAAAACCTGTGAATCTGTGACCTCACAAACTGAGATGGTTTCCTATTACTATGAATTATCACAGGAAGAACTATTCCTCGATCGTTTGGAATCGCAAAGCAATCCCCAGTTTGTCTATTGCTATAAGACATTTAGGAAGTTTTCGGGTACAATTAAGTATGAACCGCTTCATAAACTTTACTGCATGCATGATCATATCTTTTTTTATTCCATCAGATTAAGCTGAAAGCAGCTTGATTCTTCGTATGCCAGATGAGCAGAAATTTTCGCGTTGTCTATTGAAATATTTTAACTCTATAAATTACCTTAATATCTGGAGTAGTTCACTCTATCCAAGGATGAGCAGCTTGTGGAGGGGGTTCCCT
The DNA here is from genome assembly GCF_011100685.1 of Canis lupus familiaris. Lineage (NCBI taxonomy): Eukaryota > Metazoa > Chordata > Mammalia > Carnivora > Canidae > Canis > Canis lupus. Next base: position 28,841,017 of record NC_049257.1, read on the forward strand.
AGGACTTCAACCCTCTGTCGGCTTCCCCAACAAATGCTGCTGTTTCTTGTGGCCACGGGGCCGTAGCGCTGCAAAACCCAGGGGTGTCTCTGTCACCATCCTAGACCCTCGCACATAACATAATCCCTAAGGTACTTCGCCGGAGTCTCTGTATTTCCCACATATTCCTGGTACTCAGGGGGGTACTGAAAAGGTGACTGGAGATAGCATGCTCTAAAATCTACACGTAATTGCCACTACCTAATGTGATGGAACAATCTCCATTTTTCACCCTGACCTTGTGCCATAATTTAAACTAAGACTACATTAACCATTAGGAATCGCATGGTGGTGCCTCCAGGTGAAATGGAAAGTGTGATTCAGGAAGACCCTGGGCAAACAAAGCTGTTTCACTCATCTATTTTATGTATTAAGCTTTTGAATATTATTTTTAAATATGGGGTCATACTTTTTTTTTTAAAGAATAGTTTGAGGATACCTGGGTGACTCAACGATTGAGCATCTGCCTTTGGCTCAGGCCATGACCCCGGGGTCCTAGGATTGAGTCCCACAACAGGTTCCCTGCATGAAGCCTGCTTCTCCCTCTCTCTGTGTCCCTGCCTCTCTCTGTATCTCTCATGAATAAATAAATAAAATCTTAAAAAAAAAATAGTCTGAAACATGTTCTGGTATATAGAGTGAAAAACGTTGAATGAATTATATTTATACCAGCACTATTGACAATTTTTCTATAAACTGCACTTTCATTATCCAAGTGTCATTACAGTATTTACATGATTGAAATCCTAAATAAAGTATCAGTGGTTCTAGAAAAATTTTAATTAAGTTTATACCAACAAAGAGAATTCCATAGTTATAACATAAGTTTGTTTGCTTTTTTTTTTTTTTAAGATTTTATTTATTTATTTGGCAGAGAGAAAGAGAGCACAAGCAAGAGGAAATGGCAGAGGGAGAAGGTGAAGAAGCAGGATCCCTGCTGAGCAGGGAGCCTGAGGCAGTGTTCAATTCCAGGACCCTGGGGACATGACCTGAGCTGACGTCAGATGGTTAATCAACTGAGCCACCCAGGGGCTCCACAGGATAGTTTTTTATCTAAGTTTTAAATAAGGCAAGGACATACTACTGTAATTATTTTAAAAAGAAATATGTGAATTGATCTGGTTACCTACAAATGCTAGGATACTTGTGGGTCTGTAATTAATGAAATACTTCTCTTGGAATAAAAACAGTGGTACAGTCAGCAAGTAACCATTAAATGAAAGTTTTTTAAAAGTCTCAAGTATTCAGAGAAATAATTCATTAAGAATTGTGCTGTAGATAAGAACAGGTGGCAATAATTGGATTTCCCATCTGCAGACTGTAAAATCATCTACAGGTTGGCTTTCACAAGTATTATAGCCAATATGTGGAAACCTATCCATTTGCAAATTATACCAGATGGACCCTGACCAAATTCAGAGAGCCACATAGGACCAATGTTCTTTCTAATGTTTTTTAAAGTTTAAAGCAGATGACCATGCCATTTGCAGAACAAAATAGGAACTAGGAATAGTATGTGAGCAGAATTTATTTAGTGAATTAAGGAGGGGTCAGTTAATGACATCAGAGCTCCTTTATATTCCAGATCCCGATAATCAAAATTCTCTGCAGATGTGGGCCATTCAGAGGTGAAGATAAGATTCATATTTTTTTTTAACAGAGTATTTCAGCTTCTTCCCAGGTGACAGATTAAGAAATATATAATTAAGTCTTATTACACTCACATTGTGACTTGGATTGTTTTCCAATATTATCATTTGCTACATAGAACTGTGCTAGGTGGTAGTCTGATAATTTTTATTTTGTTTGTGAGTTTTTATGGCTTAAAGCTGCTTCAAGGGATCCCTGGGTGGCGCAGCGGTTTGGCGCCTGCCTTTGGCCCAGGGCGCGATTCTGGAGACCCGGGATCGAATCCCACATCAGGCTCCCGGTGCATGGAGCCTGCTTCTCCCTCTGCCTGTGTCTCTGCCTCTCTCTCTCTCTCTGTGACTATCATAAATACATAAAAAAAAAAGCTGCTTCAAAGCTAAGGGACTCATGTTCATCAAAAAAAGCATATCAACATTGTGTGGCTATAGATTTTCTTACTGTTGTCTACCAGCGTCAATATAGTGTTAGCTGAGTATTTTCTCTTTGTCATCACAAAATATCCAGTATTGTAGTCTTTGTCTAATCTCCCCTTTCTCACACACCTAAGATAAGGAATATCATAAGGAAAGGAAAGAAAAAGAATGGAAGGGGAAAGAAGGAAGAGAGTATTAGAATAAAGGCGAAATAGGCAGTTCACAAAAGAAATATATAAATATAACTTGCTCTAGAATCCAGTAAAAGAAGGGAAAACAGTTCTTTTGTTCATGAGGAAAGATATATTAACACTGAAGAAGATGCAGGGTATGTATAAAATAAATTTATCTATGAGACAATAAAACTGAATAAAAATGTCTTCATTTGTTGGAATGAGTTTCCTTTTGAAAATTCTGCTTTTTTCCCTGTCAAAATACCATGAACTTTCTTCACAGAGTTGGAACAAATAATCTTAAGATTTGTATGAAATCAGAAAAGGCCTCAAATAGCCAAAGGAATATTGAAAAAAAAAAAAAAAAAAACGAAGCTGGGGTCATCACAAGGCCTGACTTCAAGCTTCAAGCTGTATTTCAAAGCTGTGATCCTCCAGACAGTGTGGTCCTGGCACAAAAACAGACACAGAGATCCATGGAACAGAATAGAGAACCCAGAAGTGGACCCTCAAATTTATGGTCAACTAATATTTGACAAAGTAGGAAAGACTGTCCAGTGGAAAAAGGACAGTCTCTTCAATAAATGGTGCTGGGAAAATTGGCCAGCCACGTGCAGAAGAATGGAACTAAACCATTCTCTTACATCAGACACAAAGATACACTCAAAATGGATGAAAGATCTAAATATGACACAAGAATCCATCAAAATCCTGGAGGAGAACACAGGCAACACCCTTTTTGAACTTGGCCACAGCAACTTCTTGCAAGATACATCCATGAAGGCAAGAGAAACAAAAGCCAACATGAACTATTGGGACTTCATCAAGATAAAAAGCTTCTGCACAGAAAATGAAACAGTCAACAAACCAAAAGACAACCTACAGAATGGGAGAAGATATTTGCAAATGACGTATCAGATAAAGGGCTAGTTTCCAAGATCTATAAAGAACTTATTAACCTCAACAGTAAAGAAACAAACAATCCAATCATGAAATGGGCAAAAGACATGAAGAGAAATCTCACAGAGGAAGACATAGACATGGCCAACAAGCACATGAGGAAATGCTCCGCATCACTGGCCATCAGGGAAACACAAATCAAAACCACAATGAGATCCCACCTCACACCAGTGAGCATGGGGAAGATTAACAAGGCAGGAAACCACAAATGTTGGAAAGGATGTGGAGAAAGGGGGACCCTCCTGCACTGTTGGTGGGAATGTGAACTGGTGCAGCCACTCGGGAAACTGTGTGGAGGTTCCTCAAAGAGTTAAAAATAGACCTGCCCTACGACCCAGCAATGCACTGTTGGGGATTTACCCCAAAGATTCAGATGCAATGAAACGCCGGGACACCTGCACCCCGATGTTTCTAGCAGCAATGGCCACGATAGCCACACTGGGGAAGGAGCCTCGGTGTCCATCGACAGATGATGGATAGAGAAGCTGAGGTCTATGGATACAGTGGGATGTTCCTCAGCCATTAGAAACGACAAATACCCACCATGTGCTTCGACGTGGAGGGACCTGGAGGGTATGATGCTGAGTGAAGTAAGTCAATCGGAGAAGGACAAACATTATATGGCCTCATTCATTTGGGGAATATAAGAAATAGTGAAAGGGATTATACGGGAAAGGAGGGGAACTGAGTGGGGAAAATCAGAGAGGGAGACCAACCATGAGAGACTCCTAACTCTGAGAAATGAAGGGTCATGGGAGGGGGCGCTGGTGGGGGATGGGGTGACTGGGTGACAGGCACTGAGGGGGGCACTTGATGGGATGAGCACTGGGTGTTATACTGTATGTTGGCAAATCAAATTTAAAAATTTTAAAAATAATAAAATTCTCCTTTCTAGCCCCAGAACTCTAATAAGAGATCTTTGTCAAATCCAGGGTCACTAAATTTCTGTTTCTTTTAAAGGATTTATTTCTTACATTTAGATCTATTTTCATTGTGAGTTGATTTTTGTAACGGTTGAGTTTGTCTGTATTGTTATGACTAATCCAACATCATTCGCTGCAAATGTAGCTTCTCCCATTCAACTGGATTTGATAACTTTTGTCAAAAAAAAAAAAAAACAATTGTTACTATATATGTGGTCTATAGGTCTATTTTAATATCAATATAAACCTGTCATGAATAATGCAGCTTTTTCATAAGTATTGAAATCAAACAGTATAACTGTTAACTTTGGTCTTCTTTTTCAAAATTATTTTAGCTACTCTATATCTTTGTATTTCCATAAACGTATTAGAATGTGCTTGTCAATTTTTGCAGTGAAGATTGCTGGAATCTTAAATAGAATTGCTAAAAACTTTAGATCAATTTAGGGAGAACTGATAGCCTCATAAGACTGAATTTGCCAATACAGTAATACATTTCTGTATTTATTTAGGTCTCCTCTAATACCTCTTTGGCAATGTTCCATAGATGCATATATTTTTCAACTTTTTCTCTACTTGATGCTTTTGTAAATAGTATTTCTTTTCAATTTTATTTCTGATTTTTCTGTTAATATATAGAAATACAACAGATTTTTTGGAGGGATTACAGCTTTATTGAGATGTAATTGATATTTTCACTGGAGGGGAGTAAGTGGGAGACAGAGTAACTGGGTGATGGACATTAAGGAGGGGCACACAATGTAATGAGCACTGGGTGTTATATAAGCTTGATAAATCACTGGCCTCTACCTCTGAAACTAATAATCCATTATATGTTACTTAATTGAACTTATATAATTTTTTTAAATATCTAAAGTTAGAATGCCATGAAACACTAAATGTGGACTAATATTTAAAAATAAAAAAACTGCATGTGTCTTACGTATTTGATTTGTTAAATTTGGACACAGACATGCAACTGTGAATCGTCACCACAATTAATAGACACATCTACCACCTCCAAAAGGTCCCTTCTGTCCCTTTGGGGTTGGTTTGTTTTGGGGTTTTGTTGTGTCTTTTGGTAGGGGTATTGTTTCCTTCTCAAGTTAAGAACACTTAACATGAGTTTATTCTTAAATTTTTAAGTGCATGATACTGTATTGTTAATTACAGGTCCTATGTTGAACAGCCAACTTCTAGAACCTATTCATCTTGTATAACTTACTACCCACTGAATAAAAACTCCCCATTTCCCCTTCCTCCAATCCCTTGGCAGCCCCCATTCCATTTTCTGCTTCTATAATTTGACTATTTTAAGTACCTCATATAAATGAACCATACAGTGTTTATTCCTCTTTCCTTAAATCTTTAACCACTGAAGACCCTAGGCCTGGAAATTTTTTTGCTTGAAGCTTTTTAACCACATATTTATTTATCTTCTTTAGTCTATATGGAGATTTTTAAGCTATTTATTCTCAAGTGAGATTTGATAGTTTCTATCCTTCAAAAAATTTATCCATTTTACACAAATTGTCAAACTTATTTTTATAAAATAATTCACATTTCTCTTATTTTCCTTTTAAAAGACTGAGAATCTATAATGACGTCCTCTCTCTCATCAATGATATGGGTGATTTTGTCTTATTTGGCTTTTTTCTCATTAGTTGTAACAGATGTTGATCACAGTCATTAATCTTCCCAGAGAAACAGAATTTTGTTCCTTCAGGGTTTTTTTTTCCTATTTCATTGATATGCACATATGCACTTTGATCTTCATTGTCTGCTGTCTTGTGATTACTTTGGGGTCTAATATGTTTTTCTTTATCTCATTTCTTAAGATGGAAGTTTATAGTATTGTCTTGAGATCTATCTTTTATTCTAAGTACTTAGTGCTATAAGTTCCTATATAAGCATTCTTTAGCTGCATTGACCACATTTTTTTTTTCACTTAGCTTAAAATACCTTAAAATTTCTATTGTTTCTTCCTTGGCCCATGGGTTTTCAGGATTATGTACTTTAATTTTCAAATATCTTGATATTTTCTAGATATCATTTTATTATTTATTTCTAATTTAATTCCACTGTGTTCAAAGAACATACTTTTTATGATGAATAATTTAATATTTTTGGACATATGCGTGATGGCCCAGAATATTGTGTCTATCTCAGTATTTGTCCATTACATATCCTACTGTAGGGGAACAGTGTTTATGGATGTCAACTCATCAACAGGGTATACTCTACACTGCTAATATTTATGTTTCTTTCTCTAGAGAGTCTGAAATAAGTATTGTCAGTTTTAAAGGGGTCCCCGTAGCTTCACTAGGCTTAAGAACCATAGGCGAATGCTGGGTTCATTCTTGACTACACCATTGTACTATCTTGAGAGTGTTTTTCCCTGTGACCCTACAGATTTAGTGATGGTTTTGGGCAACAGAGGAAGAGACAATAGTAGCAGCAAAGTCATTCTATAGGGTCCTACTGAGCCATCATCTTTTAAGAGCATGGAATCCAGTATGCCATATGGTGACTGCTCTTCCTCCATGTGAGCAAAGAACCAACAGGCCTGTATATTGAGAGGATGAGTCTTTCCTTGAGCACTCTGTAAAGCAAGAGTCAGCCAACATGGTCACAGCAGGGTTGTTCTGTTTTTGTTTTTTTCTTTAATTTTAAAAAATTTCAATGACAGATCTTTTTTCTTTGAGCATCTGTAATTAAGTCTCCAAATTTGTTGGGATTTTTCTATGTCTTTCAAGAGTACAAAACTTCTGTTTAATTTTTTCCTGTTTCTGTCCACTTTTCTTCTCAGTTTTTAAATATTTGACTCAAGGTTAAATTCTGATTGCTTTTATATGCCCAAATGTCTGCTGGGCCCATGTAAGTTAGCTTGGTAGTATGCATCACAGGATCCCTTTGCTTCATATATGCTTTTGCCAGGGATGGGGTGGGGTAGGGAATGTTTATCGGCTAAAATAGTTGGACTCTGAGTGCTTTTCTGCAGCTTTGTGTGGAGCTATGTGGAGACTGCTTCTGTCTCTCTGCCTGAATAATGTTGGTGGTTTGGAGTAGAGCTCACCAAATTCTTATTTGAAGAGTTAATGTAGTAAACTGTACTTTCTTCACCAGATGGCCTTTTGAGGACTGTATGTGTGTGCCCTTCAAATATCTTTTGTTTACTTTTGACTTCCACAAAGTTAAAATTTTCCCCAGATTTCTTTTCCTTTACATGCAGTCTCCAGTTTACTTTTTTTTTACCTTCCTGTCTCCGAAACTGCTTCCTCAACTCTCATTTGTATTTTTTTTCTCCAGCTTTGAGATACAATTGACATATAACATGGTGTAAATTTAAGTCACACACAGTGTTAATCTGATACATTTCTACCTTGCAAAACGAAGACCAGAGTAGTGCTTGCTAACACTGCCATCACCATTGCATCCTGTATTTATTATTTCTTTCATGGTGAGAACATTAAATATATACTCTCTTGCTAACTTTCAAGTATACAATATGGTATTGTTAACTATAATCAATCATGCTGTACATGAGATCCCCAGAACTTATTCATCACTTAAACGGAAGTTCGTACCTTTGACCAACACCTCCCTATTTCCCCCATCCCCAAATCCAGGCAACCATCATTTCTCTGTCAATTTCTAGTTTGGCTTTTTTAGATTCCACATATAAGTGATATCATACAGTATTTGTCTTCGTTTGGTTTACGTCACTTTGCATAACGCCTTCCAAGTCCACCCATGTTGTTGCAGATAGCAGAATTTTCTTAGTTCACATTGCTGAATACTATTCCAGGGCGTGTGTGCGCACACGTGTGTGTGTGTGTCTCACATCTTTATCCACTCATCCATAGATGGACGCTTAGGTTGTTTCCATTTCTTGACTACTGTGATTAATGCTGCAATGAACATGGGAATGTAGAGATCTCCTTGAGATCCTGCTTTCAATTCCTTTGGATATATCCCAGGAGAGGGAATGAGAAATCATTCCCTTCACTGTTTGGTGATCTGTGAGTTTCTTGAACTCAGAAATCTAAACCTTTCCCTTTGGAATTTGTGAGCCATTATTTGTTGAAACAAGCTTTCTGACCTATCCCTTTCTCTCTCTCTTTGCCTTAAACTCCAATAATTAGCAAAGTATTTCTTGTGCAGGTGTTCCATGGATCACACAGGCTTTCCTTACTCTTTCATTCTTTGTTGTTGTTGTTCTTTGACAGGAAAATTTCAAAGTTCCTGTCTTTTAACTCAAAGATTGTTTCTTCTGCTTGATTCATTCTTTTGATGCTTTCTACTGCATTTGTCATTTCACCCATCTTATTCTTCAGCTTCAGAATTTCTGTGTGGTTCTTTTTCATGATTTCTGTCTCTTTTTTAAATTTCTCATTGTGTGCGTGCGTGCGTATGTGTGTGTGTGTGTGTGTGTGTGTGTTGTCTTCCTGATTGTATTGAATCACCTTTCTCCACTTCCTTGGAGCTCACTGAGTTTCCTTAAAACAGTTATTTTGATTTTTTTATTGCATAAATCACAGATTTCCATGTTTTTATAATTGGTTACTGGAAGATTATTGTGACCCTTTGGTGGTATCATGTTTCTTTGATTTTTCATGTTCTTTGAAGTTCTGCGTTGCTCTGCTCACACTTGAAGAAGGAGTCACCTCCTGCAGTCTTCACTAACTGCCTCTGGAAGAAACCCCTCCCATCATCGCTGTTGAGTATTCTGATGCTTTCTCAGATCTACCATGGATACAGCTGATCCACAATTCCTGCTCCCTCTTGTGGAAGAATGCTTAAGCTTATAGGCCTTCTCTCAACCCTACACTGAGGTTGAGTGCTCACAGTGCTCATGCTTGTGGTCTCCCCGGGCCTGCAGATGACTGCCAGCATTCTGTGAGTGTTCATAAGCTGTCTGCCCAAACCCTACTCCCATGACCACCACTGGGAGTGCACCCAGGGAGCCAACCACAGAGTGGGAGGGCGTGTCAGAGGCAAGCCAAGGGCTTGGGATGCTTATGGGCCAGTTGGCTGAGCCTACAGGCAAGGAATCCCCAGTGGCTCATACGTATATTTCTTGATAAAGTTATTGATACAGTTAGTAAGGTCTGTGCCCCTTTAATGCCCTTTGAGAGTCCTATCTGCCGCTCTCTCTGCCCCTTCCCACTACCCAGTACTGCACCTCATGAACCAGTACTCAGGATGGGGTGAAAGCAGTGAGTCTCTTGGGCAGTATTTTACACAGTTTGGGAAGCCTGGAGCTCATTCACATCCTCTTACTTCCCCCAGGGGAGAAATCACAGACCAAGAAGAATTCTCTTGCTCCTAAACTGTGCCATCTTGGGGATAAGAGTGATGCCATAAATTATACTGTTCTTCTAACCCTCCCCAATGAGTCCAAACTTGTACCTTTTTGCCCCAACAGTGTTCTAGAGCTTCCCCATTGGAAACCTTCCACAAAGGCTTCCTGTTCCGTTGGTGATTATTAAGGCAATATCTTCCTGGACTATGGCTGAAAAAGGCTAGAACTGATTCATAGGCTGCTGCAAAGTCCACAGTCAGAACTGATGTCTAAATGCCGATTACTCAATACATCCCAGGTCCCTTGGCATATGGTGCTGGATCCCACAGCATCCAAAAAGGCACTTTTATTGGATGGATGCTAAATGATTGGGGAAGGGGAGAAGGGAGACACATGAACAAGGGACATCTAAATTGGCCATGATGATGTCACCACCCAGCCCCCCCTTCACATACACATGCACTTTTAAATACCTGTCTTAGGGGATCCCTGGGTGGCGCAGCGGTTTGGCGCCTGCCTTTGGCCCAGGGCGCGATCCTGGAGACCCGGGATCGAATCCCACATCAGGCTCCCGGTGCATGGAGCCTGCTTCTCCCTCTGCCTGTGTCTCTGCCTCTCTCTCTCTCTCTCTCTCTCTCTCTCTCTGTGACTATCATAAATAAATTTAAAAAAAAATACCTGTCTTATAGTTATCACTGAACTTTCAGAAAATTTTCTCAGTATTTTACACTTTGAGTTGACTCTTTTTCTCTAGGTTATTTTAGTCTCAATTTCCTATTCTCTCTTCCAGTGAAGTTTTCTCTCCTCAACTCTACACAAGACCTTGAAGTATGAGCTGAAGAAGTAGTTCTGATAGAAAACTTGGTTTTTCATACTTACAAGAATTTGTGATTTGCATATTTGTGTGGTTCATTTGCTCTTTTTTTGTTCCTTGTAGCTAGTGAAAAAAGTATGGAGAGATTTAGATTTAGTTAATTATCATTACTTTAATTCTTCAAAATGATTAATTTTGAAACAAAATGTTATACAGAGAAAGTAAGTTAGATTTTGATTTTTTTTATTTAAAAAAAAAAAAAAAAAGGTTGGGGCACCTGGGTGGCTCAGTCAGTTAAGGGTCTGCCTTTGGCTCAGGTCACAATTCCAGGGTCCTGGGACCAAATCCCACATCAGTCTCCTTGTTCAGTGGCAAGTCTGCCTTCTCCCTCTCCCCTCATGCTTTCTTTCTCTCAAATAAATAAAACCTTAAAAATAATAATAAAGCATAGGTTCTTATTCTCCTAGTGCCAGAAGAAACTAGTGACTCTTATTTGGCAATAACTGTATGTTGATCCAGAATCAATTTCAGACCATTTTACATCAGTCCCCATACCTATTTTTCATATAAAAAATAAAGAAAATTTTGAGTATCAGTCAATTTGCAAACACTCCTGTTTTGCTTTGTTTTTTAATGTTTGCCAGACTCCTAAATCTACATTCCCCCAAACTCTATACGAAATCAGCTGTTGGTTTTCTGGGAGGACACTGAACCTTCCAAGTTTAGCCCTTCATCCTTATCAAGCAATGAATTCAGTGTTTTTGTTTGAGATATTAAGAAGTGGTTTAACCAACCTCCCATAATATTTGGTGAATCATAAAGTTTGAGTAACATTTAGAAGTCTGTTATGTAAACACCAACCTCAAATTTCATTAGTTATATAGGCAAATGTGTATATAAAGCTAATTTCTACAGCCCACATTTATGTGTCTCTTCCTAATCCAATGACTCAAGTAAAGATTATTTCCTAATCCTTTCTAATATTTTATTAATACATTCTCCACTTCTGAGTCATTACCTCTACAGCTTCACCCACCACTACCAATAATTCTCAAAAAAATCTGAAAGTCTGAAGTGTCAACTGACTACCGTCTCAAATTCAGTTTTCACCCTATAGATTGCCCTAGATGTCTTGAGAGCCCTAAAAACTCAGCATATCTAAAACTAAAATCATCTTTTTCATCAAACTTGCCACTCTCTGAAATCTCATTTTTTAATTCTATTCTAGCCCCACCCATCATTAGACATAAAATTTTATTCATGATCATGATTTTTCCTCCTTTCCCCTCATTCTTCAGTTGCTAAGTAGAGATTTTAGTTCTTCAGTGTGTCTCATGAACATCCCTCCCTTTATATTCCCTCTTCCATGGCTGTCAATCAGAGTCCAATTACTCCTTACTTGTTCTAATTCTTACTTCTAATTAATCTTTTCTCTCCCACACTTTATTTCTTACAAGCCAAACTCTCTAGAGTTATTTCCAGCAAATATTGCTCAGATCAAAACATTTTCTTTCTCAGAACTTCAATGGTTCTTCAAAGTAAACTTTTTAGCAGACTCTCAAGACACCTCATAATTTAAGTAAAATTCTTCTTTTCCCATAATTTGCCCTGTGCACATACACCCTGCACATAATTTATCTTTTAGCTGAATCAGGCTATCATTCTCTAAATTAGTTCTTTAATATTTCCGCAATTTCTCATGTAATTATCTCCTTTGAAATATTATGACTTTTTATTACCACCTTTTAAAACTATCAAAAACTATTTTTAAGGCCCAATTCAGTTTTCCATTAATTCTCCCTCATCTAAAAGTTATCTCTCATTTCTGTCTCATAGCTATTCTTTTTTTTTAATTGAGGTATCATTGACATACAACATTATATCAGTTTCCAGTGTACAACATAATGATTCTATAATTGTGTATATTGTGAAAAGATCATCACAATAATTCTTGCCAATATCTGTCATTATACAGAGTTGCAAAAATCTTTTTCTTGTGATAGGAATTTTTACAATCTATTGTCTCAGCAACTTTCAAATATGCAATATGGTATTATTAATTATACTCACCCTGCTGTATATTACATCATCATGACTTATATATTTTATAACTGAAACTCTGTACCTTTTCCCTCCCTTCAGTCCATTTTGCCTACTCACCACTCCCTACCTCTGACAGTCACCAAGCTGTTCTCTGTAATTGTGAGCTTGGGTTTGTTAGTTTAAGATTTCACATGTAAGTGAGATCATAAGGTATTTGTCTTTGTCTGACTTACTTAACATAGCATAATGCCCCCAATGGTTTTGTTTTCTACAGCAACTATTGTCTATCTCTATTGTTTTTGTAATGCATGCCTTATATAAATGAAAGGCATTAGTAATAATATAGTGGGACAAGATGTACCTCTCTTTGCACTCAAATCTGAACCAATTGAGAGTCAAAGTAATCAGCTATGGAAATTAAAATATCAACTTTATTAAGAATCAGTCAAGGTTGGAAGAAATAACATATCTTTGACCAAGTGAGCTGATACTGATCTCCACGATTAGACAAATATTTATCTAGTTGCACATGTAGAGTAGGAAGGAGACTGTGGTCCTTTAAATCTCATGCCATAAAGAGATAAAGCAGATTACTTGCTCTCTGCTAAAAGCCAGCTAACCAGGAAGAAGAAAAGAGGAAAGGGGTTGGCTTAAATTATTTAATATACTTTATCTTAAATTATGAATGAAATAGGTGTTTATCCTCTCTTGCAAAAGAATGAGTGATGGTATGGGAAGAAGGTAGAAGGTTGACCCAAGTGGAGTTCCCTTTACACGGAAGCAGCAGCAGTGGGGGAGGAATTCATTCTCCACCTCACAAAAAGGTGCTCCTTTTTTTTTTTTAATGTGTGTGATCATTCAAAAGCGTAATTAACATAAAAATTATTAATACCATGTTAAAGTTCAGGTGGCAACAATTAAACAATCTAAAGTAAAAAAGAAGTTAAATTTTTAAAAATTCATAGTCTGTCATATTGAAATCATTTTTAAATCAATAACCATGTATTAAATATATTCTTTTCAAGAGTGTCTAAGTCTTTAAATTCCATAACCTATTCCTTTAAAAGGAAAATGGCACACTATTTGCCTTTTGCAGAAAACTAAATTGGAAATTATCAGTGCTTGAGATGTTAGAAGACCAGACCATCTGAATGTGAATTTAAGGTGTTCCCACAAGTTATAAATCAATTATAAAACTTTATAAGCAATAATAAAACTGACTAGAATCAGGTTTGATTTGCTTGGATTGGATAAGTCATTGAGGGACTGGAATTTTATCACTACCATTATCTTTCTTTTGAAAATATTAATTCAATATACAAACCAGGTAAAGAGAAAAGCTCAAGAGCCCTGCTATTCAAAACGGTGCTCTTGAAGATCAACATTGGCATCTAAGGGACTCATCAGAAATGCACTTTTAGGCCCTACTCCAACTCATTAAATTAGAGTCTCCATTTTCCTAAGATCCTAGGTGATTGGTTGTACCGTAAACTTTGAAAAGTACAGAAAGTCTTAGTTAGCAGAGATGATATCCTGGGAATACCTTTTTCTGAAAGCAGAAGGCTAGGGTTTCCTGATATACTTTCTCACAAAACCATCAGTTTTCTAAGAGAACCAAATCTGTGGGGCACCTGGGTGGCTCAGTCAGTTAAGCATCTGCCTTCAGATCAGGTCATGATTCCAGGGTCCTGGGATCAAGCCCAAATCAGGCTCCCTGCTCAGAGGAGAGTCCCTTTCTCCCTCTCCCCCTTGCTCATGCTCTTTCTCTCTCAAATAAATAAAAACTCTAAGAGAACCAAGTCTGTAATTCACAGTAAATAGAGCTAAACATTAATGTCTTTTTTAAAAAATAAAAAGATTTTATGTATTTATTCGTGAGAGAAACAGAGAGAAGCAGAGACACAGGCAGAGGGAGAAGTAGGTTCCCTGCAGGGGGCCCGATGCGGGACTCAATCCCAGGACCCCAGGGTCACACCCTGAGCACAAGGCAGACGCTCAACCACTGAGCCACCCAGGTGTCCCAACATCAATGTCTTCTTAAGACATCAATCATAAGGAAAAAAAACACATAATTTGGGGGGGTACAATCTGTTATCTTCTGTATCCTGCTCCAAGTCCACCTAGGTTTTATATTCAAAAGGCAAGGAGACCATGCCTTATTTATGTGTTACTAAGTTGGTGTTTAGTAAATATCTATAGAACGTCCATGAGAAGGAATAATTTCCCATAGTGAACAGCAAATTGCACTGGAGGATCTCTAGTAGTCTTTCTAAATCTAAGACTTTATGACTTAAAGAATATTATCTGTATTTATAACTTTTGACATGTAAACACATGGTGTTACATTCATATTTATATAATGGAAATAAGTGAGGAAAATGTAAAGGTCTCTTCTCTAGTCTATAACTTGGCACTACCCTTTTTATTGGTACCAGTTAGCTGAACTGTTGAGAATATAATCAAATATAAATGAACCAGCCTCCTAAAGTACATTTCTAACTAATTAAAATCACTTTTTCTGATTACAGCCCTGTGAAGCCCCCAATCTACCTTTTATCCCAGTGCCTAGGGTTCACACTTTGGGGGAGGTATTAAGCACTTCCTCATATTCTTTCCACCCTAGTCTTCTCCAGGTATTGGACAACTGACCAGTTTCCTAGGCATGTCAGTGAAGACAAAGAACTAGTTTGCTAACATTTAGGCTTTGTCATAGTCATTTGCTACCTTACAGAAGTATTGAATTTTGTTATTTGAGATATACCAGAACCCAAAGCATCCCAGGGCTCTAACATTCTTCAACTAAAACTTCAAAAGCAAATATCTACAGAAAATTACCTAGCAAGATCCTTTCAGGTTTCTATCTTTGCTGTTATTTTAGATGGATTTTGTTTTTTGTTTTTGTTTTTGTTTTGGTTTTTTTGTTGTTGTTGTTGATATCTCAAAATCTCTATGATGACTTCTTTGTGGATTAGCATAAGAAAAGTAGACATGCTATTATGAGGAAAACACTGGAGATGCAAACCAACAGACTTAACCCTAAAGAACAAACTGGTGGTTACCAGTGGGGAGTTAGGCAGGGGATGCGTTGAGTGGGTGATGGGAATTAAAGAGGGCACTTGTGATGAGGAATGGGTATTATATCTGTTAAATCACTAAATTCTGCGCCTGAAACTAATATCACACTGTATGTCCACTAACTGAAATTTAAGTAAAAATTAAAAAAAAAACAACCACCCTGGTGCTGTGGAATATACTTGTACTGAACTAACAAGTTAGCATTTTTCCTGCCATCAGGGAGTAATAGATTTCACTCTAGGAAGAAAAGGTGACCTTTAACATTAGAAGAGCAGAAAAAAACTTGAAAGTGAAGTGGATAGGCTTTAAAATATTTAAAATCTGCTTCAGCAGATAGAACACTCATTTTATACAAGGATCACATTTTATGATCCAAAAGGATGTTTAGATCTAAATTTTATTTAGTCTATGAGTCATTGCTTTTAAAATATTTCAGTATTGTGATGATGAAATATTTAGTACTTCAATTATCTTTTTACTATTAATGTCTGGACATTAATTAGGTGGTAAATTAATAAAGATTAATTTGCATTGTTTTTATTTCAATAAGTAAAGCACAAAAATAATTTTACTTTTTATATTTATACTATAATCCTTAATCCCTCAATTACAGAAAGTACTTTTCATTTAAAAAATGTTGAATTTGACAATAAATTACTTTTCATGAGACTTGGCTTTCATCAAAAAAAATCTGGGTATTTTTTTCTGCTTTTGTTTTAAAAATACACCATAAAAAGAATCAGGAGGCAGAAACAAAAGTACAATCAAAGGGAAAAAACACAAGGAAGATTTTACTTTATCTCTTGAATTCTAGATAAGTCTCAGGAATTCAAGCATAAGGACATGGATGGATTACAGAGAAACAGAATCCCCATCACACTAGTGCTCAGGGAATTGAGGGTGGGGGGAAAGTTGTTCTTTGCAGGCACTTTGCAATTTGTTAGTTCTTTTGAGATATATAGGCTTTCTGTCAGACTTTTATAAGCTTTTCTTTATACATAAAAATTTGGCAAAAAGTTTCTGTGTGTATGGTTGTGTAAGTTTCAAGAAGTGTTAGAAGCAAAAAAAAAAAAAAAATACAAAGAAGAAAATGACAAATTTCGGTGTGAATCAGCATCATGAAAAAAAAAAATCAACTAATTTAGTCAGCCTACTAGTCTCAATTATTTGGGCCTGCCTTCAGAGGTAAGGCAGGTGTTTGGGCAAGATCCCAGTAGCAGTTGCTGAAGGGGGAGGCTGACAGACACATGAACTCACTGAATATTTGTATGAAATTGTTGTATGAAAACAACAAAGACAACAACTTTTTGTTAATCTGTTCAATGACTACGACCATGTCCTTTATAGTTTTCTTGGCTATGAGCAGAATTGGGCTGCGAGGCCCAAACCCAAAGAGTTCACATATGAGGATTAGAATACTAAGAGTCAAAAAGCCAAGCAATCCATCATGTCTAAAAACATAAAACTATTATCTTTTTTTTTTACCTAAAATAGATGAAAATTTGATGATTACCATGATAATATAAGTTTATGGAATAAAGAGTAAAGTCTAAATCCATTATTTTACAATAGGAAGGAAATAGAGACTCTAGAGTATTATTGTCACAGGTTGGGTTCATCAGAAGCAGGGGCTTAAAAGAAGTTTGGAGGGAAAGATGGCTTATTAGGGATGAATGTCTACAAAAAGAACAAGGAGAAAGCAGTATTTGGCAGAAGCAGCAGCTGAACTACAGTGTAGGTGTCACAGAGCCAGCTCCGGTCCAGAGCAAGTATCACCATCAAAGGTCCCCAGGACAGACTGAAATGGCTTGGCTTGCCTACCCATCTTACTTAGTCAGGGATATGGGCTGCTCAGAAGGATGGGACTCAAGTACAATAAAGCAGCTCTCTACAGCCCAGCCAATGGGGAGATCGGGCTTCCGTGAAAGCCAGAGGCTGCCTCCTCACTGCACCCCTGCAACTGGACAGTGAGTCCTCCTTTGAGGACCTGGGCAGTATACCCCTTGTGTCTACTGCACCAAGACCAAAATTCAGTTTCCCAGAGGAATCCTTGTCTAAGACTTCATATTATAAAGATAACTTATACTTATTTTCCTTCATAGTGGGGAAAAAAACTGAGAAAAAAATATATTTTATATGATTTTCCCCGAAGGCGATCACAAATGAAATGCATCAAAGAGTCAGATAAAATCAATTCATTTGACAAACCAAATCACCTACAAAGGAGGTATTAACAAAATCAAGGAATACTTGTTTTATCTAAGATGTTGAATTTTGAAAAAATACTCTTGAAATATAGCACAGAAAACCATTAATGTAACAAAATATAATTTGAGTTTCTTACTAAATAGTAATCAATTTGGAAAAATACCTATCTGAACAATGAGAAATGTGTTTAACGTCACAGAACTTCCTCCTTTCTAACACTGCAAGGATAGAAAAATGGGTGATAGATTAATAATACATGAGCTTGTCTTTCAAGAACTCACAGGCTAATGCAAGAGAGAAGACACATTAAGAGATAAATGACACTAGAATACAATCACTACGTCTGGAAACATGAGTGCTGAGGAATCATCTCGCCCAGGCTTAGGGTGGGATAGTCTGAGGACATCAAGAAAGACACTGAAGGAAAGGAGAGCTCTCCCAGCTCTTAGCATTCCCACCCTTAGCTGTCAACCACCAGACAAAGAACGGAGGGCTCATTTTTATTTTTATTTATTTATTTATTTATTTATTTATTTACTTATTTACTTATTTATTTATTTAGAGAGGGAAAGCACACAAGGGAGGGGTGAGAGAGTCTTAAGCAGGCTCCATGCCCAGTACAGAACCTAACACGAGGCTCGACTTCAAAACCCCGAGATCATGACCTGAGCTGAAATCAAGAGTCAGATGCTTAATCGACCGAGCCACCGAGGTGCCCCATAGAGAGGGCTCCTCTTTAATGAAATGCAGAAAATCATCTGAGGAATTCTAATGCTTCTATTGTAAATACTAGCACCCCAAAGTAAAGCTCTGTTCATCCTAGCATTAGGGGTCCACATGTGAAGGAGAAACCTGATTGTCCTCATGCCCCACACAACTCATAAACCTACCTCAACAGTCAAAATCCCAACTCATGGAATAAAACCACATACACACAGAGTAAATTCTATCTTTTTTTTTTAATATGAATAGATGAGGAGTCATTAGTATATGAGGAAAACCAAGAGGATATAAGACTAAGATAAACAAAATGAAAAACTAACTCCAGGGAAGGAAAGAGAAAGAAAGTATAATTCATATTATCAAATAAGGTTAAGAAACTATTATTTCCGTAAATAAAGAATGAGATTCTTAAAAAGGAAAACAATCACATAATAAGAAAGAATGTGAAGAGAGTTCTAGTACCTGAAATGTAAAATGTCAGAAGGAGGCCAGAAAATCCCAGGAAATGTCTCAGAACATAGTTCAAAAAGGCAAAGAGACAAAACGAGGAAAATTACATAGAGGATTAGTTCAGGGGGGTCAACGCTCATTTGTAAGAATTCTAAAAACAGAAAGAATCAATAGAAGAAAATAGAGAAATAATAGGGTATATTTCTCGGCACTAAAGAAAAATAAAGCTTCAAACTAAAACGGGCTGTTAAGAAAAAGGACAGTCTCTATTCTTGCCCATGAAATTTTAGATCAGACTAAACATAATGAAAATATCTTAGTAGTTCCTACAAAAGAATGAGAATCAGACTGGAAACCATATTTCATTAAAAAAAATATACAACTGGATGTTAAGAAAAAATATGGAGACATAAACTTGAAAATACAGAGGAAAACAACTGCAATGTTTAGTCAGTATATCCATCCAGAGTGAAGGCATTTTCAGATGTAAAAAGGCTCAATAAATTATCTTTCATATACCTTTTTTAGAAATTCCTTAGAAAGTGTGGGTATTATAGCAACATGGAAGGTTGGGTTAAGGATCAACAGAAGTAAACCACAGATTCAGATCGGCTGCAACTTCTTCATTTCTGTGGCAAAGAAAGCATAATTTAACAGAAGTGTCCACACAAAAAAGACATGTATTTCTGTGTGGCTTTTTCCTGGCCCCTGTAACCGTATGGGCACCTGGCTGCTGGTAAAACTCCAAATTCCTGCTAAGCTGCTATTTCTTTACACTGTGAATTCATCCCCATTCCAGAACTTAACCTAACCATCCATGTACTTCTGTTCAAGAAACTCTTTAGAAAAACTAAGCTTTCTTAGATTTTGAACCAAACTTAATATTAGAACGGGTTTTTTTTTTTCCTCAGAGGCAAGCAGAGTCAGTACTCAGGGGTCCCTAAAAAATATCGCTGCCTACTATTTTCCAGCATCTCAGAAAACCTGTCTTCTCACCATCTCACAACCAAATAAAATAAACAAAAATAGTATAAAGACCAAAGACATAAAATATGGGAAGCAGTGGGTCCATCAAGGGAAGCGGCGAAGGGGAAGTCCTGGGGTAGCACCTGTGCAGGGGCCTGGGAGGCATGGATCCAGTTTCGTACAGGATAATACACAGCTCTGAGAAGGAAAGTTCTAGGGAAGGAAAGAAAAAGAACCCCAGGTACATTTATAGATTTTTTTTTTTTTTTGGTTACCATTCACATTTTTAGTCTTTGCTATTTTTACTTGTCAAGTTGAGGGTACGTCAGTAAAATTGGAGGAAATATTTTGGATTTCCTATGAAGAGAACAAGAGTTTAGAATCTGAACTGTTCTTGTTATTCTTTATTTTACTTTGTTCTTCAGAATTGAGCACTACATCATTTTTGGTATTGGAGTCAGTGTCTGAAGAGTGGAGACTGCATATTCAAATGAGGTAAGAAATCTTGAGTTTACTTAAAAAAAAAAAAAAAAGAGAGAGAGAGAGAGAGACTGATCAAAGAATGCTAGGATGTAGGCAACCACAGGGCACAGCCCAGCTCAGCCTCAGGAGGCGAGGAAGGAAGCTACCAAAACCTAAAAGAATGGGAATTCATGCCCAACAGGTGACCTGAAGCGGAAGGACGATCTCTGTTGGGGGGGGGGGGGTGCCCAACACTGGGGAGGGAGTCAGGAGAATAGAGCCCCAGATCTCACTCTCCATCTTCCCTATTTCCTCTTGGACCTCATCATGGCCAAACCCAACTGGAAGCCAGAGGGCAGGGAAACCTTGGGGTGACAAAGTCAGCCAATCTCCCCAGAAAACAGCCAGGTAGGGGTGGAAATGAAAGGAAATAAAACTATTTGCCCCATACTTCATTCTGAATTTCCTTATCTTTTCAAAAGATGCAATGTCCCGTGCTCCTCTTGTCCTAAACTGTTTCATCCTTTCGTAATTGTACGTAGAACTTTAGCAACGATGTTATAATGTGATGCACCGACTCTGGCCGTGAGGAAACGTTCAAGAGACACCTTCAGGGCCCCCGTAAACAGCTGACACCCAAATCTTTCACTGTTTCTGAGGGAAGAGACCTCGGGGTGCAAACAGTTCTGGATTCGAAGTCCACCACTCAGAGCTAAACTTCCCCATGGAAATAGCCATGGTTGCCTTGGTAATGGGAGGGAAGGAAACCGGGAGGGAAATAGGAAATGTTGCAATTGGTGACAAGGCAGGAGTCTGGAATTCAAGGGTCTCTGGTTATCATTTCCCTCTTTTTATTTATATGATTTGGCCAAAATGCGTGGGGCGAAAGGAATCCGTGACTAAGCTCCCCTCACAACACCACTGGCTCCAAAGTATGTGAGAACGTGGGCCCCGTATTTTCTATGTTGTCACAGGCACGCAGGCCCGGCGGGAACTGAATCTGGATGCTGAAATCCTTAAATTCTAAAATTGAGAAGATCCTAAAATCCTAAAATTTAGAATTGCTCTGAAATCGCTCTGAAAATACCAGTCGCTGTATTTGCTCTTGTTTCTCTTACTTGCTTTAAACATATGATTTATCCTTAACCGACGTTAGGCGAAGTGGATGCAAAGGTAATCACTTATGACTTCCACGGCTTCAAAAATTAAGCAAAACGGTCATCAGGGCCTGACACCACCGCAAGACCCACAGAACCTGAACTCCGTCAGGTGAAATAGCTCTACGCCCAGGGATTCTTGTCGCTTTGGTCCTGACTGTTCGCTACCTGCCCCCTTGCCATGGAGTAAACCACTCATTAATTTTGTATATTTGGTTTGTGACATTTTCCATTCCCAGGATCCTTGTGATGAATTACACGACACAGTGGAAACAACTATAGAACAAAACACAAACATACCACATGTGGTCTGCTAACCAGGAGTCTGTCAAGCGAAATTGGATGCCGCGTTCCCATGGTTTCCCTTCAGTAGCAAAGGGAAAAATGCACGCTCAGAAACACCATTTCTGTAAACTGCTAAAAAATCTTCATATTAGTACAGCCTAGAAAATATTTTGGTGACAAGAAAAGCTGCAAGGAAACCAAGTTACACATTATTTATTTTTATTTATTTATTTATTTATTTATTTATTTATTTATTTATTTATTTATTTTTGCTAACACAAAAGAAAAATGTTCTTTGTGGGAACATGGGGCAGAAATGATAACATCAGTTCCATTTTTCTCATTCAGAAATAAACCCCATTTAGGGAGAAGGTATTTTAACAATGCTTGATCCTACCTTGCTACAGGAGAGTCTTAAAATATCACATCTCTAAAGGGCTAGTTTCCAAGATCTATAAAGAACTTCTTAAACTCAACACCAAAGAAACAAACAATCCAATCATGAAATGGGCAAAAGACATGAACAGAAATCTCACAGAGGAAGACATAGACATGGCCAACATGCACATGAGAAAATGCTCTGCATCACTTGCCATCAGGGAAATACAAATCAAAACCACAATGAGATCCCACCTCACACCAGTGAGAATGGGGAAAATTAACAAGGCAGGAAACAACAAATGTTGGAGAGGATGTGGAGAAAAGGGAACCCTCCTGCACTGTTGGTGGGAATGTGAACTGGTGCAGCCACTCTGGAAAACTGTGTGGAGGTTCCTCAAAGAGTTAAAAATAGACCTGCCCTACGACCCAGCAATTGCACTGCTGGGGATTTACCCCAAAGATACAAATGCAATGAAACGCCGGGACACCTGCACCCCGATGTTTATAGCAGCAATGGCCACAACAGCCAAACTGTGGAAGGAGCCTCGGTGTCCAACGAAAGATGAATGGATAAAGAAGATGTGGTTTATGTATACAATGGAATATTACTCAGCTATTAGAAATGACAAATACCCACCATTTGCTTCAACGTGGATGGAACTGGAGGGTATCATGCTGAGTGAAGTAAGCCAGTCGGAGAAGGACAAACATTATATGTTCTCATTCATTTGGGGAATATAAATAATAGTGAAAGGGAATATAAGGGAAGGGGGAAGAAATGTGTGGGAAATATCAGAAAGGGAGACAGAACGTAAAGACTGCTAACTCTGGGAAACGAACTAGGGGTGGTGGAAGGGGAGGAGGGCGGGGGGTGGGAGTGAATGGGTGACGGGCACTGGGGGTTATTCTGTATGTTAGTAAATTGAACACCAATAAAAAAAAAAAATATCACATCTCACATGCAGGGAGCAGGGAAAGAGATGGAGCGCCTAAATAAGAGGAGAGGAGAGGACGCGGCCCTGAGAGAGCTAACCTGAGACCCGTACAGAAGGGCTGGCATTAGCCATCGCCAGCGCGCCACCTAGCAGGAAGGGGTGTTGCCTGGGACAGAATAGAAGACCAAAGCCTACAAATCGAATTATGTCTGATAGGGTTTGAAAAACACTGTTAATCTAATCAATGGGAGGGATGTATCTAGGAGAAAAGAGAACCGACGTCACTTGTGACTTAGAGGATGCTAAGGCCCTAGGGGATCCCAGAAGCATTCGGCCAAGGTTTATGCAGGGGTCTCCCCAGTGACGACCTGCACCTGGAGGCCTCTATTGGGAGACACCTCAATCATCAAGCTTTGCCACAGCCTGCAGGATGAATTTCAGAGCTATTTTCTGACAATCCCTTCTGCTGACTCTGTTCCCTCATTCAGGGAAGGAAGCGTTCTGATAGGTGACAAGGGACAAAAATGTCCCCGGTTATAAATAAAACAAATTGGAATTCCAAGATCCATGCCGGTTACTCCCAACTGGTGGATGAACTTTGACAGCACTCAAGACACTAATTTCCTGAACCATTGTTCCTTCAGTTGGACACCACGGGTAGCCAGCTCTTACATCTACTGCGACGCTCTTATCTGTCGTGTCGATGCTTTTTAACTCTTGCACCACATTGACCTCACATTTTTGGTTTCTTAAAAAATGCTTCTACTATTCTTTTTACTTTAAAAATAATACAATGCAGTAGTAAAAAAAAAAAAAGTGGAAAAGCACAAAGGAAGACTTTTAAATGATCTGACACCTCACTGTTTACATTATGGTGCTATCATCTATCCAGCCTGTTCAAATTTTACTTAAATTCTTATCTTTACATTGTAAAATACGCTTACAGAAAAACCCTGCATAAAACCCATCCCTTGTGTACCACTCCCGGATCTGCTACACCCACCTGCCTCCACCACAGCTGTAATCACACCATAGCTGGCTTTATCCTCATCCTCACCGCTTTCCAAATTATTGCCAAATTCCAACAAAAGTTGGCATCGTAAATTTTTTGCCAGTCAAGTGGGTGTATTACAAACATTCGTGTACCTTTTAAATTTCGGTTCCATAATGTTGAGGGTAGACACCTGGGAGATGAGGCCCCATAAAGTGGTCCTCACTTCTGACACCAGTTGAGAGTTTGAGGGTTTGGAAAACCACCTCTTGTTTGCTCACAGGACCCACTGCAAGCCCTTATACGCATGATCATCATGCCTTATTGCAGATTAAATCCGGGCCAAGGTACCAAGTTCAGAGCATCTGCTGTGTCTCTGTGGAGTGAGGACAGGGTCTCTGCCCCGTGCTGATACGCGGCAATACGGAGGGAATACCGTCGGACAAGGAGCTCCCCCCAGCCTTGGTGCCAAGAGTCTACTGGTGCTCACAACACCGCGACGTTGACCTCCACAGGCTGGTCCCCGACTCCTCTCCTCCAGAGGTCAAGCTTCAGGCCCCAGGCCCCACCGTAAACCACATAGCCATCACCTGGGTCAGCCTGTGGTCTTTGAGTCACACTGAAGTAATCCTCTTAGCCAGCTCCTACCCCAAATCCTACTCTGCGGGACACCTAGGCAAACAAAGACACTTCTTATCAGTTAGGACAGTCCCCAGCTTAGAGATTAACTCCCAGGAGCTGAGGCCAGAAGCCAGGTGTCCCTGGGGGCAAGGTTAAATTCTCTGCTACCCACCTAATTCTGACCAAGGCTGAGGGTCTTTTTATAAATTAACCGTCTGATTTTGTGTCTCTGTGTAGCATCTAGATCTTCCACATAGTTTTCAATTTAGGTCTTTTTCTTAGTGAATTTTGGGAGCCTTTCTACATAGCAAATACTGCTCCGTAGTTAAATATGTATGGCAAAGATCTCTGGCTTGCCATGAGATCATGAGATAGTTTTTTCATGCTCTTCGTGATATATTTTTAAGAACAGAAGTTCTGAATATTAATGTAGTTGAATGTATCGTGTTTTCATTTAAGTTTTCAGTCTGTGTGTGAATTTAATCTTTCCCTATCCCAAAGGTCATGACAATATTCCCTCTGTTATCTTCTAAAATTCTTAGTGTCGCTTTTCACATTTAGATTAATACCCCTGCTGTTGATTTTAACTGAATGATAGGAGCTTGGGATCCAAATTGACTCCCTATAGACAACCCATTGCACCAGAATCACATGTTTTAAAAATCTGTCTGTCTGTCTTCGTCTGTTACAGACAGGTGTCACCAGGCAAGTCTCTCATCATGCAGGTGTCTCCTTCCGAGCTTTCTATTCTGCCCCTTGGTTTGCCTATTGTTGTCTCAATATCAAACCATTTTAATTGAAACTATAGCTTTATAATGAATATTGATATCTGCTGGGCAAATCCTACCACATTGTTCTAACTCAGGAATGCCCCCTTTGCACTTTGATTTAAACTTTAGAACCTGCTTACCAAATACCAACCCCCCCCCCTCCAGAAATATCAATATTTTGATTAGACTTTAATGACTCTCTGGCTCGGGTCAAGTGAAATGGATATCTTTACAATATTATGTCTTCCTATCCATAGATGATATTTTCACAGCCCATTTATAATATTATTCTCACTTTTTGTAGATAACTTCTATTAGATCTTAAGTTTTCTTCTATGTTTCCTCCTTTAAACTCAAAGATTTTGTTATATGACTTTATAGAGTTAATGTTTCTTTAGATCTATGCACAGACTTACCATTTTTTTGCTCTTCATAGTTTTGAAAACTCGTAACTTCTATCAAATGTTCCTTGACTTCTGTCTGGTATACATAAGCTTTAGAATTTTGATTTATGACAGTCTGTTGGTCACAAACTGTTTTTGTATCTCTGTAAATGTCTTCATTTTGCTCTCATTCGTGAAAGATATTTTTTCTTAGTATATAATTACAGGTTGGCAGGCATTTTTATTTAGCACATAAAAGATTTTTTTAAATACCTGATTTTTGTGAAAACTTAAAAGCACAAAGATGAAACTTTTTGAATGCCCCCAAATCAAACGGCCCAGAGATCACTAGTGCTAACATTTTTAGCTATATCCAACCAATCTTTTTCAGGCATATATACATGGAGTTCATTTACAAAAGTTTGATATTAGTTTTTGAAACATGATTTTTTTTAATTAACAATATACTGTTGTTATTCTTTGCACAGTGTAATTCTTAAGAGCCTAGGTTTTAGAATCAGTCACCCTAAGTTCAAATTCTGACTCGACTACACACTTATTGTTTAACCTTGGGCACATTACTTGCCCCTAAGCTTCTTCATCTGTAACCCAACTGAGCTTTCTGTTGTCTGGTTCAATAACTGAAAGCTTATCATCCTAGTCAAGCTAAAGCTACTTTTCCATATTATATGGCTGCTCCCCTACCACAAATGCAACTCAAATCTTAAAAGCTGGCTGCAGTGTTTCTTTTCCTAAATCTCTCCAGGTTGCTCCATCCTTTGGTTTAATGCTAAGCTCTTGTTCATGGACCTGCCCATCTTCATAAAACTTACAAGTGCTCATCAGTAATTTCAATTCTCCTCTCCCCTCTTGACACATGATTAATAGGGGTGCTGATAGGGCCTTGAAGGACACATATAATGATTTTGTGTCTATGAGACAGTTGACCCAATATTTAAAGAGACCCCTTATAGATGCTGCCTCAGATTTTGTGAAGTCTTGGCTGGCTAAACAGCTCTAATTCCTTCACTTATTTCTCAAGAGAAGTGATTCCTCATAACTTTGCACACTAGTTACTACCTTAGGACCATTTTATTTCATTTACATCCCTTTTAAAGTGTAGCACTAAGCACTGACTGCTGTACTGTAAGTATTTATAAACTGTGGCTCTGGCGGAGAAACACGTAAGAAAGTATGAGAAGACTGGTCCAAAACATACAAAAGTGAAACAAACTACAGCAATCAATTTTTATTGTGACCAAAGAATCAAGTGTTATAGAAAAGATGAAGAAAGCAAAGTTTAAGAAAACTCTATTTAGTTTTATAAATAAGGGACAAAAATCAAATATAAAGGAAATGATCAGATATTAATTAGAAGGTCTGTCATGGGGATGGGCATCGTTGGGATGGAGGGAGTAATATATATTTTATGATGCTTCAGAGAGCCAAACTTTATCCAATGAGTAAAATTTAAAAGGAAGGCTGTTATAGCTTAATATTTAGAGCAAACAATATTAACTGATACTTTCCATCCGTAGAAAGAGCTGTAGCTAAGGAAATAAAATAACTATTACTCTTATTTTGAAGTCTTCCATAATCTTTCAATAAGAATAAGGTACTTGGAGAAGAAGGAGGAGGAGGAGGAGGAGGAGGAGGAGGAGGAGGAGGAGGAGGAGGAGGAGGAACTCGTCTTCTCTGTATTCCCCTGGGACTTTATTCTCACCTTAATCATTGTATCGTATCTCTGTGATGTACTGTGTAAAATCTGTTCATCTAAACAGAGAGAACTGAGATTTTTAAAAATCTTGGTATCATCCCTGGTGTCAAATATATTGCTTGACACAACAGGCCCTCTTGACTCTTTGTTAAATGAATGAGCGAATAAATTCTTTAGAAAATGTTCATGTATTTGAAAGGAGATGTCAAGCAAATTATCTTTCATTTCCTTTGTAACTCCAAGAACCCAGACATCCATAAAGCTATGCTTAGTTTTCAAAGCTACAGACAATTTGGGAAACATTGTTGGCAGTTAGTCTTTTCAGACACCGCACAAGAATGTGGAAGCATCCAAACTTCATCTGAAAAAACAATTTAAGGGTGTGAAGAACAAAGATGCCATGGCCAGTGTGTTTGATATAGCAGGATATATCAGGATATCACACTTATAGGTAAAAGAAATACATCTGGGGTACAAAATCATGAAATACTCTTTTCTCCCATGGGTAAGATAGTTATGAAGGGAAATTAAATATAATAAAATACAATTAATAACTTTCATTTTTCTCAATTATAAATCATCTATATGTATTATTCTGTCAGCATATATATTAAATGCTATATGTGATAGAGACAGATTTGCTTGAGAAAACTTTAAATATACAATATGAATACATAGTAAAGGAAATTTGTAGAACTATAATTTCACACTCACTACACATATATTTGTGCATTTATTTGGGGGGAATAAATCCTCTTCTTATAGTAAATTAGCTAAGCTTTCTAGCCAGAGACTCATGGATTGGTTTTTAATACAATAACTTGGCTAGAAAATCCTTCAAGATCTGGCCCTGCCTACCTTGCCCCCATCTCACTACACTCTATCCATACTGGAGCCTCCTTTTCAATCCTCAACCACTCCAGGCTCGTGTCTCTCTGTTCCTTTCGACTGGGAAGGTCTTGACTCACGTCTTGGCCTGGCTATGTTCTGTTGACAGACAATTCTCCATGGGTTTCTTTCTCACAGTTCTGCATGTTTATGACTGTCTTTTCAAGAATATTTATATGTGTCTCCCTCCAGGGCAAAGAACAGATTTCCTTACTGTGCTAGCATACTAACGATTATGTTTTCCCTCGGGCACAGTTTGGGCAGACTTGCT
Source organism: Canis lupus familiaris (assembly GCF_011100685.1). NCBI lineage: Eukaryota > Metazoa > Chordata > Mammalia > Carnivora > Canidae > Canis > Canis lupus. Next base: position 28,869,620 of record NC_049257.1, read on the forward strand.
TGCAGCCCATTATAAAACACTGAAGTGTTCTTGTACTCTGCATTGCCCCAGCAGGACTCAGGGGTCAAAGAGGACTGACACAAACATGCAACATACACTGCTTGCTCTGGTGTGAGTGAAAAAGTCTTTTGTCTCTGACCCAAGAATTTCATGTCTTCTGCTAGCATCCATGAAACTATGTCAAACTACATTGTAAGCAGGCAAGTAGGCTAAATTCCAGACTATTCACAGTTCTTGACAACTCCTTCATATTCACATCTCAATTCAAAAGTCAACTCTTCCACGAGGGCTTCTTGTATCATCCGTTTTACATTAGCCACACACCAAGTTTATTTGCATTACATCATATTTTATTTTTCTGTCTTCAATACCACTACTAGAAATAATATATTTTTAATACTATTTGTTATGTGTCTAACTCAACTAGATTGTAAGCTCAACTAGAGGGAGAACCTGGGGCGGCTGAGTGGCTCAGTTAGTTAAGCATCTGCCTCTGACTCAGGTCATGATCCCAGGGTCCTGGGATCAAGTCCCATATTGGGCTCCCTGCTCAGTGGGGAATCAGCTTCTTCCTCTTCCTCTGCTCCTCCCCCTGCTTATCTGCTTATTCTCTCCCTCTCTCTTTCTAATAAGTAAAATCTTTAAAAAAAAAAAAAAAGTGAGAATCTTTTCTGTCATCTTCACCATGGTAACCACGCCATGTAGAAAACTGACACCTAACAGGTACTAACCCATATGCATGGACTAGAAGAATTAATGACTTCCTAGAATCATGATTATCTTCCTTAGAGTTTGCAAATGTCTTTCTGGGTTTTCTTTTTGTGTAATTTTTTATTTTTTCACTCTATTTGAAAATTTTGTATTTGTACTATCTCTAGTTCCAGTGATCCAGCTACGCATCATTAAAAGCTTACTTTCTACTTCTCTCTCAATCTTATAAACTTAGAAGCTCCTTCTTTCTGTACCCTTTTTCCATCAAGTAGCTGCACACACCAAGGACTTTAGGCCACAGCCTAGATCCTCAGCACACACTCATAGTGCTTACAGACTAGTACTCCCCTTCTTATTGTGTCAGGTTCAGGTCTCATCACTTATTACTTGCCTTTCTGATGCCCAAAAGTTCCCTTTTTGCATGACCTATTATGACATTAGGCAAATCCTATAAAAACAAAAACAAAAACAAAACCTTAAAAAGCAAAGTATGTGGTGCTGATAGGGGTTTTCTGACTCATTACAGTTCATCCACATGTTTGACATTAGTTGGTCACTTTCATGAATAAGGTACCCTATACCAGACCATTAGAAAACAGCAGATGAAGACAATCCTATCCTTAGGAGGAAGTAGCCAAGAAGAAAGTGACTAAGCAGTGTGGTCTGCATACTGACTTATGAACAAGACAGAGAGGATCCCAAAGAGAAATGTTTAGGTTAAATTTGGATTCAGTACTAAAGCAAAAGCAGAGCTGAATGAGCAGGAATAGAGAAAGAAATGTTCCACTAGAGACAGTAGCAAAAGTCAAGAGAGGGCATGAAGAGTTTGCAAATGATGTGAACTGAACGAAGGGGTATTTGGACTGTGGGGTCCAAGCTTGATCATAATCACACCTTTCTCACTTTGCAAATGATGAATTAAGCTACATTTCTCCCTCAAAATCCTGTTATTTGGGAAGAAAAAGACTGATTTAGTTTCAGAATGTTACTAAAAATTCCTGAAGATAAAAATTATGGCATTTTTTGCTGTTTATACATCAGACTCTCTCCTTCATCCCAGGAATTTGGCTGAGTTCACATTTTCTTTTGACTCTATCACCCCTTTATTAAGCATTAAACTATAGTAACTGTTAATAGATTGAACTGTGTCCCCCTCCCCCAAAATTCATATGATGAAGACCTAAATCCCAATCACCGTATTTGAAGATAGGGTCTTTAAAGACGCAATTAAAGTTAAATGAGGTCATAAGGGTGTAGCTCTCACCCAGCATGATTAGTATCCTTATTAGAAGAGGAAGAGACACCAAGGATGTGCATACAAAGAGAAAAGACAGTGTGAGAGCACAGCAAGAAGGCAGCTGTCTGAAGAGACAGACTTCAGGAGAAGTCAGTCCTACCACCATCCTTATCTTGGATTTCCAGCTCCAGAGTTGTGAGAAAATAAATTTCTGTTGCTTAATCATCCAGTCTGTAGTATTTTGTCATGGCATCTCTAGCAAACTAAAACATTAAGCCATAAAAATGAAGACTAGGTTGCTTTTCAAAAATGATACAACTTTGGCCAGAGAATTTATATCAGGGAGTGAAAATGGATTTTCATTGATATGCAAATTTAGTTCAACAGTTATTAAGCACTTGGTTCCAGGAATTCTGCTAGAACTTAAAATAGCTCTTAATTTAAGAATAATTTATACTTTACAATACAGAATTTCTGTAACTGTTTACTCATAATTCACTGTGAAGAATAATAAGCTTCATATTAATTTTTTTAATTCAATTATAGAGCAGTTAAAAAAAGGAAGCAAGATAGAAAGCCAGATCCAAACCCTGGCCCTCTGGTAAAGAAACAAGCAATCAAACACAAATTCTTACCACCATCCTCCAGTTCATCTACTTCATGCCAATTAAGGATTCTGTTTCCAAAGCACAGAGCTTTAGTCAAGTTTTTGTTGTTTAGTTGTTTAGTCAAGGTCAAGATTCTAAACTAAATGTCCATAAGGGTCAAGGATGTAATATAAATGCATGAAAAAGACTAGGTATAACATAATGGGAAGTGATGTGATCTCTGGTTGAACTGGAGACTCCTCACAGCTTCAGAAAGCCTTCTTTACAAACTGGGTTCTAAACATTGTGCCAGCCAACAAATCACAACCTCAGGGTAAATTAGGGCCTCAGGATGATAATTTGCACATCCTTCAATATGATTAAAGTGAAAGACCATTTTCGTGCATTTCTACTTTATAATGACAAAGCTAAACTTTTAAATTTATTCTATATTGTGTACTAAGCAAATAAAACATATATTTTATTTATTTGCTTCTGTGATTTTATTTATTGCTGTGTTCAATACAGTCTTGCACTTCTCTGCCTGTGAGAAATCACAAGGTTTTCAGATAGCTAATCAATCTGGAAAGAAACCTAGATTTATTGCTCTGAACTTTAGTCTTCTCCTATAATAAAATATTATTTCTTCCTAAAAATACCATGACAGGTATTTTTGAGGAAAAGTTCACCTGTATCCAACTTCAAAAAATTATCTAATTATTCTTTATTTGCTGTGCACTGCCTTTGGCCCATCTCTATTTCCCCCAATTTATTAGTTAATCAGTGCTTTTAGCATTGTTTTACATTTGTACTTATTCTTACTTTTTCCTTATGAAATAGATTGTTAAAAATGAAATGAAGAGCAAAGCAGAGCAATAAGTTTACTAATGAAAATTTAATGGATTTTTAACTCCAACTCCAACTCAATTATTTAAAATACATCATGAAATTTGTTCAAAATATATGAAAATAAGTTCAATTAGATGAATGTTGAAATAACTTCAATCATTCATTCATTCAAAAAAAAAAAGATTTTTTTAGTGCCTTGTGCCAATATTTGAGTGTATTAGGCCCTAGGGATAAATGTAAAATAAACAGAAATGATTCCTGCCCTTGTCTATCAATTATTACATACCAGGTGGTAAATACTAGGAATGTACTGGAAACAGAATAGGTATCTAAAGTATAATGAGAGGTCAAAGAAAGCTTACCAGAAGTGATATATGAGCTGAGCTTTGAAGAATGAACAGACATTAGCTAGTCAACAAGGAAAGGATATCTCAGGTAGAGAAAATAGCTGGTTGGATGGGGGAAAAGAAGTGTAATATGGCATTGCACATTCAGGGATCCCTTAGGACTGAGTAGGGCCGGAGGAGAATGTATACAACAATGAATAACAGAAAGCAATGTTACGAGCACAGGAATCATATCATGGGAGATTACGTTTGAATTTTATCTTAGGAGCAATGGGACTCTTTGGAGGTTTTTACCATGCTGTGGTTGCTTTTCATCAGATTTTAGAAGCTTTTTTGTGAAGTAGGTTAGAGGGTAGGTTAGACTCCATTCTGGCCAAAGCGAGGGATGCCAACTACCAAGCTAGGTAATAGTTTGGATCTTGATGCATTTACAAATCCAACATGAAATCCAGGGTATGACACTTACTTGGCAAACTTATTTGTGTAACTTGGACAAATTACATGACCTCTTTGAGGCTCAGCTTTTTTCATTTGGAAAATGGGAATAATAATAGTACCTAGATCATGAGGTCGTTGTGACAATTAATACATGTAAAGTTTTCCAAATATAGTTATTGTTCAGCAAATATCAGTTTTATTATGAGAGCATGATAATTATGTGAATAGTAAGAGTAGTGGCAATGGGAATAGAGAGAGATTAAGAATGGAGAATCAAAAAAAAAATAAATAAATAAATAAAATAAAAAATAAAAAAAAAAAAAGAATGGAGAATCAAAAGGGCTTGTTGACTTTGAGCTCAGGATCAGTGTTCTGACTTGGGCAGTTGATAAATCTCCATATCATTCATCAGGATAAGGAATACAAAGGGATGAGCAAGTTTAGAAGAAGATAATAAGTTCAGCTTGGGATATGAGAAATTTGAAATACTTGTGGGATGATCATATGTACATATTCAGAAAGTAGCTGGGTAAAGGTCAGGTGTTCTGGACTGGACACATAACCATAGGAATCAGCATCATGTAACAAGTCATTGGAAACATGAGTGATCCAAATGAAGGCACCCAAAAAAAAAAAAAAGTACATAGATTCAAATCTATGTACTAGCATTAATACCAGGAGCAGAGACCATAAGACTACAGACATTTGGAAGGATGATTTTCTTAAAAGATACCAAGAATATTAAAAAGGAATTATGGTAAAAGTATTATTTTTTAAAAGTTATTCAAAAGCTGAGGGTGAAGAGTTTCAACAAATCAGCAGTAAAATTTGTCAAGTATCACAGAATGATCCAGTAAGATAAGGTTGAACACAAATCCACTGTCTTTGGCAGTGTGCAGGTCATTGATGATCTCCTTCGTAGAGAATGAATTGCTTTACAATCTCCATTCTCACATGTTCCCCCATAAATTGAAAATTAATGTCCTATTGTAGAAGTATTTTCCGAGGATTGGACTTAACAATATATAAATCTGAACTCCTGAGAGATAGTTATTATACAAATAAAAGAAATAAGTGCATGTTTACATTTAACAGTATTATTTATTTACTTTTCATAACCACCTTCCCAAAAGCATTATAAAAATGTCCCTGTATTTTTCAAGGTGCAATTAAGCTTTAGCTTAGAGATAACTCTTTTAAAATCTGGAATGAGAGAAATTTACATAGCTCACAAATTATTACTACTAGTAATTATAATCATTTAAATACATTATTTTGACTTAGCATAAAAAGTCACCTTAATACAATACCATATTCTAAGCCTACTCTGTGAAGAATCATGGAAAATTGACTATTGATGACTTTATCTGTGGAACTGGAAAAATCTCCCCACTAAATCACCAAAGAAATACATGTACATTAATTTCCACTATCTCACTATTCAGCACGTACAAAAAGGACACACAGAAAATAAGAGTATGATGTAAACTAAAAATAAGATCTTTAAGCTTTTCTCTAAATCCTACCCTCTTGTTTACACCTATTTTAAATACTTCTCATGATTAAATAGGGAGTGTGTATAAAGTACTTCAGCTACACACCAAAGTATAATATGGATCTCATGAAAAAGTACTTGTTTGACTGTTTGAGTTGTGACCTAAGTTATTGTTCTTTTCATGGAACAAATAGTAATTATAGTTATGCTGGCATCAGTATTTGACAGACATCTTTTCAAAAATGAACAATGTAAGCCTTCAATTTAAGAAAAATAACTGGCAGTATCTGTTGCCAATAATAAAATAAAAGATTTCAGGCAAGAGTTGGATTCCTAATAACCTGATAAGATTATTGGTGATTTTAGAAAAATCAATTTTTGGATATAACAAATAGGTCAGCATTTGGAAGACCCGCATTATTCAGTGTACCAATATTTTGCAAGAGATCAATAAATTATGCCACAAAATCGTGCATGAGTAAAAGATTGATTCTTTTAGGTGCAAGTTAAAAAATAGATTTTAATAAAAGAGTGCAAAGCATTCATAATATAGTTTCAGATTTCACATTGCAACTGACCTCTAAGAAACTTCATTGTCGAGTTTTGGTATAGTATCAAAAGTAATATCAATAATTACCTGAAAACATTATGCAAATACTCCATTTTCACTATGTATCTTCATTAAGCCGATTTTGTTCTGATGCTTTAAATAAATTGAAATACAGCAAAATACTGAATGAAGAATGAGATAAAAGAATCTGTCTTTTATTAAGCCAAATACTAAAGAAATTTACAGAAATATAATGCTACTCTAATTGATTTTTGTTTCTTCTGGAAAACATAGTTTTCATAAAGAATACTAATATGTAATTTATCTTAAAATAAGTCAATAAAACTATGTTTTTAACCCATTTAAACCTCTAATAGAGTCAGTACATATTTAATAACTATAACTCACATGAATAAAAAATTGGGGGGATGTTGAATAAGTATTTAGAATGTAAAACAATGGCGAGACCAGAGTTGAGAACCACTGATATAAATAAATTTAAGAGGCAGGTTACACCTTGAAAAAAAGATACTTGCAATATCAAAATCTGACAAGAATTCAGTGTTAGGGCAAACAAAGAATGCCTACCTACTCGCATTAAAAAGAAAACACATTAGGAAAAATAGGTCAAATATATAAACTGGAAACTCAGAAGGAGGAACTCAAAAAGTTAAGCAGAATATGAAAAGAGACTCACTAGGTATCAAAAAATAGAAGTTAAAATGACAAGAGATAACACACCACACCCATCAAATGTGCAAAAATAAACAAAGTATTAAAGTTAAGCATTTTTATTCACTACAATTCTCAGGTATAATAGAGAAACGTTCGCACAAACCCATTAAAGTGAGAAGTCAAACAGGTGACTCCCACTTTCATGCTAACTCTTCAAGTGCATTGAAAATCCCACTTTCACATGCCTGCTGTGCCACATGCAAAATATCTCCTCTTGGGCAAGTCCCCTCCATTTCCTCATGTGTAAAACAGGAATAATCGTGGTTTCTAGCTCAGGTGCATATGTTAGGATTAAGCAAGATACTTTGCATTAAGTACTTGTGCACACAGAGTATCAATAGGAAATCCTAATGAATGTCCTAACTCCAGAAAAATAAATAAAATGTAAATAAACAAAATATAAGAAACAAAATGGTCGTTATTTGTATTTGAAACATAAATGAAAAGTTACCAGAGTGAATAAGAAAACTGAGTACGATTCTTAAATACATACAAAAGCTGATAGCTATCTTATGAATACATAATGAGAAAGATCATGGGGAAACCATCCCATGGCCAACATCAATCAAAACTAAAGAGTATGTAGGAAACCTGATTAGAATTGTGTAAGATCTATATAAAAAAAAATCTATAAAACTTTGCAAAAGGGCAAAAAAAAAAAGAAGGCCCTAATCAACAAAGCAATATATTTATTAAATGGGAAAGTTTTATATTGTGAAGTTGTCATTTTAAATGACTTTACAAATTCAATGTAATCTAGGGATCCCTGGGTGGCGCAGCAGTTTGGCGCCTGCCTTTGGCCCAGGGCGCGATCCTGGAGACCGGGGATCGAATCCCACGTCGGGCTCCCGGTGCATGGAGCCTGCTTCTCCCTCTGCCTGTGTCTCTGCCTCATTCTCTCTCTCTCTCTGTGACTATCACAAATAAATAAAAATTTTAAAAAAAAAATCTTAAAAAAAAAAAAAAAAACAAATTCAATGTAATCTAATCTAATCAAAATTTCACTCCCTTCTAGGTGAACACTTAGCCACTAAATATAAGAATATATCTCCTTCTATTCTTCTAAAAATCAGTTGATTCCAAAATTTATGAAAAGAAATTTCACAAATCTAGCCGAGGAAATACTGAGAATATTACATGAATTTTTTTTTCAATTTTTTTTTGAATTTTTTAAAATATGCAGTGAATCTAAAGGATCTTAAAGTCTCAGATTTGTGAATTTAGGAAATAATGAATTTAATAGTGTAGAAAGTTCATAACTGTCCCACATGTATTGCAGAGTTTAGTATAACAAAAAAAAATTGTTTTGTTTTAAATCACTACACAGGAGATAGAGCATCAGTTCAGCTTTGCTTGTAAGTGAGAAACCCAAAACAACAGTGGCTTTAATAAGATAAAGCTAATTTTTCTTACATAAGAAAGGAATTTGGAAGCAAGCAGTGAGAAACTTACACAAGTTCTTTATCCAATCAAGAGGGACTCTGGCTTTGCTATCTTGCTGCTCTGCTGTGATCAGTATACACTTCCTACTCAGGGCCCAAGACGGATGAAAAAGGATGTACCTCTACTTTAAGTAAACATCTAAAAGGTAAATATAAATTTCTGCTTTAATAGTCACCATCATTTTAACCAAAAGACTGGGAAATGCAGTCTCATGGTAAGCAGCTATATGTCCAACTAAAATTTAATGAAGCTGCTGCTACTAAAGACGACAAGTGAGAACAGATATTAGAAAACAACTTGAAATGTCTGACATAGATAGCTCTGCATTATAAGGTGTTAACCGGCTTCTATAGAAAAAAATAAATTTAAAATCCCAACTTTGGGCAGCCCAGGTGGCTCAGTGGTTTAGCGCCTGCCTTCACCCCAGGGCGTGATCCTGGAGTCCTGGGACCAAGTCCCAATCAGGCTCCCTGCAGGAAGCCTGCTTCTCCTCTGCCTGTGTCTCTGCCTCTCTCTCTTTCTGTGTCTCTCATGAATAAATAAATATTTTTAAAAAATAAATAAAAATAAAAATAAAGTCCCAACATTAAGAATTCTAATGACTTAAAGAACAAATGTAAATACAATATTATAAAAGCAACAGCTGACTTCCACTTTTGGCAAGATGAAGTAGATGTACGGTTGATCCACATTATTTGCCAATTGTCTATTTATGAGTTGGCCTACTCTCTCAAATTTATCTGTAACCCTGAATCCATACTCATGGCACTTTTGTGGTCATTTGCAGACATGGGCAGAGCAGCCAAAACTTTGAGTCACTCACTGTACACAATCCCAGCTGAGACCAAACAGGCTGATGCTGTTTTAACTTTCATACTGTACACAAATGTCTTTTTCAGTCTGCTCAGTGACACGTATTTTGGTAACTTCACTGTTTAAAATGTCCCTCAAGCTGAGTGCTAAAGCTCTGTCGACTGTTCCTAAGTTCAAGAAAGCTATGATAGACCTCACAGAGCGAATACATGTGTGAGACAAGCTCGGTTCAGGCAAGAGTTACAGCGCTGTTGGCTGTGAGCTGAAGGTTAATGAATCAACAATATAGATTAAACATAAAGTAAAGTCATGTGTTGATCATTTGATGAAAATAGTGAAACTAGAGGCTCACAGAACCCCAACCCTGTATTTCCCGTAGCAACAATGGTTTAGTATTTGCTAATTGAGTGTTCATGGTAACTTTATAGAACATAATAACCGTGGATAACAAGAATCAACTGTACTTTTTTCTTTCTTCTACAATAAACACTCTGTACCCCTGGACATTATGGATAAACCAAACATAACATGCTGACACGTGGAAAGAAGAAGGCACATTGCCTAAGGAACTCAGGACCCCAGAGAAAGATGCTGCAGTGACTTTGTCTTCTTTTTTGGCTCGTGTACCCCATACCAGGAGCTGATGAGGAACATGAAAATGCCAACAGGCATGGGTCAAAAAAGCTTGTTCTTTCTAGCAGAAGGACAAAGAAAGAAGCGGCACAAAAAACAGAAAAGTTTTAGCCAACAACCACTCTATTCTACCCAAACAACACAGAAAATGCTGTGACCCCATGCCCACCCACAGCAGCAAAGGCTGAGTTAGAAGAGTCCAGATTTCTATCTTCATTAGGCCATAAGGAAGCAACTGGGGTGGTATCAGAGAATAGCAAGCAGGGAACTGAGAGTAGCCCCACTGTCCTGGTATCAGTGTAGACCACACGGAGAGCTGGACATCCACCCATACCCAGTTTATTGAGATGCCCCTCTTCCTCCATGCCGGGATGGTGTCAAAGAAGGCCCAGTGGAGAGTCAGGAGTGATAATGAGGCCATTCTGTTCCCTGCCAGTATCACCATTCTGGTGTCAGTGGAGGCTATGTGGGGAAGAGTAACAAGGTATCTTGGCTTTCGTAGGCAGAGTAATATCAATAGAAGTCTATCAGGAAGTCTAAATTTCTACCCCCACTCAACAATGATGAGGAGCATCACCCCTGCATCTCAGGCATCAACTGAGGTGATGAGGGAAACCTGGATTTCCACCCCTATCTGACAGCAATAAGGCCATCCCTCTCCCCCATCAGGTGGAATCAGAGAATATCTGCTAAAAGAGAAGGTTTAAATAAGATCCAGATTCTGAAAACACAATGCCCCAAATATCTAGGCTTTTATCAAAAATCATTTGTCATACCAGAAGCCTGAAAAAATGTCAACTTGAATGAGAAAACACAATCAACAGATGCCAACAACCAGATGGCACAGAAGTTTAGAATTATCTGACAATGATTTTAAAGCAGTGATCATGAAAAAAGAGTTTAAACAAGAAGTCACAAACCCACCTAAAATAGTAAAAAAAAAGAAAAAAGAAAAAAATCTCAGCAAAGAAACAGAAAATTTCAGCAAAGAAAAATCAGTTGAAATTTTAGAATTTCAAAACAAAACTACACAACAATAACCAAAATAAAAACACTCAACATATGGGTTCAACAGAGCAGAATATGGAGGACAGAAGAAAAAAATCACAGAAATTGAAGATGGAAAAATAGAAATGAACAAATTTGAACAGTGAGAAAATAAATTAAATTAGGGGGTAGAAAGGATGAGCAAAGCCTCAATGGGGCTGTAACAAAAGATCCAACATTCCCATCATAGGAGTCCCAAAGGAGAGGAGGAAAAGGGTGAGGCTAAAATGTATCTAAAGAAATTTTGGCTAAAAGTTTCCTAAATTTTACAAAAGGCATAAACATACGGGTTCAAGAAGCTGGAAAAAATCTTAACAGGATAAACCCAAAGAAATCTGTCCCAACGCACATCACAAACTTTTGAAAAACTAAGTACAAAGAAAAAAAAAATCTTTGAAACAATGAAAGAGAAAAGATACCTTACCTATGAGAAAAGCATAATTTCTCATCAGAAACAACGGAGGCCAAAAGGAAGTAGGAGAATATTTTCTAGTGCTGAAAAAAATATTATCAACTCTGAATTTTGTATCCAATGAAAAGTAATAGTTAAACATGAGGCTTTTTTTTTTTTAAATAATCTTGAAGTTAGTGCAAACCTTTCTCTCTTCAAGTAAGACATCAACCCAAATCATTTTTTTTAAACTGACCAATGTGGCTACAATAAATGTTAAAACCTCTGTGCATAATTCAAAGACAAGCAAGAGTCCAAAGAAAAACATTTTAAAATACATAACAGGTAAAGTGTTGATTTTGGAATTTAAAAAATATATGATAGACCATCACACACACACATTAGCCAGCTATTACGAAAGAAAGGAAAGGGAAAAAGGGAAAGGGAAAAGGAAAAGGAAAAGGAAAAAAAGGAAAAGGGAAAGGAAAAGGAAAAGGAAAAGGAAAAGGAAAAGGAAAAGGAAAAGGAAAAGGAAAAGGAAAAGGAAAGGAAAGGAAAGGAAAGGAAAGGAAAGGAAAGGAAAGGAAAGGAAAGGAAAGAGTTGGTGAGGATGTGGAGAAACTGAAAGGTTAGTGATTGGTTAATGGGAATGTAAGATGGTGCAGCCACTATGGAAAATAGTATGAAGGTTCCTCACAAAATTAAAAATAGAATTACTATATGATCCAGAAATTCTACTTTGTTTTTTCACAGACACCAAGGACAGTTCTCATATGAGGAAAGTGTCTTCCCCATGTTATCGTGAATTATCCATGCTTCTTTTGAAGCAGTATCCCTAATTTTAGTGTGCTAGAAGCCTTTGACTCCGTCCTATTTCCGGCTTGCTTAATTGAACTCACTATACGAGCTGAGAATGGCTTCGTCTCATCCATCAGCAATGGGCGGCACTAGCTGCAAATAGATTCTGCGTGATTCCCCAAACCACTCCCCAGTAACATTAGGGTGCTGTGGAGTTTCGGTTCATATTTAGAGAAGGATTATATAGGACACAGATTATACAGACAAATGCAGGATATAAATGATATAGAAATAAATATTATTTATTTTAATTTCATTATGTTTAACTACATAACCATCCATAAGCTCCAAGCTCCTTTGGATTCCAAATACACTCAGGCAATAGCAGGAGCAGTGGGCAGCTTCTTCATATGTGAGACAATGCCATTGCTTCTACATTTTCCTGATTTAATTCTCTATACATCTAATCACTTTGAATAATGAAATTTTAGCATGATATTTTCTTTCTTATCCATCCTATTAGTTCACTCAATGGTCTATACAGTTGAATTATTCTATGTTCTTACCCAAGATATCAGTGACTCACTGATTCCTAATTCTCTGACACAGAAATCATGAATATCTATTACACATGCATTGTAAAAACGTGAAGAAAAACAAATTATCTACATGTCTTATCAAACCAAGCTCAATGCTCCTTTTATTCTGTTGAGAAATGGGTGAAAAATAACGAGAAAAAATATGTAATTTATATTTAGAGATAAATTTAGTATAAGACAAATTTGATATGAGAATAGTCGGAATTGCCATGATGAGTTTAACTACTAATAAAAACATAAAAACACCAAGAGATCTATAATATCTCATAAATAGAGAATCTGCAAAATGATGCCAACCAAATATGGCACAGTGAAGAATGTCAGTACAGGTTATAATAAAAAAATAGTAACAGAAATGCTGATAATCATTGTATTCTAAAGGAGAAAAAAGGAAGAGAAAAGGGAGAGGAAGGAAGTAGAGAAGGTGGGGAGAGAAACAGAAGGAGGAGAATGAAAATTCAGCTAAGGCATTAGGACAAGTTTCAAGAATTAAAAACAGAGTTAAGAACAACCAGAGAACACGAACGCTTTTATCTGCATTTGAAAATGCTGCCAACCTTAGTAATTTTGCATATGATCACTTCTTCAAGCCATGGTGGGTGTGTAAGGATTGTGACAATGAATATTTCTTTTCCTATAGTCTTAAATTTTAGAATGAATTTCAAGTGTATTTCCAAAACAAAACTACCTAAGGTCAGTCACAATTAAAAAAAAAAAAAAAAAAAAAAAGACTGAAACTCCTGCCAAATATCTGTGGTATAATAAAATACAGAGGAAGATGCCCCAAAATTACTTCAAAAAGCCAAGAGCTTTGAAATATGAACTACTGGTGATATCTGATTTAGGATAACTAAGGATTTTACTAAAGTTTTAATAGCTATTAGCTATTCCAAATAAACCTGAAACTGGAATAGGTGAAATATATCACTTTTTTTCCCCTAAAGGGCTGAGGAGGTTAGACTGAACAGTTGAAGTGTGAGGCAGGATATGACAATATTTTTGAAATTAGAGATCAGTTTGCTTTAACTTCAATATCTTTCCTGATATTGGAACAAATCCCCTCGCAAGCAATTTGCAAAGCTCTGGAAAGTACAGGAGGCAGGGTAATAACCAACATGACTTGGTGGACAACAAATCATGTCAGTCCAATCGAATTCCCTTTTACCCACTGACAGCCTTATAAATGTAGGGGAACAAATGAAGTCATATATCTTGGCTTCACAAGGCTTTTGACTGTGACGCTCATAACATACTCATAAACAAGATAGTAAAATATGGCTTAGATCATAATCTTGGAGGAGTAATTAATGATCGCCGATTGTTCGGAGATTACTTGGTGAGATGAGAGGTGCCAAGGAAATTACCTAGGTATTTCTCCAGGAAATATCTTTATTAATGATTCAAATATTAGAATATGCGGCATTTTCATAGAACTCACGTTAAAAGGCAGCATACATAAAGACAAAATCAAATTAAGTTATTACATTTGGAATAGTAAGAAGTCACTTCCATTTGGTGGCCCTTGGAACCTATTTCTGAATCATTCACATGGTGTATGATAACATTCATAGGACGTGAAGGTTTTCCAGTTTCCATTCCTTCTCCATTGGAGTTATACTACCCACTGAAATCCAAGAAAATCCAAGAAAAGGGCACTGCTCTTGGATCAGTGGAAGACTGTGGAATTACTTGTCAAGAAAGATTATTTCCATTTGTGGTCAGCTTTCCCTTTTGTGCTGGATCTTCCAGTGCCATGCTCTCACTGTGAATTCACTGGCCATCGCTACTGGAGTGGGAGGCACTACTTGAAATCAAGGTGGATCGCACTTCAGAAATGTAAGCTAATCATCTTAAAACTGGAAATCTATTTTAAGTCAAAATAATAAAAGAAAATAAGATATTGACATAAACTAGATAAAGGAGAGAAATTTTACCATTTGGTACTGCCAATTCATTGAAACATAATGTTAAATAATTTGGAAGTATTTCATTTGGAATACTGTACTCTTATGTTCACAAAAAAGTCTACGATTGCACGATGTCAGCCTTCATGACAGGATTATGGTAACATTATAACAAATCAGTTGACTTTGTAAATGAATTATCCATTTTCTGTAATAATTAACAATAAAATCATCTGATCCCAGGCTTTTTTGCAAACATTATCGTAGTAATTTCAAATTCCTTCCACAATTATTAGCCTAACAGTTCCTTTTTCTTCCAAATCAATTTTTTGCAATATAAATAATCCAAGAACTTCTCTCCATCAAGAATTTCAAAACATTTTCATGAAATTACACATAAGACATCGGTTCTATTACCATGACTTATATATGTTACTAAACTTCTTTTGGCCTCATAATTCTGATCATTAAAGTAAGCGTTGAAAGGGTGATTATAATGTTTTTAATAAGGCCTAAAAGACTTAAAACACACTAAACTGTTAGAATCGCACAGTATGCGCTCAAATAGTCTTTGTTATGTCATTGCTATTATTTTTTCCTAAGATACAAATACCTCTGCATGTATCTTATACCTCTTTTAATACTTTTCTCTATTTTTTGTTGATTCACTGATTTCCATTTCCACAGGTTTCTTTCTCCTCCCTTAAGTAACCACCACTACACCCATCCTTTTATTTCATCCTTTTCCTATCATTTTTTTTAGCTGTGTCTCTCAGTTAGAATGCTTTCTCTTGCAAGTACCATAAAATCTAACCCACACTAGCTTAAATAATTAAGTGGATTTAAGTGGCTCAGTTCCTAAATAATTAGAAGAAATTCAGGAATTGTTTTTCAGGGCTCCAGCTTCATTTCTCTGCAGCTCCTTCATTTCTACACTTGTCTCTTGGTCGTTCTCTACTTAAGCTGGCCTCCCTCATGATTGTGAGAGGTGTATAATCAGCAAACCAAATTTATCCAAGGAAAGGTGAAGAAAGTTGTTTCCTACCACCATCTAATGAACATAGTCAGTTTTGCTAAATCATGCCTCAACTAATTACCATAATCCATGAGGAAGTCATGAATTAATTGGTTTAGGCCTAAAACAATCACTAACTAGGGAGATAGGCCTTCCTATGATTCCTCCTATGAATGCCAGGGGTAAGATGAAGTCATCACAATCTTAAAATTATTATGCAACAGTGGAGAAAGTTGTTGGCGTCAACTACCAACCACGTGAGTGAGCCATCTTGGATGTCCCAGTCCAGTCAAGCCCACAGATGGCATTAGCAGCAACCAGCATACACAGCACAAAGTCTAGTCAACACTAGATGATAAATAATAAAATCGTTGCTTTTTAAGTTCCCGAGCTTGTGCGGTAGTTTATTATACAGCAATATGTAACCAAAGGAGTTTGTTGTTTTATGTGCCCTCGAATAGGAGATTTCTATTTATATTCAGAGTGTGCTAATGAGGAGTGTGCACATTGCCTTTGGCCCTGATCATTGATCATTTGAGGTCTGATTGAATCATACTCTACAATCTGCAGTAGGATGGCTGATTGATATGCTCAGCTTTCAACCCAATTCCAACTCTCTCTTGGAGCATTCACCAAGATTGGGGATATAGCTCTAGCTCAGAATCATCTCCTATACCCACCTACTGGTTATTGAACACTTAGAGTACATGAACAAATACTAATTCTAAACCTCAGTTCCCACCTGCATCACAGTACCTGGGGGGACTTCACCTTCGGGAAGTCCATAAATCAGTGTTGTTCTCACACATCCAATTTACTGTAGAATTTTCCCTGAAACTTTTAGGTCTCCAACAAGATATAGAGAAAAACAGGATTAATATCAAATGTTTTTAGTTTCTCCACCTCAGAAAACCAACATTTACATGAGAGAAAGAAGTTTTCAGTTAGTATACATTTTGGGTTTTTCCACTAGTGTCAGAAAAAAGGCATATTTCCACCTACCTTTGAATTGACAGTTTTGCTCTGTCTTGGTGGTAAAGCACAGGTTACATGGACAAATTTCACTAACCATGCCATGAGTGACAATTTCTCCCAAAATCTTCTCAGAGGCTGACTATAATTTTTTTTTCTTTATTTGATGTTGAATAGTATCTGTGACTTCTTGGGCTCTTTCATTAAAGTTGGGAATAACTATTAGTTGATCAGATAAATTTTCATCACACTTTTTTAAAGGCATATGGCATTTTAGAATTTCCAGTTGTCTCTTTTCCCTTTTTGTGTATGGCAAAATTAAAAATAATATATGAGTTTATTTAAAGTTTGCAAATATTGGGACACCTGGGTGGCTCAGCAGTTGAGCATCTACCTTTGGCTCAGGGGATGATCCCGGGATCTGGGTCAAGTCCCACATTAGGAAGCCTGCTTCTCCCTCTGCCTATGTCTGTGCCTCTCTCCCTGTCTATGTCTCTCACAAATAAATAAATAAATTTTTAAAAAATAAAAATAAATAAATTTTTTCAGATATTAAAGGAAGAAAAATAAACAGAAAGGAGAGAAAGAGGAATGGGAAAGGAGAAAAAGAAAAGAAGGAGGAAGAAAAGATAGTAGATAGTAGGTAGAAAGGAAGGGAGTTTGGTGAAAAAATAATTTCTACAACATGAGTCCCAACATTTCACATTTCCCTTTCTTCACCATAATCACCCCTCCTTAAATAATTACTTTAATTTGGTTAAAGTAATTGGTTGAAATAGATTTGCTTTCAACCATTTATGATATTTTTATCTTCCACTCTTTTCTGCTTTCCTAAATCTCTGAAATCCTCTCCCTCACTCAATTATTTTCACCCCCATTAATACTGTACTGGTCCCATCTGAGGCTCCTGACATTCACTCCACCTCCAGTCACCAGATCTCTGAGAGCTGAACTAGGAGCCAATGAGCTTGTCAATTTATGTTTTGCTGGTGCTAATACATTAACTAGCTGATTCTGAACATGCAGATAATGAAATTACATTCGTTAGAATGTACTTTAAGATGATAAGCATGTGTAATTTAATATAGTCAAAACCATTTGTTAGAGCATCTATTGAGGAAATAAAAGACAGAAGTGTATTTTCTTTGTACTTGATCACACACTCTTTTTTTAATAACTTCCAAATTATAAGATGCTCATAAGATGTTTTTTAATAAGTTCCAAATTATAAGATACTCATGAGATTGTTAAGCAACTTGGAAAGATTATGGAAGAAGATCTTTGAGATTAAAATAGGCATTTTAATATTCTTCCAATAACTGGAAACTCCATTATACTTGGGGCCAGTTCTAATGCAGGCTTCAATGACAGAAAAATAAAACTGAAACTTTAATAATCTTCCTATGTCTTTACTCTTTTCCTTACTTTTACTCATTTCCATTTCATATATAGATATAGATATTTATAGATCTCCAAAAAGATAACAAGGACAAAATAGCTGGAATCAAAGGAAGTTTACTACTAGAACAAAATCTGAAAAGAGAGTAGTAAGGAAGGTCTAGAAAAACAATCCCATACATGTTACATAATCTTATAAAATAACAATGTCAGTTTTATTGTTTCAGAAATCTTAATAGCTGTCCCTTCTGGTCTGGGACTCGCCTGAGGCAGACATACAGTGGGGACAACAAAATGTTAATAGATGTTTTGTCTTGGGGGTAACTGTTAGAACTTCAGGGACAGTCATTTTTTAATTTGCTAGAAGGCAGAAAGAAGCCCTGATTCAGATAATGAAAAATATTTTTTCAGAGAGCCATCATAATTTCTCATTTCCAAATCATTCTGGTAAAAAAAAAAAAAAAAAAAAAGGAGTTGAGGCTGCCTGGGTGGCTCAGTTGGTTAAGCATCTGACTCTTGGTTATGGCTCAGGTCATGATCTCAGGGTCATGAGATCGAGCCCCACATCATGCTCAGCAGGGAATCAGCTTGAGATCTCGGTCTCAGCCCCTCTCCCCACTTGTGTGCACACATGTGCACACTCTCTCAAATAAACAAATAAAATCTTTAAAAAAAGAGTTGAAATAAGAAACACCGGAAAATAGAAGTACCTAAGCTTTGTAGTTTATTTAAATATTATCTTAGTGTAAGTCCCCATATGCAGATCCTTAGGATTTGTACAAGTGATTTATTTGGGAAGTGATCCCAACAAACAAGATATAAGAAGAATTGATAAAGAATGTATGCTGTTAATGTGGCAACTGGGGAATAGTTCCTGTGGGAACCTCTCTGCAGGCCATGTAGAATGAACTCAGAATTCGCCTACTGAGGTGCTATGGCATCTATTCACCAACTCCCATTCCTCACTGATTATGAGTTCCTCCTTGTCAAGTTAGCTCCCTGCCTCCTGGATAGAAGCTCTAGTATTTAGCATATTTGTTTGCATGTTACCTTTCAGGTGGGTTGAAGGATATGAGCAGAGCACTGACAGTTTCTGCTACAAATAGGCTTAGTTGATTACAGTTGAAAATAAATCTGTTCTAGACACATGAAAAAATGTTCCACATCACTCGACCTCAGGGAAAGGCAAATCAAAACCACAATGAGATCCCACCTCACACCTATCAGAATGGCTGAAAGCAACAAGACAGGAAACAACAAATGTTGGCAAGGATGTGAAGGGGCAACCCTCTTAACTGCTAGGGGGAATTCAAGCTGGTGCAGACACTCCGACAAACAGTATGGATGCTCCTCAAAAAGTTAAAAATAGGGGATCCCTGGGTGGCTCAGTGGTTTAGTGCCTTCCTTTGGCCTGAGGCAAGATCCTGGAGTCCCAGGATCAAGTCCCATATCGGGCTCCCTGCATGGAGCTTGCTTCTCCCTCTGCCTGTGTCTCTGCCTCTTTCCATCTCTCTCTCTCTGTCTCTCATGGATGAATAAATTAAATCTTAAAAAAGAAAAAAAGTTAAAAATAGCTCTACTGTATGACCCAGCAATGGCACTACTAGATATTTACCCCAAAGATACAAATGTAGTGATCTAAAGGGTCACCTACACCCCAATGTTTATAGCAGCAATGTCCACAATAGCCAGACTATGGGAAGAGCCCAGATTTGTCCATCAACCAACAGATAAAGAAGATGTGATACACACACACACACACACACACACACACATACACACACACAAAAAATGGTATATTACTCAACCATCAAAAAAAAATCCAAAATTTTACCATTTGCAATGACATGGATGGAACTAGAGGATATTATGCTAAGCGAAATAAGTCAATCAGAGAAAGACAATTATCATATGATCTCACTCATATGTGGAATTTAAGAAACAAAACAGAAGATCATAGGGGAGTGAGGGAAAAATAAAATAAGATGAAATCAGAGAGGGAGACAAAGCATAAGACACTCTTAACTACAGGAAACAAACTGAGGCAGTGGGAGGATAGCGTAACCAGGTGATGAGCATTAAGGAGGGCATGTGACGTGATGAGCACCAGGTTTATATGCAACTGACAAATCACTGAACTCTACCTCTGAAACTAATAATACACTATATGTTAGTTAATTGAATTTAAATAATTTTTTAAATTATAAGCAAAAGGTAAAACATTTTTAAAAATTTAAAAATAAAAAATAAAATAGAGCTGTTCTAGATACATACACTTTTTATATTATAATAGAATTTTCCCATTTTGACAGCAGCATATATGTCTTTGTACTACAATGTTTCACAGAGGCACATAACATACTAAATATTTTTAGATAGTTCTTGGATAAATAATGCATCTTTTAGCTGTGAACAGGACTTGAATGAAGAATACTACAAGAAATAGAAAAGATGAATTTATATTTTTAAACAGAAGTCAAAAAAACATATCCAGAATGTTGGCTGATGAAGGGCCTTTGCAATATTCTCAAAAGTCTGAAAAAGATGCCACATACTAAGCTCAAAGAAAGCTCACAAAATGCTGAATTCCATAAAAGAACACTACACAAATATGGTGCAACTAAATAACCCAACATAAATAATTATTGCAAAATACTAAAAGAAGAGGAAAAATAATAGAATTTGTTCTGATAGTAAGTTCTTAAAGTTCAACTTTAGGTGAGCCAAGTAGAACTAAGCTTAAATATAACATAAAACACACTGTTTACAAACAAATAGCATCATCTTCAGATCCACACATTTTGAAATAATATATTCCCATAATGCCAAGGCACTTTAAGACTATATGAATCAAAGCTCGCTCTTTCTCTCTTGCTCTCAAAAAGTACTCAATTCTCTTGATTTTTGAAGACATTCCACTTCAAATGACCAACACTCCCAGTCTTAACACATTGTACATGTTAAATGTATATACTAAATATAAGGTATAAGACATTCTTAATAGACTTCACTACTATTTTTAGCAGGTTGTATATAACATAACATATGGGAATCTAAATTCTAATTTAAACACTAAAAATCTGAGCAGTACAAGAATGAATGGTGCTGTTTTCCAAACCCAAGTACATTATGATATGCCATTCTGAGACCAGTTCTTCCCCTCCAAATAAGTCGCCCAGAAAGCTCATTGCCATGAAAATTTATGAAAGAACAGAATACAAATGGATTTGCATTTTGTATCATGACCTGCAAAAAATGCTTGGAGAAAAAAAATCTTTTTAATGAATTCTAGTTTGTGTGTGTGTTCACATGTGACCCATAAAGGCTTGATCTAAGATTTAAGTCGAAGAGGTTTACTGGGGAAGGGATCTCACTAGCAAGGTATAGGAACCGGGAAGTGAGAAAGACAAAGAAGAAAATTCCATAAAGCTTCAGTTGTTTAACTGAGAAACATTTTGGAAATAACAATCCCAATTTCCCTTTCCATACTTCCTCTCATCTTTATCCTCCCACTTCTTTGCTAACCCATCACTATTTTTTTTTGTATTTTTTTTTTAAGATTCTATCTATTTATTCATGAGAGACACACAGAGTGAGAGGCAGAGACACAGAGGGAGAAGCAGGCTCCATGCAGGGAGCCCAACGTGGGACCCGATCCCAGGTCTCCAGGATCACGCCCTGGGCTGAAGGCAGCACTAAACTGCTGAGCCACCAGGGCTGCCCATTTTTTGTTTTTTTTAATGTGCTGAAATGTTGCTTTGTTCTCCTAGGAACAAAGCAAAAAGTGTTTGTTCTTTTTTAAACTATGAAATATTTTCTTTATGTTAATTGGAGCTTAAACATGTTGCTAGTTGTAGGTGATAGATGATAGATAAATAGATCGATCTCCTTCAGTTTTAAAAAACTGGCTGTCTTCAAGAATGCAAACCAATGGAATACAAAGACACCTATGCACAAGTTATTCACTGAAACCTTGTTTAACAGTGTTAAATATTAGAGACAACCTATATGCTCATACATAGGAGGATGAATAAACGGGCCATATTTTTTTAATCCTAAATACCCCCTTAACTTCACTTTGCTTTTCATCCCAGCTATCATCATTTTCCTCTCTTGGAAAAAAAAAAAGCAAATTCCTGGAAATATTTGTGTATATTTGCGGTCTCAAATTCTTATCCTTCCATCTTCCTTAAAAACCACTCAATGAACCCGGGATCGAATCCCACATCGGGCTCCTGGTGCATGGAGCCTGCTTCTCCCTCTGCCTGTGTCTCTGCCTCTCTCTCTCTGTGACTATCATAAATAAATAAAAATTAAAAAAAAAAAAAAACACTCAATGAGACTTTCTTCCCAATCAGCCATGGAAATTCAAATTCAATTTGAAGTCACTGATGACCCCCCCCCCCCTCCAATGGCTAATTCAGTTATCAGCTCCCAGTTTCCTCCTTCCTTGGCCTGTGGGCATCAGTTGGCAGAGGTCATCACACTACCCTGATGCTCCTCCCACCTCACTTACACGCTCCTGCTCTGCACCTAGTGTGCCCTCATCCTCCTCTCTCCCACTTCCTTATGCTGGATGACTCTGAGGCAGCTCAGTCCTTGATTTCATGTATTTCATGGTTTCAAATACTGCCTACCTATAGTCTGACAACTCCTATGCTAGACACTCCTACAGAGTACAAAATATGAGATTTTCAAAAGAGATTGCAAGGAGGCGGGGTGAGAGAAATCCTTTCACTCACACCCTTCTAAGCTTTCATCTAGGGCCCCTGTGATCAATCAACAGAAAAACAAGCAGATGTTTATTACCTTGTATATCTCATATTTTCATGTAACAAACCCAGGGAATGAATAACTCAAAGAGGTGGCTTGGTGCTTCAGCTTCTGTAGCATCTTTAACAAAGATCAATACATTTGTAGAGAAATGACAAGACAAAGGGAGGTGGGCTTAGGTTTCAAAAGTGGCAAACTCTGGTAAGTAAACATCTGACAGTAAGGTTTGTTTGCAGATTCAACTGTTGCCATCTCTGGGCTGATCAGAGTCTAGAGTCAACCTGCCTTTAGGCAAAAAGGGGGAGGGGCAGGTGGAGAGAGCTTTTCCTGCATTTGCTGCTTCTTAATTGCCTTCAACTCAAAATAATTTTCATGTTGAAAACACATATTTTAGAATGACAGATACTGGTTTCTTTCAAGTCCTAAGTGGAGAAATCAGTTACCAGTAGGGTAATCATTTAGCTTATTGCCCAAACCAGGATACCTCTGAGTGTGAAATTAGATGCTACTAGTTAAGCTAGCAGAGCTTAAATCAGGACAGCCCCAGACAAATTGGGAAACATGCTACCTTTGCAGCTCCAGACCTCATCTCCAACTGCTTCCATCTTTTCTTTGATGCACTAAAGTCACTTAAAATTAAATATGACTAAATTCCTACATTCTCCCTGACACTTAGCCCCTTTCCAGTGTTCCCATTGTCCATCCAGAAACAATGCAGAACTGAAGAGTTATGCTTGATGCCATCGTCTTTCCTGTTACTCAATCTAGTCTAGCAAATTTATTTTGTAGACGTCTTACATCATGCAAAACTCATCTACGGGGCAATCTCCACTGTCTTAGCTCAGGATGCTACAATAAAATACCAGAGACTCGGTGACTCAAACAAGACATTTATTTCTCACAGTTCTGAAGGCTGAGAAGTCCAACATCAAGACACCAGCAGGGCAGCCCAGGGGGCTCAGCGGTTTAGCGCCGCCTTCAGCCCAGGGCCTGATCCTGGAGACCCAGGATCGAGTCTCACATCGGGCTCCCTGCATGGAGCCTGCTTCTCCCTCTGCCCCTCTCTCTCTCTCTCTCTCTCTGTGTCTCTCTCTCATAAATAAATAAAATCTTTAGGAAAAAAAAAAAAAGACACCAGCAGACCCCGTGTCTGGTGAGGACTCTCTCCCTGGCCTGCAGGTGGCTGCGCTCTCATTCTGTGCTCATGTGGCCTTTCCTCAATGTCTGTGTGCTCATGGAGATCGGGGGTCAAGAGGTTCCTATCTTTTCCTCTTCTTATAAAAACACTAATTCCACCATGGGAGCTCCACCCTCATAACTTTATCTAAACCTAATTCCCTCCCAAAGGCCCCACTTCCTTATACCATCACACTGGGAGCTTCAGCGTATGAAGGAGTAGAGGGTGGTGGACATTCAGTCCCAAACAGTCACGTTTTCATTACCTCTTAACATATCTAGTGAATAACCTTCTAAGTGGTCTTCCAACATTTAATTTTGTCCCTATTCCAATCTAATATTGCAAAACACAAATTCAGTCAAATCACCTACTTGCTTAAAATCACTCAGTGATTTCTTATTGATCTTAGAGATCAAAACCCTCAGCATGATATACCATATCTGTGTTGAGATACGATCTGGTCAGACTGGCCTTCTTCTCCTGCCCCTGCTCCTTAGTATCCATCCCCAGACATATTAGTTTTTCTTCATTTTCTCAAATATGTTTGTACTGGTTTCCTAGGGCTGCCGTAATAAGGCACCACACCCTGCAACATTTAATAGAAGTTTATTGTCAAACAGTTCTGGAGGCTAGACGTCTGAAATCAAGTTGTCGACACAACAGTCCTCCCTCTGAAACTTGTACAGGAGAATATTTCCTGGCTCCTGGTGGTTACCAGGACCCTTGGTGTTCCCTGGTTTGCACCCTTAATGCTTCAATCTCTGCCTCCATCGTCTCACCATATTCTCTCCTCACGTGTCTGGGTCTCTGGGTCTCTTCTCTTCCTATTGCTACAGGTGTCACACTCGATTAAGGGTGGTTCCTATTCCAGTATGACCTCATCTTAACATCTAATTATATCTCCGATGACCCAATTAACGTCCCATTCTGTAGTACGTCATTATTTTTTTTGAAGATTTTATTTAATTATTCATGACAGATACAGAGAGAGAGGCAGAGACACAGGCAGAGGGAGAAGCAGGCTCCATGCAGGGACTCCATCCCAGAACCCCATGATCACACCCTGAGCCAAAGGCAGATGCTCAACCACTGAGCCACCCAGGCGTCCCCATTCTGTAGTACTTCAAATTTGGACTTAAATATATCTTCTGAGGGGGATACAACTCAGTCTACAACATGCTGTATTTCCTTCAGCCAAGACTCTTTGTGCATGCTGTTCCCTCTACAGGAAACATTCTTCCCTCCCTCTGTTACAGGAGTTCTCTCTCCTTCAATGCCCATGGCTCTTGGTCGTGTTAAAGAATGAAGAGGTAGGCCAGATGGTGGTGGCCAGCAAAGCAAGGCTTATTGAGCAATAATAGCATAGTCATAGTCCAAAGTTCCCAATGAGGGAGGGGAGTCCAGAGGGTTGCCACGAGGCATTTCTAGGTCTAGGGGTTTCTGTGGGCATGTTGGCGGTTGGTTTAATTTGTCACCCATCAGATTTTTGTCACCTATCACAGGGGACAGACTGGAGGGCTGCTTCCAGGGTGGTGTAAAATCCTTGTAAGGGTGGTGTCCTCTTAGGGTGTGGGCCCGTCGTCCCTGCTGCCTGCCCTCCAACTATCCCTCAGCATCTTGTTTGTTTAGTTGATTCTTATTTAATCCTTCAGTCTCAACTCCAATGTCGCTTCCACAGGGAAGATTTCCCTGGCATAGACTGTAAGTCAACTTCCTCTATTATCTACTCTCTATGCCGTAAATCTTTTCTTTACAACAATTATCACATTTATACTTTTACTTATTATTTACTATCTGCTATTCATTACTTCAATGTATTACTTACCCCGATGCCTAACAGAGTGCCTGGTACAAAGTAGGAATATTAATTTAAGTAATGAAGGAAGAAATGAAAATGAGGACTCACAATTTCTCTGAAGTGATAAATTAGCCTAGAAAAATTTACATTTTTGGCACTTTGTAGCTCAAATGAAGGATAGTTGGAAGAAAGGCAAGCAGGGACGTGGGGCCTTTGTCCTGAGAGGAAACCACCCTTCAAAGGATTTTACACAACCCTTGTAGAGGAGCCCTCTATCCTTTTCCACATGATAGGTAAATGACAAAATCCTGATTGGGTAACAGGCTCATGGAGGGTTAACCAGATTAAAACAGCCCTCCAACAAGCCCATAAAAACCCCTAGATCTAAGTAGCAAATCAGCAACCCTCTCAGGTTCCCACCTTCTTTGGGAGCTTTGTACTATTGCTCAATAAATTTTGCTGCCCACCATTCTTCTGGTCTACTGCTTCACCCTTTGAAATGGCCTTACCAAGAACCGGGATCACCAAAGCAAAGAAATCCTGCAACATTATCATTCCTGAACATAGGAAATAGTAAACTCTGGACACAGTTCAGCTTCCAAATTTTAATCATATTTTGGGAGCTTTTATTCTGTTCTTCTTAACCCATTTCTTTGTACCATGGGAATGCCTAATACTCTAGGGTCTTGACCCTCTAAGGTTCTTTTCTCTAATATTATTATCTTTTTTTAGTTGTAAATTCTTTAGGTCACAAAGGGAGAAAAAAAACAAAGGTAATGAATATTTGTAATACTACTGTAAAATTTATTTGTATGCCCGTAACGTGTCAAAGTCAAATATCTGAAATTATATAAAGAGCTACCAAAGCAATTCACTTTCAATCTGAAAACTATCAGCTGAAATTCTTGCTGGACTATTTTTCTCTGTACTAGTGATGTGATTTGAAGTGGAGTCCAGGAGCCAAGAAAGAATTCTTGATAATGGAGGACTGTCGGAAGAAAGGCAGGCAGGGACAAGGGGCCCCTAGCCTAAGAGGAAACCACTCTTACAATAATTTTACACCACCCTTGAAGGAGCCCTTCACCCCTTCCTGAACAGCCCAGCCAACAAGCCCGTAAAAATCCCTAGACTTAGAAACTCCCATGGCAACCGTCTCAGGTCCCCTCCCACTACAGGGGTTTTGCACAATGAACTTTATTATCACTCAAGACTTTTTGCTTTGCTGTCCATCACTCTTCACCTGGTCTACCTCTTCATTCTTTGAAGAGGCATGACTAAGAACTATGGGCACCAAAGGACAAGAAATCCTGCAACATTGAGATGTTTTTGATGCAAAAAGGTGTTTTATAGCCTGGGGACAGGACCTGTGTAGAAAGAGCCCCACTGGGGTTGTAAGGAATGGTTGATTATATACTTTGGAGTTGGGGGAAGTAGAGACAGAGAAAGTTTCTAAAAGGATTTTCATATGTTAAAGAAGACTTACAAGATCCTGGAGGTCTGCTTAATATTAAGATAAAGTTGCCTTTGCCTCTAGCAAAGTATTATCAGGCAGCTAAGCTCCATGAGGAAGGTCACTCTGCCTGGTTCAACCACCTGTCAATGGGCTGTAAGTCACAAGGAGATTTAATTTTATCTACATTTATTTTGCCTTTGTTCTCTACATCACCAGTGTCAACTGACGAACAGTCCAACTAACTGTAGCAAAATACTTAACATAGAGAGGAGACTGGAGAGACGAGGTGGGAGATAGTAAGATATTTTGAAAACCTAAACGACAATGAAACTTTTGGACTTAACCCATACTAATATTTTACTTCTTCCTCACTTGTTTGTATATATTATTTTATTCCTTTCCATTAAATTACTTTCTAACAAAAAACTCTGCTCATATTCCTTTACTGTCCTACAATGAGAGAAACAATAAGTTCATAAATATCATTTATATATAATAAAGTATATCTACTTATTTTTTAATATACATAAGGTACTACATGTAAAGGAAAACACTAATTCTTCTATTTTTATATACTTCCTTAGATATCAAAGAACACATGCTATTTCTGTCAAGGCTCAATTTTGGCTCCATATGAAATGATTAAGAGTAATTCTAGCATTTCAAGGTGACACAGACTTATAAATCTGCTGACCTTGACCTCAGATCTTGGTAGGTCTAAGTTTCTTCACAGTATCCATTCCAGCACGCTGAAGAGATATCATATCTACCATTACTATGTTTATAACATATTTCAATATTTCACTCTGAAAATTGAACATATCAACACATGTCTGTTTATTTCATTTATTTCTTTCTATCACACTCTGACAGGTAAACTTTCAACAACCCCTGGTCATTTTTCATTTTGTTCCTACTTTAGATTCTTTTCATCTTAACTTTATAACAAACTTGGGGGTTTCTTTTATTCTAATACATACCCAATCTTCTGTAAATGTATGTTGTTTTCATTTTTAATGAATAACCCTTCGATGATATTAACCTTAAGTATACGGGATGTGCCAAAAAAAAAAAAAAGATTCAGCATTTAACATCTCCAGGCATATTTTAAAGATTTATTTATTTTAGGGGGGAAGGGGCAGAGGGAAAGGAAGAGAGAGCCTTAGGCAGAGTCCATGCTGAGCGTGGAGCCTAGCACAGTGCTCAATCTCAGGACCCCAAGATCATGACCTGAGCCAACACCAAGAGGTAGTCCCTTAACTGAATGCACCACTCAGGCACCATTCCAGGCATATTTTAAATTTGGGATTATATATCACATATGCTTCATAATAGTAGTTAATTCCTGAATTTTTGTTTCTATCCACTGATTATATTTCCTCACAGAAAATAAATTTCAGTAATTTCTAATAGCCAACCAAGTTAACAACAAACACTTCTAGCTGTTCTTCAAAGTCCTACATACACAAAGCCTACTCAGAGCAAATATGGAAGACTAGCAAAGGACAAACTAAAATGTGTTGAGTATCTGTGAGCCAGGGGCCATAATGTATGTGTGCCTTGGCCATCTCATTAAATGCTACTTTGCATCACTGTGATTTTATTTGACTTTTTTCACTTTTTCTTCTCCCCATCCCAAAATGCCTGAAGAACCTGAGTCAGGTATAGTCCATAAAGAACCTACAAAGCACTTAGCAGTTAATAACAAGTTTGTTAAATAAATAAATAAATAAATAAAAACCATTTGTGACTTTATGCTGGAGAGATATTGGAAAATAACAGTAGGGAAATGACAAGAAGAGCAATAAAACTGCAGTGGTGGTTGGCAACTCTAATGTTTCTTCCCTCAAGCAATCACTTCTCAGTGCCCTATACTCAGTAGGGATGATAAAACCTTACTTCTAAACCAGAGGGGCAGGGCGCTACAGGGTGGAGAGAAGTGGCAACATGTGGTGCATGAGTTGTACCAGCAAGTATGCGCATAGACTCCTGGTGCCTTGCCAGGGGCTCCCGTATTCTTTTCTGCAGCTGCTTCGGATTATGTTTTGCAAAGTCATTATGCCTGGCCTGAAAGTAAAAGGGACATTTCAACTAGTAGCTCAGCCTACAGGAAATAGAATAGAGGATGAGATTCTATATAATATGAAAAAGGTCTATGGTACTTTGTATGAAAGGTTAGAAAAGCATCATTTGGGGCCCTTTAGTAGGTCATTTAAGGTGCCCTAAGCCTCCTTATGTTGTCTAGAGTAAAAATGGAACAATTTATGCAAATACTTGATCCCATCATCTAAAGGAGTTATTTAGTTTATAAACACCTGGAAATGATTTTTTTAAGCCAATAGTAGACCTAGGGATGCTCCCTAGGAAGCCACAAAGCCCTTGGTAACATAAATATACATACTTAAATGCAAAAGGTAATAAAAATACTAAACCTAAGGTAACTAGAGCCATCATATTCCCAGTACTACCGTATATTGGGAGCTTAATAAAAAATGAATGAATGAATTAGTCAATGAATGGATGCTAGGGCTTTGCCTTACGTGTCTGACTGATATCTTTTCAACACAGGAGATTTTTAGGACATAGTTTTAAACATTTCCTAAGGATTTAAGATCAAACAGCTATCCCAACATGTTCCACATAAGCATTCCTCATGGGGAAAGAAAATTTTGCTCATTTCACTTATCTTTCTTAAGTCAGCATTCTGCTCTCTAAAATCAGGACAAAAGTACAGTTAAGATCATAAACCTTCCCTACGTAACAATCAAACACCTAAGTGAATGACATTCTGGAGAATATATATATTTTTTTCTCCAAAATATACATATTTTGTATACGTATATTTGTATATATGTATATATATATGAAGTATAAAACATGTGTGTATATAGTGTGTATACATATAATGTATGCTTCATATATATATATTTCAGTCATTCTCATGTTTTAAAGATAGCTATACCTATAGATGTACCTTTATCTACATACATATGTAGATATCTATATCTATATCTATATATATATCTTTATAGATAAAGTTACAGAGATACAGATATCTTCAAAAACATGAGAACGCCTTTATGATAAATGTCATAACCAAATAAAATTGCTTTCTTCCTGTCAGTAACGACCTTGGTTTCCCTGATGTGTAACTTACATTTAACTGGCAACATTCTGGGTTACTCATATTAACTGCAACAGTCTGAACAGCTTGAACTTCAATAAAATGTGCATTAAGTGACTGAGTTAATTTAACCTCATTAATCCTCAACCCAATAGAACCATCTGAAGTCCTCCAAGCAGCCTGTGCTTCATCTACTACATAAACATTTCCCTGTAGGAAATCAACACCCAGAATGTGCTGGAGCTCTAGGTCCCAAGTTGTCACTAAGGGGTAAATGGCTGCATAATTGCCAGGACCAGGCTCCAATTGCATTATATGATTCACTCATTTTATTATTCTTGTTAATGGTGATATGAGTTCTCTAAAAATAAATTTCTCTCTGAACTTTTTCTCTGGAACTACTTCTCTTGACTAAATGCTTCCAATTCATTAAAGGGCAGGACACTTGTTCAAGATAGTTTTTGCCTCATAACATAAATGTATTTGTTGCAAATAAAGGACTATGTTCAATTAAAGGAAACTGTGACCCATCTGATTCCTATATCTTCCCCTATTTAGGATTAATTACAGAAGGAGTAACAGCAGTTAATTCTCAGAAATTTTCTCATAAAGGGCTAATGTTTCAAAGTACTAAAAGTCATCAACACCATTTAAATATTTAGTCAAATGTTTGTTGCTGTGCATAAGACATTTTAATTTTATGTCATAATGTGGGACTTTTATGAATCTTGATCTCAATCAAATTAAAAATTATTCTAAATCAAGGTATATGATTTGTACTGAATTGCTCCTTTCTATGTTTAATATCACCAAAAATATGTTTTATTTGGAGAAATCCTTGGTTCATTTTTTTGTTCACATTACTGTCCAGTCAAGGAAAATAAGTATTATACGTGAACATGCCTTCTTCTGTCCCTGTTAAGAGACAGCAATCTCTAGGAAAACAAAATTCTATCTGAACCTAAGACACTGGATTTGGTCCAGTTTTATGAACAGAAATTTGCAGACAGACTATATAATTGTTCATTATTCACTAGTGGGAATATATTTCCCACCACCTTGATGATTTTTTTCAATGATCAAATCATACAATTTATCCAAAGAACTTTAGATACCATAATTTCTATACAAGTACAGATATTCTTATTTCTTCATAATCGTAAGTTGGTGATAATAAGATCTACATCAAAATGTGAGTAAAATGGAACTCAAAGTCGCTCTGTTAAATTCATCATCAGCACCTTCAGTATTTCTAAAAAGCCCTAGAGCTTTGAAAATAATTTCATAACTTCAGGGGAGACTGGCAAGATGGTGGAAGAGTAGGGGTCCTCAACTCACCTGGTCCCACAAACTTACCTGGATAACTTTCAAAACATCCTGAACACCTATGAATTCAACCTGAGATATAAAGAGAGAACAGGGGAACACTACGGAAGAAAGCTTTTTGCTACTAACAAGGTAGGAAGGCAGAAAAAATAAAAAATAAACCAACTAGAGGAGGAGAACCAGACTAGCTGGGCGAAAGCAGAGCCGCAAAAACCTCTGGGGCACAAAAGCCCAGCACTGGATATGAGGGAATTTTAAGAATCCGTGCCTCAGTTTTCCCTCACAGAAAAGTGCTTAGCAAGGGAAGTAGGGCAGAACCACAGGAAGGGCAATGAAGATTCCCAGAGTCACTATAAGAGGGGGGGCACCCCAGGGAAGCTCACCGACAAGCTGCCGAGGGATCTGGTAAAGGGCTGGAGCTCACAGCTCTCGGGGCATTTGGGGGAAGCTGGCCAAGTCCCTGGGCCGGCCCAGAGCTCCCTCTACCCCAGAGCCTGGCAACGGACAGAGGCAGCTGTCCTCCATTCTCCCTGGGACAGGTGGAAGCGGGGAGGGTCCAAGACAGCGATAACTCTCCTGCCACTGGGCGTTATTAAAACTGTGCAGATCAGTGTACCCATGGCACCCCAGGAGCATCTAGGCCAGTGTGGACTGTAAGACTGTGGGTAGTTACTCTCGGGGAGCTCGACTCCATAGCTGGAAATCTGGCTGCTGCCATTTAGTTTTTCTCTTCTTTTCACCTTGCACCTGGGAGAGGCAGGACCACCAGGGAACAAAGTCATCCTGGAGGTAAACAACTCCCACTAAGCCTGGCACCCAGTATGGGACGGGGCATCTCTGCCCAGGTACAGACACCTGAGAATCAGCACAGCAGACCCTACCCCCAGAAGACCAGCTGAAAGAACAGGGGAAAAGCAAGTTCTTGACCAAGCAGTGCTGGAAAGCTCCAGGACTGAGGGAAAATTGTATATAGAACTAGAAGGTCTTTTTTTTTTAACACATTTTTATATGTTAAAATTTTCAATTTTTTTCTCTTTTCCCATCTTAACTACAATATTTTAGCGACCTTCATTTATAAGTTTTTTTTTCCTTTTTGACTTTCATATTTCCACAATTACATGTATTAGATATTTTTTTCTTTTCTGGATTCCCTTCAACATATTCAATTTAATTTTGGTAGATATACAAGATATCGGTTTTTGGGTTTTTTTGTTTGTTTGTTTGTTTTTTTGCTTTTTTCTGTCTCATTTGGTTTTACAATGGTGGAAGTTAGTACCTCCTAACACAGACCAAAATACACCCGGACTTGGTTCCATGTTGGTTCATTCTGTGAGACTATATTCTCTCTTCCTTTGCATTCTGTCCCCCTCTTTTATCTTGTTTATGTTTTTGTGTTGGATGTTGGGTCTTTAATAAGTATTGCTGGTTTATATAAATTAGGGATAGAGCATCTTCTAACATACAGAACAAAATACACTCAGAACCAAGAGGATCACCCTCCAGGTCTCCTCAAGGGAGACTACATTCTTTCCCCACCACCTCCTCACCATCACCCCAACCTTTTTTTTTTTTCTTCTTTGTTTTTGGTTTTTTATTTTTTACTATTTTGTTTTAAAATTTGTTTTTAATGTTAGTGTTCCTTTTGTTTTATTTTGTTGTGTTCTTTTTCTTTTATCTTCTGGTCTCTGACCTCTTTGGAATCATCTAGGGTGCATTTTACTTAGGTTGTGGTTGATATTTTTCACTCAGCTTGCTCATACAGCCACTCTGCACTGGACAGAATGACTAGAAGGAAGAATTCACAACAAAAGAAAGAACCGGAAGCAATACTCTTTGACAGAGAGTTACAGAATATGGATTTAAATACAATGCCTGAAATTGAATTCAGAAGTACTATTATAGTTACTGTGGCTCTGGAAAAAAAAAAAAAAAACATAAAGGACTCTAGAGACTTCGTTATTGCAGATTTGAGAACTAATCGGGCCAAAATTAAAAATTACTTTAACTGAGATGCAATCCAAACTGGATGCTCTAAATGCTAAGGTTAATGAGGTGGAAGAGAGAGTGAGTGACATAGAAGACAAGTTGATAGAAAGGAAGGAAGCAGAGGAAAAAAAAAAGAGGAAAAACAATTAAGAGCCCATGAGGAAAGGCTTAGGGAAAAAAATGATAGCTTGAGAAGGAATAATATCGATCTTATTGGGATTCCAGAAGAGACTGAGAGAAAGAGAAAGAGAGGATGACAAAACATATCTGAACAAATCATAGCTGAGAACTTCCCTAATTGGGAAAGGAAACAGGCATTCAGATCCAGGAGATAGAGAGGTTCCCCCCTCAAAAAAAAAAAATCAATAAAAACCGTTCAACACCTCAACATTTAATAGTGAAACTTGCAAATTTCGAGAAAGAGAAAATTCTTAAAGCAGCCAGAGACAAGAGATTCTTAACTTACATGGGGAAAAATATCAGATTAATACCAGACCTCTCTAGAGAGACCTGGCAGGGCAGAAAAGGCTGGCAGGATATATTCAGGGCACTAAATGAGAAGAACATGCAGCCAAGAATACTTTATCCAGCAAGGCTCTCATTCAGAATAGAAGGAGAGATAAAGAGCTTCCAAGATAGACTGGAAACTGAAAGAATTTGTGACCATCAAACCAGTTCCACAAGAAATATTAAGGGGAACCCTGTAAATGAAAGAGGAAGCCCAAAGAAATAATCCACAAAAACAAGGACTAAATAGGTATTACAATGACACTAAATTCATATTTTTCAATAGTAACTCTGAACGTGAATAGGCTAAATGATCCCATCAAAAGATGTAGGGCTTCAAACTGGATAAAAAAGCAAGACCCATCTATTTGCTGTCTACAAGAGACTCATTTTAGGTCTAAGGACAGCTCCAGCCTGAAAATGAAAGGGTGGAGAGCCATTTATCATTCAAATGGTCCTCAAAGGAAAGTGGGGGTAGCAATCCTCATAGCAGATAAAGTAAAGTTTATCCCA
The DNA here is from genome assembly GCF_011100685.1 of Canis lupus familiaris. NCBI lineage: Eukaryota > Metazoa > Chordata > Mammalia > Carnivora > Canidae > Canis > Canis lupus. The sequence goes on from NC_049257.1 coordinate 28,904,239, forward strand.
AAGACTGTAGTAAGAGATGAAGAGGGACACTATATCATACTTAAAGGATCTATCCAACCAACAAGAAGATCTAAAAAATATGAATATTTATGCCCCTAATGTGGGAGCAGCCAAGAATATCAATCAATTAATAATCAAAGTAAAGACATATCTAGATAATAATACACTAATAGTAGGAGATTTCAACACAGCACTTTCTGCAAAAGACAGATTTTCTAAGCACATCTCAAATGAAAAAGGGCCTTGAATGATACACTGGACCCGATGGATTTCACAGATATTTACAGAACTTTGCATCTGAACGCAACTGAATACACATTCTTCTCAAGTGCACATGGAACTTTCTCCAGAATAGACCACATACTGGGTCACAAAACAGGTCTCAACCAATAACAAAACATTGGGATTGTCCCCTGCATATTTTCAGACTACAGTGCTTTGAAACTAGAACTCAATCACAAGAAGAAATTTGAAAGAAACTCAACACATGGAGGTTAAAGAGCATCCTAACAGATGACTAGGTCAACCAGTAAATTAGAGAAGAATTAAAAAGAGTGGAAACTAATAAAAATGAAAATGCAACCGTTCAAAATATTTGGGATACAGCAAAAGTGGTCCTAAAGGGAAATACATAACAATACAAGCCTCCCTCAAAAAATTGGAAAAAACTCAAATACATAAGCTCACCTCACACCTAAAGGAAATTGAGAGGGATCCCTGGGTGGCTCAGCAGTTTAGTGCCTGCTTTTAGCCCAGGGCATGATCCTGGGGTCCAGGGATCGAGTCCCTGCACAGAGCCTGCTTCTCCCTCTGCCTGTGTCTCTGCCTACCTCTATCTTTCTCTCTCTCTCTCCCTCTCTCTCATGAATAAATAAATAAAATATTTTTAAAAAATAAAGGAAATGGAGAAAGAACAGCAAGTAAAACCTACGCCAAGCAGAAGAAGATAGTTAATAAAGATTCAAGCAGAACTCAATGAAATAGAGACCAGAAGAACTACAGAACAGATTAACAAAACCAGGAGCTGGTTCTTTGAAAGGATTAATAAAATAGATGAACCCCTAGCCAGCCTTATTAAAAAGAAAAAAGAATCAAAGCAATAAAATCACAAAGAAGAGGGATCACAACCAATACCAAGGAAATACAAATGATTTTAAAAATGTATTACGAGCAACTACTTACCAACAAATTATGCAATATAGAAGAAATGGACTCATTTCTGGAAATCCACAAATTACCAAAACTAGAACAGAAGAAACAGAAAACCTGAACAGGCCAATAACCAGCTAGGAAAATGAAGCAGTCATCAAAAACCACCTAAGACACAAAAGTCCAGGTCCAGATGGCTTCACAGGGGAATTCCATCAAACGTTTAAAGAAGAATAATAGCTATTCAACCAAAGCTGTTCTGAAGAATAGAAAGGGAGGAAATACTTCCAAACTCATTTTATCCCAAAATCAGACAAAGACCCCACCAAAAAGGAGAATTATAGATCAATATCCCTGATGAACATGGATGCAAAAATTCTCAACAAGATACTAACTAATAGGATCCAACAGTACATCAAGAAGATTATTCACCATGACAAAGTAGGATTTATCCCCGGGATGCAAGGCTGGTTCAACACTCATAAAACAATCAATGTGATTGATCATATCAACAAGAGAAAAAACAAGAATGATATGATCCTCTCAATAGATGCAGAGAAAGCATTTGACAAAATACAGCATCCATTCCTGATTTAAACTCTTCAGAATGTAGGGATAGAGGGAACATTCCTCAGCATCTTAAAAGCCATCTACGAAAAGCCCACAGCAAATATCATTCTCAATGGGGAAACGCTGGGAGCCTTTCCCCTAAGATCAGGAACGACACAGGGATGTCCACTCTCACCACTGCTACTCAACATAGTACTGGAAGTCCTAGCCTCAGCAATCAGACATCAAAAAGAAAGAAAAGGCATTCAAATTGGCAAAGAAGACATCAAACTCTTCCTCTTCGCAGATGACATGATACTGTATGTAGAAAACCCAAAAGACTCCACCCCAAGATTACTAGAACTCATATAGCAGCTCAGCAGTGTGGCAGGATACAAAATCAAGTGCCCAGAAATCAGTGGCATTTCTATACACTAACAATGAGACTGAAAAAAGAGAAATTAAGGAGTCAATCCCACTTACAATTGCACCCAAAAACATAAGATACCTAGGAATAAATCTAACCAAAGAGGTAAAGATCTCTACCCTAAAAACTACAGAACACTTCTGAAAGAAATTGAGGAAGATGTAAAGAGATGAAAAAATATTCCATGCTCATGGATTGGAAGAATTAATATTGTGAAAATATCAATGCTACCCAGGGCCATTTACACATTCAAAATACCATGGACTTTCTTCAGAGAGTTGGAACAAATCATCTTAAGATTTGTGTGGAATCAGAAAAGACTCCGAATAGCCAGGGGAATATTGAAAAAGAAAACCACAGCTGGGGGCATCACAAGGCCGGATTTCAAGCTATACAACAAACCTGTGATCGCAAGACAGTGTGGTACTGGCACAAAAACAGACACAGAGATCAATGGAACAGAATAGAGAACTAAGAAATGGGCCCTCAACTCTATGGTCAACTAATATTCGGCAAAGCAGGAAAGACTATCCACTGGAAAAAGGACAGTCTCTTCAATAAATGGTGCTGGGAAAATTCCACAGCCAGGTGCAGAAGAATGAGACTAGACCACTCTCTTACACCAGACACAAAGATAAACTCAAAATGAATGAAAGATCTAAATGTGAGACAAGAATCCATCAAAATCCTAGAGGAAGAACACAGGCAACACCCTTTTTGGTCTTGGCCACAGCAACTTCTTGCAAGATATATCTAGGAAGGCAAGAGAAACAAAAGCAAAAATCAATTATTGGGAACTTAATATAAAAAGCAACTGCACAGCAAAAGAAACAGTCAACAAAACTAAAAGACAACCTACAGATGGGAGAAGATATTTCCAAATGACGTATCAGATAAAGGGCTAGTATCCAAGATCTATAAAGAACTTATTAAACTCAACAGCAAAGAAATAAACAATCCAGTCAAGAAATGGGCAGAAGACATGAACAGGCATTTCTCCAGAGAAGACCTACACATGCCAACAAGCACATGAGAACATGCTCCGCATCACTGGCCATCAGGGAAATACCAATCAAAACCACAATGAGATACCACCTCACGCCAGTGAGAATGGGGAAAATTAACAAGATGGGAAACAACAAATATTGGAGAGGATGTGGAGAAAGGGGAACCCTCCTGCACTGTTGGTGGGAATGTGACCTGGTGCAGCCACTCTGGAAAACTGGGTGAAGGTTTAATTAAAGAGTTAAAATTAGACCTGACCTATGACCCAGCAATTGCACTTCTGGGGATTTACCCCAAAGATACAGGTGCAGTGAAGCGGCAGGACACCTGCACCCCAATGTTTGTAGCAGCAATGTCCACAATAGCCAAACTGTGGAAGAAGCCTCGGTGTCCACTGACAGATGATGGATAAAGAAGCTGTGGTCTGTGTACACAGTGGGATATTCCTCAGCCATTAGAAACGACAAATACCCACCATTTTCTTCAATGTGGATGGAACTGGAGGGGATTATGCTGAGTGAAGTAAGTCAATGGGAGAAGGACAATCATTATATGGTCTCACTCATACGGGGAATATAAGAAATAGTGAAAGGGATTATCAGGGAAAGGAGGGGAACTGAGTGGGAAAAAATAGAGAGGAAGACAAAGCAAGAGAGACTCCTAACTCTGGGAAACAAACAAAGGGTTGCCAAAGGTGAGGAGGGTGGGGGGATGGGGGACTGGGTGATGGGCACTGAGGGAGGCACTTGATGGGATGAACACTGGGTGTTATACTATATGTTGGCAAATTGAATTTAAATTAAAAAATGTAAACAAATATTGGGGTGCAAAAATAATAACTTCATAACTTCATTACCAAGAAATATAACAAAATATAGCACAAATTATATGGAAAAACATCTCTATGTTGAAAAGGAACTATCCTTCAATGATTATCAATTGATTTAAAATGCTATAAGCAAAAGACTTATTGGCTAATATACACTTAAAAAAAGTAGTCAAAATAGAGTCTAAATTTTTAAATGACTATATGGTCCAACACTTCTCAAAGTCAAATCATAAATGTCTCTACTTCATAAAACATGTTTTCTTCAAATAGCTTTGCTCAATTTCCTCAGCACATCACTTAAAGAAATAGATTGTCTTCATTTTCTGACTTTATCTTTTTTTTTTTAAGATTTTATTTATTAACTCAGAGAAACAAACACAGGGTGGTGGGGTGCAGAGACACAGGCAGAGGGAAAAGCAGACTCCATGCAGGGAGCCTGATGTGGGACTCGATCCCGGGACCCCAGGGTCACTCCCTGGGCAGAAGGCGGCGCTAAACCGCTGAGCCACCCAGGGATCCCTGACTTTATCTTATATAGATATGTAACAAGAAAAGCAAAGCTGCAATATAGTTACTCTACCACCTTTAGTAAGGTGGCACTTTCCAGTATTATATTTGGGATTTTTTCTGACTTTTCAAAAATCAATTAATGTGTATTTTTTTAACAATTTGGTGCAGTCATCCTTCTCAATTTCCATCAGTTATAGGAAATGAAATGGACCAAATTTCCATAAGGTTATGGCTCCATAAAGCAAGTAAGTGACTCAAACTTTGGAGAAGGCAATATAGGAAAGAAATAGTCCTAAGAGAGAGAAACACATTGCTATAAGTGTAATGAAATATAAATTAAAACACCTTCCTGCTTGGCTAGTTCCAAGATTTTTCTTACCAGGTAAACTCTCTACTGGCAAGCAGTTTAAACAGTTATTTCATTTAGAACTGCCAGTTTCAGAAATATGATAGTCCTCAAGAAAACACACTTTTAAAAATATGTCATGCCAGCACAGTTCTGTTATACTCTTGGAAGACAGATTTTAAATTACTATTTAACTGAGTACAATTTTACCCCAAGAAACAATTTATGAAAATAACATAAATCAGATGTGATAAAATCAGTAATAAATATTGTGAATGAAGGATTTTAGAGAAGATAAGCTATCTTTAGAGGAGACAGAACCATTTACATTTTCCAAAGTACAGCACATAAAATCCTCTAAATCACATCCAAGATGTTGAAAAATATAAATATATGCACATCGCTGGTATTATAGCCAGAATGCATCTCTTGATAGCTGCTTACCTTTACACGTATGTTTGCACGTTTTCATAGAAGCCTGTTCCCTTTCTTAACTATCTCTTTTCCAATATATTTATAAGTAAAGCAAAATTTCAACATATTCTTGGAACTATCCTGAATGTAACCTATCTGCCATTTTCAATTTCTGACCTTTTGCTATTTACAAAAAAATAAATTACTGTTTCTGGACAACAATTTTTAAAAAGTACAATATTAAACCATGGTAACTTCCTGATGAAACAGAAAAGTAAAAATGGCCAGCCAGGATATTTCAAGATAACCCATCAGCACCTTTCGTTTGGTCCCCACATCCATCTTCTTGCTCTAAGGTCCTTTCATCCCAACTCAGGGCCATTCTTAAATGAACATGTATTCCTCCTCATGTTGTGGAATTCCTAATATCTGCCCCAGGCTCACTTCAAAGTTTGGTGCCCAGTACTATCTAGATTTGTTATAGAAAAGCTACTTCTCTGGAGCTTACTTATAATGAAACAAAAGTAATCTAATCTCTCCCCCCGTGATCGCCACCATAAACTTATCAAACACTAATGTAACAACAAAGTATTAAATGTCATAGATCCTAGTAAAATGTCTCATGTCCTATCATTGCCTATTTATTACCAAGGAAATATTCAAAATAAGCATCAGAACATTATGATTTACAAGCAAAACTGACCTATGTCGTGTTTATTATCACATGGGTCGGTTAGGCAGGGAAAAGAGGTCCACTTAATTTACCTTAATTAAAGGGAGATTCTTTTTTTTAACATTTTATTTATTTATTTATTCATGAGAGACACAGAGAGAGAGAGAGGGCAGAGACACAGGCAGAGGGAGAAGCAGGCTCCATGCAGGGAGCCCGACGTGGGACTCGATCCAGGGTCTCCAGGATCACGCCCTGGGCCGAAGGCAGATGCTCAACCACTGAGCCACCCAGGAGTCCCTAAAGGGAGATTCTTAAAGGATAGAGGACCTGAATCAAAATCAGCTCTAAGGGCTGGCTAACCTCTCTCTCCATCAAGAGCAAAATTAGCTTTCTTAGTGGGACTGTTCTTTCTCCTTACCTACGTCATTCATCTTTGTCATGTGTTTTTCTCCAGTCATCCAGTTTTTGCTCCATCATACCTTCAGCTGGAACATGATTTCAGGCTGTCAACTACCTAAAGCATCCTTTGGCTGCATGCTTATTGCTAATGGACTCTGTGTTTCCAGCTAAAATTCCCAAGAGTGAGAATCTGATTGACCTTGTTCACCTGTTTACGGCAGAACAAATCAGCGGCGGCTGCTGCTAAGCCAATCTATGGGCTATACTTTTCTCACCATCAGTTTTCATTCCCAGAGCACTTAACTGTAGCCAGAAGACAGGATCTTAAGGTACAGAAATGGCCACCAAGGTAGAAAGGACTGTGTGCAATGTGTTTTAGCTACAATAACTGTGTACGTGAGCAAGTTTTAACTGACAACCTTTTTTTTTAATAATTTTTATTTATTTATGATAGTCACAGAGAGAAAGAGAGAGGCAGAGACACAGGCAGAGGGAGAAGCAGGCTCCATGCACCGGGAACCTGATGTGGGATTCGATCCCGGGTCTCCAGGATTGTGCCCTGGGCCAAAGGCAGGCGCCAAACCGCTGTGCCACCCAGGGATCCCTAACTGACAACCTTATTATGCCATATATAAATATATTATTCTGAATGACTATTTTAATAAGTCATTCCATGACAAACCTTGTCTAGAAATGAAGTCAAGTGAGTTTTTGCAATACAGATTCAAACCTTGCAAAACTGACTGAGAAATCAACCTTAAATGTGAATAAGTGCAAATCACACTAATTTACTCTCAAACTTACCATTTAAGGAAAAGGAGAGACTGTTTCTCCAATAACACTTGCATAATATTTCTACCTGGTGTCTAAATAGAAGCATAGCAATCAGGTCTAAAGAACTCAGAAGGCTGACTCTTTAAGCACTTATTGCCATTTAAGCATAAGTCCAGGATTTATTGAGTTTAGTGATCAATTTTAGTACATCTTTATGTAGTTTTATGTCACCTAAGATGATGAGACTGTCATATTTGTTGAAGTATTTTAAATTTAATCTACCTGACCAATGAGAACAGGTACACGCAGTATCGTGATGAATATAGTTTTGTCATTTTCACATAATGTACAGCTTCCACTGTTCAGCTGAATGTTGAAAGTGGAATCTTCATCAGTAATAAACACACCCAACATTTATGTAATGTTAAGTTAAAACATGTTTTCACAAGATTACCTCATGCATCATGTATAACAGCCCTTATTTTAGAAAGGAAAAATCAAGACTTGAAAAGTTTAATATAGCTTGACAAGGGCAGAGCCAGGACTCAAATCTATTAAACCATTTGTGACCTCCTCCTGAGAGAAGCTTGCCTGGATCAATGCAGTAAGCAAAAACAAGAGCATGAGGCATATGAAAGTCTATCCTGAGGATAACATTAAGACCCAGGAAAGAGAAGGCCACTAAAACCCACACTGAGGGGTGCCTGTGTGGCTCAGTCAGTTCAGTCAACTCTTGATTTTGGCTCAGATCATGAGCTCAGGATGGCAGGATCAAGCCCTGCCTCAGGCTCCCTGCTCAATGGGGAGTCTATTTTCTCCCTCTCCCTCTACTGCTCCCCCCACTGATGCACATGCTCCATCTCTCTCCCTATACAATAAGTAAATCTTTTTAAAAATATATATAAATAATTAAAAGCTCACACTTATGTTATTGATCTCAAAGAAATGGATCTTAATTTCTTTGGAGTTTCATCTTTTGGCTTGGACATAAGACCAAATTTATTTTCATCTTATATACAAATTTCAAAACTTGGGGCTAGATTCTTGAATACTCTATGGGAAAGAATTCTGAGATGACACTTAATCCCAATGAGAAAAAGTGCCATGTTGTGTTAGGAATGTCTCCCATGAGTACAGGACTTGAGAATGGAAATATGAGGGCTGCATTAACTGCCAATTCTGACTGGGACTTTCCATTGTCTGATGGGCATAGCTCTCCTGCCATGAAGTCCTGCTTAACGTGTTGGACTAGATGCTATAAGGAGCCAAAGAGGCCAATTCACAACCATTAGCAAATGTTTGGAGAGGTCTACTCTTTGTTGTATAGTCAGAGGATCATCACAAAAAAATGCTACTGAAGTAACATGAAGTCGAATCTAAGAGTCACTTCTGTAGCATCTGTGGTTCTAGTATGGAACACTGCTGTGAAGACATGCCATTAATTCTTTGGGAACTGGATTTCCAGTAATATTACCACCCTTTCTCTATTTTTGCCTGAGGATAGAGTCAGGTGAAGGAAGGTCTGGGAGGAAGGTCTGAACTAGCAGATCAGAAATACTTTCCAGATGTTTCCAAGAGGTTGAAATTTTAACATACACTTTGCTTCTTCTCAAACATGCTATTTTAACTCTTCAAAAAGAACATCCCCAGAGAAACAAAGACAGAAGAGATTGGGCACTGCTGAACCATGAATCCCCAAAGTGGAGACTGGAATCTTCTGGATAATTTCAGTTTTCTCTGTGGATTTCTAGGATTCCCAACCAATAGGATGATGTACAGGTAGCATAACCACTTCCTTTGCCATTCACTCTCAGCTCCTAATTTTTCATCCCCCTCAGGAACTCCCATCTCCAATAAAATGAAAAGTAGTTCCTTTGCACAAAGATCTAGAGGTAACTCTGTCACACTATAAGATTTTGTCAATGCTCACACAATGATTTTTTTTTAACTACTCCATAGTATAATAATTTCACTAAAATCTCCTTCATACATTTCATCAAAAGCTGCACAATTAAAATACAATCTTATAATATTAAGGCAATAACTTTTAAGAAATATCATTCCATTCACTAGTTTGCTATTACACAAATTCATAAATAACTAAAATTAAAGTATGCTTGTCAAAATAAGAGATAAATTAGATGCTCAGTGACAAATTTTATTAGGCATTCCTTTTACTCATTAGGGTGTAACATTACTATAGCTAACAAGAGTTTTATAGATATGGCTATGAAATCAGATTCTATAGTGTAAAATATTTTATTGCTCTCCACAGAATTCATTATTACCTATAATTCAAAGAACTATGAAATCAAATTATAGAATGCTATGTATGCTGTTATCCTTTAATATTAAAGTATATAAATTTATACATAGATATTTTATATCCATAAAATATCCTGTGGAAGGATAGATTCCAATTGCAAATAATCATCCATATTGTTAGAATTGTAGCAGAACGAATTAATTTTATTATCAGGAGAAATAGTAAAGATAATCTGAGAAAATAAAAAAAGACTTTTGGTCACTTGTATACTTTGAAATATATCACAATCTCACGTCTCCATAGCTTTATTACACAAAAATATTTTAAACTAGTAATATTTTCTCATGAAATTTTTTTATGTGAAGTGTAATTTTTAAGACATTTTTTTACCTAATATACACGATAACCACATATTTCTCAGGAAGAGTTTACATCTGAATGCAATTTCATTTTTGTTCTTCCAAGAACAATGGTTAAATATATACTAATCTTTAACATGACTGACGAATACAATATGATGTTTAGAACTCTATAGTGTAAAATAGCATATATTTTCAAAATTAATCTAACCCAATATCCTACTATAGAGAAATTTAGTAACTTATCCAATGTCTTATTGTTTGTAGCAATCTTTATGACTTCCAAACCCATACTCTTTAAGACAAAGTAGATTATGGGTAATGATTCGAAACATTCAGATACTTCTGGACCAGCAGAATAATAATATGCCTCCTCTCAAAATACCATAACTCCTCAAATACCATGTAAAGATCCATTATTTTACATTAACAATGTCTTATTTATAATATATTAAACTGGTAAATTATATTGTGATTCAGCATTTACTATTTATGAGCAAAGACACAAAAGAGTGATAAAGAGAAAGGATCTAGACCTGGAATACTGAGTCTTTAAGCAGAGGAGAAGCTTTTCAGGCAAAGATAGGACTTAAGGGGTAAGTTAAGGCATGCAAGGATTTAGGAGAGTGAAAATAAATTTCACCTACTTCCCAATTGTGTCTCAGGCTGGTTATATGTGTTTATTAATTATTTTAATTCATCTTATTATTAATATAAATATTTCAAGGGATAAATTCAGATAATGGAAATGGGAGGAATGAAGATCTTCTTAAAGATCCTTTCAATACCAAATTCAAAACTGACAAAAATCCAAAGTCCAATAATTAACAACCATGATTGCCCCTTCCTTAGCAAACATTTTAAAGTATTACTCTAGAAGTGTTATTTGTTACTTATTTATGTACATTTATATCCCTATGCCATTGCAGGGTGGATACAACAAAAATTTGATTTGTTACTAACTTGGACTGCCACAACACAGTTCAAGAAAATTTTTTATGATGGTTTACTTTCTAATACAACTTGAACTTCAAACACGTTCTCCTTTTTATTGTCTCAAAAAATCCTCCAAACACTTTTTAAAAATTCAAAGTATAAACTCTATCTTTGCTAAAAATCAAGAAAGGAATTGCAAATATATATGTGTGTTTGTGTATGAAAAAAATATATATATATGAAAAAATGGACATGACTTTATACGGATTTTAAAATCAAGCTGCCTGCAGGGGACACTGTCTAAAAGGCAGTAATTTCCCCATAGAAGACTGGAAATACTTGGGGATCTGAGCTATGGAGGGTAGGAATGAGAAATGGGGCTGAAAACATTTGGACTGTTTGAACATCTCTAGAGAGAATAGACATTTTCTCTGTTTTATCTACAGAAGATGTAGTATTTATGCTCTTGCAATTCAAGATGTTCTCCTAGGAACAGCAGCACCAGCCTCAGAAGCTTATGAGAAATATAGATTCTCAGGCCCAGATTTAAACCTGGTAAATCTGAACTTCCTTTAAATAAGATCCCTAGGTGTTTCAGCATTAAAAAAAATGCTGTTATCAAGAAACAAATACAGGAGCATAGGATTTGGGGATATCAAGCAGAAGAAGGGTAAACACGAGATACTAGACTATGCTAAGTGATGATCTCCATATTAAATGGTCCAACCTCCAGCTGCTTTCCTTTCCCAGCTCTAGAATACCAGCAGACTGATTTTCTGCCTTGCTCTTCACTCTTGGTAAAAAATTTGGAGAAATCATTTCTAGACAAATTAAACCCCTAAAAGAGTCATGTCTCAGACAAAGGTCAGCAAACTAGAGCCTTCAAGAAAAATTCAGCTCATTGTTTTTTGTTTTACAAATAGCATTTCTTTTTAGAACAGCCATACTCATTCAATTAGATAATGTCTATAGCTCCTTTTGCTATAAGGGCAGAGTTGAATACTTGTGCCAATAACAGTATAATCCCCATTAAGCCTAAAATATTTACTCACTGGTCCTTTAAAGAAAGAAAAAAAAGGTCAACCTCTGATTTTTTATACTGACATGTGAAGATCCAAAGTTTAAAAAAAGAAAGAAAAAAAATTGATGATTCACTGATTATCCTAGAGAGAATTCATGATTCAACAGTGCCCACCAGTCCATATAATTTCCTTCAGAGTTTTAGTGACTCACTTTTAAAATGAAACAAACACGCAAGCAAAATCTCCACATGGAAATACATACCAAAACCAACAAAGGAACTCAGATGATACAGAGATAATGAGCAGAATAAACTTTACAATAAATTATAATAGCATTCTCAGATTAAAGATAAGAATGTATCTATTAAAGAAAAATGACTACGAGGATCAAAATAAATACAGTGCAAGAAAATGTTCTTAGGAATTAAAAATATGGCATGGAGTTTGGTTTCCTTTTTAACGAGTACAGAAAGGTTAGCTGATAAAGTCGAAGTCTCTCAGAGAAAGTCGTGAAAGAGAGAAATTGGTGGAGGAGGAGGGCACACAAGGGAAAGGGTGGGCAGGGGATGGGAAGGGCAAGAAAGGAAGACAACAGGAGAGAGAAGAAAGGTACGGAGGAACTAGGGGATAGGACAAGGAAGTGCAAAGGTGAATTAAAGAAGCTCCAGAAGCTCTGTGGTGGTCATTATTTCCCAATATAGACATACACAAATTATCATATTGTACACCTTAAATTTACACAATGTTGCATGTCAATTATATCTCATAGGTCTGGGAGGGGGAAGCATTTCTAGAAAAAAAAAAGAAGTGGAAGTGGATGAGAGAACATCATTTTAAACAAAAACTATAAGAAGATATTCTAGAACAGAATGAAATGAGTCTCTTTTAAATGCAAAATGCATGTAAAACGATCTACACCAAAGCACACCCTTAGTTTCAGATCAAGAGGAAAGAAGAAATGATCCTAAAAAGGATGAGGTCATATAAAAAGCAGCACATCCACATGAAGGCGAGAGGGTAGTGAAACAGTGCCTCAATTTCTAAGGCCAAATTATTCCAAACCGAAGTCTACAGATGTATCCAAATTATCACTCAAAAAATGGGAAGAGGAAAAAAAAAAAAAAAACATTTTCTGATGTTCAGAATGTCAAAATTTTATCTCTCCAGTATTCAGTATCATGAAGCTACCAGAGGAAATACAGCAAGGAAGAGAGACATAGAACTTGGCAAACTTAGAGATCTGAGAGGAAAGGCCAAAGGAATTTCCAAAATAGCACTTCTGCAGCCCTTAGCAAGCCTCTGCGCCAGAGGAGAAAGGAATATTGTCAGACAGATGAGCGGTTTATTGAAGAAAATCAAAAGAGGAGCAAATACATTAACTGATAAGAATGACTCTGTGGAAAACTGTAATGAAAATTTTACCCAGCTCTTGGAGAGGGTGAAAGAACCAACCTGTCGTAGATTCAAGCAAATTAAGCAAATGAAAGAAAAACAAACAGAAAACAAAAATAAATAAAATGAGGTAATTCTCAAAGCAGAGAAAAAAAGTAATGATTCTTAGCTGAAAAATAAATTTTTTTTAAGATTTTACTTATTTATTCATGAGACACACAGAGAGAGAGAGAGAGAGGCAGAGACACAGGCAGAGGGAGAAGCAGGCTCCATGCAGGGAGCCCACGTGGGACTTGATCCCTGGTCCCCAGGGAATGAGGACCAGGCCTTGGGCTGAAGGCGGCACTAAACCACCGAGCCACCTGGGCTGCCCTGAAAAATAAAATGTTATACAAGAACGGAGTGTATAGTCAAACTGGAAGGAGCCTCGGTGTCCATCAACAGATGATGGATAAGGAAGCTGTGGTCTGTGTATGCAATGGAATATCCTTCAGCCATCAGAAATGACAAATACCCACCATGTACTTCAACGTGGAGGGAACTGGAGGGTATGATGCTGAGTGAAGTAAGTCAATCGGAGAAGGACAAACATCACATGGTCTCACTCATATGGGGTATATAAGAAATAGTGAAAGGGATTATAGGGCAAAGGAGGAGAACTGAGTGGGGAAAATCAGAGAGGAAGACAAACCATGAGAGACTCCTAACTCTGGGAAACAAAGGGTTGCAGAAGGGGAGGAGGGTGAGAAGATGGGGTGACTGGGTGACAGGCATTGATGGGGGCACTTCATGGGGTAAGCATTGGGTGTTATACTATATGTTGGCAAATTGAATTTAAATAAAATTTTGAAAAAAGAAAACAAAATCAGCTTACCACTTCTAAAAAAAAAAGAAAAGAAAAGAAAAAAGAAAAGAAAAAGAAAAAAGAAAAGAAAAAGAAAAGAAAGAAAAGAAAAGAAAAAAAAGAAAGAGAAAAGAAAAGAAAAAAAAGAAAGAAAAAAGAAAAGAAAAGAGAAGACAAGACAAGACACGCCTGGATGGCTCAGTCGGTGAGGTGTCCACCTGCGGCTCAGGTCATGACCTCTGGGTCCTGGGGTTAAGAGCCCCACATGGCTTCCTGAGCAGCGAGGAGTCTGCTTCTCCCTCTCCCTCTCTGCTCCTCCCTGCATTTGTGCACGCTCTCGTTCTCTCTCTCAAATAAATAAATAAAATCTGTTTTTAATATAGAACAGAAATGTAAACAAGGTGTACAACTTGGCTGGGCTGTTAACCTTTTCTACATAAATCACACTAATGAAAAGAATAGCTGTGGATTTAACAACAAAACAAATATCACCGTACATAGTTAAGGAAGCAAGAAAGAGGGATATAAGAGAAATGTAAGGAAATAGGTATGAGCAGGAAAGAGGTAAAGTCTACAATTATTACAGGAAGAAGCCAATAGATAATATCCAAAAATGACAAAGATACTGCAATATTGGTTTAGACACATGGAGGCAAATGCCAGAAGAAACAACCAAAACACCAGAAGATCGTGTTGGGGAAGTGGTAAGAATGACCATTATTAATAACACTAAGCATTATTTGACAATTTAAACTATAATTAGGTATTTATTTGATTAAAAATTTTTAATGATAAAGGGAAATGCAGCACTTCACAGGAAGTCTCCACTGATTGATGAATGTGATAATTTCATAGCATACGAACCACTATCCACAACTTCTATTAAAAAAAAAAACCTCTATCATCTCTCGAAAATTGTGACGACACAAAGAACCCTGAAGGGCTTTGAGAATTTATGAAAATACATACTAAAATAAAACTCAGAAAATTCTTTCATATAACCCTTTAATGAGCTCCCGTGCTATAAGCAATTGCGTCTTTCAGACTTTCACATTGTCTCGATGCCGACATTTATAATTTTTTGTGCTCAAAAAAGTAGAGACTTATATGTTTAGACACCAGAAAGTCCCAGGTGTGTTCAAATCCACAGTTTCATTTTACATTGCTTCTTGGACCCTTTAATTTAATCTTGTGACTCAAAGTGCCTCAAGATTTGATTTGTGTGTTGTCCAAATGCTGTCGGTAGCCTAGTGAAAGATTTAATATTGTTTATTGCCAAATATGTCTCCGAAAGTTTTAATCCCCTTATCTCTCCATTACCCATTTGTAACGCAGGCTAATGCAATACTGGAGTCAGAGTGAGTCAATGCAGAAGCAATTCTAAATAAGAGGAAGGAAACTTGTCAATTGTTAAAGTCTTAGCAACATATCATCAAACTACTTTTCCAAACTTTTAAGGATAGTAAGGCTCAAAGATTTTTGGCTGTAGGGTTGTTTGAGGGGTTATTTTGCGGTTTGGGGTTTCGTCGTTGTTCTTTGGTAACAACACTTGTAAACCAGATTCTTATGAGAAAATTTATTTACTGTGTCTAATTCATTAGGACTTAAATGTTGCTTTTAAAGTAAGTAGAAAACTAGTAATTAAGGGAACTAAGATCCTAGACCTAATTCTATCATTTATTCAGTAAAGTCAACATTCACTCACTAAACAGCTCAAAGCTCTGTCCTGACGTATTGCAGATGTGTGAAGTGGATGGCATGCAAGACGCCTTCCGTAAGGAAGTGAGATCAAATTATCTACCCTACAAGTCTGTATATTTTCCACAAAATCTTAAGCCCTTGATTAAACGGCGATGTCAGACCTTTAAAAACTCCCCTTCTGGAAAATGACTCCTGTCTAGAGGATGACTGTTGCGGATTATAGGCTCTACTTCGTCTCAAGCCTGATTTTGACTATTACACATAACCACACTGACCTTGAGAAAGGCAGGGAAAAGCAGCAATTAGTGTTCCTCCGTTACATCTGACCCTAGCTACCTTTCTTTTACAAACCAAACATTTGGAATGTTAATTACTATTTTTTTTTTTATTGTTCGAGGTAGAGGTGTTGCTAAGCCAACAAAACCTGCTTGGAAACACTTTCACATTATAAAGTGTGGATTATATTTGTACCGTCAGCCCTAATGGGCATCTTCCTACACTAATTCCTTACCCAGTCCTTTATTTCTTAGCCTCCGTATCATTACGTACCTCTTAAGGCACCTCTCTGAGTATTTCAAATGGTATTGAGTACTAAAGTACTAAAAGAAATAAATACATAAGAAAGCAGCAACTTTAAGGTGCACGAGGAAAGGCCCCGACTATGGAGCTCTCACTGTGTCTATTAATAAAGACCTAGAGAGCAAGGAAACAAGCCATCTATTCATTAGTTCTTGGAGATCCCTGAGACCTTTTTATTCTATTTTTTTAAGTTTTGCTCAGTTGAGGAGCACTGAAAAAGCTACTTAAGGTTTAGAAACTGACACTTCTAATAAGTAGGGATGGGTGAATTCAGCTGCTTAATTATAGACATTTGGGTTAGGGAAATGGATAGCATCACAGTGGTTACTGTTATTTTATTTAAGACAGAAATTACAGTGTGCGAATATTCACTTCAACTCTTCTCACATAATCTCTCCCCTCCCTAGCTAAAATAATTACTCCGCTTTGCATCCACTAGGGCAGTCATGAAGTCCTGAATGCTCCTTTTATGTGAATATCCTATGCATTCATTCTCTCAAATTTAAATCACTCAGTATCTTTTCAATGTGTCTTACATCCATATTGAATCCAAAATAATTAATAATCATTCATGGATTCTACTGGGATTTTCATTCCTAATTGTCAAACATTCTTTTTCTTCTCTGTCTTCTCTTCTTAATAATTAGCTTTTTAAAGCATGCTCCACGTTTTCTTTGGCCCGCTAATCCCAACACCAACACTCAATGGCATGACCATTGAAGACAAAACATAAATTTTATTTCTTCCGTCATTGAAGCCTGTTCTGTCTCATTTCTCCCTAAGTTGTTCTAGAAATTCAATCCAATCCCAAACAAAATCCCAGCAGGCTTTTGTGTAGAAACTGGAAAGCCGATTCTAAAATTCACATGGAAATGGAAAGGACCTAGAAATGGCAAAACAATGTTGGTAATGGAGAACAAAGTTGGAAAACTAATGCAATGCGATCTTTTTGAGATCTCGCATGGAGCTATGTGTGGCGCTGAGCTCAAGATCAAAAACCAGAAGAGTGGAACAGAATAGAGAATCCAGAAATAGACCCACACGTATATGGATAATTACTTTTTACAAATGTACAAAGGAAATTTAGTGTAGAAAAGATGGTCTTTCCAAAAAAAGGTTCTCAGATAAAATACTAAAAGCATTTTCTACAACAGACAAAAATGCCAAGTAGGACATTATCAAAATCAAAAACTTTTCCTCTGAGAAAGATATTATGAAGGAAAGGAAAAAAATAAGCTATGTAGGCTGGAAAAAAATACTTGTAAATCACCTATCCAAAAAGATTTATATCCAAAATATGTAAAGAACTCTCAAAAATCAGCTGTAAGAAAATAAATAACCCAATTTTTTAAATGGGAAAAATATTGGAACATGTACTTCACCAAAGAAGATATACAGAAAATAGACAGGTAATAAGCATATGAAAAAAAAAAGTCCCAACTTTGTTAGCCATTAAGGAAATGCAAATGAAAGTCACAATGAGATACCACTATGCACTCTTTTTCCAAAAGAGTTGGAAAAACAGTTAAGGCTACGTACGGACACTACCTGGTGCTGTCATGATTGTAGAGAAATTGGAACTCACATATTTCGCTGGTGGAAATGCAAAATGGTACAACTACTCTCGAAAACAGTTTAACTGGGGTGCCTGGGTGGTGCAGTCGGCTGGTATCCAATTCTGGGTTTGGCTCAGGTCGTGATCTCAGGATTGTAAGATTGAGCCCCATGCTCAGTTCAGTCTCCTTGGGGTTCTCTCTCCCTCTCCCTTTGCCCTTCCCGCTCATACTCACTCTGCCTCTCTCTCTAAATTAAATAAATCTTAAAAATAAAAAAACAAAACAGTTTAACAGTTTCTCACCAAGTCGAATGCGCCCAGTGAGACTGCGTTCCTCCTAAAACATCAACCATATCTACATCCACTGTTTTATTTAGACTGCTCGTATTGATGTCTCTAAGGGTTAAGTTACTCGCCCTTTTTTCTTCTTATAATGTACTTCCCCTCCCTCCCCCCCCGGCCAGGCAATCTAGTTTACAACTGTGACTTCAATAAACAACCAATCATAGATAATTCCCAATTTTATAGCATCATTGTCACCTCAAACCCAACATATCTCAGAGGTCTTTTTTTCAGAGGTAATTTTCTTTGAGGGTTCCTTGTTCGCTGAATGGTACAACCATACACCAGTTCCTCAAGCCTGAAAAAAGGGCCAACATTGACGACTCTCTCTCTTTTACCATCTCTTACTCTATACCTATCAATTGCCAAGTCTAATGATGTGTTAACTCCCTATGAAGCCCATCCTTTTTTTTTTTTTTCCATTCAACCACATTAGAAGCCACCATATTTTTGTAAGACCACAGCTAGAGCCACCCAATTTAAGACAATCTCCCTTTGTCTACCTTCTCCCTTCTCCAGACCATTCTCAAAACAGTATATGAAGTAATCTTTTAAAGATGCCAATCAAAAAAAACAAAACAAAAAAAAAAGCAAATCTGATTTTATCAGTCTTCTACTTTAACCCTTCTTCAGTAAATTCATGTTGCTTTCAAGGCGATATTTCAAATTCCTCATATGACCAAGTCCCTCTATAGTCTCCATCTCTAGCCTCAACCCACACCTTTCTCATTCCTTCTGTCGTCGGTTCCTTCAAAGTGCTGAACCTTTGCACATGCTGTTTCCTTTTACTAAAATACATATTTTCCTCCTTTCTATTTTTTTTTTTTTACAGAGGGTCTCCTAATTCATTACTCCAATCTCAATAAAACAGAATTTTTTTCAGAGAAGCCTTCACTAACTATTCAATCTAAATTGGATTCTCACATTACGATCTTTTAGAGTTCACAATGCTATCCTTCACAGCAGTTTTGTAATTTGAAATAATGGATTTATTTGTGGCTCTTCTTAACGTGTGTCTCCTCCCTGTGCTATAGCTCCATGCAGTCAATCACCACAGCTGTTTTGTCCACCACTGCACCCCTAGTACTTATCCAGGGCCTGTTACATAATAAAAGCTCAATATATATTTAAGATAAATACACCCCTATATTAAAGATATAGAAAGTGTAATTTAGAGAGATAATAAACCTTGCTTCTAAGTCACAATGCCAGAAAGAGGAAGAAGCAGGACCCCACATACTTATTGTGCAGCCGAACCACCTATTCAGCTGAACCACTCCTTTTGTTATAACTCTCTCAACTAGTCAGACGCACAGAAACTTAAGGCAGGTTTGCCCATCCTTTTCCCTTAGTTTCAACAGCCCTGATAAATAACCTTCAAATAGCAATAATTATCTCAGGACAATGCCAACCAGCTGAACCAACAATACCCTACTCCACTTAGGCAGCAGCAAAATTCTAGATGACCAATTGGAATGACGACCAGAATATATGTGACTGACATGTGAGCATAACTAGTGAGTCAAAATGTTTTGAAGGAGTTAAATTTATCCTCCATTTTTTCCAACAGCTGGCACATCTATAGTTGGCAACTGTGAGAGAATTGTTTGCCACATGCAGGTGGTAGAAGAGAATTAAATTACGAACACACGAAAATGTGGTTTTCAGCTGTTCCACAGTGTTACTATGTTGGCCAAGAAAGAAGTAGAATTTCTGTTGGCTTACATTTCCTGAGATTTCATATTTGAGTCGAATGAGTTCAAATTAGGGGCAAGATTTCTCAAACAAATAGAATGTATATGGCTTTTCCTTTTGTCTCTAATATTTCATGTTAGACAAAGCTGGCTTTACTGAGTTATAACGCTCGCTGTCTTGGCTGAGGGCAACTGCTGACACTAACATTATTTTTGTCTATTAAATGATTGTCTAATACAGTTTTATAACTTTCTTTTGAAGTTATTGTCATAAATTTTGACAAAAGCTTTTTCCGAATTTTGAAAATAAATCAAATGCTAAAGGGGTATCTTCTATCTCCCATCTGGCAGAAAAATCTAAGGTTCCTATAAATAAAGAGAATCATTATGTCTGTGAATATGGGAAAATTGATGTTTCATAAGATAGAGTCCTGTGATAAACATGTTAGTGGGCTGTGAATTATTTGTTCAAATATTTTGAATAATTTTGAATTGTTCAAAATAAATGTTTTAAAGTATTTGTTCAAATATGTAGGAGAATATGACAAATATATGGGGGATGTGGCAAAGTCACGTATTACATACATGAGTAGGTACGTGTGCATATGTGTATAGGAGTGATCAATTCTGCCCGGGGACTCACAAATGACCTCCGCTCTGAGATGATGCTGAAGTTGACCTACTGAAGCAGCGTTTATAACTTGAACGATGAGTCTATGGTCATTCCAGGTAGAAGGAGAAGCATTGCAAAGAAGACCGGGTGACATTATCTTGCATCTCTCTCTCCTTTTTTTCCCTTTCTTTTCGTATTGAAGCTCTTCTCTCCATCCTGTCCCCTGACCTCCCACTGGCATATGGTTTGCTCTTCATTTTTTCCTTTCTCTGGTGTCTTCCTCTAGACTTCTGCAAACACAGAGGTAATTTTGTACAAGTTTGGTTTTTTGGTGTCGTTTTTTGTTTAAGATGCCCCTTCCTTGGGGCATGCAACCCTGTACCAAGATGCAGAGGATTAATGAGTAAGCCAGTGGTTTATTTCCAGTCCCCCTTCTCCACGGGCCCTACATGGGGGACACTGAGTACCATCTAATGAAATGAGGTGACTCTAGATTTCATTTCGTTTGATACAAGTGTCTTCCTCTCCTTTAATCTCTTTGCAAATAGTCCTTTTGTCCTCTCATTTCTTTCTTTTTTCTTTCCTATTCTTTTTCTCTCATACTCTCTTTTTCTTTTTACCATTATCTCTGCTGTACTGACCACAATATGAAACTTTATTTTTAAGATTTATTTTTTGGAGGGAGGGGCAGAGAGTGAGAGAGAACACACTGAGCAGAGGGAGAGGCAGAGGGAGAGGCAGAGGGAGAAACCGACTCCTTGCTGAGCAGGGAGCCAGATGCGGGTCTCAATCCCAATCCCCATCCCAGGAGTCCGGGACCATGACCTAAGCTGAAGGCGGACACTTAACCGATTAAGCCACCTAGACACTCCCATAATACAAAACCTAAGTAGACATTTAGAGATTTTTATATGCTTAAAATAAAGTTACATGCTTTCATCCCCCCCCACCCCCCCCCACACACACACACAAAACCCACATAGGTAAATTTGTTTTTATAGGTCTCTAAAATAAAAAATTCCTTTTAATGATTTCCTGTAGAAAAATACTTTCCCTATTTGCATGTTCTGATCCTACTAGAATCACTAGTTGTTTTCTATCTGACTGGAAATGTGCTGTCACTGGTTGTGAGCTGCGGAAAAATCTGCAAGCAATGGTGTTGAATCAGTGGAAACGCATTCCTTCAGGTTGCTGTGAAACCTGTAACACTTGTCAAGTGGGTTTCGGGATAACATTTTGTGAGTTAAGGCAGCAATGAAATGCTTTGTTGCAGAAGTCAGAAATGATGTAGGTAGGACGTTTGAGGCAGTTTGGACACTAGATGGGAACAACTGAGAAATCAGTTATCTGACAGTCAGTAAAAATGACAAGGAGCTCTGTAAGTGTCCTGCAAAAGGGCAAATTGAAATGATCAAATAATATGTACTCTAACAATAAAAAAATTCTACATGCAATTCTGGACACGGTATAGTAAATACAACGTTGGGAAGGAGACTTTGGCAGAGAGCACAGAAATCCACAAGTAAATGTTACGTTGGATTTGCAGGTTATGACTTAATTCTGACTGCACACCAGAATTACCTGGGATGCTTTAAAAGAGAAAAGCGGTGCCAATGAAGGGCCCGAACAAAATTTTTTCTTATGTGTTTGCTCCCCAGATAGTTCTGATGATCTCATAAGGGCTGGGAACCAGAATATTACATAATTTATCCATAAAAATCTTTCCTACAATGTTTTTAGGAGGGAGTGAAGACGACTAAATTGACTCCTTTAAAAATCATCTGTTATAAAACTATAGGAATTAATGAGGAAACAAACAAAAAACAGTAAAATTTAACTACGTTGCACCTCACCCCTCCTGAACCTCTTATTTTATAACCAGAAAAGGAAGAAATTGTAGACTCTTCTGAGTCATGCTAGTATCAACATGAGAGGTACTGTTTTTCTTCATTTTGTGGCATTCCAGGAGGTGTAAGAAATTTTAGTGATGTGTACCTTTAAAAGTTAGTCCGTTAAATAAATTTAAAGCTACTTACTGAAATATTGTACTTAAACATCACCAGGAACACAGTGTAAGATTAAACAGGAAGGGTAGCAACAGATTTTTAACAAAAGTTACTAAGCAAACATCACCCCAAATCTGATAATATAAATATAGAAAATGATGGATAATTGAATATATAAGAACGTTTGTAAACACTATGGCATAAGCAACAAAGCAGTGCACATAGAAAAAGAAGGCTGGGTTTTTGGCAGGTTTCGACTGAGTGACTTCTTCACCACCTCCAAGATCTGATCTTGATATATCAATTAATCAATTAATCCTTGGTCTCCTCATCTCTAAAATGGGAATAATGACTAAGGGTTACCAAATATCATAGGGTTGCCAAAAATTATATAAATATGGCTTGAGAATGCTTCCTCACACAAAACAGCTCTATCATAAATATTGTTCCCATTACCAATAAAATAATTCTATAATTTATAGAGGCACAAAGTAGATTAGTGGTTGTAGGTGAAGGGAAATGGGTACAAAGAATCTCTGTGATGATAAAAGAAAAAAAAAATCCAACACTGGATGTGGAGATGTTTGTAAAATTCTGCAAATTTACTAAAAGTCATTAATTTTATACCTAAAATTGGTAAATTTTATAGTTTGTAATTTATGCCTCAAAATGCTTCTTTATTTTTAATGATGTGGGGTATATGAGGAGAAGGAATTAAATAAAGAGAGATTGGCCATGATGATTGCTTAAGCTGGGTAATGGGTACATGGGGTTTATTAAGCACTTACTTTTAATTTTGCATATATTTGAAAATTCCCTCAATACAAAATAATTGGAGAAAAAAGAATGTTATAATTAATGACAATTAAGTTTTGTAATTTTATCATAGTTAAGTTCATCTAGTTTCTTTAAACTAGATATAAGATTTTAGGTCTTAAATATAATGCTGGTAATAAATAAGAACGAAAAATGAATAGAAGGCATAGGCCAAAGTCTTTTCCAGCTGCCACTGAGGAGCAGAGGTCAATTGGAGGCTATTCTTCTATTTTTGTAATTATTCTTTATATCACCATAGATATCGTTCTGCTTTTGCTAAATTGTAAAGATGGAATTTCCTCTTTTATTGAAAAGTCAATATAACTTTAAAGCAAGTAGCAGAGGGTTCTGAAAACCATTGAAAATCAGAATATTCATACTCAGTATATTCAAAATGGACATCCTCCCACCCCACACAACCTATTTTTTTACCAAAATCTCATCCTCCATTTGAATTTCCCTGAATTTCAGTGTAAAATCAGCCTCACCAAAAAAAAGTTGCAATTATCTGACTCCTCTTCTCTCCTTCATTTTCCACATGCTACTGTTGAATCTGGAATTGTACCTCTTGACATTTTCTTCTGCATTCCCTCTTCTCCACCCACAAAAACACTTACTTTGTACGGATCGCATCACATTTCAAGAAGATGACAGAGATCCTCTACAACTGATATTCCTACTGGCCTCTCTCCCCATTCTCTATTTTGGCCATTCCCAATTTGCTTTTCTTCTGGGAAACACAATGAAAAATGTTCACAAGTACACAGCCAGATTTAAATGAAATTCCAAAAGAAAAAAAGCATGTAGCTAAAGTAGTAATTCATTCATAGTGCTATTAAGTTTCTCAGTAATGGTCACTTTCAAAGGTCCAAGCAATAAAATGATAGGCCTTGGGTTTGTTACAGTTCCAGACCAATGGCACTGCTCTTTCTTCCCCAAAAAGCAAACTAGAAAATGAATGAGCAGCACTATCAACAAAGAACACCTCATGATACAATGACCAAATCCCTTCCAACTTAAATTTTTCTATGGTTCCTCACTGTCTAACAGAATAGGGTACACATTCTTTAATAAATTTAAAGCTGCCTCCCTAACCCTATGACCTGGACTTCTTCACCTATTCCTCGCCCAGATCTTCAGTTTCAAGGTCTGTCATATTCCTAATCTAATTCTACATTCCAGCCATACTGAGCTGCTCAAACTTCTCTAAATTCTAGATTGTGTCTCACACTTTTAGAACCCCAAGACTAGTTATAAATAGATTGTTTTTTAAATGAGGAAACTAAAAATTCTTATGTTGCAAGCTGTTGGTGAAAAAAAGAATATTCCCTGTATGATACATGGAAAATAATAGAATTCTGAGGAAATTCAGAGACCTGATGACAACTCAACTTATCTTGATCTTAGTTATTTTTACTACAGCTAAAATTACTTTGTATTTCTGTTCCTAATTTCCAAACTTGCCTCTGAATCTGGAATTTTTACCTTCTGACCTTAGCACACATTAAGCCATCTTATCCATAAGAACAGTGAAATACTATAAAACAAATATTATACTATATATAATGTTCAGTATTATAGGATACTACACTAGTCATAGTTACTGACCAAAACGTTATATTTTTAAAAACTCCACACAATTTTTCTGTACTTTACTTCAAAACTGAATTTCAGAATGTCTTAAAAGTACTCAAATAAAGATATATTTATAAAGTCATTTGTATGAAAAGAGCTAAAAGAAGGTGAAAAATAAGAAAAAGAAGTGGAGAAGGAAAAGGAAACAGAAGAAATGTAGTATTTCCTGATTTTCTAATTGCTATAATAAGATATTTGGTGTTGCCAGTATTTTATAAAAAGTGAGAATTATTTTATTTTTTAAAACTAGTGTAATGAGAAAAATAATGATATTTATGATACTGCTGT
Organism: Canis lupus familiaris; assembly: GCF_011100685.1. NCBI lineage: Eukaryota > Metazoa > Chordata > Mammalia > Carnivora > Canidae > Canis > Canis lupus. The sequence goes on from NC_049257.1 coordinate 28,929,362, forward strand.
CTTAGAATTAATAAATGAAAATCATCATTCTTCTGCTGGGCTCTTTAATGAGTCTGCATATGCAATGTTTTGAGATTAGGGGCTGTAAAAGACATGAATTCACTTCTCCACAAAAAAAAAAAATTGAGAATAATCTGGGGTTACTTAGAATATGCAAAAAATGCAGAAAAGGGGGAAAAGGAAAATATAGGCACATGACGGGAGAGAGAAGTTAGCATACTTGTCTGAGGCAGAAATGCTGTATGATGTGAGATGGTCAGTGAAACATCCCCATTTGTTGAGTGGCTGAAGAACTTTTAATTCATTTTAATATTCATTTTTAAAGTTGGTTATTTTGTGAGGGTATCATAGGCCCCAACTCATGCAGTCACACACCTCCCTTGTAAAACTAAGTAGGCACATGGCTTGAGTGAGGGTTTTGTTTACTTGTTCATTAACTTGAAGCAAACCATGAAACAGGGATGGATTCCAGGTCTGGGCCAACAGAGAGAGTAACCAGAGCACCCAGTGAAGGGGGTGAGATAATCCATAACCTGAGCCAAATCAACAGAACCAGAGGCTCAGAGTAAGTGGTTACTGAAGAACGAAAGCCCTGAGGGAATTCCCACAAGTGCCAAAGAGGACTGTGAACCTAGAAGGGTCTGACATAAAGGGTCAACCTAACCTACCCACTTTTGAAGTGGCAGGGAAACCCCACCTGATAATCAGGCTATATTAGTTTTCCAAAACTGTCATACAGCCACCAGGTAATGTCAATGAACGTGCATTTCCTACATATCAAAAAATGATACCTCATGTGCTACATATCAACTGTATTTGCTATATACCCAAAAGTAAAACATTGTTTGGTATTTAACGGAGAGGATCCGCGTAAGGAGTAAAATGTGATAGTTTTATGGGCAAAATTCCATAGATTTGATGATGACTGTCAACCCAAATTCAAATATGAATATTATATAGTTGTGTAATAAGATACTATAATTATCAAGTTATTAGTATTATAATAAATATAAATTATATAATATAAATAAATAAATTATAATAGTTAATAGTATTATAAGCCTACAAATCTATGCTCCTTACAATAGATGTAAAAATATGGCAATATTCATACCTCATTCATGAAGATATTTAAAAGAATCACCAGGTGTTAACAAAACCTTCTCTGGATGGTAAGACTATGAGAAATCTTGTTTTGTCTCCCTTCTCCCCATTGGTATGGAGTTTTTTTCATAATATTTTTATTTTGTATTAGATAAATTGTAATTTGTAATTGCTCATGAACATCTGAACTATATGGATGTAGTTAGAGATGAAATGTATACATATAGGGGTTCCATGATTATTCTAATTACTAAGGCTGTACAACTATGAGATTTCTAAATGTGAAGCTGTATATACCAATCCTCTTATTAGTTTTTCATTTTCTTAAAACTAGGAAGGAAACAAAGAGACTTTGAAAATATGACCTATTGACTATAGTTTAGCTTTCTCCCATGCTAAAGCTACTTTAGTCTTCCACTGAAAATGTTTTGTTCATTAAATAAATGTATTGAAATTGGATATTCCCTACCTTGGGTAACTCACAGTTTTAAATGCCTAAGCCGGGATCCCTGGGTGGCGCAGCGGTTTAGCGCCTGCATTTGGCCCAGGGCGCGATCCTGGAGACCCGGGATCGGATCCCACGTCGGGCTCCCAGTGCATGGAGCCTGCTTCTCTCTCTGCCTGTTTCTCTGTCTCTCTCTATCTCTCTGTGTGACTATCATAAATAAATAAGAAAAAATTAAAAAAAAAAAAGACAAATTCAAAATTATTAAAAAATAAAAATAAATAAATAAATAAATAAATAAATAAATAAATAAATAAATAAATGCCTAAGCCTACCAGGTTACTACTGTATCTTCCCCCACATCAGTCTCAGCAACAGCTAGGGCCGTCACCATTTATTTGTAATTGTGTTGTTAAGGATGGAAATAAGTGAAAATAGTAGAAAACTGCAATTGCTCTGCTGGACAGTCTGTACTCTAAACCTTTAGGGCTGTCCAATAAGGACCAAATTATTTTGTTGAGCAGGAAAAAATAGTGTCAAGCTGTCAACAGTGGAAAATATAGAGGTGTCATTTCTCAGTAATTTAGAAGACTAGAGCATATCTTTTCTCAGGCAACTTTGTGTATGTGTGTGTATATAAAATTGAGGGGAGGGAGAGAGAGAGAGAGAGAGAGAACACTGTGTCAAAACTTCAGGACATATATTTTTTTAAGGGAGTTACTCTGCTTCTAAACTTTAATATCTATAATTTTTTTCTCCGATACACAAAACTCTCAAAGCCTTTAGAATTTCACCCACTATTTCCTCAACCTGAACACCAACCTTAGCTTTAGCGATTGGAAAATTCTTATTCATTCTAGAAGGTTCAACTCAAATTCTTTCTACCTTTTCTGTGAATCTCGGACTGCTCTAGGGAGCCTTTCATGCTACTACTTCTATTCATCAGTTTACCCCTTTAAAACAATTGCTTTTTATGGAACTACATTGTAAATGTCTTGATAATAGAGACAATAGAGTTTCAACTTCCTCTTCCAAAGACTTAGTAAAATAAACACTACTGAAAGATGGATGTTAGGAGTATGGTTGTCCGATTCTAATACTCTAATACTAACTTTAGCAACATCAGCAAAAAAGTGAGCCTCTCTATGCCTCCATTTCTTTAATCCTAAAATTGAAATGATGATAAATCCTACCTCATAGAGATATTGTGAGGATTAACTCATATACTATTGTACAACACTAAAGAAAGGGCCTGGCATATAATAAACTCTCAAAAATTACTAGCTCTTGTTTCAATAACCAGTAATAGCTTCGATTTTGTGCGTCTCATAAAGTAAATTCCATCTATTCCAGACAGACAAAAGATGGATAGACCCTATAAACAGAAATAAGCAGAAATGAAGTAATCATTTATTTAAGAATGAAAGAGAGATTCTATACACATTTTATGTTAACATTATCATTTATCCTACTCATCCCATACTATTTGGATTAAAAAGGAAAATCATTTTTATCAAAAAAACTTATTTTATGAATAAGCTATTTTATTTACTTCTTGTCATTTTAGGAAAAGATTTTTTCAAAGGAAATTGAAAATAAAATTATATCCCCTACCAGCTTTCTGATGAGAAAACACAGAAATAGCATATTCTTAAAGGTTTTTTCCTCATTATTAATCATTTTTTCCTAAGATTCCCATTTAATATAAGAAGGTTTTTTTATCTGAACTAGAAAAGTTTGTATTCCTACTAAAATTCCTCTAAAAGGTGATTAAAATCACTGCCACAGATAACTGGATCTGACGGTCTTTAAGTTACCAGTAGATCATTAAAAGTTACACATCCAATTCTTTTAAATGTAGTCTATCTTCTGTAAGATATCATAGTGATGAATACATGTCATTATATACTTGTCCAAACCCACAGAATGGATAACACCAGGAGCAAATCATAATATAAACATAGACCTTGGATGATTATGATGTGTCAACACATGTTCATGAATCATAACGAATGTACCACTCCAGCGGGTGCTGTTGATAGTGCAAGAGTCTAGGCAGGTATGGGGGTAAAAAGTATGTGAGAGGTCTCTATACCTTCTTCTCAAATATTGCTGTCAACCTAAATCTGCTTTAAAAAAAAAAAAAAGTCTTATGGAGCGCCTGGGTGGCTCAGTTAATTAAGCACCTGACTCTTGATTTCAGCTCAGGTCATGATTTCAGAGACATGAGATCAAGCCCTACATAGGGCTCCATACTGCCAGGTGTGGAGCCTGCTTAGGATTCTCTCTCCCGGACCCTCTGCCCTTCCCCCCACCCAACTTGTGCCCTCTCTCTAAAAAAAAAATAAATAAATAAAATAATCTTTTTAAAAGACAGAAGCACTTAAATTGGTTAGAAATCTAGAATTACATGCTAAGACACACAACTAAACCAAATTGCTGTTTAAAAGATTGAAATGAACAAAAGGTCTGATATACTAATGACATCCTAATCAGAAAGAAAATAGGAAAGGAATGATGCGCAGATATGAAATGAGTTCACAAACTTAGGTATATATGCAATTCTTGAATGATTTGTTACTTTTTTGTACACAATTTATTTAAATTCCAAGCCACCATCTTGCCAAGCTGGAATGAAATCCAGACATCAGTCATTCTTGAGATTCCTCCTTAGGGTTAAGCTAAGATCAGCTACAAGGAGATATTTTTAGTGCATGAAATCCACAGACCTTCCACTCATCACCAGCAAACAAGGAAAATTTTTGTAGTTTGTGGAAATCCCTCTCTACATCTTTAAAAGTTCTTTCTCTTTCATTGGCCTCTATTGTCTTCAGTAGGCTTAAAATTTTGGAAACAAAAGACAAGAAACAGGAGAAATACCTGGTATACAAGTTCTATTCTATCCAGCCAGAACTTGTGCCTAGCCAGGAAATTCCCAAGGTGGAAAAAAAAAATCACAAAATTTACTACCTGCCTGAATGGGATAAGGAAAGAGAGAAAAATACCGAAAGAAAACACATGAGAATGTGTCAAAAACTTTCATGCTGTGGTGAAACATTGCTGAGGGGACAAAACAATGTGTATCACAGAATCTTATTTCATAGAAATTTATGTGCACTTGTAGATTTCTAGGGAGGCAACTAGGATAAGATATGATGTATTTTAAAAAGGAAACAACTGTAAATTTTTAATCAGGAAACCTAGGTGTAAGGACTTTATTATTCTCATGGGTCTGGGGAGGATACTTATTCTGTGTGAACCCAAATTTCCTCTTCAGTAAAGTAAAGCTTCCTTATAAATATTCTAGGGAATCAGGGGCACCTGGGTGGCTCAATTGTTTAACTGTCTGACTCTGGATTTTGGCTCAGGTCATAATCTCAGGTTTGTGAGACTGAGCCCCATGTCAGGCTCCACACTGGACATGGAGCTTAAGATTTTCTCTCTCTCCCTGTCCCTCTGCCCGTCCTCCCCCTCACGAGCATGTTTTCTCTCAAAAAAATAAAAAATCTGGCAAATCAGGAAAGGTACAAACAGAATGGAATAATATTATTATGGCTTTTAATTTATTCTATACCCTCTGGTGTTTAAATACATAGAATGCATTTGTTTATATTGTAATATATTAAAGCTATAACTGGATGCTCTTAGTCTTTAATCTGTGTCTATTCTTTCTCTTACCATGAAAGAGAAGGAAGAATTTGTCTTAGAATTATCCCTGAGTGTCTTATTCAAAATGGAGTGTGCTGTGCCATCACTGAGTACCTGCTTACAAAGTTCAGGGGTGCCCAACACTACCATCACTCGGACATCAACTGTAAAGTTCAGCAGTCCCCAAAACAATCCTCACCTCTGACATCAATTGCAAGTCCCCAAGACTATCCTCAAGTTCCATAATTTACCAGTAGAGTCACAGAATTCACCGAAAGCTCTTCTACTCATGGTGATGGTATAAGAGAAGGATACAGGCAAAAATCAGCCAAGGGAAGAGACGCAGGGGACATGGTCCAAAATAGTTCCATATCCCTAACTTCCAGTTGTCCTCTCCCAGTGAAGTTGTGGATGGTGCCAACTTCTCTAGCCAATGACATGTGACAATATTCATAGAGTATTGCCTGCAAGGGAAGTGTCCTCAAGCCATGGAACCCAGAGTCCATTAGGGCTTCAACACACAGACATGACTGACCTGTAGTTGTCAGCCCCTGTGGGGTTGAGCTGGGTGGCCCAAAGCCCATACCATACTTTACATTTATTAGATTATTAGTGTGACCCAAGGCCCACAGATAAACAACAACATTCTTATTGGCAGGTCAATCCAAGGACTTAGAAATTATCTCTCATGAACAAAGGTAAGATCTCTGGGGGTAAGGTTAATTCTTCAGTACACAGCAATTATGATTGTCAATGATGTTGACAGACAACTCTTCAAAAAACCATCAGAAAACAAGCCTAGGGGCACCTGGATGGCTCAGTCAGTTAAGCACCTGCCTTCACCTCAGGTAGTCTTGATTTTAAGACCAAAGACCTCACTGAAAATGAGAATTAATAAACCAATATCCCTGATGAACATGGATGCAAATATTCTGAACAAGTTACCAGCAAATCAAATCCAACAGTACATTAAAAGAATTATTCACCACAATCACATGGGATTTATTCCTAGGCGGCAGGGTTGGTTGAATATTTGCAAATTAATCAATGTGATACACAACATTAATAAAGGAAAGGATAAGAGCCATATGATCCTCTCAACAGATGCAGAAAAGCATTTGACAAAGTACAGCATCCTTTGTTGATTTAAAAAAAAAAAAAAAAAAAAAAAAAACCTCAACAATGTTGGGATAGAGGGAACACACCTCAACACCAGACCCAGACCCAAAGACCCAGAGCTGATACCCCCACAATGGGTAGAAACTGAGAGTTTTTCCTCTAAAGTCAGGAACACGACAGGGATGTCCACTCTCACCACTGTTATTTAACACAGTACTGGAAGTCCTCGCCTCAGTGATCGGACAACGAAAGGAAAGAAAAGGCATCCAAATCAGGAAATAAGTCAAACTCTCACTATTTGCAGATGATATGATACTTTACGTAGAAAAGCCCAAAAGACTCCATCCAAAAATTGCTAAAATTGATACACAAATCAGTAAAGTAGCAGGATACAAAAATCAACGTACAGGATTCTGTTGCATTTTCTATATGCCAATAACGGAACGGCAGAAAGAGAAATCAAGGAATTGACCCATTTACAAGAAACTCTATACTCATTTTTAACATTTAAAAACTTTGATAAACTGTGAATAGAGTTTTTGTATTTGAAATAGTTGACTCTTGTTCCTTTACCACTCACAGTCCCAGGAGGATTCTCTGTTGCCTGCAAGTGAGTTAAGTGTTCTCTTTAAATTAAATTTCAAGTCAAACTCAAGGATGAATTTTAAAATAAAAGTGAGAGCATTTGTCCTTGGACCCTTCATACTCGGTGACAGCAAGGAAGCATGGAAGGAAGACATAAAGTGAAACTGAAAAGAAGCAGGATTGCCAATATTGCACCGGTGGGTACTGGCATTTTCATTTATTTCAATGGTAATAGCCCGATGTCTCTGCACTTTCATATCTTACATAAAAAAAACTTGGAAAGGTTGTGATAAATAGAGTTAGTCAGGCCATCCATTAAATATGCATAAACAAACTTTCCTAAACTCAACTACTAAACTCAGGCTGGTACATTGATGGAGGGCAGAGCGAAAAAATTAGATGAAGTCAGTTAGGATGGCAGTGAGCAGCATTCAGTAGAAACCCAACCACAGTGTGGTTCCTGTGGGACAAGAAGTCCATTTGCGATCAATCCAGAACCCACTGGGCTGACAGAAGGGTTGTCCAGGACCCAGTTTCCCCCTGATTTACTGCTGTGGCATCTGTAGGGTGCCACTTTCATTCTGGTGGTTGTACGATGGCTGCTCCATCTTGAGATATCGTACCTGCATTCCAAGCAGGAAGCAGCAGAAAGATGGAAGGCAAAAGACAAAAGGCCAGCTGAGTTTGGTCTACTTCTACATATTCCCTGGAGTCCCTTCCAGTGATTTTTCCCGGACACCCATAGTTCCCAAAGTGTGTGTCAAACGACCCTCCTGGCATCAGCTAATTCATGGCAACATGACAAGGTAACTTCAAGTTCTTGAGGAGAGCACCGTGACATTCAACATCTATCAGACTAAGTGAAAAATTAACTTGAGCAAATTCGGTTGCAACATTCGATCCTGGTTAATTGAAATGACATATCCTTGAAAAGCTGGGATTTTGACAATGCTATTGTTAAAAAGAAAGCAAATACCATACGCAAATCAATGTCGAACAGAAAATGAGGGCAACAGGGTCCAATGTGATTCCAAGATTTGAAAAGTTGCACAGGATTCAAGGCACAAACCTCCCATTATGCAATGTTTGGTTGGTCAAGAACATAATAAAAATAGTTTTTCTCTTAATTTACTTATATTTTTTCAAATGGATACTACTTTATATTAGAACATAGATATCTATTAAATTGTTTGGATCAAACTGTTAGATATTTCTTTTGGCTTAAGAGCAGCATGAAAAAATTACTAAGACACTAAAAGTTCTATAACAGAGAAAGTTTGGTAACCTGCCTTAGATCTTTTTAGCCATCTCCATCTACCTGCAGAGGAATGTGGGAAGATGTGAACTCCTGTAAGACACACAATCAGGACTCTATAAATAAAGAAAAAAAGGAGAGTATGAATATTGAACAGGCAGCAAGCAGTTTCTACCCCACAGACAGATCAAGAATTTTAATAGTATTCCTAATTCTTTTTCTCTTTGTAACATTTTATTTTCAAGTCCAAGGAAAGGATAACTTAATAACTAGAAAAATATGATAAATTACCAGTCAACAGTCAACACTCATGCCTACTAATTACATACTTGGGCATTATCCTTGTGGACTTTGTAAAACTCACATCACTTTATTAGTTCAAACTAATTATAAAGTATTATATACTATATATTATATATATTAGTTCAAATATTATATTAGTTCAAATATTATATATTAGCATTATATATTAGTTCAAATACTATAAATGTTAAATTATGTTAAGTACGCTCATTGTCATTGTCAGTTATAATGGATCTAATAAACTGGGGCTAAGTTAGGGGTCTTATAGAATTTCATTAACATTTACCAAAATGGTATTCCAATAATTGAAAGATTTAGTTCAGCTTTCTAAACCCAACAGAGGAAGTAATTTAGAAATCAGAAATTTATGATTCCATAACTAGTAATGAAAAACTTTAAGCATTTACGAAAAGAGCTTAAAATTGGCATTCTATATAAAACCCATTCTAAGTCAATAACCTGGGGCTATGTGGAATTAAGAGAATAATTATCAAAGAATAGTACTCCTTAAGTCTCTATTTTACCACACCATATATATTGTGTGATGACAATTATAATGAAAGCACATAAAAGAGATAACCAAATAGTACTTAAGGAACTAAAACACCCATCTTAAATTTTACTTCAGCAAGTTGGTATTCATTTAGATTATAGAACATTGGTATAATGTGTTTCCTTGTAATCACACCCAGAAACACTTAAACTGAAAATACACAGTGACTACATCAGCCCAAAGCTTAGAAACACAAAATGTAAAGAATAGCTGATATATTTTTTAAAAAGACACAATAACTTTTGTAAATTTGACAGAAATTTTATTTTAAACCAAAACTACCACCTGAGTCCATAGAAACTGATTTAAGTATATTTTATGATATGAATTGAAGGCCTTTTCCTCTCCCCCCCCCATATCGTTTGATGTTAGCTGTAATGTGGATTTATTGATACTAATAACCTAAATCCTCTTAATATCCAGCTCTGGCATTAAACCAGTGTCCTTGTGGTTTAAGGCCTGAAATAAATATTACGTGTTGCCCTGACATCTGATCCCAAGGCTTCAAATGGCCTAACCACAGTTCCCTGCTCCACTCTGCTCTCAGAGATCAAATCCCCTCGCCAAACAAACTCATCATGAAAACCAGGCATCATGCTTGCTTATTCTTGTATCCCAGGCTTCATTTCACCACCAGCCTGCAGAATTACCGGAACAAGCCAATCACATCCTCCCACAGGACCCCAGAGTCATCTCACCCTCTGGTTACTACAAAGCCTGCTCCCTCAGCCCTCCACTTATTCCTCTGTTCCTAAGATCACCATCCTCTGGCACATGGTGTGTGGTATCCTCCTCCATCAGACGGTGAGCACATGGACTAATAAACTGCTATTGTCTCATCGGTCCAGACAGAAGGGGAAGGCCATTTGGATAATACCCAAGTATGTAATTAGTAGCCATTTGTTTGGCCTTCCCCATGATCCTAGGGCAATTCTAGGGCAAGAATCCTTCCCTCACTAATGAGGTGACAAAGAAGTGATCAAAACAGTCGTAAAAACATGGAACAAAAAAAAAAAGCATAACTCAAGAGATATAAATAGAGATACAAATTGAAATGATTATTACTAATAAAAGGATGACAATAATTATCATTGGGGTGCCTGGGTGGCTCAGTCTGTTAACTGTTGGACTCTTGATTTCAGCTCAGGTCACAATCTCGGGGTTGTGAGATTGAGCCCCACATGGGAGTCTGCTTGAAATTCTCTGTCTCCCTCCCTCTGCCTCTCGTCCAACTCATGTTCTCATTCTCTCTCTCTAAAGTAAGTAAATAAATATTTTAAAAGCAATAGTTATTATCGCTTATGCAGCTTTATATATACTAAGTATTGTGCTGGATGTTCCACATATATGTTGTTATTCAATCTTTTGAACAGCTCTATAAGATATTCACATTTTATGGACAAAAAAAAAATAAGGTTTACAGGAGTTAAGTAATTTGAGGTTATAAAACTATTTGGGCAATGAGCTAAGATTTAAATTTAAGCAGTCTGACATCTCTACCCTAAAAGACAAAATCATTATCATTCATATGATAATCTATATATTTATATATATATATTTTTTAATATATATAATTCTATATATTTCAGTTCTAGAAAGAAGTCATGTCTTTCAGGGCACTTTATCAAACATCCATATAATGAACTCTCTTCAAAGGAAATAATATTTACTAAATCCTATTCTTAACAAATAATTTCATCTTAAATATGTCCACATAAATTAAAATATAAATTTCTAATCAAAAACAAATTTTAAAATATTCAAACTAAACTGAAAAAAATTGATATGTTGAATGTCTTCTGAATCTACATTGTCAATGATAGATTTCACTACACATAAGTGTTACTAAACTGACTTCTTTGATTTGGGGTATGATGCTGCGACCTCATTCAACATTATTGTTATGTTTTTTTAACAGTTAGGTTAAACAACTTCACTGTTAATAATACTAAAGTATTATTTTAATAGACTACTTAATAGTGAATAACAAAAAAATTAACATCAAAAATAATTTATTGTGTATTTATTTAAACATTTACTAAAACTAACTGATTAAAGTCATTACATATAAAGGCAGAATTTGGGGGCAACATCTTCTCAAGACGTAAATATGGTAAACACACACACATACATGCATATTACATTGTTAGTTCTTTTGAGTTTTGAATCCCATGATGAATTAATTCTTCCAAAACTTCTCTATTTGAACTACTGTGAAATATTTAAATGATGTTAATATGAAAATTGACCTTTTCTTTACCTTACTTATACATTAACTTCCGCCACTATTCTGTCTCAGTGCTATACGATAAAGGAAGCACATTTCTCCAAAAACTCCATGTCATTTTCTTGCCGGTTTAAAGCCACAGTTTATTAAACAACTTAGTCGTATATTAAAATACAATGTGGCTTGATCTCTTACTACAAAAAAAATACTTTCTTAATAACTGCTAAAAGAATTCAACATGAGTACAAGTGTAGAAAAAAGGGGTAACTTTTGTTATTTTAGCACCAGAACATTTCATCTTAAGAGTCAGACATTTTTACCAACACTCTGAAAGTCAGGTGACTTTATTTTTTTTGAGATTTATTTATTTTAGAAAAAGCAAGCAAGCAAGCACACAAGTGAGAATGACAAAGGGAGAGGGAGAGAGAATCTCAAGCAGGCTGTAGCAACTTGACATAGACTGTAGCAACTTCTTACTAGATAGGTCTCCTGAGGCAAGGGAAACCAAAATTATCCAAAAATACATAAAGAACTGGTAAAACTGAACACCCAAAGAACAAATAATCCAGTTAAAAATTGGCAGAAGACATGACTACATATTTTTCCAAAGAAGACATATAGATGGCCAACAGACACATAAAAGATGCTCAGCCTCACTCATCATGAGAGAAATGCAAGTCAAAACTACGATGAAATATCACCTCACATCTATTAAAATGGCTAAAATGAACAACACAGGAAACAGGTGCTGGCGAGGATGTAGAGAAGGGGAACCCTCTTACAGTGTTGGTGGGAATGCAAACTGGTACAGCCACTCTGGAAAACAGTGTGGAGGTTCCTCAAAAAGTTAAAAATAGAGCCACCCTATGACCCAGCAATTGCACTACTGGGTATTTACCCAAAGGATACAAACATACTGATTTGAAGGGATATATGCACCCTGATGTTTATAGCAGCATTATCTACAATAGCCAAACAATGGAAGGAGCCCAAATGTCCATCGGCTTATGAAGGGATAAAGAGGCACTATGTAATATATACCGTATATTGTTGTACATATATACATGGTGTATATGCAATATACACAATGGACTATTACTCAGCCATTAAAACCGAATGAAATCTCGCCATTCGCAATGACTTGGATGGAGCTAGAGGGTATTATACTAAGTGAAATAAGTCAGTCAGAGAAAGATAAATACCATATGATTTCACTCATATGTGGGATTTAAGAAATAAAACAAATGAACATGTGGGGGGGAAAGAGGCAGACCAAGAAGCAGACTTAACCCTAGAGAACAAACTGAGGGTCGCTGGAGGGGAGGTGGGCAGGGGGATGGGTTAGATGGGTGATGGGCATTAAGGAGGGCACTTGGGGAGATGAGCATTGGGTGTTGGAGGTAAGTGGTGAATCACTAGATTCTATATCAGAAATCAGTATTACACTGCATGTTAACTAACTGGAATTTAAATTAAAATTTGGAGATATTAATTAATCTGTGCTAGAGGATACACAGATAGCTGGACTAATTCCTTTTACTAATCCGAGGTAGTGCATATTATTACCGTCTCCACTTTAAAAATTAATATTAAAACTATAGAAAAAACAGCAACAAATTTCAGTTCGAGTTAACAAATTTTTTATTAATATTTAGATATATTAATGAAACAAATAACACTAAAGCACCTAAAAGTAGGATGACACACACAAATACCAGTAACTATGTATCTTGTTCTTGGGGTGATCATATAATTTATCATCCTAACTAATATTTCCAGAGTGAAGGGAACTATTACTAATAATTATACTGAGACAACAAGCATATACCAAAACTTTACCTGGCAAACTGAAATATATGACAGCCACTCTACTTTTTTCCCTACATTTTCTAAGCATAAGGAGACTCCTCAAATCTCTATCCCTAAGAGAAATATAGACAGAAATGCAGAAAGAAAAATGAAAAGTCATTATAAAAGTATGGAAAATATTTTAATTCATCACAGTCACTTTTCAATTTGTCTAAGGACCAAACTCTTTTTGTGAAATTACATGACAAAGTTTGCTACAATTTGTGAGTTGAACTAATATTAAATATAAAATATGAATAAAATCCTAAAAAATTTAAATCACTTTTAAAGAGTCACTCTCCATGCACTTGGTAATGAACAAACTTAAAATTGTGATTCTTTTGGAATTGCTTCATATTCCAAGGCCATACATTAGAGATTTTTAATAGTACTTCATTTCTCCTGAGTTAAATTTAACATTTAGAGCCAGGGAAAAAGTGCTGAGATAACAAAACATTTCTCCCAGAGAGGTGAAAATAAGACCTTTAGTGTTTATCATGTGAAATAGTGTTTATCATGTGAAATAAAACCAAAAAAAGTGGCGAGGGGGCATGTTGGGATAATTAGGGGCTCAAAGGAGTCAAATAAATAATACTCGCTCTTCCTCTCATAGGTTTGAAAACAACTGGGAGATGGACTCAAGTTTCACACTAAATATCACTTCTGGTTCTCATGAAACATTGGAGATCATGGTTTGGGGCCTGGAATTTTGCCAAGTATCTTGATACTTCTCCACACCCCCCCCCCCAATAAGACAGATGTGTCTTCAGGCAAAAGCAGATTGGGCCTATTTCAGGTTTCCAACCAAAGGCAGCCAGAAAGGGACCCCAGTGACGCACTTTGTGGCAGCCAGACTTGAAGATGATGAGAGACAGAGCGAGAAAGAGAGTCAAGTTGCTCCATCTCTTCTCCCAAAGTCATCAGGTTGGGCTACTCTCTCGGAAGCTGGACATTTTACACTCCATGACATCTCTCCACGTGGAAACGAAAGGCCAGGATCTGGAGCTTTCCCCCTAGCAGACATGTGTGCCTCATAATTCTTCCTGAATATTCAGGAAATCCCCACGATCACCAACTTCCACTAAAATCAAAGTGAGTTGAGTTTCTTTTTAGCCAAACTTTGGTAAACCATCTCATAAGGGGAGGAAGTGTGTGTGTGTGTGTATGTGTGTGTGTGTGTCTATGTTCTTGTTCTCGCAGGGAGCTAGGCACAGAAAGTGAATTTAACGACTTTCATTGAAACCCCCACACACTATGGATATAGGAAAACAAATATCCATGTGATTAAGGAAAATGATTAGATAGGAGAACAGATAGAGGACCACAGGCCATATATCCAACCCATACAAATGTAATGGAAAAGACAGTCAGCAGGGTCGAATAAAAATACTAGAAAATAAAAGATATTTAACCAGGCATAAAATCTACAGAGATTTCAGAAAAGGGTAGAATAAGCTACACTTAAGAGGAACAGCTACTATATTTACTGAGGGTGTGCTAAAACCTGTAATACCATCACCATAGACAAGATCCCTAATAACCCTTTTTTATATTTTTCCAACAGAGTGAGAGCAAATGGTGATCTGATTTCTGCTTCTGGTCCTACAAAGTCTCTGTTCATATGACTGTTGAACATCAAGGACTGTAACAGTCCTCAAAACACCAGAAGATACTTTTTCTTTTCCTTTTAAGATTTTATTCATTTATTCATGAGAGACAGAGAGAGAGAGGCAGAGACCCAGGCAGAGGGAGAAGCAGGCTCCCTGCAGGGAGCCCAATGTGGAACTCGAACCCAGGACCCTGGGGTCACGACCTGAGCCGAAGACAGACACTCAACCACTGAGCACCCAGGTTCCCCCAAAAGATACTTTCTGTAAGTGCCACAGTTGCTAACATTTAATGGCCATCAAAAAAGTCTAAGTGGAGTATAATTTAACAGAATTGGTGCTGTGACTTATCACGGCAACTATCTTAAAGATAAGTATGATTTTAAGAATAACTTCCTGACTGGATGTTGATAAAAGTTTTTGAATATTTAAATTTCTATCAATTTTTAGCTAAGAAAAATATGCTTAAAATCACACTTGCTTGTAATCATACTTAAATTGGGATAAACTAACCAATTTCTCAAAATATGGCATTCTGTGTAACCATTCCAGCCTTCACTGAAGCATCTAACTAAATTTTATTGAGTACTATCAGAGAAAAATAGTTTGTTAAAATCTGCTTTTGAGAACCAGACAAAAATTTTTTACTCCATCAAAAAAGATCCCTTTTCAAGTCTTGCAATTATTTTGACAAAAAAAAAATTTATATAATCACCCCCTTAAAAATTGTTTCAATTTATCAGCTGCTCTCAAAATTTGTTAATATTTAGTATGTACAACCCAACTGTAACAAGCACTATGTTGTCATTTATCAAAATTATTTCTACCGTATATATTTCTAATTATGTAGCCATGAAATAAAATGGAAACTCTTCCCTATAACAGAAACATACATGTCAAATTTCAAGTTAGAGATGGAAACTTGTTTTCTACTCCTTAGGTTAATTCTATTTTTATATCAAAAAGTCTCCCTCGCTCAGAGAATGTCATTTTGTCATTATAGTATTTAAGAGCGGTATTAGATTAATAGAATCCCTTTTTTCAGGAAAACTCCATAAATGTCTTCACACTTCGTACTCTAATATCTCCTCCAGTTCCAAAAAGACACTGTTCAAACAGTATCCTTGATATAGAGGAAAAGGCATTAGCCTTATCAATTCTTAAGCCATGATGGTTCTAGTGGATTCTGTTTCAGAGCAAATTTTATCACAAATGTAATCCCAGAAATATTGGAACTATATATTATTGAGCACACATATAAAATTCAATTACCAGGGTAATTTAATTGATAGGAAATATATATTCTTCTCCTATGGGAAAATGAAATAAAAAGAGAATTTTTTTCCCTTCAGTAGTACTGAATGGAATTAATATGAAATTCTTTAACCCAAGGCAATCCTAGACCTTATTACCAGAATCATGTGTACTCGAAAGAGGATTTCTGCCAATAGAAATTGGTTTGCGTTAAGTCAACCAAAAGCTATCTCCCAGAAACTTTTAACTTGACCAGACTCCTCTACTACCGTCCCTATCCAGTGCTGGCGCTCTACACCTGCCTCTGTATGGAAAGTCCCTTTGGCTGTTTCTTCTTCTTTTTAAACTTTACCAACTTCCCAAGGCCCAGCCCAAGCTCCCTATCACCCACAAAATCTTCTCAGATTTCCTTGGTCTACAGCAAGCTCTCCCTCGCCCCTGAATGCAGAAAAATCTGATGGTCTATATAATTCATCTAGCTTTATCTTTTTTCCCCTTGGATAATTAATTATACTCTCATAAATCTATAGATATACAGAAAGAGAGTGATGACTTGTTTCCCCGACTAGACCAAAAATTTTATAAGGAGCTACACTGCTTACTCGAGGTTATCTACTCTAGAAACAGAAAGAAGCAATGAGAATTATATATTCTATAAACCTACAAGATAGAAATAAGCGCAATCCCTGCCCCTTCCATTCTGGTTTATAAGAGACGATTTTTTTGGTTTTGTTTTGTTTTTCAAATAAATAAGAAAGTTTTACCGTCACATATACCTCATTGAGCTCTTTGATCTGATAATAAGATGACAAGTATTTAATAAATACTTATATTATACTTAGTATAATATACTAATCTATCTATTCAAAATCACATCGTAATACATTTCATAAGAAGTAAGGCATCTGAATTGGGATTTTCCTGCTGTAGTCTAAAGCGTTACACATGATTAAAACAAATGCCTCACGCGTCCAGTCCACGTCCCCCACTCTAGCAGCTGAGCTATGGAAGGGTGCACCCACCATCACAGATCGTCAGAAAAGTGCAAATCAAAACCATAGTGAGGTATCACCCCACACCTGTTAGAAAGGTGTCATCAAGAAGACAAGAGATGACAAGTGTGGGTAAGGACGTGCAGAGATAAGAACCCTTATGCAGCCACTATGAAGAACAGTAGGGAGGTTCCTCAAAAAATTAGACATAGAACTACCATATGATCCAGCAATCTCACTTCTGGGTGTACGTCCATGGGACAGGAAAACAGAGTGTCAAAAAGCTATCTGAATGCTCAGGTTTATCACAGCATGATTCACAATAACCAAGAAAGGGAAACAACCTAGGTGTCCATCAACAGATGAGCTGATGATGAAGACGATGAAGATTTTTATTTTGTGATCTGTGTCAAACTGTCTCATTCTCAGTGCAGGTGATCCCTCCTCTCCAGGAAACAAGAATGGGAAGAGGGGAGTCTTTCATGAGGTCTCAGCCCCCACAAGGCCCCAGGGAAACCCCACACAGTTCTGAGAGTTGATGGGAAGCCCAACAAAGACTAAGGTGGGTGAAAGGCAATGACAAGAGGGGTGGTGGTCACCAGTCAGGATGCTGGGGGTTGGAGAACCCTGTCCTTAGCCCTGCTCAGCTTTGGGGCTGCCATGTGCATGATGGAGAAGGAGGAGTGAGAAGATTGCCCTCCTATCTTGAAGCACCCCTTGTCCAGACATGGCTTTGACTCCACTCAGGGCTCAGGTGAGAGGAACAGGAAATTGTTTTGGGCTGA
Source organism: Canis lupus familiaris (assembly GCF_011100685.1). NCBI lineage: Eukaryota > Metazoa > Chordata > Mammalia > Carnivora > Canidae > Canis > Canis lupus. The sequence continues at coordinate 28,947,087 of NC_049257.1, forward strand.
CACACACACACACACACACACACACACACACACACACAACGGAATATTACTCAGCCACGAGAGAAGGAAATCCTGCCATTACAGGGCACCCGGGGGGCTCAGTGGTTGAGCATCTGCCTTTAGCCCAGGGCCTGATCCTGGAGACCCGGGATTGAGTCCCGCGTTGGGCTCCCTGCATGGAGCCTGCTTCTCCCTCTGCCTGGGTCTCTGCCTCTCTCTGTGTCTCTCGTGAATAAATAAATAAAATCTTAAAAAAAAATAGAAAACTACATACAGAAGAAAGATTAAATGTTCCCTAGCTCTTCTAAATATTCGAGATAGGTTGGGATGAATAGAAAAAATAAAGTCAGTGTCCAGAGTTTAACAGGATCAATTATTTCCAGCTATGTTAGTAGGATGGGGAAGATCATGAAAACTCTTCTTTGCACTTGCCCTGAATTCTCAGCAGAAAATTGCAATGACAAAAAAAGAAAAAAAGAAAATTGCAATGACAAATATGATGATACAGTTAACCACACCTAAAGGGTGTGCCTCATACATTTTAGAGAAGCAATATGGAACAACGTGGTTAAAGCTGCGTCCCCAGTGTCGGATGCCTGGGTCCGAGCGCCGCCTCTGCCCCTCGTTAGCCTGGTAACACAGCTTCACCGGCTTCCTCGTCCTTGTTTCCACATTAGGACCCACCCGACAGATTTGTTAAAAGGAGACCTTCTGTGCAAAGCACTTGAAATAATACCCGGTGCACATTAGGCACTTGATAAGCATTAGCTAAATATAAAGTCTCCAAGAACTTAAAATTGTACATAGTTTGGAAAAAGATTTAGTGATTGTTTTCACTAACTTAGATAAGGGAATGCTTTTTAGATTCAGACTTTCTCAAGTTCTCTCCCAAAGCATAGGATACATTTCCTAGAGGGAGACTTCGATTAGGGACTAAATGAAGGGAAGGGTAAAACAACAAAACATTTCATGAAAAATAAAAAAATAACTCACTCGTGTGCTCTGTGGGAATTATTTCTGTTGCTGTCTAATTGCCTGGCCTTCGACACCCGCCTGTCAAACCAACCAGTGACCCGGATTAAGTGCAGCTGTTCAGACCACATCAGTTTCTAGGCCTTTCAGGCATGTGGGGTCCAGTTCACGTCCACCTGCCCTCCGTCCCCGTGTGCTCCTACAGTAACTATGCGCTGGGAAGCTCTTCACCCACAAACAAGCTCCCACCCAGCTTGGGGTTTGGGGTTTTTGTTTTGTTTTTTTGTTTGTTTTTTGCCTGAACAGAAAACTAACTTTGCAAGAACTGAAGTCAACTCTGATAAACGTCCCTCATGGCACCAAGTACGGGGATGCCATCACTTTCATTATAAAAAGAATTTTTTAGTTTGTCTAATTTGTTGGAGAATTGTTTAAGAATGTATTCTCTAAGTGACACGCATTAATCTTACATTAAAACATATGTTTTGGCAGCTTATGCTCTGCTTTAAATGAACTATTATTTTAATCACAGGCATTTGCAAAAACAGTTTGATTTTTCTTAATTAATGTCTACTAAATTTACTTATGATAGACACACTCTTTTTTGCCAGCGTAAAACAAATATACGTGTGGTTATTAATTCTCTCTTAGCACCATACAAAATTATTAATTGAGGTGGAACTTTTCTGCCAAGGTACTTTCTTTTTTTCAAATGAAAAGATGTAGGAGGATGACTGACTGGCATGCCCGTCCAATGAATGTAGTAATTTTTTCCCTGTCAACTTGAAGACAATGTTTCACCCCAGTGTTTTCTTTCAAAGAGCTCCAGAGGAAATTTAGCAAGATTAGGAGAGACAGAATGGAACTATACAAAAGTTATTGGCTTTTCTCCCACCTTCTTTTATACATTCTGCACACAATAGTGACATCTTCTGGTTGCCTGGAATATTGATGTTTGGAGCAATGCTTTGAAACCACATCAAACTTTTCTGATCACTCATCAAAACACACCTCTTTGCCTAAAGATACTAAATGACATATTCCTGAATCAGAAGTACTTCAGCTTTAAACGTGTGCCATCAAAATTCCAATTCAGGGTTTTTTTTAAGAGAAAATACAATAGAAGAGCAGGTACTTATTTCTTCAAAACAAATTTGAGACACGCATTTAATCTAAATTCGATTAGTCAACGTATAAGACGCAGGTTAAATATAAAATTAACTGGGTCTTAAAAAATTACTTGACACAGTTAACAGGCTGGTTTCGACATCCACTTCTGGAAATTTCATTTTCTAGAAAGTTCACCAACAACTGGAAAAAAAAATTATCGAAAAGAGAAAAGTTCAACAGTATGATATTTCCATTTTTAGTAAGAGATAAAACAGATGTGGAGGTTCTGGGAGAAGGAAGAGCCTAACACTAAATGACATTGCTTTCCTCCCCAACTTTTTCATAAGGGCCTGTACCTGTGCAGAACACCATGGCATCGTGAGGATGCCCTAAAGCACTATCCTCAAGGCTAACCTCTCGTTTCATCCATGAAATGATGAATCCACCCACAGTGGCATGGGGTCTCAGCTGGTTCTGGTAACCCAAGAATCCCAATCCCCTCCATGAGGATTGAGCCCAGGCATTGGGCATCTAAATAAAACATACTTATATTATAACCCCTTTCTCAAGACAACAGAAGAAGGATGACTTGAATAGTGCCCAGGTGATTTGCTCATACCTCTCCCTAGAAAAGATGAAAAAAGTACCACATACGCCCATCATAGATCAACTAAGTAACCCACAGCAGAAAATTCTAACCAAAAACTAAAGGAAACTGAATTTCATATCAGCAACTATTTGTAAACGTAGAGAAGTGAGAAATTAAGAGAAACTGAATTAACTTTGTTCTGTCCGTCATGAATGCAATGCAACAAGTATTATAGATTCCAGTCACACATTTTAAAAAAGAGAATTCTTCAGAAGAAAAAATACGTAGATCGGGGTTATTTAAGGTGGTTTAAATAACAATCAACCAGAGAAGCTAATTATTAAAATTATACGAATTATATTTATCCTATCATCTGGATCAAGCTAGCATCTCTCCTGGTAATAACAGCTCTTTACAAACTCATTACTATACGTTGAAAAGACATTTGTAAAGAACAGACCACCACCATTTTCTAAAGTATGTTAAAAGAACACAAGGCACACATTCTTCTTTGCATTTAGAAATTAAGATATTTGTGTTATCTGAAATTGCAAATCAAATTTAACCAGAGAAACAAGCTACAAATAATATATGTAATTATTCTTTAAATGGTGTGTAACTAGTATGATAAACAGGAATTTACTATTATAATCAGGATGATATGCTGAATAGATTTCTGAACTCATAAAAGAACTACACTCTCAGAAGTGACAGAGAGAAGCAACCGATTCATTTCCTACCCAATCTGTGAAAGCTCTGCTAGTTGTTTCTGATATTGTGATCGCTTTATTACTGTTTTCGAATCTTACTTTCAAAAAGGTTCCTTGTGTAAAGAAATAAACAAGCCTCTTGGATAGATATGCCCACGACAGGCATTTTTTAAAATTTAAAATATCCTTCAAGTCAGTAGTAAAATAAGCAAACTATAAGGGTACGGCCTGTTATCTGGTTGACAATAAGATCAACCTCTTTCCGTAAGAAATGCAGAAAATATAAATTAAGTTTCGTCTTTGATACAACGTGCGGTCTATTTGCAATTTTACTCAAATATATTCAGTAAATAAAATGCTGATATTGACTTCCCATTCATAGGAGTTCGAATGGATCGATAAGAGCTACAACATTGAACTCATCTATCTGTACCATGATCTAAACAATTGCATTAACCAAAACATTTGGATCATTTAAGTGATCCAATATCGAGAACACAAAATAATCAAGTTCTATGATTTTAAGAATGCCATTCTAAGATAATATAGCTCCTATAAGCTACATGTTTTGGAATAGCTGTTTGCTGTCAAAAGGTTGACTTTTCAAAATTAATGTTAGTTTTTAAAGATGTTCATCCTTTCCAAATTATTTGCAAGGTTAAATGTAATCACAACCAAAACTCCAGTGGGATTTAATTCTACTTTTTAAAAATCTGAGCAATTTCTAGTCCTTTAAATAAATGATTACTGAAACAGAACACATGCACAGAAAGTGCACAAACCCTAAATACACAGCTGATGTAGCTGTGCTTCACTCTTCTAGGAATTTCATAACTCTTCTTCTCAGATCCTTTTTATATTTTAAGATTTGTGTATTTATTTATTTTAGAGAGAGAGAGGGAGAGAGCAGGAGGTAAGAGGGAGAGGGAATCTTCAAGCAGACTCTCCACTGAGCACAGAGCTATGAGATCATGACCTGAGCCAAAACCAAGAGCCAAGAGCACCACGCAGGTGCCCCTCTTCCTCTCAGCTCCTCTTTAAAGCAAGGTTTGTTCACCAGCTTTGGGCTTCCGGGACAGTATACTCTTCGTGGAATGGATCTGGGGTATTTATTGAACCTTTCTTTAGGAACGGGTTTCTTGTCGATTTTTATAAATATCTCATGTGTGCATGAGAGACTATTTCTCTCCCTCCATGATGGGCATAAATGTATATATAAGCAAAAGATATTATTCAAATACCTTTGCTTATTTCTCTCCTAGTATCAAGTTCTCAGAGAAATAGGTTAAAACAACCTTTGCTCGTTGTTGACTTATTTACCTATTCTAGTAGCTCTGTCAGTTTTTCCTTTATTTATGTTAAAGCTATATTGTTGCCTGCAAATATGTTCACGACTATATTATATCTCTTTTCTATCCTCTAGGATGTTTTGGCCCTTAATTCCATGTTGCCCAAAATTAAATCTATAACCCAGTTTTCTTGACTCATATTTGCCTGGCTATTTTATTTCCGAACTTTATAACTTTACCATCACTATATTTAGACATCTTTGAAAAGGCAACCGGAGATTCTCTTCCTGTCAGTGAGGCCCAGATCTAAGCAAAGACAAGGAAGTGGATCAGACCAGTAAGAAGTCTCTGTAAAGGGTCTTACTTTTTGAGTGCTTTCCCATAGATTAGTCACATGTAGCACACAGATTTAATTTTCCTCTCCTACACTAAAATATTCCCCAATGACTCAAACTCTTCTGGGTGATGGTGGAGGATAAATATATAACAGAGTAAGGGAATATAGAGGAGCACACTGCAGAGGTATCTGTGCTCGTGAATTTTCAGTAACCAGCATCAAATAAAATGGGATTCCACAAGGAGATGGTGGGTATAGAGAGAGTGCATTACCATAAGGAAAACTAAAAATGGACAACTCAAGAAGGACAAATAAAAATTCCACAGTCTCGTATATACCAGCAAATGTAACTCTTGAAAAGAGGAAAAAACTAACCATTGGAAACCCATGACAGCCTATATTCTCTAAGTATTAAGTGAAAAATGAAGCAGTTACTCTTGTCAGCACCATACAGAAAATGAAGTTGTGCTGGGTCTTTTATCACCTCATTCCCTTCTTTTTTTGTCTTGACTGATTTTGGAAACATCGACTCAGATTATTGTTACTACTATTAGCTTTTAAAACATAAACGTCTTTTTTGATAATAATTTCTAGAATATGCATCTAATTCTGTAACAGTTTCGGGGCACCTGGGTGGCTCCAATGGTTAAGAATCTGCCTTTGGCTCAGGTCATGATCTCAGGGTTCTGAGATCAAGCACCATGTCGGGCTCCCTGCTCACTGGGGAGTCTGCTTCTCCCCCTGTCCTCCCCTCTGCTCGTGATCTCTCTCTCTCATTCAAATAAATAAAATCTTAAAAAAAAAAAAAAGTATTCAGTTCTAGATACTGTGTTCTTTCTTTTGGTTCTGCCAAAATTATAGCTATGGTCCCTTTTGAAACATAAGTCAACCTATTTAAACAGTTCAGGTCACTTCCCAAGCCCATTTTTTCAGTTAACTTTTTAAAATTAAACCTGAAAAAAATTAAAAATTCTATGAACATTTTTGGCCTGAAAGAAAATACTTGAACCCATTAAGATACACCAGAAGTAGGCCTAATTAGTTTGGTTTTTTTTTTTTTTTTTTTTTTGAGAGCATCAATTCACTTTTTCAAATTCCAGTATAGATAACATACAGTGTTAAATTGGTTTCAAGTATACAAGTGTTTCAACAATTCTGTACATCCCTCAGTGCTCATCAAGATAAGTGTGCTCCTAATCCCCTGCACGTATTTCACCCATCCTCCCACCCATCTCCCCTCTGGTAACCATCTGTTCTCTAGAGTCTGTTTTTGGTTTGTCTCTTTCTTTACCTTTGTGCACTTGTTTCTTAAATTTCACATATGAGTGAGATCATATGGTATTTGTCTTTTTCTGACTGACTTATTTTGCTTAGCATTAGCTCCATCTATGTTGTTGATGCAAATGGCAAGATTTCATTCCTTTTATGGCTGAATAATATTCCATTGTATATATACCACCTCTTCTTTATCCATTCATTTACTAATGGACACTTGGGCTGTTGCCATAATTTGGCTATTGTACATAATGCTGCAATGAACATAGTGGTGCATGCATCCTTTAGAATGAGTGTTTTTATATTCTTTGGGTAAATACTCAAAAGTGTGATTACTGAATCATAGAGCTACCCTATTTTTAAGTTTTTGAGGAAACTCTATACTGTTTTCTACAATGGCTGCACCAATTTTATTTCCACCAACAATGCATGGGGGGTACCTTTTCCTCCACATTCTCACCAACGCTCATTTCTTACATTTTTTATTTTAGTCATTCTGACAGCTATAAGGTGATATCTCATTGTTGTTTTGATTTGCATTACCTGAAGATGAGTGATGATAAACATCTTTTCATGTGTCTGTTGGCCATCTGTAATTCCTTGGAAAAATGCCTGTTCATGTCTTCTGCCCAGTTTTCAATTGAATTACTTGTTTTTTATGCTGAATTAGGTATTTTTGCAAATGCAACACATTTATAATTTATAAGTAAATTAGTGTTTTGTTTCCAAAAGTGGTATTTCTTAAAGTGTCAACTTGTTATAAAGAATTAAGAAATGAGCCATCAGCATTAGAAAGAACGAGTTTGTTTGCATTCCTGTATCATTTTGAGAATTGTAGCACTTGAAAGAATCTTACACCCCTCTTGGTTCATCCTCCAATTCAGTGCTCTTACAGTCCCACTTCTGCCGTTGACTCTTTAAATTAAAACACATTGTTTTTTAGCATAAAGTACATCTTGCACATATTGCTGAATAAGTATTTGTTAGGGGAAACTAGCTGATGATATGCAGCCATCTCAAAGGTCCCAAGCACCTGTCTTCTTCTTCTGAATACTTTCTATAGAAGTAAATTTACTGAGTCTTAAAGAAATATGCTTCTAGCACTGAATCAATCTATTTTTTTCTTGCCTTCAGATTCAAACTGAAACATCTACTCTCCCTGGATCTTGAGCTCACTAGCATTCAGATTAAAAACATACCAATAGTTCTCATGTGGTACAGTGTGACCCATGAGATGTGTTGACATTCCAAAAGTATTGCTTAAGTTTTCTAAACAGACAGAAATCCAGAGAACGTGTGTGGGAATGGACATCCAAGGGTATGGGATAATGGCAGAAGGAACACAAAGCTAAATCAGGCTGAATTTACTGAGTGAACTCGCTGAGCAGATTCTTCATCTAACGTTCCAGTTTGGGGATATCAGAGAGGTCTCTAACAGTTTGGTCGACTGATTGGCTAAAACACTGATCAAGATTGCCCAGAGTGAGCAAGTTAGAAACCGCAAGTTAGTATGACATTTGCTTACTGATCATGGTGTTCTTAGAACTGAAAGGAAAACCCACCAAATTCTTACTTGATCTGTATAAGCAGGAAAGTTCTAGGTCAAGTAAACAAAAGTCTAACCTCAATCATAAAAACAGGAGTCATGGCTCCTCAATCAATTTCCTGATTTAAATCAGACCCAGAATCCCATGAATGAAACAGAGGTCTTCCCCTTGAGGAAGGATCCCAATACACAGTCAAAATCTATACTGGTAATCACTCTCCCAGTGCTCCTCAAAGGGACCTATAACTGCAGACTGGGCTAAAAGAAATAATCAGACCTTTCTGTGACTATTGCACCCTGGCTCTGAACTGACCTATTTCCAGAAGACCTAAAACATCATGTGGTTTGTGGCCAGAGTATGGTGGGTAGGTGACCATTTGAGTTTCAGCTCAGGTCCATCTCACAGTGAATTCAGTGGGTCCCTGAACTTGTTCTCTGGTTCTTTCCCCAGATCCACAATGTATAAGCAAAACAGACATACTCCATAGCTTGCAGCATCTCCACATGCTAGCTTATCAGTTGTTTGAAAAAATGATATTTTCTCAAAGTTTTCTTCAAGTCACACATTTTATTCATTCATTCATTCATTCTCTTTTATGTATTTCCTTAAACAAAATTATTTCCAGGGTCTTCATCATGCCTAACATTGCACTATATTTTTTAATGCCTAATACTGAAATTGTATTTACCAAAATCCCATGAGAATTTTTTCACATGAATTGCCAACAAGCAGAGTCATTCACAAATGCACTAAAGCAAACCATTTGAGCCTAAATAATGAAATTTATATTTACTGCTGTTAAATTTCATCTTCTTGTTTCTGGACCTGCACTAAAAGCTATCAAAGATGTTTCTGAATCATAAGTAATTCAATAGGCAAACATTTATTGATAGCCTACTTTGAGTCAAGCCTGGTAATGGAGCTATAAAGATGAATAAGACACTGTCTTTGACCTCCAGTTGCTCTGTCTAGTAAGAGACATAAAAAAGTAAATAATATAAATAAGCAATGTGATAAGTACTATGGGAGTGTTATGTTTAAAAAAAAATGAGTAAATGGAGTTGCTGGGAGAAAGACAGAAAAGACTATCAATACTGAGCACAGGCTTGAGACGCCACTGCAAGGACTGGCAGACGGGCTGAGAGATGACAGAAAGAAGCAGAAAGAATAGGAGATGAAAAAAGAGAAGTAGAAAGGGGGATCAGTGGAGGAGTGGGGAAGAGGAGGGCATAAAAAGGTAAGACTGAGGTACGGGGAAGAGTCTGAAGGCTCCAGAGCCCTGGATTTCCAAAACATTCAAAAACTTCCAGTGGCCCCTTAAGTAGTACTATAAATTTTAAAAATAATTTAAATAAGTAAGTTTTAGATAAATCGGTAAAAGTGGTAAAATAAAATACAGGTCATTCGTCAACTGATCTTTCAACAACCGAGCTTTTCGTAGATTTACCCAGAGTCTCAGATTTGCAAGTCATGGAAGACTGTATTTTCTAGAAATGGCCGCAGAAGTATCTCTCATCTCCTATGTTCTTCTACAAGGTGACCTTGCCTCCAGTGAGGAGCAGAGTTTATTTTTCCACCATCTTCTGATTCTTTGACCAATATAACAGGACAGAAAGGGTATTTTGTCACTCTCGGGAATAGCCCTTACCTGCCTTGGTGCGTTTGCTTCCTGCCTTTTGTAAAAATTGCTCTCAGGACACTTCTCAGAGCTCACCTGCCATGCTGGGCGAAGTCCAAGTTACCCGGAGAGGCCACAGGTACGCGCTCTGCTTAAGAGCCCCAGGAGAACACCACCAGTCAGCTGTGTGGTGGGTCATTCTGCATGTTAAGCCTAGTCAATCTTTTAGAAGACTTCAATCCAATCTAAAATCTGACTGGAAACGCATGAGAGGATCCAAGTAAGAACTGCCTAGCTGAGTCCATCGACCTGAACAATAATATAATATTGTTTTGAGCCATTACATATCAGTTTGAACACATCAATAGTTAACTATAAGAGGTTAGGGAGAACACCAGGGTTTACTAGCCAATGGCTAAGGAAACGGAACTACAATGGAATTAACTAAATCACAGAGTGGTTTGGTTAACAAATCTTGACAACAGAAGAGTAGAAACTCTTTTCTCAGAGTTCAGATGTGGCCTGGGTGTTTATTTCTGGACCAAAAAAGGTTCCTGCTTAAGACTATATGAGCAGCAATGCCACTATCCAAACAGAATTTAAAAGGGAACAGTGTGTTTCACCAAGAAACTTAAGAAGCAATTTTTAATATGTTGACTTTGTGTTGTTTGTAATATATTCATATAGGATGATCGATAATATTTTGTAAACATAGATTTTGAACTTGGGAAAGAGATATGATCTGTATATACCAGAGTCATCAGCATACAAAATACTATTTATGAAGGAAAAGCCCCAGAAGGTGGTGATAGTACCCAGAAAAATTACGAAGAGAAATTCCAAAAGAAAGCCATGAGAAATACCAACAATTGAAAGGTGAGCACAGAGCATTTTTGACACAATTCTATTAAAGATCCTCATTTTCCACTTATCATTGGGAATGGAGAAAAGAAAAAATACTGTTCTTTTTTATAAAATCTTGTATAAATTTTAAGATTTGTACAAAGGGAGAGCAGGTAATCCTGATTAATATGACTGAATTCACACAAATTACATGGTGAAATATTGTACCAATATGACACTGTTTAGGACTTACACTGTATATGTGAGAAGTAATGTATATGTGATTGAGTCTATAATTAGACCCAGCAAATTAGTATAAGATTACAGATCAAAAAAGAAGTTACAGGAGGTACCTGGGTGGCTCATCAGTTGAGCATCTGCCTTTGGCCCAGGGCATGACCCCAGGGTCCTGGGATCGAGTCCTACATTGGGCTCCCTGCATGGAGCCTGCTTCTCCTTCTGTGTCTCTGCCTCTCTCTCTCATGAATAAATAAGACCTTCTTTTTTTTTTTTTTTTTAAAGGACCAATTTGTAACTAACTTTTGTATACACAAATAAGCAAAATCAAGTCATGGCAATTTTAATAAATGGTCATGAATACTAAACATTCAAACATTATAAATTTATGTATTAATCAAAGAGTTAGATAAATGTCTATTTCTGAAGAGGAAGAGAAAAATAGAGTGGTAAACATATGCCAAAGTAGTATTCATAAAAGAAATAATGTATTGATCAGAGCTCTCTAAAATTAGGGGAAGTGTTATTATAACCATAAAAGCATTTAACTTGACCTGAACTTTCAATTTCTGTATTTAATTGGTTATTTTCTGATCAGAAAAGTCATAAAAAGTCATTCAAGTCTCTCATAAATCAGGAACTGAAAAAAATCATTAAAACAAAGATAAATATCTCACATAAATAATTAACTCACCTTTCCCTAAATTTCTCAATGATCTTCTTGATATTTGCCAGGTAAAAAAGGAAACCTAGTATCTTGTGAAATAAAAGTTTACATATATTTCTAAACATAAACATAGGTAATGTTTTAAAGGTCTCTTCTTTTATGAAAAAGAAGAAATTAAGATTTTCCCATCCCAGTGCCTCAGTGCAGAAAAACCTAAGTATCATTCTATAATTAATAGTTTTTTTAATGTTTTATATTTGAAAACTAACTTAGAAGAATTCATTATCAAGATTACTTGGAAACAATTAAAATAATGTAATTTGGTACTTCTCATTTTTAAAGATCTTTCAAAATTATATCAGTTTGAATAAAAGGAGCAAATTCTGGCTAGATCGTATCAGGTGATCATAAGCAAAACAATAGCAAAATACTCAAACCATTCTGAGAGAAAAAGACTGAAGCAGGAAAAATCTAACTATGAAACCTAAAATAGGAGGAAATAGAAAAGCTAGAGTGAGGTAAATCTAGTTTTGAAAACAGGAAATATTAATGAAGAGGAAATACTACTGGGCTACCATAAAGCAGTTTAGTTATGGTAGTTGCAGTGGGAATTACTAGCACAAAAGGGTGTGTTTGGTGAGGGTTGGGGCTGGAATTAAGATAAGTTGAACTCTCTCTGTTATTTTTGACAAGGTTACTGTTTGAGCATAGCATCAAAAAAAAAAAAAAAAGGTTTTGCCATGAAATAAACTGGTTCATAATATTGTGCTGAACTGTGTATAATATATCAGGTCAGACAAGGAGATTGGTGCTGTTGTCCAAAGCACTTTCCCTTTTTCTAGGGTAAGTAGAAACTCCAGTAGATGATTTAAGACTTATGATGAATCATATTATGGGTCATAATAAAACTTATGATCCTTAAACTAGAGTGCTTCTGAATGAGGGAATGGATTATAGTTTAGAGTTATAATAAAAATGTACATCAATTTGACATTTTAAAAGTCCAAAATAGCTATTTAAAATAAAATAATATGTAAATTATTATCCCTGTTTAGTAACAACCTACATACATAAAGGGAGTATTAAGAGAGAGAAAAATAAGTCTGAGAAGATACACTGAGAATAATCATTATTATCATAGGATGAGGTAGCGGAATAGAGTCCCATCCCTTTATGTGCTTTACTATACTTCGAACTTTTACAAGCTTGTCTTTTTTTTTTAGAATTTAAAATGCTTTTTAAAAATCTCAGCCCAGAAGTATCTTCTTCAAGAAAACTGAGTTCCCTCTACTATGCTCCTCATTCTGTGCACACTATTGCTTTTGTATTTCCACATAATATATTTAGAATTTAACAAAATGGTCAGACATGTGATCAAAACAAAAATCAACTGCATCTCTAAATGCAAGCAAGAATTGTCAACAAGACAAATAAAAACAAAACATTATTTACAATAAAGCCAATACTGATGAGTAATAGGTCTAACGGAAGATGTTTATAAGCTCTAAGGGGAGAAATATAAAGTAAAAAAAAATTAAAGGACGTAATACAATCTTCATGGATGGAAATATTCAATATTTAAAGTTGTCAATTCTCGTCAGGTGGATCTCTAGCCACAGTACCATCGCAGTCTGCATCCAAGCAGGGTATATTTTAATTAGAACTGATAAAATTATTTTAGAATTATACAGACATGTAAAAAGCCAGTGACAGAAGAACACAGAGAAGGAATCGTCCTGCTAGAATCTGGGTCTCCTGCTGTAGTAATTAGACACCATGGTGCTACTTTAGGCACAAATCAAACAATGCAGTAAAGGGGCCAGAAGCAGACATATGCATACATGGAACTTTGGTATATAACTAAGATGTTCTGCCAAATTAGGGAAGAAGGTGGTATTTTTTAAATAAATGATACTGAAAAATTATCTAAATATAAAAAGAAGACAAAATTGCATCCTTACCTTATATTATATACAAAGAAAAATTCCAGGTGAACCAATGACTTATATGTAAAAAACAAAGCTTTAGAACTATTAGCAGAAAAGATAAGTAAATATCTCTCTGGTTTTGTGGTACAGAGTTCCTCTCTCTCTCTTTTTTTTATTTATTTTTATTTTTATTTTTTATTTTTATTTTTTTTTGGAGAAAGAGAGGCAGAGGGAGAAAGAGAATCTTAAACAGGCTCCCAGCCCAGTGTGGAGCCCAGCACAGAACCCAGCACGGGGCTCTATCTCACCACCCTGAGATCATGACCTGAGCCGAAATCAAGTGTCCGACCAACTTAACCAACTTTGCCACCCAGGTGTCCCTAGAAGTATTTCATAAACCTAATAGAAAGGAGTGCAAACTGTAAGAGACATGATATATTGGGGCGCCTGGGTGGCTCAGTCATGAGTGTCTGACTCTTGATTTTAGCTGGAGTCATGACCTCAGGGTGGGGAGATGGAGCCCCCAGTAGGGCTCTGAGCTTACTGTGGAGTCTGGTTAAGGTTCCCTCTCTCCCTCTGCCCCTCCCCCCACTCAAGTGCCCTCTGAATAAACAAATAAAACCTATCAAAACAAGAGACATGATATATTAACTATTTAAAATTAAGAATTTGAATTCAAAGACACTTTTTAAAACAAAAAATAATATTAAGGACACAGTAAGAACAAATCATTACAAAAAAGACAACCTAATTAAAAATGAAGAAAAGGCATGAATAGGCATTTTACAGAAAAGGAAAAAGCATATATTGATAAATGTATACCTACACTGTCATTTCCACTAGTGGACAGGGGAATGCAACAAAGGGAACCCATTTTTATCACTTGATTGGCAAAAATTAAGAGGCCTACATTACATGTATTAAAAATAGTATTTCTTATACTTTGCCAGTGGAAGTATAAATTAAAATAGTATTACAGTAGATACAGCCATAAAAGAAACTCACCAATATAGACCAGGGGATACGTTCAAGAATGTTCATAGCAGCACTGAAGAAAAAAGAAAAAAGCAACTTGAAGTGATTTAAAAAACACTGACAGAAGAATTAACAAATTGTAGTCTAGTCATAAGTGGAATATTATATAACAAATATTATGTGTAAATAATATAAAATATATAAATATGTAAAAAAACTAATTGCTTTCATTTGCAAAACATTGAGTAAAAATAACCGTAGAAGATATAGTCTAATACTCTCTTTTTGCTTTATCAATAGACTATTTTGTAGAGCAGTTTTAAATTTTGAGAAAAAGCAAAGAAATAGTGCAGAGTGTCTCACTTATTCCCAAACCTGTGCAGTTTCCCCTATTATTAACATCATGCATTAGTGTGGTATATTTCTTACAACTGATGAAGCAATATTGATATATCGTTATTGACTAAGGTCCAAGACTACATAAGGTTTGCTCTTTGTGTTGTACAATTTTGTGGGTTTTAACAAAATGGATGATGTCAGGTATCCAGCATTACACTACTCTACAGAACAGTTTTTCCACCCCAAAAATGCCCTGTGGTCCACCTATTCATCTCTCTCTCCTTCTCCACTCATTTCTTCCCCTCAAACCTCTAACAACCACTGATCCTTTTTTTTTTTTTTTTTTTAGAGATTGTATTTATTTATTCGTGAGACCTGGAGAGAGAGGCAGAGACACAGAGGAAGAAGCAGGCTCCATACAGGGAGCCCGATGTGGGACTCGATCCCAGACCCCAGGGTCACAGCCTGAGCCAAAGGCAGATGCTCAACCGCTGAGCCACCCAGGTGCTTTACCAATGTCATATGGTTGGAATAATACAGTACATAGCTTTTACAGACTGGCCTCTTTCACTTTGCAATATGCATTTATTGATTTCTTTCATGTCTTTTCATGGCTTGATAGCTCATTTATTTTTATTGCTAAATAACAGTGCATTGCATGGGTTACCAGTTTGTTTATCCATTCATCTATTGAAGGACATCTTGGTTGCTTTCAGCTTTTGACAATTCTGAATAAAAAAATCCATAAGCATTCATAAACAAATTTGTGCATTGACATAAGTTTCCAACTCATTTGGGTACATACCTAGGAATGCAATCGCTGGATCATATGGTAAGACTAGTTTAGCTTGTAAGAAACTGCCAAACCGTCTTCCAAAGTAGCAGTACAATTTTGCATTTTCAACAGCAATGAATGAGAATTCCTGTTGTTTCGCATTCTTGCCAATTATTTTGCGCCGTCAGCCTTATGGATATGGGTTTTAGCCTTCCCAATGGGTACGTAATATCATCTTATTGTTGTTTTCATGCGCAATTCTCTAATGACAGATGATGCTGAGTATCTTTTCATATGCTTCTGTGCTATTATTGTATCTTCTTGAGTGAGGTTCAGATCTTTTGCAAACTATATTTGAATTGAATTACTTGTTTTCTTGCTGTTGAGTTTTAAGAGTTCTTTGTATACTTGGATACAAGTCCTTTATCAGATAAGTCTTTTGCAAATGTTTTTCCCTAATCTGTGATTTCTTTTCATTCCATTAACATTGCCCTTTGCAGAGAAATGTTTAATTTTAATGAAGTCTAACTTAATTTTTTTTCTTTCACGGATAGTGCTTTCAGTGTGGTACCTAAAAATTATCACTAAACCCAAAGTCACCTAGATTTCCCTGTTATTTTCTATAAGTTTTATAAATTTTGTGTTTTACATTGAAACCTGTGAGCCTATGGATTTAATTTTTGTGAAAGGTGTAAGGACTGTGTCTAGATTCCCCTTTCTTTCTGTTCCCTTCCTTTCCTTTCTTGCATGTAGGCAGTCATTCCAACACTTTATTATAAAAATTATCCTTTCTCCATTGAATTATTTTTGCTCCTTTGTCAAAGATCTGTTCATTATATTTGTGTGACTCTATTTCTGGGCTCTCTACTCCGTTCCATCCTTCTATCGGTCTATTCCTTCTTCAGTGCTACATCATCTTCATTATGACTTTACATGAAATCTTTAAATCAGATGTCAGTCTCTCAACTTCATTCTTCTCCTTCAAAATTAGTTATTCTGGTTCTTTTGCTCCTCCATACAACTTTAGTATCAGTTTCCAATATCCACCAAATAACTTGCTGAGATTTTGACTGGCATTTCATTGAATGCATTGATCAAATTGGGAATAATTGATATCTTAACAATATGGAGTCTTTCTGTCCGTGAATATGGAATATTTCTGCATTTATTTAGATCTTCTTTGACTCCTTTCATCAATTTTGAAGCTTTTCTTTTATATATATATTTTGCTAGATTTATATCTAAAAATGTCCATCTTTGGTGCTGCTGTAAGTCATAATGTTTTTAATTTCAAATTCACATTGTTCATGGCTGGTATATAGAAAAGCAACCGACATATATTAGCAACTTTTATACTGTAAAGTTACTATAATCACTTATTAGCTCCGGGAGAGTTGGTTGAGTTTAATCTCCAGAAACCTGTTAATTATTGTTTATGTTTTCCTACCAGTTATTACTGTGGTTTCTACTCCCCATAAATTGATTCTCTGGATTCACCTGTTGATTTACAGGGCAGAAATCTGCCACTTAATTTCAATTTTCTGATGAATCTATAGAGAGTTGTCAATTTCCAGTTTGTTCAGTGTTTTTCCTGTTGTGAGGATAGACGTAATGAATCTCAAGTTAGAGCAAAAACTGGAAGTCTTATCTACTTGCCTTAAAAATAAAAAACCAGTGGTGCCTGGGTGGCTGAGTTGGTTAAGCATCTGACTCTTGATTTTGGCTCAGGTCATGATGTCAGAGTGATGAGATCAAGCCCCAAATCAGGTTCAATGCTCAGTGGGGAAGTCTGCTTCTCTCTCTCTCTCTTCCCCATTCCCTCTACTCCTCCCCTCGCTTGTGCTCTTTCTCTAAAATAAATAAATCTTTAAAAAAATAAAACCAAACAGAACTAAAGTCAATTTACCTACGACACAATGTATGCTAATAAAAAACAAAGTAAATATAAATGCAAATCAGGATAGTAGTTATCCTTTTAGCACCAAGAACTCAAATCCTTGCTTCTGTCAGTGATGTCCCTCCCCAGTTTCTCGAGGCCACTGGCATTCCTTGGTTCATGATTACCTTTGATGTAGGAACCAGTTAGGGGGCAGACAGGGCTAGGCAGGGAAAGATAAGAGAAAGGCCTCAGAGTCAGGCTTCTACCCATCCAAAGAAAAGAAAACAAAGATAAGACAGTAAAAATCAGAAAAACTTAGCTCCCTAGCTCCAAAATTTTAGGGAGTCCCCCCCTTTAATGGCTACTAAGTAATCACAGAAACTCACCAGACTACAAAGAAATAGGTCATTAGGGTGTGGTCATAGTCCCTGCTCAAACCCTGAGGACACAGGAATGTCAAGGCCAGGGCTCCCTGCCGAGGCTCACAGAAACCCAGCTGTAGAGGGATGTTATGGAGGAGACATTAACCAGAGAGAAGAGGACACCTTGTTTGGGCTCATGATATTTGCAAGAACATCTCAGTTGTTATAAGTCCCCCATGTTTGTTCTCAGGATTGACATGACATTTACAAATCCACCCTAATATGGACAAGGAATTGACCAAGTTCCCGGGGTCAGTCCCTATAAAGGACAGACCATAAAAGCTCTCAGCAGCAACCCTGTTGGGACCCCTCTCACTCCTGAGAGCTGTCTCTGTATCTCTGCTTTATAAACCTCTATCGCTTTGCTCACTCTGTTGTCCGGGAGATTCTTTGTGAGACAAGAACCAAGCTCTCCTGTATCATCTTCATCCTCAAGGCCAGTAATGCTGGGTCTATCCCTTCTGGTGTCTCCTCTCTCCTCCCTTCTCTTCAGTTTTTAAGTTTCATGTGATTTGCCTTGGCCCACCTAAATATACCAGAATAGTCTTCCCATTTTAAGGTTCATAATGTTAAGACCATTCGCAAAATCCCTTTCCCATGTTAAATAACATATCCACAGGTCCCAGGGACTGGGACATACACATCTTTAAAGACCATTATATTGCCTAACATATAAACTCATAGTAACAAATTACTAAGTTCACAAGGAAACAAGAAATCATGAATATGAGTTAGCAAAGGCCACAGACTACAAAATAAAGCTCATGATTACTGTATCTAAGATTGAATTTTGAGAAAAATATACATCAAAAATAAATAAAATATTTTTTAAAATATAAAATAAATATACTTAATATGTTAAGGAAATAAAAATAAGACATTGAAGAATAAGACAAAGAAATAAAAAAATTATCAATATATATATTAGGCAGATTAGAAAAATAGCCAGAGATATATATCTAGAATTTTTTAAAATAATAGGTATTAGAAACTCGATGCTTGGATTAAGCAGAATAGTCCTATTTGGAGAGAAAACTAATAACCTAGAACACAAATTGGAATAAATTCACCAAGAGAAAAAAGATGAAAAATTTGAAAACAGGTTAGAAGATATGATATGTTCAACACATGCATCACTAGAGGTCCACATGGAAGTAACAGACAGAATGAGAGAAAAGTAATATGTAAAGAGGTAATGATCAAGAGTTGTCCAGAACTGAATTTCAGAACATGTATACCAAGATTCCTTCCAGAAGAAAAGAGGAAACACACCTAATATATTGAAATAAAAATGCAGAAAAGGCTGAAAAAAGGGAGATTATCTGTAAGGAGTGAGAGTTAGCATATAGGTGGACCCTTGATTTACAGCAAGTTCAGGACAAAAGAGAAGTGATTTAAGGGTGAGTTTTTTCAATTAGATATTATCACTAAACAAATAAGCAAATAATTATGACTGTTAGTAAAAGCCACATACTACTGTAGATTCATATGAGAAGAAAGTTGATTTCATAGCAAACACTAAAATTGATTATGATAGTAATTGCAAACATGTATAAAATTCAAAATAATAAAGCTTTTAGAAAATAATATAGGAAAATAAATTTCATGACTTGGAGTATTAAAGGGTTTCTAACAAGATTATAAAAGCATTAACTAAAAAGAAGGGGTCATAAATAGAATACATTAAAATCAAGAACTTATGTTCACCAAAAGACATTATTGAGAGAATTAAAAAGAAAAGCCATATGGTGAAAGATACCGGCAACAAATAAAACTAAAAAGGCTCATATTTAGAAAATGCCTTAAAAATCACACACATTTATAAATTAATAATTAAATGAAAACAAATCCCCCAAAAAAGACCAAAAAAAAAAAAAAAAAGGAAAAACATTAAAATATGCTTGACCTTATTGACATTCAGAGAAATCCAATGTAAAACCATAAGGAATTAATATTTTACTACATTGGATTGGTTTGATCGGTTTTAAAAAGTTAAAATTTGACAATACCAAGTACTGGAGAGAATATGGAAAAATGGGACTCTCATCCTCTGCTGATACATATGTAAATTGATACAATCACTTGGGAAAACTATTTGGTATTTCCTCCTAATGTTGGAAATGCACACGTTCTACATCCAACAATTCTCTAGAGGAGCTCTTGCACGTGTACATCAGGATACCATGCAAGGAGCATAGTGCAAGTTTATTCATCATTTATTCACTTTTCTTCAGAGCAAAAAAAACAAAAAGGAGGGGATAAGTCAAATATCAATAATAATTTAATGGACAAATAAATTGTGGTGTCATAATACAATGAAATACTATCCAGCAGGAAAAGCAAATGAAAGTATATCATATTGAGCCAAAAAATCAAGTCACAGAAAATAAAGTATGAATTGTATTTATCATAATATTCAAAAGAGGGAAACCTAAACCACGATTTGCAGCATATGAAACAACTAGAAAGAATGGGGAAGACAAAGCTTAAAATTCAGGCTGCTGGGGGCATGGGGGAGGGAAACCCTGTAGGGAAGAGAATAAGTAGTCTTCAGTGTCTTGGTAATGTAGGCAGCATCTATTTCTTAAGCTAAGTTATAGATAAACACTCTTTGGTGTGTACGGTATATTTCACAATAAAATATATATATATATATATATATATATATATATATATATATATATATATATATATAAAATTTTAGTGGCTGCCTTTCTCATCACCCTAAGAATAAAATTCAGAATTCAACTTTCATGGACAAAAGCCAACACGATGAGGCCCCTGCGTCCCCTTTCACCTCATCCTGGGCTCTCCCCATTTCATCACAACTTCAGGGAAGCAGACCTTCTTTCTGCTCCTTTAACACTCTAAGTTCACTCTCACTTTTGCATTTTCTCTTCCCTCTGATCTTACAACTATTTCCTCCTAATCTTTGTAGAACTGGCTGATATTTACTATTCAGATCTCAGCTTAAATACCATCTCACCAAAGAGACTCTCCCTGAAGATCTCATAGCAGGTAAGAGGCAGAGTTACAAATCTATCTACTTTACGTGATAAAACTTCTAACAACAAAATTTATTTTGAAGTATCTTGTCACTTGATGTCCTGATATAATATAAAGATGGGAAAATTGGAGACGACGTTGCTTCAGTGGATAAAGCAGTGTCAAACAGAACTATCAGAGCCCATGATAAAATAGAGAATAAAGACATCAGAAATAACTTGTACTGCTATTTTAAAAGTTGACTACATCTCAACTTGTAGATACTTTGCTTGAGTTCATATGTTTCAGAATGATTACAGCTTGCTAATATAAACATTCTATTTATAGTACTTAATTCAGGGCCTTGCTATTCTTCTTCTGAACTTATGCCCCAATCAAAGTCAACTCCACTATCATTAACACTCCTCCACTTTCCTCACTTTAAATCCATTTTTAAAATTGACTCTAGTCATTTACATTTAACAATGGAATATACTAAGAAGGGGGAATAAAAAAGCTTGATTAATTTTGAGTTCAGATTAATTCATCAGACATAAATAGCTTGCATATTTCCTTTTGGAAATGAAAAACATGAAAAAGAATACCGCTCACTACTTCAAAGGAACACAAGCAATTATCTGCATTTCTATATTCTATCTTTAAACTGCTTATTAACTCATTTGTTACTTAAACCAATTAGTTTTGGTTGCTAAAGGTATTATTCAATATGCAGAAAAGTAGTTGCTTTGTTGTATTAGTCTCTTTTTTTCCTAATTTTTATTGAAACTCAGCTTAGCACATTTTAATATGTTCACTTTATTTCAAACATTTCCCTGCCTTCCTGCTAACATGATATATCTCAAAAGAATTTGGTTTAATTTAAGGTATTATTTCTAATTTCTGGAAATACATGATACGCTTACCAAATCTTATTCAAAAAAAATTAAAGCCAATTGCTTTTAATTGACTGAAGTTTATAAATAATACCTTTTATATTTCTGATAAATGGCTTAAATGTTATTCCAACATAATATAAGAGGTGAGTGGTATGATTTTTCTTACAATCTTTGACTCATCTTTATTATCACCAAGATGATTTTATATATGTCTTAAGTTGGTTCTATATTATCTATTAACTAAAATATTTAACTGTCATTATGTACCAAAAATAATTAAAATAATGTACCAAAGTTCTGATTCAGGTTCTATACAATGAAAAGTACAATCATAGTCATCATATATAATCCAATATCTAAATCTTCATGAAAGAAAAAATGCCCCACAGTCTAAATAGATAACACGCATTATAAAAAAGTATTATAAGAATCTCAGTATTTTCCATTCTTATTAGAATGTATTTCTGAAACTCTCAAGAATTTATTTGAGTAGAATTATCTATTATCCCTTCATGTACTATCTCTTTTTTGTGTCAACCATAAATAAAGGAAGTTCTTCTATTGCTTAGAAAAACTAAGCTATAAATTTTTAGGGTTAGGTAAATCTACAAAATCATATAGTTTAAATAAATGCTAGTTAAACATAATTCAGATCAAAATTATAATTTGCTTTAAAGCAAAGGCCATTAAATGCAACAGGATCTTCAGTATGTAATTAATGATTAATATAATCAATTATAACTGCCTCAAACTATAAAAGTTCACATAATTTCTGTGTGCTTAAATTTTCTCTAATAGAAATAAAACTTGGAAAATTCCAGAAAACCAGCTCTGCAATCATTACTTAAACTTCTTGATGCTATTTTTAATAGCACTTGGGAATTATTAGTCATCAATCTCACACTTGAAACCTTCCAGGACTAACCATGAAATCTATTAGTTGAAGCAGATATTAAAGGACAGAAGAACTACATCTAGAATTTCTTATCTGAACTGTTTTAATCCCTTCTGGGTGAGAGGAGGACAGCACAGAGGTTGGACATGTGAAGACTTCACACTTGTTGCATTGTATGGGTCCCATAAGGTGACCTAAGTCATCGTCTACCCAGACTGGCAAGAGTTAGGACCTGGATTCGCAGTTTAATCCATTTCTTCAGACAATACTTCTTTCATAGGACTATGTCTGAAGAACCCAAATATGCTTCATACAGACTTCAGCTTTTTTAGTATCTTTTCTTTGAAGTATTTCCCCATTAATTTAGCAGGTCCTGAAAGTGGCCAACAATACAAAATACAGAGTTTTGACTTACATATTTCTATTTTTGACCCCAACCAATTTCATGACTGCTCAAAATAATTCTAGTTTAGAAAATGAAACTCAATTCTCTGCTCTTCAAAAAACAAAGAGAAAAATGATACAAGTATATTTCCATGACTAATCCACTTCACATTATTTTGTAAAAAGCAAAATGAAGATTATCATTGCTTAAGAAGACAAAGGGAACATAAAATTTTTGTGGTATCTTGTCTAAAAATAAGAATTTCCTTGAAGTTTTTCACTATACCATAAAATTTTAGAGCTCACTTTTATAGATCTCCAAGACAACAGACTATTTTATTCCACTAATTTTGCTCTTCAAATATAATCATTAACAGGGATGCCTGGGTGGCTCGGTGGTTGAGCATCTGCCTTTGGCTCAGGGCGTGACCCCTGGGGCCCCAGGATGGAGTCCCACATCAGGCTCCCTGTGAGGAGCCTGCTTCTTCCCCTGTGTCTCTACCTCTCTCTGTGTGTCTCTCATGAACAAATAAATAAAATCTTTAAAATATGTATATATAATCACTAACAATTTTATTTAAAAGTTCAAATTTTACTTCAATAAATACTAGTTCCTATCAAGCGATTTATTATTATTGACAGACAAGGTTCACAGCATTTCATGCACCCCTAAATGCAGAAATCATTTCACGATCGCTAAAGCAACATGAGCCTGGTTATAATTATCCGCTTCTTCAAATTTAATTCAAAGATCAGAAGGGCACCCACCACTAGCCATGCAAGTTATTATCAGAAAATATTCTTTTTAGTTGCTCAGGAACAATAACACAAAGAGCAGAAATAAGATGTTAGTGTTTTTGTTTTTATGTTAGTTAAAATAAGGATGAGAACATAAAACACTCTGCAGAATCCTAAGAGGTCCCCCCAAGATTCCTGCCTCTAGTGTGCACACCCTATGTTATCCCCATCCCTTGAGTGTGAGTAGAACCTGTGAATATGATAGGATGTCACTGATTTTTTTTTGTTCATTTTTTTTTATTTTTTTTTTAGGATGTCATTCATTTGATGAGGCTACATAACACTCCATTTCAGAAGATGGAAGTCAGAATTTTCCTGTTGGCCTTGAGAAAAGAAGTTGCCCTGAGTCTTACAACTGCAATGAATTGAATCCTGTCAATAATTTGAATGACGTTGGAAAATGCCCCTGAGTTCCAGACAGAACCCACTCCAGCCGATGCCTTGATTTCAGCCTTGTGGGAGCTAGAGCAGAGGACCTGTGATACCGTGCTGGATTCCTGACCCACCGAAATTGTAAAATAGTGAGTGTGTGACGTCTTAAGCCACTACACGTGTGGAAATTTGTCACACAGCAATAGAAAACAAACACAAACCATAATATATTTTGTAGGTGACAACTCAGATCAAGTTGTTTACACAAAAGGTGAAAAATAAACTGACATAAACGTATAAAGTACACTGGGCATCTAGCCAACAGAAAGAGAAACCAGACTCTTCGCAATTTTTTTGCTGCACCTACAAAGTACTTCCAAAATGTACATATTTGTACATCAAGATTTGTATCTAGCACCTTCAATTTGAACACACAAAAGTGATACGATAACTATCACCATCTTGGGATTGTGTAATTATTATCCTAAATTTGATCTGTTTTCTTATCTTTACCCATATTTTGTTTATCAACAGAATTTAATGCATAATAAACTGTTATATGAATAGTGTTTACCTGAGATATGTAATATCTACATTTTTTGGATCAAACTCTTTTTTCATCCAGAGAAATACATTTTAAAGAGAAAATTCATGAGGTAGATTTTATAACCCACTTCAGAGGAAATGGTTGGAAAGAAAATTAACTTCCCTGTCATGCACATATAATTTATACTAAACAAAATATTATTTCACCTTAAATTCCTGAGTTAAAAGACAGAGGAAACATTAATGTATTCATGGAGTTACAATTCATAGACTAACATCAGCCTACATAATTTATAAGCTATGAATTATAAAGTACGTATATTTCAATTTTATCTACTACAATTTCCTTCAAAACATTTACCTTTTTCTTATATTCAGTATTTCTTCTGTCTTTTCAATATATAATAAAAAGGTTATATTTTATATTAAAGACAGATAACAGGGCCACACTATAATTTCCTTAAGATGCTGATATACAATAACTACTTGTTCTATTAAAAAGAAAACCAAGTTGACTATTTTAAAGCTACAGCTTCTACACACTTGTTCATCTTTTATCTTAATTGTACCTCACTGTTTAAACAAAATTACATAATTGTAGAAGTAAAATTATTCTCCTTATCCAGGAACCAATCCCAGAATGATCCATTCTTTATTTTGTTGTTATAAGGGTTTCAAACATACAGAAAAAAAAATGTATAAAACATAATGGAAATATAATACAGCTTTATCTATAATTGGATGCTAGATATTATATCAGCTTCAAATGTCTTTAAAAAAAAATACAACAGCACTGGAGATTTAAGATAGTGGAGTGGGAGCCTCAAAGTGAAGGATTTGTCTCATCCTTCAAAATACAACTAGATAGTTAGCAAATCCTTCTGCACACCTGAGAAATCAGGCGGAGTTCAGAGACCATAAATGCTGCGATTCTACAAGCGGGAAAGGGACGGCTGGTGGGAGACAGGAGGTGCAGAGACTGGACTCCCATGCAACACAGCTGGGGACAGGGCGGCGGAGAGGAGACTGCTTAAGGAGCCTGCCACTCAATACTGTAGGCAGCAGGGTGCAAAACTGGAACTTGGAGAAGTTGAGAAGTCTGCCACAGAGGGCTACCTACAGGCCCGGGTTAGCGGGGTGGGACCCAGGTGTGACAGGCCTGAGGATGCCCAGGGCCACAAGGAGGAGGGCTGGTGCCTGCATCTGCACAGCTCCCGGCTCAGGAGGGGGAAGCCAGTCGAGAACAGCAAGCCTCCTGCTGGTTTCTGCTGCGTTGCCAGGAACCTCAAACAGCTGCAACTACTTTCCTGAGACAGGCCCAGCAAATGGCAGGAGCTAGCAACACCCTCCCTGGGAGGAAAGGTGCGGGTGCGCACCTCGGAAGTTGCTAAAATTTTGAGTTTTCAAACTCAGTTTGAACACCTGAGATAAAAGCACTCGGACAGAGGCCAGGTGAGCAGAGTTCTGATGGAAGAAAGGAGAGTGATTGCTCGTCCGTGAGGGGCCACTGAAGAGTTGGGGGCTGTGAGTTCTCAGCTCTGGGACTACCACGTTCATCCCAGGCGTCAGCACTGACCACCTTCAGGCAGCAAAAGAGCACTGCAGGGTGGAGCCGGAGGGGCTTACCCCAGGCCCTAAGGCCTTGCACTAGGGGGGCACGTTTCCATGAGGGAAGTGCACCTGAGAATCATTGAACAGGCCCCTCCCCCAGCAGGCCAGCTGGACCAACTTGCTCACACTAAGTTTGCTGGTCAAAGAGGGCTGCAAAGCTTCAGCTCCAGGGGAAAACGCTATATAGCATTCCTTGTATTTTTATTCCTCAGTCTTTTATTGTCTCAGTTACTTTATTTTTTCCAGTTCTTTTTAACTTTTATTTTCATATAGATTTCTAAATTTTTGTCTCCTTTCATTGCATTTTATTTATATATTTTCTTCCTAATTTTGGGATCTAGTTTATTTTAAACAGACCAAAAGACACCCAGAATCTAAGGTTTTTTGTTTTTTGTTTTTTCATTCTTGTTATTGTTCTTTTTTTTTTTTTTGTCCCTTATTTCTTCTTTTCTTTTCTGGCCAAAATGAGAAGATGGAGAAATCTAACCCAAAGAAAGAATAGGAGGTAGTACTCATCAAAATGAATATAAGTAAGATGTCCAAACTAAAATTATTTAAGATTTTATCTGAGAGAAAGAGTAAGAAAGAGAGCATGAGGAGTGGGAGGAGCAGAAGGTGAGGGAGAAGCAGACTTCCTGCTGAGCAGAGAGCCTGATGTAGGGGTCGATTCCATGACCCTGAGATCATGACCTCAGCTGAAATCAAGAGATGGACACTTAACCATCTGAGCCACACAGGTGCCCCTGAACTAGAATTTAACAGAATGATTATAAAGATACCAGCTGGGCTTGAAAAAAGCATAGAAAAAAAAAAAAAAAAGAAAAAAGCATAGAAAACATGAGAGAATCCTTTACTATCTGATAAGAAAACTAAAATCTAGTCAGGCCAAAATTTAAAATGCTATAACCAAGATGAAGTTTCAAGTGGAGGCCATAAAATGAGGAGGAATGAGACAGAAGAGCAAATCAGTGATATAGAAGAAAAAATTATGGATAATAATGAAGCTGAAAAGAAGAGGGAAAGAAAACTATTAGAACATGAAGGTAGACTTAGGGAGCTCAGTGATTTCATATTACAGGAGTCCCAGGAGAACAAGAGCAGGAGGGGGGGAGGGGGGGGAGGGGGCAGGTGTATTTGAACAAATTATAGCTGAGAACTTCCCTAATCTAAGGAAGGAAACAGGCAAACAAGTCAAAGAGGCACAGAGAACTCTCTTCAAAATCTACAAAAATAGGTTGACACCATGACATATTATACTGAAAATTGCAAATTACAAGGAAAAGAAGAAAATCCTGAAAGTAGCACAAGACAAAATGTCCTTAATTCCAAAAGCAAACACATAAGGTTAGCAGCAGACCTGTCCAGAGAGACCTGGCAGGTCAGGAAGGACTGGCATGATTCAGCATATTCAGGTGCTAAATGGGAAAAATATGCAGCCAAGAGTACTTTACCCAGCAAGGTTATCATCCAGAATAGATGGAGAGATAAAGAGTTTCCAAGACAAAGAAAAACTAAAGGAATTCATGATCACTAAACCAGCCCTGCAAGAAATATTAAAGGGGAACCTATGAGCAGAAAGAGAGCCCAAAAGTAACAAGACCAGAAAGGAACAAAGACAATCTGCAGGAACAATGAATTTACAGATAATACGTTGGCCCTAAATTAATATCTTTCAATATTACTTTGAATGCAAATGAACTAAATGCTCCAATTAAAAGACACAGTGCATTAGAATGGATTAAAAAAAAAAAAAGCACCTGGGTGGCTCAGTAAACTAAGCATCTGCCTTTGGCTCAGGTCACAATCCCAGGGTCCTGGGATCCAGTCCTACATTAGAGTCTCTGCTCAGCAGTGAGTCTGCTTCTCCCTCTCCCTCTGCCTGCCACTCTTCCTCTTGGGCAAGTTCTCTCTCTCTCTCTCTCTCTCTCTGTCAAATAAATAAAATCTTTAAATTAAAAAAAGAATGAATTATAAAATAAGACCCATTGATATGCTACTTACAAGAGACTCATTTTAGACCAAAAGACACCTGCAGATTGAAAGTGAGGGGGCAAAGAACCATCTATCACACTAATGGACATCAAAAGAAAGCTGGACTAGCCATCCCTATGTCAGACAAACTAGATTTTTAACCTTTAAAGACTGTAATAATAAAAAAAATAAAAAAATAAAAAAAAATAAAGACTGTAATAAGGGATCCCTGGGTGGCGCAGTGGTTTAGCGCCTGTCTTTGGCCCAGGGTGCGATCCTGGAGACCTGGGATCGAATCCCACATCGGGCTCCCAGTGCATGGAGCCTGCTCCTCCCTCTGCCTGTGTCTCTGCCTCTCTCTCTCTCTCTCTCTCTCTCTCTGTGACTATCATAAATAAATAAAAATTTAAAAAAAATAAAGACTGTAATAAGAGATGAAGGACATTATATCATAATAAAAGGGTCTATCCAACAAGAAGATCTAATTGTAAATATTTATGCCCCTAACTTGGGAGCAGCTAAATATATAAATCAATTAATAACAAGTTCAAGGAAACTCATCGATAATAATACAATAGTAGGGTACTTTAACACCCCACTCACGACAATGGATAGATCATTTAAGCAGAAAATCAATATGAAAACAAGAGCTTTGAATGACATACTGGACCAGATGGACTTCACAGATATATTTAGAGCATTCCATCCTAAAGCAGTAGGATACATATTCTTTTTCAAGTGCACATGAAACATTGTCTGGAATAGATCACATATTAGGTCACAAATCAGGACTCAACCAGTACAAAAAGATTGAGATCATACCATGCATACTTTCAGATCACAATGATATGAAACTTGAAGTTAACCACAACAAAAAAATTGGAAGGACCACAAATACTTGGAGGGTAAAGAGAATCCTACTAAAGAGTGAATGGGTCAACTAGGAAATTAAGGAAGAGTTTTTTAAAAAACATAGAAGCAAATGAAAATGAAAACACAACAGTTCAAAACTTTTGGGATGCAACAATGGCAGCTCTAAGAGGGAAGCTTAGAGCAACACAGGCCTTCCTCAAGAAACAAGAAAGGTTTCAACCTTACACCTAAAGGAACTGGAGAAAGAACAGCCAATAAGGCCTAAATTCAGCAGGAGAAGAGAAATAATAAAGATTAGAGCAGAAATCAATGATACAGAAATTAAAAAAATAATAATAAAACAACA
The DNA here is from genome assembly GCF_011100685.1 of Canis lupus familiaris. Lineage (NCBI taxonomy): Eukaryota > Metazoa > Chordata > Mammalia > Carnivora > Canidae > Canis > Canis lupus. The sequence continues at coordinate 28,976,276 of NC_049257.1, forward strand.
GTAGAACAGATCAATGAAACCAGGAACTGGATCTTTGAAAGAATGAACACCATTGGTAACCCCCTAGCCAGGCTTTTCAAAAAGAAAAGAGAAAGGACCCAAATAAATAAAATCGTGACTGAGAGAGGAAAAAAATCACAACTAACACCACAGAAATACAAACAATTATAAGAGAATATTATGAGTAGTTATATGTTAACAAATTGAGCAATCTGGAAGATATGGACACATTCCTAGGAACATAGAAACTACCAAAACTGAAACAGGAAAAAACGAAACTTGAACAGAGCCACAACCAGTCAAGAAATTGAATCAGTCATCAAAAATCTCCCAACAAACAAGAGTCCAGGTCCAGATGGCTTCCTAGGGGAATTCTACGGAACATTTAAAGAAGTGTTATTAATACCTATTCTTCTCAACCTGTTCCAAAAAAAACAGAAATGGAAGGAAACTTCCAGACTCATTCTATGAGGCCAGCATTACCTTGATACCAAAACCAGATAAAGACTGAGCTAAAAAGAATTACAGACCAATATCCCTGATGAACATGGATGTGAAAACTCTCAACGAGAGACTAGCAAGTAGGATCCAACAGTACATTAAAAGGATTATTCAAAAAAAAATAAAAATAAAAAGATTATTCACCACCATCACATGGGATTTATTCCTGGGCTACAGGGGTGGTTGAATGTTTGCAAATCAATCAATGTGTACATGACATTAATAAAAGAAAGGACAAGAACTATATGATCCTCTCAATAGATACAGAAAAAGCATTGACAAAATACGACATCCTTTCTTGATAAAAATCCTCCTTGATGTAGGAACAGAAGGAATATATCTCAACATCATAAAGGCCATATACAAAAGACCCACAGCTAATATCATCCTCAATGGGGAAAAATTGAGAGCTTTTCCTCTAAGGTCAGGAACACGACAGGGACGTCCATTCTCACCACTGTTATTCGACATAGTCTTGGAAGCCGTTGCCTCGGCAGTCAGACAACAAGAAGAAATGTGATCCAAATCAAGAAAGAAGTCAAACTTTCACTCCTTGCAGATGACATGATACTTTATGTAGAAAACCCAAGACTCCACTAAAAAATTACTAGAACTGATACAGGAATTCAGCAAAGTCACAGGATTTAAAATCAATGCACAGCAACCTGTCACATCTCTATGCAATAACCATGAAGTAGCAGAAAGAGAATCAAAGAATTGATCCCATTTTCAATGACATCACAAACTGTAAGATACCTAAGAAAAAACTTAACCAAAGAGGTAAAATATCTATACTCTGGAAACTATAGAACACTTGTGAAATAAATTGAGAGGACGCCTGGGTGGCTTAGTGATTGAGCATCTGCCTTTGGCTCAGGTTGTGACCCTGGGGTCCTGTATTCAAGTCCCATGTCAGGCTCCCCATTGGGAGTCTGCTTCTCCCTCTGCCTATGTCTCTACCTCTCCCTGTCTCTCATGAATAAATAAATAAAACCTTTAAAAAAAGAAAGAATTTGAGGAAGACACAAATGCAAAAACATTCCATTCTCATGGATTGGAAGAACAAATATTGTTAAAATGTCTGTACTACCCAAAGCAATCTACACATTCAATGTAATCCCTATCAAAATACCCTCAGCAGTTTTCACAAAGCTGGAACAAATAATCCTAAAATGTGTAAGGAACCCGGAAAGACCTCAAGTAGCCAAAGCAATGTTGAAAAAGAAAACCAGAGCCGGGGGAATCATAATGCCTGACTTAAGCTGTACTACAGAGCTGTGATCATCAAGACAGTGTGGCACTGGCACAAAAACAGACACAGAAATCAATGGAACAGAACAGAGAACCCAGAAATGGGCCCTCAACTCTATGGTCAACTCATCTTTGACAAGGCAGGAAAGAACTATCTAGTGGAAAAAGGGCAACCTCTTCAAAAATTGGTGTTGGGAGAAATTGGGCAGCCAAGTGCAGAAGAATGAAATGGAGCCACTTTCTTACACCACACACAAAAATAAATGCAAAATGGATGAAAGACCTAAATATGAGACAGGAATCTGTTAAAATCCTGGAGGAGAACACAAGCAGCAACCTCTGATGTGGGGCATAGCAACCTCCTCCTAGACAGGTCTCCAGAGGCAAGGGAAGCAAAATACTGGGATTTCATCAAGATAAAAAGCTTCTGCACAGCAAAGGAAACAATCAACAAAACTAAAAAGCAACCTACAGATGGGAGAAAATATTCCCAAACAACGTATCAGATAAAGAGCTAATATCCAAAATCTATAAGAACTTACCAATCACAACAACCAAAAAACAAAAAATCCAGTCAAGAAATGGGCAAAAGACATGAACAGACATATTTCTCCGAAGAAGACGTATACATGGCTAACAGAGGGGCACCTGGGTGGCTCAGTAGATTAAGCATCCACTTTTGATTCAGGTCATGATCTCAAGGTCCTGGAATCAAGCCCTGTGCCGTTGTGTCAAGCTCCCTGCTCAGTGGGGAGTCTGCTTCACCCTCTCCCTCTGCTCCTCCCTCCACTTATGCACGCTCACTCTCTCTCAAATAAATAAAATATTTTTAAAAATGGCCAACAGACACATGAAAAAATGCTCAACATCCCTAAGCATCAGGGAAATATAAGCAAAACCACAATGAGATACCATCCCACACCAGTCAGAATGGATAAGATCAACAACTCAGGAAAAAAAAAAAAAAAAAAAAAAAAAACAGATGTTGGTGGGATGCAGGGAAAGGCGACACCTCTTACACTGGGTGGGAACGCAAGCTGGTGCAGCCACTGTGGAAAACAGTGTGGAGGCTCCTCAAGAAGTTAAAAACCGAGCTACTCTACCACCCAGCAATTGCACTCTGGGGTATTTACCCAAGGATACCAAAATACCCATTCAAAGGGGTAACTGCACCCCAATGTTTATAGCAGCAATGTCCACAATAGCCAAACTATGTAATGAGCCCAGATGTCCATCAATAGATGAATGCATAAAGATGTGATTATATATACATATTATATATGTGTGTGTATATATATTTATATATATATGAATATCACCAAGCCATCAAAAAGAAGGAAATGTTGCCATTTACATAGATGTGGATGAACTAGAGGGAATTATGCTAAGTGAAATAAGTCAGAGGAAGACAAATACCATATGATTTCACTTTCATGTGGAATCTAAGAAACAAAAGAGAGGAACATAGGGGAAGAGAAGGAAAATAAAATAAGAAAAAGGTAAAGGAGGCAAACTACAAGAGACTCTTAGCTCTAGGGAACAACCTGAACGCTGCTGGAGGGGAGGTGGCTGAGGGGAAGGGGTAACCGGGTGATGGGCACTTGATGAGAGGGCACTTTTCTACACTTATAGAAGTGATCCCTCACCCTCCTCAATCTATTGATATTGAAACTTTCTTGCATTTTGTTATGTTTTATCGGGTTGAGATATATTCATTTTTACATAATGCTGAACTTGATCTGCGAGTATATAGTTAGAATCTATTTCAACTCATAAGTGAGATTAGTCTACAATTTTATTTATCTGCACTATAATTACTTTGTTTTTGTGCCGAAGTAATAGCGACCTCATAAAACTACCTGAATGATTTTCTGTTCCTACACCCTGAAAAAATATATATACACCTACATTTGTGTGTATATATTCATAAAAATATTACAAATATGTTTTTCAAACTTGCAGTCAGAAGACAAATAAGTTCTGGGGTTCTAATGCCAAGCAATGTGATTTTCATTAATAACAAAATATTATATCCCTGAAAATTGCTGAGGTTAGATATTGAATATTTTTATCACAAAAAAGAGGTGATAATATGAGGTTATGGAGGCATGAGCTAATGATACAGAGGAAATCATACTGCAATATATGTGTATCAAATCTATACATTATACATCTTAAAATTACACAGTTATATGTAAATTATATCTCAATTAAAATATCACATATATAAAAAAGAAATATACTTTTCCAGGAAGCTTGATAAAATTTATCTTGAAGACCATCTAGGTGTAGTGTCTTTTGCTGAGTCAGATTTTGATTACTAATTCAATTCATTTAACTTTCATTGATTTTCTTGGATTTCTATTATTTGATCAAATATCTTCATTTATATTTACTACAAAATTATCTATTTTTTCAAGTTCTGACAGTTTTGGCATAAAATTGTTCATAGACTTCTCCTAAGACTTTTTTTTTTTTAATCTTAATATATTTCAGGTCATGTTGCCTTTTTGTGGCACAACTGTTATTTACTTGTGCTTTTTCTCTTCATTCTTTGATCATTCTTGCCTAGAATTTATACAGACTAATTTTTTCCAATAACTGTCTTTGGGTTTTTTTAACTTATTATTTCAAAAATATTTCTATGTGATTTTTTCCTACTCATATCTTCATACCTCTTTATTCTACTTTTTTGGCCATTTACCCTGTTCTTTTCTAGATTCTTGACAACGCATAGCTTTCTGCCCTTTTCAGTAAATATAACTGAGGTTCTAAATTGCTCTCTAAGCATCATTTTAACATTGCCTTGCAAACACTGACATGCAGTACTTTCATTTTCATTCAGTTATAAATATTTTCAGTTTCCCTTGCGGTGATAATTCTGAGAGTATTACTTTGGCAGTTTTAGCTATGTCCACATGGTATAGGGTGACGTCTATCATGGAAGCTGAGATACTGAGACTCATTAGGAGAGCTGTCAAGGTGCAAATGGAGACAACCTGTGAGATCCTGAAAGGGTAGATTTAATTGTCTTTAGGGCTCAAAGGGGCACCTAGAGCCAAGGCAGGTGAAGATCTTCAGTGAATCTCGCAAGCTTGCATTTCAGAATACCATAGTTCCTTTGGTTTTTTTTTCCAGAAGACTGTAGGCCATAAGAACTAATGTAGTTTCTGGCTAATAGATAAGAGTCTGCAGTATTTTTCCATGACTGGGACTGTGAAATGAGCTCCACGGTCACTAAAGAGGTAGGCAGACACTTGCCGGGTGGAAAGCATAAGGCCAAGGAAGGCTCTTTCCTGTTAAAGCGGTGGCTTTCAGACAAGAGAAACCTTGAGCTCTCCTGATTAATACGTGTATAATAACCAAAACGCTGATTATCTCACTGCGAAGGCGAGTGTATTTTTGGGGTGCCCCGGAACAGCCTCTCCTCCAGGCTTCAGTTTCCAGTCCCTACAGCAACTTTACCGTTTTGCCAGGATTATGTTGGAAGTGGGGCCAGAAGACATTCTTGGCTGCACCTTTAAAGTTTTCTCATCAGTGCAGGTTTTAAAATGTAGTCAATTTATCCCTGCCATGGTAATGAAGCTAACAGCTCTGGCTAATGCATTATGTTAATCAGCGCTCGCAGACTGGAAGAGCAGAATGCTCTCCTAAGTTACAATACGCAATTAATTTATAAGGACGTAGTCAAAGATCACCCTGGGAATAAGGACGTATTATGAACAGTGCCTCTGAAAACCTGTGAGGACTTCTTATTTATATTATAACGTACTATTATTACCCCTGACTGATGAAACCTTGGAAGAAAATCATTTTATGGATAGATATTGTACCAGTATTTATGCATAAACATGAGCATGTTTCCTTTAACTTGAAAGCCACACGATCACTGAAGTGTATTTATATTAATCTTCTTCCTTATACATAATTAAATTTAAAAGATTACTTTTCTTTTGATGGATCAGCCTTTCTTTTATCTCAAATTCGGTAATCACAACTGTTATGAATACATTACGTTTAGAAAAGGCCAAAACAAACTTAATTCCATTATCCTTCTTTATAAGGCGAGGAAGCACAATCTTTGTGTTACTCGGAGGTCATTCTAGAAAATGTATAGATAATTCAGGCACAAAAGACAGTTTTCTTATTTAGAAGTCAGCTCTACCCTCAGGAGCCAAGCACCTCCCAGGAGCTCACCTTCCAGTAACAGCGTCTTTGGAGGTTAGGATTTCAACATATGAATTTTTGGGGAGGGAGGGACATGTTCAAACCACAGGAGAAAAATAAGGTGTGAACCTTGGATGGAGGATTCTCAGAAGACACACACTTCGGAAACAATAAGTAAGTGCAAACGAAAGGGAACGCAACAAAGAAAATGCAAAGGGTAGATAAAGGGGATTGAGGGTTCAAATAATATAGAAACTGAACTTGTAGGGGGTCCAATCCATCAACATGTAATTTTCTTTCCTGCGCTGAGCACTCAGGCATAGGAGAGAGAAGTCCCACTACATAAAATATGAAGTAATTTGTAAGAAGGGCAGGGAGAGGAGGAGCCCAGGGATAAAGGCAAGAGAGGAACTGAGGTAAACTTGAAGGGTCAAGAGTCTGAAGACCTAAAAAAAATGGGGGAAATGGAGGAGGACACGTCCATACGTCAGCAATGGGCCTGCCTCTACCAAGCACTCCAGCCACATGGTATTTAGTTCTTATACTAACCCTTCCTAACACCGTGCATTTTACTGATGGACAAACTCAGGTTCAAAGAATTAAAATGAGTTCGCTGTAGATGCTTAACTACGCAGGACAGGAGATGATGATGATGAGAGAATGGGATATTCCAGTTTAAGACTTCAGAGAGCGAACCCACGAACCTGGGCAAGGCTGAACATGATTTAGTGTTGTAATCAAATAAAATCTACAGGAATAATTTGACAGATATTAATGATACTCATCATCATTGTTACACGGAAGGTAATTATCCACAGGTGATACCCAGTTTTCATTACTTTTATTGATAACGATCATTAGTATTAATTTTATACACCAAAGTCAGGCGTTTCCTTTTTTCTCTTTTTAGTTCTTTAATAGCTATACACACGCTCTCTGGCCAACAGACACCCCTGATGCTGGGGGGCCTGGAGTCACTACCATAGAGCGGGAAATCTGATTTACCTTACAGAGCTCCCTTTTATTTCCCCCAAGTTCACTTAATACTAGCAGGCACTAAACAGGGGGAAAGGCCTATTAATTGTGCGTAGGGAATGAAAAGAAAAAGAGCAAAGAGGAATCGATTGCCCTTTCTCCCACTCTCTGCTGCTGGCTTTAGGGTAGACGTTCTTCCACAGGGGACGGACGTCAGCCACAGATGGTGTTAAACGAACGCTCTTAAACCAAGACAAAGCCCCCGAATGGCTACCAAGTTCAAATCGTTCTGCTGCTTTTCCTCAAAATCAAGCAACAGAGTCCTAAGAGCGTAGGAACTAACCCACACCCCTAGGTTCTCAGCCCTTCTACTGCTAGCTGAGTGACCGGGAGAAATTCGTGAATGGGGGCTCAGAGGGGAAGCCTGAAAACAGGAAGGACAAACACCCCATTATCTCTCTCCGGTATTTAAGCATCTTATGATCAAACAAGTTAATGTCCCACAAGAGTCCAAGCCCTGAGTTAGGCTCTGCCCCCTTCTCTACTACCAGACCAGCAGATAAAGACTAATCATCACCAGTCCCTCTCCATTAGGCCATTATCAACGCTGAGGACTCTTCCATCATTCAAGGTCTTCATGTGCAGTCAGTACCCAACTTACTTTTGCTTTTTAAAGATTTATTTTTTAGACGGGGAGGGGGGAGAGAGGGAGAGAGAGAGAGAGCATCTCAAGCAGACTCCCTGCTGAGCATGGAGCCCAACGTGGGGCTCGATCCCAGGACCCGGAGATCATGACCTGAGCCGAAACCAAGAGTCAGACAATTAACCATCTCAGCCATCCAGGCGTCCCCAGTATTCACTTTTATAAATTTTACATTTTAAGCCAAAACATGCTTATTATCTGACTAATTAACATTAATACAGGATGTATTTCTCTGTTTCAAGGACAGAAAATAATAACCATGTCCTACAAAGGAAAACCTCAAAGTACAAGATGAGCTCATCCCCAACAGGATGTAATGAAGAAACTACCCACTAACCCACGCGTTACCTGGAAAGCACATGCTCTGGGTCCCGAGCCTCTTCCACCCCCAGCTGCATGTCTCCGAGCTCACCTCTCCCCCGTTGGAGAAGTTTCAGGAAAACAGTCTTTGCTGTGCATCCTCTTGTGGCTGTCGTAGATCTCACATGTCTCGGAGGCTGCTTATCACAGTGTGTTTTCTTTGCTTATTTCTGCCTCCTGAATTATTACTGCTTTCCTAGGGTCATTTTTTTCTATATGTTTATCTCAATTCTTGTGGATTAGGCTTTTCTCTATCCCTCGAGAGCCTTGGTTGACCACTCACATTTAAGAATTAAGCCCTACTTTGGGGCTACTGGGTGGTTCAGTCAGCGAAACATCGGACTCAATCTCAGCTCAGATCTTGATCTCGGGGTTGAGTTTAAGCCTGGTGTTGGACTCTGCTGGGCATGGGGCTTATTTTTAAGAAAGGTGGGAGGAAGGCCCTACTGAGACATTTCTCCAAAGATCCGTGAGTATCCAATAAGCACATGAAAAGATGCTCAACATCATTATCAAAATCATAAAGAGCTGCCATTCCACACCTGCGAGCACGGCTGTGATAAACAGTAACAAGTATTGGTGAGGATGTGGGAAAACCTGGAATCCCCATACTTGACTGGTGGAAATGCAAACTGGTGCAATCTTTCTAGAATAAAATAGCCTGACAGTTTCTTAAAATGCTCAACACATAGTTATAACCATATGACACAGCAAGTCTACCCTTAGGTTTACACCTAAGGAAACGAGATCATAGTCATGCAAACATGTGAGCGTGAATGGTCCTAACAGCATTACTCATAATTGCCAAAAAGTCGAATCAGATTAGGGCAATGGCGGTGGAAATGGAGAGAAGTGAATAAGCCTGGAAAAGTTTTTGAGAGGGGGCAGGATTAACAGCCTTGATTGCTAGGATGTGAGGTGAGGGGAAGGGGTTAAAGTAACACATATTTCTGATTTAAGCAAACAAATAGATGGTGTTTCCATTTAAAAAAAAGGAAAAAAAAATGGCACATAAAGGAATTTTTCAGGGAAGCTCAAGAGTGCAGTGCAGGATACCATAATTATTGTAAGATATGCAAGAATAGACTTCAATACGTTTATTCCCTCTATTTAGATACCGACAGTATTCTTTACTAACAAATATTATTTAGTCTAAAGAGCTTTTTCTCCTTTACTTTCCAAGCCCCTCAAAAATTTTGTTATATATTCTACATGAACTATTTTCTATTCTAATTAAATTAATAGAATTAGAATATATTTTATATATAATATTGCATTGAATAAATATTTAATATTGCAAAAAAGTTAATACTGCATTTTCTTCCATAGCAACATAAAAATACATTTTATATAATTGCCTGTGGAAGGAGAAAATGGGTAGAAGTAAAACTTAAATAGTTTCAGTTTTTTCCATCCCATAACCAAGGTTCACTTTTGTAGTTATAGGGTAAAAACCGAAATTACATGGCCATTCAATTACTGTGAAAAAATTGAATCTTTTTAAGTTTCCTATGTAGAGCTTTTGAGCCAGTGGAAAAAGACTTTTCTTCTTTACTTGTACAGAATTGAAATTCCCTTCACATTGATCTGAATTTAAATGTCATTTCTCTTTCGATCGTAGGAGCATAGGCAATGAGTGTTCTCAATTCTTTTTTTGCATCATGTAGCACATGTTTTACTTTTATAATAGTAATAAAAATACTCAAATTCATGATTTTATATATTTCTAGAGAAAAAAATGCTCTCAGGACTGAATATTGCATGCACCACTTTATTATATTTTAATTCCTGTTTAACAGCGTCACACAATACTTTCTTGAATTTCATGTAAGACCTCAAAAGGAGAACCACCATTTTCCTTGTAAAAAATTTGTAATACTTACTGTTGTGTTCATCAATGGTTTCAAATCATTTTTTGTGATTTGAAATTAAGTAAAATTAAGTAAAAATAATATAAAATTGGGATAGAACACAAAGATTTCTGAAGAACCCTAGATAATCAGAACTCTTCCCTATCCTTAGAACAAAAATAGAGCTAGGGGTGCTTAGCTGGCTCGGGAGGGAATGCGATTCTCGATCTCAGGGTCTGGAATTTGAGCCCCACATTGAGTATGGAGATTACTTAAAAAAACAAATAAACTATAAATTTTTGTAAAAATAAAGCTACCTTTTGTGTAACATGTTCTCACTTCTTACTTTGTGCTAGGAACTGTCATGCATATCATTTGATAGAACAAATGTGATTGCTCTTAACGATGCAGATGAGGATGGTGAAAAACAGATGTTGAGTAACTTAACCAGAGGCTACAGTGGTACGTGGCAAAGGCAAGACTCACAGTGCACATTATCTACCTCCGAAGTCCAGGTTCTTCTCACAGAAAAAAAAAAAAAAAAAAAAAGCATGTAATTATTTTTCAATATCTGGGGAAAGTGTGAGAGAAAAATTATAAATTATAAAATATAAATTATATAAATATAAAAATTTTATTGATATTTTATTAAAGAAGGAAAACATTGAATAGGTGAGTATGAAAAATTAACATAATATTCTTCATGGCTCTTTGTCCTCTCAGCTTTCTGAGGCAAAATTTGGACCCAGTAACTCATAATACTGATGTCATGACCGTTACGTGGTTGTTTTCTCTAAGGTGTTCAAAGCTAATGTGAAATTTTTTTTAACTGAATACATAGTCCAGTAAAAGGCATAAAGTGAAAGGGGCCAGAAATCCAATTCTAAACATAAACTTCTCCATAGATCAATACCCTGAAGATCAACAGTTTACATATAATTAAGCATTGAATTATTTTGCTTAAAAAATCCAACTAAATGGTGGTAAGTGAAATTGCACCCAACCAAAGAAGATCTCTCATTAAAAGGAAATGTTGAGAGCCGGATGGTAGTCAGGCTGGAGAAGTAGCAACGGTTACCATGGAGGCAAATTGGACCAGCTAGGAGAGACCCAAGTATCAAACTTAACACCTCAACTTGCTTCTCAGTAATTACTTCATACCAACATCCCGTTGCTTTAAAGGCATCCTGTGCCCGTTTGTTATAAGAGTAGGCTGACATATCATTAGGCTTCAGGTTTTCACAGCTCTTACACAGAAAAAGTTCTGTGTAAGTTTTTAGTGCGATTTTCCTTGTTAATCTTTGTAATGTGTTTGCATTGACCTTGGCAGTCATAACTACAGACTGCCGACTTTTTAAAATATAACATTTCTGACATTTTATCAAAATTAATGAAGAACATCCTGGTTTCTAACCCCGTGTGTTCATAAGAAAAAGAAAAATGGTCTGGGTCCAAAATGTAAAGTAAACATGACCATTTTTAGCAAAAAAAAAAAAAAATTATGCTTTCACAATAATATTTTTTTAAATCCATTCAATGAAATATGCAATGATTAGAAACCAACAAAAAAGTTGCTTTTATTCCTCACTCATTGGTTCCCAATACGAACAAGGGATTCACTCTAGTATCTTCTGTACATATTTTAAATGAGATCACAAATTGAAGAAACGTGTCACGGGCCTACTGTGTTAGGGTAGGCATTACAGCCACAGTACATCTATCATCATCTACATATTTTCCCAACTTTTTAAGCTACATGTGCATAACTTTGACAGTAAAGTTGAGAAGATTTATTTAATTTCTCCACTCCTTAGCAATCACTAGCAATGGCCAGAAGATGTCCAATACATCACAAATATGAAAATGGTGCAGGGCATACAGATTTCAAAATTACAAGTAAAACTACTTTTATCTCCTACAGTTCACCTTGTTAAGTAAAACCTACCCTTGTTTTAACATCTATTCTTCACATAACTAAACTGGCCTAATTTATCGAATACCTCATTATATTGCACCACTTTTTATTCGGTCATTCCAAGTAGAAGAAGTTGTAGCTATAAAAAAAATAATATGCAGCAGCAACACCTTTGTTACCTTAAGTATTTACATATATTTCCTCGTAGAAATGTTCATTTCTCATCAGAAATGCAAAATTAATTTTCTTGTCTTCTCACTATTCCAGTCATGTGACATCCATAATTAACTTCTCATAAGACGTCATCTTGGTGATGACAAGATGTCGTTAGACATAGAGGCTTTGGTAGTGATGGCAATCAGTGTAACGCACTGCAATGTGCTCAACTGCTTTATCGTCTCTGCCAGGAAAAAGTACCACTATGTACCCAACACATTAGACCAAATGAATCTCGATTTGCCCCTTCTGTCTCATTTTCTCAACTAGTCTCTAAACTCCCTTTCCTAAACAGGTCTGAATCCCTCCCTTCTTCAATACCCACACTGCCATTGCTTAAATTCAGGTTTACAGGACTTTTCACTTGGACTACTAAGTCCCTCAACTGGTCTCCTGCCCTGCTACCTCGGTCATCCCCCCTCCTCTCTATTCTCCACATCCCTGATGAAGGATCCTCTCTAAAACTCAAACGAAGAAAAGAAAAAAAAAGAAAAGAAAAGAAAGAAAAAGAAAAGAAAGAAGAAAAGAAAATAAAAGAAAGAAAAGAAAAAAAAAGAAAAGAAAAGAAAAGAAAGAAAAGAAAAAAATAACAAAAAAAGAAAAAGAATAAAAAAGAATAAAGCAAGGAAGAAAGAACATAGAAGAACGAGAAGAAAGAAAGACAATGAAGAAAAAAAAAAGAACAACCATACACGAACAGCAACCCCCCTACAGAAAAAGAACGCTAACGAACTAACCGATCCCTCATACCATGCCCTCAGCCCCGAAGACTCCAAGCCGAAATAAAGAAAGAAAGAAAGAAAGAAAGAAAGAAAGAAAGAATCTCAAAACTATTCTTATCTGTCCCCTTATAAGATCTCCCAATGGGTCTCCATTTGTTTTCAGGCTAAGCTCTAAACTTTCAGCAATTTTTCCTGGTTTCCATGTTGTGGTCCTTGCTTGCCTATCCCATCTCCCATTCTATCGTCTCATAAAACCTAATAATATAGCACCACCTGAAATGCCACAGGAACAGTGTTCTCTGATGCCCTCATTTGCCTGGAAGACTTGGTCCCCACTCACACTACCTCCCTGGCCTTCCCCTTTGCCTTCCTCTCAGGCTCCGGGAGTAAAGAGCATCTCCTTCACACTCTGCACCTGCCGTATTTATACTACCACCACACTGCCGGTGTGCTTGTCTCCTCCTGCCCAACCTGGGAGCTCCAAAAGGATGAAATGGTTTTTAATTTTTACGTAACACTCATGTGGATACTGTTTCTATACCAACCTGGATCTTTTTATTTTATCATATAGTTTATCTCATGGCTGCCATAAATACAGAATAACATTCCAGGGATGCTACTTCTTCATTTTTAGCATACAAAAATATGATGACAAGCATAGATTTAACTGGATATGGGTCTGAGAAAGAAAATAAAATCATATGCGCTGGTACGTTATCGTAAATAAAAATAACAACTTTCTCAGGCCTTAAAGGATATAGACATTTAGGTATTTCTTACTGTTAGAAGTCTTCTGGCTGTAGGCCAGAACTTGGGCAGTCTCCTCTCTCAATTTCTACTAAAAATATTCAATTTTCTTTGTACTATAATTGCCAATTAAGATTATCTGGGAAAAAAAAAGACATTAACTTGCTTCCTTTTGCACTCCCAATTAGATTAAGGGAACTCAATTCTCAATTGCATTTTCCTCCTTCTTTTCAGCGATAACAAAGAAACACAAGGCTATAGTGGTGGTGACAGAAACCTCAATCAGAGTGACTGCAATTGCTCTAATTTTGAAAGAAATGCTAGAGTCTTAATTTATGTGTCTCATTCTCAACTCTCTCACCTTCCAGCGGGTCACATCAATATTAAATGTGTAACTTAACTGAGCTCTGTGAGCGTTTGACCACATGAATCGTATTATGTAACACAAACATACACTCCCACACATGCACGTTCACCCCAACGCCCTTTCCTGGTGTTGCTTATGAGTTTAGAGATACAAGATGATAATGAGTATAATATGGAAGCTTCTGAAATGAAACATGTCCCCCCGGGTAATATGTGGGTCACCATATGGATCTCTTCAGCTTTGATCCAATCAGAGCAGGAGCCAAGGAGACTAGAACCCAGAACTCGGTTGCGTCTAATCTTAAGTAGCCTCTTCCTTTTAGCTCATATGCCACATTATCATTCTCTGCAGGTGTCATAACATGAAAAAGTTTGGGAAGTGCGATAAGGAGATTTAACATATCTAACAACAAATCTCTAGTGTAAACATCATTTTCCTCATCTTGACTTGCTCTTCTTAGTCTTGGATTCTCTATCTCACTGGCTTGTTATCGTCACCCACCCAGTCATCTAGGTTGGAGATGTCAGTCGTACATGACCCTTGCCTCTTTCTCACGATCTCCCTAATCATTATCAAATTTAACTTCTAAATATTTCCCCAATACCATGGTCCAATTCATCACCAATGCTTAAATGGATATGGTCTCCTGGTCTTCGGTTTTGTCAGCTTCAAAATTATCCTCCGCGGAGCCCCCTTTTCAAAACAAATCTGATGAAAGCACTCTACAGCCTAACCTGACACAATGGTTTCCCGTCATCAATAGAATGAAGTCCGTGTGTCTCAAAACTGGGTCACAAAGCACACTGCGACACGGCAATGCCTGCTTCCTGAGTTCCATAGTTAGCTACATCCAGTGGAAATTCCAGAAGTATCACACTGCTTATATTTTACGAGATATAACCAATTCCTGTTTTCACTCCTTATGCAGCGAAGCGGTATAAATAGGCCTGGGGGAGAAGGGGATGTAGGTAGAACCTGGTTTGTAACATTTGCTCATTCCTAAACAGCAAATACTCCTGTTACGGCCTACGCCAAGCTACCGGCATGGAGTCACTGAAGATGGACCTAGGAAGACATTCCCAGCAGCACATAATTACGTAGCGGTCCCACCACACAGACACAACAGACATAAGTAACCTTAACAAAGCATAGATAATAGTGAATGTGGTGAAATAATTAGAAAGTGATGAGTTTTCTGTTTATTACTGATGCTTTTAATGTGATCTGTTTAATTGCAAATTCATATAAATCTAATTTTAATAATGGCTGCGTTTAACAAGCAGCACACAAAATTCCTGAAGATTTAGCTGCCAACTTTGGCAAGCCAGTATGAGCGAGCTCCAGCATACCACCGCTTTTATATGGCTTTGTTCAAGGTGTTCCTGCGCCTGGAATGCCATTTTATTCCGTTATCCAGACTCTTTCCTGCCTCTCTGAGGGCCCCTCATCTTGTAAGGCAGGTTATTCCAGAGCGTGATCATGAACCGCCTGCATCGAATCCCCTGTAGTGGTTGCTAAAAATGCTGCTTCTGGGGTTCACCTCCCAGGCCTGCTGAATCTGAAATTTCCTGGAAACCTAGGAATCTGTAGTCCAACAAGCGAGCTTCTGGAGTACTCTCCAAACTCCAGAGCTTGAGAACTCTTTGAGTAAGCTATTTTTCTGCTAAGGTGTCCTATCACCCAGGAAATCTTCCCTGAGTGATTCGCTCCCAGGAGGGCAGGATGGGGAAAGAATCAGCCAAGTCGCAGCGGCTTGAAACAGCACAGCAGAGAGAACTGTCACTGTGCACTGCGAAGCACAGGCCTAGACCAGTCACCATGGGCTCTACCGTGGAAGGCTTCCCAGTCCACACTGGGGACGTTGGACTTCACTGTAACAGCAGCGAAAAATGATTGAAGAGTCTGAGGCCAAAGAGTGACAACCAGTATTAAAAAAAAAAAAAAAAAAAAAAAAAACTACTCAACCTTCCCCTTCCTTGGGTAAACTTTAAGAACTTGAACAAAATAAACCATTCTAAATAAAACGACACGGCCTTTTTTCTCGGAATAATTAATATCTTGTATGTCTTACCAACATGGAACATGATCTCCTGCATTAAAAACAAAAAGAAACAAAAGAAGAAAAACGCAAGTTCGAGTTCTTTTATTCCTGGGTAATGACCTTCCTTTGAGCAGTGATTCTGGTCCTGTTAGATCTTCTCCATGGGATTCCTTTACCCTGATCAGTACCACCAACCCCAATGTTACTCCTCACTCTGCTCACTCCTTATAAAGTTTTTATAGCTTTGACCCATCAACAACCTCAAAAAAAAAAGAAGAAAAAAAAAAAAAATCTTTGATAGACATTCTTATCCTTCCACTGCTACCATTTAAACTTTCCAAAAAAGGTTTAATAAAAATGCTAAGTGAAAAACTAAAAAAGAGGCAATGAATCACCAAAAGCATAAAATAATCTCAGCTTACGAAATGATATATCCTAAAACTCTCTTAAACGTGGAAACAATGGATATAAATTTACTCCAAGATTCCAAAACCAAATAACTTCACAAGAATTATTACATTCACACTTAACAATAAGTAGAGAATTACAGAGTCAAATTGTGATGTGCTTTGTGGCAGCCAGCTAACTTCACTTACCAGATCATTTACTTGTTGCAGCTCACGTGTTTTGCAGCAACTTAAATTCAAATCTGTGCCTCAGCAACACTGTAAGTGATCACCTCGCGGGCATATGTGGAAAAGTTGCAAATGGAGGAACCTTAAAATATGGAAATGCACGAATATCTATTAACATTTTTCTTAAGGAACACATATTTCTTTCCAATACATTATATAAATGCAAATATTATTTTCATTCTGACTCCCTGAACATTGTAGGATCATGGCAAACATTAGCACCTGGAAACATCTAGTCCCTCGTTCACTAAATCTTTCTCTGATCCCTGAAGAGTGATTTATACAGAGTCGACCTTCAATAAATAATCCGTGAATGAATGAAAGAACGAATTTAAAAATTCTAAACATGATTCGGTTTGAAAGTAATATGTCCATCCAAATTTTCCAATTTCATGAATAAATGTGAAGCTTTAAGAATCTTGCTGTGCAATTTGGGCACAGTTAGAATAGAGACATAGGCAAATAAATGTTCTCACAATTAATTACTTATTCAAACTACTTACTCAAACTCATTGATTTGCAATCACTAAAAAAATTCAGATATGCCTCTAATTCCTTTTTATTGTGTTTTAAATAAACAGATTTTGTGAGGTTTTAAAAATAATTTCTGATAAAATGTCAAGGTGGTCTCAATAATTCACAAAGGATACCTTTAACCAAGGAAGCACTTATCTGGGACTTTTAGCTGCTAAATGGTTAAATACATTACCTTTGGTCCTGTAAGTTTAAAGTTGGAGAAAATAGTTTAAAAGAAAGTTGCACAGATTATAAGGGTGAACACAAATCTAAAATATCTCCGTGTAAAAGTTCCCCCTTTGTGAAGGAGAACGCAGAACTGTGTCGCCAGCTCGAACCCAAGACCTGACCTTGACTCCTCATCTGCTTTGCCCTCACTAATGCTGGTCTTCGTTTTTCCTTCAGCTCTTCTTCCAGCTCACCTCTTCACTCATGCAGTGACACCTGAAACCAGCCCTCAGGTGATGGGGACTTTCCTGATGAGACCTCCCCCTGGCCCAGACCTCCCAGGCGGTGGAGCTACACCCCAGACTCCCAACTGCGCAGACGGACCATGGAGTAACCTCTGGAAGACCTACAGTTACGTTTACCTCATTATCATAGCAAACTCCCCACCCAGGGAGGAACCTCAGCCTCATTTACATAACATACAATGTATGTAAAGGCACTGCCCCTTAATGGGTGGGCGACTTCATGCCCCCTCTACATACAACAAGGAGGCCTCCCTATCTAAATATGCATCCCAACCCTACACAAAAGATACCCATCCACCCCCTCTCAGAGAGTTAGAGCTTTGGAAGCCTTCCCAGGATCTCCTTATCTGCTGCAAGTAAAGTTGTCTGTGCAACAACTCACCTGGTGCAGTTCTGTGACGTGCAAACTCATGTGGGTTGGGTCACACTTCCCCACCCCTCCCTTACCGTTAGCATTCCTTCTAAAAGATCTGAAATTATAAACGCTTTCTCGGGACGCCTGGGTGGCTCAGCAGTTAAGCATCTGCCTTCAGCTCAGGGCATGATCCCAGGATCTGGGATCGAGTCCCACGTCGGGCTCCCTGCACGGAGCCTACTTCTCCCTCTGCCTCTCTCTGTGTCTCTCATGAATAAATAAATAAAATCTTTAGAAAATAAATAAATAAACGCTTTCTCCGTCTTTCGAGATTTAAATATATGTAAATCTTCTTAAAAGTTAAATGATCCTCCAAAAAATGTTAAATGAGCTCTTTGGCAGCTTTGTACTCTGGGAAGGTCTTTCTGGGAGGGGTTGGGGGTGGAGGCCTGAACTGTCCCCTTAACCTGTGAACTCATCAGGGAGGACGAAGCCCCAGCTCCCTGTCTCTGTCAGAGTTGAGCCTAGGTGCCTGGGCTCCAAGTTGTAACCTCCTGGTTGTCAAGAAGATAAATGCAGTTTTATTCTTCCTTGGATAAAGACAATTAACATGTGTGTAATGGATTGTATCTGCCTGGCTACATAAAAAAGGAGTATTTCCTTTTGTCTTTGCAATCTCTTTAGCATATTGCCTGTGATGCACACCACAGTTGGGTTTAATGACTATAAATATTAAAATTGTTTCATTCTTTGCTACCTACACCTTGTGGAAAAGATTCACGGGGTTGGCAGGAGATTTTATTTTTAATTATATTTTCCCAACAGGACTCAGATATACTGATAATTTTAAAAATTCATTTTTGTCATAAACTCGGAGTTGAGGGAAATAAAAAGCTATGTTAAGACAAGAAAAATGAGCAAAACAAAAAAAATCAAGACTAAATCATTGAAATGTCTCTTGTCTATTAAAAGTGGGGTAAATGCCATGTACTCGTCCTGGCAAGAACAAAAATTATAGAACTAATGTGCTGTAGAATGGATGTTGGGAAGCAGAAGTTTGAAAAGCCCAGAGAATTCAGAATTTTTGGTCTTAGCTAAATCCATCTGTATAGGTTAATAAAAGGAAATTCAATACTTCTCACATCAAAGCCACCTATTTATTTGAATGACAACTACAAAGGAATTAAACCATGTATTAATAAAAATATTTAGTTGATAAAAATTGAAGCAAACACTCTCAAAAAAGCAGTAAGCCAAAGGAAATACCCTCATCGATTAATATATTGAAACTTAGCTGCCCACGTAGTCTCTAAACTTTTCAAAACTAAGAAAGCTCACGTAAAGTCATCCTCCACTATCGGTACCATCAACGACGGCCACGTGATTGCATTTTACATCATCGAGCGCATGAAGGAAAGTTACTGAAGATCAAAACACGTGCATACGCTTCTTCAATACCAAAGTATTGTCTGCATAATTAGGAGCTTCAGATTTATAAGCAAAAGATTCTGATCAAATAAACAGAGCACAAGAGTCTCAACAATCCCTCGGCCTAAGAAACAGTCTTCTTCCTGAGGCTAGGCCCTGGCCCCTCTTTTCTTAGACCATTTTCTTTAGAAAATTTGTAGTTGTAAATTATTGCTCTGCTCCTTTGAGACGTAAATCTTTCTAACGGCCTCTCATCAGTTTTGCTGCCCAAGAAACCCTTCTCAAAGACCTGGGAACCAACCCTTTTGAAATGTAATCATCAAGAGAAGCCCGTCTCTGGCAGTTTCTAGGAGGGTAGGAGCCTAACTTCTGAGTAGGTACCAATTACAAACACAGATGGCCTAATCATGGAGAAAAACAAAACAAAACAAAACATTTGCAAACTCAGGAAGTAACTGAAAGTGTTCGGCGCATCCCACTGACCAACCTCCCCTACAAACACCTCAAGTACTTTTCCCCTTGCCCACCCAGTGCTTACAACTCATCCAGCTCTCCGCTTCTGCTATCATTCCCCTACTGCAATAGTCTTAAATAATGTCTTTGTCTATTATTCAGCTTGGTCCAATGCAATTTTTGCCTTGATAAACCTATCCTAAGAATTCTTAAAATCTCTACCAAAAAAAGGAAGTTTGAAGAGGCTAAGAACTTTTTAGTCATTCATTTTTTTATGTTTCAGAAAGGATTTTGTTGATTGTAGAGAGAGAGCATAGATGCATATTCCAAGATTATAATATTTATGTGTATATACATATATTTATATATAAATAAAATATTTTTTTGTCAATATATTGAAAGAGACCAAAATATGCCACCCCAAAATATGCCTCTTTGTTGTAAGGACTATTTTGAACTGAAGGCAATTGAAGAAGAGCATCTGCAGGAAAAGCTCTAAGAACTGCATAAATTTCCCTTCTTGTATAGGAAATTTACATTATAAAGGAAATTTCCATTTGTAAAAGTGTCTCTCCAGCACCAAGAAGGACAACTCGTAATTTAATTTAATTTAAACTTTTAATTTAAATCTCAATTTAAGAGCATCATTTTTATCTTGTTAAAATCATTTAGCTAATTATGTACTTAATAATGTTTAGTGAGACAGAGCACAGGAATATAGACGGAACACATTTAGCCAGAGGGAAATGTTGAGTGAGCTCTGCTCTCTTGCTACAGATACCACGTAGGAGTATATTGAGCAGACTCTGCTGCTAATGCAGGAGTTTTTTTATTATTTTATTTTATTTTATTTTATTTTATTTTATTTTATTTTATTTTATTTTATTTTATTATTTTATTTTATTTTATTTTATTTTTTTAGATAATTCAGGAGTTTTATTAATACCTCTGTTTTTCTAGGAGAAGACACAAACCAACAATGTGACTTTCATATCATTTAACCCATGTAATAAAGAGTAAGATGCCATGTTTCCTATTTTGCTAGTTTTTTGATGTGTAAACATTTGTCTGTTTGCCTATTGGCTTGTTCTTCTGTTAGGCACTGAGCAGTAGGTTGTTATATTTGATGAGGAAAAACTGAGAAACGCTAGAGAAGATTATTTGATATTTTATTTCATATTTTAATACATCAACAAAGAAAAATGAGCAAACCCCCCCCCCCCAAGGAGAGCTTTTATTAAAATATCCTCACTTTTCCTATGAAAAGGATCCAAGGGAAAGAGAGAAAAAGCTTGCAAAGATGTTTCAATTTCTCTTTTTAGTTCTTTCTTTGATACTTGAGGCACTAAATCATTTTTCCCTTGTGAATAAAACAATATTCTAAATCCTTTGTTCCCATAGATTAAGTGAGATAAGTGAAAGTCCTCTCCTTTTTTCTTCCAGTGTAGTCAAAAGCAGAAGACTTTCATTCCAAAATCTGATTAGAGCTTAAGCTTCTTCTTGAAGAAACTCTGGTAAGTCTTCCATGTCATCTCTTAAAAGCCTAACTTGTGAATTCCTAGAGTAGATGGAAGGTTGATATCGAAGCCCAAATGACAACAGCAGATTCATAATCACTTAGTGTATGAGTAACGGTAAAAACAGAATCAAATTTAAGAACCTTTGAACCTTACTGTCCGGTATTTTACATGTCGTATACAATCCTCTAATCCATCACAGACCTCGTTTCATTGACGGATCACATACTTAGTTTAATTGGCAAAAATGTAAGAAAAAGACAAAGGCATCAATGGCTTCTAGGTTTTTCTTGGTCTTGAAAGAGTTTTTTTCAATCACTTAGGGCTCCCCAATTAAAACGTGATTAGAGGCTGCCATTAGAAAGGCTAGAAAATATTTCCGTTTTGGTAATGATGGCCACTGCAGGCCCCGAGGCTCCCACCCTGAGCACTGACACTCACACCTTCAGGTCCCAATGAGCTTGAGATTCCCCTTCACCCCTATATGGCTGCACCTCAATTCCAAATTATGTGGACTGAGTCAAGAGACACAGCTTTTGTTCTTTTTCTGAGATACTTCCTAATAATAAGCAACTGACTAAAAAACATTCATAGAATCTCCTTCCTCACACTCCCCATTGCCTCCTCTTCTTTTTGTGTGTCATGCTTGACTTAGTAGTTGGCTTTCTGCCACCCTGTTGACACTACTGCCTACTCAGGAATCCCTCTGGCCTCCAGCTCCTCATCCCAACGGAAGGACTCCCTCCTGGTTCTTACACACCAACACCACATTGGCTCCTGGGTT
Organism: Canis lupus familiaris; assembly: GCF_011100685.1. Taxonomy (NCBI): domain Eukaryota; kingdom Metazoa; phylum Chordata; class Mammalia; order Carnivora; family Canidae; genus Canis; species Canis lupus. The sequence continues at coordinate 28,998,252 of NC_049257.1, forward strand.
GCTGGATTATACCTCTTCTTAAAATGCCTCCTAAGATCTACCTTAAAGTCTTTGCCTCCCTTTCCACGTTCTAAATTCTCTTTTCAGCTTTTCCCTGACCTTGAGTATCCTTTCTACTTTGAGGGTTCCCCCAAATACCCTCTACAACCATAGTGCAAGACCTAGATCTCCTTTCCTCAAATTAGGTCACACTGCCTGCACTTTAGATAACATTCAGCTGGGTTTATAAATTATGAAAATGTCTCAAGTTTGGCCGTGCAAATTCTATTTCCCATAGTTTGTCCACTTCTATTTTCCATAGTTTCTTTCTTAAAGACAAGTTTGTTTGTTTGTTTTTAACTTCAACTTGACCTTCCATTTTTAATTTTGGTCTTCCATACTGTAAGAATTTTCTTTAAAGACAGTATTTTCTGAAGACTCCCATATAACCAATGTTTTCCCAAAAGTCTGAGCAAATAAAGCTTTCAGATTCAGAATGTTCCAAGCAACGACTCCTAAATATTCCTTCCTGAAAATAAAAGGGAGAGGGGGCCTGGGTGGCTCAGTCAGTTAAGTGTCCAACTCTTGATTTCAGTTTGGGTTATGATCTCAGAATTGTGAGATTCAGCCCTGTGTCACACTCCATGCCAGACATGAAATCTGCATAAGATTCTCTCTTCCTCTCCTTCTCCCTCTGACTCTCCTCTGCCCTCTCTCAGAAAAAAGAAAAATATGTATATTTTTTTCCTGAATCAGTATTTTTTCTATATCTTGAGCTAAGTTGGTTTCTTTTTTAATTGCCCACGAAACAAAATATTTCATCATATTTTATAGAAGGATTTTACCCTCCAATACATGCCCATGATGAAGATTTACTTAAAGTCCATTAGAGATCTAAAGATTCCCAAACAAAAAAATAAAAGAACAGGGGAAGCCCTGGACACCCAGCACTCAAGCCTTGCAAATAATGATGAGTTGATATCTTTTCATATGTACATAGGTACCCATACATTTTATTATATCCCCAAACTCTAGTTTCTCTCAAACACTCAGTACCAAAAAGCAGAACAAGTAAGTCCAAGTAGATTGCTGAGAGACTAGAGACCATCAGTACAGGTGATCCTGCCAGTGCTTCCTCCTGAACCCTAAAACCAGTGAAGAAAGACGTTAGAAGGCCTAGGAAATGAGGTCCTGGTGCCAATCTCAAACTCAGGAAACATAGACAAAGGGAAAAAACCTGAAGCCAGTATTCTAGAATGGCATAAACTAATAGTAATAAAAATAGTAATAGTAATAATAATAATAAAGAAAATGATATAGCAAGTGGGTGAATAGGGAAAAAAATTCCCAGTGCCACAAAAATGTTTTTTTGCTACCTGAGATGAATGGAGAAGTAACAAAGAACATGGTATCTTCAGACTTCTCCTGAGGCCTACAAATTCTAACAGTGAATGAAAAATTCTTCATTCCAAACATTTAACATATCATAAACTTTACAGTCTCAAATTAAAATATGTGAATCTATGCTATATTTTTCCAGCTAATAAGTTTATTGTGGATCTGATTGAAGTTGTTCAATATTTTAGTACTTCATGAATTATTAAAACTAAATATACTTGTACATGATTGCCTAAAACTAAATCATTACAAAGTCTATGCCCTAAAAAGAATCCTATGCCTGCAAGAGATAGATTAAAAGTGATTAATGACTCTCTTAGTTGAGTATTATCATTTACTATAATTGAATTACTTTAAGAATTTGGCTCAGTAATGTACTATTATTAACTATATACAGAACAGTACAAGTAAAACGTGCCACGAAAACAATGTCTTTCACCTCCAAAAAATTCAGTTTAATTACTTAGCCAACCCAATTTATGATCAACAATGCAGAACAGCCTCTCGGTGTAGGATTCAAATATATGCCATATGTACTGCATTTGGAACACTTCCAGAGCATTTCCTCAATCCATTGTATATTATGACATACCAAACGTCTCCTGTTGCTATAATTTGAATTTTGGAGGCTATTTATATCTGTTATAATTTTTCTCAAAATGACCTAGTTTCATGATTTGCAAAGTACTATGGCTTTATCATTGTTTATTTGGATGGGAAGAGAAAGAAACTGTAACCCTGATTTTTAATTTTATATAACTTTTTTTTGATATTCTAAAGAAAATTACTTATCCTATAAATTATAGAGTATATAATAATATAATTGGACTGAATTATCTTAAGATAACACTGTTCATTAAGCAAGTCTGTGATTTGCAAAGTTGATATACTGAATTGCACTAATTAAACATGTTCTTCAGATACGTTTTTTTCTCCCAAATCTGACATATTTTTATCTGCCATTCTGTTTTATTTGCAACATTCATTTTCTAACAACTTTATAATTTTACATATGGTAAAATTCACCCATTTCACATTTATAATTCAATGATCTTAGTAATTTCACCAAGTGGTGTAACCATCATCAAAAATCAGTTTTAGTACATTTTCATCCCACCAACAAGATCTCTTATGTCCATGAAGTTCATCGCTTTTCCCACTCCCAGACCCAGGAAACCACTAATTTACTTTCTGTCTTATGAACTTGTCTTTCCTAGTCATTTAAGGTAATAATATAAACTGGATTTTAAGTAGTATCAGACCATCTACTGGGGAGAAGGAAGTTAAAGGAACTAGACTGTGATTCATTTCCCTCCTCATTTGGTAGGAGAGTAGAGATTCTCCTGGGGAAAGGAAGAAGGCATGTGTGCCCGTTTAATGATCTTGTAAAATCTTGGTAATTAGACTGCCTACGAAATAGAATAATCATATTTGATGGAAGGTTAGTCTTTATCTATGGAATATTCTGAGAAGGATGTATATGATTTGGGATTATTTATGGTAATCACACAAAGAATCTTTAGATTTATAGGGGGAAATGTCACATAGGCAAGGTGACCATCAGGGTATAAAATGGCTATATTTTATAACCTAAAGGCTATATTCTTCCCACAAAGCCTTCAGCCAAAGACCACGGCAAGGGTATTAGGTTCTAGCCATTTCTTCCCACATCAGTGTCCCAATGGGCAAACTTAGCTCCAAAGTTCTCCTTTGAGTTTACTATGATCTCTATTACTGGCTAAGGCTTTCCCCACCATCTTCTGCTTCCTTCCCTCACTCCTTCCATAGACTTACATCATGGCTTGAAAGCTTTCCTTGCCTAAGCAATGCATCTTTCCCTTTTAATCTTCCACAGGTGTTACCTCTCCATAAAGCTTGTTCTGGACTGAACTGTGACTTGTATCCCCTCAAAATTCAGAAGTTGAAGACCTAATCCCAAATGTGACTGTCTTTGGAAATAAGGAGGACCTTTAAGGAAGTAATCAGAGTTAACTAAGTTCATAAGGATGGGACCCTAATCCAATAGGACTTTTATAAGAGGGAGAGATAGCTGGGTGTGTGTGTCCAAAGAAAAGGCCGTGTGAAGAGGGCACAGTGAAAAGACAACAGCCAACAAGTAAAGGAGAGGCCTCAGAAGAAAACAAACATGCTGGCACCTTGATCGTGGATTTCTGACCTCCAGAACTGGAGAAACTAAATTTCTGTTTAAGCCACCTAGCCTGTGGTATTTTCTTATGGCAAACCCAAGTAAAAAAATAAATAAATAAACAATTTTTGCAATCCTCACTCTCTCATCATTGCCTCCCAGAGAACCTAAAAGTTACATTCTCTAAAAGTAGAGTGTAACACCTTAATCTCACTAAAGGATTGATTCCCTAGTTCATGAGATCAGGCTAAAGCAGATTCCTTTGTATCACAATAAGGAAGGTTTTGCAGAAACACACCTACTTTTGAAGTCTGGTTACAATACAAACTACCCTAATGCTGCTTCCTATCCTCGTGAAATCCAATGGGAATGGAATCCTAGCCAAAGAAAAGAGATAATGTCCACACAAACACTTGTATAAGACTTTTCATTATAACTTCACTGATAAGAGCCAAAGACTGGTAACAGCCCGAGTGTTCATATAAAAGAGAATTAATAAGCACACTGTGGTGCATCCACGGAAGGGACACTACTCAGAAATAGAAAGGAACAAATTACCGACAGCCACAACAGCATAGACGAGTCTCAAAAACATGATGCTAAGTGAGAGAGACTTATCCAGAAAAATCTATAACTCTGCCTACATGAAGGTCTAGGAGAGGCAAAGCTAATTCATAACAAATTTGATCATACTTTGATCATAATCATAATGATTGCCTCTTGGAAGGGAGGAGGACAGAGATTGACTGGAAATAGACTCATGGAAATTTTCTGGAGTGGTACTAATGCTCTACACCTTGACAGAGATTTGGTTTATATAGGGCCATGCATTTTGTGAAACTCTAAAACCATAACAAGTTCTATGCATTTTATCAGATGTACATTTTGTCTCTAAAGGAAAAAAAAAACATAAAAAATTGAACTATAGTTAATGATATGCATGCTAAAGTATTTGGAGACATGTACTGATGTCTGCAGCATCCTTAAAATGGATCCAAAAAGATGGATTGGTGATAGAGGGATGAATGTCATATAGGATAACGCAGTAGAGTAAAAAAATAATAGTAGAAACTAGTTGCTGTGTTAATGCTAAAATTCTTTTCAATTTTGCTGGATGTTTGAAATTTCACATGGAATACTGTTGGAAAAATATGTGTATATGTGTAAAGGCCAACTACATATTTTTCAAACACAGTATTCACACCTAATTTAAACTGCTGCATTACAACCAGCTGCATCTGCCAGCTTTATCTCTAGCAACTTCTTATCCAAATTAATCAAAACTAATAGTTGATCAATTAATCTGTATGTCAGTTAAAAGAGAAAATAACATATATTGATGCATGCATATCTTAGGCATTTTTATTTTTAATTCTAAACATATAGATATATAAATATATAACTTTTTTTCAATTTAAAAAATTTTTCGTTTCTTTATTTATTTGAAAGAGAGAGAAAGCACATGCACCTGCATGCACAAGGACAAGAGCAGGGGAGGAAGGAGAGGGAGAGAATGTTAAGCAGAGTCTGCGCTGAGCATGGAGCCCAACACAGGACTTGATCCCAGGACCCTGAGATCATGACCTGAGCGGAAATCAAAAGTCAGACGTTCAACTGACTGAGCCACCCAGGTGCCCCACATTTCATCGTAGGGTTCATTTTTTAATTATTGTTCTACTAAGTCCCCATGATGCATCATATATTATTTTCTTTTATGGTTTCTTCAAATTCAAGAGAAAACTTGACCTTGCGAAGCAACTGAATGCAGAATTCTTATATATTTTTATTTTTGCTTTTAGTTTTTAGATGCGACCCATTTGATCGAAAAAAAATATTTGGATCTTTAAAGAGTCTTTGCAAATCATTCATTTAAAAGTCCTCTTTTCTTTATCATATTTCATTTTAGGTATAATTTAATTAATAATAAAATCATAAACAATAATATCATAAATCATAATCACAAAATAATAAAATCAGCCCCAGTGGTGCAGCGGTTTGGTGCCGCCTGCAGCCCTTGGGTGTGATCCTGGAGACCTGAGATCAAGTCCCACATCGGGCTCCCTGCATGGAGGCTGCTTCTCCCTCTCCCTGTGTCTCTACCTCTCTCTCTGTGTCTATGAATAAATAAATAAAATCTAAAAATAAATAAATAAATAAATAAATAAATAAATAAATAATAAAATCTTTTAATTAATAATTTATAAATTATTACCTCTAACAGCAAGTACACTTGACATAAAGAGTTTAGGTCAAAAACCATATCACACTTATATAATAAAAATGTTATAACAAATAAAAATTCAATCTGACTTTAGTATTTTTAAAAATTTAGTTAAAAAAAACACTTTTTTAGTGAATGCTATTCAAAAACTATTGTTTGCTTATATAGTAGCTATAAATTCCTTTCAGTACAGTCTCATTTCATTCCTGTTGAGAATTTCTCTCCTGATAAATTCTTCAAAATGCTGACTGGGTGTCTCACATATTACATCTCCCCTTGCATTGCCTTGTCTGATTATTAGAGTTTGAGCTCTCTCTCTCTGCCCCCCATCTACTCATTCTCCCTCCCCACCCACTCCCCCGGTGCATTTGTTTTCCACCATTATCAGTATAGTAGCTAAGGTACATTGGCTCACTTGACATCCATTCAAAATAATGAGATTCCCAGCCCACCATGCACCCAGTATGGCCACATTGGTTAGCTCTGGGCATTGAAAAATAAGTGGAAGTCCTTAGAGAGTGCTTAATTTCCTATATATAGTCGAATAGGGATCTTAAGGAATTTGCATTTTTCAATCCACCAAGAAATATTCAATTATTTCATGCATCCAATATTGTCTCAGTCAAGAAAATATTCCAAAAAAAAAAAAATTTACAGGGTTTAAAATTTTTAAATGGCTTTCTGTGTAACAAATGGTAACAGACTTTGTTATCTAAAAGCCCTATTTCATGAATTGATTGGCATATTTACATATTATGAATAAGAAAAAAAAAGTAGTCACACACTTTTAGTGATAGCCTGATCTTATGCTATCCCTGCTCAGCAGAGAGTCTGCTTGCGATTCTCTCCCTCCCCCTGTCCTGCCCTCAAGTGCACTTGAGCTCTCTCTCTCTCTCCCTCTTTCTCTCTCTCTCCCTCAATAAAATAAACAAATACATCTTTACAAATTAATGAATTAATGTCAACATTGCGTTTCTGGACTCAGACGACCTTTTGCTCTTTCCACGGACTCTGTACTAGTCGGCCTGAGTAACAAATCATAGTTGATACCTGCGCTTTCTCATCAGCAATCACCATAAGAAACAAAACCGAGATGTCAGGAACTCTGATGCCTGAGTAAGTCTTCAAAACTGCCTTCAAAAGTCTGCTTTTAGGATTTGCCTCTTGTCTGTATCTCCAGCCAGGGAGTGAGGAGCAGTACAAATTGCAAACACTCTCCCCCAAACCCTGACTCTTGAGCAGGTCAGACAGTGATATTCTATCCGCACTGATGTTCTCTTCAGCAGCATCACAAGGGCAGGATGTGGCCCAAAGGCTTCCTGCAGGGCAACCCCACAGGTGGTCCTCTTCCAGGCCCCCAGCCCCACCCACAACTCCCTTGACTCCTGCTCTTTTTCCAAAATTGGTCCTTCCGATGCCCAACAATTCTATGAGCTCTTTTGAATATTTTTTTTTCTTTGCTTCAGTTAACCACAATTGATTTCTGTTTCTAGGCAACAAACACAGACCCCCTGGACTCAGACAACAGGAATAGCAAGATGCGTCAAACAGGACACCTTCAAAGTCACACAAGCAATCACAACACCAGGATTTAATGGCAAGTAGGAGACGGTACCAGGCTTTACACTGACATTACTCTACAGTAACTACTTAGACTTTGTTAAGAAAAACGGTCCTGTTTTTCAGACATTCCGAAGTTCTGGCAGGACTCAGAGGAGAAAAGAAATGTGCCAACCACCCACAGTGAATCTCAGGATGCAGCTATGGGAACCCACCCGGGGAGTGAATCAGAATCTTTAGAGGGAGACTGAGAATCTGAATTTTAAAGGCCTCGCTTTGATGTGTATGCAAATCAAAGGTTGAGAACAATTGGCTTGGGTGAATTTTTTAAGAGGTACTAAAACAGACATTACCTGTGTTTTATTATGTGTTTAAAGACTACTTATTAGAGAGAGAGAGAGAGAGAGAGAGAGAGAGAGCACCAGCAGGGAGAGGGGCAGAGGGAGAGGGAGAAGCAGGCTCCTGGCTGAGCAGGGGCCCCGTGTGGGCTCAACCACAGGACCAGAGATGGTGGCCTGAGCCCGAGGCTGATGCTTAACCGACTGAGCCACCCAGGCACCCCACGTGTGCTTTATTAACAGCAGTTAAAAGTGTTATTCTTGACCCTTCCGATTAAAATAGCATCCTGAGCACAACCGCGGTGCTCTATTATAAAGAGCTAATGCCTGAATGTCCCCTTCTAGCTCTATAAATAACAAACTGTTATCCTCTAAAATCAATAATATGAAATCTTCCTTTTTTATGTCCTTCCCCTTTATATCCTCTTCTTCATATTCTCTGCCCTGGTGACTTAACTGATAAAACTAAAAATAAATAAATAAAAAGAGGGCAATAGCACATCCTTCACAAAGTTTTACGCATTGCGGCATGTATCAGTTAAGTGACGAATTGCATACGCTTGTTAGTGACTCAACAACTCGGTTATTCAGTTATTTTGGAGTTTTCAGTCAGCCTCCTTGATTTATTGACTTGGGAAATGACAATACATTCCAAGACCAGAGCGATAACTCTACACGTATCTAAATCAGAAGATAAATTTTATTCTAGAATCTAGGGCATGAGAGAAACCGATGAGAGATTACCAGGAACCATGCACGATCTTCTTATTTCTATAACACCAAGAAGTAAGGGAATAAGTGGACAAATCTATAGTATTCAGGAGAGACAAATAACTACTCCGTTGTTCTCCTTTTTTCATAACATGATTTCTCTTTAATAATAAAGTCTTTGAAAACTCACTTTTATACATCAAAGTCATAATGATACATGGGTGATATCAAATATATCACTAGGCTTTTAAAAGAGTATTTGGATGGGAAATCCCCAGAGTCACAAAAGAGAACAGAATGCATAAAAGGATATTGGGGGCTTACAGCTTACAGAAAGGATCCTAAGGCCCTCTCTTTGCCGCTGCCCTTCCCCAGACCTCCCTCCAGGAAGAGCCAGTGTGAGAAGCAAGCACATTCGGGCGGATCTCGGTACAGGATGTGACAGTCACAGTCCTGGGTACAACAGTTAAAGGTGGGGACGGGGCTGGGGGCCCCGCCCAGCTCCCTGGGGACCAGCTCCCCGCCCAGCTCCCTGGGGCCCCTGAGTATGCACTCCCACCAGCTGCAGGAGAAGAACCAACAGGCGCTCAGCAGCTACAACCCCTACTGAGATCTCTGGGTCTGCTAAGTAGACCGGGCGGAATCACAAAGTTCTTAAGGGTTGGAGCCAAAATTCAAGATTGGCCTTGTCTAATCCAAGGGCCCTTCCTCATCAGTACCATGCCATTTCCAAAAAAAAAAAAAAAAAAAAAAAAAAAAAAAAAAAAAATCACACATCACAAAATTTCACAAAGGACCTGAGCCAATGCTGCACCAAGTCTTAAAGGTGACCCAGCAGCCCTACCCCTTCTACGGGATCATCACATTTAGGGTGAACATAACATGGAAAATCACTTTGATTCTAGGACAGAGTCTATGTCCTTTCGATGTAAACGATCCTCAACATAGTCCCAATTGGTTCACTAGGCAGCAGAATCATGGCGGGAGGAGTTGATTATGATCCAGTGTTCGTCTTCCCACCTGGATGTCATGAGCCTACCTATCTTCCCAAAGACAAGAAAAAAAGAAAGGATGAGGTGGAGGGCAGACGATGAGGGAGGTGACCCTGTAAGTATAAGGCTGTGTGATCGTCAGTCTTGAGCTCAAGTAGACTCTCTTCCCAGGTATGCCCCTCTCACTACATTAGCTGATGGAGACTTTTCCCCAAAAATGTTTGAGTTACACAAAGTTTTATATATATAAATATGTGAGTGTATATGTGTTTATGTTTCTGTGTAGGTATATAGATCAAAAAATGTGATCGTTTGTATCTCTAATCCAGCAGTAATTCGAAAGGCTGTCAATCTCTGCGCTACAGTATACTGCAATGACAGTATACACAACACTGTAGTCTCACATTAATATAGTGAGAATTGAAAAAATGGATAATGACACATTTTAAAAGTCAAATCCTCATGTTTTCTAGTGTAATATATATGATTAAAATTTTCATAGTGTGTGTATATATATAAAGTTTGTTGCCATTTATATATATACACAATATATATATATACATGCATACTGTGAAAATTTTAATCATCTTTCCTTAGCCAAAAAAATTAACTTACTTTAATTTGTTAATAAGAGGAATAGTTCTTATAAATATTCCTTCCAAAAACATATTATACCACACTTTACTCTTTAAAAAAAATCTATTAGTCTATGAACTAAATAAGCAAAATTGTGGGTTATCTATACTACTGGTTACTATTGTGTATATTCTACAGAAAAACATTTGCTTTAAGTAACTGAAATCACCCACCGCTCAGGGAAAAGTTTCCCACACACTGTATTCACTTTCTAAGAAAAACAAGGACGTGCCCTCTTTCTTATATTACAGTCGTCCTCGGATCTACATTACTAGCAAAATTAGTACCATATGTCCTTTGCAATTAGAATTTGTTAAATACCCCAGATAAAGGACCTGCTACAGACTTTTAAGGATCTTCCTTCATCAGAATAAAGACTGACTGAATATTTTTTGGTTAGGAAATACTGGCACCAGACAGCAACCTGGTGTGCAGGTGGAAATAAAAAAGGCAATTTAATTTCAAGAAAATCATACAGGATCCAGTGAAGTGGAAAAGTAGAATAGGCCAAACATGAGTCATCTCCACCACAATTTAATGCCTGAATAGATGTCCTATCAGGAATATCTTCTCAGAACATATTAGGTAATAGATATACAAAGAAAAGAGACTAACTCTAATTACTGCTTAAGAGTACACCTACCGAGCCTCCTACGTGCTCAGTCATAATAGTTTGAGTGCTTTCTACGTGGGTCTGCATTGTATTTGGTAAGAGTTAATAATAGCCGACGGTTAATAAATATGTATTTGTACCAGGCACTGTGCTAAATATTTTACATGCATTATCTAATCTAATGCTCAGAACAAGTACATCAAGTACTATTAACCCCATTTTTTACCGCTGGAATAACTGAGTCTTAGACTAAGTAGACCAAGAGGAATCACAGTGTTCTTAAGCGTTGGAGCCAGAATTCAAAACCAGCCTTGTCTAATCTAAGAGCCCTTCCTCATCACTACCATGTCAGTTTAAAAAAAAAAAAAAATTGCAGATCACAAAATTTTACAGAGGAAGAAAAAGGGCACCAGAGGTAGACAGAGTTTTACAGTGGACTCAAAACTATTTATGCTCCTCGATGATGCCACATACCACTGCTCTGTCAACAAAAAGAATCAGGAAAAAAAAAAAAAAAGATTATTAAGCTTCAGGAACAAAGACTGGCTTTGAAAAAGTAATCCCTAAAATGAGATGCAGATTTCACCATTTCCATTAATCCTTCTCTTATTTACAAGGATGGTGCTCTGTGGAAGCAATACAACAGCAGGAAGCAACATGCCCACGTCTCATCACTCACCAGGCAGGGAGGAATAACATTTTCCAGGCTAAACATTATTTTGAAATCGCTTTGCACTGAGATTGCCAGAAGTAGCTGTCGTGGTTTGCAGTGAAGAAACAAACACATGACTCCTAAGGGGCATAATATTCGGTCCCATGATAAGTGGGACCTGAATCAAAGAACTAAAATCCCAAACTAGACACAAGAATTGTGGCTGCTAAACTCAGATGACGAGTGGAACTTTTAAAGGCTGTTTTTCTAATAATGACTTAAGTACATGTAATTTTCAATCATTTCAAACGGTTTACATCTAATCGCATCCGTCTACTCACATCTCTAAAGCACACAGTGTGCACCTCCAGTAGTTGGGATAAACTCAGAGAGAGGGGCATTATCACTAATTGAGAAAAATAAAGACGGCTCAATTACTCTGAGCACAAATTAAACACATAACAGTAGTTTGGAGTTAAGGGACCTTTAAAGATGATCTAGTCTGACATTTTCTACCTAATGAGAGAAATTAAGACTCACAGATTTGATTTTCTGATTAAGACGGCATCTAACTAGAAAGCCCTTAGTTTTTTACGAATAAAACGTCTAAGTAGAAGAGCGTAACACAACATTCTCACTGACATATTGATGAAGACACAGAATATATATATGAAAACTCAACATCGTAGCCAGACCTCCAGGATCCCAAGTCTTCTTTAACAGACAGAAATCCATCTAGAGACTTGCGTGATCTCTTCTCCCACCACAACTTGAAAGTACATAATCAATCGCTCCTCACAGTCACAGCGCAGCTTTCTGCCCAGGGGTCCTGTCCCCCTTAATAAAAGCACCTTTTTGCAAGAAAGAAAAGAAAAGAAAAAAAGAAAAGAAAAGAAAAGAAAAGAAAGAAAGAAAGAAAGAAAGAAAGAAAGAAAGAAAGAAAGAAAGAAGAAAGAAAGAAAAAGAAAGAAGAAAGAAAAAGGAAAGAAAGAAAGAAAGAAAGAAAGAAAGAAAGAAAGAAAGAAAGAAAGAAAGAAAGAAAGAAGAAAGAAAACAACACTGTAAAACTTTCATTTACATTCAACATACTAATAGTTCTATAAAGAAATTTCATACACTACAAGATTTATGGGACTTAATAACCATAATAAAGGTTGACACATGCTTTCTCATTGCTTATGATGTTGCAACAACATTATACTAAAAGTTGGTAGAAAATACTCGGTTCTGTTGGTTGCGTACCTTAGCCGAAAGTCCTTGGATTTGTACCAGTTATGAAGTAAGCAGGCGTATGATTATTGTTTTATCAAATAACTAGACTCCTCTCTTCACCACATTAAGGTTTCACCTGCTCCAGATATTCAGAGGCAGCCTCCATGGTGGGAACTGGAAAAGGTTAACGGTCAATCTGGTAGACTGAAGTACTATATAGGGCTTCAGTGATGCAACGTGGTGCTGATCACAGAAACACCATCGCTGGTGACCCTCCGTGTTACCATGGGGCACTCAGTTACAGTCGTTTTATACCGTAAAACCACTTGAAGCTTAAGTTAAAGCAAGTCAATACAATTTTCTTTCAAGAATGTTTTGAAATTTAAAAAAAAAAAAAAAAAAAAAAGAATGTTTTGAAATTGTTCCATGGCGACTTGACACAAGGCATGCCCAAGAGCTCTTATAGTTTCAACATAACTGATTTAAGAATATGCTTAATAAAGTTTATTTTAAGAACAAAAATTTTACACTAAGCGACCCACTAGTTCACCTCCATTTTTTTTTTCCGGTGAAACTGAGGCTCATAAGGCTAATAAGCTTGTCCAAGTTCAAATCTACTTAGGACAGAGCCACTGTGTGTCTAATTCCACTATTATTACACCCAATACTGTGCGACCATACAAGATTAGAAACAGTTAAGCTTCTGATTCCTAACACTAGGAAAGAGAGGTCATATAAAGATGAGAAGGCGGCTGCAGGAGAATTGCACACTAGGTAATTACCTCTCCCTTAGAAGGGGAAAAAAAAAAAAAAAAGTTTTCTTTTTTTCTTTTTTTCCTAAACAGTAAAAGGGTTGTATTTATATGAGCTTCGCTTACATTCATCATTAACTTTTCTGCTGAAATTCTGTGAGTGATTAGAGTGAGCCAATTTTTCTTCTGTTAATGAGCCAATGTGCAAGTATTACCTCTAGTTAATTAATCTTAACAAGCAAGCCAGGGTTTCAACTTGGATTTTGATATGTGAAAAATAACTCATTTTTAGGATCTGATCCTGGTAAATCTTACTGAATAACCTATAATTTAAGAAACAGGAAGCCAGAAGTCACTCGCCTCATGGCCTCACTATACTAGAACACACAATTTCAATATCAAAGCAGGTAAAGGCAAGTTTTTTTTCTCCGCTCCTCATCAATGGTTAGTTGAGACACAACGATTTATGATGGGACTTATTTGTGAATGGGTGAATACTGATTTAAAAAGAGATTTTTTTTTTTTTTGTTATTCTAAACTCTGCCTTCAGTAATTAAGATATGTCAGAAGAAACCTTGACACAGAAAAATTACCAGTAAATCATGAGTCATGTTTACCAACATCTGAATTATAATAACTTCCCATACTTTATGTTTATCCGTGATTTTTTTACCCTGCCTTGTTCCTCTTATGAACAAGGGGTGGCTTGCAAAAATACATAAAATATAGCAAGATAGCAGAAATTTAAAGTTGTTTAAAAAATGCAGCAAAAGGAAAATCAGCTCAGGAATGTCTGAAGGAACCACATAAAAAGGAAATGGAGATTAAAAAAGAAAAGTCTAAATATACTAATGTCTTTATTTGTAGCTGACAATCTGTACCTAACCTCTAATGTTGAAAAAAATATACCTAACTCTTGCATTTTTTTAGATTTTTATTTTTAATTTTAGAGAGAGACTTCACGGCCTAATATGGCTTTGTGATAAAAAACAAATATTTAGTCTGAAGTTAAGAAATTACCTCAATTTCAAGATGTTTTATTAAATCTATATAAAATGTTAAAATTTTAATTAAAAATTACATGTAGATAATTAGCTCATCTGCTCCAAAATTATTTTTACCAGATTATCTATCTGTATATATACAGAGATATATTTAGCGTTATTCAGCAAATATTTAAAGTGATTGTAATGAAACCGTTCCATTATTATGAAAATAATAAATACATTATTCTTTTTTTAAAATCCACAAGTTATAATTTAAAAAACATTTTAATGTAGGCATTGGGCATTTGGATGTGCTTAAAGTGTACATTGCAATTGAATCTACTACTAATCTTCTTCACTCCATTGTGTCTCATTTCCTCACCTATAAAATGGGTTATGTCCTGATGTTGTGAGACTAAATGAGATAATTGAAGTTTTCTAGCACAACATCTTACCATCACTCAGGAATTCAATTCACCTTTCCAAGTCTAACTTTCTTGCCTCTCATTCTTGCTCCGTTCCTTTCTTCCTTAAATACTGTCTGATGAAGTTTTGGAATACAGGTGAAGTTTGGTGGGGTGAGGTCCTGAGTCGATGACCACAAAAGAATTCTTGAGATGCCTTTGGTGCAAAACAGTGGTGTTATTAAAGCCCGGGGACAGGACCGGGGGCAGGAAGACAGGCTGCCCCAGACCTGGGAGGGGGCTGATTATATCCCTGGGAGAGGGGAGGGGTTTGGGGATAGGAGAGTCTCTAAGGGATTTTGGAAGCAGGTCTCCAGGACCTTGAGGGGGTCAGCTACTGGTGGGAAAAGGTCACTGATGACCGTCTAATGAAATCTGAGTCAGGAGGCCCTTCAGATGGATATCGTGGGCCATGTGCTTCGGGGGTGATCGCCAACACGTATCTTGGGGGGTAGAGACAAAGGAAGTTTCTAAAGGAATTTTTCTGTTACAGTAGGCTTACAGGGTCCTGGGGGTCAGGCTAGGATTGCCTTCTGCCCTGAGCACACCATGAACATCGAGGCAGTTGCATTCACAGAGGAAGGTCCTTCTGCCTGTTTCCAGGACTTGTCCATGTGCTGGCCCCCTCTTGTGCCTTGTCCTCTGCAAGCCTTGTGTTCCCTCATCACTGTCTTTCCTTTTTTTTTCTTTAGTTCTTCTGTTCAACTGCTCCTTCCCCACCCATCTTGCTCTCTCCCCATCTTCATCCACTCCCAGACCATCAGGCAGCCTTCATATCATATTTCCCAGGGAAGTGCTAATCCAGAGCTCCTGAGGACCTGACCATCTGTTATAAACTCATTCTAATGACTTTCCTAGGAAGTATAGGAAATCCACTGGAAATACAAAACCTGAATCTAGACTTGACATTTCATAGGGCCTGAAGTCAGTAACCACATTAGGCATTACAAATCACATTTATCTGTCCAGAGTTGAAGGGAAATGGGGCATTATCTTGACCTTTTCAAGAGCTAATGAAGGAAAAAAGCTGGGAATAAAATCTGTGAAATCTCGGTTTATGATATAAAATTAATATAAACCGTGAGTTACTTGAGACATAAGTATTAACCATATGAGACATAAATATACACATAGAGTTAAAGGCAAATTAATGTACCTATTTATAATGAAAATATCAACCTTAATCCCACATGGTTCAGAGTAGGTTCTTCTGCCAAAACTTAAAACAATTGGAAGAAATTTTTTTTTTTTTCAATTGGAAGAAATTTTAGTTAAGATGTCTGACTTCTATCCCCTCTCTAAAACTAGTTAGCTTTGTCACCTCAGAGTAATACTTTGGCATCTCTGGCCCTCAATGTCCTCGTTTATAAAAAGAGGAGTTGGGGTTATACCATCCAAATAGCCCCCTTGGCCATGAATTCATGAGTTCATTCTTGCTTCTTATTTGTAAGAATAAGATGGTGACAGTGTGTGCTACACAGCATTCCATTAAAGAATCATTGATCCGCATGGCCCTTGCTTGTAACTATCAGGCTTGTAATGAGAGTCTAGAGCCTCTTCTTTTTTTTAGAATATCCACATGGTAGCACAAAACATCAACATCAATTACACCCTGGAAGCTCTGCCTGCCTTCTTAGTGTTCATTATCCACCCCCAAATGAAAAGCAATGGTATCTGTGAGTAAACATCTCTTTGGTTTATTGCTAATTTCTATGAAAATATATATGATAAATACAAAAGAGAGGCAAAGTAGATAGCTATTTGATATTCAACCTTCTGTCAGAAATTATTCACTCCAATTAACTAGAATGCTGAGGTGTTCCATCTATTTTAAAACACTCATTTTCTAGCCCAGTAGGCTTAGAATTTCAGGAAACAGTATTTGTGTTCTACTAAGCTCAAGGAAAATGATGTTTTCCAAATATCCCTAGGAAATGTTATTAACATTTTGCTTAAAATAACCATCCGTTCATTTGTCCAACATTTAATGATTATCTATGAGTGTGTCAAGAGCTAATGACACCTAGAAGAATAAGACAAATTTCCTGCCCTCCGGAAGCACATGGTTCAGTAAAAGAGGCAGATAAATACACAGATCGTGACAATTCAATTTGATGATGGAGATGCACACGGGGCAGAATGAAAAGTGCCTGGTAGTAAAGGAATTATTCACAAAGGATTGACTAGCTCGGTGCCTGGCACATAACTGATGCTTAATAAGATTTGCTGAATATTAAATGAGTTGATTTTAAGCTGCGAGCTTAAGGCCTATGTAAAGACTTGGAGACAAGATAGGGAAGGTCGTGCTAAATAGAGAAAACAATATCTGCAAAAACATTTTAATATTATACCCTGAGGTATGCAATAGTTTAGTGAGATAGATGAGGCTGAAGAAGTAGACACAGGCGACCACTAGCAGTCTTGAACGTCAAATTAAAACGTTTGAGTTTTACCCTGATAGATAGGGGGATAATATTTGCATTTGAGAAAAAGACTTTAAAATAATTTGCAGAGAAAAAGGATAGAAGGCAAGTGACCAGATCAGAAGAAATTAATCTATACAAAGAGGGCCTGAAATACAGCCTAGCTTTTGGAAAAAAAAAGATAAAAGCATATTGAGAATAACTTAGGAGGTAACAATTGATCACAAGAAGAAGGTAGGACAGAGGGAAGTATCTAGAAAAATTTCTAGGACACTGGCTTGGAAAAGTCAATTAACAGACACCATTCACTCAGAATTTACAAAGGAATACATCAGGAAAGGAAGAAGATAATCCACTAAGTTTTGGACATGTTAAGTTTCAAATATTTGTGTCATACTACCTAGGAGGGTACATTCAGCTTGCTGTAGTAAAATGGATGTGAAACTGAAGAGGACACATTCTACTAAACATAAAAACTTGGACTGAAATTCGTCAAAATTGTGGGCATTAGAGAGATCACCTAGGAATAGTATAGAGAAAAGGACAGAGAATGAGACTCCAGGAGAGGTCAATATACTGGAAAGAGAAAAGATAATCCAAGAGCAGAGTATGCAGAGGCCAGAGGGGGTGTGAGAAGAGCCAAGAAAAGGGGGTGCTAGAGAAGAGGAAAGAGGAAGGGGAGTTAAGAAAAGAAATCACCAGTAACACTGAACTCTGCAAAATGTGAATTAAGAGGAGGAAAATCAACATCATCAATTGATCATCCATATGAACAAGCCAATTCACTAAATTCTTCCCATAACTTATCTCATTGGACAATTCTCAAAACCCTTGAGTTCTGTATTATTTCACCCATGTCACAGTCAGGAAATAGAAGCTCAAGGAATTATGCCTTTCCTAATAAGAGCAAGAAATGGAAATTAAACGTCTGCTTGGTTCTGAAGCCCTGTTCTTACCAGAAAAAACAAAATTCCCAGAAAATTAACATTTTCATCCACTAGTATGAAAATGGAAAAAAGAGGATGGTAAAGTCCCCAGCTTCACCAGCGAGCGGAAGGCTAAAAACCAATGATGGCTGCATTGGTTTGTCATTAACAGCAAGTTAACTGTGCACAAAGAAAACAATTTGTATATAAAGGGTTTTACAGGGGAAAAGTGGCACGTACTGAGCTCATATGGGATTCCCACAGGAAATGGGGGTTTCAGGTCTGAGCGAAGTACAGCCATTGTCACCTTGTGGAATGCAGCACCTGCACGGAGCCCTATCCATACACGGAGCCTACATCTGCAGGGAGACAGGTTCCCCATCTCCTCCCTGTCCAGCTCCCAATGTGGTTTACACACCACTGTCAGATTATATCTTCTAAAGCTTGAGTCCCTTTATTTTCCCTCCTGACTCAAGAATATTGCGGTTGTCCGCTAATAGCCAAAAGTCCAGACTTCAGAGCCAGGTATTCAAATCTATTTATAATATTTTTCCCAAATTTATCTTCATCATATCCAGAGATACTCAGCCAAACTAAATTCATCTCAGCTCCCTGCAGACACTAAGTTTCCCCTCCAATCTCATTCTATTTCTTTTTTCTCCCGGGCACTCCTTTTTCCCATGTCCTCTTGTGTAACTCCTCCTCCTCATGCATCAGGGCCTCCTAAATATTACTTCCTCCTTAAAACTCCTCCTAATTATGCATTTCTGTGTCCTTTAACCACGAGGAAAAAAAACAAAAAAAAAAAAAAACAAAACAAAAAAAAAAAAAACCTCTGAAGCTCTGAACTCAATAGGCTTTTGTAATAGAAACGTTAAATGGATCCTCTCTTGTTGGATTAGTTACCATCTCTGGTATTTAAGTAAATTCATTCCAAGCATTTTTTTCATTACATGGTTCATATCAATTTGACATAATGAATGAAGAACAAAAATCAATTTTATATCCCATAAGGTTCTTCTGCGTTAGGATGCCTTCAACTTATGAATAAAATGTCTTCTTTCGCCAATGCAAAACTGCTACCTCTTAACAAAAATACTTTGAATAATCATCAAATCTATGTAATATTAACTAAGTGCCTGAAGCAAATATAACTTATATTTTATAATATAACTTAATTCCCTAAAATCATAATCATTAACTTACTTGCTATACACATATGTATATATTATGGTGTCTTACATTAAAGCACAATGAAAATCCTGCCCTAAGTACCCAATGTGCAATAGTTTAATCAGACATTCCAAACCACGTTTCCACTCTGGTCTAAAGTATGTTGTTGCTAATTAAAATTTATACCAATAATCCCTCCTTGTACCATTAATGTCTCACTAAACATTTGATTAATTGCTCTATAAAAGCATGCTTTCTACATGGCTTTTAGCATTTGGTGAGAATAAAATATTCCTACTAATAGCTATTTTACATTTAAACGCTAAAGATCTAAGATAGATAAATTTCCAAAAGAGTTCTTATTCCTATAAAATTTACTTTGATCCTGGAACAACTTTAAACTCCATGCAAACATATTACCATCATGAAAGCTTGCTTTCTTCACCACACAGAAAGTTTGGAGGAGGAAAAGGTCTGCAACACGCCATTTGCAGGCTAAGTGATGATGTCGATAAGAAACAGATGTTGGTGTGAGGCTTGGAAGTAAAATTGGATTAAGACTGAAATGTATGACTCACTCATGCTGAAGGGATAATTGAAGTCATCGAAACCCTAAGATAGTGGGCAATTACTATGGAAGAATGTATAAAAACTGAAGGAAAAAGGGCTAAATTCAGAGAGAAAGGCAGAAAGAAGAAAAGAAAGAAAGAAAAGAAAGAAAGAAAGAAAGAAGGAAGGAAGGAAGGAAGGAAGGAAGGAAGGAAGGAAGGAAGGACTGAAGAATTGATTAAAAGTAATTGAGGAACTGCACTAATAATGATAATAAGAGAACTCCTCCTCCCTGAAACCTCCTCACTCCCCTCCTCACTCACTCTCCATCCGCCTCTCGCCCTCCTCCCGCCTCCCCCCCTCCTCCGCCCTCCCTCCCTCCCTCCCCGCCCTCCCTCCCCCCATCCCTCCCCCTTCCTCCCGCCCTCCCTCCCGCCTGTCCCGCCCTCTCCCTCCTGCCCCCGTTTGTCCGGGACCCATGAAGGCTGTGGATATCCAAGTTTTAGGAGGAGAATGAACTGTAATTATTCAACGTGAAGAGAGCAGTTTACTGGAATGGGAGAAGGAGAATCTAGAGCGACATGGGGATAAAATTGAGTGGCTGGACTATAGGTTACTTTGAAGGGAAAATAAGTGGAGAGAGGAAAATTAGAACAGAGTTCAAAGATTCTTTAAAGCAAAGAAAGGGTTTTGGATTTATTTGTTTTGGGCTTTTTGTTTGCTTTTTAAGTTCCCTGTTTTGTTTTTGTTATTGTTGTTGTGGGGCTGTTGTATATTCAATTTTTTGTTTTGAGTTCTATGTATATCTTTCAGTTCATCTTATTTTCTCAACTCACACCATCCTCCATCCCTACAATACCTGACACTCCACTTGCTAAAGTCGCTATAATTTCTCTTCTATCTAATGTCAGAGACCACTTCTCTGTCTCAATTGTATTTGAAATGTTGGTTGCATTTAAAATAATTGATCTATTTGGTCTATAATGTTGTTCAAGGCTGCTGATTCCTTTTTGATTTCCTGTCTGGATGATCTACCCATTATTGGAAGAGGGGTATTGAAGTTTCCTACTATTATTATCTATGTCTCACTTCAGATCTGTCCTTGTTTGCTTTATATATTTAGGTGCCCTGATATTGTGTGCATATATATTTATGACTTTTATATCTTCCTGTTGAACTTACCCTTTTCTTAATACAAAATAACCTTTTTGTCTCCTGTGACAGTTTTAACTTAATCTATCACAAAATGAAAGACAACCTAGAGAATGGGAGAAAATATTTGCAAACCATATTTCCAATAAGGGCTAATATCCAAAATGTATAGGGAATTCCTATAACTCAAAAAAAAGTAAATATAACTTGATTAATAAATGGGCAAAGAAAAAAATAATAATAAATGGGCAAAGAACTGAAGATACATTTCCTCAAAAAAGGCATACAAATGGCCGATAGGTACATTAAAAGGTGTTCAACATCACTGATCAGGGAAATGAGACTCATTCTCATCAGGGAAATGAGACTCAAAGCCACAATGAAATGCCACTACAAACCTGTTATGATGGCTATTATAAAATTAAATTTTTTTTAAAGATTTGCTATTTATTTATTTATTTATTTATTTATTTATTTATTTATTTATTTAAGAGAGAGAGTGGAAGACAGAGAAAGCAAGTGAGCAGGGAGAAGGAGCAGAGGGAGAGGGAGAATCAGATTCCCTGCTGAGCAGGGAGCCCGATTTGGGGCTCAATCCCTAACCCCAAAATCATGACCTGAGCTGAGCTGAGTACTTAACTGACTGAGCCACCCAGGTGCCTCAAAAGTAAAAGTTTTTTGAAAAGATAATGTTGGCAAGGATGTGGAGAAAAGGGAACCCTTGTGCACTATTGGTAGAAATGTAAACTGCTGTAGCCACGATGGAAACAGTAAGGAGGTACCTCAAAAAATCAAAAACAGAACTACTATATAACCCAGCAATGTCCTGTCAACAGGAGACACAGGACACAATTCCTATATATCCACAGGAATTGAAATGAGGATCCTGTAGAGGTACTACTTTACTTCCATGATCATTGCACCATTATTCACAATAGCCAAACATGGAAACCTGAATGGCCACTGATGGATGAATGGATGAGGAAAATATGGTATATAAAATGGAATATTATTTAATCTTTAAAAAGGAGGAAATCCTGCCATTTCCAATAACATGGATGAACCGAAAGGGCATTATGCTAAGAAAATAAGCCAGACACAGAAAACCAAATACTACATGATATCACACCTATGAGGAATCTAAAATAGTCACTCATAGAAACAGAGAATAGAATGGTAACTGACAGGGGCTGGAAGCAGGGGGAAACAGAAATATTAATCAAAGGTACTAAGTTTCAATTATACATGATAAATAAGTCCTAGAGATCTGTAAAGGACGACACCTATAGTTATCAATGCTGTATTATATGCCTAAAACTTTGCTAATACAGTAGATCTTACATTTAGTGTTCTTAACAGCCAACCAATAAATAAATCAATAAAAGGGCAGGAAGAAACTTTTGGAAGTGATGAATATGCTTCTGTCATGGATTGTGGTGACGGTTTCACAGATCAACACAACACTAAATTCATCAAGTTGTATATATTAAACATGTACTGGGGCACCTGGGTGGCTCAGCGGTTGAGCATCTGCCTTTGGCTCAGGGTGTGATCCCAGGGTCCTGGGATCGAGTCCCACGTCAGGCTCCCCACAGGGAGCCTGCTTCTCCCTCTGCCTGTGTCTCTGCCTCTCTGTGTGTCTCTCATGAACAAATAAATAAAATCTTTAAAATAAATAAACATGTACAGCTTTTTGTATGTCAAGGATACCTCAATAAAGTGACCTTAAAAAATAAAATGAAATAAAATAAAATAATTGATCATTTCCTCTATTTTGAAATACTTTCTTTTCTTGGCTTCAATACCCAACTTTTTCCTATTTACCTCTACCTCATTCGTCAAACTTCTTTGTTGTCTCTTCCTCTTCTGCTTAATCTCTAAATTTTGGGAGTGCTCCAGTGCTGGCCATGGAACTACATCTTATCTCTGTATTTCCCTTACCTTTAGGAAACCGCATGTCCTTAAGTACCATCTTTAGATAAATAATTCTAAAACCTACACTTGTTCTAGACCACTTCCTTGAGTACTAGACTCATATATCCAACTGCCTACTGGACATCTCCATTGGTTATTTATTTGGCATCCCAAACACTAGTTGGTCAAAAGAATTCTCAGTCTCTCCACTCCCCAATCCCATCATCTCCACATTCCTCAATCTCTTACCTCTCTCCTCATGTCTTCTCGAGCTCAGTAAACTGCACTATTACCTAGTCAGTTGCTCAAGCCAAAAACCTAGAGGCACCCTTGGCTTCTCACCTTCAATCCATCGTCAAAGTCTATTAACTCTGTTTTTGAAAATATTACCCTACCCTATGTATTTCACTGCGTCTCCACTACCACCTCAGTCCAAGCCCACATTGTCTCTCACTTACACTCTCAAATTGCCTTCTAGTTGCTTCCTGCCTGACACTCTTGTCCTACTTCAATCCATTATCCATTTAACAGCTAAATGAATCTTCTAAATTATAAATCAGATCTTATCAATGCCCTGCCTGTTACTTTTAATAAAATCTAAAATGTTGAACTTAAATTCTTTCCTAAAAAGCCCTTATGCCATCAAGCCTATTTTTAGACCTCATCCTGTGCCACTCCTCACCCTGCCTAATATGTTCCAGCCCAGCCTCAGTTTATAGCCATAGTATTAATTAGTATTTATGTAAAATGCACTCTCCTCTGAATTTTTTCTTGTGGACTTTTTCTTCTTATTTAATTGCTTCTGATTTTTCTTTGTTAATAAGTTATAAAGAAAAAAAGGCACTTGCCTGATCAGTAGCTATATACCACAAACTACGAACAAAGTTAATTTGCTCAAGTAAAGAAATCACATCCAGAGCACTACTTGCTAATGAAGTCACTATCTGATTAAGTCCTTCTTCAAGTGCTGTTGTCTTCTGTACAAAATAGACAAGTTTAATAGGAATGTAATATGAATCATCATTCTTACTTCTTTTAAGTGTGTGATGATGCCACAAACGTCTGAAATCACAGCAGGAAAGCTCTAATGCATTTATTAATATGGCAGGAAGAAGCAGCTCCGGGGCCTTCCATTTGGCCCTCCTTGTCACTAAATAGGTCAGGGAACCAATATAAGCATTCCCACTAATTGTTGAGTACGTGCATTTAAACAATCGCTGTTCCTGAGTCAAGCAGCAATGGCACGTGGCCATCTAACTTGCTGCCACATTTGTCATCCCTCTCTATGTGTTATAAAAACAGAAAAATCCGTGTAGACAGGACTGATCCTTAACTATTCACTTATATCTAGTGCTATCAACATCAGCTTCAGTGCATGTCTCTCCCCTCATATGTGTACAAACACAAGACTGACACAACCGTGTTTCAATCTGACTGAGACTAATTCATATGCCTCCTCTAACATCCAAACAGCCTTGGGTTATGCTATGTGTAGCAATCAAGGCTGCAACTGCTTGATTACACTGCCCATGTGGTTAAACCAAAGAAAGGTAAAGGTCATCCAGATCAGACTTGCCAACAAATTCCAAACTGAAGTTACATATGCTCTTCAAGTTTTATGTTTGTTTGTGGAAGAGAATGGTCCACAGAATGTCCCCTCATTGGGAATAGGGATTGGTTTTGTACAATCTTTGTGCCCCTGTAACATTGGCAAGGAAATCAAAGATCAGCAAGTCAATCTAAACTCCTTTGAAAAGGAGTTTAATTGGTCATAATGGGTAATAGACTGGACTTAGATTATATCCTGCCAGTCTGAGATGAAATGTACTGATCCTCTGAGGATCTGAGGTTACTTACACGTGACCTTACTCACACAAGCCCATGACCTCGGGAGGCAGAGAGGAGGTTAATATTGCAACATGGCCACATTCTGATGCTTGGAGTCATGTTGATAGTATCCTTAATTAAATGTTGTATGAAATAAATTGAGTGGATTTTGTCTTGGCTTCAATCCTTTAGTTTGATCAGAATGATCGATGAAGTGCATATAAGTGAGAAAGTCTGAGTTTTGCCAAGAGCACCTAAGACCAAGGAGTAGATTTACAGGAATGGCATTCCGCCACAGACTCTGAGCAAAACTGTATGCTCTTGCCAGTTCCATGAATGCCAGGCCCTGATTGCTCTTTACCCAAACTATCTCCCATGGTTGTGTTTTCAGTGAATCATTTCGGGTGTGAAGTAAGGTCTCCATCAGTCAAAGCATAGGTTTCCCAAGCTCATTGTTCCTCATCTACAACACAAATCCATAGCATGCACATCATCTACTTGTTCCCTCTGAATCATCCTTCTGAGACGTAGAGAACAGGGGAAATGATGCAAAAGCTATGCCCGTACTACTTGTTATGCATTAATAAAGTTCTTTCTATCTGACCCCAAGAGTCTTACATATTCCATGAAACTGTAACAGGTTAACTTATTAGCTCATAAAGAAAGTAAAATCAAATCCCAGATTCTGACAATAGCCACTACTGGGTTCAGGTTTTAGTCAACTAACTAAGTAAACTCGTAGAACCTCTCCCAAGTACTCAAAAAAACACTGAAGCCACAATCTTTGCTTAGAAGTATCATATAGTGATCGTTTTGGCAAGTTTGGTATCTCCTCCCAGGTCACATTTTGTATCCATCTTCCTGTTGCATATAGAGCTTTCTGTATAATTATAGGTCTAGAAGAAATGATAAAAAGTGGAACTGAATATTTTAAAGATGATTGACATTTTTCAGAAAGACAATTATTTCAGGGGAGCTCATAATACGTTCTTCAGGCAAGGGAGGCTAATCTCAAACAGTAAAAGAACTGCTTCTGTTGGCAAAGGAGGCCCACTGGAACTTGGAAGACTTTAATCTAGAACCATTCAAAACAAAGAATTCTTCAAAATGTAGTTCCCAGCCTCAGAAGGAAGTGGTAATGGAGTTGAGTTGATATGAGACAATCCAGCACAAACCCAGATAAGCAGTCATTTATTGGATGATTTTCAAGCACAATAGTAGCTTAAATTCCACCCCTCCCCCAATTTCCCCCAATTTCCCCACTCCCATATATGCCAAATTTGCACTTCATTTATAGGTATAAGCAAAAGAAGAATTTTGTCCTGTGTTAAAACACAAATTCACAAAATTTAATAAAATATCCGTTGTTTTGAACGAATCAAATGATCTTTCTTAAGATGGAGTTTTAAAGACACGACAAAAGAACAGAAAACATAAGAACTTTAAGTTCCTTAGAGGGATCAATACCACAAAGTAAGAACAAGGGGAGAGAAGAGAAAAACAAGATACTGAGAGGAACTTGCTACAGTTTTGCCTAAGGGTTGCCTGAATAAAATGAGGGGAAAATTGTGTTTGGTTTCCATGTTAAAGCAAATAAAATAAATGTAAACGTCTTTACTAAATTGTCACAATAACATTACTGATTTAAAAATAGGTCATTTTACTGAGAAAGAACTATTATATTTTACAATTGAACTTCCAAACATTGAAGCATGGAAACAAATAAATTCACTGTGACGCTCATGCTATAAAGCATTAATATGTCTTTATCACTCAAATTTGAATTCTACTTCATTCCTCTTACTAGTTGATAGGATTTTCCCCCAATGTTTCATTTAGAAAAGTTTCCAATGATAAGACTGTGCTTATGGCTCCATTCTACCAAAAAAGAAAAGCAAACACGACTTTTTTTGTCTTAGGAAAGTCATTTACAAGCTGTTAATTGGTAGAAGTCAATCACCTGAGAGGCAACCATACAACTGGGAAAGCTCAATCTCTTAAAGTGTTTATTAGGAATATAAAAGAACCGCTGTGAGATTGGGCTAGCACACACACGAATCGGCAAAGTTGGAGTCCCTAATTCCTTTCTACTACTTATTAGAAGAGACCCCACGAGACATTAAAAAAAAAAAATGTAATCCCCCAAAAAAATGCAGAGCAAAATTGCCTGAATGATATGAAAAAGATATCTTGGTAAGGGGAAAGAGAGAGGATTAAGATAAATACCAGAGTTTTCAGAATACAATCAGAAGAGCTGAGACTAGTAATCCCCTGCTGATATATGATAGCAAGCACTGATGTAAAGTACCTTTCAAGATACTGGCACGATGAACTGAATTCACAGAAGAACATTATTTACCTGTGCTGGGTCTGGGAACGTGCTATGTAGAAAATAATGATAGGAATCAAAAATTTCAATCTTACTGACAGTACCTAGGGATGATGCTGTAAGATTGTGCTGGCAGCTTCATCTTAAAGTTCTGCTTTCAATTGTTATAAATTTTCTCAAAAAATAACACTTCAGTGCTGATATTTTTCAACTGGTCCCTTGGTGACTATTGTAAAGAAGATTGAGCAAAATCTATTCAACTGTTTTGTGTATTTCATCTAGTAAATATTTATTATTTCCCAATATTAATCCATAAACCTGTCACTATATGATCAAAATACATTCCCTGGGACCTAGGATCAGATATATTCTGTAAGCACAATAAATAGTGAATTAAGGTTTTAACACAACAGGAAATGAAAACAAAAGATCAGGTAAGAAATACATAATATAAAATATAATAAAATGTATTAGCCCTAGTCACACTCTTAGGCAAAACATATTTGTTAACTCATATGCATATTTTCACCCCAACTTAATAATGTCACATCAAGAAGACCCCTAAGCCTGTCTTAGGAGTAAATTTACTTGGATGATTTCATCTTCTCTGACATCTTACTAGTGTCTAAAATTTCATGATTGCAGATTTCTCTTTTGAATTAAAACATTAAATTGGTTCTTGAAAATGTTACATTAAACCTTTTCATATCTTCCTCCTTTAATGTAAAGCATTTATCTGATATCTTTTTTAATATGAATTGCAATATGGCAAGAGTGTGACCTCTGGAGCCATGAAAATGATCTCTTCCCGTCTCTTTCCAAATCTCTCCCAGGACCTACTTTGATCCAAAATCCCAGGGAGGAAAAAGTCTAGGAAAACTATAACTAATCTGTAGGGTCATCTCAGAAAGAAGGCAAGTTTCCAGTGCAGGGCTTTCTGAGGAATACAGCATAGCTCATGAGGAAACAACAACAAAAAAGATTCAATTAGTTCACACCACGGTTTAATGAAGAGGCAAAGATTAGAGCAAGAAAGAATCTGAGCAGGGTGCCTGGTGGCTCAGTTACTTAAGCATTCGACTCTTGATTTTGGCTCAGGTCATGATCTCAGGGTCGTGAGACAGAACCATATATTGGGCTCCATGACAAATGTGGAGCCTGCTTGAGATTCTCTCCCTCTCTCCCCTCTTCCTAACTTCCCACCCCCACTCACACTCTTTCTTTCTCTAAAAAAAGGAAAGAATCTGAGCAAATTCATCTATCATCACTTTCAAAGTCCCCTGAAAAACATAATACATATATATTAGTACTAAACTATATTGTATATAGATATATAAGAAAATATATCACAGTATATTATATTGTTAGTATAGTACTAGGAACAGTAAACAGTGATATCAACTGATCAAATACATGTGGGCATTTGAGGAAGATTAATTGACAGAGAACGCAAAACAAAGACAATTCGCAGTCAATGAATATAATAAGATAAATCTATATACAAAGGTAAGAACAATTTCAGAGATAAACAAATTTCAGAAACGGTATATAGAAAAATAAATTAAGGGGCCCTGCAGTAAATAAAGAACCTCATAACTCTACAGCTAAACCCAAAGAACCTCTTTATTCTCCTCCTTCCTCTTGCTGAGCCAGAACCAGTAACAGCTTTAGCAGAAAGTGAAGTTTGTCTAGGAAGAGCTCCCGGGGCCAGGTAATATTACACATTAGGGTTGCGCAGGAAACTTTTAAAAACCCCAGTGCCCAGGCATTAGCCCTCAACCAATTAAATCATAGTTTGAGGAATGGGAAGAGACCCAGACCAGATGTCACTGGTCTTTAAAGCTCTGCGGGTGTATTCAATATACAGTCAAGTTTGTGAAGTATTATCCTAAAATAAATAGTGGTGCTAGAAAAGGAAGTAGAAAAAAGCATAAAGAAATTCTAAAATCTAAAAAAAAAAAAATTTAATGAATTCTAAAATTCATTAAATAGAACTATAACAGAACTGTAGAAAAAAATTAAAGAACTGTAACAGAACTGTAGAAAAAATTTTAAGAAAAAAACATTAGTATCAAATACTGTCTATCTGAAGTAGAGGTTCCAACAGGAAGATTCAGAGTTGATTCAGGGTCCAGACTGGCAACGTGCTTGCTTCTAGCCAATTGCCCCCTTAAGCAGTGAGCGGAGTCATGGGTGCCAGCCCTGTAACTAAGAATGTACCAAGGAGCACACCGACTCGAGGATTGGATCTGCTGGCCTGAATACCTTCACAGGACAGGATCCCAAAAGAAATGAAGAAAGGTATGCAAACATTACAAACCAAAAGAAACTGATGGGGGTAATATTAATGTCAGTCTAAATAGAACTTAAGGCAAAAAAATGAAGACATCGACAGAGATAGATGTTACATAATAATAAAAGAAGCAGTTCACAAAAATAAAACAATCATGGCTATCTGTATACCAAAGTGTTCAGTTTTAATACATACACAGTCAAAGTGGGTTCAAATACAAGGAGAATGTGAAAAGATCTGAGTCATTTGGGGAAATTTTAACCCATTTTTGTCAAATATTGAGAGAGCAAGACAAATTTACTGAGTATATCAAGTGCTATAAAACAAAGTTAGCAGGGTTCCTGGGTGGCTCAGTCAGTTAAGCATCTGAGTCTTGATCTGAAGGTTGTGAGTTTAAGCCCAGAGCTGGGTGTGGAGCCTTCTTAACAAAAAAAAAAAAAAAAAAGAAAGAAAGAAAGAAAATAGTATGATGTAAGATCCATAAGCACTGAACCTTTTTTTTTTTTGAAACATACATGAAATATGTAGAAAATTGACCTCATAAGAGATAACAAAGGAAGAGTCAAAAAATGCCAAAGCACTGATTCATATGCATGGTATTCTATGATTTAAAAAAAAAATGTAACTGTAAATCAGCAAGTACAAACAGCCTCCCTTGGGAGGAAGGAAAAAATAGATGTTAATAACAAAAATATTAAGGATTAATTCAGGCACTACGCAGGGGATTCAGCTAAAGTTGCATCAGAGTTTAATTTATAGTCATAAATACCTGTATTTTAAAACAGGAGACTAAAAAAATAAGTGAGGTGTACTCAAGTCAATATGTTAGAATAAGAATCAGAAAATAAATCTACTAAATAAATAAATAAATCTGCAAAATGAAGGTAGGATGAAATAAAGAGACAACAGAAGACATTATAGAAGACAAAAAAACCATAAAGAAAATTTCAGTTAATTAAAGAATATATCTCCAATAAGACTACAGAAAAAAGGGAAGCTAAAACTAAACAATATTGAAAGTGAAAAATTGAACAAGACTTAGGTACACTAAAGATGTCAGGAAATTTGAAACATGGGGCGCCTACGTGGTGCAGTCATCTGCACGTCCAGCTCTTGGCTTCAGCTCAGGTCCTGATCTCGGCGTCATGAGGTGAAGCCCCCACTGGGGCTCCCTGCCCAGCATGGAGCAGGCTTGAGACTCTCCTTCCCTGTACCTCTGCCCCTGCCCACCATGCACTCTCTCTCTCAAATAAATAAATAAATCTTTTCTTTTAAAAAAAAAAAAAAAAGACATTTGAAATGTAATTTTCCAGAAAGAGATCACTAAATTGACCAAGAATAATGGAATTAAGCAATAAATATTAGATAAATTAACTACATATCAAAGTGTCTTCTTTCAAGACATCATGCCCAGACAGACAGCAGCTTTTCAATCCAGTTTTCTTAACCTTACAAAAAAAAAAAAAAAAAAGTCAGCCTTAAGCAAGGATAAAGAAAGACAAGAACTCACATGCTGCTGAGTTCAGAAGTGTTAAAATCACCACAGAGAGCAATTTTCCATCATCTAATGAAGCTGAAAATTCCCACAGATAAAATACAACAGTGCCAACTCTAAGTATTGACAACAGGAAAACTCTTAAATATATTCTAAAGAGTAATATACCTGACCTTGTTGCAGCATCCTTTAAAATAGCAAAATTTGGAGACATTTCGAATGTTCTTCAACAGGAAAAGGAGCACATGTATGTTGTGATACACTCATAATGGATACAGATCGGCAGGTAAAATAAATGATGTAGAGCTACATATTACAACATGGATATTTCTGAGAAACATAATATTAAATGAAGATAAGACATGGCTCACAATGATGCTTACAAGTAGATACCATCTAAATAAAGAGAAGGAAAGAAGGAAGGAAGGAAGGAAGGAAGGAAGGAAGGAAGGAAGGAAGGAAGGAAGGAAGGAAGGAAGGAAGGAAGGAGAAGGAGGAGAAAAAGAGAAAGAGAAAAAGAAAGAAGAAAGAAAAGAAAAAAGAAAAGAAAAGAAAAAGAAAAAGAAACAAGCTCACCACCAACAACAACAAAAATAGTATATGTTGTTTATGGATATATACACCTATAATACCATGTAAAAAATAAAAATTATCTTTAAAAAGTGCTTTCCTCTGGAGAGAAAAGAAGAATATCTATAATGAAGAAATTCAAATAACATAATTAAGGCAGGTAAAGAATATTTGAGGTTAGTTATTTTTTAAATATACCCTGATTTAAAACTACATTTTTAGGGGATCTCTGGGTGGCTCAGCGGTTTGGCGCCTGCCTTTGACCCAGGGCACAGTCCTGGAGTCCCAGGATCGGGTCCCGTATCGGGCCCTTGGCATGGAGACTGCTTCTCCCTCTGCCTGTGTCTCTGCCTCTCTCTCTCTCTCTCTCTATGTCTATCAGAAAGAAAGAAGAAAGAAAGAAAGAAGAAAGAAAGAAAGAAAGAAAGAAGAAAGAAAGAAAGAAAGAAAGAAAGAAAGAAAGAAAGAAAGAAGAAAGGAAGAAAGAAATCTTTAAAAATAAATAAAATTACATTTTTATTTTGGTATTTTAAATATCCTTAAAAATTGAGTATCTCTCTTTGCTGGTAATTTCAAAGTTCCTAAGATATACCTAGCTCTTTTTATAATGTTTGAAACTACTACCCAATTTTTCAACAAATATTCTTACTATGCTCTATGTCTTCTCTTAATACTGAAAAATCCTGAACACTGACCGTAAGAAAATGAAAGCCAAGTACTTGTCCAAGTGTTGGGCACGCAGAAATGCAATCAAATTCCTCATTCTTAGTTGACACTCTTTTCTAATGCTTTGGAGAAATTAAAGACTGTAAGCACTGGCTGATGAAAGGGAATTATGATAAGTACAAAAAGGTAATTGTGTAAACCATGAGATGCTTATTCATTATCTGATAATAACTTCATAGTAACACATAGTAGTTTCCTTGTGTTTAGAAAAAAGCACAGAAAACCTACTACAAAGAAGAAAAAATTTTGTGCATGAGACCCTTGAATATCTCATAAATGCCTATCTGGCAGTCTACTAAAATGACATCTATAGGAGCACCTGGGTGGCTCAGTGGTTGGGCGTCTGCCTTTGGCTCAGGGCATGATTCTGGGGTCCCAGGATCGAGTCCCACATCAGACTCCCTGCATGGAGCTGCTTCTTCCTCTGCCTGTGTCTCTGCCTCTCTCGGTGTCTCTCATGAATAAATAAATTAAAATCTTAAAAAAATAAAAATAAAATGAAGTCTATAGGTGAACATATGCATATATACATAAAAATCAGGGATAATATTTTAAAAACCTACCAACTAGTATGGCACAGGCATCAGACAATCAGACAAGCAGACTGCCAAATAGAAGCTGACCATAAAACAAAAAAAGGAAAATCAGATCCTATTAATAAGGGACTAAGAAAAACTTTAAAAAATCATTTCCTTATTATATATAGTCCAGCTTTTTCATTTGATAGACGTTTCTCAAACTTTAATATGCATATGAATCAACTAGGGATCTTACTAAATGCAGGTTCTGATGAAGTAAGCGCATAGGGGGCCATGAAACCTGTTATTCTAAGGGTGGTCCTCAGTCTATCAAAACAGGCATCATCTGGGAGTTGGTTAGAAATAAAAATTCCTTTAGGGCACCTGAGTGTCTCAGTCAGATGGGCAGCTGACTTGATTTCAGCTCAGGTCATGATCTCAGCATCCTGGGATAGAGCCCCACGTCAAGCTCCACACTCAGCAGGAGGCTGCTTGACCTTTTCCCTCTCCGTCTGCCCCTCCCCCTGTGTGCTCTCTTGTTCACTGTCTCTAAAACAAATAAATCTTTAAAAAAAGAAATAGGGGATCCCTGGGTGGCTCAGCGGTTTAGTGCCTGCCTTCAGCCCAGGGTGTGATCCTGGAGTCCCGGGATCGAGTTCCACATCAGGCTCCCTGCATGGAGCCTGCTTCTCCCTCTGCCTGTGTCTCTGCCTCTGTGTGTGTGTGTGTGTGTGTGTGTGTGTGTGTGTGTGTGTCTCATGAATAAATAAATAAAATCTTAAAAAAAAAATCTTTCAACATCACTTATCATCAAGGAAATGCAAATCAAAACTACAAAGAAATATCACCTCATACCTGTTAGAAAGGCTAAAATGAACAACATAGGAAATAACAGGTGTTGGCAAGGATTCGGAGAAAGAGGAACCTTCTTACACTGTTGCTGGGATTGCAAACTGGTGCAGCCACTCCAGAACACAGTATTGAGGGTCCTCAAAAAGTAAAAAGTAGAGCTACCCTAACCCAAAGAATACAAAAATACTGAAATGCTGATTTGAAGGGATATATGCACCCTGGTATTTATAGCAGCATTATCTACAATAGCCAAATTATGGAAAGAGCCCAAATGTCCACTGACTGATGAATGGATATTATATATATATAATATATAATAGACAATTACCCAGCCATACAAATGAATGGATGAGACCTTGTCATTTGCAATGACATGGATGAAGCTAGACAGTATTATGCTCAGTGAAATAAGTCAGTCAGAGACAAATACCAGATAATTTCACTCATATATGAATGGAATTTAAAAAAAAAATCAGACGAAAATATGAAAAAAAGAAGAGAAGCAAACTATAAAACCGGCTCTTAACTATAGAAAGCAAATTGAGGTTTTGCTGGAGGGGAAATGAGCAGGGGGATGGGCTAAATGGGTGATGGGCATTAAAGAGGCCACTTGTGATGAGCACTGGGTATTGGAGGTAAGTGGTGAATCATTAAATCCTACACCTGAAACTAATGTTACACTGTATGTAAACTAACTGGAATATAAATAAAAAATTAAAACAAAAAATAATAAAATAAACAGTTTAAATTCTAAAAATACTAAAAATAGAGAGAAGTGCTGGTTTCCAGGAGAAGTGGGTAGGGAGATGGGTGAAACAGGTAAAAGGATGAAGAGTACATTTATTGTCATGAGCACTGAGAAGTGTACAGAATTGCTGGATCACTATATTGTACGCCTGAAAATAATATAACAGTGTATGTTAATTACACTTGATTTTTAAAAATAATTTTTAATTAAAAAAAAGAAATACAAGATCTTAGGTGCCCTTCCCAAAACTACTGAAGAAGAATTTGCATTTTGACAAAACCCTTGGACAACTTACATCTCAAACATTAAAGTTAAGAAGCACTATTCTATACAACATATGACCTGAAGCTTCTACTAAATCACAGACCAAGAAAGGCATAGGAAGATTCTACAGAATAAAAAATGAGTCAAGAAACATAGGGATCCCTGGGTAGCGCAGCGGTTTGGCGCCTGCCTTTGGCCCAGGGGACGATCCTGGAGACCCGGGATCGATTCCCATGTCAGGCTCCCGGTGCATGAAGCCTGCTTCTCTCTCTGCCTATGTCTCTGCCTCTCTCTCTCTCTCTCTCTGATGACTATCATAAAAGAAAAAAAAAATCATTAAAGAAACATAATAACCAAACACAACATATGGAACATGGTATATGGATTGGGATGATACTAGAGAATTATTGTTAATTCTGTTAGATGTGATAATGACATGTGACTACAAAGAAAAAAGGCAAAATAATGACTATTATACAAATTAAATAATGGGTATCTGAAGGTAAAGACGTTCATACACAAATCTCTCTACTTTGTATATATGTGAATATTTCATAATAAAAGATTAAATAATGATTCCCAAAATTTATTAATTCATTTACTCAAAAAATAAATATAGAGATATTGTGTTTAATTTCTTTTCATGCCAACCTGAGAATGATTCAAAGTATTCCCATTAGGTATATTTTCCATAGTGTTGAATCCAAAATTTTATGTATCCAAACTCTAATTTTCATAGCACATGAGTATGGTCTTCTATGTAAATATCCAATATGCACAAGAGATAACAGAGAAAAAAAAGGTTGTGAAAAGTTAACATTGCTTCTATTAAAATATATTCGAGGATGATGACCATAATTCTTAGTACCAAAAATGTTTTCTAGTTTTTACAATAGTTTTCTTCACTTGCATGTCAGTTATCTTTTCCTGTCTGAATCCAGAATACCTTAAGAAATCTTGAATTTAGATAGCTCCCTGAATAGTTTCCAAAATGTTACCTATGCATTACTTGTATCGGGATTATTGAGTCTGTTTATGAAAATATAGATTCTGCACCAATTCCCATAGACTCTTAAGTGGGACCAGAGAATCTCGATTTATCAAGACACCCATATGATTTTTAGGCACAATAAAGTTGACATTTTTTAAATCTAAAAATGTGGAAATGCTCTGAATGGATTTCTACATCCAACATCAAGGATTAATTTTCCTCTCAGTATAAACAAATGGAAAACTGGACAAAACATGTAAAATTACTATTTTGAGATATAAGAGAGCAGACAGGGCAGGACTATGATACCTTAAAAAATAGAAACAAATGAGATAAATGCTGGGATTGTTCTAGCTCGGTGCCTGAGGCAGTCTCACCAAATGGAGGAAGAAAATATCGAGTTCAGAGAGTCCTAGGGCTAGAATTTACAGAGGAGAAACTACAAGAGGAAGGAGGAGCAATAAGCAAAAGCTTGAAGATCTACAAGGAGATCCTCCATATTCCTACCTGCATATGCATGTGATATAATCCCACAACACAAGGAAAAAACTCTCAGAAAATACTGGGATAAACAATTCCAGGGCACACACAAGACTGGGAATAATTCCTATTTATTTCAACCAGAAAGGAGAGCTAGACTGATACACAGGGAATTTGATTGGTTCTTCAGAAAGGTAACACCTTGGGAGTGGAACAGCAAGTAAAGTCTATTCTTCATTCCCTCAAAGCTTCCAA
Organism: Canis lupus familiaris; assembly: GCF_011100685.1. Taxonomy (NCBI): domain Eukaryota; kingdom Metazoa; phylum Chordata; class Mammalia; order Carnivora; family Canidae; genus Canis; species Canis lupus. The sequence continues at coordinate 29,034,397 of NC_049257.1, forward strand.
GAAAGTGTGAAAGAATCAAACTGATCTATAAATAACTTTGTCAGAATAAATTCCAACATTCTAAAGAAATACAACAAAATTCTTCCACTCAATAATTCATATTTCACAACATCAAGTGCAAATCAAAAAACATCTGGCATGCAAAACACAAGAAAATATGAATCTTTAAATAGGAAAAGAATAATCAATACAAAAAAGTCCAGGTATAACAGAGATTATATAATTAGCAGTAAAAAGCCTTAAATTAGCTGTTAAAAATATAAAAAGCCTCAAGGATTAAAGGGAAAAATATAAATACAATGTCTGAAATCAAAACATACTGGAAGGGAATAACAAGAGATTAGATACTAAGGAACAAATATCAGTGAACTTGAAGACATAGTTATAGAAACTATCCAAAATGAAACAGACAGAAAAAGTAATTTCTTTTATTTATTTATTTTTTTGTTTGTTTTTTAGAGAGAGAGTACGCAAGCACATGCAAATAGAGGGAGGTACAGAGAGACCATCTTAATCAAGCTCCATGCCCAGTGTGGAGCCCAACTCAGGACTTGAATCACAACACTGAGATCATGACCTGAGCTGAAATCAAGAGTCAGACACTGAGCCACCCAGCCATCCCAAAATTAAAGAATAATAATAATAAACAGTGCCTAGGATGCATGTGGGACAACAAAAAAAAGTCTATAATGTATATCACCTTTCCCAGAGAGGGCAAGAGGAGAAAAATTATGTGACAACGTGATGGCCAAAAATTTTCCAGATTCTTAGAAATTTAAACAACGCATATCCAAAAAAATCAACAAAATCCAAGTATAATAAACAAAACCACCACATCAGGGCATATAACAACCATATTTCTGAAAAACAGGCATAAAGTGAAAATCATAAAAGCAACAACAGAAAAAGACTCTGTACAGTGGAACAAAGATAACAATGACAGTAAAATCTTACTAGAAACTATGCCACCAGTGAACAATGGAATGATGTTTAACTTGTTAAAAGAATTAAATTGTGAACAGATTAACCTAAATTCCAGACCCAGTAAAAATATCTTTCAAAAATGAAGATTAAATAGAGGCTTTTTAAAACAAAAGTTTAGGGATCCCTGGGTGGCGCAGCGGTTTGGCGCCTGCCTTTGGCCCAGGGTGCGATCCTGGAGACCCGGGATCGAATCCCACATCGGGCTCCCGGTGCATGGAGCCTGCTTCTCCCTCTGCCTGTGTCTCTGCGCCTCTCTCTCTCTCTGTGTGACTATCATAAATAAATAAAAATTTAAAAAATAAATAAATAAATAAAACAAAAGTTTAAAAAAATAAATAAATAAAACAAAAGTTAAAAAGTTTCACTGTAATGTCATCAACCTAGAATAGAATTAAATGTAAAAGAAAGTTCTTCAGACAGAAAGAAAATGATACCAGATGGAAGTGGTAAATTTATGGATGACTATAAAAGACAAATTTTTATATCTTAATCTTATAAAGATAATTAATTGTTCAAACCAAAAATAGTAACTGTATTTTGTCATTTATAACATGTAAAGTAAAATATGTGTCGTGTCAACGATAGCACAAAAAGGTCTGGGGGAATAGAAATACTGTGTTGTAAACCTCTTTCTGATATTTGTAGCGATGTAACACTATTTGGAGGTTGTCTTTAAAAAGTGAAGATGTGTCTTGGAAGCTTAGAGAAATTGTGAAAGTTTTAAGAAAAGGAGATTTAACTAATAAGTCAAATGTAGAGATACATGTAGAATTATTTTTTAAAACTCAACTAATCTCAATTAATCAAAAAGAATACAGTAAAAGAGGAAATGTGAAAAAATATATATAGGGCAAATATATATATATAGGGTAAATTTAAACCAATGATATTGATACTTACACTAAGTGTATGAATGTAAATAATCTGAAGACTCCAGTAGAAAAACCAAGTTGTCAGACTGCACAAAAGAAGCAAGACCCAGTTACACGCTACCTATACAAAGCCAGCTTTAAATAAAAAGACACAAATAGATTAAACAAAAACAGATGGAAGAAGACATGACATGTTAACACTAACCAAAATAATTTGGGATGACGTTAGACAAAATAGGCTTCAATATAAGGAACATTCCTGGGGATAAGAAGATCATTATGTAATGATAAAGGGGGTCATTTTATCAAGAAGACATAAAGAATCTTTAATATATATGCACCCAAACACAGAGCTTGAAAATACATGAAGCAAAAACTCATAGAACTAAAATGAAAAATAAGCAAACCCATATAGTTGGAGATTTCAGTGCTATTCTCTTGGCAATTGGTACAACAGACAAAACAATCAAACAATAAATTTAGAATCAAACAAAAATACAGAAGAGTGAAACAACACACAGGAACATTAACCAAAAGAAACCACATACTGAGCCATAAAAAACTCTCAATAAATTTTAAAATATTGAAATCACACAGAATATGATTTTTAATCAAAACTTTTCATGTAAATAAACTATAAATCAATTAGAAAGAAATAGTAATATAATAATCCTTATGTATTAGGAAATTAACCAACATACTTCTAAATGACCCATGGTTCAAAGAGACAAATCACAGTAGAAATTTTGAAAATATTTTGAATTTAAGGAAAATGAAAAGTATATAGAATTATAAGATACAACTAAAAAAATTTAAAGTATAGATAGAGTCTGGCACTTTCTCACAAAATGAAACTTATAATTACCATATGACCTAAAAATCCACTGCAAGTTATCCAAAGAACCAAAGACATAAATATATAAAATATGTATAAATATATGTATATCTCTACTCAAAAATGTTACATAAGCATCAGGAGCACCCAGCTGGCTCAGTCAGTAGAGATGTGACTCTTTACCTCAGAAGTGGTAAGTGCAAACCCCCAGTTGAGTATAGAGATTACTTAAAAGCCAAAAATCTTTTTAAAAAATTATGTGAATATTTAAAATTATTTCACACATACTAGGATAATTTTAAAAGGAAACACTTAGCAGAGATAATGATAATGCAACCTATGTAAGACCAGGAGAATGAACATTACAGGGAAATTAAGGTAGAACCTAAATGAATGAAGAGATACACCATCTTCAGGAGACTTGAACGATATGGTATCAATTACTCAAACTATATGATATCAATTGTTCCAAAATAGAGCTACAGATTCAACAATAATGCCAATTAAAATCCCAGAAGGTGATTCTCATAAAAATTGACACGTTGATTTTTAAAGTTATAGAAATGCAAAGAACACAGAATAGCCAAGACAATTTTTAAAAACAACTTTTTGGTTGGAAAACTTTGTATAAATATACAGTAATCAAACCAGTGTAGTATTGGTGTTAGATTATGTGTTTAGATAAATAAAACCGTATCGAGCATCCAGAAAAAAACGACTCATAAGCAATGACTGTGCAAGCTGAAATTGTACGGACTGACCTTAATGATCTATTGGAAGATTTATAATTATGTTGTGACGTTTATAATTTTTTGTCACAATAGTCAAAATTCTCTTACTGTTGACTATAAATATAGAGGGAAATGAAAAAAAAATAGCAAAGCGGGTATTTATTCAACATACTGTATTTTAAAACATTAGAAACATTAAGGACTAGAGTGCTTTAATTCTTCATATAAAAAACCCTCTAAACCGTAGTGTGAACGTGCTTCCTTGTCATATACTACAACACAGAGTTAGCACCTCTTCTATGCCTTAAAAATTGTCATATTCTTGTTTGGATCACTTTCCACCCTTTTATCTTTGGATTTTCGATGATATGAAATATCCCCAAATGTCCATTTAATGTTTTTATGCTAGTGTCACTTTCTCTGGAACATCTTTCTCCTTTTCATCACAACGATTTTCCTCCTGTATGTTGACAAGTTGGCCCTTACTGCATTTCTCAGGCTGCGTATCTAGTCCTTCCAATGGCAGGCAGCATTAGCAGTCCCACAGTCAGCCATTCCCTCTATAGCTCCATTTACATTCGATTGGAATTTCACTTCCAACACTATTGTCTTCTGTTTCTTCACGGTACTTCCAACTTGATTACCCAATTTCCTCTCCCAAGCATCCTTTTGTGTAAAATGTCACATGGGTTTATCGGCGTGTGACAAAGCAGGTATACAACTTCACATTTCCATTAGCTGAGTAATAGGACACTGAGAAAATCAATATATTCTGAATAGAATGACATGATTGGTCAACTAATCATAATGCATATCTGTTATTCATTTATTTATTTATTTATTTATTTATTTATTTATTTATTTAGAGACAGACAAACAGAAACTGAGAGTGCGTGTGAGTGGGGGTGGGCCGAGAGGGGCAGAGACAGAATCTTAAGCAGGCTCCACCCCCAGCATGGAGCCCAAGGCAGGGCTCCATCTCCACCCTGAGAGCATGACCTGAGCTGAAATCAAGAGTCAGCCACTTGACCGACTGAGCCACCCAGGCGCCCCTCAGATGGGCACTTCTAAAACACAAAGGAGTCCGTGTGTCCAATAGGCAAAGAGAATTTTACTTGTCAAACACCTATCCAGGTTATGTGCCAGGAGTCCTCTAATCTATATGCTTTAATTTACATAAAAGGCTTTTGGGGTCCAGGAAGATAAAGGTCTCATTGCAAGTGAAGTCAGCCTGGCACCGGAATTTACATGGTCTGACTCCCGTTTCAGTTCTCTTGACTTTCTACCAAATGGTAACAATTTGCTCTCACTCTCATTCTATTTTCATCATTGCTTATTTGCCCTTTAATCGAATTCATTTCAAATTCAAATATTAAAATGAATTCAAAGATGAAAAATATTAAGCTGCTAATAAACGATACAACTGGAAATTACTTCAAAGCCAAGTCTGTTAGGTGTTCAAATGAATACAACGTAAACTATAGATTCATAAACGGGCATTTATAAGGCATTTTCGGCTATCTCCCTTAGATATGATGTGATAGATGAATTGTATTTAATTATCGGCACAAAGATAACTCATTTGTGAAAATCTTAGCCCTTAGTGCTGACTTTTATATGCCACTGCTACGTGGTTTCTTATTTCCTCATGAACATTAGACTTCCTTAATTAAACAAATATATCATCTATACCTTGTGATTACAATTCAACAATTAAAATCTTGGAGTTAGAAGAAACATCATTTATTTTAGAGGATGCAGAGCTGTTCATCTTTCCCAATAACCAGAAAAAAAGAGGCTCCCTATAGTTCATATGCTGCTGATGAAGGTGATATTGTGTAATCCATCATGAGATAAAACATGACAGGCAAGTTCAAAGGAAGCAACGGCATTTTAACTTTTGAGCCTAATGAAGCATATAGAACAGCAAAGCATTCTGCTTGTTACCATCGCATGATATTGGGTCGTGAACTTTCTCTCACCCTAGGCCCCAGTGCACTTTACTATTAATAACTTCAGTTTTATCCTTGAACTGTTTCTATCTTCCCATATCCCATACATAAATAGGTCTACTTTACATTTTCTTCCACTACTCTTGCTTAGATATTCAGTTATTATCTACCACTTTTAATTTTTTTTTATTCTTTGCCATTCTTTTTTTCAACTTGCCTTTTGAGATTTATCTTCCCATTCTTAAATCTCATATGACACATAGTAAGATATGGTCTGTGTCCTGTTGAAGGAGGTCTAGACCCTTCTGTTGTACCCGGAAATGTGTATTGTCATCATTAATTAAATAGATCTCTACCTCAAACGAAGTTAAATGTTCATAATTCGAGGATAAATTATTTACACTGAGTTCCGAACTGACTACATACACAAAGAGTGCCTATTCACACTGCAGATTATCCAGGTAAGTAACCAGGGCTGAAATAACCCTGATTCCCAGGAAGTTAAAATTTAACAGGAAAAAAAAAAAATCTTACTCTCCTGGAGAACTGGATGAGGATTTTTAATGTAAAATCTGACGTTCCTCATTATTTCCTATGACTTGGAGCCCAATCCAGTAAAAATTCACCAAATATTTCATCAACATCTTACATATCAAAAAGGGCCCAGATTGCTGAAATGACCTTGAATTCGAGGAAAGCCCAGAAACAAGTTATCAGGAAAAGAACATGTAGAAAACTTGGAACTAATATCATGAAGATAAAATACAACAACAGAGATAGACTCGAGGTCAAATAACATTCTAGAAATAAGTAGGCTTAATCATCTAAGAACAGCCTTGTATCCAAAACAGAACGAAAGAACAAAGACACCAGGGAAAATAGCTCAATCTAAGGTTAGACGCTGTCTATAAAATACATTTAAAACAACTAACATGGGGGCACCTGGGTGGCACAGTCGGTTAAGCATGCAACTCTTGGTTTCAGCTCAGGTCATGACTTCAGGGTGGTGAGATCCAACCCAGCCCAGACCCCATGCTCAGCACGGAGACTTCCTGAGATTCTCTGCCTCTGCCCCTCCTCTCACTCCAGCACACATAAGGATTCACACACACGCTTTCTCTCTCTTTCTCAAATAAATAAATAAAAAATCTTAAAAAATAATAATAACTAACATGGAGTTGTTTTGTCTTGAACAATTAAGATTACAGACACATAACACGGTTTCCTATGCATTTGGAAAGAAACTAACCAGGATAAGAATTACCCACTGAGAAAGAACTGCCCAAGTCCCAAACAAGGTAGCCGAGGACCCCAAACCCCTTCCCAAACCTGTTAATTATGCTGACATGATAGCACTAGTACAATGAATCAGATGCCCGCGTCGATTTGTGGCACAAAATAAGCAGCATTTTGGAGACTATCTAGGAATCGGCACCCACTGTTCCCAGAGTAGAAATGGGAGGAAACACTGTGAAGAGAGGGAGCAGTATGGGAAGGGCACGACTTGTAATTTGTAAAAAGCAGGTAAATTCAGGCATGCTTATTTAGAAAATCTCAGGCCTGTAGACCTGTCAGCGCTGCCACGGACCCAGCAGTCAATGAGTGTAAGTAAATCAACATTATCTGACTTCTGTTGCTCCTCCGCCCCTGCTCCTCGGCCTACGGGTACCTCCACAAATTCTTGGACTAGGAATCAGAGGGGGTTAAGTCTCTAAACAGTACTCTGGAGTTGAGCTGGCTGGGTAACCACACTGACAACTAACTAACTTTTCTCATATTCCTTACATCTGCCTAGGAGGTTACCTAGATTAAGGAAAGGTGGGGAGGAGGGTCAGTCAAGTACAGCGGAGTACAGTGGTCCCCCCATGTTCACAGTTGCACTTTCCAGATTTTAGTTCACCAAGGTCAACAGCAGTCAGAAGCAAATAATCCTGCTTCTGTTATCATCTCACATCATAGCGGGAAGACAGGTGGCTACAGTACAATAAGGTATTTTTGAGAAAGAGACAAAGACCACATGTACCTAAGTTGTACCACAGTATATTATTGTAATTACTCTATGTTGTTGGTATTGTTATTAATCTCTTCCTGGGCCTAGTTTATAAAGTAAGCTTTACCATAGGTATGAATAGGAAACAACATCATGGATGTAGGGTTCGGTAGCATCCATGGCTTCAGGCATCCACCGGGGTCTTGGTGCATAACCCCCCAGGGCTGGCGGTAGACGACCATAGAAGGACAGAACGTGGATGTCATAATGAAATTGAGCGAAGGCTAAGAACTGAAGTAGGCACTGGGAGGAAGGGATAGCCAGTGGAAACTTCATCTGGAAAACTATAAATTAGATAACCTGCAAATTAGTTTATCTCAAATAGTTCACATGATTAACAGGCCTATTAATTACGGTCAGGCAATCATCACGGGGGAAAAAAATTCAACTCTCAGTGCCTGAATTCATGGTAAATCCCATGCACTGGGAGTCTAGAGACGTGCTTCTTGACTAAGAATTTGTCACTAAATAGCTAAGTTATCTTGAGAAAAATGGCTATTCTGTACCTCAATTTTCTTATTTTGAAAATGGTCATTTTTATTAGCTTATTTCTTCTAACATGAAAATTCTATAACTCAACTAAAATGAAGTATATCAGACTTTCAGCAGCAAAGAAACAGCGTTCAGTTCAAGAGTTCTGAGTGCTTAGCCCTTGACTTCGGCTGCGACATTAGACCCTCCAACACCACCGACCATCACTACCACATTCTATACTGAAGTTGTTTAGTCTTCTTTCCCGTGTTTCTCCCTCCTTCATTGCACTCTTGCCAAGGGGCCCAAGACCACACACTGATACCCGGACGTCACTAGAGATTGACTCACTGGTCAGCATACGGGTTGCTGGGTGGCCCGTGAATCTTTTCTGAATCTGGTCTGCATCCCAGACTTTTGGAAATGGCAGAGGGGCACAAGTCCAACATAGGACAAGCTATGAAATACAGAAAAAAAAAAAAAGCAATCTTTTCTCGAAGATTAAAAAGAGAAAACCTATATATCTTGGGTAGCAATTCAGGGTGTTGGATACATTCCTGTATAAAATGATTTTAAACGTTTGCCGCTTCCCATGCATTCCATACACACCAACACATACACGTACGCTCACAGTCACACTCACTCCAGGCATCTGCCTCCCCTTATTCTCTAGCAAACCTAACTACAGTCTTCCCTCCAGAATCTTTTCAATCTGAAGAATGACACAAATAACAAAAAGCGATTTGTAATCCCCATGCAACTCTTACGAGTTCCTCGGAAATAAATCCATATGAACCCATCCAGTAATCCTGGAAAATAATACCCATTTCCACCGTTAATTTTTCACCTTTTAATAAAAAGGCTACCAAAGGAAAGGGGAAAGTTTAAACTTTAAAGTAAAAGGAGCAAAATGAAATAGCAGGATCTAGTAGACCAATGTTCTGTCCTCTTTGGTTCCTACGATGACCCTCCTGTCCCCTGAAACCACACAGGAAGCATTTCCACCTACAACACACATGCCAAAGGGGCATAATGTCAGGAGGCAAAGTCACCGACAGTCACTCGTTCAACAGATGCTCATGTATTTTGTATCATACAAAGCGGCTCCGATCAACTTACATTCAAGTCTAACACGGTCAAGATATTAGCTTCCAGAACATCTTGTGTTTGGAGAACAACAGATAATAGCCAAATGAAAACAAGTTACATTCCTGTCTTATCCTGGACCCTCTCTTTTGGAAAGATCGAGGAATCAGACATTCTGGCCTGAAAATCACAACTGATTTATTCCCATTTCTTCAACAGAGCGGTTTTTTCCCTGCTCCAACCGCAGTGGCTTGGGTGAGAGTCCTTGATGATCCTTAAACACACACCTTCGCGTATGTACAAACACACAGCCAGATACAAGGCTTCAGAACAAATAGTCACTCAAAGACATATCTTTAGTTATTTTATACTTGAGAACTTATTTCCAAAGAAAAAAAATTAGTTAATATATATGCCTTACGTGTCTACGGGGATTGGATGTTTCGCAAAGATGATGAGCCAGACATTGGCCTTCCAACAGACTGGAAACTCGGAGTAAGAGCCCAGCAAACCCACTCAAACAGAGAAGAAAAATCTATAACGTATGAATATGAGACAAAAACAGATACCTGAAGGTATTTGTGTATTTGTCATCCCCAATATAGGCTTGTAAGCTCCTTAAAGGCAAAGTTATTGAAACATCCTCATTTTATTTTATTTTATTTTATTTTATTTTATTTATTTTATTTTATTTTATTGTTATTGAAACATCTTCTACCCTCCACGTTATTTAATTCACGACCGTGTTTTCCCCATAGTCCTTGCATAATATATGTTGCTGGAACTGAATACCTGTGCTCAATAAATACAAGAATGATTAATTATCATTGATATTAGCAGAGCTACAAAAATAGACAGAGCTACAAAAAAACCCTTTCCTGGAGCTTCTAGGTGGTTCAGTCAGTTGAGAGTCTGACTCTTGATTTCGGCTCAGGTCTTGATCTCAGGGTCGTGAGATCAAGCCCTGAGTCAGGCTCCAAGCTCAGCAAGGAGTCGGCTTGAGATTCTCTCTAAAATAAATATTTATTTTTTTAAAATGCCCTTTCCCTGGCCAGGCTGTCCACACCGATTATAGGTACAGATGCACTCTAAGAGACCCAGTTCTATTGGCATAGTCTGAACTTTACACTGGAAAAGCACAGCAGGAACACCTTTCTAGAATTTTCTCTTCCATCACAAATATGGCATCCGTTGCTACAAAAGGAATTATCTCTTCACAGTATTCAGAATTCTTTCTGGCTAACCCTCCTGGATTTAGGGGGAAATAAGAAAAATGTTAATAGCATAGGAAAAAAAACCCTGGGGATTATCCTGGATCACCTCAACTTTTAAGAATGACAGAATTTTGAAGAAGAGAAGAAATAATTAGAGCCTAACTTATTTTCTTCTTTTACTCAAGGCCAGATACAAGATAGCAGGTCAGTCCCTAGCACACTCTGACACGTAACAGGAATTTTCTGAGAATATCCTTTGTGACATCAATGAGCATCTTTGTCTGAGCTCTATGGGTGAAATTTCTCTTAAGTTGCAATATTAAAAATAACAAAACGTGTATTGTGAGGAAGTCTTGAAGCTCAAAAGAGATAATATACATTAAAGTGTTTAGCACATGAGGACCCTATAAGTGGTACTATTACTGTAACTAGTAATACATTCCAAAATAACTGTTTTATTCATAGCTGTGAACACTTTAATCATATAAACCATGTGTTCATAGAAGCCACAAAGTGAAAAATCTAATATTTATCTTCAGATACTCATGGATTTCCTACTGTGTCCAAGGCTCCTTCCTCTTTCCGCAGGATAATTTTATGTAATATTCATAACATGCTGCTAATACCTTATGCTCACAAAGAGAAAATAATTCAACTGGTCTTATAGCCACTGGATGATGCAGATTGACGCTTGGTCTTGACAAAGACTCAAGAGCAATGGAAGGAACTTATTAGTCGTCCTTAATGGACCAATGTTAATAGTTTATGCTGTTTATGGCTATTGTGTTTGTTTCTCATTTGGGTTTGTTTTGGGTGTTTTGTTGTTGTTGTTGTTGAGTTTTTTTGGGTTTGTTTGTTTGTTTTTGTAGTTAGAATAACATGAAGTAAGGAAACCCTTAGTGAAGGCACAAAAGCCATAGCCAAGAGTAGTCAGTACACTAACCGGGTCAACCAGGATAATATCTTACTTTAGCTGGTTACTGCCTCAGCAAATTGTGTAAAGGAGTAAATTAGGAAAAGAACTCCACAGTCCCTACCACTAATATCCAGAGTCCGAAGGATCAACACAAAATTATCAAGGCAATAAGCAGATAGTATGAAATCAAGAGAGCATGTATGTGCTAATGAAGGAATGAACAAGGTGGCAGCAACCTGGAAATTGGGCAGGTGCAGCCCTTGGTAAAGCAGCCCCTGGGGAGCAATATCATTGCTGAGTATTCATGGCTGAATCCTTTTTAATAAGTAGGGTGGTGAATACAGAGAACCAGAAAGCTACGTCTACCCGAACTACCCCTGATGCTGCTGTCAAATCGCATTCAATATGTGTCATGAATAAAAATACACTTTTTTCCATGTGTGGACAAAAATCACAAAGTCATTTAGGACAATGCAGTTAATCAGGTTCTGGAGAGCATCTGAGGCTGTAGAAATTGTGTCATTCACAAAATGTAACCCAACAGATCTATAAAAAGATGCTCGAATCACTAATCATCAGGGCAGTGCAAACCAAAGCCACAATGAGATACCCCCTCACCTCACCCTGCCTGTTAGAACGGCTGTTAACAAAATTACAAAAGAAGTACTGGTGTGGACGTAGAGACAAGGGAGCCCCTGGACATTGTTGCTGGGGATGTAAACTGGTGGAGCCACTAGAAAACGGTATAGAGATGCCTCAAAACTTTAACGTTAAAACTACCAGACGATCCATCAACCTCACTTCTGGGATGTGTTTAAAGAAATAAAATCAGGACCTCGAAAAGATACCCGCACTCCCACATTCACTGCGGCAGTATTCACAATAGTCAAGATTCACGCAGAAACAGCAGAAGTGTCCGTGGGCAGGTGGGTAGAGATGCTACGGTGTGTGTGTTTATATACACAATGGAATGTCAATCAGCTTCCAAGAACAAGGAAGCCTTGGCCCCTGCAGCAACATGGATCAACCCAGACGGTAAAATTAGCCAGGTGCAGAAAGGGAAATACTGCGTGACCTCCCTCAAACAGACACTCTAAAAAAGTCAAACTCATAAAAGCAGACAGTGAAGATAATGGAGAAAATGGGGAGATGTTGGTTAAAGGATGCAAACACAGAGTTTTGCAGGATGAATACGTCCTGGAGCTCTCAGGCACAGCACAGGGACGTCGTTTCAATACTGTATATGGGAAGTGTGCTGGGACCGTGTATCTTAAATGCTCGCACCACAAAAATAAAAATAACTATGTCAGGGGGTGGATATGTTAATTAACTTGATTGTGGTCATCATTCCACAACGTATACGTGAAATACACACAATTTTTATTTCTCAACTGTACCTCAATAAAACTGAAAATATTTTTAAACGAAATATTTCTTGGAAATCAGAAGGTTCTAATATCAGAGTTATGACGTCTAGAAAGTAGGATAAAAGGTAACAAACTCACAAGAGAGTTGTCCTTCTCTTTTATTTAAAAGGAAATACTGCACTTCTCCATCTTTGGATAGATTATCACTACTACTAAAAGCCTTATATATGAATTTTTGAAAGCAGTAATGCATCTGCATTACTTCTCTGGCTTTTAAAATCCATAATAGAAACTTAAACGCCTTAGAAAAAGAACCTTACGTATATATGTCTAGGAGTAATCCTACCTAGTAATCATGAACATACTTAGAAGCTCATAATCAGATTTTATTTAGAAACGTCGCTGTTAAAAACGTCAATACTTTGATCCCCCCAGACTCCAGTTACGCTTCTGTAGCGCTGTGGTAACAGAGCAGAATATTTTGTCTTAAGTGAGTAAGCTCCTTAAAGGTAAAGAATCATTAACATTTTCAAGTGTCAAGTTGTCATCTTGCCAAATTTTATTTACAGCTAACATTTTGACGGCAGCAAGACATAGCAGATGTATACAGGAGGCCTCGCTTCCGATTGCAAACTTTCACTAATAACGTGAACTTGAACAAACCATTGTCCTTTCCTGGTCCTCAGCTGTCTTAGTGGTAAAATAAGTTGAGTCGACTTTAGGATCAAGTGGAAAATGCTTTGAAATAAAAGCACTAGAGCCTAGAACATTCTTCTCCAACTTAACGTTGAAATAATGACACTAAGTGAAACAAAAGCGAGACAATGACACTAATTTCAGGAGAAATAGGACCGCGAGATGAGGTTCCATCTAATACACAGAGGGGGCCAATTTAGTCCGTAATCTTTATTGCTAAAGACAAATGCTGAATGGTAATTTGTTCGAGTTGTGTAGCAGGTAATTTCTTGGAACAGTGAGTTTTCCTCAGTGGAATCTTTGAATTTTTTTTCTGCATGCTGAAACCTGAAATGACCTTTCATTTCCCTAATATGTAGCTCAAAAATTGGAGGACTGGATCAAGTTTCAATGCCTCTACTATTGTCACAATGGCTAAGCCAAACTCAGACCACCAGTCTTCCATCCTCTATTTGTGGGGTTCAAGAGTTAAGTCTGTTTGAAAAATTAAACATAAGAAATACATAGTTAATATATATACATCATTGTCCAGATAACAATATCTAATTCTAAAAATAAATGTTTATGTTTTCATGGCTATGCTTCACTTCATTCACAAATAAAAAAAAAAAGAAATCAGGTAAACTTGACCTATATCATTTAGAATGATAAAATAAATGGTTAGCAGACCTTGCTTCTCAAATAAGTATTAGACTTTTTATACTTTTTTGCACAACAGGATTCTGTATCCTTTTATGGTTTGAGAGGTGATGGCCAAGCACAAAGACGTGGGAGCCATATGGGGTATGTACGTCAGGAATTTCTAATAAATGTCTACATCTATAATGTTTCTACCAAATATCTACATTAAATGGATCAACTCTGAAAGACGTGGCATTTTTCAATAAAATTCAGCTTTTGAGCAGTGATTTTTTTAATCTATCCTTCCAGTGAAAATGTTGCTATTAAATGAATATAACTGTACTTCTAATTCCTAAGTACTTTGAATTTCAGCCAAAATACAGCATGATTTTCATAATGTCATTGGATATGGTCATTGCCATTGTCTACAACTTGATTGCTACCATAATTCTTGGTGATTTTAGTAGCCAGGCAGCTCATTGACCTCTACTCTTTAAATAATTTTGATCTCTTCTCCTCTTAAGTAACACGGTGCCCTAAATGACATCTCCCCTTTACGATCTCAATAGTAAACATTACTCTCTTTTGTGCCCACCTCCTCCTCCACATTTCCTCATTCTCTCTGGTACCAGGTTTTCAGTATTTCTTCTACCCACTGGAACCTACAATCTTGCAATTTTGTTTTCACAGCTTACTCTCGCCATTCCTTACCCAGCCTTTGTGTCCGTGTAGGTGCAGGTGTCTGCAGAAAAACACAGAACCACGCTTACTGGTCTCACTTTAAAGTCAAGGGCACCAACCTTAAGTAGCCCCTTCATGCTGCCCAAGCCATCATATTGTATTTTCCTACCATATGTTTTTATTTTCCTAGTATTTTACAGCCTTTTCACTTTCCTCAAACCTTCAATGCCTCCACCCTCAGATTATGACCACCTTCTTTCCTTCTATCTTTGCATGGCCTCTCCATGTATGCCCTAGATCCCAATATCCTCTCCTACACAAGAGTATTGTTTCCAGGAGTTCTCCTCTCTTTAAGGGAGCATCACGTTTTCCCATCTGTATTGGCTCATCCCCCACTAGCACACTGACGTGCAGTTATATATTTCATCTTAGAAGTGACTTCCTGTTACCCCATATCACCTTCACTCTGCCCACCTTTAGAGCAAAACTCATCAAAAAATTATATATATATATAATATATATATATATATTATATATATATATATATACACACACTCCCTGAAGATTTTTTCCTGTTGAATGCAATCCAGTCAAGGCTTCTATTGCATCCAGTCTTGTGAAGTCCTCAGTGATCATCTCCTCATTCTCAGACTTCCCCTTAACTTAATGTATCCATAGCATTTGAACCAGTTAATCACCCAGATTCCTTGTCTAAACCCTTTCTTCAGTTGGTCTCCATGCATTTTGTCTTGATTTCAGTCTCTCTGCTTTGCTTCTCCTTATTTCTCTGCTCTCTTAACATTGGAATGCTCAGTACTTGGACTCCTCTCAATCTTCACTCATACCCTAGGTGATAGCTTCAGTTACGATCTCCTCTATCTGCTCACTGCTCTCAATTTAATAATCAGCCCAGAGTTCTTGCCTGATCTCAAGACTCAAATATCCAACGACTTACTCAACATCCACTGAAATGTTTAATAAGCACATGCCCAAAGCTCTGGATTATTTTACTCCTAAATCTGTTTCTTTGGCAGGATTTTCCATCTCATCATCTCTATCATTCCAGTTGCTCAACTTCAAGAGTTAGAATCATCCTTGTTTCCTCTGTTTCTCACATTTCACACATCCAAGTCACCAATACATTCTGTTGGCTTTATCATCCAAATACATCCAGGAACTAACACCTTCTCATTATTTCACTATTACCACCTAGTCCAAGCCCTCACCCATCTCACTGACCTGGCTCTATTAACCTCTGAACTGCTCTCTCTTCTTCTCTACTTGACCTCTTTAAAGTTTTTCTCAATACAATAGCCGGGCAATTCATTTTATAACATAAGTTATATAATATTATTTCTCTGCTCAAAACCCTCTCATAACTTCCTACTTCATTTGGAGTGAAATCTAAAGCCTTTACGATGGCCTAGAAGTCCTACAAGATTTTGCACCATCTCTCCACTCTCCCCCTTCCAAGACCTTTGTAATACCATCTGCTACCACTCTTCCCTTTTCCCAATCAAGCCACTTGGGTCCCCCTGCTTGTTTATGGACATGCCAACTATGCCCATACTTCAGAGTCTCTGCTTTCTGTGTTGTCTCTTCAGTGAGGACTTTCCTGACCATCGTATACAAAATAACAATACAGCCTCCCCACCCCAGAAGCTCCAGCCCCCTCCCACACTCATTTCTCTTCATAGTACTAATCATTTGGCGTACAACATATTTATTTTTCTATTGTGCCATTCCTCACTAAATATAGGCTCCATGAGTGAAAGAATATTTTTTTGCTTATTTGTTCATTCA
The DNA here is from genome assembly GCF_011100685.1 of Canis lupus familiaris. Classification (NCBI taxonomy): domain Eukaryota; kingdom Metazoa; phylum Chordata; class Mammalia; order Carnivora; family Canidae; genus Canis; species Canis lupus. Next base: position 29,050,676 of record NC_049257.1, read on the forward strand.
CTTATTTCAAAACCTAAATAATGCCTGGGTATATAGTAGTAGCTCAATAAATATTTGTTGAGTAAAGAAACCATTTTTACATAATTCAAAACGGAATTTTGATCCAAAGGGAGTTTGTCATTATTTAAAAGCACAAAATCTCAAAGCATTAGAACTGGAAAGAACATAAGGACCACCCTCCAAAAATAAAATATTTCCATTGTCTTCTCCGGAATCCTTATGGGCAATGGGATCATGAGTCAGGACTAGGAAAATGTAAATGCTCAGTTACCCTATCCCAGCCCCAACCAAAGCAGCCCTATTTTGTTGTTGTCATTGTTTTCTATTTTAAGCTTCAACATAACGGTTTACTAAATATTTTACTAAATATTTTAAAGTTCTGAAACCTAAAAACTAGAACTTCAGATCTGGTGTAAATCTTCAGTCACAAAGAAAGATTGCATCCTGGAAAATGAAGTGAGTTAATCCAGGTCAAATCACAAGAACTTCAGAAAACCAGGGCTGGAACTCCTGGCTCCTCAATCCTGTCCTCATGTCTGCCCTCCTCCAGGCCAAGATTTCTCCATGGAGAGCTGTTCCTCAATGGGCATAATGCTTGAATGTGTTGCCCTTCCAAAAGATCCAATTATTATTTCAGATTTAATTATCACAGTCTCGGTTTCTTACAAAATTTTTTAGATTTAAAATTCAATAATTGCTCTTTCAGATTGCTGAAAATAATACACATATGTTTGAGCTTTTCATGATTTCTCATAAAAACTAACCTGTGTTCACATTGCTAAAGCAGGGCAGGAGACTGGATTGCAGTTTGCCACATTTAAGTATTTCCTTAAATAGATTATGGAATCTAAATTTTCTGCACCCTATTTCTCAATTTCTCTTCAACGCATCCATGGATAGACTCTTCAGCACACAACCCACAAAGTTAAATTGGTTTGTGATTGGAACAAATGAAAAAGAAAACGTATGACCCGTGTGTATTCCACCAAGCTGACACGATGCATGTGTTTCTCTGCCGGGTTTAGATTAACCGCTGATTTGATGCACCAACTGGCCCATTTCTCATAAATGGGTTTTCTTCTATTCAGTGTTTGGTAAGCTCCTTGTCAACAAGATAACTCCCTAGGCTGAATAAAAGCCCCCTTAGACCCTGACAGCCTTGGAGGATTATTTGCTAGGCAGTGATTTTAGGGACCTCTGACAACTTCATTTTGATATTTTCCAAGAAAAAAAATATGACTAAAACCCCTAAACACTTAAGCATTTCCAATTTTAAAGGCTTAATGCTCAGAAAAAAAAATGGGAATCCTACCAGGATTTTTGATGGCTACTTAAAAGATGGGATATCTAATCCATTCCTTCATTTATTGCAAAGAAAGCAAATTCAAGGCAGCAGTAATTCACTCGATCAAAAGAAGTTTTCAGCCCCAAGGGCTCTTTGTGGTTCTCAGGATTGGTTCTGTGCAAAAAATAAAAAAATAATAAAAAACAAAAATAGAACAAGTGCAAAGAATTATCCCAGCATGGGCTTCACCTATCATCTACATTTCCAAGATCTTATTTGTTGGTGGTTGAACCTTGAAAACCCCATCGCGGCTCCTGTTTACAGCTTGAGTTGTAGTCCATAAAATATCATTTACAACACAATAGAATGTATTGCTTCCATACTTTATACAGTCAGTAATCCTTGTGTACTTAAAATTATCTGATAGATAAATTCAGTAAAATTTATAGTATAAAATTATTATATATATAAATTATATACACTGAGACCTTAAAATCTCCCTCAGTCACTAATTAGCAGTTTGGTTTTGATGTTGGCCCCGTAGAGATCTGAAGACAAGGTGCTCAGGGTGCTTAGGGTGCTCAGGGCGCCAGCACACCAATGGGCTCCTAATCGTTTCCCCAGCAAAGGCTGTCGGTGCATCAGCCGGAGGGGCCCAGGCCGCAAGGCCTCACACTAACCCGGGCCAAGCCAAACCCCAGGGAGACACAGACTTCCCTCAAAGTCTTTTCTTCCTAAAATGAAGCTGAAAACCTCTGCTCCCCACCAGGGACTGAACCTGTGGCTGAGCGACGGCGTGGAAGTGGATGGAAGTGGATGGAGAGGACCGGAGACTCGCTGGCCCGGGGTCAAGCCTCCCAAGGGGATGACTCACCTGCGATGACTTCCACGGGACATGAGGGGGTCGTCGGGCCCCCGGGGCTGGGAGAAGCACATGCAGCCACTCCGCTAAGGCCCCGTGGCCTTCAAAGCTTCTAGCACCTTCAGGGCCGCTGGGACTCTTCCGGGAGTGTGGGCAGGCAGGTGACAGGTGAGCAGGTGACAGGTGAGCCACGGCCCCCAGTGTCCGGGCCCGCCAGCTGTGACCTCGGGTTGGCAGGTGCAGCCACATCGCGCCCCAGCCTGGCCTTGGGCCTGCGGCACATTGTCTCCCTGTCCTTCCCCTGTGTCCACAGAGGGAGAAAGTTAAGGAAGGGGGGAGGGACGGAGGGATGGACAGAGGGAGGGAGGGAGGGAAGGGAGGGAGGAGAGAGAAAGGGGGAGGGATGAGAGAGAGGAGGGAGAGAGAGGGGGAGGGAAGGACGGAGGGAGGGACAGAGGGAGGGAGAGAGGGGGAGGGGGAGGGAGAGAGGGAGGAGAGGAGAGAGAGGGGGGAGGGAGGGAGAGAGGAGTGAGAGAGAGTGGGAGGGAAGAAGGAAGGGATGGAGGGAGGGAGGGAGGGGAGGGAGGAAGGAAGGAAGGAACAGGAACAGTGGGGGAGAGAGGAGGGGGAGAGGGAGGGAGAGAGGAGGGGGGAGGGAGGAAGGAAGGAAGGAACAGAGAGGGAGAGAGGAGGGGGGAAGGAGGAGGGGAGAGAGAGGAGGGGGAGGGAGGGAGGGAGGAAGGAAGGAACGGGGGAGAGAGGAGGGGGGAGAGAGGGGGGAGAGAGGAGGGGGGAGAGAGGAGAGGGGAGGGAGGGAGGAAGGAATAGGGGGAGAGAGGAGGGGGGAGGGAGGAGGGGGGAGGGGGGGAGGAGGAGGGGGAGGAAGGGAGGAAGGAACAGGGGGAGAGAGGAGGGGGGAGAGAGGAGGGGGAAGGGAGGGAGGGAGGAAGGAAGAGAGAAAGGATGGGGGAGGGAGGGAGGGAGGAAGGAACAGAGGGGGAGAGAGGAGGGGGGAGGGAAGGAGAGAGGAGGGGGGAGGGAGGGGGAGAGAGGAGGGGGAGGGAGGAGGGGGGAGAGCGGAGGGGACGGAAGGAGGGAGGGAGGGAGGGAGGAGGGGGGGATGGAGGGGTTCATGATTTCCCGCGAGGCCCTGAGCTGAGGAGTGACCCCGAGCCCGCGCCCCTGCCCCGCCCGCACGTCCGGTGCGGAGGAACCCACCTGAGCCAGTCGCTGTCCCGCGTCCTGAAATGTCATCCCCGAAGCGGACGCTCTCGAAGCAGCTACACAAGTCAGTCTCTTGCGGGGATGGGGACGGGGACGGTCGCCGAGCAGCGGCCGGGCATCGAGGAGGCCTGGAGCACCCGCGCCCCGCTGCCCCGCACCTGCCCGCGGCCTCCACCTGCACGTCGGACCCGGGGGTCAGCTGGGCCGGGGCCTCAGGCTGCGCCCCTGGGAGCCCCCAGCGTGGCCGCGGCGCCACGGACGGGGACCGGGTCAGGCCCCAGCACCCGGCACAGAGGGGCACCGCACCCCCCGGCCCCCACGGGGACCCCAGCAGCGTCCAGTGGAGAGCACCCCGACGCCCCCTCCACCAGGACGGACTGCAGCGCCGTCGCGGGTGCTCGGGTTCCCTGTCCTGCCGGGGGTGTCACTTGCCCCCCTCCCCCACCAAGGCGCTCGGGGGGGGGGGCCGACTCCAGCCCACCCCCACCCCCCCACCCCCCCCCCCCCCCCCCCCCCGCCCCCGTCACCCAGTGTGGCCAGCTGCCTGCCCGACCCGGGAGCCAGCCCAGCGGCGGAGTTCAGTGCGGGGCAGAAAGGCCCCGGGCAGCCCCGCGGCTCGCAGGGGGCAGGTGCGCAGGGTGTTTGGGGGGTGCTGGGAGCCTGGCGCCCAGTGCCCGGAACACCCACCCCCACCCCACCCCCCGTCCCCGGGCGAAGCTCAGAGGAAATCGGCAGGGACGCCAGCACCGAGGGAGACGGACAAAGCTCCAGCCGCTGACCCTAAGGGAACTCCGACCTATGAAGTTCCTAAAGAATTAAAAACAAAGGGGCACCTTGCTGGGCTCAGGATGTGGAACACGCGAGCCTTGGTCTCTCCGAGTGGTGAGTTTGAGCCCCCGTATCGGAGGTAGGGATTACTTAAAATACTAAAATCTTAAAGAAAAAAAAAAATGAGAGAGAGAGAGAAGTACAAATGGAACTCGCGTGGGCTCCAGCAACCCCACTTCTGAGTGTGCCACCGCGGGTGTGAATCCCTGGGGCGCCGGCCGCCCGCACGCACCCTGCCCCGGGGCTCCCGGCCGAGGCAGGGAAGTGCCCCTGGGCTCCAGCAGCGGACCCTGAGACAGAGAATGTACGAGCGTTATCCGGCCTTTATAAAGGGGGGGCGTCCTACCGGTTGGGACCCCACAAATAAAGCTGGAGGACAGCGTGCGCACTGGGTAAGCCAGGGCCAGAACTGCACGTTCCCACCCTTAGGAGACCGTGAAAGGATGGAGGTCCTAAGGGGGACAGTGGGACGGTGGTTACCAGGGCGATGGGAGGAAGCCCTGCAAGGTCGTGAGCCTCGGGGTCCCCCCTGGGCCCTGGGACTGAGCCCCCCCACCCCCCGTCCGCCGTCAGGGAACCACGTACAGCAAGCGTCCCCGTTGTCCCACTGGTGTGGGGGTGCCGGCCTCTGCCCCCGCCGCTGGGGCCTCTCCCAATCTTCCAGGTGGCCACAGTGCACCGCAGGCTTCCAGAGAACTCCCTCGACGGCGATGAGATTCCGAGGCTCAAGATGCAAACTGGTGAGGGTGCCAGGGAGTCCTAGGCAGGTGCAGGTAGCCCAGAGCTGCTGTGGCGACACGGAAGGGACCGAAGAACACCTGTTGCAACAGCGTATTAGGTACCCATTAGGTGGCAAAGGACAAATAATCCCCCAAATCAGGGGCTTAATACAATAAAAAGTTTATTTCTCACTTAAAATTCGCCGGGTGAGGTGAGTCGCTGGGGCAGAGTGGAAGAGCAGCGCCTGCCTGCTCCTTGTCTGTACCAGGAAACCCCCAACGGGGGGAGGGGGGAGAGGGAAGAGCACCTCGTGGGGACGATGCACTGAGGGTAACGCTGCATGGCCCAGCCACAGCCGAAGCGCTTTTGGGGCCATGGTGCACCTGCGTGCCTTGCAGGAAGGGACCACAGGGAGGGACCGTGGGTGCCAGCTGGCGAGTCTGCCATGGGTGCCAAGGGGGGGCGGAACGCAGCACACGGTGCTCAGGGAAGGCTGAAGGGCACAGGTGACCCCCGAATGTAGAGGTAGGGGGACGGAGGGGGGGTAACCATGTCAATGGAACTGGCTTGAGAGAAGCCCAGATACTGGATTAAGCTTCGTTCTGGCCAGTCTGGGGGTGGGGGTTGTAGCTGAGATTAACACCTCAACATTGCTCCCCCCACCCCAGGAGGGGACATCCCCATTGAGAAGGCCTGAACAGAACACACACACACACACACATACACACAGACACACACGCGTGCGCGCGCACGCGCGTGCAGAGTTGCAGAGAATTTGCTCTGTGTGCAGGTCTCTAAGCCGGGACAGGAGTTTCCTCCTGCTTTGGGACCTGGGCTGGAATTGGCACCACTAGTTCTGCGGGTCCTCAGGCCTCTGGAGCCGGAGAAGAACCTACCCCAGCTTCCCTCGGTCTGCAGCTCCCTCCCTGCAGCCCCTGGGACCTGTCGCCCCCATGGTCCCTAAGCCAACTGCTCACAGTAACTCCTACACGTAGGTGGCCCGTCGGGTCTGCTCCTCTGGGGCCCAGGCTGATGGCGGAGAGCAGAACGTTGTCATTGGCCGGAGGACTGAAAGCATCCCTGGGGTGGGACAGGTGGGTCCGGGCCCCGGGACAACAGAGCAGGACCCAGGCAGAGGCAGAGAACCCGGGTACACTGTCCTGGTGGAGCCCGAAGAGGGCACGGCCAAGGCAGACAGGACCCCACGGGGGACCCCGGCGCTGACACCCCTGCCTCTACCCAAAGGAGGAAAGGACGGGCTAGAGGGCCTCCATTAGTGCAGAGTAACACGGGGTCAGCACACCACTTGGCAAACGGAAAGAAGGACGCTTCGTAAGGGCAAAGGGATTTTCTGCTTCCTACAGTTGACCCTCGGACATCTCAGGGGTTCGGTTGGCCGACACCCTCCACAGCTCAAAATCCACGTGTACCTTTTTTCTGCTTTCTTTTTCCGGTAGGCTCCACGCCCAGTGTGGAGCTGGAGTCATGACCCAACGGTGAGAGCCGCGTGCTCTACCCACTGAGCCAGCCAGGGCCTCCCAAAATCCACGTCCCACTTGAATCACCTTACTGATAACATAAACAGTCAATTAAGGCATAATTTGTATGTTGATTACATTATACGCCTTATTCGAGAGCACAGTGAGCTAGAGGAAAGAAATTACTAAGAGAATCGTAAGGAAGAGAAAATGCACTCACAGTACTGCACGCTATTTATCTAAGAAACTGCCCGTAAGCGGGCCTGTGTAGCTCCAGCCTGTGTTGTTCAAGGGTCACCCGTCGTGTTAGAGGTGAAGCGCCTGCGTCCTGTGAGCTCCCGAGGAAAGATGATGAACAGCCCCGCGGGCCTGGAGCCAGGGGGACCTGAGGTCAGCGTTACTGCAGGTTAAGGTGGTTTGCACGTGAGCTCCTAGCGTGATTATGACAAATAGTATGTGCTCAAAGGAAAACGTGGCTCCCTTCTTTTCCCTCTCAACAACAAATCAAGCAGAAAGCACACATTTGTCCGAGAACAACAGAAAAAAAACGCACCAGTTGAAGCTCTGATGCCAGAGATCTGCTTGATATTGCCAATTTTCTTTGTGAACAGTTGTGCCCTATGAAGGTAAGAGCCAACAAATTTTCAGATTCTTAAGCCAATAAACTCAACCTCCGAGTGAGCCAGCCCAGGTCCTGCTGGTATCCACTCCCTGGGTTGGAGAAATGTGCAAAAAGATAATACTGAGCCCAGTGTTCATACGGAAAAACATTATCAATTTATAATGACTTCATAATAAAAATGAGCAAGAAAATACTAATGTATTGAAATCATGGACTATTTTTTTTTCCTTCCGGGGGAGGGTGAGGAAGGGACAGAGGGAGAGAGAGAATCCTAAGCTGAGTCTGCCCTGTGTGTAGGGCTCCGGTCCCCACTCGGGCTGGATCCCTTAACCCCGAGATCATGACCCTGAGCTGAAACCAAGAGTCAGACACTAGCCTATGAGCCCCCCAGGAGCACCAACTATTCACTTTTTAATGAAGTGTTTGTCTCTTAACAAAAACTTTGATTTCACAATTAGATACATAATATTCATGCCTTGTGATCCCCACAGGAAACAATGTTTTTTAAATAAGGCAATATATTGAGGACAATGTATCTGGGGCACCTGGGTGGCTCAGTCAGCTAAGCCTCCGCCTGCGGCTCAGGGCAAGCAGGGCTCCCTGCTCAGCGGGGAGTCGGCTTCCTCCTCTGCCCCTCCCTCTGCTCCTGCGCTCTCTCTCTCTCTCTCTCTCTCTCTCTCTCAAGTAAATACATAAAGTATTTTTTTTAAAAAAAGAAAATCTATTTAAGTCATGACAGGCTGAAAGAAAACTCCATACAGTGAAATCGGAAGGAAAAAAAACAAACCTTATTTGGTAGTTTAAGACCCAAATAAGCAAGGCTTATTTCCTGAAAATAAATAAAAGGTAAATTAAAGCTTTTAAATAGTGATTTTTTGGGGGCAGCCCGGGTGGCTCAGCGGTTTAGCGCCGCCTTCAGCCCAGGGCTTGATCCTGGAGACCCAGGATCGAGTCCTGCGTCGGGCTCCCTGTATGGAGCCTGCTTCTCCCTCTTCCTGTGTCTCTGCCTCTCTCTCTCTCTCATAAATAAATTTCAAAAAAAAAAACTTTAAAAATAAATAGTGATTTTTTTTTGCATGATTAAGAAACTAATTCACTTTGTGTTACTATCATGTCTCCTCCTCAGTTACCTTTATTCTGCTTGATAAAGAGGAGACGTATAGCTTAATTCAAAGCTTCCAACCCATAGAGCAGCGCTTCTCGACATTAGCTGCATGTTTAGAACTGTCAGGGGAGCTTTTTTTTTAAGTTTTTATTTACATCCTGGTTCGTGCAATATCGGTTTCAGGGATAGAATTCAGTGATTCATCACTTAACATACAACACCCAGTGCTCATCACAGGTGCCCCCCTTAATGCCCGTCACCCACCTAGCCCCTCCCCCCACCTCCTCTCTGGCAGCCCTCGGTTTGTTCTCTCTAGGTAAGAGTGAGTCTCTTATACTCTGCATCCCTCTCCTTTTTTTCTTTCCCCTCTGTTCATCTGTTTTTCTTGAATTCCACATACGAGTGAAATCATATGGTATTTGTCTTTCTCTGATTTCACTCAGCATAATACCCTCTAGGCCCATCTACGCCACTGCAAATGGCAAGATTTCACTTCTTGATGGCTGAGAAATATCCCACTGTGTATATATCCCACATCTTTTTTCTCCATTTATCAGTCGATGGACATTTGGGCTCTTTCCATAATTGGAAGGCCGCTTTTAAATAATACTCATACCTGGGGCACCCAGGGGGCTCAGTGGTTGAGCATCTGCCTTGGGCTCAGGTCATGACCCCAAGATCCTGGGATTGAGTCCCGCGTTGGGCTCCCCACAGGGAGCCTGCTTCTCGCTCTGCCTGTGTCTCTGCCTCTCTCTCTCTCTCTCTCTCTCTCTGTCTCTCATGGGTAAATAAAATTTAAAAATAATAATAACAACACTCATATCTAGGCTTCACCTCAGATCCATTGCAAAAGAACACTTGAGAATGAACTCTACTCAAGAATTATTTATCAAATTTCCCCAGATGGTGGAGAAATTTGTAACTGTCCTCAGTTTGTTTTCACACTTAACCTCCATGTTACCTGTGCCTTGGGTATCATTCACCTGGACTGCCACAGTACCTGCCGAAAGTGTCCCCTCGCCATCTTCCTTGCCATTCCCAAATCAAGTGTCCTGAAAGGGCACTTAGGAAACTTGAATGTGCATACAAATCATGAGATAGAGGCTCTATTCAGTAAACCTTGGGTGAGGCTTCAGATTGTATTTTTCTTCCAAATTCCCAGATGACGGTCACTGCTGACCCACAAACCACACTTAGAGGATCAGATCCTAATTGCTATTGCATCAATAAACAAATTGATTAACAGTTAAAATGCGTTTTTCATTTTCCACCTCGTATAAACGTAATAACAGAGAAAAGTAAACATACATTCTTGCAAATGTAGAGAGTTACATTCACCCCAAATATATACACATACATATGCATATATGCAAATTAGTGTAGTAAAGTGTTAAATATTTCAATTACTGATCATTCTCTGGAACTTTTACTCTGATCTTTTTTTTTTTTTTTTCAGATTTCTGTCCACGTCTCTAAGCTCTTTCTTTGTTTTCCTTCACTTTGAACGATAAAATTATCTTCAACAAATTAACAGATAAAAATATATTGACAGCCGTACTGCAGATTAAGACTTCCAGAATCATAAAGAAAACTGCTAGTACTGCTTCCTGATTCTGGAGGTTGTTTTCTCTTTCTTTTCTTTTTCTTATGTCACCTAATTAATTTGTCATTTTACATTTAAAAAGTGGACTCTTTCTCCTGCTGTTTGATGATTATCCATGCTGGTTAATATGTTTAAGTAAAGACACAGATTCTTTGAAGGCTTGAAGCTCTAGGACAGTTCATAGGACACGTCTGACGTCAGCGGACTCTGACCTCCACAGTCAGGCACTCGAAATAAATTTCTCCCCTGAGCAACTTTAGGTCATATAAACTAAATATGTCAAAGGTTGGCAAGTACCCTTCATGGTGGGTAAGAGAAAATAGAAAGAAATAGAATTGGAGGATTAGAGAAATACACTGTGACAAACTTGATTCCATATTCTGCCTACCCATCTGTTATTGCATTTTTAAAAATATCTTCTCATTATGATCACCTAGAAATTAACCATACTGTGTGGGAACTAATACATACCTGGTATTGCTATACTTATGTTAAGTATAAATAACAGCAAACATACAGACTGGAAAAATGTTTTCCAGGAACTGTTGACAAATATTACTTAACCTTGGCGTACTTATATATTTCCTGCCCCATGGTTACCCAAAACCCATAAGAAGAAAACACTCCTCACTGAAGCCTTTGGACTCAGACTGGGACTAAATCTGCTCTCCTGGGGTCTCCAGTTGCAGATCCTGAGACCTCCCGGCCTCCGTGCTCACCTGAGGCAATTCCTTATAATACATCTCTTCATGATATACGTAATTTAAAGACGTGGATACCTCTTATCTGTTGCTCTGAGGAATCCTGACTAATACACTGAGATTTGAAAGATGAAAACAGGGGCACGTGGGGGGCTCGGTCGGTTAAGTGTCTGCCTTCTGCTCCAGTCGTGCCCCAGGTCCTGGAATGGAGCCCCGTGTCTGGCTCCCTGTTCAGCAGTGAGTCTGTCTCTCTTTCTCTCTCTCTCAAATAAATAAAATCTTTAAAAAAAAAAAAAAAAAGATGAAAACATTCTAGAGATCCTTAAACAACACATTCTAGAGATCCTTAAACAACACTATGCTTATAGTCACAACGGTGTACTATACACTTAAAAAGTCAGTGAGAGGGCCGATCCCATATGATGAGGGTTTTTATCATGAAGAAAAAGTGGGGAGGAAATTTCCTTTGTTGAGCCCAATATATTTTGAATGCCAGAGTCACTGAGATAAGGGCACACGCGGCCAAGGTTTGCATACTGGATACGGAAGTTTTGATGTTTCTAACGTCTCTCACTACCTGTCAGTGTTTAAATTATATTTAACTGTGGGTCTCATCACTAGAAAATAAGGAGCTTCAGATAACCATTAAGATGTTGAAGGTGGAATGTTCTTTACATGGATTGCAACTCCTAAATTATAGAGAGCGTCTTCATAAGCAGACAGCCACCCTCCCTCTTTAGTCGTCAGTGGCTTATCCCGAGTGAACATCAGGAGAGCTGCAGTTTTAATATTTAAACTCATCACCAGAATCACAAACACATCACAAGCTATTACACCTGTGAAACCTTGAAAGTGTAACCTGAGAGTCTTTCCAGCCCAAAATGAATTATAAAAAGTGAAGTAGATTACAAATACGTCCCCAGCCTGAGGTTAGAGAGCTCATGAATCACTCCACCGAAAGAGCCCCCGAGCCCTAAATATCATTGTAAACCTCATATACTCTGTTGTTATGCATAGAACTATTTATAATATCAAAATAATACGGTATTTGGGATTTTCCCCGTAGTCCCGGTATTCATAATGGTTATAGTTTGCTTCTCAAACGACCCTTGAGAAAAAACACACATTAACATGATCGTAATGAAGTCACTGGAGGACTGCCGTTGCTTAGGAACATCACAGATTTCTAGCCTGGATTGAGGATTTATTATCATCTGAGCCATTGAAATCAGCAATTGGGTGCTTTTCCTTTGATTAGACGCTATTTATCAACGTGGCATCGCTAATACTTCCCAGTTAAGCTGATGGATGAAATCAATTCTATGTTGCATTACTCATCGTGTGTTATTTAATTTGGAAATAAAACTGTACCCTTACACATCTAAAAATACAAACTGTAGAAATGGAAGCACTGCATAATAAGCGGTCTTACGGTGGTAAATATTTTTACTGTTTTCTAAGCTTTACTCATTTTCATGCTTTTAGTTCTCCTTGTCACCTCACCTGTTTATCAAAGACAACGCAGAACTGATACATTTCTCAAAGGCTCTCGATGCACAAGCACTCACTCAAAGGGCCATTTCTGATCACTAACATACTGTGAGCCAGGGGATTTATGTTGACAACGGCCAAAATAAATGGCTCCGGTTTCAGGTTTTCATGAAAAAGACAAGCCTCCAAACTCGGAATTTTATTATATATAGCACTAATTTTTTTTTTAAGATTTATTTATTTATTCACAAGAGACACACAGTGAGAGGCAGAGACACAGGCAGAGGAAGAAGCAGGCTCCCTGCAGGGAGCCCAATGCAGGACTCGATCCCGGGACCCCAGGGTCACTCCCTGGGCCGAAGGCAGGTGCTCAACCGCTGAGCCACCCCGGTGCCCCAATGTACAGCACTAATTCTTAAAATGACATCTTAATGTAGAAGATGTAGAAACCACTCCAACCATCTGCTTTGTCAGCTAACCTTACAATTGTGTGCCAACTCGTTTTTCTCAGATTAGCTCTATAAATTAGGCAGTTTGGGAAAAATACAACTCATCTTCTGTTCCCTTTAAAACCTATCCATTGATGCAGAACACAGAATGTGTCACTAGAGTCTGATTGCTCCCACTTTCTCCTTTGTGTTCTATGCATGATTGTTGGGTTAAAGGGGCAGTGGGAAAACAGAGGGAGTGGAGAACTGTTGGCCATATAACAAACTCAAATGCTGAGAAAACAAAGGAGATTAATGTACCCTGTTTCAGTTTAAATACCAGAGTAATTATTGGAATAAGATAAAGAACAATTTGCCACATTGCTTGGAAATTTGTTTATGAGGCATATCAAATACAACTCTAGCGCAAGCCTAAGAATAATGGTTTTCACATAATCATAGTTAAAAAGTCTTCTGAAATTCAAGAAACTACATCAGATCATTCTGACACAAAATGATTCATTCTTATCTCAGGAGAATCTAATTTCATAAACAGCTCTTTCACTCATTTGATCAGCAGACACTCACTGAGCTCCTGACTAGACACTATTCTAAATGCTAATAATGAGGGTGGGAACAATACAGACAAAATCCCCGCCCTCTGAGAGCTTTCTTTTAGTAAGAAAGGCCTGAAACTAATATTACACTGTATGTTAGCTAGCCGGAATTTAAATAAAAACTCAAAAAAAAAAAAAAAAAAAAAAGCAGTCATAAAGGAAATAGATAACAGTCTCAGGCAGTGATAAATTTTTCAAAGAAAAATAAAACAGAAATAGAATAGAGAACTATGTTCAAAAGCTTTTATTTTTAGAGTTAACAAGAAAAGCTTTCGGGGATCCCCAGGTGGCTCAGCGGTGCCTTCAGCCCAGGGCATGATCCTGGAGTCTTGGGATCGAGTCCCACATCGGGCTCCCTGCATGGAGCCTGCCTCTCCTTCTGCCTGTGTCTCTGCCTCTCTGTCTCTCTGTGTTTCTCATGAATAAATAAAATATTAAAAAAAAAAAAAAAGCTTTCTAAAGAAATAACATTTGGGCAGAGACCTGAAGGAAAGTAAGGAAGTAAGCCTCATGACTACCTGGTGGAAACACAATCCAGGGAGTGGGAGCTGAAAGTGCAAAGGCCCTGCAGTGGGAGTGTGCCGGGCATGTCCAAAAACAGGAAGGAGAGCAATACTAGTATAAAGAGTCAAGAGGAAGAGCAGCGAACAGATCAAAGAGGTAGCCAAGAGCTGCCATAAACTCTATCAATTATAAGAGTTATAATCCAACAATTGAGGTAAGGGAACCCTGGGGAAGAAGTGATGCAGGTGAAGGATTCCTGTTTGAGGCACCAGGTATCTATTGGAGGTTAACATGGAGATTTTGAAAGAAGACAGTTTGATAAGTGAGTCTAGAACTCCTAGGAAAGCCTGGAGATGTAAGGTTGAGTTAGTGCGTTGACGGAAATCAAAGTCCGGGGACTGGATAAGAGGACCTGGAGAATGGGTATAACTTGAGAAGGAATGAGGAGCAACAGAGAAGTTAGGGAAAGGATATAAAAGCAAGGGATAGTGGGAAGGGTACGGCCAATGAGGGTAAAACCAAATGAGAACGGTACCCTCAGCCCAAGGAAGAGAGGGTTCAAGTTGTTGCCAAATACTGCTCCTAACATCAGGTAGGATGAGAACCAAGATCTGGCCATTGATTTGGGCAGTTTGCAAGTTATTAATGACCTTTGCAAAAGGGACCAATAGAGGAAGAGAGATAATGAAAGTCTTATTGGAGTGCGTTCAGGAGAAACTTGAGGTCAAGTCATAGAAAGAAGTGATAGAGAGAGCCCTTCCTAAAAGGGTTAAGAAACATGGAGACAATCAATGGGTTAAGATAAAGAAGATAAGAAAACTCAGAGTGGTACCTGGAGGGGAGGAGAATGTGAGGTCAGGGAGGGTTATTTTATTTTAAAGATGTCAAATCTGTGAGTGATCGTTGGTAAAGGTCCAGCAGGGAAAAGGAAATCGCTAATAAGGAAGCAAGGTGGGTAATGATAGAGTCAAAATCTTGCAAGGGGGTGGGATCCAGGAATACTGGTGGAAGTGCTGTCACAAATAAAAGTAGAGCGAGTGGGCCAAGTGATGTAACGAGTGATGGGCAGGGTATGTGGTTGCAGATACAGGAAGGTACCACCTCCTCCTAGTTCCTGGGTGCTCGCATATCTATGAACCCTCGCCAGCTGCTAATCAGTTAAGTCTGCCTGTTTACTCCAGGTGAATCAACCTGAGGGAGGGGTTCGATTCAGCCCTCTGTGGCCAATTGGTTATTTCTGTTCTGTGGCTACGAGCTCCATCCCATGTGAGAGAGATGCCCTTTGGCAAAAGCAAACCAGAGCTCTTATGATGGAATCTCCTAAAAGAAGCAAATGGGTGTGTGAGTCTCCATCTCCATGTACCTCCATCTTTGGGTAATGATAGCGTGCTTCTTTTTTTTTTTTTTTTTTTTTAAGCTTAACCACATCTACTCCCCCAAATCAGAGAAAATCTTGTATGGCCAACACTATATTAGAAGTTTCTTCCTCGGTGATAAATGAGGTTTACAAATAGGTCAACGGTCTCCCCACCTCCCCCCACTCAGACTAGATGTGTAGGAGACGGAAGCAGAAAGCAGGGTTAAGGAGCAGCAGAGACGTATGGGAAGGAAGGATTCTAAACCCCGGTTTCCAAGTGAGCAGCCAACAACCACTTCACTATCTGCTCCTCAGACCAGGTCTCTGACCCCATGCCTGAGTCCTGATCCAGCTGGTCTGGTAACAGAGGACATGGACCCCCCTCCTAGTTCCTTCGGCCCCCTTTGCCAGGCAGTACCCACCCCCCGCAACCCCAATCCACACCATGAAATTCCACAAGAGGAAACGATTGTCTAGAAACATTAATCCTAAGTCTGATTTCAACATTGAATATTGATCGTGACCTACATGAATCAAAATGTTTTCTACCTTCATGCCTCAAGCAGCCCCTCGGCCTTTGATCATTGGAACTACTAAGTCTCCTGTCTTTATTCTTCTACTCCTTTCTAACTTCATTCCCCATTTCCTATGCCCAGTTTGTCTCGGACAATGACCAGCATTTCTGTTGAAAATAAATAGGTCGAGGTCTTTTATGACTACTTCCCTTCTCACTGTTTTCCCTTCTCTGGTACTGAATACCTGTTGAGCTGCCTAAACCTGTCATGGCGCTTCATCACCCTTTGCCTCTTCAAAAGATGCCCTTTCTCCCTGGTATGGCATCCCCTAATCTCTTCATACATCCAAATAAAACTCAAGTCTCAGATCTTCTGGGACCCCATCTCCAAATATCTTGACCTGTGTGGTTCTCAAACTTGGCTGACATTAGAATCACTTGGAAACTCTAAAAATAAAACTGAGGCCTGGGAGCCACCCTCAGAGATTCTGACTTAGTTGGATGGGGATGCCACCTGGGCGTAGGGATTTTCAGCACCTCCCCGGGCGATTCTGATGTACAGCTGAAGTTGAGAATCCCACCGTAGATGACATATGCCCTCCTGCTGCAACTGCAGATCCTGTCACAGATTCTTATCAGAACTTCTCACCCTGTACAGTTGGTTGTCTGTGGACCATACTTTATTAGGACTTTGCATCTCCAGTGCCTGCCTCAAAAAATAGAAGAATATTCAATATACAGGTTTTGAGCAAATGAAGGAATAAAATTATGTCTATATATGAATGTTGTGACTGCTTAATGAGGTAAGAGAACCTGAAGTATCTTGGGGGAAAGAAAATCACATAAATGGAGAATAAGGGAAATAGTATAGCTGGAAGTGGTTGCATGATGTGAGAGCCATGTTTGGAGCTACTTAGAATGATCCCTGAGCTACACCAAAAAGGAAAAAAAAAAAAAAAGAAAGAAAGAAAAAACAGCAGGTCTTTCACAAAAGTTACAAAATGAAATAACTGACAATCACACTTTTCCCCCGGTGTCCTCAAAGTGTCAACAGAAACGAGTCTCTAGAATTGCTCTGGTACCTGCCGTTTCATAACAGATGATTAGATAACATGTCAGCACTTTTTTTTAAAAGCAAGCTCTGAGCCCAACATGGGGCTTTAACTCACAACCCTAAATCAAGAGTTGCATGCTCTCCCCGCTGAGCCAGCCAGGCACCCCGACATGTCAGTGCTTTTAAACTAACCTACCTATGATTTGATCCCAAATCATAAGTTGTTTTTAAGTTGGTGGAATCTAATGCCCTTTATATAAAGTTGTTTTTAAGTTGGTGGAATCTAATGCCCTTTATATTACTAAGGCATCTGGATTCACCTCAGTTTATTATCCATACTCTATCTTATTTGAAGGCAAACATAAGAAGATTTAAAAAAAAAAAAAAAGTACAGTAAAATAAGCATGAAAAGAAATCCAGGAAGCACTAGGAGACTAGATGTAATGCCAAACATCATTATATTGGGACATGCTCCAATTATGGTATGTTTAATCTTGAGCAAATATGAACTAAAGATTCAATGATTACATTAGTAGGTAATATACACCAATTTTGCAAAACAAGTAAACAAAATCTGAATTTTAGGTTCATGCTTAGGTATATGTTATGAGAACATTTACTTTTTCTTAAATTTGTGAGAATTGCAATGAAAATCAAAGCATTTGGAACCTATCATTTTCAAACTAAAGAGAAAGAAAACATTTTTAAGAAAAGTTGTCCCTGCCATTGAAGGTACAATCTCCAAGAATTCAACAGAATTCTATCAGTTTTCAGAGGATCTGGAATTGAAACTTTTGAATCCTAAGATTTCTATGATTCCTGGCTTAGATATAGACATGTCACAAAATAGGCCATGCTGAAAATAATGCTATTTACAGAGGGAAGGATGCTACCATTCTGAAGCTGAAAAGCAAACTAGATCATTTTTATCTATTTAGGTGAAGTTGATTTGTTTTGCCCTTTTCTGTTTTGATATAATCAGCTATTATTTGTGTTAGTACTACTATTTCTTTGGCCTTTGAAAGTAGCAGACGAGCACAAGTATCTGAGTTTTTATTACTGTAGCTGACTCTCTGGTAGGCAATTTCCACATTCCACTCATAACTCAGGAAAGGGAATTGTCTTGCCTAATAATAGATCCTTAGGATGAATGCTTGAAGTCACAGACAACAAACAAATATTTACAAGAACTATTCAGCTACTATAAAAGAGGGAAGCTGGCCATTAAGACAACAGGAAATGCTGGGAGCTAAAGAGAATTGCGAATCTTAGGTATCTGTAAAGGCATTCAGATCGTCATCCTCATCATCAAAATCATCATCATCATCATCATCATCATCATCATGCTGTCCTTCATTTGGCCCCTACTTTGAATTCAATATTTTACATAATGGTTTTCCATAAAACAAGGAATTCTAGCAATAAAATTGGTCAAGAAATCACACATTAAAAAAAATAAAAAATAAAAAATAAATCGCACATAATAAATTTTTGTTTAGAGATAGATACTCCAGAGTCCTAAACCAACTACATCCATCCACAAAATTGCATGGCTGAAATAACTTGGCACAAAATCACACAAGTTTTTCCTTCTCTTGCAACATATTTTTACATTTACCCATTACCTAATAGACTTTGCAACTAGAACAAAAGAATAAAGAAAATGTACATATAAAATGAATACCTACTATTTCTAGAGTCTATACCAGAATAATTTCATATATTCATTTATTTAATCCTCACAATAGATTATGAAAAAGGTTTTATTATCCCCGGCACACATGATAGAACTGAAAACAAAGATATTAAGTGACTTATTCAAGATCATACTAATAAATGACAGATTTAGGACTGGAACTCATGTATTTCTGTCTTTATGCAGTCTCTTTCCACATCATAAAAAAAGTAGATATATATATATATATATCCTCAAGAAACCACTATCATGATGACATTAATGTTTATTTAAAAAGTTGTATAGGTATATTTTGAACCTCATTGTCCAAAATAGTCTTTACCGAGATTGCTTTATTTGGTAATTTCTCTGTAGAAACGCTAAACAGTGAATTTTTTTTTTTTTTTTACAATACATTAGTAAAGTCTATCTTTCGTCTGCATTGGCATAAAGCGAACCAACATTTTAAAAAATGTAAAATAATTTTACTGATGGAAATCACAAATATGCTCTCTTGTAGAAAATAGCTAAGAGCAACATTTGGCATCACAGAACACTCTATCATGAGAAATTTGCATTAAAATGTTATTCTGGACAAGAGGTATTTGTCATTCTCATCCAAATATCAAACATAGAAATAATTCTCAAATCAATTAAATTCTGCTAACTTAAAAAAAAATGCGGGACGTTGCCAATTCAAAATAAGATATCATCACAACTATGCTTGGAAGCATCTGGAAGGCACAAATTTCAATGTGACTAAAAGCCTATTAATACTTTAATTGCAGGATTGCATGACCTCAATCATTCAGTTAGATTTGTACGTAACTACTGAGAGGTGCCTCTAGAATATGGGATCTATTTCACACTTGAAAATGAATGTTTTTCAAATATGTTTCATCATTTCTGTCAAATTGATTCAGTCCAAGACGTATTCCGAAGTGCGAATTTATAAGCATCTCGAGAGAGGATACCCATAGGTATAGACAGTCGTTAAACACAGGTGTGGAGAATGGTCTCCCAATATCCTCAAATAGAATGACACATGCCTGTTAGGAAAACCAGAGAAAAGGGGAAACACTCTAGCAGCCGTTTCCTAGGTTTTCAGCACTATTGTAATCAGTGAGTAATGTTTAAATATTTAAAATACATGCATTTCCAAAGCCGGGAATGACCCCTTCACCCTGCCCTTTGCTGAGGGCAGGTGGCCTTTGCACCCATCCAGATTTTTAGCCCAGAGTATAAAGGAGAGAGCGCCCGGCAAATCAGAGCAGCAGGGATTCTCTGCCGCAGACCCCCCTGTCCTTGGTAGGATGTTGACAACCACCCTGCTTCCCGCTTGGTCCCTTCTCCAGGGTTCGGCAGCCTGGATGCAGGACCAGCGCACAGGCCTCCCGGCACCTGCCCTCCCCACCCCACCCTGACCTCTCTTTGGGGGATCTCAGCACCTGTGCCCCCGACCCTGAGCTCTCTCTGCAGGATCTCGGCCCCTCCTACCGCCCAGGCCAGAGTCAGGATGCTGAGTCTCGCCCCCCGGGGCCGTCGCCCTGTGCTCCGCCCTCGCAGGCGACGCTCACCTTCCCGGCCCGTGTTGCAGGAGCGCAGGAGGCCTGGGCCCCGGTCTGCCCCCGCCCCGCCCCCAGCACTGGGCAGAAGCCGGTGCGGCCCCAACAGGACAGGTGCAGCCCTTAGCCGGAGAGCGAGGGGCGGAGCTGTGGGCGGCATCCTCAGAGCCCTGGAGGCCCTCGCCCCCCTCCTGCTGGGACAGGGACAGGGACAAGGACAGGGACAGGCACAGGGATAGGGACAGGCACAGGGACAAGACAGGGACAGGCACAGGGACAGGGACAGGCACAGGGACAAGGACAGGGACAGGCACAGGGACAGGGACAGGCACAGGCACAGGGACAAGCACAGGGACAGGCACAGGGACAAGGACAGGGACAAGGACAGGGACAGACACAGGCACAGGGACAGGCACAGGCACAGGGACAGGCTCAGGGACAGGCTCAGGGATAGGGACAGGCTCAGGCACAGGCACAGGGACAGGCACAGGGACAGGCTCAGGGATAGGGACAGGCTCAGGCACAGGGACAGGGACAGGCTCAGGGACAGGGACAGGCACAGGCACAGGGACAGGGACAGGCACAGGGACAGGGAGAGGGACAGGCACAGGGATAGGGACAGGGACAGGCACAGGGACAAGCACAGGGACAGGCACAGCCTCCGTGCGCACCCCACGTGCCGTGGCATCTCCCCCTCGTGGCCAGTGGCCGAGGCCAGGCTGCTGGGGGCCGGCACAGGCCTCCCCGGTATCTGTCGCCCTCCACCCCCATAGCCCGCCGGGTCACCCAAGAGCTCCCTGCTGAGCATCTGAGGGCCGCGGGGACTGGCGCTGCCTGTGACACCTGCATCCGCAGGACTGTCAGGCTGCAGCTGGCCCCGCACGGT
Source organism: Canis lupus familiaris (assembly GCF_011100685.1). Classification (NCBI taxonomy): domain Eukaryota; kingdom Metazoa; phylum Chordata; class Mammalia; order Carnivora; family Canidae; genus Canis; species Canis lupus. Next base: position 29,071,195 of record NC_049257.1, read on the forward strand.
GACCGTCTCCTCCTCCTGGGCCTTGACCCGCCCGGTGCAGGACCCCGCCAGGTGTCCCTTCAGCCTGGGCTGAGCCCGGCCCTGGGGAGCCGCACCTGCTGCCCTCACAGGAGCGTGAGGCCCGGTGCAAACCCGCACCCAGGCACTGACTGGGGCGAAAGGGAGTCCGAGGGCTTGCCATGGAGGGAGACGACACGGCCTACTCACGGGCCCAGGACACTGCTGCTCACTGTGGGGCGCACACGGGTGTCACACTACTGTGGTGGCGGCGGGGGCTTTGTTCCTGTTTGTTCTGTTAGGGTGACCTCCTGATTCGCTCCGTGCAGGGCCTTGCAGAGCTTCGTTGCGGAGAACCCCCAGGATGAAGTCTCCAGAAATGTCTCAAAAGTGTAAGATGTTAATTTACATCGTTTTTCTTTTTTTTTACTTTGGTGTGTGTCGTCCTTTTAAATTATAGAAAACATTTTAATGGAAAGCAAACATGAAAACTTAAATATAGGGCAGAGCCTACCTTTCTATGTATGATACTACCTGTTTGCTAAGAAATACCTAGTAGTACCATGTGACTGCAACAGAAATACTTCCTTACTCATTCATTAGGAAAGCAAATACGCCTACTACTACTTTGACATTTTACGGAAGCTACTTTTAAATCAGAATATTTAGTTTTCAATAGTCATATAATCAACAGAGGTGTATTTATATATATACATACATATGAATATTTGTAGGTGTATGTATGTGTGTTTATTATATATTATATATATATATATATATTTTTTTTTTAGTAGGATCCACACCCGCCTGGAGCCCAATGTGGGGCCCGAACCCCTACCCCTGAGATCAAGACCTGAGCTGAGATCAAGCATCAGGCTGCTTAACTGACTGAGCCACCGAGGCGCCCCAAGGTGCATTTATATTTTTTAATGGGGTATAATTCCTTATGTATTTTTTTGCATATTTTCCTACTACACATTGAACTTGTATGTTTTTAAAATTACTGCATCTAGACAAATGTAAATGTTATTTTCCAGCTTTCTGATACCTACTATTTTAAATAGATATTTTTGTCTTAGAAATAAAAGCAAAAACAAAACAAAAACAAAAACATATACATTGATCTGGGTTTAAAATTAAATAAGCCTTTTTCAGTAAAAGAAGACTGGAAAAAAGTAGATTGTTTAAGTGCTAAAATATTGAGAAATTTGAAGTTGTTCACTATTTGTATTTCCACCGTTATAAATATTGTCTTGGTGTATATACGGTTACTGCAACAGAACTGATATCACTTTGTTTTTTAATAAATATAAATCTGAAATTTTTATATTTAGAAATGCTTGAACTACTTTGTTTTTAATTTCAAAAATTTAATTACCAAAATAGGAAAAGTATTTTGATACAGTGCACATAACTTTTTTTATATATAGTTTCAGAATTTTCCTACTTAACTCTTCTTCTATAATTGCGATGTTTTTGTTTTCATAGTCATTAAGCTTAATTGTTCCCACTTCCTTTCTAAATAAATACCTGTTTGGAAAGTCGCTTCAATTTTGGAAAGATGGGCTATTTAAAATGCTGTTTTCCCTGGCCATAGAAAAACTTATATTAGGAAAGCATCGGGTAGCTAAACTCCTAATTCAGGCTAAATGGGAAATGAGTACGTGCGGTGTGTGCCTGTTACCTGAGAAGTGTTGTTACGGAGTAAGTGATTTAATGATATTTCCTTTAAAAAAGATGACTTTTGCCCCAATGCCACGCTGAAATCCCCACTGCGCAAACTCCTTGATGATTATGTGTGCACCGTTAGCTGGAAAGCCCCCTGTGGTACTGTTCAAGGAGACGCTGCTTTGGGAACTATCCATCCTGTAGGTACCGCAGGTAAAGCCTTCCTGTTCCCTCCTGTCCTCTGGCTTACCTGTGTCCACCAGGTGGTGAGCCCGGGCTCAGGTAACAGTTGATTTAACTCCCTGAAGTGTGTAGTGACATTGCTGGGTGCTGCTCTGCTAAACTTCATGACCTGGGTCTTCCTTTCCTCACTACGTCTCCTGGATGATTTCCCAGCTCTGTGGCTGACGCCTTCTGCTCACCTTTTAAATACATGTTTTCTTAAGATGTCAGCTCGCAGCCTTCTTCTCTTTCCTACAGGCCAACCTCTCCCCGGGCAACACGATTTTCTTCCTGACTTTCCTTAAGACCAATCTCAATATGATGTTCAAATCTTTATCTTCAGCCCAAACTTTTGAGCCTCGGAACTGTCTCTTCTAGGCCACTTAAAAAAACAACCCACTCAAACGCCGTGAAAAGGAAATCTAAGTCAGTATGATCACCACTTTCCCCCCCAAACCTGCTTGTCTTCCACAGTCCGCTTCAGTACGTAGGATCACTCCCCATTCCGTCTCGTTCCTTCATCTCCCCTCCCACACTGAGGCAGGAGTTAGTTACTAGGTCCAACGTACTCTCTTTCAGACTATCTCTTAAGCCTCCCCCATTTGTCTGTCATTTCTGGTCCCACCAACTCCTCATATTATTGAAATCCTCTCTGATCTATCGAACCTCCAGAGTGATTGGATGAAAATATAAGTTGCTCCTGTTACTCGTCTTGCAAAAATCTCTAATGACCGTTGGGCCGCCTGGGTGGCTCAGTGAGTTAAGCATCCAACTCTTGATTCAGCTCAGGTCCTGACCTCTGAGTCATGAGATGGAGCCCTGCCTCGGGCTCCCTGCTCAGTGGGGAGTCAGCTTGAGGTTCTCTTCTCCCTGTGCCCTTCCCCCTGTGCTCTCTTTCTCTCTCAAACAAATAAGTAAATCTTAAAAAAAAAAAAAAAATCTCCAATGATTGTCAATAATCTATAAGATAAAATTCAAATATCTTCACTTACAAAACTTATTGCCACATGGTCAGAGCTTGGCTTTTCAGGCCCATCCCCTACCACTTTCCTTACATGTCTTAAAATCCCTCATGCCAAACTATTTTCTCTTTTCCAAACATGCCTTGCATTCCACACCCTCTACCTTTGTTTATTTTTTTTTTTCTCTGTCCCAAACCTTCTGTGCCACATATCTCTTCCTGGAAAGATTTATTTTTTTTTTTAATATTAAAGATAAACATTGTCTCTTCTCTGGAGTCCTCACACATGCTTTCCCTAGTATAATTTTAATTGTTCATTCACCTGTCTTCCCTCAGTACATTAAATATACCCATAGTAGAGTATTAAAACATAATGTATTATATTGTGCTGTGGTTCATTGAACGTGTTTTTACTTCCTAGGGAAAGGAATCTTGTCCTAGTCATCTTTTATTCCTAGCACTGAGGCATGCTAAATCAGGAATTTAATCTAGGTTTATTAAATAAATGAACTAATAAATTCATGACAGTCTGAGTGCACTACCACTCCTGTCTCTTTCTCATTTTTTCCCTCAACATTGAATTGGTCATAAGCGCCTATTTATTTTACTTTCAAATTATCTCCTCAATGCAGTCTTCCTTCTTTCCTCCATTTTCATTGGTTTGGTGGAGCACCTAGATGCAAAGGGACATAAAATTGTTTAAGCAAATGATGTAAAAAGAGGCTTTCGATTTTTCTTTTTAGTACTAAGTGGGAGTTAAGGCAGGGAAGAAAAGAGTTAATGCCTTACTGCTGACACTTGGGTTGGAGTCCGTATTTGACTCTTAAAACTATAATGAACAATAAAATGATCTTTGAAATCTTAAGGTAATATTTCTGTAGCTTATAGAAAGTTCTGGATTATCTAATTACTGGATATGCAATTATAATTCATGTTGAATTACTCAAATACATTTCAGTTTCATCATTTCCCTTAGCTGACTTCACTACCAACTCTTTAGGAACCATCAACTGACATATTTCTCACCATACTTCAAGCCAAATCTGTGCTACTTTAACTTCTTAGTGTTTGATAGCTCATCATAACTCTTTGTATTTGTGTGTTTATAAATTTGTGTATGTGCTTAACACTATTAAGTACCTTCAATGTGATGATAAAAATAATATCGTAAAAACTTAGGTAGGGACAAAACTCAGAGAACTCTACTCACTGACTTTCTAAATTATAGAATTTTAAGTGATGTATAGGAAGCATGTGATTTCATGGCTTTAAATACTGGAATTAAATTTCTGTCCCAAGTAGGAGATTTTCAATGATGTTTGCACAAATAAAGTACAAACTATAATCCAGCTGGTCTATCTGCTACATACTCAATTTAGTGGATTTATTAAATAAGTGCCTGCTGTCATTGGTATTAAACACAAGAAAAAAAACGGCAAAAAAAGCCATACTCAAAATATACTTTTAGCCAAAAATACCCGCACTCATTTCCAACGTTTTGGAAAGGATTAAATTGTTTACTTTCATTAATTACTAGATAAAAGAGAAATTATTTAACTTATTTAAATAGCAAACAAAAAATAAAATACTAATCATGCACAACCATATACGTTTGTTCCACCAAAGTTCACTTGATTTCTTAAACTTCCATGTATATTGTATTTATCTGTTGACATAGTATTATATTGTACATTCTAATCTACAGTTCTGCACTGTTGTAATTAGAGAGTAAGAATGGTCACATTTCCCATATAATATACTCCTATTTTGTTTGGAATTCTAGGTTAAAACTCTAAGATTCCTGTTTTCAACCATGACTGAGTACTCAGGATTAGATTAACTATCCTGATTTATCAACTATAAAACCCAACAAAATAGGTGAAGCATCAGATGACACATTTTTGGTGACAGGTAGCACAGAACAATAATCTATGAGACAAAAGGGAACTGCTGAGATGAGTCCCTCAGTTGCCCAGACTTTCATCTGGAGGCACTTTCCAAACCACTGCACAAACACGTGGAGCCCAGACATAGCATAGAAGTCTCCTTTTTGTAGAAATTAACAGAGCTACAAAATTTGTATGAAAGTGAAAAGAATGCAGAATAGCCAAAATGATCTTGAAAAATGAGAACAAAGTTGGAAGATTCACATTATCTGATTTCAAAACCTACTACAAAGGTTACCGTAATCAAGACACTGTGGTGTTGGCTTAAGGGCAGACACGTAGACCAATGGAATAGAATAGAGAGCCCAGAAATAGACATGCAGTTATGTGGTCAATTGCTTTTTACACACATCAAAGTAATTCAATGGAGAAAGAGAAGTTCTTTCAACAAAAGGTATTGGAACAACCAGATATTCATATGGAAAAAAACTAACTTCAGATGTGTCTCTCACAGTACTCAAAAATTATTTCAAGAAGGATAATAGATCTAAACACAAAAGCTATTATAAGGCCCTATGAATTCTTTATATATTCTAATAAAAACCCTTTTTTCAATGTAAGTATTGTACATATTTTCTCAAATCTATGAATGTCTATTCACTTCACTTTCACATTACTTTCTTAATGGAATCTTTGATAAGCAGAAGTTTTCCATTTTTATGAAGTCTACTTTGTTATCTTTTTATGATTTGTGCTTTGTCTTGTCTAAGAAATCTTTGACCCCAAGTTTACAAATATATTCTCTACGTTTTCTTTACTATGCAGACGTTCAAATACAAAAGGTTGCGTGTAATGACTATTCAGGTGTCTTCCTCAGTGGGTATTTTTTAAAATAAAGGATTTAGCAAAAGTTGCTAAAAATATTAACTCATACTTTTAGAGGAACACAAAGAATAGTTACAACTGTCAATTTTCTCTCTCTCTTTTTTTAAAGATTTTATTTACTTTATTTATTTATTTATTTATTTATTTATTTATTTAGCAGGGAGGAAGGGGCAGAGGGAAAGGGAGAGAATCTCAAGCAGACTCAGTACTGAGGGCAGAACCCAACACAAGGCTCAATCCCAGGACCCTGAGATCCTGACCTGAGCTGGTCACCCAGACATGCCTTCTCTTCCTTTAAATATGATGTCTTAGGGGCACGTGGATGGCTCAGTCAGTTAAGTGTCCAACTCTTCATTTCAGCTCAGGTCATGATCTCAGGATCCTGAGATCAAGTTCCACATGAGGCTCTGCACTAATGGAGAACCTGCTTAGGATTCTCTCTCTCTCTCTCTCTGCTCCTCCCTGCTGGCTCACTCTCTCTCTAAAAGAAAAATTAATTAATATTTTTTTAAAAGTTTTAATATGATATCTTAAAGTCTGGGCATTAACATGTCAGATCTCGAAGGCTCTTCCAAGTTCATCTATTGGTACAAATGATCAATAGATCATGATAAGAAACTGATAAATAAGAATACTAGATAAGATAATAGATAATAGATAAGAAACTGTGAGGGAGGGGCTACATCTGGGCAAGTGGCCAGGCCAGCGCTCAATGTTCTACCTATTGCCTACCTATTGTTCTACCTATTGATTCAGAAAGTGAAAAAAATTACATGGTATCTTGCTCAATTTTCTTGTATATCATAACAATAAACATTATAGAGCAGTAAAATAAAAATAAACTGCCTCAGTAGGTAGAGCATGTGAATTTTGATCTTGGGGTCATGAGTTCAAGCCCTATGCTGGGTGGAGAGCTTGCTTTAAAAAAAAAAAACAACGAAAAAATCAAAAACAAAAAAATATTTTTGACCCACATGACACTCTTGGCAAAGAAAATTTGTGTTAAGATTCACTAGAACTGCCCCACCTTGTGTTAAGCCTCAATAGAACTGTTCTACCGATACATATTGTATTTTCAATCCAGTACCATGCTGAAATTATGATAGATCTGTGTCATTTGTTTCTGATTTGACCTTTATCGCGTGACCTGTATTTTTGAAATTACACACACACGAGAAATGTCCAAATCTATTCAGTCATACAAACTAAGCCTTGTATGAATTTCAAGGAAAGTGTAACATGCCTGACACCAAAAGAAACAGAACGTGAGTGTGTAGCAAAGTATTGCCTTCACAAGGCAATAGGTAAAACGTTGAGTGCTGGCCTGGCCACCTGCCCAGATGTAACCCCTCCCTCACAGTTTCTTATCTACATTCTTACACTTGGGGTATTACATTGATCATTAAACTAAGGGCACATCTCCATGAACAACTGGAAATTTGAAGGAACCATAGCCATGCATACATATCCATCTGGTGGTGTACAACCTTTGTGTTCTGGATTGCTGATTCAGCAGAAAATCAATGAGGAGGCCAAATTAGATTGCTCATGTGTACCAATAGATGAACTTGGACCAGCCTTTGAAATCTGACGTGTAAATGCCCAGACTTGTGCTAGGTTTTGGGAATACAAAGATGAACGAGACACAACTGAAGCCCTTAAATACCTTAAGCTATTGAAATAGCTCTTAAATATTCTGAATATAGCTGATTTTGTTGGGACATGACCCACAGCTTACCTTCCTGACTCTTGATTTAAAAACAAATTTTGGGAGCATTATGTTTTAACTTTCTTTAGTGAGAGAGCTATAAATGAATTATTTTAAATTAGAATCCACCTGTGCCTTAAAGTCTCTAAATCTATTGCTACAAACTGTTGGATTGTATGAGCAGCCCAAAACTGATAAATCATTGATAAAATCACATCAAAAATAGTGATCTTTTTAACCTAATATCAAGAATAGCAGCAATCTAGAAATCAGAACTAAGAAGGGCTCCTGGCTGGCTCAGTCAGTGACTTTTGATCTCGGGGCTGGGGGTTTGAGCCCCACTGGTGTAGAGATTACTTAAAATCTTAAAAACAAAATGAAAAAAAAAAAAAATCATGGGACGCCTGGGTGGCTCAGCGGTTGAGCATCTGCCTTCAGCTCAGGGAGTAATACCGTCCCGGGATCAAGTCCTGCATTGGGCTCCCTGCAAGGAGCCTGCTTCTCCCTCTGCTTGTGTCTCTCCTGTCTCTCTGTGTCTCTCATGAATAAATAAAATCTTTTTAAAAATCATAACTAAGAGATGATGAATTGTAAGACTATCCTTCCTGAAATTACTGAGACTTATAACTAACATTGCATGAGAAAAGAATAATTGTAAAAAGAACATAATAAGGGTGCCAGGTGACTCAGTAGGTTAAGCGTCGGACTATTGGTTTCTGTTCAGGTCACAATCTCAAGGTCCTGGAATCGGGCCCCAGGTTGAGCTCAGAGCTAACAGAAGAGACTGCTTGTCCTTCTCCCTCTGCTACTACTCCCCCAGCCCATACTCTTTCTTTCTCAAATAAATAAATATAATCTTTAAAAAAATAAAATATTTTAAAAAAATTAAAAAGAACATAATATGTAATAATAACATAATAGAGTTTATGACACAAATGTCAGTAATCTTTATCACTCATTTCAGAAGCAATCCTTTTCATTCATAAAAAAAATTTATTTTGAGGGTCTTACATGTGCTAGGCATTCTTCTAGGTGCTGGAGGTATAATGATGAGAAGAAAAATAGCAAAAATAAATGCATTATCAAGGCATAAGCACTGTAGCTGGGAAAACATAGATATGATTTTGTTTGAGTGTGGGTATATCCCTATATGTGTGTATATACATATATTTGTGCATATACACACACACTGAAGGACATTGGCTTAATCATAAGGGCAGAGGAAGTCTCCTGAGAAAATAATCTCTGAGTTAAAGATCTAAAAGATGAGTATGAGTGAGTTAGATGAAGTTACATTCGTGTGAAACATCAGGAATGGCATATACAACACCTGTGGTGGAAGCAAGCCTGGGGAATACGGTGGCCTCAACAAAGACCTATGTAGCCAACCCACATAAGTGAGAGAGAAAGCACAGTGTGTGGTGAAAACAGAAAACTGGGTTAGGAAAAAAATACATAAGACCTTATGGGTCTTTTTAAGGGTTGACAACTAACAGGATGGAGTGTTTCGTTTAGTGTTTAGTTTACAGGATATCTTAACGAGACTGTGAATAAGCTAGCAGAGTAATTACCCCATAAGAAATACTTGGTGTCAAAAAAATAAAAAAAATAAAAAAAGAAATACTTGGTGTCCTCTTTTTTGGGGAAGACGGCGAGTACATTCTTACATGCAAGAGATAGTTGTGTTATGCTGCATGATGTAGTTGCTATTGTCTGAATGCGGATAGTTCAAATTTGGATGATGTAGACCGTGCTGGATAGTGTGTGTCGATACTCAACAGAATAATATGTAAGCTCAAGGCCCATATGAATATAATATGAATTATATTTTTAAATATACATTAATGGTACTATGAATATGTGATCAAAGACATTCAACATCACCCTTGTCCTTCTAAACATCTGTTCTCCAATACCGCAAGCAGTAAAAATCTAAAAACTACATTTCCCAGACATCTTTGCAAGCAATTTTCTGTTTTCAATTCTGTCAAAGAGAGGCACTCCTCTAAAATGTGGAAGTCAATTGGAAAAGGACAAACATTGTATGTTCTCATTCATTTGGGGAATATAAATAATAGTGAAAGGAAATATAAGGGAAGGGAGAAGAAATGTGTGGGAAATATCAGAAAGGGAGACAGAACATAAAGACTCCTGACTCTGGCAAACGAACTAGGGGTGATGGAAGGGGAGGAGGGCGGGGGGGTGGGGGTGAGTGGGTGACGGGCACTGAGGGGGGCACTTGACGGGATGAGCACTGGGTGTTATTCTGTATGTTGGCAAATTGAACACCAATAAAAAATAAATTTATTATTAAAAAAATAAATTAAAAAAATAAAGTGAATTTGAGCACCAAAAAAAAAGTAAATAAATAAAAAAATAAAATAAAATGTGGAAGGTTGAAGAGAAAGAGAAGGATCGTTCTCCTCCAGAAGCAAAGCATAAAACTTGTGTTTGTCAGACCAGCAAATAGCTGGTTTTGGAGTTGATCCAGAAGCGGAGAGGGAAAATCAAACAGGGAAGGAAATAAAGCCAATAAAAGGACATTGATGGGGTAACAGGATTACATTGTCGTCAGCCAGGGCTCAGTCCTGCTGGAGACCCTCGGAGAGACTGTGTAACGAACCGTTCAGAGAGAAAATTGAGGAGCAACCAAAAAAAAGTAGAAGGAAAACTGAAAAAGAGGGAAGCCAAGGAGGAAGAAAATGTCAAGACCAACCACAGAATCAATTGAACCAATTTGGCAAGAAAGATAAGTTCCTAAGGTGTCTTTGAAGTGGGCACTGATGGGGTCATTGTTAATTGGGGCAAAGGCATCTTCAGTGGTATAACTGGGACAACGCTTGCCTGAAGCAGATTGAAATTTAGAAATTTAGCTGTGAAAGTGAGCAGAGGGTAAGGGAGGCTGTTACAGAAAAAATATATGAATGTAAGTGTCTGTATTATGAATTCCGTAATAGATTCTTATATTATTCATTTACTTATGTATACTCAAGTTCACAAAAGCCATAGATACAAATACTAAGTTTTTTATGTTCAACATTTCATCAGGTTTTTAGGACTTTGTTATTCATGGTGGGAAAAGCATAATTTTCTCTTGATTTATTGGTTTATCTGAGTAGTCATTTTAAGTGTACAACTTTTTCTCACATTTAATAAAATTAAATTAAAAAAAACACTGAGGTCCCTTATATACTCTAATCACTTGGCTGCTTATGTTTTCTCCGTATTGAAAGTGACAAAGCTTTTAATACACTAGAGCCGCCTACTAAAAGCTCAGAATTGCTCGTACTAATTGAGAATTTGTCAGTATGTTACCCTCGGATGCACGTGGCTAAGTCACAGTGGTGTCAGGGGAATCACAAAAAAAAAAAATGTGATGCAATAAGGCTTTACGGTCTTTTATTTTTTTTTTAACATGATGCATGGCTCATGACATACGCTGCCCCTAAAAATGTGAATTTCGAAACTCCTCTCCTAAGCATAGCGGAAGCGGCATCTTTTTTTCTATATTAGAATTTACCTTGGCAGAACTATCTAAAATAATTCCATGGGTCTATGTTCAACCAACAGCGCCAGAGTCTAGGCTAAGCATCAGAGATACGAGCACCGGGAAGACATGCCTTGGAATAAGTTTTTTCAAACCACAGCTTGAGATCAATCAGGGATTTGTTAAATCAATGTACGGGGTTGCACTAATGGTTCTAAAGAAATGGAATGGGATGGAAAACATCAAGGTTACATTTCCCTTGGCAAATATAAATATTGTTTCATGAAATTCACTTTCAACTTCATAGGTCACCCACGTAAAAGGTATTCCTTGCTATGGTTGAAGGCAAAAAGATTTGAAAGCTATGGTTATAGACGGACTCTTTCATAACCCAGAGTGGTGGCTGAGGGAGGAGGGGCTGTCTGATGACAGACGTGTAAAGAGAGCGTTTCAGTATAATGATATTAGTTCTATGGTAAATGATATTCAGGGTTGTATGGCGGCTGAAGGAAAGGCATTTATTTAACCCAGCCTGTAAGATAACAGGTATTTTTAAGAAGAAAATAAATTCAAGTGTCTACCAATTATACTATTCAACAACCCAAGGTTATTTGTTAAATAAACTCATAAATGTGTTACATAAAAATAACTGGAAGTACTACTCTTGAAAATATTTTATGCCTCCTAAAATGCTGTACAACACTGCTTCGGTATTGAAACCTCACAAGCTACAATAACATGTTTTTTAGATAAATGAAGAAAAACGTTATATAACTTTTATCCACAGAGTTCTGGAGTTTACTTTTGAAGTCATAAAATATGGATTAAAACAAACATGATGTCATCCACATTTGGAAACCCTTCAAATCGATCTTTAGCTTCATATTAAAGAAGAAGAAGCACACATCAAGAATGCAACATACATATTTAAAGCAGCTTCTAGGGAGTAGAGTGTTTCGGGTCTCGATAACCCCTCACACAGTGATGATTCCCAAGCCTATACTCGGTTCCAAGCCTGTGTCTTCCAGTATTGAGCAGCTCCTTCTGGATTCCCACAAATACCTCAAATTCAACATTATCAGAATAAATTTTTAATTTCAAAAATAAGATTCTCTTTGGGGTGCCTGGCTGGCTCAGTAGGTGGAGCATGCTGCTCTTGATCTTGGAGCCGTGAGATTGAGCCTCCCATTGAGTGTAGAGCTTACTTCTAAAAATAATAATAATATTCCCTCTTATATACCCGACCTGGATAGTAGCATTGCCACCCAACTAGATACTTGAGCCGGGAACCTAGTAGTTATCTTAGATTCCTTCCTCTCTGTCGTATATCATTCCCAATTATGAAAAAAAAAAATCAACCTAGTAGATTTTCTGAACTTAATTTACCCTTTCCTTTTCTTTCATCTTCTGCTGCTTTAGCTCACTTCACTTCTTATGAAAAGTTGAGTAGGCTTCATACCTCCCATCTTGGCCGCCTCAAATCCAAACTCTTTTCTGCTGTCAGGGTGACGTTTCTGCAAAAGAAATCAAATGACATTTTTCTTCTACTTAAAATTCTTCACTAGCTCCTTATTTCTTATTAAATAAGATCTTTAGAATCCAAGATTTTTCTACCAGCTTGCCTTCAAAGATAGGAATCTGACCGGTGAGCATGTTTAATGTCAGGTGTCCATTACTGGCTGTTACCTGCTTTCCCCTTGCAACCTCCATCATCCTGCCCCCTCACACGCACATCATCTTCTGGGAATCCTAAGCCACTTGTTGATGCCTGAGGACACAGTTGTGTCTCAAGCTATGATTTTCCACAGTCAAGTCCTTTTCCTGCAATTGTACCTCTCCTTTTACTATTAATGCTTCAAGACTCCACATAAATGTTCACACATGGTTTCACGCCTGTCTTTTTTTTCTGAACTTTTTGATATTTTCTTTTCTAAATTCCTGGAATTATTAGTAGAGGCAAAGTTAATTATTGTCTCTTCTGTATTTCCATTGACTCTTGTAAGTTTTATTATATTTATCATATAAATATTTTATTAATACATGATATAAATTATTTTATTATAATAGAAAGTTTCTATCCCCACCACTATATAGTGAACCTTCACGGTTTGGGGCTCTATTCACCTTTGTCTCCTGACCTTGTGACACAATCTGAAGCCTAGGAAATGGATTTAGTAATAAAGGTTGTTGAATAAATAAATTAGCATAACAACACAAATATCATTAAGTGATTGTTATTCTAAACACTGCCTCTCTCCCAAAAAGAGTCCATGGTAATAATGTGCGATCATTAGGCTACATCCAAATTAAACTTGGAGATGATTATCATTGCCATATGCTTATATACACTCAAAACCTTAATGGTTATTACATTATTTCTGGGTTTGTTTTTTTTTTTTTTTCAGTATTAGAGGGACCAGCTTCGACTTGGTCAGGATCCTTGTATATCAGTATGCATTTTGCATCATGGATACCTTTTTTTCAATATGGAAAATCAAGTGAGGGGAACAGAAGAAAGACTAATTTGGGATGAACTGATCTTGGCAAAAATATGCTTTCTCTTCATGACTTGGTCAACAATCCCTCAACATTTTGCTCAGCATCCATATACCAGACTGTAATTTATAAGATTCACTTTTTCCCATCCTGAAAACCCAAATTGTTTGTCTCTAGTAGCTTATCTTAAAAATCAGAGTTACTTGTCTAGGCTTTGGTTCCTTTTTATGTTTCTTTAGCCTTCCTTAGAAGTTTCTGGTAGTTCTTCGATCACATATATGAAACACTATTCCTGCATTTTTAAAAATGTAAATCAGCCCAAAAAGGTGAATTCATTCAAGTAGCATACTTTTAATTTATTACCAATTTTCAATTCCCTCTTAATTACATTTGCTTCATAATTTGGAGACTTTTCTCTTTTAATAGGTGAGATAGGAGCAAAACACAGGTTTGAGTACTTATGCTTTCTCCTAACAAGGTTAATACTACACCAACAACTCCAAACAGCAAATCTGACTTTACCTCATGTTCCATCTCCTTCTTCTTGCCTCAAAATATGCTTTAATTCCATTTTAAAATTATTTATAGCATATCTCAAAAAATGAATTTATTATGAACTTAGTCTTCCTAATTATCACTTTATAAACCCCTACTACTCTCGGTATTCATTTTCTTCCCATCTTCTATACGAAGCCTTTAAACTCTCCCTGAAGCATTTTATTCACGTTGTTTTCTTCAATTTCAGCTCCCTATTCATTATCAATGGAACACACTATATACTTTTTACATCTAATTTCAAACTTCCCAACCTTCTCCAGCCACATTTCCAGTTTAATTTCCAACCATGGTTTCATGCCTAACTTTTTTCTGAATTTTCTGAAATTTTCTTTTCTAAGATCCACCATCTATACTTGACTATATTCAACATCCCATAGACTTTTGGCTCAACGTGCACATCATCAATCAGTTCTTTCTTATTTAGAATTAATCACAGAATAGCAATTCCCCTTAGTCTCTGTTGACCTTCTCAGAGATGAGATTATGAGAAACATGTGGCAAGAATTTATCAGAAGATCAGCTGTTAGAGAATTTGATTTCTTGAAGATACAGAGATGGGGTGATAAAGAGTGATATATTCATAATAAATCTGAATTAGGTTCAAGAGCTTTTAGATAATGCTGTACTACTTATTATTTGTGTGACTTTAAGAAAACTACTTATCTCTGATCCTGTTTTCTCATCTGTAAAGTTTAGTTAGAAATACTTTCGACAGTTGTTACAAAGATCAAACAAAATGATATGAATTTAATTAACATGTGGCAGACAATATAATATGGATAATATACACTATAAAAATTATGTTGTTGCAAATGGCAGGATTTCTTTCTTTTTAAGGATGAATAATATTTCATTATTTTTTATCCAATTATTTGCCAATGACCACTTAGGTGGTGTTCTAAGTCCCAAAAATACAATCTCTTCTGGTAGGTAGAATTCTAAAATGGCCATCGAACTATATGTTAACTAACTGGAATTTAAATGAAAACTTCAAAAAAAAATAAAAGCTTGGTAGGATCCACCTGGGGAAAGTTAAAAAATTTTAAATAAAAGTAAATTAAAAGTTAAAAATTAAATGGCACCAAGATTCACAGCCCCTCATGTACACACATAATGTCGCTCACTTCACTTAATCAAACGCTAATGTAGGTGCCGATGTGACAGCATTTTCTAAGATCCCAAGTGTGTTGACATGAAGATAAGGAAATTATCCCCAGTGAGTCTGGCCTAATCAGGTGCACCTTTAAAAGGCACCAGGTTCCTCCTGGCAAGGGATTCAGAGCCTGAGAGGGATGCGTGTGACAGAGTTTCACTTTTGCTGGCTTTGAGTATGGAGGGGGCCACAAAGTTAGGAATTTGGGTGACCTATAAGGGTTGAGAACAGCCCCTGGGTGACTATCAGCAAAGAAATAGGGATCTTGGTCTTACAAGCACAAGGAGCTGAATCTTTGCCACCCCGCGTTAGCTCCGGATGAGAACACAGCTGAGCCAACTCCTTGAACCGAAAACTGAGCTGAGTTATGCCCAGCCTTCTGACCTATGGAAATGTGAGCTGATAAATGGATGTTTTTTAAGCTATTAAGTTTATGGGAATTTGTGGCACCGCATTAAAAGACTAATACACTGATGTAAAGAGTTCCTTATTTGAATTTTAGAATTCAGAGAAGTAGTTTCCCAGGTCCATACTTATCATTGATTAATGACCCAAAACAAGACAATGCCTTTCTTTATTCTGCAAATCCCCACAGCAAAACAGCTTAATATCATACAAAATAATATATTTACTAGGTTAAAATGGCCTCTCTAAACAAATACATATACAAAATCTTCACTATATTGATCCTCTTCTTGCTTTATGAAGAATATTTCCTACCTACCATATAAATGGATTAATTTTAATTATGAATTCAACAAAAAATGGTCCATGTTATTCAGAAGAACCTCAACTATCAGTTCTGACATACTTTCTAAATGACAATATTAGTTTATGTGTTTAATTTTTAATACTGCTGAAATGGTCATTAATACTACAATTTATTCTTTAATCTTACTTCTCTATAGGTTATTTTGGGTTAATATTCTAACAGAAACCACTGCTCTGTAGGCAGGAGTTAAAAGAAGGAAAGAGAAATCTATTCGGTTTCCCTTGTAAAACATTCTGAGCAATCTCTTTAAAGCCCAGACAATGAGATATCTACATTTAGAATTTCAGTGGTTTTTATTCTTTTAATGATTGCTTCAGTGTTGATGCTATTGAAATAAAGAAAAAACATCAAAATTACCATGACAAAGTATCAACATAATTTATTTTACAAAAGATGTTGGCTGCCATCTCTTGGACTGTCTGAGCATTGTGCTTTCAAAGAGAACAAACAAATTAGGCTTTCAACCTTCATACTGCTAAAATTTCTCCAAGAAAGAAATAGGACAAGTTATAATATTATTTTTATGTACTTGATTATTTTACTAAAAAGCTGGCTTTTAAAACACTTATGTATGTGGTTAAATTTCCCTGAATGTGTTCAAAGAGGTTTATCCAAACAAAAGGAAAAAAATGTATATTATCCTAACCTTAAACTTTGTTTCTACTTAAAATATTACTGGAGGGGTACCTGGGGGGCTCAGTCGGTGAAGCACCTGCCTTCATCTCAGGTCATGGTCCCCAGGTCCTGGGATGGAGCCCCAGGTCGGGGCCCCTGCTTAGCGGGGAGTCTGCTTCTCCCTCTGCCCCTTCCCCTGGTTCTCCCTCTCTCCCTCTCTCTCAAGTACATAAATAAAATATTTAAAATAAAATAAAATACTCCTTGAGGGGCACCTGGTAGGGGGCAGTCGGCTAAGTATCAGAGTCTTGGTTCCAGCTCAGGTCCTGATCTCTGTGTAGTGAGATCAATCCTCATCTCGAGCTCTGTGCTCGGTGTGGAGTTGGCCTGAGATTCTCTCTCCTTCTGCCTCTGCCCTTCCCACTCAGGCGCTCTCTCTCTCTCTCTCTCTCTCTAAAATAAGTGAATCTTTTTATAAATGAATAAAAATACTACTTGAACAACTCCACTTGTGACTCTTCTTTTTTTAATTAATTAATTTCACTTTTTTAAAAATTTAAACTAAATTGGCCAACATATAGTATAACACCCAGTGCTCATTCTTCCAACCTGTCATGTAGTTACAATTACAACACTTCTCTCCTTCATATGTCAGCGAGTTGCCAAGGCTGATTCAGTTCTACTGAAGCTAGTTGATAATGTGAATCAAGAGATGAATAATTATTGTTTCTCTCTCTGTGTATATATATATGTAGAATCAGATTTGTTTTTATTTTATGGACATCATACAGCTAAGACTAATAGGGCAAAGAGAAAGCTTAATTATTAGGATAAAGCTACAGTATAGGTAAATAAATTCATTTTATAGAAGTAAATGATAAAAATAATCTTCCTATCACTCGTGATGGCTTCTGCGTGATCGTGCATTCATGATTGCATGTTTATATTTTTAATATTAATTACAATTTTCTAAAAGTTGAGGAGAAAGTATTTGAGATGCCTCCATCTCTAAATATTTAGTTTTACCTAGAAAATGTTGAAAAAGCAAGACCACAAAAATTAAAAACAGAATATTAAAACAAAGCCATTTATCCTTCATTTATAAAGGAATCTCATAACAACCTACAAATAACTAAATTAAAATTCTTAAGTGATTCTGCTTTTCAAAGTAGTAAGTGTTAATAAGGGGGGTTCACTACGTGTGTAAGCAGTAGAAATCTTTGTTGGCAATTAGGAAATTGCAGTAATGGTATGAAAATAAAAGAACATTTTGTGACTCTTTAAAACTTTGGTTTTCTGTTTTTAATGTGTTCTATTAGACAATTAGAGAAAGTAAAAAGAACACCACTTAATTGCTTCTGAGGTTGTGAAAATTGCTTGGGCATTTGATATGATCTAACTTCAAAGCAATTGTTATTATCTTGTTAGGTAATGCATGTGCATGTAATTCATAATGATTAACTCTCAACAGTCCGATCATCTAGGATGAGATTATAGAAAAAGTAAGGGACGGTGGGTCTGATATACAAATGATTTGAACTTGCGCTCATTGCTTAAGTGGTAAAATCCCTATTGCTTGATTTCTTAATTAGGCAAAAACCTCAGGTGAAATTAAAAATGTGCAGGAAGCAAAAACTATGTCACGACAAATAGAATTCCAACAACTGTCACCAAGAGGGAAGAAATTTGTTGGCGCCTCTGGCTTAGAGTTGTAAACTCATTGTGACATCTGGTGGATGTTGTTGAAAAGGCAAATAAGAGCCTGTGCTTCCCAGAGAGCAGCCACTAGCCCCCCCCCCCCCCCCCGGGACTATTCAGCACTTGGAATGTGGCCACCCCAAATTGAGATGTGATGTTTCAAGACTTATTATGAAAAAAAATGTATAATATCTCACTGGTAATGCTCCAAGTTGATTACATGTTGATAATATCTTGAATATGTTGGTAAAATAATATTAAAATTAATTTTGCAGGTGTCTGGGTGTCTTGGTGGGTGAAGCGTCTCCCTTTGGCTTGGGTCATGATCCCAGGGTCTTGTGATTGAGTCCCTCACTGGGCTCTCTGCTAAGCGCGGAGTCTGCTTCTCCCCCCCACCCCCCCCCCCCTGCTTGTGTTCTCTCTCTCTCTCTCTCTCATTCAAATAAATAAATAAAATCTTTAAACAATTAACCTCACTTGTCTCTCTTTATTTTTTCTTTAGGTGGCTATTAAAAACCACAGATGTGGTTCATATTTATGGCTTGGGTTAGAGTCTTGTCAGGCAGTCCTATGACAGCATCTAAGCCTTAGATATTACTGTAAAGGCATTAACAAAAATTCTTAGTTCACTTGTGAAACCGGGGATCACTTCTC
The DNA here is from genome assembly GCF_011100685.1 of Canis lupus familiaris. Lineage (NCBI taxonomy): Eukaryota > Metazoa > Chordata > Mammalia > Carnivora > Canidae > Canis > Canis lupus. The sequence goes on from NC_049257.1 coordinate 29,089,955, forward strand.
GGCCTTTTGGCTAAGATCAAGTGCACTTGTGAAAACGGGAAAAAGATTTGTGATTTAAGATTGATAGGTGTGATTGATGGGCAGAATTTTAAGATGACTGCCAACGACCCACATCCTCGTATAATCCCCTCCCCTTGAGTGTAGGCCTTGCAGAGATGATGAGGTATCATTCTTTCGATCAAGGCACAGTTCAGAAACAAAAATGAAGGGGTGTTGCAGGTATAGTTAAGATCCTCGATTGGTGGACCTTGAGTTAATCAAAAGGGAGATTATTCTGGGTGGGCCTGCCCTAATCAGAAGAGCCTTTCAAAGAGACTCAAAGTAGCAGCAGACACTATCCTACTGGCCTAGAAGCCAACTGGTATGTTGTGGATGGAGCCACGTGGCAGGAGAGGGCAGAGGTCTCTAGGGCTGGGGATTCAGATCTTCAGCTGCGAGGAGCAGAGTGCTGCCAACAGCCAGGGTCTGGGGGTCCACCAAACCTCGGGTGAGCCGCAGCTCCATGGGCAGCTCACCGGCAGCCTCCCCAGCCTCTGAGAGAGAGGACGCCCCAGAGCGGCACCTGGACCCCGACCCACAGAAGCTGCATGGTCACAAATATCGTCCTGTGAAACTACAAGGTCTGCAGGAATTTAACATGCGACATTGGAAAACTAATACACTATATACCTCAAGCCATTTTTTTTCTTGTACTTTTTGTGTTACGATCGTATGAATAATAGTGATATTAGTAATAACAAGTCTTTCTCTTTTTTCACCAAGGACACACTCTTTACGAGAAGTCAAAACCGGCGGTGAAAACCTTAACTCCACTGTAGCACACTCGACTATGACCTTACTGTTGCGTGCATTTTATCATAACAGACGCATGGAAATAGGAATAAATACCAGAAAGCGGTATGAAGTCTAATACAAACCTGTCCACAGAGCTGTGCTGCTGCGTAAATTGTGGTAGCCCCCACCTCAGAGCTAGTTTAAATTTAAAGCAGAGACACCTTCTTTTTCTTCATCACTGAGTGCTGGTTGGGCACTTGAGGTCACTGGATTTCTCCTGTTGGATGCAAATATGTGCTCCTTAGGAGAAACCCAGGGTAGGTGGGGAGGTGAAACCAATCGGGAGGACGTGGGGCCTACAGAGAGGCCTCTGAACGGAAGGTCCAAGGATTTGGAAGCTCATCTGGCATCAGCGACCTTTCCCTCCGCTGCCTTGAACTCCCAAAGGTTGTAGCTCAGTCTCGACCCGCACTTCTTCCAGCTGCAGGCGAGCGCACAGGACGGTGGCCCGGGGAGAGGACTCTGGCCCGGAGCCTCCCCGACGACTAAGCCTCTCCAGCCCACTTACTGTTCATCGGACTCCCCATAATCTTTCTATATTCTCGAGCCTGTGCACACACACGCTTTGCTTTTCCTGGGATGAATTTGCCACCGCTCCTGCGCCCTGCCAAAAGGTCACCTGTCCTGAGACTCTTTCCCATCACCTTGAGTTGACCTCCTGAAGAGCTTCTGAGTTGTTCTTTCCAGTTCGTTTCTTTTGTTCCATGAGGCCAATGAGCAGAACAAGTACGACGACGTTGGGTGGCAATCTTGTGATTTATTGTCTCCACTGATTTCATCAGAGTCCGTGAGTGAAGATACAGGCTTGCAAAAAAAGTTCTCAGGTACGTAGGTTTAGATACACACACTCATACCAAAAAATAGAAGCTCCTCTCTTCCTTGCCTTCTTTCACCTCTTGCCCTGAGATGGTGTTAGACCCACTCCTCGGTGTCTCCCATTTGCGTGTTATTAAAATACATGGACTTATCCATCCCTTTCTTGTCATAGCTCCCCAGTGTCTGCTGGTTTCAGGCCAATGGATCTGTTTTTCCCACTATCTCTGTTTTTCGGCTTTTTTATAAGAGACTTTTATAATTTTTATAAGAGACTTTCCTTTCTTGAATTACTTTTTACTATGTCAACACGTTTCCGAATACAAGAACACCTGCTTTCGTATCCTATTACATTTCTTGTCACCCTAAGATAGAGATCATTGTTCCTGGCACCAGAGTTTTCAGAACACTTTGCAGACTTCTGTTACAGAATAGACCCTACAGTAGAGTAATGACCTCACGTCTACACTGTCGAGGCCAATGGCAGGCTGCCCCATGATGGGCCACTTGGGCGCGAAGATTATTTTCAGTTAAAAAGTAATCGAAACCCAGCAAATTAAATTAAATTAAATTAAATTAAATAATTAAAAAATAAAATAAAATAAAATTATAAAATAAATAAAATAAAATAAAATAATAAAATAAAATATAAAATAAATAAAATAAAATAAAATAAAATAAAATAGAAACCCAGTATACTCAGGAAAAGCTCTTTATCTCCCCTTCAACTGTCTTAATCCCTAAAAAAGCAAGAAAACAGTAAAAGTATACTATCTAATTTATCTTAATTAAAACATTGAAGACAAACATTATCACTAATGGTAAACTGGTAAACTTCTTATCCATCTGCAATAAGCTGATGTGTTAGACGGCTGACCCAATGGAGATGGGGGAAGGAGAGGACTATGTGTGAGGAGGTCACAAGAGTTTGGGTCTACCCCTCCCCTCACCCGTAGTGTGAGGAGGAGGGCTTTCCTCTGGGTGAAGCTGATGTTGTAGATTTGTAGAAAAAGAAGAAAGTGGGAGGAGGTAAAAAGAAGAATGTAGTTCACGAGAAAGAAAAAAAATAAAAAATAAAAATACATCCCAGTTTTCCACATTGAAGGTCATGAATACCCTTGAGGTGTTTTGGTTAGCTTCACTTCTCATTACTGGTGATATTTACTTTGATAATTATAGTGTAGAAAGGTTTTTAAAAGTGAACATTTCTCGACTCCTATATTTATCTGAGTTATCTCTGTATGAGGTTAGCTATTGTTTGAGCCTGTCTCAGCCAAGTTTATTGGCAATTGGAGTGTATTTGCCAACAACTTAAGGAGCACTCATTTTAAACTAAAGTACACCCCAATCCTTAGATGCAATCCTGCCTCATGGTTCATAAAGCCGAATCAATAGAATCATTCAAATCCAAGGTTAACTCTTATCTTGGAATCAAGCTCATTTCTGTTGATTAAACTTTTTTTTGCCTTATTATAAAGAACAAAAGGACCTTGGGCAGGCTGTAGGAGGAAAAGCACCATAAACAATCTATTTATGATCCTTTGAAACACCAATTAATCCATATGATTTTTACTTCCATCTTCATTCCAATATACTAAGGTATCTTCTTATTATATACAAATTATTTTTCCTGATTGATAAAAAGCTGTTCAAATGCCAACGATTACTAGTGCTTTCTCAAAATATTGAGGGAATAAGAAGAATGGGACTAAATCAGATCTATCACACGTGAAAGAGTCACAGAGGTCTCTTTAAAATGGAGAAGAAAAAAGTGTGTTTTGTTGGTGCTTATTTCTAAGAATTAATCTCTTTTTAAGGACTAATTTACACTAGACTTGTAATTGGCTCTAGAAAAGTACTTGATATTTTTATTTCCTCTGCTTTTCCCTTAAGGGACATCTCAATAACCTCTTTTTTTTTTTTTTTTTTTTTTGTCAATGACGAGAAAAACAACAAATGCGCAGTAATTGTAAGGATAAAAGATTTATGGAGCAAAACTAAAGTTTTCCAGAGGAGAAGGAATTTTGGCTCAAGTTGGTAACAAGACTGCAACTATTGCTTGAGTTTATAGCCTGCCCTCCTGCCCTACAAATTTCAGGCATGCCAGCTCCCAAAATTACACAAGCCAACTCCTTATAATAAATACACACACACTCATACACACATTTCTTTGGAGAACTCTCACTGACATAGTCAGCATATACTGTATTTCCAACTATAAACACATTTGCAAGAAATGTCAAATTCCATTATTTCTTATAAATCAAATTAATTCTATCTCCAAGTCCCCATCCCATGAACTAGCAGGAAGTTCTTCCTAGGTCCTTAAGAGTCACAAGCATCCTCTCATCTTCCTTTGCTGTATTCCCCTGTGATGTCTTCCAAGGTCACTTGGTTCCTGAAGGCAGACAACTCTGCTCATTCCATGTCAATCGTGAGCTCTGGAATCTTTGTCCAAGCTGGGAGTCCTATTGCCATGGACCTGGGTCTCTCTAGAAGCACCACACAGTGACTCTCCTCAGACGTCTTGCCAGTTCTTGAGGGTACCACCAGGGACTAGACTGTGGATCATGGAGAGTGGGTTGATCACCTGACAGCGCCACCCACATGCCCCCATAGCCACTCATTTTAAAGTAAAAATAGGGGTGCCTAGGTGGCTCCATAGCGTAAGTGGCTCACTCTTGGTTTTGGCTCAGGTTGTGAGCAGAGGCAGAGGGAGAGAGAGACTCCCCAAGAAAATCCCCCGCTCAGTGTGGTGCCTCACTGGGGCAGGGTGGGGCTAGATCCTAGGACCCTCAGGATCACTCTTGATTTCAGCTCAGGTCCTCCTCTCAGGTTTGTAGGATCAAGTCCTATGTCAGGCTCCTCACTCAGCGTGGAGTCTGCTTGACATTGTCTCTCTACTTCTCCCTTGGCCCCCTCTCTGCTCTCTCTCTCTCGCTCTCTCTCTCCCTCTCAAATAAATAAGTAAATCTTTAAAAAGTAAATCAAATAAAACAACAATACACGTCTTATGTGTTAACATAAATAACATATTTTATTAAAAATAATATTTTCCAGACAAAAAATTCATAGAAAGAGTAGTATCTTTGCAAATTCCTTTAACATCTATCAATAGGAGATGCTTGGGTATTCATATCTGCTTTATGATTAAAATATATGATGAAAATCCATCTCATACAGATATTCTGCTAGAAAAGAGAAGAAACTGTAATATTTTTAAAAATCATTGGGAGAAACATTATTTGATAATACACCATGACTCAACAAATGGTAGTTTTTTTAAAAGGTCAGTTACAATGTGAAATCAAGCTATGTCAATCAATCTTCTTACTCTGTTACATTAAAATGACACACCTTGCATTTTTAATGGGTATTTTACGCACATATGATCTTGTTAATTCACGTGCTGTTCTTTTGAAGTACATCAGTTCAATTAGTTATATAAATTTTCCAAATGCTTATTTTATTTTAGTTTGTATTTTAATTCCAGTTAGTTGACACACAGTGTACCATTAGTTTCAGGTGTAGAATCTGGTGACTCATCCCTTACAACACCCAGTCCTTATCACAAGTGCCCCCCTCAATGCCCATCACTCATCCAGCCCATCCCTCCCCTCACCTCCCCTACACACCCCTCCATTTGTTCTCTGTAGCTGAGTCTCTTATGGTTTGCTTCCCTCTCCATTTTTATCTTATTTTTCCTTCCCTTCCTCTTGTTCATCTGTTTTATTTCTTAAATTCCACGTATGAGTGAAATCATGTTGTCTTTCTCTGTTTTATTTGATTTAGCATAATACCCTCTAGCTCCACCCATATCATTGCACATGGCAGGATTTCATTCTTTTTAATGACTGAGTAATATTCCATTGTGTGTATAAACCGCCTCTTCTTCATCCATTCATCAGTAGATGGACGTTTGGGCTCTTTCCGTAATTTGGCTGTTGGTAATAATGCTGCAGTAAACATCGGAGTGCAGGTATCCCTTCAAATCAGTATTTTTGTCTCCTAAACACCTCGTAGTATGATTGCTGGATCATAGGGTAGCTCTATTTTAACTTTTTGAGGAACCTCCACACTGTTTTCCAGAGTGGCTGCACCACCAGCTTGCATTCCCACCAATACTGTATGAGCGATCCCCTTTCTCCACATCCTCTCCAACATCTGTTGTTTCCTATGTTGTTAATTGTAGCCATTCTGACAGGTGTGAGGTGACATCTCACTATGGTTTTGATTTGCATTTCCCTGATGATGAGTGATGTTGAGCCTCTTTGCATGTGTCTATTACCCGTCCCAATGTCTTCTTTGGAAAAATGTTTATTCATGTCTTCTGCCCATTTTTTAACTGGGTTATTTGGTTTTCAGGTGTTGAGTTTGACAAGGTCTTTATAGATTTTGGATACTGATCCTTCATAATACGCATCATTTGCATATATCTTCTCTCATTCCAAAGGTTGCCTTTTAGTTTTGTTGATTGTTTCCTTCACTGTGCAGATGCTGTTTGTCTTGGTGAAGTCTCAATAATTTATTTTTGCTTTTGTTTCCCTTGCCGCGGGAGACATATCTAGAAAGAAGTTGCTACAGCCCATGTCAAAGAGGTTACTGCCTGTGTTCTCCAGAATTTTGATGGTTTCCTATCTCACATTTATGTTTTCCACCAATTTTGATTTATTTTTGTCTGTAGTGTAAGAGAGTGGTCCAGTTTCATTCTTTTGCATGTTGCTGTCCAGTTTTCCCAGCATCATTTGTTGAAGAGAGTGTCTTTTTTCCACTGGCTATTCTTTCCTGCCTTGTTGAAGATGGGGTGACCATAAAGTTGTGGGTCCATTTCTGGGTTCTCTGTTCTGTTCCATTGATCTCTGTGTCTGTTTTTGTGCCAGGACCACACTGTCTTGATGATCACAGCTCTGTAGTACAGCTTAAAGCCAGGCATTGTGATGCCCCCAGGTTTGCTTTTGTTTTTCAAGATTGCTTTGGCTCTTCGGGTCTTTGGTTCCATACAAATTTAGGATTGTTTGTTCTAGCTCTGTGAAACATGCTGGTGGTACTTTGGTAGGGATTGCACTGAATGTGTAGATTGTTTCGGGTCATATAGACATTCTAACAGTATTTGTTCTTCCAATCCACGAGCACGGAATGTTTCTCCAATTCTTTGTGTCATCCTCAGTGTTTTTCATCAGTGTTTCATAGTTTTCAGAGTACAGATCTTTTACCTCTTTGTGAGGTTTACTCCTAGGTACCCTATGAGTTTTGGTGTGATTGTAAATGGGATCCATTCCTTGGTTTCTCTTTCTGCTACTTCATTATTGGTGTATAGAAATGCCACAGAGTTCTATACATTGATTTTGTACCCTCTGGCTTTACTAAATTCCTGTTATCAGTTCTAGAAAATTTTTTTGGTGGAGTCTTCCAGGTTTTCTACATGGAGTATCATGTCGTCTGCAAATAGTGATAGTTTGACTTCTTCCTTGCTGATTTGGATGCTTTTTCTTTCTTTTACTTTTTGATTGCTGTAGCTAGGGCTTCCAGTACTATGTTAAATAACAGTGTTGAGAGTGGACGTCCCTGTCTTGTTTCTGACCTTAAAAAAAAAAGCTCTCAGGTTTTCCCCATTCAGGATGACATTAGCTATGGGTCTCTTCTATATAGCCCTTATTATATTGAGGTATGTTCCCTCCAAACCATTGTTGAGGTTTTTTTTTTTTATCAAAAATGGATGCTATACTTTGTCAAATGCTTTTTCTGCATCTATTGAGAGGATCATACGGTTCTTGTCCTCTCTTATTAATGTGATGTATGTTGATTGATGTGCAAATATTGAACCACCCTTGCAGCCCAGGAATAAATCCCACGCGATTGTGGTGAATATTTCTTTTAATGCACCATTGGGTTTTATTTCCTGGTATTTTGTTGAGAATTTCTGCATCTTGTTCATCAGGGATATTACCCTGTAGTTCTCCTTTTTAGTGGAGTCTTTGTCCAGTTTTGGGATCAAGGTAATGCTGGCCTCATAGTATGACTTTGGAAGTTTTCCTTCCTTTTCTATATTTTGGAATAGTTTGAGAAGAGTAGGTATTAACCCTTCTTAAAAGTTTGGTGGAATTCTCCTGGGAAGCCATCCACCCTGGACTTTTGTTTGTTGGGAGATTTTTGATTACTGCTTCCATTTCTTTGTTGGTTATGGGTCTGCTCAAATTTTCTATTTCTTCCTATTCAGCTTTAGTAGTTTATATGTTTTTAGGAATTTATCCATTTCTTCCAGATTGCCCAATTTGTATATAATTTTTAATAATATCCTCTTATCATACTGTTTGTATTTCTATGGTGTTGGTTGTGATCTCTCCTCTTTCATTCATTATTTTATTTGGGTACTTTCTCTTTTCTTTTTAATGAGCCTGGCTAGGGGCTTACCAATTATATTAATTTTTTCAAAGAAGCCGCTCCTGATTTCATTGATCTATTCTATTGGGTATTTGTTTGTTTGTCTCTGTATCATTTATTTTTGCTCTAATTTTTATTATTTCCCTTCTGCTGGCTTTAGGCTTCATTTGTTGTTCTTTTTCTAGGTCCTTTAGGTGTAAGGTTCGTGTATTGAGATTTTTCTTGTTGGTTATTTCTTTCAATATTAAGGGATTTACTAAACTGAAATCAGAAAAATTGACTACCAGGGTAATACACAAGTATTTTTGTAAGAAATTAAACTCCATGAACAGAGAGATATGTGATTTTCTAAGTTAGTTTAAAAGCACCAAATGATGGGATCCCTGGGTGGCGCAGTGGTTTGGCACCTGCCTTTGGCCTAGGGCACAATCCTGGAGACCCAGGATCGAATCCTACGTTGGGCTCCCGGTGCACAGAGCCTGCTTCTCCCTCTGCCTATGTCTCTGTCTCTCTCTCTCTCTGTCTCTCTCTCTCTCTCTTTGTGACTATCATAAATAAATAAAAATTAAAAATAAATAAAAGCACCAAATGAGGGACACTTGGGTGGCTCAGGGGTTGAGCGTCTGCCTTCGGCTCAGGTTGTGATCACAGGGTCCGAGGATCGAGTCCCGCATCGGGCTTCCTGCAGGGAGACTGCTTCTCCCTTTGCCTGCATCTCTGCCTCTCTGTGTCTCTCATGAACAAATAAAATCTTTTAAAAAAAAAGCACAAAATAAAAATTAGATTTATAATTTAATCATTTTTGAAAACCAACTTCACCAAGATAAAGCACAGTATGTGGGGGTTCTCAATGAACGCTGGTTGAACTGAAAACTGAGGACCAGCAAAACCTGTGCTGCCTAATTACTTAAGAGCCTAGACTTTGAAGAAGAGGGTTTCTGGATCTTTGACTTAAACAAGTGACTCTAGACAACTCATATGTTTTATATAAGCCTAAATTTCTTACTTGAAAACTATATCTTTAAAAACAGATTTTTTATTAGCTCATACTAGGTAATGTAAGTAAAAGTATTCTGCAAGTGCTTAGAACAGTGTACAATTCTTACAGCTATCCAAGCAGGGCTATCAGACCACAAGCACCAAGACTAATTTTCAAATTACAGCAACTTAAAAACCCACTTTCCATTTAACTGGCAAAAAAAAGTGATTTTTATTTTTAGCCTTGACATATGGCAATGAAATGCGAATTACACATTGAATTCACATGTAAATGTCCAAACATTTCCGTATTTTTTAATATATTTTTTAATATTCCATTCGGAGGATCAGTTGCATTTTCATAGGAAATTAATAACTTGATCAAAGCCATGAAATAAAGCTTGCATTTATTGTGTCTTCTGTCACATAATGGCCTTTTCAAACCTGTATGTGCTCACCTACCTTTGCCTCTCAATACAGAAAGGGGACCATTTACTGAAGGAGACCATGTGCTCCGTGTATCTTTGTGTTTCGTTTGCACTTGACATTTGAATTAATATGTCCCAATTCTCCCTCCAATTTACTTGAGCGTTTATTGTAGTCGGTTTAGAAAAAAAAAAAAAAAAAACCTGCAGGTAAATCAGACAATAAACTGATTTACTAAGCCATTCGTCGTCAGTAACGAGTAGGAGTCAGAGAGCGGCACAGACAACTGGGCCGTGGCCTTCAGTAAGCCAGCAGAGAGTCAATCAGCTCGTCCTTCGTGGGCCCTACTCTGCGACTGGCATGTTCCTCCTCTAATGGAAGTTACATAACATACTCCATTTAAAGAAAAACCCTTACCTCACAAGAACATACAGGAAAGGACGTATTTTAAACACATGAAGAACACCAAGGAGCATGATTTTCTCCAGCAGTCCTCAACAGTAGCCGAGCTGGAGGGAAAGAGAGAGATCAAGGAGGAGAGACTGAGCAGGAATGGGTACAGACTGCTTCCCAGGGAGGCCGTAAGTCACCTGCCGCTCCCCCCTGCTCTCCTTACTTTTCGCCAATGGCTTTTAAATAGACTACGGGGGGGGGGGGGGGGGGTGACCTAACTTGTTTTTACCTTTCCCTCCAAATACCTTTATTTGTATCCACCCATACTGCATTTCCTCTTATTTTATAAAGACTAGTATTTTCCCAACCTTTCCAAGGAAAGCATTTCTTCCTATGTTTTCTGTGAAATCGTATTCAGCCTCCTTGATGCTAATTCACCTATAATTGCTACAGCTAGGGGCACCTGGGTGCCTCCTCAGTCAGTGAAGTGTCTGACCAGCTTGGGTCACGATCTCAGGGTCTTGGGGTCAAGTCCCACATCGAGGCCCACATAGGGCTCCCCACCCAGTGGAGAGTATCCTAGTCCCTCTCCTTCTGCGCTTCCCCCTGCTTGTGCTATCAAATAAAATGTTTTAAAAAATAAGATAATTGCTGCATCTAGGCTATCTTTGACCTCTCAATCTACCCATTCAAGCTTCCCCACTACCTTGGACAGATCTTTCCTTGTTTTTGTCATTCCCTCAATCTTCATTTTTTTCTTTTACTGCCAATAACCTTCGGATGTCATTTATATTCATTATTTCCATCTTCTAACTGATGTTTCTGTGTGGCATGCATTACCATAAACTTTACTAAAATGCACCTCACTTAGATCAATGCCCTCCTAACCAGAACCAAAGGTCCTTTCCAATCATAGTACTTTCACCTATTACATTAGACACAACCCCTCCTCCTAAAAACTCTCCTCTTGGTTTTCTCAATGCTGTTCTTTCCTTGTTTTCCTCCCACCTCTCTGACAACTCCTTGTCCTTCTTTCTTCAATGTTTTCGTGTTAGTTATCTATTCCTGTGTAACAAATCTCCCCTAAAACTTAGAAGCTCCAAACAACAAACACCCATAAACTCCAAGTGTCAGGAGCTCAGGAGCAGCTTGGGGCAGTGGGACAGGGGCATTCTGGCTCAGGCCCTGTGATGAGGTGCAGTTAAGACGTTGACTGGGGCTACAGTCATCCGAAGGACTGAGTGGGGCTGGAGGGTCCTTTTCCATGATACTTCATCCACGTGGCTGTTGGCAGAAGTCCTCAGTTCCTCTCCAGATTTTTACAGAGCTCTCCATTCCTCACTGGCTGTTTGCGACAGGCCTCGGCCCTTGCTACACGGGTGTTTCTGTAGGCTGCCTGTAGGCTGCCTGGGTGTCTTCACGTCGTGGCAGATGAATTTCCCCAGGTCAAGCAGAGACCCATAGGCACACAGACGGAGAAGCTGCAATATGGTTTATACCCTAGTCTCTAAAGTTGCACACTGACATTTTCCTTCTGTGCGGGGTGGGGGTGCGGGGAGCAGCAAAGCGAGCCTTATTGAGAGACAGCAGTGATAGCACAAAGCTCCCGAGGAGGTGGGGACCTGAGCCGGTCGCCCGCTGCTTTTATTTTCACTCTGTTGGAAGTAAGCTGATAAGCTCAGCTCAACCCTCAGGGAGAGAGGCGTTAGGCTCGACCTCTTGGAAAGAATCGGTTCATTTGTGGACGTGTTCTTATATGACCGCAGACTTGAACGTTGCATTCCTTGACTGTTACTGCTCCTTAGGGCCCTCACCTCAGTCCTCTTATCTTCTCACTTCATTCACCCTTCTCAGTGATCTCAACTATTCCCACGGTTCCGAATGCCATCTATATTGTTCGCTATATTTGTCTGTATTGAATCTCAAGTCATTATTTGAGATTCGTTATTCTAGTTCTGACCTTTCTTCCAGAACTCATGTTTGCATTGCCCACTGCCTGTCATACATCACCAGAAAGCCAATTCAGCTCAACCAAAACCCAATGCCTGCTTTCCTCTATCCTGGCTTCCAGTTCAGCTCTTTCTTCTAGATCTTCGCCCCAGTTTTCCAAGATGGAAAACATGAAATTATCCTCGATTCCTACCTCTCCTCTCCTCTCGTAGCCTTTGATATAGATTTATCCTCATTGTTGGTACCTCCTAAATAACTCTCCATTTATCTCCTCTCTTCATCATCGCTCTCTCTGTAGAGGCTGTCATCATTTCTCCCTAAGACTACTACAGTAGCCTAATAATTGATCTCTGTGTCTAGTCTCTTTTCTAATTTATCTTTTGTCTGATTTATCTTGGCTAAAATATATATCTGAGATCATATATCTCTATAAAAACCTTGAATGGCTCACTAATAACTTCAGCTTAAAGTCCAAGTCCTTTAAAATGATATATAAGGCCCTTTAAAATCTGACCCTAAAATGCTTTTAACTTCATCTCTTGTCACTGTCCCGTCTTAACACATCTTCACCTAATCACTGGCATTCTCCAAAAATGTCGTGTACTTTCACACGGTCATAAATTTGCACATGCTATCTTCTGGCGGAAATACCCACTCTCTCCACTCTGCTTGGCAAATTCATATTCAGAGTCCAAACAGCATCTCCTCTAGGCTCCTCTCTCTGACTTCCCCAGGTGAAAAGCCATTTTTACCACACAATCACCTCCTGCATATACTGATGCCATATCTTAGTCACCTATGTGTCATGGATGTTTTGGGGACTGCTTCAATTTTAGGTGTTTGTCTTTATTTCCTCATAAGAATATGAATAAATCTGTCCATGTTTCCCACGTTTTAATTCAGAAAATGTGACTGCTAGTGACACTACTTGTCCCCTCTGGGAATTACGGGATAACCTATTGTGGCAAGACACTTTCTCTTGTAGAATTTTTGGAACATAGGTAAATTTTATGTTGCAAACACTCATCATTAAAGAAGACAAAGAGTCATTTCAAGCCCAGACCACAAGTAAATACTTTAGTAACATTTACACTCTGCTCCACACTGCCCATTCCCCGTCCCCACAACCCCCAATACACCACTACAAATCCACACTTCAGGGGCACCTGGGGGCTCAGTGGTTGAGCATCTGCCTTCAGCCCAGGGCGTGACCCCTGGAGACCCAGGGTCAAGTCCCACATCGGGCTCCCTGCAGGGAGCCCGCTTCTCCCTCTGCCTGTGTCTCTGCCTTCTGTGTGTGTGTGTCTCATGAATAAATAAGTACAAATCTTAAAAACAAAAACAAAACAAAACAACAAATTCACATTTCATAACAAGCAGCTGAGGTGTCATCAGAACTCGAAGAAAGGAAGCCTACAAATGTGTCTCTAGACTTAATTAAAGATGTTTATCTTCAGAAATCTCACCTATTCATTTTGTCCTTTCCTTGCAGAATCTTGGCATTTAGTGACATATAGCACATCCTCATAATTACTGGAAAATTCCTCAGGTGGAACTGGATGCTCAAAACATCTTGACCCAGAGGCTTCTACTAAATTCATCTTCATAGATAAGATAAATACCAAAACGAAATACTCTTTTACAGAGCGAATCGGAAGGGACTCTCAGCTCTCACCTTAGTTCTCAGCCATCATTTGCTTTTTAAGAAAATGCATGGGTTGAGTTCCTTCTGAGACAGGTTGTGTTCGGTGCTATTAATCCAGTGGTAAACAAGAGACTTAGGATCCCTACTCCCATGAAGTCTACATTCTGGGGCAAGAGACACGCAATTACGAAATAGAGAAACAGAGGCACAAAGTAATTACAGATTGGGGCAACTGCGACTAAAGAAATGACGAGAGGTGAGACAGAGATTAACTCACGGAGAGGGAGTGAAGGATGGAAGCCCTTTGGATGGAACGGTTAACAGACAGGCGTTTGGGGGAACTGGCATCTCAACGGACACCTCTGAGATGAAAATGAGCCAGTCGCTTGCAGATTGGGGAGGATACACCCTGGGAAGGGAACAAGGACAACCATACCCTAAATACAGGACCCTAATCACAAAATGCAGGTTACCAGCAGATGGCAGTATCCATATATACAAAGAAAGAAGGGCCAAGACAGTCTAAAACGTCTATAAATAGCAGACCTTTAGGTCTTACGTTGGATGCCTGGGTACAAGTCATCCTAATTCTAAATGAGTGGCCGTATTTTTCAACCAACTCCGGACTCAAAATTACCCTGTTGACAATATCCTACCAGAAAGGTTCTTCTCCCTAAGCATCCCTGTCAGTTACCTCTTCGCACTTTCTTTGCTGAGCTTTTTCTGTATTTGCCTTTTTTAATGCTGTTCCCCTGTAATCCTAATGTTTTGTTCTGTATAATCCCCCTCACAGTTGTCCATCCCCATTGACGCCCCATATGTTCCAAAGTCTCTCCTGAGTTTCCAATATGCTGTATGTCAAATACCCACACGCCGCTGGGTTTCTCCACATGAAAGTCCTGCTGGTACCCGAAATTCAGTAAAACCCAAACTGGCTGTATTAGTCCCGGCCCTGCCCACACGCTCTGCACGGTACCGATACAACCCCCCTAACACCATCACTGATCGGTGGGCCCTGCTCGACACGCAGAAGTCCCCTCCTCACGTTCTGACTTCTTCCCCCTCAGCTCCCACCCCTAGTCACCCCATCTGCCACTTTTACACTCCTAATACTTCTTGGGGGAAGTTCCTTTAGAAAGTAATGCGTCAACACTAAATTGCTTACTTCTTTATGCTGTGACCTGGATTACACAGGAACGTAAACTAATTTTGTGCTTACTACGTGCCAGGCCCGCTGATGCACTGTATCACTTCATCCGTCCAGTAGCTTTATAAACTACGCACACTGGGATCATTTCTCTTTTATTTGTAAGGAAACCGAAGTTTAGAGGTGTTCAGCAATTTGCCTAGAATTACGTACAAAAGGAGAAGGGATCAGATTTAGCCCACATATTCCTGACTCTAAAATTTGATCTTTTAAACACTGTATCACAGAAGAGAAATTAACTTCCATAACAGAAAATCAAGCATTTAACTTGATAGTTCTTTCCAGGGACAAACTTAAGACCCGCTTCAAAGATGTTAGCATCCTGGGATAACTGGCACCAAATCCAGATACGTAGGTTATTCTAAAATGTGTTCAGGTAGCGAACATCTGGAGTTCTGGTGTTTTTTGGGCAATAACAAAAATACACATTTAATTTCACAAAAGCCGAGATTAGTTTTGAACAGAAGACTACATTTCATAGAATATCCTCATTATGTGCAATGTATATGAGACATTTTTAGTCACGTGAAGTATTTTATCCACTACTGCTTGGCTCCTCTCAGTTCATTTATTTGATGATCTGCTAACTAAGAATGTTAGTAATCTACTAACTTCTTAACAACACACATGAAGGAGAACGATTGAAATCGAAAATATGAGTTTTTGGCAATAGCTCAACCAAGAGATGTGGCCTAGAAATAAAGTAGTAAGGTAGGAAGGGCATAATTTTAAAAATATTTATTTATTTGTTTTAAAGATTTTATTTATTTGAGAGAGACAGTGAGCAAGAGTGGGGGAGAGGGAGGGGAAGCAGAAGCAGACTCCCTGCCGGGCAGGGAGCCCAACATGGGGGTGGGGGGTGCTCCATCCCAGGACTCCAGGATCATGAGTTCAGCCGAAGGCAGACACCTAACCAACTGAGTGGTTAATCGACCCAGGTGGCTCCAAAAAATATTTAAAAGGTACAGTAATTAGGGGGCACATGGGTGGCATAGTCGGTTGAGCATCCCACTCTTGGTTTCAACTCAGGTCATGATCTCAGGTCATGGGATCGAGCCCCACATTACGCTCTGCACTCATTGAGTCTGCTTGAGGCTTTCTCCCCCTCTCCAGCTGCCCCTCCCTGCCCCAGGTCTTTCTCTCGTACTCTTTCTCTCAAACAAATAAAGCAAGCAAGAAAAAAATCAGAGTAATTCGGACTTGACTGGATTTGGAAGCTGAAGGAGAAATTGATGACTCATCAGTTTCTATTTAGGGTACCTAGATGAAAGGTAGACATTTCTGTTACATACATGAGGCTATTTATGAAAAACACAAGAGTGTAGAGTCTAGTGTGTGGGGTACAGAGGGGATAGGGAAAGTTGGCCTAAAATGGAGTATAAATTGAAATAACCAGATAAAAAATAGATATTATTGGGCTGAGGAAAGCAGAGAATCCTTAAGTATTGAATTCAAAGGGGCATGGGAAACCATCCGAAAGCTACTACTAGGGAAATGACATGATTGATGGGAAATGGTTTTAACTTCAATCAAGCAAAAAATATTTGGAAATTGTACATCTTGATATCTTGACAAATGCCATAATAACTATTACCAGAATGGCACCAAGCAACGTTTCAAATAGCAACAGATTAAGTCACCCACGTAAGTTACCATTTAAGAAAATTTTATGACAGTGTAGGTTGAAGTGAAGGTTTACAGAACTGAAACTCAAACTGACAAGTTAAAAGAGATTTTTTACATGCTCTGTTGAAACACTGGCAAATCTTTTGTGATAGTTTGTTATTTTGGAGAGAGAAAAAAATATGTCTTAAAAGAAACTGCCTACGTGTCACAAGTATTTTTGAAGAATCCAATATTTAAATCAAAACGCTTTCTAATGTGTACCGCCTCGACTCATAAAAATGCATCGGTGACTTCCATGACCAGGCTGCTCTTGTCTCCATGACGAGAACCTAGTTAGATGAGCCAGCAGTCCTGCCTCTGCTCACAACAGCAGCAGCCACAGCAGAGATGGGTCCTTCATCGGTCACGGGCTGTACTGGTTTGCTAGAGCTCCCGTAACAAAATACCACAGATGGGTGGCTTAGCCAACAGAAATTTATTTCCGTGTGATTCTGGAAACTAGAAATCCAAGAGGAGGTGCTAGTTTCTTCTGAAGCCTCTCTCCTGGGCTTACAGGCATCTTTCTTGCCGTGTCCTTCTGTGGTATTTCCTTTGAGTGTGGACATTTCTAATGTCTTTGTGTGTCCAAATTTCCTCATCTTATAAAGACACCAGTTAGGTTCACTTAGGGACAACCCTGATTGCCTCATTGTAACTTACTCGGCTCCTTAAAAGCTCTAGCTCCAAAAACAGTAACATTCGGAGGTACTGAGATTAGTGCTTTAACATGAATAAAGGGGGGCCCCACGTGTCCCACTACAGTCTTCGGTGGTCAATCACTAAAATCAAGCCTAACTTAAGTAAAAAGTGAATTTATTGGAATTACTGCTCGGGGCATTCAAGGAACCGTGGAAGTCTTAGTGAGTAAGAATCTTGGGGAGCCTAGAAAATCAGGCTAGGAAAACAAAAGCCACGAGATAATAGCAAAGAATGTTAATTAGTCCAGTGTGGATGCTGCCACTGGCTCCACCACTGAGCGTGTCATCTGTGTAATGCCCTTAAAAATCCCGGGACTCTTTGGGTCTTACCTCATTAAGAACAAAAGCTTTAGGCATAAGTGGGAGAGAACAGAAGAATCTGCCTGCCCTGCTCTCAATTGTGTATCTAGGATCTGACTGTGTGGGATATGGGAAGAGAAACTTGCCCCCATTTAGCTCGTAAAGTGCGAAGTTTAACATAATGGGTAACTTCTCTGTCTCTCTCACACACACAGGGACGGAGGACACTTGTTTGCTTTGTTTTGGATCCTGGATCTCCACCCCCTTTCTCTCTTTTCCCATTTTTACTGATATATGTAGGTAACATGTAACACTTTAAGTTGAAGGTATACAACATGATTTGATATATTGCAAAACTATTAGTACAATAAAGTCAGTTAACACATCCATCACCTCACATAGCCACTTCCTTTGTGTGTGTGAGAAAACTTTAAGATCCGTTCCCTTAGCGATTTTCAAGTAAACGATACAGTATCATTACCCATGACCAGGAAGGACCTTTGGATGTTGAGGAACAACAAGAAAATCTACTTGCACGCCTACTCTCCTATACCCTAGTGACTCAGGCTCAAAAAGTATATTGTCTTCTAAAGATGTGAAGTCTTGGGAAGGGTATCCAAGGCAGTGAATTCATAGCCTGTCCATCAAATCAGCCTGGGTAGGTTTGGCTTTTTGTTTTTGTTGGTTTTTTTTTTTTTCTTTTTGTTGGGTTTGTTTTTGTTTTTGCTTTTAGCTCTTTAATGGTGGGCATTTATTTACTTCAGGCTTGGCCCTGGTCTCACTATTCCCTAACGTATTCCTCAACTTTATATCCTTGCCTTCTGGGCATTTGAATTCGGTAACCCCAGACTACAACTTTACACTTCACTTTGTGAGAATTTAGTTTGGATCATGAGGAAGTGGAGTAGAAGGTATGGGATTCCTCCTCCTGTTGTCACTGTGTATCAGAGATTTCAAACCAAAAGTACCTTTCAGAAAACAGTGAATTCAAGTAGTCAGACTTATTCCTAATCTAGAAGAAATGACTAATAAGAGAGGGAGAGAGCTATCAGAGAAGATATCATGTTTAGAAACGTTTATTTTCCACCTGACACCAAGAAGAATCTTTTTTCTTCTGCATAAATCACAACTTCAGGGCAGAAACAAAAGCAAATGTGAAAGGCAGAAGGTACTTAAAAATTGTGAACCTTGGGATACCTGGGTGGCTCAGCGGTTGATCACCTGCCTTTGGCTCAAGGTGTGATCCCGGAGTACCGGATCGAGTCCCACATCAGGCTCCTTGTGAGGAGCCTGCCTCTCTCTCTGCCTCTCTGTGTCTCTCATGAATAAACAAAATGTTAAAAACAAATTATGAACTTGGTCCTACTATTATAATTTATGAGACTCTAGATTCTTTATATTTTCCCCATATTTGTTACTTATTATTCATCAGATTCATACGAACGATTGCTAGTAAAATTCTTCAAAACACAAAGGGCCTAAAGGTGTATCCTTGAAAAAACTAAAAAATAATAACAATTAATTAATAAATAAATTAAGGCAACTACATCCCACCCTCTTAAAGGAGAGGATCCCAAACAATCAAATCGACTATAAAACTGAGTAAAGGGGTAAGCAGGCTGGTCCCTCTGTGCTCTAACAATCAATCAATCAATCAATCAATAAAAGACAGGGTAGGCCATCAACCTGGAAAAGGAGGCTGGTCCCTCTGTGCTCTAACAATAAATAAATAAAAAATAAAAAATAATAAATAATAAATAAATAAATAAATAAATAAATGACAGGGTAGTCCATCAACCTGGAAGAGGAGTGCAGACGAACTCAATTTCCCGAGTGTGTATACAGACAGTCCCCGACCTGTTAAGGTCTGACTTACAATTTTTTGTCTTTACAAGGATACAAGAGACATGCATCCGGTAGAAACCACACTTCAGATCTTGAATTCTGACCTTTTCCCAGGATGCTGATCTATGATAAGATACGCTCTCCTGATGCTGGGCAGAAGCAGCAGCCACAGCTCCTGGGCAGCCACGTGATCTGGAGGGTAAACAACCAGCACACCCATGACCCTTCTCTATCTACCGCTCTGCTTTTCAGTACAACGTTCAAAAAACTGCAAGAGCTATTCGATACTTCACTATAAAAAGGCTTTGCATTAGACGATCTTACCCAACTGTAAGCTAATGTGAGCGATCTGAGCATGTTTAAGGTAAGCTAGGCTAAGCTATGATGCTCAGCAGAGTAAATACATTAATTGCTGCTGGGGCTGCCAGTGATCCTTTGGGATGGGGATGGGGATGGGGATGATGATGATGCGGATGATGGGGATGGGGATGATGATGATGGGTGGGGATGGGGATGATGATGGGGATGAGGATGATGGGGAGGGGGATGATGATGGGATGGGGATGATGATGATAGGTGGGGATGGGGATGATGGGGATGAGATGATAGGGATGATGATGATGGATGAGGATGGGGATGATGGGGATGGGGATGATGATGGAGCTAGGGATGATGATGATTGATGGGGATGATGGGGATGATGGATGGGGATGATGGGGATGGGGATGATGGATGGGGATGGGGATGATTGATGGGGATGGGGATGATGATGATGATGGGTGGGGATGGGAATGAGGGATGGGGATGGGGATGATGGGGATGGGGATGAAGTATGGGGATGACGATGAGGATGGAGATAGGGATGATGATGATGGATGAGGATGGGGATGATGGGGATGATGATGGAGATAGGGATGATGATGATAGATGGGGATGATGGGGATGGGGATGATGGATGGGGATGGGGATGAGGGATGGGGATGAAGTATGGGGATGACGATGAGGATGGAGATAGGGATGATGATGATAGATGGGAGTGATGGGGATGGGGATGAGGGATGGGGATGCGGGCAGGACAGAAGCATTGCCCGTCCTCGGCGAGGAAGAGGGTGCAGGGAAGACCGCAGCGCAGCAGACGCCAGGCAGCTCGATGCCCCCCGCCCCAGCAGAGGCCCGCCCCGCACCGCCCAGGCCCGCCCCCGCCCCCGCCCCCGCCGCCTCCCAGGGGCCCCCCGCCGCCTCCCAGGGCCCCGCCGCCGCACAGGACCGGCCGAGGACCCGCGACCTCACGCGCCGCGCCAAGCCCCTTTCCCACGCCCCTCCCCGCCCCTCCGGGCGGCCGCGGCAGAAGCGCATGCGCAGCCCGGCTTCCGGCCGTCGCTCCCCGCCGCCCACAATGCCCTGCGCGGCCGACCTGTCGCAAAGGCCGCGATTGGGCGGCGAGCGAGCGCCTCGCTTTCCGTGCGGTGCGGCGGCGGCGGCGGCGGCGGAGGAGGCGGAGGCGGAGGCCCGCGTCGTGTCCCTCCTGCCGCGGGGCCGCATCCCCTGCGGAGTCCAGCCGCGCGGGGTCCGGTGCCACCTGCCTCCGCGATGCCCCCCAAGAAGCAGGCGCAGGCCGGGGGCAGCAAGAAGGCGGAGCAGAAGAAGAAGGAGAAGATCATCGAGGTGAGCGCGCCCCTCCCCCACCCGCGCCGCGGCCTCGGGCCGCCCCCGCCCGCCCCGACCCCGGCCCCGGCCCGGCCCCGGCCTCGGCCCCGGCCCGGCCCCGAGCTCGCCCTCCGCTGCTCCTGGGCCCACGGCCCTGCACTGCGGGGCGTCCTGTGTTCCTCCATACGGGGCGCGGCGGGGGCCGGGCCGCCCGGGGGCCTCGCGACCAGCCCTCGAGCCCCCCCCCCCCCCCGGGAGCCCGGCCCGGCCCCGCCGCCCCGCCCCCGCCCCTCGGGGGTCCGTGCCTCGGAGCGCTCGCGGGTCGGGCCCTGCCGCCTCGGCCCGGGGAGCCCGTGCGGGACCGCCCCGGAGGTCGGGGAGCGAGTCTGCGAACCCCGCGGGGTGGCGCCTGCTTCCATCCGCAGCCGCGCGCCGACGTGCGCCCCTGCAGCGCAGCCTGCGGGCCTTTTTTTTTTTTAAAGTTTCCTTCCCCACCTCCCCCCCCCCACAGCCCAGCTGGGGGCGTGAACTCCTGACCCCGAGGTCAAGGCCTGAGCTGCGGTCCGCAGCCCGACGCTGCACCGACCGCTCATGCCCTGCGCCCAGCGCCGGAGTGTGCCGCGCAGAGCCCCCCAGGCACGCGGGCTGCATCCGCACGCTGTGCACCGCCCCGCCCTCAGCAGCCCGGACCCCGCACTCAGGTAGATCCACACGCTGTGCACTGCCCTGTCCTGAGCAGTCCGACCCCCGCACTCAGGTAGATCCCAGGAGGCTGCATTCACAGGCGTGTGCACCGCCCCGTCCTGAGCAGCCCTGACCCCGCCCTCAGGTAGATCCCGGGAGGCTGCATCCACACGCGTGTGCACTGCCCCGTCCTGAGCAGCCCTGACCCCGCCCTCAGGTAGATCCCAGGAGGCTGCATCCACACACATGTGCACCGCCCTGTCCTGAGCAGTCCGACCCCCGCACTCAGGTAGATCCCTGGAGGCTGCATCCACAGGCGTGTGCATCGCCCCGTCCTGAGCAGCCCTGACCCCGCACTCAGGTACATCCCTGGAGGCTGCATCCACACGCGTGTGCACCGCCCCCGTCCTGAGCAACCCGGACCCCTGGCACTCAGGTAGATTCTAGGAGGCTCCATTCACAGGCGTGTGCACCGCCCCATCCTGAGCAGCCCGGACCCCAGCACTCAGATAGATCCCCAGGAACAGTGCCCTCAGCATCTAGTGCTGTGTGAGCCAGGAGCCTTCTAGGGATCACGTTCTACTGCTCAGTCTCCTTTAACTAAGATTGAACTGACATGATTAAAGAGAAACTCCCTGTAGTCCTGAAACTAAGTGTCCCCTGACAAGGTATGCTTCGTGCATTATTGAGGTTTTAATTCCATGCAGTTTTTTTGTGGTAGATTTTTGTTTTGTTTTGTTTGAAGGAACCGTATAGGAAAGTCGTTGATAGTGTTTATCAATTTAAAATGTAGGTCTATAATGGCCTCATTGATCTCGTGCGCAGACACTCTCAAGGTAAAGAGAAAGCAGCCTTAGTTTCCTTTAATGAAGGCTTAGCCAGAGAAAAATGCAAAATAAGACAGTTGCATTCTTTGACAAAAAAAATACTCTAACAGATGAAATTAGCCTGCCTCTCCCCTCCCCCCACTTCCCATACATGATGAGCTTTTTTTTTTTTTTTTTTTTTTTAAGGTTTTATTTATTCATGAGAGACAGAGAGAGGCAGAGACACAGGCCGAGGGAGAAGCAGGCTCCATGCAAGGAGCCCGAAGCAGGACTCGATCCCGGGACCTAGGGATCACGCCCTGGGCTGAAGGCGGTGCTAAACTGCTGAGCCACCGCGGGATGCCCTTTTTTTTTTTAATGGCAGTAAGGTTTTGTAGACTCAAGTGTGCTGGATGCATATTTGCTACCAGTGGAGAGGTACAGCAATACTGCAAATTTAGTGCTAACTTTTATTATTTATTGTGAAATAGGATTTATAGAGAAAATTCTATTACCCAGCCTGGTTAGGAAACAATATATTCCTCTTCGTTAAATATTATAGGTGATTTTTTTTCTTCTTCCCTAAAACCCTGGCATGTCTTGATGGCTAGTGCATGGGATTAGGGATGAAAATTGAGGAGCTGGGAGCAAAGACTGATGTGCCTCTGTCATCCGCAAAATGGAACCAATTCCTGTATTACAGAGCTGTGGGTTAAATGAGATGACATATGTAAAATATTTGATTTTTGATACATGGTCAATAAGTGGCAGCTGCTATTTTTATTAATATTATAAGAAAGAACTAGTTAGGGTAAGTAATCAGACTGACCTGCACTGTCTATAATAGGGTTTATTTCCTGTCACGTCAAATAATTTCCCTCTATTACCAACATTTTTTCTTTTCCTCTTTAAACCTTCTAAAATTTATGAATCCATTTGGATTAATAGGTATTTTCTTTCTGAAATGAATATATCAAAAGATGTTAACGGTTCTGTTAGACATTCATGCAGTTGTCCCAAATGACATATACCATTTGCCTTTTTGTTTTTTTTTTTTTTTTTAAGATTTAATTTATTTATGAGACACACACACCGAGGCAGAGACACAGGCAGAGGGAGAAGCAGGCTCCCTATGGGGACCTGATGTGGGACTGGATCCTAGGACCCCGGGGTCACGCCCTGAGCCAAAGGCAGACGCTCAACCACCAGCCACCCAGGCGTCCCCCAGTGGCTTATAGCTAACATTTAATAAGTTGGAGTCAGCTCTGAGAAATAGGTGTAATTATGGAAAGAGAAATAATCTTTGGGGTAGGGCATGGAAATAAAGGGTGTCTAGCTAAGGACTTGTAGCAGCAAGGAAGTAGTAATGAGAGACCAATGGAGATGGGATCCAGATGTGTGAAGGATGGAGAAAGAGAAATAATTGGTTTCCAATGAAAACCTTCCGTCAAGGTTAACTATTGATTACTTGAAGCTAGATTAACCAGCTGCAGAATATCCGTTGGATGATGAGACAACAGAAGTATACCAGACAGTACGCGTCGCAGGCGGGAGAGACCAGCACGACTAAGGAAATAAGACCGTGCTAGCGAGCTTCTGCTTCCCTTAGTGTCCCAAAGCATAGACTCTAGTTGTCTTGGAGCACTACTTAGTATTGACCTGCTCTCCCAACCCCTTCTTTTTTTCAGACATCTTATTTAAGGAGTGGAGGCTGGCTATAGAAGAAGCATGATTATTTAATGGGTTGAGAAGGGGAAGAAAGGATCAGTTTTAAGTGATGTCTGGAGGTCACTGAATGTGAAGGCTCTTGGAGCTTTGGGGAGCCATCCTTAAAAAAAAAAAAAATACTCTGCGACTTTTCTAAACTTCTTTGTATTCAGTTTCCCAAATCTGAAACATCCACACACGCACTGTCCTTTCTTTATTACCTAACCTTTGGGATCTTACTGATCCAATGAGGACTACCATTTCCCAGTTGTATTTTAACCATTATTTGGGTTTGATTGTAACCTCCAGTCTTCCTGTCTCATATCTCCCCAGCCCCAAATCCATGTTAATCTTCGGTACCTGTTTGTCCTAGATTCAAAAAAAAAGGGGGGGACAAAGCCCTTTTGAAGTATTCCAAATTATAAACCTTGGTATTTTCAATAGATGTTGTTGGTATCCCAGATCAACAGTCTGGTATTCAGAAGGCTTTCTGTGTACCAACCTACACATTAAACTAGATTACTCTGGGAAATATTTTTTCATGGTGGAAAGAACAAAGGCTTTGCTTGGAGTCAAATATACTTTGGTTCAAATCTCATCTGTGTCACTTTTCTTTAGCCAGACACAATTATCAGTGTGTTGGAGAAAGGAGAGAAGACAAGCCATCTGCAAGTGATAAGTTTTTGCAGCTTCTTTAGTTCTCTCAGTGAGATAAGTATTATCACCATTTTTATAATTGAGGAAACAGGCACAGAGGTTTAGTAATAACTTGCCCAAGGTTACCCTGGCCATTGGCAGAATCACAGTTCAAACCCAGGAAGTGTGGCTGCAGACTCAAGACTGTTAGCCAGTATACTCTCTACTTTTTGTAGTATATCTTTTAACCTTCACAACAATCCTAAGAGGTAAAAGTGAGGATCCACTTTACTAATAAGGAAACTATGGCAAAGAAGGTAATTTGCTCAGTTTTGTTTGAGCTTAGAACTTTGGCAGTCCCCCTCCAGAGCTTATACTCTTAAAGCATTGCACTGTACAGTCTGATGTCAGATGAATTGTTGAACACTTCTGAGCTTTAATGTCACATTTACAGAGTGGGATAATAATACATCATAGGGTTGTTAAGAGGATTCAATAAAATACGCCGAGGAGTTTAGGTTTCATAAATGCTGAATAGATGCGTCCCCTATCTCTCTGGAAGAAAAAATAATTTCTGAGCTCTAACTTAATTAGAGACTTTAAAAACACAACTCATTCATTATCTCTTTTAGGCTGGTTAATTATGTGCTAAAGCAGTGTAATTAAACCTGAAAAACTGTTTTTCTTTGGGATCTGGAGCTTATACACCTCTACCAGAAGCTATTGTCATGAGTACTTGTTTCTAGCTGGCCAAGTCCCCATAGCGCACTTCCTTTCTTTCCTAAATCGTCGTATGTCACTATCTACCTTGCTGTTTGGCCTTGTTTATTCATAGTTTGCTTAATTTCTGTGGTTAACGTATGGGGCATAGTTTGAACCCTAGTCACACTCCTTTCTGGAAAGGTTTATGTCGATGCTGTTGCACTTTGATCTTGATATTTTTATCTAGGATTTTCCATCCCCCCCCCCCATGAGAATTCACTTTTTGTAAAAGGAAAGTATGCGTTTCACACCTGATTGCTGCATGTGCTCATTTCTCTTCATGTATCACGTTATATTTGATCATCTTTTCTTCTTACTGAATTGAATGTTAAACTCTTATCTATAAAAACAAAGGAAACCAACCATAAAAAAACCTCAATTTTGGCATGTGCATATTCTACTATCTTTTTTTTTTAACATGCGTAGATTTAGAAAATCCACACCGAGTTTTAAAATACGATGGGATATTAAAACATGAGAATAGGAATTTAAGTAGGAGAAACAAATTTTGACATATGGATAGATACAGATGTGGTGAATGAACAAAAAGGTATTTCCCAATGAAAACCTCCTTGAGCTAAAATTGTCTTCAACTTTGCAATGTTATTCACAAAAATGAAAGATCCAGTTTATTGATTTTGAGATTCTATAAAGTTATGTTGGGTTGGATGGTGTGTTTTTTTTTTTTTTTTTTTTTAAGATTTTATTTATTTGAGGGAGTGAAAGAGAGAATGAGCAGAGAGAGGGTCAGAGGGAGAGGGAGAAGCAGACTCCCCACAGAGCAGGGACCTCAGTGTGTGGCTTGATCTGAGGACCCCGGAATCATGACCTGAGCCGAAATCAAGAGTCTGCTGTCCAACCGATTGAGCCACCCAGCCACCCTTCAATAAATCTTTTGAAAAAATTTTTGTCATTGTTTTGAGAAGATAATTCTCATACAAAAACACAGTGCAGTACTTTATCTTCTGCAGGATTCCCCAAAATGTGTTCAGTAGTACATAATCCCTTAGGGTACTCTGAGAAAATGTGCTCTGAAGTAAAAGATTTAGAATTGCTACATACTGCGTCTCTTCTGGTACAGGCTCTAAGATACCAGATGCTTAAGAATTAAAAACACTGTTAGCCAAACCTTGTAGGTCATCTCGTCCTGTATTACAACTCTGCACATCCTGTAGAATTTATTCTCCTAAACATACTTTGGAAAAAGCACCTTGAAATAACATGGTTAATAATGTTGGTTATAAGTATGTATTGAATTGTAAAGAATCCTGGTCATATGTTGCCTCCACTTGATGTTTTTATCTTTTGCGTGTCTCTAAAGCATGAGAAAATAGTTTTCCTACCAGTATGTAAATAAAAGAATGACTTTTAGATATGACTGAAAAATATATATAAGTTAGTATAAATTGCTAAGATATTTTACATTGTTTTCATTTAGGACAAAACTTTTGGCCTAAAGAATAAGAAAGGAGCAAAGCAACAGAAGTTTATCAAGGCTGTCACTCATCAGGTTAAGTTTGGTCAACAAAATCCACGTCAGGTAAATAACTTAAAATTCTTATTTTCTTCATATGGATATGGACGTAACGTGGCATCTGTTACAGATAGAAGTATTTGATATGGTAATCAGAATATTTCAAAATGGAATCCTCCTCTAAAACTTTGCTGCATCTTGCCTTTGTTACTCAGCAGTGTCTCTTAGATTCTCTCCTGGCCTATTTTGATATAGCTCTGTTTTATTCTAATGGCCGTATTCTATTCTATTCTGTTCTATTCTTTTTTTTTTTTTTTCCTCTCCTTTTCTATTCTACAACATGGGTGTGCTCTATCTATCCATTTCACTATAAGTGATTACTTTGTTTCTAGCTCCTGGACGCTAAGAACAAGTACACAAGAACCGTCCTTGTAAATGTGCTCTTACAGGCATTTGTGCTTTTATTTCTGTGGCATAAATTGTCTGTGACACGTTTCTAGATCAGGGGAAATGGATTTCTTTTTTATTCTTGTATCTGTTTTTTAAAAAGAGAAAGTGCATGAGTCAGCAGGCGTGGAGGTGGTGGAGAGGGAGAGAATATCCCAATTAGCTCAGAGCCCACGCAGGGCTCAGTTTCAGGACCCTGAGATCAATACCTGAAAGGAAATCAGGAGTCCCAACATTTAACCCATTAAGCCACCCAGGTGCCCCCGGGTTTCTAATTTTAATAAATTAGATTACTTTCTGCACAGATTATAATCCTTCACATTTTCATTTGCAGTGCATGAGTTATAGGTACTAAATAAAGTTCTTTTGTAATGTTTTCTAATCTGGTAAGTATACATCTAGACCTCACTTTTTAGTTTCCCTCACTGCCAGTAAGTTTGAGTATCTTTTGTTTTTTTTGTTTTGTTTTGTGTACAGTATCTTTTCATAGGGTTGTTGGCTGTCTGGGTTTATACTTCTCTGACGGGGCTATTCATGGCCTTTGCTTTTCTGGTTGTCTTTTGTCAGCTTATGAGAGACACCTTTTGTTTGCATTACAGGTAATTTGTAATGTTTCTGTTTTATTTGCTGTACAACAATTTTTACTTTTTGTATTGTCGGATATGTCTAGCTCTTTAAAAATATAGTTAAAAAGTCTCCTGTACCAGTAAACTACATGTGTTTTTCCTAGATTTCTGTTTTATTTTTACAGTCTGTAACTTGTCAGAAATTTATTTTATATGTCACTAAGTTAATTTTCTTTCAAATGAATAGCCACTTATACCAGCATCATTTATCCCACTGAATTGAAATACCACTGTTGACGTATAGTAAAGTCTCAGATATGTTAAGATCTATTTCTGGATTCTCTTTTCTGTTCTATTAATTGTCTGTTCCTAAACTAGTATCACATTGACTTTGATTATGGTGGCCTAGTAAAACATGTTCTGTTCGCTATTAAAGGAAGTCTTTTTCCCCAAACATTACTTCTTTTATATTTTTCTTAGCTATTCTTAGGCATTTATTCTTCCATATGAATTTTGAAATTACTCTGTCCATTGGCAGTGCATTCAAAAAAGCCCCTTCCCTTCAAGTTCTTCAGGTCTTTCACTTTCTTGAGTTTAAGTTTTCACAGACATGCATTTTTATTTTTTAAAAGTATTCTTTTTGCCACTTTATCCCTTTCCTTAACTTTTGGAAATACTTTTTTTCATCTGAGAATATCAAAATATACATTTGTGACCCCAATCTGAAACAAATTTCTCCCACACATACTGTCTCCAGATTAGTACCTCTTACATTTTTCATTTCTTAATACCCAGCTTGATTCCAGAACCAAAAACTATTGATCTTCCATACTTCTAATTTAGTAGCCTGGTTTAATAAAAATGTATGCTCAGACCTTGAGATCAGATCAACTTAGGTATAAATCCTCCTATCTTATTTGTTCCATGAACTTAAATTATTTAGGGATACTAGTCCTTGTCTATACAGTGAAAGGGCAATTACCCTTTTAAGGTACCTGTGGTGG
Source organism: Canis lupus familiaris (assembly GCF_011100685.1). Taxonomy (NCBI): domain Eukaryota; kingdom Metazoa; phylum Chordata; class Mammalia; order Carnivora; family Canidae; genus Canis; species Canis lupus. The sequence continues at coordinate 29,118,823 of NC_049257.1, forward strand.
TTAAATGAGAAGATAATGTGAATCTTCTGGTCCATATAGATGTGTGAAAATTCTCTTTTCTTCCTTCATTCCTTTTTTCAATCCTGTTCTCCTTTCCTTATTTTTTCTTCTAATGGGAAGTATATTGACTGGTAATTTTATATTTCAGAGACCTGAGAAAGCCATAACATTTGTGGTGGTGTGGTGGTGGTAGTTAGGATTGATAGTAGTTCAGTATTATGATTTTGGTAATTTTTGAGTACTTGGGCTTTTATCTGCAAAGTGAGCAGCAGTCCTGCTAGAGCCAGGCTCTCGCACAGGCAAGCAGTCAGTGAGGTCAGCACTCCAGGGCCTACAAAGGTCAAGTTACCCATATTTGTCTTAGGGTATACTGTACTGCCAGTATGCCTGAAGTAGTCAAAGGAAGGGTGTGTGCTAGGAGTGTGGACAAAGCCTGAATCCGTACCATGTCCTCCCCCACACCTTCCACCTCCATGCACACATGGTGGGATGAAACTCCGTGGGAAGAGGAGGAGCCAGGGGTTGACTCTTGGTTTACTGCCATGCTCCAGTGTGGACCTCCATGGAACCTGAGCATTTTAAATTTGAACTCATCCTTCTAGGTTGTAAGGTGTATCTGTCCAATAGGGGTACAAACCATTTATAAGTATTTATAAAAATAGTTTATGGACTTGCCTATATCCTTGTTCTGGGCCCCATAAATGTTTGAGATGTGCCTAATGAGCAAAGAATATTTTTATCAAAGATAAAATGACTTAAATTTTTCTTTTTTAAAAAATGTTTTCCTGTGTTTCCATTTAAACACATCTACTGTATGATCAAAGTCAGGATTTGGGTTGTCTTTAACCTTATAGTATTAGGCCATTCCCTTCTAAAATTTTCCCTTCCTTGAGTACTTTTTTGTGCTGGATTTCTTTCTCCCTGTGTCTTTGACGTTTCTTGGACCCTTTTATGGGCTTTTTAAGGTTGTATTGACTCATATAATACTGGTATTCTTCAAAGAACTATCCTCTGCTTTTGTTACTTTTGTTTTTTTCTTATCACTTCTTTATGCTGTTCTTGAGTAATCTCATGCACAAAGTTTTAATCGGTCATTATCTGTAAGCTGTTTCTAAAATCTTTATGTTAAAATAGATCCTTTCTCCAGGTATCAAGATCCCTGTCCACTTGCCTTCTAAGAAGCTCTATTCAGGTGCTCTGTAAGCATCTTGTACTCAGTATGTCTAAAACTGAGCTCATCTCCCCCTTCTGCCCTGAAACCTGTTACTCCTGTATACCATGTCTTGTTTAACAGCACTAACCATACATGCGATCATCCTAGACTACACCCTCCCTCTTACACGTTGTCTAGTCAGTCGCTTAGTACTTTCAGTTCTACCTCCTTAAGAGCTCTTTCTCCTCTTTTCTCCATCCTTGCTACTAATGCCTATTTTAAGTCTTGTGTTTTCTTGCCTGCAGCAATTGCATTAGCCTCCTAATTTTCCTTGCTGTTCTTGTGCTCCTTCTAGTCCACTTTTTACACAGTTGCCATCGTGATCGTTATAAAATACTATCTGATGTGTCATTGACTCACTTTAAGCCCTTGAGTTTTACCTGTCACCTAATGATACAGTCCAAACTTTTCATTGATGTTTCTTATACCTTGTTCCTTCTGGTCCCTGTATCTTTGCACTGGCTGACTCTGCATTCCTCTTCTTACATCAGAAGAATTCATCCATGAAGTATTAGCTCAGCCTAATTTTCATAAACATATAGGCATTCCTTGTTCCCAGAGAACCATGTATTATATTACGGTTGTTGACATGTCTGTCTTCCCACTAGATTCTGAGCTTCTTTAAATAAGCATCTTTATCTTTTCATCTTTGTATTCCCTGTCATCTAACATAGGACCTGACATATAAATGTTTGGATGAATCCTCTAATCATATTAGGTATGTAAATCGTGTGCCTGGAACTATGTCATATGTCATACTTGTTTTGTTTAATCTCCCACATTGACCTAGCTCAGTGTTTTTCCACAAGGGTAATAGGTATTTTGGGTGGTACAGTTCTTTATTGTGTGGGACTGCGCATTTCCAGATGTTTGCATTTCTGATCTTCAAAACACACCTACGTGTTTCTGGGGAGTGGGTGGTTGTCGTGAGAAGAAACTCTCAGGTGAGAACCATTTACTAAAAATGCTGGGCATGTAGCAATGCTTAATAAATGCTTATTGCTATAAGCTTTTGAATATGCTTTTTACTTGGCATGGTACCATTTATAAATTTTTTTAAGTCAACTGATAAAAGATTTCGCAGTTTCATTTAATAGTTTAACCCACCATTTAATATATACTGAAAGGCCATTGTAACACTGATACTAAGAGGTAAGGACTACATACAGATAAATGTGCAAATGTTTTTGTTCTGTTAGTGATGCTATATGTACTATTGTATACTGAGAACAATTTTATTACATGAAATCAAATTTACATATTATACATGGAAATATTATAGGTAGCACAAAGTGAGGCTGAAAAGAAATTGAAGAAAGATGACAAGAAGAAAGAATTACAAGAACTGAATGAGCTGTTCAAACCTGTAGTTGCTGCTCAGAAAATAAGTAAAGGTAAACGTTAAATGTCAGAAGTACTATTTTTATTAAATGTAATTCATGCTTAAAAAACCCACAAACAGACCCATAAGTACAGAGAATAAACTGATGTTTGCCAGAGGGGAGGGGGCTGGGGGCTGGGATGGGCAAAAGGGTGAAGGAGTGTGGGAGGGTACAGGCTTCCGATTACGGAATGAATAAGTCATGAGGATAAAAGGTACAGCAGAAGGAAGAAGGAATACCGTCGGTGGTATTGGAAGAGCATTGCATGGTGACAGGTGGCAGCAGCAGCCTTACTCCTGGTGAGGGTAGCAAATAGACTTGTCAAGTTGCTGTTTTCTACTCCTGAAACTAAAGTAACATTGTGCATCAACTACACTTCAGTTAAAAAATTCCTCAATTTGTTTTGATGAACATATTTTTTTCAGATTATAAGCCTGTTAAGCCTGTGTGTCTGCTATGGAATGATATTCCCTCTATCAAAATTAAACTGTATCAATGACTTTCTTACTGTTTCTCCATATACGTGCTCAGCTGTGTGATTTTACAACTATAACTCCAGCCACTTGCGGCCCCCCTCCCCCCCCCCCCCCCCATTTAAGGCAAAATTAAGGATTTAGACACTCTACTACTTGATTTATAATATCCATTCTTTGGTGATAGTCTAGACAGACCTATGGTTCTGTAAATTGTCAGTTCCAAACTCTTGGCAGTATAATACTCCATGTCTATTTATATTTCTCTTTTGCCTCCGTCTCATTGACTCAAACTAGACAAGTGACTCTGGGACATCCTACAAGTTTGTTTGGTTTCTCGCCCTGTAAGTAAGGGTAAGAATGGAAGGAAAAATGATAAGAATAAAAGAAATAAAACTAGATACAAAATGCTGTAGAAGGATCTTTAAAGCAATGTTTTAACAATCACCTGTAAGTGGTATTTTCCTCTCACATCGGTGAATGGAAAATAACAAGTTCATAAGTAGTTATATCTCACATAGAAGCTGTACTGTGTGATCTGGCAGGTTGTAATACAAATACCATGTGCCGTTTGACATAGGTGCAGATCCCAAGTCCGTGGTGTGTGCATTCTTTAAGCAAGGACAGTGCACTAAAGGAGATAAGTGTAAGTTCTCTCATGACTTGACTCTGGAAAGAAAGTGTGAAAAGCGGAGTGTTTACATTGATGCAAGAGATGAAGAACTTGAAAAAGGTATTTTTTTTTAAGATATTTTCTTAAAAATATCTTTTGGTTGTCACTGGTACATGAAGAATATTTTGGTCTTAGGCTGTGTTTGTAAAAAAAAAAAATAATTGTTTTTCACAAAATCTGAATTGACAACATTATGTCCTTTGATTAAATGAAGATATCTAAAAACCACTTACTTATTTTGGATTTGTCTCACCCTTTCTTCCAGTACTACCTGTTTTCTCATTTGCCTAAACTACTTAGGATACATTATTTAATCTTCATATTTCTTTTTATTTAGATACTATGGATAATTGGGATGAGAAAAAACTGGAAGAAGTAGTGAACAAGAAGCACGGTGAGGCGGAAAAGAAAAAACCAAAAACTCAAATAGTATGTCCTTTTCTTGAATTGAGTTGCTGTGATATTTATCATTAGGGAGAATTATGTGGCAAGGTATTTGCTGCTATTTTTTACTGGATTATTTTTTAAATTATTGGATCTTTTCATAAAGATAAGGTGCATGGAATTTACAAGTGTAAGTTAAACAAGATCAGATTCTTACTTAAAAGTAGCCTTTGAAAAACATGTGACAGGAGTCCTCAAGTGACATCTGAGGTGATTTCACTTTCTCACATATGTATAAATACAATCACATAGTCAGCCAAGAATTCTTTATTTTTTGTACAGAATGAAAGGAGGGAGAATTGATAAATACCTACTCTTTAATGGCTCAGTGGTTGAGTTTTTGCCTTTGGCTCAGGGTGTGATCCTGGAGACCCAGGATCGAGGCCCACGTCGGGCTCCCTGCATGGAGCCTGCTTCTCCCTCTGCCTGTGTCTCTGCCTCTCTCTCTCTCTCTCTCTCTCTCTCTCTCTCTGTGTGACTATCATAAATAAATAAGTAAAATCTTTAAAAAGAAAATAAAAATAAAAAATGGTATCTTGTTTCTCAGACCCTGCATTCATGTCTACGTATTTATCTGTAGCGTAGTTAGAGTGAATAACCTTGATGTGCTGGAAAATTTCTAAACACTAGTTTTACTTATATCTGTTGTATTTTTTCAGGAAGTGAATGTTGCTTATTAATTAATTTTTACTTATTTACAAAGTTTATTGTTTATTAGTTAATTTTTACTTATTTACAAAGTCTATTACCTGAGGTTTCAATACAATTGTATTTTACACTAAAAGCCACAATCCTTTGTGTTCCTTCTGTACCTTTCTTTCTGTCTTCTTAAATGTGAGAAATTGTTTATAATTCTAGGTAATTCAGATAGTATTTGTATCATTATTATATGTGATTAGTTTTTAGGAAAGATCAAAATAAAATCATTGGTTTTAGTTTTACAACCATTTATATTTTTTCACTTCTTTAAATGTCAGACTTGGATTACATTTATAAAGGCTAACCAGAGGCATGTCCTTTTGTGTAATTTAGAATTTGGAACAATTTTATTTACATCTCTCTAAAGGGAATTTAACATCATATTAATTATTTTAAGATCAATTTATATACATTTTTGCACTAAGGTGCTCTGAAAAATGAATAGCCTAAGGATGTGAATAGGAATGCACTTGTTCCATATCCTTAAGGATTTACCTTGGAAATGAACTACACTGAGCCACTACTTGTGAATAATACTGTCTCTCCAGGTGTGTAAGCATTTCCTTGAAGCTATTGAAAACAACAAATATGGCTGGTTTTGGGTATGCCCTGGAGGTGGTGATATTTGCATGTATCGTCATGCCCTTCCTCCTGGATTTGTGTTGAAAAAGGATAAAAAAAAAGAAGAGAAAGAAGATGAAATTTCATTAGAAGATCTAATTGAAAGAGAGGTAAGTAAGATTTTTTACTACTATAAAACTAAAGCAGTGTTTATTGTGAAATTACAACATTTACCACTTGGGGGCAATAGCATATTATTACGAAAGAGGAAAAAAAATAGGACCTTTTCCCCCAAAGTTGGCTTACTTTTTCTTTAGTTATTCTTGTACATCTAAGATGTAAACCTGACTATAATCATTAGCCAGTCATGACATTAATTTCAGGATTATGAAATGATTTTTTATGTCACTGGTTTATCAAATAAATTCTTTCCATAAGATCGATATATTACTGTATTAATTAATTAAAATACTTAACATTCAGATTGAACTTGAAGTTTTAGATGTTTTCCCTGAGGTCCCATTTTTTAGCCATTTTACTAATCAGTAACATGTATTGAATGAGACAGCTCCTACAGTTTTTCAGTTGTGTGTTTCATCATCATCCCTAGACTCAAAACTTAGACTCTGTTGATAGAGAGGAGCGTGTCTCATTGAAGAGAATCCTTTGCTCCTCATTTCTGGTTCAGCAGAAAAGAGATGAACTCCATGAGATAGTAGGTGGGGCTACTGAGTTCATAGCTGTGGCTCCTGGGAGTGACAAGAAAATATTGAGATTATTGGAAATACTAGATTTAGGGTTGTATATTTCAAATTATATCCATTTTGCCTTTGGATTATCTGAATGTATAAATGTCTATGGTTGGGATTATATATTTATTATATATATTTTTAAATGGCTGTGTTGTGTAGTGTCTCATAAGAGGCACTTTGCTATAATAGAGGGTGTAGACTTTGGAGTCTGGTATATTTGAGATTGTTTGTCCTGTTTCTACCGCATATTAGCTATTAACCTTTGGTAAATTTCCCATCTTTTTCTTTTTGCTTGCTTGTGGAGATCAGTGTGTTAGCATATGTGTAGAAAGCATCTAATACTGAATACCTGGCAGTTGTTCATCAAGTACTATTTTTCTACACATCTATTACTTGATTATTGGCACTGAGCAGCAGATGGTGTTTTTGCCTAGTTTTTTCCTCATTTCCTGAGGAACACAAATGAAACTTGGATATTGTCGTGATACTTTTTATTTTTTGTTTTCAGCAATTATGTTAAAACAGTTTTTCCTTTTTTTTTTTCTTGTTTTTTTAAGATTTTATTTATTCATTCCTGAGAGACACAGAGAGGTAGAGACACAGGCAGAGGGAGAAGCAGGCTCCACGCAGGGAGCCCAGTGCAGGACTCGATTCTGGGTCTCCAGGATCACGCCCTGGGCTGAAGGCAGACACTCAACTGCTGAGCCCCCCAGGCGTCCCATAAACAGTTTTTCCTGACAGGTTTTACTCACCTTCAGTTTTGAAGAAAAATCCAGCTCAGAATAATATATTTTACTGTGTTTAAAAGTCTGTGTATCTCTGGACATTCATTTTGCTCATTGCTATATAAAATGAAAATACATCTGTTTATTCTAAATTTGGTGTCTTAATAGTCACAGGGAAGAACCTAATTGCATTAAGAGAAAACTACTAAATATTGTTATAGGTGATTTGGGGAGAAAAATGAACTCTTTTGTCTTTGCAGCGTTCTGCCCTAGGTCCAAATGTTACCAAGATCACTCTAGAATCTTTTCTTGCATGGAAGAAAAGAAAAAGACAAGAGAAGATTGATAAACTTGAGCAAGATATGGAAAGAAGGAAAGCAGATTTCAAAGCAGGGAAAGCATTAGTGGTATGTCCCATACTCACCTAAATAAATTCTTATTCTTTGTTTCATTTTATAATTTTTGTCATGCAGGAATTTATTATCTTTTAATCATGTTTATGTCTGAAATCGGTGATCAAAAGATGTTTGAATTTTGCCCTGAGTTGATATATTTGTGTATCTGAATAGATTAGCGGTCGCGAGGTATTTGAATTTCGTCCTGAACTGGTTGATGATGATGATGAGGAAGCAGATGATACCCGTTACACCCAGGGAACAGGTGGTGATGAGGTAAGAAGCAGCTTTGGCGTCTCATCTCATGTTGGAGAGAAACAATAGGGTAGCATGGTTAAGAGTACAACTCCAGGGCCTTGGTTCAAATCCTGGCTCTAACTTGAGAAATCACCTACACTGTAGGTCTCTACCCTCACCTGTAATAAAGACTTAAGAATAATCCCGACAAGGATAATATACTTGTGAGAACTAAAGGAGTCCATAAAATGGTATTATAGTTCTTTATAAAGAAAGTAGAACAGGGGCACATGGGTGGCTCAGTCGGTTAAGCATCTGCCTTTGGCCCAGGTCGTGATCCCAGGGTCCTGGGATCGAGCCCCATGTCAGGCTCCTTGGTTAGTGGGAAGCCTGCTTCTCCCTCTCCCCCATGCTTGGCTCTCTCTTGTGTGTGCACTCGTGCACTCTTTCTCTCAAATAAATAAATAAATAATATAAAAAAAGAAGAACAGTGACTGGAGTATGTTTAAGGTACTTATGTGTGTTAGCTAAAAAGTATGTGTTTTATTTTCCCTCTAGAAGAAAATTGATTTTTTTGTTGTTTGTTTAATATTTTATACTAGGATAGAAAGGATAGAAACTAAAAAAGTACAGAGTAGGGGGAAAAATACAGGGTAGGAGCAGGAGAGGGCGGAATCAGTTATAGGCAAACAGTGGACTGTTCATTTTTTATATGGTGTAAAATTCTAACATGTCTTTGAATTGAAAATAAAAACATATTCTGTGTGTCAGAAGAATTTTGAAATATGGCGCTGCTATTATTTTTCTCAGGTTTAGAGAAAGTGAATTTTGGCAGTTGTCGGTTACTTGTTTTCACTTGGCATTAGTAATAATTTTGTTTCACTAAAATAAATGTCAGAGTTAAAAGGTAAGTAATTTATGAAAACTGTTCTCATAAGTAACAGTTTTTCTTTTCTGTTTTTAAAGGTTGATGATTCAGTGAGTGTAAATGACATAGATTTAAGCCTGTATATCCCAAGAGATGTAGATGAGACAGGTATTACTGTTAGCCAGTCTCGAAAGATTCAGCACATATACTTCAGAAAAGGACGGTAAGTATGCTAACTTTGGTGTGATTCTAAAAGAACTAAGAAGCTGTCTAAAGAGGGAGGGGGGCAGTTAGACCAGACTGGCAAACTTTGATGCTGCAGGTACCAGACCGGAAACATAAATATGTGTAGTCTGGCTGCATATGAAAGTGAGTAGTTGAAAAAAAAATAAAAAATAAAAAAATAAAAGTGAGTAGTTGGAAGCTGCAGGATGGATGGCTAGGTGGGTATTGAAGCCATTAACTAAAAGTAGGGGACAAAAATGAATGTGGAGATGTAGCTACTAAGTCTGGAATCTCATGATTTTGAGATACTTTAAGTATCAAAAGCGGCATTGTCTAGGAGGAAAACTTGTGAAAGTCATTTTCGTTGGTAGCTCAGAGTGAATGAACTCAGCCAGGCATCATACTTACCATGAGAACGTTGTAGAACACACTGCAAACATCAGTTGTAGTCAAAAGAGGGAAAGCTTGGGAAAGACCCTGAGAAGGACAGAGGAAAATTAAGAATGAAGAGTTCCAGAAAAATCAAGTAGGATGAGACCTGGAAATAATTCTTCGGTTGCAGTAAGAAAGGAGTTACAGGAATTAGGGTACCAGTCTTCAGGACTACGGGGATACAAGGAATGAGAAAAACAAGGGTGGACCACTCGGATAAACTTTGTTTGAGGGGAGACGTGGTTGTGGGAAGGGCTTCTGTGTCAGGGAAAAAAGACCGGGGAGAAGGAAAATGGAAGATATTAGTTATAGAAGCAAGATCCCGAAGTACAAATGATGAGTTAAAAGTGAGAATGAAGGAAAGGCTGGGTGTTAAGGTTTGTTGATGAAATTTACATCTAATGGTTCCTTGACTGAAGAGTTTAAAGAGAAGTGAAAGTTTGGCATGATTGATAGGAGGGGGGAAAAAGGAAGAATACTAATCAGGCCAAAGATTGAGAGAGGAAAAACTAAACTTATTTTTACAATAAAGGAATACAAGTTGTAACTTGAAAGACTGGCTTGCGCTCCTGAGATCTGAGTGCCGTCAGACTATTGTCTTAATGCCAAACTGAAGACTGGATTTGCTCCTTTTAGAAGTAGGACGTTGGTGACAGTAGGCATAACTGCAAGTATTTCAGAGGCTGTAATCCTCAAGACTTTTGTCGTCAGAGATGTTTGAAATAGCTAAAATCCAAATTAGATTATTAAAAACTGTCTTCGTGTAAATATTGGTGTCATTGAACATGAAAAGGCAGTATTTTTGTTTCCTCAGTCTTTCCTAGGTTGTAAAGTACCCGCATAGCCCTTGGTTCTTTTTTCACAATTTGATGATAAGATGAAATGTTTTTGGATTCACATCAATTTGCAGCACTCATTGCCAGCTAGTGTGATTTACCTACTGTTCCCCAAACCAAAAGCTGATTAGCTGCTAATAAATGTTCTTTGATTCCATCATTTATTCAAACACAATACTATGTAGAAGTTGACTGTTGAAAAACCCAATTGCTAGGTCATGTAGGAAACACAAAAGCGTGTAAGATAAATCTTGCTTTCAAATGTATAAACCGTTAAGCAGTCCCATGTCTATAGTGCAAGATGTACGTATGTACGTATGCTAGGTGTAGGTAATTGGCACAAATAAGCTTAGAAACATCAATTCTTGATGGGTAATGTTAGGGAAGGCTTTCACGGAAAAAGGAAAAGAAATGTAGTATTAGTCTGTGACTGTCAGACTCGTGTTTTCTGTTCTTGGCCTTACTGATTTCAGTGTTTATTTTTAGAAAACAAATTAAGTGAAGCTTCTGGAGGTAGGGCTGAAAATGGTGAAAGAAGTGATTTGGAAGAGGACAACGAAGGGGAGGGACAGGAAAATGGAGCCATCGATGCTGTTCCTGTTGATGAAAATCTTTTTACTGGGGAAGATTTGGATGAACTAGAAGAAGAATTAAACACACTTGATTTAGAAGAATGACAACAAACAAGTCTGAGAAAATTAAGCCAGCTCAGCATGAGTTGAAATTGACTACAGTAATTTTTTTCCACCTAGAATTCTTCAACAGGATGTTTATTTCCCATGCTGATTCTGGAGGGCTTACTCTCCTCCAAAAAAGGAATATTCTCCCTACGTCTTGTCTTCTGACTTTGGCTACATCTCATAGTAAGTTCAGAGTAGTTGATGATAAATTGAAAATATAATGGTCATTGCAGAAAATGATTGTTGTAACTGTCCAAGTAGGAAGTGTAACTGCTTTTCCAGCTTTTGATTTTCATTGGGCATGTATTATAAGAACAACGTAAATTTAAATTGAAAATATCCTTCATTTAATGCAGTTTTTAATGAGTGGTTTCATTTCCTTTGTATTTATATGTTTAAAAGACTGCCTAAAATATGAACACTGTATTTCATAAAGGAAACTGCATATGCAGATTCAGTATTGTAAATCTTCAGACAATTAGATGGACATATAACGGGAAACTTCTTTACCCTCACAGAATCAGCTGCAATGCCCTGTGTTAAACTGTTTTAAATGTTTCCCTCTTCTTTTTTGCCAATAAAGTTGTAAATAAAGACCATCATACATTAAAATCCAAATACGGCCCCCCTTTTTTTTAAGTCTTTATATGAATATCTTCTTAGAATTTATAGCTTGAGAATTTTAACACCAGTATTACCTCTTAAAGTCACCACAGAAGGCACAGACGTTTAAAGGATTCTCTTGACTGGTTGCAGAACTCTGTAAATACTAACAGCACTGCTATGAATTGAGCAAACTACTATGAGTTTGGCTTTTAAAAAGACTATAGGTAATGCTATAGGAAAGAGTATTTCCTGCATTGACAGATAACCAGCTAATTAAATGCCACCTCCAGTTGAACTAAATACTACTTAAGCATCATCGTGGAGATGGTGGTGTTACAGTGGTGGTACCTGCTAAAGTTCGATTACTCTGAAAGAGTGTAAAATCCAAGAAAACAGCTGAACATCTTTGTCATGGAGTTCCCCTGAAAAATTAGGGTGATACATCTTAAATGGGCATAATTTACAAATGACAGATTTGTGCTAGCACCTTTTTGTCATTTTACTTTCAAATATTAGTACAGCGCTGCTTTTGTTCTCTGCAAGTATAAATGGATTTTAAAGCATCAGACTAAGATAATAGTATGCACGTGTCAGGTGACCTGGGCCCTAATTTCATTTCTGCCTCAGATAAATTGTATGATCTTTAAATCAACTCTTAGTTTCTTCATGTGTGTATAGCACTTCAAGTGCTTCTGAATTGTAGAACCTAAGAAAACAGGATAGTAAATCTTGTGAAGTAATACTATCAAAGTTGATAATGGTCTGTGCAGTATTTGTACTGTAATTTTCAAATGCAGAACATGAGGCAAGTACCCTTCCCTATGCAGTGAAATATACTTAAACACTTTGTATACAGAAAGACTGCTTGAGTCTTAATTTTTTTATGTATGAAAGATTTCAGTCTTTATAAAAAGTTTTAAATGTTGTTACTAATTATATTATTTAATAATGAAACATTTTCAAAATAATCCAAAGAGCTTAAATCTTTCTAAAGCAATAACCAATCATTTTTTTTTCACTTTTGAAACTAAGATTTTTCCAAATAATTGGATTTAGTTCAGACCCTACTTTTAGTCCATTTACTTTAGACCCTAAGTTGTGTGTGTTTTTAATGTATATGGAAGGACCTATTTAAACAAAAGTATACTGACAGCTTTAGTTTTTCAATTTTAAAGTATTAATATCTTACAGCAAATCTGTGATTTTGAAAACCCACATTTTCTTTAATAAGTAAGTCGAAGGGAAAATGCTACAATGGAGATAATTTTTGATACCTACAATTCTTTAAGATTATCTTCACTTATCTTCCCCTTAAGTTACTTCCATTATAAATAGAATCAACATATGCTCAGAGAATGCAAAAATATTTTAATATGAGAAAATCAAAATGCAAAATTAAGTCTTCTAAAATAACAGAATATTTCAGAGGCCATTAGAGTTTTGTTTTGTTGGCAGTACAGTTATAATATTAGTACAGTCAGTCTGAAATGGGCTCCTTTTCAAACCCATTAACATATAACTAGTTTTTTCTTACAAATTGTTCTTTTATAGAATTCCCATTATTAACATAGTGTAGCTCTGTAATTTGATTTCAGTTATGTGACTTAGCTTCATTTAAAAGGTTTATGGTTTAGACATGCAGAAACTTGCAGTGTAAGCTTTCCACAGAACAGTGGCTTTGCACTTACTTTCTTGTCTGTAAAATGAGATTATTTTCCCAAATGTAAGAACTTTTCTTTTTCTCCTTAATATCCAGGATATTCATCAGCCTATGCTCTTTTTATCTTATTTGCCACTTTTTTGGTGGTTATTCTCTAGGCTGTCATACCAGTGTATGTCCATTAGTTTCATGTACAGCTGTTTCCTACCTGTGAATCTTTGAAACTATTTTTCATCTGGTCTTCAGGTTCTGTGTATTTCAGTGGCAAAGGTCATCAGTACCACTTTGACTACTCTACATCTTGTAAGAATTTTGTGATGATGTTCCCATATTTAATTGATAATTATTTCTTTTGATTAATTTTGTTAATAGCATGTATAGAAATACAGTATCAAAGAATGTATAATTGAAAGTACGAAACCTCAATTTAAAAGTATAATAGTGTATAACACACTAATTGTGTGGATCACTTCATAATTGTGCATTATTGTAAAAATTGTATGTATTTCACTTAGGAAAGTTCACTGTAGGAGAAGTAGAATCCGCTGCATTAATAAGAATGTTTATCCTTGAATTTAGCTACTAAATCCTTTTTATAATTTTGTGAATTAACGTGTGATTAAAAAGCCAGTTAATTTGTGAAGATAATGTACAACTATACCAGCTTTTACCTATCCAGTTGCATTCATGCTAATGAACTACATTGGTGGTTCACTCCATGGATCATTTTCTTCTAATATGCTAAGAATTACTAGGTTTTCCTATACCTCTTGCACTGAATTCCCACCATGGGAGGAAAAGTAAATAATTAACCTTCTTTATACTCCGTAATTATCTTCCACGCCCCCCCCCCACGGTTGTGGGGAGAGGGGGGAATTAATTGCTAATGGCTTCAACCCATTTATTTTCAAGGAGGACTGAAAAAGAATTAATACTATTTTTTAATTACTTGATTGGTCTTTTAAACTTTTTTCCCCTAGAGCAGTCTTATAATGGGATGGGTGAAGCCTCATCTAGCTAATATGCAGCCGTCAGGAACCCTTAGATATGTTGAATGGCTCATATAGAGCAGACCCCATTCATCCTTGACACCCACTCCTCTCCTCTCCTCTCCTCTCCTCTCCTCTCCTCTCCTCTCCTCTCCTCTCCCTCCCCTCCCCTCCCCTCCCCTCCCCTCCCCTCCCCTCCCCTCCCCTCCCTCCCCTCCCCCCTCCCCTCCCCTCCCCTCCCTCCCCCCTCCCCTCCCCTCTCCTCTCCTCTCTCTCCTGACTTTTGACAGCAAAGAATTCTTTTTAATTATTAATCATCCAACATTAGCAATAACTAAATTTTGTCTGTAAGAAAACAGTGTTTAGAAGGCTGGGAAGGCATTCCCTGGGACGATAGTCTTCCCCTAATCCTAGAACCCTATGTCCATGTACAGCATGCTACTGCACAAACAAGATGGGTGAAAACTACAGGAATGCAAGAACATGTGAAACAGTTTAGGATCAGTTTTCTTGATAATTCATTTGCATAAAATACAAAGGCTTCTGGGCAGAAATGAATCTACTCTTCATCCTTTATACATGTCATGTACATATAAAAGGAAGAAGAAATTTCTGAAAGTCTCTAAAACTGGGTATGAAAAAGTCTTGATTATTATGAATGAGCATGTTGAATTCCACCTCATAAATTCTCTTAAAACGAAATACATTAATGCAAACCATGTAACATTTGAAAAAACACAGTTCCATGTCCCCCATATTTCAAATTTGGAGAATATCACCAGAGACCGCTGGCAATTTCAGTCAGTTCTCTCTATTAAGGAATAAACTGTGATAAAATTCTCAAAATTAAAAGAACCAAGCTTACCTTGTTCAGACATCTTCGTTTCTTCCCTCCTACTGCACTCCATACTCTGTGGAAACATATTCAAATACAAGATGAAATAATGTGAACATTTGTTGAAGAGAGAATACCACGTAGCATTCTGCTGTTTGGAAATCATTGAGTTTGGATTTTCAAAGGAACGAATGTCAGTATAGTTAAACCATACCAAAATGCTACGTGGTATTTTAGTTTTAGCAAGCACCCTGAAATTTTTCATGGAAAACTGGAAGTGGTACAAAAGTGTGCTAATTTTTTTTGTTATTATGTTCAAAACAACATAATTACCTCTTCAAATCTTTTTTTTTTTTTTTTTTAATAGTATTTAAGTCTTCAAAAGGTGGTTTTCAGGTCATTTCTGGAAATTTTAATTAGAAGAAACGAGTATGAGAAGGAGACAGCAACAATAGTAAATATTTGCCACCCAAAAACAAAATATGCAATATAAGGAGCAGAAACAACAAAATTGGAATTTAAGTTTTCCTAAATGCATGTAGCCAGTTGGCATTTTAAAATTAAGAGGTATGGTTGACAACAATAACACCAGCTTACTTTAGTTTTTGTCTACCTTTACTTAGTTACTGGAAATTGCATCTATTATCTTTTTTAAAAGATTTACCTATTTTAGAGATAGAGTCAGGGGTGTGCAGAGGGGGAGAGAGAATCCTGAGCAGACTCCCTGTTCAGCAGGGAGCCTGACCACAAGGCTAGACCTGGGGACCCAGAGATCACGGCTTGAGCTCAAATCATGAGTGGGAAAGCAAACCCAAAGCTTTGAACATAATAACCCACTTAACCCACCCACCCAGGCGCCCCTGCACCTGTTATAATTTAATAGGGGCTTTATTTGCCGCCTAGAACTCGACCAGTTTACTTGACGTGAAATGAAAATTAAGCACTGATTTTTTTTTTTAAGTCTCAGTAAGATTCTCAACTGCATAGTGTGAGGTATCACTCACTGCTCATTGTTCCTGAACAGAGTCAAATGGTGCCAACAGTTTTCAAAAGCCTGTTCACCTTTCTCATTTTCTCTTCCCTTTGATAGTTGAAGATCAGAAGACCAATGCAAAATTGACTGTCAGAACTTGTCCAGAGGCAAACAATAAAAGCATAGGAAAAAATTAAAGTGAGCCAATGGTAATTCAGAGACTTTGCCAACAAACTTAGGCTGCTAACAGGTTTACTCTTGTACTTACATCTTTGTATCTGATTTCATTTCACACATTAATAAAGACTATAATACTTGTCTGTAGAACTGAGAATGAGCTTTTCTAGAAGAAATAGAGTTAATACGTTGGAATTTGCTGTGCAATGGCCTTGACATGGAAATTTTTGCCCCAGTTTTAAATGAAATTTATTCTTCAAAATGTGAGCTTATATCGTGAGTTACTAACAGTTAAAGGTATGTAAAAATAAGCCAAATTTCAGAAGTAAATTGATAGAAATGTCTGAATTAATCACTAAATAGCTTTTCATTAATCTTCTGAACAGATATATTGAGTTATAATAACACAATAAGCTATGCATATTTAAAATGTTTGACAAATGTATATACCTGTGAAATCACAATCAGCATATGTTGTATATATTCATCCCCTCCACGATATTCCTCACGCCTTTGATAGTCCTTCCATCTCCAAGCAAGCATTCATCACCATAGTTTCATTTGCATTTTCTATAACTTTATGTAAATAGAATCCTATGTATTTTTTTAACTCAGCATAATTACTTGGAAATATATCCACGATGTTGGAGGTATCGGTAGTACATTCTTTTTTGTTGCTATTATTTTCTTACAATGGATATAACACAATTTGTTTATCCATTAATCTGTTGGTAGACTTTAGGGTTATTGCCAGTTTGGGGCTAAAGTACTGTGACTATTCACATACAAGCCTTTGTATGAATACATGGTTTCATTTCATTGGGATAAATACATAAAAGTGTCTAGTTCATATATTTAACTTTTTTTTTTTTAAGATTTTTTTATTCATGAGACACAGAGGCAGAGGGAGAAGCAGGCTCCATGCAGGGAGCCCAATGTGGGACTCGATCCCAGGACCCTGGGGTCACAACCTGAGCCAAAGGTAGACACTCAACCATTGAGCCACCCAGATGCCCATATTTTTAACTTTTTAAGAAATCTCTACAATGTTTTCCAAAATGGTGGTACTGTTTTATCTTTCCACCAGCAATTGATAAAAGTTCTATTTGCTCCACATTCTCCCTAACACTTGACGTCGTCAGTTTCAGTTTAGGTCTATTATCCATTGGGGTTAATTTTTTTATCTGGTCCAAAGTATGTATAGAAGTCCCATTTTTTGCACATGGCGAGCAACCTGATTATTCCAGCACCATTTATTAGAAGACTGCTTCTACACTGAATTGCTTTTGCATCTTTGTTGAAAACCCACTAACCATCAATCAACAATTTAACTTTTTTTTAAAAAAACTACTTTAATTCATTTATCTCTGTTGTTACATCAATACCAGACTTTCTTCATGGCTGTCGCTTTAAAGTAATAAAGTCCTGAAATCAAGTAGAGTAATTCCTCCAACCTTGCTCATCTTTTACAGAGTTGCTTTGGCTACTCTAGATTCTATGCATTTCCATGAGCATTTTAGAATAATGAGCTAGCCGATTAAAAAAAATGAATTTTGATCAGGCTTGTATTAAATCTGTAGCTCAGATTTGCAAGGAATTGACACCTCAGTATTGTGTCTTCTGATCCATGAATATGGTACGTATCTCCCTTTTACTTAGGTCTTTTTGAGCTTCAGTGTTTTGTAGTTTTCAGCATGCAGTTCTTAAATGTCTTTTGTCGTATTTATCCTTAAATATTTCATATTTCTTGATGTTACCGTAAATGCCATTTTTAAAAAATTTCCGTTTATAATTCTTGGTGGTTAGTATACAGGAACACAGTTGATCCTTGCAGCTTGATTGTATTCTGCAGCCTTGCTAAAAACACTCCAGTAGCTCTTTTTGTAGATCTCCCAGTCTTCTACATAGATGATCATCTGAGAGGCCTCTGTGAATAAAGACCGTTTGTTTCCTTCCCAATCTGGATATGTTTTGTTTCTTTTTCTTTGCATAATTGCATAATTGTGCATGAGTCAGCAAACCTGTTTTTGTAAATGAAGTTTTATTCAGACACATTTGTTTATGTATTACCTTGCCTGCTCTCATGCTACAATGACAGAGTTTAGTAGTTGCCACAAAGAGGAAATGGCCCCACAAAGCCTGACTTGTTTACTACCTGACCCTTTATTAAAAACGTTAAAAACATAAAAAATTTAAAAGGCCAAACTCCCTTATTCCACTGGCTAAAACCTTTCGTAAGATATTGAATAGAAGTGGTAAAAGCAAACATTTTTACTTGGTCCGTGATCTTAGGTGAAGAGCCTGCAGCCTTTCACCATTCAGTAAAGTTAGCTGTAGATTTTTCATAGGTTCCTTATATAAGATTGAGCAAGTTCCCTTCTCTTCCTAACTTTCTGAGAGTTGGAGGGGTTTTTGTTTTGTTTTAATGAAGAACAAGTGTTGGCTTTTGAATCTGCTGAAGTGATCCTGTGGCTTTTTAAAATTGTAACAAGTTAACGTAGTGAAATCAGCTTCGAATTCCTGAGATAAACTCTACTTGATCCTAATGTATTTTTTAATACATTATTAAATTTGATTTGGCAAACTTGTATTTAGAATATTTATGGTTATTTTTGTAATTGATAAGTTAGTCTGTAGTTTTCTTGCAGTGTCTTTGGATTTGGAATCAGAGTAATATGTTCTTTTTTTGGACTTTTTAAATTCAGTTAATGTATAATGTATTAATTGGTTTCAGAGGTAGAGGTCAGTGACTCATCCGTCTTCCATAACCCCCAGTGCTCATCACATCACGTGCCCTCCTTAATGCCCACCACCCAGTTACCCCATCCCCTCACCCCCCTCCCCTCCAGTGACCCTCAGTTTGTTTCCTATGATTAAGAATCTCTTGTGGTTTGTCTCCTACCCTGATTTCGTCGTTTTATCTTTTCCTCCCTTCCCCTGTGATCCTGTTTTGTTTCTTAAATTCCACATATGAGTGAGATCATATAATAATTGCCTTTCTCTGATTGACTTACTTATCATAATATCCTCTAGTTGCATCCACGCCATTGCAAATGGCAAAATTTCATTTTTTTGGATGACTGAGTAGGATTCCATTGTCTGTATAGACCACATCTTCTTTATCCATTCAGCTGTCCGTGGACATCTGGGCTATTTCCACAGTTTGACTATTGTGGACATTGCTGTTATAAACATTGGGGTGCCGGTGTCCCTTCGGATCACTACATTTGTATTTTTGAGGTGAATACCCAGCAGTGCAATTGCTGGGTCATAGGGTAGCTCAACCTCTTGAGGAACCTCCACACAGTTTTCCAGAGTGGCTGCACCAGTTCACATTCCCACCAACAGTGCAGGAGGGTTCCCCTTTCTCCACATCCTCGCCAACATTTGTTGTTTCCTGTCATGTTATTTTTAGCTATTCTGACAGGTGTGAGGTGGGATCTCATTGTGGTTTTGATCTGTATTTCCCTGAGATTGAGTGATATGGAGCATTTTTTTCATGTGTCATGGCTGTTTGTATGTCTTTGGGGAAATGTCTGATCATGTCTTCTCATTTCTTGACTTGTTATATTTATTTATTTATTTTTTTAAGATTTTTTATTTATTGATTCGTGAAACACAGAGAAAGAGAGAGAGCGAGAGAGAGGCAGAGACACAGGCAGAGGGAGAAGCAGGCCCCATGCAGGGAACCCGACGTGGGACTCGATCCCAGGTCTCCAGGATCACGCCCTGGGCTGAAGGCAGCACTAAACTGCTGAGCCACCCGGGCTGCCCGTCATATTTATTTCTTGATTGTATTATTTGTTCTTCGGGTGTTGAATTTGATAAATTCTTTAAGGATTTTGAATACTAGTACTTTATCTGATAGGATATTTGCAAATTTCTTCTCCCATTTGTCAGCTATCTTGGGTTTGTTGACTGTTTCCTTTGCTGTGCAGAAGCTTTTTATCTTGATGAAGTCCTAATAGTTCATTTTTGCCTTTGTTTCTCTTGCCTTTGGAGACGTGTCTAGTAAGAAGTTGCTGGAGCTGAGGTCACAGAGGCTGCTGCCTGTGTTCTCTTCTAGGATTTGATGGATTCCTGTCTCACATTTAGGTCTTTCATCCATTTTGAGTCTATTTTTGTGTGTGGAGTGAGGAAATGGTCTAGTTTCATTCAGCATGCGGCTGTCCAATTTTCCCAGCTCCATTGTTGAAGTGACTGTCTTTTTTCCAGTGGATAGTCTTTCCTGCTTTGTCCAGGATGAGTTGACCATACAGTTGCGAGTCCATTTCTGGGTTCTCTGTTCTGTTCTATCGATCTCTGTGTCTGTTTTTGTGCCAGTAGCACACTGTCTTGATCACAGCTTTGTAATGCAGCTAGAAGTCAGGCATTGTGATGCCCCCAGCTTTGGTTTTCTTCTTCAACACTCCTCTGGCTATTCAGGGTCTTTATTGGTTCCATACAAATTTTATGATTATTTGTTCCAGCTCTGTGAAATAAGTTGATGGTATTTTGACAGGGCTTGCATTTGAATGTGTAGATTGCCCTGGGTAGCATTGACATTTTAACAATATTTGTTCTTCCAATCCACGATCATAGAACATTTTTCCATTTTTTTGTATCTTTTTCAGTTTCTTTCATGAGTGTTGTGTAGTTTTCTGAGTACAGATCCTTTGCCTCTTTGGTTAGGTTTATTCCTAGGTATCATGGTTTTGGGTTCAGTTGTAAATGGGATTGACTCCTTAATTTCTCTCTTTTCCATCTCATGTTAGTGTATAGAAATGTAACTGATTTCTCTGCATTGGCTGTATATCCTGCCACTTTGCTGAATTCCTGTGTGAGTTCTGGCAATTTTTGGGTGGAGTCCTTTGAGTTTCCACATAAAGTATTACGTCATCTGTGAAGAGTGAGAGTTTGACTTCTTTGCTAATTTGGATGTCTTTTCTTTCTTGTTGTCTGATGGCTGAGGCTAGGACTTCCAGTACTATATTGAACAGCAGTGGTGGGAGTGGACGTCCCTACCGTGTTGCTGACCTTATGGGAAAAGTTCTCACTTTATCCCCATTGAGAATGATACTTGCTGTGGGCTTTTCATATATGGCTTTTGTGATATCAAGATATGTTCCTGCTATCCCTACACTGGAGAGTTTTAATCAAGAAAAGATGCTGAAGGGGGATCCCTGGGTGGCGCAGCGGTTTGGCGCCTGCCTTTGGCCCAGGGCGTGATCCTGGAGACCCGGGATCGAATCCCACATCGGGCTCCCGGTGCATGGAGCCTGCTTCTCCCTCTGCCTGTGTCTCTGCCTCTCTCTCTCTCTCTCTCTCTCTCTCTGTCTGTGACTATCATAAATAAATAAATTTATAAAAAAAAAAAAAGAAAAAGATGCTGAGGGACGCCTGAGTGGTTCAGTGGTTGAGCATCTGCCTTTGGCTTAGGCTCTCACAAGGAGCCTGCTTCTCCCTCTGCCTCTGTCTCTGCCTCTCTCTGTGTCTCTCTCAGGAATAAGTAAATAAAACCTTTTAAAAATAAAAATAAAGAAGCTGAACTTTGCCAATGCTTTTCACATCTATTGAGAGGATCCTGTGTTTCTTGTCCCTTCTTTTATTAATGTCATGTATTGTGCTAATTGATTTGCAGATATTGAACCACACTTGCAACCCCAGAATAAATCCCACTTGGTTGTGGTGAAGAATCCTTTTAATGAACTGTTGGATCTTATTGGCTAGTATTTCATTGAGAACTTTTGCATCCATGTTCATCAAGGATATCGGTCTGTAATTCTCCTTTTTGGTGAGGTCTTTGTCTGCTTTTGGGATCAAGGGAATGGTGACCTCATACAAAGAGTTTGGAAGTTTTTCTTCCATTTCAACTTTTTGAAACCGCTTCAGAAGAATAGGTATTAATTTTCCTTAAATATTCGGTAGAATTCCCCTGGGAAGCCATCTGACCCTGGACTCTTGTTTGTTGGGAGATTTTTGATGCTTCAGTTTCCTTACTGGTTATGAGTCTGTTCAGGTTTTCTACTTCTTCCTGTTTCAGTTTTGGTGGTTTATACATGTCTAGGAATGCATCCATTTTTTTTCTAGATTGCCGAATTTGTTGGCATATAGTTGCTCATAATATATTCTAATTGTTTGTTATTTGTGTCATGTTGGTGATCTCTCCTCTCATGATTTTATTCATTTGGATCCATTCTCTTTCTTTTTTTTTTTTTTTAAGATTTTATTTATTCATGAGGCACACAGAGAGAGAGAGAGAGAGAGAGGTAGAGACACAGGCAGAGGGAGAAGCAGGCTCCACGCAGGGAGCCCGACGTGGGACTCAATCCCGGGACCCCAGGATCAGGCCCTGGGCCAAAGGCGGCACCAAACCACTGAGCCACTGGGCTTCCCTCTTTTCTTTTTGATAAGTCTGTGTAGAGTTTATCAAAGTCGTTCATTCTTTCAAAGACCCAGCTTTTAGTTTTGTTGATATGTTCTATTCTTTTGGTTTCTATTTCATTGATTTCTGCTCTCATTTTTATTAATTCTCTTTTGCTACTGTGTTTAGGCTTTATTGGCTGTTCTTTCTCCAGCTCCTTTAGGTGTAAGTTTAGGTTGTGTATTTGAGACCTTTCTTCTTTCTTGAGCAAGGCTTGTTTGTATTGCTATTTACTTCCCTCTTAGGGCCACCTTTGCTGCATCCCAAAGGTTTTGAATAGTTTTATTTTCATTTGTTTCCATTATGTTTTTTTTTTAATTATTCTTTAATTTCCTGGTTGACCCATTCATTCTTTAGTAGGATGCTCTTTAACCTCCATGTATTTGAGTTCTTTCCAAACTTCCTCTTGCAGTTGAGTTCCAGTTTCAAAGCATCATGGTCTGAAAATATTCAGGGAACGATCCCAGTCTTTTGGTCCTGGGTGAGACCTGATCTGTGACCCAGTATGTGATCTATTCTGGAGAATGTTCCACATGCACTCAAGAGGAATGTGCATTCTGCTGATTTAGGATGGAATGCTCTGAGTTTTCTGTGAAGTCCATCTGGTGCAGTGTGTCATTCAAAGCCCCCTGTTTCCTTGTTCTGCTCAGATGATCTGTCCACTGCTGTGAGTGGGGTGTTAAAGTCCCTTACTATTCCTGTATTATTATCAGCGTGTTTAATTTTGTTATTAACTGGCTAATATAATCGGTGGCTCCCATGTCAGGGCGCATAAATATTTACAATTGTTAGACCTTCTTGTTGGATAGACCCTTCAATTATGACATATAGTGTCCTTCCTCATCTCTTAGTTGAGTCTCTGGTTTAAAATCTAATTTGTCTGATAGAACCATTGCCACCTCAGCTTTCTCTTGATGTCCATTAAGATGATAAATGGTTTTCCACTCTACTTTAAATCTGGAGGTGTCTCTGGGTCTCAATGAGTCTCTTGCAGACAGCATATCGATGGATGTGGTGTTTTTATCCAATCTGACATGCTGTCTCTTTTGATTGGAGCATTTAGGCCATTTATATTCAGAGTAACTATGGAAAGATACGAATTTAGTGCCATCACATTACCTGTAAAGTCACTTTCTGTATGTTGCTCTGTTCCTTTCTGGTCTATGTTACTCTTGGGCTTTCTGTTTGCTTAAAGGATCCCTTTTAATATTTCTTGTAGGGCTGGTTTAGTGATCACAAATTCTTGTAGTTTTCTGTTTGTTCTGGAAGCTTCTCATCTCTCCTCCTATCTGGAATAAGAGCCTTTCTGGATAGAGTATTCTTGGGTGTGTATTTTTCTCATTTAGCACCTGAATATATCAGGACAGTGTTTCCTGGCCTGCCTGGTCTGAGTGGACAGGGCTGTTGCCAGTCTAATGTTTCCACCCTTTTAGGTTATGGACCTCTTTTTCCCCTGAGCTGCTTTCAAGATTTTCTCTTTGTCTCTGAGATTTGTAAGTTTCACTATTCTGTGTTGGTGCATTGACCTATTTTTATTGATTTTTGAGGGGAGTTTTCTGTGCCTCCTAGACTTGGATGCTGTTTCCTTCCCCAGATTAGGGAAGTTCTCCAGTATAATCTGCCTCTCTCTCTCCTTGCTCTTCTGGGATCCCAATTATTTTGCTTTATGGTATCACTCATCTCTCGAATTCTCCCCTCGTGATCCAGTAGTTGTTTATCTTTTTCTCAGCTTCTTTATTCTCCATCACTTTGTCTTCTAGATCATTATTCTCTCTTTTGACTCATTTATTCTAACAGCTAGAGTCTCTATATTTGATTGCATCTCAATAATAGCCTTTTTTATTTCAACTCGATTAGATTTTAGTTCTTCTATTTCTCCAGAAAGGGATTCTCTAATGTCTTCTATGCTTTTTTCAAGCCCAGCTAGTATCTTTATAACTGTTATTTGAACTCTAATTCCTATGTCTTACTTATGTCCACACTGATTAGGTTCCTGGCAGTCAGTACTGCCTCTTGCTCTCTCTTTTGAGGTGAGTTTTTCCATCTTGTCATTCAGTCCAGAGAAGAATAGATGAACGAGAGAACAAAATACTAAAATAGGAACAAGGACCCCAGAGATATATACACTAAACAAATGAGAAGAGATCTGAAAGTGAAAAAAATATATATAATTGGACAGGTGAGCAGAGTAGAGCAGCACAGTGGATCCTGTGTGTATTTTGGTCCATTTGTTAGAAAGCTAGATCCCAAAATTGTAACAAAAGAAAAAATTTATATATGTACAAAAAAAATTAAATACAATGAAAGGGTAGAATGTAATCATAAAAATGATAAGACAAAAAGGAATATAAACTGATGAACAGAACAGAGTAATACACTATATCCGGATTGTATTTTGGTCAGTTTGTTAAGAGACTGCATCTCAAAATTGTAAAGAAAGAAAAACATATATACAAAAATAAAATTAAATACATCGAAAGCATAGTCTGCCACTCTAAAGATGAACATTTAATAAGACTTTAACAAAACAAAACAAAAAAAGAGGCCAGACGTTTCTGAGTACTGGGTCCAGGTGCCTTATGAATTGAGAGCTTGTCCTCTGATTGGTGAGAGCAGGATCTATTCCGCCTCTGTCCGAGCTCTGAGTAGTATTCTCTCTCAAACTTCTAGGTGGGTTTTTCCTCCAGCCTTGGGTAGTTGCCTGAAATGCTTGGGCTTGTCAGTAGTACTGGTGGAGGCGCTAGAGTGGCTCCGTGTCTGGCTGTCTTCTCTCTGGTATGTCTCGCAAATTGTAGTTGCCTTGGCCGCCGCCTCGGTTTCCCCTCCTTGCTTCCGCCTGCGAACGCCACACAGTAAGGGGCAGCCATCACAGGGCTCACCTCTGCTCTCTATTCAGGTCACTATCTATCGTGTCATGTTCACGGTCTTGAAAACCATTATCTTATATATTTCATCTTGCAGTTTAAGCAGGAGGTACATCTGATTCACTGTGACGTCTCGGCCAAAAGTGGAAGGGAAGCCTAAATCTAGATTTGCACTACTTCTATGATACAGAAAATATACTGATCTCTCAGAATCGTGCAGACGTGCAGGGGTTCACAAAGCACCAGGCCCCATCAGTTCTTCACCACAGATCCTTCTGTGTACCTGGGTAGCTTACATTTTTAGTCCATACTACTTGTAAAATCCACTTGACAGAAATAGCTCTGTGAATACTAAGAATGTTCATATTCAGGAAACAACAATTTGCTTTATTCTATTGAGATTCTTTTGAATGGTTAAACATTTGAGTAGAAATACTCCCTGTGACTATAGTATGAAATATTTAGATCTCATGGAAACTGGTATGATATAAGCAAATGTCAAGAACTTCAGGGGAAATTAACAAAAGATCTGCGTAGCCAAAAGAATGATCTTGGCATAGTACATAATTCTTTTGAATTCACTATTAAAAAGATGTATCTGTATTTAAATAATTATGTGGTGGGAAAAAAAGTCTCCCCCAAATTACTGCTTTCTCTTCCCTAACACTTTTTAAGTAAAACCCACAATAACTAACAAATTATATAAAACTATTGGAATTTCTAGAAGCTAAAATACTTCGTGGCTTATCTTCTTGGCGAAGATACATATGTATCTTTACGCTCTGTTTTTATTTCCATATGTTTAAATTGGATCTCAAGAAATAGTTTGACACCTTTGACCACTTTTGGCTTCTTGGTTCCTTTGCTTGCCTTTATGTTAATGATAAAGACTGAAGCTCGCGCCATCCTCAAAGTCGGGACAACGTTTGCAGGGACAGTACTCATCTGTTCGCGGTCTCCACTTTAACGTTCAGGCTCTGGAAATTCAGGGGACATAGCAGACAGCAGCCCATGTTGCCTCATCCTCTGAGCATACGGACATAATCGTTTAGCTGTGTGATTCTGGGAAAGAGAAAACTTCTCAGCCTCTGCATAGGCTATCCTTCATTAGCCGCCCTGCCAAAAGAGGTTTCCAGAATTTGCCTCATTATGAATAATGTTCTTTTTCCAAGAAAAAGATGAGGCCATTAGTGATGTCAAACAACATAGCGTCTGGCTAGATTCGAGACATCAACTGACTGTTTACAACTTTCTACTCCATGTGTTTTCCCATCGGGCACAGCTTCCCATGATGACCCTTATTGAAAATTTTCAGCTTTTACATGTGAAAGTCCTAACACCAACCTGGAAAAATTGGTTGCGCTGATGAGTACCGAACTCTGCGTATCGCAGATTACCATACTGCCTCCACTCGTTTCACAACATTGGCAAAGAATCTGAATTCTTAACTGGATCCATTTTTTTTTTTTTCCCTCCAAGCAGGTATTAAAAACACATTGCTTTTCAGAGAGTCTTAGCAGAGTTGCTACACTATTTGTCTTCTTGACAGTAGGTTAAGGTTTGGAACGTATTGAAACTGCTTGGAAAGATTCATTATACGCCTCTGCTTTCTCCTTCATAAATTAACTCCAGTTGACTGTGCCATTTGTTTCCAGACACGTGGGAAAATAGATGGTCTGCTTTAAAACTCTTTTTACTCCAAAAAGTGAATGTTGTTAAATGAAGGAGAAGATACCATAGCGGTTGCAAAGTCATGGTTTTCTTTTTTTTTTTTTTTTTAAGTCACTGTTTTCAATTAGACTTGTGGTTAATCATAAATGTCATTGGTACTTGCTAAGACACTAAAGTTTGGTCTTTTTTTTTAAAAAAAAAAAAAAAGACAAGCTTAAAAACCATAGGGGTACTCGTGTTTAATTTCCACTTCCTGCACAGGTAAATCAAGTTTCGCATTTGAAGAGCTTTCATATGGCTTCGTTTCAAGAGCAAAAGAATATGAATTTGGCTTACTCGATGTAAAAAGATTTAGTGTACTTTTTTCTCAGTTTTTAAAAAACAGCCTTAAAATTTAATTAAATGCCTCTTTTTTAATGTGTTTATGAATTCTAATAGTAATTTTAAGGTGTCCCTCACCCATTCCTGGATGAGATTTATATCTCTCTATATAAGTCAACAGTAAATCATGGGCTTTCACATGTGAATGCTAAAGGATTTGTCATATACACTTTATTTTTTTTAAGATTTTATTTATTTATTCATGAGGGAGGCAGAGACACAGGCAGAGGGAGAAGCAGGCTCCCTGCAGGGAGCCCGACGTGGGACTCCATCCTGGAACCCCAGAATCATGACCTGAGCGGAAGGCAGATGCTCCACCGCTGAGCCACCGGGCGCCCCCGTTCATACACCCTTTAGTTCTGAAGGTACCTGACCGCACAGAGCTAGATTCTGCTCTTTAGTCGTGTCCCCGAAAGTGAGTGACAGGATGTAGACGCTCAAGGCCCACATCACCTTACTGCAGTATTTGCCTTCTTACATCTGAAGGGGAGCAACACCTGCCACCCCAAAACATGCCCCTTCGGCAGATTGAGTCCCTGAACCGGTACTCGAGACGGATGCCCTGAACCTACTTGCCCGCCTGAAAGCAGGAGACAAATGTCCCAGGTGACGGTGTCCTTCTTTATCACCAGAAGTCGGGGATTCAAGACTGAGAAGGCTGCTCATATAAGCAAACTTTGTTGCTGCTTCTTTCATTCGTTGCCTCGAGCCCAAACTTCTTTGCTTTGTCAAATCTTCACAAGTATTGTTTACTGTCTGAAAACTATAAAAGCTGTCTGCTTTGGTCACTCTCTGAAGTCTCTTATCTTTGGAGCTCCTGTGAGTATGAAATTAAATTTGTTTTTCTCCTGTTCATCTGTTTTATGCCAATTTAATTATGAGGCCAGCCAGAGAACCTAGAAGGGAGGAAGGTTCTTCAGCTACGTATCGATCACCCTAGTCCTGGGCCAAGCATATGGGTTACGGTTGTAACATAACCCCCGGGAGGAATTCACATTCACAGGGAAAATGTGGAAGCCAGCGTCACAAAGTGGTAACAGGAGGGGACTACCCTGCCAGCCATCAGATTCGAAGCTAAAGTCATCATTTTTCTCTCCTAAATCTTTTCTTCTTTCTCTCTTTTTCCCCCTCCTTCTTACTGAGACTTTATCATCCATCTACTTGAACTAAAAAGCGCCTGTTGGTTATTCCTACCCCACGGAGACCTCTTGCACATCCATCCTCCTCTCTAGCCACTGGCCCCTCTTACTAACGTATATGACTCGGGCCCTCCAATTCCTTCATAATCATCATATTACTTATCTTCCAAACTAGGACATTTTTGAGTGTGAAAGAGACATCTCGGAAGCCGAAGAACTCTTTCAATGCTTAGGCTGGGACCACGGACTATACGTTGGAACCGCCCCTTACAGACCTGGGCGTACGGTCGCTGTGCTCTAATTAAATCTAACTCCCCTCCTTTCCTTCCTAGAACTAATCATCCGAAGCTCTACCAGGCTTACCTTCTTGAGGCATTCGTTGTTTTAATCATGAGATTTCCACCTCCCTAATTCTTCAGCGGCTCTACATTGTCTGACAAAAGAAATCTAAACATTTGGACGCGATCTTCCAAAGTCTTTGGTCTGGTTCCAGCTTCCCTCACCTATATTGTCATTTCTTTTATCCTCCCTGTTTTATTGAGGCGTAACTGATACCCAGCACTGTCTCAGCTTAGGGGGTGCCACATAACAACTTCACTTAAATATAGTGTGAAACGATTACCACAGTAAGTTAACATCCATCATCTTATATAGACTTTAAAAATTTCAATTTTTTTTTTTTGTAATGAGAACTCTTAGGATCTATTCTAAGTTTTTATTTAAATTCCAGTAGTTAACATACAGTATAATATTAGTTGCAGGTGTATAATTTAGTGATTCAGCAGTATAATACCCGGTGTTCATCAGAACAAGCACACGCCTTAATCCCTATCACCTACTATCACCTACTTAACCCGCCCCCCCCACTCTGGTAACCATCAGTTTGTTCTCTCTAGGTAAGAGTCTGTTTCTTTGTTTGTGTCTCTCTTTCTATTTCCTTTTGCTCATCTGTTTTGTTTCTTAAATTCCACATAGGAGTGGAATCATATCTTTGTCTTTCTCTGATTTATTTCACTTCGCATAATACTATCTCCAACCATGTCATTGCAAACAGCAAGACTTTGTTCTTTTTTTATGGCTAATATTCCAGGGTGTGTGTGTGTGTCTGTGTGTGTATTTATATATATATATATATATATGTATATTATACCTTACTTCTTTATCCAGTCGTCAGTTGATGGGTACTTGGACTCTTTCCATACTTTGGCTGTCGTCGACATTGCTGCTATAAAAAGTAGGATGCATCGATCCCTTCGAATTAGCATTTTGTATCCTTTGGGTAAATCCCCAGTAGTGCAATTGCTGGGTCGTAGTAGGGTAGCTCTGTTTTTAACTTCTTGAGGAGCCTCCACACTGTTCTCCAGAGCGGCTGCACCAGCCTGGGTTTCCACCCACAGTGCAGGAAGTTCCCCTTTCTCCACATCTGCTGTTTCCTGCGTTGTTGACTGTAGCCATTCCGACAGGTGTGAGGTGACGTCTCATTGTAGTTCTGATTTGTATTTCCCTGATGATGGGTGATGTGGAGCATTTTTCATGTGTCTGTTGGCCGTCCATCTGTCTCCTTTGGAAAAATGTCTGGTCATGTCTTCTGCCTGTGTGAATTATTCATTTGGGGGGTTTTATTATTATTATTTTATTATTACTCATTTTGGTTTTATTAAGTTCTTTATAGATTTTGGATACTAACCCTTTATGTCATTTGCAAATATCTTCTCCCATTCTGTAGGTTGCCTTTTAGTTTTGTGGATTCTTTCCTTCACTGTGCAGCAGCTTTTTATTTTGGTGTAGTCCCAATAGTTTACTTTTGCTTTTGTTTCCTTTGCCTTGGGAGACCTATCTAGAAGGAAGTTGCTATGGCTGATGCCACAGATGTCACCGCCTATGTTCTCCTAGGATATTTATGGTTTCCTGTCTCACATTTGGATCTTTCAGACATTTTGAATTTATTTTTGTGACTGGTGTAAGAAAGCTGTCCAATTTCATTCTTTTGCATGTGGCTGTCCATCTTAAAACTTTCAAATATAATATACAGCAGTGTTAACTATAGGTACCATGTTGTACATTAAATCCCTAGTACCTATTTATCTTCTAACTGGAAATCTGTACCTTTTGACCCCTTTTATTCAATTTCCCCATCCCCACCCTCACAGTTTGTAACAAGAGATCTGATCTCTTTTTCTATGAATTGTTTTTTTTTGTTGTTTTTAATACCACATATAAACGAGATCATCCGGTATTTGTCTTCTCTGACTTACTTCTCTTAGCATAATGCCTTCAAGATCCGTCTGTGTTGTCACAACATTATCATTTCTTTAGTCAAGTAACTCAAAATGTTAATGCTTAACTTTCCTGATCCTGAGTTACCTCGCTAATAAAATGGGAATACAATACCCCTCGGTTGTGAAGCTAAAATACGGTTTTATGTGTAAAGAATGTATCTTGGCACATAGGTACTTAGTACTTGCTACCAAGCACTTAGGACTTGCTGCTGAGGAATTGGTAGCTGTTATGTTATAACATAATAATCCCTGTATATACTGTCGTTTGGTATGTCTTACCTACTTGTTTCTACTTTGTGAAGTAGTCTCTCGCTCTTCCCTAGTCTCCCAATGGCCACATTCCTAAATCCTCCCTATCCTTGAATATTCTGAGGATGCATTCCCTTGAAATCACCTTTGATTCCCCCAAATTGGTGGTCTGAAATTCACATTGCAATCTTTCTAACTTGTTTATTAATGTATATGTCTTTGCTCCCATCATAGAGTAGTATTTGCTTGAGGACAGGAACTCTGTCATTAATTTCAGTGCTTCCCCCAGTGCTATGCTTTTAGGCAATAAATATTGGTTCATTATTAAGTCTTTTATCATTAAAGGGCTCATCCCTTTGGAAATATTAAGTCTCTAAGACCTCTGGTTCTACATATGTCAAGTATGGTACATCCATATGATGAAGTACTCTACAGCTCTTTAAAAGAATGAAGTACAGAGGGGTGCCTGGGTGGCTCCGTTGGTTAAACATCTGCCTTTGGCTCAAGTCATGATCCCAGGGTTCTGGGATCGAGTTCCGCATTGAGCTCCTTGCTCAGCAGGGAGCCTGCTGTTCCCCCTCTTGTGTTCCTTCTCTCTCTGACAAATAAATAAATAAAATCTTAAAAAAAAAAAAATGAAGTAGAAAGGCACCTGGCTGACTCAGTCAATAGAGACTGCAACTCTTGATCATGGAGTTGTGAGTTCAATCCCATGTTGGATGTAGAGATTACCTTGAAAAAAAAAAAAGAAAAGAAAAAGAAAAGTTGTTGAAGCTATATAACTGTTAACAGTAGTTGTCTTTGTATCACAGTGTTTATGTAGGATAATCATAGTAGGGAGGGAGTCAGAGAACCTTGACTTTCAGATTTGGGTGTGTGTGTGTGTGTGTGTGTGTGTGTGTAGCACAGAAATCCCACATAACATCAAACTTACCATCGTAACTATTCTTAAGTGTAACGGCTCAGTAGTGTGGTATATTCCCTTCGTTGTCCAACAGATCTCTGGAACGTTTTCATCTCGAAAAACCGAAACAGTAATTCCCCCTTCCTCCTTCCCCTGACCTCTGCCCCAGGCAGCCACCCTTCTACTTTCTGTTTCTATGATTTTGGCTACTTCAGATACTTCATATGAATTGAATCATACGGTAGATGTCCTTTTATGACTGGCTTATTTCTCTTACCTTAATGTCCTCCAGGTCGTCACCTGAAGGCAGCATGTGACAATATTTCTTCTTTTTAAGGCTGCACCACAGCCCATTGTATGTACACACTGCATTACTGTCGCTGTGTAGTCTACTTTGAAGCAAGGAGATGTGAGAGCCCCCACTTTGGTCCTTTAGATTGTTTTGGCTACTGAGGATCCCTTGAGATTACATATGAATTTTAGGATTTTTTCTATGTCTTCAAAGGATATCGTTGGGATTTTGATACGGATTCCCTAAATCTGTAGATTCTTTGGGTGGTATGGATATTTTAACAATGTCAAGTCTTCCAAAGTTTTCCTCTTTTTTGGTATCTCCTTTGATTTATTTTAGCAATGTTTAATAGTTTTCAGTATCTAGGTCTTTGATGACCCCCTTCATTAAGTTTACTCCTAAGATTTTATCCTTTTTGGTGCTCCTATACATGGGATTGTTTTCTTGATCTCCTCTTCATCCTGATCGTTAATAGTGTATAGAAATGTGACTGAATTTTGCATGTTGATCTTGTGTCCTACAACTTTGCTGAAGTAGTTTTTTAGTTTTAACAGTTTGGGTGTGTGTAACATTTAGAATTCTCTACATGTACATGCATTTGTACACATCATTCTGAGGACAGAGATAATTATTTTACTTCTTGCTTTCCAATTTGGGCACCTTTTATTTATTTTTCTTGTCTAATTGCCCTGGCTAATAGTGGCGAGAGTGAGTATCTTTGTCTTGTTCTGGATCTTAGAGGAAAAGTTTTCAGTCTTTCACATTTGAGTAATATGTTGACTGTGGATTTTTCATATATGGCTTTTATTATGTTGAACTACTTTCCTTTTGTTCCTCATTTTTGTCATGAAAGGGTATTGAATTATGTCAAATGCTTATTCTGCATCAACTGAAATAAGCATTTTCTCATCTAAAAACCTGTTTTTAGGGTGTTTGGCTCAATCAGAAATGTGTGCAATGCTTGATCCTGGGGTCATGAGTTTAGGCCACCCAAGTTGGGTGTAGAGATTACTTAAAAAAATAAACTTAAAAAAAAAAAAACCTGTTTTCACATCATTTTAATAGGTTGAGTGGCACAAAGTTTCCTTTTCATGAGACTATGCCTAAATTCCTATAATATTTACATACTATGTGTATAAGTGAATAAATATTTAGATTTATATTTTATTATAAATACATTATAATTATAAAAGCAAGGTACTAGAATCGTTTACCGAATACTTAAAAATACTGTGAAAGATTTTTTAAAACCTATTTGATTACTAAATTTAGATTTGAGTTTCCTCTACTTGGGGCTCAAACCCTATAGAGTTGAGGAGGAATAACACTCATACGATAACATTCACATGGAAAAGCAGCAGTAGGAATAGTGAGGATGGCACTTTATATCTTGAGCACCTGCTGTGTACTAGGCATCATGCTGAATTCTTTGCGTGCTGATCTCACGTATTCCCCACAAGAACTCTGTGAGCTCAGCACTCATCCCTCTCTCTTCCATAAAAAGCAAATGAGTTCCAGAGAGGTTAGGAAAATGTCCCCGGGGCACCTGGGCAGCAGAGTCAGTCGAGCACCCAACTCTTGGTTTCAGCTGAGGTCATGACCTCAGGGTCATGAGATTGAGCCCCACATTGGGCTCTGCACTCTGTAGGGAGTCTGCTTGAGATTCTCTCTCCCTGTCCCTCTGCTCCTCCCGGTCATTCGCTCTCTCTCTCTTTCTCTCTCTCTGTCTCTCTCTCTCTCAAATAAATAAATCTTAAGAAAAAATAAAGAAGAAGAAGAAAATACTCCAAGGTCAAATAGCCACTAAGTGTTAGAAGCAGAATCAAATCTCAGTCAGTCTTTGGGGCATTATTTTATGAATAGTTCTTTATTTTTAACCTCAGCTAGTATACTGTGGGCCTATTGTGATTATCAATATAAAAATCAACATTACTATGATTTAATTAGAAGAATATCTGAATCTGTTCAACTACTCGTTTCTGGGCAGTGGATCTGCAAGATGAATTAACTGGGCCAAGGCACAGTGACTCATTCAGAATGAACGCTGAACCCGGGGGCCCAGATGATTATGCAGTGATACCAGTGAACTGCTGAGGCAAAAATTTGGTCACTTCATGAATCCATTCGTTCCATTTTTTTTTTTTGGATCTACTCATTCCCTTCTTTTCAGTGTAACATTATCCTCACAATCCTCTTTGTAACTAGAACTTTTCAATTAGAATAACCAAAAGGTCCCCAGTAACAACGTGCTATTGTTATATGTGGCACTAACCACACAGTAACTCACCTGAAACCATCAGGGGAGAAGGAATCAGTATAGCAACTGACCATCTGGGTGCTGTGTTTACTTAGTTATGACTAATTCCGTCAAGCATGAAGAAAAAAAAAAAAAACAGTGAAATCCCCATGATTTTGTTCCCTTGTTAAGCATCTCAACTTATTCATTCATTCAACAAACACCTGTGGAGGTACCACGTGCAAGCACTCTCCTAGGTATTGGGGATAGCAGAGATCAAACAAAACAAAACTTTTCGCAAGGCCCCAGTGCACTGGGGAAGATGAAAAAATAAGTGGATGAGTTTAATATAGTGTCATGGAGATGTGCACGTGTGCCATGAAAGCTTGTGAAAGGAGCACCTAACTCAAACAGGGAGGATCAAGAAAGTATCCCACAGAAAATAATACTTGAAGTCTTGCAGCACAAAGGGACAGAAACGTGAGCAAGTGGGGCTCATAGTTCAGTATAATCAGAGGAGAGGGGGAGTCATGAGAAATTTCTGATTTCATGGTTGAAAACATCCCAGGCATAAGAAAACCATAGTTTAAGAGAAAAAGAAAAAAACGAAAACAAAACAAAACAAAACCATAGTTAAGATCCAGGGTCTTAAAAAATCCAAAAGTGAGTTTTCACAGTCAAATGATATTGCTAAAAGTAAAGGAAAATACTAGGCTTGGTGTCTTTTCCAAAATGATCAAATTCTTGGCTTCTTCCAAAACTTTTGATGACTTAGGTCAGTCTAGTACCGCTGGCCTTTAGATAAGGCCAGAAAGTCTGATTTGAGTTGAAGCCCCGAGGCGGCTGGTGCAGGAGAATGAAGACAACACAAAGGTTCATTCCCGAGACGGTTCGAGAAAGAGCCCACACGGCAAAGGGTCAATCAGCTCCTGTTTCTTGAAATG
The DNA here is from genome assembly GCF_011100685.1 of Canis lupus familiaris. Classification (NCBI taxonomy): domain Eukaryota; kingdom Metazoa; phylum Chordata; class Mammalia; order Carnivora; family Canidae; genus Canis; species Canis lupus. The sequence continues at coordinate 29,154,020 of NC_049257.1, forward strand.
CGCTCCCTCAGCAGACGCCCAGTTAGTTCTGCTGACCTGTTACACCGTCAAAAAGGATCAGGTTTGGATCTCCAAAATGTGCCTTTCCCCCCTCACTTGCGAATCCCAACCGTCCAGCTTCATCCAATCCATAATGAATCTCTCAGCCATAACTCTTAAACGTGGTTGTTCCTAATATTTCAGTCTAATACGTCATACTTCCGTAGACACTAGCCCATTGATAGAGTAAATTAGATTTGACGACACTGGTCAAGTTCTCTTACATTTATTGAATGAGATAACCCAGAAAGAAAGGAGCAGCGCCGTCCAATCAACTTGATAGATAAACGAACATCTTAAAACAATGGATTGTTTTACGTTGTTGTACGTGTCTGGTGTGAAAATGCAAGACTAATTCTTGCGTTATTTCATATATCCGACATCGAAATGAAAAACACAATCTTATTTTCCGCGTTAACTCCCAATTTCAAGTCATTTCTAGCAACCGTACAGGACTTCATTGCTGTAGGTTTTTCTTTCTAAAAAATCGTGGCGGGTCACGTCCGAGCTCGTACCTCTCACCGCGGGGAAGGCGTTGCCATCGGTGTGCTCCGGGGTCCGTGCTTGAGCCCAGGAGGACGGTCCCCTCCGCCGCGCTCCACCTGCCCCCGTCCCTTGGCACCGCCACGGGCTTCCAGGCCATGGAGTCCGAGCGGGACGGAGAGGGAGGAAGGAATGGCTGGTGGCCGTGCTTGCTCGCCTCCTTGGCTCCCTGAAAGCCCCCGCTCCTGAGCCTGGCCACAGCGCCGACGCCGGGCGCTCGCCGGGTCTCCCGGAGCCGTGCAGGGAGGCGCTGGAAGCACCCGGACGGGCTCCTTGAACCTGGGTCCTCAGAAGCCCAGAGTGGACCGAAGGGCACGGCCGTGCAGACGTAAGGGCCCTCCCGGGTGCAGGAGCACAGTGCGCGGCCGGCAGGTCACTCCGTCCTCCTGTTTGCCCGGTGGCTGCCCCGTGGGCTGCGCGGCTGCACGCCCGCGGCTCTCCGGGCCCGGACCCGCTCCTCCCTGGAGCTCTGAGCTGTGGGCGCGACAGGCGAAGGCCTCCCCGGGGTGCGAGGGGCAGCAGGGCGACGCCGGCGGCCAGGCCGGGACGTTGCAGACATGGGAGAGCACCTCTGCTTCGTGCACCCGAACATCCCCGGGCGTGAGCACGTGTCCAGCAGCATGTGAGCCCCCCTGGGATCCACACGAAAGGTAGGCGCAGACCCCGTGGCTAGCGCATCGTCGGTCAGTCGGCTGGGGCGGCCCTCCCCGTGAGGACCCCAGGGGACGCTATTTTTTTTTAAAAAAAAACACATATTTTTATAAGAATTATTGGGAAACATTTGCGTCCACTTGTCCATATCCCAGGACTGGACACGTGAAGTATGTTGGCGAAGGCTCAGAACAGCAGTGAGGGCAGCTCGAGTGCCGGCCGGTGAGGTCACACGTGGAGCAATGCACGCCGACCATGGGCCAGGGGGAGCTCGGCCCCACTCTCTTGAGCACAGAGGGGCCCTGTTTCCACCCCCGGCTGGTCCGAGCTGAGGCCCCTCCGTCGGGCGGGCGCCCAGGCCGGTGCGCTGCTGCCCCACGGGCACTGACGTCTGCCCAACCTTACTTCGTTGCAAGGAAGATTTCCTCTGTGCCCCATGGTTGCCCCGAAGCCCGAGTTCCAGGATCCGGAGCCCCTGAGAAGAGCACAGCCACGGATTGTCACCCTTGACGCTTGCAGGCTGGAAGGAATTTTTTTCTTTTCCACTCGGTCTCTGGCTTCACTCACGGACTCAATAAATAGTAGTTACGGGGCGCCCGGGGGGCTCAGCGGTTCAGCCTCTGCCTTCGGCCCAGGGCATGACCCCAGGGTCCTGGAATCGAGTCCCGCGTCGGGCTCCCTGCGTGGAGCCTGCTTCTCCCTCTGCCTGTGTCTCTGCCTCTCTCTCTCTCTCTGGGTCTCTTATGAATAAATAAAATCTTTTAAAAGATAGATAGATAGATAGATAGATAGATAGATAGATAGATAGATAGATAAATAAATAAATAAAACTTCTTGTATAAAAATTTGAAGAGCAAACCCAGGTGCGAAAATGGCAAAACGATGGGTTTTGGAGAAACACGGTCGGTCCAACTCACAAGTGCCGACGACCCCCTTAACGGCTGGATGACCTTAACCTGCCGCCCTCCCTCATCTGTGAAAAGTGGAGGAACCCGTTGGCCCTGGGGACGCTGAGTTTTGAAGAAGCAAATGCACGCGAAGGCCCAGCACGGCTCCCGTCCCTTCGTCCCCTTCCCCCGTCTTTTCTCTTTCCTCATCAGGTTGGACAACGTCATCGTGTCTTTAGGAGAAGAGATCAAGCAACACATCTGTCCAACCTTCATTTACACGAATGACGCTCTCGTCTCTGCTGATGCTCATCCTTGGGCATCTCTGCGGCATTAAAGTGTGAGCGATGACAAACTGTGATCAAAATACACAGGGCTGGTTTTCCCAGCCCGTGCGTCCTGCGTCGTTTGCCAGATATGGGAATACGCTGCACGGGCGCGATCGCCGCAGAGGGCGGCCCGAGGGTTCGGCTGCACTAGGTCAGGCTTGGGCCACAGGCCCAACGGGTGTCCTCAGGGGCCTGCTCTGGAGGTGTCACCTGGACCAACAGGCCGGGTCCTCGCCTGGTGCCTGTGATGCCGCGAGACACAGCAAAGTTCTGCAAGGGAGCTACCACAGAAGGCAGGAGGGGGTGAGCAGGTTATAGGGAGGAAGGACGCACCCGGCGGTGGGGAACCAAGTGCCCAAGTAGCAGGGAGGAGGCTAGTTGGCGTCGCCGGGAAAGGACACCCCAGAGGGGACAAGAGAGGAAGCCACAGGAGCTCAGGGCCATTCCTCTGAGGCCTGGTGGCCACTGCCCGGGTCCTGGCTTCAGCCCTCAGTGAGACGCACGGCCCTCGGAGGATTCAGGGCGGAAGGGGGACACGACGTGACTTAGGTCCTAAGAGGGTCGCCGCGGTCGCTGCCCTGAACTAGAGCCAAGGGAGGCAAGAGAAGGCAGGGAGACTGGCCGGCAGGTCCGCGATGGAGCAGATGGGAGGGGACGATGGTGCCGTGGCCGAGGGTGCAGGGGGCCGTGGCGGGAGTAGGGTCCTGAGTATATTTTGAAGGTAGAACCACCAGGATTTTCTCGTAGGCTAGACGACAAGTATGATAGGACGTGAGGGGTGTTTGGAAAGGTCTACAGGGGAGAAACCGGACTTTTGGGTTCGGACACGTACCGTGTGTGATGCCTGTCAGGCGCTGGCGAGTTCCTCGCTGATCACGCGAGGCTCCAGACACAGACCTAGTGCCTGACACGCGTCAACTCACCCCGGCCTCCCCACAGCCCCGTAAACTGGGTGTTCTGATCTGGGGCATCCCCAGTTATCGACAGTGACAAACAGCCGGAGTCTTGATGGAATCACCAAGCGAGCAAGAGTCCATAGGGAAGGGAAGACCAAGGGCTGAGCTCAGCCCGGGGAGCTGAGGGGAAAGTAGCAAAGGAGAGGAGAGGGGGCGGCCCAGGGAGGAGGAGGGGGCCCGACGGGGTCGGCCGGGGCACCCGGGGTCCACGGGCCCTAAGTCCATCCGGAAACACAAATGATCGCGTGCCCGACGCGGCTCCGGTTCCCAGGACGAGGACCGAGGACCGAACCGACCACGTTGTGCGAACGGATTCAAGAGGGAGGAAGAGGGGAGACGGCGAGCCCGGCAGCTCCTGGAGGCCTTTTCCTCCTACAGGGAGCAGGTAAGCGAGCCGGAGGCTGCAAGGGAATGTGCGGTCCAGGGAGGCTCTTTGTCTTATTTCTGGTTTTTGGTTTTTTGTTTTTGCTTTGCTTTTAAATCGACTTTGTTTTTTTAGATGAGTCCCGGTTTATAGCAAAATAGAGGCTTCCCAGACGCCCCGAGCCCGCCGTAGAGCCCCCCACGGTCGGGTGGCCACGCCAGCCGGTGCGTGTGTGTGGACCTGTGGCCACATTCCAGGTCGCTCAAGCTCGGGCCCGCCCGGGGGTAACCATAGGGGCTGTACCCCACGGGCTCGGGCACACACCCTGGTATAGGGTCACTGACCTACATACACCTCCTGCGCCCCACTGTTCCTCATCTGCACCCCCAAAGCCAACAGCCGTTGAGCCCTTTACTTTCTCCATAGTCTGGCTTTTCCAGAACCAAATTCTCTAAAAAAAACTCCTGGGCCTCGGCCTCTGCACAGGCCCACAACCCTGGGAACAACCGACCTTTCCGGCGTCTCCATAGTGTCGCCTTCTCCCGGAGGGCCACACGGTCGGAGCCGGCCAGTCCGCGGCCTTTCCCGGGGGGCCTCTGGCACGTGGCAGTGCGTCCGCGAGCCCCCCCCCCCCCAGCTGTCCACGGCTCAACAGCTCATTTCTTTGCAGCCCCGCGCTCTTCCAGCGTCTGCTTCCACGCCCGGGCCCTCCCGGATACAGCGGCTACACCCATCGCTGTGGGTAAGGTTTTGCGTGGACGTGACTTTGCAACTCATTTAAGTACCAAGGAGAACAACTGCTGGATTTTATGATAAGATGCGTCTGGTTTGGTGAGAAACTAGCAAGCTGTCTTCCAAAGTGCCGTCCTCGTTCCCGCCAGCAGCGACAGCGCCGCGTCCTCCACGTCCTCGCCAGCCTGGGGGAAGGCCAGTGTTCTGGATTTTGTCCGACTGCTCTAAGAGGCCAATAGTGCTTCCTCGTTGTTCCCATTTATAATCCCCCAACGACCTACGACCTTGGTCATCATTTATGCGCTTACTTGCCGCTTACGTTTTCCTGGATTGAGTGTCTGTGCAGGCCTTTGACTCCGCATTGAAGGCGGTTGTTGATTTTCCTATTTCTGAGCTGTAGGTGTCCTCTGTGTGTTTTGGAAAACACTCCCTTATCAGAAACGTCTTGGAAATATCTTCTCCTACCCTGAGGCTCGTTTGCTCATTCTCTTGATAACATCTTTTGCAAAGTAGATTTTTTTTTAAGGATTTTATTTATTTATTCATGAGAGACACACAGAGAGAGGCAGAGGGAGAAGCAGGCCCCATGCCGGGAGCCCGACCTAGGACTCGATCCCGGGACCCCAGGATCAGGCCCTGGGCCAAAGGCAGGTGCCAAACCACTGAGCCACCTGGGGATCCCCACAAAGTAGAAGATTTTAATGAAGTTCACTTTACCAAGTTTTTCTTTCACGGGTCACGCCCGTGGTGTTGTACCTAAAGAAAGAAATCATCGTGCAAAAAAACAAAAAAAGAAAGAAAGAAAGAAAAGAAATCATCGTGCTACCTAAGGTCACCCAGGTTTTCTCCTATGTTGTCTTCTAGGAGTTCTACAATTTTGTATTTTACATTTTGGTCTATAATCCATTTTGAGTTAGTTTTTGTGAAGGGTGCAGCTGTCTTTCAAATGTCCTTGGGAGCTGGAGCGACATTCCCTCTTCCATTTCCCTCTTTCTCCGCCTTCTAGTATTCCCGTTATGTACGTATCCCACCCTCCATAGTTGTCCCCCGGTTCTCTGTGTATTGTCTGGCACCCAATCTTTTTTTCTCTTCGTTTTTCACTGTTAGGGGTTTCCGTTAAGGTCTCAAGCTCAGCGATTCTTTTCTCAGCTGTGTCCAGTCAACCAACAAGCACGTCGAAGGCATTCCTCATTTCCATTACAGATTTTTTTGATCTCTAGTATTTCTTTTTTATTCTTTCTCGGAATCTCCGCCTCTCTGCTTACATTTCCCATCTCTTCCTGCACCCAACCTGCTTTAATCCATTACAGCCCTTAGCATGTTAAACATAATTGTGTTAAGTCCCTGGTCTGATAGTTCCAACATCCCTACAATACCCGAGTCTAGTTCTTTTTTTTTTTTTTTAGATTAGATTTTATTTATTTATTCTTGAGAGAAAGAGAGAGAGAGAGAGGCAGAGACGCAGGCAGAGGGAGAAGCAGGCTCCATGCACCGGGAGCCCGACGTGGGACTCGATCCCGGGTCTCCAGGATCACGCCCTGGGCCGAAGGCGGCGCCAAACCGCTGAGCCACCCGGGCTGCCCCAAGTCTAGTTTTAATGCACGCTGTCTCTTCAGCATATTCAGATTGTATTGTTCTGCCTTTTAGTGTGCTTCTGAATTTTTCCTTGATAACCAGACATGATATAACAGGTACAATTAACTGTGGCAAATGGGCCGTTAGCAATGTGGCAGTAACGTGTCGGGGAGGGAAAGCAGTCTAGGTCCCATGACTGGGTCTGGGTCTTTTAGTAAGTCCCTCGGAACTGTGAACGCTACGGTCGCATCTGTGTTTGCCCCCCAGGTGGGACGAGAGGGCTAGTGGGGGCTGGAGTGGGCTCCTCCCCTTCCCCGGGGCGGAAGGCCAGAAGGATCGGGGTGGGGTGTTTCCCTCCTCCCGTGTGGAAGGCTAGAGCTGCCTGGAATTGGAATTGGGTGTTTCCCTTCTGATAAAATCTCGGTCGGTCGTTTAGGTCGGGCACCTTCTTGTTAAGGTGCGCTTGCATATTTCGAGATAGTTTTCTCTCGAAAACTATCAATACTTTTCTCTTCCTCCTGTCAGAAGCACGAGCAGGATTTTCTCCGATATTCACTGTGAGAACCAAGGCAAGATTCTAGAGATAAAATCCACAACATCATGGGGGGCCTCTGAGGACTGAGTCTCCCAGGAGCGTCAACTCTCAGACTTGTCGGTCCTCAGCCCCCAGTAATCCATCACTTACGTTCAGGTTCTCCTACGGTGGCGACAAGAGCCCTTATGCTGGTTTCTGCTTCAGTACGTTGTCACGCACTCTCTCCATCGGCCTGTCTCTCAGGTTCAGAGGCAGTGGTTTGCCCGCGACCTTGCATCTCTGATGGATCTTAGAAAAGCTGATTTCTCAATTTGTTCAGCTTTTTACTCATGGTTAGGACAGACTGACAATTACCTACCTCTTTTTTTTAAAAGATTTGATTTATTGGAGAGAGCATGCATGCACACACACGCGCACGCGCACATGCCCACGAGCAGCAGGGAGGGGAAGCAGGCTCAGCAGAGCTCAGTTCTCGGGACCCCGAGATCACAACCGGAGCCGAGGGCAGACGCATAACCCACTGGGCCACCCGGGCACCCCAATCACCTACGTCTCTAATGCCAGATCAGGAACCCAGGAAGTCTGATTTTGCTTTTAATATAGGAGATATTCCAGGATAACCTGTATACTGAGGGCAATGATGAGTAGTGGTCGGAAAATTGAGGACACAGTAAAGAGGATGGCTTTGAAAGAAGCCATTGTGAAGAAGGTAAGAAAGGAATGGAGTGCCGTGCACAACAAGGAGTGTTCAGGTTTGGGTGGGAGCATGGACACTCAGCCCCCGCCAGCGCAGGCAGGTACACCGGCCGAGGCTGTAGGTCAGTAGATGCCTTGGGGGCAGCATGGAGTTCTCCGCTGCTTGTTTCCATGCTCTCAGTGAAATGGGAAGTAAGTCCCCAGCAGAGCAAAGATGGAAGAAGTGGCAGCAAAACTTTGCAGAAAGAGAAAGCAGGGACCAATCCACGAGTGCACCGGCTGGGAGGTGACGTTGGCCTTCGGGGCTCTGGCTTGGCCCGCGTGCGAGGGGAGCACAGTCAGCGGGATCACCAGGACGCTCTGGATTTAACCAAGGGGGAGTTTTGCACGAGGCCTGAGGCCGGGCACTTGCTCCCCGCAGGCGGGCTGCTCCGTTCGGTCCATGGGCTCCGGGCTCATGAGCCAACCGCCTACCCTCTCTGGGCCTTAGGCTCCTCACCTGCCAGGCGGGTGTAGCCTACTTGTCCTTTAGAGGGAGACAGGAAGGACTCAGACGAGACTTCCCCAGGCTTCGGCCGCGGTCTGCCCACCTCCCCGTACTCGGGCCGGGCCGTGCCGTCCAAGGTGCCGTGGGGTAGCGGACGAGCTTACGACGGCTGGGTGCGGAAGACGCAAGAGAAGAGCCCGCTGCCTGCTAAGGGGGCGAGGGGGACGGAATCCTGCCTCTCTAGATCTCGACTAAAGCCGAGAAAACCCTTCGACTTCGGGGCACCCCCTTCTTCCAGAAGAACACTGTGGAGCGGGGCTTGAACCCGGATGAGAGTGAGGCCGTCTCGCCTAGCGCCCACGGTGAAAGCACAGCCGGGTGCCAACCAAATGACACGCGCTTCGTGCAAAGCAGAGAAATTCTGCACCTTTCCTGAAACTGCTCCTTCGAGGTTCTACTGTGATTACGTCCGTGGCGCCTGCCGGTCCCCCTGTCCCGGCGGGGGCAGCTCTGGGGCTGTGTTCACGCGCCCGCCCGGGGGGGGGGGGGGTCCGGGGGCCGATGGCCCAGTGCTCGTCCCCAGTGTCCCGTGCTCAGTGGCCGCGAACGGGCTCGCACATTCTGGTTTGTTGAAGAAAAGGCGGCTTTCGTTGTCCTCACACAGGGCTCCACCAGCGTCCCCCGGTTAATTATTTTTAAGATTTTATTTATTTATTTATTTATTTATTTATTTATTTATTTGGCAGAGAGGGAGCGAGCGAGAGCACGTGCGAGCCGGGCAGGAGCGGGGAGCAACAGAGGGAGGGAGAGGCCCGCGGCGCCCCCGCCTTCCTGGCAGGTTAGGGGCTGTATTAGGTTTGTCTGTGGGGGGCCTTTCCTAATGTAAATAAGGGAGTCTCTCTTTTTTTATAAGGATTTTTTTTTACTTGAGACAGAGAGAGGGAGAGGGAGGGCAGGAGCTGGGGAGGGGGCGAGGGGAGGGAACACCCGCTGGGCAGGGGCCCCATAGGGCTGCACCCCAGGCCGGTCGTGAGCTGGGCGGAGGCGCAGGCAGCCCCGAGGGGAGGGTTCCGCAGAAGGCAGAGGGACCCACGGCCTGGTGGCCCCGAGCGGGCGGGCGGGCCGAGGCTCCTGGGTTCTCCCACTGGGAAAAGGGCCATAATGTAGGGTTCAGTGTGGAGACCAAATTAATATTTGGAAGTGTTCAGAGCAGTACCCGGGGCGACAGGCACCCCGGCACCCAATTACACAAGGAGCAGGTGAACCCCGGTGGTTCCAGCAGCTTTCTCCCCACGTCCCCGCCTCGGGGCTCCCCGAGAGCGAAGTTGCACCCCCCGCCCCATCTTCTTGTTTGCTTGTCTCTGCTCGCGGGGAGCCTGGGCCTGTCCCACAGAAATGGGTCCCGGGGTCGGGAGGGCCCGGGGTCGGGACTGCAGCTCAGGCTCACGCTTCACCGGCTTCTCGTCCAGCTGATTCATACAAAGGGCCTAGAACAGGGGCGCCCCGGGGGCTCGGGGGTCCTGGGGTCGAGTCCCTGCTCCTCCGACATCCTGTGTCCTTGCCGCCTCCCTGCCCAAGGCCCCGCCACCGTTGGAACCGGGAACAAGGAGGCAGCAGGAGGCCGAAGGGCCCCGGGGCGACCCGCGGGGGCCACTAGCTGTGGGGACAGTGGAAAGGGTGTGCGGGTTCAGAGCTGGACCCCTGTCGGGTCCTGGATGGAGACCTGGGCCCCCTGTCAGGTCCAGGATGGAGACCTGGGCCCCCCGTCAGGCCCCGGGATGGAGACCTGGGCCCCCCGTCGGGCCCCGGGATGGAGAGCTGCCCCACTGCCCCCCCACCCCCATCAGGTCCGGGCTGTCGGAGGAGCCACCGGGGCCCTGCTGAGGCCCGAGTGAGGCCGCGGGCCCTGCTCCGGGGACAGGGACACCGGGCTGGGCCGTGGCACTTCAGCATCTGCTCCTCCGAGTACTTTCCTCTCTGGACACGAACCCCACTCCCGAGGACGAGGACGGACGGGAGGCGCTCCCGCAGCCTGGCGCCTGGCCGAGGACCGGCCCTCTCGGCCCCTTTCTGCTCCGTCTCCTCATTTTCGACGTCAAGGGATTGTCTCCACGGTGGAAGTCTTGTGGGGAACATTCGGGGGGCTCTGCTGAACCGTGGCCGTGGAACCGCCTACTTAAGTTTGCTTTAGTACGAGAATAATCAGCGTCGTCCTGGCCCCCTCCAGGGAAGAATGACAAGAGCACGTAATCAGAACCTGCGCTCGGGGTCAACGTGGTGGGAGGTTGGCCTGTGTGAGCCGGATGGTAACATCCTCGGCTACAATCCAAGTTCCCAGAAAGTCCGGGGGGGGGGGGGTGACTCGGCGGGGCTGCGGGGAGCCTGGGGGGATCAGACTCAGGCGCTGAAGTGTGTCTGCACAGTTGAGACCTTCCCTTCCAAGCAACCGTGCGTGGGGCCTGCCGTATGGACCTGGGCAGCCCTGCCCCGCAGGATGCACCAACTAATTTCTGCCTGCAAGACCGGCGGAGAACCCCGCGTGCAAAGAGGTCAGTGCAAATGGAAAGCTGCTCCCTACCGCAGATGCCCTCCACAGAGCTAGGAGACCAAGGATGGAAAGAGCCGTCGGGCACCAGGGCCGCTCACCTGGTTAAGCATCCGGACTCCTGATCCCAGTTCAGGTCGTGACCTTGGTGTTGTGAGTTCAAGCCCCACCTTGGGCTTCACGCTGGGCTGCACGGCTGGGTGTGGAGCCTACTTTAAAAAGAAAAAGAAGGAGCAATTAAAAAAGATTGCTATGTGGTACCCAGACCATATAAAGAATTTTCTAGAAATTGAGAAAACATGAACAACCCAACAAAAAAAGCAAGCAAAAGTCATGAGCAGGAAACTCCTAGAAAAGTAAGTGCAGATGACCCAGAAACGTTTGAAAGGATGGTCAACTTCATTTGTAACCGGGAAAATGCACACTGATGGAGCCATGAGATACATTTTTTTTTTCATCAGCTACATTAGCCAGTATTTAAGTCTGATTTTATCAGAATTTGGATGAGAAGTATGGAAAGTTTTACTTTTTTTCTTTTTTTTAAGATTCCATTTGTTTATTCCTGAGAGGCCCAGAGAGAGGCAGGGACACAGGCAGAGGGAGAAGCAGGCTCCGTGCAGGGAGCGACGTGGGACCCGATCCTGGGACTCCCGGGTCATGACCTGGACCCAAGGCAGAGGCTCAACCGCTGAGCCCCCCGGGTGCCCCGAGACACTTTATATATATATATTATTCCACTTAGTCGTGACGACAATTCTAAAAGTGGGCACCAACAGGACCCCCACTTTCCAGTGAGAAACCACGTGGAAAGGCCTAGTAACTTGATCGGGTCCGTAAGTAGGGAGAAGGTGGGGTCCTCCAGCCGGTCCTCCCCGCCTGCCGGGTGCCGCTCCCGAAGCTCCCTGCACCTCACCTTACTTGACCTTGAACCCTGAGAAGCCACGTTGTGACCCTAAGGCAAGTCCTTGCATTTGTCCATGAGCCCCCTTGGTTTCAGTGCCGGTGGTACCCCCGTGTGTCCCGAACTCTCCCTCGCCTTCGGGTTCCTCCTCCCGTTTCCGGGCTCACTTGTCGTGGCGATGGCCCCCAAGCTAGCGCCCGGTGGCCCTCGCGCCTCTCCCCCCCCACTCGTGCCTCAGCAGCATCGCGCTCCGCGGCCGGTCAGCGGGCGGGTGTCCAGCAGCTCACGCGTCCCACCTGGCTAAGCCCAGGGGCCTCGGCTCGGCTGCGGCCAGCCCCCCAGAGCGCCCTTCAGCTCCCACCTCAGAACCTGCCGCTGCCCTCCCGGGGCTCCGCGTGGCCCACCGCGTGGCCCGCCCGTGTCCTCACCTCCCCCGGGCCTCTCTGCATGTGTCTGCACCCACTCTCCCTGCTCGAATTCCCACAAACATTCCTATAAATATTTGTCCTTTTATCCTCCTTATAAAGATCTTTCCCATGGGACTCCCGGGGGGTTCGGCGGCGGGGCACCTGCCCTCGGCCCAGGGCGAGACCCTGGGGTCCTGGGATCGAGTCCTGCATCAGGCTCCCTGCACGGAGCCTGCTTCTCCCTCTGCCTCTGTCTCTGCCTCTCTCTGTGTCTCTATGAATAAATAAATAAAATCTTAAAAAAAAAATCATCCCCTTAACTTTACTACTGCCCAGGCTGCTACCCTATGTTTTCCCTCTTTTCTTTGCAAAACATCTTTCAAAATAGGCTGCACTGTCTTCCCGTTTTCCCCACTACCCAGCCGCCCTTCAGTTCCTTGGAATTTGGATTCCGCCCTTGATTCTCACATCACCAAGCACCTCGTAGGTAGCAAACCTGCCGTTTTGCTCAAGCCTTTATGTGCATCTAGCAGCCTCGAACATCCCTCGCTTTGTGCGACCTCCTCCGTCCTTGGGCCTGTGACCGGTCACGTTGTTCTGCTTCTGGATCCCTAATCCTTCCTTACGCACCATCTTCCGGCTTCTCTTCTTCCTCTGCGCGCTATAAGCAAACCCCTAGTGTGGACCAACAGCCCCCCTTTCTTCTTATACTCCCTCTGGGTTCCCCCCATACTCCCTCTAGGTATTATCTCTATGCATATTATTCTAAAATTCGTACCTTTAGCCCAACACCCCTGAATCCCTCGTAAACAGGGTAAACTGTCTGCGAGATATCTTCGGTGCATGACTTAAAATATCCTCCTATCTACCTACCTAATTTTGTAAGTGAGATAGGTATTAAGAAAATTGTTTAAAGAACCCACATTTGATGGAAAGGTGATATCTACCTGCTGTGATTAGAGAAGTGGTGGTGGTGGTGGTGGTGGTAGCAGTAGCAGTAGCGCCTATAATAATGGGAGGTGACATGTAGAGCCTGGACTATATGACAACTGTCGTGCTGAATGCTTTACCTCCAAGAACTATGACACCTTCACAGCAATGCTGGGAGCTGCTAGTACTGTCATCTTGAGAAGTCCTGGGTATAGATCACCTCGTAAATTTTTACGACCGTAGTTACTTATGATCCCCATTTTAGAGATGAGCAAACCAGGGCTCACGAGGCTAAGCACACAGCTAGTCAACGGCAGAGCCAGTAGCTGAGCCTGAGCAGAAGGGTGATGACGACGGCGATAGCCATCATTTCCTGGCACCCTTCCCAGGCCAGGACCTGTGTGAGGTAGGCCCACGTGTGATCTCCTCTGACTTCCAGAGGTCCGTGAGGTTTTCCTTGTGACTATTAGGAGACTAGAGCTGAGAAAGTTTGAAAAACCCTAGTTTACAAGGCTAATAAATTGCAGAGTCGGTGTAACTGATTAAAAGGGGCAACAAATTCTTCACACTCCCCACCGGGGGGGGGCGGGGCAGGGGGCATCTGTTTTCCACCTAGAGGATAGAGCGGAGCAAGAAGTGACCAGCTCTTCAGTTGCCTGGTTCTGTGGTGTCTCAAACTCCACATCCGGGTCTGAGCCAACTGGCTTATCCCTCTAACGTAAATCTATGTTATACGGGATCCCTGGGTGGCGCAGCGGTTATGGCGCCTGCCCTTGGCCCAGGGCGCGATCCTGGAGACCCGGGATCGAATCCCACGTCGGGCTCCCGGTGCATGGAGCCTGCTTCTCCCTCTGCCTGTGTCTCTGCCTCTCTCTCTCTCTCTGTATGACTATCATAAATAAATAAAAAATATATTTAAAAAAAAAAAGAAAATTGCATTAAAAAAAAAATCTATGTTACACACTGCATTTTGTGAAACCGAGGCTTAGGTTCAAACAAAAAAAGGAATCAACGCAACTCCAATTACTCCCATTCTTCAACCTTTGACCCAAACCTGCCTTAAGTATCACTGCCTGATTAATCTCCGTTAAATGCATCTGCAGAAAATAAAAATAAAAATAAAAAAATAAATGCATCTGCAGAGTTAGTGTCCCGTTGGAAACCCTCCTGAGGGTTTCACTATACGGCCCATGCGTGCCCAGCCTCCTCGCCCACTTCCTTCCTTACACTCTATTTTGGCCAAAATAAACTATTCGTTGCTTCTCCACAGATCTCTCCTCACCACCCTCCCTCTCTTGACACACACTCACCGTCTTCCGCCTTCATAGCATTGCTGTTTGCTCAAAATTCTTTCCCCCGCCAAAGTAAGAACCACATTAAATACGATCTTTTTTTTTTGATATCTCCAGATGAAAGAGATTTCTCCCTCCTTTGAGTCGCCTGTAAAATTTCCTTTTATTATTTAAAGAATTAATCTTGTGTGATAGATATTTGTGAAAAGTCATCATTCCTTTTACTAGATTTCAAGCTTCCCAAGGAACAGACGGTATCTTAGTCATCAATGTATCACCTACAGTAACCTCCTGGAACCTTCTACATAATAGGTTTTGAGAATTTGGTGATCTAATAAATAACGTTTTATTTTCTCTGAGTCAAAACCAACTGAGAAAAAGGCCCTGAGGTTATATTGGTGGAGAAATATCAGCTTTGTTATTGGTAAAAACTAGATTAGAAAATATGACCAAATGACCTGATAATATGCCTCTAAAATAGTAGGCTTGTCTTCTACCCTCTCACAGAAGAGCTGGCCCAGTTCGTCTTCCCCTCAAGGCCGAGCCTGACTGTTGGGTGGAGAGCCAGGTCAGAACGGACCAATCCCGCTTGGGACGGATGCATGGACACACAGGCCCTTCTCCCAAACCCTCCAGGGAGACAAGGCGGAGGCCTGGGGTGTTGGAGACCAGCTGAAGTCCCCCCACTTGGTCACGTGACAATTGGAAAAAGATGAAAATGATGAAATCTAAAAAGACAGTCTATCTTCAATTAACACCCAAATTCACGAAACCAGGAATAGAGGAAAAAGTGACCGACCTAGAGGAGTTCAGGGGTGTACACGCATGCAGCAATAACAACAGTGCTCGTGGCAATATTCACTGAAGTTACCCTGAGTTGGGGCATGGTTCCAGACTTTTCCATTGTATTAATTCAGTTACCATCGCAATAAGTCTATGAGGCATGAAGTAATGTTATCTCCACTTAATAAAGAAACTGGAACATGGAGAATTTTAAAAATTCACCCAAACTCACACAGCTAATAAGTAGGAGAGCTACGGGCTCCCTCTAGAACCCAGCTGTTTATTTTTTTTAAAAAGGATTTTTATTATTTTATTTTTTAAATATTGTATGTATTTATTTGAGAGAGAGAGAGAGAGCACAAGCAGGAGTGGCAGGCAGAGGGAGCCGGAGAGGCAGGCTTCCCGCTGAGCAGGGAGCCCCATACAGGGCCCCACCCCGACCCAGGGATCATGAGCTGAGGCCCCCAGGGGTCCTGGAACCCAACTATTCATAAGGCAAAAAGTATTCATGACCCTTTTTGCATTGCTTTACTATTGAAACCTCCCCAGCTCACACCGCACCTCCCAACCCCTAGAGACTTCAACAGCTCAGGGATTCTCTGTGTCACAAATAGGTTGTTATGGGTTTGGTAGCGAGTGAGTGGGAGCTCCTGGGACTGTGTCCCCAGGTTCCTACACGGCTGCATCAGTCGTGAAATCCTAGGGGCGCCTGGATATTCCCTTAAACATGCATGTAAGTGATAGCGTCTGGTCTAGAGGTGCCTCTTTCCTCTCACCCACCCCATTCATGGTATTTCCCTTAACAGGTTCAGTGTGCTACCAGGACACTCTGCTTAGCTGAGAAAATGCCAGAAAAACAGCTTGCTGACCAACGCGGCTTGCCCAGTTGGCCCGGCTGGAGAGCCACGTGTCACAGCAGGTCGGGACCCACCACCCCCGGTTATGAGGGGCCAGTGGCCTCTGTGGCTGCTATGGGAACACAGCTGCAGACACCCCCCGACGGTGGGTGCCCCAGGTTGGAGCCCCGCGGCCTCCACCAGCAGCATGGCCCCCGGGGAGGAGGAGTGGGGCCCGGGGTGGGGGGAGGAGGAGCGGTAGGTGGTGAATTGGGCTGCAGGGGTGACCCTCCAGCACCAGGGCGGACCCACCACACACCCAGGATGGGCGCAGGTGCAGTGGACCCCCACACTGACTCCCCCCACACATTGGGTCCCCCCACACTGACTCCCCCACACACACACCTGCGCCCCCACCGGGTCCCCCACACCGACTCCCCCCACACACTGGGTCCCCCCACACTGACTCCCCCACACACACCTGCCCCCCCACCAGGTCCCCCACACTGACTCCCCCACACACACCTGCACCCCCACCGGGTCCCCCACACTGACTCCCCCCCACACACACCTGCCCCCCCCATCTACCCCCCGCCACCCACCCACCGTCTATATGGGATCTTAGCCGGACCAGGCTGATTCAGGAGCGAGTCCTGGGGGAAACTCCCTGTGGCCCCGACCCACTGAGTCAGAGCAGTTTCTTCCCCAGAACCCATGACTCACCGGCTCCAGCCTGTTGCTCCCGCCCTGAGGACATTTTAAGCCAGATTTCCTCCTCCGTCCCCCTGAGCCTGGAAGTTCCACAGAGGCCAGCGCGGGTGGGACTCCTTCGGCCTCCTCTGCCTCCCCGCCTCCCGGTCCACCAGTCGTGGGGCTGCCTGGAAATCCTCTTCCTGTGCCTCCCCACCGCCCCTGCTGGCAGAGCACTCCCATGGGCCGGGTGGAGGAGGGCCAGGGCCAGGGGGAGGAGGGCCAGGGCCAGGGGGAGGAGGGCCAGGGCCGGGTGGAGGAGGGCCAGGGCCAGTGGGAGGAGGGTCAGGGCCAGGGGGAGGAGGACTAGGGCCCAGGTGGAGGAGGGCCAGGGACCAGGTAAGGAGGGTCAGGGCCAGGTGGAGGAGGGTCAGGGCCAGGGGGAGGAGGGCCAGGGCCAGTGGGAGGAGGGTCAGGGCCAGGGGGAGGAGGACTAGGGCCCAGGTGGAGGAGGGCCAGGGACCAGGTGGAGGAGGGCCAGGGCCAGTGGGAGGAGAGTCAGGGCCAGGGGGAGGAGGACTAGGGCCCAGGTGGAGGAGGGCCAGGGACCAGGTGAAGGAGGGTCAGGGCCAGGGGGAGGAGGGTCAGGGCCTGGGGGAGGAGGACTAGGGCCCAAGTGGAGGAGGGCCAGGGACCAGGTGGGAGGGCCAGGGACCAGGTGGAGGAGGGCCAGGGCCAGTGGGAGGAGGGTCAGGGCCAGGGGGAGGAGGACTAGGGCCCAGGTGGAGGAGGGCCAGGGACCAGGTGAAGGAGGGCCAGGGACCAGGTGGAGGAGGGCCAGGGCCAGTGGGAGGAGGGTCAGGGCCAGGGGGAGGAGGGTCAGGGCCAGGGGGAGGAGGACCAGGGACCAGGTGAAGGAGGGCCAGGGCCAGTGGGAGGAGGGTCAGGGCCAGGGGGAGGAGGACTAGGGCCCAGGTGGAGGAGGGCCAGGGACCAGGTGGAGGAGGGTCAGGGCCAGGGGGAGGAGGGTCAGGGCCAGGGGGAGGAGGACTAGGGCCCAGGGACCAGGTGGAGGAGGGTCAGGGCCCCGGTGGAGGAGGGTCAGGGCCCGGGTGGAGGAGGGCCAGGGCCAGGAGGAGGAGCACCGAGGCCCCAGCTCCCTGCAACCCCATTCCGGGCCGGGAGTGGGGGCAAGTGCAGGCCTGCAGATCAGGGTGGAGCTGGGGCAAAGCCGGGGTGTCCTGGGTCCGCAGGGCCTTGGGGAGCCGCTCCCCACAGAGGTCGCAGGAATCCCGTGCAGATCCCGGGGCGCCTCCCTGCCCCAAGCCAGCCCGGCCTGGAAGGGTCAGCACCTGGGGGCTGCGGGACAGACGGACAGACTGGGACACAGGGGCGGCGCTGGCCCTGGAGACCCACCCCCTGCGGGCGACAGTGGGTGGGACCGGGCCCCCCCCACGGGCGACACCCGGAGCAGCCTTCACATTCGGTGACGTTTGCTAGAACCCGAGGCACCGTCCCCAGACCCAGAGGTGACCTGTGCAAGGACCCCCTGGGCCAGCACCGTGGAAGGGTTGACCTGAGAAATGCAAGAGCTATTTTGGCAGAAAACAAACAAACAAAACAAAACAAAACAAAACAAAACCAAAAACCAGGTCTTCTCTGGGAAGAGCACGGAATGGCAACGTGGGACCTGGGGGCTGTGCAAAGCTGAGCAAGCCCGACCCGGAGGGGACGAGGGAGCAGAGGTGCGAGGGCTCGGGGACAGCTGCTCAGTGGCCGCTCCCTCCGGGGACCGGGACGTTGGCCTGTTGGCCCCCAGCAGGGCCCCCCACCCCCGACCCCGTGGGATGGACGGCAGCCCCCCAACCCCCAGGGGACCTCCCTGTGTGCCGGGTCACCGTGTGGGGGCAAAGGCCTGCATGGGGCAGGCCCAGAGCCCAGGGGACAGCTTTGCCTTAGGTGTTAACTCATGAGCTTCAATAAAAACTTGAAATAATAATAATAATAATAATAATAATAATAATAATAATGCTAGAAGAAACCATTTAATGCGGGCCTGTCTTTCCTGCTGAAGGCCCCGAATTCAAGGGCGGTACTAGAAGCTGCCTAAGGTCGGCAGCGGACTTTGACCCAGGTGGAAGGTCTGGCCGGGAACCAAAGCTCTTTCCAGGGGACAGTGCAGCTCCCCGCAGGGAACGTGGGATAATTCACTTCCCGCAGTTTATTTCCGTCTAGAAAGGAGGCGGATTCAGGAGCAGCCTCGTCCTGTCCTCTTCAGGGCCGGGAACCAGCGAGCACCGTCCTGCGGTCTGTTCGGCGTTGCTTTTCTCTTACTTTGTTCAAGGCTTCCAGACTTCAGCCCGCGAGGCCCCGTGGTGTGATTCCTAGCACGGGGGCACATCCACTCTATTATGTACTTTTTAAAAAGGGGGATTTAAGTTTTATCATAAGAGCATGTACATTCCTGCCATAAATGGAAAACAAGAGAGAAACAGAATCATTGGCTATGAAAGGAAGGTACCTTGGAATGAATATAAAATAATGCCACTGGATTTTTAGTTGATACCGTCCGTCGTCCACTCAATATCCCTAATACAAGGCCGGCCCTTCTTTGTTAGAAAGGAAGGTTAGTGGGGCGCCCGGGGGGCTCCGGGGGTAAGCATCTGCCTTGGGCTCAGGCCGCGGCTCGGGATCCAGGGCTGAAGTCCCTGCACAGGGCTCTGAGCTCAGTGAGGAGCTTCTGCTGCTACACTTCCCGCATGGGTTACCACTGATGCCTCTTTTTATTAGGATTTTATTTACTCAGGAGAGACACGGGGAGAGGGAGAGAGAGAGGCCGAGACCCAGGCCGAGGGAAGAGCAGGCCCCGCGCAGGGAGCCCGACGAGGGACTCGATCCCGGGACCCCGGGGCCACGCCCTGGGCCGAAGCGGCCTCCACCTCTGCGCCCCCCTGCCCGGGCGTCCCCGTTGTCATTGGTGCTCAGCCCCGAAGTCCTTTAGGCTCCAGGCAGTCCCTGCAAGGAGTGCAAGAGGCCCGGGTGTGCTCAAACACAGGCAGCTCCTCCGCCTTGACTTGCCTGGGGATTCGATTCACGTCCTGGCTCCCGACCCGTCACCTATGGGGCTGTGGGCAGGTGTCGGTTTCCTCATTACTTGTTTCTTCGCGATGCCCTCAGCTTTGCTTTGCTCTTTCGAGAACGCCTTGGCGACTGGGGGCCTTCTGCGGTTCCGTATATTTACGGTCGGCTCCACGCCCAGCGCAGGGCCTGCACCGCCGACCCTGGGAGCGAGGATCCGTCCCTGCCTGAGGCAGCCTCGCACTCCTGGGGTTTATCTGTAAGGTCAGAGGAGCAGTAGCACTGGGGCTGTTGGACACGAGTACCGGCCTAGGGCAGGGCGCCGGGTGGCTCAGCCCTTACGCTTCTGACTCCTGCTTCGGCTCAGGTCATGACCTCAGGGTGGTGAGAGGGAGACGGAGCCTGCTTCGGCTTCTCTGGCCCTCTCCCGCCGCGCCTCCTCCCCCTCCCTCCATCTCAATAAATAAATAAAGAAACAGATAAATAAAAGGTCAAATGCGTATAGAAACACGTGCTTGGTGGATACTAGCTCAGTTAGCATCGAAAATGTGCATGAGCCTCTCTGGACAGCAGAATAAACTACCAGGATTTAGAGCAGAGCCGTTTTCAGGTGGCTGCTCTGTACGCAGGACCGGTCGGGTTGACGTCCCCCTCGGGGGGGAGGCCTGTTGCCCAAGAGCTGCTCTCCCCCAGGTTCCCCGAAAGGGCACCCTCAGGAGACAACCCACAGCTAACAGTCTGCAGAACAATCTGCCATCCACCCCCCAGTGGTCTTGTTGTGCCTCTTCGGAGCCAACTGTTGGTGTTGGCCGCCTTTCAACCTGCTGCTGGGGCCACCCCGGGCCAAGGGTGTGTGTGAGCTTCTTGGCCCCACGGGCATGGTGCCTTCTGGAGCTGGTGAGGGAGCCCGGTAAAGCGCAAAGTCTAGTCACAGACTCAACTGTTTGGACACGAGGTAGGAAGTTAAGCAGAGAACGCGATGGAGGGCACCGACGCGAGAAGAAAACGCACGATGAATGACACAGAGGAAAACAAAACAAAACAAAACAAAACAAAATAGGATAAAGTAAAAAAAAAAAAAAAAAAAGAAGCAACAAAAAACCCCCCAAAAACAAAAAGCCATAGGATAAGACTCGGCGTAAAATACAGGATACCCCAAAAGCATTCTTCAAGCTAAGCGATACTGCAGAAAAGATTGTGATTTGAGGGAAGACGGGCTAAAGATGGATGACACGAAAGTGACAGAACTAGAAAAAAAAAGAGGGAGGTTTTTGGCTACGAAGGCTTTTTTAGAAATTTCCCGTAGCTGACGTTTTGTTAGCACCTGTTCTGTGTACATCTGCTAGAGACACGCTACATTGTGACCAGTAGCTTTGAAGCCACTCTTTTATTTCTGTTGACATGTCTTTGGGTGGAAAACAACAAGAATGTAAAGATATGTTTTTCCTTCCTTAAGTCACATTCCTTGACTCCAGCCAAGCCTCGCACGGAGTCGCAGATGATAAATTCTGGTGTTTTCCAAGCCAGACTGACTCTGAGGGGGTGGCTGTTTGGTTTCCATTAGAAACGTGAAGAGAAGTAAATTATTCTAGGCCCACAGAAAAATGCGTGTCACAGACGTGAGATTTCCAAATCTGGAAAATATTTAGCGATCGAACAGTTCACATAATAAAACCCTAGCGCTTTTCCCAGTCGCGTCGGGAGCACAACTGAAAGCGGCCCCGGGGAAGAGACAATCCTCCACATTTCGGTCTCTCGGGACGATCGGTGAGGTGTGGCCATCGCCAGGCTGATCTTTTTTTTTTTCTGAAAGGCTCCGCTTCCCTCCCAGCCCAGTGATCCTCAGGATTAGCCCGCGTGACCACGGAGGAGCTTTCAGAGCTCCTGAGCCTGGCTCCCACCTGCAGCAACTCGGCTTTCATCCGGATGCCGGATGCCGTGGGGTTTGGGCATCAAGAGCTTTCGAATTATTCTAATATGCAGCCAAGGGTGAGAACCCCTGAAAGCCTGGCTGCGGAAAGGGGGGTGCAGGGAGCGGCACCCCTGCCCTCAGCTGGGAGCTGGTCCGGAACCCCCCCGCAGGCTGCTGCAGCCGAGTCTCCCCTTGGCCAACATCCCGGCGGATCTCCTGTGCACGCTCACGCCTGGGGCTCTGGGGCAGCGGCTCTGCAGGATGCGGGTCTTCGGCAGCGTTTCTTTCTTTGGTGTTACGCAGTGATTACGTGACTAATAGAGGATGAAAGGAAAACAGCTCGGCTTTTGGGCGCTAGAACTCAGGAAACAGACTTTCCTTTCCCTGACAGCCTGCGCCACGGTGGGCCACGGTGGACGGAGCCAAGGGAGCTTTGTGCGCTCGGGGCTCCCGCGGGGACTCCGGGATGCCTCAGCTGAACGTGAATTTCAGACAAGTGGTGTTTTGGGCGATTTTTTTGTAAAAAGTAGAAGTGGGCCAGAAGTGTTGGGGGGACAGGTGTCTACTAAAAATAGTCGTTCAGAGTCTCCATCCAAGCGTGACCAAGCATCCGGGACCGCCGTCGGCGCCGTCTGGCAGCCCCGCGGACATTCCCGGGCTGCCCCAGGGAGGGAGAGGAAATGAGACCATAGATGGCCAAGAGGCTGCCCCTGCGCCGTCTAGACTGAGGGACTCGGGTTTGTCACGCCGCCCAGACGCCCAGACGGCCGGGCCTGTGACTCAGCGCCGGGGGGAGAACTGGGGAGGGACTTGCTGACTCAGGGCGACAGAAGCCTTGGCAACCGCTTCCTTGGGTCCAAGCCAGAGGGGAGAAGCCTCCAGGGCAAATCCTAGGCTCCGGCCTACGAGACGCGCACCCGGGCCGCAGCCAAAGGCGAGGGCTCGTGGCCCCGTTGCCTGTGAGGGGACGAAGGACCGTTCGGTGGGGCCCTGTGCTTTGTCGCCGCCTGCCTCAGCCGCCGGGGGTTCCCTCAGGGTCGCTGCTGCCCGGGCCCGTCGAGGCCTCCTCCCAGGCAGGCTTGCGAGCAAGCGGCGCGGCTCCGAGCGGCCGGTGTCGTGGCCGGGGCGGCCCCCCTCGTCCCTGACCCACCGAGGCGGGGCCGCCGCCGTCCTCTAGTCTCAGACTCTGGGCCTGAGTCCTCGGTCCTGCACCGTCGCCGGCTTCAGGTGAGGCCTCTCGCCGCCAGGGACACCGCGAGGCCGCAGCTCCGGGAAGGGGGGACGGTCAGTGCCGCCGGCCACGGGCACATTGGTCGTCGCTGCTGGTTTTTAAATCTGGAAACTTTAATCAGAAAAATCCAGACAAAACAGCCGTGAACGTTTAGCGATTTTGTGCATTAATGACCTTTAAATGACGCCAGGGCCGAGGTTGAATTGGTCGAACGTGGGAGCGGACACGGGCTCGACGAGCCTGGCGCTCGGCTGCCACCTCGGCCTGGGGGCAGGAGCCCGAGGCCCGGGACCGCGTGGAAAGGAAAAAGAAGCCAAAGCGCGCAAATGCCACATTCGGGGAGCTCCGTGAGCGCTCCGGTGTCCGCAGACGTGGTGGCGGGGCTGCAAGTATTAGGCGCCTGGTGTGCACGGAGCTGCCCCTGCGGGGGGCGGAGGACACAGCCTAGGCCGCCACCACTGCCAGAGGGAGAGTCTCTTCCCGGGCTTCCACCTGCTCCGGCCCTGCAGCTGCCTCTCGCCCTGCGCCGGGACAGGGGACGTTGTGCCCCCGAAGCCTCGGCCTCAGGGGACCCCACGGCTTCCCCCGCTGGGAGCGGGCGGGGGGGAGGCTGAGGGGCCACGTGAGGAGGAGCGTGGAGGCCCGGAGGCCCCGGGGACAGCGACCCAGGAGACAGTCACGGAGGCCCCCTGGGACAGCGGTCCAGGTGACAGGCCTGGAGGCTGGGGGAGGCCCAGGGACTAGCGGCCCAGGTGACAGGCCCAGAGGCCCGGGGAGGCCCAGGGACAGCGGCCCAGGTGACAGGCCCAGAGGCCCGGGGAGGCCCAGGGACAGCAGCCCAGGTGACAGGCTCGGAGGCCCGGGGACAGCAGCCCAGCTGACAGGCCCATAGGCCCGGGGAGGCCCAGGGACAGTGGCCCAGGTGACAGGCCCAGAGGCCCCAGGAACAGCCTCCCTGGCCCCGGGGGACCGCGGCCTCCCCCAGCCTCCATGTCGAGGCCGAGGACCGTCTGGAGCAACAGGAACTAAATCTCCGCAGCCGAAGTTGTTGCTGTTGTTTCAGAAAAGCAGATGTCAGGTCCCCGCTGGATCCATCGTGCTGGGTTGACGGGCCTGGGCCGCCGGGTGGCAGGTGTCACCAGGGTCCCAGGTGCAGGTGCCCCGGGCCTGAGGACCTGAGGACCCAGGGCGAGGGCAGGGGCCCGGCCTGTGCGGAGCCTCTGCGGCACCACCTCCCGCCTGGAGACGTTGTGGCTGCAGCTCATGGGGCTTGAGCTGTTGGGTAAAGAGAAAAAAATCGCGGGTGCGTGCAGAGGGGGGCGCGGGGGTCACCCGGGCTTTATGGGCTTCAGGGCCCTCGGACCCCCCGAGTCCTGCTTGTATCCCTTCTCTTGGGAAAAGCGATGGAATGAGCTCATTGTTAGGGAAATCGTGCAAATATATCTGTGTTTTGGCACAGAACGTAAATCATACACATTGTAACAGGAGAAGATACAATATTTACAGCCTGAAGGCGAGAGTATTTTTTTTTTTTAATTTTTTTTTTTTTATTATTTATTTATGATAGGCACACAGAGAGAGAGAGAGGCAGAGACACAGGCAGAGGGAGAAGCAGGCTCCATGCACCGGAGCCTGATGTGGGACTCGATCCCGGGTCTCCAGGATCGCGCCCTGGGCCAAAGGCAGGCGCTAAACCGCTGCGCCACCCAGGGATCCCGTATTTTTTTTTTTGAGAGTATTTTGCTTATAAATTGGGATTACTTGTGTTCATGTCCGTATCTGTCAGGATGGCCTAGGATGTATGAAATTAACTCAAAAATCTCAGTGGCTTGACCCAACGAAAGCTTGTATTTCACTTTCTGGCATGTGAGCTAAATTTAGTAAAAAAAAAAAAAAAAATTGCAAACATAAGGTTTTTTCTTTCTTTCTTTCTTTCTTTCTTTCTCTGTATACCATGACAGCATGAGCAGAAAATAACACAAATTATGCTTTCTAGCCCATGAAATTCCTATAAAACTAGTAAGTTTCTGTGCGGGGTGGGGGGGGGAGACTAGAATAAGTTGTCTCTAAATATAGTAGCAACCGAAGCATGGTTAAACCAAGAAGCAATTTTCGGACCATTGCAGTCACATAACTGAGGAAATGACTTGTCACATTTGACATAGTTTCCACAATATCTAAAGACAAATTTATCACGTACCATCCAGAGAAAACCTTTTGAGCCAACATCCCATCGTGACTACACACACAAAAAAAATTATGCTAACGATCAAATAATTTTCACAACTGATCTAAGACTAACGAAACCAGATTTACAGAACTGTAGGAAGGACCAAGGGGTATGACAATATTTTTTAATCTAGGTAACTGACTGATACCAAAATTTAAGAATTTAGGGCACAATGGCAACAGGGTGGCTCCGTCACTTATGCGCCCGACTCTTGATTTCAGCTCTGGTCAAGGTCTCAGGGTTGTGAGATCGAGCTCCGGGGGGCTCCATCCTGGCCGTGGAGCCTGCTGGGGTTCTCTCTCTCCTTCAGCCCCGCTCCCAGCCCCCACCTCGGCTGTGCGCACGCTCTCTAAAAATGAATAAATAAGGGGACGCCCGGGTGTCTCAGTGGTCAAGCATCTGCTTTTGGCCCAGGTCGTGACCCCGGGGTCCCGGGATCGAGTCCTGCATCGGGCTCCCTGCATGGAGCCTGCTTCTCCCTCTGCCTGGGTCTCTCCCTCTCTGTGTATCTCTCATGAATAAATAAATAAAATATTTTTTAAAAAATTTGTAAAAATTAAAATAGAGGGAGGCCTCATGCAGGAAGGAAGGGGGTGGCACCCACGAGTGTCAGTGCGCTGGGAATCTGTCCTTCCCAGTGGTCTAGGCGCCTGCAGGTCTGTGATGCCCTCGGGGATGGAGTGTAGACCTCAGAGCGGGGGTGGCGGGCGCAGACGCATTTAGAAGCCGGGTCTATCCATTCCCGCCGGGGCTGCAGCAGGTGAGGCCAGGGACTGCGAAGTGGGCCTGCGCACCTGCCTTCCCAGGACCCAGCCCCAGCCCAGGGGCCCCACAGCCCGCGCAGCTGGTGCAGGTTGGAGCCCACGCGGAGACAGACGCTCCAGCAGTGGAGGCGCCCATCCCTGCACACGTCCACGGCCTCCCAGGGAAGCCATCCCCACCCCACCCCCCTACCTCACAGTTTTTAAAGATTTTGTTTATTTGAGGAAGAGGGAAAAGGAGAGGGAGAGAGGGGAGAACAGGAGTGGAGAGGAGAGGGAGAGGCAGGCTCCCTGCTGAGCTCGGGTCCCAGGACCCCGGATCCCGACCTGAGCCCAAGGCGAATGCTCACCCCACAGGCCCCCCAGGCGCCCCTACAGTAACTGTTTGAAGATTTGGTCGATGATAAGGGAATCCTAAACTGCAATAGATTAAGTGGCTGGAAATAGGATAAAACAAAGTTAGCCTGGTTTCCTAAAGAATCTCGTTCGGCTCAGAGCACCATTACTGTAACCACCTCCATAAGGGTAATCATTTTTATTTCTAAGACTGAAAAGGAAAAAAAATAAATAAATAAAACAACTACAACTACCTCTAGAAATACCTTTAGGCTTCCCAACAATGCTGAACATGCACCAAGCCTTTTATTTAACTCTCCTACGTTTCTGCGAGTGAGGCCTAATGCAATTATGTGATTAAGAGCTCTGCGTGTGACTGCTTAGTGAATGTAATCGTTTCCTATTAAATCTAAATAGTCAACATTTGGTGAAAATCCCCTGGCAGACCTTTCAATAATGACTGAAAGGTGGAAATCCTTCATTAGGGTTTAAGCTTTTAGAGGAAGTAAGAGTGGAGAGTTTAGAAAACCCCCCAAATGAATCATTTAAAAGGAACCAAACTGGTAAAGGCACCGGCTGATCCCAGAGAATTGCTCACAAGACCTTAACTCACATTTGCTTTATTAACACCCACACTTGACAGAGCTTCCGGGAACTTAGAAGACCCTATTAGACACTAAAAAGTGAACTGATTTGGATCACCAGGAAATCTGTTGGGCGCCCGGGGGGCTCCCTGGGTTGTGCGTCCAACTCTGGACCTTGGCTCAGGTAAGGATCTCAGGGTCATGCGATCGAGCCCCACACCGGGCTCCGCAGCGGGACGGAGCCTGCTTGGGAGTCTCTCCCTCTCCCTCTCCCTCTCCCTCTCCCTCTCTTCCTCCGTCACCCACCACCACCCCCCTCAGGCGCTCACTCTTTCTCTCTAAAAAAAAAAGAAGAAAAAAGAAAACTGTCAGACAACGCTTCTGTTTTAGCTCCTTGAACAAAGAGGAGGAGTGGCCAATATATCTAGAATCATTTCTATCAAATCGGGTAAAAACACAAATATTTGGTGCTCAAAATTTAAATTTATTCCTTGAGGCATTAAGGTGGGAAATATCTGCTGGGGTTAGGTTAGTCCGGGTGTCCCTGGAGCCCCCAGGAGCCCCCAGGAGCCCCTGGAGCACCTGCTTAGACTAAGGGGAGGCGTAGTTTTGTGCCGTTGAGGATACTGTGCGTGTTTGGTGGGTTCAGGGTCGTCAGCAAGCCGGACGTGCTGGGAGGCTCGGCCCATGCCCTGAGCTGCCAGGCGTGCGTCCTCGTGTCCCTTCGGGCAGCCCGTCCGTGTCTCCCGCATCAACTGTACAGAAACTGCAGGGAAGGAGTGCTGGCCCCACGGTCGCGGGCCTCTTCTAAGAGCTGGGAGCGCCACCACGCTTCCGTCTGTCAGTCTGTCTTTTTTTTTTTTTTTTTTTTTAAGATGTGTTTCTGTACTCAGAAGCGAGAGAGAAAGTGGAGGGAGGCCGGATGGCGAGAATCTCCACGCGGACCCAAGGGCGAAGCCCAACGACGGTGGGGCCCGGTCCCGGGGCCCAGGAGCCCACGGCCTGAGCCAAACCAGGCGCCCCCTGAGCCCCAGGTGCCCCGCCAGCCCACGACTCCCCGACGTCTTCCCGTCACCTGTAAGGAAGCTGGGCAATGCTTTCGGCTTCAGTGGCTCATTTCTGTTTCCAGCTACACACTGTGGCCGCCACACGCCGCAAGGATTTGCTGAGCAACAGGAGGGCCCGAGCGTCCTGGGGAGTCCGGCCGCCCGCCCCGGTGCTCCGCCTGCGGCTGGCCCGTCACATCGGTCCCCTCCTTCACATGGGAAAGCGGGCGGGTGACCGTCAGGAGCAAGGGCTGGGACGGGGCTGACCCTAGGGCCCGTTGCTCCTAGACGTTCCCTGGGACAGAACTGTCCTATCGACACAATCCTTATCCGTATTCCTGTTACTCTCTACAGTGTCCCAGTTGGGTAATAAATTATGTGGTCACCTTGGCTATGTGGACCGTCGGGGACGTATGTCGCACTTGCCGGCTCTGTGACCCTCATGGCAGATGGTGGCAAACGGCATAACCTCGCTAAGCTCGTCCTGTTAGTTATATGTCACTCAGCAACAGATTATCCCCTAAAACGCCTTTTTTTTTTTTTAAATTTTTGGACTTGAAATATATTTTTAGGGATCCCTGGGTGGCGCAGCGGTTTGGCGCCTGCCTTTGGCCCAAGGCGCGATCCTGGAGACCCGGGATAGAATCCCACGTCGGGCTCCTGGTGCATGGAGCCTGCTTCTCCCTCTGCCTGTGTCTCTGCCTCTGTGTGTGTGTGTGTGTGTGTGTGTGTGTGTGTGACTATCATAAATAAAAAAAAATAAAACTAAAAAATTTAAAATAAAAAAAATTAACAAAAAAAAAGAAATACATTTTTATCTTGAGTTTTGTCCTTCATGTTTTATGGAATAAAAAGTTCGGCCTTTTTATTGCATGAAATTAGAATTGGGACAGGTGGGGGGGCTGGAGGGGGCTGCCCCTACCCCGGCTCCTGGTCAATGACACCTCACTTCTTGTTGCATAATTTCTGGCATCTTCCTGCCTGCAATGCTGGCTCTGTCAGCATCCCGGAGAGGAGGAGGGAGAGGAGGAGGGGATCACACGCTCAGCGTCACGCTTGGAGAATTGTCATTCTGGAAGGACTGGAGGAAGTTCCCTCCGAGGAGGAAGTCCCGGGTTTCTGTGCATCAGTCCTTGAAGAGCAGCTTCGATGGATAACGTCTAGCTCCGGCGCTCTTGAGCTTAGAGGGGGCCGGGGTGCGATCAAAGGAAGGCCAGACTGGGGAGAGGGACCCGCTTTGAAGACGACTCCCTTAGGTGGCTGTTGGGAGCCATGTGGGCCGCTCCCTGGGCTTGGATGTCCCTCCCAGAGGGCATCCGGCTGCCCAGCGGAGAGAGGGCAAAGGAAGCCACGTGCCGCCTCTGACCTAGTCCACAGGAGCGCGTGGTCGCCTCGGCACCCTCGGCATTAAACGCCCTTCACGAAATCCAGCCCACGCTCCAGAGATGGGAAGTTCTGTTCCACGTCTTGAAGGGATCGTATTTTATTTTATTTTTAAGATGTTATTTATTTATTTATTTGGGATTGAGAAAGAGAGGGTGAGAGATGGAGAGAGAAAGAGTGAGACGAGCTGGGGAGCAGCGTAGAGGTGGAGGGACAGAGAGAATCCCAAGCCGACTCCAGGCCTAGTGCAGGACCCTGAGATCCTGACCTGAGCCCAGATGAAGAGTTAGACACTTGGGATCCCTGGGTGGTGCAGCGGTTTGGCGCCTGCCTTTGGCCCAGGGCGTGATCCTGGAGACCCAGGATCGAATCCCACGTCGGGCTCCCTGCACGGAGCCTGCTTCTTCCTCTGCCTGTGTCTCTGCCTCTCTTTCTCTCTGTGACTGTCATAAATTTAAAAAAAGAAAAAAAAGAGACGCTTAACCGACTGAGTTATCCGGGGGGTGCCCTGAGGGGAGGATACTTTAAACTTTTAAAACTGTTTTTTTTTTTTTTTTTTAATTTTTTTAAGTAGGCTTCAGGCTCAATGTGGGGTTTGAACGCGCGATCCTGAGATCTAGCGTTGCATGCTCTACCAACTGAGTCAGCCCGGTGCTCCCCAAGGGAGCGTATTTTAACATCACCATCCTTATGTTCTCATCTGTAAAATGAGGTAAAGTCACCCACGTGCAGAAATTGCATTTTATGAAGAGGCATCATCCACATACAGCATTTTAAGAGCACTTGGCACATAGTAAAGTATGTCCCTTAATAAGTTGAAGCTGAAAAATAAATAAATAAATAAATAAATAAATAAACGCTGCCATCAGAGCTTGAATTACCAAGAAGAATTAGGTATGACACCTGCCAGGAACTTAGAGTTTAATGAAACACATACTTAAGTCAATAATAGCAGCTTCAATTTATTTATTTATTTATTTTTCAGCTTCAACTTATTAAGGGACATACTTTACTCTAAGTTCCTGGCAGGTGTCATACCTAATTCTTCTTGGTAATTCGTCTTGGTAATTCAAGCTCTGATGGCAGCGTGGGGCATATAGGGGATCCAATGAATAAATGAACACATAACATATATTTTTTAAAGATTTTATTTATTTATTCATGAGAGACCCAGAGAGAGAGAGGCAGAGACCCAGGCAGAGGGAGAAGCAGGCTCCATGCAGGGAACTCGATGCAGGACTCGATCCTGGGACCCTGGGGTCATGACCTGGGCTGAAGGCAGATGCTCAACCGCTGAGCCACCTGGGTGCCCCCAAATAACATGTTTTTTGATAAGGCCAGTGTAAATGGAATGAGTCGAAAGAAAACCAATGCAATAGTCATAGGAATAAATTTATGTTTTATTTGTGTTAAAAACCAGATTTACATAGCTCTTTATATAATAGGGCACGTAAGGGTGGATGCCGGTGTATACTAAGTTCTGTAACTTCAGTAACATTCACTGATATAGGATTCTATGATCGCATTATACAGTATCATACTTTAATAGTATTACATGGGTATGATAATATCACTTTCTTATGTTCTTGATATCAAAATTTCTCCTGAAGCACCTGGAGCCCGACGTGGGATTCGATCCCGGGTCTCCAGGATCGCGCCCTGGGCCAAAGGCAGGCGCCAAACCGCTGCACCACCCAGGGATCCCTCTTATGTTCTTGATATCAAAATTTCTCCCGAAAACTCGTGTTTTGTAGACATATGCCTAGCTATGCCTTTTCGATATATGGAATTTATTTTTACTTACTAAAAAAATTTCGATGATCCTAGGGTGACATATCACTAAATAACAGTAAGACCAAAGCATGTATCTAAGGAGAAGAATTCCAGGAACTATACACCCAGAATATACATACACAGTCTAAAAATGGTGTGCTTTGTCATTAATGATATTTTCTTGCCATTTTTTTCCAAGGAAAAAATAAATACATGCCCAAGTGTGTGGACTGTAGTTCTTAAAGGTCTTCTGATTATGACTGTTTATATTTATCATCCATCTGAGGGGAAAAAGAATTAGAAGTTTTGAGTTATAATCTCCAGTCAAGGCAAGGCTACATTTACGCAAAATGATTAGTAGGAGGAAAGTATTAGCAATCATTTATCAGGTGCCAGAGACATTTAAAATTGTACCATGATTCCTTTTATGACTCATGATATAAATAAAGCAGAGTGTTCTTTTGAAACTGTGTTTTTTCGGTGTATTATCTTTAGAAATGTGTCTGCTAATTCTGAACATATCACAGACACTCTGCTTTCTATAGCTAAGCCTCCAATTTGACTTTTCAGCGATAGAAGAGTAATTTAGACAGCATTACCCTTTTCCAAACATGGATTTTTTTTGTACGACAAGGGCTTTACTGAGAAATGTGGCCTGTCCCTCAGCACACATCAACACCTCAAGCCTCTAAAACAAGCGAAATCCTCTTCGGTGGTTATAACGTAAAAGGACACTGTAATCTTTTTTTTTTTTTTTTTAGGACACTGTAATCTTTAATTTAAATAAAATAACACACACAGCTTTCCTTTTACATTTTCACAACACGTTGATTATTTGAAGGGAAATTCTGAAAGCCACCAGAAGTAGAGAATGCCGAGGGGCGCTTGGTTGGCTCAGTTATAAGAGCGAGAGACTCTTGCTTTTGGGGTGGTGAGTGTGAGTCCCCATTAAATAAATAAACTTAAAAAAAAATGCCTATCTTGAGGGCGCAGTAGTGCTTCACAACGAGATGCCGAGAACTCCAGCAACGCAGAGGACATTTCTCGTCATCCGTGATTAATTTTTATCTCCTTCATAAGCCCCAAATCCTAATCCCAAAATGCAACCGGGAATGAAAAGCAGCTACGAATCTCAGAAACACAATTCTAGATAAAGTCAAAATCCTTTTAAAATCCTTTTCTTTCCCTAGCCATGCAATGACCGTACCAGATATTCTTGGGCTTTTCTACTCGTTGAAAAGCACACGCGTTCATTCACTTACGCAAGAATACTTACCCACTTATTACCTTCACGTGTTCAGTTTGTCAAGGCGACCATGGCCTTTTTGCTCTCACCCTCATTTATCTCTCCTTCAGTAAATACTTCTTGGTTTCTTGCAGCTCAGTAGGAATCTGCTGGGCTCTGAACAGTTAGGGGTGCAGGTAGGATCAGCAAGCTCCCTACAGGTTTGTGGGGCATGCCTCAGTAAGGCTGAGGGGGCAGCACGCTGCGTCCCCCGCGGGATTGTACAGACAGTTCTTCAGCAAGGATCTTAGTGGTTTCTTTGAAATGCCAACATTATGGGAGGTTATATAAATTAAGAAGGCACAGCTCTTATTTTTAAGGAACTGACCATTTCACTGAGAAAAAAAATAGAGATGCCTGAAAACATCAAGAATTAATATTCAATAGGATTTCTTTCGAATGCTGTCAGAAACACCAGGAAATAAGTACAAGAATAATTAAATGTTAAGTTGTGAGTGGATTAGATTTGGAAGTACAAGTTATTTTAAAAAGAAAGTGGGGGGGGATCGCTGGGTGGCTCAGTGGTTGAGCACCTGCCTTGGGCCCAGGGAGTGACCCCGGGGTCCCGGGTTCGAGTCCCACGTCGGGCTCCCTGCATGGAGCCTGCTTCAACCTCTGCCTGGGTCTCTGCCTCCCTCTCTGGGTCTCTCATGAATAAATAAGTAAAATCTTTTAAAAAATAATAAATAAAAAGAAAGGAGGAACTGAAGCGATGTAAGACTTCCCAGAAAGGATGAGCCTTGAGGTGAACGCAGAGGTCTGGGTGGAACTGGGGTGGGAGAGAAGGTGAAAGAAGGTATTCCAGACTGAAAAAAAAAAAAAACAAAAATAAAAATAAAAATAAAAACCACCCCAGAACCTGAGGCACAGAGGAAGGGGTGTGCATGGTGCATCCGAGGAGACCTGCCGGGTCCTTACCTTACCCAAGCTTCCTGCCCCCCAAGCTCTGCTCCCTCCGGGCACAGAATTCCAAAGGGCTTGTTTTTCTGTTTCCAAGGTTTAAAGTTAACTTTGTGTGTTGGGACTTCTGATTTGGTGTTTTGAGTCTCAGTTTTCTTTCTTTTTTTTTTTTAAGATTTTATTTATCTATTTATTCATGAGAGACATAGAGAGAGAGAGAGAGGCAGAGACACAGGCAGAGGGAGAAGCAGGCTCCATGCGGGGAGCCCGATGGGGGACTCGATCCGGGGTCTCCAGGATCACGCCCTGGGCCTAAGGTGACGCTAAACCGCTGAGCCACCCGGGCTGCCCATGGCTGGATATTTATAATGTAAGTTTGACTCTAGTGGAAACAATATATTTTATGCATAATTTGTTAATCCACTTACTTTCTCTTTACATTTGAGGTTATGGAGTGATATCATTAGTAATTTTTAATATGGGTGCTTATACATATTACATTCTTAGGATTTTTAAACAAAAGCAATCAATATGGTTATTTCAGTTTTACTATTGGTAAAAGTAAACCATGGTATTAAAAGGAAGAGATGAACATATCAGGACCAGGTTAAGTGGGAAAACTAAAAGCACGTTGGAGAGAAAAGAGATAGTGAAATGTTTTCTATTCATTAAGCTAGAGACGAGACAGTGAGTATTTTCAGTCTTCAGGGGATAAAAAAATCAAAAGAAGCTTCTTGGATAGCAAATATTTCTGTTAAGCAATAAGCTATAAAGGTTAAACCATTTATTTATTTATTTATTTATTTATTTATTTATTTTTTCAGGTTAAACCATTTAAAGACAAAACCAAACACAAGACAGGAGGAGAGTCGCGTATTTGTTTTTGACACCTCGAAAGATTCGTCACCTTTGTCTTGCTCTTTCAACAGGAGAACTAAGATATTTCCACATTTTCCCCACCATTTATCTGAACCCGAAGTTTGTGGCTAACTTTTGCTAGTATAGGGAAGGGAGGTCTGATCTGAAGGCAACAGATGATTGATTCCTGCTGATATGAAAATGTTATGGGGAGGATTAGACCCGTAAATGAGGACCGGGACCATTTTCCCCTTTTCATTTCCAATGTTCATGGATATGAGCCAGTGCATCCTCAGGGGGCATCTTCATTCTGCCTCGCAGCGGGAAAGATACCTGAATGAGGCCCAGGTGACTTCATTTCCTGGGGCTATGAACTCCCACGCCAGCTGGCCTGAGGAGGTCCCAGACGCCCCAGGTTCTCAAGCACGGGGAAGGCCTTGGCGACCATCACTAATTCCCTTCCTTGTCCACAAGGATTCGTGATGTTGAAAAAATCATTCCATCTCCTAGAGAATCAGTTTCTTTGTCTTTCCACTTGGGCTACTACTAATAGAACCTATCTGATAGGATTTTATGACTAAGGAGTGATTTAGTACGTATCAAAATGCTTAGCACAGTGTCCAGCATATGAGTAAGCTTGATGCAATTGTTAAGTCTCTGGACAGTAGGATTAATGCCATTAAGTCCAGGGTTGAATGCTAAGGATACAAAAACAGCAAAGCATGGTTCTTAATGGGCTTCCTGGGGGACCTGAGGACACCTGACACACATCTAGAAAGAAAAGTAGGAAATAGCTCGATGGAGGACCTGGTGTAGGTTTGCATGTGGCGGGCGGAAGAAGGCTGGGGAAGTGGTCCAAGAGGAGGGCCAGTGTTTTCTAGGAAGCTAGAGCGCTGTGAACCAAGATGTCAATCTCGGGGAAACTTCCAGTTTCCCCGCAGCTGGCTGGGAATCTTTTCTTATCTTTTCAGATAGGATAATGCAGCACACGGGGTGGGCGGGGGAGTGGGGATGGAAGCCGGAGAAGCCAAGTAAATGTCCCTCATTAATAGCTGGGGGAGGAGAGGCAGGAGAGAGTCAGCCAACAAAGGCAGGGGGGACCCTCCCCAGTTGAGTTCAGTGGGTTCGAGCCTCTGGGGAGATGGAGAGTAGGAAGCCGGGATTGCAGACGGGCTTCCCGAGTCATGAACCGAGTCCCCCTTGGTGCTGGGAGATAAACATTTGAAATTCCTCTTAACATTATTTTGGAGTAATGGGAGTGTGCTTTGGGGTGCACAGAGACAAAGCCCCGGGGGGGCCAGCTGGGCTGTGGTTGGTGAAGGAACTGCTGGGTAGGTCCTAGGCCTCCAAGAGCGAGAATACAGGCCTAGTGTCGTGCACATTCACTATCACGGCCCTACTAAGTCCTAGGGGTATGGATGGCAACGAGTAGCCGAGTAGCGCTCAATCCCAGGGGTAGGTGCCATCATCCATCCCATTTTAGAGACAAGGCCACCGAGGCTCACAGAGCTAGTACTGAACGAACCCAGGAATTGAATTCAGGCATTTGCATTTACAGAAACGAAGGGAATCGAGCTTCTAAGTAAAGGACGGCATTGGTAGGGGGTAAAACCCCAAGTCAGGATCCTTTTCTACTGATATTTTATTGGGTCTGTAAGAAAGTGATTACCCTGAAGGTAGCAGATGTATTGTTATCCGGGTCTGGTAAGTGGGGAAAGTGTGACAAAGCAGTTAAGGGGTGTCACCGGATGGAGGGAGAGGCCCAGCTCCACCCCCATGGAATGCAACCCGGGTTTCCCTGTCTCGGGCACATCCCCGCTGCCTGGGCCCACGCGGACCAGAGAAATCCCTGGTGCGAGGCCTGCCTGCCGGGGCGGTGAGGCCCCTCCTGCGCGGGCCGACTTCCAAGGGCGCTGACCCGGCTCTCAAGGACCAGAAGCCCCGCGGGGTGGTGCGTCCCGGTGCACCTGCAACGCGGTGGCGGGAAGGGGCGTCCCCATTCCCGGGTATGGGGCAGGGTCAGGGTCAGGGCGCCACGCGGCCACTCCTTTAGGGACCTGCCTGCCGGGCCCTGCTCTGTGACACGCGGCCCAGGGTTTCGCGGCACAGCTTTCAGTCGAATTCAAGGCAGTCGAATTTAATAGATCCAGTCAAATTTAATGCAATTAAGTAGTAGGAGTTCGGATTGGGCATTTCATTTCCCTTTTGGTCCTGTTCCTTCGGGGAGGAAACGAGAGCTGGGAGCGCACCGCAAGGAGCGAGCTGCACGGCCCCGGCAGGGCCCTGGCCGCACCCCTGGGTGCAGGTGCCCCCCCTCGGTGGAAACCCCGACGCGTACTGGGCGGCGCACACGTGGGCTCGTGCACTGGGGACTGGGGACTGGGGACGGGGCGGGGCGGGGCTGCCGCCGGAGACCCCTGCTGCCACCCTATTCCTGCCACCCCTCCGGCCTCCGGGAGCTCGGGGCGGAGTGCGCGGGTGGGGGGGAGGAGAGTGCAGGGGGGGCAGTGCGGGGGGCGGGGGAGTGGAGGGGAGGGGAGCGCGGGCGGGGGCGCGGGGTCGGGCGGGAGGAGTGCTGGGGGCCCCCTCCGCCCCCTCCGCCCCCTCCGCCCCCGGACCTGGCTCGGGGCCCGTCCGACTGCGCGGCCGCCGCCGGGGCTCCGGGCGCTGGGCCTTGGGCAGCCGCAGCTCCGCGCCGCCCCGACCGCCGGGCTCCCACGGGCGCCCCGCCCCCTGCACTTCCTCCCGGCCCCCTCCCCCTCCCCCTGCCCCTCCCCCTCCCGCGCTCAGGCCCCGCCCACCGCCCCCCCTCCGCCCCCCCTCCGCCCGGGGGCCGGAGCGCTCTCCTCCTCCGCTTCCTCCCGACGGGCCCGCCCCCTCCCCGCCCCTCCCCTCCCCTCCCCTCCCCTCCCCTCCCCTCCCCTCCCCGCTCAGGCCCCGCCCCCCTCCCTGCGCCCCGGGGCCGGAGCGCCCCGTCCTTCGCGTCCTCCGCGCCGGCCCTCCCTCCCCTCCCCCCCCTCCCCCCGGCCCCTGCCCTCCGCCTCCCAGCCCCTCCCCCTGCCCCCTGCCCGCCGGCCCTCCCGTCCCCAGCCCTCCCCGCCCGCCGCGCTCAGGCCCCGCCCCGCCTCCCGGCGCCTCCTGGCCCGAGCGCCCGCCCCCCGCGCCGGCCCTCCCCTCCCCTCCCCTCCCCTCCCCCCAGCCCTCCCCCCCGGCCTTGCTCGGGCCCCGCCCTCCCCCCGCCCCCTCCCTGCGCCCCGTCCTTCGCGTCGCCCGGGCCGGCCCTCCCCTGCCCTCCCGCCCCGGCCCGCCCCGGCCCTCCCCGCCCGCGCCCCGAGGCCCGCCCGGCGCCCCCCGCCCCGCGCAGTCGGGAGCCGGAGCCCAGACGCCGAGCGGCCGAGCGGGAGGCCGGCGGGCCCGACGCCGCAGTCCCCGCCCGCCCCGCCGCCCGCCCCGCCGCCCGCCCCGCGCCCCGGGAGGGCGTCCGGCCTCGGGCCCCGCGCGCTCCCCTGGGGCCATGTCCCGGCCGCCGCGCCCCCGCCCGCCGCTGCCGCTGCCGCTGCCGCTGCCGCTGCTGCTGCTGCTGCCGCTCGGCCTCCTGCCGCGCCCGGGCCGCGCCTTCAACCTGGACGCGGACGGCGCCGCCGAGTTCGCCGGGCCCCGCGGCAGCTACTTCGGCTTCGCCGTCGACTTCTTCGTGCCCAGCGCGTCCTCGTGAGTGGCCGCCGGGGCCCGCGGTCCGTCCGTCCGTCCGTCCGTCCGCCCCCCCTCCGGCCGCGCCCCTCCGCGCCCCTCCGCGCCCACGGCTGCAGCCACCCGGGCCCGGGCCCGCGGGACCCCGCGCCGCCTCCGCTGCGGCCCGACCTGGGGCGCGGGTGCGGATCCGGTTGCGGGTCCGGGTGCGGGTCCGGGTCCGGGTGCGGGTCCGGGTGCGGGTGCGGGTCCAGGTGCGGCCCGGCCCGCCTCCCTCCGCCCCGCCGCTCGGGGCGCCCCGCGCCTGCACCCCTGTGCCCGCGAACGGGCCCCGCCTCCAGCCCCTTCCCGTCCGGTCCGAGCCCCCCACCTCCACTCCCGCTCCGTTCCTCCACCTCCTCCCCCTACCTCCAGCCCCTGCCCCTCCCCTCCCGTCCCAGCCCCCCACCTCCTCCCCCCCACCCCCACTCCCCTCCCGTCCCCCCGCCCCTCCCCCCACCTCCATCCCCCTACGCCCTCCCATTCCCCCAGCACCCCCCACCTCCAGCCCCCAGCACCCCCCACCTCCGAGCCCCCACCCCCGCTCCCCTCCCGTCCAACCCCCCACCTGGCGTAGTACCTTCTCTGCCCCGGGACCTGGGACCTTTGCACACCTGGGGGGGGGGGGCTGAGCCGACGAAGGGAATGTGCCAGGTGTTCTTTATAGTGATTCGTGGTTGGGGTCGTCGCGGGGGGTCGCCCCAGGTCGCCCCAGGTCGCCGGGACCCTGCGGGGCTGAGACTTCAGCTCCGTCCTGGAGCCGCGCTGGCCCCCACCTGGCCCCCACCTGGCCCCCACCTGGTCCCCACTGGCGGGCGCTGACGTCACGCCCCCCCCCCCCCCCCGGAGCCCGGGGAACACCGGTCCCTGCCCGTGGCCGCCCCGCGAGGTCTGCACCTCCACCCGCAAAGCTGCTCCGGCCTCGCTGGTGCCGAGTCCCGCCTCCTTCCCCGCGCCCGGTGGAGGCGGCGCTTTTCCGGGGAGGAGGGCGGATGCCTGGATGCTCAGCGCGCGCCGGGCACCGGCCCCCGACCCGTTCCTGCCCGATTTGAGGAGGATCTAAGCACTTTGTCGGGCCTGTTGTTGTGCATCGTCCTTCGGTTTCGGTGCCGACCCCCGCACCAGGGAGGAGGCTGGAAGCGGTTACTGGAAACCAGACCTTGTTTTCTGTAGCGAGCTCAGTTTTTTTGTTTGTTGTCCCCATTCTCAGGGCTTTCCGTTGAGCGCACATGTTCCAGAACGGGGGGAAAAAACAATCAACTTGGGCAGCATTTTTGAGCCTTCTCGTTCGATTTGATCATTTTTGTCAGCCTTACCTGGTACCTGAAAGCCTGTGTGTTTCCAGCTGTTTTTAGGTGTGTGCCCGCGTGGTACAGGCCCCCTTACGTGTACTTTGTGCAGGAATTCTACAGGTTTGAAAATACGCTTTGTGTTTCATCAAGAGTCGGTACTTAAATTAGCAAGAGTTAGCACTTACATGCTCTAGTGGATGGAATGTTTTGCAAATGGTGGGAGTGATCCTGGGCAGCCCTCTGGGCTCAGCAGGGTAAAGATAAGGACACGA
Organism: Canis lupus familiaris; assembly: GCF_011100685.1. Lineage (NCBI taxonomy): Eukaryota > Metazoa > Chordata > Mammalia > Carnivora > Canidae > Canis > Canis lupus. The sequence goes on from NC_049257.1 coordinate 29,192,868, forward strand.
TAAAGGTCAAGTGTGGTCGCTAAGGAAAACGCAGTAGTGTTGCACTGTTGGTGAGATGTGTGCTGGTTTTTTTTGTTTTTTTTACTTATTTATTCATGAGTGACACAGAGAGAGAGAGAGAGGCAGAGACACAGGCAGAGGGAGAAGTAGGCTCCATGCAGGGAGCCCGACGTGGGACTCGATCCTGGGTCTCCAGGATCAGGCCCTGGGCCAAAGGCAGGCGCCAAACCGTTGAGCCACCCAGGCTGCCCTGTGCTGTTTTTGATTACAAGGCTGGATGCCTGATCTTTGACTAGTCGCTCTGGTCCTTGAATATATTAGGAACCGACAGGTTTCATGACCTCCGGGTGGCCTTCAGGGGTAAGGTGATCTTGAACTTGGTTTGATCCCATAGAATATTTTGAAACGTTTACCCATGACTTTGTAACTGATGGACAGCTGAGCTCTAGATGTAGCCTACCTTAAAAAAATACACATCAATCTTGAAGATTTTTTTTTACATTTAAACAAAGACTTCTGCTTACTGAGCTTTTCAGATTTTAGCAAAGATTCATGTAAAATTATGCTTAATTTTGTAAAAGATACTTTTAAACTTAAGCACTGAGGATGCATCCATTTATATTAGCAGCTGCGTTTATTGTTGCTGTTATTTGGTGTGATGATAAACTTCTAAAAGAAAAAATATCCACATCATAAAAAAAGTATTTGCTAATTAAAGGTTTTTTTCTTGGGCAGCCCGAGTGGCTCAGCGGTTTAGCGCCTGCCTTCGGCCCAGGGCGTGACCCCGGGGTCCTGGGATCGAGTGCTGCGTCGGGCTCCCTGCGCAGGGCCTGCTTCTCCCTCTGCCTGTGTCCCTGCCTCGCTCTCTCTCTGTTTCATGAATAAATAAATAAAATCTTAAGAAAAAAAAAAAGATTCCTTTCTTCCGAAGGAAGAATTCCTGGATTAATGAGGAGCAACAGTAACGAAGACTTCTATGGCCTCTCATTTTCCTTGGTGCCCGTTGGGGCGCCTGTATCCCGAGCGCCCTGGCTCTGGCTTCCTGCTCCTGCCGTCATCTCCGGGTTGTGAAATCCAGCGCTCTGTCGGGCCCCGTGCTCGGTGCGGGACTCTGCTTGGGATTCGCTCTCTCCCTTTCCTTTTCCCCTCCCCCTGCTTGCTTGCATGCCAACTTTTTCTAAGATAAGATAAAATCTTTAAAAAATTTAAGTTCCCACAGGTATTATCTTAGGTTCATTTTTGTTCAAAAAAATCGATATTATTTCCATATTGTTGTGAAAAGTAAAGAATCACTGTTTCTTTTTGTGTGTGTTTCTTTAAAAATTTTTTTATTTATTTATTCCTGAGAGACCCAGAAAGAGAGGCAGAGACACAGGCAGAGGGAGAAGTAGGCTCCCTGCAGGGAGCCCGATGCGGGACTCGATCCCGGGACCCCAGGATCGCGCCTGGGCCGGAGGCAGGTGCTGAACCACTGAGCCCCCCCCAGGTGCCCCTGAATCACTGCTTATTAAAGAAAACAGAAAGTGAATTACTAAGGAAAAACATTAAGGGGATTCCTCAAGGAAATTCCTCCAGTCCTAGGTTTAAAATGAAAAGTCACAAAAATTGCGATTTAAAAATTCTGAAAACTAAGCGTCCCATAATTTTTTTTTTCTTGTATACATTGATTTCCGATGACTAGATTGCCAAACTTACATAGAATTTAAAGATCACATATAGGCCATGAAGTGAAGTCAACGTTTTTCTTATGGGGAATAATTGGAGAAATTAAAAATTGCGCCCTCGCTTTAATTGCGAGCGCCGTCTCCTTGGCGTGCCGCGCTCTCCCGAAACTCACGGTCCCTTTTACTCACACACTTGGCTCTGGAGCGCAAAGCCCTGGGGGGAGCAGGGACGGATCAGCTCTGTATTAGGATTAAGGTCACTGAGGCCACAGGGATTTTCAGGCCTTGTTTGTTAGGGTGGATTGGTGTGGGGTGGGAGGCAGGGCGGGATCCAAGTCAGGGCATGGAATTCAAGTTCCATTTAATTTTCCTATTCAAGTTTTAAATTTTTAGGAAGAAAGTACTGGGGCGATTTTCTTGTTCGTTCTTCACACGCGAGTTCTCGCGGTCTCGTTTTACATCTGCATCTTCTCCCCCCTGACCAGCAGCGCCCGGTTGGGATTCTTGCCCCCCCCCTCCGCCCCCGTCTCCCCCGCCACGGGGTTAGGTAACCCCCGGGCGCGTCCCTGGAGCACCCACTCCTGGTTCCTGCTCGGGTGGGGTCTCAGGGGCTGCAGCCCGGAGGCCAGGCGGCGGCTCTCGTCCCTCTGCTCCCCCCTCCCCGCCCCCGCTCTCCTGCTCTAATAAATAGATGAAACTTTTATTTTTTAATTTAATTTTATTTTTTTTAAATGAATTCTTTAGAAAAACAGGTGCTAGTGGAGCTTTATTTGCAGTTTATTTGTGCTCCCTTGAACGGGGACAAGGGGGTGGGCGCGGCCAGGCCGCCGGGGGACCTGGCAGGACAGTCGGGGACCCCCTCCCCCCCCCCGCTCGGCACCCGCGGGGCTCTCCATGACCCATGCCCAGCTGCCCTGGCAGCGGCTCCGCCGGAAGCTAGCGCTGCGCCTCAGGCCCGCGGCCCGCTCCTGCCCGCCCGGCCGACTGCCCGCCGCGGCTCCGGCACCGGCTGGGGCCCTGCGCCGCTAGCGCCTGCTCTCGGTCGCCCGGGGAGTAGTTGCGCCGTCCTCCCTCTCGTCTTCTGTTTCTCTGGGCCTCTGCTGTGCTCCCCCGATCCTCGTCAGCGATTAGTCACAGGACAGAAGGTCCCAGAAGTTTCCCTCGTCCCCGGGCCTTGCGTTCCCCTCTGCGCCCCACTTCGCCGTGGGCCCCCTTCCTTCCGCGGGGCCTCATCGGGCCTCCGAGCTGCGGGCCCTGCGGCTGCATCTCTCTGAAGCATCTCGTGGGTCTCGTCTTCTCTGATGCCTCCTGACACTGCCCGCGGCCTCCCGGGCCCACCGAGGCCCGCCGTGTCCGCCGATGCCCACTGAGGCCCACTGATGCCCACCGAGGCCCACTGAGGCCTGCCGATGCCCACCGAGGCCCGCCGGGCCTGCTGATGCCCACTGAGGCCCACTGATGCCCACCGATGCCCACCGAGGCCCGCCGGGCCTGCCGATGCCCACCGAGGCCTGCCGTGTCCACCGATGCCCACTGAGGCCCGCTGATGCCCACTGAGGCCCACTGAGGCCCACCCAGGCCTGCCGATGCCCACCGAGGCCCGCTGGGCCTGCCGATGCCCACTGAGGCCCGCTGATGCCCACCGAGGCCCACTGAGCCCACCCAGGCCTGCCGATGCCCGCCGATGCCCGCCGAGGCCCACTGAGCCCACCCAGGCCTGCTGATGCCCACTGAGGCCCACTGATGCCCGCCGATGCCCACCGAGGCCCACCGGGCCTGCCGATGCCCACCAAGGCCTGCCGTGTCCGCCGATGCCCACTGAGGCCCGCTGATGCCCACCGAGGCCCACTGAGGCTCACTGAGGCCCGCAAGCTCCCGGCCATTGCGCGCTGTTTCCGCCCCGGCCACCTCCAGGGCAGTGACTCCAGCTCATTCCCGCGCCCCGGGGCCCTGGCCCTGTGGCCCTTGGCTCTTACCGTGAGTGACCGGCAGGTGCACGCTACGGCCTTCTCGTCCACGTGGCTTACGCCTGATGACGCCCGAGCTTTATAAGACGTTCGAAAAGAGAGAACGTGCAGAGGTCACGGTTACCGTGCCTGTTCTATATCATAGAACTGTTGACTTTGTGGCATTCATTTTTTTTTTTTTTTTTTAATGAAAAGCGAACCTGAGACTGGAATTAGAGCCAAGGAAACCCGCTGGTGCTGCGTAAACACACTGTGTTCTACAGATGTATGTGATAGTTTTTCAAAGGTTGACGTTGCTGGAGGCTCATTCATTGCTCAGCCCATGGTCCGCCAACTGCACAAAACCTGCTTTATGTTGGAGGAGTCGGTGCCCAAAGCAGCCAAATAACTTGGTTCATTTGGACGGTTTTAAAAAACGCCCTGGCCGTTGTTTGGTTGCGTCCCCTTGGCCGTGAGGTCACGCTCCGAAGCACCTGCCCTTCCAGAAAGCACACCTTGCTGGGACGGGCCCGCGGGCGCCCTCCGGGTCGTCTCGGTCCGTCCTCTTCCTTCCCCCATCCCCGTCTCCCCTTTCTGTCCTCTCTCCCCTCCTGCTTTTCCACCCTCCGCCCCCTCCCTCTACCTCTTTCTGCTACACCCCTCCGCCCCCAGCCCTTTAGCTTGTAGAGTTTATTGGCGTGATGTCCCTCAACAGTGCGCTCGTGTGCGTAGACCATCAGGTCGAGGGCAGGTAATGGAAATGTCTCATTTGAGGAGGATGGTGAGGATGGGGATCCTGATGCCGTTCTCGGGTCCACGGTTTGGAGGGAGAGGGACTGAGTCCAGAGAAGGCTGCAGGCTTGCGGGCCCGAGTTGCCCAGCGTCACGTGTTCACCGCTCGGCAGTGAAATAAATCTCTGCAAGTCTCCACTCCCCCCCCGTACCTTCTGCAGCTCCTCACTGGTGTCAGCAAATGTTGCAAGTTCCCTGTTTGGTGCTCTTCTTCCTTTTTTTTTTTTTTTGGTCTGTTGAGATCTTGCATTTTAGTTAATTAGTGGTCTTTTGAGGAAGCGGGAAAAAGAAGGCCCTCCCCCTTTTTAAAAGATTTTATTTATTTATTCATGAAAACACAGAGAGGCAGAGACACAGGCAGAAGGAGAAGCAGGCTCCATGCAGGGAGCCCGACGTGGGACTTGATCCCGGGACCCCAGGATTACACACTGGGCTGAAGGCGGCGCTAAACCGCTGAGCCACCCGGGCTGCCCTTTACCTGTCAATTTTTATTTATTTTTTAATTTTATTTATTTTTATTTTTTGTCTCTTTTTTTTGTCCTTTTTTTAAATTTTTTTAAATTATTTATGATAGTCACAGAGAGAGAGAGAGAGAGAGAGGCAGAGACATAGGCAGAGGGAGAAGCAGGCTCCATGCACCGGGAGCCCGACGTGGGATTCGATCCCGGGTCTCCAGGATCGCGCCCTGGGCCAAAGGCAGGCGCCAAACCGCTGCGCCACCCAGGGATCCCATCTTTTTTTTTTTTTTTTTTTTTACCTGTCAACTTAAGTGACTTTCCTTGAACGCTGCTTATGTCGGCGAAGATGAATCGAGTCGCCCTGCTTTGAAGGAAGCCGTTGGCCGCCGCGCAGGAGGGCGGGCTCCAAAAGCCCCTGCAAGCTGTCCCGTGGGGTTGCTGCGAGCCACGGCCCCAGAGGCGACCCGTCCTCACCGGGACCCCAGCTGTGATCCGCAGCGCGGGGATCCCGTGTGGACCTGGGCTCCTGTTGCGCGTCTTAGGACTGTTGCAGGAACGGATCCGGGGCCTTTTCAGGTGTAGACCTTGGAGGGTGCGCCTCGGAGTCCGAGATCCTCTCTTCTCTGTCGTGCACGCAAAAATCACTTCATCCGGATGGAGGGGGAAGCAGTGTGATTTCGGGGGCCAAAGTTTTGACTTGAAGTGGAAAATTGTGTATATACACGTATGTGCCTACACGCATGTGCGTATGTACCTGAGTAACGCGGTGGCCGCTGTCCCGGAGGAGCTGCCAGGAGCTTCGTGCCCCTGTCCGTGGGTTGGGGCCCTCCTGCTCAGAGCCGGGGGGTTCGTCCCCCTGAAGGAAAACGAGTCGGCCTCGAGCTCGAGCAGAGGGCGCCGGCCCGGGTGTCGCGCTGATGCCGAATAGGGCCGCGGGCCGCTCGCGCAGCAGGCGGTGCTCTGCCTGGGAGCCTTGCCCGCGAGCCGGGGTCTGCCTGGGACACTTGCCCGCGAGCCGGGGTCTGCCTGGGACACTTGCCCGCGAGCCCGGGTCCTGTGATCAACCCCGGGAAGCGGGACCCGGTCAGGCGGCCGTCCGGGCGGCCGGCTCTGGAGCGACTCGGCAGGTGCCACGCAGGACGCATGCAGCGCAGACGGGGTGCAGGAGCTCAGGGGGGCCTTCCACGCTCCAGAGCGGGGCCGCTCACGACTGTGCAGACCCGTGAAAGGCACCGAAGACTGTCCTTTGCGAGGACGTAAGCGACCAGGTGTTTAACAGGGAAACGAAATAACGGGCTGGCGTTTGCTGCAGGCCTCGTGCCTCCGACTGCGCCGGCGCCCTCAGACCTCGGTGTTTCCCTCGCTCCCACCTGTGTTTCACGCGCCCTGTCCGACCCGAGTGCCCTGGCTCCTCGGGGCTCGCTCCTGGGCCCTCCTCTCTCCGAGGCCCCTCGGCGCCCCTCTGGACCCACCTGGCCTCAGCACCGACCTCCAGGACACCCGGGGAGCCGCGCAGGTGTCCCGGGCCAGCGTGCAGCCCCTGCTCGTCCCGTGAGCACCGCCGCCGCCTGCCTCCCCGCTCCCGGGCCCCCTCAGGTGCAGTGGCCGCTTCTCCCGCCCCGTGCGCCCCCGAATGAAAGGCCGCTGGCGTTTCTCGGTCTTCGCCCCCGCCTGTGGCGACCCGTGGTGACCTGCGGTGACCCGCCGCCCTCCCAGCCGCCCACCGTCTCTCGCTCTCCTTGTTCCACTTTGCTCCCCTCCCTCCTTGATCTGATCCCCCAAAGGCACCACATCTACTTTTCTTTATTGGATTGTGTCATTCTTCTGCTTAAAAAAAAAAAAAAAACCTCCAAGGCTTCCCACGGACCTTATTACCGTGGCCCAGGGCCCCCCGTGGAGCGCCGCGAGCTCCCACGTTCGTCCCGTCGCGCTCAGCGGGCTTCCTGGCCTCCGCTGAGCCTCCTTCCTGGAGGCTCCTGGGGGCCGAGCTCCTGCACCTGCTCCCCCGCCCCCGGCACGCCAACCCCCGAGGTCCCCCTCCAGCCCCGTGTGTCCCTCCGTTTCCTGAGATGGAGACGCCCGTGCTACTTCATGTAGCCGAGACCGCTGTGCATTCTTTACAGGGCAAACCTCCTGCGATTTCCCCTGACCCGGGGAGGCCTTTCCCCTCCGTTCCTCACAGCTCGCTTCCTTGTGCAAAGAGGACTTCCTGTCCCTATTTCCCAACACCCTCTGCCAGCGGTCGTGGTTTCCTCCGCGGCCCGGGAAGCGAGCCTGATTTTCCGGGTCAGCAGGCGACCCCTCCGAGGCAGGAACCAGGCTGCGCTGCTCGCCTTGGGTCTCCGGTGCCCAGCGCTGCGCTCTGCGCCTCTGTGCGGGACACACTCGAGCCGCTTCTTTCTTCTGAATGAACAGGAAAAACAAAGCCTGAGGGAAAAAGTCTCTTTTGCTTAAAAACTTGATTATTTTGTCTTCTGCTCGTTTTATTCTGATGAGAGGTCGAAGACCGATGCTGGGGGTTGGGCTGGGGGTTGATGACATTAGCCCTCTGAAGAGAGAAATCTGTTAGTCGCTTAAAATGGGACGTAATGGTTCTGAAACAAGACAAGTTGCCCCAAAGGAGAAACGTTCAGGTTTAGCATCCCCGTACTTTAGAACCAGGTACGTGTGCATTTTTTGGGTTGGCATGCGAGATCTAGGAAGTCCACAGCAGGCGACAGACACAGACCAGCGAACAAAAACCTCCGCAAAACGCAAAATACAAAACCGAGCGTCACAGCGCCAGGCCCCGGACCCTGGGCAGCGTAGTTTTTACAGCCTTTTTGAGATGTGATTGACACGCGGCGAACGGTTCATATTCGGAGTGTGCCCTCTGGCCCGCGCCTCAAACATCGCCGCGGATAAAGCGAGAGAGTGATGACCCGCCGCAGGTCATACGTCGTCGTTTATGCTTTTGCATCATTTAGTTTTCTTATTTTTTATGTTTTTGCTTTTGCATCATTTTAAAGTCTCCTCTTCCGTCTTGTCTTTTAGCAGGATGTTTCTCCTGGTGGGAGCGCCCAAAGCGAACACCACCCAGCCTGGGATTGTGGAAGGAGGACAAGTCCTCAAGTGTGACTGGTCTGCTCACCGCGGGTGCCAGCCAATTGAATTTGACGCAACAGGTAAAGGTCGGAGCGCCGGTCCCGTTCCTCAATTTATATTAGTTGATATTTTCCCCCTTCTTCCCTTCCGTCCTGTTGGTTGCGGGGGTGTGGGGAGCAAGAATGCTTGTCTCCTCCGAAGATCCTTCTGGCTGGTAAGAATCAAACTGATCTGAGACCGATTAACAAGAGAGCATCAGGTTTTTTTTTTTTTTAAAGATTTATTTATTTTTATTTATTTATGATAGACATAGAGAGAGAGAGAGAGAGAGAGAGAGAGGCAGAGACACAGGCAGAGGGAGAAGCAGGCTCCATGCTGGGAGCCCGACGTGGGATTCGATCCCGGGTCTCCAGGATCGCACCCTGGGCCAAAGGCAGGCGCCAAACCGCCGAGCCCCCCAGGGATCCCCCGAGCATCAGGTTTAATAGGTGTAGACACCGGGAAACCACGGAGACATGGAGATTCCAAAGATGCTCCGTGTGAGCCAAGGAGAAAGGGGCTGAGGGTCTGGGGTTTCAGGGAAAAGGAACGCACTTCATGGGGTCATATGACAAGCAGATGTTTGAGGTGCCGGGTGGCTCAGTCAGCTGAGGTCGTGACCCAGGGTCCTGGGGTCCGGCCCAGAGCTGGGGACTCTGCTTCTCCCTCTCTCTCTGCCCCTCCCCGCTCCTCATGCTCGTGCTCTCTGTCTCTCTCTCAAACAAATCACACCCTAAAAAAAAAAAAAAAAAAAAAAAAAAAAAAGAGCAGATGTTAGATAATTAGATGTTTGCCCTACCCTAGAGATGGGTCACTCAGCTAAAACTTATTTCTGTTAATAACTGTTATTCTGGGAAAGACCCTCAATTTAGCTGCCTCGGTGTGGTTAAGGGAAGAATAAACGTTTTTCTTCGGCCTGCAGGATCTCAAAATAATCCATATGCCAAAGTGGTAATTTGGTGGGTGGGGGGGGGGGCTGTCCTGAATCCCTTCATTCCCCCCATTTGATATTTTTTTGATACCATGTAATTTTTTAAAAAGATTTTATTTATTCATGAGAAACAGAGAGAGAGAGAGAGAGAGAGAGAGACACAGGCAGAGGGAGAAGCAGGCTCCATGCAGGGAGCCCGATGCGGGACTCGATCCCCTGACCCGAGGTCACGCCCTGGGCCGACCCCATGGCGGATGCTCCACCGCTGAGCCCCCCCAGGTGCCCCGTGATCATGTAATTTTTGAAACAACTTTTAACTTAAACAGAACTACTTAATAAACACAATGTATATGAGCAGCTCAGATCCCCGGGGAAAGTTCCATGAGAACAAAAGGCTCCTGTTCCTTTCTCCCCGCAGCTTTGTGCTGCATAAAAGCCTCAGCAATCCATTGTGCTCTCCGTTTGGGACGGCATCCATTTCCGCCTCCTCGTGCCAGTCCGTAGAAATCCGGGGAAAATCCGGGGAAAATCTGCCTGCGGTGTTTTTGTGGTAGATCACGTCCCCGGTGGTGAATTAATCTAAGCCTTGGGCCGCGCTGCCAGTGCCCGTCGAGGGGTCTGTCCTGCCCCGGGGGCGGGGGAGGGCTGAAGGGAGGAAGCTTCTAGGCCTAGGTTTATCGAGTGAGCCCTGCGTTGTGGCTTGGGTGACCGTCGGGCCTTACCTGCGGGGAATGTTGTGTGGGTCCGAGTTGTGGGGTGCAGAGGGCTCCCGTGAGCCGGATCAGAAGACCTAAGGGGCTTGACTTTGAGTCCACGAGGGGACGCGCGTGTGGCCCCGTCCGCGGCTGCATGCGTGTCTGCCCACGTTTGTGAGAACTTAGGAGAATTCCCGAAAGAAAGAACGCAGCATTGTTCTGGCGAAAGAGTCTTTCCAAATTTTTGTGACGGATTTGGGTTCACGGGGCTTTGACGGACTATTTAGGGCAAGCCTGGAGGTCACCGGTCCCCCCCGGATCGTCGTGTCCCGCCAGCTCCCAGCGGCGTCGGTTCTGCGAGGGGTGGCCACGGCCCAGGAGTCGCGGCGTGGACCGTGCCCGGCGTCCTGACCTGTGCCCGCCCGGCGGTCCGGCACTAACCTGACTCGTGGTAGAAAGTCGGGTCGTGCTTGGCCTTTGCCATCCGAAGCCAGCCGCGCGCAGCCCGTCGCCACCGTCCCCGTGTGGCTGGTGCTCGGGAGGTGCCCAGGGCGCGCAGGCTGGCTCCGTCCCTGCACCGAGGAGGCCCGGGGCCTCGCCACGCTGACCACCGTCAGGGCTTTTAGGTTTTTCTCACAAACTAGAAACGACAGTGACGTGGAACCGTAGGTCAGTGTTGGTGGGTCGTCCCGCTCAGGAACGTTCCCGGGCTCGGCGCCCAGGTCTGCATGCAGCATGAGGTGGTCCGCTGCTGTCCTTGAGCTCGACCTTCAGGTGCTATTTTGTTTGTTGAGGAGATACCACGTGTGCTCGGTCGGAAAGTCTCCAGCGGTCCACAGAGGGTCTGTACGCACATCAGGAGTCTGTGACCTCAGGCTGCGCAGAGGCACTCGCTGCGAGCAGTTGTGCAGATGTTTCTAGAATTTTCTTATCCCTACACACGTGTATATCCTTTTTTTTTTTTTTAAGATTTTATCTATTTATTCATGATAGACATAGAGAGGCAGAGACACAGGCAGAGGGAGAAGCAGGCTCCACGCAGGGAGCCCGACGGGGGACTCGACCCCGGGTCTCCAGGATCACACCCCTGGGCTGAAGGCAGGCGCTAACCGCTGAGCCACCTGGGGATCCCCTCGTGTGTTATTTTAAATATCATGTGTCATATATGTCGCATCGTGCTATGTGGTCGTATTAATTTGCGTTCCTTTAACGGTAAGAGCCTGCACCTTTGCCTGTGTTTGCAAGCCACGGTATCCCTTTCCTTGCGTGCCACTTTTAATGCATTTGTGCACATTTTCCGTCGATTTGTGATTTTTTAAGAAATCAATCTTCCTTGATGGCCTCCCACCCCTTGGGTTCTTGGGCCCACATCTGGATTTATGCCTGAGCTCGTATCTGTCAGCAAATGGACACCTGACTGCTGCTTGTCGCCCTGGTCCACGCCACCGTTGCTCCCCCTGGACTGTTGCCTGGACTCCTGGGCTCGCAGGGCGCTGCCAGGGAACAGGTGACATAGCTTACATCGGGGCAGCGCCAGGGGCTTTTAGGAAAGGGACCCTTCACGAAGAGATGTGTGCGAGGCCTCGTGGGGCCTGAGGGGGTTGGAGAGGGAGCGCTTAGTGGGGCCGGGTGGAGGGCTCGGTGGGGAGAGCCGCAGGCCAGGAGCCGTCGCCCCGCCGGGGACAGCTGGCCCGGGAGGGCACCACAGCCCCAGGGCGCCCCGCGCGGAGGGCAGGGCCGCGGGAGGCTGGGGCGCTGGAAGGCCACGCATGGACCCCGGTGGCCGCTGGGACCCTGCTCCCGGCCCGCTGGTAGCTTCTGTCTCCCGCGCTGTGGCCTCACGTTGGGGCGCCCGCGGGGCACATGCTTTGCCGCCGCCTGGCCAGTCTCTTATCTCCTCCTGCCCGTCTGGCTGGTAGTCGCCGTTGCCGTTTGCCCTGTGCCCTGTCCCCTCGTTGCTTTACTGCTCCCCCAGAGTAGGCGCGTCGCCGCGTGGGGTCCCCTGTGCGGTCAACGCCTGCCCGTGAGGGTGCGTGCTCCGTGCGGTGCGGTGAGCGGGCCCCCGCCGAGCCCAGGCCTGGAGCAGGCCCGCAGCCGGCCACCGAGGGGACCGGGGCCTGGAGCAGCCTGTTCCAGTTAGGGACCAAGGTCTTCGGGGACGTGTCCACAGGGACGGTCCGATTCCTTTATCTCGCTGTGATATTTCTGTGATCGTTCATGAAAGTTCCAAGACTTGTAGTGCCAAGAGCACAGGAACGAAGACGTCAGTGTAGAGTCCCGTCCACGCAGGAGGGAGGCCGGGGTCGTCTGCAGAGCCCGTCAAGGTGCCGCGTGTCCAGGAGGAGCACGTGAGGCTGCGTGTTGACCGAGGAAGCGATGCCTGTGATGGAGGCCCCTCCCTCCCGGCCTACACGGCTTCCCCGAGGCCGCCCCGCCGTCCCGGCCTCGCCGAGGCCTCCCTGCCCCATAGGCGTCTGTATCTTTCCTGGCCTCTCAAGGGACACGGTGGCCTTTCTGGCCGCCCTGTGCCGTCTGGGGCACCTGCCCATGGAGACCGTAGCCCTGGGGGTGAGGGCGTCCTCAGGAGGCCCCGGCTGGGCTTGGCGTTTGCGCAGGTTCCTGCCTTGTCCCTGGGGCCGCGTCCCCTCAAACCTGAGTGTGTGTCACACGGGGGGAGTTCAGACATGGGAGGTGCTGGGTGCTGGGTGCCTGCCGCTGGGTGCTCGGTCCTGGGTGCTCTTTGCTGGGGGTGCTGGGTACTTAGTGCTGGGTGCCTGCTGCTGGGTGCTCGGTGTTGGGTGCTTGGTGCTGAGTACTGAGTGCTGGGTTCCCGCTGCTGGGTGCTTGGTGCTGGGTACAGGGCAGTGGCTCCGGACATAAGAGCTGCTTTGCGTCAGCACCTGCTCCCTCCACTTCCCCTGACCCTCCTGTCTCTCTGGCTCTGCTTTACATTTGTCCCCCGCCCTTTTTTTTTCACTTTCAAACAAATTTGACTTGTTTCTACCTGAGAAACGAACCAGAGAAGCCTCCCCTTGGACACGATCTCCTCTTGGTCATTATCCTTCCCTTTGCCTTCGCATCCAGGGCCTCGTGCCCGGGTCCAGCCACCTCGTCTGGCGGTGGCTGCTGCTCGGTGGATCCTGTGGGCCCCTCGCATCACTGGACCTTCCACGCTTCGCCCCAGTGACCGTTCCTCCCTGGTTTTAAAGTCTCTGCCTTGGGGACGCCTGGGGGGCTCAGCGGTTTAGCGCCTGCCCTCGGCCCAGGGTGTTACCCCGGGGTCCCAGGATCGAGTCCCGCATCGGGCTCCCTGCATGGAGCCTGCTTCTCTCTCTGCCTTTTTGCATCTTTCATGAATAAATAAAATCTTTAGAATAAACAGTGTCAGCCCCCTGAGCCGTCACATTTGCTCCTCTCCCTGACCTTCCTGATGCTCCCGTGGCTCTTTTCTCGTCCTTTATATTTGCTGTGATGGTCCTGAGAGGAGGACAGGCCCTCGGGCGCTGCTGGGGGAGTCCCCTGCGCCCTCGCCCTCCTGGGGTGCGTTCCCGGGAGGGCCTCAAGCACCGCAGTCAGGCGGCCAGTGGGCTACTTTGTTGTTTGTGGCTGCACAAGAGACTTCGTGCGTGAAAGGGCTCTCGCCTTGTGCTTTTAATAACATTATCCCTAAAGTCTTTTTATTTGACTTAGTGCTGGTTCATGCGAGGCCGTAGACATTACGGTTCTTCAGTGTCCCGTTTCTAGAACTGGGAAACCTTCAAAGGTAGGTCCGCTCCTGTGCCTTCTGTGCCGGTAACACGCGAGAGGAAGGCTGGGGTGGGTGGCACCGCCCGCTCCGTACCGGGGGCCATGCGCGAGGTGACGGCCTCCACGAGCCCGGGCCCCCGAGCCAGGACAGAGCGTGGACGCTGACCTGCGGGAGACGGACAGACCAGCTCTTGGTTTGTCCTGAGGAATCCATTTAGGACGTTGTTCCATCCCTCCCTCCCTCCTTCCTCATCCCTCCTTCCTCCCTCCCCCCTCACTCCTTCCATCCTCCCTCCCTCCTTCCCTCCCTTCTTCCCTCCCTCCATCCCTCCTCCCTCCATCCCCCCTCCATCCCTCCCTCCATCCCTCCCTCCTCCCTCCTCCCTCCATCCCCTCCCTCCTCCCTCCCCCTCCCTCCCTCCATCCGCCTTCCCTCCCTCCCTCCCTCCGTCCCTCCATCCCCCCTCCCTCTCCCCTCCCTCCCCCTCCCTCCCTCCTCCATCCCTCCCCCCTCCCTCCCTCCCTCCCTCCTCCATCCCTCCATCCTCCATCCCTCCTCCCTCCCTCCATCCTCCATCCCTCCTTCCTCCCTCCTCCCTCCCTTCTGGTGTCATGATAGGCTTGTTTTCCAGCTAACCCAGCTCTCCAAGCCGGGGGCTGAATGTGTTCCTGCTTCCCGTTGCCTGCTAGTGCATGGACAGGCACCTGCCATAGGCGTGTATTTTCCACGTAGGTGTTGGGTTCTTTGTGAAAAGTGATAAAAACGGACTTCGGCTAACGTTAGCTGAACAGGAATTTACTAGGAGGGTATTGGCGACTCCCTGGTGTTGTGAGAACTGGGCCAGAGAAGGCCGCAGAGGAACCCTGGCCCGTGTCCCACCGCGGCTGGCGTTGCCGACCATCCGCGGGGCACCGGGCGCAGGGTTGCGTGCCTGCTGGCCTCGGCGTCCCCCGCAGGGATCCGGGGCCGTGTGGCGGTTTCCGATGGGCTGAGTCTGAGTGTCGTGCCTGTGCCCGTGCCCGTTGGGAGAAGCCCGGCTTACGTCGCCCAACGGAAGAACGAGAGATCGCCAGCTTGTGTCCGGAAATAAAACTTGGAGTGCCCTTCAGAAGAAGGAAGCGTAGGGGAGCAAGAGGGTGCATCTTTCTCTTTTTGGGCCAGAGAATGAGGTAACAGGGAGAAAGCAGTCTACAGGTACGCGGTGCGCCCATTACTGATCCGTACGTGATCGGGGCTGATTGCGCCGCTGGTGTTGGCCAGTGACGGCCGGCGTCAGGCTGTGTAGACCCTGGAGGCCGAGTTCCCGGCGCTGGCTCCGGGCGTGGACGCTGCCAGTAGCTAAGCAAGAAGTCGGCGCTGACTTCAAGGCGGCCTAACGTGGAGTTTGAGAAGCTAAGGAAGCTCTTGAGGAAGCCGAGCATGCTTAGCACTGCTCCTTCCTCCCCGAGGCACGACTTGGGGTCCTGGGGGAGGAGGGAAGATTTCGAGAATGTCTGGGAAACGCCTGAGTCTGCGTCACTGTACCTCCACGTAGGGGACACAGATGCGCCGGTGCGGCCCCCAGAAGGCTGAATGCGTGGCTTTGGGAGTCAGGCGGTGCCCGTGGGGAAGGCCGTGCAAGCAGGTGGCAGCTGCCCGAGCCCCCGGAAGGCCGCGCGGAGGGGGCCCAGGTGGACACGCAGCACGCGCCCAGGTCGGCCAGTGACAGGTCACTCCGTGTGACCCGTGGGCACGGACTGTGTGAGCACCACGCGTCCACACAGTGTGAGCGAGGAGGGCACCGCGGGCCTGGCGTGATGTGGCGGGGCGCCTGGGGGCCAGGCCGAGACCCGGGCCCGGGATCGAGTCCCGCATCGGGCTCCCCGCGGGCAGCCTGCGTCTCCCTCGGCCTGTGGCTCTGCCTCTCTGTGTGTCTCTCGTGAATAAATAACATCTTTAAAGAAAGAAAGAAACGAAGGTGGAAATAAGCAGAAGAAACATCTTAAGTGAATTTGAGAAAGGTACCGTACACTAGCAGCCTACCCAAACCCGGGTCACTGACCCCAACCCCCAGGGAGCACTGCGTTGAGATAAACGAGTCTAGGGCTCCGTGGATGCACCTCGGTCCTTTCCGTACCACGTAGATTCGACATGAACGTCACAGAGAAAATGACGCTTTCAGCTCCGAATTAATCAATTTTACTGGTCGTTACTTTGAGCGGGAGCGTGTACATGCGATGAAATACTGGAGATCATCACGGATTCAGCTTCAAAATACTGTACGATAAGGGAAAATAGAGGGTTCTGTGATTAAAAGTTTAATGGGGTAGGAAGTTCGGTGTGAGATGGAAGCTTAATTGCTGTGATTTCTGAAGGGTGTTTCCCGCTAAGCCTGCAGGAGCAGAAGGACACCTCAGTCTAAAATTTCTGGTCTTCTGCAGTCGTGAAACTCCGCTCTCAAGCACGTGTTATTTTTCTTTCAGGCGACTGACTCCTGTTTTCCATCTTTTTTTTTTTTTTTGTCGTTACTAACTTCTAAACACGACCTTTATTGGATTTCTACTTGTGTCCCTTTGTGCGACTTCTCCATTCTTCCTTTCCCTGCAGATTTCCGTGATGTTAGATGTAAGCAGAGCCAGAGCTGGGATGTCGAAGGGAAAGCCTAGTGACTTAGTTTACTTATTTGGAAAATGACTCTAATAGGTCAACGTGCTTTGAAATCGTAGCTGTCCTCTTGGATTTTAAAACCCCTTGATCTAATGACCGCACAGCATTGGTAGGTTGTAACCAAGGCCCACATAATGGCCGAAATGGATTTTTCCGTCAATTGACAGGATAATAGGAACTTAAGCAACTATGGACTCAGTGAGAATGAAAACATTATCTTGGCGTGTAATTTGTTTGCCAGATGTGATGATGATCGGCATGAAAAAAGCATAGTTAACTTATCTGAATGTGGAGGTGGGAAAGTAGGACTTAAGATTAACAGGTACTTTAACTGAAGACTAGTGTATTTTAGGACGTAAAAATATTCTAAAATGTATTGGGATGGAAAACAGTATCGAGAATATTCGAGTAGCCCAGTGCATGTCGTATGTTGCTTGGTTTTGTCTCCATTCCCGGGTTAGTTTCTTCTTGTTATAGCAGGTTACTTTGAACTTGGAGGCTTAGAAGTGGCACAGATTGATTATCTTCAGTTTGGAGGGCAGATGTCCAGAATGTGATTTGGGCTCGAATCAGGGTTTTGGCAGTGCTGCCTTCCTTCTGGAGGCTCCACGGAAGAACCCGTTTTCAGCCCTTTTCCAGCTGCTGGGGGCCACCCACTTCCTGGGCTCGCGGCTCCTCCTTCCATCCTAGAAGCCGGTGGTGGCTTCGCTGGTTTTTGTCACCCTGCATCATCCGACGCGAAGTCGTCTGCTCCCTCCTGTGACTACTGCTCAGATAACCCAGAGTAACCTTCCACCTCAAGATCCTTCATCTGGTCACAGCTGGAAGCTTCCTTCTGCCGTGGAGGGGCCCGGTCACAGGTTCTGGGGGTGAGGCCGTGGTGCTCTGTGCACAGGGACGTTTCTCCGTTACCCTTCTCTGTATCTGTTGTCGGGCGGGGGCGACACTGCGAGCGACTCTACGGCGACAGCGAGCTGTTCCCTCCCCCGCTCCCGTGTTGGTCCTGTGAGCGTGAGGGGTGCAGAGCCACGGAGACGACATGGCTCACCTGGCTGCGTAGGACCCTGGCCAGTGGCTGGTTTGCCAGCGTCCGATTTTCCCATTTGTTAGATCAACAGGGCCCATTCCCCTGAGGCAGACTTTCTGTGGGGCTCACATGGGATGACGCCCTGAGGTATTTCGTGGAGGAGGCGGCGGCGGCGCTGGAGGCCAGGGCACAACTGCAGCGTGGCGAGTGGCTCCGGAGCGAAAGAAACGGAGCTGATCGTACACGTTGTCAAGTGGCTCACATCTGCGTTCGCGCTGTAACCCTGGCGGTGACCAGTGGTGACCTTCGGGAGCATTCTGTCCTTGCAGTGTGGTCTCGCCGCCCGTAGAGCAGGTGTGGCGACACCCTGACGGCTGCCCACTCTTCTCAGGGATGAGTCTTTCCCAAAAAGATTGGACTGGGGACCTGCCCCGAGGGCGGGGAACTCGGAGCCCCTGCCTGAAGCTTGTGGGGCGACATGGGCTTTCTGGCGTGATTTGCAGGTCTGTGGGACAGCTGGTCGGTCTGTGACCGAGGCCGCGGCCCGAGAAGCGGGCCCCTCCGGGCCTGCCCCCAGCAGGCGCTCACTGCTGCCCCCCGCTGCCCACGGGCTCGGCTGGGCTGGGGGCCGCCCTCTGGGCCCCGGAGGCACCGCGGGGTGTTCGCCCGACCCTCCGCATCTTGTATTCGTGGATGTGGAAGACTCCTGGCCGCTCTGCCTCCGCGCTGCCCAGCGCCTACCTCACTGCGCTTAGGCGCTGGCCCGGCTGCCCCGAAGCCCGTGTCCGACCTGGCCCTCCCCCGGCTCTTCCACAGTTGTGCCCAGGTGTGTCTACCGCTCTGACACGACTGCCGATCGGGAAGTGAAAATGACAAAAACAGTCTCTCTTCCCCGGTTAATACAAAATAAATGTATTTTAAGGTGGTTTTTTTTTTTCTTCTCTTTTTTTTTAAGTAACTCTAGGCCTATTGTGGGGCTTAAGGTGATGACCTTGAGTTGCGTGCTCTGACTACTGAGCCAGCCTGATGCCCTCCCCCACCCCCACCCCCAGAATTTTTTTTAATTTTTGACATTTACTTTTTTATTTTGAGAGAGAAATCACACATGTGTGGGTGCAAGAGGGGGTGCGGGTAGGGGGGCAGAGGCAGAGGGAGAGAGAGAATCCTAAGGAGGCTCCACGCCCGGCACAGAGCCCCAAATGGGGCTTGATTTCATGACCCTGATTGTGACCTGAGCTGAAATCAAGTCGGTTGTTGGATGCTTTTAACCATCTAAGCTACCCAGGTGCCCCAGGAATTTTTGTTTTTTAAATGAAATTGTTTCTTTTGCTATAACCCATCATTCCTTGGTGCATTGCTTTTATTTATTTATTTATTTATTTATTTATTTATTATTTTTTAAAAAATTTTTTGGTTTATTGCTTTCTATAGCTGGAGAGCTAGGAGGCAACCTAGAAATTAGTAAATCCAATTAATCCAGTTTCTCTATGACTAGCCAATTAATCCACATGCAGGTAGTTGTTATCTTAACACTTTAAATGTTTCATCAGAACTGCATGTATATGTTCCTTTAAAACCCATCTTTTTCCTGGCCCGTTTTGACCGGATTCATACCCAGTATTTTAAGGCTTAACTTTGACTTGGCTTTTTTTTCTTTTTTTTTTTTTTTCCCCACCCCTCTTTGAATCTTCAGTAAAGAGTTCTTGTCTGAAACTGTGAGATGCGTTCAGGGTCATTTCCTTCTCATTGCTAGGAGGAAAAAAACCAGCGTTGATAAAGCGGTGGATGTTTTCACTGGGCCTGTGTTCTTTGTGCGGCTCCCGCAGAACCACCAGACTTGCTCATGGAGGAAGGAGGAGGTTTCCATTCTCTGTTCCCTGTGGCAGTCGGAACTCAGTAAATAAATTTAAAAAATCACAGTGGAACAAGCTTCATCGTATTTCTTTCTGGCTCTGCTTTTGACCCTTGTTTACTTCTGGAAAACAATCTAATCTTACATGAGAGATGTTTCTCAACACCCCGTGTGGTTTGGTGACACTTTCTCATGTTCATAGATTGTGATTTCAGAACTCACTTTTACAGTCACAAGTAATTAGTTTTTCGTGTCTCTGCAACTCCAGACGCTCTGAGCTTAGGGATTTTTATCTTGTGTCATTTCAAGTCTATGCACCTCATGCTTCTAGAGACTTTTAAAGGCATTTTGAAGTTTATAGAGCAAATCAGCCTTTAATATGGATACCTAACCGTTGTTCCATATTATCTATCAGAATTTCTTGAATTAACAGCCTGGAGCCTCTTGCTTCCTGTCCCTCTGCCCCTACCCAGCCTGGGTTCTCCCTCTGTAAAAAAAAAAAGGAGGATATATAGAAGCTTCTAACCAAAACCTTTATATGTAAAGGCTGATAACGTATCCACACTAGGTTTTTTTCCTCATCTTTTAAAATATACAAATATTCATTGATTGAACAAATGAGAAAACCTCAAGAAGCAAAAAGAAAGAAAGAAAGAGAAAGAAAGAAAAGAAAGAAAAGAAAAGAAAAAAAAGAAAAGAAAAGAAAAAAGAAAAGAAAAGAAATCTTCTGAATCCCAACCACTGGGAAAACTAGTGGCCATAGGATATATTTGTATGCGTGGGTAATATTATGTTTTCGTATGTACCTGGTGTATATACTTCTCTGTGTGCGTGTGTATGTGGAGAATCATAATTCACTCAGTCCATCTCCTATTCTGCTGGGCATTTTGCTGCCTTTTTTTTTTTTTTAAAGCTATTGTAACAAAGGTTGGAGCATGCTTATTCAATCATTGTTCATATTTTTATTTATTTAGGATTCCTAAAAATGCAATTTAGAAGCCAACAAGATGTATTTTTTGACGTACTTCTAATATACATTTGCTAACTGGGAAAAAAAATGATATAACCTGTCCCTGAACCAAACTCACCTTAGTCTTGCTTCGTCCTGCGGGTGAAGTATTTATCTTGTTTTAATTTGTACTTCTGATTTTCTCATATGTTTACTCTGCTCTTTTGGTATTATTTGTTCTTATACTTGATCTGTTACCCTACTAATGCATCTGTTTTTTTCTGTTTTTGTTTTTTAAAGATTTTATTTATTTATCTATGAGAGACACAGAGAGAGGCAGAGACACAGGCAGAGGGAGAAGCAGGCTCCATGCTGAGAGCCCGATGTGGGACTCGATCCCGGGACTCCAGGATCATGCCCTGAGTTGAAGGCAGACTCTCAACCGCTGAGCCACCCCGGCGTCCCGTCATTTTTTTTTTAAAACAGCTTTCTTGAGACATAATTTGCCATAAAATTCACCTGTGTGCAACTTTTGAGTGTGCAATTCAGTGAATTTTACCATAAGTATGGTTTTACAGATACTATCATAATGTAATTCCAGAGCATTTCCCTCACCTTAAAAAGAAAACCCTCTTGTTCATGGTCACTCTCCCATTTGTCCGCCTAACCCTCAACGACCACAAATCCACTCTCCGCGTCTCTGAGCTCCCCTTCTCTGGATATCGCGCAGAAATAGAATTGCACACCGTGTCGCCCTCTGCGCCTGGCGGTTCGCCGCGCTGTACGTGTGCCCGTGCTCCGTTCCTCTCGTCCAGCAGCATCCCTTGAGCCCTTGTTGATTCCTTCGCCGGCACACGTACTTTCGGCTGGTTTCTAGTTTGGGGTCATTGTATATAACGTTGCTGTGAGCGTTCACGGGCACGTCTTTGTCTATCGCATGCACGTCTTTGTCTAGACGTACGTTCTCGTGTCTCTTGGAGGGGTACCTAGGAGGGGAGTCGCTCTGTGTTTAGCTTCTTAAGGAGCTGCAAGACCGTCTTAAAACCTGGCCGCACCATTACATTCCTACCAGCAAGTAATGGGAGGATTCCAGTTCTTTGCACCCTAGTGGACATGCGTTTTTTTATCTTCTTTTATCCTAGTGCGTGATTCTTCATTGTGGTTTCGATTTGTGTAGACGTCGTGGCCGGTGATGTTGAGCATCTTTGCATGTACTTACTGGCCATGTGTGTATCCCCAGAATGAGATCTATTCAAATTCTCTGCCTGGTTTTTATTGGGTGTCTTCATTCTTGAGTTGCAAGGAGGGAGGGCTGTGTGTGTGTGTGTGTGTGTGTGTGTGTGTGTGTGTTCATTGTGGATACAGATCTCTTACTGAATATGAGCTTTGCAAATATTTTCTCCTATTCTGTGGGTTTTCTTTTCACTTTTTTTTTTTTTTTTTAATTTTTATTTATTTATGATAGTCACAGAGAGAGAGAGAGAGAGAGGCACAGAGACATAGGCAGAGGGAGAAGCAGGCTCCATGCACCGGGAGCCTGATGTGGGATTCGATCCCGGGTCTCCAGGATCGCGCCCTGGGCCAAAGGCAGGCGCCAAACCGCTGCGCCACCCAGGGATCCCTCTTTTCACTTTTCTTTATGATGCTTTTTGAAGCTCAAAAGTTTTAAATTTTGATTAAGTCCAGTTTATCAATCTTTTATCTTGGGCTTTGGTTTCATGAATCTTGTCTAATCTAGAGTTGAAGGTTTACTGCTATTTTCTTACAAGCATTTTTATAGTTTTGTAGCTCTTACATTTAAGTCTGTGATCTTTTTTATTCTGTATGGTTTGAGATAGGGTTCCTCATTGGTCTTTTTGCCCGTGTAACGATATCCAATTGTCCCAGCACCATTTGTTGAAAACACTATTTCTTTCCCGTTGGATTTTCTTGGCACCTTTTCCAAAACTCAATTGGCTGTGAACGTAATTGTGCCATTGATGTTGAAATGTACTCTATGTATTACTGAAACATGCTGATTTTAAGTAACCATTGACTGTAATACTCAGATTTCAAAGATGTTAACAGCATCTTAATACTTGCAGCTCCGAATCAGTGAAATGCGTCATTTCACAATAGCATTAGGTTACAAATACCAGCACTTTGACCGCGTCTTCATTGTTTTCGCTCAAGTGTAGCATTTTATAGCATTCGTGACTCTCTGAAAATATCTTCTATAATTATTTGCTTATTATTTCTCTCTCTTCAAAGCCAGGGACCTTATCTGCCTCATTTACTGCAATATGCTCCCTGCGTTTAGATATGGGAAGTACCCATGATTTATTTATTTAACCGAATGATCAAAGAAATCTCTTCCTCTGGACTGTTAATTTTCACATAAATAAATAAGCGCTATTGGGAGATTTTTCTTTGAGGCAAATTCGTTGTATGAAGTGTGACCGAGCAAAAGTTATGTTTCACGTAAAAAGCTGCTCACAGACGCTCGTGAATGGTCTGCTTTATTAAAGAATGACCCTGGAGTTGGTTTTGTTTTGTTTTTTTGTTGTTGTTTTTTTTAAAATCTTTTTTTTTTTAAAGATTTTATTTATTTATTTCTGAGAATACACAGAGAGGAGAGAGAGAAGCAGAGACACAGGCAGAGGGAGAAGCAGGCGCCATGCAAGGAGCCTGACATGGAACTCGATCCCGGGTCTCCAGGATCAGGCCCTGGGCCGAAGGCGGCACTAAACCGCTTGAGCCACCCGGGCTGCTCTGTTTTGTTTGGTTTTTATCGAGGTACAGTTGACATACGACGTTTGCCTCAGATGCACAACATAACAATTTTGGTATTTGTTTATGTCGCACAATGATCACAACAGGATTAGTTGGCATCTGTCACTATACGTGGTTCCAGAACTTTTTTTTCTTGTTATGAGAACTTTGAAGAGCCACCGTCTTAGCAGCTTGGATATACACAGTCCAGTATGATGAACTGTAGCCACCCCGATGTCGTAGGTCACACCGTTTAAGTCATCACTTACTTGAACGAGGGGTAAGCGCTCTGCGGACCTCACGTCTTTATCCACAGCATCATATAATCATGAATAGGAACCAAGTGAGTAAAAACACAGGTATCCTCCAAATAGAGGTTTCCTGCCTTGGTTTTCTCGTGCTTCGGCATTCTTCATGACTTTGGCGTTTCCAAAACAGATAACATAGCCTTGCTGCTCCAAAGGCTATGAAAAAGAAGAAACAAAAATATAGCTTTAGGGTAATAAGGTAACTTGTCTTTAAAAAAAAAAAAAAATCTCCCATAGAGCAAGTTGAATATTTGACAGTGTCTTTGGAAACGCTCCGAGGAAATGAGAAGAAACGAGAAGAGTGGCTGTTCATCGGGGGCAGAGTCTAAGGCTGTGGCACTTTGCTCCGTTCCGTAGGCTTCGGGCCTGAAGTCTTCAGTCGTGGGAGGGCGATCGCATGTCACTGGCAGCTTACAAATTAAAAGCAAAGGCAAAAAAAAAAAAAAAAAAAAAAAAAAAAAGACATTAAATTTTCGACCCTCCAGTGACTTGCTTGCTAACCAACATCAACTTTCTCTAGCAACATTTTCCTCTAGGAATTTGTCAAAGTGACAGTACAGAGTTTTATGCTCCTTTATGGGACGCGGGGCAGTGTCTTCTCGTTTTTTACAATTGTGAGACCCTTTGATTCACGTTGAAGATGAGAGCGAGTCTTCCAGAGTGTTTTACGGAACGACGGGTAGAAACCTTTGTGGTGTGATGAGCATGAGGTGTTAGGCTACATGTAGACGAATTGAACTTAAAAAGGAAAAAGAAGTCTTTGTTGTTGGGGCGCCTGGGTGGCTCAGTGGGTTAGGCATCTGGCTCTTGGTTCCAACTCAGATCATGACGTTGGGGCCCTGGGATCGAGCCCTGTGTCAGGCTCCACGCTCAGCCGGGACTCGGCTTCAGGACTCTTCTTCCCTCTGCCCCTCTGCAGCCTTTAAAATAAACAAATCTTTAAAAAAAAAAAGAAAAAAAGAAAAAATGAAATTGTTGCTCCTTCTTGACTGTTGCCCGAGGAGGCCTTTCTCTGGGCTACAATTCCTGCCGTTGCCTGGGTCTAATTCTCAAGGTTGGGGGCATGGCGTGAGCAGCCCGTTGGTAAAGGGAAACTTCCTGTTGAGGAAACTTCTTGAAAATTCGGTAATCTGAGGTTGTGACCTTGTGGAAACTGACGGCGTTCAAAGCAACGGGCAGTAGGTGTTTCCTTGAAGACTCTTGCCTCAGTCGTGGATGCCGGTGTGTGGCAATGCCTTGTAGGCCCAATAGAGTTTACTTTTGTTTGGCAACGTAATTGAAAACACATTTAATCACGTGCTACTTAAGACATGACTGTGTTTTGGGGGGGGGGCATGTCAAAGTTTTTGTAAAGCTCCAGGTTTTTCAAATGTACTTGCTTTAATCCAAAAGAACCACACAGGGATCCCTGGGTGGCACAGCGGTTTGGCGCCTGCCTTTGGCCCAGGGCACGATCCTGGAGACCCAGGATCGAATCCCACGTCGGGCTCCTGGTGCATGGAGCCCGCTTCTCCCTCTGCCTCTCTCTCTCTCTCTCTCTCTCTCTCTGTGCCTATCATAAATAAATTTAAAAAAAAAAAAAAAAAAAAAAGAACCACACAGCTTGATTTTTTTTTTTTCACATTTGACTGGTCGTCCGTCCTTCCTTCTTATTAAATACTATCGGAAGTCACTTGCCACGTGGAAGCAACTGTGGATTTTTGCACTCCACGATACTTGACGGTGAAAATAAAATTTAAAAAATTGTGAAATTTGTAATTCGTTTCCATGACATTTTCTAGCTTAGGCTGAGCCTGTTATCCGCAAAGGCAGGTGTCATAATCACTGTGGCAGCGAATGTTCTTGATGCCTGCTGAAAGCAGGAACTAGAACGTGGTAGTGACGGAGACGCAGATGCCACCTGGCAGCGCAGAGCAGTGTCCTGTTGCTACGACGTGCGGATTTAGAGAAAAGTCTATTTCTTCAGGAAAAAAAAAAAAAAAGGTCATGGAGATAGTTTTTCAGTGGAGACCTGGATAATACTACAGAAGAGAGGAAACCCCGTCTTCCACCTTCCGGGAATAGAATTAAAGAAAAATTGCTTCGCATAGAGAGCAATTCAAAGACTCCACCAGACGCAGTCTTGGCGAAGTTTAGCAGCAAAGCTCTTGGCGACCACGCTCCTCGTGACCCATCTCTCTAGTCATGGCCAACGACTCAGGCTTCTAAAAGAATTCAAGCATATCTGCTCTTGCATTTCTTGCCTCAGGATGTTCCCCTTGGCCTAGAAAGCTTCCCTTTCTTGTCCTCTGCCCCCGACTTCCCAGACCATTTCACACATCCTCTGCCATGGGTCCGCCATGGTTCCTTGTTGGGTATTTCCTTCAGGGTCAAACTCCGGGTTCGTCTTGCGTTAGGGTCGTGAATGGACAACTGCGACTTAAGGGTTTGAATCAAGAATGGAAGGAATGAGGTTTTCCCGGCCAGAAGGATGTGGTTACAAAGGGCTGCAGGTGGGAGTGGGTGTGACTTGTTTCAGGAACTGGTGGTTGAGGGTCAGGAAAGTCTTACATATAAAAGTAAGTATAAAAAAATAAAAAATAAAAGTAAGTATATCTTGGGACCTTGAAAAAAAATTTCATCCATTAGGATGATATTACACGTTACATACCATTTTCTGGAGGGTTTATCGGGTTAATCTAGCACTTAGTCCATGTCTCTGACCCCAACAATAGCGCCATGCTGTGCTGCTTATGTATATTGGAAGAGAGAGGAGAGAGGACTTGGAGGGAATGTGTAGGTCTTTTAAATCAAAATAGAAATATTCCTAAATCTGAACCTGAGGGAGATAAAATCGGTTAAATAAGCCGCTGTATGGCTACATCGTGATGTTCTACACAATGGCTATGATGCTGTAGTCAAACTTTATTTGATGTATTGTTAAGGGGGAAATGGTTTGTACATTTATATATAGTCACAATTTTAACGTTTTATAAATATTTATAAAATATATATCTATATAGAATATATCTATTCTACAAATAAAAGGATACGCACGTATTCATGAGACAAGTCTTTAGGATCGGCTCCAAAATGTTAGCAGACATCATTTCTTTGTGGGGGATTGTAGAATTTAGATTCATCTTCACGTGCGGCTTTATTATATGTTTTATGTCTTAATTTGTAATGTTTTATCATCAAAGTAAATACTATAAAGAGTTCAAATAACGAGAAATAGAAGATACCCCCGTAGGGGCCTTGTGCCACATAGAGTGTGTGACTTGTCCGTCGCTATACATTTTTTTTTTTTTAGACATTTGTAAACTTACAGAAAATTTGGAACTGTAATACAATGAACGTTATACCCTTAGATTCAGCCAGTGTGGCAGGTGCGGTACCCCGTTACCCCCAAGTACCAGAGCACGTACCTCCCAAGAACCAGGCTCTTCCCTTACATCACCACGACACTATTATCACGGTCGAGAAGCATGTCATTATGACAACACTATTGGTGACCATAGGGTCTAGAGTTGAATGTCCACAATAATCCTAACAAAGTCCTTTATAACTTTTGGAAGAATTTTAGACACAAGATTCAAAGATCGTATCTTGCGTCGGGTTCCTGCGTCTCCTTCTCTTTCAACCTCGAGTCTTCCCTACTGTGTTGTCTTTCTCGACATTGCCATTCTTGCAGAATGTGTATCAGGTCTTGTAGGGCAGGAATAATTGGCGAGAATATAGTGATTTTTTGACTCTGTGCCATTTTGTTTGCCACATGGTCAGTTTTAGAGCTTAGGAGGAAATACATGGAGGCTTAATTTGAACCTTTCTGATGCGGAACAGCCAAATATTTCCCCTAATAGAGAAGAGCTTCGGTTCTGCTTGGACATCTTCAGAGTTGCTGAAAAGGCTTCTTTTTAAATGAAAGCAGTTCGAGTGTGGCGGTTCTTGATCACATGCAGTATTAGCTCGTACGCTCGGTTCCGGGGGCTGAGATTACCTGGGTTTATCTGTGGGTGTCGGCGACGGCGAGCGGGAGCGAGTCCTCCCGGGCACCAGCCGCTTCACGGTCCTACTGTGTTCAACGTAAGGAGCAGAGGCCTTCGCTTCCTTTGTAGGAAGGAACAGGTTGGAAACCCTGTCGCTCCGCGGGAGCCTCGTTCGCTTGCAGTGAGATACAAAGATTCTATTCAGTCCCTTGTAACCATGAAGTTTTATGGTTTAAATCGTTGAAGAGTCATCATTTGAACCCGGTCGGCCCAGAAGCTACGCTGCTTTGCTGGTCGGGCCCCTCTGGAAAAAGCAGAGTGTGTTAGGCTGTGCGGGGCCGAGGCCGTAGTGGGTACGCTCTATTTACAAACAAAACCCCAAATCTCACTTAGAGAAAAAAGTAAAAGGCCATTTCTTGCTCATTGTCGTTTAGTGTGGGTCGTTCTGCTGTTTCTGTAGACTCAAAGCTTGGGCTGAGCTGCTTGATTCATGCAATTCCCCATCCGTTCGGCCTCACGGATGGGGGGAAATAATCACACGGAGGATTCACGTCTACTTTTTTTTTGTTGTTTTATTTTTTAACAAGTAGGTTATTTTAGAGTCCATATATGAGGGATAGAATGAAGTGTTTGTGTCTGACTTCTTTCACTTAATAGAATATTCTCTAGATCCATCAGTGTCCTCTCCGCTGGCAGGATTTTCTTCTTTTCGGGGCTAATACTCTTCTGTTGGATGTAAAACCGCATTTCCTGTTCACCTGTCAGCAGACCTTTCGGTTGCTCTCTTGGCCCTCCGGAGGAGCGCTGCAGGGAGACGGGACTACAGATGCCCCTCGGAGGGTAGTGACTGCCTTCCCCTTGGAATGTAGGTTTATAGGGGATGATCATCATAAATAGGTTGAGAGGAATGGACTAGACTTTAAAAATAGTCTATTTCTCTCAAAAAATAGTCTCTCTTTCCCCAAATGCTTTATGGTTATGTTTCCATAATTTTTTCCTTGACCAATTTAATAGCTTTCAATGGAAAGGATTCCTTCTTTCCTGCCCTCCTCCCTTCCTTCTTTTTGTTCTCTTCTCTTCCCTTTTTTCTTTATTTTTTCTGTTCTTTTGTTTTTTTGATCATGCCTCAGGACTGGAACGTACCTTCATTAAGCTTCGGCGGAGTTTGAGGCCGTAATGGAGGGTGAGGCGGTCGGTCGTTTCTATGTTGCTGGTTTTCTGATTCTCTTTCTTTCTATTCGCTTTCCTTTCATTGTTTTTTTTTTTTCTTTTTCTATTCTCTTCCGTTTCTTTTTTCTTTTTTTTTTTTTCTTTTTCTTTTTCTTTTTCTTTTCCTTTTTCTTTTCCTTTCTCCTTCCTTCTTTCCTTCTTTTCTTCTCTTTTCTTTTCTTTTCTTCTCTTTTCTTTTCTTTCTTTTCTTTTTTTTCTTCTTTTCTTTTCTTTCTTCTTTTCTTCCTTTCCAGTACTTTTCCTGAGCGGCTGGCATATTGGGAATGATTTTCTTAATGATGTAAACTGAAAACAAATATTTGCACGTAGTGTGCTAAATCTGATTCTTTTTCCCTCCGGCTAGATTCCAACTCCTGTTTTATGTCGTTCGCCCTGTGTTGGTGTGTTTTACTGTGGTCTCTTACTACTGGTGTTTTATGAAGGCAGTGGCCTTTTGTTTTCATAAATATCTTTATATCCTGGAACTTCTGGGAGTACAGTAGGTAATTATAAGTATTTGATAGTTAACGATCTTTACAGTTTAGCAGTTAGGAAACTTAGTACTTTTTCACATCTGCATTATTATAGTTAACAGGGCTTCACAACAACCCTGAGACACTTCTCGTCATCCTGTGTGTTTTTTTTCTTTTTTTTTTTTGTTGTTGGTTGAAAGTTCCTGACGTTTATAAAGTACACGAGGTAAATAGCTAATGTGGTATTTGATTAATTAACAGCACACTGTTTTTAGACCTTGGCTGGATTGTAATAAACTCTGTTATATGAAGAATATATATCTTGTTTCTCACCCCTCACAATATTTTTCTTAGGCAATAGAGATTATGCCAAGGATGATCCATTGGAGTTCAAGTCTCACCAGTGGTTTGGAGCATCTGTGAGATCGAAACAGGATAAGATCTTGGTAAGTCTTCTGGATATTTCCTCTCGTAGGTGAGTTGAGGTGCTTTATGTGGCACCGGGAGATGCTGTGTTGGAGAGCCGGCCGCGGGGCGCCTCCCGTACCCCGTGGGTGGGCCTGGGCCCGCGGTGCCCCCCGTCGGGCAGGGAGTCTGGGCCCAGGGACTGCGGTTGTTGCGGGGAACCGGCCCTCTGGTCTGGCCCGTCCTGTGCCCCGCGAGCCCACCTGGGAGCCCATGTAGGGGGGCTGCCAGCCGGGCGACCACAGTGGCCTCCCCGTCCCCCGCTCCTGCCCCGACGGCGACCCGTGTCCGTGGGGGGCCAGCCCGAAGCGAGCGTCCCGTTCCCTGGGGTGTCCCTCTGCCTTGGGGACAGCCCTGCTGCCGCCGGCTCCTCGGCGTCGTGGTGAGCGGGCCGCTGGCCTGGTCCCCTTGGCACCCGTCACCCCGCCCCACGCGCTCTAGCGACGGATCCTTCCTCCCCCTGTGACCGGCCACCGCGGTCGGCACCTCCGCGTCCCTGGCCCCTCTGCCTCCACCATGCTCGGGGTCACTTGGTCAGCTCCTTGTCACCCTGACTGTGGCTCTGATTTCATGTCCTCGGGGACCCTTCCCTGTCCGCTGCTGTCGTCTGATGATCCGACGGGGCCGTCCGGGAAGAATCTGTGGGGGAGCTGGAATTTCAGAGGAGCTTCCACTCCGACTGGAAGTGGAGGACGAGGTTGAGAGTGGGGGACATGGGAGGTGGGAGGTGGGGACACGAACCTGCGGAAGAGAGGGACCCTTGTGCCTGGAGCACCCAGCGGCTGCGGACAAGTGGCCATCATCCTCTCCTTCCACTTTTTTCACAGGAAAATGTAAAATAACCTTCCGTTGATGTCTGCGGGGTTTGTGTCCATGTGTTTTGCTTCAAAAAAAGCCTGACAGAAAATGCACTGAACTGTTTTGCAGCAAATTAAATTGTCACATTTTGCTAAATTACTGTGTCACTAAAATATGCCTCCCTCTGCTGCTTATACCTGGTGTTGAAATCTAGAATTCTGAAAACAAAAAGGTCATCAACTTACCTGGAAAGTAGATAAAAACAAGCCCTGCCAAGTCTTTTAGTAGTAAATTATATGCTTAATAGTAAATATGAATCTGTTTATATTTAAATAAACATTTATGATATGCTTAATAATAAATGATGGATCATAGTAGCCTGTATCCTATACGCAGGAGAATGTTACTTTGTTAAAAGGCCGATTCCATCTCTGACGGTCGCAACATCAAGAAGAGTGAAAATAATTTTCACAGTAATTTTCAGAATTAGTGGAACGTGTGAGACCTTTGCCGTGTGAAATAATTTTGCTATTTTTGGGGGAAAAAAGGATGTGAGAAAAGTACTCTTTATCTGTATCCACTGTTGTCATGGGGAATTCTTGGTATAAGACGGGTTTAATCTTTACTCATGCTCACGACGTGTTTTTGGATTCTGGAGTCGTATGGATGATCCGAAACGCTGCGTTTCACGGGGATTTTCACGCTGTGGGCCGCCCCCTCTGGTTGCAGGCCTGCGCCCCGCTGTACCACTGGAGGACTGAAATGAAACAGGAGAGAGAGCCCGTGGGAACCTGCTTTCTTCAGGACGGAGCGAAGACTGTGGAGTACGCTCCGTGCAGATCAAGTATGTGCAGGGAGTTGTGCCAGCTTTTATTTTATTATTGTTATTATTATTATTTTTTTTTTTTTGTGCCAGCTTTTAAAAGATGGTTGGGGAGCCTACTTTGTTCAGAATTTTGTGTGTGTGTGTGTGTGTGTGTGTGTGTGTGTGTAGGCACAACTGTGTGTCAGTCAAAAGATGCTCAAGGGAGCATCTCTCACATAAATGTGGGAACTTCCTAAAACAGAAGCCTCTGACGCAGTAGGTCCATGTCAGGCCTGGGCACCTGCGTTTTTAGGAAACTCTACAAGGCGATTTAACAGAAACCAGAGCGTAAGAACCAGAGCTTTGTATTAATAGTGATGCTGAATGTAAAAGGAGAAAAAAATGTGTCTTAAAGAGCCAGAGTTTACCTAAGAAGGTGAAACATTGAGCTCAGGACTCTGAGTCAGAATGTTCCTCCTTTAATTTTTTTAAAATAAAAAATAAACTTTTTTTTTTTTTTTTAAATTTTAAGATACTCTTAAGTAACGTCTATACCCAGCCTGAGGCTTGAACTCATAACCCCAAGATCAAGAGTCGCACGCTCTACCGACCGAGCCAGCCAGCTTCTCCTGAATTTTCCTTCTTGTAGATCAGGGTTTCCCTGTGAGTCTGTTACCAAGCTCCCCCCTCTTCTGATGGTTCAGAGGCTCTCACTCGGTTGACTTCATATTATCTGAAATTTCAGATGAAATTCATATTGCGGCCAAAGGTGATTTTCAGCCCTTTTACTTTGCTTTTCCAAAGGCGATTCCAGTTCTGTTTTGCTTTGTGTTTTGAAGATTTTATTTGAGAGACAGAGAGGGACAGAGAGAGCGGGAGCGGCAGGGGAATCGACAGGGAGTCGGATGCGGGGCTCGATCCCAGGACCCTGAGATCCCGGAGCCTAAAGCAGACTCGTAGCCGACAGAGCCACCCGGGTGCCCCAGGAGACACCAGTGCTTTTGCCCTCCTTTGTGGTTAAATGGCCACCACTCGAGATTCTCTTTATACAAGAAACCTCGCTTATTGAAACGTGTTGTGGTATTTATATCTAAAGCACCTTTCAGGGGCAGCCCGGGTGGCTCAGTGGTGGAGCATCTGCCTTCAGCCCAGGGCGTGACTCCGGGGTCCCGGGATCGGGTCCTGCATCGGGTCCCTGCAGGGAGCCTGCTTCTCCCTCTGCCTGTGTCTCTGCCTCTCTCTGCATCTCTCATGAATAAAAAAATACAATTATAAAAATAAAAGAATAAAGCATTTTTCAGACTATTACTTTTTTTTTTTTTAAGATTTTATTTATTTGAGAGCAAGAGGGGGCGGGGGGCAGAGGGAGAAGCAGACGCCCTGCTGACACGGGGCTCGACCGCGGGACCCTGAGATCACGGCCTGAGCTGAAGGCAGGTGCTCCCCCGCTGAGGCCCCAGCGCCCCCTCGGGCAGGGCAGTTGCTTTTCATCTTCCTTCGCTAGCCAGTTAGCTTGGGGGAGGGAGCTAGTAGCAGGAGTGGAGCGTGGGGACCTTTGCCGCTGGGGTCTCCTCGGCGCCGGGCGACTTGACACCAGGCCGGAGGAAGTGTTGGGTCTTCCAGACTCGCAGAGGTTGAGCCCCCAAGACATCCCGAATGGTTGCCCTGACCCTTACTTCTGAAGCCACCAGCTCGGCGCTCTGCACCGTGCGAGGGAGGGGCGGCGTCCACGGGTGGGTCAGGCCGCCTGGCGCTGTCCTGGGTGGCCGGGGGTGCGTGCAGGAGGGTGGAGGCGGGAGCTGGCTCCCCAGGGCCGCTGCCACCGACGCCTGCGGGACGGACAGCAGAGCCCGAGGGTTTCTTCCCTCTCAGAGCAGTGAGCGTCGAAGGAGGATTTGAACCCAGGCCTCCCTCCTCGCAGGGCCTTGCGCCTCGGTCGCCTCGGTGTTCCCCACGGCTTCTCCGTCAGCCACACGTCGTCCCTTCGCAAATCCGAGTCTGGGCGGGCCCGGAGGCGTAGGGGCCCTTGGGGACCTCGCGCAGCACGCGGGCCACCACCGGGCACCCTCCGGCGGCCGCGGGGCACCGTGTCCAGTTTGCCGCACCCGGGCCGGCCCACCTGTCGCGTGCTGCTCGTGTCCTTGCTTAGGCACAGAAGCCCTACGGTCCCTTCAGACCTGGCCTTCTGGGGTAGTGGCCTCCGAGCAGGTGCCCACGCCGCTGGCGCCGCTTCTTGTAACTGAGGTCTCGGTAGAACGCAGCCCTCCCCCCCACCCCTTCGACGTGTTGCTTCCTCGGGGAGGCTGAGTGGTCGCCACCGGGACACGGCCCCGAGGCCTAAAGTATTGACCGTCTGGTCCTTGACGGAAACCGTGCGCTGACCCCTGATCAGGTCCAGAGCCTCAAGCCTCAGAAGAAGCCGAGCACTTGGCCGCAGGAACCGACGCGGTCGCCCTTCTCCGTCTGGGTCACGGCCCTTGATCGAGGGACGGGCTCCTCGGCTCGGCCTTTGCCCGAAGGC
The DNA here is from genome assembly GCF_011100685.1 of Canis lupus familiaris. Taxonomy (NCBI): domain Eukaryota; kingdom Metazoa; phylum Chordata; class Mammalia; order Carnivora; family Canidae; genus Canis; species Canis lupus. Next base: position 29,225,997 of record NC_049257.1, read on the forward strand.
CAGGGCGGCGTGGCCGGGGAGCGCGAGCGTGGGGCAGGACGCGTGTGGGCCCCGTGTCGCCCGCCCGGGCTCTGCTCCGCTGTTGGTGCCACGCTGACTTGCATGAAAGCAGCCGAGGCCGGGGGTCGTGCTCTGCGTCCCCGGCAGCCAGCGACGCATCGTGCACGGGGTGCAGGCTCCGAAGCGCCGCTCGCTCGGTCCCCGGGCTCGTGGGCTCGTGGCGGTTCGTGGGGATCCGTCACTTAGTTGCTTTTGCTCTCGGTGTGGCCCGTGGGGCCACCCTGGGCCTGAACCCTCGCCGTCGGTTAGTTTGCTTTTGGCGTTTTCATAACCCTCTGCCACCTGATGGCTTTCCACAGGGGCAGGTGTCCTGTTCTTTCTTTTTCTTTTTTTTTTTTTTTTTTTAAGATTTCATTTATTCATGAGACACGGGCAGAGGGAGAAGCAGGCTCCCGGCGGGAAGCCCGATGCGGGACTCGCTCCCGGGACCCCGGGGTCACGCCCTGGGCCGAAGGCGGACGCTACCCGCTGGGCCTCCAGGGATCCCCCGGGCGTCCTGTTCTAAAAGTGCCGGAGCCGCACATCCCAGAGCTCGCACACTCCCAGGTCCTCGCTCAGGCTGAGTCCTTTGCTCCACCTGCCTCCTGACGGGCCTTCCTCGCGCTGAGATCCTTCTCAGTTGTGCAAGCTCGTTGCCTTCCCTTTCCCCTTGACCGGTGCTCAGACGCTAAGGTGCGGCGTCCTTGTGCCCGCGCGGCGTGATGCTGTGGACACGCGGCTCAGATCCGCGCTCTCCTCTTCGCCAGCTGCTTGGCTCGTTGCTTAATTCCTCTGAGCCTGAGCTCCTTACCTGTAAATTGTGAGTACCAGTAGTGTCTCTGGTAGGATCGCGTCTAAGATTTAAAAAGACAGAGCAGCCCCGGCGGCTGCAGCCCGGGGTGTGACCCCGGGGTCCCGGGATCGAGTCCCGCGTCTGGCTCCCTGCATGGAGCCTGCTTCTCCCTCTGCCTGTGTCTCTGCCTCTCTCTGTGTCTCTGTGAATAAATAAATAAAATCTTAAAAAAAAAAGATTTAGAAAGATAACCAACGTTTCCGTGCAGGACGCGGCTCACGGAGGAGGGGCTTGGTGGTTTGCCGGTGGCTGTAATCGGCAACATCACTGATAACGCTGTCGCTTGGCCAGTGGGAGGAATGGTATTCATGTGTAGCAATAAAGACCAAAGCCTTCACCAAAATAGCCTGTCGTTAGCGTACAGTTCTTGACGTCGGCATAAACGTAGAGTTTAATTCGGCTTACTTCGTGCCTGTTGAGAGAATTTTACAGGACGATCGTGTTTTCTGGCTGGACATTCTGGGAAACCTGATAAAGCAGATAGAGTATGATGATCGAAAAGGGGATGTCTTTATAAATAGCCTGAAAGAGTTCCCCTGAATGCCACTGGAATGCAGGAAAAAACCAGCTGACTTGAGGTCAGAGCGGATTTGCTCAGTATGATGCACGAGGCGCTGGAAACCCCAGCCCACGTTTTCCCATTCCCTCTTGGTCAAGGAGAATTTACATTGGGGTAGCAATACGCTCTTGAGGCTGTTTTCTAAAATTCTAAATTTAGTTATTAAGTGTGTCATCTTGGGGCAGTTCCCAGGTTTTTAAAATATGTTCCAAAAAAAAAATTTTTTTTTTTTGAAATTTTTAGAAATTTTTGATGGGAGTATTTGACAAAATTTTTTGGAAGTTGTCCTTTCAGTTGTACTGAAAATAGGTATTTTTGGTTGCTGTGTGTAGAGTATTTGACAAAATTTTTTGGAAGTTGTCCGTTCAGTTGTACTGAAAATAAGTATTTTTGGTTGCTGTGTGTAGAGTATTTGACAAAATTTTTTGGAAATTGTTCTTTCAATTGTACTGAAAATAGGTATTTTTGGTTGCTGTGTGTAGGTGGCTGGTTCAGTAATACTGCAGCATAATTATTTATATATTGTAATATCGGCTACAAGAATTCCTTGGTAACTGAAGAGGAGCGTTTCATTATTCCTTGTTACCCTGGAGATAAATAAATCAAGGGAGAGTCTTCAGGTTCATCCTTAACCTGTGTTCTAGGTCCAGGATCACTCATGATTAGAGTTAATTTAATTGGCTGGTTGTCCAGAAATTGTCCCCTTTTGTGAGAACAACAAAATAAGAGGGGACTAAAGAGAGTCTGAGTCTGTGATCATTTGGAAAATAATTGAAAGGGTCCAGTTTGAAGATGTTCATGTTCATTAGACTGTGTGAGGTTCTAAATATATCATGAAGATGGTTTCATATTTTGCTCTTTGCTAAACATCAAGTCAGGGTTTTTAGCTCTCTCTCCAGATTTTGAAGTACGTTTTTATTTTTTTTATTTATTTATTTTTTTCTTTATTTTATTTTATTTTATTTTATTTTTTTGAAGTACGTTTTTAATAGACGTTTTATAGTTGTTGGCTACAGAATGTATGTGTAGTAAATACGTATTAGGAATATATATTTCTCTTTACTAGTATTCGTAATAAATTCGTGAAGACCATAGGCTGGCAACTGTGCAGCAATAATAGTAATTTGATATTGGAATTTTTTTTTTTTTTTAAGATTTTGTTTATTTATTCGTGAGAGACAGAGAGAGAGGCAGAGACACAGGCAGAGGGAGAAGCAGGCTCCCTGCAGGGAGCCCGATGTGGGACTCGATCCCGGGTCTCCAGGATCATATCCTGGACCGAAGGCAGACACTTAACTGCTGAGCCACTGAAGCATCTCTGATATTGGAATTTTTGACTTGTAGATCACAACTCATCTTCGTTTTATAAAATCAGGATAGTGGCTCGTAACCAGTCATTTTTTAAAAATGGAACGAAATAAAATGGAAAATATCAGAATATACCGGACACGGTAATAGTGATACTGTTTTGTGACATTTTATCTTACTTACCTATCTGTGATATACACACATATACTATGTACGTGTTGGGTGGTGTGGGTTATGACATATAATAATCTTGCCTGTGGGTTGTGGTTAAAAATAAGTTTTGAATCTACTGTTTCAGGTGATGTTTCTGTTTCCTGGTGACCATCCCAGGAACTTTGATCTCTCTTGCCATATCTGAGAAAATGGTGCTGATAAAAATGCATACTCGTTTTTTTTTAGAATATGGTAATAACTCATTAAGTGCCTGAGTGAATGAACATTCCCAATTCGTAGTACGTTGCCTTATGATTATAGTGATACAGATTTTTCTCATGTTTTGTTTTATGTTATTTGTTTATGTTTGGGTTTGTGTATATTTCCAATCTTTTTATTTTAGAAAATATTGATGCTGATGGACAGGGATTTTGTCAAGGAGGATTCAGCATTGATTTTACCAAAGTAAGTCCTTGTTTAAGACTGAATGAGATTCAGATCTACCTCATTATCTAAACCATTGTTAAAAGTTAATTGCTTCTCTGTAACTATTACCTGTTTTATGAAAACAGCTAATAAAAATGACCCATGCATTTTGATATTCTTTGCCTTGTATTCTCTCCCTAGCAGGTGTTGCTTATCTCACATAGACATCAGAATGGGAAGGGAGGACAGTGGACAGTCTCCTGTAGATGTAGATAGCCATTATGACTTAAGTAAAATTTCCAGCTAGATAGATTGATACAGCATTAAAATTTTCTCTTTTTGACTAAAAGTGATTTTTCACAAAACTCTGTCAATGGGAGCTTTGTTACAAAATCATAGTTCAGTTACATAAAAGCTGAGAAACATGCATGTTGCCACCTGTATGTGCCTACAGGCACCAAGTAAAGCTGAAGCAACTTAATTATTGTAAAAAATCTCAAAAAAAAAAAAAAAAGAAAAAAGAAAAGAACCTCATATCTACGGCTCTGTGTAGTTTTAATAGAGCTAATATGCCCTCCAGAGTGGATAGTTTTTAATCTGTTTTTCTAAAATAACAATTCGGTGTTTTCAAAGGAGAATTTTCTAAAGTACTTTTCTTTGTATTATTTTTTTGTGTGTGTGTGCATTTTTTTGGATAGCATCTGTGAACATTTTGAATTCAAATTGAGAATATTAATTACTCCTAGAGAAATCTTATATATATTGATTAAAAGTGGAGCTTCCTTAGAAAGCTTATTATGACTTTCTTAGAAAATGCCTTAAATTTATTAAAACAATAGAATCTGTATAATTATGTAATTCAAAAAAATCAGTAAAGCCTTTTCTTATTAAAAATTTGTATTTTATCTTTATTTTACTAAAAAACTTTTTCTAGGACTATGGTTCTCGTTAACTTTCCTACATCATTGATTTAAATCACTCAGTTTGAAATCGATAATTCAGAATTTACTCATAATTTCTCATAATTCAGACCTTGAGGCAAAACAGGTAAAGTATATTAATAAATATTGGCTTTACACTTTCATGTCATATTTTCAAATAGGAGTTTGAAAATATGAAATAAGTTTTGAAATAAGGTTTTTGTCCCTATGCCTGTGCGCTGTAGCCCCAGAAATACTCTCATACGATGAATACTCATTGCTAAATTAACTGTTTACTTTCTTCAACTCATTTCTGAAAAAAAAGGTCTCCCTTTAAAGCAGACAGCTTAGAAGTGTCTTTTACATGGTCAGGGCAGGACATTGTTGAAAGCTGGAAAGGGCTATCTGTATGTTTGAAGGGGGAAAACAATTTTTTTTTTTTCCATCCAGAAGGAAGAAATTTCCAAAATGTGCTCAAACACTAAATACAGTTACCTCGAATTAGATACTTAGTTTGTCACAGATACAAGAAGAGCTAGTCAAGTGTAATTTGTGCATCTAACTTACCCTGAAATTTCATTTTACCCACTAATTTCATTTGTTTAGATCTGCAAGACACTAAAAAAATAATTTTTCATTAGCCAAATAATTTTTAATGATTATTAGAAAGTTGCCTATGTAGTCACAAAGGGAATACACAAAATCAATGACTTTTTGTCTTCATTGTGCCTCAAAAATATTTCGCAGTTTTGCTTCGTAACAAGCATGTGCAGCAGCCGCATCTGTAAAATCAATGTGTGCATTTTCATATATTACATGCATTATAACTCTTTTTTAATTTTTGTTGTGTTTTTTTTTTTTGCCTTTTAGAAAAGGATGCAATGAAAATTTACTGAAAATAAGTTAGTGTTTGAGATTTAAGACTTCGATGTGTATATATATGTGTGTGTGTGTGTATAGCTTTCATGTGTATTGAATGTTAGCTGTCTGTGTATTGCATTGCTTTCAGTTTCTAAACCACCTGTTTTTAAATACGTACCTTTTTGTTTGATTTAATCTAGGCTGACAGAGTACTTCTTGGTGGTCCTGGTAGTTTTTATTGGCAAGGTAGGTTAATAGAGTTTTTAAATCACTCAGTAATGATTGTGTTTCATGTTCACTTAGCTTCTGTGCCTGTGAGATTTTTCAAACTATTGTAAAGAAATACATCAAAAAATACAATTTCGATGTATAATCACTGTCTGTTACACAGTATTCTTTTTTAAAAAGGACTGTAGTGTCCTATATGTAATATGTATAGAACATAAAATAGGTGGCGTGTTGAAATACATCTAATATATATTCCTAGTAGAAAAATAAACAATGCTTTTAGTAATTTATAAAGTAAATGTATAAAGTAATTGAAGACGATTTCTTTTTATGTAAGCATTCGGAAGTGACAGGAATACCACAAATTGTGGTATTCTGAAAGCTCGGGGTTTTAAAGTTTTTCAGATTTACACATTAGAATAGCTAAATGGTTATTTTCTTGTTAATCACTGCCATCAAGAATGATTTCTTTGTGTTTGGGGAGTTTTAAAAACAGAGGATACATTCAGAAAAGAATGTAGTTAAACTGGCATCAATCTAAAAATAAAACCTGTTCCTGGGTCATCCTGGGAGGCCCAACAAAATAACCGTTTGTACAAATGCGTAACATCGTTATTTGGTTATTTGCGGACAGTTGGAAACAGGAGAATCAATGTGCTTACTTGCTCTATGCTTCATTTATCACTTGGTAGACACATTTTCTTTAGTCGGTATATTCACCTGTTAGATTCCTGCTAAAAACGTGCTGTTTACAAGGTCAGAACTTTTGCTCCTTGTTATTCTGATATTTAAGCATTACCAGTATCTGGAGGAGCTGGAAAAACCTATGACCCTGTTGATGTGCAAGTACTTTCTAATTCCGAATTTTACTTCTGAATTCTACACTATGCTTTCCCTTACTTGCTTTTTTTGTAGGAAAGCCCATGCTTGCTTTTTCTTTGTAGAAAGGGAAACTAAAGAAAGATGTATGGAAGGAAAATAGTAAAGAAAATAAGAAGGGATGAGAAATGGGAATAAATGGAAACGTGAAAGGGACGACAAAGGAGAGAGTAAAGAAAAGGGAAAACTAAGGGAAAGGTGGATCAGCATAGTAACCGAAACAGAAGAATTTGAATTTCTACAAATTATATACATCTATTGGAAAATGGAATGATCTAGGAAAAGTGTGTTGGGTTTCACAGTTTTAAAATGAAAGCAGAAATAGCGGTTCTAATTGCATCCAGGATTAAAATAGAAGATACTAATATTTTCTAGTAAGATAGAAAACACAAATTTATTTATTTTTTTCCTTTGGTGCTAGTTATGTCATTCAGTGGGGGGGTGGGGGGGGGGTGGGCGAAGTCTGCTGAGAATGCCTGGGAGCCCGAGGTGGATTCTGTGACCTCAGTCAGGACCACTCGGTACCTCTGCCTTTTTCAGAGACTCAGCTGTGAACATGTTTAGAGGACTAGTTCCTCTTCTTCCTCTTTTTTTATTTTTATTTTTTTAAGATTTTATTTATTTGTGAGAGAGAAAAGAGAGAGAGCGAGATCACAAGCAGGGGGAGCAGCAGAGGGAGAGGGAGAAGCACACTCCGTGCTGAGCGGGAGCCCAAGACGGGTTCGATCCAGGACCCCGGGGATCATGACCCGACCTGAAGGCAGACGCTTGATGGACTGAGCCACCCAGGCGCCCCTAGATCACTAGTTCTTTTAACACCTGGAGTATTACACAGTGTCTGTTCATTTCTCTTTAAAAGTTAGGACAGATGCAGACAATCGATACGGTATTGATTGGAATTTTCCTAAAAATTTCCTAGGGTATGGAACTGAAAGACTCACTGGTTGGGCAGAGAATATTTTGTTCTAATAATATTAAAATCAGCAGATTTTTACCCTGAATGAGTAAGTATGTCAGAGTGAATCTTTTCCATAGATCTCAGAGTTATCTCTGTACAAATAGTTAAAGTTATATTTTATTCAAAAGAGATGACGGGATTTTCCCATGTTCTTTGATTCAAGAAGTATTTTTTGGATTCCTGCTGCGTGTTAGGTACTGTTTAGGCCCAGGGGATGAAGCAAGTGGCCCGCAGCAGAGCGTGTTCCTACCCTGCGGACTCAACCTTTGTGACTGGACCATTGGGACAGACTGAGAAACATTAGCTATGAGCTTGTCTCTGAAACGGCAGAAATGAAGAGATTATTTTCTTCATGTAGGGAGGTGATGTTTGATAAATTAGCCAGCCTTTCTCGGGGTAGGAAACACAATCTGATTTTTGTGTACTGCTCAGGATTTCTTGTCTACCTGATAACTTTAAGGTTCTGAAAAAAAAAAAAAAAAAAGAATTGAACTCACCCATTCAGGCCTTTCCATAAAGGTATCCAAATGATTTGTGGGGGAAAAGAATTAGTAAAAGTAAAAAAGATATTTAGTCATTTCAGTAGGTTTTTCAAATTCTAATGGATTTATTTGGGAAACAGCTCTTGATTTTATTACTCCAGTTATTTAGCATCAATTTCTTTTGTGCATTAAGACAGATCTTGCATTTATAAAACTTTTGTCTCCTCGCTGTGACTAATTGTAAGAACTAGCTTGAAGAGAAGTAATTGTGACTATAAAAATATCAAATTTCAGATTTACTATTATGGAGAGTTGTTTAAGGCTAATAATTACAAACACTAATCTCTAGTGCTATCCTTATGTGTGTGTGCAGGTGCCGTCTATCCTCTGCATCATAAATTCCCATTAAAAAGTGATTTTATATATATTTTTCAGGTCAGCTCATTTCAGATCAAGTGGCAGAAATCGTATCTAAATATGACCCCAAAGTTTACAGCATCAAGTATAATAACCAGTTAGCAACTCGGACGGCTCAAGCTATTTTTGATGACAGTTATTTGGGTGAGTTAAACCAAAATATGGATTCATTTTATGGAGTTGCAGTGTTATTTGTCCTGTATTTGTGTATGCTACTTTGAGCAGGAAAATAATTTATGTTGAAAGAGATTAAAAAGAATTTTTTTTTTAATCTAAAGAATAGGCACATAATTTCAGGTTATTATTGGGTACATAGGTTACATTTCAGTGGTTGAAATTTAAGAGTGGTTATTTATACAATGATTAATAATAACTTTTTAAACTAATTTTTAAGTCTTTAATTTTTTTTTTTTTGAAAGTGTATGAGAAAGGTGGGGCGGGTTGAGGCGGAGGGCGGGAGCGACACACATTTTGCGTGTCGTGTGTATCATGTGCTGTACTCTTACAATGCAGCAAGCTGGAGGAAAGAAAATATCAAGAAACCATCAAGAACATGCATTTACAGTGCGATACTGTATTTATTGAAAAAAAAACCTGCCTGTGCAGTTCGAGCCCCTGTTCAAGAGTCTGTTCTACTTGAAAGTACGCTCGAGGGAAGCCTGCTCGGCAGGTGCGCGCCAGGGGACTGACTGTGCCCTGATGGCGGTTCCCGTTTTGTTCCTTTAGGTTATTCCGTGGCTGTCGGAGATTTTAACGGCGATGGCGTAGATGGTATGATGCGTGTAAACTGTATTTAATCCTTCTTCTTCTTCTTTTTTTTCCAAGAGTTTTTCCTTTTTTTTAGAGACAGAGCGAGAGGTAGCCTCAGGGGGCCCCCGCCGGGAGGAGAGGGAGGAGCAGGGCTGGGGGGGGGGACCTTGCTGCCGGCCCCGGGGTGGCGAGCTGGGCCCTGGCAGCCGCTTGGCCGGAGCCCCCGGCACCCCCCTGTGTGATCGTCCTGAAAAGATAGAGCCTAAGGGTTTGAGACAGGCGACACTGCGAAGCCCGAGCAGGTACGGGGTCTGGGCCGGCGGCGTGGAGCGTGGCGGGGACGGGCCGAGGGGTCGGTGCCGCCCGGGCTGGGGCCCCGCGTCTTCCCGTGCGCCCCCCTCCAGCCCATGACGTTTTAGTTTTTCTTCAGTTTCTTCTTCTTGCTCTGGTGGAGCGGGTCCTGTCGGAGGGCTCGTAGGCACCGCCTGTGACTTCTGGGCCCTCGCCCTGCGATTCTCTCCGTCCTCTGCCCGCTCCCCCCCCCCCCCGCCCCCCGCCCACCGAGCTCAGTCTAGGAACCAGACACTCCCCTGATCTTGACCCCATTCCTGTGTCCCTGCCGCCTCCGCCCCATCTCACTCTGTATTATTTTTCATCACTGTAGATACAACTTAGTTTTGTTCTGGGGTCACTTTATCCTGACCCTTCTCTTTTTAATAAGATGACAAAAGCCTAAGGGCGCACGTGCATTTATCTGAAGGTTCTCAAGAATCTTTCTCTATTTTGTGGACATTTGATATTTGTGGTTAAAAAAAAAAAAATGTTCTGGCCCTTTATTGTGGAGTACCATTTTCAAAGATTTTTTTTTTTTTTACCTTCTTTTTCTGCTGAAATAACAAAACAGGACCTAACGCTCCTCCTGTAAATCCATTTCTTCTTGCAGTTCTCAATACTTGGTCTTGAAAATGAGTCATTATGGGGATCCCTGGGTGGCTCAGCGGTTTAGCACCTGCCTTTGGCCCAGGGCGCGATCCTGGAGACCCGGGATTGAGTCCCACGTCGGGCTCCTGGCATGGAGCCTGCTTCTCCCTCTGCCTGTGTCTCTGCCTCCCTCTCTCTCTCTCTCTCTCTATGTCTATCATAAATAAATAATAAAATAAGTCTTAAAAAAAAAATGAGTCATTATGTTTTTCCTTTCAGACTTTGTTTCAGGTGTCCCGAGAGCGGCGAGGACTTTGGGAATGGTAGGAAAATTAAAAGGAATCTTTAAAAAAAAAAAAAAAAATTCTGGGTTATCTTCTGTTTTACGACCGTATTTCATATGCTTTTGTCTTTCCTCCACAGGTTTATATTTATGATGGGAAAAACATGTCGTCCTTGCACAACTTCACCGGTGACCAGGTACGCTCTTAGACTGCTTTGTTCGTTTGGTATTGTAGCATCTGCATTCCTAACGTCGTAGACTTACGGATGATCTAATGGTTTGCGTTGACTGTGAGATGGATATATTGGTTTGATAGTCACTGTGGTGAATGTAAAGCAGGCTTCAGAGGGTTCACCTCCGGCCAAAGTCCTCTGTGTAAGGAAGGGCTTCTGTAATTGCACGTTTTTCACGCTCATTTTTCGCTGCACGTGGCTCATTTTTTAAGGAAATACAGAAATTGCAGACACACACGCCATACACGCCAAAGCACAGAAACTTCCTCTTTCTTTGCTGATGACACTGAACTCCCCGTAAAGGCGTCCTCCGTGCCTTGTAGTCCTACCGGATGCAAAACGGAGCGTGGCGCCGATGCCTACAATACGGGTGTCGTGAGCGCACTTCGCCCGAGGACGTGAGAGAAAGCGTTCTTCAGGTGGGAGGTAGTGCTCTCAGGTACCAGACGTTCTCTGCAGGTGCAGGCGTTTCATGGCCTTTCCTACTCTTTGCATCAGAGAATTTAGGGACGACAAAGGGGAAGTTTGGCGGCCCGGGAAAAAGAAGCGTCTCGCGGTTTGCGGGCCGGGGACTCGAGCCCACGTCCTGCTCCGGAGACGCCGTGCATGGCTTTGCAGGAGGATCGGCAGGCTCGCGGCATAGACTCCCCAAGCGTGAGAGTCGGGGCAGGTGCGCGGCATGGAGCGGCCTGCAGCCGACAGGCGGTCAGAGCGGCGGCGGGGGGTGCGCATCCCTCCGGGCACCCGTGACCCCCCGGCCTCACGCAGCCTGTCCTGGGGGATGCCCAGTGTGTCCCTGGATCTTGTCGCACACAGTGCATGATGCTGTCTTTCTTCCTCTTCCGCCGCCGTTTTTTTGGGTGCCGGGGGGTGCCGGGCGGTCTTCGCTTGAGGACAGACCTAGGCTCTGGGTTCACGGTCCTACTGCGTAACACAAGGTACGTGCCACCGTGAATGTGGTGGGTCACTCATAAAGAATAGGGACAGAGGTGGCTTCCTTATGGGGTCGTAGCAACAACCACCGGAAGGCACTTCCGTCCTGGTGCCCAGGATAAAACTTGTCTCCGTAAATGCCCGGCTTCTCTCTGCACGTCGGGGCAGAGGGCCCGCGAGACCAGGCCCGAAGGCTGCGCTTGCACGGCGGACGCCCGCTCGGACCCGGCCACGGCGTGCAGGGGCCCCTCTCGCTGTCTTCCCTCACGCTCATTCACCCCAAACCAGATGGCGCAGGCCTCCCCGTAACTCCCTCCTGGCGGCTCCACTGATCGCATTGTGGAAGCTTTGCAGACGTTCTCCTTTCCGGTGTGTTGACCCATTCCTCACCTCGGTCCATCCTTAAACTGTCCCCTCTCTCAGTTTCGCTTCTGCATGCTCATTTTTCGTTGCACGTGGCTCGTTTTTTAAGGAAATACAGAAATTGCAGACACACACGCCGTACACGCCACCTGTAGAACTTTCCTTTTCACGCTCATTTCCAGCCAGACTGCTCGGTCCGGGGCGGTCCCGTGTCCTGGAGGAAAGGACCGTCTCTCTCCTTCCACGTAATCCTGTAACACGTCCAGAAACATTTGTCCTGTGTATGATCCAAAAGCAACGCCCCTGGGCAACCAACCAGCTGAGACGTGAGACAAGAACAGAGTCATTCCGAGGTCTTTCTAAGCAGTGATTTCTTGAGAGTAGCAGCGTGTTCACTTAGGGAGGGCCGGTGAGGACCTATTAACAGTCGTCCCGTTATCTTCGGGAGAGCCAGCTATCACCTGGTAATGATCATCGTCTGTTATCTTCACTACACAGACCCCCACTGATGGCTTCTTGGGCTCGTGGAAAACTGTCTGTGACTCTGTCCTTCTGGTGGTGTGTCTGCGTCTGCCGCATGCTGGGCGGTGGAGAGGAAGGGCGGTGATAGGTTAGGCCTGGGAAGGAGTATTGATCACACTTGGGCCCAAGTGGGATGCGTGCGAGACACTGACCTGATATGCAGGGACGTATTTTGCCCTTAAATCCAGGAAAATATAAAAGCATCATCACCGGATTGTGTTGGGAGAAGAAACCTAAGAGAAGAAATCAAGATTGAAGCGCTCTGTATGGAGAGAGAGAGAGAAAAAAAAAAAAGACCCTTTTGTGTGATGAATACACCAAGAATATTAACTGTCCACACTAGTTGAATGAAAAGTAAATATTTCATTTTCTTCTTTTTTATCCAGATGGCTGCATATTTTGGATTTTCTGTTGCTGCCACTGACATTAATGGGGATGAGTAAGTCTAAAACGATGTTTCCGGGAACGGTTTATAAATGCGTTGCTAAAACTAAACAGTCTTTCTTTTGTTTCTTTGTCCCCTTCCTGCTGATCTTTCTGTTCAAAGAAACCATTTGAACCAACCTTATCACAAATACGAGAAAAGTTCATGATTCCAGTAGCTTTTGCGATAAGAAGGGATAAGGTCATGTTTGTGAACCACTCGTGGTTTCTTAAAGGAGTTGGAGGAAGGTTTCAGTCTGAAATGACTTTATGCTTCAATCTGGTCATGACAGAGAGAGAGAGGAGAGGCTGAGTTTTCATAAGAAAAGTCATTGCTCATAGATGGAACGTGATCTTGCCGTAGTGACGAGCATCCGGTTCTTGCAGTTACGCAGATGTGTTCATCGGAGCGCCTCTCTTCATGGATCGTGGTTCTGACGGCAAACTCCAAGAGGTGGGGCAGGTTTCCGTGTCTCTGCAGAGAGCTTCGGGAGACTTCCAGACGACCAAGCTGAACGGGTTTGAGGTCTTTGCCAGGTTCGGCAGTGCCATCGCCCCTCTGGGCGACCTGGACCAGGATGGCTTCAATGGTAAGATCCGGGTTCGACAGCAGTGGGTTCCTGATTTCGTGTCCACCCTCCTCGACGACGGGAGGTCGTAGTAGCAGATCTTCCTGGAAGGAAGCATTTGATTGGCAGCGACACACCGGGTCAAACGACAGTTGCTCTTTTTCCTTAAAAGTCAGAACAAGTTTTTTTTATTTTTTTTTTATTTTTTAAAGTCAGAACAAATTTAAAAAGAAAAAGGGATTCTGATGAATCGTTATTCATATAGCCTTATCTTAAGAGTCTTGCAGTGAGTGGTTAATTTCTACAGAGAAATCTGCTTTCCCAGGGAGCCCGGGGTCAGGTGGGGATTTTTCTCTCCATCCTGTGTAGCAGCAGCACCCTCTACTGTCCCATTTGGATGCAAATGTAAAAAAATGCACCCAGGCACCCCCTGGAGGCCATGTGACCCTAACTGCATCTCTTACAGGTACGATTTGCCGATTTGCTGATTTGTCGATTTGTTGATTTGTTGTTCCTACTTTTAAAGCCCTGACTTTGTTGTGGCATCTAAGAAATTCAGAAGGAGGCCATAACTTCCCTTCTGGGGGGCAAGTAAAAAATACGAGCTCATTGTTTTATAATAGCCCTATTTAACAACTTATTTTTATTTTTCTTTAAAGATATTTATTTACGAGAGAGAGAGAGAGAGAGAGAGAGAGAGAGAGGCAGAGACACAGGCAGAGGGAGAAGCAGGCTCCATGCAGGGAGCCCGATGTGAGACTCGATCCCGGGACTCCAGGATCACGCCCTGGGCCAAAGGCAGGCGCTAAACCACTGAGCCACCCGGCTGTCCCTAGCAGTTTATTTTTATTTTATGTTTTAAAGATTTTACTTATTTATTCATGAGAGAAAGAGAGAGGCAGAGACACAGGCAGAGGGAGAAGCAGGCTCCATGCACCGGGAGCCCGATGTGGGATTCGATCCCGGGTCTCCAGGATCGCGCCCTGGGCCAAAGGCAGGCGCCAAACCGCTGCGCCACCCAGGGATCCCAAGGTTGTTGCTTTTGAATAAAGAATATGCTACTACGCTTTAAACCAGTATTTATTGCGGTGAGCGGGCTGTACGAATATAGGTTTCCCCCTGCTAACCGGACATAGAGCCTTCCTGGGAAAACTCCCAAGCTGGGGATCCCCCGGGGGATGGAGCCCGCATCATGGGGCCCCCTGCTCCGCGGGGAGCCTGCTTCCCCCTCGCCCCGGCCCCTCCGCCTCGCACATGCATTCTCTCTCTCTCTCTCTCAAATAAATAGATAAAAACTTAAAAAAAAAAAAAAAGGAAACCGAAAACGTTCATCAGCAGAAGTGATGTAAGGTGAAGAAGCAACTCTCAGGCTCTCGTGATACCTCGGGACACGTCTTGCACGAAATAAGTTGAGATACGGCGCAGATGCTCACGCTGCCCGTGCTGTGCCGGTTTGGGCTGAGATGCTGGGTGCAGTTCCGGGGACGGAGCCTGTGGGCGCCACTCTTGCCCTTCCGGGCGCGCACAGCCTCCACCGGGGTTCATTTTTTTGCAAAAACAGATGCTGAGCGCTGATTCTGCTTTTCTTGGTAAAAGCGGATCCTCTTCAGATTTCTTTCAGGCAGCAAGGACAGGTCCTAATGCAGGACTTACCTAACCGCGGCTGGGTGTAGGGGGGAGACCTTTGGAAAGCAGAAGATCCCTGCATTTAGGCCTTTGCCGTGTAGATAATAAGTACTAACACCACTTTCTCTCTGTTCTTGCCCCCCCCTCCTTACTTTTCCTCCTCCTTCCCCTTCTCCTCCTCATTTCTCTCCAAACCCCCCTCTCCTCCTTTTCTTCCCCCCACAGATATTGCGATTGCTGCACCGTATGGGGGTGAAGATCAGAAGGGACTTGTTTATATTTTCAATGGAAGACTAACAGGCTTGAACGCAGTCCCATCTCAAATCCTGGAAGGGAAGTGGGCTGCTCGGAGCATGCCGCCCAGCTTCGGCTACTCAATGAAAGGAGCCACGGACATAGACAGAAATGGATATCCAGGTGCTTTGCTAGGAACACATAAGCGTTCCTTAGGTTTTCCGGGCCTGATAGCACGGGTTGTAGTTACCGCTCTCCTGATGGAGGTTATGAGTCATTTCGGGGACATAGTTCAGGTGTTGTTTGTACCTGCTGTGCTGAAGGCCCAGCTCTTATCACTGAAGCCAAGAGCAGTCTACTTGCTGGGAGTTTCCAGTGTGACCCACGCCCTCTACGTTTCCTTTCGCCTTTTGTCCTCAAGTCTGTAACCTGAAGTCTGTATCGCGCCGTCAGAGAACAATGTCGCAGGAGCTCGAAACAAAACGCTGAATAGTCATTCTAACTTTTTAAAGTGTCTTTTTGGTTGGTTTGTTTTTAATGGTCTAGCATTTTCACGGGCTTGACGAATCATTGTGATTTAAAAAAAAAAAAATGCATTATCGCATGTGATTCTCCCGGGAAGGCCGGTGAGGACTCTAGGCCAGCCCAGCTCCGTATCGCACCCTGTGACGGGTGAGAAAAGAAACAGAAGGAGGGGATTTGTCCGAGGTGGTTGCCGGTTGGTTTGAACCAGCACAGGAAGGGGGAGGCCTTTTTCTAGCGCTTATATACTTTGGCGCATTATGATGGATCTGGATCAGAACGGGTCCATTCTTTCAACGAAATATAATGCGGAAGATTTGGGTTACGTTTATTGTTGAAACCGCTCATTTGAGCCCAATATACAAATGTGTGGGAATGCTTTGGGAAATAGGGCAGAAAGTTGATTCTTACCTGTTAGTGTTATTTCAAGAGATTTTTTTGGTTATTAATGCAGTATAGATGTCTTAGAAATTTTAGAAAATACAACAAAGTGTATCTTCCAATCATTTTTCCAATGCATTCACACAATATATTTTTTTTTTTAGCAAAATAGAGGTATGCTTTAGGCACCGATAATAGCATATTTTATTCACTTAAAGTCAAGAATCTTCCCCTGTATTATTCATGATTCTTCTAAACATGAGTTTTATATTTCCCCTTCCATCAAATGTCCGTATTGTGTCTTATTTAACTTTATTTTGGGGCATTTATGTCCTTGCATGTAATTCCAGTGCATACCTCTGATTATTTCCTTAGGACAGAGTTCTAGAATCCTGAGTCAAAGATAGGCACTTTTTAAAAAAGTCTGTTGAAATGTATCGTCAAGTTACAATCCCGCTACTTCCAAAAGATTTTGCAACTTTTTAAAGCACTCACCAGAGTGATCATCACCCAGACATTTGTGTCTATACTGAGGATCATCTGTTGTTTCTTTTAAAATAACTTTAAATTATATGATAGGTGGAAAATGTTACTTTGTTCTACTTCATAGTTTTAATCAGGGAGGGTAAGCATTTTTATTTTATATGTATATAAAAGCATTTTTATATAGATATTACGTGAATTTCTTTTTACTTTTTTTTTTGCTTATTTCTAATTTCTTTTTTTTTTAATTTTTATTTTTTATTTTTATTTATTTTTTATTTTATGATAGCCACAGAGAGAGAGAGATTGGCAGAGACATAGGCAGAGGGAGAAGCAGGCTCCATGCACCAGGAGCCCGATGTGGGATTTGATCCTGGGTCTCCAGGATCGTGCCCTGGGCCAAAGGCAGGCGCCAAACTGCTGCGCCACCCAGGGATCCCTTCTAATTTCTTATATATATTCCGTGAATATATATTCCGTGAATTTCTTTTTACTTTTTTTTTTTTTTTTGCTTATTTCTATTGGAATGTTATTTTTCTTTTTTTTTTTTTCTTTAAACTTGTGGCAGTGCCTTAAATATTGAAGATTCTAACTCCTTAACATATATATATATATAATATATATAAATATACATTTCTGTTTGTTATGTTTGCTTTTTGTGCATAAAGGAGTTCTTAATTTTTATGGAACCCAATCTATGGATCTTTATGATTTCTCATGTACTTTTCTGCTTAGAAAGGGTTTCCTCAGACTTACCCTGGGTATGCTACGAGATGGAGCTCTTCTTTCGTTTTTTTCTTGATCGCAAACCCATTGTACCAGCTACATATAAAAATTAATGCATTGTGTTCTTGTTCATTTGAATGCCGCCAGCTATCATTCTAAGTATTGTGCGTATATGTAATGTGCTTTTTTGGTTCTGTTTTGTTTTTGAAAGAAAGTGAAAAAAATTTATAATGAAATTTATTTTTTTTTTTATTTTTTTTTTTAAAGATTTTATTTATTCATGATAGTCACAGAGAGAGAGAGAGAGAGAGGCAGAGACACAGGCAGAGGGAGAAGCAGGCTCCATGCACCGGGAGCCCGATGTGGGACCCGATCCCGGGTCTCCAGGATCGCGCCCTGGGCCAAAGGCAGGCGCCAAACCGCAGCACCACCCAGGGATCCCATAATGAAATTTAAATTTATAATGAATTTTACAATGAGACTGTAAAATCTACAGGCACCTCTATAAAACTTTTCCCTTTGAGGGGCATACGTATTTGAGTTCTATGCACTTCCGTATTGTTGTTGATGTTTATAAAGTTTTCGTTAAAAAGGTACTTGTCTACCAGATGAACGATTATCTTTATGATGAGTGTTTGCCATTTGATGACCCCTTATTTAGAGTTTTCATAGGTTTTTGCCTTATAGAAATAATCTTACAACCACTTAATGAAGAATAGTTTTGAAACTATGTCTAAGTCTTTCTTGCATACACTGAAAGTTTTATAGAATGGTGTGTGAATTTAAAAAAGCATTGTTGATTATTACTAACATGTTTTTCTCCTCTCTTTTAAGACTTAATTGTAGGCGCTTTTGGTGTAGATAGAGCTGTGTTATACAGGTGAGCATGATTCTATACCCTGTAATATAGGAATATTCTGAATTGACAGGGAAATCTCAAAGGAGAGAGATGGAGAGATTTTTTTTTTTTTTTCAATTTGGAAAAGCATTCAGATTTTTCCCTCTTGGTTCTTTGAATTATGTTCAATATATTCTCCTGTTTTAAATCTCTCTTTAAAATTTACATGAGTTTACATTCTCTTCTAAAGAGGCAAGAAATAAACTTGGTGTTCATGCCCCAGCATTCTGTGACCACAGGGGCAGTATGTAATGACTCCCCAAATCCATATTTTTATTATTAGAGCAATATGTATAAATCCACATACCTGTATTTCTCAGCTTCATCCATGTTCCCGATTATTTATATTTAACCAATTCCTCATGCTTTAGGCTATCATCTGGAATCCCAAGTAGGTTACACTTCCATGGGCTGTGTTTATACGTGCCAGGATAACCAACATTCGTTCTGTGTAATGGAATTTGTGTTGGTCAGCTCGAGACCACCTGTGTGTCCATATAGATTCCAGGATTGATCCTGGGAAGAAAATAGTATATTTCTTATACAGGGTTTAAATCTGTGCATCTGAACTTTGGAAGACTATTTTAATTTATTATTTCGGGTTTTCAAAATGGTCATCAAAGAATTAATCATGTGTGTTGTAAATACTCAAATAGCACAGAAAGGGCATAAACAAAACAAGACGCTTTTTCTCATGCCGGTCACTGGTTTACGGGTATATACGCCACCAGAAACAGTCCGTGCACTCAAAAAGTAGATGTGTGGGGTGTGCATCCTTTGTACATCGCGGTTTATATTTTCTCTCATATAAAAATTACATGTTGGATGTATCTTAGAGATGAACTGACGTCCCCACGGTGGACGTATGTCGCTCCTCTCCTCTCCCGGATTGCGTTGCGTCACGGAGAGCCCCACAACGCGTTGGGCCATCCTGCTCGGGCGGACTGACCGCAGATCCGGTGGCCGGTTGTCCGGCTTTGCCTGGAACTGAGGGATTTGCCAGGTCATGGGACTTCCAGTGCTAAGCCACAGGCCCCGGCAGACAGGAGTACTGGGCCACTCTCTGTGTAGCTGGTTTTTATTTTTGCTACGATAAAGAGTTGCTTTAGTGGACATTGCACTTGCATATGCGGTGAATGTAAACCTAAGGTGTTTAGGTCAACGGACATTTCAAATAACTTTTTTTCTTTTCTTTTCTTTTTTTACAACAGAGCCAGACCAGTTATAACCGTCAATGCTGGCCTTGAAGTATACCCTAGCATTTTAAATCAAGACAATAAAACCTGCCCACTCCCTGGGACAGAGCTCAAAGTTTCCTGGTAAGGGCATCGGGCTAATAATAGTTATCATTGTGATTATTGTTGCAGTCATTTTGAAAACAATTGGAAATGGGGTGGGGGGGACCTGACACATTACTAAAACAGTTTCTGTGAGTGTCCTCTCTTTTCGTAGGTTGGATTATGGAAATATTATTGCAAAGTAGATAAGTAGAAGTCTCTAGAAATATGCTGCAAACTAGTATGAACTTCATTTTTAAAAATTGATGCATGCTCAGTGAACATATTCAAAAAGAAGAAAAAGCTCATAAGATCTGATAACTCATTTATATTTAATTCTAAACAGGCCTATGAACATATTAATTTTTAAAAGATATGATGTTGGGACTCCTGGGTGGCTCAGCGGTTTAGCGTCTGCCTTGGGCTCAGGGAGTGATCCCGGGGTCCTGGGATCAAGTCCCGCATCAGGCTCCCTGCAGAGAGCCTGCTTCTCCCTCTGCCTGTGTCTCTGCCTCTCTCTGTACCTCTCATGAATAAATAAATAAAACCTTTTAAAAAAAGATATGATCTTTTCCAGATTTAGTATCTGTGAATAGCTAGCTGTATGAAAAATATTATATATATTAAATATATATTATAAGTAATATATTACCAGTATAATATACTTATTCTTCCAATTATTCCTTTATTAATTTCTAAAGAAAAATATAAAGTTTTTGGTAAGTGTAATGTCTGAATTCTTTTCTAGCCCAGTATTTCTCAATTCTCCATTATTTGCATGCTATTTTTTGCTACATTATATGATTTTTAGTATATTTTCATCCTACCTATATGTATAATTTTTTAAAGTTTTTTTCTTCCTCTTCTTTTTTTTTTTAAGCCCGTCATGGGGCTTGAACTCACGACCCTAAGATCAAGACCTGAATTGAGATCGAGAGTTGGACACTTAACTGACTAAAACTACCCAGGCGCCCCTACAGTTTTTTTTTCTTTAAATTGATTCATATTTTACTTAAAAACATTTTAAAATAAGCTAGAGAAACCCAGCATCTTTCTCATACGTGTCAAAATAAGGATAAGATTAAGGAAAATCTTGACCCATTTATTACTAAAAATGCCATGAGTACCTCACTGTGGGGAACATGGTTCTTTATGTTCCTGGTTACATGGAGAAATCAGGGATCTTCTGACAAATGCACGGTGGAATGATTGGAAGCTGGGGAGATTTTACTTCAGAGGAACTAATGAAAAAATATTTTTCCTGATTTTGTTTTTGAATTACATAGTTACTAAAAACGTTTTTCACAATTTTATTTCTTTCATTGGCTTGCATTAAAAACTTACTAACATTTTATCCTAATCTATATTGATTGTCAGGGAAGTTGTTTTCAGATTTTGGCTTTAAGTTTTACTGTCTTTCTTCCCTTTACTTTGCATACCCTTGTGAAGTTGCTAATAGTTATTTAAAATTTTGCTAATAATTCAAAGGTTTCGAAGACACTGAGCAGTAGCTTTCATATGTTTTTGATTATGGCACGTAGTATGAAATATATTTTGCATCATGAGCCAATAAAAACATGTATGTAATTAAAAGTTCCATGAAATCCTACGCTTCAGTCAATTTTATTTATTTGGTTTATTTTTTAAGATAGTGGCTAACCCAACCCATTAAACTAATTTCATGACCCATTAATAAAATGTGAAAAACACTCTTCTAGAGGAGCTTTCTAATTAAAGGGAGCTTTGATGGGGCTTTTTAGTAAATGAGATGTTATTAAAGATTTTATTTATTCATGAGAGACAACAGAGCGAGGCAGAGACACAGGCTGAGGGAGAAGCAGGCTCCATGCAGGGAGCCCGATGTGGGACTCGATCCCAGGACCCCGGGGTCACGCCCTGAGCCCAAGGCAGATGCTCAACCACTGAGCCACCCAGACGTCCCAATGAGATGTTATTTTGAACCTGGTCTGCCCTTTTCCTCCTTGAGATTTATCAGTAGGTTCTCTAAACATGAGAAGAGGTTAGAAGATTTCTTTTCTTTTTCTTTTTCTACCATCAAGGTACCATGAAAGGAAATGTGCTTAAATTACTGAAGCATGAGTTAGGTTATTCTGTGTAGTTTCATATTTCATGAATAATATTAAGACATGAGAGATATAGAAGGCTTCACTATGTAAACTGTGTATTAGAAATGCGAGATTTAGGGGTGATATTCAAAACTTTGTCTAAACTGGATTATAGGATTTGTTAATATATTTTTATTTTCCTACAGTTTTAATGTCAAGTTCTGTTTAAAGGCAGATGGCAAAGGAGCACTTCCCACGAAGCTTAGTAAGTATTCTGTGGAAAAATCATATAATGATTCTGCACATATAGCACTCAAAGTGTTTTAAGATACCTGAATACTCAAATAGCTGTTATTGTTGTTTTTTATTTTGATATTTGTGCTTAAAGACACTTAACATTGCAACATAATTACCTTGTTGACTCTTAAGTCAATTCAGATACAATACATATTTACTGACAATGTGAACAGAACAGCCCACTGAATGGTAAATGCGGCCTTCAGAACGTTAAACAATTACAATGAGAGATAAATGAACTCTAGGGTAAATGAGTATCATTGTTTATAAATAGATGCCCTACTGAAGAGTTGGTATTTTCTTCCTTGGAGAAGTCCCCAGCAATCTCAGGAGTAGGGAGGGGTGCTCTAGACACAGTGGAAGACGTTTGGGCCACTAAATTTAAACCACTTGGCAAACTCCTGACTTGACTCCTCCTTTCCAAAACCCGGTTTATGTGGTCCAGGGAGCAGGGTGGGAGAGCTAAGTGACTGTTGCCAAGATTTGTCATTATGTCCGTGACAAGTGCTGAGAGGTAACGGTAGAGCAAGGGAGGAGGACTGCGTCTTGTTGGGTGTTTGTGCGTGGAATATCAGAGAGAGGAGCAAGGCAAGGTGTCACTGGAAGATGACTTTTCAGGAAAGACCTGAAGGGGCTGAAGGAGCGAGGGGATGTCTGGAGGGTATTTTGCACGGAGGAAATGGCAAGTTCAGGGGGCCTGAGGCAGGCGTTTGCTTAGTGTGTTTGAGAAACACAAGGAGGGCAGAGTGGGGGCGTGGACTCCAGCTGGAAGCAAAGTCACCCTGCATTCTCACCCACGTTGACGTGAAGTCCAACATTTAGAGAAACTTGGTTTTAAGGTCTGCAGTCTTACCCACTCGGAAGAAACTACTTAGAGAAGAACTGAGTCTTAGAAGGAACTCACCCTAACAGATGGCGTCAGCCTGTGCGTTGCACATTCCTTTTAAGATCGTTCTTGATCCAGTCAACTTTGCTTCATGAGGGACATATATATTTATCTGACCATCCGATATGGTGGCTTCATTAGAAGTAGCAGTTGCAGGTGATGCAAACTGTTTATTCATCCTTGTGTTTAATAAAATGGCATGGGTGCCTATTAGCGAGAAATTGCTGCTACTCAGATTAACCGTGGAAGTCATAATTCATGTACACTTCATGCCCCAAACTTCTTCCTCTCAGCTTCAAAGAAAAAATTTCCCTTTTATCTGGTAGTTATTTTACTACTATATTCTCTATTGTCTGCCTTAATATATGGCATTACTTTGGGGATCGTTGATTATTCTTAAATATTTATCCATAATTAATATGTTGTAGTCTTACTACATTATATAGACATTTTTAGTGAATTGCAAGGAAATTACTTCCTAAGTAATAAACATCTCTGTTTACATGAAAACTCTAGGTGTCTAGGACAGATAGGTGTCGATAAAGGTTGTTATATATCCTTTGGTTTGTATAGACTTCCAGGTGGAGCTTCTTTTGGATAAACTCAAGCAAAAAGGAGCAATTCGACGAGCACTGTTTCTCCATAACCGGTCTCCAGGTCACTCTAAGAACATGACTATTTCAAGGGGAGGACAGATGCAGTGTGAGGAACTAGTAGCTTATCTGCGGGTAAGAGATACTTTTCTGCTTCATTATCTTTTACTTTTTGCTATGTTTTAAAAAATCTGTGTGATTTTCACTTTGTATAAATATTTTGGTATCAAATCACAAAGAAAACACAGAAGAATACACTTGAGGAAATCTGGCTTTTTAAAGTATCAAACCTGAGTAATGGATTTTTCTTCCTGGCAAACTGGATTTTCCAAATGGCTGTTCTAAAATGGTGCTATAGAATAATTGTAACAAATACATTTCTTAAATATTGCTAGATTCTCAAGACATAAAAGTAATCTCCAGGGCCCAAGAAAATAAGTGATCAGTTAAAAAACTACATTGGCAAAATTTGACTTATGAGTTGTATACGAAGATGTGAGCCAGAGCAGCTGGGGAAAGGATGAGCAGTAATTGCCAACCTCAGCACAGGGATTTGGTCTCCCTCCGGGGACTTTTGCAAGCTGGGAGGTCTGACTTGATGGCTACATTAGGTCTAGACACTTGTTTGAGGCTAAAGTGGCCCCAGGAAAAAGGTGTCTCCTAACTCCAGCAAAAGCAAAATGCTACGCCTATATGGAATAATCTAGTATGGGCCCCTCATGATTTCCACTGGTTAACTTAAGTGAAATAATAATTCATTAAAAAAAAGGCATTATGAGGGAAAAATAGCACTAAACACACAAGGAAATAAGCCATTAGAAGAAACAACAAATTTTAAACCTGCAGAGGCATTAGATGTTTGAATTATCAGTTGCAAAATATGAATTTTTATAAAATGTTTAAAGAGAGAATAAACCTTTTTAAATAAAATACAGAAACATCAGTGAAGATTTAGAATACAACATAAATAACAACCTCAACTTGATAGACCTGTACAGAATACAAAAATTGGCCATATATAGATCATAAAGGAATCGTAAACAAATTTCAAAAAGTTGGAATCTTAGAAGATACATTGATCATGGTGCAATTTTTGGAAGGTAATAACAAAAAGATAAATTGGGAATTAGGAATTGTGATTTTAAATAACACGGATCTAAAAAGAGATCATAATGGAAATTTACTTAGAAATGAATCACAATGAAAATTCTGTTTACTAAAATGTGTGGGCTATCACAGAAGCAGAAAGTAAAGTAAATGTATAACCTTAAGTGCTGTTTAACTTCAATGAAAGATAGATCAAGAAAAAAAATTGTAGGAAAACAAAACAAATTTAACTCCACAAAATAAGGAATTGAAAGGGACATAGCGACATAAAGAAGAGATTACAGTAATAGAATATTCTAATAACCTTGTGCTAAGATGTAGAAAAACTTAAACAAAGCAAGGATATTCTTAGAAAATCATAACACAACTGCCATAAGAAGAAATAGAAAATGTGAATAAGCCATTTAACCGTATAAACCATTTTAAAATAAAGTTGACAGTTAAGAATCTTTACAGAAAGGAAACACAAGTCCCAGGGGGTGTTATAGGTGGTATCTACCAAACTATGAAGAATGAGATATTCTGATATTAAGCTCTTGGAAGCAGTAGAAGAATAGAAAATGTGTCCAGCTTAATACTGTTCCTATGAAGCCAATGTAATTGATACCCAGACTGGTGGAGGATAGTCTAAGTGGAATTTCATGCCAGTCTTTCAGAAAGACATAGATGTAAAATTAGTAAATCAAATATAGGCAAACTAAATCTTAAGAGTTCATAAACAAAAGATAAAATAAGTAGACC
This sequence comes from Canis lupus familiaris, assembly GCF_011100685.1. Taxonomy (NCBI): domain Eukaryota; kingdom Metazoa; phylum Chordata; class Mammalia; order Carnivora; family Canidae; genus Canis; species Canis lupus. The sequence goes on from NC_049257.1 coordinate 29,250,914, forward strand.
CATTTTGGTTTGTTCTAGGATGGGTTAACTTTAAAAATATAGAAGTATGACTTAACACATGAATACACTGAAGAAAAAGATAGGAACGTCTTAAATAAAGGAAAAGCTTTTGATTAATTTGAATTAAGTCACTCTTCATGATTTCAGCAAGCTTCAAGTTGGTAGTTTTCCAAGATGGTGGAGGAGTAGGAGACCTTAGTTTTGTCTGGTCCCAGGAATTCAGCTAGGTAGCCGTCAAGTCATTTGGAACACCTGTGAACTTAGTGGGAGATGCAAGAGAAGAATAGTCATGTGACCACTTTCTGCAAGGCAGAGGTGCAGAGAAGGGAATCTGAGGTGATATATGGGAAGATAAACTGCAGGGGGAGGGAGCCTGTATAAGCCAGCTCCTAGAAAGTGGTAGAGCAGCGGAGCACAAAACCAGAACTTTCAGAAGTCTGCTCTATGAGGGACATTCCTGCCTGAAAGTTGCCCAGGTGGCGACGTGGGATGGAGTAGTAAGTGGGACAGTGTGGTATCCAGGATCCCTGGGGTCACAGAAAGAACAGGGGTGCCTGGGGGCAGCAGAGTTCCCAGGCATTGGAGCGGGGAAGGCAGCTGCAATCAGCGAGCCCAGGAGGGGGCCCTCAGCTCAGTGTGGCCATGAGCCATGAACTGAAGCACAGTCAGGCGACCGCTTTCTGAGCTGAGGCCCAGAAAGCATAGAACCTTGGTGAGGCCCATTCCTCCCCAGAGAGGAACGGCACAGGTGCAGGCTGCAGGAGTCTGTAGGGTTTGGAGACCTGAGACAGAAATGCTCGGTCACAGGCTGGGTGAGCGTGGAGTGCAGAGGGAGACCAAGGAGACAGGAGTGATTGACTGCTTTTCCCCGAGGGTGCACTGAGGAGTTGGGGCTCTTGGGGCTGCAGATTGGGAGGCTGCCATTTTCACTCTCATCCTCGAAAGCCACCTAGAGCAATCTGGGGCCTCTTAGCCGAGCCTCCTGGCAAAGTTGGTGCAGTTCTGCCCCAGGGCAAAGACGTCTGAGAACCAGCGCAGTGGGCCCCTCCCCAGGAGATCACCAAGGGCATCTGGCTAAGCTTCACTGTACTGATCCCACAGAACTGCAAAACTCCAGCCCTAGGGGAAGATTGTATGTAAAAGCCACGGGTTTTACTCTCATGATTCTGTAGACTCTCAATTTCTTTTTTTTTTTCTCTTTCCTTTACAACCAATTTCTTATTTTACTAACTCTTTTTTAAGTCTTTTTTAATTTTCATGTTTACACTTACATTCTATCCTTTCATTGTATTTGATTTTATTTTCATACGTATATTAAGTTTTTCTTTCTTTTTTTTTTTTTTTTAATTTTTTATTTATGTATGATAGTCACAGAGAGAGAGAGAGAGAGGCAGAGACACAGGCAGAGGGAGAAGCAGGCTCCATGCACCGGGAGCCCGACGTGGGATTCGATCCCGGGTCTCCAGGATCGCGCCCTGGGCCAAAGGCAGGTGCTAAACTGCTGCGCCACCCAGGGATCCCAAGTTTTTCTTTCTTTACAGTTTTGGGATCTAGTTTTCTAGATACACACAGGATCCAGTGTATTGCTCTGTTCCATTCCCCTATCTATATTTTCTCTTTCTCTCTTTTTTTTTTTAATATTTATTTATTTATTCATTTATTTTTGATTTCAGGTTTTTTCTCATTTGTTTAGTGTATATTTCTCTAGGGTCTTTGTTGCCATTTTAGTATTTTGTTCTCATTCACCTGTTCTTTGAACAGAATGACAAGATAGGAAAACTTAACCTCAGAAAAGACAGCAAAAGGCAGTACTGACTGCCAGGGACCTAATCAGTATGGACATAAGTAAGAGGTAGGAACTAGAGTTCAGAATAACAGTTATAAGATACTAGCTGGGCTTGAAAAAAACATAGAAGAACTAGAGAATCCTTTTCTGGAGAAATGAACTAAAATCCAATTAAGTTGAAATCAAAAGGCTATTATTGAGATGCAATAATATATAATCTAGCTGTTAGGATAAATGAGGCAGAAGAGAGAATAATGATCTAGAAGACAAAATGATGGAGAATAAAGAAGCTGAGAAAAAGACAGATAAACAACTACTGGATCACAAGGGGAGAATTCGAGTGATAAGTGATACCATAAAGCAAAATAATTGGGATCCCAGAAGAGCAAGGAGAGAGAGAGAGAGAGAGGCAGATTATACTGGAGAACTTCCCTAATCTGGGGAAGGAAACAGGCTTCCAAGTCTAGGAGACACAGAGAATTCCCCTCAAAAATCAGTAAAAATAGGACAATGCACCAACACAGAATAGTGAAACTTACAAATCTCAAGAGACAAAGAGAAAATCTTGAAAGCAGCTCAGGGGAAAAAGAGGCCTGTAACGTAAAAGGGTAAAAACATTAGACTGGCAACAGCCCTGTCCACTCAGACCGGGCAGGCCAGGAAACACTGTCCTGATATATTCAGGTGCTAAATGAGAAAAATACGCACCCAAGAATACTTTATCCAGCCAGGCTCTTATTCCAGATAGAAGGAGAGATAAAAAGCTTCCAGGACAAACAAAACTACAAGAACTTGTGATCACTAAACCAGCCCTACAAGAAATATTAAAAGGGATCCTTTAGCGAACAGAAAGCCCAAAAGTAACAGACCCGAAAGGAACAGAGCAACATACAGAAAGTGACTTTACAGGTAATGTGATGGCACTAAATTCGTATCTTTCCATAGTTACTCTGAATATAAATGGCCTAAATGCTCCAATCAAAAGAGACAGCATGTCAGATTGGATAAAAACACCACATCCATCAATATGCTGTCTGCAAGAGACTCATTGAGACCCAGAGACACCTCCAGATTTAAAGTAGAGTGGAAAACCATTTATCATCTTAATGGACATCAAGAGAAAGCTGAGGTGGCAATGGTTCTATCAGACAAATTAGATTTTAAACCAGAGACTCTACTAAGAGATGAGGAAGGACACTGTGTCATAATTGAAGGGTCTATCCAACAAGAAGGTCTAACAATTGTAAATATTTATGCGCCTGACATGAGAGCCGCCAATTATATAACCCAATTAGTAACAAAATTAAACACGCTGATAATAATACAGGAATAGTAAGGGACTTTAACACCCCACTCACTGCAGTGGACAGATCATCAGAGCAGAACAAGGAAACAGGGGGCTTTGAATGACACACTGCACCAGATGGACTTCACAGAAAACTCAGAGCATTCCATCCTAAATCAGCAGAATGCACATTCCTCTCAAGTGCATGTGGAACTTTCTCCAGAATAGATCACATACTGGGTCACAGATCAGGTCTCACCCAGGACCAAAAGACTGGGATCGTTCCCTGAATATTTTCAGACCATGATGCTTTGAAACTGGAACTCAACTGCAAGAGGAAGTTTGGAAAGAACTCAAATACATGGAGGTTAAAGAGCATCCTACTAAAGAATGAATGGGTCAACCAGGAAATTAAAGAATAATTAAAAAAAAAACATAATGGAAACAAATGAAAATAAAACCATTCAAAACCTTTGTGATGCAGCAGAGGTGGCCCTAAGAGGCAAGGATGTAGCAATATAAGCCTTTGTCAAGAGAAAAGAAAGATCTCAAATACATGACCTAACCTTATACTAAAGAAGCTGGAAAAAGGACAGCTAATAAAGCCTAAACCCAGCAGGAGAGGGAAGTAATAAAGATGAGAGCAGAAATCAATGAAATAGAAACCAAAAGAAAAGTAGAACAGATCGATGAAACTAGGAGCTGGTTTTTTGAAAGAATTAGTAAGATGGATAAACTCCTGGCCAAACTTCCCAAACTATTGTAAGAACATATTCTGAGCAACATAGCGAACAAATTAGGTAATCTGGAAGAAAGAGATGCATTCCTAGAGATGTATAAACCACCAAAACTGAAGCAGGAAGATAGAAAACCTGATGAACAGAGCCATAACCAGTAAGAAAATTGAAGTAATAATAAAAAAATCTACCAGCAAACAAGAGTCCAGGGTCAGACGGTTTTCCAGGGGAATTCTGCCAAACATTTAAGGAAGAATTAATACCTCTTCTTCTGAAGCTATTTCAAAAAACAGAAATGGAAGGAAAACTTCCAAACTCTTTTCTATGAGGCCAGCATTACTTTGATCCCCTAACCAGACAAAGACCTCACCAAAAGGAAGAATTACAGACCGATATCCCTGATGAACACGGATGCCAAAATTTTCAAGATACTAACCAGGGGCAGCCCTGTTGACTCAGTGGTTTAGCGCCGCCTTTGGCCCAGGGCGTGATCCTGGAGACTCAGGATCGAGTCCCACGTCGGGTTCCCTGCATGGAGCCTGCTTCTCCCTCTGCCTGTGTTTCTGCCTCTCTGTGTCTCTCATGAATAAATAAATAAAATCTAAAAAAAAAAAAAAAAAGATACTAACCAGTAGGATCTAAGAGTACGTTCAATGGATTATTCTTCACCACAACCAAGTGGGATTTATTCCTGGGCTGCAAGGGTGGTTCAACATCTGCAAATCAATAAATGTGATACACGGACATTGATAAAAGAGAGGACAAGAACTGTATGTTCCTCTCAATAGAAGCAGAAAAAGCACTTGACAAAATACAGCAGCCATTCTTGATTAAAACTCTTCACAGTGTAGAGCAAACATACCTCAATATGATAAAAGCCATTTATGAAAAGCCCACAGTGAATATCATTTTCAATGGGGAAAAACAGAGTTTTTCCCCTAAGGTCAGGAACACGGTAGGGATGTCCACTCTCATCTCACTGCTGCTGTTCAGCCCAGTCCTAGAAGTCCTAGCCTCAGCAATCAGACAGACAACAACAAAAGCATCCCAGTATCATGCTAATTGAAATAAGTCCCATCAGAGAAAGACAGTTATCATATGATCTCACTCATATGTGGAATTTGAGAAAGCAGGACCATAGGGGAAGGGAGAAAAAAATAAAACATAATGACATCAGAGAGGGAGACAAACCATAAGAAACTCTTAATCATAGGAATCAAATGTGTGTTCCTGGCCCTCCAGTGGGGTGGGGGGATGGGGTAACTGCGTGGTGGACATTAAGGAGGGGTTGTGATGTGATGATCCCTGGGTTATATAAGACTGATGAGTCCTCCAACTCTACCTCTGAAACTAATAATACACTAATGTTAAATTAATTGAATTTAAATTCTAAAAAAATGTTTGAAAAAATAAACAAGCTTCAAGTTGTAACTGTGAACAAACACCATCCTCTTACATTCAAACAAAGCTCGCCAATACCTGTTGGTTGGTCAAGATGTCAGTCAATGGAGTTCTTCCACATTGCTGGTGGCAGTGTACGTCGTGAAGACTGCGATCTTCCAGACCTCAGAAAGCTATTTACCAGTATGTAGAATGATCTCTCTCTTATTTTTTTAATAATAGTAAAAAGTGAAATTTTAAAAATAGGAAAATTTTTACTAATAATAGTAAAAATCAATCCCCAAGCAAGCCAAATAACCTTTGACAGGAGGATGGATAAATAAATACATTGTGGGTTCAATATATAATGAAATATTTCTCCACAGTAAAAACATCAGTTGCTTGCAACATCGCGGACGGATCTTAACAAGAGTGTTGACCAGAAAGCAAATCCCAGAAGCATACATATGACCTCACTCTGAAGGACACGGAAAAGGAAGAGCAAACTGAAAAATAAATTAAGGAAAAATATATGATGTAGTAAAACTACCGAAAACAAACAAGACACTGATGTACTTAAAATTTAGGACGGTGATCACCGGAGAAGGAAGGCCAGGGCAAGAGACGAGAAGGGAACACGGGGAGCTTAAGCATCATGGGGAATGTTCTAGTTATTTTGAGCGCGGCGTGCCCGTCTTATTGACGTGCCTTGTGTACTTTTGTATGAATCAAGTATTTTATCATAAACCAAAATGGGTTAAGGGTTCTCCCCGAGAAACCAGCGTTTCCGGATGCTCTTCTTGCTCTTACGTAAGTGCAGCCTTTCAGGGTTCCGGTAGAATTGGACCAGGCCCGAACGCGGCTGGCTTTGTGTGGTGCGCTCACAGATTCCTCTGGGTGGTTTGACGTCATAGATTGAGGTCCTCATTGATGGGAAGCTTCTCTGTTTCTTAGGATGAATCTGAATTCAGAGACAAACTCACCCCGATTACTGTTTTTATGGAGTACCGGTTGGATTACAGAACGGCTGCGGATGCGACAGGCTTGCAGCCCATTCTTAACCAGTTCACTCCGGCCAACGTCAGTCGACAGGTACTCTGCTACCTCCCACTTACCGCTGCTTTTATGTTTTAATTTTTGAAAGTCTTACGGTTCATCTTTTTACGTATCGTCAGGGATTGCTTTTACAGTGTTGGGTTTCCGGTCAAAGACGCCCGCGGGGAGGGAATCCGAATTTTCACGGCAGAGTTATTTGAAGCCGCTCAGTTACATGCAGAGGAAGAGAGAGTCGAATTTCACACACATGAAACAGTGACATAGTTGAAGGAGAACAAAGTGCCAGTGTGTTTACCTAGTATTTTAGTATTTTGATGAACAAGCTTTATATCTGTGTTTTCTCTGATTTACATTTTAATTGTAGAGAACGCTGTATGCGTGCACATACGCAGCTGCTGAATCTGTGTCATTTAACCGATTCGTGTATGTCGTCATTTCATTCTAATTAAATTGACATTTAAGATCTGTATCCTGTAATTTTACTCAGTGTAGCTGCATATACCGTGTGATTTGGAAGAGTAAATTAAACCTTTCTTTATTTTCCCCCTTTAAATCATGTTCTCTCTTGTTGTCTGCCCCTGGCCTTGAAGCTTTTTGAATATTAACAATAGACAAACCAAGAATGGCCTCATCTTTTTTTTTTTCTTTCTTCTTCTTTTTTTTTTAAATAAAGATTTTATTTATTTATTCACGAGGGACCCAGAGAGATGCAGAGACCCAGGCAGAGGGAGAAGCAGGCTCCATGCAGGGAGCCCGACGTGGGACTCGATCCCGGGACCCTGGGGTCATGACCTGAGCCAAAAGGAGATGCTCAACTGCTGAGCTCCCCAGGCATCCGTTTTTCTTTCTTCTTTAGAAAATTTTTAGATTCTTTCTCTAACATTCCGCCCAACATCTTCTGCTACTTCCCACTATTTCTCTTTTGGGTTTTCCATGCTGCCCCAGCCTCCAGATCTAAAGGGAGAAAATTCCGGTTTTTGCCTATTTCCCCTGCCCTGGGGTGGTTGACTGCAGTGCTTCTCGTCCCTTTTCCTTCATCGCCTTCCTCATGGCCTTGCATATGCCGGGCTCACGCCCAGTTTCCATTCCCTTTGGTCCTCCTGCACAATTGCTGCTGGGTACCCGTTGCTCCTTATTCTTTTACGCTCTGCAGCTTTATTCCCATGATATTGGCAGAGGCATCGTATGTAACAGGAAATTCTAAAAGGGAAATTTGTTTTGCCCAAGATCACACAACTTAGCAGCAGCAGGTTCAGGCTGACTCCTCACTTCTCTTCTTTTTTCTTTTAAACCCTCATTTCTTAACTTTGTTTCCCGTCTATAGGGCACTTCATTCTAAAATCATGACGCCTTAATTTGAGGTAGAACTAAAAGGTTCCAACTAATTGCATTATAGCCTATGAATGTTTTTCTTCTTTTACATTCTTTTTTTTAATAAATTTATTTTTTATTGGTGTTCAATTTGCCAACATATAGAATAACACCCAGTGCTCATCCCATCAAGTGCCCCCCTCGGTGCCCATCACCCAGTCACCCCATCCTCCCACCCACCTCCCCTTCCCCCATCCCTAGTTCGTTTCCCAGAGTTAGGAGTCTCTAATGCTCTGTCTCCCTCTCTGATATTTCCCACTTATTTTTTCTCCTTTCCCCTTTATTCCCTTTCACTATTTTTTATATTCCCCAAATGAATGAGACCATATAATGTTTGTCCTTCTCCGATTGACTTACTTCACTCAGCATCATACCCTCCAGGTCCATCCACGTAGAAGCACGTGGTGGGTATTTGTCGTTTCTAATGGCTGAGGAATATTCCATTGTGTACATAGACCACATCTTATTTATCCATTCTTGACTAGCTGCACTGGCCTGTTCAAAAGTAAGCAGCCATGGGGCTCCTGGGTGGTTCAGTTAGTTGAGCGTCCGACTCCCGATTTTGGTTCAGGTCATGATCGCAGGGTGCAGGGTCCTGGGATGGAGCCCTGCGTTGGGCTCTGTGCCTAGTGGGGAGTCTGCTGGAGGATTTTGTCCCTCCCTCCCCACCCCCTCATGACCCCACACGTGCTCGCACTTTCTTTAAAATAAAATTTTTTTAAAGCAGCCATGATACTTTTTATATTCAGGGATGCAAACAAATGCTCTTCTTTTTTAGGCCCATATTCTGCTAGACTGCGGTGAGGACAACATCTGCAAACCCAAATTGGAGGTTTCCGTAGATAGGTAAGCCTTACTCCAAGCAGTAAACACTCCAACAGATTTAAATGGAGGAACACACTCTTCTATGCGAAGCAATAGTATATTTTAATGTGAACTAGTTCTATTGGAGGATGATTCATGACGTCTGTAGTAGTAAAACTATCAGTGTTGGACTTTAGAAAAATAAACGCTGTTTTCACTCGTTGCCTGGGTGGACAGATCCATTTCCATGCGGGGTGAGTAGTGTTAGCATAGTAAACGTCGTATCCTCTTAAAGGCCTATTTCATTGTAGATACCTCGTGAACTACAGGAATCCGATTAGTATTTTATGATTTATAAATCTCCATGACCATTGTGAGAATCATGGCAGGGATTAGTTCAGCTTTTAGGAAAAAAAAAAAAATGAGAGAATTAATCAGCACCTGCCAAGAGATACAAAATCACTTGAGTCATCCTATGACTGGGGCTGCTCTATTAGTGGCGTGAGAGCTTTCTGTTACCGAGAGGAGCGTTGGATTTGCACCCAGCGTGCTGTTTCCAGTTTTCTGTTGAGCTGCGAAATGGTCTTAAAATATCTTGAACATGTCAGTGCTGCCTGTGCATTTCTCTTGTTTCTTTGAACAACCGGGCCCTCCCCGCGCAGCCCTCTTTCATTGTGTCGATTCGTGTTCACTCGTAGTGATCAAAAGAAGATCTACATCGGGGACGACAATCCTCTGACCCTGATCGTCAAGGCCCAGAATCAAGGAGAAGGTGCCTACGAAGCTGAGCTCATCGTGTCCATCCCCCCGCAGGCTGATTTCATCGGGGTCGTCCGCAATAGCGAAGTAAGCAGGCTGCCTCTTTAAAAATCGAAATGCACTCAGGGGTCTCGTTAACGTTAATGAGTCAGCCCTAATGAGTCCGCTGGCCCGCTGGTCTCCTCAAGGCTGAAAGCTGGGCCGCAGTGGCTGTCTTGCTTAATTCCTCTCAAGCCTAATACTTTGCATAATGCATTGAGAGGACATTTTTAGAATTGCCAGCTAAGTGCCTGAAACGAGGTCAGATAGATAAAGTCCCTGTGCCTCTCCATCAAATAATTTGTTAGGAGTAATAAGGTTATTTATCTAAATCCCCTAGGAATCTCTCAGAAATATCCTCCTATGTGGCCCTGTACACAGTTCAGGCTTCTCTCAGACCTGCCCCCTATTTGCCCTAATAGATGGATGAAGTTATAAAACAAGAAACTGAACTATAAAGTTGCATTATATTATCTAGGAATTTTATAGTGTGTGGCTTCTTCTTTTTTTTTTTTTTTGTCATTAATTTATTTTCCTTTCAATCTTTTGTTTGTTTTTGTCTTTTTTTTTTTTTTTTTTTTTGTCTATCAAAGGCCTTAGCGAGACTTTCCTGCGCATTTAAGACGGAAAACCAAACCCGCCAGGTAGTATGTGACCTTGGAAACCCAATGAAGGCTGGAACTCAAGTAAGACATTTAAACTAAATGGATTTTATTTTTCTTTTAAAGAAAAAAAAAACCGCATATTTTTCTATAGGTTTGTCCAGAGAAATTATCTTTATAAATACTTCAGAACATGTCTTTGTTAAGTTGGTTTTGGTTTAGAATGTGATGATTCGCAGAGTTTGTTTGGTTTTGACTAAGATGATCCAGCGATGGCTTGTGCCGTTACACGGTCTTCAACTTGCCAAAGGGGTTGGGAACACGGGTTAAACTAAGGACAAGGATCCTGTTTCCTAAATGACCTCCAGAAGCCCTGCCTTCTCTTACTCTGTTAGTTCAGTGATTTCCTTTAAGAACAGTTCTCCCCTGCTGGAGTTGGGATGGTTGTGGTCGGAAGAGTTGTGATGGGCGTGGAGAGGTTCGTTCGGGTGGTAGCCCTTCCTCTCCTGCCTTGTGTAGCCAGGTTCTCTCGCTCTTTAAACCCAATCACTTATTCCTTCCTGCTCCATTAAGTTGTTAAGTTCCTGTCACCAAATCAGTCTGCAGAATTGCTGTACTTTTCACTAAATCAAAAAATATTTACTTTGGCATTTTTTAAATAAAATTAATATGGGGTGTTATTATGGGGAGATAAAATTACAATCTGTTAATAATTGTTAAATAGGGCCCCTTTATGGATTGGCCCACGTATCTTAAAGAGATGCAATAGAAGATCAGATTTAATTCTTTGTTGGAGTGCTTTCAGTTTTATTACAAACTCAAAAAAACCCGATTTTGGAACAAATTTTTTTTTTTTTTTTAATTTGAACATGGAATTTAGATTTCACTGATTGGACATTGTTTTAATGAACATCACTATTTCTTCCTCCCCCTGCAGCTCCTAGCTGGGCTTCGTTTCAGTGTGCACCAGCAATCAGAGATGGATACTTCCGTGAAATTCGACTTACAAATCCAAAGGTTTGAAAACGACTTTTCTTGGCTTGTAGTAACTATTGAGGAAATACTGTTTGTTCATAAACATACAATGTAATATAATCTGAATGTTATGGAAGAGAATAGGCTAAAATTTTGGTATTTGATCATACCATTTTTTATTTTTTATTTATTTATTTATTTATTTATTTATTTATTTATTTATTTTTAAAAATATTTATTTATTCATGAAAGACACAGGTAGAGAGAGAGGCAGAGGGAGAAGCAGGCTCCATGCAGGGAGCCTGACGTGGGACTCGATCCCGGGTCTCCAGGACCACGCCCTGGGCTGAAGGTGGTGCCAAACCGCTGAGCCACTCGGGCTGCCCCATGATTATACCATTTTTTAAAATAAAACAACATTCATTGTTCTGTATAAATATTAACGAAGTAAATGCTTAAAATATGGAAAATCTAGAAACATACAGAAAGTAATAATTACCCATACTCTTGTGAACATTTTGTTGTTTATTATTATCAATTTCTTTTACAGAATAAAATTCTTTTTTTACCTGAACACATCTCTGTATGTTTAACCATTTCCTTATCGGTGGACATTTAAGTTGCCCCTAATTTTTTTTTTTAAGACTTTATTTTGAGAGAGGAAGCAAGCAGATGAGCAGGAGGGGGTCAGAGAGAGAGGAAGAGAGAGAGACTGTCAAGCAGACAACGTGCTCAGCACAGAGCCCAACGTGGGGCTTGACCTCGTGACCATGAGATCATGACCTGAGGTGAAATCGAGTCGGACGCTTAAGCCACCGACCCACCCAGGCGCCCCTGCCTCTAATTTTTTTTTTCAAACTGTGATGAATATCCTTGTAGAAAATATGTTTTTCATTATACTGTTTTTAGAATCAGCATTTCTATCATAAGAAAAATTTGTTAGTTTCATGCTTGTAAAACAAAAGTAAAGAAGTAAAATTTGGTCATCTTCTTGGAATGAAGTGCTAATGAAAGTTATTTCAGAAAGTTTTTCCTTTGTCGCTTTTAATTCGTTCATTTTTAGTTTCTCTGCACTTGCCTCTGTATGTCTTTGATGATGAGGATGAGCATGCTCCGTTCAGGCCTAAATATGTATTTCTCTTTTTCAGCTCCAATCTCTTTGACAAAGTAAGCCCAGTTGTGTCTTACAAAGTTGACCTCGCTGTCTTAGCTGCTGTTGAGATAAGAGGGTCAGTATGATTATGACTTGAGTGTCTCATTCTTGGGAGTTTTAAACTGCTTTAAAATGCAATTACTTTTTAAAAGCAGCTACTAGGCCCAGTCACTTGTTTTTGGGGAGTATCCCTTCGAGTTTCACGGTAGTTTTGCTAGGGCTATAGCTTCTGTGGAAAGAAGCTCGTAGCTGCATTCCAGAGCCCCCAGATCTTTACTTGGTAACCCTCTGGAAATGAACCAGACGTGGCAACGGCAGGCACAAAATAAGTGTGTTGATTTCTTATGCAAATTCATTTACCCCTTCACTGTGGCATGAGATTCAATAAAGAGTAGTTTGCGTGTAGGTGTATGTGCCTGTTCATGTATACAGGTGGCTTTTTCTTTTTCTTTTAAATTATATATATATATATATATATATATATATATATATATATATGTATTTTAATAGTTTTGATTTTATTTATTTAGTTACAGGTACTTTTGAAAATGAACTGACCATATCATTTTGGTATTCATGGTCGATTTTCTTTGGTCATTGTTTAGAGTCTCCAGTCCTGATCATATCTTTCTTCCAATTCCAAACTGGGAGCATAAGGAGAACCCTGAGACTGAAGAAGATGTTGGGCCAGTTGTTCAGCACATCTATGAGGTTTGCAGTTGTTAGCTTAACCGATGCACGGTAGAGAGCCTCTAAAGGGGAGAACAGCAAGGCGACTTATAAAAAAACAAGTCTGATCAATGATTATGAAAACTCTGCATAGTTTCAAGACGTATCAGAGATGTCTTTGAATTTTTTCCCTATTCAAAAGTTCCTTTTTTTTTTTTTTTTTTTGACGAGTAGCTTCAAGTGGTTAAAGAATGCACTTTATACGAATTGTTGCCTTAAAACCACTGAGTTCTACTTGCATAAAAGCAATAGGCCATCGTTGAGTATTTTCCTAGGGACATTTTGCAGTTCTGACTGAAAATGGAACGTGCCTGTAGCAGATCTTCCCAATTTTCTGCCTCTGCCATCTTTCACTGAAAACTTTTCATATTTCCCTCCTGTTCACATTTTCATCCTGACACATATATGGCCCTACACTAGAGACAGATGTTGAGTTTGAGCTCCTTTGCCTAGTAATGATCATGTTGTAATGTCAGAGTAACTATGGAAACTGCCGTTACTCACATCCTCTTGCTGGTGATTCCTAACGTTGATGTAGGAGGAGGATTATGGAATAGATTTTTGCTCAGAGTATTTACATTTTCTTTTCCCCCCTAGCTGAGAAACAACGGCCCAAGTTCATTCAGCAAGGCAATGCTAAATCTTCAGTGGCCTTACAAATATAACAATAACACTTTGTTATACATCCTTCAATATGATATTGATGGGCCAATGAACTGCACTTCGGATATGGAGATCAACCCTTTGAGAATTAAGGTGAGGTGCTCCACAGCAACTCTTTATTATGATGATATTTCTTTCTTTTCTTTCTAAATCTATGAGAGAAATGCATGAAGTTAAAACAATTAAGATACAAATCCACTCTACGAAATTATTTTACTTCCTAACCCACTACACTAAGGATTAAATCGTTTGTTTGTATGACGACTGAGGATTAATTCTTCACCCCGCAAAGTCCTACTGAAGCATGTATTTATGGGGTGACCCGGTTTGACGTTGGTTCTGTTGCATTGTGGCTTATCCACCTACGACGTTGTGTCAGGCGTGTTTGGTTGTTGAAATTTTTGTCCCGGGTTAAAGATCTAACATTTTACTTAACCTGGCTCTTTTGACTTCCGCGACGTAGAAAAATGTCATTTTGTGGAATTTTGTACTTTTGGACCTAAGTCCTCTCCATCCTAGCGCATGTATTTGGATAAGAAGCTATTGCCCAATGTGGGGTAAGGAAAGTTAAGAAAACAGAACAAAAAGTGTATAGTCCTGACTGACACTCGTCACAGCTGTGCACCGCGAGATTTCAGGCTGTTTCCCTGTGTTTTATCAGATTCCTCTCTGGCTGTGCGAGGGAGAAAGTCATGGCTAGGCAGACGTGACCCTTTTCCACATATTAAGGACTCGAATCTTTATTCTCTGTGCTTACTTTCCACCATGAATTAAGTGGTGAATTTGTCACAACACGTTTTCAGTCACCCTGTGTTAATCAGAGATAGCAGTCGATGCCAAAATGCCAAGGCAGGATGTTTTCCGTCACCGTTCCCCACCCGTTTCTCGGTTCCCCAGATCTCAAATTCGCAAACCGAAAAGAATGACACCGTTGCTGGGCAAGGTGACCGGAACCATGTCATCACCAAGCGGGATCTCACCCTCCGTGAAGGAGACGTTCACACTTTGGTAAGCGCCACCTCGACAACAAGCACTTTCAACATTTAAAAATATGTGATTATAGAACCGATGCCAGAGAACATTTCAAAAATAACAACAGCTGTGCCTGGGAGAGCTACATATATTTTTACACTATTTTTCACTCCTCTTACTTTCCTTGCTCTTAGTCAAATTAACACCAGATTTTCTTCAAATGGTCTATCTTTATAGATTGCTGATAAAAATATTTATGTTCCCACTCATTCTCCGGCTGGACTCTAACTGACCTCATCCTAATCCTGGAGGCCTTGGTGCACTCTTGCAAGATAAACCCAGGAGGCCACTACAAAAATATATTACAAGAATAATCAGCATTATGATCAACCTTGGTTGAGGCAGCCTGTGTAAGGACTATAGTTTTATCAAGCGGCTTATTTAAGTTTTTGAAATTTGGGATGCCCGGGTGGCTCAGCAGTTGGGCGCCCGCCTTTGGCCCAGGGCGTGATCCTGGAGTCCCGGGATCGAGTCCCACATCGGGGCTCCCTGCATGGAGCCTGCTTTTCCTTCTGCCTGTGTCTCTACCTCTCTCTGTGTGTCTCTTACAGATAAATAAATAAAATCTTTAAAAAAAAAATAAGTTTTTGAAATTTAACAGATCTGCAACCCAACAGCTGGTGGAGAATCCGGCGTCGTGTTTATGCTCATTAGCAAATACCAGTTACATTCCCGTCACCAGATTCCATAGGGCTTCTTAGTTTCCATCCACCTCAACCCCCAGGGACGTCAGGCACGATTAAGCACATCCTCCTCTGTGGAACACCCCTCATTCTCTTTCTTAAAGACACTATTCTCTTGGTTTTTCACCTCCAACGACCGGCTACTTCTTAATCTCCATTCGCAGACCTTTAATTCTGTAGAGTGTTGCCGGGCTCACATCTCAGGTTTCTTAGCTGCTCCACGAACAGTCCTTCACCGGATCTGTGCTGTCCAATACTAGAGACACCGGACACATTCAAGTGTTCAGGAGCCACCCGGGGCTGGTGGCTGCTACCTGGGGCAGCAGAGCTAGCTCCGTACTCGTGAGTCGTATCCTTGTAGGAAGCTGTAATCAGACGCTGCTGCACTAGAGGACATTTTCCACTCTCCGGGCTGTAAATACTCCCTCTGTGGAGATGGCTTTGATTTATATTTCCAACCTGATCCTATGCATTGAGCTCTGGACTCCATTATCCAGCTGCCTCCTGGAACTCCTCTTAAATATTTAATAGGAGTCTTAACCTTAATCCCAAGAAGGTACCCCTGAGTTTTCCCAGCCCTGCTCCTTCTGCAGTGTTCCCCAGTTTAGCGAATAACCAGTCCCATTCTCTGTCCCAAACCTGGTAACTGTGCTGGACTCCTCTTTCTCCCTTAAACTTCACGTCCTCTATATTAGCAAATTCTGTCGATTTCCACTTTCAGAACATCCTGAATCTGGCCCCTTCTCAGCAGCTGTAGCACTGCTACAGCCTCACCCAGGCCACCTTCCTCTCTCGCTTGTTCCATACCTGCCTTTGTGCCCACTGGTTTATTTGGCACATAGGAGCCACGGTAATCCTTTCAGATAGAGAACGGGTCATGTTGCTCCAGGGCCTTCCCGTCTACGTCACAGGAAACCAGAGCATGCAAAGCCTCGAAGCCCTACAGCATCTAGGCCCTTACAGCTTACTGGCTGCATTTCCTCTCCTTACCCTGCTCCTCGTGTTTTGCCCACCTTACTTTTCATTGAATGGACATTCCCAAATGTGCTTCTACATCTAGGCCTCAAAAACTGTCTGTCTGCCTGGAATGTGCTCTTTAGGTGAAATGCTGTTTGTCCGGATATCCCTGTGGCTTATGTCCCCATCTCCTGCCAGTGTCCTTAAATGGCAGATTATGACAGGACTTCCCCTAACCCACCCGTGTGAAATTGAAGTTACTTTTAGCCCTCGCCCCCCTTTTGACCCTCTTCTCTATCCTCCTACAGAACCTACATTTAAAGAACAATTGAGATAAAACTTTTACATAATATAAAATTCACCATTTTAAAGCGTGTGATTGAGTGATTTTTAGTATATTCACAACATTGTGCAACCACCACCATTCTGATTCCAAAACTTTTATTTTATTTTATTTTATTTTATTTTATTTTATTTTATTTTATTTTATTTTATTTATTTTATTTTATTTTTTATTTATTTTATTTTATTTTATTTTATTTTATTATTTATTTTATTTTATTTTATTTTATTTTTTAATTTATTTTATTTTATTTTATTATTTTATTTTATTTATTTATTTATTTATTTTATTTATTTTATTTTGTTATTTTATTTATTTTATTTTATTTTATTTCTTTTCTTTTATTTATTTTATTTTATTTTATTTTTTATTTATTTTATTTTATTTTATTATTTTATTTTATTTATTTATTTTAATTTAATTTTATTTTATTTTATTTTATTTTATCTATTTTTTATATTATTTTAAAAAGAAATACTGTACCCGTTATGCAGTTGCTGCCCATCCTTCCCTGCCTCCAGTCCCTGGCCACCACCAGTCTGCTTTCTGTCTCTAAGGATTTGTCTGTCCTGGACACTTCATGTAATGAAGTTATACAATACGTGCATGGCTTTCGTGTTTGGCTTCTTTGACTCTGTGCGGTGATTTTTCAGCATCACCGTGTCATAGCACGTCGTAGTACTTCAGTCATTTTTATGGCTGAATAATATTCCATTCTATGGATATGTGATATTTTGTTTGCCTATTTATTGGTTGTCAAACATTTAGATCGTTTCTACTTTCTGTTTATTTTGAATAGTGCCGCTGGGACTCTTCACGTACATGTTTTTATGTGGACATGTTTTCAGTTCTCTTGGGAACAAACCTAGGAGTGCAATTGCCGGGTCATATGGGAACTCTGTTTAACTTTTGAGGAACTGCCAAACTTTTCCAAAGTGTTTGCATCCTTCGACATTCTCAGCCAGCCCTGGATGAGTCTTTCAGTTCCTCCAGGTTCGCCGTCACTTGCTATCGCCTTAAAGAAAATTCTCTTTGTTTTATGGTCATCCTTGTCAGTGTGAAGTGCTGCCTCATCGTAACTTTACTTGTATTTTCAACTAATGGTGTTGAGCATCTTCTGAGTTATAGCTTCTTTTGAGAAATGTCTCTTCAAATTCTCTGCCCAGTATTTTATTTTATTTTATTTTAAAGATTTTTTTATTTATTTACTAGAGATACAGAGAGAGAGAGAGAGAGAGGGAGGGAGAAGCAGGCTCCATGCAGGGATCCTGACATGGGACTCAATCCCAGGTCTCCAGGATCACACCCTGGGCTGAAGGCGGCACTAAACCGCTGAGCCACTGGGTCTGCCCTATTTTTTGTTGGTTTATTTAAATGTTATTTATTTATTTGAGAAAGAGAAAGCAGGGAGAAGTGGGAAAGGGAGAAAGAGAGGGAAAGAATCCTAAGCAGACTGCACACTGAGCACTCGGCCCACCTGGGGGTTTGATGCCATGACCCTGAGATCATGACCTGAGCTGAAACCAAGAGTCAGTCACTCAACCAACTGGGCCACCCAAGGGCCCCATTTTTAAATTGGGTTGTTTGCCTTTGTCGTTAATTCCTAAGGAGTTCCTTATATATTCTGGATACTTCCCTTTTCAGAGCTGTTATTGCACATATTTTCTCTCATTCTGTAAGTTGTCTTTTCACTTTCTTGATAGTAAAAAGTTGTCAAACTTGAAGAAGTTCAGATTGTCAAGTCTTTTTTTTTCTTTTGTTGCTTCTACTTTTGCTGTCACAGTTAAGAAACCATTGCCGAACCTGAGATCCTGAAAATTTACACCTAAGTTTTTTGGTTTCCTAAATTTTATACTTTTGACTCTTCTATTGATCTATACATGTATCCTTGTTCCAGTACCAAATTGTTTTATTATAGCTTGGCAGTAAGTCTTTAAATTGAGAAGTGGGAGTCCTCCAATATTTTCTTCCTTTTCAAGATTATCTTAGGTGTTTGAGGTTCTTTGCAATTCCATACGAATTTTAGGGTCAGCTTGATCATTTCTACAGAAAAGGTAGTTGGAATTTTGGTAGCAGTTTTGTTGGATCTGTAACAATTTAGGAGTATTGTCTAAACATTAAGTCTTTCAGTTCTTGAACATGAGATATCTTTCTATTTATTTAGGTCTTCTTTGATTTTGTTCAAAAATATTTTGTACTTTTAAGTGTATGCAGGTCTTGCACTTTCTTGTTTAAATTACTTCTTTTTTTTTTAAATTACTTCTATGTATTTACTTGGGATGCTCTTTTAAATAGAATTGTTTTCTTAATTTCATTATCAGAATCTTCATTACTGGTATAAAATAATATATGTAACTTTATATATATATAAATGTGTAATATATAGCTTTAAATATAATATGTATAACTTTAAATGTATTTAAATAATCACAAGTTATTTATATATCAATCTTGTATTCTGTACCTTTTCTGTACTTATTAGCTCTACTAGTATTCTTGTGGATTCTTTAGTGTTTTCTGTATATAAGAGCCTGTCATCTGTGAATACAGACAGTTTTAGTTCTTCCTTTCAAACTGGGATACTTTTTATTTATTTATCTTTTTCCTTGCTTAATTGTACTCCCTAGAACCTTCTAAACAATCTGAATTAAAGTGTGATGAGTGGGGCAGCCTGGGTGGCTCAGCAGTTTAGCTCCTGTCTTCGGCCCAGGGCGTGATCCTGGGGTCCCAGGATTGAGTCCCACGTTGGGCTCCCTGCATGGAGCCTGCTTCTCCCTCTGCTTGTGTCTCTGCCTCTCTCTCTCTCTGTCTCTCATGAGTAAATAAATAAAATCTTAAAAAAAAAAATAGCGTGATGAGTGGGCACTGTTGTCTTGTTTCTGATCTTAGGGGAAAGCTTTTGTCCTTTCACCATTAAGTATGATCTCCGTCACAGGCTGTTCACAGACGCCCTTCCTTAGGTCAAGAAAGCTTGGCTATTCCTTGTCATTGACTGGAAGTGCCACTTACTAGATAGCACTGACATGTTTAATACGGTTTGACCAACACATACAAGGTGGCTATTATCTCCTATCTTTACCCGCCTGCCTTCAAGTTACTGATAAAAACACAGAGTGTAGCAAAGACCATCAGCATGCCCCTCGATTTCTATAGGTCTGACCTGGATTGGCTATTCAAGATTCATCCTGGTTCTTCTTCCTTTTCGCAGGTATATTGTGATCTGATTTTTCGGTCCTACTGTAGCATCGTGCTCTGGGTTTACCTGAGAATGTCAACCTCTAGAAGAATGTTGACTTCTAGAATCCTAGAATGTTCCAAGAGAATTGACTTCTGGCCACAAAAATAACATCTTTTAATATTATAGATCTTATCCTTATCTAACAAATCACGTTAAAACCAACCCCTTTATTTTGACTTTATTTTTTTAAGTAGGCTCCTTGCCCAGCCTGGAGCCCAACATGGGGCTTGACCTCACAACCCTGAGATCAAGAATCAGGCGCTCTAACCGACTAAGCCACCCAGACGCCCCTAAAAGCAACCGCTTTTCACAGAAAGCGTTCATAGATTCCATGGTTAGCCTATTCATTATTCTTAGAAGGCAAAGGGACCTCTATCAGCTCTTCAGCCTTCCCGTAAAACAACTAAAATGCCTAATTTTCCTGCGTTCAGGAGATGATAGATCTTTTCTTATAAGCAAAAAACTTGTTTCGGCAGGGTTGTGGCATTGCTGAGTGCCTGAAGATCGTCTGCCAGGTTGGACGGCTGGACCGAGGAAAGAGTGCCATCTTGTATGTGAAGTCCCTGCTGTGGACGGAGACCTTTATGAACGTAAGTAGGTAGACGGACAGAGCATTTGCCAGTCTATCCATTTTCTCCAAGACATGAAAAAGGCCTCACATCTAGGAAATCGTTTTACTGTTATTTCCATACAGAAAGAAAACCAGAACCATTCATATTCTCTGAAGTCATCTGCTTCTTTCAATGTCATTGAATTTCCTTATAAGAACCTTCCAATTGAGGATATCTTCAACTCCACATTAGTAAGTCACCGATTTGGGGAAATGGAATAAATACACCCAGTACCATGCCGTAGATATTTTTTAAAAATTTACTTTAAATAATGACACCTTAACTATTTTGATAATTTAGTACCTACCAGGCCTATAACCTAGTTTAATATCATTTTACTCCCTCGCCCTACAATTAGGAAAGGTAGACCTTTGCTTTAGCATCCCTATGGAAGAGATTCCAGGGGAGGGAGCTTGGGGAATTTTTCTTCGCAAAGTTTAGAAAGTTGGAAATGAGCTATAATAGGTGAAGGCTAAAGATTTTAAAGATCTATAATTTGAGGATTAAAAAATGGGACAGACACATCGCAGTTGGATTTGATTATCTAAAAATCACCTCAGAGGTACCTTGACGTTCACCTGCCGTTGGGCAGCTGCATGCTGTCGGTACCAAGTGTATCGTCACAAATGACCACATGTAAGAAAAGAAAACGTGAATACCGTTAAAACAAAATGTAATGGGCATTCAGACATTTGCCGGGTAAGTCAGCGACCTGCTTTTAAAACTCAGAACCTCCCCCCACCAGGTTACCACTAACGTCACCTGGGGCATCCAGCCCGCACCCATGCCCGTGCCCGTGTGGGTGATCATTTTAGCGGTGCTGGCGGGATTGCTGTTGCTGGCTGTCCTGGTGTTTGTGATGCACAGGGTAAGTGGCGGGCTTGGGAGGCAGGGGAAGGTGAAGCCGAGGAAGAGGGCGAGGGAGGACGGGAAGGGAGGAGGAACAGAAAAGAAGGGAAGGAGGGGAGGGCGCGGTTTTAATAGTGCGTGATGAGCATCACGTATCTGAAGGAGAAGAGTTGCACACGGTGCACTGACGTTCCCCCGGTGGTCGGACAGGCCCTCGGTGCTTGTAATCTGCTTCAGTAATGTTGGTTTTTCTTCGACTGACAGATGGGCTTTTTTATTTTTTATTTTTTATATTTTATTTTTTTTCAGATGGGCTTTTTTAAACGTGTCCGGCCACCGCAGGAAGAGCAAGAAAGGGAACAGCTTCAACCTCATGAAAATGGCGAAGGAAACTCAGAAACTTAACGGTCATTTTTAAGTCATGCTACGCTCTGACCCGTCAGAGTTTCCGACTTCATCATAGGTTTCAGTTTCCTTTGCGAGGAATAAAAATTCCAAGACTGTACTGCTGACGGTGCCCGTTGGTGTTAACCACACAACAAGGGCAATGGGTGTCAACTTTTTTGTCATTACTAAGTTCAAACGTACGTGTAATACACACCACTGACTTGCGTTTTTAGGTATTTAAATAATGAAATTTTAAGCAATAGTCGTTCTTCAATGTACATAAGACAAGGAGCACCTGAGTTACCACTTTCTATAAGATAGGACCTCCTACGATGATTATTTCTGATTTTGTGTGATTTTGTGTGTTGTTGCTTTTGTGGTTTTAAGGCAATCCATATTTGGACCTTAGGAGCCACATCTTTTGTACAGGAGCTTACTGTTAATACACATTACACTACAGTTGAGTTTTTAAGCTACTAACTTTATAACTGCATGAACTTGGATTTTAATATTACCTGTGTCGTAGAACTTTAAAAAAAAAAAAAGCATGATCCATCCAGGTTCTTTCCTGTAATAGCAAAGGTATAGTATTTTAATATGAAAGTTGGGTACATGCTATTGTGTTTTTATTTTTGTTTAATCCACTCCATTTCCTTACATTTCAGTTTGTATACGTTTAGGTTCTATTTCAAATCCTTTAAGCCAACCTATACTAAAAATTCTATGATCAAAAATGCCTCTTTTGTGTAATAGTTTTAATTTCCGCTACTCATCATCATGCTTAAAGCCATATGCGTTTGGAAATCATTTCTGAAGTACAGAAATTCCATTGTATTAGTCTGGCTATCTGCAATACAAAAAAAAAATATATATATATATATATCATTTAAGTTAAAAGACTGTAGTTCTTTGATAGACTTGCTTATTAATCGTACGCTCTTAGAGCAAGAATTTTGAGTCTAGATTAATTTATTTTCTTCCTATATATGTAATCTTCCTTATTATCTCTAAAACTTTACTGAGAATGGGTTAAGATCAATGAAGAATCTTTATAATGTGCAGGAACCTGCACCCGACCTCCAACCCCATGAGAAATGCGTGGAATTGAAATTCTTAAAGTAGCTTGCTGGTTTGCTTCCGGCAATAATAGCATGATGCTCACACGGACATTACCTTAGCTTAGCAAGGGTATCATCTGTAAAACCAGTCTCAGCTACCAAAATAACGTAGAGTAGTGACTTTTATAAGCAATACAAGTTATTGGGAGCCTTTTAAAACTTTTATAGTTTTATTAACATAAATTACTTTTTTAGAATTTTTATATAACAGCTGCACAGGTAGCACATTGTAATTTTATCTGCCTGGAGGGTGATGATTCTTCTAGAGGAATAATGTGATTTAGTCACAGTTCCTCAAGGTCTGGGAACGACTATTAATTATACCTATTTTTGTGCAATTACATCATGTTGTGCTTTAGAAATTGAGAGTTTAATAGGTTTTTAACTGCTGTCCTCATTAGGCAAGGATAAATATTTCCCTTAAATAATTGAATATTTTTCTATGATTTAAAAATAATTGAAATTTATCGTGCCATGTCTTGTGTTCGAATTCCTCACACAAGGGGCTAAGCTAGAATATATTTGTAAAACAGAGGAACGTGAGTTATATACGTTAGAACGTGACAAGACCCTGTATTCAGCTTAGATGAATTTCAAAATTAATAGATTTTGTAGCATAGGTTTTGCTAGTAGCTCAAAAGATCTTAGTCATATGCAATAACTATTTTTATTACCAGTAAGTCTAAAGTTTTTTAAGAAAAAATATTTTTATCCTAGGATCTTCACCAAACAGTCACTAAGTTGACGACTTTCACTTTATACCTGTTTCCCCACTGAATGGTAGTCATCCCTGAAAGTAGATGTTGGATAGAAATCCACTCTTCACAAGAAATGTTAGTTTGCTTTTGCACGGTCTGTTCCTCCTGTGGCCTGTAGCTCAAGGTATAATCATGTGTGGGAGACTGAAGGATATTGGTGTTGGAAGCATGATGTTTTAAGTTCCCTTTTATGAAATGTAGTTTTGAGCAATAGTATTTTCTTTTAAAAAATGAAAACGTGTATCTCTACGGAACTATGGTAGAAGTATGATTTGGAAGCTTACACTTCGAGGAAAATGTTTGGGAAAAAATGTTGGGATTATTTTTACCCCAAAGCAGCATGTGAACGTATTTGGTTAAAAACGTCAAGCAACAGTTCTATGAAAACTTACAATTTTCAAACATTTTTAACATTTTTAAATACTACTGTGTTTGTGATTCATTGAGATTTAAAATGCATTTTGAGTAAAATTTGAATAACCTGATGAGTCTTAAAAAACAGTATTTAAAGCATGTAATATTGGTAAGAAATATTGATACTCTTGTCAATTTCTCACGTAGGCATTTATTCCAGAATTGATAGCTTGAGAGAGGGATACTCTTTCCCTCTTTGCCCCTTTATCTTTCTCTTGTAATGAATCATTATTATAATCGTCATATAGGTCTTCATAATTCCAAAGTGTAAAACAGTTAAAACTTGCGTCCCACAGTCTTACCTGTGTTCTGGAACTACTGCTTCGTAGCGAATTTTCACCAATACTTCATATAAAGTGAAAATGTAAGCATTTGTAGAAGAGACTGCCCTTCTACCGGCTTCCTAAGAGGGCCACGGAAGGTTTGTGACGGTTAGTGATGGCCCCGAGGGAGAGTTAAGTGGCAAAAGTAGAGCATATAAGAGATCAGCTACTTTTTATAAGGCGACCTCCGAGGTGATAGACGGTCCGGTGTCGCGTGCCAACCTCGGAGAAGAGGAAGGCCTTCTTGAAACCCGGGTACGACCTTCACCGATCTTAATGTCACTTTGTCTGTACCCTTGGGTGGTTTGTATGTGCGGTTAGTTTGGTCAACAACAAATGTGAAATTCAAAAATTGATTATAGGCTCAAAAAAGGCAAAAATAAATAAATAAATAAATAAATAAATAAATAAATAAATAAATAAATAAATAAATAGATAAATAGATAAATAGATAAATAACCTAATGCTCAGTGTTTTGGAGACCAGCCCTTTTACCTTGTCGGTCAGCTAGCTTGAACAACACACCCCAGGCCTCTACGCTTGTATTTCATTGCGATTTCTGATTTGTAATGAACTTCTTGGGGGAGGCGTCAAGTCCTTGATTTCTGTTGTCATTGTTCTCAAGTGCAATATAACAATATAACCAAACCTCGTGCATTTTCAGAGTCGCTGTTAACGTAGTAAACCTAAACTAAACAGATTCATTAAAATTTTGGTTCGTAGGAAGGAGTGATTCTGCTATGGATGAACGAATGAAGTTACTTACCCCTAAGAGGTGCGTTCTACGCTTTATTCCAGGGCATGAACTATTACCTACTAGTTTTGAAACACTTTTGAAATATCTTGAAGTGGCCTGGAAGCTATATATATATATGGAATTAACTTGCTGCCTAATAACATAGAAAGTGGTTTTCTTTGTTTAGCTTCTCTTATGATCACCCACATTGGGTGAGACCTAAAGCGCGCGTCTTCTAAAACTTGTCATTTGCTGACTTGACTGGAGTTAGTGAAAACCGGTACGGCTTCGTTTCCACTGTGTAGCTTGTGTCTGTTCAATAAACTTGAGCATATGGTGCCACTCTCGTGTGCGGACCTTGTATCTTCCCCCGTGACGTCGTCTTTTTAATCACGCGAGCCCTCAGTAATGCGCCCAGAGGATGCCCTCAAAGAGGTACCTCTGGATGTCTGAGTTCTTGAAATACGAGTGATAGTTATTTGAAAAAAAAGTAATACAAAAAGAGCGAAAGGAAGCTAATGTTAAAATACACCGGTCACAAATCCCAGAATCCTAGACCTGTTAAGATTTAAAAGGGGTTTCCAGTTCCGATAATGGCAGGGCCGCTTTTATCAGGTGACAGTGGCGAGCGATGAACAAAATAAGGGGGCACAGAAAGCCTTTTTGGAAACACTGAGGTCACCCAAAGCTGGCAGAAACTGGAGGGGATGTGAGCCTTACTACGAGGGCAGCGCCCTCTCGCCCGGAGTTGCTTGGTGTCGCTGGAGGGCGCGGGCCCAGGGGCCCTGGTGTCCTGGAATGACGGGCCCACCGCCCGGTGGGAACGACGAAGGGAAGGGGCCACCCTGTGGGCCGGAGGGACGCCTCCCCCGACCCTGTTCTGACCCTGGTCCTGCAGCGAGACTCCAAGGAGCCCCGGAGGAACCGGCCGTGGGAGGTGGGGGAGCCGGGCGGGCGTCCAGCTAGTGGCCGCCGGGGCACGGGCCGGGGTCAGAGGGTCACCCAGGAGGCCGCGGGGAGGCCGCACCGAGGGCAAGTGCTGGCCGCCACCGTGTCCGCCCCGGGCTGGAGAGCAGGCCGTAACGCCGGGTCCTGCTGTGGGAGCCCCTTGCTCCCACGGGCGGCCACGGCCACGCACAGTGCACGTGGGTGTCGGCGCACATGGGGAGACCGGGCGACCGTACTCCTAGCTTGACGGGGAGTCAGTAGGGCCCCGCACACACCGTAGCACACGCAGCTTCACGTCACCGTGACCACTATGTTGGCGACTCTAGGAAGATGCAAAATGATGGGCACTTCAGGAGAGACTGGAAGTGAGTAAAGGACTCCGGTGGGAACCTTAGGACTCAAAAACATGCAAAGTCTGGCATCACACTCATGGGAGGGGGTTCCAAGTGCACAGAAGACAAGGAAGAGCCGGTGAGTCTCGGGGGCCCCGGATTCACTGCAGCAGGTGCGGGTCACGGGATGAACAGCCTCAACCATGGGTCAGTCTGGGCGGGAAAGAAGGAGGCAGGAGAGAGAAATGGGGGGCTGACTGCAGACCAGAAAGGGGCCGGGGGCTGTAAATGCAGCAACCGAGCCATTCTGGAGGCTCAGCGGAGCCTGGACAGGACACTCGCCCCCCCCCCAAGGGCCTCTGGAGCTAGGGTCTGCACCACCCCCGGGACCGGGGCCAGTGTCCCAAGCTCACTTCCGTCCCCCTGGCCCGGGACATGCCCTTGTAGGGGGGCCGCGGGGCCTGAGCAGCAGCCGTGGCAACAGGGGACCCCCTGAGCACCACTGGGGTCCAGCGGGAACCATGCGGTTGCCTGGGGCCCTGGCCAGGTTCCCTCAGCACCCCGGCCCGGTCCATCCCGTGCCAGCCCTGCTCCGAGAAGTGACTTGGAAATTGGGGCTGTTTATGCAAAGGAGCGTGTAGATTTTGAACACAAACTCTACACAGTGACTTACCTTCATGATATTAAAAAAAAAGAAAAAAAAAACTAACTGATTTCAAAATAATCAACCTCAATATTCTCTGCCATTTCTTTCTTTTTCTTCTCTGCCATTTCTGAGTGTGGAAATGGCATCTTGAGGGATTACTCTTTAGCCAGTTTCGTGCTCAGAACGTTACTTACTACAAGGTTCTTCGTCAACGGTGCTGAATGATACGTATTAGTACCGACTTCAGAGTCGGGGTCCCGCCTGAGTCACAGACATTGTTCCTGATCTTGTGGAAGGTACTTGTGGTAAATGTCCCGTGGGAGACAGGAGGGTTGGTGGCTTATAAATTTTCTCATCTCTGAACAGTGCAGTTGAAGTTGTTTTCGAGATGACGGGTGACATAGATGCCTTCAAAATTCAGGAATATCATCGCCTAGCTGGCAGGCAGGTGGATGGTTTTGAGTTTCTCAGGACACGTCAGTGAGGAAATGAAAGGGAAGAGGTTATTAAAGAATAAGCAAACGTCCTCCTTCACGGTGACATCAGCATCGGCTTCGACTTGAACCTTTACCGCTTACACCAAAGCCAAGCACTTGCCACCTGTGCTGGTACATTACTGGCACCAAGGGACCTCGGGAGCCTTTCCTCAGCTCACAGGTACTGGGTGATCCCCAGGTGACAGAGGTGACACGGTGGTAACTAATTTCACACCATTCCCACCGGGCAGCCCTGGCCGCTCAAGGGGAGCCTGAAAGCGCCTGCACGACAAGCAGCCGTGATTCAGCCACAGGCCTGGGAACGTGGTGGGCCCAGCCTGCAGACATGGTCTCCTCTTCTCACCCTAAATCCCTCAAATCCAGTTCTTCACTGTATCCGCTCCACACCCTCTCCTAGATCCCTTCGGGCTCGGTCACTGCATGAGCCCCATTATTTTATCGCGGCCTAGATGATACATTAGTCTTCCGTTACCGTGAGGTCCTTTTGCGGTGAAGGGTAACGTGACCTCGGGAGCCAGGGGCTGAGGTCAAGGACACCTTTCTGTGTGTGTGCAGGCGGGGGGAGGGCTGCTGCATTAGGTCCACCACAGTCCCCTCTGGCCCTCAGAGATTCACTTCAGCCTCATACAAAATTCAGGAAACCCGCGCCAAAGTCCCCAAAAGTCAAGCCATCACAGCATCGACTCAAAGTCCCCAAATCCCTCCTTGACTCATCAGGGCCAATGCCCCGAATCTCATCATCGTCTGAGTTAGGTGTGAGCGAGGCCTTCCTGGGATTCGCTCTCTGTGGGGACCCTGAAACTAAAGAAACAGGGTCCTCTGCTCCCAACATACCACCTTGGCCGTGGGGGGCGGGGGGGGGAGGGTGTATGATAATTTTAGATGTTCTGGTTCAAAAAAAGGAATAAAAAAGTAGAAGAAAAAAAGAAAAGGAGTCACTGGCCCCAAGCACCTTCAGAGTCCAGCTGGGGAAACTCCACCTGGTTTCAGAGACCGCGACAACTCCCTGTGGCTCGGGGTTCCGGGTTCCACCCTCTGAGTTTTCCTTACCCGCCCCCCCAGCCCCCCACCATGACACGTAGCACATGTCTGCAGTTAAGGGGTGTTTTTGACTTATTTCGGCCGGTGTGGGGGCCCGGGGTGCTTTTCCAGGTTGTGCCCCGTCCTTCTTAGACGGTGCTTCTGCTGGTAACGGACCTGCGGGAACCTTGCGGGCGTCCCGCGTGTGTTGGGCAGATTCACCCGCCACCCCGGTCGCTGCCCCGCGGACCTTGCCGCAACCATCCCGTCTCTACCTGGGGCTTCCTTTGGGATGTGTGAGGGGATCTGCGAGTCACATATTTAAGTCTCTTCAAAGAAAATTTTCTGGGCTCTCCGTGTCCCCTCCACAGCCAACTTCCTGACGGGGAACCTCTTCACTCCGGCGTCCTCTCACCCCGGAGATGCTGAGAATTTCCCAGGTCGTAAAGCCCCGGTCTCCCGAGTTCTCTCTCTCTCTCTCTTTCTCTTAAAATTTATACTTATTTAATGAATGTATGCAATTTAGGCCCAGAAACACAGGAGTGGCTCTGGCGGGCCTGCACGCACAGGGCCACCCGCGATGCCGTGGAGACGGTGCCCGCTCTCCCGTGCACAGCAGGTCACCCAGGCGCGGGCGGCCACCCGGGGACTTGCCGGCCCGTTCCCTGACGAGGCCTCTACACCTCAGATTCAGTAATTGCTCCAATCACACGATCCCCTTCGGCTAATAATCCTAAACCGTCCCTGTGTCCAGGACGTGGATGGTCCTAACTGGGCAAGCAACCAACCACCTTGGTCGATGCTCGCCAGTGGTCGGTCCGTCGGTTCTCGAACTCGGATGGGCTGGCTCTCGGTCAGATGAGCGGCCGCAGCAGAGCAGAGACAGCCAGAGTTTCAGGGACGGCTGATTACCAGCGTCGTTGGTTTAACGCCCCCCCCCCTCCCTGGGGCGTCTGGCAGCCCCCGAGCCCAGGCGACTGTGGCACTGGGTCACTGGGTGCGCTATCCCGTCTCGTCACGTCTGTGTGGTGCTCGTGGTGCTTGGGGTGCTCGTGGAGCTCATGGTGCTCATGGTGCTTGGGGTGCTCAGGGTGCTCATGGAGCTCAGGGTGCTTGTGGAGCTCATGGTACTCGGGTGCTCAGGGTGCTTGTGGTACTCATGGAGCTTAGGGTGCTCGTGGAGCTCGTGGAGCTCGTGGTGCTTGTGGTGCTCAGGGTGCATGGGGTGCTGGTGGTGCTCATGGTGCCCGGGATGCTTGGGGTGCTTGTGGGGCTTGGGGTGCTCGTGGTGCTCAGGGTGCTGAGGGTGCTGGTGGTGCTCAGGGTACTCGTGGTGTTCATGGTGCTTGGGGTGCTCGTGGAGCTCGGGGTGCTCGTGGAGCTCATGGTGCTCGTGGTGCTCGGGGTGCTCAGGGTGCTCGTGGAGCTCAGGGTGCTTGTGGAGCTCATGGAGCTTAGGGTGCTCGTGGTGCTCGTGGAGATTGTGGTGCTTGTGGTGCTCAGGGTGCATGGGGTGCTGGTGGTGCTCATGGTGCTCGGGGTGCTCGTGGTGCTCGGGGTGCTTGTGGGGCTTGGGGTGCTTGTGCTCAGGGTGCTGAGGGTGCTGGTGGTGCTTAGGGTGCTCGTGGTACTCATGGAGCTCGTGGTGCTCAGGGTGCTCATGGGTGCTTGTGGTATGTGTGGAGCTCGTGGGGCTCGGGGTGCTGAGGGTGCTAGTGGTGCTCATGGTGCTCGGGGTGCTCGGGGTGCTTGGAGTGCTCTGTGAGCCACCGTAGCTGCTGTAGCTGGTGCCCCAGGGGGGTTGTAGCACACCTGCTCATGTGCCGTGCCCCCTCTCCCCGCTCACTGCCACACTCAGAGCACTGCTGGGGACCCCGTCCCACTGCTCCCGGGCGTTGCCTCGGCTTGGCTGCTCTTCACCCATCCGTGAATTCCATACACCCCAACCCTGAAAGGCACCCGCCAGATCCCAAAGCCGGAGTGAGGCTCCCGGCAGGCAGGGGCTGCGCTGCCCATCGCCCGCTCAGGCCTCTCAGGGCCCCCCAGCCTTGCCCTGCTCCTCTCTCCTAGGCGCGCACCCTCAGGTCAGACGTCCTGCGGGGCTGGTCCTGGAAGACACGTCTCCTCGGTTCAGGCAAACGCTTTGCAGCCGGGCCCATCTGGGCCTTCTGCGGGCAGCAGGGACGCCGGCGAGCCCAGCCGCTGCTTGTCGTCGCGGCTGTAACGGGGTCACAGTTCCCCTGCAATCTCCCGGGAACTTTAGAATCGGCTTGCCGGTCTCTCCAGAGAAGTCATCTTGGGTTCTGATAAGGATGGCCTTGATTCTGTGGATCAGTCTGGAAAGTTCTGTGTTTTCTTTTTTTTTTTTTTTAATTAAGGTATACTTGACATTTAGCATTATGTTTATTAGCTGCAGATGTATGACATAATGATTGGATATTTGCATATATTGCAAAATGATCATCGCACTCGGCCTAGGTAACGGCCGTCAGCATGAGCAGTCGCTGTATACGCTTCATGTACACGCGTGCATGTAAAGATCGGCTCCCTTAGCAACCTTCAGGGACGCAACGCAGCATTGCGCTACGGGCACCACGCTACAGCACGTTCCCACAGCTTATTTATGCTGTAACTGGAGGTTTGGAACTTTTGGCACCTTCACCTGTTCTTCCCACCTCCATCCCCTGCCTCAGGCGACCACCAACCCACTCCCTGTACCGAGAGCTCGCCCTGTTGTTGTTCCTGCTGAATTCCCCATAAACACGCGTTCGTCCTTCTGACTTCTTTTGTTTAGCATGACACCCTCAGAGTCCATCCGTGTTGTCACTAACGGCAAGATTTCATTCTTTTTTATGGTTAAAAAGTATTGTACTTCGTGTGTGTGTGTGTGTGTGTGTAACACATTTTCTTTGTCCATCCATCCACCGGAGGACACTCACGTTGTTCCCGTATCTTAGCTACCGAAACAGGGCTGCGAAGAACCTGGAGGTGCGGTCGTCTTTTCGAATTCGTGTTTTCATTTTCTTTGGGTAAAGATCCAGAAGAAGAATTGCTAGATTGTACGGTATTTCTATTTTTGTTTTGTTTTGTTTTGTTTTTCGAGGACCCTCCACACTGTTTTCCAGAGAGGCTGCACCAATTTACATTCCCACCAACGGTGCCCGAGGGGTCCCTTTTCTCCACATCCTGCCAACACGTATTATTTCTTGTCTTTTTGGGAAGAGCCATTCTAGCAGGTGTGAAGTGAAGGCTCGCCGTGGTTTTGGCTCCCGTCTCCCTGAGGATCATGACGGTGAGCCTCGTCACGCGCCCGGTGGCCGTCCGCCTGTCGTCTTTGTAAAATGTCTGTTCACATCCTCTGCCCACGTTTAAATCGTACTGTTTGGATTTTTTTGCTACTGATTTCTGTGAGTTCTTTATATATTTTGGGTATTAACTCCTTATTGGATATGTTATTCATGAATATTTTCTCCTGTTCCGTAGATTGCCTTTTCATTTTGCTGATGGGTGTCCTTTGCTGTGTGGAAGCTTTATAGTTTGATGTACTTAGATTTTTGTAATTTTTGCTTTTGTTGCCTTTGCTTTTGGAGTCAGAAGCAAAACTTCACAAGACTTTTGACTTTCAGAAGTCAAAAACTCACTGTCAAGGTGCATGTCAAGGAACTTATTGCCTAGGTTTTCTTCTAGGCGTTTTAGTCTTATACTCAAGTCTTCAATCTTTTTTTTAAAAAAATATATTTTAAGTACTCTTTACACGCACCATGGGGCTCAAAATCACAACCGTGAGATCAAGAGTCGCATGCTCCACCGACTGAGCCAGCCACTTGCCCCTCCTCTCTTTAATCCATTTTGAGTTAGTTTTTGTATATAGTGTCAAATAACAGTCATTTCATTCTTTTGTATGTGGCTGTTCAGCCTTTCCAGCACCATTTATTAAAGAGACTGTCCTTTCCTTGTTGCATATTCCTGTCTCTTGTCATAAATTAATTGACAATTTTTGCATAGTCAATTTCTGGGCTATTTTATTTGCCCATTTTTAAATTGGATTGTTTTCTTGCTATTGTTTAAATTCCCCATGTATTTTGGATATTAGCCCTTTAGAAGATGTGTGGTTTGCAAATATTTTCTCCCATGCTATAGATTGTCTCTTCACTCCGGTGATTGTTTTCTTTGCCGTGCAGAAGATTTTTGGTTTGATGTAGTCTCACTTGTTTTTTGCTTCCAATGCTGGTGCTTTTGGTGTCATGTCCAATAAACCATTGACAAAAGTGATATCAAGAAGTTGTCCCCTATGTTTTCTTCCAGTAGTCTTATAGTTTCAGGTAGTGTAATTAAGTCTTTAACCCATTTTGGATATTTATTTATTTATTTATTTATTTATTTATTTATTTGAGAGAGAGTGAGCATGAGTGGCAGGGAGGAGCAGAGCGGGAGGGAGCAGCAGACTCCCCGCTGAGCAGGAAGCCCAATGCAGGGCTCCATCCCAGGACCCCAGGATCATGACCTGAGCTGAAGGCAGATGCTTAATTGACTGAACTACCCAGGTGCCCTGTCTTTAACCCATTTGAGTTGTTTTTTTTTTTGTTTGTTTGTTTGTTTATAGACTGAGATAGGGTCTGATTTCATTATTCTGTATGTGGATAACTGGTTTTCCCATTACCATTTATTGAAGAATGTTTGGATTTATTTCTGGGCTCCTTATTCTGTTCCCTTTTCCCAGTGTGTTTTCACACCAGTACCACACTGTTTGGTCTACTATAGCTTCACAGCATATTTTGAAATCCAGTAGTGTTATGTCTCCAGGTTGGTTTTTTTTTTTTTCTTCTCAAGATTGCTTTGGCTAATTCATATTCTTTTAGGGTTCCATATGAATTATAGGATTATTTTTTCTATTTCTGTGAAAAATGCCACTAGAATTTTCATTAGGTATTGCATTGAATCTGCAGATTGCTGAAGGGAGTATGGACATTTAAACAATATTAATTTTTTTCAATCCATGAACAATGGATATCTATCCATCACTTTTGTGTCTTAATTTTTTTCACCAATGTTTTACTGTTTTCAGTGTACAGATCTTTCCTCTCCTTGGTTAAATTTATTCCTAAGGTTTTTTGTTTGTTTGTTTGCTTTTGTTTTTGAGGCTATTGTAAATGGAATTTTCTTGATTTCTTTTTTTGAATAGTGCATTATTAGTGTATAGAAGTGCAACTGATTTTTGTTATGTTAATCTTGTATCCTACAACTTTCCTAAATTTATTTAATAGTTCAAACAGTTTTGATGGAATCTTCAGGACTTTCTATATGTAAGTTCATGTCATCTGCAAATAATTTTACTCTTCCTCTCTGGCTTGGTTTTTATTTCCTTTTCTTATCTAATTGCTTTGGCTAGAACTTCCAGTACTATATTTATTTATTTTATTTTTAAATTTTTAAAAAAGATTTTATTTATTTATTCATGAGACACACAGAGACAGAGAGAGAGAGAGAGAGAGAGAGAGGCAGAGACATAGGCAGAGGGAGAAGCAGGCTCCATGTAGGGAGCCTGATGCGGGACTCGATCCCGGGACTCCAGGATCACACCCTGGGCTGATCCAGGCGCTAAACCGCTGAGCCACCCAGGGATTCCCCCACAGTACTATATTTATTTAAAATGGCGAGATTGGGCATATTTGTTTTGTTCCTAATCTTGGAGGAAAAAGCTTTCAGCTTTCACTATTGAATATGATATTAGCTGTGGGCTTGTCATATATGCCTTTATCATATCGAGGTCCATTTCTTCAATATCTAATTTGTTGAGAGGTTTTTTTCTTCTTATGAAAGGATGTTGAATTTTGTCAGATGCTTTTTCTAAAGCATCTACTAAGATGATTGTATGATTTTTGTTCTTCATTTTGTTAATGTGGTGTAAACTAACCCTTAAGGCTCTCTGGGAGTTCATCAATTAATGAGGTGAGGACTGGAGTTTCAGGCGCAAAAAGCCAATATGTGAAGGTCCAGGGGCAAGTCAAATAAGTCTACTTTAAGGTGATAAAACAAATCCCCTCTCTCTCTCTGGAGAGCTGTGTGTGTGTGTGTGTGTGTGTGTGTGTGTGTGTGAGCCTGGGTAGTTAGGGGACAGATTGTAAATGGCTTTCTAAGTCTATCAGGGATTATGGATGGACCTAGTGCCAAGAGCAGTTGGGAGGTACCAGTAGATCTCAGGGAGGGCAGAACGATTACATAATATATACACGGTGGTGTGCTTTGCTGCGTGATGGTGCTGGCACCCGCCATTCCTTTGTAAAACACGCTGGCTGGCGGGTAACGCACAGGCGGTTAGCAGGACACACCTTCCTGAATGCTTGCTCGGTTTTGCTCGCCGGGGTCGCTTTGTGTGTGTGCCGAAAGTCCGTCGTTTTTGCCAGTTCTATGTATTTTAAGGAATGGATGAAATATAAATTTGAACAGTGTATTTTTCTATGAAAGCAAAGTTTAATATTAAGTGGGTGAGAAAATTGTAAAATTTGGGGGAAAACTTTCAACAGATTCAGCCCTCGGATTGCTTGTCAAGAGGCTTTAAGAACTTTCTATTTAAACTGCAAATCACAGAGGTGTATTATGATTGTGGTTTATGACTTCAAACCCTAGGCTGTGGCTAGATACTTAAAAAGAAACCTTGGTCCTACATTAGAAGTTTGGTAAATAAATGTCCATTTGCCTACTTTAAGGTAAAATAAGCAGTCTAAAACATATTTAAGGGGCAGCCTGGGTGGCTCAGCGGTTTAAGTGCCTCCCTTTGGCCCAGGTCCTGATCCTGGAGACCCGGGATCGAGTCCCATGTCGGGTTCCCTGCATGGAGCCTGTTTCTCCCTCTGCCTGTGTCTCTTTCTCTCTTTCTCTCTCTCTCTATCATGAATAAATAAATAAAATAAAAAAAAACATATTTAAGATATATTTATTTCTTTGGCCTCTTATTTTGGATTCACTACTGGCTCTGGTTGCATCAGATAATACGGCTTTTGCATATTGCACTGAAATTGGGCCTAAGCTCTATGAGTAATGTTGCATTTAAAAATCATCTGAAAACCATCTTGATAAAGTTTATTTTTTTAAACGGTCCATAGTGTCCAAAGACTTGATGTCCACGCTCGACTGGGGCCATGGAATCAGCGGTTTTGCCTCTGGAAGGTCAGTTTCTAACATACTCCAGAAGACTCGGAGGCAGAGGACAGAAATCCTGGCCGCATTCCCTTCCTTCTGGTCTGCCCCGCAGGTTCCTGGAGCTGTCTCCATTCCCCCTTCCTCCCTCCAGGAGCAGAGGCAACGGGGAAGAAAATGCAACGGAAACAGCTTGATGGGCCCACGAGGGGCCTGTGCACTCAGCCTCCCACCCGGGAGCTCTTGGCCACAGAAGCGAGGCGGAGCCGGGGGGCTGCAGTGCTGTTCAGTGTGAGGGGCCTCACCTGGGCATATTTCCCCAAACCTATGAAGCTCACGTAATTCCTTTTTGTCTAAAAATCACTAACAAGCAATGCAAACGTGAGTACACGTTTCCAGCGGTGCAGAGAGGTGAGGTGGAGGCACTTGGGGCAGGGTCAGGCAGGCCGCAGCCGCGCTGCTCCCCGGGGACCACGTGGTAGGACGCTGCGAGCTCCCCGTGGGGTCTGCTCTGAGGGTACAGGGGGGCGGGGGGGGGGGTGGGACAGAGCTGCCTGCCTGTGGCTCCCGCAGCTGGTGTTGCTTCCTTTGCGGTCATGTAGGTTCATACCCTGCAGCGCAGCGGACGTGGTCGCTACTGACAACTGTTTGGGTTTTTTCCCAGGGAGTCAGTATCGCGAGCTACATGCAGAAAGATGCTGAGCGTGCAAAGGGGCGATCCAATCAGGGAAATGGGCACCTGAGCCCCGAGGGTGCACGACGGGCTGTCACCGACCACGGCTGACCTTACGGGGGGCGGGGCGGCGTCCAGGCGACCCCCCGCCCCCGGCTGCACACGCGCGCCCACCTGACCCCAGCACCTGTGCGCCCGCGGCCTGGAGCCGCCTCGCGGGCCCTCCCGCCTCCCGCCTCCCCCGGCACCTCCGCGCCGTCGCCCCGCGCGCCTTCGTCCGTCCTCCCTTCCCGACCGTGCGGCCCCGTGGAGGCACCTGCCGCCTGCAGCCGCGCTCGCCGCTCGCCGCAGCCACCTGCCCGGCCCCGGGGCCCCGCTCGCGTCCGCGCCCCCGGGGCGGCCCCCTCCCCCGGGGCTCTCCCTTCTCTGCCACCCTCCGGGCAGCGCCCCGCCCCGCCCCATCCGCGCACCCCGGGGCCGCGCTGCGAACCCGACCCCTCCCCTCCCCCGCGGCCCCGCACCTCCTCCCGCAAGCCCCTCCCCTCCTCCCGCAAGCCCCGCCCCCTCCTCCAGCGGGCCCCGCCCCCTCCATCTTCCTGCAGACGTCTCGTTCAACGCCCCGCCCTCCTCTCCCCTCCTCCCAGACCCCTCCTCTCCCCTCCTCCTGCGGACCCTTCCCCCCTCCCGCGGGCTCCTCCCCCTCCCGCGGGCCCCGCCCCTCCTCCCCGGACCCCTCCCTCTTCCTGCAGACCCTCTCCTCCAGCGCCCGCCCTCCTCTCCCCTCCTCCTGCGGACCCTTCCCCCCTCCCGCGGGCTCCTCCCCCTCCCGCAAGCCCCGCCCCTCCTCCCGCGGGCCCCTCCCTCTTCCTGCAGACCCTCTCCTCCAGCGCCCGCCCTCCCCTCCCCCCCCTCCCGTGGACCCCTCCCCTCCTCCCGCGGGCCCCGCCCCTCCTCCCACAAGCCCCGCCCCCTCCTCCCCGGACCCCTCCCTCCTCCTGCAGACCCTCTCCTCCATCCCTCGCCTGTCTTCTCCCCTCCCCTCCCTCCCTCCCTCCCTCCCTCCTCCCGTCCCCTCCCCGCCCTCGCCGCCCTCCTCGCCCCTCCTCCCGCCCCTCCTCCTCCTCCCAGCGAGGCTGGGTGCCGCAGACTGCACGAGCGCGAGCGCGAGGGAGCGAGGCAGCCGGGGAGCGGGAGCGGGGCCGGGAGCGGGGCCGGGAGCGGGGGCGGGAGCGGGGGCGGGAGCGGGAGCGCGCAGCCCGGGCCCCGCCGCCGGAGCCCGCAATATGCCCCCGCGGCCCGCGGGCTGTCGGCCATGGCGGGGCTCGGCCGGCGCGTGCCCGGGGCGGTGCTGCTGGGCCTGGCCGCGGTGCTGCTGAGCGCGCGCCTGGTCCCCGCGGCCGCCCGCGCCGAGCTCGGCCGCTCCGACCTGAGCCTCATCCAGCAGCAGCGGCAGCGGCAGCGGCAGCGGGAGGAGGCCGCGCGGGACGGGCCGGGGCCCCCGGCGCCCTCGCCCACCGCGCCCGCCGCAGGTAGGTGCCGCCGGGGGAGGGGGAGGGGGAGGGGGAGGGGGAGGGGGAGAGGAGGGGGAGGGAGCCCGGCCCGCCTCGCCTCGCCTCGCCCCGCCCCGCCCGGTGCGCGCCCACCTGCCGGGGCCCCCGCGCCCCCCGCCCCTCCCGGGAGGCTGCACGTCGGCCCGCAGGCCTCCTTCCACGGACCCGCCGAGAGACACGATGGAACAGCCCGGGAGATGGAGGACGGGGCGGGGCGGGGCGGGGCGGGGGCGAGGCCGCGTCCCTCAGCGCCGTCGGGACCCCGCGGCCGTCCCCTGCTGGTCCCCTGCTGGCGGCGCCGAGCGCGCAGGTGCCGGGGCTCTGGGGCGGGGGCGGGCTGCGGGGCAGCAGGGGGCCCGCCCAGGCCGCCTGCCCGCGGGGGGAGGAGGAAGAGCGAGCATCAGGGCTCCGGCAGGCTGGGCCGCTGCGCCCCGGCTCCCGCACCGCGACCCGCGCTCCCACCTTTCTTCTTGTGCAAACATCCTGCTGCCTGGTCCTGCGCAAGGTGCTGCTAGTGGGCCGGAGGGGTGGAGTCCGCCCGTCCGCCTGCGGGGTCGAGCTCAGCACCCCCCCCCCCGCCCCCCTGCAGGGTCGAGCTCAGCCCCCCCCCCCCCCAGTCCCCCTGCAGGGTCGAGCTCAGTCCCCCCCCCCCCCGTCCCCCTGCAGGGTCGAGCTCAGCCCCCCCCAGTCCCCCTGCAGGGTCGAGCTCAGCTCCACCACCCGCCCCCCCCCCGTCCCCCTGCAGGGTCGAGCTCAGCCCCCCCCCCCCCGTCCCCCTGCAGGGTCGAGCTCAGCCCCCCCCCAGTCCCCCTGCAGGGTCGAGCTCAGCTCCACCACCCCCCCCCCCCCCCGTCCCCCTGCAGGGTCGAGCTCAGCCCCCCCCCACCCCCCCCGTCCGCCTGCAGGGTCGAGCTCAGCCCCCCCCCCCCGTCCCCCTGCAGGGTTGAGCTCAGCCCCCCCCCCCCCCCCCCCCCCCCCCGTCCGCCTGCAGGGTAGAGCTCAGCACCCCCCCCCCCCAGGTGACCCAGCCCCCCCGCCCGCGCGCTGCAGGCCCGTAGCCCCCCAGGGGTCTCCCGCCCGGATCCCAGGACCCCAGGACCCCAGAGCATGCTCAGGAGGCCCAGCCCCAGCGTGGGGCACCCCGGCCAGGCACCCGCACCCCTGAGCGACCCCGTGTTGACCCGGCCTCCCCCAGGAACCGTAATCCGTGACCCCGGGTCTGACCCCGCGGGTCTGTGTGCAGATGCGGGTCATGAAAAACTGCGACGGCGGGAGAACTGTGGCACCGAGCTGCAGATGAGGACACCTGTGAAAATGTCTCTGGAAACCGTCCTTGTTCCACAGCCTGGCAGTGTTTGTCTTATTTTTATTTTTATTTTTTAAAGATTTATTTATTCATGAAAGAGGCAGAGAGAGAGAGGCAGAGACACAAGCAGAGGGAGAAGCAGGCTCCATGCAGGGAGCCCAGTGCAGGACCCCGATTCTGGGTCTCCAGGGTCACGCCCTGGGCCCAAGGCAGACAGACGCTCAACCGCCGAGCCACCGGGGCGTCCCAATGTTTGTCCCAATGTTTGTCTTATTTATGTATTAGCTCAACCCGGATAAAGGGATCACTCTCTAGTAGATCCCATTAGGGCCTGCGGAGTGACCTACTGTGACTTGGGCTCTTCCCTGAACCACAAACTCCCCAGAGCCAGGGGCAGACAAGGGAGCCGTTCAGTTGATTGGGGTTCTGGTCCCTGCGGTGTCCATCGATGAGTCCTATAGGGAGATACAAGCAATAGACGAGTGAAGATGTCTCTCTGCAACCTTTGTCCTGCGGTTCCCTCACGGCTGGTGACCTTTTGAGAAACGGGACATAGGATCACTCACGGCCCTCCAGGGGCCGCCCTTTCCCTTCACACCAGATGCCAGGCCCCGAGGCGTAGACCCTCCCTATGCACCCCCCTCCGTCTCTGACCCGGTCTCAGTCCGGAACAGCCACAGCACACGGGCTCCGTGTGGTCCATTTGCGAGCGGGGCCTTTGCACCTGCCATTTTCTCTGGAATTCCGAGGCTTGACGTCCCGGGCATGCTGGCTGTCACTGTGGCGAAGTCGCCCTTCCTGAGCAGCGCCGCTACCCCTTTGCGTGGCTTCTTCCCGGGGCCCTGGCTACCTGCAGCCTGTCCTGCGGGCCCGCCTCCTCCTCCCGGAACGTCGGGAGCCCTCGGGCCCGCGCCCTGCTCACGGTCCGTCCGGTTATCCGTGTTCCAAGTACTTGGAAGAGCGCGGGTTGCGCCGAGGCTCGGCTCAGTCGGCTGAACAAGTGAGTAAAGTGAACGCGCACAGCTGCCGGCATCAAGTCTGTGCTGCTGGGGTAGCTTGTGAAATTCCGTCCCGGGGGTCAGCAGGGGATGATGTAAAAGTAAAGAAATGTTAGACAGGGATCCCTGGGTGGCGCAGCGGTTTGGCGCCTGCCTTTGGCCCAGGGCGCGATCCTGGAGACCCGGGATCGAATCCCACGTCGGGCTCCCGGTGCATGGAGCCTGCTTCTCCCTCTGCCTCTCTCTCTCTCTCTCTCTCTGTGACTATCATAAATAAATAAAAATTAAAAAAAAAAATTAAAAAAAAAAAAAAAGAAGTTTAGATCTTTAGCTACTTTCGTGTTTATCCTCCTCTGAGCGCGGCCTGTCGCCAGTCTTCACCCGAGGGCACTTCCAATCCTCTTCTGACCCAGGAGGTATTAATACACCTCCAAATACCTGGCAGGGACTTGAGTTAATTCCTCGACTCCGTTTGGTGCTTCTGATTCTCTGGACGTGTTACGTGAAGAACGACGGGCCTTGTCACGGGCAAAACTCAGAAAAGTGACCGGTGTGTGAGCCTCGTCGGGGCGTCGTGGAGGAGCTGAGCGTTGACGGGGCTGCGTATCCTGGGTTCCCGCAGTCTCAAGGTTCCTGTGCTCTATGTCCGTGTTGCTGAGCAGTTAGAGGTGGGGGTGAAGGAGTTGAATATGGGATTACAATAATCAGCGGGTTAAAAAAATTGTCTGTTTTCTCATTACCTTGTACGACGCCGTCTTTGCAGAGCGGTGGGCGCAGGGACCAGGGCTGGGGGCCGCCCGGTGGCTCCGCCGCTGCACGTGGCAGCTCGGGTTTCCCCACCGGCACCAGCGTTTGTTAGAAATAAATACCGAGAGACCAGGGGGCAGAATTAAGTTGGGCGCCGGCGGTAGCTGGAAACCGTATCCTGCCCGCTCCGACGGCCCCTGAGGCGGGCGGCCTGCTGGGGGGCGAGGGGAGCTGGAGAAAATCACGAGCCCCGTTTCCGATTCTCCGCGTGAGGCACAGACACGGGGCACCTCCTCGAACCTTTGTGAAGGTCTTCTGCATGCAGAAGAAGCTTCTGGAGAGACAGAGATGCGTGGTGTGAAACGTTCGTACGCTTCACTGACCGTGTTGTGGCCTTTCGGGTCTGGAGACCGTCGGATGTACCGGTCAGTAGAGGAGCCTTTAGAAGCGCCGCCTGGGAGCCCCCGCGCCGCTGTCTCCCCGCACGTGCAGCCAGACCCACTGCGGGCTCTGGGGGGCCGGGGTGGGGAGGACTGACAGCCTTGAGGTGGACGCACCCTAACTGTACTACTTTGTGTTTTTGGCACGCGGATCGGCTCCGTGACCACCCCCTGCACGTGGCCGTAGAAGGTCCCCGCCGGCCTCCTTCCCCGGCCAGCCCTGGCCTGCAGCGAGACACAGCTACTGCTCGAATTCCCCTAATCACCCCGGGCGGGGCAATCCCGGCTCCTTCCAGGACCTTAGTGACCCAAGGGAGCTCTTGCTTGCTCTTGGCTACTGGCTGCGAAGCACGTGCCTCTGTGCTGAATTGGAGCTCAGTTTGCGTCGGTGCAGGTTTTGTAATGTTTCTAATGTGGCCGAGGAGGAACGACCCAATAGGGTTTTTGGAACAAAGCTCTAGCTCGCCTGCAGTTGAGTGTACTGACCTGGGTTCTCCTTCAGAGTACTGACCTGGGTGCTCCTCCAGAGGACTGACCTGGGTGCTGCTTCAGAGTACTGACCTGGGTGCACCTCCAGAGTACTGACCTGGGTGCTCCTTCAGAGTACTGACCTGGGTGCTACCTCAGAGTACTGACCTGGGTCCTACCTCAGAGTACTGACCTGAGTGCACCTTCAGAGTACTTACCTGGGTGCTCCTCCAAAGGACTGACCTGGGTGCTCCTTCAGAGTACTTACCTGGGTGCTCCTCCAGAGGACTGACCTGGGTGCTACTTCAGAGTACTGACCTGGGTGCTGCTCCAGAGTACTGACCTGGGTGCTACTTCAGAGTACTGACCTGGGTGCTGCTCCAGAGTACTGACCTGGGTGCTACTTCAGAGTACTGACCTGGGTGCACCTCCAGAGTACTGACCTGGGTGCTCCTCCAGAGTACTGACCTGGGTGCTACTTCAGAGTACTGACCTTGGTGCTACCTCAGAGTACTGACCTGAGTGCACCTCCAGAGTACTGACCTGGGTGCTCCTCCAGAGGACTGACCTGGGTGCTCCTTCAGAGTACTGACCTGGGTTCTCCTCCAGAGGACTGACCTGGGTGCTACTTCAGAGTACTGACCTGGGTGCTCCTTCAGAGTATTGACCTGGGTTCTCCTCCAGAGTACTGACCTGGGTGCTACTTCAGGTTACTGACCTGGGTGCTACCTCAGAATACTGACCTGGGTGCACCTCCAGAGTACTGACCTAGGTGCTACTCCAGAGTACTGACCTGGGTTCTCCTCCAGAGTACTGACCTGGGTGCTCCTTTAGAGTACTGACCTGGGTG
The DNA here is from genome assembly GCF_011100685.1 of Canis lupus familiaris. NCBI lineage: Eukaryota > Metazoa > Chordata > Mammalia > Carnivora > Canidae > Canis > Canis lupus. The sequence goes on from NC_049257.1 coordinate 29,293,314, forward strand.
CTCCTCCAGAGTACTGACCTGGCTGCTCCTTTAGAGTACTGAACTAGGTTTTCCTTCAGAGTACTGACCTGGGTTCTCCTCCAGCAACCGGCGAACTGGGTCAGCTGCCCTGTCATGCCCATCCCTGTGGCTTAGTGTCATGCGTCTTAATTTCCTTTGCACCCTGTGGCCTTGGCTGGGAAGTGGGTACGGTGCTTTCCATCAGCTCGGGGAGAGGTATGCCTCATAGTATTTACCTGGAAAATTCTGGAACTTTGAAAGCTAGGTGTTGATGGCAGTGCATCGGAAGCTCTCAGGGCTGCTGTGGGCTTCAAAGAGCGTGGGAGATGCCTCTTGAAGGCAGCACCCTGCGAGCAATAGCCCCGTGAGCAGCATCCCCGTGCCTCGGCGTCCCAGGTCCCAGGTCCCAGGTCCCAGGCCTGCGGAGCTCCTGGGCGCCCTGTGATTCCCGGGAGGGGATTCCTTCCACATCGGGTCACCTGTGTCAGGATGAGGTAATTGCTTTGTGTCCCTGCCACCATGTCTCATGCCGCTGGGATCCAGGCAACCAGAGTGTCCCGGGCCCGGTGTGTCCCGCTGCACCCACGCCCAGGCTTGCTGAGGCCTGGTAGCATTGCAGCGCTCAGGGCAGGATCCTGGGCCCTGAGGTCCAGTCCCGCATCACGCGCCCTGCTCGGGGTGGGGGGGGGCCTGCCTCCCCTCCCTCTGCACCTACTGCTCCCCTTCCTGCTGTGCTCGCGCTCTCTGTCAAGTAAATAAATACAAAAACCTTAAATAGAGATCTCCATGTTAAGGTTCTATGTCTTAAACAGATTAAGATTTAAGTCTTAATTTATGAAATCTTAATTTATGAAATCTTAAATCTGCAGGAGCGAGAACTTGATTTCTATCTCGTGTACTTCTTTTCCGAAGGAGCTTTTCTTTCTTTTTTTTTTTTTTTATTTATTTATGATAATCAGAGAGAGAGAGAGAGAGGCAGAGAGAGGCAGAGACACAGGCAGAGGGAGAAGCAGGCTCCATGCACCGGGAGCCTGACGTGGGATTCGATCCCGGGTCTCCAGGATCGCGCCCTGGGCTAAAGGCAGGCGCCAAACCACTGCGCCACCCAGGGATCCCCCAAAGGAGCTTTTCTAACCAAAATAATTGAGAGGCCAGTATGCATTAGCACGATCAGTTATCGCACTTGGTTCAGGTTTGCTTCCGTTCAGTAAAGAAATAGGAATCAAGAACGACGTCGTTTTCATTGACTTGTTAGCTCTGCCGACCTTTAGGACTCGCTTACTCAGCGACGGCAATACCAGTTCGTGTGTGGAGCTGAATGCTCGCTGGCTTTAGGGGACCAGTTAGCTGGAAGCTGGGGGAAATGCCCAGACTCAACGCGGAGCTCCCGCTGTGAGGGCCCTGGCTTATCCCTGGGGCAAGTACTCCGGGGATGTTGTCGAATTCCATATCCTTTGGATTTTCTGAGATAAAATACATCCAGCATCCGTGGTTTTATTCCCACCCACCTCGTCCGCTGCTCTATAACAGACACAGAAGCAGGATGGACGCGTGGACGGTTTGTTTTTCCTGATGGACTAACTATGCCTGGGAGTTGATGAGAAGTCGCAGGTGTCTTGGAATCGCCGGCTAACTGGATCCTGTGACCTGTTCCACCCTTGCTTGCTCTCCTGTTTTTGGAAATGATAGAAATTAAGTTGTCAAAATATGCTCAGTATCGTTAAGGGGGTTCTATTTCTTCAACACTTTGAACATACTGCAAAATATCTATCTGCTTTCTGTATTTAAATGAATTGGTGTGTTCCAGATATTTGCATTTAGAGACGTCTCTTCATAAAATAAGTACTTGTCAGAGTATAACTTCTAATGTACTTGTGCTATTAGTTTTTGGACTTTGAGCAGCAAAGCTATGATTTACTACTCCCCAAATTAATCAGTTTAACTCTCATTCATAATCACGAGCAAGAAAATTATTTTATTTATTTATTTATTTATTTTTTAAGAAAATTGTTTAATACTAAGGTATGAAGCAGCTAATCTGAACTTCCAGTGCTATTTAGAGTGGAGCAGTGTTTAATATCAATTAAAATATGTGATAGTAGGGGATCCCCGGGTGGCCCAGCGGTTTAGTGCCGCCTTCAGCTCAGGCCGTGACCCTGGGGTCCTGGGATTGAGTCCTGCATTGGGCTTGCTTCTCCCTCTGCCTGTGTCTCTGCCCCTCTCTCGGTGTCTCTCATGCATAAATAAATAACATCTTAAAAAATATATATGTGATAGTTAAGAATACGAATTTTTCACTCTGCAGATTATAATAAGCCCTTTTGAAATCCTCTGCTCTTGGAACTAGGACGAGGTAGAGATGACCGGGCCCCCAGTGCTTTGCCCGGCGGGGATGGAACGGCCACCCACGTCTATATGATGGGAGCTAGAACAGACGTCGAGGTGCCCCCCGGCAGGTACAGAGTCTGATAAGGCTGATAAGCAAGGATAATTTGATGATTTCCTTGAAAAATATGACCAAGATGAGTGATTTTTAAATCCGCTAAACTTTCCCCGTCAACGGATTCACGTTTGTGAGTTGAGTGAGGAGAATCAAGAGAACGTGTGGTTTACAGCTGCTTCCGGGCCACTGTCTTTCCACCAGGGAAGGGGTCGTGATTGCCCGAGCTTGGGTGAGTGCGGGGTGTGAACCTGGGGTCTGGAGAGAAAGGAGTCCGGAGTGGTCTGACTCCCCAGGACGAGAACGAGGGAGGGTCCGGGGAGTGGAAGGTGCTCACGGGCTGTGGCTGTCCCTCCTCCTGGGTGTACGGGGGGTGGGGGGGGCTCACTGCCCTCTGCACCCGGTCCGGTTCGTGAGTGGGACGGCAGTGTGACTGGTCCTGCCGGGAGGCCTTACCCCTTAAAACAGCTGGTGCCTTCGGATGCACGTGCCTTGGGCAGTCCCCTTTCATCCCTTGGCTTCTCCGTCCCATTTGGGGAACGGCCACCCATGCGCAGCAGACACCTTGGGCTGAGTCGCACGGCTCCGCGTTGCTTTATGTCCACGTTCCATTGTATGGTCAACTGGTGGGATGCCTTATACCCGAAAAAATCCTCCGCTCACGAGTCTTTGCCTGTCAGCCCCGAAACCCTCTGCATCTTGGCTTTTAGCCTTTCCACTGAGGGATGGGGTCACTGAGATTAAGTCAATAGTCTTAATAAGGGCTCTGATGATTCTGTGAGTCATCTAATCCCTCTAGGCCTGATTCTAAACCTCAATCAGTTTTAGCAGAGGAGGACCTACCCTGGTGGTTCGTAATTCCCCAAGAAGGCATTTATAAAATCCTAAGCCTTTCCCCACCCACCAAAAAAAAACCATGTATTAATCTTTGGTCTTTAAACACCTTTGGGGTCAAAATAGTCATTTCGGCTTATAATGCCTTAAGTCCGCCGGCAGTTGGACTTGCTGCTTCCGTTCCCAGAGCTGCTCTGGGCTTTCTGAGTTAATAGTGTTTGTAAACCCGCGGAAACCTGTCTGGTTTTCCTACTCACCCTTTTTGACGCATGCCTCCCCTGGTTTTCACGAATAACTGGTTACATTGGGCAAGTTTAGATGCTGCGGAGAGTGGGTCAGCAGAGTGCGGAGTTTGTTTTGAGGGACGACTTTATATCGCAGAATTTTTTCCTTCCATTTGAAAATCCGGTTGGAGAGATTTGTGTTTCAACACATTCTGATGTTCCAAAGGGACAGCAGCATGTGTTGCAAAAAAGAAATAGGCACCGCTGGCCAACGCAGGTCTCCCTGTGACCGCTCCGCTCCGTGGACGTAAGGACCGGCTCAGGGTCCGGAGCTCTGCAGGGGCTGCTGGGGGGTGGGGGGGCAGGGGGGGCATCACGGATCCAGCAGCTTAAAGGTCGGCCTGACGGAGGCGGACGAAGATGTACTGACCCATGCACTGCCCTTCCCTCCGCCGGCGTCTCCTACCGGTAATACAGCATCGCGTCTATGGCTTTGGCTGATTTGCTAGGCAAGAATTATGCTGTTTTTAAGAACTAATGCTCGAGGACTAATATCGCAATCATGAAGTGTTTGATGCCGCAATATATAGGTCGCTAAAATATCTTTACATCCCAAGACACAACAATAGGAAAAGATAGTTCATGGTTTCATTTCATTTAACGCTTTCTCACGGTCTTCTCACTCCTGTCTCACGAGGTGGTCTCACCCCTTACGTTGCTTTAGGTGCCATCTCCGTGCTGAGACTCCCCAGAGCTCACCCCGTATATATCGGCCACTTATTTTGACCTTTCTGTGGGTATATCACAGGTGTTTCCGTGTAAGCGCGTCTAAAACTAGACACTTGCATTTTCCCCCCACACCTTCCAGAATAGAAAAATCTCCTCTTTTATTCTTTTCTTTAATTATAATCCCTTGGAATTTATGTTTCTTAGAAGTGGGAGTTTTTAACTTTGACCACATTCTTCAACCTTCCCTCCTTGCTTCTTGTTATTAAAAACCAATGCAGCGCCTCGCTGGGCCGCGAGGGAGAGCCGGGGTACCCTCCTGCCGTCGCCTGCACCTCCCCCTTCATCTGCCTGTCACCAGACCCCGCCTGTCTCCGAGTCCTCCTCCCCTGGTCGCGTTCCCCGTCCTCACTGCCCCTGCCCCTGCCCCGCTTCCGTTTATTCTTCAGCCTTAGTTCAGATCGGCATACGGATGGCCTTCCAGTGTCCATTCTTGATGCTCTAAATCCACGTTCCCCAGAGCAACCACGGGGATCATCTGCTCCCCACCCCGTAGGGGTCGTTTTATTTTTAAATACAAATCTGATCAAGATTCCCAGGACATTGAGAACCAAGTCAAAGGTCTGGACGTGCCCTACGAAGCTTTGCAGGATTTACTATTCCAGTCTCAGCTGTAGTTCTCCGCCCCTTGAGTGAGACCTCGGGGCCTCTGACACATACACACACACACACACACGCTCGGGGTTCACCTGGCTAATTCACCCAAAGTCCAGATGTCAGCTTAAATGCTACTTCTTCTAAACAGGTTTCCTTAGACTTTCCAAACTGAGCTGGGTTCCTCGGTGATGTGCTCTCGTAAGCTTGTTCAATGTAGGCGGTTGATTTGTAGCCAGGCACCCACCCCAGATTTCCATATCTGCCTTCCCCAGATTAGAAGCCGGATGAGACCAGGTGCAATAATTGTTTTGGTTGGGGTTGTAGTCCCGCGTAAATATTTATGGAATAAGCGGATGACCCCATGTAGAGAAATATTTAATTAGATTCTTTCTTTCATTCCCATGCTTGAGGTAGCTTCTCTACAGAGGATATAAAGGGAAAGGGCATCATATAGGGAAGAGGCTGTAGGGCTTTTGGAAAGAACTGGCCAAGGTTTACACGTTTGGGATCAGGAGAGTGCCTCTTTGGAAAGTATATATATGGGAAAAGGAAACGTGTGTACTCCAATTCAGTACAATGTATATTGGTTTATATATGGGGCCAGAGGTAATATATGGGATTCCTACAGTGACTGATTTCATTCATCCTTTTTTTTTAAAAAAAAATAAAGCTCACCAAGTACCTACTATTAGCCAGGTGCTCCCTCACCACTGATTGCACAGGACACCCAGTGGGGACTAGATCAAGAGACTGTAGATGAGAATAGAGCGTGGTAAGTGCTGTGTTGCAGGCGTGGAGAGGATACCGCGGAGACACAGGTTTAGGGGAAATCGTTTGGTCTGTTTCCTGGAAGAAAGCACTCTGCAAGTGCGTTTCAAAGTGATGTAAAAAGGCAAATGAAGGAGATGATTTTCTTACATCTGATTTAGATTTTTTTTTTCCCCATTTCTTTCTGTGATAACAATGTAATTCTGTTCCTTTTTTTTTTTTTTTTTCCTTTCTGTTCCCTTTTATCTTTGGTATTCTCTGGAATTTTATTTCCTGCTTTTATGACTCATCATTTCGAGATTTTTTTTTAGAAAAGAGAAAAAAAATAAGGCAGGTTCTTCCACAGTGTGCATGAATTTCTTGAAGACACCAGACTGATGACACACTCTTGTCTCTTAAATAGAGGAATGGAATTCAGAATTCAAGCCTAAGCCCGTTTCTTCCAGTGTAGATTTGCCGTGACCTAGGAATCAGTACTTTTTGCATTTATGTTGATAGCACAAATACTTTGCCATTAAAACAGATGGCGTGTCACCACCTTGGCCAAATTGTGCTGTTTTCTTAATATGTCCGTCCTCAATATGAACAGAGTGCAGGCCAGATGTGTCTTTTTTTTTTCTTTTAAGATTTTTAATTTATTTATTCATAAGAGACACACACAGAGAGAGAGAGAGAGAGAGAGAGGGGCAGAGACACAGGCAGAGGGAGAAGCAGGCTCCATGCAGGGAGCCCGACGTGGGACTCGATCCCGGGACCCTGGGGTCACGCCCTGAGCCGAAGGCAGACGCCAAACCGCTGCACCGCCCAGGCGTCCCAGGCCCGATGTGTCTTGACGCCTCCTATAACGTCTTTCTTTCCCATCTGTGCCAACCTGGTGGCCATTCCCCAAATCTGTCATGAAGACACCCTGGCTCCTCTTCTTCCCCCTCCAGTGGCCCCAAATTCCATTTCCACACCCCACCAAAAAAAGCGACTTAACCCATATCTTGTTAACGATGGTTGACCATCCAAACTGAGACTTTTACAAAATGTAATTACACGAAGCCGCTGCTTGTTGTCTTGCTAAATTAGAAAGTTTATGAAACCCTAATAGATAGGAATTTTATGTGTTCAGGGAGTTTTTCTCCGTTAAGGTTAATCTAGAGATGTGCTCGTAGCAAGAGGCCATTTAGCTGAAGTCTACCGAAGCAGGAGGAAGGGCCTCGCCGTGACTTAAGCTATAGGCACTGATGTATTTTTGTGGATATCGTTGAAATTTGCTCTTACCACTGAAGCCTTCTGTAATGCAGTTTCTTAATTTTTTTTTTTTTTTTTTTTAAGCTCCTGAAATTTTGTCACTCTTCCAGGCTGGGGGAATTGAGACGCTGAAACAGGTGGCTCACCAGGGAGAGCATATGGGCCTCCCGTGGCTGTTCTCCCTTGGGCTAGAGCCCCAGCCTGCCTGCCTCCCGGGGCTCTTGTGTGGTGTGTTGTCTCTCGGGGCTCTCGTTTACCCATCGTGCCACATGCCTCGCCATTCAGAATGTGAACTATATTTACATGGAAGAGGCAACTTATAAATCTACTAAATGGAAGACATGGTCTTAACCCAGCAGATCCACCCTCCCACCCCCATGGTGCTCATTGAATCTCTTCGGTCCTTTTTGTAATCACCTGACCTGGAGAAGCTGGCATCCCCCCCTTACACTCACCTGTCACTCCGTGAGGTCTTTCAAGTACGCACCACAGTGTCTTTAATATCCATTGCTTCAGTTTTGTTCACAGCCGCTTGCTCTGCCCAGCGCCACCGCCCCCCCCCCCCCCACATATGTTGGGTCTGTAGTAGTGACTCATTAGGTCTCCCTCTTCTTTTCCTCCCTCTCACTCAGACCATCCCTTACTGCTGGGCCTCTTCCTGCAGCTTTGCTTTCTTAAGCTTTTCATTGTATTGTCATGCAAATGTGAAGTCTTCTGACAGGCTTCCACTTCCCTCCAACTTTTTGTAATGAATATTTTGAAATGTACTGAAGAATTGAAATAGTAGGATGAATATCTGCGTATCCTTCACCACCATGCAACGGTTGTCAAAATTTTGTCGTATTTGCTTTATCTCTGTTACAATTTTCTTTATCTCTGCGCGCACGCGCACACACGCACACGCACCCACATGCACGTGCACGCACTTGGTGTTGAGGAGCCAATTAAACCGTAGCCATAAAAATAAATAAATAAATAAAGTAAAATAAAATAAATAAAATAAAATAAAATAAAATAAAATAAAAAAGTGTAGCCGTGTGGCTCTTGACTTTTGATCCCTGCAAGTGTCAGCCTGCCTCTCTCAACATGTAGGTCACTGGACAAGCAGTAATCCTTCGGAAATGGTAAAATAGGTAACGACTTTTTAGTGAACTGTATAAAAATTAACGAGGAGACGGTAGGGCTTCAAGTAACGAATGAGTGAATCTTATAGACCGTATGTGGCAAAGTTTTAAGGGCTCTGTGTGGTTGGCTTGTTACATCTGTGCAGGTAACGCTCTATTTACACTACAGGTGCACCTCGTTGTGCTACGCCTGTGCCTCGCGGGAAGGTAGCATTGTCGTCCGTGACTCCCCGGAATACGTTCTACGAGGCTTCCAGTTCATTTTGTTCTTTGGTCATGTCTTTCCAGCCAGAGTCGATTGTTTACAAGTAACTTCGGCGAGGTCATAACGTAGAATTCTCTGGCACATCTCTTCCCGTTTCTTCCGCTGCCCGCATCCGTCCACGTTTGGTGGTGGGCATGAGAAGACGTGAGGCCTAAGCGTTCTCGTCAGCCTTGCGCCTCGCCGTGTGCACGGAGACGAGAAGCCGTACACGGAGGTGGAGCTCCCGGGTCCAGGTGTTCCCCGCGCCTGGCCACAGAGCTGTTACCCTCGTGTTTGGCTTGCACTGCCTTTCCCTGTGTAAGTTGATAAATTCCCATTTTTGCCTCAGCAGGCTCTGGTTGGGTTTCTGATCACCAAGAAGCCAGAGCAGGCCCCGAATGTTGTTTCCTGCCCTGAGTCCCAGCTCCACGCAGATGTTAAATGTGTTGGCATCTCTCTCCCCAGGGGCACTGTCCTGCCTCCCTCTGTCACCTCTAACTACCCCCAGGCCCAGCTGGCTGAGCTCCACTTGCTCCACAGAGCTTCCAGGCCATGCTTATTTTTCTCCTTCTAGATCACTTCGGGCCTCTATTTGGAGACACAGTATTTGATAACCTGGTGCTTTAGTCTGTCCTTGTTCCCGGTGCGCTTATTTTGTCTTTCTCTTGAGCTTCTGAACTCCCTTTGGGCACAGATGTGTGCATTCACCATTTCCTGCCCCGGAATCCTCGTGCTCAGGAAGCGCTCAGGGAAAGTGTGTTGATCCATAGTGTCATTTTGACTGTACCTATTGACAGGAGCATCGAAGGAAATCCGAGTATCTTTCGTTATTCGTGTATCTACTCCTCATGCCCATCACAGGGCTCGACACGTAGTCGGCACTCCCAAAACGTATGGTTGTTAAAAAAAAAAAAAAAAAATATATATATATATATATATATATATATATATATGTGTGTGTGTGTGTGTGTTTGTTCTTAGACTTAGGAGTTTGGGATAAATGCTGATGGTATTAAAATGAATTTGAAGCGGATGAATTGAGAAATGCTGTGATGCTTTAGGATGGAGAGCCGTCGCGCAGTCAAGCTACTGACCTACCGAAGTGGATTGCTTACACCTGGGCCCTCTATAGAGGCCGGCCTGTCCTGCCCTATATTTCTGTTTCCTTCCATTTTTACTTTTTTTTTTTTTTTTTTTTTGTCTCTCACACTTTGTTTTGTCACAGTTTGCACCATGATGAGACTCTCATGCCTCTCACTCCCGCCCCCGCTCCTCTTCCCACCTTCGCGTCCCTCGCTCAGGCGCTGGTTTGCAGAAGGGACCTTCTCATCTCCTCAAAATACTGCCCCGCGGCCACTGATGATAAACAGGTTTCTAAGTCGCCCTGGCAAACAAGAGCCCTCAGTGATTGTGGCCTCGAAGACCCTCCAGCGGAAGCCGTCTGTCCCAGAGGGCCCGACACCAAACCCGCTTGTCGGCACTAAAGAGCCGGATGATGAGCTGAACATTAGTTCACGGCTGGAGGGTGGGAGGGGGGCTGCCCTGGAAAATCCCGGGCACGGAGAGCCGGTGGGGCGGCCTTGGGACCGGGGGGTGATGAGGCTGGGGCAGGGTGGGTCTGCGCCCGGGCCCCGCGTCCCTGGTTGGGGCAGAGGGTGCGTGTGGCCTCGCGTCCCCCTGTCGGGGGATGCCGTGTGCGTGGCCCGGGCCGCAGGTGCGCCCGCAGAGCTGTTGCCAAGTATCTGGTGACACGTGCGACGTTCCTGGAGGCCCGCGGGTGCCCGTCCGGCAGCGTGATTCCCGGAGGACACTTCTCGTAGCGGCAGCACCGGGCCGCCGGGGTGCCTGCTGTCGTTTGTGCTCCCGTGGGTGCAGCTCCACGGGGACGGCGACCTGCCGCCCTCACGACCCGCCTAGCGACCGAGGCAGGATGGGCTTTCGTGTTCCTTGGTCAGTCCGGCTCTCCACGCGCCTAAGTGTTTCTGTCATGGGAAGTCCTGCAGCCTACCGTGGGGTAAGGTCACCGCTTTCCCGTTACACCAGCCGAGCGACAAGTGTCCCCTGAAGGTCCTCGAGCAAGTGGGCAAAGCCTGGCGAGCGGTTCAGCCGCGAGCTCCGAATTGTCGCCGTTCCGCTGAGAAGACAAACTGGCTTTTAAGACTGAACTCACGGGATCCCTGGGTGGCGCAGCGGTTTGGCGCCTGCCTTTGGCCCAGGGCGCGATCCTGGAGACCTGGGATCGAATCCCACATCGGGCTCCCGGTGCATGGAGCCTGCTTCTCCCTCTGCCTGTGTCTCTGCCTCTCTCTCTCTCTCTCTCTCTCACTCTCACTGTGTGCCTATCATAAAAAAAAAAAAAAAAAAAAAAAGACTGAACTCACACACTAGTCTTTATTATTATTTTTTCCCGTCCAGAGATCTTAGCCTGAGTGAGAATATGCTCAGGTGCAACAGGCCGATGATACTGGCTCTGGTTCTTCGGAAAACTTTGTATTCACTGGATAGTGTTTTTTCTCTATGGAAGGAGCGAGAATGTTTTGCGGGTGTCGGGGAGGAGTGTTTGTCCGGTCGAACGGTGTCCGCGAACGTTCTCCTCAGAAAAGGCCTCTGCTGTGAGGCAGGCGAAATCTTATGTATTTTTGATTATAGAGAGGAGGCGTAAATCGTGTTTCCTCTAGTGGCACCAGGTGCTCCCCCGGCCAGGTACTCCCCGGCCAGGTACTCCTCCGGCCAGGTGCTCCCCCGGCCAGGCACTCCTCAGGCCAGGTACTCTCAGGCTAGGTACTCCACCAACCAGGTACTTGTCAGGCTAGGTACTCCCCTGGCCAGGTACTCCTCCAGCCAGGTACTCCTCAGGTCAGGTACTCCCCCGGCTAGGTACTCCCCCGGCCAGGTACTCCCCAGGCCAGGTGCTCCTCCACAGCACAGAGGGTCATTCACATCCTAATCCTAATGGAAGCAGCTGATTGATTAACCTATTGATTGGTTTTAGAGGATCGCATTCTGTGAAACCCGAGGCTGACTGAATTCTGGAGTTGGTAGGGCAGTTGCACGGCACAGGTTCAGAATCTTCTGCTGTCAGCCACATTCCCGAATAAAACACATTTAAGCATCTATCCTTAAAAGATGGGATGAAAGATTGGACTAGAATTTTATTTTATTTTATTTTAAACAGTTTATTTATTCTTTCATGAGAGACCCAGAGAGAGAGGCAGAGACCCAGGCAGAGGGCGAAGCGGGCTGCACGCGGGGAGCCCGATGCGGGACTCGAACCCAGGACCCCGGGGTCGCGAAGGCAGCCGCTCACCCGTGAGCCCCGGGGGCCCTGGGCCGGAGCTGCAGAGCGCACGCCAGGAGCGAGTCTCCGCAGTCCTCGCCGCGCCCGTTGGCCGGTGGGGGCCCGGGGAGCCCTGGGCCAGGTAGGGCAGGTGGAGCGCTGCGGGGCCTTGCCAAGACTCCTGGCCACGGGCGGCCCGTGTGCAGACCTTGGCGACGCCGGCCGCGGGCGGTTGGGAGGACAAGGGCCGACAGGGGCGAGCAGGTGGGCATCGCGTCCTCCGTCCTCCGTGGGCAGCAGTGGCGGGCGGGAGTGGCGGCGCCGGCTGGCAGCTGGGACCCCCCTCGGCCTGGCGGCCTGGGCCAGCCTCGCGGGCTCCGCCGCAGGCGCGAATGGGCCTTTACACGAGGTGTTCCTGGGTCCGGGACGCCCGGAGCCCGAATGCGGTGCAGCCCGAGGCGGGGGGGCAGCGACGGGCTCTCCCCGGCCCCCCGAGGCCCCCAGGCTGCGCAGCAGGTGCTGCTCCGGGCCGGGCCCCATGTGCAGCGCAGCGCAAGGCGCCCCCGGGACCCTGGAGGGGCTGGGCCCGGAGGGGAGGACGCGGGCTCCTTCGCGGTGGCCCTGGCCCCGGTGTGGGGTCCCCGGAGACGGGCCCGGGCAGGTGTGGCCGCCGTCCCCCGTGCACCTGCGAGGAGGCTCGGCTCGTGGAACCCGGGGCGGGACACACAGCCTAGGATTTGGGGTTGGTGCCTTTTTTTTTTTTTTTTTTAAAGACTTTATTTTTTTTTAAAGATTTTATTTATTTATTCATGATAGTCACACAGAGAGAGACAGAGAGGCAGAGACACAGGCAGAGGGAGAAGCAGGCTCCCCGCACCGGGAGCCCGACGTGGGATTCGATCCCAGGTCTCCAGGATCACGCCCCGGGCCAAAGGCAGGCGCCAAACCGCTGCGCCACCCAGGGATCCCGGGGTTGGTGCCTTTGAAGTGACTCGCATCTTCACGGTACGAATAGGTTCTCCTGCTTCCGCTTTGGTTTAAGACACTTTCATCTTAATCACGGACCATTTCAGACGCGGCCGCGCCGTCGTGTAGGATGCACGTCCCGCTCCCCTCCCAGCTCACCGGGTATTAGCCTTGGGCTGCACTTGCTTCGGATTTTCCTCTCCCTCTCTAAGGAATAGAAATGGAGGGTGCATCAAGCCCCACTTTCCTCCTTTTATCCACATTATCCAGAATTATGATCAGGTCTTATATGTCCTATCACAATTATCCTGAAGTGTCCATCTGTTTGTTCAGAAAACCGTAACAGGCGTAGGTACATACGTATCTTTTGCAGTTTGATTTTTTCTTTTTCATGTGACGGCAGGTTGGGGGGACTTGTCGGCACATGAACACCATTAGGCCGGCTTACCTGCTGCGCGGTACCTGGCGGTAGCAGAAGGGCACGCTGGCGCCCGGCAAGGCTGTCTCTGCAGCGCACGGGGCTCAGGCTAGCGGGTGTCTGCTTGCACACGAGTCCAAGAATTTATATGTTCTTCGTGCAGAGAAATCGAATCGCCACATGGGATGGGCGTGCACTTTCCCTGTTTCCAGGTCTGTCCAAGTGCTTCTCGAACGTAGCTGTAGGGTTTGCATTTTCCTGAGGATATAGGCGCCTAACATTTTTTTTTTTTCCAAATTTTTCTTCTACTTTTCTTCTCTGTGAGATGTCTTTTCTGTAGGCATGGTCTGTTTTTCTCCCTTTTCTTTTCTTTTCTTTTCTTTTCTTTTCTTTTCTTTTCTTTTCTTTTTTCTTTTCTTTCTTTTTCTCCCTTTTCTTCCTTAGATTTTGTACTTTTCCCATATCTTTAGAACAGCAATCTTTGTAGTTTATATTTTTTGCAGATTCCTTTCCCCAGTGTCTGGCTTGTCTTTTACCAATATTTTTTTAGAGTCTTTAGAGTCTTTTTGTGGAAAATTTTCGATATTTTGACGTAGCGAAATTTTTTATTCGTCGCATTTATGTATCCAGCTTACGAGTTCTTTCCCTAATCTAATGTTATTTTAAAAACCCTCTGAGTTTAATTCTAAAAGTTTTCCTGTTCTTATTTAAGTGTTTAATCTATCTGGAATTTATTTTTGTGTAAGGAGTGAGGTATAGACATAGACGAAATAATATCAATTTTTCAAATGTCCTTCAATACCTGTACACATTACATTCTTTATTCTGTTTTTAGTTCACTGTGGGCTTCAAGAACTATTAGAACATTTAAAAAGTAGCTATACTTTAATGCAGGATGTACAGGAATTTGTATTGGATGCATCAGATTGGTTTAAATACGTGTTCTTTTCTCCTGAATTATTTATTTATACAGTAATACTGCTTTCAAAGCTTTTAAGATGAAAATGGTCCTAAAAAAAAAAGAAAGAAAATGGTCCTTGCCGATGTAATACAGGTGTGAAGGACGCCGCAGGACTATCCTAGAAGGATGTCAGCGAATCATTCTACTGTGGGCGATGCTGTGCTCCGGGTCTGCTGAGGCTGACGGGGCGTGCGGGGTGTCGGGGGGACACTACCAGTTCACCTCGGAAACAAAGGACCGAGCGAGTGCGGGCTCCTTTGCTGACCAGTAGGGACAGCCTGGCTGGCAGGTACAGGTTTCCCGGCAGAGCCAGAGGCTGAACTTTTAGAGAGTTTTTCCAGCTGAGACCTGAGCTCAGAGCCTGGGGAGCGAGCTCTCAGCAGAGGTGATGGGGACCTGAGGGTCAGAGCTGGCCTCCTGGGATTTCTGCCACCCGGGTGGCTGCTGGAGGCCCTGTGAGCCCAGGGGACCCGTCTGGTGGCCCAGACCTCCCGCCTGGTGGCTGCTAGAGGCCCTGTGAGCCCAGGGGACCCACCTGGGTGGCTGCTGCAGGCGCTGTGAGCCCAGGGGACCTGCCTGGGCAGCTGCTGCAAGTGCTGTGAGCCCAGGGGACCCACCTGGGTGGCTGTTGCAGGCACTGTGAGCCCAGGGGACCCGTCTGGGTGGCTGCTGCAGGTGCTGTGAGTCCAGAGGACCTGCCTGGTGGCTGCTGGAGGCCCTGTGAGCCCAGGTGACCTGCCTAGCAGCTGCTGGAGGCCCTGTGAGCTCAGGGGACCCTCCTGGGTGGCTATTGGAGGCCCTATGAGCTCAGGCCACCTGCCTGTGTGGCTGCTGGAGGCCCTATGAGTCCCAGGGACCCGACTGGCAGCTGCTGTAGACCCTGCAACCCCAGGCCACCTGCCTGGGTGGCTGCTGCAGGTGCTGTGAGTCTAGGGGACCTGCGTGGGTGGCTGCTGGAGGCCCTGTGAGCTCAGGGGACCCTCCTGGGTGGCTATTGGAGGCCCTATGAGCCCAGGGGACCTGCCTGGGTGGCTATTGGAGGCCCTGTGAGCCCAGGCCACCTGCCTGGGTGGCTGCTGCAGGCGCTGTGAGCCCAGGGGACCCGCCTGGCGACTGATGTTTGACGCTGAGTGGTTGCCCCATGGAGAGGAGAGCAGTGAGCAGGTTGTCGGGGATTCATGGGTCAAAGGAGGTTCGAACCTGTTTTATGGTTCTAAGGCCGTAGAGCCGGATGTCGATTAAGCATGTTTATTTAATTCTTGTCGTGTCTACCTGTTACCCTGGTTACCGAGCAGCCCGTCCTAGGAGTGAGGCTATCCCTTTTATTCTTGCATGTACGCTTTGTTTTTAGCGCTGACTGCTTCAGAAATTGGGTTATGTAGCTTCTTCGGGGAAACGTGTATTCAGATTTGGGGGTGGCAAAAAGCAGTGTGCCGAGTTTGGTCATTAATCTTCCTCTGTACGGCTTTGGCATGGCTTGAGGTAGGGAAGAGAAGGCCAAATGAGCTCATCTAATGTTCTGGAATCTTCCATGATGGCTGATATCACCTCTTGGACGCCTCAACTTTCTGCTTGAGAAAGGATAATATCTTTAATGAGCCCCACAGTGTCTTCACTACTTTCTCACCACGAAGGGTTGGGTAGTTTCCTTTATTTTATTTTATTTTATTTTATTTTATTTTATTTTATTTTATTTTATTTTATTTTATTTATTTTATTATTTTTTTAAGGATTTATTTATTTATTCATGATAGACATAGAGAGAGGGGCAGAGACACAGGCAGAGGGAGAAGTAGGCCCCATGCAGGGAGCCCGACGCGGGACTCGATCCCGGGACTCCAGGATCACGCCCTGGGCCAAAGGCAGGTGCTAAACCGCTGAGCCCCCCAGGAACCCCCAGTTTCCTTTTTTAAAAATCCGGTCTCCTCATTCTTAAAATGGGAAGAGTAATAATACTTTAAATGGGTTTGTGGGACTTGAGATGAGTCGAGAGAGACAAGAAGCTCAGAACGGGGCAGTCCCGCCGGCGCCCAGTGCCGACTGTGTTTTGCTCAGTTTATTGAACACGGGAAGTCTCTTCTTTGCACTGGGCTTCCTTTTCTACCCACGTCGTTCCAGATCCGTTAAGTGGAGGTTAAAATGTGTGATACGTCCCCCTGCCGAACAGCAGCGATAAAGACAAACGAAGTCTTTTTTTCTAATTGGCAACTCACAAGTGTGGATCATTCATCAAAATCTGCTCTAAGACTCTTTGGCCGGTATCACTTACTCTATTCCATCATGTTTATATAATTTGCCTTTCACGTGAAAATATCTTATTTGAGGCGGTTTAGTTTCCCACAAACAGACTTCTTGTAAGCGTCTTAGAGTAAAAGAAGAGAATCCCCAGAAAGGTCAGATCAGTGACCTGTGCTCAGGGGAGGCTTCCTCGAGTGAAGGAATCGATCCCTGACGTCTGGGAACCACGGCAGCGCCACCCGCGGACCTTCCTCTCCTACGGGCCCTGCTGCCTGCGCATCCTCCCATACGGTAGGTCTTCTAGAAGCTTTCCATCGCCCCATTTCCTGCTGCTTTTTCACCGTCCCCCCGCCCCATAACTTAATGAGAGGCTGGTGGTGCTTACACTTCCCCGGCCCGCGGCGGCTGCGTGTCCTGCGGCTTGGGCCCCTGACCCCCTCAGGTGTGGCTGCAGGACGGAGGCTGCGTCCACCACGGGGGGCGAGAAGCGTGGGGCAGATGCGGGTCGCGGCTGCGGAAGGCTGGCCTCGGAGCCCGGGAGGGCCGCCTGGGCCGGGCGGGCAGGGGCTGCGGCCACTCCGGGCCCCTCGCTGCCAGGAGGGCCCCGGGAGGAGAGGGCGAGGTCGGGCCGCTGCGGGGCCTGGTGGCCTCCCCGGGGCCCTCCCGCCTGCGACGTGGGCCGGACGGGGCAGCGCGTGAGTCGGGAATCTGCGGGAGCAGGAAGGAAATCGGGATGACGTGGGAGCTTTGCTGAAGGTTGTTTAAGGGAAACTGGGATGATTTGGGAGCTTTGCTGAAGGTTGTTTAAGGGAAACTGGGATGATTTGGGAGCTTTGCTGAAGGTTGTTTAAGGGAAACTGGGATGATTTGGGAGCTTTGCTGAAGGTTGTTTAAGGGAAACTGGAATGATTTGGGAGCTTTGCTGAAGGTTGTTTAAGGGAAACTGGGATGATTTGGGAGCTTTGCTGAAGGTTGGTTGAAGGGAAACTGGGATGATTTGGGAGCTTTGCTGAAGGTTGGTTGAAGGGAAACTGGGATGATTTGGGAGCTTTGCTGAAGGTTGGTTGAAGGGAAACTGGGATGATTTGGGAGCTTTGCTGAAGGTTGTTTAAGGGAAACTGGGATGATTTGGGAGCTTTGCTGAAGGTTGTTTAAGGGAAACTGGGATGATTTGGGAGCTTTGCTGAAGGTTGTTTAAGGGAAACTGGGATGATTTGGGAGCTTTGCTGAAGGTTGTTTAAGGGAAACTGGGATGATTTGGGAGCTTTGCTGAAGGTTGTTTAAGGGAAACTGGGATGATTTGGGAGCTTTGCTGAAGGTTGGTTTTTCCCGCGCGAGCTCCCTGGGCAGGTGGGGGCACACCTGCTCACCTGCCCGCCGTGGCTGCCCCGTTCACCGTATAAACCGGAATTGCTTTCTGGATGGCGTTTCAGTGACACAAGTCGAGACGCTTTCAACCGTTTATACTCTTGACCTGTTATTTCTCCTCCCAAGGAAATAGTCGAGATTTCAGAGGAGCGTGCAGGTGCCTGGGTTTCTAAGTAGAGCATCGTTGGCAAACGTGAGAAATAGAAGCGACTGAGCGAACGCTAATGGGAGAAGGTCCAACGAACAGTCCAAGAACCAGAGAAGGTTCTTCAGTAATAAAATGTGGCAGTTTTCACGAGTATTTAATACCACGGACCCGTGGTCTCACGCAGCTCGTGACCGGCTCCGTCGGCCGCTTCTCTCCCACCTGCAACGCGAGCGAGCGCGTCCTGTTGCTGCCCTGACCCCTGACCCCCGACCCGGGTGATGGGGCCAGTATCAGTTTGCTGACCTTCCTTCCCGCCTAACGTCACGCTTGCATCACCATATACGTAGTGACACGTACACGCAACAGAATCTTAGTTTGGTGAATCTATTCCTTTTCCCAGTATGCTTTCCAAAGGACCACATGTCTCACATGTTGGCAAATTGAACACCAATAACAAATAAATTTATAAAAAAAAAAAACAACCAAAAAAAAAAAATAACAAAGGACCACATGGAATCCGAGTTACTTCTGAGACATTGAATTAGGAAATAGCTTTTATTTTTCTTCTATTTTTTTCCCTCTATTTTCTAAATTTTCTATATATGTTAGAAAATAAAAACTACTAAAAAATATTGAGTGAAGCCAAACCCTTTTATTTATTTATTTTTATTTTTTATTTTTTTCAACCCCTTTTAAATAGCAGGACGCAGACAGACCCAGTGGCAACGACTATCAGGAGATGCAGCCTGAGGTGGGGGCTCTTTCGTGCCCGGGTCCTGCGTCTCTGATTCCCTGGGGTGCTCGCGCCTGTGGGGCCAGCAAAGGGGGGACCGCCACCGAGCCCACTGCCGTCCAACATAAGTAATTTTAAAAAATTTTTTTTAAAGATTTTATTTATTTATTCATAGAGATGCAGAGAGAGAGAGAGAGGCAGAGACACAGGCAGAGGGAGAAGCAGGCTCCATGCAGGGAGCCCGACGTGGGACTCAAGCCCAGGTCTCCAGGATCAGGCCCTGGGCTGAAGACAGCGCTAAACCACTGAGCCACCCAGGGATCCCCTAATAAATTATTCTAATTACAAAAACTACACATTTCAGTTTTTGATTGTCTTTTAAAGATTTATTTTATTCACGAGACACAGAGAGAGAGGCAGAGACACAGGCAGAGGGAGAAGCAGGCTCCCTGCGGGGAGCCCAACAGCGGACTCGATCCCGGGACCCTGGGGTCACGCCCTGGGCTGAAGGCAGACGCCAAACCTCTGAGCCACGCGGGCTGCCCCAACATAAGTAATTTAAATCCTTTTATATTAAAAGACACAGGACAGTGGAGCCAAAGAGGATGGCCTTAGGTCGTCTCCCTCTCCCCCTGGGACGTGCTTGCTTTTTTAATCCTGGGTCAGTGGTTCGCAGCTTGACTGTGAATTAGCATCATCTGGGACCTTTTAAAAAATGTGATTCCCCGGACCCCATCTGCGCTGATTCTGACTTAATTGGACCGGGGTAGGGGCTGGGCTCTAGCAAAGGTTTCCCCAGATGATTTCATGTTTACCCAGGTTGCGAGCCGCTGCCCTAGGCCCGGGGAGTGGGGTCCTGGGAAGGCTGACCCTGCTGAGGCTTCGCGGGCTGCTCGTTTACTATTTCACCCAATGTCCGTTCCGACAGCCACGCGCTCAGGGAGGGGGGGCAAGTGGACACGGGGGCTTTGCCACCCTTGTGTTTTGAAAACCAGGGGTTTCTGGGAGTGTTGAGACTAAGACAACTCAGGGAGCGGGCCCTTTGTAGGAGGGCGTGCCTTCAGAGCCCCCGTGTGACTCGTTCGTGCCTCCCGCCGTGACCCGGGGGCTCCGCACAGTGACCCGGGGCTCCTCCGTTTTCACGCCTGTGCTTGGTGTCGGGCAGTCGCTGCCCCCCGCGCCCGGTGATGTCCTGCCTGTGACTGGAGGGGAGCACCGTGCATCTTCCGGGTCCCGGGCCGCGCCAGGTCCGCGGATGCCACTGTGGTGCCTGCGTGAGACGTGAGGGCCTGTTGGGGCCCGGGGAGCACTTCGGGACCTGAGGGCCCAGATCCTGGTGTTTGGTGCCTCCTGTGTCAGGCCGTGCTGGGGCCGCCCCGGGGTGATGGTGGCCCTGGAGCGGGTGGTCCCCTACTGGGGCCCGGCCTGCGTGCACGCTCCTCCCCGCAGCCCTGGGCAGCGGCAGAGACAGGTGCTCCGGGGGGGCAGCTGGGTGCACGGCAGCCTGCAGGTGCTCTGCAGGTGCCCCGCTGGTCCCCGCAGGTGCTCTGCAGGTGCCCCCTGGTCCCCTACAGGTGCTCCGCAGGTGCCCTGCAGGTGCCCTGCATGTCCCCGCAGGTGCCCCGCTGGTGCCCCGCAGGGCCGCACTCGGGAGACCCGGCCTGCGGGAGCGAGGACCAGGGCCCGTTGCAGGCGGTTGGCAGGGCCGGGTGGGGACCCGGAGCCCAGGCTGGGGGCCCGCGCCGTGGACGCCGTGTGCGTTCTCTCCTGCTGCGGGTCCCCGGCTTGGCGCTGGGCGGCCCAGGGGGCGGTCCTGGGCCCTCTGCAGCTTCTGCATCCTGGCTGGGAGCCTGGGGGGAGGGACTTCTGGGGGGTGTTTCGGGGATATTCTTAGTTTGGTGGCTGAATCCTTTTCCGGGCGGCTTATACATAGCACCGAGTGGGTTCCCTTTCTCCCTGGACGGCTGGTCCCCTCCAGGCTTCGGAGATCCACCACCTGGGGTGCTTGACGCTGAGCCGCTAAATGGCAGAGGAGGCTGTGGCTCTGTGCGTCCGAGGGAAGCGACCGAAGGGAACCTCCAGCGGCCGCCGAGCCCCGCCTCGCACACCCCGCACGGCCCGCACAGTTCCCGGCGCCACGTCGGTGACAGGCAGCAGCGATGGCTCTCCAGGGCCCCCCTTTCTCCCATGCGCCTTCGTCAATATATTTGACACACCCGGGGGAAAACACGAACTAGTCAAAGATTCCTCATGGATATTTATTCCTTTTAATAGCGATTCACCAAGACACACAAGTCTTTGTGCAGTGGATTTCACAAAATACTATTTATATTAAAAATGTTTCGTTATTTTCCCAAATGGGTTTTTTTTTTTCTCCCCGATAGCAGCTTTTGCTTTGTTTTCATCTCTGTTACGTGTTTCCAGTCTTATTTCCAACTCCAATTTTGATTTCTTGGTGATTAATTAACGAGAGTATTATCCAACAGATGATGTAAAGTTGAGTAATAATTGGTGGAACCTCATCTTTATATAATTGCTTTTCTTGTTTTTCCCCCCTTTTTTTCTTGTTTTTTAAGATTTGTTTGTTTGAGAGAGTGAGCGTGAGCATGCATGCGAGTGGGGAAGGGGCAGAGGGCGAGACTCCACACGTAGACTCCCTGCTGACCCTGGAGCCCGAGGGGGGCTTGGTCCCAGGGCCCCGAGGTCATATCCTGAGCCCGACTCAAGAGTCAGACGTTGAACTAACTGAGCCGTCCAGGTGCCCGTAGAATTTATTTATTTATTCATGATAGACAGAGAGAGAGAGGCAGAGACACAGGCAGAGGGAGAAGCAGGCCCCATGCAGGGAGCCCGACGTGGGACTCGATTCGGGGACCTCAGGGTCACGCCCTGGGCTGAAGGCGGCGCTAACCCGCTGAGCCCCCCGGGCTGCCCTTATTTTTTATTTTTTAAGTAGGCCCCTTGCCCAGCATGAAGCTCCAAGTGGGTTTGGACTCACAAGTCTGAGATCAGGACCTGAGCCCCTAAATCAAGAGTCGGCTGCTTAACCGACTGAGCCACCCAGGCGCCCGCCCAGGCGCCCGCGCTGTGTGCTTCTTCTTAAGTCAGAAGGACTCTTTCCTGTTACCCACGCCACTCGTTTTGGAGATTCCTACTCACTTAATAAGCCTCTGGTCGTAATGGAGAAAATGTGTTTTTTATTTGCTTTGTAACATGTGTCACCTTTGGAGATAATGTCCTTATTCTCTTTCTTTGATTCCTTCTTAGATTCGACATTTTCTCTGTAATACTAATTTACTGCAAACGAATTTGTTTCTGCTTCAAGCAGGAACAGTTTTTGTTTTTTTTGTTTTTGTTTTTTGTTTCTGTTTTTTTTTTTTCTGTTCAATTCCAGAGCCATTGAGAATCATGGACCCAGTCTGGTACTTAAGCGATGAAAAGGAGGCTTTTCTATTTTAGCGAGGTTTGCTTGTTTCGTTTTGTTTTAATTCAGCCGTCTTTTGTTCCTTTATTTTTTTTTTTTAATTTTTAAAGGTTTTATTTATTTATTCATGAGAGACAGAGAGAGAGGCAGAGACACAGGCAGAGGGAGAAGCAGGCTCCCTGCAGGGAGCCCGACGTGGGACTCGATCCGGGGTCCCCAGGGTCACGCCCTGGGCTGGAGGCCGATCCCCAACCGCTGAGCCACCCGGGGATCCTCTTTTGTTCCTGTAAAGGAAGAAGGCCGTGTGTCCATATGTGAAGAGCTGTAAAGACCAAACCATTGCAGCCCTGGCCCCTTCCGCTCCGCTTTATAGAATATGGAACAATATGGTCCTTTGTCTTTATAAGCTTCTTTGTCGTCCTTGCTTTTTTCCTCAACTTTCGACCCTTCCAATTAAAATAGGGAAATGGTGCTGGGGACCCTGGGAGAAAGAGTCGGTATCGCTTTGTAACAGTAAGAGTAAAAATTCTACATTTGATCTTTGCTGTAATACAGTTGCCTTATATTTATTTAGCAAGTTTTGCTACGTCGTCGTCGTCAGCATTATCCTCTAGTCCAAATCTCCAAGTTAAATATTCTTACGAAGAGGAAGGCAAAGTATTAATTTCTAAAAGGAAAAAGGAATTTTAATAGTTATTTGTGGTTGTAATCGGTGTGATCATGTATCTCTCACTGGGAACTGTGGCCTCAGACTCATCCGCAGGCAACCGTGACGACTGCGTCTGTCTCTCCTGAAGGTCTTAAATACACGGGCCTTTAAGTTTGGGGCCGGATGTTTTCCATTTATGTCTTAAAAGTATTTGCATGGTCAGCTCTAAATTAAGATTTCTGTGACTGGGTATCTTGTAGGGAAATGGTGAAGAATGAACAAAGCCTGACTTGGGCCGTGGCCAGAAATTTGTCATCTTCTGGGTTCTCACCACAAAGTCTCTACTGTAATGGACCAAAAAAGTCAGATTATGGAAAACCGGAGAGAGTGAATGGGCAGGCGCTGGACTAAAAATGTTTGACATAGTCCCCATTCAGAAATGATGGTGCAAACTGATTTTAAAGTAAATATTAAATTCACGTTTTTGGATATTTTTAAAAACCACCTTTATCAAGGTATGACTGACACATTAAAAAGCTGTGTATGTTCCATGTACACACTCCACGCGTTTGGGCTTACACCCGTGAATCCACCACCAGCGTCAAGGCCATACGCATATTCATCACCTTGCAAAGTTTCTTCCCATCCCTATTATTAGTATTATTGTCATTTTTTTTTTTTTTTTTTTTTTTTTTTTGTGGTAAGAGCACTTAGAGATTCACCCTTTTGGCAGATTTTAAATATGTAATACAGCATCATTAGCAGTAGGCACTGTGCTGGATAGCGAATCCTGAGAACTTATTTATCTTATAAAACTGGAACTTACTGTACTTTGAGCATCACGTCCACCTCCCCTCAGGCCTGGCAATCACCATCCTACTCTCTGCTTCTATCAACTTCATTATTCTGGATTCCACGTATACGCGAGATCATAATGTTATTTATCTTTCGGTGTCCGCCTTATTTCCCTTAGCATGACATCCTCCAGGTCCATCCGTATTGTAGCAACCGGCAGGATTTCCTTCTTTTTTTAAGGTCGAGTAATAGTCCACTGTACGTATAGATATTTTCTTGATTCATTCATCCACTGTTGTGCATTTAGGTTCTTCCCATATCTTGGCTATTCTGAATAATGCTGCAGTGAACCTGGGGGTACAGGTACCTCTTTTCAGGATGGACATATTATTATTATTTTCTTTTAGATTTTATCTAAAGAGGTTTATCTGAGAGGCACAAAGAGAAGCAGAGACACAGGCAGAGGGAGCAGCAGGCTCCACCCAGGAAACCCGATGTGGGACTCGATCCCGGGACCCCGGGGTCACGACCTGAGCCGAAGGCAGATGCTCAACCCTTGAGCCCCCCAGGCGTCCCAACACTGTGTCTTTTTAATGTTTGTGTCCCCAATACCTGCTAGTGCAGATCTAGCCCGAAGTGGGCTATGAATATTTGATGGATGAGACAATGTAGGTGAATATTTTGTGTTTTTTAAAGATTTTATTTATTTGAGAGAGAGAACATGATGAGCTGGGTGAGGAGGGACAGAGGGAGAAGCAGGGAGCCCGATGTAGGACTCGATCCCAGGACCCTGAGATCATGACCCGAGCCCAAGGCAGACGCCTAACAGACTGAGCCCCCAGGTGACCCCGTAGGTGAATATTTCCACTCGTCCCCCACCAACCACTTCATCCCAGTATATTTTTATGCTTTTCTTTTTTTTAATTTTTATGCTTTTCATTTCTAGTTCTCATGAGCGTGCATAATAAACCTCACTGAAACCTTAAAATTCGTTAGAGTCTCTTCTAGATAAAATTTGATCTGTGATCCGTCTACAAAAGCTTCTTCATAAAGCTAGCAGGTTTTTAGCATGATATTCCTTAAAGAAAAAAAAAAGATCGTTCCATACGAAGTCATTGTAGATGCTTGAAATATAATGGAAAAGAAGCAGGGCTAGTTTTGTCCTGGAGAAACGTGAAAATAGGTGTCTCCAGGATCGCGCCCTGGGCCAAAGGCAGGCGCCAAACCGCTGAGCCACCCAGGGATCCCGATGCAGTCTTGTTCTAACGTGCTTTTCCAGGAGCACGTGTGGAGCAGCCTCTTGGATTTTGTGGTTCTCACTACCTAACGGGCGTTTGGAGCGTGTGAGGGTTAGACTTTCCCCGGCGGCCCGAGCACCGTGCTCATCCTCATCCTCATCCTCATCCGCGGGTACTTTAGCTTTCCTTTGTTTCTCTCAGCATCTAGATCACGTGTTTGCTGGGTGTTCAGCTGGAATCATTTGATACCGAACCGCTCCTAAAAGCCCTGGGGGGGCAGCCCTGGTGGCTCAGCAATCTAGCACCTGCCTTCAGCCCAGGGCGCGATCCTGGAGACCAGGGATCGATTCCCACGTCGGGCTCCCTGCATGGAGCCTGCTCCTCCCTCTGCCTGTGTCTCTGCCTCTCTCTCTCTCTCTCTCTCTCTGTCTCTCATGAATAAATAAATAAAATCTTAAAAGCCCTCGGGGGCTGAGCGGTGGAGCATCTGCCTTTGGCTCAAGTCGTGACCCCAGGGTCCCAGGTTCAAGTCCTGCATCGGGTTCCCGGCATGGAGCCTGCTTCTCCCTCTGCCTGTGTCCCTGCCTCTCTCTCTCTGTCTCTCATGAATAAATAAATAAAACCTTAAAAAAAAAGTAACAGTGACATATTGAGAAGAAGATTATGTGGGCGACACATAATGATTATAATTAAGTGACAGGGAAAATACCAAGTGCGCGGAAAGCTGCAGAGTGCAGTGGAGAGTGGGTGGCTCATGGAGGCCGGGGCCCCTGTGGCTGAGGATTATATATTTAATCACAGAATCTGCCCCATCTAAACGCCGAAGTGTTTCTGTTGGAGGAGAGGCCTGGGCCAGGGCGGTGGGGGGGGGGGTGCGGATCGTCACGGAGGCAGAGAGGTAAGAGGTGGGTGTACGTGGATACCTTCTGGCCGCCAGCCCTGTCTGCCTCCTGGACTCAGCAGCCTCCTCTTTAAGTCACGGGCAGGCGGTTCTGGACGACTTTTCCCTTCATTTGGAGGAAAGGGAAGTGTTCGGGCTCCTTGAATTGCAGTGGGCAGGCCTCCCGCTGAGGCTTTTTGTCTTTGTTGTTGTTTTTCAAAGATTTTATTTATTTATGCATGAAAGGCACAGAGAGAGAGAGAGAGAGAGGCAGAGACCCAGGCAGGGGGGGGAAGAAGGCTCCAGGCAGGGAGCCCGACGCGGGACTCGATCCTGGGACCCCGGGGTCACGCCCTGGGCCAGGGGCAGGAGCTCAACGGCTGGGCCGCCGGGCGCCCCTGTGTCTGTTGTCCTAAATGCTGCTTTGCTGCTGTTGCTCAGGCTGGGACCCAACAGCCGGTGGGGGCGGGGGCGGGGGCAAGGCCACGCGGGCGGCAGGTGCACCCCCCCGGGAGGCCAGGGCCTGCGGCACCCCCGCCTGAGGCTTTTCCACCCGGGCTGGGGCCCTGGAGTGCTTGGGCCCTGGAGTAGCAGGAGCCTGTGACCTGCCCCGACGCTTCCCGAGTTGTGCATTAGCCGGTTTCCCGGCCGTAAAACGGGGACGGGGGTGCGGGCCTGTCTTGGGGTGACCCTGGACAACACGCGTCACATTTCAGCACCGGGCCTGGGGGCGCGAGCGTGAGCACGACACCTCGTCTGCCCGCTCGGAGCCAGGGCGGCCTCTGCTTCCCGGCCGCCCCGGGGCCCGGCGCTGTGGGGGGACCCGCGCTGGGCCAGCGTCGCTTCGGGGCCGCCGTGCTGTGCGGGCCTGGGCGGGCCTCTGCAGAGCACTTGCCCCCGGGTTTGACCGGCCGACTCCTCATCCACTTGAGCCCCGCACATGGGGCTGCCGAGGAGCAGCAGAAGCGTCCACTGGGGCTTACAGGGCGCCGAGAACATTCGGGAGCAGCCGCCCTCGGGAGGCCTCGGCCGCCGGCCCTCCTGCGGGACGGGGCCGCGGGTACGCAGGGTGGCCGCAGGCGCTTAGCTCCGGTTGCTGCGCTCGGGCTTGGGCTGCGAGGCTGAGAACTTCGGGAGCGGGTGTTCGGAGCAGACGAGTAGCTCAGGATTCCCGCTGCTGCGTGCTGTGGAGCCGGGCGGCCGGGCCGCGGGCGGGGGGGGTGCCCACATGAAGCCCGCGCCCTCGGGCGCCGCCCCCCCGGGTCCTGTCCTGGCTCCAAGCCCACCCTTCCCTCCGCAGCCTCCGGGGAGGACGGGGCCGGGAAGCGGCCTTTGGTGGCTGCGGCAGCCCCGCGGCGCTGCAGGTGCAGGTGCGGGTGCAGGTGCGGATGAGGGTGTGGGTGCGGGTACAGGTGTGGCTGCAGGTGTGGGTGTGGGTGTGGGTGCAGGTGCAGGTGCAGATGAGGGTGCGGGTGTGGGTACAGGTGTGGCTGCAGGTGCGGGTGCAGGTGCAAGTGCAGATGAGGGTGTGGGTGCAGGTACAGGTGTGGCTACAGGTGCGGGTGTGGGTGCGGGTGTGGCTGCCCCCACACTGCTGCAGGTGCAGCTGCGGGTGTGGGTGCGCGGGTGCAGGTGCAGATGAGGGTGCAGGTGCGGGTACAGGTGTGGCTGCAGGTGTGGGTGCGGGTGCAGGTGCAGGTGCTGGTGCTGGCACAGGTGCGGGTGCAGGTACAGGTGCTTGCCCTGTGTGACTCTGGCTGCGGGGGCCGGGGCCTGCGGTGGGGGGAGGAACTGGACGGCGACCCTGACCGTGACCCTGACCGTGACCCCGAAGGCGACCCCCACGGCAGAGGCCGGGCCGCAGCCCCGGAGCCCGCAGGCCTGCGAAGGCACCAGCCGGGGCGCCCAGGGACAGGGGTACCTCCTGGCGGCTCCCGGGCCCCTTTGCTGGCCTCATCCCGGGGCAGGGGCTGTATGGCTGGGGGACTGGTTTTGAAGGGGCAGCTGCTGGCCGTCCCACCGCACAGCTGGGCCCCGGGCAGCCGTCGTGGGGCATGGAGTACTACCTCTCATTTACCGATGCGCTCACCCCAGTTGCGTTTCCCACTGGAGTGTGAGGCCGCGGGTTAGCCTGAGCCTGTGCCTTGGGGAACAAGCGCCCTTTTGTCCTGTGTACTTGGTGTCACGCAAGCCTTGCTCAGCAGCTGCAACGCTGTATTCCGTGAATGGACTTGAGTAGTGGGACCCCAGGACTCCCTGTTGCAGGGCCTGAAGATGCCTTCGCAGTCGTTTGCAGGGACACTGAGGGCTGACAAGGCCTCGACCATGTGTGAGGCTTGGGTGGGTCCGCGTGACCCGTCTGGATTCTCATGCTTTCACTGGCAAAGCGGACTTGATATCACAGGTGTCACAGGTACAGTGAGATTTTTGTGATAACAGACCTGCGAGGCTTGGCATCAGGAACGCGTTTATCCCCAGTCCTTCTTCATATTTTGATTTTAAGTGTTACGAACATTTTTTTTTTTTTTTGAGCAATGGGCTAAACTTACAAAATGATGAGAAAATAGCTAAATAATTTAAGGAACAGCAGGTGCTAAAGCCCAAGGCTTAGCATACCTGATACTCCTGAATTTATCTATAAAAAGTAATAATAGTAATGATGCAGGGCTCCATCTCAGGACCCTGAGGTCGTGACCTGGGCGGAAACCAAGCGTCAGACCCTTAACCGACTGAGCCACCCAGGTGTCCCTCCCCCCGCCCCCCGTGATTCCTTATTTTTATTTTTATTTTTTAAAAGATTTTATTTATTTATTCAAGAAAGACACACAGAGAGAGGCAGAGACACAGGCAGAGGGAGAAGCAGGCTCCATGCAGGGAGCCCAATGCGGGACTTGATCTCGGGTCTCCAGGATCACGCCCTGGGCCGAAGGCGGCGCTAAACCCCTGAACCACCCGGGCTGCCCTCGTGATTCCTTACTGATGCCTCTGATGTGTGTTGAGAGGGTCTCCAGTTACGGACTGATTATCATTATTAATAATGATATTAAGTGACAACCAACCACTGTGCTGAGCACATTATTTGCATGATTTCATTTCAACCTCAAAGTAGTTGACTGTTCTGATTTTACAGAGGAGCAAAGGGCCTTTGAGAAGTAGCTGCCCCCAAGTCACGTCTATAGGGATGGCTTTTGCACCATTAATGGTGCAAGAGAAGGCATCTTTGGCAAAGGTGTTGTGATGCAGGCTCTGCAAAGGCATCTCCGTGGTGACACAAGTTCTTTTATTTTTTTATTTTTTATTTTTTTTATTTATTTATGATAGTCACAGAGAGAGAGAGAGAGAGAGAGGCAGAGACACAGGCAGAGGGAGAAGCAGGCTCCATGCACCAGGAGCCCGATGTGGGATTCGATCCCGGGTCTCCAGGATCGCGCCCTGGGCCAAAGGCAGGCACCAAACCGCTGCGCCACCCAGGGATCCCCACAAGTTCTTTTATAACAAGACCTCAGTGTTGGGAAACTCACGAGCGTGTTATCAAGATCTGTGAAGCTGGAGGTTTAAGTTAGAAACAAGTCGGTTTTGATTGTTCTCAATTTCTTACCTTACTACACTTTGTTATGTTTATTTAACAGATAAGGCTTCTTGATATTTTAACGATGTCGTTTTGATATCTTGTCATTTGAAACACGTCCCTTTGCTTTCCAGGCAACAGCACAAAATAAAGGAGCTAGCCACGCACTAGGTTTGGGGAGACTGCATTTTATTCTAGGACCGTGGACTATAGTTTGAGTTCGTTAATGGATAGCATTAAAATTAGTGAGGCCAAGTCAAAGTGTGTTTTTCTGAAGAGAGAACCTCTGTGGTCCCCTTATTCCCTGCTTCCTTTTATTTTTATAATTTTCATTGGTAGAAAAAAATTGGAATACTGTCTTATTAACAATAAATTCAAATTTTACTTATTCAGTTTTAGGAGGAATAATGAATTAGTCGGGATGTTTTTATACCTCGTCCTAGCAATCCATCCATACATATATGGATTTCCAGATTTTATCAGCAGTTTGGGGCTGTTATTCGGATGTCTTGAGTGATAGCACACAGCATTCTGGGATCTAACACGCTGCCATTTCTGGCTTGTTTTCCTCTTCCAGTGTCTGTCTTTATGCTGAAAGTGCAGGTGAATGACATCATCAGCCGTCAGTACCTGAGTCAGGCGGTCGTAGAAGTGTTTGTGAACTACACGAAAACAAACTCCGCAGTAACTACGGACAATGGAGCAGTGTTGATTAAAGTACCCTACAAATTAGGGCTCAGCTTAACCATTATCGCTCACAAAGATGGCTACGTGTTGACTCCCCTGCCTTGGAAGACTGGAAAAATGCCAAGTAAGCACTTACGTAGGGTCTTGCCTTTACTAAATGTAAATGGAGTTTACATTCTGGTAGATGTAATGGCAAACATTCCATTCTGGTAAACGGAAACTGAGAAAACCTATGTGAAGTCAATACAGAGACGTTGGAAGGACAGCCAGTTTGAAGAAAACATGATTTTTTAAAAAAAGATTTTATTTATTTATTTATTCATGAGAGACACACAGAGAGAGGCAGAGATGCAGACAGAGGGAGAAGCAGGCTCCCTGCAGAGCCTGATGTGGGACTCGATCCTAGGACCCCGGGGTCATGCCCTGAGCTGAAGGCAGATGCTCACCCACTGAGCCAGCCAGGGGCCCTGATTTTTTTTTTTTTTTTTTTTTTTTTCTCCCCACAAAGGCTTGAAGGAATCCTGAGCAAGAGCTCTGCTCAGGGACAAAGCTTGTCTGCAGGTGGCGGAGGGGCCTTGGCATGCCGGAGGGTTAGACGCAGGCTGGGCCAGATGACCAAAGGATGTTCTCAAAAGAGGAGACAAAAAGTTTAGATTTATGTGCTGAAAAATAAGGCAGTTATCACAGATTCCTGAGTGCAAAAACTGTAAGTTGTTTGGAAATTGGATTTACTTCACAGTGTATGACATTTAGGCCAAAAGCAGGGCTACGGTGGAGTCAGGGAGCCTTGCTCCAAAGCCCTGCTTGTGCTCCTGGTGGACGGTAACGAGAGCCTGATGCGAGAGAGGCATGAAGAGAAGGTGAGTGCAAGAGACTCACTGAGGAAAGGATTGGTAATTATTGTGTAATCATTTCACGGGATAAACACTTATCAAATCATCATGCACACCTCAGACTTACACTGTCATGTCAGCTATAGCTCAATAAATTTGAGGGAAAAATAAGAATTAATAGGACTTAGGGAGACTGCTTGGATATTGGGAGGTACAGACCATAGATCTGTAATCCTAGAATGTAGGTCTGGCTGATTGGAAGTGTGATACATGAGGTAGTCAGTCTTGCTTGCTTGCTTGCTTTTTTTAAAAATTGTGATGGTTAATTTTTTTAAATTATGTTTAGTTATGTTAATTCATTTTTAAATTAGGATTTAGATGCTTTATTTGGTTTCATATTGGAAACATTTGAGTTCTTGAGACATCGTTCAAGTTTAGAATGAGAAAGAAAATGAAAAAGTGAACTAGGTAAACCAAGCTTCATGTGAATAAGATTTAATAAAATCATGACTCAGAAATCTAGTGGGGATATGTCTGAGGTGAATTCGTGGTCTTCCATGCTTTAGTTTTTTTTTTTTTTTTTTTTTTTAAAGACAGACATCAAGCACAATTATTCATTAAATGAAAGTTAGAAGAATAATGAAAGAAACCAAAAGTAAGATGGGAAAAAGGAAATAAAGATAAAAGCAGATGAGCATT
The DNA here is from genome assembly GCF_011100685.1 of Canis lupus familiaris. Taxonomy (NCBI): domain Eukaryota; kingdom Metazoa; phylum Chordata; class Mammalia; order Carnivora; family Canidae; genus Canis; species Canis lupus. The sequence goes on from NC_049257.1 coordinate 29,324,449, forward strand.
AATTAGAAAATATAAAGAAGAGATCGTTGACAAAATGCTAGTTCTTTGAGATAAAATAAATTACGTGTGTATCTCGTTAATCTGAACAAATAGGGAAGTACAAGAAGAAAAAATATAAAATCTTTCATTTATTTTTATTTTTTTTAAACTTTTTTTTTTTTTAAGGTTTTATTTATTTATTCATGAGAGACACAGACAGAGGCAGAGACAGGCAGAGGGAGAAGCAGGCTCCATGCAGGGAGCCCAACACGGGTCTCGATCCTGGGACTCCAGGATCACACCTTGGGCTGAAGGCAGACGCTAAACCGCTGAGCCACCCAGGCCACCCTCTAAAATCTTTTAAACCATATCAAATTGGTTTTGATCAAATTGGTTCCCTATCAAATTGGATGATAATAATCTTAAAAAACCTAGTAAACAATTTTGCGATCATATAAATGACTATGTTGTTTTTAGATGAGGTAGGCCAATAGCCATGGATAAAATGTTCTGAGTAAAAATAGCTTGATTCAAAGGCTATTAAAAAAAAAAAAAAAGGTACTCCAAATCATTTTATAAAACCAGTGCAGCCTTGATTCTGAGACCTAACAAAGGTAGTGCAAAATTAAATGCTCTCATATGTGCCCTCTCTCTGTCATATACACAAATGCTCCTCTGTAGGCCAATCTATCTAACTTATATTCTAAGTACAAAAATCCTTAACAGAATAGTAAAAAAAGAATCTCACCACATTTAAATATAGCTTTCTGTTAAGACCAAGTAGGATCTTTCTTCTTTGCAGGACTATAAGGATGCCAAATGTGTCACTCTGTTAACTTTACACACCCTATTAGATCCCAGTGGAACTGCCAGATGATAACATCGACAACTGTCTGAAGTGCATCTCGTGAGTTCATCATCTGTGCCTAAGAAAAAGCTCCGTGAAAACTAGGACCACAAAGATCTCCTTGACATGCGAATATCTCAAAATCATACTTAACTGTAAAATGTTAGAGATGATCTTACTAAAATAAGCTGAACACAGATGTCCGTATAATCTTACATTATACAAGTTCTTATCAGCAAAAATAGATCAACAGACCAAAAAAGGGGAATGGCTATGAGAAAGAAAGAATCAAGACCATTACTATTTTCCGTTATCATCACATCCCTGGAGAATTACAAAGCATGAATCTTAAAACTCCCGAAATTAATGGAATTTGACAGAATTACTGAGTGTGGAATAAGCATTGGTACAAATCAGTACACATTCTTATATCCCAGAAGTAGTTACCAGTTATGGGACATGAAATGCCTCTCAGAACAAGAACAAACAAAATATGCAGGGAAATCTTTAAAAAGTGTGAAATAACCATGTGTTAGGGAAAATAAAACGACCAAATGTTACTGATAAACCTTAACAGGGATCCCTTGGTGGCGCAGCGGTTTGGCGCCTGCTTTTGGCCCAGGGCGCGATCCTGGAGACCCGGGATCGAATCCCACATCGGGCTCCAGGTGCATGGAGCCTGCTTCTCCCTCTGCCTGTGTCTCTGCCTCTCTCTCTCTGTGACTATCATAAATAAATAAAAAAATTAAAAAAAGAACTAAAAATCTAAATAAATGGCAAAATGTTATAGTTCTTTAGAAAACCCAAATTTTGTAAAAGTTTCAATTCTTCCTAATTTATAGATAATGCATTTAAAAAAAAATAAAATGTAGCAGGATAATCCGTGGAGAATAAATGTGTAAAAATGCCTGGAAATAATTTTAAAAGAATATTTATTAGAGGTGATTTGCCATTTCAAGTAATTAAAATATTATATAGCTACACAACTAAAACTCTGTGATACTGTGGTACAAATCAGATGGTAGCATGTAGAAGAAAATGTAATATATATATATATATATTTTTTTTTTAGAAAATGTAATCTATGATAAGGTACCATTATCAGTCAGAGAGAAAAGGCTGAATTCAATATTCAGTAAGTAGTGTTAGGATATTTTGGTTAACTATTTGGAGTAAATGAATTTGGATTTATATTCTAAATATATTGCTCATAGAGTTCAAATGTGGAAAATCAAATCATATTAAATATAAGAAAAATAAAAACTACGTTTTTTTTTTTATTAGGATGGTCTACTTAAACTTTAAAGCAATGTAAGAGATCATAAAAAGTAGATTTCACTATTTTTAAAAAAAGGTACAGTGTAGCATGGTGACTATAGTTAATAACACCATACTGTATATTTGGGAGTTGCTAAGAGAGTAGATCTTAGAGGTTCTTATCACGGGGGGAGAATGTGCCTGCGTATAGTGGTGGATGCTAACTAGACGCTGTGGCGATCATGTTGCCACATATACAAATATTGAATCGTTACGTTGTACCCCTGAAGCTAATAAGTTCCATGTCAATTATATCTCAGGAAGTATGTCTAAGGAAAAATATGAAACAATAAGGAGTAACATATTTCTAAAGATTTTATTATTTATTTATTTATTTATTTACTTATTTATTTGAGAGTGAGAACACAGGAGGAGGGGGAGGGGCAGGGAGAGAGACAGAGAATCTAAGCAGGTTCCATGCTGACCTTGGTGTCCACTCTGGGGCCCGATCTCAGGACCCGGAGGTCACGACCTGAGCCACACCAAGAGTTGAATGCCTCACCGACTGAGCCACCCAGGCCCCCCTTGGAGTAATATTCTTAATAGGCAAATAATTCATACAAATTAGTGAAAAAACACCCAACGCCCTGGCTAAATGAGATAAATGGACAAAATCGGCCTGGCGATGTTCAAAACAAGAAAAAACTAATGATTTGTCACTAAACGTGACAAAACGTTTTATTTTCCTAACAGTCTCAGATTTGTACACTAAAGGCATACCTATTTCTTTTTTTTTTTTAAAGATTTTTTTTTTTTTTTTTTTATTCATAGAGACACAGAGAGAGAGAGAGAGAGAGGCAGAGACACAGGCAAAGGGAGAAGCAGGCTCCGTGTAGGGAGCCCGACGTGGGACTCGATCCCGCGTCTCCAGGATCACACTCTGGGCTGAAGGCGGTGCTAAACCACTGAGCCACCTGGGCTGCCCGACATACCTATTTCTTAGAGTTTTTTCACCTTAGAAAAGTTTAAGAAAAGTTGAACATACTCGGTATTGACAAAGTGAGGTATGATGGGCATTCTCAAGCCGGGTTGGTGGGAGTACAAGTCAGCAAAAGCACCTGGAGAACAATCAGAGATATGTGTGTCCGAAGCCTTCAGAATCTTCATGACCATTGACCAGTATTCCACTGCTGGGGCTCTGTCCTAAAATCAGATCGACAAATAATTAGAATTGACACATATTCGTACACAAAGATGTTGATTCAAATATTATTATTTTTTTTGCCATAACAGCGAAAATGAAAACACTAAATATATATTAGTATAGGGTGGCCCGGGTGGCGCCGCCTTCAGCCCAGGGCGTGACCCTGGAGACCCGGGATCGAGTCCCGCGTCAGGCTCCCTGCATGGAGCCTGCTTCTCCCTCTGCCTGCGTCTCTGCCTCTCTCTGTGTGTCTTTCATGAATAAATAAATAAAATCTTTATATATAATATATATATATATTAGTATAGTGGTTCAGTAAGTCTTGATACTTAAGAAAATGAAGTATGTGACCATGCAAATGTTAGGAAAAGTTTCTATTGAGGGACACCATATTATGCGCAGATATTTTCACCCGTTTTCATTTAAGATAATATCTGTATATAATAGTGTGACTATTTAAAAAAAAATCACAGGAAAAAATCCAGGAAAAACATATACTGATGTATTTAATAAAGATTGTCTTTGTGCTGGGGTTGTGACGACTATCCCTATCTTTGCGTTCTTGTCTGTACGTCTCAACTTTTCCAGAGTGGACATTTATTCCCTTTATGATGAGGCACATTTTGTCAGTGAGGGGAAATCTACGGGTACGTTTTACTGGGGTTCAGAAGATTCTCTGTAGGGTTAGTAACCTTAGGCCGTCAGGGCTGCCCCCCTTTACGCTACGTGTGACGGAGAGAGTGGCCGCGCGTGGGACAGGGCGCTCGTGACCCTCCTCCCGAGGCCCGAGCCACTGCCTCCCTCCCTCCCGGCTCCCTAACGCATCCTGAATTGAAATTACGCTTCGCTTCGGCAGCCCTCTTTGCCCCTTGAAGGAAGAGGGGGTATTTCATTATACGTCCCTGCGTATCTTTTTGTGTCTTGTCCTCTCTTCCACGTTTCCTTCACAGCCCTTTGCAGGATCTTGAAGCGTGAAAGTATTCCCGTGCAAGTGGGTCTTACCCTGTCCTAAGGTCAAGACCCACTTGTTCTGTTAATTTCTTGCTAATAAGTCTAAAGGCGTCCGTCGCATGGAGGAGAGCCAGCAAGCGAGAGCCCACGTGTAGTAAGTTCAGATGATCTGTTCTTGCTCATGAATCTTGAAATAATTTCGTGATTCCAGGTCAGCCCCCCGGTCCCAGAGGGTGCCTCTTTCTGGGGGCACATCTGGCCTCCTGTGGTCGCCGGGACCCTTTGTCCCGCTCTGGGTTAACCTGTTCTCCCGCTGGGCCAACGCGGAGCCTGCACACCTGCTGCGTGATGAAGACCAGTGCACCCTCCGGCAGGACGTTTGACAGAGCCAACCCGGGATGTGGTGTCTGTCTCAGGGAGCCTTGGATTGTGGAGCCAAGATGATTATTATTATGTTTTAAGATTTTATTTATTTATTCATGAGAGACACAGAGAGAGAGAGGCAGAGGCAGAGGGAGAAGCAGGCTCCATGCAGGGAGCCCGACACTGGACTCGATCCTGGGACCCCGGGGACCCCGCTCAACCGCTGAGCCACCCAGGCTTTCCCCAAGATTATTTTTTAAATCATTAGAAAGAAATACCAAGTATAGTATATGTAGTACTGTCTACATCATACTATACTATACATGCTATACTATGGAGGAAATAGAGGATTATTCAGGATTATTCGAGCATTTAACCCGACCATATATATCTGGGGTTAGAGAACATCGTTAGTCACTTTGCTATCAACTACTGGAAAATGCAATTAGTAAAAGAAAATAGTGAAATACAATTAGTAAAAGAAAAGAGCGATGGCTGACCTTTCGTTCTCACTTTGTGGTATCCCCCCTTTCCTCCCCTGTCATACTTTACCCCTGTTTTTCCTTGTTTCTGTAGGTTCCCCTGCCCCCACTTCTCGAGCTGCGGAACAGACCATTCTGAACCCAGCGCCCCCCACACTTGGTAAAACACTCCAACTGTGCTCTGTTTTGCAGTATATTCATCAGTGACTCTTTCACTGTTCCCGCAAAGCCAAGCAAACATATGGCTGTTTGAAGACACCGTCTTAATCACCGGAAAACTAGCGGGTAAGTGCGACACTCCTGGGCGCGGAAGGAAGACCTTCGGGTGACCGTGGCGAGCCCTTCGGTTGCGGGACTGTCCTGCTTCAGGAACGAGTCCGTGTTGGGTACGACGCGGAGAAAACCCCAAGTGGTCAGGGCTGGGTGGCCCCGCTGTAAGCCGGTCTGAAGGGGTGGGGACGGGGCTTTGTGTCGCGGGGATCGCTCTTTGCCGTTGGGGCACCGCCACCTCCCACCCCTGCCTGAATGGGAACGTTTGGCTTTTGGACACGTCGCAGAGATGCTCAGCTTCAGCTTCTTTCCAAACCACACGGCTCCCAGGGCTCTAGAGGTGACCGAGGTTGGGAAAACTTTGGGGCGCTCGGATTTGCGGCCACCACGTCCCTGCCTCTGGCATTAGACCTGCCGCCCGAGTGGCCGAGGCCCGAGACCTCGAGGTGTCTGCTCAGCAGGTGGGACTTGCCTGCCCTGCACAGCCCTGCACAGCCCTGCACGGCCCGCAGGGAGGGCAGCGGGGCCTTACCTGGGGTCCGGCTCAGGCCGCGCCTCCCGTTTGGCTTTACGAGCCACGAGAAAGAGCCGCAGCCCCCCTCGGTGGTCCTTAGGGGGGCCCTAGCATCGTGTCACTCTTACTGCACTTTGTATAAAACCTCTACAGATGGCCACGATTTCTCTTTTTTCTTTTCTTTTCTTTTTTTTTTTTTTTTTGTATTGGGGAATTAATGGTTAGGCCTAAAGCATAGTAGGAATGACCGGTAGAGGCAGAAAATGTTCGAAGTGGAGTCCAGTAAGCGTCGTGGCCAAAAGACTTGCTTGGGAAGGCTCGTGCTCAGAAGCTATCTCGTTTATTTCTAAAGTTTCAAAAAAGTTAAAAAAAAAAGTATTAAAAAACTTTATCCCATGGAAAAAATTAGACTTGGGCATGCTTAATTTTGGAGTCATTTCCTGAAGACAGGAACCGACTGCCCTGCTCTAGAAGCCTAATGCGTTTAACGGAACCTGGAGCCGCTGGGCGTGCTGGGCGGTGGCCGTCGGGGCCGGGGCCGGGGCCTGGAGCCCCGAGGAGGAGGCAGCCCCTGGCTGCAGGGGAGGCTGCGGGCCAAGCCGCTGGGCCTTGGTGGAAACCCCCCCCCCCGCCCCCTTGCAGTCTGTTTCGGTTTTGAGTCATTCCCCTTCCCGAGCTGTCCTCTTCGAAGCCCATTTCCAACTGTGATTCCCCCAGAATATATGAAACAGGCGGGTACGCACGTGTGCACGTGCCGCCCTCTGCATTTCGCGAGGCCACAGGGGACACCTGTCGGGGAGGTGCGTCCTCTTGAGGTCTCACAAGTCCCCTCCTCCTCCCGCCTCGTCTCCCTGGGAGATGAGCCCGGGGGAAGCCACGCCGCGGACGGGCTGTTTGTGCAGGGCCGTCTACCCGCAGGAAACCCCCTTCCCAATCCCTCATCTTCCCTAAAGTGTTTATATGTTTTCTTCCAGGATTTGACCAGAAAGGTGTCGGGTTTGCACGATGAAAAATGCGTTAGGTTTTGAGTGTATTTGTGGTGAAGTGAGCAGGAGACATCAGAAACCTCAGGAACGTACAGAACCTTAGGGAAACTTAGCCACACGTTTCACTTAGTGTACGTGTTTTCCATTGTTAAGAAATCGGGGGCTTCGGCACAATTAAGGCACATAATATATATATATATATATTTTTTTTTTTTTTAAGTTTTTGACTTTGTATCTGAAATGGCTTCAAATACAGAAATAATTTCAAAATACAGAAAAGTTGCAAGAATAAGAGACCAGTCACCCCTGTAGACCCTCTACTCCGATTCCCCCGTTGAGAACACTTGATCCCATCTGCTTTACCGTGTGTATCCGTGCTCTGGGTGTGCTTCGGCTCTGTTTGTTTTTTTCCTGAACCATTTGGAGGGAAGTTGCACGTGTCGTGGCCTTTTACCTCTCAGGACTTAAGCAAGCAATGCCTAAGAATAGGGATATTAAAAGGCCGTGGCAGCGAAATTAATGTTGATGGGATAATTTAACCATCCACTTCCAGTTTTGTCCACTGACTTTTTTTTTTTTTTCCCATTCCAGTGAAAGGTCAGGAATTACATTCCGTTTTCATGTCTCAGCCTCTATTATTTTTTTTTTTAAATAGATCTGTTTATTTTTTTATTTTTTTATTTTTTTTAATTTTTTTTTTTTTAATTTATTTATGATAGTCACAGAGAGAGAGAGAGAGAGGCAGAGACACAGGCAGAGGGAGAAGCAGGCTCCATGCACCGGGAGCCTGATGTGGGATTCGATCCCAGGTCTCCAGGATCGCGCCCTGGGCCAAAGGCAGGCGCCAAACCGCTGCGCCACCCAGGGATCCCTGTCTCAGCCTCTATTAATGTGAAACTCAGGACACCTGTTTTAAAAGGATCAGGTATAGTTGGTATCTGTAAAGCGATGGGTTGGAAGGTATAAGATTATAGCCTCAAACAGTTTAATCAAACAAGAAAAATATAAATGGGTTGTTTCTATTTACAGCCCTTATTTCCCAGGTATTATTTTTCTAGCTTCGTATGTAAACTATACGCTGATTTTGAGAAATTATCTTATGTTTCATTTATCATGTGTTGTCCAGTAACTAGAAACTTTACATTTAAAATTCTAATAATTTAACTGATTGCTTCTGTCTTTTTTTCTTTTTCTTTTTTTTGCTTCTGTCTTTATCAGTAAGTGACCTTAGGTTCAAAGCAATAGTTGATGTTTTTGATAAGTTTTAATGATTTGAGAGTTGGCCCTGAATTGTTCAGAATGCATTGATTATGGAAGCATCAGTATGCTCACCGAGTTCAATTAAAGGATGGTTGACGTTACTAACGTGAAATAACATTTATGGATCGAATACCTGCCGTTTTTGGTCGGTTGCAGCCCTTTCTGGCAGGCGCCGTTAACTCGACTCCTGTGACAGAAATGAGACCCCAGTGAACCATCGGGCTGACGTCAGTATGTGGTTTCCTACTGGGACACCCCAAAAAAGGGGGAAGTTCTGTGCAGGAGCATGAAGCGGTTTCTCGGGTAAAGGTTCCTTGTGGGATCTAAAGGAAGGAGGATTTCTTATTTATTTCCGTTCTGAATCTAAGATGATACTTATGAGATGTGAAGGCGTCCTAAAGCAATGATGCTCTGCTTAATACGCATTTGTCTGTTTGTTAATGAAGTTTCCTTTTTTCCAGATGCCAAATCTCAACCAAGTGTTCAGTTTTCAAAAGCCTTAATTAAACTACCCAACAACCACCACATTAACAACGTAACAGGCTATCTCACAGTCCTACAACAGTTTTTGAAAGTGGACAATTTCCTGTATACAACTGGAATTACCCTCAATAAATCAGGTATTATCTCATTTTTTACCTGCTCTGTATTCACAAGGAAGATTACGTAGTAGGGCTGCTTATTAAGATGTTTGGAGGCGATTCCCTTTTACCCAATGAAAGAAAAGTTGTACCAGAATACGCTGCATACCTTCTATCGGGTGAATGGAAAGTTTAATGTGCAGGATGTTTCTTTCCAAAGGAGGTAAAGGAGGTATAGACGATAGTGATACGTTGTATAACTTTGCAAGTTAAATGATGTATTTAAAAAATGAAAATCTGATTGAAAGAAGCGTATACGTGTTTTGATAATCCGACCTTCTATTCAGTCTTACCCGGTCAATTATTATTATTTTTTTTAAAGATTTATTTATTTATTCATGATAGACACATAGAGAGAGAGGCGGAGACACAGGCAGAGGGAGAAGCAGGCTCCATGCAAGGAGCCCGATGTGGGACTCGATCCCGCGACTCCAGGATCGCGCCCTGGGCTGAAGGCAGGCGCCAAACCGCTGAGCCACCGAGGGATCCCCCCGGGTCAATTATTAATGAATAATTGTCGGACATAAAAAAGTTTATAGGTCAAGCAATTTGAAGTTTTTCTATTTGTATTTGATATTTGAAGTTTTTCTGACGTATTTGATATTTCCTGAGAGTAAAATGATACATAGGTATTTTAGAGCAGTTGACCCTTGAACGATGTAGGGTTGCCTCCCCACCCCGTTAAAAAATGGTGTTAAATTTTGATTCTCCAAAAACTTAACTGCTAAGAGCCTGTGGACCAGCAGCCTTAGCAGTGACAGTCGATTAGCACTTATAGGTGTCCTGCGTGCTACGTACTGTATTCTTACAATATTGTAAATATTGTAGCACAAAGAGTGCACGTCTGTTCCCTGGGACAGCCTTTGCTGGCTTCCTTCTTGCTCGCTGTGCTCCCCCACCCCCTCAGCACTGGGGACTTACCCCCAAGCTGTCATCTCAGGGTCAGCTTCTTGAGGAAGCCCATGGAAGATCCCTGCCGGAGTTCTCCAGGTGCGAGTTACAGGATGCTCCAAATAAAACCGTGTGCGAGAGGGGGACCCGCAGACCGTGTGGCCGAGGAGGCTTACGTTGCCCCGGAGGCTTCATGGGGACGAGACTCTCGCTTCAGTGAAAAGGGGACCTTAGATACCCTCCCTTCCAGCGTTCCACCTGCTTTTTTTTAATTTATTTTTTTAATTTTTTTTATTTTTCCACCTGCTTTTATTCGGGGACGTTTCTGTTATCCCGAGCGTTCCGCTGACATTGTAAAAGTTCTGGAGCAGTGCTGTCGGATGGGAGTGTTCCTGTGCTCTGTCCATCAGGTCATATGGACACCTATGACATATGGTGTCATATGGCAGCTCCTGCCGCACGTGCCCGTTGGGCTCCGGGAGTGGGACTAGTGCACCCAGGAGCAAAAACACTCCTTTCCTCGGAGTTTAAGGCGGCACATGGTGCAGGTGGTCCTGTCCTGGATGGCTTAGGCCTGGAGTTCCGGGAGCATGAATGTGGTGGTTAAAGCGGCCTCCTTCTCATGGTCTTGTCGTCTTTTCCCCTTGTACCCTCCTCCTCTCCTTCCTCGTTGAGTTGGCCTCATCCCAAGTGGTGTTGGCGTGGTGCTCTTATCAGCTTCGGCTGCGTGGACCCCGTGAAGACACTGACGGCGTGGAGCTGGGGGTCGGGGTGGAGTCCAAGCAGTCACCCCAGAAAGCCATGGGCAGCCCGGCTCAGCGGTTGAGCGTGGCCTTCAGCCCAGGGCGTGACCCCGGGGTCCCAGGATCGAGTCCCCACGTCGGGCTCCCTGCATGGAGCCTGCTTCTCCCTCTGCCTGCGTCTCTGCCTCTCTCTCTCTCTCTGTGTCTCTCATGAATAAATAAGTAAAATCTTAAAAAAAAAAGGCATGTTATAAATCATATGTATAATCATACTTTAAATAAGACCTTAGGCAAACAGTATGACCAGGTCTATTAATCCCACTTTCCTCAATTTCCAAGCTCTGAAATCTAAGTGATGCTGTAAACACATAGGAGTCCAAGTTTCATTCATTCTTTTGGTGATGCTGTTAATCAGACGTGTATCACAGCTTATTACCTTTACACCAGCTGACGATATCGCTGATTTTGTTTCATTTTTTGTCAGGCCTATGAAAACTTGCATTTTGAGTGAGAATGTGTTTTACACAAGGTAACTCAGAGGAGTAGGGCCCGGTCTGGGGTTCTAGGACTTGAAGCAGATGCTCTCGGAGGCAGGAGAGATGGGGTTTTAGGCTCCTGTCTGCCTTGAGGACGCGATACAGTAGAACCTTCCTGTGGGTAGGACACTAGTGAGATGTGCTTTTGTTCTCGTCTTGTTGTTGTTTTTTTAATATTTATTTATCTATCTATCTACCTATCTATTATTTATTTATTTATTTATTTATTTATTTATTTATGATAGAGAGATAGAGGGAGAAGCAGGCTCCATGCAGGGAGCCCGACGCGGGACCCGATCCCGGGACCACAGGATCACGCCCTGGGCCTAAGGCAGGCGCCAAACCGCTGAGCCACCCAGGGGTCCCCTGTTTTGTTGGTTTTTAAAACGTTGAATTAGATTCCAGTGACCTTAAATCACATGACTCTGAAAGAATTAGGTCTCTAGGCTTATATTGATTTGTCGGGTTGTATAACCTATACTTAGGATATGTTGTAAAATTCTTTAATGAGGATCCAGTATCTATGTGATACTGAAATGGGCAACCCTAGGTGACTAAAGGAATTGGATATCTTAGGCCCGTATTGCTTTGTTATTAATATGTAACTACAGCCTCTGTTGTACATACGGTTTTAATAAACCGTCTTCCTTTTTAGGTTTTGAAAGCCTTGAATTGACTCCTCTTGCTGCAGTATGTGTGAAAATATATTCCGGAGGAAAAGAATTAAAGGTGGATGGCTCTATTCAAGTGTCCCTCCCGCTTCTACATACAAATGGCGTAAGTGCAGGGGATCACGTACCTGCCTGGACGTTTGATATGGACATAGGTATGTAAGCTACGTGAAAACGTGTTGAATATTTCCCTTTTGAATGTTTGATCTAAGAAATATGTTTCTGTATTACTGTTAATTTTTTTTCAGCTTTATTGAGGTATAATTGGCAACCTTTAATGTTTATCACAGCCTTAAAATTTAAGGGGTCTTATTTAAAATATGTTAAAATGTGTCATTTATATTTAAATGTTTTATCTTCAGTAGAGCATTAAATCAGTAATGTTGCAATTTTAAGCACTTTAAAATGACTAAAGTTGGCCCGCTTTGATTAATGTAACTGTGGGGAAAATGATATTAATTATATTACATTTAAAAAATAGCATTATTTACTCACATTCCCTTCCTTTTTTTTTTTTTTAAAGCTCTATGCTGGACATGGGGCTTAAACTCACAATCCCGAGATCAAGAGTTAAGTGCTCTATTCACTAAGCCAGACAGCCCCCCCCCTCCCTCCATGCCTTTTTAAACATCCCTCAAGATCTTTTTTTTTCTTAATAAATTTATTTTTTATTGGTGTTCAATTTGCCAACGTACAGAGTAACACCCAGTGCTCATAATCCCTCAGGATCTTGATCGGCAACATGAACTTGTATCTACAAGGTTGGTTAAGGCAATCCGAGAAACGTATGTTAATTTCATGAAAATAAATAACATCATGTTATTAAGATACAGAGTGGTTATTTAAAAAAACAAAACAAAATCCAAAACAAAAAACCCAGATACCATTATTGACCCCTGAGTTGTTTAGCCTCCTAAGTAGACGTACTTTTTTCCTCCTCTGCTTCTCTTGATATTGTTCTTGTGTCTCTATATAAATAAGATGCGAGTCTTTAAGTTACTTGTAACCCCCTCCAAAAAGGGATATGCTCCATAAATGTTTTGGGTGAGTCAAGATACAGAGCCCAGACAGTTTCACAGGACTTGATTCCTCTCATCTGTTTCCTCCGTGTTAATACCTTTCTGGGATAGGATTTGCCTTCAGAGTGGCAAGAAGGGTGGAAGTGCTCAGGCTTTTATACCCACCGGGGTTAAAGCCCAGTGGAAAGCAAGATCCTTTCCTAGTAGCGATTGCACAAACTCTTGGATTAACTGCAGTTTTAGAATGGAGTTTTCATGCCCATCTCAGAACCAGCCATTGTGTTCTGCAAACAGAATGTACAGATTCATTAAAAAAAAAAAAAGAAAAGAAAAAAGGTACAGATTGGTTTTTAGGCTTAAGGTTGTGTGTTGGAGCCCCACACTAATGGGGATTGAAAATAGGGAGCCCATCAACCTTTAAAGGAGATTTGGAATGAGATTTCACTGTAATTAGAAGGGTAGTCAGAAAAAAACAAAAAAACCCAAAACCAAAAAAAAAAAAAAATCCAAATAAATGTTCGCTATAAAAAGTGAATAATAATATACACACGTTTTTAAGAGAGAGTGGAAACTATATGAGTAAAAAAGATAGTTGTAGGGGAAAAAGTCTCCTCTCCGTGCAATTCTGCACTCAGTACTTCACTGCCGGTCACCAAATGCAGGGCGTGTTTTTCTCACACCGAGCAGTTCTCCAAGAGCTGGATGCCCTAAAATTCTATTCCATTTACATACTATCCACCTGGGATTAGCATCAGATCCCACACGTTAAGGACTCAGTCCCACAAGATTGTCGCCTACCCCCACCTCTGAGGCCAATTGCAAGTCCAGTTTGTCATCCATGCTTCTGACCAACTGGCTAGAAATTGGAGGTCCCCATGACCGTCTCCTGAACTTTGATATCTGCTAGACCAGCTCACAGGAAAACAATTTACTTACTAGATTATCAGTTTATTATTAAAGGATATAAAAGGATATCCTCTCCTCTGGGTGCATCACCCTCCCATCACTTCCACGTGTTGACTAACTGCTTTCTGAACCCTGTAGTTCAGGGATTTTTATATATATTATATATATAAAATATATAATATTTTATATATTCATTATATAGACATGATCCATTGTCATTGACCATTGGTGATTGAACTTAATCTTCAACCCATCTCCCTCCTCTCTCCGAGTGTGTAGGGTGGAGCTGAAAGTGAAAGTTCCAACCCTCTAATCACACAGGGTTTCCCTGGCAACCAGCACCCCCCTCCCTCCCAGGGGACTTTCCAAAAATCACCTGGTTAATATAGACTCAGATGTGGTTGAAAGTGGCTTGTTAGGAACCACAAGAAGCACCCTTTCCATCTTTTATCACAAGGAAACTCCAATGATTTTAGAAGCTCTGTGCCAGGACTAGGGTCTACGACCACATACAGTATATTACAATCATTAGATTAAAAGCTCTAAGTCCCAGATTCTAGTCCATTTACCAGCAGTGTGATTCTGAACAAATCATTTATTTGGGCCTGAGTTTCCTAATTTGCTGAATAAAGGAGTTGTTTTAAAACACTTCAAAGAATATCTGTTTTGAGTTCTGATTTATGATTGTTCATCCTGACAAAGGCCTTTGTCTCTAATGTACCTTCCAGTAACAAGTTTTTTGAATTCATCTATCAGGTATAGGTAATGCTGAATTTTAATGTGACTGTTTAAAAACCAATAAGTTGATCCATTTCCATCAAGTTTGTCTTCCTTATTAAAAACACTGTTGTACATGTTGTAGATTTACTGTGCATTGATAAACCAGTGTACAAATATACACTGAACTTCTAAAAAGCTTTGTCATGCTGAACTTTATGAAAGATCTGGGTTTTACTGAATTCTTTTCTCTATGGATGGCATTTTATTAGATCAGATAGCATATAATTTATTTTTTTTGATTTTTGTTTTTTTTTTTAGGTAGGCTCCACCCTGGGCCAATGCAGGGCTTGATCTCACAACCCTGAGATCAAGACCTGAGCTGAGACCAAGAGTTGGACACTTAACCGACCCAGACACCCAAGCACCCCAGATCAGATCGCATCTTTAAAAATATTCTTAAGAATCTGGTTCTAAAAGAGCCATGCCCACAGTAATAGACCGGAAGAGTATTTAATAAAAAATTAATGAGACTGTAAAGCAAACATTATGCGTTTAATCAGAATTCCAGGACAGGTGACAAATAACCACTTACTCATAAATTTGGATTTCACTATACACATCCTTACGACTTATCCCAATATGCCCAATTTAAACATTATTTGGAGCATCATGATTTTCCCAAATATGTGTCCTTTCTTAGTTTATTTATAATGATTTTATTTCCTTTAGTCATAACAAGCATTCAAACCATTCTATTGTAGGTATTATAATATGCACTATATGTATATTTTGAAGATTTTGCTTATTTATTTAGAGAGAGAGAACACGTGTGAACATGGGGGAGAGGTAGGAGAGGGAGAGAGAGAGAAGCTCAAGCACACTTCACGCCGAGCGCAGAGCCTGACGTGGGGATCTATCTTACAACCCTGAGCCAAAGCCAAGAGTCGGATGCTCAACCGACTGAGCCGCACAGGCGCCCCAATATGCACTGTATTATGATATAATATATAATGTATATTATCCCATGATAATGTATTTCCAGAGTTTTCATGATTTTTGGAAGAGTCCCACAAAGTATTCTATACATAACGTCAGCAAACTCCTATCTGTCAGCGCTAAAGCTATATAATCTAACTGATTGGTATTTTTTACTTGCCATTTTAGGTGCTTGGGTGAATCATGGCCGGGGAACAGTCAAGGCATATAATAATCACTTAATTTGGACGTACGATGCACCACATTTGGGTTATTGGATAGCAGCTCCACTTCCAGGAACTAGAGGTACTGTAAAGATGAAACAAAAGTAATTTGAAAAAAAAAATCCACATAGTCAAACTGGAATTGATATCACCAGGTCTTGATTTTAATTCTAAACATTGCCGCTTACCAACCGGATAATGCTAGGAAAAGCTTCTAGTCTCTTGATCTCAGCTTTAGGAAAAGATTAAGCTCAGTGAACTCTAAGGTCCTTTATACCTATGATGTCTGATGAATCTGTAAAGTATAGATTTTTGTTCAAGTCGAATGTCTTAACTTTCCAAGGATTCAACCCACATCAGTTAGAGCCTTGGGTTGCGAGCAACAGGAACAGATCTTGGATAATTACATGAAATATATTAGGATATAGAGAGTTCATAGGATCCCAAGGAAGGCTGAAGAACTAGATTCTAAAAGGCAGGGGTCCTAGGGAACCAAGGCAGCAGGCCTCCTTGACTGTCTTTGCAAGATTGCTGCTGTGCACGTGGCTGACTACGTTTTGCGGTCTTTTCCTCACACTGTTCCCTTGTTTTAGGGATGAAGAATTAGGTTGGCCTAGACTTGGGTCTTGAGCTCTCCCCTGGGGTAGGGGCTGTTGAAAAATTGTGTCCCCATACTGTTTTTAAGATAGGACATGTGATACCCCAAGTGAAGGTTGGCCTGACATCAGAACTGAAGGTGGGCGAAGACTAAGACTTGTCCGCTGGCAATGATCTGTTCGTATTCTAGGACAAATGAATATTTTATTTTTCCTGGATTTAACACGCTGTCAGATTATCTATAGGATTTGTCATAAGGAAATCACACTTGCATCTTGAGTTGTATAAAGCTCTCAAACTCCCAAAATACTCGGACGTCGCATGCCGTAAGGTCTTCTAACCTGTGCTGGTGTGGACTGGTGACGGCACGGGCCTGCTACCGCTTGACGGGCCTTTTGGGCGCTCGAAGGCATCATCTGAGTTGCTTCTTGGCTTTCCCTGTTGCCGGCTTTGCTAAACCCACTTTGCAGCCTTCGGCATCTTCTTGCTCTTTTATCTCATTTTCCTTTTCTCCTTTAACCTGTGAGTTGGTTTATTTATCAAAACAAAACAAAGCAAAACCTTCACTTTAGTGAAGCGTTGGGGGAGTGAGGGTTGAATGTGTGTGTTGTTCCTACATCTTTTTTTTTTTTTTTAAGATGTTTTATTTATTTATTCATGAGAATACAGAGAGAGAGAGAGAGAGAGAGAGAGGCAGAGACACAGGCAGAGGGAGAAGCAGGCCCCATGCAGGGAGCCTGACATGGGACTTGATCCCGGGTCTCCAGGATCACACCCCAGGCTGAAGGCGGCGCTAAACCACTGAGCCCCCCGGGCCGCCCAGTTCCTACATCTTTCATCACGTGTCAAGAAATTTCCTTTGGTTTATTGAGGGTCTTGGCTCCTGTCTGAGAGGCAGCTGCACCCTGGCTGTTTTGTGCTGGTTGGGGACAGCCCCCTGCACCCCCTGACCCAGGATGTGGGTGACGTTTTACATACGTTCGTTCCTCTGCAGCGTTCTAGCCTCTAACTGTATGGCTGCCTGTTAATAATTTGAAGGGTCTCAGTTCTTTCTGAAAATGTCTTTTTTAATAGTTTCTTTTCTTTTCCATTTTATATTGGCAACCTCTGAATTTTAAACCATGCCAGGTAATGAGATGTTTTCTTATTTCAGTGAAACCAAAATTTAGTATTCTGATAGAAGAAACATGAGCCCTTAACCATTATGATCAAGGATCATAACAGGGACGTTGTCCCGGTTTTTGTTTGAACTTCGTGCTTATGAGATTATTTATTCAGAAACCAGAGGGTGGTTACTTTTGTTCTTCATGATGCAAAATATCCTGCAGTCGTGCCAGCTGTCTGTCCTTATTTCATTCTAGATTTGCAACTGTAATGAAATATTGATGAATAAGAGCAATTAATATTTAATACTTCAACTAAATCCAAGTGATTTCACTTCTAATAAAATAACCTAAGGAACATTTGCATTTCATATATATATATATAATTTATATATATACATACATAAATTACATTAAAGTTAAATTACATATAATTACATTATTACATATTACATATATTGTAAATGTATTACATATAATAGTATTACATATACTATTGCATATACATATACTGTAATAGTATTACATATAATTACATTTTATCAAATTACATGTAATTGCATTATATATATATAAATTACATTAAAGTTCTTATATATATAAATATACCTGAAACCAATTTATAAAAGATGACTATGAATTACAAAAGCTAAATAATTTTCTAAAGCAGGTGGAAGTTTTGTGTTAGCTTATACGTCAGAAGAGCTTTTGTGTGAATCAGAGTACTAAACTGCAAGTGTGGGATTCCCATTTAATGTGAATTAAGTAGCTTCTGGTGATGCTTTTGAAAAATCCACCTGCAAGTGCATCACGGTCAGATGAACATTATACTAGAAATATAGGTAGCTTTATTGTAGCTCTGGCTTTGCCAGTAAATATCTGGCTGAGCTTGAAAACAGGTACTTACCCATCTTAATATTAGTTTTCTTATTTCTAAATTGAGGAGTTGCGTATGATGATCTCTAATATCCCCCGCCCCCCCCCCGATTTTAGATTATGAGTAAAATCACATTTTGTAAAATAAAAATTGGTCCTCTGATGGACTAGTGTCTGTTGTGCTAGAGCTACTTAAAATTCGGTTGATAATATACTAAATCTGTTTTTTAAGTTAATCTTGAACAGAATTCCTTGGAAAATAAGTAGAAGAAATTAAAATCAAGTAGTTTTTCATAGATTGCTATAGTAGACTTTAATAAACAGGTACTTACGACTGTTTTTAAATACACATTTAAATACACATTTTCAAATATATTTCACTTAAATATATTTAAGTGAAAATATAATTCTCTGCCTTTCTCTTTTTAGGCACGCACGCGCATGCACACACACACGGAGATGCGTACTTTTTGCTATTGTCATACATATAAAATTTGGGGGGAAACCCAACAGTATCAGCATCACATTTCCATTGGAATCCTGTGCAGTGAAAAGCTGTTAGCGTCACTCTGTCGGGGAAACATATGTTCATGTGCCCTTAGGAGAAGTTGAGTTTCACCCACTTATTCTCAAACTTCACTCCGTTGCAGCTCTGGATCCTGAGTAAGGATCTGCAGATAGAACTGTTCCCCTTTTTCTTTTCTCTTTGAAGGAATGCCCTGTTGCTCAGCGCGGCCCCCGGTTGTCCATCAGACACGATGAGCCCTTTGTTACCACTTCCCGGCTGTGTAGGAAAGTGTGGCCTGTTCTTGCATGACCTCCCAGTTTCATTCAGCAGCAGTGGTGTTCCTACAGCGGACACCTTCCGGCTGCTTCTCATGTGCTGAGCACCTGTGCTACCTTTTCAGTCCTTGCAACAACCCCCGTAGGTGAGACCTGACAGGAACCGAGACACCAATTTGCCCAAGAAAAAAAAAAAAAAAAAGAAAGTTACAGAGAAATAAGTGGTGATGTTGGGGTTCGGGTGCTTCTCTAGAGGAAGGGCTTGCTCTACACTCACGTGAAGTCCCAGGGACGTTTCCTAAAGGCTCCTCAAGGCGCTGAAGGGTCACGTGGGGATGGGGGCGGGGGGGTCTGAAGGCTAAGGTAGCAGCACGTACCTTCTTCCCCTCTGTTGGTAGTATTTTCCTCCTTCCTCCCCACCACATCAGGCTTTATACATGAAGTCTCCTGCATGGAGGGGGGGGCGCTTTCTGTTCCTCCCCAGAGGGGGATGAAGGTGGGAGAAAGGTATATATTTAAAGAAAATTAAACTTTACTATTAAGTTTCTCTTAAAAAAGAAGAGTGAGCCTAGGATTCTGGCTCCAGAGTTTGTTGCATAACCAAACACTGCTTCTCCCAAACCCGTACAACTCCCATTAGTACTTTACTTTTATCAAATTGGATGATGCAAAAGCTAAAGGATCTGAAGACCTTGTGATCCTCAGTCTTTCCTGGTGTCCCTGGTGAAGCTGAAAGCCTCATTCTGGACATTTCTCATGGCAGAGGTTGCTAGAAATCCAGTTGTCTCCTCGTTCTCGTCACCTTATCATCCTGAGCACGTCCTAGGCTCGGGCTGAGAACCATCGGTAGCCTTGTGGTACACGGGGGCCGTCTTGGTGACGCCAAAACTGGCTGCCTCCTCATTAGTTGCCTTTATTTACGTGCAGAATCTTTAATAGCCTGCAGCTGATCGCCCCAGTGCACTAACCTGCCTTTACTGCAGTTCGGCAGACGACGGCCGCAGTGTGTATCCGAATTCTCACACGGGAAGGTAGACGGTCCTTTGTGCCTCGGCGTGGCGTCTTCTCCATCTGCAGGCCAGGCTGAAGGAAGAGCAAACCCCGAATCCTTCAAGTCCCCCACATTTGGATTCTTTCTTTCTTACCTACTTACCTTGGCAAATTGTTTTGAATGTATCTTTAAAACATCTCTTTAGGGGCTCCCGGGTGGCTCGGTTGGTTAAGTCTCTGCTTTCAGCTCCGGGCATGATCTTGGGGTCCTGGGATTGAGCCCCAGGTCAGGCTTTTTGCTCAGCGGGGAGTCTGCTTCTCCCTCTCCCTTTGTGCTCTCTCTCTCTCTGTCTGTCTCTTTCTCAAATAAAATCTTTAAAAATAACTTATTTTTAAATTGCATATAGCTGGGAGGACTGGGTGGCCCAGCGGTTTAGCACCTGCCTTCGGCCCAGGGCGTGATCCTGGAGACCCGGGATTGAGTCCCACGTTGGGTTCCCTGCAGGGAACCTGCTTCTCCCTCTGCCTGTGTCTCTGCCTCTCTCTCTCTGTCTCTCTCAATCTCTCTCTCTCTGTGTCTCTCATGAATAAATACATAAAATCTTTAAAAAAAATAATAAATTGCATATAGCTAATGAGTCGACCCTCCCTACTAACATTCTATTCTAAAACCTCTTTGCACAGAAATATTTTCTCCTACTTTATTCTGCCAGATATTTTGCTACCGTACAACTTGGGTCAGTTTTGCTGCCTCCTGAAGCAAATTTCCCTCACTGTCTGGCCTGGAAGCCAATATCAAGACTGTTGGGCTTGGCCTGGTTTTGTGCATCATTTGTTCTCCTTCCAGAACGTATAGGCTGAAGGAAGGGCAGCACTTTGGGATACACTGTCCATAATTAGAGGATCTCAGCAAGATGGCAGGGCCGTGTCATGCAGCCTTGGTTAAGGTGCTCACATTTCATTGAGCACAAGTCAACTGATGAAGCCCAAAACGTAGGGAACAGACGTTCCACCCACAGGGAAGCCCGCCATTGGGATGGGAACCACCAAACACAACTGTGTACACATACGCCTTTCCCAGAATAGGACCTGGTTGAAAATTTGATCTAAAATAATGTATTTTGGGATCCCTGGGTGGCGCAGCGGTTTGGCGCCTGCCTTTGGCCCAGGGCGCGATCCTGGAGACCCGGGATCGAATCCCACATCGGGCTCCCAGTGCATGGAGCCTGCTTCTCCCTCTGCCTGTGTCTCTGCCTCTCTCTCTCTCTCTCTCTCTCTCTGTGACTATCATAAATAAATTTAAAAAATTAAAAAAAATAAAATAATGTATTTTCTCCATTTGTTTATATTGAAATATTTAGGTTCAGGTATAAATGGAGACTCAAGGGACATAACTGCCTACCACACGGTGTTTCTCACAGCCATATTAGGAGGAACAATCGTCATTGTCATTGGATTCTTTGCTGTACTTCTTTGTTATTGCAGGTAAGAAAAATACTACTATGTATAAACACAGAAAACTATCCAATTACAGCCTCATGTCTGTGTGTTCTGGGAATCACAAAGTATGAAAGTCAGTACTTGGATCTTTTCAAGATGTAGATTGAAATAAAAGAGGATAGACTCAACAGTGGCATTGCCTATATACACGCGTATCTTGAGATTCTTAAAAAAATGAGTCTTCTAGACCGTAAGTTTTAAACACTTTTTGCCACCTCTTCTACTCCAGGGATAAGTGTGGTACTCCACAGAAAAGAGAAAGAAATATCACTAAACTCGAAGTACTCAAGAGAGACCAGACAACTTCAACAACACACATAAATCACATCAGTTCGGTCAAAGTCGCGTTAAAAGCCGAGGACAAGTCACAGTTATTTAATGCCAAAAACTCCTCCTATAGCCCTCAGAAAAAGGAACCATTGAAGGCAGAAGCGGAAGAAAGAGTTTCCATGGTAAAGACTCGGGACAATTTTAAGATCTACAATGAGGATGTTTCATTTCTATCCGCCAATCCAAACAGTTACTCGAGGAGCCCAGCACAGTCTTTGGAGCCCAGCGTAGGGTCCAAACAGCCGAGACATATTAACAGCAATCTGGCTTCATCTCTAGGTGAGGCTCAGGAGGAAAAGCGGTATCTCACAGGTAAGGAAGAGGGATACGGACATTCCCACATCCCCGAACAGCTTATGCATATCTACAGCCAACCCATTGCCATCCTTCAAACGTCGGACCTTTTCGCCACTCCTGAGCAGTTACCTACGGCCAAGTCAGCCACTTTGCCACGAAAGGGACAGCTGGTCTATGGCCAGTTGATGGAACCGGTCAGTAGGGAGAGTTTCACACAGACATTACCCAAAATGCCGGTGCATTCTCATGCACAGCCCCCGGACGCCAGGGAAGAAAAGATCCCACTGGAAGGCCAGCAGAGCTTGCCATCCCAGACTTCCGATTGGAGCCGGTATTCCAGCAGCTTACTCGAATCTGTTTCTGTTCCCGGAACGCTGAACGAGGCTGTTGTGATGACTCCCTTCTCATCAGAGCTGCAGGGGATCTCGGAGCAGACCCTCCTGGAGCTGTCCAGGGGAAAGCCGTCCCCGCATCCCAGAGCGTGGTTTGTGTCTCTCGATGGAAAACCGGTCGCACAAGTGAGACATTCCTTTATAGACCTGAAAAAGGGCAAGAGAGCCCAGAGCAACGACACGAGTTTGGACTCTGGGGTGGACATGAATGAGCACCACTCAAGCAGAAAGCTCGAGAGGGAGAAGACTTTCATCAAGAGCATGCATCAGCCTAAGATCCTTTACTTAGAAGATTTAGACCTGAGCAGTAGTGAGAGTGGGACTACCGTGTGTTCCCCCGAGGACCCAGCGTTAAGGCACATCCTCGATGCAGGGAGTGGAGCCATCCTGGAACACCCCGGGGAGGAGTCTCCGGGAAGGAGAGGCACCGTCGAAGACCTTGAGGCCAGTATCTCCCCCACCAGAAGAAGGGGCAGACCAGCACTAGCCAAAAGAGACAGCAAGACTAATATCTGGAAGAGGCGGGAGGAACGCCCCCTGATTCCCATAAATTAGCCAGTCGCGAGGGTGGCCGTGTCCCTGCCGCCTCGCTTGGTCTCGCTTCCTGCACGTTGCTGGGTGAGCCTCCGAGGACGTGGAGGCCGAGCCGTCCCGTGGGCCCTGGACACGTCTCAAGGGGAGTAAATAGCAAACTGGCAGTTCACTGATGACAGACGAAGATACCAAGGGATGCTTTTTCTGGCCTGTTCGTTTATTTTTGCGGGGTGAATTGGAAGGATCCAGGAGTTCAAAATGTAAAATAGTTTCAAGACGTTAGTTCTCTGAAGATGTTGCTCACGTAGCCAACGTAGCCCTCTCTTAAGAATAACCGTGAAGTGTGTACTCCCAAGGTGGCCTCTGCCTCGATGCTGCCCCCGCGGACCCTTCGGGACCGCAGCTGCGCTCCGGGCAGCGTCACCGTGAAACGCTGCCCCGTGTGCTCCTCTGCCTGCAGGTGGAAGTAACCACACGTGTTTTGAATTGATGTTGCCCTAGAATGTAAAGGCCAACCACGATTCCCTGCTTTGTGTGAACAGCATGTGTGTCACCCCCCAAACGAATCTTAACTCCTGCAAGATGGGCAAGAAGCAACTCGGTTGTCAGAGAGGGAAACACCAGCTCTTTGGTTGTTTGGGATATGACTTCACAGGATAAATGATAAGGGGTTAACTTGTTACTTATAAGTCATCCTGAATTTTCTATTTTTCCCTGCTTCTATAGTGAAATGAGCTTAGCCGTCAAGGAAAACTTTTATCGATCTGAAAAAAAAAAAAAAAAAAAAACAACAATCAAACACCGTATCTTGAATTTAACAGTCACTGGTACATGTAGGCTAAAATCAGCTTTAAGATATTTTTTTCTATTCCTCCCCCCCACCCCCAGTTCACCTGTTTAAAGACTTTTAAACTTCATTTAAAAAATTAATACTTTTGTGTTCATTAAGACCTTTCAGTTTATTAACAAAACACGTGAAACTAAAGGAAATAAACATTTATTATTTTTTTTAATGTCGACAAGCAGGAAAAGAAATTCTATTTCCCTGAGACTCAGAAACACCTTCAGAATATTAGGTATGTATCCAGATGTTTTTCTCTTGACGTTCTTAAAAGATGTTTTAGAAAATGTTTCAATTTAATGGAGAAGTAAGGGACGCCCAGGTGGCTCAGCGGTTGAGCATCTGCCTTCGGCCCAGGGCGTGATCCTGGAGACCCGGGATCGAGTCCCGCGTCGGGCTCCCGGTGCATGGAGCCTGCTTCTCCCTCTGCCTGTGTCTCTGCCTCTCTCTCTCTCTCTCTCTCTCTACCCCCCTGCATCTCTCATGAATAAATAAATAAAATCTTAAAAAAAAAAGTCTTTTTAAAATCACTTTTAGCATTTGCAAATTTCTTCCTAGTTTTAGAAGTAATATATTCATGTCCTTTTCACCATAGCAAAGGATTCAGAATGAACACACTCAACAGCTGTTTTTAATTATAATTGTCTTCAACTCTGAGTCATCATTCATACGTCCTAAAAATAAAGCTCTTTGTTAATTAAAATCAACTCATCCCATTTTCCTTAAAATGTCCATGAAGGCAAATATCTGAAGCAGCTTCCCCTTTCCTTTGGGGGGAAAAGTAAAACTAAATGACTTTCTTTCTCATCTTCTTCTATTCAACATGGGAACCCGTGTTCGTTCAACATAGACAACCAAGGCGCATCAACAAGTTGAGAGAATCAACGTCGGTCCTATTAGCATTAGTCAAACTACACCTGGATAGTCCATGAAAGACAACAGCTTTTTTTTTCCCCCCAGGATAGTAGACTTCAGCCAGTTTTTTCCTAGAATTACTTCAGTTTTTCCTATAACACCAAACCTGTCAGATCATACTCCTTTCTGTATTAACCCAAAGAACCTAAAAACCTAGGTAAAAGTTTGCCATATTTTACCCAATCCATAGAAGAGAGAAATATTTGGGGTAATACCTAGGTTTAGTTTTTTGAGGAGGAGGTTTCTTATTTGTCTACAGAAAGAGGCATTAAAAGTGGCATACACGACGATGACTTGGAAAAGGTTACGGAGTTAGTGCTCTGCTGAAGTGCCTTTGATACAGACTTGCTTTATCGGAGGATATGATAGCATCTTTCTTTAATGTGCGTTTTCTTTCTGTTGGCCAAATTAAGCGGATGTGCAGTTTTTGTTCATTAAAAAATACAGACCTCGCGTTTCATGTTGGAACAATGAATTTTGCATGCAGGTAACGCTTGTGGGTTTTTTTTTTTTTTTTTGGATCCAGTTTATATTGATGAATTATGGTGGAATGAAGCTAGAAACTATAGAGTAAAATGTTGTACTTCGATATATTAAGTTTATATTTTCCCCACCTTTAAATAAAACTGTTCCACCTTTTAGCTCGGTAATGGAATACACACGATAGAAGGGTATACCGTTCAACTATGCCACGTACTCATTCTCCTATAAAGGAAACGAGAAGATGTATCCCCAGGGTCTTTGCTAGAAATTTTTTTGGTTTCAGGAGAAAATCTTACTTTCTTTTATACGCTGCACATTCTGTTCTCAATGGGGAAGTATCGGCAATTTACCTTTTTTAATGATCAAAAATGTGTAACTTCTCGTTTGTGAGTAGTTCACAAATTTCCTGTTAAAAAGCTGAAGCCATCTACTTTTTCTTAACCCAAGTAATAATAAGCCGACGGTGTTCACAACTTTCTTAAATTTTTAAATGGAAAACCAACAGTTTTTTGCAAATGTAACTCTTGGGAATTTTGATCACAAATTGTTAACATTTGTGGATCCTTTGTATATACTTTGGATATATCTTAAAAGCAAAATTATCCCTCAATTAACTGATGGATTCGTTTACTAAAGCACAGCTATATGTATTTTTGAATACATATTATGATCTTGAGACTTTATAAAATCAATTTTTATGGCATTTATGCAGTTGTATAGGGTTTACGCCCTTTTATAATATGCAGTATACCACGAAGGTCACAAATGTTGAGGAATAAAAGCACTTCTTTGCTTTGGCAATCATTTTCAGATCACTTTCTGTGTTTGGATCCTCTGATATCAATACATACAGAGTTTTAGGAATCCGTGGGTCAAATACTGTCCCTCAAAACTTCCCACAAAGGTGAAGCTCAAAGTTCGTATTCACTTGTAGGGAATGAGTCCTGCGTTCACCCATGTATTGGCACCGTAAAGAATTTGACCATGCTGATTTCCATCTCAGACCCTAAGTTGACGTATTGCCCTCTTGTTTTTAAGTATTTCTATCTTTTGTATTTCAACAGAGGAATCTCACATTTCACTGTATTTATTGCCATTATTACTATATTTACTGCTGAAAACTGTAACAATCTGAAGATTTGTAAAATGTTAAACATAGTTCATTAAAGATAATAAATCTAAAAATGTCCTTGATGCTTTTTTTTTTTTTTTTTTTACTTATTTTAGAGGGGAGGGAGGGGCATAGAGAGAGGGAGAGACAATCCCAAGCAGACCCCATGCTGAACCTGGAGCCTAATTCTGATCTTGATTCCATGACCCTGAGAACACAACTCAAGTGGAAACCAAGAGTCGGACATTAAACCAACTCCACCACCCAGGCATCCCCTTAATATATTCTTTAATTTTGGGTAAACTACAAAAAATTCCTGCCTAAACTGTCATTTAATCTAATAAATAATCAATGATTACTTTTTCCATTATTACACTCCCGGTGGCAAAATGAATATTATTTGCATACCCTTTGTTTATATAATAAACTTGATTTCTCTCTGTATTTCATATTCTCCAAAGTTCACGTTTTTACTGTTAAAGCTGAGTATAGACAAATTATTTTTCCATTCAATGAAAAGACTTGTTAAGATAATGTGATAGAATGTAAAATAAAATTGTGGTACTCAAAATACCTGAGTGAGAAAATGATACAATATCCTCTCCCCACCTCCACTTAAAGTATTTGGACTTTAAACCTAACACAATATAATCACACAAAGGCTGTTCACACTTAGAGTGCTAGATCTCCTTCAAGAGCCCTTCTGCTCACCTAATTGAACCATACTCAAGTTCAGGCAATTTGTATTTTGGGCTTTTAGAATACCTCTTATTAATTTAGTTTAATTTTATTTATTTTTTAAGTAAGCTCCATGCCCAAGGTGGAGCCCAGACGCAGGTCTTGAACTCACAGCCCTGAGATCAAGACCTGTGCTGAGATCAAGAGTCAGACACAGCCAGTAGAACCACCCACATGCCCATATATTTTTTTTATTTTCAAGTAATCTCTATACCCAATGTGCACTTGAACCTAAAACCCTGAGATCAAGAGTTGCATGCTCTACTGACTGAGCCAGCCAAGCGCCCCTAGGATACTTTTTGGAGCCATTAGCTTGGCTGCTGTGTTTTCAGACATTTTGTATAATTTACATAAATTAATATGGTAGTAGAAATATCTGTGGTTAGTTCTAATGGGAATTGGGCCCTGAATCCGCTTACAGATACAGTGCAGATTATGACCCCAGCACTGTTGTTTGAGATAGACACTCCCATTTGGATCCCTATAGAATGGAAGCCAGGCTGTGTGGCTACTTCTGTTCCAGGGCCTGGTCTCCCACTCGGATAGCCCAGAGTCTTGACAGAGATAATGTAGTTTCTGGACTCATCCAAGCTCACATGGAACTGATTATAATAGAAAATAGGTTTCATAAATCACGATCAGAAACATGGTTGCCAAACAATGATGTTCATGAACCAGTCATCACATTCTCATCTCAGAAGGGAAATTAATAGGGGAAGACTAATAGGAAAGAACTATAGGAAAGATAGTCGGATGGAGCTAGATTTTAAAATGAATTTATCAGAAGCGATTTACTTATCAGCTAATTAAAGACCTTTCCCTAAACTACATGCTGTTGATATAGCACTAGTTAAAACTATACCACAGTGTTGCTTTATCAAGGATTCTCAAAATCACTTTGGCCTTTTTATAGGTAGATTTCTCTAGTACAGTTTCCAGGGAGATAGATTAATTCTATCAGTAAGCTCTCTCTGAATCAACAGTGGGGTTAAATTCTTTTGAGAACTTTTCTATTGTCTTAAATTTGGATTTGTTTGCTCCATCAAAATACATTATTTCCTTGACTTTCTTCTTTTTTTCCTTTATTTTGGGTCTGTGGACTTCTGTCCAACTGGGTTTTTTTTTTTTTTTAATAAAAACATTTTCAGAGTTTGATTAGAAAAAAGTCATCTAGAAATAAATACATTGATTATAATCAATTTAAAATGTGAAATACCAAAAGTTGCAAATGATGGAAAAAAATTTCACTAAAATATATATGGCCAATTTCTTAGGCAGAGAATGGTGATAATTTTCTTTTTAAATTAGATAAACTTAGAGATCACATTTTAAAGTTACCTGGGTTTGTCAAAACTGCAATAACACTTCTTTCCACTTTGTTAGCTATAGTAGATAAATACCTATCTGCTTCTGTTGGGGAAGTTTACAAGTTGAGAAGTATATGATACTTTTTTCCCTTCAGTGACCTTTCCTGATTGAATTTTACATTTCCTAGTTTTCAAACCTATACTCACTTGTAACTAACATATCACAGTCCTGTAGGGACACCCAATTTCCTACATGATTTAGCCTTTTTTTCTGTACTTCAGATTGACTAGAAGTTTCATAATTCATATGTTGACTGATTCTAATCCTTAGAGACCTTATTAAAACACTAGACTAACTGTACACAGTCTGATTCAAAACAAACCAGATAATTACATTCCCAGGAGTCTCTGGGCTTATTCCACTTGAAAAGCTTAAAAACCTTTCTTACGTACAATGTTGAAAAGCGTAATTGTGGCTGCTAAACAACATGGAATAAATAGCTAGGAATAATTTTTATTTTACATAGTTATATATTTTAGTCTAGAAAAATAAGTTTTTGTTTTACATGGAAAGCATTTTTAAAAAGTATATTTATTCAGCTTAAATTTACCCCAATATCCAGATATTTTTGTCCATTAGATACAGAAATGCTTAATTATTAACATGGACTTTAATAGATAATTTATTGTTACTAATTGTTTTCATTTAGGTTTATTACTGATTATTGGGATGAGTGGGGGAGATCAGTCCTTTTCTTTTAGCTATTCTGAATTTTAAGGATCAGTGGGGCATCTAGATTTCTCATGTACCTCCCTTACATGGCTGATGGAAAACTTAAGGTGGTATAGAGGAAAAACACAGGCTAGGCAAATATTATTGTTTTTTGACACTAAATTTGATGAATTTAAATGATAAGGGGTTGCTTTTATGTTTCAACCTTGTTAACCAAATGTATCTCTATTTAAGAACTCATGATCAGCACTGCAAACTAACTGGCATTTGAAGGCTGCCTTTGATAACTGAATTATTACAGCCATTATTGTTGTGCTTTTTCATTAGGATCACCAGGTTTTGGATAAAAAAGAGGACCAGTAAAATTAGGGAGGAAGGGATCCAAGATGGTGGTGTAGGATGACCCTGAACTTACCTCTTCTCAGGAACACAACAAACTTAACAGCTTGTAAGGAAAATTATAGTATACCTTTCCTCTGAAAAGGAGGAACTAGAGAATTAGATGAACAATGTATTTACAACAATTCAATATATTCACAACAAAAGACAAGAGATGCACTAAGAAGAATAAAAGAGGCAAAGACATGACCTTGCTCTGGACCCCACTGCTGACGTAGCTACCCCACAACTGGGAAGGATCCCCAAAATGTGTAGTTCTCTTTTGAGGAGTGAAGGGACTATTTCCCACACTAGGCAACCCAACTCGCTGAGCTGGTATTGGAAGGATGAGACCCCAAAATGTCTGGTATTGAAAATCCAGGCAGGGAACCCCAGGTGGCTCAGCGGTTTAGCGCCACCTTCAGCCCAGGGCATGACCCTGGGGCCCTGGGATCGAGTCCCACGTCAGGCTCCCTGCATGGAGCCTGCTTCTCCCTCTGCCTGTGACTTCACCTCTCTCTCTCTCTCTCCTCTCTGTGTATTCTCATGAATAAATAAATAAAATCTTAAAAAAAAAAAGAAAATCCAGGCAATAAAAATCAGGAGAATCATAGGGTACAGAAATCCCACCCTTATAAGGCTTGTACATGAATTCATTTTCCCTGAGATCCAGCCACAAAAGCAACAGATTGAAAAGTATCTAAGCCGTAAGCAAGGGAGACCCACTTACTAATTTTAAAACAGCTGCTGGAGAGGCAGGAATCTTCAGGGACTTTCAGGGACAGAAGTTCTGGAAGATACCGTTTTTATAATCTTGTTCTAACCTGCTGGTGACAGAGCCAAAGGGCATAATTTTTGGCGCTCTCCTCCCTCTAACCTGCTAGCACCAGAGCATGGTCGGCCTACCCTGTGCCCTAAGTGAGCTGGATGAGCATCCTGAGCCCCACCATGCAACACATGGGGATGCCCATGCAATGGCTGGCTCTAGTGACCAAGGGAGATTGTACTTCTGGCCCACATGGGACAGCTTCGGCACAAGACCACTCTTTAAAGGCTAAGAGAGGGTAGCCATTTTGCCGGATAGTATAGACAGAGAAACAGGCAAAATGGGGAGACAGAGGAATATGCTCCAAACCAAAGTACATGACACACCCCCAGAAAAAGATCTTAATGAATTGGAAATAAGCAACCTGTGTGATAAAGGATTCAAAGTAATGGTCATAAAAATGCTCACTGATCTTGGGAGAAGAACTGGATGGACACAGAAAGAACTTCAACAAAGAGATAGAAAATATAAGAAAATACCAAACAGAAGTCATGACCGGACTGAAAAATACAGTAGAACAGATGAAATAGAAGCACAAACCAACAAACTGGCAGGCAAAGCAATGGAAAACATCCAGACAGAACAGCGAACTGAAAAAAAAAAAAAGAAAGAAAAGAAGTGACGATGCATTAAAGACCCTCTGCGACAACATCAAGGGGAAATAACATTCACATTATAGATGTCCCAAAAGGGAGAGAGAAAAAGGGCCAGCAAAATTATGTGAAGAAATAATGCCTGGAAACTCTCCTGATCTGGGGAAGGAGACAGACATCTAGGTCCAGGAAGCCCAGAGAGTTCCAAACAAGATGGACCCAAAGAGAAACATGATGAAACACGATATAGTTAAAATGGTAAAAGTAAAGGATAGAGGAAATCTTAAAAGCAGTAAGAGGTAAGCAACATATGGCTAAGAGAATTTTCATAAGGGTGTCAGTGTATGTCTCAGCAGAAAATTCATAGGCCAGAAGGGAGAGACGACATATTCAGAGTGCTGACAGGGAACAACTGCCAGCGGAGAAGTCTCTACCCAGGCAAGGCTACCATTCAGAATTGAAGGAGAGATTAAGAGTTTTCCAGACGAGCAAAAGCCAAAGGAGCTCCTCACCACTAAACAAGCTTTGCAAGAAATGTTAAAGCTAAGCTAAAAAGAAAAGGCGCTAATTAATAATAAAATATATTAAGTTTTATTAAGGTAAATAAACAAAGGTAGTAGATCAA
The DNA here is from genome assembly GCF_011100685.1 of Canis lupus familiaris. Classification (NCBI taxonomy): domain Eukaryota; kingdom Metazoa; phylum Chordata; class Mammalia; order Carnivora; family Canidae; genus Canis; species Canis lupus. The sequence continues at coordinate 29,355,840 of NC_049257.1, forward strand.
CCACTTATAAAGCCAGTATGAAGGGTAAGAGACAAATTAGTAAAGTTTAAAAAGTATGATAGTTAAAGAATACATGAGACACATAAAATTAAAAGATAGGAAAAAAAAATAAAAGGTAGAAGATGTGGGTTCCCCTCCAAGATGGAAGTGGGCTTCCATCTTGGAAGGTAAATTAACTCACCTCCTCCATGGACACACCAAACCTACACTTACTTAGAGAACAATCCTCCTGAAGGAGAACTGAGGGCTGACTGGACTGCTTCTGAACAACAAAAGCTAGAGAGACCGCACAGAGATAGAGGACGGCAAGAGAGACAAAGACACAGCAAGGAAGGGAACCATGTCCCAGAACCGCCCCCCCCCAAAGATAAGGAAGCTGCTGGAACTCTTTCCAGGTTGGAGGGGTTGGAGACACCACAGTTTACATTTCTTCTCCTTGATGACATGGACAGGAGCAGGGGCCGGGGGCCCTGGCTGGCCTACTGCCTCAGTGAGCTCCGGGCACCAGCCCGTACCAGCCCCAGCCATCCCACCAAGGTACTTCAGCAGGACACATCCGGGACGCCCTTGGTCAGTGCTCACTGTAGCTCCAGCCGTCTTGCCAAGGTGACGCGGGCAAAGCACCTGAAATACTCCAGGCCCGCTCTACTTTGGCTCGTAGGGCACCCCCAGTGCAGTGTGCTCTGAGACCTAGCTCATGCCTGCTTCAGATCCAGCTACGCTGCCAGGGTGCTTCTTGCACATAACCTGTGTCCTCCTCTGGTCCAGCTGTCCCACCAGCGCACACCCTGCATGGAGCACTTTGGGATACCCTGGCCTGCGCTCCACCTTGGCTCTAGCTGCTGTGCCGAGGCACCCTTGGCACAGAGCACTCTGGGACACCCTGCCCTGCCCTACCCACTTCCACTGCAGCTGTCTTGCTTGCATAGGACACCCAAGGACCCCCTGGCTGGTGCCCCACCTAGGCTCCAGCTGCCCTGCCAGAGCAACCCCTGCACGGAGCACTCTGTGGCCCCTGGCCTGCATGCCAGCTTGGCTCCAGTCTCTCTGCCAGGATACCCTGTGTGGATCACCCCAGGACCCGGGCTTATACCCAATTCAGCTTTTGCTGTCCTGACGGGGCGTTCTCTATGAGAAGAGCCTCAGGATCACCTGAGGCATGTCCACTTCAGCTCCAGCCATCCTACAAGGGCACCCCCAGCATGAAGTACTCTGGGCCCCAGTCCACACCAGCCACAGTTCCAGCCAGCCAAAGTCACCAGGTGCATGTAGTATACACAGGGGATGACCATCAAGAAAACTATTCCTTCAAGTTTAGGAGAAGTAGCTATTTTACTTATTTCATAGAAACAACAAGCAAAATGAGACAGAAGAATATGCTACAAATGAAAGAATAAGATAAAACATGAGAAAAGTAACTAGATGAAATAGAGATAAGAAATATGTCTGATAAATAGTTTAAAGTGATGATCATAACTAGGCTCACTGGACTGGAGAGGAGAGTGGAGGAATTCAGTGAGAACTTCAACAAAGAGAAAATATATTTAAAAAGGAGCAATCAGAGTTGAACACAACTGAAATGAAAAAAAAAAAAAAAACACTTGAAAGAATCAACAGTGGCAGTTCTTAAAAGGGAAGTTTATAGTGATAGAGGCCTAGCTGAAGAAACCAGAAAAATCCCAAACTAACCTTACACTTATACCGTATAATCCCAGAAATCTACTTTTGGATGTTTATTCAATGAGCATGAAAACACTAATTCAACCCGTCCACGGAGCCCATGTTCTCCGTAGCATTTTTCCAACGGCCGTGGTTTGATGGAATGTGTCCGTCGCTAGACGAATGGCTAGAGACATCCGTACACACCCGGGGGGAGATGGGTCACGACACAGAAGCACGTGTTGCCGTTTGTGACAGCACGCGTGACCCCTCGGGGCGTTCTGCTGAGTTCTCACCCCGGGGAGGGGGGGACGAAGGCTGTGCAGTTGCGCTCCCACTTGGAACCTAAAAAACAAACAAAGCAGAGACAGATCAGAGAATCAAGTTCTGGTAGCCAGAGGGCATGGGGTTGGGGGGGGACAGGTGAAGGGGTCCCAGGCAGAAGCACAGGTGCCCAGCCGTATTCTAACGACGTGGTAGAGAGTGAATGGGACCACGGGGGTGACGGTTCCACAGTGCTCAACGCTATGGGACCCCTGGACCCCTGTCGCAGCCTGATATCCTCCTGTGAGTCGATTACGTGGTGCCTGAATGGGGGTGTCTCTTGATCGGGTGGGGGCCCCAAATGGAGGGTGACCATCGAGTGGGACGGGTGGCACAGGCCGTGAAGGAATTCACCGCAGGCCGAACAAAGGAGATAAAATTAGTGGGATAATCTGCAGGGGGCCGGGGCCGGGGCTGTTCCTAAAGGGAGAAGCTGGGGACATAGGGCTGCATGTGGAAGCTCTCCTTTCTGGGGGAGCGGGCCCAGTAGGCCACTGGCTGCCGAGGGCCCCCGGGGGGATGAGGCGCCACCTGAGCGGGGCTCCGTGGCCCCTTCTGCGATCCAGTGCTCAAGCCCGTTGGCCTAAGCGCAGCCTCCCCAAGTTACACATGGTCCGTCGATGGGTGTCATGCGGGGGGCTGCTGGGATGGAGCCGCTCAGCCTCCCGGAGCCCCAGGCCTGGCTCCGCTCTCCAGGACGGCTGGACCAGAGGCCGGACGAGGGCATCCAGGGGACCTTCCGGGGAGCCTGGTATCCAGCGGCTGCGGGATCAGGGAGACCCGGGTAATTTTTGACATTCCCTCACCCCAGTCCTTTTTTTTTTTGTTTTTGTTTTTGTTTTTGTTTTCTAAATTTTTATTAATCCGAAGTGTAAGTCCTACAACTTTAAAGTATGTTTAATGACATGATTTTCTTCAGAAACAAAGAAAATACTCCTTGAGAATTTTCTTCTTGATGTCTTTACTCCTATTTTGCACATATTTCTAAACTTCTAAGAGAATGTATCGGAATATAGGAGCTTCCCTGCCAGCCCGGAAACTCGAGTCTGCCCGTGCCTTCAGCATGCTCAGCCGTCGGGCCCTGCCCTCAGCAGAATGGGGCTGACTTCACCCCCCGCCCCGGATCCTGCTAATATAAGAGAAAGACCGGGAAGCACACGAGACCTTTCTGGGGGTGGGGGTGGGGGTGGGGGTTGCGGAGGGAGCCGTCCCCCCACGTCGCCTTCTGTGCTGGTGGAGACTTGACTGGTTTTCCTTCCAGTACGTTGGGTGGGACTGGGAGGGTCCCTGGCGGAGCTTGGGGATGTCCGCAGTGGAGGACACACACGGAGGGTGCATGGGTTGTAACTGTCATCAGCAGGACCCCAACGGGCCACCCTTCGTCTTCACAGAAATATTGAGTTGAAGGCGGTTGAGGCCTCGTGGGCTCAAGAGAAACCTGTGTCCCTCCCTTGACCCCACAGAGGCAGGAGGGCTGGAGGCCTTTCCCCGGAGGGGCGCTGGGCACAGAAACACCTCTTCCCCGAGTGATCCGTCTGTGTGGCAGGACGGACACCTCCCTACCCGACACCTGCTCTTGTCACCTTGTGAGGTGCACCCCTTGCCCCTGAGCCCCAGGCCTCCAGGCCGCTCTCCTTGTCCAGGACCGTAGGCCTCGCTCTGCCTGACCGCCTGGAGCTCCCACGCGTGCCCAGGCCCCCCACGCACACCATTGCATCTTGTCTTCTCCCGTGAACCTGCCTCACGTCGATCTGGTTGTTGGTGCAGCTGGGAGGGCCTCGTAGCGTCCCGTTTCAACGTAATCTTTGGCTGGCTGCTGCCGGAGGGTGTCTGACCGAGTCCACACGGCGACGCAGCCTGTCACCACGGACGCTTCTAGCCTTCGGTTTGTGCACACACCTTCCGTCACCGATGCTGCTCCCCGGCCTGTCGTAGTTCGTCGGTCCCTGCAAGCTTTGCAGCTGGCCCACCCGGGGACTTCTGTCTCTGTCGTCCCGTTCTTGGGTCCCCTTATCAGAAATTCCAAGGGGGCGAGTCCACGTCCACTACAAACACGGTCACCAGCAGATACGGGTGATTTCGACGATGAGCAGGGTTCACAGGTGGAACACCTCACGCTCCCCCGACGCAATGTGGCCCCCACACCTGCAGCTCCAGCAGCGCCTGCGACCCTGAACTGCAGGCCCTGCAGCGCTGCTCCCAGACACACTTACCTCATCTCTGCATTTTAATAAGATCTCCCAGGCGATGCGTAAGCAATGCAGTTTGAGAAGCAGGACTCTTTTTTTTTTAAGATTTTATTTACTTATTCATGAGAGACCCAGAGAGAGGGGCAGAGACACAGGCAGAGGGAGGAGCAGGCTCCCTGCGGGGAGCCCGACCTCGGACTGGATCCCGGGACCCCGGGGTCACGCCCTGAGCCCAAGGCAGGTGCTCAACCCCCGAGCCCCCCGGCGTCTTGAGAAGCACAACCCCAATACTCACCTCTGCTAAGTAAAATCTTTGAGGATCTGAACTACATGTTACGGGAACCTCATCAACTACCTGGAAAAGGTGCTGCGCCTCTGTGCTCCGTCCTCCCCTTTGCCCGTATAAAAACCTTTCTTCCTACTACTGCTCCTCACACCGGAACAGTGTATTTTAAATTCACGGTTGTCCACCCCCCCCCCCACTCCGCCGCCCTATCTAATTCCTTGAAATTTCTAAGATGTTTCTGGCTTTGGAATATTGCATTTGCCTTTCTGTCTCTGGAACATTGGTCTCTGCGGAGGGGCGCCTGGGTGGCTCCGGCGATTGAGCCGCCGACTCTTGATTTCAGCTCAGGTCAAGGTCGCAGGGGCCTGGGATGGGGCCCCGCCCCGCTGTGCGCTCAGCGGGGAGTCTGCTGGAGGGCTCGCTCTGCCCCCCTCCCTGTGCACACACATGCACACCCATGCATGTGCTTTCTCTCTCTCTCTCTGAAATAAATGAATAAATGAATCTTATAAAAAGGTCTCTGCTGAATTCCTTAGACCTTCTCTTACCCCATCTGAGTTGGCTTCTGACCCTTAATCCTTAGACGCTTCCACCTTATGATTCTGCTCCTACTGTTTTGTTCGTTTTCATGTTTAAAATTACCTAGGTTGTCTACTTATCTACCTTAGATATTAAGCTTCTGGAGGATGAGGACCTTCGCTGTCCCTTGGAGCAGAAATTCAAAAACATAGTGAGTAATTAGTTTTCTGAATAATTATATCAACTTTGAATTGTTTCTGTAGTTACTCGTTTACTTCTTGAAACTAACAATTTCCTGAAAGCTCAAAGTAAAGTTTTCAAAAGATACATACCTGTGTACACGCACATATACACACACAGTCTCTTGGACTCTAAGTGTCAAAAGCTTAGAACCCAGGTGTGATAAATTGAATAAAAATATTTTTGGAAAAAAATATTTTGTCTGATTTGAGGTGCCTTTTCAAAAGAAAAAGAATAGATCTTCAATGGAATAATATTTGTAGAAGAGAAACTCTTTAAACCTTCAGAATTTAGGGCACCTGGGTGGCTCAGTGGCTGAGCATCTGCCTTTGGCTCAGGTCGTGATCCTGGGATCCCAGGATCGAGTCCCTCATGGGGCTCCAGGAAGGGAGCCTGTTTCTCCTTCCACCTATGTCTCTGCCTCTCTCTCTGTGTATTTCTCATGAATAAATAAAACCTCTAAAAAAAAAAAAAACCCTTCAGAATCCATAGAAAGGGTCTAACCACGGCAAAAATTTTATAAAATTAAGAGAAACAAAGTAACCACAAATAACCCATTTTGTAATTAAAATAATTCTTGGAAATGTCATCTTGTATAAAGAGGAAGTTTGGGAAGCAACCAAGATGTCCTACATGGCTTCTGCAGGTGAATGGATAAAATGGACAGTGGGATATTATTTAAAGCTAAAAAGAAGGACCTATCAAGCCATAAAAAGACCTTAAGTGCATATTACTAAGTGAGATGTCAATCTGAAGAGGCTGCATACTGTGTGATTCCAAAAATATGACATTCTAGAAAAGGCAAAACCTTGGAGACCAGTTATGGTGAGGAGGGTAAAAATGCAGAGCACAGAAGACATTTGGTACAGTGAAAATATTCTATATTATGCTATAATGAAGGATATATATTATTAAATTTGTCCAAATCCACAGATATACAATACCAAGAATTAACCCTAAATTTCATTTTTATGGGTTTTGGTGATTTGTGGACTCTGGACGATTATGATATGTCAATATAGGATCATCTTGATAAAATAGGTTCCATTCTGGTGAGTGATGTTGATAATTGGAGAAGCTATGCATGCACGGGGGCAAGAGGTATATGGTAAATCTCTGTACCTCTCCACAATACACTACCAGCCAGAAATTGTTATGAGACAAAGAAGGCCAATATACAATGATAAAGATGCCAATCCAATAAGAATATTCAAAAACATTTATGCAACAACACAGGAAAACCTAAATATATTAAACAAATATTAATACACTGGGAGGGAAAAATGGCAATACAATTATAGTGGGGAACTTCAGTCTCAGTTTTATCAATGGAGATTTCATCCAAAGAAATGATCGGTGAGAAAACATTGGACTTAAATGATGTATTAGACTAGATGGACTTAACAGACATTTACAGAACATTCTATTCAATAGGAGCAGGACATACATTCTTCTCAAACACACATGGAACATTCTCCAGGATAGAGCATATGTTAGGTCACATGCATTTTGTTATTTAAGAAGATTGAAATAATATCAATCATCTTTTCTGACAATAGTGGTATGGAACTAGAAATCACATGAAAAAACTAGAAAATTCATAAATATGTAGCTATTAAACAACATGCTACTGAATAAGCAATGTGCCAAGGAAAAATCAAACGAGAAATTTAAAAAATATCTTGAGAGAAATGAAAATGGAAAAGCAACATACCAAAACTTATCGGATCCAGCAAACGCGATTCTAAGAGCAAAGTTCATAGTGATAAATGCCTACCTTAAGAAGCAAGAAACATTTCAAATAAACAACTTAACTTCACTCCTCAAAGAACTAGAAGAAGACCAAACTAAGCCTGATGTTCGTAGAAGGAAGGAAACAAGTATCAGAGAGGAAATAAGTGAAATAGACTAAGAAGACATTAGAAACCATAAATAAAACTAAGAGCTGGATTTTTCAATAGGTAAACAAAATAGAAAATTTTTTAGCTACTCTTACCAGATAAAAAAAAGAGATATGACTGAAATAAATAAAATTAGTAATCAAAGAAGAGAATTTATAGCTGATAACATAGAAATACAATGGAGCATAAGAGACTACTAAACTAACTGGGCCACCTAAAAGAGATGGATAAATTATTAGAAACATAAAATCTACTAAGACTGAATCATGAAAAAAGTAGAAAATCTGAACAGACTGATTTCCAGGAAGGAGATTGAATCAATAATTGAAAACCTCTCAACAAACAAAAGTCGAGGACCAGTTTCATAGGTGAATTTTTCCAAACATTCAAAGAAGAAACAAAGCCAATCCATCTCAGACTCTTCCAAAAAAATAGAAGAGGAAGAAATACTTCCAAACTCATTTTACTAGGCCTGCATTACCTTGATGCAAAAAACAGACAAGGATCCTACGAGAAAGGAAATACAGGCCAATATCCCTAATGAACACAGATACAGAAATCCTCAACAGGAAAGTGTTGTCACCGAGATGGGAACACGGGCTGTTCCTGGCTTCATCCACCCTCACAAGAACAACTAATAATTATTCATGGACAAGGTACCACCAAGAGAATCCTAGAACACAGGGTGAAGCTGAAGCACCTCCCTGTAGCACAAAGACCAAGGCAGCCTGCTTTGGAAGGGTAAGGGGAGTGGCTACACGCTGACTATATTGCCTTCTACCCAGGAGGGTGCAGCAACACCCTGAGACAGCTCCCCTGAGAAAAGAGAGCCCAGGGTGGACAACCAGCTCCTTCAGCATTGTTGCTTACTTCTTGGGAGCCCCGATTCTGGTCTCCCCCACAAGGATTACAGAAGAATCCACAGGGCTTTAAAATTAGGAATATGATTGTGATGGAGAAGGGAAGGGGCTTGCAGTAGCCAGCACTCAGATCTTGGTAGACTGAGTTCCTACCTGCGGCACCCATGCAGTACTTGTAACCAGCAGATTTGCTCGTTGGCAGCCCCACGTCAGTAGCACAGTCGGAGAAGAGGACCGTCAAAAACAGTCCTCTGATTCTGGTCCTCAACTGTAGGGTTTTGCTGGTCCCGTAGGCTCGTCCCCCAGCACCCACAGGGAAGCTGTGTCAAAACCTTCACATACTGCTGAGGAAAGCTCCTAGCTTGACCCACCAGAAAGTCTGGCAGGAACATTTGGAAGCAGCACAGCCAAGCAAACCCCAAACAGCGTAGGCAGAGCTGATCACCAATAAAGCCAGTGGCAGGCATGGAGGATTCCCCAACCCCACCCAGGTGGGAAACAAATTCATATTCCCACCCAATGCTCAATGAAATTTTTAGCCCCACCCAACCAAAGAGCCCGGCCAAAATGCCAGCAATGCTTGAATTGAGTCCAGCAGGCAGAGACGATTGTCTGCAGACCAAAACCAGTGACTCTGGCCAGGGAACTTAGGACACAGAGTGGCACGAGTCTAGGCCACAAATAGCCTTACTGGCCTTGGAGCTCGTCCTCCCACTGCGCTTAGGCAGCGAAAATAATTCACAGCACCACCCATTGCTGAATATAGCTATCGGTACCTGGGCCAGGGAACCCATCAGAGCCCTGGGGAGGCCGTACAGCCGCCCTAACAGCCTTATATTGCAGCCTATATTAGCCTTCCATTCAAGTGGCACTTGAATAGAGCCCAGCCCATGGCTTTCCCCTTCTGAGCAAAACTGATGGCCCAATATGGCCAAGGGATTCAGTAGACAGTCTTGCCAGATTTGGGTCACCCTTCCCAGATTTGTGCAGACCCTGAGGTACATTCTGCTGCCCAGCCAAGGCAAGAAAACCAATTCATAACCGAACCCTGCTGCTGAGTATAGTACCAATTCTAACCAGCTAGTAAGCCTGATCGAGGAACCCAAGCAACTACCGAACGCATGCTGTAGCCTCACATAGGCTGGAACCAAGCTACAGGTCCTAGCCAACTGTTCTAGGCCAGTATTACTCCTCCAACCTCAGAACTTGGGCAGTTACCTTGCCCTGCAAAACACCAAGATTAGCAAGCTCCACCTGACCAAGGACATCATCAGCAGACTTACCCAGAAACCCACACTGCACTGACTGATGAACTGTCTCTGCCAAGGTGAACTTGTAAAGTCTAGATGAGAAGACTGCATACATATGCAGATACTAATTTAAGGAATCAAGGATCATTAAATATCTGGGAAACATGACAGCATCAAAGGGAACTAATAAAGCTCCAATAATTGACCCTAAAGAAATGAAGATCTGTGAACTGCCAAAAGATTTAGAATAATCCTTTTAAAGAAGTTTATTGAACTATAAGAACAATCAGACTACTAAACAGAATTAGGAAAACAACGCATGAACAGAATGATTTCAACAAAGAAACAGGATCAAAAACAAAGAAACACAAACATCCTAGAGCTGAAAAATACAATGATTGGAAAGAAAAATTAAACAGAGAGCTTCACATGAGGACTCATCATGCAGAAGAATCAATAATCTAGAAGATATTTGAAATTATCTAGTCAGAGAAGCAGAAAGAAAGAAGAATGAAAAAGAGTGAAGAAAGCCTATAAGATGTATGGCACACAATCAAAAGAATAACCACATTATGTGAATTCCAGGAGAAGAGAAAGGAACAGAAATATATATTTAAAGCTGAAAACCTCGCTAACATGGAATGAAATGGACATCTAGTTCCATGAAGCAAAAAGGATCCTAAATACATTCTACTCATATAAGATTACACTGAGACATTATAATTAAATTGTCAAGACAAAGACAAAGAAAGGGTTTTGAAAGTAGGAAGAGGAAAAAAAGGAATTATATACAAGGAAGCCCACATAAGACAATTGGGTGTTCCTCAACAGAAATGTTTCCGTCCAGGAGAGATTGGGATGATATATTCAAAATATTAAAGAAAAACACTATCAATATAGATTCTATACACATTAAACTTGTCCAGAGGTCAAGACTTTCTTTTTTTTTTAATTTTTTTATTTGTTTTTAGTAGCCTCTACACCCAACATGGAGATTGCACTTATCACCCTGGGATCAAGAACTGCATACTCCTCCAACTGAGCCAGTCAGGTGCCCTGAGATAAAGACTTTCTTGAACAAACAAAAGCTGAAGTTTGTATCACTAGACCTGCCTTATAAGAAATGCTAAAAGAATTTCTTGGAATGGAAATAAAAGTATGCTAAGTCACATCACAAAAACTTAAGTAATGTAAAACTTATGATAATGGTAAATACATAGTCAAAACTGGATCCTATAATTTATAATGGTGGTATGCAGTCCATTTGAAACTAGGTTAAAAGTGAAGGAACAAACATAGTAAAAAGAACCATAACTACAATAATCTGTTATTACACGATATGAAAAATATGCAAACTCTAGGGCAGCCCGGGTGGCTCAGTGGTTTAGTGCCACCTTCAGCCCAGGGTGTGATCCTGGAGGCCTGGGATCGAGTCCCATGTTCTCTCTCTGCCTGTGTCTCTGCCGCTCTCTCTCTGTGTGTCTCTCATGAATAAATAAATAAAATCTTTAAAAAAAATGCCAACTGTAACATCAACAACCTAAAATGTGAGCTGGAAGAGAAGCAAAAGTGTAAAGTTTAGGAATTGTATTGAATTTATCATTTTTACATAGGGTGTTACAATTTTAAGCTATTTCATACAGTCCTCACAAAAACCACAAAGAAAGAACCTGTAGAAATTACACAAAAGAACACAATAAGCTAAAGCATACCAGTAGTAAAAGACACCAAATCTAAAGAGACCGCAGGACCAAAACAGTAACATAACAATGGATATACAAACCAACCAGAAAAAAATTGACAAAATGGCGACAGCAAGTCCACATGTATCAGTTTGCTAATATAAAGTATAAAGTACTTTATACTTTAGTAGATTTAATTTTCCAGCCAAAAGATAGAGAATGGCAGAATGGATTACACATAAGATCCAACCATATGCTGCTTATGACAGACTCACTTTCGCCTTAAAGATACTCATAGACTGAGAGCAAAGGGATGGAAAAAAGATATTTTAAGTAAATGACCTTCAGTGAAAGGCAGGGGTAGTACTCTTACTTCAGACAAAATAGACTTTAAGTGGTAAAAAGAGACAAAGTCATTTTATAATGATAAAAGGGTCAAACTAACAAAAAGAAATGGCAATTGTCAATACTTATGCACCCAATAACAAAGCACCTAAGCATATAAAGCAAAAACTAACATCTGGAAGGAGAAAGAAATAGTGATACCATAATATGAATTTTAACAGCTCATTCTCAATAATGGAAAGATCATCCAGACAGAATCAACAAAATCCTGAGAAAGAAAACCAAAGCAGGAGGCACCAACTTCCTGACTTCGGCTATATCATAGAGCTAGAGTAATCAAAACAGCAGGTGCTGGCCCAGACACCAATACATAGGTCAACGGAACGCACAGACTAAAAGCATCACGATGGAGATAGCTGTTCATGCAAATGGAAACTAGAAGGAAGCTGAGAGGGTTATACTTAGAGATTCTAGGAGAAAGTGATAACAGAAAAGAAGGTCATTATAATAATGAAAATTGACCCTGAGAAAATAGAAGCGAACCCCTCACAGCTACATGGCTGCTAAGTGGTAGAGCCAACATCGGAACTAAAGTCGCTCTGAAGCCAGTGCCTGGGCTTGCTAATTGTGCCATGTTGTACCTTGACTCTCGCCTCACCTGGGCTATGGCAACGCTCTCCTCACTGGTAGTCTCACCTCTTGTATTTTTTCCCGACCTGTTCCCCAGACTCCAGCATGTTGAACTTCCTAACGTCGTGCGTGATCTACCTCGACTCAACGTCAGTTGGTTTCCCTTTAGTAACAAAGGTCAAAACTGTTTGACATGTAATGGTGACAAGAATCAATTCATGTGACCTTAGGTATGTCATCTTCTTTTGTGAATTGATCCAGGTCAATTTGCTTAATTCCCCTGCAGTAATTCCTAATAGTATTAATCGTACTATATTAGTAAATATTTATTTAAAAATATGATTATCCCTGATGAACATAGATGCAAAAATCCTCAACGAAATATTAGCAAACTGCATTCAAAAATACATTAAAAATGTCATTCACTGTGATCAAAAGGGGATTATTCTGGGGATGCCAGAATGGTTCAATATTTGCCAATAAGTCAATGTGATACATCACATGAACAAAAGATAAAAATCATATTTTTTCAATAGGTACAGAAAAAGCATTTGATGAAGTTCATAACCAGTTTAGGATAAAAACTCTCAACAAAGGGGGTTTAGAAGGAACATACCTCAAGGTAACATATGTAAAAAAGCCACAGCTAACATCATAGTCATTGGTGAAAAACTGAGAGTGTTTCCTCTAAGATCAGGAACAAGACAAAAATGCCCACTCTTGCAACTCTTATTCAACATATTAGAACCCCTAGCCACATTGATCAGACAAGAAAAAGAAATATGAAGGTATCCACACTGGTAAGGAAGATGTTAAGCTGTCACCATTCACAGATGACATGGTACTATACGTAGAAAACCCTAGAGAGTCCACACACACACATACACACACACACACACACACACACACACACCTTCTGAATTAATAAGTAAACTCAGCAAAGTTGCAGGATACAAAATCAGTACACAGAAACGAGCTGTTTTTCTATACGCTAATAATGAAATAGCAAAGAAATTAGAAAAAAAAATTCCACTTACAGTTGAACCCAAAAGAATAAAATACCTAGGAGTAAATAGCAAAAAGATGTACTCTGAAAATCTTAAAACACCAGTGAAGGAAATTGAAGATGACACAAATGGAAAGATATTCCCCGCTCTAGGATCGAAGGAATTAATATTAAAAAGTCCACAAGGGGGCCCCTGGGTGGCTCAGTCAGCTAAGCATCCAACTCTTTTTTTTTTTCTTTAAAGATTTTATTTATTTATTCATGAGAGACAGAGAAAGAGAGAGAAGCAGAGACCCAGGCAGAGAGAGAAGCAGGCTCCTTGCAGGGAGCCTGATGTGGGACTCGATCCTGGGACTCCAGGATCATGCCCTGAGCTGAAGGTAGACACTTAACCTCTGAGCCACCCAGGTGTCCCTAAGCATCCAACTCTTGATTTCAGTTCAGGTTGTGATCTCAGGGTCATGAGATTGAGCTTGCATCAGGTTCCACAGCAGGGAGGCCGCTTCTCCCCTCCTCCCTCACTCTGCCCCTCCCCCGGCTTGTGCACACTTTTTCTCCCTAAAATAAAATAAAATAAAAATATATAAATATAAATAAATATTGGGGTCTGCAAAAATGGGGTGGGTCCCGGGATCGAGTCCCCCATCGGACTCTCCACAGGGAGCCTGCTTCTCTCTCTGCCTGTGTCTCTGCGTCTCTCTCTCGATCTCTCTCTCTCTGTGTCTCTCATGAATAAATACAATCTTAAAAAAAAACTGTAGATACCACAGTTATAGATTTGAAAATATATACAAAACTGTAGTAATCAAAACAGTAAAATATTGGCTCAAAAATAAATACAAATCAGTGGAACAGAATAGAGAGCCCAGAAATAAACCTAAATTTATATGGTCAATCTGTGACAAAGGAGGCAAGATATACAATGGGGAACATATAGTCTCCTTAACAAATAGGTGTTGGAAAAACTGGACATCTACTTGCAAAAGAATAAAACAGAATCACTTTCTTACACCATATACAGAAATAAATTCAAAATGGATTCAAGACTTTAATTTTTATTTATTTTATGATAGTCACACACAGAGAGAGAGAGAGAGAGAGGCAGAGACACAGGCAGAGGGAGAAGCAGGCTCCATGCACCAGAAGCCCGACGTGGGATTCGATTCCGGGTCTCCAGGATCGCGCCCTGGGCCAAAGGCAGGCGCTAAACCGCTGCGCCACCCAGGGATCCCAAATTCAAGACTTTAATGTGAGACCTGAAAACATAAAAATCCCAGAAGAAAATATAGGCAGTAATTTCTTTGACTTTGACCTTCGCAACTTTTTTCTAGATATATCCTCTCTGGCAATGGAAAGCAAAGCAAAAATAAAATATTGAGACTGTACCAAAACTAAAAGCTTTTGCACCATGGAGAAAACCATCAACAAAACCAAAAGGCAACCTGTTCAGTGGGAGAGATATTTGCAAATAGTATATCCAATGAGGGGTTAATATCCAAAATATATAAGGTACTTATATAATTCAACACCAAAAAAAGCCCCAACCTTCCCCAAAATAAAACCCCAACAATCAAATAATTGATTAAAAAATGGGCCGAAGACCTGAATAGACATTTCTTCAAAGAAGACATGTAGATGGTTGACACACATGGAAAGACGCTCAATATCCCTAATCATCAGGGAAACGCAAATCAAAACTGCAATATCACTTCACAGCTGTCAGAGTGGCTAAAATCAAGAAGACAAATAACTAATGTCGGTGAGGATGTGGAGAAGAGGAAGCCACGTGCACTGCCGGGAGGAACGTGGGTTGGTATAGCGACTGTGAAAAAGAATAATCCAATAATTCTACTCTTGAGTATTTGCCTCAGGAAGGTGAAAACAGTAACTCGAAAGGATATACGCACCCTTCCTTATGTGTATTGTCGTAGGATTTGCTGTCGCCAAGACATGAGAGCAGCTGACATGTCCACTGATAGATGAATGGAGAAGGAAATGTGGTATACGTACACGACGGAATATACACGCCACCAAAAAGGGTGAGACCATTCCATTTGGGACAACATGGGTGGACCTAGAGGGTATCACGGCAAGAGAAGTAAGTCAGACGGAGAAAGACAAATACCATGTGATTCCACTCCTCAATGGAATCTAAAATAAACACAGAAAACGCAGAATCAGGACTGTAAATACAGAGAATGAACTGAGAGGAAGGTCAGGGGCGAGTTGGGTGACATGAAGAGGAAAGGGAGACACAGGCCTCCAGGTCTGGAATGAGTAAGTCACAGGAACAACAAGCAGAGCATATGGGGAACGGTCAATGATGTAACAGCGATGGGACGGGACAGACGGTAGCTCGACGTGGGGTGAACACAGCATAATGAATACACTTGTCAAGTCACTGAGTCGTACTTCAAATGTGCAGCTATACTGAAAAAAGAAAAGAAAAAGGAAAAAAGACAAGACATAATAAGCATCGGTGAGGATGGGGGGTGGGGACCAACACTAGACTGGGTCACGCTGGGCTTGGAAGTTGGTGCAACCAGTATGGAAGAGTGTGGAGGTTCGTCAAGGATGACATGGGGCGGCGACTCTAGTTGGTAGCGCTGTTTTACAGAATTGAAATTCGCTCAAAGACTAGAACTTGCAGACTGGATAGGAGGGATCCTTTCACCATGTGTGCATGTATCAAATCCCCATGATGTGCGCATTCAAGTACAGTTTCATTTAATTATACTTCAATAAAACTAAAAAAAGTCAGTCTTTAGTACATTGTGTGGAGATCTGCTGGGAATTATATAGCCGGGGGCATTGGGGTGGCTCAGTCGGTTAAGCATCTGCCGTCGGCCTGGGTCATGATCCCAGGGTTCTGGGGTGGAGCCCTGCCCGGGGCTCCCTGCTTGGTGGGGACTGTGCGTCTCCCTCTCCGGCTGCCCCTTCCTGCTGCTTGTGCGCGCTCTCTCTCTCTCTCAGATTCTTTAAAAAAATTATTAAAAAATTGTATAAATTCTCATATAGAACATTAAAGATACGTTCTTTCATATTCTTTTGGTCACTTTTTTTCTCTAGAAAATATTCGTTTTCATTAAATTATGGAATACCCTCATTCAGTTCTATGACTATTTTCTAGGGAATAAGGTACTGTGGTTTTTATATCATCCTTTGAAATGACGAAGGCATTTGGAAAGCTAAAGGATACATGTAGATATGATGCACTTCAGACTTAATTTTGAAATACTTTTTAAGATTTTATTTATTCATTTGAGAGAGAGAGAGAGTACAGGCAGGGGGAGGAGCAGAGGGAGAGGGAGAAGCAGGCTCCTCATGGAGCAGGGGGCCCAATGAGGGGCTCCCTCCCAGGACCCCAGGATCAGGACCTGAGCTAAAGGCAGATGCTCACCCACTGAGCCACCCAGGTGCCCGTTAAATTCTTTTAAGATCATATAAAATATTATTCAGAAGGAATTTGAGTGAATTTTATCCTGGTAACAATATAAAATATTTTAAAGCTTCCTATTGTCAAAAATAATACATTGAAGGTTATACATATTACATTTGAGAATTATCATTATTATATTCTTGTCTTATTTCTCATACATGATTTGTTAGCCCTCTACAGTCTATAGTAAAATTAGGAAAAGGAATTTTTGAAAATTATATTGGTTAAAAGAAAATTTTTATTAAGAAAATAATGTAAACCAGCGCTAGTACTGTATTTTTAATTTCAAAACTTACGCCACATTTAATGTGGTTTCCTTATTTATTTTACTTTATTTTTTAAATTTAGGCTTATTTATTTGAGAGATAGCTGCAAGCAGGTGAGGGGGGAGAGGGAGAGGGAGAGAGTTTTAAGCAGACTCTGTGCTGAGTGTGGAGTGCTGCCTGGGGCTTGATCCCACGACCCTGAGATCAGGACCCTGAGATAACTGAGCCAAAACTAGGAGTCGGCTCTCAGCCAGCCACACCACCCAGGCACCCCTCATTATGTTATTTAAAATTATATATTTAATACTACGAAATATATTGAAACAATCAGGATCAAAGTATTTTAATAATTTTGATTTTTCTTCAAAATGACTTATTTTTAGAAATTTTGTAGTTGATAACCATGACCATTAGAGTCTTATTTTTTCTTGTGTAATGAACATCTAGAATTTTAGCCTTTTATATACGTGCTGCTGAAGCGAACACTAGAATTTAAGCATTTCAAAATCATCGATTATCCATAATAATGAAAAGCTAATGAGGAAATTGTTATTCTTATTTTAAATAATCAGTTACATGGGTGTGTGAACTTTGGAAAATTAACTTTGCCGTATTTTAGTGGTTTTATAAAGTATAAAAAAAGATCTATTTTATTATGTCTAGCTTGCACATATTTCTCCGAAAGTTTCAATTCATATTATCTATTTTTCTTTATTTTTTAATTCTAATTTTAATTTTTTTTTTAAGTAGTCGCTACACCCAACGTGGGGCTTGTTCACAACCCAAAGAGCTACTGTCTGAGCCAGCTGGGAGCTCCTGATGGTATTTTTTGAAAGAGGAAATTTTGTCAGCATACCGTGCTAGTCTTATCCAGATATTACTGAAATCTCACTGAAACATACTTCTGGTCCATTGCTGACATTTTTTTTAAATAAAAGCAACTGCTTAAAATATTTAAGTGTCCTTTGCTACTTTGCTCCTTTGTACTAAGAATAACATACTAGCCTATCATCACCAAGTTAGAGTTGTGTCTGAAGCACGATTTAAGCACAAATCCTTACTCTCAGGATCTCAAACGTTTGAACAAGCTTACGTGTGCGCGTGTGCTCCAGGGTGGAACAGATGGCCGCAAAGCAGTACAATTTATTCACGAGCTGAAATCCAACTTTCAGACACGAGAGCCTCCCCAGTGACTTACACTCCTCTGATAGGCCAGACTGTCTTCCACTAATCAATGTTTCCATCTCCGACTTGAAAAATGCTGCCTCTGCCCCGGCGAGATCAGATCATTCACTCATCCAACCGTCATGACCTTTTAGCCTAAAGAAAATCGGTCCTCCTCCTCCTCAAGGAGCGTGTTAGAAGTAGAACTTGTTTCCCAGTAGACATCACTTAGAAAACAGTTCATCAGTTTTTAATCTTCTAATCGCCTTTGAAAATGTTCCTGCAAATGCCCACCTCTGAATATTTCATCACGATGCCTGCTTTGAATAAAATATTTATCACCGTGTGTACAAGCAACACATTACACGCGTGGCGATTAGTCACCATCGTACTCACGAAGGTGTCTGCTCAGTGTAACACCAACTCCGCGGCCACACTCCACTGGTAAGAACAGCCTTCTGCCTCTGCAAGCTCCAGAAGGCATTCTCTAGCCAGAATCAGGAAAAAAAAAAAAGGTTTAAAATGGGATGATATGATACTCCCTCAGTGGGGAGCTGAGCGAAATTCAGGGAAAGAGTCTGAGAAGGAGCAGCACTGCGTTCTCGCGTCAGACTAGGAGCAAGAAAATGTGCATTTCTGTTCTTGTTTTGGCTTCCCACCTTGGGTGAGACATGCAAGCCCTTTACACTTTATTTTCCTCATTTAGATAAAACCCAGGATTTCCAAGCATTCAGCTCTTGCACACTGTGCCTCTGCTGAAGCGCTGGGGGACATGGACAAAGGGTTCGAGCCCCGCCAGCCTCCGGCCTCCTTGGGCCCAAGCCTCCAGCCACGTCCCCCACCCCCGAGCTGTGGTGACCCTACACCAGTGGGCAGCCCACCGCCCAGCAGCCCCCCCGCGACGAAGACTCGCCTCACTGTCTGCCTTTGCTGCCGGGACCCTGGCCCCCCGCCACGGAGAGGCTGAGGTGAGGAGCGGCCTCGGCTGGAGGCCGCAGCCACCTGGCCACAGCCAAGCAGCACCCGAAACTCAGTCTTTGAAATGACCTGTTCACTGCGCCTCTAATTTCCATTTGTTGGTCACCTCCTTTCCTTTGCTGCCTCTCCTTTCCTTCCCCTTCCTCTTAGACCTCCTAGACACCACCGCGGAGGATGTTTGGCAATAGACCCACACACTTCCTTCCCTCCCCAGCCCTCTTAGGAAGAAGGATGCTACTGTCCATGTCTGACCCAGTTATTCCATCGCCTCTCGCTTCCCCTCACGTTTCATTCTCGTCGGTTCCCTCTGCCATTCCACCCACCTGCCCGGAACCTCTCTGAAGCCTCCCCCCTCTGAAATCTCTTATTCAGGTACTACTTTCTCTGACCCCAACTTCCTATTTTTGCAGCTTGCCTGCCTACTGCTCCTGTTTGGCCAATCTTGGTCTTCTGACTCATTTACTCCTTCATCCTGCCTTAGAGTCAGACTTTTCCTATAAATCTTTTCTAATTTGTTCAGATTTTGAGTCTATTTTGAGTCTTCGACCTCTCCCTTGTTGAGGCTCCAAACTTGGCATGTTCATTTTCCTTTAATTGTGACTGCCCCCCAGAGCTGCAACCATGATGAATGTAAAGCTCCATCTTCTCTACCGTGGACGTAGAGTCTGTTTTTGCAGCTAAACATCATCCGAATGAGTCAGATTGGTAACATTACATAGATCCGTAGCCCCCAAACTTAAAAGGACTTCAAAATGGCCTGAATTGCCATCATGTTTCACTAGTTTAACTTGCCATTTCCCTTCAGAAGACAGTTTCTTGAGTCCTTTTCCAGTGACCTCAAATCTCTTTCTTTTTTACTCACTGTCTGCTGACTTAGACGGCAACCTCCCTTGTTATAGTGGATCTGTCCCTCCATCCTACTGTAGGCTCCTGACACCTATGCTCTGGGCCCTTCTGTTATTACCAATGATCAGCAGCACTATCTGCCTGATACCAATTATCACACACACAGGCTGTATTTTTAGTGACATATAAAAGGGTTCAAGTCTCAGCTTAAAAAACAAAAACAAAAAAACAAAAAAACAAACAAACCCTGAACATCTTCCAGTTACTTTTCTTTCCTTCGTAATCTCTTGTGCTGAGTTGTATATACTCCCTGTTTCCATGTGCTCACCTGCCATTTTCTCTCCAACGCAATCTGACCTAGACTTGGCTCCCACCACTCCACTGAACTCTCCTAGCTGAGGTTACGACTATTTTCCTTATTGCTAAAGCAAAATTGCATTCTTCAGTCTTGATCTTACCTGACCTAGTTGAAGACATTTTCTTTCTTTGGTTTTCTAATATCACGTATTTTTTTCATTTTGCCTCCCTGCTATGTGGCCACTTGTCTTCTTGATTCAGTAGTTCAACAAATATAGAATTCCCATGTTTGTCAAGCACTGTATGTCGACCATACAGCAGTGAACTAGACAATGAGGTCCTTGCCCCCAAATATATTTTAAGGGGGGTGAGGGGATTAAGTAATTGTATTCAGGCTTCAAAAATAGTACAAATAGTAGAAATTTGGTTATACTTCTATCTTTTTTAAAATCAGCAAAACCATTCTAAATGTGGCATAACTTATAGCATTATAAAATACTTTATTTTCATTTAATGTATAAGCAATACCTTTAGAGAAATAAAGTGAAAAAGACAACTACCCTCTGGATTTTCTTAAGGTTTATGGTGAATATTAATATAAGAAGATGCAAAAAATATACAAGATCTTGAAAAGAATTCTTCTATATTACATGTTATCAAGTGGAATATTTAAAAACAGTGGCTCAATGCAAGGAAAATCTATTTCCTTAATTTAAGTAAAAATAATTATTTTTATCAATATGAAATAAAATTTCTAAAAATTATTCATAATTAACAACATCCCGAATATACTCACCAAAACACCTAATGCTTAAAGGCTTATAAAGAATGTGGTCATTTCTTTTAGAGTAGTTAGTAATTTATAGACAAGTAGGTAAAATGATGACAAATAAGTCTATGTACATTTGTCAAGAGTATACAGTATTTATATTCTACAAATGAAGCACTTTTATGTTCAATATTCAAATATTTTCTGATGTTAATAAAAATACATCTTCATAACTGAATTCCTTCCAATATTAAAGATAGCTCAGGACTTTTTGTCTTTAGAGGATGAGATTCAGGCCTTCTTGACAGATTACTACATTTTTGTCTAATTTTTCCCATGCAATTATTGCATCTTTTGGGCGAACTAATCTTAGTTGTACCCCGATTGACATCAAGATTTAAATCTTCTGGGAGGAAAGTACTTGATCTCTTCTTCTCTTCTTTTATTCTAGTACCAAGAGTCTTCTTTGGATTGTGGTTAATACGTTTACAGTCTTTGGCCATCTTCTGGCTTTGACCAGTGTAGTGTTTTTCACTGATACATGGGCTTTCCATTCCAGTGGAACATACCATATTCTTGTGAGCAATAGAAGGAAGAAATGTTTGAGATGACATTTTTCCAACAGTTCTAGTTGGTAAATCTTGAAGATACCTGGGAAAATGTTGGCTAATTTTATATTCATAGATTAATTTCCTTGACTTTGAATCATCTGATTTGATAGAGAATTGATCATCTATTGTTATATTCTGATAGGTATTTGCTGAACTTTCAGGTGTATCCAGTTTTCCAGAATTACATTGAGGTATGCTTGGTAAAATTCCAAGTCTATTTTGTTTTAAGCCTAATCCAGTACCAGGAATAAAAAGTTCTGGTTCTTCCTGTTTTGACAGATGAGTGATGCTTGCATTTGAAGTGGACTGATGTGCGTGTCCATTTACTGCTGTATCTTTCCAGATTAAAGGGTTATATATAACTTGTCCATCAATAGGGCATGAGTTGCACTTGTAGAATAACCAATTGTCAATACATTTCCTATGAAACTTAAAAAAAAGGTTATAAATTAATCAGAGATACAATTATCTTGTTTATGATGTGTATTATCTATGCAAGTTTCTCCCAGTTTCATTATTGTGTTACTATTAAAACTATTTAGCAAGAATGGAAGATAATTATAATTTATCAAGTTTTATGGAAACAATTTGAAGAGAAAAATGGAATGGGTTATGGACTGATCTCCATTTTCAACCTTAAAATGGAAAGGCTTTTATGGACATCATTTTTGTAACCTCATTAAATCCCATTACTTATTCAAGCCATTAATTTCACTGTTCCTTTCTAATGAATTAAATTTATTAAATGACAAAAATAGTCACAACCAACTAGAGTTGGAAATGGATCTGATGATGGTAAGGTGTAAAATAATAAATCACATTCTTGGGAAGAAAGCAAACTATCAGACATTTTAAGTAAAGGTGACTCTAGAGCTATAAATACTTATTTAAAGTAACTTTATTTCAGAAAAAACCTGGTTGCCAATAGTCATTGAACAACATTAGACTTTAATTTCAGTGAGTTCACTTGAAATAATAATTATGTCAAATTAAACATTTCTGTTTCATCCAAAGAGTCACAAAAACACCTTATTATTCTGCAAGCTTTTTTTTTTTCTGTGGGTAACTAAAGTAGATAAAGTAGATAATCTAATTTGAAGAGCTATTTTGTCTTTCCTGGATAGAGTATACAGAAATGAGTCCTAACCAATAGAAATCCATCCATAAGGGACAGAGCTGCCTTCTCAATGGTCTCTGCTGCAGCTCTACCTTACACACTCTTCAATATGAACATCTCTGCACATAACACAAATAAAAAGTGAAAAGAGACACTTAAATTGTCAATTAATTCACAAAAACTGGCCCTACAAGGAAAGTCAAACTAATATGATGTGACTGCTACCTTGTGAGTACATGGTAGTAATCTTGTATGTTGACCGAGATGAAATGCCTTCAAACAGAGTCGACACTGATAGCCTGGAGCAAGCATCTTACTATTCTTTGTAATAAGTAAGAGAGGCAGTGACTTCACCACTTGTTTTGGTGTGTAAACTGGGCTGAATGAAAATGAGCAGAAAGACATGAATACTTATATGTGTTTATCGATCAGGAAGTAATCAATAGCACAGGTAAATAACCTCCATATAAATAATGTAAATGAATTCAATATTTTCTTGAACTGAAGGTAATAAATCTCATACATTATGAAGTTAAAAAAATCTATTGTATTGATGTTGAACAAGATGGATCCAATTTCAACACCAACTTCATAAATAACAAAATTTAGTCATTTCAAATAAAAATACTAAACTGAAATTTTTTTATTTGTAGTTTTTAATGTCTATGAAACAAGAACAATATTTTAATGAGAACCGTATACTCAAATTTTTTCAGTCTGACCCAACACTTCCGCCTTGTGTTTAGAAAAATACAATCCAATTCATGATGCCATTTGGTGCATGGTAAGCCACATTAGATACTCTGGGCTACTGTGATAAATTGGTAGATGAGAATCTAGGAGGAAACTCATTTTCCCTTAGAGTATATGCTCACTACTTTAGTATTGTTAGACTATGTTAATATTACTCTAGAAGTACCAACCCTATTTTTGTACCATTAAGTAGCAACTAACCAAATTGAGATTAATGTAAATTAACTGCTTTTTGATGCCATTAACAACTAATAAAGCAGATAAAACAAATATTTAAAAACAAAACTTGATTAAAGCTTAGACACATTCCTATCATTTAAAAGTCATTGAGAGCAAAGTTCAAATACAGGAATACCTCGGAGATATCGTGGGCTTGGCTCCAGACCACCACAATAAAGTGAGAACCACAATAAAGCAAGTCAAGTGAATGTTTTGGTTTCCCAGGGGCAAATAAAAGTCATATTTGCATTATAGTGTAGTCTATTAAGCATGCAAAAACATTATCTCTGAAAAAGCAATGTACATGCTTTAACTAAAAATACCTTATTGCTAAAAAATGCTAAGAGTACTGTTCAAAAATGCTAACAGTACTGTTAAAAAATGCTAACATTACTTGAACTTTCAGCGAGTTGTAATATTTTGCTGGTCTTGCCTTAATGTTAATGACTGTTGACTAATCAAGGTACTAGTTGGTGTAGGCTGGGATGGCTGTGGCAATTCCTTAAAATAAGACAACAACAAAGCTAGTGTCTCATCAATTGATGCTTCCTTTCTATAGGATGTGATGCTGTTTGGTTGCATTTTACCCACAGAAGAACTTCCTTCAAATTTGTCAATAGTCTTTTTCTAAAAAAAGGATTTACTTATTTATTTCAGAGAGAGAGAGAGAGAGAGAGAGAGAGAGAGAGAAAGAGTCTGTGTGTGTGTCTGTGTGTGTGAGTAGGGGGAGGGGCAGAAGGAGAAGGAGAGAGAGAAAATCTCAAGCAGACTCCTGTCTGAGCTCAGAGCCTGACATGGGGTTTAATCTCATGACCTTGAAATTATGACCTGACCAAAAATCAAACACTCAACTGACTGAGCCACCCAGGCATCCCAAAATTTGTAAATTCTCTTAAACCCTGTGGCTACTTTAATTAACTAAGTTGATGTAATATTCTAAATCCATTGTTGTCATTCCAACAATCTTCACATCATCTTCACCACCAGGAGTAGATTCCATCTCAAGAAACCACTTTCTTTGCTGATTCATAAGCAGCAACTCGTCATCCATTAAAGTTTTATCATGAGATTACAGCAATTCAGTCAATCTTCAGGGCCCACCTCTAATTCTAGTTTTTTTGCTGTTTTCACCACATCTGCAGTTACTTCCTTCACTGAAATATTGAATCCCTCATTCGTGAGGGCTGGAATCAACTTCTTCTTAACTCTTGTTAATATTAATATTATGATCTGTTCCATGAATAATGTTCTTTTTTTTGAATAATGTTCTTAATAGCATCTAGAATGGTGAATTTTTTCCAGAAGATTTTTAATTTACTTTGCCCAGATCCACCAGAAGATTCATTATGACAACCAGAGCCTTACAAAATGAATTTCCATTTCCAGGGAACGTGGCAGAGCAAGAGTATCCCAGGCTCACTGCATCCCATGTCTACACCTAGGTAAACTGACAGCAGATTAAATAACCCAGAAAATGACCTGAAGACTTGCAGAACAGACTCTCAACAGCTAAATGATAGAAGACTACATCAAAGAGGGTAGGGAGGGCAGAGATGCAAGTTGGGAGCCAAACTGACCTGTGAGACTGTCTGCAGGAGGGAGAAATGCCATTAGTGTGGGGAGGGGAAGGGCCAGGCCCCAAACCAGGCACTGCAGTGAGGGGCATAATGTATTCAAAGTGGTAAAAGAAAAAAATCTATAGCCAAGAATACTCCATCCAGTAAGGTATCATTCAGAATAGAAGGAGAGATAAAGAGTTTCCCAAAAAAAAGTTAAAAGAATTCATCATCACTAAACTAGATCTACAGGAAATGCTTAAGGGGATTCTTTGAGTAAAAAGGAAAGGCCATAAGCAGCAGTAATAAAAGTAGGAAGCACAAAAGCAGTAAACTTAAGTATATCTATAAATATCAGTCAAGGAATTCGCAAAATAAAAGGATATAAAGTATGACATCATACACCTAAAATGCAGAGGGGAGAGGGGTAAAAATTTAGTGCATTTAGAATAGGTTGAAACTTAAGTAATCATCACCTTAATATAGATGGCTATATGCACAAGATGTTATATATAAACCTAATGGTAACCACAAATCAAACACTGGTAATAGATATGCAAACAATAAAGGGGATGGAATCCAAGGATATCACTAAAGAAAGCCAGCAAACTATAAGAGGAGAGAGCAAGATTACAAAGGAACAGAGAAAAACTACAAAACAACCATAAAACTAGTTAAAAAACAGCAATATACACTCTCAATAATTACTTTCCATGTAAATGGACTCAATGCTCCAATTAAGACATAGTGTGATGGAATGGATAATAAAGCAAGAACTATGTGCTGCCTACTAGAGACTCATTTCAGACCTAAAACACAGGCAGAGTGAAAATGAAGGATGGAAAAACATTTATCGTGCAAATGGAAGTGAAAAGAAGGCAGTACTTTTATCAGACAAAATAGATTTTAAAACAAAGACTGTGACAAGAGACAAAGGACACTATATAATCATAAAGGGAACAATCCAAAAATATATATATAACAATTATAAACATTTATGAATCCAACATGAGCAGCCAATAACAAACATAAAGGAAATAATTGGTAGTAATACAATAGTAGGGGACTTTAACATCTCACTTACATCAACAGATAGATTATCCAAACAGAAAATCAACAAGGAAACGGTGGCTTTGAATAACACGTTGGGTCACATGGATCGAATAGATATAATCAGAACATTTCATCCTAAAAGAGCAGAATACATCTTTTCAAGTGCACATGGAACATTCTCCAGAATCAATCACATACCAAAACCAGACAGTGTCACTACAAAAAAACACTACAGGCCAAGATCCCTGATGAACATGGACGCAAAAATCCTCAACAAAATATTAGCAAACCACTTACAACAATACATTACAAAGATTATTCAACATGATCGGGTGGGATTTATTCCTGGGATGCAAAAGTGGTTCAATATTTGCAAGTCAATCAACATCAGACACCACATCAACAAGATGAAGGATAAGAATCATATGATCATTTCAATATATATAGAAAAAGCATTTGACGAAGTACAAAACCCATTTATAATAAAAACTCTCACCAAAGTAGGTTTAGAGGAAACATATCTCAACATAATAAAGGTCATATATGAAAAACCTACAGCTAACATCAAACGCAATGGTGAAAAACTGTGAACTTTTCCCTTTAGGTCAGGAACAAGACAGGGATGTTCACTCTCACCACCTTTATTCACCAGAGTACTGAGGGTCCCAGCCACAGCAATCTGATAAGCAAAACAAATAAAAGGCATCCAAATGAGTAAGGAAGAAGTAAAACTTTCACTATTTGCGGATGACATACTATATACAGAAAACCCTAAAGTCTACACCAAAAACTACTAGAACTGATAAATGAATTCAGTAAGATTATAGGATATAAAATCATTTAGAAATCCATTGTATTTCTATATACTAATAATGAGCAGCAGAAAGAAAAATTAAGAACAATCCCATTTACAACAGCACCAAAAAGAACAAAATACCTAGGAATAAACTTAACCAGGGGGTGAAAACTAGAAAACATTGATGAAAGATATTGAAGATGACACAACAAATGGAAGGACGTTTTATGCTCACGAAATAACAAATATTGTTAAAATGTCCACACTACTCAAAGCAATCTAGAGATTTAATGCATTTTTCTAGATTTTTATAGAGCTATACAAATACCAACATCATTTTCCACAGAACTGGAACAAACAGTCCTAAAATTGGAATGGAACCACAAAAGACCCTGAATAGCAAAAGCAATCTTGAAAAAGGAGCTAAAGGTATCACAATTCCAGATTTCAAGCTGTCTTACAAAGCTGTGGTAATCAAAACAGTATGGTACTGGCGGAAAAATAGACATACTAGATCAATGGAACAGAATAGAAAGTCTGGACATAAACCGACACGTATATGGCCAATTAATCTTCGACAAAAGAGGCAAGAATATGCACTGGAAACAAGGCTGTTCAATAAACGGTGTTTGGGTAAGTGAACAGCGTCATGCAACAGAATGAAACTGGACCACTCTCTTACACCACGCACAAAAGTCAACTCAAAGTGGATTAAAGACCTAAATGTGAGACCTGAAACCATGAAAGTGCTAGAAGAAAGTATAAGCAGTAATTTCTCAGACACTGGCTGTAACAACATTTTTTCTAGATATGTCTCTCTCTCTTTTTAAAGATTTGTTTATTTATTTGAGGGAGAGTGAGCACAAGGGAGGGGGAAGCAGAGGGAGAGGGAGAGAGAACTTCCAGTGGACTGACCTGAGCCAAAAATCAAGAGTCTGGATGCTTAACTGCCTGAGCCACTTAGGGGCCCCTCTAGATACGTCTCTCGAAGCAAGAGAAACAAAAGCAAGAATAAACTATTAGGACTACAGCAAAGTAGGAAGCTTCTACACAGCAAAGTAAACAACCAACAAAACTAAAGACAACCTACTGAATGGAAGAGAATATTTGCAAATAACTTATCTGATTAATGGTTAGTATCCAAAATATGTAAAGAACTTATACAACTCCACACAAATCAAATAATTTTTTTAAAGATTTTATTTATTTATTCATGATAGACATAGAAAGAGAGAGAGAGGCAGAGACACAGGCGGAAGGAGAAGCAGGCTCCATGCCGGGAGCCCGACGTGGGACTGGATCCCGGGGCTCCAGGATCACGCCCTGGGCCAAAGGCAGGCACTGAACCGCTGAGCCACCCAGGGATCCCCCGAAATCAAATAATTTAATTAGAAAATGGGTAGGAGGTGCCTGGGTGGCTCAGTCGGTTGAGCCTCAGACTCTTGGTTTTCTGCTTGGGTCATGATCTCAGGGGCTTGAGATCCAGCCCCACGTCAGGCTCAGCGCTCAGTGCAGACTATTGTACACCTGAAACTAACATAGCTAACGCTCTATGTTGACTCTCCCAGAATCAGAGGTTTACTTAAATGTATTTCTTAAATAGTAAGACTTGAGGGATCCCTGGGTGGCACAGCGGTTTAGCGCCTGCCTTTGGCCCAGGTCGCGATCCTGGAGACCCGGGATCGAATCCCACGTCAGGCTCCCGGTGCATGGAGCCTGCTTCTCCCTCTGCCTATGTCTCTGCCTCTCTCTCTCTCTCTCTGTGTGACTATCATAAATAAATAAAAAAATAATAATAAGACTTGAAGTCAAAATTATTCATTAATTCACAGGGTGAAGAATGGATGTTGTATTCGCAGGCACGAGAACAACATTACATAGTAATGTCAAGGATTACGGATCCCAGATCGCCATAACAAATATAACTATCTGAGAAAGTTTGAAATATTGCAAGAATTACCAAAATATGTTAACAGAGACATGTAGTGAGACAAATGCCGTTGGAAAAATGGCACCGATATACCTGCTTGATATGGGTTATCACAAACCCCTGGTTTGTAAAAAAAAAATGCATATCTGTAAAGTATAATACAGTCAAGCACAATAAAACAAGGTATGGGGATCCCTGGGTGGCGCAGCGGTTTGGCGCCTGCCTTTGGCCCAGGGCGCGATCCTGGAGACCCGGGATCGAATCCCACGTCGGGCTCCCGGTGCATGGAGCCTGCTTCTCCCTCTGCCTGTGTCTCTGCCTCTCTCTCTCTCTGTGACTATCATAAATAAATAAAAAATTAAAAAAAAAACAAGGTATGCTTATATTTTTCAGAAGCATTTATATTTCTTATCACTCTACAGATATACTTCCATCACACTACAACGGTTGCTTTTACCAAGGTCGTCTAATTGTCGACCCCCCCCCAAAAAGAACTGTATATTTTTATTATTTAAGGTGGTAACCATACTTTATCTTGAAATTATCTTTTATTCATTCTACTTTCTCTGCCTAGAATGCTTTTCTTTTCTACCCTAATGTTCTCTCACTTTCACCTATAAATTCTTCAAAACCTTTAGTTATACAGTTTGTCGCTCTCGTGGGTTGGCGTGATACCTAGCCAGAGCCAGAGGAAATGGAGATGGAGAGCTTTGCGTAGGTTTATTATACACCCACGACATATTTTATGCTACGAGAACAAGCACAGTTTTTATTTGTATAACTTACTGAAATTATTTTCTTAAAGATTAATTTTATCCTGTAGGTTTATTATACACCCACGACGTATTTTATGCTCCGAGAACAAGCACAGTTTTTATTTGGATAACTCACTGAAATTATTTTCTTAAAGATTAATTTTATCCTGTCCTTTCAAAATGATCTTCTTTTGTATATGTTTTATAGTGTACCTAATAGGCTAATAATACACAGCATATTTAATTTTCTTTAATAAAGAATATGACAAAAGAATCTGGAGGCCTATCCACTAATAAACAGCCCCGTCAGTGTCGTGAAATACAACCAATCTGCTCAGCATTCTTCCTCCATGAGGGCGAAACAGTGGGGGCATCAGGAGCAAGACTGGCTTCCCCTAGAGGTCAATCACTTCAGAGCAAATATCAGATCCCCCTGCACTTTTTAAAAATAACTTATGTCAGTTTTAATTTTGCATTTATTTAGACAACCATTTATTTACCGAGGGAACTACTATATCCCTAACACCTAGTAGAATCTCTGATAGGATTAATAATAATAGACAACATTATTTGAATATTTACTGTGTGTATTAACTCATTTTATATTCACAAACTTCCTATGAGTCTGGTTTTATAATTATTCACATTTTAAAGATGAAAAAAATGTGGCAGAGAGAAGTGAAGTAATGAGCCCAAAAGTCACTTGTAGCCAATTTGTACAAGATCTGGATCCAGGCAATCTGACTCTAGAGCCTTCATCTTTGCTTGTATAATAATGTTACTCAGCAGATGATTCATACTTACTGAAAAAGGAAAGAATAAAACTTATTCAAACTGAAAAATTATTTAAATGTCTCATATCATAAATGAAATGTAAGCTTGACTGAGAATCTCACCCTTCCTTTCCTTGAAAACGTGGCATCTTTTCTTCTATCTCATTTTTAATATTGACACATTTTACAATTTCATCTGATCTTTTTTCTAGTGATCTCCATCTTTGATTTCTCTTCTGTAATAGGTAAAAATTGGTGTTACTTTGCAAATCACGGAAATTTTAATTTCGTGCATTAAAATCAGTTGCATAGCAACAACATAGTGCGAATAACAAAGACTCATTTGAAAATATACCTTTTTCAATATTAAAAAATTTACAAGTTATTAGTGAGTCTAATATACGATTGCATAGCTACTGTAACTTGACTTTTAAGGTAAAAATGTTAATCAACAATGGTAATTGTGGATGTTTTATCTTGTGTAACAAATAGTATCTCAGCAACAGGAGATACTAACTTCTAAGTATACAGTTCAAATGATTGTAATAAAATTTCATTGTTGTTGATGTCAGAAATTTTAAAACCACAAGTGGTCGTCAATAAGTTATATCAATTTGAAACACTGAGGTTTTTTTTTTCTTTGAATGACTTTTCCAGCTTAGTAGCTGTAATTCCTGATTTATGTATAATATCACCAGATTTTGTTACTGTGTTAGTTTTATAAACTACCAATGTGAGAACTGGTTGCCTTGTACATTCCTATGAAAAAGAATTCTCGTAAAAATATGGTCTTAGGTTTTTATTAAAAAACAATCAGCTCTACTGAAAGTGTTATCTATTCTTAGATTGACTTCACTTAGATTTCCAACAGCACAAACACAAGCGCCATATAAAATTCAAGATGGATACGGTACCTCACGAAATGCAAATGGGTGAGAAAGGTGGCAGCAGCCATCAAAACATTCCTGGCATAAGTGATACTCTATGCATCTGGTACACCTACAAACACAGAAGACCAAGACATAGACAAGAACACAAATCCAGTCATTTTTGGTGGTTTTGGTGAACAATTCCTGCCAGAATTTCCTGAGAACTAGGCAAATAGGACGAGGCCCATTTTATCTCACCCATCTTGGCTTCCTACTGCTACAGTAACAAATCATAACACATTTAGCAGCTAAAACAACACAACTTTATTATCTTAGAGTTTTGTAGGATAAAAGTCTAACACGGGTCTCAAGGGGCTAAAATCCAGGGGTCTGCGGGATTGTATTCGTTTCTGGAGGTTCTAGAGGGGATCCGTTCCCTCGCCTTTTCCATGTTCTAGAGGCCGTCTACCTTCCTGGGCTCAGCTCGTGGCCTTTTCCTCCATCTTCAAAGCAAGGAATGCTTGGTCTCGGGCCTTTCTTCCAAAGTCACATTTCCCTCTGACTCTCTTTCTGCTTCCTTTCCACTTTTAAGAACCCTTGTGATTACACGGGGCCCAGATAATCAAGAATAATCCCTTTATTTCAAGGTCAAGTGTTTAGCAACCTCATTTGCACCTGCAATCTTCGTTTCTCTATGACACGTAACATAATATATAGGTTCTGAGGATAAGAATGCAGACGACATATTTGGGAGGGCATTATTTTGCCTACCATGCATCCCCTTTGGGATGTGTTCCCCTATTACCTCAGCTTTCCTTTTATTTCTTTCTCTAAATTCCTGTAGGATTTGTAACCTCTTAGGTATTGTATCATTTGATTATCCAGTGTTTTCCAATTGTTTCATGGATGCAAGAATTATACTTAGCAGAATACTTTTTGAAAACAGGAATTATATTCCCTCTCTTTGCTCACAACATGTAAAAAAGGTGTATGTATAAAAAGTTCTTAAGCTGATAAACAGAAACATCACTTTCCACAAAAGCTCCATCTAAAACTTACATTTATAAATATTTTGCAACAAGCAGATAATTTTAATTTACTTGCAGCAATATTCATGAGACAAATCATATTCTGAGCAGTAATCAAATGAGCTTATTTTCTTACTCAAGTTATCAGAGATTTAGAAAACTATTTCCATGAGAAATTTGGGAAAATATATCCTTCAGATATCTTACAGGCACAAGCACGAATTTATTTATTATTACTATTTATATGTCCATGAAAGTTCTTAGAAATCCTCATCAATTGATCATAGCAGTGGTGCAGTTTATTTGATACACCAAATTTTGTTAGGCAAGAAAAAAATATTTTATATTTTTATAAAAATATTTTATATATGTATATATATAGTGAAATTAGCTACTTAAAAGATAACTAGCTCTATTGTGAAACTCTAATGAAGAAGGAACTGAAAAGCTTTCTAGTTTGTCTCCTACTCAATCCATTCCTAAAACTACTAGGAATAGTTTTTCAGTCTAATGACTAAATGTCAGTATTTGAGGGAACGCAATGAGGGTGAAGTCACAGATGTTGAAATACATTCTTTAATTTGTAAAAAAGACTGATATAGAGGTAAATAATTGTGAGCTAAACCTAGAGAGGAGAAGTTATTCTCAAAGGAGGGTGTAGAGCAGTGGGCAGAGAGCAAAACAGTGGAGAAAGCCTGAGTTTGGAACGATTCTCCCCAGAATGTGCCACTTTGGCATGCGGATTATTTTGAGCTGAAGTCATCAAGGCCCAAAAGACTCAGGAGGAGCTTTTTTGCCTCCCCTTCAACTGCTAAAGGAATTTAGCAGAAAGAGACCTTTCAGGAGAGAGAACTGCAAAGAAGTGTGAGCTCACTGTGGAAAGCTGGAGGGAGCTCAGCAGGACCTGTTTGTCCAAATTTCCCTCTGTGTTCCATTGTTTCTGCATGGCAGACATTGGCTCTTTCCATCTTCCCATAGTCTTCTTTCCCTTTGAAGCCTCAGACCCCTATCCCCTTCTAGCTCCAGATGGCTTATAAGCCTCAGGTGAACTTCTCATGTCAATGGGAGGCTCCCACAGGAACAAGTTTAATTTTTTTCTGCTATTAATCTGTTTTATGTCAGTTACAGTAACAGACTAACAAGAAGAACCTAGAAAGTTACAGAAAATTTTTTCCTCCTGAGCAAGAGGTAGTAAGAAGAATCATCCACTAAGACACAAAGAGCAGTCAGAGAGCTCAGAGTGATGGTGGAGTGCACTGCCATCAACAAAAGACTTAAAATAAGACTTGAAATAATCTACTAAAGCCACACACTGATCATTTGAGGAATAGGCAACAATGAGGATGGAGAAATTTGCACCATGGCCGCTTCTTGCCCTTATCCCCCACAGCTGTTCCTCCTAATCCCTCTTCCACACGTTATCTTGGCTCCTTACTGTTGGAATCCATACCTCTTAAAAGCAATGGCTGCTAAAACTGAAGATCAAGTCTTTCCTTTGTCAAGAACTCTATTTAACCAACACTCCTGACTTTAGCTGAACACCTGCCAAACCTTTACAAAATTCTTCCTTTCTTCCTCAATTTAAAATGCTCCTTTGGAGCCTTCTCAGGCCACTCATTTTCCAATACTTTTACTTATAGTGATCCAGTTGATTTTATCCCATGTGACACATAGAGAAAACAGAACTAAAACACTTCAGAGCAGAAGAGTTATCATTTGCTGATGAGAGTGATAAAAACAGTTTTTTGGTTTTATGAGAGGGTTCTAAAAATATATATTAATTGGGCTCATCCTAATGTATTTTTCTAGGAAGACTGAAAAAAAAGAAGAATATATTTTCTTAACATACAGTTAAGCTAAAATTTTAATTAAAATGCAATCTCCCAAGCATAGCAATTAATTGCTGTTTTAGTATGGCAACTGGGGGAAAGTTTGGGGATTACTTTAAAAAGTAACAAAAATTGATTTCTCTAATATTTATCTTATTGTTGTTGAGGCATAGGATTAAAGAAAAAAGCATGAACTCATTGCAGTTTTGAGTTTGTGAAACTTGATTAAATATTCAGTCCATCTGGTCAATATCCCTCCAGTTCAATCCTAGGAGCTTTTGGCAGTTGATGGTTCAAAGAAAGTCATAGAAGTTGAGAGATCTGGAAGTTGAGGCTTCTGAATTTGGAAACTCATTTAGGCCAAAGCAACAGGCCTGTGTCCAGAGCTTCCAGGGCAGGATGCTACTTCAGACTCTCAATCTACGCTGGAGTACAAAGCCAATGTCTTTGTGTAAGCGAAGAAATAAAACAATCAGAATTTTGGAGGTACTGGGCTGACATAAATCACCAGTCTGGAAATCCTAAATAAGTAACCATCACGTAAGGCAAACATACTATATATATACACACACACTGAAGGAAAGAGGCCGTCTCAATGACTAGTACCCTAGTGCTCCAAGTTTCCTAAAGTTCAAAAAAGGTCAGAATACATGTTTATAATTTTACTGATGACACTTACTTATAACATTTCCCCTCAATTGGAAATTGTTTACAGTTATTACAGGGAATTCCAAGGTGTTTGTCCAGTCGCTCTCTTTCAGCTGCAGTCACAAGGTTGCTAGAGTTTTTGAATTCTTCTAAAACAAGTTTTAATGGTGCAAACTCTTTCCTACACAGAGGACATTTCAACATGGAAGTATCTGAAATCGGATCCTGATAGTTAGCCAGGATCTTCATGCATTTTATATGGATGCTATTGCCACAGCCAAACCTGTCAGAAATAAAATCTGAATTTACCATTTGTATACACCAAAGTTATATATATATATATACATATATATATATATAAGTTATATATATATAAGTGCTATATATATAGCACTTTCAGTGCTACCATCATTATTTCCCATAAAAATAGATTCTGAACCGATTTTCCAAATAAAGCTTGATTATACACATAACCACTATCTTATCTACCTACCCAATCTATCATCTTTAATTTAATGCATTAGGATTCCTAATAAACTCTCCCCCATTCTGATGAAATGGTGGTAAACAATTCTGCATCATCAAAATATTTGTCATTTTTAAAAAAATTTTATTTTTTAAGTAATCTCTACACCCATTGCAGGGCTTGGACCCACAACTCTAAGATCAAAAATTGCATGCTCTATTGACTAAACCAGCCAGGCACCCCAATATTTTTCATTTTTAAAGAGACAACAAATATAATCTTAACAAAAGGAAAATTATAGCAATAATTATTGTTTTTTAAATAAAAAGCATCATTGAGATTGGGGTATTACCTTATTTTCCTAGAAATCACACAGTATGTAGTAGTACCTGACAAATATCTACTGAGAGAAATAATATTTTGGAAAATAGTTAGCAACTTAAAAATATGCAGTAGAAGCAGCCATGTGAAAAACTACATGAAAAAAAAAACTACGTGAATGAAAATTTTGACAAATAATCAGGAGTAAGAAAATGAAAAGTTCAATAGTAAATAGTTACCCAAATATCCAAGTCCAACTTTATAGTGCCTCAAAGAATAGTATGAATATGACACTCTTAACAAATGTTTGTATGGCTAAAAATTTCAATTATTTAGATTTAAAGATAGAATTTTGAGAAACTGAAAAGAATTTTTATAATATTAAAGTACTGTCTTTACTCTCAGAAAATTCTTTGTAACTGGTCTAAGCCATGACATTTATTCATGTGTATAAAACAAAAATGTGAAAATTATCCTACTTTAATAACTTAAGGTAGAGAGGGGAGTGAAGTGGAGTTAGGCTTTAATTTTCGCCCTTTATAATGTAGCCTAGAAATGTTTAGAATAAGAACAGGACCTTCTACAATGGCTATGTTAGGAAACAAAAGAAGGACAATTAAATAATAAGCAATAGGTAAAGCTTTTTGTTGTTTATCAATACGTCTTAGAAGAATCAGTTACAAACATATTGAATTAGAATTTTTTTCATAAGCTTCAAATATCCAAAGGAAAAACATGTAGAAGTGTGAGAAGATGGCAAAATAGAATCTTGAGCTCACCTTGTCCTGACTAACAGACACTCACACTGACACAAGAGCCACCTAAGTGCAGTTAACTCTCACCTGGAACATGGGCAGAACGGGCTTTTCACAGTTAATTGTGGAGGGAATTTAACATTGAAAAGTATAAGAGGAGCAGAGATAGGCTCAGGAACTAAACCCCTGGGGAGACTAACTACAAATACGAGGGACACCACAAGCATGGACAACTGGCAGGATGGGCCCCAACCCTAGGCACCCAAGGCACAGGGAACATGTGGGGAAGAGGAGTCACCACATTTGGCTTTGAAAACCAGTAGGGCTTACCAGTTTTTACATCAGCGGGGCTTAGCTCCAGGAGAGCCACAGGGTGATAGGAAACTGACCCTCCACCCTTAAAGAGCAGCATAACAAAAACCCAGCCCCAGCCAAAATACAGCAAAAAAGCAGCAGTTTGAAAAGCACTGGGGTTATCATGAAGGAGATTGATTTACTAATTTCAGAACGTGCCTCAGAGGAGTAAGGATCACTAGGAGACTTCTCCAAGAACAAAAGAGCTAGTGGGCACCATTTCTATCTTTCCCCATCCCAGAGGCTAGATAGCCAGATACCTGCAGGAACCAGCATACACACTCTCCACCTATTTTGCTATCACAGTGCTTCCTGCCCCCACATTATCCTGTGGAGCCAGACCAACCAACTTGCCCCACTTAGCAGGTGTCCCACCAAAGTAGCTCCTGGTCTAACACACTCTGCAAGCTGTCCCAGCAGGGACCAGCACCATTGCAAAGTGACGCCTACCCTGGGGAGAGAGGCAGCTAACTACACACACCAGTGTACCCACAGTCTCAGCAGCCAAACCTTACAGCAGGCAGCTTAGACACCACCCTGCCAGCCAGTGCAACTGCAGTGCTGGCTCGCAGACTGGGGGCAGGCATGAGGTCTGACTTCTGGCCCCATCCACCCATGAAAGTCTTTCAAGTGACAACACAGGAGAGTGCCCTGAGTTCAGTGTGACTGCAGTCCCAACAGGTAGGATGAGGGCAGGCATCCAGTGTGACCACTAATACTGCCCAACTACAAGACTGGTAGTGCTTTTAGATGGGTTCAAACTTAAGTGACCAACTTATATATACTTTTATTTTTTTAAGATTTTTAAAAATTTATTCATGAGACGGGCGGGGGGGGGGGGGCAGAGACACGGGCAGAGGGAGAAGCAGGCTCCATGCAAGGAGCCCAATGTGGGACTGGATCCCAGGACCCTGGGATCATGCCCTGAGCTGAAGGCAGACGTTCAACTGTTGAGCCACCCAGGAAGCCCTAATATATACTTTTATATAGACTTTAAAAAATATATTATTTATTTACTTATTTTATTTATGAGAGAGAGTGCATGAGTGAGGGTGAGTGAGAGAGCATGATTGGGGCAGAGGCAGAGGGAGAGGAAGAGGCAAATTCCCCCCTGAGCAGCAAACCCAAAGAGGGGGTCCATCCCAGGACCCTGGGATCATGACCGGAGTTGAAGGCACTTAACCAACTGAGCCACCCAAGGTGCCCGTTATATAGACTTTTATATCCATGATGTTATATATGAACCTAATAGCGATCATACATTTAAAAAAACTATAAATTATATAGAAAAAATAAAGGGAAAGGAATCCAAGCATGACACAAAAGGAAGCCATCAAACCACATCAGAAGAGAGCAAGAGAAGGAAGGAATGGAGAAGAACTACAAAAACAAGCATAAAACAAGTAACAAAATTGCAATAAGTACCTAAATATCAATAATTACTTTAAAAGTAAATGAACTAAATGTTCCAATCAAAAGGCAGGGTGAGTGGATGGATAAAAAATACCAACTCATCTATATGCCACCTTCAAGGGACTCACCTCAGACTGAAAGACATATGGAGATTGAAAATGAAGAGACGGAAAACCACTTACCATGCAAATGAAAGTGAAAAGAAAGTCAGAGTAGCCATACTTATATTGGACAAAATGGGCTTTAAAACAACGACTGTAACAAGAGAAAAACAAGGACATTACATATATATAGGGAACAATTCAACAAGAGGATATAACAGCTGTAAATGTTTGTGTACTCACATGCGAGCACCTAACTACATAGAGGAACTATTAACAGACATAAAAGAAGAAATTGACAGTAATGCAATAATAGTAGAGGATGTTAATATCCCATTTACATCAATGAATGAATCAGCCAGATGGAAAATCAACAAGGAAATAGTGGCTTTCAACAACACGTTGGGTCAGATGGACTTAATAGATATTCAGAATATTCCATCCCCAAACAGTAGAATATACAATCTTTTCAAGAACACATGGAATAATCTCCAGAATAGATTGCATGTTAGGCCACAAACACGTCTCAATAAATTCAAAAAGACTGGAATCATATCATGTTTTCTGACTATAACATTATGAAATTAAAAATCAAACAGAAGAAAAAAGTCAGAAAAAACCACAAATAAATGGAGGCTAAATAACATGCTACTAAACAATGGGCGGGTTAATCAAAATATAAAAGAAATAAAAAAATGTGTGAAGACAAATGAAAATGAAATCACAATGGTCTAAAATCTTTGGGATGCAGCAAAAGTTGATCAAAGAGGGAAATTTATAGCAATACAGACATACCTCAAGAAGCAAGGAAGATCTCTAACAAACAACATAACCTTATAGCTAAAGGGGCTAGAAAAAGAACAAAACCCAAAGCTAGTAAAGGGAAGGAAATAATAAAGATTTAAAGAAGAAATAAATGAAAAGATACAAAAAACCCTCTCCTCAGACATTATAATAGATCAATGAAACCAGGAGCTGGTTCTTTGAAAGGATCAATAAAATTGATAAACTTTTCACCAGGCTCATCAAGAAAAAGTGAGAGAGGCCCCGAATATATAAAATCAGAAATGAAGAAGGAAAAATAACAGCCAATGCCACAGAAACACAAAGAATTAAAAGAGAATATTATGAAAAATTGTATACCAACAAATTGGGCAATGTAGAAGAAATGGATAAATTCCTAGAAACATAACACTTTCCTAAACTGAATCTACTTCCAATAAGAAATAGAACGTTTGAACAGACCATTTAGTAGCAAGGAAACTGAATAAGTAATGAAAAAACTCCCAATAGAAGTCCAGGACCAGATGGCTTCACAGGTGAATTCTACCAAATAATTAAAGAATATCTATTCTTCTCAAATTATTCCAAAAGATAGAAGAGGAAGGGAAGCTTCCAAATTCATTCTAGTAGGCCAGCATTATCCTGGGACCAAAACCAGATAAAGATACTACAAAAAAAATGTATAGGCCAATCTCTCTGATGAACATAGATGTAAAAATCCTCATCAAAATATTAGCAAACCTGGGACACCTGGGTGGCTCAGTGGTTGAGCGTCTGCCTTTGGCTCAAGGAGTGACCCCAGGGTCCTGGGATCGAGTCCCACGTCGGGCTCCCTGCATGGAGCCTGCTTCTCCCTCTGCCTGTGTCTCTGCCTCTCTCTCTGTGCCTCTCATGAATAAATAAATAGTATCTTTTAAAAATAATTAGCAAACCAAATCAAACAATACATCAATACATTGAAAAATGACTCACCATGAACAAATGGGATTGATTCCAAGGATATAAGTGTGGTTCAATATTCATAAATCAATCAACAAGACATATCAGATTAGCAAGAGTTAGGACCAACGAAAGTGATCTCAATAGATGCAGAAAAAGCATTTGACAAAGTACAACATCCATTCATGATAAAAACTCTCAACAGAATAGGTTTAGAGGAAATAATTTCTCAATATAATAAAGGCCATATATGAAAAAAACACACTAAAATCATACTCAATAGTGAAAAACTAAATGCTTTTCCCCTAAGATCAGGAACAAGACAAGGATGTCCACTCTCACCAATTTTATTCAACACATTACTGAGAGTCCTCGCCTCAGCCGTCAGACTAAAAATAAATACACGACATTCAAATGGGTAAGGAGGAAATAGAACATTCAGTATTTGCAGATGACATAATACTATACATAGAGAACCTTACAGACTCCAGCAAAGAATACTAGAGCTAATAAATAAATTCAGTAAGGTCATGGGATACAAGACCAACATACGGAGATCTGCTGCATTTCTCTACACTGATAACGAAGTAGCAGACAGAGAAATTAAGAAAGCAGTCCCATTTAGAATGGCATCAAAAAGAACAAAATACTTAGGAATAAATTTAACCAAGGAGGTGAAAGACTTGTACTCTGAAAACTCTAAAACACCGATGAAGGAAATTGAAGATGGCACGACAAGTGGAAGGAGAGTCCGTGTTCTAGGATTGAAAAAAGTCAATACTGTTAAAATGTCCATACGACTCCAAGCAACCTACACAGTGAATATAATTTCTATCAGAATACAAGCAACGTTTTTCACAGAACTAGAACAAATAATCCTAAAATTTGTATGGAACCACAAAATATCCTAAATAGCCAAAGCAAACTTGAGAAAGTAAGACAGAGCTGGGAGTATCACAATTGCAAATCTGAAGATACACACGAAGCTGC
The DNA here is from genome assembly GCF_011100685.1 of Canis lupus familiaris. Classification (NCBI taxonomy): domain Eukaryota; kingdom Metazoa; phylum Chordata; class Mammalia; order Carnivora; family Canidae; genus Canis; species Canis lupus. The sequence continues at coordinate 29,396,549 of NC_049257.1, forward strand.
AGTTATCCGCACAGTACGGCACTGGCACAGAAACAGATGCACAGATCAATAGAGCAGAAGAGAGAGCCCAGAGAGAAACCCATACACAGATGACCAATTAATCTACGACAAAAGAGGCAAGAATAGACAACAAGGAAAAGACAGTTTTTCAATGAATGGTGCCGGGAAAACTAGACGGCTATTGGCAGGAGAATGAAACTGGACCCCTTTCTTACAAAAATCAACTCAAAATGGATTAGAGGCCTAAATGTGAGATCTTGAAACCATAAAAATCTCCAAAGAAACACAGACAGTAATTTCTTTGACATCATCCATAGAACCATTTTTCTAGATTTGTCTCCTCAGCCAAGGGGGAAGCAAAAGCAAAATTAAACTATTGGGGTTACCTAAAAATTAAATGCTTTTTGCACAGCAGAGGAAACAATTAACAAAACCGAAAGGCACCCTGCGGAAGGGGAGAAGATATCTGCAAGGGCTTTATCTGATAAGGGTTAATATCCAAAATATATAAAGAACTTATACAATTCAACACCAAAAAGCCCCTAAATAATCTGATTAAAAATGGTCAGAGGATCTGAATAGACATTTTTCCAAAGCAGTCACACACCAGGGTGACAGACACACAGGGAGATGGTCAAGATCAGAAATCGTCAGGGTTGCTGTCAGAAGGGACGTGAGCGGGGGAACGGGGGAAATAGGGTTAGGAGTACACTTACCTTGATGAGCACTAAGTAATGTACAGAATTACTGAATCATTACATTGTACACCTGAAACTAATATAAATGCAGTATTTTAATTATACTTCAATAAAATAGAGAAAGAAAGAAACATTTGTCACCTGCAAAATGTGACAGGAAGCTTTTTCTCTAAAAGTAACTCTTGACAAATAGAGCACATATCATCTGAGCCAATTTCCTTCTGTTTGATGTACCCGTCTTCCTCAATGTGCACAGCTTCGCCATTTGTTCTTTTTTGGGGAGTTTGAACTCGATGTATTCCTTGGAGCAAGTCACTGATTTCTCTCTCCACGAGACCTAACCGCAAAGCAGCTAGTGAAAAATTCCAAAGTATTAAAATTCGGTGGCAAAACTGGAGATACAGAAATGTAACAGATTATGCTGAAAGTTAGAATTTTTTGTCCAAATATCGGAAAGGCTGTTGTGATTGAATTTTTATACCTACATTTACCACTTTTTGTATTTATTCCGAACCAAAAGGGCAGGAAAGAGTCATTTGTAAGAAGAATGAAAGTTATCTTTTTTTCCCCTTGTGACCGGAAAGAGTGCAAATATAGGGTTATAAAGGTTTTACACTGATTACATGATCGTGTTCCTCCTTGGATCGGTGTCACGATCTTACAATCTGACCTGTTCACCTTCTCCATAAACACATACTTACAACATAGAATTAAAAACAAAACAAAACAAAACAAAAACAAAAACAGGCACAAATGCAGAAAGGGGAAACAGGGATATTTGGGAAGCCAGTAAAATTAGTATCTGCTGGATGAGTAAAGAATGGATGGATAATGGGAGAGCAAGACTCAGCTGACGGTGCCGACTCTCCCGTCCTGGTTTAAGAGGGGAGAGGGTCTGTCAGAGGATCTTGGTAGCCACATCTTTCACAGATTTGGTCAGTATTCCTCAGGACAATCTATTATGAACTATGTTGCTTATTACCTGGGGATATGCATCCTTTGAGTTATGAATTTTCTCCATCTTGCTGTCCTGATAAGAAATTATTTTCTAATAATACATATGGTTTTGACCAGGGTATCTTAGATTCTTCATTCCCTGGCTCATCTCAGGCTCTTTTCCTTTTCTCTCTCTGTAACATGCCATAATTTAAATGCCGTCTGTTTTTGGTGCCCTGAATTCTACTCCTGTTATATACCCTGTATTATATCTAGAACATCCTTTAATAAATTTTTAAAACATTCACAAGGTCATGAAAAGCTTCATTTTTTTCTGGAAAGACTCTTGATTAGACACTAAAAATACTGAAAACATCATAGATACGTTTCAGTACAGAAATCTCTGTTCTTTGCATGCCATGGGGTGGCAGGTGGAATGTAAGAGGGTAACATACTGTAATTAACCATTACGTTGGGGGATGATGGCTATTTGTCACAGAGACGGAGCAACATCTGCTCTCTACAAAAAAACAAAAACAAAAACAAAAAAAACCACCACCACCAACAACAAAACATGGGGAGGAAAAAGAAGAAAAAAAATTGTGCTTTTGGGAATAGAGATTTTCTAGGGCAGCAGAATCACTGAATACAGGAGTTCATAAGAGGAGCTGGCCAGAAGCTGTCCTATGTGGTGTAATATGAATTGGAAGATACAAGGGAGAAACAAACTCTTCTGAGATCAATTTGGAAAAAATAAATGTATGAGACTAGGAAAGAACATTCTTTTATAGAGAAGAGCAAGACAGCTAACCTTATGGAAGATGTTCAATTTCATTAAACATCAAAGACAAGTGAGTTGAAATAAGAATGAGGCACAGACACAGAATGAATATTGCTACTGAATAAGTAATGACAAATAAATGAAATGTTATGTTTCTCATATTTAGAAAAGTCATATGAAGGCATTCTAGATCTTCTAAGGGTGTGTTAGATACATGGGAGAATGGAAACTATTTTCTTATGCAAATTTACCGATTATCATGGACCTTGTATCTGGCATTTTTTCGTGTTTTGTAGGCTAGCCTCTTTTTTTTTTCTAAAACTATGGAAATATTATTAATGTTTCAGAGTATTTCTGTGTATTTTTAAGTTATTTTCTTTGGGGACTTAAGTGTTCTGTTCATGCCTTTCACACTATGGTTAAGTAATAATATGTACCTAACACATGAATTCCAAAGCAAAACTTGCAGAAAATTGATACACCGCTCAAATTGCAAATTACTAAAAGTATTTTAAAGATTGATTTGGCAATCCATATGGGCGGCAGACTTAAAAATATCAATACTTCTACTCTAAAACCCAATTCATGAGATTTTGGGCTAAAGAAATAGTTGAAGGAAGAGACAGCTTCATGTACCAGGAATATAACCGTAGTTAGAAATAAACTAAATGACTAGCGGTAGAAGAATGTTAGCTAATTATGATTTACTATATTCTGTGGAATAATGTTAGCCATTGATGACTTTAATTACATAGATTACACAGCATTGAAAATGTTTACAAAGCAACAGTGTTTGATAAAAAAAGCAGAAGACAAGGTGCCCGTGGAGTACTGGGTTTGCATAAATATAAACTCAAAAAGGAAATAAGAAAGCATAAAAGTTTATGATATCTTTGCAGTGGGAATTTTAAAAAATTCCCTTAAATGTGGTTTTTACTTTATCTAAATATTTTATTAAAAAAGGAACAGATGGTATTTAGTAGACAAGAAATAGAGGAAAGGGAGAAGAGAGGAGCTCAAAAAGTCTGGTTTATACTTTGCATTCTGTCTGCTGTTAGCAGTGGACCTTTCAGAATCCCCCTTATAAAGAGGAGAGGGGAGCCGGATAGACTAAAAGTCTTTCTATGCCAACATTTGTAAAATGAAGAGGAGGAGAAGTTTCTGGCTCTTAGTTATTTGTCCCTCAGCTCTCTGTTAAAAAGTAAACTATCAAAAAGCAGACATTGTATTTAGAAGGAACTATTAGGTTGATAAATGTAGGTTTTGCTTAAAAACATTTGTTGGGGATCCGTGGGTGGCTCAGCGGTTTAGCGTCTGCCTTTGGCCCAGGGCGCGATCCTGGAGACCCGGGATCGAGTCCCACGTTGGGCTCCCGGTGCATGGAGCCTGCTTCTCCCTCTGCCTGTGTCTCTGCCTCTCTCTCTCTCTCACTCTGTGTGACTATCATAAATAAATAAAAAAAATAAAAAAAAACATTTGTTGGACGATAAGAAAAAAGAAATGTCCAATGCTCAAAGCCTGGTATCTTTGTAATACAATTCCTGCATAATCATCTTTGTAAGTCTTCAAAAATAAGTCATATTTTTGATATGCAACACTAGGGTCCAAATATTTGTTTTCTGATGTGTTTTAGAAGAATCTGGGAATGATATTCAAAACACTCTTCCCAAACAAAACAAAACAGAACACTCTTCCCTCATCACTAGTAACCATCTCCTCCATTATGCACATACGTCACATAATCCTAATGAATAACTGTTTATAGCTTTCTTTAAATTAATTTTCATGGATGTTTGTTCTAGCTTCCATTTACATGATAAATTTTAAGGTGTGCAAATAGGATTTTCTCAAAGTTGACTAAAACTTCTTTTAAATATAGGAAACATGGGAGATCTTTTATTTTAGTAGGAAGCATTCATTTTTCAAAATGAATATAAAGGATTGAACATTAAAAAAAATTCCCTACTATGGTAGACTCATATTTATGGAACAAAAAATGGTTTCTGTCCTCAAGAAGTACAAAGGGTAACACAATGTTAAATGTTATGTTGATCCATATCAAATTGCTATTTTTTGTAAATACTAACACCCAGAAATGTTAGTATTCATAGGTTTTGATTTATATAAAGGACCAAGCAGAGGCTCTTGGTTAATGCACAGTACAGTGAATATTCATTGACTTTGGTGGTACAGAGGGGCACTGTCTAACTGGCCAACCACCAGCCACATGTGGCTACTGAGCACTTGACATGTGGCTCACGTGGCTGAAAAACTAAATTTTTAATTTTGCTTCATTTAAATTGAAACTGAAAACTGATAATAGTCACTAAAAAATTTATATTTGCAACAATTTGGGTGTCATATGAATCTTTTCACCAACTGATTACTTTTTGAAATCTAAGTGCAGAGCGAATATTTCCAATGAAAATGTAGCGTCTGAGATGAGATGCTCTGTAAGTATAAAATACCTGCTAGACTTTGAGGACAGCCTACTAAATACTGCATAATTTTTATATTCATCGCCTCTTGATGTGATAATGTTTTGATGTATTGAATTAAATCAACACATATGATTGAAATTAAATTTCCCTTTTTCTTGCTTTTTTTTTTTTTTTTTTTGTTAATGCAGCTGCTAGGAAATTACATACGTGGCTTGCATGATGTCTCCGTTGGACAGCGCTAGCATAGACGCTTGCGGAAATGATTTGTACAACAGTGGGGAGAACAAATAAGACTTGGAGAGGATGAAAACATTTAACTTCAGGTGGATAAAATGAAGGAATAGAGAAGAAAACAATATGTATAGATCATAGAACCTAATCATGGTGTATGAAGGGGTTGGGAGAGAGGATGAAGTAGAGAATTAAGGGACACTTCAGGAAGAACCTTTTGTCTACAATGTGAAGGAGGAAGCCCTGAAGTGCAGGCCCTGAAGAGGAGGAGGCTACTGGCAGCACTATGAAGAGCTCCTGAGGGTTGGAGAAAAGCGAGAAAGAGGGCGGAGAGATGAGAGCCCCGTGGGGAAGAAGGCGAGATACAGCGTGAACGGGATTCCTGGCTCCGACCAGAGATACGAAGGAAGAAACTGGGGCAGGAAAAGTCCCTTCCTTTCTGGTTTTGGAGACTAAAGAAGCAGCAAAGCCAATACATGGGGTGGGGAGTACAAGATGGGAGCACAAATGGGAAGAAATTTGATATTTAAATATCTACCTCTGGAACCTCTAAAACGGATCTGCCCCGAAGGCAGCTGGAAATACCTCTTGGTTGAGAAGACCCTGAAATCACTGGTACAGAGGAAACAGCAGATGCGGAAAATGGGAGACCTTCCTCAGAAAGTGTCAAGTGAGAGAAGAGTAAAAATAAACTTCTGTGAAACACTGACATTAATTTACTATTTAGTACAACTTTTAAAGGTTTATTGTAATTATTCTTATGTGATAGTTGAGGGGAATTTAACTTGGCTAAATAAAACCAATACTCTTAGAACTAAAAAAAAAAAAAAAACCAATACTCTTAGAACTAAAAAAAAAAAAAAAAATCGAACACTTATTATCATTTTAATCTTTACGAATATTATAAACATTTGCTAATAAATTTTAAAATGTCATTGCAATTCTTAGATGGGTTTATTGTAGGCCAAATAAGCACATGACTAGAGCAACCCTTCCATCGTGACAATATCTTTTTTTATAAAATCTGCAAATCCAGATGACCTGCAACAAAATTATTTTTCTCTTTTAATTTTGATAGACCCCAGAACTTAAAGTTACACAGCTATATGCTTGACTCTAAACTCAATTTAAGTACTGTCATAAAAATATTTTATCCTTAAAATATGTATACTTGTATATTTTTTAAAAGATTTACATATACATATTTGCATACAAGTTTCAGTCAGTAGACATTTTTAAATGAAATTATGTGCCATGTCAACTGTCTATTGATGGGACCTAAAAAATTACATTTCTTATTTTTCCTGTAATTAAAATAATTTAAAATACAGAAACCACTGTGAATCTTTGCTTACAACGCATGAGGGAAATTTTGCCTTCTGAATAACTAGTCATTGTTTCACCCTTTTAAAAAGTCCTACTGAATTTGAAATGATAAAGTTACATTTTTTTTGTTAAGGAAGAAAATTGTTCCAACTGTCTTAAATGTAACAAATTGAGCTATAGATAGTTGTCAGATTGTTTAGGAGAATAATTTTTTAAATTTAGAATATGTCCAAACAAAAAATTACTAACAATGTTAACTTCAAAATAATAAAAGAAAAAAACACAACTTACATTCATGATTCCTTGGAAGCTTGAATTTTTTCAACAAGACCCTAATATTCACAGGCCAAAAACAAACAAACAAACAAAAACATTTATTTCTGACAGAACCTAAAAAGATGTATTTTGTTTTAATTTTAGGATAGGGACAGCATTACAGAACTTATATTGCTGACAGCGTTATAAATAAACTTAACACTTACTGATTTTGTTATGATAGTAGGCAAATATGTTAACTATACTGAAATTAAAATAAAAAATTCAGACAAAAATAATAGTTAAATACATGTTTTAAAGTAAGCATTGTGAAAAAAGTGTGATGAATGAACATAAAAACATTTATAATAAAGAGATTTGCCAGTCAGTCCATGTATTTCTCTAGGAAATACAGATGTTCACAGAGTTAGGCTAGTGAGGGAATTGAGGTATTCATAGTACTTCCTTTCAACTTCCCTAGAAGTTTCTTACGCCCGGAAATGGAGTAATTTTCTGGAGAGTACCAAGTGGCTGCTTTCCTACATATAGCACTTTAACATATGACAGAAAAAATACTTAAAATATCACCAATTAAAAAGGACTATGGCTTTTTTTAAAGTGAGAAATACATTTAAAATTCTTAAACATATTAAATATATTTAGTATAATAAGGACTTGAATATTTCCATTTAGTTTGATTAATGTATTGTAAAAAACGAGTTACATTATATAAAAATGAGAACAGAAGGTTTTTGCCCCGAGGAAGCTAGCACTAAAAAAAAAAAAAAAAAAAAAAAAAGAAGAAACAAACAAAAAAAAACACCTATTTTAAGAAATGTAATTATTATTATTTTTTAAATTTTTATTTATTTATGATAGTCACACACACACACACACACAGAGGCAGAGACACAGGCAGAGGGAGAAGCAGGCTCCATGCAGGGAGCCCAACGTGGGACTCGATCCCTGGTCTCCAGGATCGCGCCCTGGGCCAAAGGCAGGCGCCAAACCACTGCGCCACCCAGGGATCCCGAAATGTAATTATTTTTAATAATAAAACCAAACTGCAAGTTTTGAAAGGTTCATATTTTATATCTTCTATGCTAACTAAAGCAAATTATGTTAGCAATGCTGGATAGAAACTGATCAAAACAACAAAAACTAGGTAAATGAAAGTTTTGGAAATGACAAATACACACCGTTTTGTTTTGTTTTGTTCAACCTATAAAGAAAAGCACTCAAAATGTGGGATACACTTTCCTCTCAATTTTTTGTTTGATTTGTTTTACTCTCAAAGATCAATCAGACTTTCTATAAAAGTATATTTCATGATTTGTTTGTGTACATATAGGTGAATAAAACAAAATGAGTTTGAAAGAATGAAAAACATGGAAAAAATTCCAAATTATTTCCAAACACTAAGTGGAAAGAGTCTTTAAATTTCCATTCCTAGGATTCCTCTACAAATAGCTTCTCAGACTAGAGGAGAAATTTCAGGTTCGTCGGAAGTAACCTTCAGTGGAGTCCTACTACCGTCTTGAAAGAGTCATAGTAAACGCTTATTGAAAACAAAAATAATACGTTAAAAATACATCATAATGAAAAAATCAAAATGGATTTTTTTGTTTTAAGTCATTTGTTGTACTGTATTTACAAAGAAAACAAACAATTCATCAGTTAGAATAAAAATTAAAATGTATGAAGGGATTTATTTTTAACTGACCACAAATAGAAATCCTATAGTCAGAACATAAGTAACAGTAGTGATGTGAATGAATCAGGGAGGTTTTTCTTTTTTATAGTTAGATTTCACATTTGTATGTACATAATGAGACCCTCAGAAGTGATTTTTTTCTTAATAAAAACATAAACATTCAAAAGTTGCAGAGGTGGTCATATGTTTCTCAAGTTAGACCTTACTTAATTTTCAAGATGAAATAAAATACTGCAAAATATACTGAAAAACTACAGCCATTTTACCTTAATATTCTCCCAATGCCAAATTTCTTTAATCTGGTACTCAAATCACAAAAAAGGCAATATTGTAAGAAGTCCCCTTGAGGCCGACCTTTATTACAGTTACTTACCAGCATATATGCTTACAAAGTTCCCCTCCTTTCAGAAATGTGGAACAGTTACAAACATGAGGATTTCCTAAAAAAACCTTTAAAAGAAAAATGCATACTTAAAAAAAAAAAACTCTTGAGCTAATTTTTAGAGTTAGAATAAAACTAATTTAATAGATAATAGAATTAAAAGAGATTTTCAAGAGGTAATTTAGTTTAGGTGACTCCAAAGGTTGCATATAGTGGATGGAGACATCTTAACTTTGGACACCAGCCTCTTCATATTCTTTGTCCGGGTTAATGATCCGCATCATCAGCTAAGACTGTTTTTAGGTGACCTACACTCACTTTTTGAGAGCTAAAAAAAAAAAAAAAAAAAAAAAAAAAAAAAATCTACACATTTCTTACTGAAAATTCCTTCTGCCTTGCAGGGGAGCTAAAGATCTTTCATACAGTAGCTCATCCTGGATTTTCGTTTTGCACATTTAAATCGGCATATAATTTTACTTGAGAAGAATAATTTTACTCACCAAGTGTATATTGACTAAAACAAATTACTAACTACAGTAAGTGTTATGAAGGACAACGTAAAAGGAAAAAAAAAGGATATCTTAAATAAGCATAGGCTAGTAATTTGTACTCGGTGCTTAAGATGCAGGACACTGAATTAAAATTTTCCAAGTCAACACCTGGCTGACTTTTGAGGGGCAAGAGTGGGATATGCAAATATAAAATATTGTTGTCTTTCAGAAAAATCAAAAATAATTTTTATTAAGGCCTTCCCAAGGAATTGTCATCTAAACAGCACTTTCAAAGGATCTCCTTGGAGTTTTAGAGTAACTAAAGAGAAAGAAAAACCGATTTTATTGATTTAGTAAGTTACAGGTACGTGAGGACCCAAGACCGGCGCAACACAAACCCTATATTTAAATAAAACGTCTCATATTTTCAAGCCTAAAGATCAGGCGAGGGCCGTGACCTTACAAGAGTTGATGCAATTTGGAGTCCTGACTTCCAAACACGAAACTTTTCACTCATTTCTAACACATACTATATCCCTGTGCCATCTGCGGGTCTTTAGAGGCTGGAACTCGCAGTGCGTGGGTGTGGCAGTGAGAATCCGCAGGGATCCTGAGGGTGGTTGGATCCCCTGCGGGCCCAGGAGGGCCGGGGGGCAGGGGGGCCAGGGGGGTCAGGGGGATCAGGGAGGTCAGGAGGGTCGGGGGGCCCAGGAGGGCTGGGGGGGCAGGGGGGCCAGGGGGGTCAGGGGGATCAGGGAGGTCAGGAGGGTCGGGGGGCCCAGGAGGGCCGGGGGCCAGGGGGGTCAGGGGGATCAGGGAGGTCAGGAGGGTTGGGGGGCCCAGGAGGGCCGGGGGCCAGGGGGGCCAGGGGGGTCAGGGGGATCAGGGAGGTCAGGAGGGTCGGGGGGCCCAGGAGGGCCGGGGGGCAGGGGGGCCAGGGGGGTCAGGGGGATCAGGAGGGTCAGGAAAGTGGGACAGGGGGTCATGGGGGTGGGGGGTGGGGGGTGGGCCGGGGGGGCCAGGGAGGTCAGGGGGGTCAGGAGGGTCAGGGGGGTGGGCCAGGGGGGTCAGAGGGGCCAGGGGGCTCCGGGGGGTCGGGAGGATCTGGGAGCCAGGAGGGTCAGGGGGGTCAGGAGGGTCGGGGGTGGGCCAGGGGGGCCCGGGGGTCAGGGCGGGGTCCAGGGGGACCGGAGGCGAGGGGGGTGATTACTCGGAAGTCCCCGCGCTCGGGCTCCTCCTCCCGGAGCAGGAAGCCGGTGGGGCCCATCTGCCGCAGGAGGTAGAGGCCGCCGCGCAGGGCCAGGTCCTGCCGCCCGCCCACCAGCTCCCGGGAGCGGCCCCCGCAGCCCCGCGGCCGCAGCATCCCGCCGCCCACACGCCCCGCCCGCGTCTCCCTGACGACGGCCCCGGCCAGGTGACGGCAGCCGAGCCCCCGCCCCCCGCGTCAGGGCGCCGCACACCTGTCTCCAGGGCCCGGGACGCCGAGGCCCCCACCGCCGCCGAGGCCGCCCCCTCCGCCGCCTCCCCCTCCGCGGCCAACGCCCCCCACCCGTGGCCTCCCCCCTCCGCCCGGCGTCAGGGTTCCCCCCCCACACCTGTCTCTAGGGACCCGGGACCCCACGGCGTCCCGCCTCCCCCCTCCCCCACGTCCTCCCCGCCTGCGGCCTCCCCCCTCTCCTCGCGGCCTCCCCTGTCCCCTGCGGCCTCCCACCCCGCCCCCGCCGTCAGCACCCCACCCGCAGCCTCCCCCCTCTCCCCACGGCCTCCCCCCTCCCCTCGGCCTTCCCCCCTCCCCTCGGCCTTCCCCCTCCCCCGTGGCCTCCCCCTCCTCCCGCGGCCTCCCCCTCCCCCCGCGGCCTCCCCCCTCCCCCACGTCCTCCCCGCCTGCGGCCTCCCCCCTCTCCTCGCGGCCTCCCCTGTCCCCTGCGGCCTCCCCACCCCGCCCTCGCCGTCAGCACCCCACCCGCAGCCTCCCCCCTCTCCCCTCGGCCTCCCCCTCTCCCCTCGGCCTTCCCCCTCCCCCGTGGCCTCCCCCTCCTCCCGCGGCCTCCCCCTCCCCCCGCGGCCTCTCCCCTCCCCCACGGCCTCCCCCCTCTCCCCGCGGCCTCCCCTGTCCCCTGCGGCCTCCCACCCCGCCCCCGCTGTCAGCACCCCACCCGCAGCCTCCCCCCTCTTCCCACGGCCTCCCCCTCTCCCCTCGGCCTTCCCCCTCCCCCCCGCGGCCTCTCCCCTCCCCCACGGCCTCCCCCCTCTCCCCGCGGCCTCTCCCCACGGCCTCCCCCCTCCCCCACGGCCTCCCCCCTATCCCCGCAGCCTCCCCCGCCTCCCCGCGGCCTCCCCCTCTCACCCGTGGCCGCCTCCTCTCACCCGCGGCCTCCTCCTCCCCCCGCGGCCTCCCCCCTCCCCCGTGGCCCCAGCACCCCCGCCCCTGCCGTCAGCACCCCTCCCTCGGCGCCGTGCCCAGGTGCCCCCGGTGCCGCCCGCCCCCCCCCCCCCCCCCCCGCAGGAGCCCAGGGCCCGGGTCCGAGGCCGGGCGGCGCGAGGCGCATCTAGCATCTAGGCCGCGTGTTGGCGGCTGTTGGGCGTCGTGCACTCGCGGACCTGCGCTGCGGGCGACAACCTCCCCGGACCGCGGGGCTGAGCCGGCCCAGGCCTGTGACCGCGGCCTCGGGGACGCCTGTCGGGCGCCGCTCCGGGGCCCCCGCGGCCTTTCCGAGAAACCGAGACGGGTCACCGCCGAGCCTGGGCAGAGCCGGGGGCACCCACAGTGGGAGGCGGGGGGGGGGGGGCGGCGGCCACGGGGCTGCGGACGGGGGCGGCGCCCTCCGCGGGGTCCGAGGCGCCCACTTACCTGCCGGCTCCACCCTCCCGCGTCCACGACGGCCGCCGAGCAGACTAGGGCCGCGACCCGGCCACGGTGAGCTCCGGGTGTTGCGGCAAAATACCCTACATCCGCGGTAACCTCATATTCAGACCCACAGAAATCATAAACTGAATTCACTTAGATCATCCACACTTACAATTTTTAAAAAATCCAGATAAATGACTGACAGTCTCCACTTTCTATAGAACGAGTTGGGCTTCAGAGCAAAGCATTCACTCAACTGTCATTCCCTCTCTCTCCATATATGGACAATATATATTCCCCTATACATTCCATACATATGGAGCGTATATAGTTAAAGAATTAACCTTGAAGAGAACTTTAAGAAGTGAACAATAGCAAATAATTGTTAGGCCTGTTAACGCTCACTCACTGTCATTAGATGCAGCTTGCTCCCCTGTAAGTGCGAGGCGTCATTTCCGGGAAGGCCACATGTTCAAGGCGCACGAGGCTTTATGGAAGCTAGAGGAAAGCTCACAAATTCCGTTTTGGGGGGTGATAAAAGTCGGAATATTCATGCGTTCATGGAGGTTAAAAAGAGAAAGCACAGATTGTTAGACAGAACTTCGGTCTAGATGTAAGACGTTTGTTTTTATGTCTGTCAGTTGAGACTTTCAAACGTTTTCATAGCCAGGTGACTGTCCCATATGTTTGCTTCATCTCTTGAGACTGTGTGACATGAGTAATATTTGCAAATAGTAAATCAGGGAATTAAATTTCTCCCTTCAGCTTGTTGTGCTCCCTTCCAAGTCATAGTGGGAAGCATATTGCCCCAGAGACGAGGGAGGCGGTGAGACCGGGAAAGGAGTCGTTGCTAAGCCTGGAGTTTCATGAATTAAGTTGTTGTCCCTTCGGCAAGACAGTTTAGCTGTATGTCACCAGAAAGACATACACCATAAAGACCAGAACCAATACATTTTATCAATCAATCTTAAGTACCTAGGTTAAGAGAGAAAAAGTGGGGCCTGGAATGCCGGGTCGCTGGACTGTGGGAGACAAGGCCGTGGGGTGCGGGAAGCCGGTGCACAGAGGTCGGTGCAGGAAGTCGCGCTGCTCACAACAGGGTGCACTGGGCCGGGTGAGGGTGGCAGCAGGTGCAGGCACGGACTGAAACGCTGAGGCGGGTTTGGGAGGACCGAGGGCACCCAGGGAAGGCGGGTGGCTCCGGATGTTTGCTTCGGGAAGGGCGTCAGGGCGGTGCAGCTTCCTGGGAGCCCCGGCCTTTGGCCCAGTGTTCCCGGAGGCGCACATAGAGGGGCCAGTTGAGGACACACGGGTCAGGGGGCTGCTTCTGCGGAGAGGGGTGTGTGTCCACGGCCCAGGGCCGCAGGCCGCACCCCGGCGTCTGGCTGGGGCCGCGGAGACTCAGCAGTGTCCATGCGACAGAAGCAAACCCAAGGGCGGGCCCAGGGCTCTGCTGCTGAGGTCAGTCGGGGCGTCCTGAGCTACACACACGACTCCTGTAAGATCACAGCAGCGTCTCTGGCTCGGGCAGGGGGCCAGGCCCGGAGCGAAGCACCCAGTTTCCTTGCTGGCACTGAGGGTGCAGGAGGCCACCTGGAAGGGAGGCTGGGGGCCTCAGGAGGAGCAAAGTGGCCTCTGGCTGACACCAGAAAGGTAATGGGGTACACCTGTAGCAGGGAACCGGATGTTGCCAGCGACACGAGTCAGGTTGAAATCTGATTCTTCCTTGGAGCTTCCGGCTAAGAGTAGGTCCTGCTGACTTCTGGACTTGGGTCTCACAATACCCGGACCAGAGAGCGCGGCTGGGCCCGCCTTGACCTCTGACCTACGGAACTGTGCCCTCATAATGAGTGTTGTCTTAAGTCACTGTTTGTGGGAATTTTTAAAATATCAATAGAAAAGGAATATACAGGGCCACTAGCAGGTGCATATGCGGCCATTGACAAATTTACAGAAACTGTTAGAGGAACAAATATGAATGGAGAGTGCTGACTGACCGTCTCGGGGGAATAAGTAAAAATATGAACGTGAAAGTTTTACCCCTTGTTATCTGCTAGCACAGGGTTGGACAAGAGAATCACTCTGGCTGGTTCCAAGTATAAAGTCATGTACTACAGGACATAAGGAGGTTTGCAGAATGTTCAGTAAGACCACAGAAACCAGGCTTTGACCATGTACTAAGGTGAGGAACTCAGGAAAATTGCTCATTCATACCATGAGATTTTTTTTTTTCAGTGGAAATACCTCTGAGTCACCCAAGAAGCTAGGGACCAGACCTCAGTGCCTCCACTGTGGTTGCAGAAAACCAAAGAACTTCATATCTGGAATTTTTAACTGGGCTTCATGGTCTCAAGAGCTCTGCGTTTGCTTTTCAGGTCTGGGCAGAAGCTAGTAATAATGTGTTACAATCTAGAGGCCAAAAGAAAGAAAAACCTGGGAACTATGGAAAGATGGTTAAAAACAAAAACTGGACGGGTGAAAAATGGCTAAGAGAGGGAGGTCAAAATAGATGGCCAGCTAAAAGGAGCAGAGAATCGGAAAGAGCTTCTTGTTTTTAAAAATTATCGTCAACAAAAAAGTTCCCACTACAAAGGGATATGTACCTCAAGCAGAAAGAGCTTATCGGATGTTACAGGATGAAATTAATTGCAATTATTGCCATGCTTGGATATGTAGTTAATAAATTTCAGAATACTAAAGAGAATGAGAAACGCTGTTTGCAGAATAATAAAAAAATATAGATACAAAGAGGCAAAAATTAGGTAAGCATCGATTTTTTGTTTGCATTTATATCAAGCTAAGTAGGACTTGGCATATGGCCCATGCGTGATTAATGAATGAGAGAGGAACTTGAGGACACGTATCAGAAAAGTCAGGGTCATTTTAATTTTATGTTTTTTTTTTTTTTGTTTAATTTTATGCTTAAATGGTTCCTATTAATCAACACCTGTCCTTTTATGACATAGCTTCTCTGTTTTCTTTATGTAGTTGATTCGTTCTTTGGTTGGTTTGAATAATTTCTTGAATACTTTTTGCAGGAAGACAATGTGAATGGAATGTAGCCTTGAATAACGTCAATTATCTTACAATTGTTTTCACAGGTGAATGACAGTTTGGCTGGCTATAAAATACTTGGATAAAAATCTTTCTCCTTTAACTCTAAAAATATTGCTATATATCTTGCAGGTGATCTGTGATATCGAAGGCATAATCCTGAATCTAATTTTTTATTCTCTATGTGTTGCTGACATTAACAACAAATCTTTATAGTTAAGACTTCAACCAGGATCATTTCGTGAGTTTTTCATTAATATTTTTGGCACTTGATCAACCCAGTGTCTTAGTACGTGACATTACTGTTTCTGTTCCATTGCTTCAGATTCTTCTTAAAGAATACCAATCATCTATATTTTGTATCTGGTTTTATTTGCTTGATTTTGGTCATTCTTATCTATTATTTACTCTTTCATCATTTATTTATTTATTTATTCATGAGAGATGCAGATAGAGAGAGAGGCAGAGACACAGGCAGAGGGAGAAGCAGGCTCCACGCAGGGAGCCTGATGTGGGACTCGATCCTGGGACTCCAGGATCACGTCCTGGCCTGAAGGCAGGCGCTAAACTGCTGAGCCACCCGGGCTGCCCATCATCATTTTTTCCCCCTCAACTTTTTTCTTTTTCTTTCTGGCAGAGCTCTACTTTTCCAAGTTTCACTGAGGCATAACTGACATACCTGACTGTATAAGTTTAAGGCATATGCCATGATGATTTGATTTATGTCCACTCTGAAATAATAACCACAATAATAATTCAGCTAACATCCATCTTCTTATATAGACACAGTAAAAGGAAAAGAAAAAAAAAGAAAAAAGGGAAAAAATGTTTTCTCTTTGTGATGAGAGTTCTTAGGGTTTACTCTCTCAACAGCTGTCCTATGTATCATATAGCAGTGTTTGCTGTCATCATCATGTTGTACGTCATATCCCTAGTACTGACTGACAGCTGGAAGTTTGTACCTTTTGAGCACCGTCCTCCAATTTCCTATCCACCTACCTCCCCATTTCTGTTAACCACAGGTCTGAGGTCTGATATATATTTATTTTTTAAGATTCCCCATACAAGTGAGATCATACAGTATTTTTCTTTTTGTCTGACTTTTTCACTTAGCGTAATGCCTTCCAGGTCCATCCATTCATATTGTCACAAATGGGAGGATTTCTTTGTGTTTTTTGTCAGTTTGTGGCTGAATAATAGTCCATTGTATCTGTATCCTTCAACCTCTTTCATTCATCCATCAGTGAATACTCAGGTTGTTTCCATGTCTTGGCTATTATAAATAATGCTATTAACACAAAAGTGCATTTTTCAATTTAGTGCTTTTGTCACCTTTGGATGTATTCCCAGAAGTGGAATTGCTGAATCACATGGTAGTTCTACTTTTAATTTTTCGAGGATTCTCCATACTGACTGAGGATTTTCTGTAGTGATAGTACCAATTCTACCCAGATTTTCTATTTCTTCCTGAGTCAGTCTTGGTAAATTGTGTTTCTAAGAACTTCTCCATTTATTCTGGGTTGTATGATTTGTTGGCCTCTTGGGATCCTTTGAATTTCTGTGGTATCAATTGCAATGTCCCCTTTTTCATTTACAATTTTGTTGATTTGGCACTTGGGTCCTTTGTCTTTTTGCCTTGTTTAGTCTAGCTAACGGTTTGTCAATTTTGTTTATCTCTTCAAAAAACCAACTCTTGGTTTGGGTAATCTTTTCTATTCTTCTGTTCTCTATTTCACTTATTTTTTTCTCTATTATTTCCTTTCTCCTGATAACTTTGGACTCATGTCGTTTTCCTTTTCCTAGTTCATTAAGACAAAAAGTTAGGTTGTTTATTTAGAATCTTTCTTGCTTCTTAATATAGTCATTTGTTGCCTTGAGCTTCCCTCTTAGAACTGCTTTTGCTACATCCCATAAGTCCTAGTATGTGTTTTCATTTTTATTTGTTTCAAGAAACTTTTAAATTTCTTCTTTATTTTTTGATCCATTGGTTGTTCAGGAGAGTATTATTTAATTTCCATGAGTTCATGAATTTTCCAGTTGTCCTCTTCTTATTGATTTCTAGTTTCATGCCATTGTGTTCAGAGAAGACACTTGGTATGATTTCAATCTTCTTGAATTTTCCGAGACTTGTTTTGTGGCCTAACATAGCCTAGAAATATCCTAGAAAACAGACCTAACATGCTAGAAAATCTTCCATGTGCTCTTGAGAAGAATATGTTTTATGCCATTTTGGGGTAGAGTGCTCTGTATATGTTGGTTAGGGCCATTTGGTCTATGGTGTTGTTCAAATCCACTATTTCCTTATTGATTCTCTGGATGAACTATCTATTGTTGAGCATGGGATACAAAATCCTCACCTATATTGTATTATTATTTATTTCTCCTTTTAGTTCTGTTAATTTTTTAAAAAAGATTTTATTATTTATTCAAGAGAGACACAGAGAGAGGCAGAGACACAGGCAGAGGGAGAAGCAGGCTCCCTGCAGGGAGCCCGATGTGGGACTCGATTCCAGGGCCCCGGGGTCACGCCCTGAGCTGAAGGCAGAAGCTCAACTACTGAGCCACCCAGGCATCCCTAGCTCTGTTAATTTTTTATTTATATTTCTAGGTGCTCTGATGTTGGGTGCATATTTTGAACTGTTTTATCTTTTTGATATATTTACCCATTTATCATTATATAGTGACTTGGTTTTGGTTTTGTTTTTTTTACCATTTTTAGATTGAAGTCTATTTTATCTGCTATAAACCTAGCTTCCATTGCTTTTTAAAAAAATTACCATTTTTCTGAAGTGTCTTTTTCCATCCTTCACTTTCAGTCTATATGTCTTTAAGGCTAAAGTGAGTATATATATATATACATATATATATATATTTTTTTTTTAATAAATGCTGGGCTTGAACTCATGACCCTGACATCAAGACCTGAGCTGAGATCGAGTCAGATGCCTAACTGACTGAGCCACCCACACCTAAAGTGGGTTTCGTAAAGGCAGTATCTTGTTGTATTTTCTTTTTTTTTTTTTTTTTTAAAGATTTTATTTATTTATTCATGAGAGACAGAGAGAGAGAAGCAGGCTCCACACAGGGAGCCCGATGTGGGACTCGATCCCAGGTCTCCAGGATCACACCCCAGGTGAAAGCAGCGCTAAACCGCTGAGCCACCGGGGCTGCCCTTGTATTTTCTTTTTATCCATTCAGCCATTCTATTATCCTCTAACTAGAGAATTTAATTAGTTTGTCTTTAATTATTGATAGGTAGGAATTTACTATTACCATTTTGTTAATCGTTTTCTGTTTGTTTGGTAGATCTTTTTTTCCATGTTTCTGCTGTCTTTTTTGGTGTGTTTTGATGTCTTTTGGTATTAGCATACTGTGACTTCTTTATCGTGTTCTTTTGTATAATTACTACAGAATTTTTTCCTTGTGGTTGATAAGGCTTACAGAGCATATCTCAACTTATAGCACCTTATTTTTAAACTGTAGCAATTTAACTTCAATAGAA
The DNA here is from genome assembly GCF_011100685.1 of Canis lupus familiaris. Taxonomy (NCBI): domain Eukaryota; kingdom Metazoa; phylum Chordata; class Mammalia; order Carnivora; family Canidae; genus Canis; species Canis lupus. The sequence continues at coordinate 29,415,208 of NC_049257.1, forward strand.
TCTGTAAACTATAGTTTTACCTCTCCTCCCCCACAGATTTTAGGTTTTTGCTATTACAATCGACATGTTTTTATTGTGTAACTAATAACAGATTATTGTAGTTATGGTTTGTTTTCTTTTTAAAATAGAATTGTAAATGAATTATGCATCACTACTGCCATATTGCTATGGTAATATGCAATATGGTACCATATTGCTATGACTGTATATTTACTATGATTGGTGAGATTTATGCTACTTTTTTGAGTTTTTATGATGTCAATTAGAATTCTTTTACTTCCACTCAAAGAACTGTCTTCAGCATTCCTGTAAGGAAGAACCCTCTTTAGCATTTTCCATAAGGCAGTCTGGTGGTAATGAATTCCCTCAGTTTTTGTTTGTTCGAGCAAGTCTTTATCCCTGCTTCTGAAGGACAGCTTTACCAGGTTTGGAAATCTTGGTTGACAGCTATTTTCTTCCAGTATTTTGAATATGTCATCCCATTCTCTCCTGGTCTGAAAACTTTCTGTTGAGAAATCCACTAGTTTTATGGGAGTTTTTCTTGTATACAGCTTCTATCTTTTCTCTTACTGCTCTTAAAATTCTTTCTTTGACTTGTCAAAACTGTCAAAATTTAATTATAATGTGCCTCAGGTTAACCCTATCTGATTCAAACTATTTGAGGTCTTTTGGGCCTCATGGATGTGGATGTCCATTTCTCTCTCCAGGTTTAAGTGTCTTTCTTAAAAGCGTGTCCTTTGTCCACCTCTTGAAAAGTGTGCTTTTTTTTTTTTTTTTTTTTTTACTGTTCTTACAGAATCTTTTCTAAGTTGCCCTCTTCTTTTTATTCATCCTTGATGAGTAAAGGTGGTAATTTCTTAGAGTCTTAGTATTTGCCTCAAGCAGGGAACAAATGGAGTCATCTTGTTTTGCCTCGGTATCTGCTTGGATTTGTTAGAATCCTCCTGTTATCACTGTAGGCCAGTGTGGTCCACGCTCCTTTCTAAGTCTGTTCCCCGTGGCGTCAGAGAACCTTGATGTTAAAGGAAGAAACTCTACGGCAATGCCACTCATACCGTATCTGGTGCGCTTTCCTTGTTTCTGGTCTTCCGACGCAGCTGTTTTTGAGGTCGTTTTGTTCTCCCTGCTGTTGCTGCAGCTCGTGCAGTCAGAGTTAGAGCCATCGACCAGGTCCTTGGTCAGCAGTATAGTCTACGAGGTACGTCCCCCCCGGCTCCTCTAGTATAGTTCTCTGCAAATAGTGCAAATTTTGCATTTACTTAATCTTTATGCTGTAAGGGGGTCAAAAGCGCTAGCTGCTTTAGTTTCAGTTACTAGCTGCATCTGGAAGCCTGCAGGCACCACATCTTAGGAGAGGGTCTTGGAACACTAAGAAGGAATACTTCTAAAAGGCACGCGTGTGAAAAGGTATCACTTTGATCTCCACCATCCAAGGGGGCTTGATGCATTAGGCGCACTGGCTCAATTAAGAAGGAACATTTGGGCGAGTTCCGCTGTCCAAGAATGAAAGCCTCTTTGGTGATGTTGGAAGATTCTCATCACAGAAGACGCTTGAAGGCATGCTGAATTGGCATATTCGACGAGCGCTGCAGGTTGGCTTGCAGAAATGAAAGATTATCCTAAATATCCTCTGAGGGACATTTTGCCTTTCTTAGAGTCCATAATTACGCAGACTAATGTTGTTTTAAAGCTTATTTGAACTAGTTGCCTCTCACTATTCACTTGCTGATGGAACCTATGTCTAATATGAGATCTTTTATACAATTTTCAGTAGCGCTCACGAATCTTTCCTATAAATAGGAGAATGGGAATACTACCTTAGTTGTCGTACTAAAAGAAAATCAACATGAAAGTATTTTGAGAGTTCTGTAAACATACACAAAACTTTTGAATATTTGATGTGTAAATATAAATATCTTACTCATTGGAAAATATTTCTTGTGGACCTCGTGGGCTGTAATATCACCAGGCTAAATATTTCACAGGGTCCATGTAAATGAAAAAAATTAATATTTTAAAAGTATGTTGTTTTGTCTTAATTGTTTCATTATTGACTTGGAAAATACATTCAGCCTGTTTCTTCTCTTTACCCTCCAGATGGTAATTTTTCTGATGTCATTTTGGCACCATTCTTTACTGCATAGTAGGAACTGAATTCATCTCATCTATAATATGAATATATTATTGGAAATTACCTTTGTAACAAATGACAACACCTGACATTCTCAGAGTAAAGCCATAAGAATATTAAAAGATAGAAAAATATTACATTTCTAAACAAAATGAATGAAAATGTTGTGTGTGTGCATGTGTTCATAGTCAGCAAAAAAAAAAAACCCCATGGTGCTTCGACCTAAGCCATGTGGAAAATCCCAATGTGGGATGATGCCCTGGAGCGAATAGTCCCGTGGATACTATCCCATCTTTTGGTCTCCAAAGTTGTTTCCTCCACTAGGTCTAGAACTCCACCGTGCAGTTCTGGGTATCTCTAGGCAGTATTAGCAGAAGTAAGGCAAAAAGAAGAAGCGAGGGCTTTACTGCACATCCGTGTCTACCCCGCAGTGACTCTCCTGCCGGCGTGTCCAGTGAATGGAGGGAGCGTAGGTCACCGCACCCTTATTTACAGCTGTTGGGCAGAGCGGACACTGGCCTGGCTCATGAAGGTGGTCCAGGCTTCTTCCCCTTTTTAGAAACTGAGCTTATACTCAGAGGGAAGTTTCTGGAGAGGATAGTAATAAGCAGATCTGCAGGGTGCTGCACGGTCACACCGACGGCAGGGAACGAGGGGAGGGCCCGGGGCAATCCTGCTGCCAAGTCTTCAGAGCTACGGCGAGTCTCCTACTCTCCAGCCCCAGCATCGCAGAGGGCCACCCCCATTAGGGGCCCTTCTTCCAGGTTCTTGTCACTCCCCGCCCACTCAGGTCACAGTAGTTGGACAACAAGGCCAGACACCAACCAGAACCTCAGGCGGAGGCCGTGCCCTCAGCTCGGAGAAAAGGAGGCCTCCGAGGAGCCCATCGGAGCCAACAAGGCTTTGCCCAATAGGGTTGGCCCAGCTATAGCCACTCACAGTCCTTGCTTCTGTGCCCTCGGAGCGCCTGTCCTCCTGGCCCCCGGAGTAAAGGCCCCCAGCTCCCCGGCTTGGTGCTGCCGGGTTCAGGTCACCTGCCTCAGTTTCTCTTTTAAGAGTCACTACACTAAATCTTCTTGCTTGAATTGGCTTCAGTGAGTCTCTTTTGGTGGCCGTTGGGCATTTGTCTCTCTCTCTCTCTCTTTTTTTTTTTTAAGATTTACTTATTTATTCATGAGACACAGAGAAAGAGAGACAGGGAGAGAGAGAGACACAGAGAGAGGTAGAGACCCAGGCAGAGGGAGAAGCAGGCTCCATGCAGGGACCTCGACGTGGGACTCGGTCCTGGAACCCCGGGGTCACGCCCTGGGCCAAAGGCGGAGGCTCCCCCACCAGGCCCCCCCCCCCCCCGCCCCAGGCACCTGTTTCCTAAGACAGGTGCAGGCTGCCAGCAGCTGAGCCGCCCACCCCTCGGGCCCTCTGCTGCCTCTGCTGCGGGCGCTCCTGGTGACCACGACTGGGCAGGTGTCTGCAAGCCGGACGGTCACTAAACCCGGGAAGCGCACCGGCAAACCCTTCCAGCCAGGCCTTAGAGACCCCGGGGGGCCACGACTGCGTGGGGGGGGAGCTGGGGCACCTGCGGCCAAGTGGGACCCGTCCAGGTACTGACGCCCTCGGACCTGCCCCTGGGGTTTCCCACCCTCTGGCCTTTCCCTTACTCCAGCGGCCCCAAGGACCCCATCGCCCTCCACCCCCCCCCCCGGGCCTGGGCGGGATGACCACACCCAGCTGCCCCCCCCTCCCGGGTCCTAGGAGGGATGACCACACCCAGCTGCCCCCCCCCCCCGGGTCCTAGGAGGGATGACGACACCCAGCTGCCCCCCCTCCCGGGTCCTAGGAGGGATGACGACACCCAGCTGCCCCCCCGCCCCGGGGCTGGGAGGGATGACGACACCCAGCTGCCCCCCCCCCACCCGGGGCTGGGAGGGATGACGACACCAAGCTGCCTCCCCCTCCCCCCCCGGGGCCTGGGGGTGATGACCGACACCCAGCTGCCCCCCCCCGGGCCTGGGAGGGATGACGACACCCAGCTTCCCCCCCCCCCAGGTCCTAGGAGGGATGACGACATCCAGCTGTCCCCCCCCCCAGGTCCTAGGAGGGATGACGACATCCAGCTGCCCCCCCCGCCCCCGGGTCCTAGGAGGGATGACGGACGGACACCCAGCTTCCCCCCCCCCCGGGTCCTAGGAGGGATGACGACACCCAGCTGCCCCCCCCCCCCCCCAGGTCCTAGGAGGGATGACGACACCCAGCTGCCCCCCCCCCCGGGTCCTAGGAGGGATGACGACATCCAGCTGCCCCCCCCCCCCGGGTCCTAGGAGGGATGACGACACCCAGCTGCCCCCCCGCACCCCTCCCGGGGCGGCTGCACCAGGCAGGCAGTCGGGGCCGTGGTTTCCTTCGTATGATTTCTATTACAGGAACACACAGTCTCGAGATACGCAAATAAAAGTCTAAAACGTGTTTGGTACGTAAAACAAAAAAAACGAACCAAAAACCTTGGAGCCAAATCAAAACAAACTCCGGGGCTTAGGTCTAAGCAATTTCACTTTCACAGTTCGCGCAAGTGTCCCTAAGGGCCTCGGAGGCTCTCGGGAGACCCCCCTGCTCGGGGCCCCCACCCCGGGCTGCGGCTTCTCGGGGCCTCGGAGCCTGCAGGGTCGCGGAGCCTCCGGGGAGCCCGGCAGCCCGGGTCGCAGGTCCCTCCACTAGGTGTCAGGCCGGCCCCGTGGACTGGGTGGTGTTGGCAGGTTGGGTCCCGCTGGCCCTGCGCCCTCTGACCTCCCCCAGGAGGAGGCCGGGCCCCCCAGGTTCCATCCTGGGAGCTCCGGGGCCTTACGCAGCCGCTGTCCCCCCAAAGGCTCCCTGTAGGACCTGCTCACGGTCAGCAGCTGCCGGAGTCCCCGAGCTCTGGAGGGGACAGAAGGAGAAAACCATCAGGGGGAGCCTCAGCAGTGGGGCTGTTTCCTCCCTGATCTGGGGTCTCGGTCTCTGGCCTTCCTCTCCACCGAGTCATGAGGATGCTGGGCCCACAGGAAGACCCAGAGTATAGGGCCTCCCCCTCCAGGTATCTGGGTCATGAACTGGCCTTGGAGGAAAATAGGAGCAATGACGGCCCAGCTCAGGCCGTGTGGACGGCTCAGCTTTCTTGTTAAGACAACGCGTTGGGTAATTCATAAATTAGATTCTTTTAACTTATTTCTCCCTCTCTGACGGCCCAGCGCAGCATCAGAGGCTTTGGCCTTGTGTGGGCGCGACCTTGGCTCATGAGGACATCAGCTTCACCTTCTACTAAACAGTGAAAACGTGCGGCGGGTGAGGGCTTCACAGGCCAGAAAGGTGAACATTCGTGAATATGACTCCTGTTTTCCTTAGGATGCCCAAATTTTATCTTTTTGCTTAATAAAGTTGTTAACGTTTTTTGGCAAAAATAGTTTTTTTTTTTTTTCCCCCTAGTGTTTACCTAAATTCCAGTTGGTTACCACATAGCGATATGGTGGCTTTAGGGGTAGATTTAGGGACTCCTCACTTACCTACAGCACCCGGTGCTCCCACAGTGCCCGCCTCGGTCCCCGTCACCCATCTAGCCCCCCCCCACCTCCCCTCCAGTAACCATCACTTTGTTCTTCCTCCGTAAGAGTCTGTTCCTCAGTTCGCCTCTCTTTTGTTCCCTCCATATTCATCTGTTTTGTTTCTTAAATTCCACATGTGAGTGAAATCATGTGGTATTTGTCTTTCTCTGACTGACTTATTTCACTTGCATAATACACCCTGGCTCCATCCGCATGGTGGCAAATGGCAAGATTTCATTTTCTTTTTATGGCTGAGAAAAAAAAAAAATATATATATAATTATATTTTATAAAAATAAATTATTTTTTATAAAAATAAAATATATATTTTATTATATATATAATAAAATATAAATATATATATATTTACTATATATATAAAGCATATATATATGTGTGTGTGTATATATTTATGCATCTATATCACGTCTCCTTTATCCATTCGTCTGTTGATGGACATTTGGGCTCTTTCTATAATTTTTTTTTTTTTTTCTTTCTATAATTTGACTATTGCTGATAATGCTGCTACAAACATCGCGGCGACTGAATCCCTTCAAATCAGTAAACACTCAGTAAGGCAATTGCTGGATTGGAGGGTGGCTCTATTTTTAACTTTTTGAGGAAACTCCATACTATTTTCTGGAATGGCTGCGTCAGTTTGCCTTCCCCAACCAGTGTAGGACAGTTCTCTTTTCTCCACATCCTCCACACCATCTGCTATTTCCGGTGTTGGTAATTATAGCCATTCCGACAGGTGCGAGGGGATATCTCACTGTGGTTCTGATTTGCATTTCCCTGGTGATGAGTGACATTGACCATTTTTTCATGTGTCTGTTCACCATCCGGATTCTTCTTTGGAAAAATGTCTATTCACATCTTTGGCCCATTTTTTTTTTAACTGGGTTATGTGTTTTATGGTTATGGAGTTTTATAAGTTCTTTTTATATTTTGGATACTATTCCTTTATCAGATATTTCATTTGCAAATATCTTCCCTCATTCCATAGGTTGCCTTTTAGTTCTGTTGACTGTTTCTTTCCCCCTGCAGAAGTGTTTATCTTGATGAAGTCCCAGTAGTTTATTGTTGCTCTTGCTCCCCTTGCCTCAGGAGACATGTCTAGTGAGAAGTTGCTACACTGACGTTAAAGAGGTTACTGCCTGGGTTGTCCTCTAGGATTTGGATGGTTTCCTGTCTCACACTTAGGTCTTTCATCCATTTTGAATTTATTTTGTGTGTGGTGTAAGAAGGCGGGCTGGTTTCACTCTTTGGCATGTTGCTCTCCAGTTTTCCCAGTATTATTTGTTGAAAACACTCTTTTTCCATCGGATATTCTTTCCTGCTTTGTTGACAATTAATTGCCCATATAATTGCGGGTCCGTTTCTGGGTTCTCTATTCTGTTCCATTGATCTATGTGTCTGTTTTTGGGTCAGTACCACACTGTCTTGATCCTTTTGTAATACAGCTTGAAGTCTGGAATTGCAATGTGTCTAGCTTTGCTTTTTTCTTCCAAGGTTGTTTTGGGTATTCAAGGTCTTTTGTGGTTCTATACAAATTTTAGGATTGTTTGTTCTAGCTCTGCGAAAAATGCTGATGGTATTTTGATAGGGATTGCCCTAAATGTGTAGATTGTTTTGGATGATATAGAGATTTTAACAATATTTGTTCTTCTAATTAATGGGCACGGAATATCTTTCCATTTCCTAGTGTCGTCCTCAATTTCTTTCATGTTTTATAGCTTTCAGAGTACAGAACTTTTACCTCTTTGGTTAGGTTTATTCCTAGGTATTTTATGGTTTTAGTGCAGTCGTAAATGGGATTGATTCCTTGATTTTTCGCCTGCTTCATTTTTGGTGTACAGAAATGCAACAGGTTTCTGTATATCGATTTTGTATCTTGTGACTTTACTGAATTCCTGTATCAGTTCTAGCAACTTTTTAGTGGAGTCTCTAGGGTTTTCCCGGAGTTAGGAGACTCTCATGGTCTGTCTCCCTCTCTCATTTTCCCCACTCAGTTCCCCTCCTTCCCCTTATAATCCCTTTCACTATTTCTTATATTCCATAAGTGAAACCATATGATGATTGACTTTCTCTGATTCTTTCGGATTTTCTTTTTTTTTTTAAAGATTTTATTTATTTTTTATTTATTTATGATAGTAACACACAGAGAGAGAGAGGCAGAGACATAGGCAGAGGGAGAAGCAGGCTCCATGCACCGGGAGCCCGACGTGGGACTTGATCCCGGGTCTCCAGGATCGCGTCCTGGGCCAAAGGCAGGCGCTAAACCGCTGCGCCACCCAGGGATCCCTCGAATTTTCTTTATAGAGAATCACGTCACCTGCAAATAGTGAAAGTTTGACTTCTTCCTCACCAGTTTGGATGCCTTTTATTTCTTTTTTGTTGTCTGATTGCTGAGGCTAAGGACTTCCAGTTCCATGTTAAGTAACAGTGGTGAGAGTGAACATTCCTATCTTATTCCTGACCATAGAAGAAAAGTTCTGTTTTTCCCCATTGAGGATGATATTAACTGTGGGTATTTTTTAATGTATGGTGGTTATTATGTTGAGGTATGTTCCCTCCAACCCTTCTTTGTTGAGGGCTTTTATCCTGAATGGATGTTGTACTTCATCAAATGCTTTTTATGCATCTATTAAAAGGATCATATGGTTCTTGTCCAGTCTTTTATTAGTGTGGTGTATCACTTTGATTGATTGGCAAATATTTAACCACCCTTGCAGCCTAGAAATAAATCTCACTTGATCATGTTGAATGATTCTTTTAATGTACTATTGGGTTTGATTTGCTGGTATTTGAAAATTTTTGTATCCATGTTCATCACGGATATTGGCCTGTGATTCTCTTTTTTAGTGGAATCTTTGGCTTTGGTGTTAGTTACAGTGATGTTGGCCTCACAGAATGAATTTGGAAGTTTCTCCTCCATTTCTATTTTTTGGAATAGTTTGAGAAGAATAGGTATTTACTCTTTAAATGTTTGGTAGAATTCTTCTATGAAATTATGTGGTCCTGGACTTTTGTTTGTTGGGAGACTTATGATAACTGATTCAATTTCTTTGCTGGTTATCAATCTACTTAAATTTTCTATTTCTTCCTATTTTGGTTTGATGGTTTTTACATTTCTAGGAATTTGTCCATTTCTTCTAGATTGTATAATTTGTTGATATATGATTTTTCATAATATTCTCTTATAATTTTTTTATATCTCTGGTGTTGGTTGTGATTTCTCCCCTCTCATTTGTGATTTTATTTATTTGGGTCCTTTCTCTTTTGATAAGTCTGGCTAGGGGTTTATCAATTTCATTAATTTTTTCAAAGAATCAGCTCCTGATTTCATTGATCTGTTTTATGATTTGTTTTTTGGCAAATAATCTTTTAGAAATTTAGTATGAAGAAATTTTATGTTACAAATCTAAAGTGGAGGATATATACACATATATACATATGTATGTGTATATGCACACACACATATCTAAAAATACAAGGAATAGGTCTGGCTCTACATTCTGCTCATTATGATTAGAATAGTACCTGGAACATAATACGTGTATAGTAAATATTTGTTAAAAGGATCAATGAACAGATGTGAATTGAGAAGATATGTGTGTAAGAGATTTGGTCAATAAGACTCGTTCACTCATGGAAGTGAAGTGTGAAGAACCGAGAAGGACTCTGGGTTTCCTATACCCGTAGAAGGCTTAGTGGTGACGTTCATTAAAATTTGAGACTCCAGGAAGAAGTACAAGTTTGGCTGGAAAGACAATGAGTTCAGGTTTTACCATTTCGAGACAGTGTAGCAGATAGCAAAGCGAAGCTGTCTGACAAGCACTGGCTGTAAAACGCATGCATGTGGTGGAAAACATTGAGCTGGGGATACAGAAGTTATGATGTAGGAGGGGTCAGAGGGGTGGCCTAGACCATCCAGGTGGAGTTGTTCAACGAGGAGAGAAAGAACAGAAGCATTGCTGAATAATATTTTAGGACCAACAATATAACAGGGTCTTGGAAAGCAGACTGGAAAAGCAGGAATAAAGCAGCAGGCTCAGAGAGTAGTGAATTTCAAGAAAATGGAGTGGTCACCAAGGTCAAATATTTCAAATAAATCCCGCCATTTGAGCAGTAAAAGAAGCAGATGGATTTATAAATTAGGAAATTGTCTGACTCTTACATGGGCTACTTCAGTGGAGTTATGTGGATGAATTACTATTTATACTTATTGTATGATTGAGAAATAAATAGGAGGTAAGAAAGTAAAGTTAATGGATATAGACTGTGGACTATATTTTGATGCACTATTGATATTAAAAAATAAAGAAGAGAATATGTCACTCAGTATTTGCTAAAGTCATCCGACTTAAGGGTGGGACTTTATGGGGCAGTGGATCAACAATCTTCAAACTAATATATACACTCTTGAAGTCCACAAAGACTTTGCAAAGTTCACAGGCTTAGAATTTTAAGAGATTCAATGTCCACCTACTCAACTCCCATACTTACTGTTTCCTAATATTAACTGGCCTGAGACCTTCAGTTAAAACTCCATGCTTGTTTTTCCTCCCCCACTTTCCTTTTGTAACCATACCTCTCTCATTTTAGAAAACAAAATCATATCTCACATCCAATCTGGTGTTCCTCCCCTCATGGTGTGAAAGTCCCTGGGACACCAAACTAAAGGAAAAGTTGTATCGATGATAAGAAAGTGAACGTCTTTAATGGCTCAAAAACAAATTCATTTGAAAGATAAGGCATTTCTAATTCTTTGCTTTCAAAACAATTGAAGCAGCTAACAGATCATTGAAATATACTTTTTGATAATAGATCCCCATGTAATTTTTGGGCACGAACTTGAAAAGAGGACAAATAGTCGATTTATATTGCTAATACCGAAACTTCCCATTCCCTTCTGTCCCATTTTACAGTTGTGCAACAATTTTGCTCGGTGAAACAACAACAAAGAATTAGATCCATGCTCATTAATGCCTTCTACCACAAATAATATTTGTTGTTACGTAAACTGATTAAAAACAAAACAAAACAAAACAAAACAAAACAAAACAAGAAAGGCGAATTCCGGAGTGCATAAAGGAAAGCATTCAGAAAGACAAGAGCATTGGAGCATTGGGTAGTATCAGAGGAAAGAAGAGGTCAGCAAAGGGTGTGAATGTTATGCTGGACTGGATAAATAGTGACATAATGGGGTTAACGTCCCTACGCTTGAAGGTTTTAAGTGGACCCTAGCAGAGACCTCAGGTGATCCGAGTAGTCCAATGAGGCCAACTGTCTGTAACTCTGGTTCTTCCTCAGCGTTGTTCCCATTATTTTGATATATGTGCTGCCCGCTTGAGCGCTAGTTCTTCCTCAGGATTCATGATTTAGAAAGACATTCCAACCCACGTTGACTGTGACTGGATGAATCCTGGAGAGAACCCTCCCGTCAGGAGGGCTAAGGAGATTCACTCAGGTAGGAGAACTCAGTTCACCACTTCAGAGATAAGAACTTGACTTTTCTTCCACGCAGTGTTCTGAGGCCTGGAGAACTGCCTGGCATAGGGAGCTCACATACTTTCTGTTGAATGAGCTGTCAGTGATTGGAGGAAACCAAGACCTGAGCCTCGACTTAGTGGAGCTAATTGGTGCTGCCAGTTTGCAGTAAAGCCGATTTGAACTTATATATTATTTGTTCACTCCATATAGATGAGAGCAAAAATAGGTTCCGGTTACATATTTATGTTTTATATAATTCCGTTTGAAAATTCTCTTCCAAATAAATCTCCTATCTCTTTCATTACCTAAAATGAGGGATAGAGGGGCTGCACGTTACCAAAAAAAATATGATTCAAATGATAGCATTATTAAGTTATATTTTATATATATCATCGTTATTGGTTTATGGCAATATGTGTTAAAGAGTATTTATATGTCTGGATGACAGCACAGAGAACAGGCTAGAACCGCAAATTAGACCTGGTGTCACCGGTTTGAAAATGTCAGAGATTTAGCTTTTAATAAGCCAGAATGATCATGTAAAATAAGAAGACTAGCAACAACCTCCAACTGATGTTCTTGGGAACGTGGGGATGAGTTTGAAGTTAAGAACTACTTTTAGATTAAAAGTCTTGATATTTTCTGTCAATTAAAATGACTACAATTAACAGCTATGACTAGAGTTATTTAACTGCAAATTATAAAAATCCAACTTTAATTAGTTTTAATGATCAGTGGGAATTTATTGGCCCAGAAAAGTGGGAGGCCCAGAAGGCATGTGGCTTTAGCACAGCCGGATGCAGGAACTTAAATAATATCATCAAGATTCCCCCTCTTTCTTCTGCTCTTGGCTTTGTTTTCTTACTGTTGCATTTATTTCTAAGCAGATTTTCCCACTTGGGTGGCCAAGAGCACATCAATAATCCAAACTTGCTTAGTACTTAGTGGTTTTAAACTCTGAAGGAGAAGATGGATCTTTCTGCTGATAGTTTTAACAAAAAAAGCTGGGGAGGATTTTATGGGCCTGACACAGGCCACGTATCCAGTCATGAAGCCTTCTCGATGGTTAGCACAGTGCCGTACTCTGCGTGATCAGATCTTGAGTTTTTGTGTCTCTGTAGAAAAGATCGGTGAAGAGGTGTTCCTTTCCTGAACCATGCGGATGGAAAATCCCCCCCAGAATGTCACCAGACACGATGATGTGACATCTGAAATCTTTTTGCATTTTATATTGTGCTGATTAACCAACCACACCATAAAAACTGATGCACCAAATAGGCTAAACAGCTATAATAAATAATTAAATATATGGTGGCTTTTAAGGTCAGTCAGAATTTGAGGTTCCTTCTATTTTGTTGATTCTTATTCCCAACTGCCAATGCTAGCTCATTGGTAGCAGTCCCCAGGAAGGGGGCAAGGGGATATTGAAGAAGAAAAGAAAAGAGAGAGCAACTTCTATTTATTTATTTATTTATTTATTTATTTATTTGCAACTTCTATTTAAAGAAATGATCCAGAAGCACCACTCATCACTTCTGATCATGTCCCCTTGGCCAGAACACAGGCATAGGACCATTTGTGGTGTTAGGGGAAGCTGGTAATTATGGGATCTACCTGGGTAACAAGGTGTTCCGGGCACTCTATTACCATAAGGAAGAAGGTGAAAATGTATAATGGGAAAAGTACTTGTCTCTGCAATGGTTCTTAAATTTTTAAATTACTTTTACTATGCAAACATTGCTAAAACATGTACTTAAATGGGAAAAGAAAAAAGGGAATTTTCATTTTTTATAGTAAAAGAAAGAATTCTGGTATAAGTGTTTAGTACATTTTAAAGTCCCTTTCAGATGGTGGTGCTATTGAAGGATGCTTTGATATTTAACATTACTATGGATATTTCCTTTTTTTTTATTTTTTATTTTTATTTATTTTTTTTACTATGGATATTTCAGTAATAATATTAACACATATTTTTCTTTTGTAAAAGAATGGATATTGTTGATACTCTTAACATTACAAGTATTTTGGTCTTGGATGTTTTTATGTCATTGACCAGTATATCTACATTTTTAGAAAACATGGAATTGACTATCTTGCTTTTGTAAGGAATCAAATTGCTATAATATGTACTATAAAATAGATTAAAAATTCAAGTCAAATGGAATTGCAAGATTGTAGCTCTTCCTAATGCTAAAAGCTTATTGAGCTAGAAAAAGTATAATTTAGCATATCACCAACTTGCCAAAAAAAAAAAAAAAAAGAAAGAAAGAAAGAAGGAAAAGATGCCTGGCTTGGATTTCATCCAGGAAGACATCTGTTTGCCTGGAACTAATAATAGTACAACCCTAATGATGTGCCAAACAAGTTATTTTAATAGAAATGCTTTGTTTTGAGAGGTTAAGTTTGGTTACTCAGCAGAACTGCTGTGTTTATAAGGGTATTATGTTCGATTCTGCAACTAGGAAACATGCATCCCACCGAAGCAAGCTTGGGAAATTTGGTGGGAGTTGCTGTACATTTTACAGCTACACAAACAGAGGACTCTTGATCTCCGAATGACCTCTCAAGATTAACCACATTGGAAGATTGGAGGCAAGGTAGTAGGAAATCACTATTCAAATTTTAGAATGGATATTGGAGATTGTCCACTGTTTTGAAAAGTACAAATATTCATTCAAATGCCTATCAGCTGTTTCTCAAAATCTACCCAAAGGAAAAATTTCTGCTTGGTTCATTTTAGTCCCATTATTTCTTCCTCCTAATTTTCCTGCTCTAAAAAGTCAAAACATTTAGGTAACGTGAAGAAGGGATATTCAAATGTTTGAATGCTTAGTCTATGTGGTTTTAAATATCTGGATTTTTTAAATCATAGAAAAAGATCAAATTTCTCAGATTTTATTCATATTTGTTATGTATGTTTATTTAGTATATTTAGTTAGTGACTGTAAAGAACCATGTGAACAAGGCCAAAGGGGATAATGATGTAGGAAAGTCATTTATAAGCTTTTTAGTCCCTGTTACCTAGTTTTAGTGACTGTTCTGTTCAATTCTCATTGTGCCAACACCGTTTCATTTAAGCATTAGACTAATGGCTAATATGCATTTAGAAATATGTTTAGAAAAAAAAATAGAAATATGTTTAGAATTTTATCCAATATAATTTCTTTTTTTTTTAATCCAATATAATTTCAGTTGTTAATTCAGAAGTATCATCTAAGCCAAAAATGGGAAGCTAAAGTGTCTCTTTTAACAGCATTAGGGAACAGGCTTAACCACTGTGAGAAAACATTAGGGGGGCACCGGGGTGCTGCAGTCAGTGAAGCAGCCAACTCTTGGTTTCCGCACAGATCATGATCTCAGGGTGGTGAGATGGAGCCCTGCATCGGGCTCTGCGGCCAGCATGGAGTCTGCTTCAGACTCTCTCTTCCTCTCTCCCTCTCTCTCTGCCCCTCTCCCCAAATAAATAAATAAATCTTAAAAAAAGAAAATATTTAATGTTTTATATTTTACTTTCTTAAGTAAATTATTGATATCATTGAAGAGGTATAAAGAGGATAAAATAATGTTTTTCTTTTTAAGATTTTATTTCTTTATTCATGAGAGACACAGGCAGAGGGAGAAGCAGGCTCCCCGCAGGGAGCCCGATGGGGGACTCGATCCCAGGACCCTGGGATCATGACCTGAGCCAGAGGCAGGCACCCAAGCCCTGAGCCACCCAGACGTCCCAATTTTTTCTATGTAAGATATTCCCATGTAAAAAAATTGGGGGGGGGACACCTGGGTGGCTCAGTGGGTTAAGCATCTACCGTCTGCTCAGGTCTCGATCCCGGGTCCTGGGAGGGAGCCCAACATTGGGCTTCCTGCTCAGCAGGGAGGCTGCTTCTCCTCTGCCTCTGCCCCTCTCTTGCTCATTCTCTCTCTCTCTCTCTCAAATAAAATCTTTAAAAAATAAAGGGATTTTGTAAGATGAACATTTTCTAAAAGTTTTTATGCTGAAATATAACTGCTGTTATGTGTAATTGATCGCATTTTTATGTTAACTAGCCCTTCTCTAAAGGCACACAACGTTCTGAATGCTGTGCAAAGAGAAAGCAGCCAGAGGAATATTTTCTGGCAAAGTCCAGCTCCACATGTTGTTGCTGACCATGGGAAACAGATTTTGGCCAAAACAAATGCTAAGATTATTCCAGGAACTTTCTGGCACACCTGGAGTTTTTTTTTTTTTTTTTTTTTTTTTTTTTTTTTTTTTTAATTAACTAGTCTCTACTGAAATGGCTTTCCAGGTCTAGGCTACTTTGGGGTACAATTTTAAAGTGAATTGATGTAATTCTAGACCTTTATAAGGAGTTTCAGAATATGCTCAAGGTCTCAGGGAGAAATAGTGGTGGAGTTGTCATATATACTGGCTTTGGCCTTTGTAAGCAAAATCTTTTTTTTTTTTTTTTGCTTATTCAAATATGATTTATACTTAATAAAAAGTGACTTTTTTATGTGTACAGTTCAATAAATTTTGACAAATTTATATAGTAGTTTAACACCACAATCAAGATAGAAAAGATTTCCATTATCTGAAAAATCTCTTTCATGTTTCTTTGTGGGCAATCCCTTTTCCCACTTTTGGAGACCACTGATCTGATTTCTGTCCCTATAGTTTTGTCTTTTTTGGGATGTCATAAAATCAAGCCTATAGTATGTGGTCTTTTGAATCTGGCATAATGCTTTCACTTAGCATAAGGCTTTTAAGATCTATCCATGTCATTGCATGTATCAGTTTATTCCTTTTTTTATTTTTTCCCTCTGAGATTAGCCTCCTTTTAATGCTAATGGGATCACTAATTTGTGCAGACTCAAAGTGCTCTGGACCAACCATTTGTGGTCTGGCATTCACATTTTCCTTAGCCAAGTGGTACCTTTCCCGTAACCCTGCACGCCCAGTGATGGTCAGATGACACTCTGTAAAAAAAAAAAAAAAAAAAAAGATGACACTCTGTAGACAATTGAGAAGAAAGGGGAAATCTGTTGGAGAACGTTTAGGAAAGATTTAATCCACACTGTGATAACAAAAAAGAGGGAGGATCACAAATTCATTATATTCTAGGTTCCACTGTGTGCTTCCTACCCCTTCCAGATTCCATGATATCTGGAACTACAGAACCCATATTGCAAGCCTGAAGGAAAGGCCGAAAGGCCTGTAGAGACAGGATTCCAGGACCCTGTCATTTTTAGCTTGTCAACAAACCTTTAAACTGCCCATCTTCAGATTTCTTAGTCGGCATGACGGCTGAATGTGCTTGTTATTTATACCATTTTATCATGTCATTTGTAGTCAATGACATTCCCTGTTAAGAAAGTGTCATCCAGTCTAGAAACCAGTTTGGGTTGGAATTGGAACTCAGTTTTAGAATTCTGTGATTCTGATTATTATGGTCAGAAAAATTTCCACTACTCCTTTCTATAGTAATTCCCTGTTGTACATCAAATGGGTTGGCACCTAAACATTTTCCTGGAAAACCCCAACCCATCAGTTCACTTAAACAATGATGATGCTACACCATTATGATTTGCCTTGGAATCCACTTAGTAGGCTTGCTCCAGTATTTTCTGGACTGGTTGCAAAACTGGGAAAACTATATTGTTCACTGATTATGATACTGCAATTTTTTTCTGGAGTAAATTTTTTTTTCATGAGAGACACAGAGAGGCAGAGACACAAGCAGAGGGAGAAGCAGGCTCCCTGTGAAGGAGCTCGATGTGGGACTCGATCCTAGGACCCCGGGGTCACGACCTGGGCTGAAGGCAGATGCTCAACCACTGAGCCACCCAGGCATCCCTAGAGTAAAATTTAAGCATGATTTGTTCAGATCAATCTCTAGAAAAGAAGAGAGAATTAACCAGAAAATCTAATGATCCTTGATAGGAATGTATTGGCCATGCTATCCATTACTGTAGACTCATAATGGTTGCTCAACTGGTCCACTTTATTATATTACATTAATCTTAAAAAATAGAACATATTTATTTTGAAGAACTAAAGGAACACAAATTAATGTCTTTAAAACAAAATAGAAAACAAATGAAAATTATTTCTGTAGGTAGGCCCCACATTTTAATCTGGGGTCTGTCAAATACATGCTATTATTACTTACTATTAAGTATTTAGATCAAAGTTATTCCAAACTAACATCTTTATAATTTTACAGTCACTTACCAGGAAATCCTGTCCTGAAAGAATTGTTCTCTCTGCCATTAATGAAGGGATGTGCCCGCTGGGAATAGCCCCAGAGGGCAATCAGCCCTGCGAAATATTGGAATAAGATAATATAAAACTCATAAATATTTTTGTTAATAAACTATTTTTGTCCCAATAAGGTTAGAAGATAATGTTAGATTTAAGACTATTTTATGTCAAACACTTTAGCAAAGATGGCCAAAGTTTCTGACTGATAGAAGTACTATATTTAACTATGCCCCCCCAATACACTCGAAAGATGTTAAAATGAATTATTCTTTTTATATAAGATATTTCATTGAATTATTTATTGAATTAGTGCTAAGAATAAGAAAGTAGGCTATGTTTGGAACTGAATAATAAACTCCATATGCCTTCATCAATATTTCATAAAATAATTCTGCAAAGTTAGTAGATAAGAAATGATTTTGTGGCTTTATTAGCTCTTCAACCAGTCTCAGGTATAAACATTTTCCTTTTTTTCCCAACGCATATGGAATACTCTTTCTTGAGAATACTTACCCAAATCTTTGTCTACAGAATTCTGGAGAAATATAGCAAATTTACATTACTTTATATTATCTAAAGGATCTACTTTGAATTGTCTCGAGATTTCTTAGAGTTGTAAATTTTGGAACTGAAGAGGTTTTAGAGATCATCTGTTTATGCTGTTCCAAGTGTCCTGATTTACTCACTGATATATATGTTTTTTGAGTTGGAGCAAAAAGGGTAAACTAACAGAAGGAGTTCTAGGATTTCCTCATTCTCTATTGTCCATCCAATTTATGGCACAGTCCCTAGAAGGGTGAGCGGCTGTCTGCCACAGATGCATGGGGATAGAGTCTGAGAAACGTTGTTCTATGTAGATGATATCCTACAGTTGAGAAAACCAGTGATCAGAGAGGTACAATAAACTACTTAGCACAAAACAGCTATTTTGACACATAAGATACAAGAAAAAGTCCTCAAGTAGAAGTCAGTCCCCTTTGGTCTAGGCCTGTATGTGCCACCACTGTGTTGGGAACAGCAGCAGACAAATGACTGTACCTGTGAACAGTAACTTACCGAGAGTATGTAATTTATAGGTTGGGGCCACGGGGTCCAGGACAGGTCCTCTGTGTGAAGCTGGCGTGTTCACAACTTCTGGACGGTGCTACCCTCCGAGTCGCAAAATCCTGGCTACGGGCAACAGTTCTTTAAACCACGGAGGGCAGTCGACCCAGTATCAGCTATATTGTTGTTTGTGTTGCGTTCTCAAATAAGATGAGGAACCACCTGGGGAGAAGGACCAGGGGGTGGTGCTTATAGAGGCTGGGCTGCAGCCACGATGAGCCTGAGTGACTTGGCGGAGACAAAGAAGCAAAGATAATAATTTGACAGCTTACACGGATGCAGTACTTACTACATACTACAAATATTAGCCTAAGAATTTTATATCTCTAATGTCATCATATCCTTATCAGAAAGGTATTTTTTTTAAAAAAATATTTATTTATTTGACAGAGAGAGAGAGCATGAGCACAAGCAGGGGGAGTGACAGAGGGAGCAGGGAGCCCAGCACCCTGGGACTGTGACCTGGGCAGAAGGCAGACGCTTAACCTGCTGAGCCACCTGGGTGCCCCAGAGAGGCATTTTTTTGTCTCCCCTACTTTTTTTTTGATGGGGAAGATAAGGCTTAAATATAGGAAGTGGTTTATTCGGAGTAATACAGCTAGCAAATGGCAGAACAAGATTCTAGGCTTAGGTAGTCTGACTCAGGGCCTACACTCCTAAGCAGTGACAGAAGCAGAAATATGGAGAGCAGCCTGGTATTAATAATTTTCTGGTTTCTGAATCTGGTTTTCTTCATGCTTTGTGATTCTGTGAGATTCTTTGTATACCTCCTTCTCCACCTTTTTACGTGAGCTATTTGCTCCTTAACAACAAAGAAGCTTTTCCTAGTTGTTGGGAAATTGGGAATTGAGGGTAGGGACTGTACAGAGGTTTACCAACAGGCTCCCGGAGCTATTGACGACATAGCATGCACAACAGCAGACGAGGTAGTAACACGGCCACCTCTACCGGACGTCAGAAATACAGATTTCAGAAACAAGGCGGAGATGGATAGAATGACCCAAAGAGAAATCACCTGATGTTGAAAACCTAGAAATTCTGAGAATGGATGTGTGCTGGAGTCAGGCTCAGGATTTTAAACTGTTCTGGAATCAAAGAGCTGGGGAGTGGAGTGCTGTGTCAGCTGTATGGGGTTTTTAATTGAAAAAAAAAAAAAAAAAAAGAGGGCCGTGCTATTATCTGACATTTGTTAAGATGATCAAAATTTGTTGTAGATATTACATGACACAGAGAGAATCACAACTTACCCGAGTAACTCTTAAGAAAAAATGGACATGTTGACACAAATAGTCCTTGAATTACATCCTTAGATTACAACCCTATCAAGTAGAGTGACTTTGCGTGCTATGCAAGTAGAATACTTTTTTTTTTTTTTTTTACTCCTTAAAAATTTTAAGTGTTCAGGACAGTATTACTAACTATAAGCACAAAGACCTTGTGCAGAAGATCTCTAGAATCCTTTTATCTTGTGTAATGGTGACTTCGGGTGCACCGAATGTCAACTCCACATTTCTCCTTTCCCTCAGCTCCTGACAACCATCATTCTACTTTCTGCTCTGATGAGTTTGACTGCTTTAGATACGTCATATAGGTGAACTGATGTAGTGTTTGTTCTACTATGACTGATTTATTTTACTGGGCATAATGTCCTTAAGGTTAATCCATTTTGTAGCATGTGACATAATTTTTTATGGGTGCATAATACTCCATATCATGTATAAACCACATTTTATTTACCTATTCATCTGTTGATGAGCATTTAGGTTGCTTCTACCTCTTAGCTTTTGTGAGCAAAGGTGTAATGAACATGAAAGTACAGATGCTTCCTTCTGATCATGATTTCGATTCTTTTGGGTAAATACTGAGAAGTAGGATTTCTGGATCATACGGTAATTCCATTTTTAACTTTTTGAGGAACTTCCATATTGTCTGAGTAGTGGCTGCACCATTTTTCATTCCCACCAAGGTTGCACAAGTGTTTCAGTCTCTCTACATCTTTATCAACAAGTGTTTTTTCTATTTTCTGGGTTTTATAGTTTCATGTCTCATGTTTAAGGCTTTAAACCATTTGGAGTTGATTTCTGTGTAGTAAGATAAGAATCTAATTTCATTCTTTTGCCTGTGGATATCCAGTTTTCCCAACACCATTTGTTGAAGACTCTATCTTTTCCCCATTGTGTATTCTAGGTACTTATGCAGAAGATCAGTTGAGGTATGGATTTATTTCTAGGCTCTTTTTTATGTTTTGTTTCATTGGTCATATATTTGCCTCCATGAGCCAGGTTGTCTCTGTTGGAATGTCTCAACTCTGTTGCGGGAGGGCAAAAACCACCATAGGTATCTAGAAACAAATGATTATGGCTCTTTTTCAATAAAACGCTGTTATGGACACTGAAATTCAAATTCATACAATTTTCATGTGTCACCAATCATTATTCTTTTGATTTATTGTCAGCCACTCAAACATGTAAAAACTCTGCTTAGTCCACAGGCCATACAAAAGGATGCAGTAGGCAGGATTTGGCCTGCGAAGCATGATTTGCTAGCTTTTACTTTAGAGCAGTACCATCCAATAGAAATATAACATAAGCCATGGATGTGATTTTAATTTTCTAAAAGAATGTTTTAAAAAATGAAGAAGGATGAAATGAGTCTACGGCCATACCACCCTGAATGCACCCGATCTCGTCTGAAGAAGGATGAAATGAGTAAAAATTTTCCTTAACTCAGTATCTTAGAATATTCAGTTCAACATATAATCACTATTAAAAACTTACTATGATACTTTCTTATTTATTTTATTTTATTTATTTATTTATTTTACTTTCTTTAAAAAAATACCGGACTAGGCTGTTTGATCACTGTAGCTCCATAGTAGGTTTTGAAATAATGAAGTATGAGGCATCCAGTTTTATTCTTTCTCAAGATTATGTTTTTTTAGAGTCTTTTGTGGTTCCATATGATTTTAGGATTACTTTTTCTATTTCTGGAAAAATGCCATTGATGTTTTGAAAGGGATTGCACTGCTTCTATAGATTGCCTTGGGTAATATAGTCATTTTAACATCGTTATGTCGTCTAATCCATGAACATGGGATCTCTATTTACTTATGTCTCCTTTGACTTCTTTCAGCAATGCTTTGTAGTTTTCAGGATACAAGTCTTTCACTTCCTTGGTAAGTTTATTCCTAAATATTTTATTTTTTTTCATACTGTTGTGAACAGTATTGTTTTCTTAATTTTCTTTCAGACGGCTTATTGTCAGGGTGCAGAAACACAACTAATTTTGGTATGTTGATTTTGTACCTTGCAGCTTTATTGCATTTGCTTATTGGGTCTAACAGTTTTCTTGTGTATGTGAAAGTGGAGGTGGGGAGGGGGCCAGAAGATGTGAATGTGTGACCGTCAGTATGCCACCTGGTTGAACCTCCTGAGAGCCTGAAGAAACTTAGTTGGGAATAAACCTGTTGCAATTTAAATGTAAGTAATATTATATATTTGTATTTTGTGAACAAGTCTAATACCATCTTGCATTAGTTCTTACCTTTTAAGCACTTAATGGATTTCAGGCTCCATTTCCAATGATAGTGAGTTAATTCTTTTGGTGAAGAGCATTTGCCATAGGGGTTGCAAGAAGATAATTTATTGCCTGTTATGCTTTTCTTGGTACTTTCTTCAGTTTATCTGGGTAGGGTTTCATTGTCTAGAAGGACTGAAATTCATAGAAGTGATTTTCTGGTGCCATAACAAAAAAGATTAGCAGTGACAGTTTTCTAAAATATATGTTTCCTACCAGAGGCAGCCTTCTCAGCCCATTTCCTTTAATGATATCTGGGGAGGATCTGATAAGCTTTATTCTACTTCACAGGTTAAAGGGCATTGTCTTCCCTTTCACTCCAGCAGCCAACAACAAAGTCAGGCATATGTTATCACCATCACACAGGAAGCTGCGGGCTAGCTTGTGTTAAACAGAGCACAAATACAGGAAAAGTGTCAAGCAGGTTAAAAGCTGGTAGGGCCCTGGTAAGAGAATATTATGCTAATAATATTTCTGACAGAACTGGAGATGTGTTATTAGATTTCAGCCTTATAAAGTACTTAGAAATCCTTAAACCTCTAAAACTAGAGAGTAGCCATTTTACTTTCCTCACTCTGGAATTATGACCCATTTTTTTATTGATAGGAAAATGACAGTTAAATTAAAAATAGTTAAGTCAGGAAATGACACAATTTCTCAAAACATACAATTAGACAATTTCTTAATAACTTAAAAATTGTTTCCCTCTGCTTTGTATGATAAAAATTCTAATTCTCGTACATCAAAAGAAAGGGGATTTCCATTTTGTGGCTAAAGTTTTGTCATAAATAAAGAATGCATGCCTTTTGGAAACTAAAGAACTCATTTCATTCATGGATTTTATGTTGTAAGTTTTAATTGGGGGATGAATCTGGCTTTAAAGAGTCGTCGTGGACATATTCTAGTCATATCTACCAATGTAGTTTTGTGTATCACATTGGATTTGTTAATGGTGGATGTATTTGAGTGATACCTACCAATACCATATTAACTTCATTAAGAAAATGACCTGAAGAGTTTTGCAAAATGATTTCCAAATCCCTTCTTTTAAAAAAGATCACAAAGTGAATTATAAAAACTTTTGAAGATGAAACAATAATAATAATCTATAGTATTAAACTTTGACATAGCCTCTATCAGCGTTTTGATTCATTTTCTCTCCATGTATATTTTTCAGTACATTTTTAAGATTGCAGTCAAATGTGTATACACACATACATACATACAAATGCATTTACATATTTGTAATTCTGTTTGACTTTTTCTTATAAATCAATATTACATCATACATTTTCACATTTTTTTGTATTCTTTATAATCTTCCGTTTAAATGGCTGCATAAGGTTTCATGATTAAACAAGCCATAATTTATTTATTCAGTGAACATTTGCATGGGATACACAAATATCTTAGTTGGACTCTTTCAAATCTCTGGTTGCTCTAGGGACAGTGTCTCCCTATATCTTATATCTTCTTATCTACATGACCAGGAAGACCCATATCATGTGGATCAACTGTTGGGTTTAATGGACCAGTTATAATGCACATGTCCTTAGAATAAAGTGTTAAATATTAAAACATTAAGTTAATTGTCTCCAGGGGTGTTGCATAGGAAGGGTCATGGTTCCGTACAAATGTAGGAGCCATTTCTACTTTGGATTCAAGCAGAAAAAGGTTGTAGACTGCTAAAGAGGCTTAAAATATCTATCATCCTTTAAGCTGGTCCCCTGCCAAAGTACAGACAGAGAAAACTCATGTTTGAGACAAAATTGGGGTTAATAAGTAAAAATAATCCCCCCCAAGTGTCTTAAAGTATGTTTTTTGTTTGGATGTCTTACAAGCCACACTAAGGCATATGTGATCTCTATATACCTATTTGTGTTGGAAAACTATGCTGGTTGTGCACTTTGCTTTTCAGACCCCAGGAAAATACCAATAGTCATACATTGATTGTCTTCTCTGGCTATTGCTTGTGAAGAACCAAGTACCAAAGTCCTAAAGCACATTGCACTTTAGGTACTTGCCATCATGCCCTGAAACATTACTATAGGGCCTCTGATACTAAAGGAAATTTTATTATTGCTTCATACTTTATTTTTCCCTAAATTTTGCTTCTTTTTGTTCTCCCCTCGCCATTCTTTTTATTTAAGGGGATGGACTTGACGACCAGATTTTTAAGAAATCAAATATACTGAAGCAGTTGACTATTTTTTGCCTTAGAGGATATATCATGGAATACAGGGTTATTTTTACCTTCATGGAATAACGAAGGTAATAATGCTTTTTTAATAATTATATTTATCTTTAATGTTGTGTTGACTTTGTCAGGTTTTTACCATTGGAAAATTCCATTTTTCTTATTTATGGCCATGATTCCACATAGTTTACCATTGGATGAGTATCTTTCATTTTTTTCACAAGGTATTGTTTTTGATAAACTGCCATATATATATATATATATATATAATATATAAAATATATAAAAATATCTAATTATATATAAATATAAAGAAGCCTACTAACACAGCTTGATCAAAAACCAAACTCTGAATTATTTTTATTTGGGAAAATTACACATGGAAATATCAAAAGATAGACAGCATTATTTAGCTAGTTTAATTTTGTGCTGGGCTGATGCTGGACACAGCAACAAAGAGAAGAAGAGTCTTTCTCTGCTGCAGCCCAGATGTTACGAGGCTGTTCAACTTGGGTTTAACTGACCCAGGAGAATCAATTGGCTGCTAGAGAGGCCCTGCTTCTGGCTTGGTGGAGATCAAGGAAAGCCCTTTCAGCATGTCTAAGAGCCAGGTCCAGGGTGTCTCAGGGAAACTAGGGAGCACTTTGGCAAAAATCTCCTGACTTGTGCAATCTCTGACTCTGTTTTTTTCCAACTTTTCCCTGTGAAGATCACATGCTTAAATTGGGCCATGCAGCTGTGTGTGGGTGGAGTGCTTATACTCAGAGCTCTAGGTCTGATGGTGACAGTCAATAGTATACTATTTCTTCCCCTGCCCCCGTCCTGAGAAACTTCAAAAATAATTCCTTGAGGTTAGTAGTTGGTAACTTGATCTGTTCACCCTAAATGTTAAAGCCTTTTCTTGGTCTTACACACGTGTAGTTTGTGGCTATCAGGCAGTTTGCCAAGGTTTCATTTGTTTTTAGAAATCTAATGACAAAAAAAAAAAAATCTAATGACAAATGTTGTATCAATAGTTTTCTTTCAAGCCTCCAACTTAGTTGTCAGTTCAAAAAAAGTCTCCATTTCTGCAATATTAATTTTTAAATTTAGTTTTACAGATAACCTATTAGACTGCTGATTATTGTACTTGTAAAAAAAAAAACCCTCACTTATTCCTTGTTTAAAAAATATACTTTGAAGCCCTCCTAATAATCCTTGCCACTAACTTTCTTTGAGTCATGGAGTAGTTGTTTCAGTACTTAAGGGACCTGGTTCTGAGGACAAGGTTAATCTTGCAAGTTCAAAGAACAATTTGTAAGAGAGTAGCTATCATTGTCCCCAGGAACATTATTCTGTGCCCTCTTGGATCTAAAGACATTATGTTTTATTATCACTGTCTACTAGCTGCCTTCTTCTCCTCCCCTTCCTCCTCTTCCTCCCCCTCCCAGTAAAGGAAGACACTTGACAATCAGATTAAAATTTTCACATGCAATGATGTTATTGGGTTTCTAAGGTTTTTTTTTTTTTTTTTTTTTTGCCAGGAAGAGTAGAATATAGCAATTCTTATTGCTATAAGTATTCTTTTGAGTATTCTTATACTCAAAAACGTAACAGGAACATCGATGACATTTATGAAGCTATTGTGGTAGATATGATTTAATCTAATAGAATTCTGATTTTATAACTATGAGTCAAGCATTGGGAGAGTGACATCACCAAGATGGTGCTATAGGTCATTCCTGACTTTGCTGCCCACCCCCGACACGAAAAGAACAATTAATAAGTATTCATGCACAGGACACCATTGGAGGATCTCAGGACATGGGGGAGAGGCAGAAGCGTCCCCTGCACCACAGACACCAAGACAGATTGCATTAAGAGGGTGAGAGAAGTGCGCATGGACCACATTGCCCTCTCCAGACAGCAGAGCACCACTCAGAGTTCTCCCCTTGCTCCCCATCCCTCCAGTGGAAAAGAAAACCCAGTGGGGACAACCAGCATCCCTTAGTCATTTTATGGGAGTCCCTACTCGGATACACCAGAGGGATTGCAGGGAAATCTATGGGTCTCAACCAGTGAGAACCTGACTATGATGGAGAAGAGGGAGGGACCAGTACACGCGTACTTGTGACCAGTACATGGATCTTGGCAGGACCAAGCCCAGGCAGGGCCCAAGTACTGATCCCAACCTGTGGTTTTGCTCATCTGCAGAACCAAGCTGGGGGTGCTGATCAGGAAGTTTAGATCGACCTCATTGGATTCTTAAATGAGCATTTTTTCTGGCTCTACAGCTTGATTTGCCGATACCTAGGCAAGCAGCTGAGACACAGCCCTGCCCACCGTGGCTCCTGGGGCCCCATCTGACCAGAAGGGCTTGTGAAAACATCTGGAAGCTGTGGCCAAGCAGTGCTCACCTAGAGGGAGAGGCAGGAGGGCTGAGATGATCAGCCCCAGAGTAAAGCCAGCCCTGTGTTGAGAGTCCCGGTGCTTTGTACTCACAGCCAAGCATTAGGTAGTCTTCTAGCAATTCATATTCTGTTTAAATATTCTTGTACTGATAAATGGAAAAACACAATTATGTTCTCAGAATGGGGCTTAAAGATTTATTTTATTAGTGATAGGTCTTCTCCTTTGAAACTGTGTGTGTAATTTAAGATAACGTTTCATTTTCCATAAACTTATTCAAGTCAAACCAAAAGGGAACAGATAGGAAGACTCATCCAAATTGATTTACTTTTTGACTTTTAGAGAATTGATGAACATTTGTGTGCATTTGGGAAATAAAATTTACCAAACACATTTATTTTCATTTGTTCATTAAGCCTTTAATAGCATTTTTAAACAAATATTTATTGATTACTAATTAATGCCAGACACCAGGATGCTTCAAAGAGCTAATAGTATTTTGAAGGTGCTCACCTTATTCTCACAACCATTTGAGATATATAAATATTCTCTGTAGCAAGACTGATATTAGAGTTATAAGTGAATGAAAATTGTTGGATATTAGCAAAAATGCTTTTAATTTAGGTTTTCTGTCAATTAACCATGTTGTTCATATTCTAAAAGTAGCTATAAAGTAGGTGAGAAGTTATTATATTTACTGAAAGGAGAGAAAAGACAGTAGGAAAGAAAGAAGGAAAAATACATGCGAGCATTTGTTGGGTATCTATTATAGACAAGGTGCTTTACAGATGTTTTATTCAATTCTCCCCACAGCTCTTAAAAGTATACATTATTTACATTTACAGATGAGAAACCGAAGCTGAGTATTATTTAAGGAACTTGCCTAAAGTCACAAAATTGGAATTTGTTGGAATCAGAGAGTGAGTCTCACATATTCTTATTATAAATCTTGTGACCCTCCCCCCCCATAGACTTTTCTTTTAGGATCTCTCTGTATTAAATGCAAATGCAACAGAAAATGATAAAGGATAGAAGGGGAGTAATATTAGCATCATAGTGGCAAGATGTTCCTCCTTTTTGTCTTCCCCTTTTAACAACAAACAAAAGATCTGTCCACATACAGAGGTATCTTGGGAGTTGTGGGATCCAGTATCATATGCCAGGGGATTTGGATTAAGTGTTGCCCACATGTGCATCTGGTAATAGGCAGACAGACCTCAGTGTTGGCTATGGAACCAGCAGTGCCTGAGAAGTTGCCTCAACTTTTCTCATTCCAGGGAACAAACCTGGAGATTCTGACCTGGGGCAGATATCCACAGGCCAGATAGCATTTGCAAGAGTCTCCCCAAGGGAAGATGGTAAGGAGAATTTTTCCTGCACTGTCCCTCCCTACCCCCAAGCCAACTCTGCCTTGGGCTGAGGTGTCCAGCCAATGGTGACCTTTCCCTTGGGGAGAAAGGATAGTGGTAAGTGAGGGGCTGGTTACCCTCATTAAGTGGGATATGGCTGAAAAAGATCCTGAAAAAGATCCTTCCAGAATCACTCAGTACTAGGTGGGACCTCCATGACTGGGGCAAGGGAGGAGATCAGGAAAGAGGCAAATAGGAATAACAAAAAGAAGGGGTCATGGTTCCTGTTGACTGCATCAAGTTTCCACATGAGTCTTTGAGAGTTCCTCACCTGAGGATCTCTCCACCAGGTCCAAAGCACCTCCAACTCCCTGGTGCTAAATTCACACCTTCCTCCGCTCTATGGCTGGCTTCCTGTGTGTGCTCCTGAGTGTAATGGCAAAACCAAGTCCAGTAAATGGAGTGCAATTAGAAAAAAAAAAAAAAAAGAACAACATCTGTGGGTAATGGAGAAACCACAAACATAAGCTATAGCACAACCTTTTGGAAAAACCAAAATGCAGAGAAACACCCAAATATTACAGCACCAATTGATAGTGTATCTAATCTGAAGGCAATTAGTAAAGATATGAGGAAGTGTCTGATGTTTGTCAATGCAAAAGCAATAACACAAAACTACAGGAAACACACAAAAAATCAAAGAAACATTATTCTTTGTTATTCTTTTGTTATTACAAAAAGATAACACTAATTCTCCTATAACTGAACCCAAAGGCACAGAAGTTTGAGAACTCACTGATAAAGAAATCAAAATAGCTGTTTTAAAGAAATTCAGTGAGCTATAAAAAAACTCAGAAGATCAATTCAATGAAATCAGAAAAAAATATGAATGAAATTAGATGTT
This sequence comes from Canis lupus familiaris, assembly GCF_011100685.1. Taxonomy (NCBI): domain Eukaryota; kingdom Metazoa; phylum Chordata; class Mammalia; order Carnivora; family Canidae; genus Canis; species Canis lupus. The sequence continues at coordinate 29,444,162 of NC_049257.1, forward strand.
TACCAAAGAGATAGAAATCATAAAGAAAAAATATTTGGAGCTGAAGAATTCAATGGATGAAAAATAATTCAGAATAGAACAAAAGGAAGACAGAATAAGTAAGCTAGAGGATAGGAAATTTGAAAAAAGTTGGGCAGAACAAAGAAAAATAAATAATGAAAAAGACCAAGGAAAGTGTATGGGTTGTATAGGACTCTATTAAAAAATTAGAATATTAGGGTTCCAGAAGTGGAAGTGAGGAAGTAAGGGTCAGAAAGTTTATTTAAGGAAATAATAGTTGAGAATGTCCCAAACCTGAAAAAGAGACTTGGACATCCAAGTTCACAAAGTTAACAGATCATCCTATTAACCTCAATTCAAAAAACCTCCAGGACACAAAAAAATGAAACTGTCAAAAATCAGAGTTAAGGAGAATATCTTAATAGCAGCTGGAGGAAAGAAATATTGAAACTTAGAATCCCCCATTAGGCTCCCTGCAGATTACACAGTAGAAATCCTGCACGCTGGAGGAGAGTGGAATGACCTGTTCAGCACATTGAAAGAAAACAAAAATGCTAGGTAAGAACATTCTATCCAACAAAGTTATCCCTCGAATACAAATAGGAAAATAAATACTTTCCCAGACAAACGAAAGCTGAGAGAGTTTGTCGTCACTAGGGGAAGAGTATTAAAAATAATTAGAGCTACTATAATTTGTTAAATGCATAATATAAAAAGAGGTAAATAATACATCAAAAATATATAATGGGGGAGTAAAAGTATGACGCTTTTGTAGGAAATTAAAGTTTAAGCTCTCTGTTTAAAATGGACTGTTTTATCTATGAAATATTTTATGTAAACTTTATGGTAACTACAAAGCAAAGACCCAGAGTAGATTCACAAAAGATAAAAAAAGCAAACAGAGCATACCGCTAGAAAATTACCAATTTAGAAAGGCAGGCAGAAACAGACAGAAAAAGAAACAATGGTAAGACAAAACCATCAGAAAGCGATTAAGATGGTACGAGTAAGTTCCTACATACCAATAATAGCTCCAAATGAAAATAGATTGAACTCATCAGTGAAAAGGTAGAGAGTGGCTGAATGAATAAAAACAAAATCCAACTATACGCTGCCTACAAGAGAGTCACTTCACCTGTAAGTACCCACACAAACCAACAACGAAGAGATGGAAAAAGATCTTCCATGCAAATGAAACCCAAAAAAGAGCTGGAGTAGTTATATTTATATCATACAAAACAGAATTTAAGACAAAAAATAGAATAAGAGACATAAAAGGACATTATATAATGATAATGAGTTGATCCAACAAGAGGACATAACATTTGTAAATGTTGATACATCCAACATAGGAACAACTAAATATATAAAACAAACAAAAGGGAGAAGCGGGTGTTAATACTTTAACACCCCACTTTTTTTCAATGAATAGATCATCCAGACAGAAAATTAATAAGGAAACACTGGACTTAAATGACATGTTAGATCAGATGGACTTAGGCATTTATAGAACATTCCGTCCAAAAGCAGCAGAACATATTTTCTTCTCAAACACACAGGGAACCTTTTCAAGGATGGATCATATGTGAGTCCTGAAAAGAAGTCTTAATAAATTTAGGAGGATTGAAATTATTCTAAGTATCTTTCCTGACCACTGTGGTATAAACCAGAAACCGAAATTCACAAATATGTGTAGATTAAACCCGTGTTACTGAACAACCAATGGGCCAAGAAGAAATCAAACAGAAGTTAAAAAACATCTTGGGATAAGTGAAAATAGAAATATAATATGCCCAAAGTTATGGAATACAGCAAAGGTAGTTTTTTTTTTAAAAATATTTTTTATTTATTTATGATAGTCACACAGAGAGAGAGATAGAGAAGCAGAGACATAGACAGAGGGAGAAGCAGGCTCCATGCACCGGGAGCCCGACGTGGGATTCGATCCCGGGTCTCCAGGATCACGCCCCGGGCCAAAGGCAGGCGCTAAACCGCTGCGCCATCCAGGGATCCCAGCAAAGGTAGTTTTAAGAAGGAAGTTCCTAGTGATAAATGCCTACTTTAAGAGACAAATTTTTAAAATGAGCAATCTAATTTTATACCTCAAGGAACTAGGGAAAGAAAACAAAGTCCAACAGTAATACAGAGAAGGAAATAACAAAGATCAGAGCAGAAATAAATGAAATAGAGATTTAAAAGGTAACAGAAAATATCAATGAACCTAAGAGTTAGCTTTTGAAAAGATAAAGTAGACAAACCTTTAGCCAGACTCATCAAGGAAAGGAGAAAGAGGACTAAATGAAATCATAAGTGAAAGAGGAGGCATTATAAATGATGCCACAGAGAGGGCGCCCAATGGCTCAGTCAGTGACGCATATGACTCTTGATTTCAGTTCAGGTCATGATCTCAGGGTCATGGGATCAAGTCCTGGGTCAGGCTCCATGCTGAGTGTGGGGTCTGCTGGAGGATTTTCCCTCTCCCTCCACTCTCTCTCTCTCTCTTCCCTCAAACAATAACAAAAAGACCACAAACCACAAAATAACAAATAATATCACAGAAACACAAAACACCATGAGATTACTATGGACAATTATACATGAACAAATTAGACAACAGAGAGGAAAATACATAAATTCCTAGACACACACAACCTACCAAGACTGAACCATGAAGAAACAGAGAATCTTAACAGATAATTATTAGTATGTGGGTTGAATCAGTAATCAAAAACCTTCCAACAAACACAAGTCCAGGACAAGATGGATTTACTGGTGAATTCTATGAGACACATCAACAATTAATATCAATCCTGGGATCCCTGGGTGGCGCAGTGGTTTAGCACCTGCCTTCGGCCCAGGGTGCGATCCTGGAGACCCGGGATCAAATCCCACGTCGGGCTCCCGGTGCATGGAGCCTGCTTCTCCCTCTGCCTATGTCTCTGCCTCTCTCTCTCTGTGACTATCATAAATAAATAAAAATTAAAAAAAAAAAGAATTAATATCAATCCTTCTCAACCTCTTCCAAATAGTAGAAGAGAAAGGAGCATGTCCAAACTCATTTTAGGGGGTCAGTATTACTCTGAGACCAAAACCAGACAAGGACTCTAAAAAAGAAGATTATAGGCTAATATTCTTGATGATTATAGATTTAAAAATCCTGGACAAAATATCAGCAAACAGAATTTAACAATACATCAAAAGAAACTGTGTTGGGGGCCCCATAGCTGGTGTGTTAATATGCAGACACTGACCTACTGAATGAAGGCGAACAGAAGAGGCAGGTAGCTCTCTCAGCATGTGAGCTCCCACTGTGGGGAAGTGAAAACTTCAGGGAGTCGATTCAAGGCGCAGTTTCAATAAACTCACGAAAAGGAAGAAAAGTTACAAACTATTACTGATAGATTACAGGAAAGTGTGGGAGGTGCAGTAAGGGGTGGAGGAAGGGCAGTTCTCTATGCCAGTTACACAGTAACTTAAAATGACTCTTTTCTCATCATAGAATCATATACCTTGATTAACCAGGATATATTCCAAGGATGTGAATATACCAGACTAACAAAATGAAGGATAAAAATTATGTAATCATCTCATTAGATGCAGACAAAGCATTTGATAAAACTCAAACTCCACTACGATAAAACTCTCAACAAAGTGGGAACAGAAGGAACATACCTCAACATGATAAAGGCCACATGTGACAAGTCCACAGCTAACATCATATATCCTAAGTGGTGAAAAGCTAAAAGCATTTCCCCTAAGATCACACACAAGAAAGGATGCTCCCTCTTTCCCCAATGTTGTATTGGAACTCTTAGCCATAGCAATTAGGTTTCAAAAAAAAAAAAAAAAGTATCCAAATTGGAAGAAATAAAACTATCACTTTTGCAAATGATGTATTACATATAGAAAATCCTAACATTTCCACAAAAAAAATTTGAATAAACAAATTCAGTGAAGTTGCAGGATACAAAATCAAATACATAAAGATCTGTTGCATTTTTATACACAAAAATGAACTAATCAGAGAGATAAATTAAGAAAACAACCTTATTTACATTAAAAAGAATAGAATACTTAGTAATAAATATAACCAAGAAAGTAAAAGACTTGTACATTGAAAACTATAAAAGATCGATGAAAAAAAGTGAAGACACAAATAAATAGAAAGATATCCTGTGCTCATGGATTGAAAGAGTTAATATTATTAAATATCCATACTACCCAAAGCAATCTATAGATTCAATCCCATCCCTATCAAAACTCCAATGGCATTTCTCACAGAAATAGAAAAAAAATCCTGAAATTTGTATGGAACAACAAACCTTGAATAGCTAAAACAATCTTTAGACAGGAAAAAAAATAGCTGGGGGTATCACACATCTTGATTTCATGCTATATTTCAAAGCTGCAGTATTAAAAATAGTATTGTATTAGATTATTGAATTATCAGATTATTAGAATAGGAAGCCCAGAAATAAACTCATACATATATGGTTAATCAATAGACAAAAGAGCCAAGAATATACAATGGGAAAAGGACAGTCTCTTTAATAAACGATATTGGGAAACCCAGCCTACTGCATGTAAACTAATGAAACTGGACCACTCTCTTCCGTGTACAGAAATAAACTCAGATAGATTTAAAGATTTATACAAGACACCTGAAACCATAAAACTCCTAGAATTAAAAATAGAGGGGAACTCCTTTACAGTTCAACAATGATTTTTTTGGATTTAACAACAAAAGCAAAATCAACAAGTGGGATTATGTCATACTAAAAAGCTTCTGTACGTCAAAGGAAACCATCAACAGAAGGAATAGGCAACCTACTGAATGGGAGAAAATATCTGCAAATCTGATAAGGAGTTAATACCTAAAAAAGATGAAGTCTTTATATAACGCAATAGCAAAAAAACCCTAAAAAATCCAATTAAAAAAATGGGTAGAGGATCTGAAGCAACATTTTCCCAAAGACATGGGGGACTTGTGTAACTGGGTGATGGGCATTAAGGAGGGCATGTGATGTGATGAGCCCTGGGTGTTATATGCAACTGATAAATTAACTGATGGATCACTTAATTCTATCCCTGAAACTAAAAAAATAAGTGCTTAACATCACTAATCATCAGAGAAATGCAAATCAAAACCACAAAGAGGTATCATGTTATACTTGTCAGAATGGCTAAAATCAAAGGCAAGAAATAACAAGTATTGGTGAGGACGTGGAGCAAAAGGAACCCTCCTACACTGTTGGTGCAAATCCAATTTGGTGCAACTATTGTGGAAAAATATCTTCCATGCAAGATCTTTTTCAAAAAAATTTTAAAGAGGAATACCATATGATCCAGTAATTCCACCTCTGGATATTCACCCAAAGAGGATGAAAACCCTAATTTGAAAAGATTTATCTTTGTTCACTGCAGCTAATTTACAAGAGCCAAGATATGGAAGCAAGATGAATGGATAAAAATAACATGAAATGGAATATTACTCGGCTATAAAAAGAATGAGATCTTGCCATTTGCAACAACGTGGGTGACCCTAGAGGGGATTATGCTAAGTGAAATGTCAGAGAAAGAAAAAAAAAACATATGATTTCCATTATATATGGAATCTTAAAAAATGAAATAAATGAACAAACAAAAAAGCAGAAACAGACCCATAAATACAGAGATCAAACTGAGACTTGCCAAAGGGAGGGGGTGAGGGAGATAGGGAAATGGGTGAGGGGGAGTGGGAGACAAAGGCTTCCAGGCATGGAATGAATAAATTATGAGGATACAAGCAACAGCGTTGAGAAATATAGTCAGTGGTGTTGGAATAGTTTGTACGGTGACAGAGAGTAGCTGCACTTGGCCATGATCGTAGCATAAAATATAGACTGCTTGAAGTACTATATTGTTCACTTCAAACTAATTGGATCACCTATATTTCAATTAAAATTTTTTTTAAAGGAAAAGAAATTAAAAATAGAGTTACAGATACAGAGAACAGACTGGTGGTTGCGAAAAGCAGGGCATGGGGGATAGGCGGTATGGGTGAAGGTGACCAAAAGCTGCAACCTGCCAATAATACGAGTAGTAAGTCCTGGGACATAAGGTATGGCACAGTGACTATAGTTAACAATATTGTATTGTATATTTGAAAGTCGCTAACAAAGTAAATCTTCAAGTTCTCATCACAAGAAGAAAAAATATGTAACCTGTGGTGATGGATGTTATGGGGTCCTCATTCTTCAATATATACATACATTGAATCATTAAGCTGTACATCTAAAATAATGCAATTTCATCTGTCAATTATATCTCATGCAAAAAAATAATAAGGGATATTTATAACCAAAGAAATAAAAAACTGTACAATGAAAACGGTGAGATCTCGATGAAAGAAATTGAAGAAGATACAAATAAATTGAAAGATATTTCATGTATATGTACTGGAAGAATTAATATTGTGAACAGGTTCATGATACTCAAAGCCATTTTTTTTAATAGAAATAGAGCAAATAGGGATCCCTGGGTGGCGCAGCGGTTTAGCGCCTGCCTTTGGCCCAGGGCGCGATCCTGGTAGACCCAGGATCGAATCCCACATCGGGCTCCTGGTGCGTGGAGCCTGCTTCTCCCTCTGCCTGTGTCTCTGCCTCTCTCTCTGTGTGACTATCATAAAAAAAAAAAAAAAAAAAAAAAAAAAAAAAAAAAAAGAAATAGAGCAAATAATCCCCAAATGCCCTGATTAGCCAAGGAAATTGTAAGTAAGAATAACAAAGTTGGAAGCATCGCGCTTCTTGATTTCAAATGACACTACCAAACAAAAATAACTAAAACAGTATAGTTACTGGCATAAGAAAATTTTTTTTAACATTTTATTTATTCATTCATAGAGACACACAGAGAGAGAAAGACGCAGAGACACAGGAGGAGGGAGAAGCAGGCTCCATGCAGGGAGCCCGATGCGGGACTCGATCCCGGGTCTCCAGGATCACGCCCTGGGCTGAGGGTGGCGCTAAACCACTGAACCACCCGGGCTGCCCATAAAAATATTTTTATATCTCATAAACCATTGGAAAAGAATAGAGAATACAGAAATAAACCACCACTAACCTTTGACAAGGGAGCCAAGAAAATTCAGTGGGGGAAAGGATGGTCTCTTCAACAAACTGTGTTGGGAAAACTGGACAACCAATGCGGAAAAATGAAGTTGATCCAGTTTTGAACCACTGACTAAAAAGTCTCTATGTTAATAATAACTCTTAGAGGAAAACATGGAAGAAGCTCCTTGATGTCGGTCTGGGCAATGAGTTTATAAATACGACACCAAACGCCTAAGCAACAGAAGCAAAAAACAGCAAAAGAGACTACATCAAACTACAAAAAACACAGCAAAAGATTCATTCATCAAAATAAAAATACAACCTGTGGAATGGGAGAAAATATTTGTAAACTATATCTTGGAGAAGGGGTTAATAGCTAATATATATAAAGAACACATATAAGTCACCCAAATGGCCAAGAGGTATATGAAAAGATGCTCAGTCTTCCAGCCATTAGAAAAATGAAAAACAACATCGCAATGAGCTGTTACGTCACACCCTTTGGAAGGGCTACTACGGAGAAGACAAGAGTGAACAAGTGCTGGTGAGGAGATGGAAAAAAGGGCACTTGTAAACCACCGGTGTGAATGTGAATTGGTGTGGCTGCTATGGAAAACGGCATGGAGGTTCCTCAAAACATCAAAAATAAAACCCCTATATGCCTAGGAATGCCAGTTTTGGGTATATAGCCAAAGGAAATAAAAAAATAGGATATTTGAGAGATAAGCATACTTCCACATTTATTGCAGCATTTTTTCTTTCTTTTTCTTTCTTTTTTTTTTTTTTTTTTTTTTACAAAAGTCAAAATATGGAAGCAACTTAAGTGTCTGGCAATGGATGAATGGATAAAGATGTGGGGTGTGTAGCCCATGCAGTACTATCCAACCACAAGAAAGAAGGATTTGTGAAACATGGATGGAGCTTCAGGACATTATGCTAAGAGACACAGAAGCACAAATACTCCATGATATTACTTAAACATGGAATTTTGAAAAGCCAAACTCATAAAAACAGGAGAAGGTTGATTATCAGGGATCGGGAGTGGGGAAATTGGAATATGTGGTTTAAGGGTATAAACTTTCAACTAGTCGGTAGATAAGTTCTAGAGATCTGATGAAAAATATGGTGATTACAGATAACAATAGTACATTATAGACTTAAAATTGTTGCGAGCCTGGATCGTAACTATTCGCACCACAAGAAGGACATGAGGCTCACGGGCCGTGATGGAGGTTCTAGCCCCTGCTGTGGCGATAATCACACTGCAGTACGGAAATGTGTCACGGTAATAGGGCCTCTACCCTTAACTGCTGCAATGCTATCTGTCAATTACGTCGCAATAAAATGAATCAAAAAAAAAAAAAAAAAGAAGAAGAAGAAGAATGAAAGTCAGGTGAAATTTAATGTGAATCACTGTTGACTCCGGGGTCATCATGCAGGAACCTTCTGCGGTGCCGTGTTGAAAACAAGCTGCTAAGGACATAAGCTGGTAAGAGAGTTTTGGATTTCACCATTTACTGTCTACCAAGAACCTCTGGCAGAACAATTTTTCATTTCACAATTCCATGATGAAATAATCTGATGCGATGCAACCTTTGGCATGACTCTAAATCCCAGGGGATGAAGATGTTGAATAAAATTAATTTTTAGAAAATGAAAAAAAAAAAGGCCACATACATAATTCCCTGACAAGGAAATAAATGATCTAGGGACCAAGAATATTTATCTAGACAAATGCACGTCGAACATGCATTTAGTATGTGTCTAGGTGGATGTGAGACAAACGTTCTTAGAAACTCTTATTTTTGATGGAAATGGATGCATGTGAGGGAACAATTCGGTTCTTAGAAGACTAGAAATGAGGTTCTTACTGGGTCATCTGGATGGCAAGTCGTGGAGATAAAATGATTCTTTTTTTTTTTTTTTTTTGATAAAATGATTCTTAAGTGAAATATTTTCAAGTTCTTTTCAGTAGAGATGAAAATGGCAAATCAATGGTTACCCGGCGTAACAGACGACAGGGATCCGCCTCTATCTTTCAGATAAACTCGCTTTTAAACAAAGCGTGTATGGTTTACACATGTTTCCCCTAATATTTAATAATGACAACCCGCATTCATGGAGGGCCTACTGTGCGCCCTAACTACTTTTAGTCACTTAAGCTTCCCAATGTCCCCGGTAAAAATTTCTATCCACGTCTCACAAGCTAGAACATGGGGATGACACAGAAACCACGCAGCTAGTTGGGGACAAGCTGATAATTAAACTCAGATTTATCTGCTTCCGATGTGGGTGGCTTTGCCCTTCCCGCCATAGACCCCAGGGAACTCTCTGTGTCACCCCTGCCTCTACATCCTCTCTTGACCACACAGCCCAGGGCACCCATCTTCCCCTTCACCCGTTGGCCATGGTCGTGTGGGGATGGGCCTTGGACCTTCAAGGACACGGGCCTACACTGTTCTCTCCTCCATGAAATCATACAGTTAGTGCATCCAGGGAAAATTCCCCACTTCCTTATCTCCACTTCATCCCTCTGGCCGTGGGGAGAGTGGTTAGGGCCCAGGTTAGGGCCCAGGTTCTCTTCAGGCTGGGTGGGGGGGTAGAGGGAGGCAGGCTGGGGTCTCGTTGGCAGGGAGGCTGTCCGTGTGACCTCATGGGCTCCTTCCCGAGCTCCAGGGCCCCGGGCTGTAGGGCCTGGGCTGCTGCTTCCCGGGCCCCATGTGCATCCCCCATCCCTGCACCTGCACCTGCACCTGCAGGGAGCGCGCTCTGCAGGGTGGCAAGCACCTGTCCCTGCGTGGGTCATGACACCAGCAAACTGTCCAGGGAGCGCTGGCCCAAATCATGGCAGGAGGGTCTCGGTGGCTAGGGTCAGCTGCCATCCTCGTGGCACCTGCTGACACCGACACACCTGGATGCCTTCCTGTTCGCGCGTCCTGGCTGCTGTCTTCCTACCAACCGGGAGCTCGTGGCGGGGATTTGCAGAGGTGCAGGCCGGGGGGGGGGGGGGGGGGAGGGCAGCTGCTCCAACTGCAAGAGGCCCCAAGTCCTACAAGGTGGGAGCACACTGGGGATTCCACCGCGGCCCGGCTCAGCACCCGCAAGGGCTCCGGCCCGACCAGCCGTCAGGTGCGCTGGGGGACTCACAGCGGCTCAACTCACAAGAGACTGAGGACCTAGGTCAGAGGGCCCCGTGTTCCTGCACAAGGAGGAGCGCGACAGTCGGCTCGGCGGGGCCCCACAGGGAAGGTGGTTTTCCAGGAAGTCCCCGGGAATATGCTTGAGTAAGTGGCCGATTCGCCCTGAGGGTGGGGAAGCATCTCCGCAGGGAAGTACCCTGTCCCCTTCCTCGGGGTGTGGCTCTGGACGTGAGCCGAGGGCGGGCGGGCGGAGGGCGGAGGGTCCAGGGGGGCCGACCGGGCACCCGACCCCGTGGACGCCCCCCCGGCCCGGGCTCCCTGCCGGGGGGGGGGGCCTTGGTCCGCGCCGCCCTCCTGCGGCCTCACCTGCGCGGGGCTCCCGGGGCCGCCCTGGGCCTGTGGGGATCGGCCCGGGGGAGGCTGCGGAGCGGGGAGCAGGAGCCCGGGCCGCCTGGGGGGACGGGGGGATGCGGGCAAAGGGGTGCACGGGGGGATGGGGGGCGGGGGGATGGGGGACGGGGGGATGGGGAGGACGCGGACGGGCACGGGGGCTGCTCCACTCCCTGGTACCAGACTCAGCCACGTGGTCACAGGCGGACGGGAAGGCCGGGCGGGGCCCACGTGCCCCCACTGACCAGGTCCTGCCGACCCCCGCCCCATCGCCCCGCCCCATCACCCTCCTCCCCATCACCCTCGGCCCGATCACCCCCGTCTGGATCACCGTCCCTCTGACCCTCCTCCCGCTGACCCTCCTCCCTCTGACCCTCCTCCCGCTGACCCCCTCCCTCTGACTCTCCTCCCTCTGACCCTCCTCCTCCCTCTGACTCTCCTCCCTCTGACCCTCGTCCCACTGACCCTCCTCCCTCTGACCCTCCTCCCGCTGACCCTCCTCCCTCTGACCCTCCTCCCGCTGACCCCCTCCCTCTGACTCTCCTCCCTCTGACCCTCCTCCTCCCTCTGACTCTCCTCCCTCTGACCCTCGTCCCACTGACCCTCCTCCCTCTGACCCTCCTCCCGCTGACCCCCCTCTCTCTGACTCTCCTCCCTCTGACTCTCCTCCCTCTGACCCTCCTCCCACTGACCCTCCTCCCTATGACCCTCCTCCCGCTGACCCCCCTCTCTCTGACTCTCCTCCCTGACTCTCCTCCCTCTGACCCTCCTCCCTCTGACCCTCCTCCCTCTGACCCTCGTCCCACTGACCCTCCTCCCTCTGACCCTCCTCCCTCTGACCCTCGTCCCACTGACCCTCCTCCCTCTGACCCTCCTCCCGCTGACCCCCCTCTCTCTGACTCTCCTCCCTGACTCTCCTCCCTCTGACCCTCCTCCCTCTGACCCTCCTCCCTCTGACTCTCCTCCCTCTGACCCTCGTCCCACTGACCCTCCTCCCTCTGACCCCCCTCCCGCTGACCCCCCTCCCGCTGACCCCCCTCCCGCTGGCCGCCGTGGTTCTGTGAAGCCCTACAGTCCATTCTGACCTAACCAGGACCAGTCGCCTTCCTAACCCTGTCAGATCATATCTAGGGTTACATACGATTTTTTTCTCCTTTGGGCCAACTCGTGGGAACCAGGTAAAATTGTTAGGATCATCTGCCTTCCTGCTGCTGACCTTGAACAGCAGGATCACCTGCCCCGCTCCCAGGCACACCCATCCGGGTCAACGTTCAGACTCAGACAAGGACATTGGCCTCTGCTGAAAGCTGCTTTTTTCCTGAAGATGATGTTTCATCCGTCACTGACACGTGATGTAAATACAGTTATCCTTTCCCCTCCCGGAGAGGTCAATGAGTCATCTGAATTTATTTTATTAATACCACACGTTTAATGTTCTGGATTAAGTTATTTTATACATAAAAATGTAGACTATATCAATGGCTTATAAACACATGGAAAATGATTTTAGGTTCATTTCAGGAGTTACATTATATTATGTATAATGTGAATCATGCACACCTGGTTTATACTTGTCTTGAAAAATCTAAAAATAATTTAAATGAAGCCTGTGACTCACCGTGGCCACTGCTCCCGGTGTCCCGCCGGCCCGGGCGCTGTCAGTGTCCACGTGGATGACCCTCGGCTCCCTGCCCGCATCCCTGATCCCGCATCCGGAGGCACCTGTCCTCCCGCAGCACGTGAGGCCACCATTCCCCGGCCCTATCCTCCACCTTTTCATCACTCACTACTTCTTCCCCGTTCACAGGTTAAAATAAGACAAAGACAAAAACCAAGACAAACCGGTTCTCAGTCTTACATCCTTCAAGCTCAGTGGTTCTCAGCTTCTAATGCCCGCAGCACATTAGCGCTACCTGGAGAGAATTTTAAAATCCCGGAGCCCAGGGATCCCTGGGTGGCGCAGCGGTTTGGCGCCTGCCTTTGGCCCAGGGCACGATCCTGGAGACCCGGGATCGAATCCCACGTCGGGCTCCCGGTGCATGGAGCCTGCTTCTCCCTCTGCCTGTGTCTCTGCCTCTCTCCCTCTCTCTCTGTGACTATCATAAATTAAAAAAAAAAAAAAAAAAAAAAAAAATTCCCAGAGCCCAGGCTAGGCCCCATCTTGGATGATTTAAATCAGAATTTCTGCAATCTCTACCAGTGTGTGAGTCCAGAATCGGTAGATCATAAAGCCTCCCAGGTGACACCAATATGCCACCTTCCTGCCCTGCCCTCGCTGTGTTTTATTCCTTGGTGGCCTCGGTCCTGCACCTGCCCCAGGGACCCACCGGCCTCACGTCCCGGCCCAGATGGTTCCAGCACCGCCTTCCTGTCAGCGGCACCTGAGTTCTGGGGGCCCCGGGCCAGCCTGCCTCCTTCTGCTCCTCATTCCCTGTCCCCATCCTCTACGATACTTATTCACGCTGTGCTTCATTTTCCTCAAACTACGGATTATCTGAGAATTTAAGAATTCAAACTTCCTTTGTCCCGAAATATCAAACGTTCTCGTTCTCCCTTCATGGGCACCTCCTCCTTTAGGGTTCTGTAGCTCGCAGACGGTATTTTCATTCGATTGGCAGAAACAGGAATATCCCCTCTTCGGCTTTTTTTTTTTTTTTTTCCCCTCCCTGTTTACATCCAATATATCAAAAATTCTGTGACTTTGTATGTTTTACAAATTGGTCTGCTTTTCCGTATTGCTGCAGCTGTGACCTCGGGTCAAGCAACCACTCACTCCTCGTGATTGTTGGAACCGGGGTCTCCCTCCCCTCTGGCCTCTCTCCCAGCAGTTGCTTAGAGTGATTATGTCTCAATGCATAGAACATTCTCTCTCTCCTCGGTTTATCAGTGTTGCCCTTTGGAGGATGTCCCGATGCCTGAATTAAAAGTCTTCCACAGTCTGTCCTCCATCCAGCTTTCTCTTTGCCTCCTATCAAACATCTCACAAAGTCCTGTTGTTTGCGTATCTTAAATATTTGCCTGCTTTTCCGTGCTGCTCCCTCTGAAACACTGTTTCCTCCCTTCTTTCATTTGCTCAGTCTGGCATCGTTTTCTCTGGAAGCCATCCTCTAATTTTGTCTGGGACGATTGGCTCCCCTTTGTTTCATTCTTCTTTGTTCTTCTGTTTCCATCCTAGCGCTTATTCCATTGCTTTGAAAGTCTTTTTTTCCTCTATGGATCCCCCACTAAAACCATGACAATCATCTTTACCATTTGCACAGGTTTTAACATAACATAACATAATGGGTTTCGATCTTAGTAGATTTCGATAAGTCATTGCTGGATAAATTTAACTGAATGCTCAAATGCTTTTAATGATGTATAATAAAATTCGACTAGGACTCCACAGAATTTCATAATGCAATAAAATACCCAACAGAGGACTATAAATAATAATAATGAAAATCCCGGGACTTGAGCGAAAATCAGTTTAGTGATCTCATATTCATATGTTTGGTTTTGAGAACTTTTTCCATATTTGAGACACTGAGCGTAATTCACAACTCGGCAGAAGGTCACAAGACAATGGGGAAGACGACGACCTTTACTTAAGGTCTGAAAGTATCTGAAAAATCTTTAGGGCCAAAATCTTTAGGGTCATTATTTGCTAACAGTGAGCGACAAAGACTTTGGAGCTAGACCAGCCTGGCGTGAAACTTGGATCCGCGATTAACAAGGTCACCTTCGGTGAGTTACTTCCTGAGTCTTAGTCTCTCCATCTATGAATTGAATGCAATTGAACTGGCATCGTAGGGATATGATGAGGGTTAAAGGAGATAATTTATATAAAATGCCAACTATAGGACCTGCTAACCTAGGTACTCAGTACTTTTACTTCATGCCTAAAATGCTGTATTGTTTTGGGGTAAAGGTTCACGTCTCCAGGGATCCCCTGTTACAAGCAAATGGAGGATATGAGGCAAACATGTGCCTTTTAGTTTCAGTTAACGTGTGTGTTCATCTCGAAGGTGATCGAATAGGGAAGACCAGTCACAAAAGGAGTGGGTGAGGTGTCACCTGAACTTCTGCCACGTGTGAGGGATGGTGTGGAATAGGGGACCTGGACTAAGGGCAGGTCTACGCGCAGATGTTCATCCCAGGCCCCTGCAGAACTTCGGGCTCCTGCCAAAGAGAGGGGCGAGGGCTGCCGAGGGGGCAGGAGCAGAGCCGTGGAGCCGGAAGAGCGCATCTAAGCTGAGCTTCAACTTCTTTTGATTTTAGAGCAGGGCGGTTTTAAGTGGCTTGGCAGTTACCTCGAGGCTCTGGTCTCTGCACCCAGGAGCATGGCTGTGCATCTGGGACCTTTGAGGTCTTGGGGACAACAGTCCTTTACTCCCGCCACCTCTCTTGGGCCACGTCACAGTACAGACACCTGTGGAAATTATTCAATAAAAATGTGAGCCTTGGCTACAAGTCACGTCTAGCTAAATCAATCTAGAGAACTTGGCTGCCTTTTTTATATTCTGATTTAGTTTTATTTATCAAGGAATTTAGGCATTTAAAAATAGGCATCTTGAAATAAGATATAAAAGACAAAACACGCAAAAAAGTGCATTTTTGGTATTGCCCCGTCATGACGAATTCATGAATTCCCATGAATTACTTTTATTTTATTAATTTTTTAAAAAGATTTTTTAAATAATATTTAAGTGATAAAAAAAATATTTATTTATGAGAGACCCACAGGCAGAGGGAGAAGCAGGCTCCCTGCAGGAACCCGGTGTGGGACTCGATCCCAGGACCCCGGGGTCGCGCCCTGGGCCCAGGGCAGACGCTCAACCACTGAGCCTCCCAGGCGTCTGCCATGAATTCTTTTTAAATGTGCAACGTATTTGATATTAATTGAATTCCATGAGCATTTATAATCTAGCTCTATAATCTAGCTCTTTATAATCTAGTTTGGGGAATTTTATTAAAAGCTCTATGGAACCTTTTATGCAGCATTTACATTTCATTTACTGGTCACAAGAGGGAGTAAGAACACTGCTAAAAATTAGATATTTTCAAACTTTTTTCCAAGATAAGCTGTAGGAAAAGAATCCCCTTGAGTTTTAATGACAAAATGATTTCTCTTACCCCTAATTGGTCTAGGAATTTTGTCAGCTTTTAATTTTTGAACTGATATAACACTGTATTCAACTAATAAGAGCTAAATTCATACAACTATGAGAATCTTTATGTCTAGTAAAGGATCATTTTCAAGCAGTCTGAAAAGGGCTGAATGTAATTTTTTAAAAACACTATTTGACTAACATGTCTGAGTCAGCCACCGTGTTTTCAACACTGAAGTGATTGCAAACAAAGCTGTGTTTTATTGATCGTGATGCAACACGATGATGAAATATGTTGCAAAAGTACAAGAGCTTTTAGAGGAAAATCTGAAGTTCCTTTCCTAGAATGTCTCTAACCTATGACAATTTGCTGTTTTCTCTTCTGATTTTCTAGTTTCCTTTAAAAGGCTATGTGCTAAAGCACACTCCGTCTTTAACCCAGCTTGATATTCCACAGATTATTCAGCAGTTTTTAGAGTAAAAAAATGTAAGATATCTGCTGTGGAAAGTGCAACATCGCTGACCTTTGAAAATGTTCTTAAGAAAGAAAAATCTGTGCAATTTTGTCTTGAGAGGTTAGGCCTCCAAAAGGTCACATGGCTTCTTGCCTCACATTCTTTGACAGGATGAATATAGCTTCCGCTGAGGACCGCTTCGTGCCACCTCGATAGGAAAGTACCCAAGTATCTTGGGCTCTTTAAGCAAAGAACTCCCCAAACTTAATACTGAATCAGGGTCGCGTGCTTTGCTTCATGAGTATAGGCCAGGCGCCACGATAACCTGATGCTGTCCCATATTTCTTCAGGCTTCCGGAAGCCACAGGCTTTTCCCTCAGTTTGAAAGGCTCACAACGATAACACGTGGGGAGCAAGATATGTACTTACATGAAATAAATTATGCAGCTTAATGCATTAATCCTTTTTAGATGTTTCATTAAATATATAGATATTAAATGGCCCAGGAATTTTGTCCTTTGAAACACCCATAGAAACTATTGAATAAAAATATGGGACTTGGGGTACCTGGGGGCTCAGCCTATTAAGCACCTGCTTTGGGCTCAGGTCGTGGGTCCTGGATCCAGCCCCACGTCGGGCTCCCAGCTCGGTGGGAGTCTGCTTCTGCCTCCACCCTCCCCTGCCTGTGGTTGCCCCCCCCTCAGATGAATAAATAAAATCTCTTTAAAACTGTCAGGTTTGGCTACAAGTCACTTCTGCTTCAATCCATCTGAAGACTTTTGCTGCCTACTTTTCATCTTTAAACTCTGTGAACTGCAAAAGAAGCACTTGTTATTGTTTGTAATGCCTTAGCTATTACAAGTGCTAGCTAAATCCACGCAAACTTCTGGGAATCCTGAAGAAACACAGTGCTTCCCCACTCCACCCATTACTCCTTAAAGTTTCCCACAGTTCTTTTTTTTTTTTCTCCCTCACATGGCTTAAAATTATGAAAGTATGAATACTAAGGGTCATTTGTAAGTAAAATTAAAAAGAAATGACTTTAAAAACATGACCACGAAGCAGTTAGATCATGCTTATTTTACATGAGAAAATACAAGATATACTTTTACTTTAATAACGTGAATCCAAAGTCTCATATGATTTAGTGAATTGCTAAATTAAAATTATCTTCTCGAAACAGTTTCATCACATGTACCGTATTACAAATGTAGAGCATAAGACCTATAGAGTAGTCCTAGCACTTCGTCTTTGTTATATCTGTAGCTCTTGTTACTGAGTTTGTATTGATAGAAAGCTAAAGAACAAAAGACAAAAAACAAAAAAATAAAAAAAGAAAGCTAAAGAACACCTAAGGATTTACCTAATGTAAAGCAAGAGAATTTTAAAGGGTATACGTGAAAAGTCAATTTAATTTTAAATCCAACAATGTATTCCATTCTTCAATCACTGAAAAGATATTTATTGAACATCTGCCATTTGCTTAATCATTTTAATCCAGTTTGTTCTAAAGTGGCTTTAAAGTGATTTATATAAATGTGAATAATCGAGGAAGAGAAATGGTTTGAAATTAGAAGAAGAGATGAAAAAGTAGTAGAAATAATGAGCAAATATAAGATAGAAGAGGAATTTAATACAAAATAAGTGTCCTGACATTCTACGCAGTTGTTATTGGAGAGTATAAAATTGATTTTTTATTTTCTAACAGCTAATGAGAAAGAAGGAAACACACAAATTTTATTCCCTGTAACAAAAAATAATCAATTTCTCAATAGAGTGCAACTATGATAGTGGGAGCAAACTGAATTTCTTCTTTGGGTTCTCATAGGGACAACACTGTGTAATTTAATAAATAATAGCCTCGGCACTCCTGGGGTGTCTCAGTCAACCCGTGATTCTTGATTTTGGCTCAGGTCATAAATAAATTTTAAAAACTAGCCTCAACCATATTTTCACAGTGAGTTACTACTTTCTTGCAGTCACATGTTAAGCATTGGGATTCAAAAATGATTTTGATAAAAATAGAACTACCCTATGATGCAGTAATCATATTACTAGGTATTTAATAAAAAAATACAAAAGGATACATGCACCCCTATGTCTGTTGCAGCATTATGGAAGTACCCCAAGTGTCCATTAATAGATGAATGGATAAGAAGAGGCTGTATATATATATAATATACATAACCATAAAAAATAATGGAATCTTTTCATTTGCAATGACATGGATGGAGCATGGAGCCAGAGAGTATTGTGCTAAGCAAAGCAAGTCAGTCAGAAGAAGACTAATACCATATAATTTCACTCATGTATTGAATAACATAGAAATAAAACAAATTTTATTAAGGAAAAGGAAAACAAAAGAGAGAAAAGACAACCCAAAAAACAGACCCTTAACTATAGAGAACAAACTGATAGTTACCAGAGGGAAGGTGGGTGGGAGGATGGGTGAAATAGGTGATGGGGATGACGGAGGGCACTTACCATGATGAGCGCGGAGTGATGTACGGATTGTTGAGTCACTATATTGTACACCTGAAGCTGGTATAACACTGTATGTTAACTATAGTGGAATTAAAATTAAAAACTTAATAAAAATTATTTTGACACAGTTCATGCTCTCCAAGGAGTTGTGATTTAGCTAAGGGGATAAACACATAAATGCATAATTAATATACAACACAGTAAATTTATGATACGGGTGAAGTCAAAGTATTGTGGGTACAGAAAATTCCTACCAGGGAAAATGCCTACATTGAGAAATTAAAAGATTTTTGTTCGTATTCAATAACATACAATGATAAAAAAGGCTTTATAGGTCATAGTCTTCCCATGATTAACATGTCATTCCACAGCCACAGGACCTCGCTGCTTTATTTTTAAACTAGTGCAGTACTTCCTGGCTGGTTTTGTCCCTTTCAAACTATTCTCTATCTCGCTTCTAGATGTTCATTGGATTAAAACTCACAATTTGTGATTTAAAATTTGTTACAAAATAAATTTGAAACCTCCTTACTCTTTATTTGATCAGACCACAAACAATATCCTTATGAATTCTAAACATTTAATTAATTAATTAATTATTTATTTATTTAATTAAATTATTTATTTGAGAGAGAGCACGAGGGAATGAGAGGGAGGAACAGAGGGAGAGGGACAGGCAGACAGGGGCAGAGTCCCACATGGGGCTCGATTTCATGACCCTGAGATCATGATGTGAGCCAAAAGCAAGAGTTGGACTTTTAATGACTGAGCCACCCAGGCACCCCTCTAAACATTTTTGATAACAGAAATCATTAAAAAAATAATCTTCGAACTTGTCCTATTTCCAATATCTATTCCAGTGCCTTGTATTTAATATGTGCTCAAAGATACTCATAAAAAGCACTGGATAAATGAATTCATCTGGTTAAACAATGCAGTGTTCCCTTAGCCTTCCTCTTAGGAGGCATGTTGAAAAAAAATATCAAAAATGTACTTAGGCTCATTAATTTTCTATTGCAAAATATATATTTCTATTAAATATATAGTAAAATTCCCTTACTAATACTATGCTTGGTGATTACTTATGAAAGAAATTCATATTAAATTAAGATTTTACTAAAAAAAATCATGTATTCCTTTGCATACATATGAAAACACCCAATGAGGTCTGTGATTTCTAAGCCTATGACTATTGGGTATTTTTAAGTATGTAATATACAGAGAGAGATTTTCAAACATCATCAGTGAGAGAATCCTCAAGCAGACGCCCCACTCAATGGACCTGATGTGGAGCTGGATCCCAGGACCCTGAAATCATGACCTGAGCCAAAGTCAGATGTTTACCCAACTGAGCCACCCAACCACTTGGGGATGTAGACTTTTAAGTGACTTAGCTGGGATCAGAATCTAAGTGGCTTTTGGTTCACTGCCTTCCAATAAAAATGTCCTGCTTTGCTATTTTAGAAACTGCATGTCTCCACTTGCTTTATGTAATTTTTATTTAAACTGCATAACCAACCTGGCATTTGTAAATGCTCAATAAATAAATGTTGGCTGTTATGTTTTGATAAGTCCCATGGAATTGTTTAAAAGTTAAATCCTGTTTTTAATTACCTTAGTCTATAAAAACTCAAAACCTTTATACAGCTCCTCTAGTAGCTTACTTTTCTTATCTACAATTAATTTGTTTTCATATGAGAATGTATTTATACATTGCTCACACAATAACAAACTGTTCTGCGTATCTTCTACTACATAAAATATTTTGAAATGCTTTGCTTTTAATCTCTGAAATAGTACTGATAATCTGGTTGCAGTCACTTAATACAGTCAGTAATTTAAATTTGAGGTTGTAGTCATGCTTCTATCTTTCATATCTTCCTTCCTACCATACAAGTGCTTGCGAAAGGGATTCCTGGTTCTATTTCTACCCTTTGCTTTCATATATTCTGTTCCAAGAGGGCACACCCTGTGAGTGTGGGAATAAAACTCTTTTGGGCAGAGACTCCAGTGCTGCAATTATATTAGATGAGGCTATTGGATTGCTTGATTTCTCCAGGGACTCTGGTAATGTAGCTCAAGAGTGCTCCCTCTCCTGCTGCACTTCCAGCCACACTTGTTTTTCAATGCGCCTTCCTAGATAATTATCTCACCTCTAACCTTGAATAACATGAACCTTCTAATTCTGAGCCATCATTGAAATCAACTCTGGAAAAACTTTATGATAATGGTTTTAGAGAGGAAGTTAGGGTTTCAGCACTGCCAGTTGAAATACTTCTAGAATTCGAATTTAAATTGTTACAGACACTGTGAGGAACTACTTTTTGATCTTCTTACCTTTATAGAAAAGAAAAAAGTCTGACACAGAACCAGTCATGCTTTGACTTAAGCCTTTTTATTTAAATTATTAATATTTGATTGAACTGCACGAATTGGACATAGTTCTAATGCTGTGCATGTGTGAATATTAAGCCTTTTAAGGCCAACCTTATATTAAGCAATTTCTAACACATCGTTTTTAGCAATAAATAAAAATGCAGAATTATCAATGCCTGGTATGGTAGTTAAGAAACAAAAGGTGAATTGTTATGATGGCAATAAGCATAACTGCATCTGCAAAATCTCCTCTAGTCCTGACAGACAGCAATACTATGGAAGGGGCAGTTCAAGGTCATAAGTAAGTAATGGGCTTGGGAGCCAGGCTGCTTGAGTTTGAATTCTGACTCTACCACGTATGGGCTCTGTGACTTTGATCAAGTCACCTAACCTCTCTGTGCTTTAGTTTCCTTTCTTGAGAGTAAGGGTGAATAACACCCCACAGACTTTTGGGGAGGATTAAATGAATTATTGTATGAACAATGCCTAAAACGTAGTAAATAATAATAGGCAATTAATATTATCCCTATTCCACTGACTAAATAGTTTGGATTCCTACTTCAGGTTATATATCTTATAAAGGTTGGCATTAGAATACAAAATCTGAGCTCTTGAGCTTCACAGACAGTGTAGTTGACCACTGTGCATTGTTCTGCAAGTACTAAGGAAGGAATACTGGTCAAGTTTTCAGGGCATCTTGAAGTACAAAATTAAGAGATGCCCCAAGATGGAAGAACAGACAAGATTGACTTTTTCCCCATTAAGAGCTGCCTGGCTTTTTTGTACCTACGTTGCAGTAGACATTTTTATGTGCCCACGGTGGGCAAAGCACTCAGTTGGGGCTTGGGAATACAAAGAAACAAAAGCAAATCTCCTGTCTTCTAGGATCTTAGGGTCTAGGCAGAGAGACAATAATTGAGAAATTACTGTAATTCAGTACAGCGATTTATACAATGGGAGACTGCCTACAGTAGCAGGGGGAGCCAAGGAGGAACAGCAGCCCATGTTGCTCAGTGCACTATGGGAAGCCATAGCTTTTAGTGGGATTTGAAGGATGAGTAGGGAATTATCAGGTGGAGCAAACGATGAAAGGATTCTAGCAGACGGAAGAACACGTGTGAAAGTGAGGAATGTGAAGAGGTAGGTGTGTTGAGGGACATCCTTAGAATAGTTTAGAATTGTTGGAGAGTAAAGCATATTCTGGGGAAGGATGTGGAATACGAGTCAGACGGGCCGGCCAGGGCTGGGTCAACAGGTTCTGTATACTGTGTAGTGATGTTGGGTTTTTACTGTGATGAGAGTTATCAAGTAATAGGAATAGATTCTGCAAAGGGCAGCTGCAGGTACAAACCAAACCTGTGACATAATGCGGAGGAAATTCCGAGGTCAGTGGTTTGCTCAGTCAATCAATGGATTTTATTTTGTGTCAGTGTTAGGGATTAGGGGACACAAAATATAACATGGTTTCTGTCTGTTATTTTCTACTATTCAGAAATCTAACACAATTTGATGATTTTCCCGGTTTATAAATGAACTTGAGACTGCAGCCACCACATTTAAACATTTTCTAGGTTGAGTCACATTCAAAATATAGAAAACATTTTATTGCTTTAAACAAAATAGTAAGCATTTCCAGACATATTAAATGACTTTTTTCAGTCTTCACTTCTTTTTTCTTAAAGACAAATGTTTAGAAATGTTTCAAGTTTACAGCAAAATGGAAAGGAAGGCACAGAGATCTCAAATATATCTCCTGCACCCACACGGACATAGTCTTCTCATTATCAACATCAGTCATCAGAATGTTTTGTTTTGTTTGTTTTTGTTTTTTCACCAGGGACGGACCTATTCACACTTCATATTTACCTTAGGGTTTGCTCTTGGTTGTACATTCTATGGATTTGGAAAAAAAAGTAATGACATATATTCATCATTATAGTATTATAATATTATAAAAAGTATTTTTACTGGCCTAAAAATCTTTTGTGTAGTTACTGTCTTTAATATACCAACAGTTTAGTATAGAAACCAAGGAGATTGCATATCTTAATAAAATAAATTCCCTTTCTATTTCACTTCAAATTCTCTTCTTCAATTCTCCCTTATTTTTATTTCATGATTTGGTTATAAGTCAGCACAATTGCTTATTAAGGATAAGTTTAGGGTAAACAGGAAGATGGCATATTTAATTTATTAGAATATATTTCTTCATATATAATGCTATTCAGTTTTCATATGAAGAATTGGATGTAAATAGACTGGCTACATTTGCTTTGTCTTGGACTAAATAATAGCAAATTTAAGTAAAGCAGCTCAAATAGAAGCAGTGGCTTAAGTAGCAGCAAAGTTAGATAACATGGCAAATGGCACGACTTTGTAGTTATCTTATAACCTACTGATGTTCTCTTCGACTCCAATCTAGAGTTTATTCTGTCTTTGGAACTTTTATAGTGACTTCATTTCTAATATCCATTTTTTTCCATTTGGATATTTTTTCATGTTCACTTGGACTTATTTTATTTCTGCTTATGTTACTTTTAAAGTTTCTTGCTTGTTTTGCAATCCTGGGGAAGCTGGCAGAGTAGGATCCTGAGCTCACCTTGTCCCACAGACACACAGAAGTAGCAACCACATCAGTACAACTAACTCTGAAAATGACCTGCAGGACAGACTTTCCCTGGTTAACTATAGAGAGGAGGCAACATCTGAAAGGGTAGAAAGGGCAGAGACAAGGTCAGGAGCCAACCCCCCAGCAAGACTAACCATAGTTGGAATTCATACCATGAACATAGAGAATTGAGAGAATCATACCCCACATCAAGCACCCCAGGCACAGGGGACCTGCACTGTGAAGATGAATACCCATAGCATTTGGCTTTGAAAATCAGCAGGTCTTAATTTTGAGTTTTTACAATCAGTGGGGCTTAATTCCAGGTACTTTATAGCTGGCTCAGCTCTGGGAGCACCAGGAAAGATAGGAAACTGAATACTCACCCTTAAAGAGCCACATAACCAATAACCCAGCTAAGATACAGCATAGAAACAGAAATTTGAAAAGCACCTGGGGTATATGTGAAGGAGATTTATTTACTAACCTCAGAACATGCACTGAAGGGGAAGAGATCTTTAGGGGACCTCACCAGAACAAAAATACTGGTGGTTGCCATTTCTCTTCACCCCTCCAGCCTAGATAGCAGGACAATTGAAGAAACCAGCACAATCTCCATCTAACTTGCAGGCACCATGTTTTTCTATGGATCTGTCCTATCCAATTTACCCTACTTGGCAGATGTCCTTCCGAAGAGGTTTCTACCTTGACACATCCTACAAATAACCTCTTGCCTTGGAAAAAGGGGAAGTTAACCATAGACATTAGTGTGCCCACTATCCCAGCACCTGAACCTTATAGCTAGTAGTATAAAGAGAGTACCCTGCTGATCAGTGTGACTGCAGTCCCCCAAAATAGGTGGGGCACAGGCATCTGCTCTGATTGGCAGCCCCACCCAACTACAAGCCCGTGGTTGCCCCAGACTGGCTCCTTAACAGCACAGAAACCAAATTTTGCTTGGTGTGCCCACATCAGGCAAAGTAGATGATTTCAGTTGACTGGACTGAAGGCAAATGTAGCTTAGTCAAAAAATAGGTACATGTAACCCATATAGGAGACACTTCTGAAGCACCTGGTTCTGATAAATTAGGGACATTGTGCTGCAAGACACCACAGGACCTCTTCATGAGGCTACTACTTTCAAGATCAGGAGATCTAGTTGACTTTTCTAATATTTAAAAATAAGAGTTAGACAAAATAAGGAAATAGAAGAATATGTTCCAAATGAAAGAACAGGATAAAACCACAGGAAAATAGCTAAATAAAGTGAAGATAAGCAACATGCTTGATAAAGAATTCAAAGTAGTGGTCATAAAGATACTCACTGGTCTTGAGAAAAGAGTGAAAAATCTCAGTGGGACCTTTTTTTTTAAAAAAAAAGATTTTATTTATTTATTCATGAGAGACACAGAGAGAGGCAGAGACACAGACAGAGGGAGAAGCAGGCTCCCTGTGGAGAGCCCGATGTGGGACTCGGTCCCAGGACTCCAGGATCATGACATGAGCCAAAGGCAGTTGATCAACCACTGAGCTACCCAGGTGCCCCCTCAGTGGGACCTTTAAAAAAGATAGAAAATATTAAAAACAACCAGTCAGATATGAGGAACTCAATAACAAAAACAAAACAAAACAAAACAAAAAACACCCAAAACACTAGAGGAAATCAGTACCAGATTAGAAGAGGTGGAAAAGTGGATCAGTAACCTGGAAGACAGGAGAGTGGAAAGCAACCAAGCTGAATGGTAAAAAGAAAAAAAGAATAATAAAAAAATGAGAACACCTTAAGGGAACTCAGTGACATTACAAGTGTAATAACATTTGCATTATAGGGATCCCAGAAAGAAGAACAAACAAAGCCCAAAGCCAATAGAAGGAAGAAAATAATAAAGATTAAAGGAAAATTAATGAAATATAGACTAAAAAATCCCCACTAGAACAGATCAATGAAACTAGGAGCTGATTCTTTGAAAAAGGTCAACAAAGTTGATAAGCCTTTAGCCTTTAGCCAGACTCATCAAGAGTAAGGGAGAAAAATCAATTAAATAAAATCAGAAACAAAGGAGGATAAATAACAAGCAATACCACAGAAATACAAAGGCTTATAAGAGTCTTATAAAAAAATGTATGTCCAAAAATTGAGCAACATAGAAGAAATTGATAAATTCCTGGAAACATATCACCTTCCAAAACTGAATCTATGTCCAGTGAGAAATAGAAAATTTGAACAGACCAATTATTAGCAATGAAACTGAATAAGTAATAAAAAATCAACAAACAAAAGCCCAGGGCCAGATGTCTTGACAGGTGAATTCTACCAAACATTTAAAGGAGTTAATAGCTATTCTTCTCAAACTATTCAAAAAACTAGAAGAGGAAAGGAACTTCCCAATTCATTCTGCAAGGCCAGCATTACCCTGATACCAAAACCAGACTGAAACACTATAATAAAAGAGAAGTACAGACCAATTTCTCTGATAAACATAGACGCAAAAATTCTCAACAAAGTATTAGAAAACCAAATCCAACAATATATTAAAAATATTTGCCATAATCAAGTGGAATTTTTTTCCAAGGATGACAGAATGGTTTAATATTCACAAATTAATCAACATGACACATCACGTTAAAAGAAAGGATAAAAACCATTTGATCATTTCAGTGGATGCAGAAAAAGTATTTGGCAAAGTACAGCATCGATTCATGATAAAAACTCTCAACAAAGTGGGCTTAGAGGGAATATTTCTCAACAAAATAAAAGCCATATATGAAAAACTCATAACTAACAGCATATTCAATGGTGAAAAACAAGAGGTTTTTCTACTAAGATCAGCAAGGTTGTACATCCCTACTACTTTTACTCAACAAAGTACTGAAAGTTCTAGCCACAGCACTTAGGCGAGAAAAAGAAATAAATAGCATCTGAATTAGTAGATAAGAAGTAACTTTCACTATTTGTGGATGACATGATACTATATACAGAAAACCTCAAAACTCCACCAAAAAACTACTAGAATTGATAAATGAATTCAGTAAAGTTTCAAGATACAAAAATCTGTTGCATTTCTATACACTGATAATAAAGTAGCAGAAAGAGAGATTAAGAATACAATCTCATGTACAATTGCACCAAAAAGAATACTAATTCCTAGGAATACACTTAACCAAGAAGAAAAACTTGTACTCTAAAAACTATAAAACACCGATGAAAGAAATTGAAGATGACATAAGCGAAGGGAAAGATATTCTATACTTATGGATTGGAAGGACTCATATTATTTAAATGTCCACACTACCTAAAACAATTGATAGATTTAATGTGATCCCTATAAAAATATCAACATTTTCACAGAACTAGAAGAAGGCGGCTAAAATGTGTATGGAATCAAAAAGACCCACAATAGCCAAAGCAATCATGAGAAAGATCAAAGCTGGAGGTTTCACAGTCTTAGATTTCATGATATGCTACAAAGCTGTAGTCATCAAAAAAAAGTATGGCACTGGCACAAAAACAGACAAATAAATCAATGGAATAGAATAGAGAGCCCAGAAATAAAACCACACATTCATGATCAAAGAAGACAAGCATATACTTCGGGGAAAAGGCAATCTCTTTCACAAATAGTGCTAGGAAAACTGCACATTTTTAGGCAAAATAATAAAACTGGACTACTTTCTTACACCATACACACAAACAACTCAAAATCGATTAGAGACCTATACATGAGACCTGAATTCTTAAAACACCAGAACAAAACAGGCAGTAACTTTTTTTTGACATCAGCCATAGAAACATTTTTTTTCTACATAGTTCTCCTAATGCAAGGGAAACAAAAGCAAAATTAAGAATTGGGACCACACCAAAATAAAGGACTTTTGCACAGCAAAGGAAACCATAAATAAAACTAAAAGGCAACCTATGGGATGGGAGAAGATATTTGCAAATGATATATCCAATGAGGGGTTAATTTCCAAAATATGTAAATAACTTGTAAAACTGTATACTAAAAAAATCTGATTTAAAAATTGGCAGAGGAACTAAATATACATTTTTCTAAAGCATGCAGAAGGCTGACAGATACATGAAAAGGTGCTCAAAATCACTAATTGTCAGGGAAATGTAAATAAAAACCACAGTGAGCTATCACCTCACTCCTGGTGAGGATTTAGTCAGAATGGCTAAAATCAAAAAGACAAGAAATAACAGGTGTTGGCAAAGATGTGGAGAAAAAGGAGCCTTTGTGCACTGTTGGTGGGAATGTGCACTGGTGCAGCCACTGTGGACAGCAGCATGGAGTTTCTTCAAAAAAGTAAAAATAGAACTACCATATGATCCAGTAATTCCCCTAGTAGATGTTTACCCAGAGGAAACGGGAACCCTAATTTGAAAAGCATTTTAAATGGCTGTATTCTTTTCAAAAAGTTATTTTATTGGGGTAAGAACATGTAATATGAGATCCACCCCCTTAACAAATGTTTGTGTGCATTATCGTCTATAGGCACAATATTGTGCAGCAGCTCTCTAGAACACACTCACCTTTTTAAATGGAAACTTGATGCCCATTGATCAGTAGCTTTCCATCTTCTCCTCCCCCTTGCTCCTGGCAACTATCATTCCAGTCTTGGATTCTGTGAATTGGATTTTTTTTTTTTTTAGGTGATCAGTATTTGTCTTTCTGTGCTCATTTCTCTTAGCACATGGTACTGACGGTTCATCCATACTGTTCCGTATTGCAGAAATTCTTTTTTAAAAATATTTTAAGGATGAATAGGGTTCTATTGTATGTATATACAACACTTTTTTTTGTGTAGATTGTTTCCACACCTTGGCTGCTGTGATTAGTGCTGCATTGAACACAGGAGGGCCAAAAGGAGAATGAACTAGGAGAAAACATTTGCAAACCATGTATCTGATAAGGGGTTAATCTTCAAATTATATGAGGAACTCCTATAACTCAATAGCAAAAAAATAGTAAATAAACGGATTAATAAATGTGCTAATAATTGAGCAGACGTTTCTCCAAAAAAGATGGATAAATTACCAACAGGTATATGGCAAGATGCTCATAGTCACTAGTGAAATGCAAATCAAAATCACACAGATCAGGATGTTTATTAACAAATAATAATAATAAAAAGACAGTAAGTATTGTTGGAGGATGGAGAGAAATTGTAACCCTTGCACACTGTTGGTCGAAATACAAAGTGATACAGTCACTGTAGAATATAGTAGGGAGCTACTTCCAGAATTATCATGTAATCCAGGAATCTAACTCCTGAATATTTACACAAAATAACTGAAATCAGGGCCTTGGAAAAGTGGTAGCACTCAAATGGCTATATTCTTTAATTTGCCTCTTTGAACACCAAAAACAGTTGTTTTAAAGTCTTTATGAGCCTGTTCCCCAAGATTAATGTCATCTAGAGTGAATTTGTTATAATTAAAAAATTTTTTTTTTTTGCTTTTTGAATATCGTTTTTAGCATTAATTTTTAGGGTTTTTGTTTTGTTTTGTTTTGGAATTTAAGATTGTAAGCTCATTTTGTGTGGCAGTTTTCCTTTTCCCATTTTATCACCCTCTCCCTTCTCCTCTCTCTTCTTTCCTTTCCTCTCCCCCATCCTTTCTCCCCTCTCCTGTTCCCACTGGTTGTGTGATTGTTTTCACTCATCCTTCAGGCTCTTAGGAGATAATTCAGGTAATTTCCTTTTACCTTTAATCTCACATTATTAATCTTATTCTTCCTTCTGAATCTTCTCCGCTAAATACACATATGATCTAGGAATTCCCATATAAAAGAGAACCTCACTTGATATCATAGTTCCAGCTCCCTTCCCCACTATGCCATTGCAACCATCCGTGTCAAGATTACCAGCAAGTACCCTGCTTCTCTGTCCTCAAGCAGAGGGCAGGGCTCAGATGGCATTCAACGCAACTGACCACTCTCTCTGTCCGGAAGCAGTCTCCTTTCCCAGGTTCCATCATGTCACACTTTCCTGGATTTTCTCTGCATCACTGGCTGTTCCCTTTCAGTTTCTTTGTAGATTCTCCTTCTACTCTCCAACCTTTAGATACTGATGAGGCCCACGGCTCAGGCTTGGGCTCCCTTGTGCCTCTTCTCTCTTTTTCTGGAGGATGTTATCTTCTCTCACCACTTGAACTACTCTCTATATGCTAATGGCTATCCCACGTTTATCTCTATTCCAGAGCCTTTCCTGAACACTAAACATATATCTAACTGTCCACTTGACGTCTTTACTTAGCTCTTAGTCATCTCCAATTAACTTGTCCAAAACTGAATTACTTTTGAAGTTTACTACATTTTCCCTGCTTCATCTTCCTTCATAGGAATTTGAAACTCTTTTAAGATATCTCTTAGTTCCCTTATTCTCATTTCCCAATTTATATTTATGAATATAATATACTGATGACATTCTTGTCATTCTAAATTGTATTTATTTGTTATTTAATTGAATATGTTTGCCAGATGGTGTACTGGACATCAGGTAATTTTCTGTCAACAAGGGAAAATAAAATTGCTATCCTTCCGATAAATTGATGGATTTTTCTTAGTAAAAAGAAACAAATAAACATCTGCTCCAGTATTTTATATTACTGTGTGAAAATCTGGTCAGGGCTTATAACTTTATTTTTGAACTGTTGAGATCAGTGATTGCTATAGTATTAAATTTGGGAGCAAAATGTAAGAGTTATGTGTAGAAATAAGCTTCATCAGGTACATTCTGTAAAGGCAACTATTTCAGCACCAGAATCAAGACTGCAAATGTCACTCATTTTGGGTTCACTTAGTGCATACATCTTTCTGTTATTATATGACTTTTCCAATAAATACTAAGCTGAGAACCTGCAGCAAACAAGAAAGACATGGTCCCTTTACACAGGATTAAATGATTATAGAACCTGTTAATAAGAAAAAAAATAAAAACACAACTGAGATAAGACCATGATGGGAAAAAAGAGGGAATAAGGAGGAAGAAATTGGTGTAGATTACACAGGCAAGAAAATAATGTCTGAGGATGCTTTAGGATGAATGGATATTTACACTGAGAATAAAGCAAATTATAAAACCACATGTGTAGAGAGGTTTTAAGGAAATTATATTAATTCTCTATAAGTTGATACCATATAAAAGTGCTAAAATTTGTTCATTATGTAAAGTGAAGAACAATCTTATTTTTCTTGTTTTTCACATCTGTTGGTTTATAAGTAGATCCATAAATTGGTAAAAATCAGACTGCATATTTAACTCACTTGAAAAACAGTTCACTTTTTTTGAGGCATTATTGTTCTTTATTTTTATATATAGCAACAGTATTATGGATACATATACACATATCTTTACATTTTTATTTAAATTCCAGTTAACATTCACTTTTAGGCTAAATGCTAAACATTTATAGCTGTGAGCTATACATTCTTTATGGATATTGGACATCAATATTTTTGCGAGTGGTTAATTTTTTCATGATCATTTCCAAATTTATTGAATTTTAAAATTTACATTCTAAAGTGAATATTACTGTTTGTTTTCAGGATGACAGAATTATTTGAATTTTGATTTATAGGTGTTTTGACTGGGTAATTATTTTTGTTCATAAAATCTTTCCATAACCACTGTACCTTAGGTATCACATGAGGAAAATTGAAGCTGTGTTTTGATTTAATTAAACATCTCAGAAATAAGTTGAGAGAAAAATTACTCTGTTGCTTTATAACCTTCAGAAGCTTGTTCCTTCCTCTGGAAAATCTTTTCCTCTAGTAGAGTGTTACATCTTGGCAAGGATTAAATAAATTGAATCATCTGAGATTAGATTCTGTTTAAAGGTCAAGATGATTTAGATTTCAAAAGTTATGAAGTTTGAGTTCTATTAGGGATTTATTAAAATTCTTTTAGAAATTTATTAAACTAAATCATATGTTTATTCTGCATCTTGTGAGAGAAGAGGCTGTTAAATATTGTTTGTATCCAAAAATGATAAGTTGTAACACACACACACTCCATTTTTTAGCTTTAGGGATTTATTGTTTGGATGAGTGTTATGAATTTCTAGGAATTGGAACTTAAGTAAACAACAGATTTCTACTTTTCTGTTCAGAAACTCTTCCTGCATATATAGTGTTATTTTTTGGCTCTTTATAAACTTTTTTTGGTCAAAGCACAATATGAATAGATCTTTCATGTTCCAGATCCCTATTCTTAGATTTGATGTTAATAATGACAAAATCTGAAAGAGGTTTTTATAGGTCATTACTACTGCTACTGTTTTTAACAAAATAATTTTGAATTTATTAAAATACTTTTCATTCAGCTTATAGAGTACTTAAATTATATCATAGTGAAATAGATAAGATACTTTTAAAGTATCTAGTATTGGGATCCCTGGGTGGCGCAGCGGTTTGGCGCCTGCCTTTGGCCCAGGGCGCGATCCTGGAGACCCAGGATCGAATCCCACATCAGGCTCCCGGTGCATGGAGCCTGCTTCTCCCTCTGCCTATGTCTCTGCCTCTCTCTCTCTCTCTGTGACTATCATAAATAAATAAAAAAAAAATAAAGTATCTAGTATTGTTAAATTTGACAAGGCAGGTTCTTATTTGAGTAGAAAATATAGTTGAGATTCAGAAAATTTACTGCTATGCCACAGCCTTCCTTCCAGGGGCAACATGTGCACGAGTCACCCATGTATGTGGCATCCTTTAACATTCCTTGATAGGTCCCAGCTGTCTCCAAATCTTTCTCCAAGTTTGGAATTGGGAATATTGGGAATTCCTACCGTTTTCACACCTGAGATGCTTATCTAAAGAAAATTCAAAAGCTTCTGGAAGTTATTAAGAGCTTAATAATAAATATTGTCAAATATGCAAGTGTTGCTATTGCAATGATTAGAGCAATCCTGTATGTTAGGGCCACAGGCTGGCAAATAAAGATGGGACAAAAGTTAAAGTCTGGGTTAAGAAAAGGTCTAAAATGGAGCCAGAAATGAACCGAAATGTTATTTTCCTCCTTTAGCTTGTCTTGTGCAGCATTTGGCTGTTTACTGGGTCTTTCACGTGAGATTTTTGTGGTCCTCACAAGAATTTTCTGTGTAGTTATCAGCTGTTTTTAGAATTAGACATATTATAACCAGTCATCAGAGTGATTGACTGATCATTCTTATGACTTCATGTGTTTGCCCGACACTTGCTAGCGGATGGTCTTCACATTTGTTGAATAACATTGTGTTTTCCTGATTTACAGCTTTACTTTGTGTAATCAGATTTGAAGGTTTTGTTCAGGATACTCACTAAGACATATCATCACTTTGATCCTAGAGCCCTACACTTGAAAAGGTCGATGTAACTGGAAATGTTTTAGCCAGAACAGACTTAGCTGGAGAGGCAATTAACTCCGTGTTTCTCCACTGTGAGTAGGAGAAACAGCTTCTCCCCTAAATCATGAAGAGCTGCCCTTAGTCATTTCTTTTTAACAGAGAAGAGGGAGGTGTGATCCAAATGTAATGTGTCATTTACAAAATCCTTGGCCTATGACCCGGAGTTACTGATTCTGTTGTTGGGGCCAGAGCAGACATAACCAGGCATGCGGTTTTGGTCCAGTGATGCAGGGATGCACACTCGACCTGCACTGCGACCTCCTTCCACGTAGACGATGACCACATGGTGGTATAATAAGCACAGAATCTCTCATTTCTGTAGAGCAGCAAACTGCATACTCATTTCAGATATTCCCTCATACAACTTGTTTGGTGAAGAGCAACTACGCAGATGCTTTACACTAAACCCAACACAACTGTGGCTTTGTGGGCCAGAACCGCACACAAGATGGTGTCCAGGCCAGAGAAAGGAAACTTACAATTTGATCTATTGCTTATTTTAAACACTTTTATCAACTCAAATAACCATGATAGTAGGAATGCGCTTCTGAAAAACATGGTCTCGTTTTTCATTTTTTAAGGAATTTTTTGGGGTAGTATTTGCTTTGAATGGTGGATTCAGATGTATGTATAGTCTTAGAAAATTCTTAGCTATTGTCTTTTTCTGCTATTTCTAAGATGTGTAGTTTATATCTTTAGAATTTTTTCTGTTACTTTTATTTGAAACTCCAATTAGACAAATTAAGCTTTTGAGTCTATCCTTCAAGGAATTTAACTTCTTGTTCATATTTTTTTTACCTCCTTATCCTCTGTATTTTAAGTAATTTCTTCAAATACATCTCTAGGTTCTTCAATTTTTTCATTTTGCTGTTTAACTTATTTTTTACTGAGTTTTAAATTTTTTTTTTTTTTTAGGTAGGCTTCATGCCCAATGTAGGGCTTGAACTCACAACCCTGAGATTAAGAATTGCATGCTTTATTGAATGAGCTAGCCAGAAACCCCTCCATTGTGTTTTTAAATTAAAAAAAATCATGCTTTTCAGATTGATGTTATATTTCATTCCTGTCAAATCTTTTTTGATTATTTTTGAGAATCCTTTGTTCCACGCTTTTATTTATTCCTACTTTTCTTTCAATATTTCATATTTCAATATGTTATAATCTATATTTGATCATTCCTGTAGTTGGAGGCTTTTGGGCTGTGATCGATGATGAATGCTAACCGGTTCTTATTCACTCTTGCTGATGGTGGCTTATTTCACTGTGTTATTTGACAATGATTTTTTCTTTTTTTCAGACATGAACTCATACTTTCCTACAATTAACCTGGGAAACACATGCTTGATTAAAAAGCATTTTCTCAGGGTAGGATTTTAACTTTTAAAATCTAGGGGTTGTTACCAGCTTGTGAGTAGGATTACCTAATCCTGTCTAGGGTTTCCCTGATAGATATGGTAATATACATTCAAACACAAACTCATGTGAAAGCAATTTCATTATTACAAATTCTCACAAAGGACTGTTTTTCGTCTTTTTAGTTTTTAATCACTTAGCACAATATTGATTACTAGAAATCACCACTTTGGGTTTAGCTTAATATTTTATGACTTAAATATTTGTTTCTATTTTTGCCTCAGGAATATTTCTCTTACATTTTTTGAACTCATAAGAATTTATTTAAAAGTATATTTATAGTAATTGATCCAGCCTATACATCTGGATGTTTTGTAGTAGAAGGCTTCTTAGAATTTGTAATCTTATCATATTTCTGAAATCAGAATGTTAAAGCATTCTTTCCCTTGTCCTTTTGCTTAACAACTGTGCTACTCGATTTGAGGAAGTGCTTAAGAACAAAATTCTAATTTTGGAATAATTTTAAGTTAACAGAAAAGTTTAGAATTATTTTCTACGGAAAAGTAGAGAATTCTTGTCTACTCTTCACGCAATTCCCCCTATTGCCAACATCGTATATAACCATGGTACATTTGTTAAACTAAGAAACCATCATTAAGAGCATTATTATTAACTAAGCTCCACACTCTATTGAGATTTCACCATTTTTCCCACTGGTCCTCTTTTTCTATCCCAGCCACCTCCAGGATACCACATTCTGTTTAGGTGTTGTGCTTCCTTAGCCTCCTCAGATCTGTGACAGTTTCTTAAAATTGTTTTTCTTGATGATCTTGAAGAGTACTGGTTAGAGATTTTATAGAATGTCTTCCATCTGTCATTATTAGAATTATAATTTTTTGTAAAGAATGTGACAGAGATGATGTGCCTTTCTCATCATCATATCAGGAGGTACTATCAGCGTGATTTAACATTATGATTACCTGGCCAAGGTAGTGTTTACCAGGTTTTTCTTCTGTGAAGTTCAATAATTACTTTTTAATAAGTAAGTTCTCCAGGTGATACTTCTTTATGAAAGCAGTATTGTTTCACATTTTTCTGAGGACATAAAATACGCACCTTAAAGTACTATTCTGCATGTTTATTCTTACTTTTGCCATAATCTCTTCCTTTGAGAGAGTATCTTTTGGTTTTGACTTTTCTCAATTGGTTACTGATTTTAGGGGTACCTGGGTTGCTCAGTTGGTTGAGTGACTCTTCGTTTCTGCTCACGTCATGATTTCATGGGTCATAAGATCGAGCCCCATGTTGGGGGGTCGGCTTGAAGATTCTCTCCCTCTCCCCCACCCACAACTCACACCTGCATGTGCACACACACTCTCTCTCAAA
The DNA here is from genome assembly GCF_011100685.1 of Canis lupus familiaris. Lineage (NCBI taxonomy): Eukaryota > Metazoa > Chordata > Mammalia > Carnivora > Canidae > Canis > Canis lupus. The sequence continues at coordinate 29,479,920 of NC_049257.1, forward strand.
AATAAATAAATCTTTTAAAAATTTGTTTTTAAAATTTTTTAGATTTTTAAAATTGTCATTTTATTTTGTTATTTATAATGATAAGTGTATTCTTCAATCCCCAATACCTAGTTCACCCATCTCCTCCATGTACCTCTCCTTCAGTGAGCATCAGTTTGTTCTCTGTAGTTAGGAGTTTGCGTCTTGGTTTGTCTCTCTCCATTTTTTCCCTTGCTTGTTTGTTTTGTTTTTTAAATTTCATATATGGGTGAAATAATATGGCATTTGTCTTTCTCTGACTGACTTATTTCACTAAGCATTATACTCTCTATCTCCATTCATGTCATTGAAAATGGCAAGATTTCACTTTTTTTTGGCTGAACAATATCCCATTGTATATATACACACTACTTCTTTTTTCTCCATTCATCTATCCATGGACATTGGGCCTCTTCTTTGGTCTGGCTATTGTAGATAATTCTGCAATAAACATAGGGGTGCATGTATCCCTTTGGATTAATGTTTTTTAATTTATTAGGTAAATATCCAGTAGTATGGATACTGGATCACAGGGTGGTTCTTTTTAAAATTTTTTGAGGAACCTCTATACTGTTTTCTATAATGACTGCACCAGTTTGCATTCCCACCAACATTGTAAGAGGGTTCCCCTTTCTCCACATCCTTGCCAACACTTGTTTCCAGTGCTTTTTATTTTAGCCATTCTAACAGGGAGAAGTGATATCTCGTTGTGGTTTTGGTTTGTATTCCCTGATGACTAGTGATGCTGAGCATCTTTTCATGTGTCTGTTGGCCATCTATAAGTCTTCTTTGGGGAAATGTCTGTTCATGTCTTATGTCCATTATTGAATGGGATTATTTGGATTTTCCAAATAATTGGATTATTTGGGTTTTCCTTGTGTTGAATTGTATATGTCCTTTACATATTTTGGATACTGACATATGTAAAGGACATGTCACTTGCAAATATCTTCTCCCATTCCATAGGTTGTCTTTTAGTTTCATTGACTTTGTTTTTCTGTGCAGAAACATTTAATTTTGATGTGGTAACAATAGTTTATTTTTGTTTTTGTTTCTCTTGCCTCAGGAGACATATCTAGAAAAATGTTGGTATGACTGATAGAGAAATTACTGTGCTCTCTTCTAGAATTTTTATGGCTACAAGTTTCACATTTAGGTCTTTAATCCATTTTGAGTTTATTTTTGTGTGTGGTGTGAGAGAGTGGTCCAGTTTCATTCTTTGCATGTAGTTGTCCGGTTTTCCGAGTGCCATTTGTTGAAGAGACGGTCTTCTCTGGTGCATATTCTTGCCTCTTTTGTTGAAGATTAATTGACCATATAATCATGGGTTTGTTTCCAGGCTCTCTAGTCTATTCCATTGATTTATGTGTTTAATTTTGTGCTCGTACCTTATTGATTTAATTACTATAGCTTTTCAGTATATCTTAAAATCTGGGGTTGTGATACCTCCAGTTTTGTTCTTTTTTTTCGAGACTGCTTTGGCTATTCAGGGTCTTTTGTGGTTCCATACAAATTTTAGGATTATTTGTTCTAGTTCTATGAAAAATGCTGTTGATATTTATAGGGATTGCTTTGGGTAATGTGGACATTTTAACAATATTGGTTCTACCAACCCATGAGCATGGAATATCTTTCCATTTGTTTGTGTCATCTTCAATTTCTTTTATCAATGTTTTACAGTTTTTAGGCTAAAAGTCTAAAACTCTGAGTAAGTTTATTCCAAGGTATTATACTGTTTTTGGTGTAAATGGGATTGTTTTCTTAGTTTCTCTTTCTGCTACTTCATTATTAGTGTATAGAAATGCAACAGATTTTTGCACATTGATTTTGTATCCTGCAACTGTACTGAATTCATTTGTCAGTTCTAGTAGTTTCTCAGTAGAGTCTTTCAGGTTTTCTGTATGTAGTAGCATATCATCTGCAATAGTGAAAGTTTTACTTCTTCCTTACCAGTTTGGATGCTCTTTCTTTCTTTCTTTCTTTCTTTCTTTCTTTCTTTCTTTCTTTCTTTCTTTGTCTATCTGGTGGCTATGGCTAGGACTTCAGTAGTTTGTTGAATACAAGTGGTGAGAGTGGAGATTCTTGTCTTGTTCCTAATCTTAGGGGACAAGCTCTCCGTTTTTCACCACTGAGTATGACATTAGCTGTGGGTCTTACACGTATGGCCTTTGTTATGCAGAGGTACGTTTCTTCCAAGCCTACTTTGTTGAGAGTTTGTATCATGAATGGAGGTTGTACTCTGTCAAATGCTTTTTCTGCATCTATCGAAAGGATCACATCTTGTTGATGTGATGTTTTATGTTGATTTATGAACCATCCCAAAAATAAATCCCACTAGATAGTGATGAATGATTTTTTAAATATATTATTGAATCTGGTTTGCTAATATTTTGATAAGGACTTTTGCATCTATATTCAGGATCTGTAGTTTCTTTATCTGGTTTTGGCATCAGGGTAATACTGGACTTAGAGAATGAATTTAGAAGCTTTCCTTCCTCTTCTATTTTTTTGAAATGGTTTTAGAAGAATAGATATTAGCTCTTCTTTAAATGTTTGGTAAAATTCACCTGTGAAGACATCTGGTCCTGGACTTTTGATGTTGGGAGTTTTTTTTTATTATTACTAGTGGATTATTTTATGCCCTTCTTTTAGAAGGCATTTGCCAAGGCTTCACAAATACCTTGAATAGACTGAGTTTTGAGGAGGTAATATAATATAATTAAGTACATAACACTGCTACTTACTAATTGTGTAATATTTGAGGAATTTACTGTTAATTTCCCATTGGTAATATTAATATAATTAAAATACAGAATTCATGAGTGTTAAAAGAATAAAGGAATGTATCATAGCCTGATACACAGTAGAGACTCATTACATGCTAGTTAATAACATTATCTTATACTTCTCCCTCAGACTAAAAGTAAATCGGAATTAAGTCCATGAAAGTTTGCTGACAAAGAATTGGCTAGATTTTTAAAAATTTAATATGCAAAAACTTTGAATAATCCTGGTTTTGTCTTTAGTCTACATGGGCTATAAAGCCAAGGGTGAAATTAACATATATAATTGTCATTTGAGTACTTGGGATATAAGTAGCTAAAACTGACTGATGGCTTTAACCTTAAGAAGGGATTTTGAAAGGATAAAGCATTACAGAACCAAAGGAAGAGATCAATGTTTTTCAACTTGTAGTACAAGTGTTAAATCAACCATTGAAATATATTCTCCATATTATATAATAAAAGAGAAGAAAGAAAAGAGGATGAAAATGAGTATACCCTTACACACATGCTCACATGCACGCACATGCACATTTGAAAGTATGTACTCATTCCTGTAGGTTCTGTGCTAACTCCTGCTAGTCCCATTGTAAAGCAGAAATGCTATTTACTCTTGATAGTCAATGTCAAACAATGGTATAGCTGCAAATTTTAAGTTTTTATCTAATGACAGGATAAAACTGAAATTACCAGGGTATAGCCTCTGTTTCTAATTCAGAGAAACCATTATCACGTTCATCGGTACACACATAACTTCCTTGGGTACTAAAACTTATAGAAAAATGAATTCCTGGGCTCAAAAGAAAGCAATTTATCAAGATTATTAAACATAATTTTAGAAGACTCCTCTGCATTGCTTTCCCCATAATACTAAGATTTGCACATTTTTGGCGAAACAAAACCACATATGTATGTCAGTCATTGGTTCAGAACAAATGTCACATACTGCAAGTCAGCATCTCAATGTTACAAAGTCTTGTTTGCAAATTGGTGGTATAGTGAAATTTTCAATGAGGCAATTGGCTATTCCATAAGGATTATTGCTTTTGAACATTAGCTTGCTGACTTAAAACTTGAAGCTGGTACCTCGAGGGAAGACAATATTTTATGGATTGCTTCCTTGGCAACGAAAAAGCCACAATCTGATTGAGCAAGTACCAGACAGCTGCTAGTTCCTAAGGCATCATGTTTGGCCACCATTGCTGGCGAATTAGACATTCAATGGTAACATCAGCTGGCTGAGCTCATGGTAACCTCCATCCTTGTTCCCATAACAGCTTTGTTTATAAGTCTGAAGTCCTGGGTCAACCATGGAAGGGGAATAACTCACATCCATATTCAGCTTATACATCTGGGTTATCAAGAGTCCTTTATGAGGAGTGGGATGTTAGAATCCATACGGGGTACAAACATTTTCATGATCTGAAATCAGATCCAAATACTCCATTTGCATATTCCTTTCCAAGCCTCCTTTTTTCCAAATACTCCATTTTTCCAAATACTCCATTTGCATATTCCTTTCCAAGCCTCCTTTACCCCAACTTTCAAGCTCACTAATTTTTTACCATCTGGCCAGATATTGACTACTGTCCTACTGTCCAGGAATCAGAGTAAATTCTTAGCTCTGTAGTGGTGGACTGAAAAATGTTCCACTTATTGATTTGTTCATTGGGAGTACCTCAGGAGTTCCGTTTTTAAATAAGAACACAAAGCTTTCAGTAATTTGTCCTCTCATTTTATATTGACAATATGTAAATATCCGGGTATGTTTCTGTGTACATCTCTGTTATTAATATGCACCATTAGGATGTAAACATAATGTTATATAATCTGAATAAGAGAATCATTGAAAAGAATAAAGTATGGGCTGTGGAATCAGAGAAATCCGCTAATCATGTCTTCAGTAATAAGTCAAATGGTTTACCTATACAAGGAGATGATAGAAAGGCCACAGTTAAGATAGGAAAAAGTGAAAGATGACTTTCCTCACCTCCTACAAATGGGCAAAATGGGCACATTTGGTATTTGGCAGTCTGTTACTCAATTAATTTTGATAGTTTAGATTTAATTCATCTTGAAGGTGGTTTAAGAACTACTGACAAAATCTTTGAATTAAATTTTATCTTTTATTCTGGTTCTTATTGTCCAGCTCATAGTTTCTGTTAATCATACTGTTATTTTTTCCCCTTTTCTCTAGACCCATTGGTCACTTAAGAGTGACATAAATGCTTCCAAGGCTTTTAACATAGCACCTCTTCTAGGAGAATTTTTTTCTCTTTATGCCAATATGCTCTACCATCTTAAGATACTTAAGATATTTTGTTTCTAGTGGGTATACTTCAACTGCAGATACCCAGAAAACCTTCTGTGTGTATCAAAGAAAGAATTCCAGGGCGGAAGGATCATAGCTATGGTCTCTCTGACAACTAATCCTTCTTTCCTTCCCGTTGAGCCGCACCATAGAAACCCTGTTCTGCATGGGTGGAGAGCCTGTACTCACAGACACTCTGTCCATGTTATAGAAGAACAGAGAGTAAGGTCCTCTTGTAGACCGATTTTTTCTTTGGAGCAACTTTATTGAGATATATATTTCATATATATCAACATATTGAGATATATATTTCATATATATTTCATATAATTCATCCATTTAAGTGTATAATTAGTATATTCACAAAGTTGTGCAACCATCACCACAATCAATTTTAGAATGTTTTCATTATCTTGAAAAGAAGGCCGATATCCTTTGAGCTATCATCCTTCATACTCCCTCCTCCAGCTCTGAGCAATCACTAATCTATACTTCTGTCTTCCTGGATTTGCCTATTCTGGACATTTCATATAATTGGAATCATAAAATATGTGGTCTCTCGTGACCAGCTTCTTTCGGGGAACAGTTTTGATTACTCCACAAAGCACCAGGTTAACCTAGCCATTTAATAAATATTGATTTAGCATATTCTATGTGCATTTTCTATTTTAGTCGCTGTCATTATATTGCTGCCTTTAAAAGTTACTCCTCCAGGAGATTTTTCATTTGCCAACCCCATTTGTAGTTGGCACATGACAGTTAATAGTCATAATTATTAATATTAGCTAGTATTCAGTGCACCACAGGCTAGGTATTGTGCTAGGTGCTTAATATGCACCCTGTGAGGTAGATACTATTTCCATTTAACAGTTGAAAAAATATTTTAAATAAATCTATGCAGTTTTTCTAAGGTTGTATAATAAATTATGGAGAAGCTTTTGAACCCAGGTCTATCTGATGCCACAAATTGAAGAGTGTTTGCTATCTTTAGGTCCCTACAAATTATTTTTTTTAATTGGAGAAACATAACCAAGTAACTAGTTAATTAACAAACACAAAATTTCATAAAATAATTGTCTCACAATGATATGCTTTCAATTACTTTGCATGTGAAATAGCATTTATTCAAATTGCTATTTATAAATGTAGCCATGTATTTGTACACTTCAAGATATGTCTATGAAATATACAGTTCAGGAGCAGCCCGGGTGGCTCAGCAGTTTAGTGCCACCTTCTGCCCAGGGCGTGATCCTGGAGACCGGGGATTGAGTCCTGCATCGGGCTCCCTGCATGGAGCCTGCTTCTCCCGCTGCCTGTGTCTCTGCCTCTCTCTTTGTGTCTCTCATGATTGAATAAACAAAAATCTTTAAAAAAGTAATAAAATAAAATATACAGTTCAGTTATAGGTGTTTTGGGACTTTATTTTTTATAGCAGATGTTTAATTTTTCTCTGTGTAACAAAATAGTTTTTCTGCATAAGAAAATCTGTGTTTTAAGTTGTATTTAAGCTTTTGAAACACATTAAGTTTGCCTGTCTGGATGAGAGCACCTTTAGGTGTTCATCCTTTGGAAAAATTCCTAATAGATTTTCAATATGTAATTTAGAATCAGGGCAATTTTTAAATTTCATATTTAAAAAACCGAGACAGGGTTAATTCTTTACTGAGATAAGCTATTCAAATGACTCTTTAGCATGCCATTGGCAATAATCTTTATGATTATTTAGATTAGACATTTTATATTGATCTGATGGAACATAAGCACACCTGAGACATATCTGTATGAAAATAATTACCGATAGGTATCCCTGAGAGTCATGATGCTGTTAATGTTATGAAAGTTGGGAATATATTCTTGCAACAATTTCTAAAAGAGTACTTGTTTTTTCATGATTTAACATTATTATTATTTTTTTAAATTTTTGCAGTATGTTGACCAGGTACATTTTTCTATATTTATTTAGGGACTATTGCAGCGATTCCTCAAAGAGAAACTTTGAGCTTTGATAACTTGAACAACAAAACACATTAACAAAATTCTTGTGAAAAATTTTGTAAAAAATTTTTCTTTATTGGTATGTGCCTTCCTCATGTATTACAGCTTCAAGCGGAGGATGGTACTAAAATTTGGAGCTCTTGCCACAAAATTAATGCAAAGCTACCTTTCTATTCCCTATTCTTTCACTGTTCCAAACTAAATTCTCTCAGAAAGTACATCCCTGAGCTGTACAGGCTGAGACTCAAGTGTTTTCTACTAACAGGAGTTAAAGTGTCCACTAATTAAATCAACTACACAGAAAGAGTTGAGGTTCATGACAGTTGGCGTGCTTGTCAAACAGTCTGCTTTATATCTGTCAGGTTCTTTAGGCCTCAGGCTCTGTCTCCATTCTAGGTAGTCAGGGGGAAGAGAAAGAGCCAGTTGATACTCTGAGATTAAGTTTATGTGAATGATCATAGACAGTCTCTTCAAGATCCGTTCTTTTTTTTTTTTTTTTTCATGCAAGGAAAATCAAAGATCATGACACATCCCTGATTCAGATTCCATAACTGAAGTATCCTCTGAGAGTAAGTGAGAGGCCTAAATTCCTTGGAAGAACTAGAACTGCTGGAAGGTAGGTTAAAAACCAGAGGTTCTGTTCTGGCACAAGTCTGGGTGAGTAGATTCTGACTCCCTAGAAAAAATGGGCTCTACCTACAGAGTTTCTCCTCCATATAATTGCTATCTGAGAATTCTTCCTTAAATATAAGCTTTCATTACAAGAAGTCCTTCTTGCCTTTCTAAAACCAGATTTATGGCCATGGCCTGGTCTTTCCCTTCCAGAGCCAGGTATTGATGACTCTAGGTCTCTGCTTTTGCTATTCCAAACCAACTGTCCTATATCTCTCTTTTGAGAGTTTTTTTTTTTTTTTTTTAATGAACCTATGTCACAGAAATGTGAGTAAAAATGGTGAAACTTAAATACTTAGTGTCACTAATCCAAAAGGGTCTTTCTATGAGAAAGTCTATTATTTCTATACTTCCATTAAACACTTTTCAAAACTAAAGTTAAGATAAATTGTACCACTGAGATCTACTCCCATTTTCTTGTGAATCTATGAACCTAAAACTTTTAACCTAAATACATGTGATCAGAATAATCAATACTAAAATAATTCCCATGTTAATGAATTACTAACCTGATTGCTAGGTCAATGTTTTAAAATGTTTGATTTGGAATGTGATTTTTATATTATTTTTAGTGGAAACAATGATTTAATATTTCAGTCGAAGCAAAATATCAGCTTAAATTCAGGAAAGTCAAGTAACTTAAGCTATGTAGGTAACTTGCTCTTAAAAGTTCAATATAATTATACTATGAACATATGATTAAAGTGAGCACTGGGTGTTATACTGTATGTTGACAAATCAAACTCCAATAAAAAAATACAAAAAAAAGTGAAGTCATATTTAAATTTAAATTTTAGACCTATCAAAAAAAATTTAGACCTATCTATATTTATTTATTATCTATTTATTTAAATATTTAAATAAATATTTATATGTTTATTTATTTAAATATTTATATTTATTTGATGTGTCTAGCATTTGTTCTGCTCATTAAGGCAATAAGGAACGTCAATTTCATGTTCAAACATTTTTGATTTTTATAAAGTTCAAAGACATCATCAAAATATGAAAGGAAGGCAGCAAATAAATTGCTGTGTAACAAAAAGAGAGCTCATGTGACATTCAAACACAATCAGGTAAAATAGAAGATTCCCAAAGTCACATAGTTTAATTGATTCTAGAAGTGAGACTTATTCATTGTCTGTGCCAATGAAACGCAAGGGAGCAGCAAAATCTTGACTTTATTCTTGGCTATCATTTCAAAGTATTTTCATTATGTATGTACACACATTTACAAATACATAAATATCTTTTTAAAAAGAAAACTGGAGTGATATAATTTACATATATGATTTTAGAACTTTTTAAAACAAAACAATACAATATGGATGTATAAAAACAGAACTATGTCAACCCTTGTTTATAGTTACACTATTGCTCAGTGCAGGTCTACATGTTTATTTAACTTATTCACCCTACTTGGATATTAGGTTAATTTTCCTGATGTAAAATTTATGTAAATTTTATCTTGCTAGTCTTATCCCCATAAGATAAATTCCTGGAAGTGGAATTTTGGGGATATTGGGCACGTCTAGTTTAATAGCTATGTCTACACCATTATCCATTCGTATCTTTTTCTGAATCTATACCTGGATCTGAAACTACATCAATGTAATTAAATATTGAAAATCATAACAATTATACACCCATCAACATTATGTTACAGAGCAGTGGGTATTTCCCTTTTGACCTAATTAATTATTTTTTCTGCTCTGAAATTTTAAATGTTTGTGACATCTCATCTATCTTTGTTTACCTTTATGGTTTCTGCCATGGTATTATGGGAAAACCTCCCCTTGCCTGACTGAAATCGAATTCTATTTTATTTGCATAAAGTAAACTATTTTACGTGGCTTCTCTAACTTCTTTATAATTTAGCAAATGTCCCAGAAACTGGTAGGCATAGGTGGAAACTTTGCTCTCTTTTCTTGATGGCTAGCTGGGGGATCTCCAGTTAGGATTTTTGAGTTAAATCAATGTAATATTTATCTGTATATTTATAATATATTAAGCTAATAAGAATACTTCAAGTGAATAAGATACTTAAGTGAGGGCACATTATTTTTAAATGGTTTCCCCCACCCTAGTCTTTATCCTTAATTGACATTTTGAATTTTGTGAGGCTGGAGGGCACGGGGAAGCTAACAGTAGTTAGGAAAAAATGGTAAGAGCAATAGAAGGGTAGCACCGGTAATAAGAAGTATACAGAAGAACAGAAATGTTCAAGTAAAAATTGGTTTCATTTAAAAAGATATCAAAATATTATCATCTCAATCACTGAATTTTACCAGTTTTCTTTATATGTTGTGGTTGTTTACATAACTCATAATAATTCAATACCTTGATTTTAATCCAGATTCTCTCTCTCTCTCTGCCTCCCACCCCTCTCTTTTTTCTCTAATGCTGAATATGTGGATTTCTAAAAATTGTGGCTAAGTGTTTTTATTTCCTAGAGGCTTGGAAAATTAACAATAGTTTAAAGCTTCAAAGTCCTCTTTTGCAGAATGACAAATTAAAAGTCTAAGAAAAATATCAGTGTTTATGTTTATTATCCTGACCAAGTAGAAAAGAAAAATCATAAGGTACATGACCCCCGTTCTAGCAGGAAATAAAAATTACCAAAATGTCTTATTTACAAGGTCCCAAGTTGAAAGGTTAATATTAGTCACAATTAATGACACTTTTTCCGAAAATAATATTAACAGCATGGCCCTGAACAAAATTTAGATCCTAGAAATTTTAAACAAAAAATTTAATGGTTACAAGACCTGGTTCTAAAAGATTTTTCCTTTCTTTTCTTTCTCTTCCTTTAGCAATAGTGTTTAGAGATTATAATAAACAGATTCTCAGAAGATGGAAGCAAAGTTCAAACTACCCAAACAAAACTTCAGTGGATGATTGACATGCACATGTAGTATTTTAATGATTTGTTTGTTCATTCAACAAATATTAACTGAGAGTATATACTATGCTAACCCCTCCTATGGACCTGGCTTATATCAGAGAAAAGGACCCTGAACAGATTAAGCATCATAATTTTCTCAGCATAAGTCTTCATGGCCTTTTTTCCCTTATCTTCAGATATTATTACATTTAGCTTCTTTAGCTCCAAGCTAATACAAAGATTTAGATTAATCAGAAATTCCCCCTTTCCCTGTTATGTGTACAGTATAATGATTGCAGATGAACTGAGAAGTTACCAGAAATTTTATTTTAAGGTACTTTTTCTTTTATGATTTCAACCTATCTTCAAAAGTGTCTTAGCAGCTAGCTAAGGATGGAATTCTGTTCATTGGTGTTGTATGAATTCACAGATGACAAACATAAAATATTTTCCTGTATCATACTTAGAGCTATGCCATTGACAGATTGGCAGTTAAGAGAGGACACAAGAAAGGAGCCAGGCAGGCAATATTTACATTGTTAGGCACAAGATGGAGTTGAAAATATCATAAATAAGAAAAGATATGCTTCAAGTGGAATCTAATATTTAATGTGAAATATATAGAGAGAAATGGCTCCAGAAATAAATAACAAGGTCAGGATCCATACTTAAATGGTTGATTAGGAGACAAGAGCAAGAAATCAAGTAGCAAACAGAGTTGGACGGTCATTATCAATTAGGTTAAAAGCAGCAGTAAGACAGGACTAAAGGCAGCCTCAGAATTTCGGAGGTCAGAAGAAACACGATGACTTATGGGGTTTGTGTGTATCAGACCATTGGCCCTCTTTTCTTTATCTTATCAGAGCATAAATTTCAATGTAGAACACCTTCAAGTGGAAGAACCAAGTCTATTCATCCTTAAGTCATTAAGAGTCATGTCTGAAAGCAAGAATGTGTTTCCAGTAGGGTCAATGACTCAACAGAGGCTCAGTATTCTCAAAGGAGATGAGTTAGGTCAGATGGGAAGATTTTTCCTGTGTTTAGTGGTTTGACTTTATCACTCTCTCTATTTATCACCCTTACCCATCTGATATGAGGTCATAGGTACTATCAATGGAAGCTCTATCTAAGACAAAGTGCAAAAGAAATAAAAATCACCAAAATGTCTTATTTACAAAGTCCCAAGTCAAAGGTTAATGTGAGTCACAATTAATGACACTTTTTCTGAAAAGAGTAGTGTTAACAGCAAGGGTCTTAAGCACAATTTGGATCCTAGAAATTTTAAATTAAACTTTAATGGCTTTGATATCATTTTTAATATACATAACTTCAGATTTCACTATGTCTACTAAGGGCTCAGATCCTCTCCACACATTGAGCAAACTTTCAAATGAGTGGTTTTGGAAGAGAAAGAATTGAAACAGTAAAATGGAGGGGAATTTCCTGTAGAGGAAATTCCTTATCAGTATTAAGATAGAATGTTAACAAAAAAAGTTGAGGGAAAATGAAGTCATTGGAAAATAAAGAACAAAAAAAATATATAGACATTTTAATCTTAAAGCTGTTTTTGGCACATAGTATAAAAATATGTGATATTGTAATATATCAATTATATCTGATAATCACATACCAAATAGAAATAACTGATAGAAAATTTCATAACCATTGCAATATCATTGAAAAAATGAAAACTGGGACGCCTTGGTGGCTCAATGGTTGAGCATCTGCCTTTGGCTCAGGTCGTGATCCCAGGATCCAGGATCGAGTCCTGCATCAGGTTCTCCACATGGATCCTGCTTCTCCCTCTGCCTGTGTCTCTGTCTCTCTCTGTGTCTTTCATGAATAAAAAACTAAAATCTTTAAAAAGAGAAAAAATAAAAAATGAAAACCCAATTAAGAACACTAGGCTTTTGAAGATGTAGGAATTCCAAGAAATTTGGATTAATGATTAATTGAAAATAAATGTTTATTTTAATGCTGTGAAACTCTATATGCTTTCTTTTCTTCCTGCCTTACTAGATTAAAACTTCTTGAGGGAAGGGCTCTGTTTTCTTGCTTACCACTGAATCCTCTGAATTAGCCCAAAGCCTGGTTCATAGTAGGTATGCAATAAATACTTGTTAAATTAATGAAAGTGTAAAGGAATCAATGGGAGTTTTAAAAAACATTAGAATTGATAATAGCTTTCCATTCTGAATTGCAATATGGGGATGGAAATACCTTTCATGGTGAAGCTGTTTTCTCACTGAATAGTATATTAAATCCTTGATTTATTTGTTAAAGTTATCACTAGTTGACAAAATTAATTATTTTAAAAAAGAAATCTATATTTATCAGATTTTTCTCCTTGAGGGTGTGGATTTCTCTAGTAAAGTTTTTTTTTTTTGCTTGTATTTCCTTAATTTATTATCAATTACATATTAATATTAAAGTCACCGTTAGGGTAGCCTGGGTGGCTCAGTGGTTTAGCACCACCTTTGGCCCAGGTTGTGATCCTGGGGACCCGGGATCGATTCCCACATTGGGCTCCCTGCATGGAGCCTGCTTCTTTCTCTGCCTGTGTCTCTGCCTCTCTCTCCCTTTCTCTCTCTCTCTCGTTCTGTATCTCTCATGAATAAATAAACAAAATCTTAAAAAAAAATAAAGTCACCGTTATTAAAAACACAATAAAAACTTATATTGTAACAGGATAGTTGTCATTAAAGTCTATTTCCATGAGATAAAGTCTCAAAAGTGGTTTTAGATCAATGCCTTTGAAATTTAACCTCACAATTCCCTAGGCTCCTCCCACTGTGTTTAAGTGGGTCATGAATCTTTGAGATGACATGAAATAACTGGCTGATTTTTACATATGTAAACATATGTATATATTTATGGATAATATAAATTTATTATCTTCAGTTGGGTTGTTAATTCATTATAGCAACCAACACTATAAGTATCTTTTATTTTATCTAGAAGATATGTCTAGAAAAGGAAAATCTAAGAAACCCTTTCTGTAAGTAATTATTAACTAACAAAACATATTACCATTTAAGCATTTGATCAAATCTATGAAAATTTATTTCTCAAAATCATCCTTTAATTTTTTTCTAATGCTCGTAAGAGGCAGTTAGTATTTTATTACCAACATGTGCCTTCATAAAATCAGCTTATTTATAGCAAGTGCCATAGATGGACTCAATCTTCTAATGACACATCTCACAGAAAGAAACACAAGGGAAACTATCAAGTAGATGAAGTACGACGTGCAAGGCCACCTAAGACCCACCTATGCTCTTATGCTGTGCAAAGTAGACACGGAGCTTAGCTCAGTAGCAGCTTGTGCACCGTGTTTTCCACAAAAGCCTCTTTCTCTTTCTGGAGGTATAAGCATGTGTGAAAACGTCGTCATCTAATTGCTTTCTTTTGCATAATATAGAGGATAGCAGTAAATAGTGTGACCAATTTTCTACTATTAAGCTCAGCCCACTTGCTTTAATTTCTTTATTCATGGGATGGAAACTCGACATTCAAAATCTTTAGTTACTTGCTCAGGCTTATCCAATCAGGGCAGAAAAGAAGTTTTGTCAAATCCAGAAGAACTTGAGTTATGAGACGTGAAAACTTACAATCTGGAAGCAAACAGCCCAGGCATTCTGGTACTGTCTGTCATCCAGCTGTCAGTGCTTCCCGCCATGCACTGCATTAACAAAAGCATCTTTATAGGCGAGATAAAATTGCATAGAATTACACGTACATGTGCACACACATGGAAATGAATGTGTGTAGACAATGGTGAAACTGAATTAGCCTCTATAGTCTAGTTAACAGTGTTATGCCAATGTCAATCTCCTGGTCCTGATACTGTTTTACACAGTTCCATAAAGGCACCATTGGGGGAATCTGGGTGAAGGGCACACCAAACTGTGTAGTATTTTTTCAAGTTTCCCTGAATGCGCAATTATTTCAAAATAAAAAGTTTTTTAAAAGCCATCTAAAGAGGGAGGGAGCCTGGGGTGCCTGCTGGCTTAATTGGAAGTGCTTGTGACTCTTGATCTCAGGGTCATGAGTTCAAGCCCTATGTTCAGGGTAGAGATTACTTAAATAAATAAATACTGAAAAAAATAAAGGAGGATGGAGCCTATTTGATGACAATGGTCCTAGATTAAAAATCAGAAACACATACAACCTTGAGTAAGTCACATAAACCTGGGGTAGGTTTATGTTTCATTCTTTGTAAAAATTGGTGAATGCTACATTGACGAAAGAATAAGAACCATATGATCCTCTCAATAGATGCAGAAAAAGCATTGAACAAAATACAGCATCTATTCTTGATAAAAAAAAAAAAACCCTCATCAAAGTAGGTATAGATGGAACATACCTCAACATCATAAAGCCGAAATACGAAAGACCCATAGAAAATATCGTCCTCAATGGGGAAATACTAAAAGCTTTCCTCTAAGGTCAGGAATAAAACAGGGATGTTCACTCTCACCGCTACTATCGAACATAGTACTAGAAGTCCTAGCCTCAGCAGTCAGACAATGGAAAGAAGTGAAAGGCACACAAATCTGTAAGGAAGAAGTCAAACTTTCACTATTTGCAGATGACAAAAGATTCTATGTAAAAAACCTGAAAGACTCTGCCAAAAAAATTGGTGGAACTATGGCAGCCCCGGTGGCTTAGCGGTTTAGCGCCGCTTTCAGCCTAAGGCCTGATCCTGGAGACCCGGGATCGAGTCCCATGTCGTGCTCCCTGCATGGAGCCTGCTTCTTCCTCTGCCTGTGTCTCTGCCTCTCTCTCTCTCTCTCTCTCTCTCTCTCTCTCTATCTCTAATAAATAAATAAAATCTTTAAAAAAATTTGGTGGAACAAATACATGAATTCAGCAAAATTGCAGGATATAAAATCAATGTACAAAAATCTGTTGCATTTCTACACACCAGTAATGAAGCAACAGAGAAAGAAAGCAAGGAATCAATACCGTTTACAATTGCACAAAAAAACCCATAAGATACCTAAGAATAAACCTAACCAAAGAGGTAAAGGATCTGTACTCTGAATACCATAGAACACTGGTGAAAGAAATTGAGGATGACACAAGACATGGAAAAGCATTCCATGCTCATGGATGAGAAGAATAAATATTGTTAAAATGTCTGTACTTTGCAAAGCAATCTATACATTTAGTTCACTCCCTATCAAAGTACCACCAGCATTTTTCACAGAGTTGGAATAAACAATCCTAAAATTTGTGTGGAACCACAAAGGACCCCAAATAGCCAAAGCAATCTTGAAAAAGAAAAACAAAGCCGGGGGCATCACAATGCCTGACTTCAAGCTGTACTACAAAGCTGTGGTCATCAACAGTGTGGCACTGGCACAGAAACAGACACAGAGATCAATGGAACAGAAGAGAGAACCCAGAAATGGGCCCTCAACTCTGCGGTCAACTCATCTTTGACAAAGCAGGAAAGACTATCCAGTGGAAAAAAGTCTTTTAAAAATAGTGTTGGGAAAATTGGACAGCCCCATGCAGGAGAATGAAAGTGCGCCACTCTCTTACACCAGGCACAAAGATAAATTCAAAATGGATGAAAGACCTAGATGTGAGACAGGAATCCATCAAAATCCTAGAGGAGAACACAGGCAGCAACCTGTCTGACCTTGGTTGCAGCAGTGTATCTTACTAGATACATTGCCAGGGGGCAAGGGAAACAAAGGCAAAACTGAACTACTGGGGCTCATCAAGGTAAAAAGCTTCTGCCTAATGAAGGAAACAATAAAACTGAAAGGTAGCTCACAGATGGGAGAGGATATTCACAAATGACATATCTGATAAAGGGTTAGTGTCCCAAACCTATAAAGAACTTATCAACTCAGCACCCAGAAAACAAATAACCCGGTTAAAAAATAGGCCAAAGATGTGCATTTTTTCCAATGAAGACACCCAGATGGCGAACAGACACGTGAGAAGATGCTCAACATCACTCATCATCGGGGAAATACAAATCAAAACCGCAGTGAGATACCACCTCATATCTGTCAGAATGGCTAAAATCAAGAACACAGAAAATGATAGGTGTTGGTGAGGATGTGGAGAAAGGGGATCCCTCTTGTACTGTTGTGAGAATGCAGGCTGGTGCAATATGGAGTTTCCTCAAATCGCAGAATAATTGTTCATTATCAATAATAGCCAAACTATTGGAAAGAGCCCAAATGTCCATTGCCTGATGAATGTATAAAGAAGATCTCTCTCTATATATATTCCTATATCCCTATATCTATCTATATCTATCTATCTAACGGAATATTATTCAGCCATTTAAAGAATGAAATCTTGACATTTGCAATGATGTGGTTGGAGCTGGAGTGTATCATGCTGAGGGAAATGAGTCAGAGAAATACAAATATCATGATTCCACTCATGTGGAATTTAAGAGATAAAATAGATGAACATATGGGAGGGGGAAAAAGAGAGAGGGAAATAAACCATACGGGACTCTTAGTGATAGAGAACAAGACGAAGGGTTGATAGAGGGACGTGAGTGGGGAATGGGCTAGACGGGTGATGGGCGTTAAGGAGGGTGCTCGTTAGGATGAGCGCTGGGTGTCGTATGTAAGTGATGAACCGCTGAATTCCACTCCTGAAACCAACATTGCGCTGTATGTGAATTGAATAAGAATTTGAAAAGAAAAAAAAATGTGGTAAATAGACTAAAGGATCATGGGGACACTTTTAGCTTTGAGATTCTGATTTGAAAGGCAGCATTGGGGGAAATTTTGTGGTTCAAAACACATTTTTCAGCAGGTCAAACGTTTTCATAAATACTTTTCTTTTTTTTTTTTTAAAGAGTTTTAAATTTATTTTGAGAGAGAGAGAGAGAGCAAGTGCGCGCACGCAAGTGCCCGGAGGGGCAGAGGGAGAGGAGAGAGAGAATTGCAAGCAGACTCCCCACTGAGCATGGGGCCCGACGACGTGGGGCCCGATCCTACAACCCCTGAGATCATGACCGGAGTTGAAATCAAAATCTGAAGCTTAACTGACCGAGCCACCCTGGCGTCCCAATTCATAAAGTAATTTTCTAAAGATAAGACATACTTGAAATAAAATTACTGTAAATATATAGCCATTCAAGCAAATATTACTTTAGGAGCTTTTACCATAATGGCTGTCTGTAAAGATTAAAATATGTCCAAACAGCCTCATGAAGCTATAGCTGCCTTTGTAGTTTGGCAATAGAGGTAGCCTGTTGAAGCCGTAGCCATATATTATTAAAATTACGTGTGATGAGGGGCGCCCGGGTGGCTCAGTCACTTGAGAGACTGGCTCTTGGTTTTGTCTTAGGTCATGATTTAATGGGTCTTGGGGTCGAGCCCCACATTGGGCTCCACGCCCAGAGGGAGTCTGTTTGAAGATCCTTTCCCTCTGCCCCTCCTCCCACTTGTAAGCTCTTTCTCTCAAATAAATAAATAACTAGATCTTCATAAAATAAAATAACATGTAATGAGAAAATTGATTAACCCGGTTTTAGCCCATATATACTGCAAGAGTTAAAAAATACGTATGCTTTTTTAAGATTTTACTTATTTATTCATGAGAGACACAGAGAGAGATTGAGAGAGAGAGAGAGACGGAGGCCCCATGCAGGGAGCCCGACGTGGGACTCGATCCAGGGACCCCGGGGTCACATCCTGAGCCCAAGGCAGACGCTCCACCACTGAGCCACCCAGGTGCCCCCATTTTGCATGTTTTACAACATTCAATGTTTTCCATGTTTAAATTTTAGGATAAGATTTTCCCACCATTTACTTTTGAAAGTCAATTTTAGAAATGACAACACTCCTAGGACTTTCTGAGCGTCAGCGATTTTATGCACGTCGTGTCATTTAATCCTTAGGACAAGATAGGAAAGAGGTTTTATTATCCCCTGAGGAAACGGAGGCAAATAGTTGAAGTTTCGTGACTGAGATCTCACAGCTGTTGGGTGGTGGAGCTGAGAGAAGGCTGGTGTGGCTTTGCACGTGGTGCTCTCTCTCCTGGGCCCTGTGCCTCCGGGTGTGAGGATGGGATGTGCTGTTTGCTGCATGACTTCATTCAACACTTCAGGCATCTCCTGTCTACCGGAAATATGTGTCCCCCGACACCGTAAGCTCTTAACGTGGCGACGAACCTTTCCAATTTGCACTGTGTTCTGACTTTTGGTACCTCTTAGGGACATGGGGGCAGGGCTAGGCCTCATTAGGACTCTTTAGATGTTGAGCTTTAACTCCTCAGGTTCATTTCATTTCCAGACCAAGGTCCAGCGCAGCGTTTAATGCTGTGTGTGAGCTTTGAAGACAACAGACTCAGAATGAATTCCCCGTTGGGAAACCCGTTTAAATTTTGTAAGTCTTGATTCCCTCATGTGTTATGGAAGGAATCGTACCCACCTCATAGGGTTGTTGCAAGGATCAAAGTGGAGATTATTTCACTCGAAAGGGCTTTGCATCCTGGCTGGTTCATGTGACTCACCCATAGCTATGACCACTGTTTTTTAAGTTATATGTGAGTCATTAGATGGAAATGTGCTCCTGTGTATCCGTGACACAATTTATCACACATTTAAAACCAGAAAAATCCTATCAATAAAGTACTTTCAGGTTTTAACATCTTCTAACTTGGCCAAATCTGTGAGTATTCAACTATGAAGAGAATTGTGGGTATCCAGCTATTATTAATGGTCTTTTTTTTTTTTTTTTAAATTTTTATTTATTTATGATAGTCACAGAGAGAGAAAGAGAGAGAGGCAGAGACATAGGCAGAGGGAGAAGCAGGCTCCATGCACCGGGAGCCTGATGTGGGATTCGATCCCGGGTCTCCAGGATCGCGCCCTGGGCCAAAGGCAGGCGCCAAACCGCTGCGCCACCCAGGGATCCCTATTAATGGTCTTTTTAATGGTGAAAAATATCTAGGCTAGCTAACATTCCCAACTCTGGATGATCCAACAGCTTTCTGATTATTTAAGGGCCCCTTTCATCGGCATGAGGTTGATGATACTGCAAAACCAGGGCTGCGCTGGCCTTACTGGCTACTGTGATGGTGGGCAGGCAGCTCCTCTCCTTTAGTTTATTTTCTTTCTAATTATTCTCTTTCACTGATTTCTACCTGAACATAGTCTCCCCCTGCTGTTCATCTCTCCTCTCCCCGGACCCATCTGTTCTCCGGCTTTGAGCCCAACTCTACCCTATTTAGGTGGTTGACGCGCTAAGAAGGGAGTTCCTGAAATTACCTATCTTCCTTGACTCCTGGCTTTCCTTAAAAATCTCTGTTCATAGGTTGAAAATTCAATAATAATAAAAAAAAATCTTCACACTTCCAGAGGATTTGAGATGCTACAGGACTATTGTTACGCTGATTTAATTTCCGTAGGCCTTCATGTGGACACAGTCTATTGCATATTAAAGAGACTAAATTGCTTCAATCCCAAACCTACTGCTCTGTTACTTCAAACACTAGATGTCTCCCTAGTGCCAGGCTCCCCTGGCTGCCTGGCGGGCTGGCGGGGCTGATTCACTGGGCTCCACGGCCACGAGACTCTCTTGGCCCAGCCTTAGCCCCAGAGAAGCAGGCAGGACTTCTCCAGCGCGTGTCCCCATAGAGTCCACGTGTCTACGTGGCGAAAGTTTAGCTCTGGCCCTTCCTGACTTTCAGGTCTGACTGATGATCCTATTTTAAACCTGATTCGTAGTGGAAAGTTTAACAGCCTTTCCACGTGCATTACTTTGCCCTCTTTCCCCAGCCAGTGTGGAAGCAGGCATCGTCCTCATCTCAGTTTTTCCAGCTGAAGGCCCCGAGGCCCACATATGTCCCAGAGCCTTTCCAGGTCCACACAGCAGCTAGTCGCTGACCCCGCAACCTGCCTTCACTCACTGGTTCTCTGCTTCTGAATCTGCTTTTTCCTCTCCCACGAACCTGCCTTTGCCTAGGGGAGCACTTTCGGGGATTCCTTGTTGCACAGGTCGTGGTGTGCCAGGGTCAGTGCATCCTTCCCCGCGGTACAACTTTGAACACACACAAGACAACCGGGCCATCACCTGGGCCCATGGCAGTCCCTGCCTCTCCCTTGGTGATAGAAAGGGGTTAGAGCTTGCTGCCCCCACCCTTTCATGAAACTACTAGAAAAGCCAACGTGTTTTAGTTAACTGGTTTACACGTTCAAATGATATCTGGGGTGAGCCGGCCCCCCACCGCTGTCGTCTGAACCTTGGGTAACCCGGTCTGAGATAAGCTTTAAAGAAGTATACGTGTGAGCCCGCCTTCCTCTGTGTGCGCCACTTGCTGCCAGGAGAAACATTTAATTTCCTGATGGGAGAACATTATCTCTAAAGGAAGAGTCCCATTCTTTCTATTGTTACTCTGAGGTTCTCTGGATGATTTCGATCTCAGTTAGGAACAAAGAAGGACTCCCTTACAGTCTGGTTAAATAAATATATATAGGAAATGTTCCTTCTCGTTCGTTTGTGTATTTTACATGATAATAAATCAGTACTTTTTTGATATGTTTGTAACAACCATGGACATTTTCGCAATTGTGTCCTAGTCAAGTTATTGTTACATGACTTTTCTTTGTTTTTTTTTTTTTTTTTTGTTTTTTGTTTTTTATTTTTTTTTTTTACATTTCTTTTCTCAAAGAGCACATGAAAATACAGGAAACTGTAAAATGAACTCTAACATCTGATAAGCATTCCATGTACTTTTCAATGAGAGATTTAGAACTTACATATAAAACTCTTCACTCTGAGGGCTTGCGTAAGGAATGAATAGAAACCCGTTACTGGAGGTGAAAGTCTTGAACACTTAGTAAACCTCCCAATTTTTCCTCTTTACTGTAAGAGTAAATTATTGCTCGTGACGTAGAGAAGGGGAGATGTGATCACTTTATCATATAGGATTTTATTTTATTTTATTTTTTTCAAAAGATTTTATTATTTATTTATTCATGATAGACACAGAGAGAGGCAGAGACACAGGCAGAGGGAGAAGCAGGCTCCTTGCAGGGAGCCCGATGTGGGACTCGATCCCGGGACTCCAGGATCACACCCTGGACCAAAGGCAGACGCTCAACCACTAAGCCACCCAGGGATCCCTCATATAGGATTTTAAATAAAAGCTGTGCATCTTCATGAAGAATTCTTTTATTCATGTTTTAGTTTTATATACATATTATTTTTGCTACTGGTCAAAAATTTAATGATACCTTATTTCTCCAGCATTTTTTGGGGGGTTTGTTTATTTTCCAGGTTTTCTATTTTCAGGGTGATCTAGATTCACATAGCTTTTTTTTTTTTTAATATATATAAAATCAATTTGGTTCTCCATTTTCTAGCTGATAGGTGGTTTGCCTGACAGTCAAGAGCATTGTCTTTGAAGACAGACCTGTGTTTGAATCTCCATTTATTGCCAATGTGATCATGGAGAAATTACATAATCTATCTATGGCTGTGTCTTATTAGCTAATAAGTCTCAATAAAAATACTCAGAGTATTTTGGGTTGGAGTGACTGGAATCAAGATTGGCTGGAAGGATGAGGCTCAGTAATGTTAAGCTACAAGCCTGAAATATAGTGAGTCGTCAATGAACGGCCCAACAATTGCCATTAAAGATATTTCTCTAGGTAAAAAAACATGTCTATTCCTGCAACTGGTTGATCTCTTCTTCCAACGTTACATGTTGTCGCTTATTAGTCCACCAATAAGGATTATTTAAAACACCTCTTCAGAGAACATCATAGTAAAGCAATGATAAATGTATTATTAATACGCACCTATAATCTCTTCAGGAGAACACCTAGCACGTTTTTATAAAAAACATTTTGATCATCCTTCGAATATTTTACTTTTAGGAACCTATAAAGCATAGTTTCATTTTTTAAAAAGTGATACACAGACATTATAAGTGAAGAATAAATTTAATCAGCTTCGTTTTAAGCATAGCTGAATTGGCACTTGCGCATCCACCAGTCATTTGGTGGGAGTGCTTTTCTTTAAAAGGACAATCTGTTAGAAAAGCAGTTGTTAGTGCAACACCATGATGTGTTGATCGTTAAGCTAGCCTTCAATAATTGATTGAATGTAGGAAAGATACAGAGGACAAAAGAAAGGAAAAGAAATATTCCTCGTCGTAGAATCAGGAGTCCACAGGGTTAAAAATGAGAAAATGAAACCACGAAAAGAGGAAAGGAGTCTCAGACTGGGGTGGACAAAGAGAATTGATTGTTCTACTAATGTTTTTAGTGGCAGCAAATTCAGTAACAAAAGCCTATTCCTCCTCCTTACATCCAGTGGTTTACTAGTGCAGCAAACTTGGAGGACATCCTCTCCGCCTCTCAGGATTGCCTTTCACGTCCCCCCACAAGCTCATATGAAACAAAAAGCTGGTATCAGCAGTCTCTTGAGTATGAGGCAGAAATGCTTGATGGTACCTGCGTCCATATTTTTAGAAATATGTGATGTTCATAGATAAGTTTTATCAGTGATTAACTGAATAGTTTACTCTTTTTTTAAAAAGGATTTTATTCATTCATGAGAGAGAAAGAGAGAGAGAGAGAGAGGCAGAGACACAGGCAGAGGGAGAAGCAGGCTCCATGCAGGGAGCCCCATGTGGGACTCAATCCCGGGTCCCCAGGATCAGGCTCTGGGCTGAAGGCAGGCACTAAACTGCTGAGCCACCCGGGCTGCCCTGAATATCTTACTTTTGAATACAATATTTTTGTGTAATATAATTAAAACCATAGTTTTCTATAAACATAATTATCTAAAACTTAAAAACATGAGCTTTATCTAAAAAGAGAAGGATAACTAAGTGTGAGTGTTTAATACTTTAGTTTCAGAGCTTCTGAGGTTGTGAAGTATTTTGGACTCAGAAATAGAATATCGAAAATGAATTTTAACAAATAAAAACATTACTTTTTATTTGAGAAATATGATTTAAATATTTTATTTAAAAGATGACATAGTAGCGTTTATGGACCATATAATTATTTCCTTTGAATTTTTTCCAAATTTGTGATATAAAACAACTATTTTCAGCAATTTGCAAATGTTCTATTTAAAAATATTCATCCTCCTTTCATTTTTTTCCCCCACCTTGTCTTCCCTCTGACTCAAAGTTTAAATGGAACTGAAACATGTGGCATTAGTTGATTTGGGATAGTTTCCCCTCTGGAAATGTGGGTTCAAGTGCATTTTAAGTCACAAGTGGAATGAGTCAGATGACCCCAATTTGTTCTTCTGTGACTTTCTGTGTTGATTTCAGAATGATCTTGCCAAACTCTATTTGGGAGGAGTCCAGTGGTGAAATAACAGGAGTCGAAACCTGCTTATTTAGAACATGGCTTTAGCTACTATTGATATATTCTTAATTCGTTTAGTTAAGAAATCCAGTGAAGGTTAGCAAGAGAGCAGGGACCGAATCTCGGACACAACCAGGGTGTACTTCTTGCCACTAAGTATAATTTAGCTTGTGTGTGTTCATGTATGTGTGTGCACATGGTATGTGTTGGTGTGTGCATGCATATGTGCATTTATAAGATTACAAATTATATATGCGTGTGTGTGTGTATATATATATATATATATATATATTATATATATACATTTTTTTTTCTTTTTACTAACTAAGCTCATTTAACACCAAAATGGGATTTTCTATCACAGGTATGTGATTTAAGAACCTGAATGAGTCAATCTGGGCTGCGATAGCAAAGTACCATAGCCAGGGGGTGGTTTATAAATAATAGAAAATTATTTCTCACAGTTCTGGGTGCTGGAAGCCCAAGATCAGGGTGCCTACGTGGTTTGGTGAGAACCCTCTTCCAGGTTACAGACATATTGCATCCTCACATTGTGGAAGGGGTGAGGGATCTCTATGGGGTCTTTTATAAAAGCACTAATTTGATTCATGAAGGCTCCACCCTCATGACCTAAGTACCTCCCAAAGGCCCGTTTTCTTAATACCATCACACTGGTATTAGGATTTCAACATAATGAATTTTGGAGGAACACAAACTTTCAGACCGTAGCAGAGATTAAAATTTGAAAGCTCCTCAGCAGTGTCATTGCTTTCAATCATTAATAAAAAATGAAATATATATATATGAATTCATTTACATATTGGTTTTACTCTATGTGAGGAACATATAGGGCTTTAGCTGATAAACATTATTCTTTAATGTTGGACATTTTGACCTGACACTACATTGAAATGATAGGCAAATATAAACTTTTTTTCAATATGTGATTAACAAAGAAAGAAATTATTCAAGTGGCAGAAATGAGAAGAAAATTTTAAGTCCGTGCCATAAGAAATTGCTGAAGTCATAGGAATCTACGTGGTAATGAGCCTGAAATCGTATATGGGCCTAAAGACTGAAGGTTGGAATTTTAGCGTCTCACTACAGATTTGGAGTTAAGGTTTCAACGCCGACAAGAACCTGTTAGAGTCTCCTCTGTACATGAAACAGACTGCCTAAACTTTGCCACCAGTCTAAGGAAGTAATAAAGAGTATTGTTATTAGAAATTACAGTTAAGAAGAAAAACAAAGAGAAATTGAGACTTGGACACTGACGTCCCATATGGGGAACAACTCTAAGTTAAGAAATTAACTGGGGTCTCAGCAGAAACCAAAATGAAAACTCACGATTTGACCCCTTCCCGAAATGTTATTTAGATTTTATTGGTTTTATAGAGAAGCAACAATTCATTGGGACGTTAACACTTAATTTCTTAACAATTGCTTGTCATGGGATTCTGAAGACCCAGAGACTGACAGCCCTCCAGTTTCTACAGTTGCAATCACACAAGTGGGTGTTATGTTTGAGGAACACTTTATTTATTATTATTATTATTATTATTTTTTTTTTTAGGAACACTTTAATTGGCTCTTCAGAGAATTCTGTGAGTCTTTCCTTTGTGTTGTCTCTTATGTGGAAATCTGGCTTTGGTCCTTACTCCTTGCTTTCCTTTTTAGCTCTAGTTATAATTTGCGTATTGATAAGACAGCTGAAGTCTTTAGAAAATTCTAAGAAATGCACTCACTCCCTGTGAAGCCAAATGGTGGAAGTGTTGGCTGCTTCACTAACATTTCTTCTTTCAGCATGATTTTTCCTTGTTCCTGTTTCCTTATCCCAGCAACAGCAGGTTCTCTCTGGCCAAATAAATGACTTGGATAAGCTTAGATGGGAGATATTCGTGATTAACTGACTTACAGGACAATAAGTAGTTTGGAGAACCTTAATTTGTTTTAGCGATTCTCTTTGTTCCTCTCTTTTCTGGCTTCAGGAAGGAAAAACATCACATTTTTTAAAAGATTTTATTTATTTATTCATGAGAGACACACAGAGTGAGGCAGAGACACAGGCAGAGGGAGAAGCGGGCTCCATGCAAGAAGCCCGACGTGGGACTCGATCCCAGGACCCAGGATCATGCCCTGAGCAGAAGGTAGACGCTCAACTGCTGAGCCCCCCCCGGGTGCTCCAAACATCATATTTCTTCCACACGGAGGGGTGTCTTAGTAGAAATAAAAACTTTCTTCATGAATTGTGCTTCCCACAAGAACCCCTTCTATTTTCCTAAACTCCCGCTTATACTGAATGAAGAGTAGGGGTAGTAGTGTGGGTTTTGCTTCCTAGCAATCCTTTCATGGGTGGGTGACATCAAGAGCTGGAAAATCAGTGCTTTTACACTTGTGGTGCTTAGTGCTTTTGCCGCAACTGTGAGGCTCAGCCTGCATGCCCCGTATCTAGGACCAGATAACTAACATCTTGCTATAGAAGAGTAGGGACAAAATAAAAATGTATTCAGAAAAATTAGGGCTAAGAGGATTATTACTCAGATCCACCAAAAGGAACATCAAATGATGCACTTAAAAAAAAAAAAAAAGAATAGGGAGCACGGAAGAACGAGATGCAAGAATCAAAGACAGGGATGAAGATGTGGATGAGCATGTCTGTAAAGAAACTGGTTAAGCAATGAATGCTAAAAGCAATAATAAAAATAATGATGATGACTAATTTTGAGTGCCTCAAAAGCCAGAGCTCAAATTGCATGGAAAATCAGAGAAGTCATTAGAGCTCTGGGGGGAAGTAATAATATTGACTAAACTTTCACTCGGCCGAGTCAAGAATGCATGTTAATGCTTTCAGGATAAATACCACATGCAGAGCAATAAAGTATAAACCAATAACAAACCAATACAAGTTTCTGCTGCTCAATAAAGGGAAGAAGAAGGAGGAAGAACATAAATAAAAAGCAGGAAAAATAAAATTTAAAAATAAGTTATGACGATGTAATAATAATAAATGCTAATCTACCAACTAAATTCAAATAAATTTAGATTTAAATCTCAATTTACTGGGCAGACCAGGTGGCTCAGTGGTTTAGCGCCTGCCTTCAGCCCAGGGTGTGATCCTGGAGATCCCGGATCAAGTCCTACATCAGGCTCCCTGCATGGAGCCTGCTTCTCCCTCTGCCTGTGTCTCTGCCTCTCTCTCTATCTCTCTCTCTCTCTCATGAAAAAATAAATAAAATATTTTTTAAAAAGTCTCAATTTACTTAAAAGATAGTTTCAAATTAGATTTCTAAAATGCTGTTTATGAGAAATACACCTAAATATGATGATACAGAAAATATCAAAATGGAAAAACATGTACAAGCGAAGATGAGCCCAACTAAATTCTTTTTTCACCAAACATGGGGAATTTTCTTCAGCCACTGTGTCTTCAAATATTTTTCTGCAACAACATCTCTCTCCTCTACTTCATATACTCCAGAGACACAAATAATATATCTTTTGATATTACTGTCACAGAATACTACTCTCCTTAGGCCCTAGAGGCTCTGGTCATTTTGTTTTCAATCTTTTTCACCCTTTTATTTAGAATGAATAACTTTTATTAATTTATCTCTAAGTACTCTTACCTATTTGTACTGGGCTAAACAAAACAACCAATGGAAAGGAATAAAGATCCCAAAAAGTTCCGCACATGTAAAAACTCTAATGGTGGAAGACTAATTACTTGTGAAAGAACAAAGTTTATAATACATGGTGTTACATAAAAGTAATTTTTTGTTAAAAGAATTCTCAATTTGTACCACATTAAAAATAAATTCCAGGTGAATCGGAGACCCGTGTGTGAGAAAAAATTCTTTAAAACTTTTGGAAGGGAATATAGGTGAACACTTTATTTTAAACAAAAACATAAGCACAAAATGAAAGGAAGTCATCCATAGCCCTGTTTAAAATGCAAGGTTCTGTACCATAAAACACCCTGAAAAAAATTAATAAAAAGTAATCATCTTGAGAGAAACCACTTAAAACATATATAAACAGAAAAATTGGTATCTTATTATAGTAAAATGAATAAGACACATTACCCAATTGAAAAATGGGTAAATAGAAGAATTAGGCTGTAATTATATATCATACAAAATTAAAATGATGTCATATGTTACCTTTGAGTTTGATGGTGTTATCCATATATGGGAAAGGTAATAAAAACCAAGATACGAAAGTCGCAGCATCTATTAATATATTGGTTATCTCCGGAAAGCGAGGGAGGCAGGTGGAAGGGAAGGAGCAGACTGAGGAAGGCGTTGAGAGTCTTTCTCTGTATTTGCCATTTTTCATTTCTTTCCGAAAGTTTCTGAAACCGTTAAGAACTTAACATTTGTAAAGTGTGGGTGTCGGCTGTCAACATATTCCTAAACCTTTGAAATATTTCATAAGAAGGGAGGGACTGTGAAAGTCGATGAACAAAGAAAGAAGTATAGCCACCGTGTCTGGACTCTGCGCCGAGTGATGAGGATCCCGGGAACCAGCATTACCCAGCAGAGTCTCAAGTTTCTGCTGACTTTGCACGTGAACCTGAGCTGAACCTCACCGAGGGAATGTTTAAGCTGGAGAGGTCAGGCCCGAGAGGGAGGTTACTGCTCTTGCTAATTATTAAAAGGAAAAGAAAAGAACCTTCAGGACCGCTCACCCTAACTCCTATACCTGTGAATCTGAAGGAAATGAGGCCCACCAGGCGCCACTGTTGAGACTTACTTTTCTCCCCTGGGAAAGAAGGGAAGTCTTTGCAAAATATCTTTAGGTAAAAAAAAAAAAAAAAAAAAAAATGCTGTTGTTTGTTTCCAAGAAGACCACATGGTGATATGTTCTCATGTGGGGTAGTCTTATTTTCTCTTCCAGAATTAGTTTATTTGGTATAATTCAAAGCATATAACTTAGGGAACATACAGACACTGAATTTAAATCTTTAAATTATCTGGCTTTTGTATGTACATTCGACTCAGAGAGTTTCAAAGTGTCAATGCCAGATTGAATTGACTACTAGTACAGAATAAAATTTTAGTTTTTGTCAGGTTAACAGTGCCCCCGCCACCTGCGTCTGTCTCTCTCTCTCATACACACACACACCGAATTCCAAAACAAAAACTTCCACAAATTATCCTTTTATTTTAAACAAAGTGATTATTGATAAAAAAAAAAAAAAAAAAAAAAAAACTAGGTACATATTACCAGAATTAGGCATTCGGGTCAGTTGAAACAGTTAAACCAGTTGTGCGCGTTACCTCACAGTGACGCTTTCCAACTCTATGTAACTCCGTTATTAGATTACGGTCTTAAATGCTTACCCTGCCTGTGGGAAGCAAAGGTCCTCTTACCTGGTGTGATGGTTAATTTTACGTGTCAACACGGCTAAGCTATCCTGTCTAGATGTTGTTGTGAGGGTGTTTTCTTGGATGGGATTAACATTTAAATCCGTAGACTTCGGGTAAAGCAGGTTTGGGTTGGGCCTGGTCCAGTCAGCGGAGGCCTGAAGAGAAAAGACAGATTTCCTGAAAAAGTACTCCTCCTCTGGCAAGGAGAGGAGAACGGCCACAAAGAATCCTATCTGACCTTCCAGCCTGCTGACCTGTGAAATTCAGATTCAAGGCTGCAACATTAACTCCTACCTGTTTCCAACTTCCTGGATTTTGGACTCGCCATCCTCTATAAAACCACATGAGCCAATTCCTTAAAATGAATTGATCTCTTTTTCAATCACCCTATCTCTCCGTCCTACTCGTTCAACATCCTTGGAGAGCCTAGGATTTCAGCCCATTGATTTAAGCGATCACCAACCTCAGAGGGGTTCAACCATTTTGACCAATCCTACATCTACCTACAAACTTTTGCAAACACCTAGGCGGTATTGGGTGATTAGTGCAGTTTTTATGCCCTCAAATAATTTAACTCTACTTACTTCACATATTAGAAAAGAACTGTCCATATTTAGGGTTTGGATTGCAGAGAATTCCCTAGGGCCTAGCATGAACCCCAGTATGGGCCTCTATCCCGGGAGCTTTCCAGTCCTCCATGACACATAGATGCAAAGGTCGGGGGACGGGGGGTCAGGGGGGTTGGCTTTTTGTCAAGAAGAGCCATCCTGATGGAAACAGAGGCGTGACATACATGACCATGTAGGAGTCACACGTGCCTGTTTTATAGAGTGGGAAAGGGACAGGAAAGCAGAAAAGTGAAGGGGAGAGTGAATCTTTGGGATGTCAGTTGTCAATCCCTGAAAGAGAGAAAGAAAGAGAGAAAGAGAGAGGAAGAGAGAGAGAAAGTTAATTTCTAGTTTCTGCAGGACCTGCAGATAAAGCAGTGCCGCCTCCACACATGGTCAGTTTGTGTGCACGGAAGTAGGAGTGAAAAAAACTAAAAAAGCTTTGAACCCACTGGAGAAAGGAGGATGTTAACAACTCCACCCTTTCCTCCTCCTTGTGCTTGAATCTTTCTTTGTGTTCTATTTTGTGATCTGGACACTTGGGAAATGATTTTTCTGGAAAGAGCAATTAGAATGTTTGCAGAGGGGAGCCGAGAAGGAAGTTGATTAATAATTGCGAATCTTAAACAGCAGAACACATGGTTTACTAGGGTTTCCTACACACCCAATTCTACCAATAAATAGATGAGATCAGTTTGCTGGTCTGTGAGGTAAGGGACTGGATGTCTCCACCTGATGGTCCCTATAAGCTCTCCCAGTTTAAAACTTCTATGAAAATGGACATGGGGAAAAAAAAAATGGGTTCAGGTGTTTTATTTTTCCTCATTTATAGAACACATAGAATTATAATTTGATTTTTTTTCCTTACAAGGAGTGGCTGTAACATGAATAAAGACCAGAAAAAAAATTCATTAAAAAAAACTAAATTAACAAAACATTACTCCCAATAGACCACGGCGTCAGCCAGAAGTTCGACGGCATTACTTACTTGTTACTTGTATTTTTAGCTTTTCAGATATAAAGCAAAGTTCATATTAGTTAAGTTTATGGGGAACCTTGAAAACCGTTTAATTTCAACAGGGGAATAAAAATTGTTTCAAATCTTCCTCCATTTTCAGCCTTACAAGTCTTGAAAAATATCGTGATTTTTCTAAGCCTTAATTTCTCCATCTTTAAAACTGGGATGACAACTTCCTATGAAGGTAGTTATAGAGATTAACCAAAGGGTTATATGTGAAAGTCCCTAATATACCTTGAACGTACACTGGACTCTTCCAACACTTTCTCCTCCTTCTTTCCACCTCCCCTAAGGGTGGTGTGGCCATCAGTCTTCCTCCCCTGCCAAGCTAGAAGGCTGGAGTCGCCCCACCTCCGTGTTTTAAAACAGTGGCAATCTGACCAATTTTTGCAGTCAATATTTTATTTTTTATTTTATATATTGGTTTTGTTTCTCTTCCTTAACGCGTTAGTGCCAGCGTGGTTAACAGTGTCCTATTTCCAGCAGACAATATAGCCCTTGAACCACGTGTGGCCAATATTGTAAAATACAGACAGAAAGACATAAAAAAATATTAGCAAGCATTGCACGGAGGAAAGGTGGGTTTTGCTTGTAAAAGGTTTATTAACATGCTCCTGTAGAGCAGGGGCAGGGAGGCAGAGTCTTATTATACAATAAAAAAAGGGTGAAAAGGCTGCCTCTGGATAAGCCGCTTCCCTCCAAGGTCCTGAGCACCCGAGGCTGCCCCAGGCCCCTTGCCCATCCGCAACCCTCCCCTCCCACTGTTGCAGGGCGAGCCCTCATCATTTTGGTTTCTTTGTCATCAGATTTGCTGACACTGTGGTCTATTGGGAGTAATGTTTTGTTAATTTAGTTTTTTAAAACAAATTTTTATTTCTATGTTATCCATGTCATTTTACATGGATATAGTTTGCTGAGCAAATGCTAATTGCATCTCAGGGGCACTTCATAGAGTAAATTTTACTGAGTAAAACACGGAATGCAATAGAAGGTAAGAAAACAGTCTCAAAAACATTGGATTTTACAAAATCTGACAAAGCTCTCTCCCCATAGGAGTCGTGTTGTATTTACATGCAGTAATGAGTACTGTGGATCCCCCAACAACTGCTTAGAGTGACACAGGCCCAGATGGAACCGCGGTAGCCTCTCCTCTCTCCTCCTCCGGGTTGGCAGTGCTCAGCAGGCCCTCGCTCGCCGGCCTCCTTGCTTCCATCCCTCCTGTGATGCTGGGCCAGACCCACACAAGCCTCCTCGGCCTTCAGATCAACACCTCCCCCTGGACCTTCTCCTTACTTTTCCAGATAAGGAGATAGGCCTCTTCACATCCTAATCACATACGAATAAACCAGCGAATAGCCTCTGCGGCCCTGATGGAGCCAATTTAAACAGTTCGGTGACTTTCAACCTTGGAGAAGGAGGAGAAAGAACGAGCAGCTATGCCTCCTCCTTTCACATATGAGTATATCCTTGGGTTGTGGGGGGGGAGGGGTACGGCAAGATGCTCCAAGGGCTGTATTCAGTACTGATTTGAAAAGATATGTCCAATATCAAACTTGCAAAGATTTAAAAAGGTACATATAATATGACATTTTGTTCATTTGATGATGGTATTTGATTTTCTTTTGACAGTGCAGGTAACATTAAAGGAAGAGAGTGGGGATTTTTAGTGTGAGGATATCGTGCAAACTTAATACCTGAAATCATATCTGTTTTTAATTTAAAGAAGGTAATAAATCAAGACAGTAGGAAACAAGGCTTAGCACTCTAAAAGACGAAAGCATTCTTTACAAATATCTACTTAACATACAGGATTTATGACACAAGACATCATTACTCAGCATAGACTATACTTTGCCTATTTAAAAACAAGCATAAATATATTTTCTGTTGAACAGATACAACGTACACTTAAAAGTACTAATGGTACAGTGTTGAGAGCAAACCTAGGCATATGGGTTTTTTTTGGGGGGGGTTGTTGTTTTCTAAGGATTTTATTTATTTATTCATGAGAGACAGAGAGAGAGAGAAGCAGAGACCCAGGCAGAGGGAGAAGCAGGCTCCATGCAGGGAGCCCGACGCGGGACTCGATTCCGGGACCCCGGGGTCACACCCCAGGCCAAAGGCAGGTGCTGAACTGCTGAGCCACCCGGGGACCCCCGGCATTTGGTTTTTAATCAGATCAGCCCGCTTACTTCGGAACATCATTTGTAAAAGTGTTATGTCAAACTATGTAAAAATCACTCCTGGAAAATACTGTAATTTCTTGAAAAAGCTAAATCTTTTCGTACTTGGCAAACTGGGGAGTCAAAATAATCATCAGTCGTATAAAATGAGCTGTGTCAACATTGGTTTTATCAACTCTTGTATAGACTGTGACATAACTTGTCCCAGGTTGTTTTAATGCCACCTATGAAGGCAAATTCCAATTTCCAGGTTCCAGGCTCTGTTGTGGAAACAGTCCACTTCAAACTAGTTAATGATTATTTGTTGGGTTTATTTACAAAATAAAGATGAATCCACATTGATTCAGGTTTTTCTAGAGTGAACTAGACCCCCCCCCCCCCCCCCCCCCCCCCCACCAAGCGTGTTATTTCTTCCTTATGAGCAGCAGGTTGAGTGCAAGGAAAAAACTGCTGGCGCGGCCGGGCCTGGGGTACCCTGCTGGGCTGGCCTTTGATTGGCAACAACCAGCAGGTGAGTGTCTGATACCGGAGAGGATTTGAGGGTGGAGAGCCAAGCTTCAAACTGCCCGTGTTTGGACTTCTTAAGATTCAAGATCTTTAATAGAGCTGATGTTCATGAATTCAAGCTTCTGGTACGTCAGACTTAAATGCCATTGTGGATTTAGTTGTGTTCCCTCCAAATTCCGACGTCGACGTTCTAATTTGCAATACCTCAGAATTCAGGCTTGTTTGGAAATAGCTAAACTGAGGTCATCCAGGGCAGGGTGGGCCCCTAAGCCGAGAGGACCCCTTAGGGAAAGGGCAGCCCTGGACACAGGCGTGCACGTGGGCAGGGGGACACCACGGTGACCCTTCAAAGCCTGGCACACCGAAGATGCCAGCGGAAGCTAAGACAAGGCCGGGAACAAATTTCTCCTCACAAGCCTCCAACGGCACCAGCTCTGCTGACAACCCACTCCTGGCCTGCGAGCCCTCAGCCCCGCAGACCACGAACACCTGTCGTTTGAGGCACCCACGACGTCTGTGGCCCGTGATGACAGCAGCCCCCGCAACCTGACGCAAATGCCTGACTTGCAAATGTATTCTACGTATTTAAGTAACTTTCATAAATCTAAGGAGCCAAACATAGACATGAATCCAGTTTTTCTTAGATTTACAAATAAAATTCTCCTACACGTTTTAAATCAAAATCTCGGCAGTACGTCCATGTCTCTTGCCTGCCCTGTTCTTTCAAATGCTGTAAGTCTTACTTAATGTGTATTCAGGTTATCACGCCGATCTTAAAAATTAAATACCAAAATATTAATTTTGTGGGTTCTTTTATTCCATTAAATATTTACTTACTTTTACTTTTTTTTTTTTTTTTTTTTTTTTAGAGTTTCAGGATTTAGCTTACCTGACCACGGGTCATGCTTATCATCTCAGCCAGGCTAAGCTTACTGGGACCTTTTTCATAACATTCGATTGTCTGCTTTGAATTCATGAGATTATGGACCCCCCTGCCCCCACCTCAGGATCATAAATAACCTCCTACGGCTATTTGAGTTCTGAATCTTATTTGTCCCTCCGCCACTATTCTATTCTTCAGCCTCTTCTCACTCACTATCCTATAATCGCTTTATTGGCAAAGGAGCCCAATCTGCCGGGACACGTGGTTTGCAAGAATCAGCTCATAATCAGGCAGGTTTGGGAAGGCACCCGTGGGGATACCCTGACACCCTGTGTCTCCGCCGTGGACGGCTGAACACCGACTCAATCGGTCGCCTACACCCCAAGCCACTGAGTGAGCTTGAATCCATCCAGTAACTGGGAAAGGTCACAGGCATGACCAAGACGTGAATTGTCCCCTTCCAAAGACACGTATCCTAAGTCAGACGTGGGCTGCTTTTCAATCCTCAACTTAAAACAACAAGCATGAAAATACAGATTCAATATCTGTGGCAGGAGTAGAGTGATCGAGGAGGAGAAAAAGATGACCTAATCTATGAGATAAGGGCACAAGGAGCCAAATGAGTAGAGATCGTAGGCCAGGGTGAGGAGCTGGACAGAGGAGCGACTCCTCGGACATAAAGTCTGGCAAGATCATGTTTCTGGTCTACTGCTCTGGGCACTTGGCTGGACAATGAGCGCTCACCCTTTTCTCAATCCTGCTTTCCGATTAATGAGATTTCCTTCCAGCAAAGGGAAAAGATGACAAAGTGTGGATTTTGATTCTGTACTTCGCTACCATCATTCTCAGCGATGTCAGTGAGTGAGCGGAAGGCCCTGCAGTTCCCTCGAGCCCGTGTTCTGACTCTACCTGGTTGGACGCCCACTACGCTTGAGGCCACGTCCCTCCTGTGACGAAAAACCAAATCCTTCATTTTGTGCTCGTTCTTTCCCTCTGTTTCAATGAGGTCTCTTTCCTCGGCACCTGATTTACTTGCATAGTTTCTCCTAGATGTATTCATTCCACTCTTTTTGGTCCATCGGGTCAATCTTAATATATTTTTTCCTACCTACTAGGTTAAGGTGATAGCTCTACCTCTCCCCCAAGGAATCTCATAACAGACAGCCAGCTTGTTTTAACAGTAAACTGGCAATGAAATTGGTGTATTCAAATCAAGTATTTCCTCAAAATCAATCATTAAAAAATATCAATCATTAAGATGATCATAGATAGAAAGCTACATGTCATTGGTTTGTTTGTACTGTTTAAACAAGGCTTTGTTATCCATAAATACTGCCCCGGGAGGAGTTTGTTTGTGGTAAAGAACACAGAAAAACATACACAAGCTCTTCTTTGATCATAAGCATAACTACCCATGCAGCCGTGAGTTTACACTGGGTGCACAGGGCTCAGCTACAGACCCTGTGTGACCCTACCGTCTAGAGAGAAAACGAAGGGTGAACACGAGTTAAAACACAGTGTGATAAGTAATATCCCATCGTTCATACAGTCAGGAAAAAATCATCAGGCCCGGACTTTGCTCCTGGCCTTTACCTGGGAATACAAGAGGAAGGTGGAGCAGCTGAGCTCAGAAGGCCTGTTTGCAGGCTGGGGACCGGGGAGCCGGAGCACCAAGGGTCAGAATGCAAAGCGCAGTGGGAGTTATTCAGCAAAACTTCTCGGCGATTACTTCGCGCAGCACCGGTGGCAGTTACTTGAGAAATAAAGACACAAGTTGTGATCATATTCCTTAGAGGGAACCCGTGGCCTCTAGCACATCCTGATGCAACAGTGAGCAAAACCACGGGGGTAAGAGAAAGCAGGGCGCCTTCCAGAGGCTTCCTGGTGGTGGCAGGTGGGGCAGTGGGTGCAGCACCTGCAGGGGTTTGGTGGCCCTGAGGCTGCAGAGAGACCACAGGTCCTGGGAGAGAACCTTCCAGGACACTGTGCTCACGGTCTCTGAATCATGTAAATGTTCTTGGGGGGCCTTTCTCACAGCCCCAGGCGGGGATCCCTGACCTGGGGTCTGTGCACATGGTGCAGAGCATCGCACAGGGAGGCAGGCCGAAGATTGGGCACTGGGCGCTGGCCGGCCCCAGAGATGGTCCCCGAAGGAGCAGGAGAATGAGTGGGGGGGGGGCAAGCCTCCGAGGGTTAGGTACCCCGGGCTGCAGCGGGGGGGCAGGCCAGGTCTCCTTGCCAGGTGATGCCTGGAGGGTCCCTGTGGGGGCCAGGTGGGCAGCAAGCTCCGGCCCAGGCCACGGCCCTTCTGGGGTCTGCAGGTGCATCGTGTGCTGTGGTGGGTGGGCCACCCAGCCATCGGGGTCCCTGCCCCAGACAGACAGACAGACAGCAGGGGCAGTGAGCTCCGGCCCAGGTTGCGGCCCTTCCGGGTCCACAGGTGCATCATGTCCTACAGCAGGTGCGGCCACTGGGCCCCCGTCATGTCGGTGCAGGTGTAGGTGTCCTGGGTAATCATTCGGGGGCTAGTGGGACAGGGCCATAACTTTTCCATGTTGAGTTTAAATAATAATTGGACAGAACAAAAATCATTTGAAGAATAGAGTTGATCTTTTTTTTTTTTTTTTGAAGATGAGTTTTAGTTCTATTTTAGAGCTCTTATCTCTACAATTTTATTCTTAGGATTTCATTCTGTATAAGACTCATAAATAAAAATACTGTTTAATTCCGGGTGAGGATGAATGACTGTCTGCTAGGTCACTGTCTGGGTAAGGCTTCGGTGCCATCCTAAAGATGCTAATGAAAGTATTGACTGCTTTCATAATCATTTGGAATTGTCAGAGATGAAAGGTCAAAAAATTCTAAAAATCTATAGGTAAAAAATAACACTATAGGAAGGCCTTAAAAAAATAATTACTGGAAAGCTAGCTACCATCCGACACACAACCAATATTCAGATTAGTCTCTTTATCACAGTGGCAGTCGGGTATAATTATGCCCATTTAACAAATGAGAGGCCTAAAGCCCAGAAGAATGATAGAATATGACCAAAATCTATGGCTATTTGAGGGAAAACTCAGCCTGAATTCACTTCTCATTTCAAAGTTCTATTTTTTCCCCGAAAGCCATGCTGCCTCCCAGAGGCCATATTATAAATGAGAGAGTACCCTCCTTCATTCCCAAGACCTACAGAGCACAACCCGTAGTTCAATAGGTAGAAAAAAGCCAAAAGAAAGGCAACAAAGATTTCTTTCCTTTTCTTTCTGTGTTTTGTCAGCTGATATAAAGTTTTGATGTTAAAACTAAAACTGAAGTTTCCATGAAATAGAAAACTCCTCAGCGGAGAACCAAATGTTCTTCAAGGGAATCTCATTTATTTATTTTTCTCTAACAGGGTGTGCTCACTCAAAATGTGGTCTTCATTTTTTCCTGTTTTTCTTTTTTCTGCCAAGCACTGATGGGGTGAAGCTGAAAGAACAAAACAAAAACAAAAAACAAACAAACCAGAAAAACAAAAAAACAAACAAAACAAAACAAAACAAAAAGAACAAAAAATGCAACCCAACAACCCCAAACCCAAACTGTTTTTTTTTTTTTTTTTTTTTTAAAGCTAAAGGCCATGGGGGGATGTGAAGACTTGAATTTACCTTTCAGGTAGTTTACTTCCGGACAACGCTCCTGAGCCCTGTGGTTTAACAAACCCATCCATCACTTGTGGGGAAATTTTGAAGTAACCTGAATACATGTATACTTTAGCCTGAAAAGCTAAGAGTCCTGATGTCGTTATAAATGGTCGAGTGCATATCACAACTCTTTACAGTTGTCGTTTCTCTGGGAAAAATATTCCCTTTCCTTATTTGGTGTTAATTTTTTTTGTATGTGTGTGGAGATGAGTTATTTTTGTTCAGTCTGAGGAGTTGGTTAAAATGGGTCATAACTAGAATAACGGAGGGTCTTTATAGAACTTTTATAAAACTTACAAAATATGAATAAACGGGTTGTACTGCCCCACTAATCTGCTTATGTAAATTGCTAAGGCCAAGTATTTTTTTAAAGATTTTTTTAAAAGATATTATTTATTTATTTATGATAGACAGAGAGAGAGAGAGAGAGAGAGAGAGAGAGGCAGAGACACAGGAGGAGGGAGAAGCAGGCTCCATGCAGGGAGCCCGACGCGGGACTCAATCCCAGAACTCCAGGATCGCGCCCTGGGCCAAAGGCAGGTGCCAAACCGCTGAGCCACCCAGGGATCCCCTAAGGCCAAGTATTTACAGTGCATTGTTAAGGCCATTTTATGGCTAATATATGGAAGGTTCACGTGCACGCTCCTGACTAGCACATGAAGTAAGACACAAACAGAAAAGTGGGTATAAAATCAACGACACAAGATCATGGAATGTCTCAGAGCAGCTGGGGACAAGCTGTCCCTCCATGCACAGCTGAAGTTTTACCCCAGTCTTCCCAAGAAGAGGTGGATTGTTCAGCACTGAATAATTGTGAGATGTATCCTTGCTCTAGGGGTAGAATAAATAGCTCGTGTCGGAGTAAGTCCTTAAATTTGGACTCAGATGCTGCATTGCTGGCTGGTCACATATCCTTTAATAAAGTACTGCATTTCTAAATATCCCCAAGCTTAAGTACTCTTGCCACTTGAAATGCCTTTTTTTTTTTTTAAGATTGTATTTATGTATTCATGAGAGACCCAGAGAGAGGCAGAGACACAGGCAGAGGGAGAAGCAGGCTCCCTAAGGGGATCCCAATGTGAGCCTCCATCCCAGGACCCCCGGGATCACAACCTGAGCCAAAGGCAGATGCTCAACCCCTGAGCCACCCAGGTGTCCCTGAAATGCCTTATTAACTGAGGCAACCTGTGGCTCAAAAATGAAGAGGTGTTGAGACTTCCAGAAGTCTCTGGGAAGCTCCAGCAGAATGATGCCATGCTGTAAGAGAGGCTGTAAAAATCAATTTGGACAGGACATGGCACCTCCCAACGTATACAGGCCCCCTGATGCCCTTGCTTATAGTGTTATTTAAAACCAAATTATTTATATGTACCCAATGTTGGATTATTAGGTTCAGGTGTAAATTTCCTATTGCGTAAGAGGGCTACACCATACCCAATACTACAGGAGCAGTAGGGACAGAGGGAGAGGGAGGGAGAGAATCTTAAGTAGGTTCTATGCTTTACATGGAGCCTAATGCTACAGGCTGAATCCACAATCCTGAGACCATGACCTGAGCCAAAACCAAGACTTGGAGCCTCACTGACTGACCAACCCAGGCGCCCCTCTTCTATAAGTCTTATTGTAAAAGATGTGTTTTCATTTCTCTGGGGTAAATATCTAGGGATGAAATTGCTAGATAAATTTGCTAGTTGTATATTCAGCTTTGTAACACACTCCTAAACATTTTTCCTGAAATGGCTGATAATTCTACACTATCACCCAGCAATGTATG
This sequence comes from Canis lupus familiaris, assembly GCF_011100685.1. NCBI lineage: Eukaryota > Metazoa > Chordata > Mammalia > Carnivora > Canidae > Canis > Canis lupus. The sequence goes on from NC_049257.1 coordinate 29,519,926, forward strand.
GATGAGGGTTTTAGGTACTCTACACTCTGACCAAGGGCTGTAGTTTAAATCTTTTACATTTTAGCCATCCTTTAAGACATAAATGATTCTCTCATAGTGGCTTTAATATACTTTTTCCTATTGACTAGTGATATTTTTATTTTTTATTTTTTTTTTATTTATGATAGGCACACAGTGAGAGAGAGAGAGGCAGAGACACAGGCAGAGAGAGAAGCAGGCTCCATGCACCGGGAGCCCGACGTGGGATTCGATCCCGGGTCTCCAGGATCGCGCCCTGGGCCAAAGGCAGGCGCCAAACCGCTGCGCCACCCAGGGATCCCTTGACTAGTGATATTGAGCAACTTCTATTGTATTTATTGATTAGTCAGGTCTCTTTCTTTGTAAAATGACTATTAAAGTTTGATTTTGGGGCATTCAGTTATAAGAGTTCTTTACATATTTTACATATTGCCAGATATCTACATTGTACATATTTTCTCACAGTTTGTAACTAGATTTTCAATTTTCTCAGCATTATTATTTTCTGATGAGTAGACATTTTAAATTTTGATAAAATCCAATTTATCTTTTTCTTCAGTAGTTCAAGTTGTTCGTGTTCTCTTGAAGACGTCTTTGCCTATTCCAAGTTTGCAAAGATAATACATTTTCTTTAAAAATCTTCATAGTTTTAACTTTTGTGCTTACATATATGATCCATGTCAAGTTAATTTTGTATATGGTGTGAAATAGGAGTCAAACCTATTAAAAGTAGGCTGAAAAGCAGGCAGGGAATATGTTCCAGGAAATCTGAGGACATAACTTAGCCTGTGAGTCCTAAGACTTAGATGTCTTATGTGGCAACAATTTAAATGATCTTCTATGCTGTGTGGCTTTCTTTATAGCAGAACTTTTGGTAAAATCTCGTTATGTTGCAGCTTGGTCTCTGAAGTGGGAATTGAGAAGCAAAGGTACATGATGGATCTTCAGTTTGAATACAGAGATCATTTGCTTAATGTTTGTGAAGAATTTGCCATTGCCAAGGGTACTACCTTTTTATTTTTATTTTTTTTTAGAAGTTGAGAAGACAGCTCAACTGCATAGCCTACATTAATATTTTAAAAATATTCTCAAGATAGAAAGAAATAATAAGGACCTATGATGCTTTGGAAAACTTTAAGTATCAGCTTCAAGCAAAGGGACAGGGCTAATGACTACATGGAGGTTTGGCTTTTGGGGGGGCAAGTGTGCTAGACCACTCTTGGTGATTCTAGCTTTGAAGATCAGCTAAATGAGTCCTGGGGCTCAGGAGAACATAAAGCAGGAAAAGAGGAGAGTAGACTGGAGAGTAGAAAAGTAAGAGGTTTATATCATGACTAAATTAGTTGATTTTTATTTTGTATTGAATGAGTTGAAAAATCTATTATCATCCTCATTCCACTGCACACCCAGTCAGTTCCAGACCAACGAGCTCAAAACTCTCTGTCCTCTCTCTGGTCCGAGTGATTGGACATCCTGTGCCCTTGGAGCTTGCTAATGCTGTCCGCCCTCTGATTCCTTACCTTATGCATTAGTTGCTCTCTTCCTCCCAGCCTTACCCTTATTATTTCTTTCTAGTGTCTATCCTGAAAGGTTTTGAATGGATTCATCAACCAGTGGACTGTGTGTCTGGTTCAAAAAAGAAAGGTCTGACACCCAGTTCAAATGTTCCAGAGAATCCATCAGCCAAACAACAAACCAATAAATTACGGTACCAGTGACTCCTACTAATAAGCCAGAATGATTTCTTGTGGCTCCCCTTGCCCATTCACATCATCCCAACAGAAAATTCTGATTCTCAGTTGGCTGTGAAGAGACCAGTTACAAACTGAGTAGTTTTCATTTCTTAATATATACTAATAGATCTTTTAAAAATTTATTATTTTTTATTGTGGTAAAATAACAAAATTTACCATTTTTAAATGTATGATTCAATGGTATTAAGCACATTCATATTTTTGTACAACGATCACCACTATCCCTTGCCAGAACTTTCAAATCATCCCAAACTGGAACTCTGTATCCCTTAAACAATAACTCCGCATTATCCTGTCTCATCAGCCCCTGGTGTTTTGTTTTGTTTTGTTTTGTTTTGTTTTCTTAGAGAAAGAGAGTAGGAGCAGAGGAGAGAGGGGCAGAGAGAGAGGGAGAGAAAGAGAAGTAATCTTAAGTAGGCTCTAGGCCCAGTGCAGAGCCCAGCCCCATGCAGGCTCCATCCCAGGACCCTGAGATCATGACCTGAGCTGAAACCAAGAGTCAGATGCTCAACCAAATGAGCAACCCAGGTGCCCCTCCTGGTATTCTTTATTCTACTCTCCATGAATTTGACTATTCCGTGTACCTCATATAAGTGAAATCCCATAATATTTATCCTTTTGTGTTTGGCTTATTTCATTAGCCTAATGTTTTTAAGGTTCATTCGTGTAGAATGTAGCAGAATTGTTAACACATATTCTAACTGCACCAAGATTCCCCATCTGGCTCATCTGAAAATGTAACCATTGCTAAGAAGTTCCTTTCCTTACTCAAAGGATTAGTAAGATAAATGTTAGGATTTCCGAGTTTAAATAGCTATGTTTACTAGGTAATCTAACTACATTTCAAAAATCTTTCTTATAATAATAGGTTTCTGAAAAACTATATGTGAATTATTTAGTTATCTAAACACTCTGGAGGAGGCAGGTTCAGAATGTCCATCTTTACAAGAGTGGTCATAGGTCTCTGTTTGAAATTAGGATATTTTTCATCGTAAATGTTATTGTGTTCTATAGGATATAAACTATAAACTTGCTCCTTTTGTCAACTTTAGGAACAGATTCTTGGCAGGATTATACCATTCCAACATCTAGTAAAAACAGATGAGTTCTTTTATTGAGACAAAGGGAACAAGACTGAAATGCTCTAAGCTTTAGCTTACTTTTAAAATATCTATCATTAGTATATTTTATTATATGCCTAAAATCTGACAGTCTACCATGCAAAAAGCCATCATATAACTAATATGTTCATTTTTAAATATAGCATGCACATGAAATCATTAAGGCTATCCATTTTACCTGCTACTATTTTTGTACTTTCCTTTTTAAAAAAGATTTATTTATTTATTCATGGGGGGGGGGGGTGGGCAGAGACACAGGCAGAGGGAGAAGCAGGCTCTTAGCAGGAGCCCAGTGCAGGACTCCATCCTGGATCCCAGGATCACTACTTGAGCTGAAGGCAGCCATCCAACCACTGAGCCACCCAGGTGTCCCTGTATTTTCCTAATACAACATGCAAGTTATTGCATAAATATATTTTAATTGGCCAGTTAAATTGATGCATGAAGTTTTGTCACATTGCATTTTGCACAGTTTTTCACATAATCATCTTATTCACTAGATCCATTCAACTGATTTCACCAAGCACCTGTACTATATCCCTTTTCTGTTCTAGAAAATTTAAATGCAATTGTAAGGAAGACAGAAATGGACTCTGTCTTCACAGAAATTAACTAAATGGAGAAAATAGAAAAAATCATAGGCAATTGTAATATACAGTGAGACATAGAAGCCAGAGGGCTAGCAAGTGCATAGAAGAGTGTACAATAAACACATTATAAGAAGCAGAAGACTCTAAGAAGAATATATGCCTGAAGAGAAGATCATCTTTGACCTAAAAAGCCATGTTTTCTTTGTAGTGAGCCGATGGAGTACCTATGAGCGGACCAAGATATTCTTCAGAAAGTTGCTACCAACCTCATTAATGGACAAACAAATCATTAATGGCCCAAAGGTCTTTTTCTTAACTAAATTATGGTCACTATAACTCAAGATTTGAGCCTAAAGAATCAAGGCAGTAATACAAGCCACCCAGAAAAAGCACCAGCTACCTCGTTCAGGCACTGCTACTGTTAAGTGTATACATAAAACTATTTGCAAAATGTATTCCAAGGAAACGTGTTTGGCAATCATAGTGAAATAACTTGAAATTTGGTGAGTATTCACTAACGATGATCACTTCAGCTATAAAACACTCAATAGATATAAAGCCCCCACTATGTGCTAAGAATGAGAACTGTTGGCGTACTTCAGTATACAATATGAAATTGTCCCTTGAAGATAAGTTTCGAACAAAGAATCAAACATTTGATGACTAGTACAAGGACAAATACAGAATTCTGTGTGTGTGTGGGGGCGGGGGGCGGAGACCTCCAAAATCCCCACTGCAGAGACAGTAAGGATTTTTTACATCAATCTATAAAGACTAGGAGAACAAGAGAGGCAACAGCTGGTAAGAATTCAACAAGACTTTGAAAGCTGAATATCGGATGAAAATAAATAAGAGAAAAAATAATTTTTTAAAGTAGATTTTTAAAAAATGTTATTTATTTGAGAGAGAGAAAGCACGAGCAGGGGAGACAGGGAGACGCAGGCTCCCCATTGAGCAGGGAATCTGACTTTGATCTGGATCCCAGGACTCCAGGATCATGACCTGAGCCCAAGGCAGACACTTACTTAAACAACTGAACCACCCAGGTGCCCCTAGAGAAAAAAATAATTAAAACTGAGCATCTGGAGGCACCTGGTTGGCTCATTGTTTCCTGACACATTACAATTAATTTATTGATAAAAGCAAGTGTCTTCTATTCTAAATTTTTTTTTTCATATTTTTCTTGGATAATGTTCGGGCATAGTTTCAGGTATACTCAGACTTTCAAATGAACTTTAAGATCATTTTAACCAATTCCTTTTCTATATGTGTACATATAATATTATATCTAGTGAGCTCATGTATATCTATCATAATTCCTAGTAAGGAGATGAGTGCAATGAAAAGTTAAATACTTTAGTACACTAATCTGTGCAAATTAAGAATGGAAACTAAGAAAATGAAACCAATTTCTGTCTGGGGTTGGTTCGTGTTAGAGTTCTGTCTCATAACTCTTCATGCTAAGGAATGATACTATCTTTAATTGCTTATTAAACGTAAAATGTTGAATTTAAGATACATAAACTGGAGTAGTTCCCAGGATGTTGTAGAAGTATAATCCCTGATGATATGGGTATGTTTTTAGCTATTTATACTCTGATATCTAAAGAAATATACTCTGCGTTTTAAAAATATTCAATATTCTTAAAATTATAAACACTTGCTTATTTTTAAACTCAAATATGAATCAGGTTGCTTTGTGGTTTCTTTCCTCCCAGATGCTTAGTTTGTTTGTTTGTTTTTAAAGATTTTATTTTTAAGTAATCTCTATACCCAACATAGGGCTCAGATTCACAACCCCAAGATCAAGAGTCGCCTGCTCTACCGACTGAACCAGCCAGGTGCCCCCAGATGCTTAGTTTTAATTATTTTTTTAATCTTATGATTTATTTTCACCCATCTGATATTCTGTTTTCAAAATCTTGTTAAATTCTTATCTCCTATTGTTTCTCTTCTCCTAGGTTTATTTTTTAAAAATCCTTTACTCTCTCTGTAGTGGGGATTTTGGAGGCAGTAGACCTGTGTTTATTCTCCTACGCCTAACCAGAATCTTTTTTCAGTCTTTAAATTATTGTTTCTCGGGCAGCCCGGGTGGCTCAGTGGTTTAGCACCGCCTTCAGCTCCAGGATCTGGAGACCCAGGATCGAGACCCACGTCGGGCTCCCTGAATGGAGCCTGCTTCTCCCTCTGCCTAGGTCTCTGCCTCTCTGCCTCTCTCTCTCTCTGTGAGAGAATAAAATCTTTAATTATTGTTTCTCCTTTGCACTTATCTTACTCCTCCCAGAGAAGGATAATCCTAAGATCTAGAGTATCTGGGCTTCAAGACTCTTACAGTTTCTTCATTTAGTTTTACAAGCTGGCTCCATATTCCATCTGCTCATCCCAGTACTCTAGTTTACCTGTATTCATTCTTTTTCCTACTTACTTGGAAAAACTGAGTTTTCTTTCAAAATTAAAAATATTGATTTTTGTCCCAGAGAGTCCTTTTTACCTGTAAGGTAGTTTCCTTAAGACTTCTCACTACTTTTATTTGTTTCTCTCTTTTTCTCCCTCCCCCCTTCTTCTAATTTAACAGAAACCACCTATTGAAGGAAGAAGCCATCCCTGAGGGTGTTAAACAGACAGTTGATTTTTTTGCTTGCTAATTGGGAAAGAGCTGTAGTTGTAGGACACAATCTATGAGGGAAGTGTTAAGGCATACACATGCACGTGTGCACTGCTCACTTGCATCAACCTCTACCTGTTTCTATAGACGGAGGACAGTCTGTGTTTTCCTAGGAGAATAGAAACCTTTTATTCTAGTGGTTTGGTCACTGTACTTTCTTCCATGCCCAGGTGGGTCAGCTGAGTGGACTAGCAGGTAGTAAGAAATAAAGTGGGAGTAGGCTGGTGCATTGAGGCATATGCATTGAGGCACTGGCCAGCTCCTCTTAGGTTTGTTTTGTTTTTACAGTTCCCCTTAGTTCTTGAGACTTTTTGGGTGCGAACGGTGAGAAGCAATTATCTCCTCAATTTTTAAATTACTTCTGAGTCAATGGGATCATTAAAAAATGCTATAGCTACAGTTTCCTTATGTGTTTTCACTCTGTAAACCTTTCCCCAAATAGGTAAAGGTTTTTCCAAAATGTGATTGCTAATGGTTGCAGGATTGGTTGATTTCTCTTTTCTGTCATCACTTTAATTTTTCTAGAAAAATTAAATTTTTCACTAGTAGAAAAATGTTGGAATCAGTTCTAACTGGAAGAATTGTTTCCTCTTGATGCTATTAACATCTACGATTAATAAAATTTCAGTTTTAGCTGAATTAATTGGTTAGTTTAGAAGCAAATGTGATTGGATTGTTTTAAATATCCTTTATCCACATGTAATTATGGATGTAAATGTGTATATATCCAAAGAGAGAAAGTGGGAAATATTTGATATACTTCTTAAAGATCATTTTATAACTGTCATAGCTTAAATACTGGTTAAATAAATACCATTAGAACTATGGGTTAATTTATTTGATAAAGTATTAATGATTGCATGGAATTAGGATGACCACTTCTACTAAGCTCAGTGGGAATATTATCGATAATCTATCCATTATTATACAGTATATGGCATTTAAAATAGCTTGCATTTAAGACAGCATGGTTTCCAGTCACATTGGTATCATAACAATAATAAATCTACTGGCACAAGTTAAGAAGGATTTTATCATTTTAGTGCTCTTTCTGAGCATAGGAGGGTTAAATAAACCAATTTATAACTTATTTATTAAACCAGAGGTCAGCAAAGTATAGCCCATGGGCTAAATCCTGCCTGGGGCCTGTTTTTGTAAATAAAGCTTAATTGGAATACAACCATGCTCATTTATTTAAATATTGTCTATGGCTACTTTCATGCTACAGTGGTAGATCTGAGTAGTTCCAACAGAGACTATGTTGCCCACAAATCCAAAATATTTGCACTCTGGCTCTTTACAAAAACATATTTGCTGATCCCTGTATTAACTGCTGATGTTGGCCTTGTCAAAACATCTATTACTTTGATTTACCTTTTGAAATTTCTTTAGGCATTTATAATTTGAGCACTAAACACATTTATGTTGATAGCCATGTGCCAGTAAGGTGCAGCTTATTAATTGCAGTACTAGGTATTTACCCAAAGGATACAAACATAGTGATCTGAAGGGGCACCCGCACCCCAGTGTTTATGGCAGCAATGTCCACAGTAGCCAAACCGTGGTAAGAGCCCAGATGTCCATCGACAGATGAATGGATAAGGAAGATGTGTCACATATATACACAAGGGAATACTACTCAGCCATCAAAAAGAATGAAATCTTGCCATTTGCAACGATGGATGGTACTAGAGGGTATTATGCTAAGCAAAGTAAGTCACTCAGAGAAAGACAAATATGTGATTTCACTCATATGTGGAATTTTAGAAACAAAACAGAGGATCTGATAAAATGAAATCAGAGAGGGAGACAAAGCATAAGAGAGTCTTAATCATCAGAAACAACTGAGGGGTTGCTGGAAGGGATGGGGGTGAGGGGATGGGGTAACTGGGTGATGGGGCTGTAAGGAGAGCACGTGATGTAATGAGCACTGGGTGTTATAGAGGACTGAGGAGTCGCTGACCTCTACCTCTGCCTCTGAAACTAATAATATACTGTATGTTAATTAATTGAATTTAAATGAAATCAAATCATAAAAAATAAAAACAAATTAAAACATTTAACCAACTGAGATAGTCAGGCACCCTAAATAAAAACACTTTTCACTTCATCAAAGAAGATGTTAGTTGAAAGATGCTTTCTTCGCAGCATTGTGTCATTGAGGTTAGTATATGACACCTCCCTTACAGTGCCAGCCATACATTTGAAAACACATCTATCTTCATGAAAGAAGATGTTGGTTGAGAAATGAGTTCTACAAAATTTTACTTTCGCCACTTGCATAGATGGCACTTTCCTTTCTTTTCCAAATAATAGAAAATGTTTGTTGATAAAAGATACACTGCCGGGGATCCCTGGGTGGCTCAGCGGTTTAGTGCCTGCCTTTGGCCCAGGGTGTGATCCTGGAGTCCTGGGATCAAGTCCCACATCAGGCTCCCACCATGGAGCCTGCTTCTCCCTCCTCCTGTGTCTCTGCCTCTCTCTCTCTCTCTATCATAAATAAATAAATAAATAAATAAATAAATAAATAAATAAATAAATCTTAAAAAAAAAGATATGCTGCCTGTTATTTTGATGTTTGACTGCTAAGTTTATCAAAGGACTTGCTAAAAATTCATGAAATTCACATCTCTGCTCTATTGTCATTGTAAGAGTAGTAATCATAGTTTAACTTGGAAGTGATGTATCTGTTGACTCTTATAAGCCAGAGCAATTTGGTCTTTTATTTTAAAAATGTTTTTAATCTGAAATTAGTTGACACACAATGTTACACTAGTTTGGGGTGTACTTTAGTGATTTCACAAGTTTATCCTTTATGCTGTGTTCACCACAAGCATAGCTATCTGTCCTGTTACATGGCTACTACAGTATTGCTGACTATATTCCTTCTGCTGTGCCTTTTATTCTCATAAGTTATTCATTCGATAACTGGAAGTCTGTATTTCCCTCTTCCTTTCACCAATTTTGCCCAGGACCTTACTGGCCCTCCCCTCTGGCAACCATGAGGCAAAAACATTATTGTTCTCTGTGCCAATAGCAATTAGAATGTTATATTCATTCACAATTTTACTTGAAAAAAAATTACTGACAATGTTTTAAAATGTTGGAGGTCATGTAATTTAACATTTAAGAACTATAAATTAAGTTAAATTGTAGTCTAGTCTATCCGGATAAAATGTATACTTTAAGTGTAAATTAGCTCATAGGTGATTTTAAATAAAGAATGATTCAGTCTAAAAATAAATTCCACTAGCTCAAATGTAGTTTTTTTCCCATCATATTGATTTTTAGCCATCAAATAATAACAGCTGAATTCAAATTATGTTAATGCAGCAGAATTCTGTTTCAGTTATTAAAGGAATGAGTAATAATGTGGTACGTAGCACTGTATTATATACAATACCCATTCAACCCCAAATTCTTCCTGCTGGTGATATGCTTTGTCTTGGAAATGCTTTTTATGCAGTTCTCCTTTAGTCTTGGTGCATTTTCCCCTCATCTTTATAACACAGCAGCCTCAATCCTTCCTTAGGCCTTCTCCCATCAAAATATGCTTTATTTTTTAAAAATATCCTATGTATACATATTTGCTATTATAATTCCTGGGTTATGAGATTTCATATAAATTTTTAACTGTGCTAGCATTGTAATTAGGATTATTTTTCTTTACCATGATGCTTAGACAGTGACACAGGCTTTCTTTGGTTAGCCCTTAACCATATAGTCTATAAAATATACTATTTTTCTGTATAATTTTGCAGAACATAAAGCTTTTCAAGAAAACACATTGTTTTGTAGCAGAAATTATCAACTTGTTGGAATGTTATAAGAATTAATTGAAACCATGCAGGTTAAACACTGGTTATAAGGCCTAGCGTTTTTTAGGTTGGGGAAAGTGATATCGCAAACTTTCTGGAATAATTTTTAATAGGAAAATATTGGAAACCACCTAAGTGACCATCAATCTGTGAATAGATAAAATATGATATATTTGTACAAAGTAGTATTTAAAACAGTAAACTACATATGTCAGCATAAATACACCTCAAAATTGTTACACTTATAGAAAAAAATCTAATTGCAAAGATCTATACAGTGTATCAGTTATGTAAAGTTATAAAACGATGCAAATAATACTACTTTTTATGAAACACATATGCAATTAAAATATAAAAATGTGATCAGAAAAGATATCTACTAATTTCAGATAGTGGAAACCTCTGTGGAAACAAGGAGAAGAATATGAAATAGATTCCAAAAGTATCAGTAATGTTTATCTCTTTAGAAATTTAGAAATTTCCAATTCCAGGTAAGACAGAGTCAGCACACTTTCCCTGTCCCATTGAACACTGCTTGAAAACCTGGGCAGAATGCATAAAGTGACTTATGTACAAATCTTTCTTGGCTTACAACATGGTTATATCCCAATGCACTTATCCTAAATTGAAAATATGGTAAGTTGGGAATGCGCTTTATATACCCATCCTACCAAACATGATAGGCTTAAATCTGTTCAGAACACTCACATTGGCCTACAGTTGGGCAAAATCCTCTAACACAAAGCCCATTTTATAATAAAGTGTTGAGGATCTCTTGTAGTTTATTGAACGCTGTACTGAAAGTGAAAACGGAATGCTTATCTGGGTACAGAATTGTTTTAAGTGTATTAGTTGTTTCCTCTCCTGATTGCGTGGCTGACTGGGAGCAGTGGTTTGCAGCTACTCTCCAGCAGCATGAAAGTATCACGCACATATCACTAGCCTGGAAAAAGAAAAATTTAGAACTTGAAATATAGTTTCTATTGAATGTGCATCACTTTTGTACCACTATAAAATAAAAAAAAAATCATTAAGTTGAACTCCTGTAAGTCGAGGACCACCTGTACTTTGAAAAGTAAATTACAGAGCTGAGTGGCTCAGTCCATTAAGCATTTGTCTTTGGCTCAGATCCTGATCCCAGGGTCCTGGGATAAAGCCCTGTGTCAGGCTCACTGCTCAGTGGGGAGTCTGCTTTTCCTTCTCCCTCTGCCCCTCCCTCTACTCATTCTCTCTCTTTCAAATAAATAAAATCTTAAAAAAAAAGTAAAGTAAATTATGGCTAACACATTAGGGAAGAACATCAAAATCTGGCAGGTAGTTTACTTTTTTTCCCCTTTTACCTTTTTTCCCTTTTAACTGGGGAATGTAACTTATTGTGGTGTACTTTAATAGCTTTAGTGTTATAACTCAGTACCAACATTCTTTTCCTGTTATGTAACTTGTGGTTATTTGACAAATCTTTAACAACTGGCCCTAGGGACATAGGTATAGTTGTTGCAGTATACAGCTGAGCCAAGTAAAAAATCCCAACAACCTAACTTTCTGCTTGGAAGGCCATAAAGAGGAACCCAGGGAACTGAAAAGTACTCAGGAGATCACAGAGTGGATGGAGTTTGAGAAAGTCATCCCCAAAAGTTGTATACACACTCCTGAGCCGAGCCCTGAGATGTGTGTGCACAGATATGATTCTGAGCATACCAACTATTTTAAGAACTAAACAAACAGACCGTGGACCAGGCCCCGTGCTGCCCACTGGGTGGTGTACATGGGGAACAAATCCTAACAGCACAATGAGGGTTTTAAAAACTGAACTGACACTGGACCTACAGACTACGGAATGTAGGTTGGAACTCAATTGGATTGGTTTGTCTGCTAAAACAAAATTTCAACATTGAATTTAAATAAGACCTGGATTCTCATAACGTAATGTTCAAAATGTCCAAGATGTAATCCAAAATTACGCAACATACGAAGAGCCAGGGAAATCTCAACTTGCGTGGGATTTAGACTCCAATGCCAAGATGACACAGATGTGGAATTATGTGACAAAGACTCTACAGCAGCTATTTAAAAATGCTAAATCATGAGAACCCTTGAAACTAATAAAGTAGTCTCAATGAAGAAATGTAAGTGTTAAAGGAGACTAGATGGAAATTTTAGAATCTTGGAGGGGGGGAAAACACAATAATTGAAACAAAAAGACTGACTAGATAGGTTTAATAGAGATGACAGGGGGAGTCAGTCAGCTGGAAGGTAGAGCAATAGAAACTATTGATATAATGGAGAGAAAAAATACTGGAAAATACTGAACAGTTCAAGGAGCTGTGGAACAACAACCAAAGGTCAAGTGTTCATGTCCTCAGTATCTTAGAGGGAAAGCGGGAGGAGTATGGTGCTGAAAAACATTTGGAGAAATAACCGAAAACTTCCCAAATGTGGTAAAACTCAGTGAATCCCAAACAGGTTAAGTACAATGAAATGTCTTCCAAGAAACAAACATCTGAAACAACAACACAACTTGAAAGCAGCCAGGGAAAAATGATGCTTTACCTACAGGGAAACAAAGATTTGTACAACAGCCAATTTCTCATCAGAAACCATGAGGGCAACAACAACAACAACAAACAACAACAACAAAAGTCAAATGATATAATTCAAGTTTTTTTTTTTTTTTAAAAAAAACCTCCAAAACCAAAAACAACCAAAACCTGTCACCTCAGAATTTACTGAAAATAGACTTCTGTAATGAAGATAAAATAAAAGCGTTCTCAGATGGAGGAAAACTAAGATAATTTGTTGACAGTAGATTTACTCTGAAGGAATTTACTTTCCGTTTGTACTAAGCAGTTTATATTCAATGGCGACAGCGTGTCCGGTGGATCAAACAATATTGTCCTACTCAAAACAAGAGAGCTTCAAGAGAATTAGGAGTTGTGCTAAAAGTCATCAGGGAGGTAGATTTGCTCTTGGTGAGGAATTTGATCAATTACACATTGGTGTAAGTGGCCTCCTACGATGAACAGAGGGCCTGGAGGACATCTTACTCCAAGGGGAAGGGCAAAAATCTCAGTCACCTGAAATGATAACATGGTTCTAGAAAAATAGACCTTGCCATTAGAGCAGATCCTAAGAGGGTCTGCCCAAACCCAGTGATAGGAATGAGCATGCATGTCAACATTAGCTCGGTTATTAGATATCATTCAAATGGTGTCTGAGGCATTTCAGGCACAAAGGCCAGCAACTGTCACAGTAGAAGACCAGGATAGGTACTTATGCAATTTGTGAGCCTCCTAGTAAATGATAATTACCTAGAAAATATCATCTACTGTGGCGTACTTTAATAGCTTTAGTGTCACAACTCAGTGCTAACCATTCTTCCCTGTTGTGCAATTTGTGGGTATTTTATGAATCGTAAACAAGACTAGAGTGTTTTCCATGTGAGATGTATGTGCCCTGTTGCAAGACTCCATTCATTGGGAATCCTCATCTGTCAAACCATGTACACCGAGAAAAGAAATTCAACTATGGAATCCTGAATTGACAGAAACATACTTGGCCTATACTATATACCATAATTCCTATACTAACCTATACTAACATAGTAACCTATAACCTATAGTACATATACTGACCTATACGTCTATAATATATGGTATATGCAAAAAGATAGATTTTTATAGGAGAAACAAAATAATTATATAATAATTATGTCTGGTTTTTATGGCAGCCAAGTATTTACAGTACTACATGACAGTACTCTATAGTGTAATATAGGAATCATAGATAAAATTAATATTATAGAACCTAAAAAACTTAGGATAATATTATTGATGACCAAATATATTGGGAGATTGAATTAAAGACCCCATAGAACAATTTTCCTATGGAGGTGAATTCACTTGAAGAGGACTTAGACTTGATTAGTAATAGATTGATGATTATATTTCTTAATCTTCAATAGATGTATATAATATAAACACCGACAGCTGAAAATCAAGAAGGCAAAAAACAAACACACAAACCATGTAAAGTTAGTAAAATGTTGACAAAGTCTGTATCATTGGATGGCTCAGCTGCCTGTTTATGTCCGTACCGACCCTCCACTGATTATTACAAATGCTTGGAATCTGTATGTACATTATTGATTGTTGATAAGATGTTTGCCATGTGATGTTATAAGAGCGGTTGTTTTGTCATAAAAAAGCCTTGATCGCAGGTCAGCAAGGTGGGCTACACTGTGAGAATTAATTCGAACAGCTTGGAATTATCCTGAGCTTTTTCTACTGAAATAAGAATCGCACGTCTGCAGCCGTGACCCCTGGTTGAGGCATGGACGTACTGATTGATAGTAGGCCTCGTAACCGGGGGTGTGAGAGGAATTGTACCCATTTGTCAGCATGATTTGTTGATAACATTGACACTGATGATTTGCATCTGGTCTCAGTGACCTCCCATAAGGCTCTGCTATTGTGGCCGGTTATATAAGAATAAACCTACGAAACCAGCCTCATATATGAAAGGCAAGCGGAAACACCCCTTTGGATTCCCTGGATTGGAGATGTTCCATGCGTTCGTTGGTGATTGAGATCTGAGAGTGAAGAGGTGTCTGCTACGGCCTGTAAAGAGGAAGGCCAGTTGAAGCCCCTGCCTGGCCTGCCTTGGGCACCTGCTGAAAGACATCCTTTGGCTTGTGACGCATACCCGTTCTCTCTGCCGATGTTATATTGTATTGTTTCTTTATAGATTTGCCATCTGGGGCCCCGTGCATCTCCTTTAGCCATCAGTCCTCTGTAACTGCCCCCGTCAGAATTCCAAATGATGCTAATGGCCATATGCTATGCACTTGAAGGTCAAGTAATGTTCTACTCTGAACATGCCTGAAACCTGAGAGAGGCTTCTACGAAGACGTTATAGGGTTCAGCAGAAGCATAATTTCCCAAATTTGGGCCAAACTTACTACAAAAATCATCCCTAACTATAAAGGAGTGGGGATAAAAACTTTATAGGGAAAGAATAAAATAATTCATTTATTGCTGATATTTTTATCCTTATTCAGAGACATTTGTCATTTTAGAATGTCTTATGGTATGGTCTTAAAATTTATATTTCAGTTAGACTTTGGCTGTGGGTTACGGTCATGAAGTTTCACCATTCAGATCTCCTACGACAAGAAGCTGCTGTGGGAGCATAAATGATGATAGCTTGAGCTACCACCCCATGAATCTGAGGCCAAGCAGTCCCCAGACTGCTCCTAGGTGATGACTGAGGTATTAGTGACAATCCATTTCTGCCTGATGCAAGATTCCTCTAGTGTCCATGGAACATAACAAAATCTGATCAAGTTTTCGGCCATAATTCGAGTCTCAGTAGAATGAGAACATTAATAAATAGTATAGTACAGTTTTCTGGCCTCAATCTCATAACATTAAAATTAATGGTAGACTTACAAAAGCCCAGAAAATAATGAAAACATTCTATCAAAATGGCAAAAATACCTAAAATTTAACAATTAAGAAAAAATGATATATTATGATCTATGAGATCCACTAAAGTAACTGAATTAGAAAGACCAAAGTTTGTATCTCCCCCCGCAAATCATAGCATATTAATTGCATTAGAAAGAAGAAAGAATGAAAATAAATGCCTCAATTGAAAATAAATTCAGCTGAAGAACATTTAAAAAGACAACAAAAAAGAACAGCAGAAAGAGAGAACTAATAAAGATAAAAGGAGAAATCTGAAACAACACAAATAACAAATACATTCAAGTTGTTTATTTGAAAAAAACAACAATAAATAGTTAACCTAATAAAACAAATCTAAAAAGAGATTTGAGAGGATGGAGTCCTCATGTGAGCATTTTCCATGTTCCTCCTACCCTGAAAATTAATCCATCTGCTCCTTCAGAGCATCTGGAAGTGGCTCGGAGCAGACTCCCTGAGCCTTGGGCCCTGGGAGAGTTCTCAAAGCCAGCCCACGGCTTGGGGAACATGAAAACAGATCCCAAAGCATGTCAGTCGGCCCCCAAGACACTGGGGAGAAGCTCGAGTGGAGAGAGGCCTCCGGGGCCTGAGATGACAAGACACACAAGACACGCATCCGCAGAAGCTGCGCTGCCTGAGGTAACAGAAAGCAATTTGAGCAACATCTTCCACCCCCACCCCAACTCCACCCCAGAACAAAAACAAAAACAGCTTTAATAAAATTCAGGTACAGCAATAAAAAAGAGCTCTCAAGGACTCTTTTTAAAGCAGTATTTTTGGGGATGCCTGGTGGCTCAGTGGTTGAGCGGCTGCCTTGGGCACAGGTCCTGATCCCAGGTTGAGTCCCTTCTCCCTCGGCCTGTGTCTCTGCCTCTCTCTGTGTGTCTCTCATGAATCAATAAATGAAACCTTTAAAAACGAATTTCACTAGTAAAGAAGAATAAAAATAAATCAGAACAGTTCCTCATTTGCAACCTAGCTGTTACAACATGATTTTTAAAAAAAAGTTACAGACTACTGAGAGAATTAGAGCTCCATTGAACCCAACTTTACATTTATCTGCCAGACGAAAGAAAGATATTTGAGAATATGAAAGTATTTAGTGTATGTATCATACATACATATAAATCATGTGATCGTGTGAAGAAAAATGTAGAGGGATTAACTCTAATTAAACAACAAATGAGTCAAAACGGTCTATCATCATGGGTGAAGGGATGAGCAAGGGAGACACATGGCAAATGCTGAATAGTGTATGTATTTATGTAGTTACAGCTCATGTTATGTACTGAGAATGCATAATATAAGGCCAGAGAAGGATCCTTGAAATGGAGGGGATATGCTACAAATAATAATACTATTCCAGAAAGAATAGTGATAAGAAAGGATAAAGAGTAAAAAGTATTCTGAGAGTTTCATTTTATTGAGGTGTAGCAAATAGGAAGCTATGGAAAAAAAGAGTATGTTAGTGTGGGAAATTGGTCTTTTTTTTTTCTTTCAGATAGTAATACAACAAATATGCTTCTGCCTATGGTGCTAGGAAAAAGAAAGGAAGAAAATCAATAAATGAATGATAACTTAATAGAATAGCATTCAAAAAGGACAAAGAAAAGAAAATAAGTAGCAATTAGATAAATCAGCAAAATTAAGGAAAACAAAAACATAATCAACAACAATAGGAAATAAAGCATGATGGGTGGAATAGGATGCATATGTATTAGTCATTATGCTACACAGAAATAAATTGAATTTGCTAATTAAAAAACAGTTTGACTCAAAAAGAAAAACTGAGATATGATATTTCTAAGAAAAAAATTAAGTGATAAGGAGATGACCAAAAAGACGATTGACACACAAGCAAAGGTAAATGACTGTATTAATATGAGAAAAGGTATAGCTTGTCTATAAAGGCAATAAAAATGGTAGAAATGGACATAATATAATAAGAGATGAAGCTTATGAAAAACATAATAATAAACCTAGAATACAGAAAAAATAGCAGGTAAAGATAAAAATCAATACATTCAGGACTAAAAGGAAACATTTATAAAACAATTACAGTGGAGAATGTTGTTAGTTTTTGATACTTAGACATGATTAGCACACAAATATAAGCAAGAAAATTTAACTAAGTTATTTTAAAGACTTGGCTTAATAATTTTATAAGACTTCTAAATCCTTAGACATTGTGTGTTTTTTTTTTTTTCATTTTTCTACAGGTCAACCAAAAATTGATCATGTATGGTTATAAGAAAATATTTTACAAAGAGTTTTATTAGGCAATTTCTCTGATTCTATTAATGTGAAATTAGAAATAAATAAAACATTTTTGAAATAATAGCTACCTGAAAATTAATAATCATTTTCCTAAGTAGTCTTCAGATAACCAGGAAATTTCAAAATCATAAATGATCTACTAAACAAGAAAGAAAAAATACACTTGTATCAAAGTCCAGCAGAGAAACTCACTTAAATTAGAAACACACATACACTAATCCAAAAAAAACCTAGAAGGCTGTAGTTAATAAAGTTAAAAGTAGAAATTAATGAGCTAGGAAACAAAGAAAATCAAGAATAAAGATTAAATTCATCCAATAGCTTGTTCTTCAATGTAGCCAACAAAGTAGATGAACCTCTAAGAAACTTGAAGGAAAAACAAGAATAATTGAGGAAAGTTACATAGCCGAAGAATCTGAAGGTATTAATAGGATTTTAAGACAGTACAACATGTAAATCTATGGGAAAAGAATTGAAAAAAAATGAAATTGTTTGCTAGCAAGATATAAACTAACAAAGAAATAATCGAAAATCTTGAATGAACCTATTAATGCTGACAAGTTTGCTTAATCTACCATTGGAAACGGAAAGAGGACCAGGTGGTTCTACTAACTTTTAAGGAATATGGAATTACAATATCAAACCATTTAAAACCCCAGAAAAATCTGGAACTCTCCCTAATCTGTTTATAATGTCAACATGTCTTATATGTTACCTTGTATACCTTCTCTATATAATACGTATGTGTATTTTATGTAAGATATATATATCATATGCATATTTTATGGCTATATTAATTGACTAAAAAAGTATTTGATAAAATTAATAGCTATTTCTAAGTAAAGTGGAAATATGAAACAAATAATTTTAATAAAAGCTATCCTGCACAATCACAGCAAATAGTATTCTAATTGGAAAAACAAACTATTTAATAAAAACTGCAAAGAAACTCGATGTAGATTTTATCATTCATATTTATTTTGAAGATTCTAGTAAATTCATTGAGAAAAAAATGATTTGTACAGACTTTGGCAAAGAAGGGCTGAAACTATGTTTTTTGCTGATGATACAGTTTATAACAAAACGTATGAGCCTCTAGTTAAAAAATAAAGGTAAATTAGGGGCGCCTGGGTGGTTCTGTCAGTTAAGTGTCCAACTCTCAGTTTGGCTCAGCGTTTGACCTCACAGGTCCTGAGATTGAGCTCCATGCTCAGTGGGGAGTCTGCTTGAAGATTCTCTCCCTCAGCCGCCATCCCCACTTGCGTGCTCTCCCTCGTTTCTCTCTCTCTCTCTCTTTCTAAAATAAATAAGTAAATACACCTTAAAAAATATAAAATAATTTGTTGTGGTAACTGAACATAAAATAAATATACAAAATTTAGAATATAGATATTCTCTATAATACGAAAAACACAACAAAAACTTTTCAATCACATTAGCAAAAACTTATAGAATATTTATGAATGAACTTAGAAATAAGGGCAGTACCCATAAAAATCATAGAATTTAATTAGAGAACATAAAGTGAGATTTGAGAAGATGGAAGACATAAAAAGGTCTTGTCCAAGTAAAAACCATCCATGTTTTTACATAGAGAGACTTAATGTCATAAAATATGAGTTCTCCCATAATAATTAATTCTCCAACTCAATTCATCTCTAAATAAACTTCACTATGTATATATATATATACACACATGTGTATAAAATGTTCATATATATGAACTCAGTAGTTATATTACATATATGTATGTATACACATATATAAAAAGAATTGGTTAAAATTATCTTAAAGTGCATTTGAAGTCTGAAAGTATGTCTGAACAGCATCTGAGAAAAATATGAAAAAAAAACATTTAATGTAGAAGGGACTTGCTTTTATCAATAAACTGTAACGTGTCAAAGAAAATCGGAGCCAGACAGTAGAGTGGTAATAACAGATTTATTCAGAAACTAGTGCAATATGGAGAAAGTTCAGCATAGGGGGAGGCTCAATTCTGAATACAACAAGAAGTGGGGATTTATAGCCCGGGAACAGGGTGACGGGGTCCTGGTCAATGAAAACTTACGAAGAGGAGAGACATAAAGGGTAAGGCGACTCTTGCTAAACCAGCTCAGAGACCAGATCCTTCCTGAAGGCTGGCCAGGTTGACCAGCTACCAAGTGTGGGGATGAAGAACTTAATCAGGTATCAGTGGTGGGCTGGGGGGCCAGCAGGAGAGTCTCTCTAAACAGACTCAGCAGGAGTCTTGCTAAAACTGGGCGATGTGGGCCAACAAGGCTGGGGGCCTAGGCTGAGGCTTAGTCTAGAAGAGGAGAGCTCACAGGAGCCTGTTCAAGGAGACAGGCTTTGTCGAATGAAAACAATATTTTGGCACTGGCATAAAAAAGTGATTAAATCGAAATTGATACTAGTATTTATTTGAATTTAACACATGACAAAGGTGGTGAAAAAGAGGAATTGCAGGTAGGACCTGAGAAGAAAGTAAAAGCCTACAGCGGGGCTTGATGTGGGTGGCCCTCGGAGGAGGCGTCAACAGGGGCCGGTTAGGGCTCAGAGGTCCAAGCTCTGGCTCCCCCCTGGGTTTCCCCCTCCCTCCTGGCTCCCCCACCTGCTCACCTGGCCCCTCTCCTCCAGCTCCCTCCTACCCTCAGCCCCTTCCTCCTCCTGGCCTTCGGTTGGTCCCCGGCCTTGAAAGTCCCTCTCTCAAGCCACTTCTCCCAAACCTTCTCTGCCCCATGAAAGGAATAGTTTCTTCCTCCTCAGCAAGTTCAAATATTTTCTCAAAGTCTACCATTCCTTCCTGGCAGAAATTTTAAACGTTTGTATCCTCTAACCTATGAGCACTGTCCTCTCGTTTCCTGCTGGGGCACCTGGGTGGCTCAGTGGGTTGAGCGGCTGCCTCTGTCGGGGGTCATGATCCTGGGGTGGGGGGGGGATCCAGCTCCCGGGTGGGGCTCCCTGCCCTCAGGGCATCTGCTTCTTCCTCTCCCTCTGCCTCTTCCCCCCACTTGTGCTCTCTCCCGCTCACTCACTCTCTCAAATAAATAAATAAATAAAATCTTAAAATTTTTTTTTTCTGCTGCTCTAGGTGTTTCTTTTTTCCTCATGTGTTTATGGTTTCATTTTTCCACATATAATTTTTTTTAAAAAAAGGGAATTATCCTAATACATTTTAATACCACACTCTGAGCAATAAAGCAAAAAAGAAAACCAGAAACTAATTTTGTGTATGATGAATACAAGTATCTGATACCCTCAAAATATAATTTGAATAATTGGAGTGAATTACCCCCAAAAAACCCCAAACCTTTCATCAGTGGTATCTACACACTAAATGTAAAGTGGATGAATATTTCTCTCTTTGCTGAATGAAGGCAGACACAGCCATAAACCTGAACTGAATAATGGGCCACGCACCCTGGGGTTGGATTGGCGCACTGCCCTATACTGCCCTCTACGCAGGGGTGTGCAGCTCTGGTTGTGTACTGGTTCTCCAGGGAGCTCTGCAGTCCTGATCCCTGGTCTGCACGTCACACCAGTCAGTTAAGAACCTTGGGCGAAGGCCTCAGGCCAGCGCTCCAGCAGGATACCCGGCGAAGCCAGGGTGGCCAGGACGAGCATCACCACCTACCAGCAGGATTTTACATTTCAGAAGTTCAGTGACGAGCAGCTCAAGAGCACCAAACGAGCTTTTAAAAAAGATGGCTTTTGCAGAACAATCCTTGAATATTTTAACAATTTTAAATTATTTCCTCCACTCAGGGACCTGTTAACAGCCAGTAACGTGACCGAACCAAGCCCAGAAGCCACAGTCGCTACCTTGGGAGGCCCGTAGCACTCTGACATATTGATGTGTTGGAAGGAAACCTAAGCCATTTCCAAATTTTCAGTTAAATTAAAAAAAATTCATGTGTTCTATAATTTAAATGAGTGTCCAAGAGATCACTTTGTCCTTTAAAGTTAATAAGATCACTGGGATAACAGTGAACACGGTACTGGGGTGAGCAGGCTTAGCTTTCCAGGCTGGGCTGTGGGGCCGGGGTTGAACCCAATGCTTGTCTACACGCTGCCCTGAAGACACCCCAAAACATGACTGACCTCTCCGTTGTAGAGGCTGGGTGAAGCACAGGGCCTGGGGGGAGCAGAGGGCCCTGGGGGAGCAGAGGACCCCGGGGGAGCAGAGGGCCCCGGGGGAGCAGAGGGCCCAGGGGGAGCAGAGGGCTCTGAGGGAGCAGAGGGCCCAGGGGGAGCAGGGGGCCCAGGGGAGCAGAGGACCCCAGGGGAGCAGAGGACCCCAGGGGAGCAGAGGGCCCAGGGGGAGCAGAGGGCCCAGGGGGAGCAGAGGGCTCTGGGGGAGCAGAGGGCCTGGGGGAGCAGAGGGCCTGGGGGAGCAGATGACCGTAGGGGAATAGAAGGTCGTGGGGGAACAGAGGGTCCTGGGGTAGCAGAGGGCCCCGGGGGAGCAGAGGGCCCCGGGGGAGCAGAGGGCCCCGGGGGAGCAGAGGGCCCGGGGGGAGCAGAGGGCTCTGGGGGGAGCAGAGGGCCCCGGGGGAACAGAGGATCCCGGGGGAACAGAGGATCCCGGGGGAACAGAGGGCCCAGGGGGAGCAGAGGGCCCAGGGGGAGCAGAGGGCTCTGGGGGAGCAGAGGGCCCAGGGGGAGCAGGGGGCCCAGGGGAGCAGAGGACCCCAGGGGAGCAGAGGACCCCAGGGGAGCAGAGGGCCCAGGGGGAGCAGAGGGCCCAGGGGGAGCAGAGGGCTCTGGGGGAGCAGAGGGCCTGGGGGAGCAGAGGGCCTGGGGGAGCAGATGACCGTAGGGGAATAGAAGGTCGTGGGGGAACAGAGGGTCCTGGGGTAGCAGAGGGCCCCGGGGGAGCAGAGGGCCCCGGGGGAGCAGAGGGCCCGGGGGGAGCAGAGGGCTCTGGGGGGAGCAGAGGGCCCCGGGGGAACAGAGGATCCCGGGGGAACAGAGGATCCCGGGGGAACAGAGGGCCCAGGGGGAGCAGAGGGCCCAGGGGGAGCAGAGGGCTCTGGGGGAGCAGAGGGCCCAGGGGGAGCAGAGGGCTCTGGGGGAGCAGATGACCGTGGGGGAATAGAGGGTCATGCGGGAACAGAGGGTCCTGGGGTAGCAGAGGGCCCTGGAGGAGCAGAGGATCCCGGGGGAGCAGAGGCACCCAGAGCCTCAGGGCCGGGAGGTCTGCTTTCCAGGGTCTGGAGGTGGATCCCACTGGAGTCCCCACCTGACAGGCCCCCTGAAGATTCGGGTTCCCGCCTCCAGAATCCCAGGAGTCTCCGTGTTGCATGGACACGGCTCTGGTGGTTCCCCAGAGAACTCTGATTAGGAGTGTGCCTGATGGGGAGGCCTCGGGGGGCACTGGAAATAATTTCATTCATCCTCAACTCTACACCTGCTCCTCCCGCTTCCTAATACAACTGCAAATTAAAAATTCTAGGTTTTTTTTTTTTTTCCTGTTGGCAGAAGTATGAGATCATAGTGTCTCCAACTCGAGATGTTATTTCGGGGGACGATTGGGCACAGTGCTCAAGGTGTCTGCTCTGCCGTCAAGTCCAGCTTCCGGTCTTGGATAGGTGATGGACATCCCAGTGTTTGTCTAGAAGGGAATGTTCAAGATCTGGCATAAATACTCTGACCTATTTTGGGAAGAGAATAGGAGTGATAGGAATTGCTTACGTTTTTTTTTTTTTTTCCCAATATTTGTTTTTATTTTTGTATTTTCTGATTTCATACTCAAGAAGCTTCCAGCCATTTCACCATTCTGTTTAGTCTAGTAAGGAATTCACACAATATTCCCAGCTACAAAGGTAATTACATTTTTGTTTACATGAGACGATAAAATGGATGAAGCCATGTACATGAGAAAATGAGGTGGGGAACTGAATATCCTTTGGGTTAAATCTTTTTTGATCCCCTAACCTTGAAGTCTCCTGAATCAAAGTTCTGAGCCCTTTGATCAATCACTTCGGGAATCATCTTTATTATCCTCTTCCTTTTGTTGTCCTCCCTTCAGCCTTTAAAATGACCGCCTGACACCTGCTTTGGAGGTCCTAGTGTGCGGGACATGGTACCGTCACCAGGGGAGGCCCATTTGTCACGGTTCTGGGCCTGGAAGGTTGAGGTCAGGTGCCAGGGCGGTTGAGTGGTGGTGACAGCTGCTTCCCGGCTCATAGACCGTCTTTGTGCCGGGTCCTCACTAACCGAGGGCCCGGGAGTCCCCTGGGGCCTCCCTCATGAGGGCACCAATCCTACTCCTGAGGGCTCCAACCTTGTAGCCCCGTCCCCTCCCCCAGGCCCACCTAGGATCTCACCGTCTTCCAATTATCATGAAAAATCTACAAATCCTGCTACTTCGTCGCCCCCCACTTCGTTTAGGGAAGGTGCCTGGCAAGTTGAGAATCTTTTCGGGGGGGTGGAGGGGGTAGAGAGAGGAAGAATATAAAGCAAGATAAAGCTGCACAGTGTTTCCCACGTTGTTTCCTGTAGTCTGTATTATGAAAAGAAAAGGAATCTTCTTCGGATGCATACATTTTGGGGATTTCTATCATTTCCTGAAACCTGACACCTATAATGTTTACGGTTTCAGAGAACAGATTTCTTGCATAATCTCTAAGCCTAGGAGAGAAGGCAGCGGTTCTTCCAGCCTGTTAAGGTGTGAAGTATTTGCTGGCAGACTGAGCTCTGCAGACTCAATACTCCCAAGGCCAGACCTTAGGTGGCCTTGCCCCCTTCTCGTCCCCTCCCTTATAATATAGAGATTTCCCTCTCCCTCCTTAGGCCGCAGTATCTGGCAAAGAGCGAGCCAGGGCACCCGAGCCCCTGCTGGTGTCCTTATGTCGGTGGGGGAAGCTCAGAGTTGGTCAGGGCATCAGGGCAGCCGGGGGTTGCCAGGTGCGTGGCTGGGCCCTGAGCCACCTGGCGGGATCATCGACCTCGCAGGCCTCCTAAAGCCAAGTCTCTGAGGAAGACGTTTAGAAATCGGTTTTGTGCAGCTGTCAAGAAATATTTCTCTTGGTTTAAGATAGGATAGAGCCCGGTATGAGCTTCTAGATTCATCACTGCTGATCACCCTTTGGAAGCCCGACTCCTTGAAGTCAAAGTCACATGAAACTTCGGTTCCCAAAAAAAAAAAAAAAAAAAAAAAAAAAAGAAAGAAATTTCGGTTCCATTTGTGTGCTTAATCAGCTACAAAGGCCTGTGTGTGTAAAAAAAAAATAATAATAATAATAAATAAAAAAATAAATAAAAAAATAAATAACCCTGTCCTCTCTGCTACGTGCAGGAGTAAGAAGGTAACTTCTGGTTAGTCAACCAGGGGGATCCTGATGCCCCCCAAACCAACGTAGACTTTGCATATTCCTAATATTATTTGTTAGTTTCATCTTTTCAAATGCTGTACTGTCGCCTTACTCCCCTCACTTCAATGTTCCCGAGCGTGGTGGGGATGCAGGAGGCAGCGATTTCCAATTTTTCCCCACGAATTATTTGCATTTTATGTTTCCAACTTTAATGCTGATGCTGACTTTTATTTTTGCAAATAAAATAGTTTACGTTAAAATACTTTAAAAAAATTTTTAGAAAGATCTTATTGATTTTATTTTTTTAATGAGATTTACTTTATTTTTATTTTTTTTAAAGATTTTATTTATTCATGAGAGACACAGAGAGGGAGAGGCAGAGACAGAGGCAGAGGGAGAAGCAGGCTCCATGCAGGGAGCCTGACGTGGGACTCGATCCCGGGTCTCCAGGATCACGCCCTGGGATGAACGTGGCACTAAAGTGCTGAGCCACCCGGGCTGCCCGGCTTATTGGTTTATTTTAGGGAGAGAGTGTGAGCAGGGGCAGGAGCAGAGGGAAAGGCAGTGGAAGGCGATCTGCAGCACACGCTGTGCTGAGTGTAGACCCTGATGTGGGCTCCATCCCAGGACCCTGAGATTGTGACCTGAGCCGAAACCGAGTCAGGCACTTGACTGACAGAGCCACTCAGGTGCCCGAAATATTTTTAAGATTTTACTTTAACTTGCTTTTAGCATGACTGATATACCATTTCTTTGTAATAGCCAAAAAATCTCTCTACAGCAACTTCAAAAGCATTTTCAGAAGCATACCTTGATTTTTAGATAATATTTTTCTTTTAATAAAATTGTAGTTCTCCCTGGAGATCATACGAAAAAATCTGAAAAGTATAAAGAATTAAAATCATTTGTAAATCATACCACTGAGAGGCTTTCAATATGTACTTTTATTTGTACGTGCATGCAGATACATCACCCACACATATGCCTCTATTTACCAAATATCTGTAGTGGGGCTATAATCTGCCTTCAACAATACTGATTCTTTTTAATCATGAGGTCACGGACATTTTCATATGCCATTTAAAACGATCCTAAAACATTATTTTTAACTACGGCATAATCTGCCATCATATTTTTAAGCCACATCTCTATTTTTTATACTTTATTTTATTTTATTATTTATTTTATTTTATTATTTATTTTATTTTATTTTATTATTTATTTTATTTTATTTTATTTTTGCTACATCTCTAAAGTTTAAGTGAGCATTGTCAGTATTTTAGCATTTTAAGAATGCATTAGATTAGAATCTCAAAAGGGCTCTGTGAGACCCTATCCATTATCATGACCCATTACATCTCTTGGTTTGAAGTGTTTCCCGGTAATAGTGATCTGTGGAAGGTAAAGGCCACAAGGTAATTTTACCTCTAAAGCAGAGTTTCTCAGTCTGGGCATTATTCATACTTTTGGCTTTTTGGCTGAATAAACATTTATTGTGGGGGGACCGCCCTGTGGGTGGTAGGATGTTTAGCGGCATCCCTAGCCTCTGCTTCTTAGATGCAGTAGCACCACCCACTCCCTACCCAAATGGGGAGGAAAAACCACACTGGGTTGAGAACCACTGTTCAGAGCAGTTGGCCCTTAGTCGTCTGTCCTCATAAACCCATGTGAGCAAGTGGGTTCATCTTAGGTGGGTGCTTAAGAGGTGAAAAAAAAATGTTGGCGAACTCCTGTTAATGAAGTTAAAGTCATGTTTATGAGGTCGGTCTGCTTGAACAGGTCACTCATCTCCATGTCCACAACTACAATCTAGCTCATTCCACTTCGCTGTGAATAATTACCAAAGGTCAATTAGCAAAGGGGACTGAGTAGCAAAGGAGAGATTGACTCCAGTCATCTTATCTGAAAATATTACTTAGAACAGGTGCTCCCCTTGTGGTGCCAGCAGTGTCTTCTATTATACACACCGGATCAAGGATCTCTTGTACCTTAGACACCTTATCTCTTAATCTATATTTCTATGGGGTTTTTTCTTCTGATAAAATAGTTGTGTGCTTTATAGCTCATTATGATTAAGGTGGAAGGTAGAAATGCACAGTCGCTGTGTCTAGTCGTGCATGTTACACACTGTGCAAATCCTGGCGCCGCCATTCAAAACCCCACTAATGCAACATGCCCGTTGGAGTCAGGCCACACTTGACTGCAGGCCGGGGGCATTTGTCTAAATTGTCCTCTCTCCTCTTTCGACGCTGCTGATTTTAAGCGTTCCAGAATTCAAAGAATTTTACTCTGTGACACTGCAGAAACATCGGTTTATTAATACTGACTGAAATACTCTTTCAGATTTTAATGTGTGATTTTTTTTCAACATGTCTCAGGATTGTGCTTAGTTAAAAAAAAAATCAACTGTTCCCTGGATATTTTATAGAAGATTTCATTTCAATAAGTGCCTGTCAAAATGTGTGAAGCACTTTTGGAAACACATATTTGAAATAAGACAATGTAGTCATGGAATCATCTACCTGAAAACCAGTTCAGGGATGCTGGCAGAAATTAGAGAAATAGAATAATATAGCATTCAATTAAATAACTTACTAATAAAAGGGCAAACCATTATGGGAGGGAAGAATTCTGACAGATACGCCTAAGAAACTATTCTAAGGGTTGGTATTTGAATAGGAGTTGCAGTGTGACTAGATTAAAATTTTTTGACATTTTTTGACATTTTTATAAAAATCAAGGGACGGTAAATAAAAGCTGTGGAAGTTTTATGGTTGTGAAAACTTGCTATTTATTCCCAGCCTCTACTCTCTTTTCTTTTGGCAACAGTTTTTAAATTTTTATTTGGGCATCTTGATTTGGGAATCAACCTCACATCCCCTCTTCTGTCCACCTGCTCAGGTGGGGCTCCAAGGTCTCAGGAGTGAAGCATGTGACCTAGTTCTAAGACAATCAGTGCATTGCATTTTCCTGGCTTCCACGATAGATCGAGGATAGACATGGGACTCAGCCAAAACTCTCAAAAGGCAAAGAGAGTTTGGCTGACTTGTATGCGTTACAGGTAGGAGGTCCTAGATGCAAAACTACAGAGCATGTCCTGCAAACTTTGAAGGGTAGATACAGTGAAGAAATGAATTTTAAGAATAGCCATTCATTGTAGGCATCAGAAAATGTTAGATATATCCACTTTCTCTCCCTTCTGTTTAGTGCCTCCATTTATTATTCATCCACTGTGTACATAGTGCAGTGCTAACATTCGAATGGTCAAAAGATAAACTGAGAGACTTTAAAAATTTTAAGAGTTTACTTGAAGAAAATCAATTCACACTGGGCAGCACCAAACTGGAAATAATTAGAAGCACCCCACCGTAAGAGACTGGGGACAGACTTTTATAAAGAAAAGGTGAAAGCAAAGCAAGAAAATTATTTGATCGGCTATAACTTAAGGGTGTGTCTTTTTTTGGAAAAGCCTAGTTGGCTGTTTGTGATTGGCTGTCCTTAGGTTTTTTTTTTTTTAACTTAAATTTAGTTTGCCAACATACAGTATAACACCCAGTGCTCATCCCATCAAGTGCCCTCCTCAGTGCCCGTCACCCAGTTACCCCTACCCCCAACCCGTCTCCCCTTCTACAACCCTGTGTTTCCTAGAGTTAGGAGTCTCTCATGGTTTGTCTCCCTCTAATTTTTCCCACTCAGTTCCCCTATAATCCCTTTCACTATTTCTTTTATTTCCCGTATGAGTGAGACCGTATAGTGTTTGTTCTTCGATGGGCTTACTTCACTCAGCATAATCCCCTCCAGTTCCATCCATGTCAAAGCACATGGTGGGTATTTGTCGTTTCAAGTGGCTGAGTAATATTCCACTGTATCCATAGACCACAGCTTCTTTATCCATCATCTGTCGATGGACACCGAGGCTCCTTCCACGGTGTGGCTATTGTGGACATTGCTGCTAGAAACACCGGGGTGCAGGTGCCCCTTTGTTTCACTACATCTAGATTTTGATTTCTTAAACCTTAGGCATTTATAGGCCTATGTTTTTGGTTTGCTCACATTGGCTTCCAAGGTATTATAATCACCTCACTCTAATGGCCTCCTCATTTGATTAATATTTATCAAGTGATTAAGTGAAAAGTAAATTTTTTTACAAGGATATTGAATTTGATCTGGTATATGAAGCAAAATGGAAACATGAAAAATTAAATGTACAGAGGCAATGGTTTAATCTGATAATCTTAGCATTACTGGGAAAAGTCATTTGGGTTCATATCTTTTAGTCACAGTAAGAACTGAATGTGCACATGATTTTTATTTTCACTTCTTAAAAAAGATTTATTTGAGAGAGAGCTCATGGATGCACGTGCATGCATGTGTGTGTGTGTGTGTGTAGGGGGGGGACAGAGGGACGGGGAAAGAAGCAGACTTCCAGCTGAGCATGGAGCCTGAAGCCCAGGCTTGATCCCACAACCCTGAGATCATGACCTCAGCTGAAATCAAGAGTTGAGTGCTTAACCAACTGAGCCACCCAGGTGCCTCTGATTATTATTTTTACTTTTAATGAAATGGGTTATGGGGAAGATAAAGTTTGAAGATAGTCCAAAGTGATTATCAAAGGTCAGCCAGAGCAATGGGAGGTAGAGTTGAGCATATCCAAAGATAAATGCAAGGAATCTAAGAACTTCGATTATTTGACAATATTTTCCACTCCCATAATATGGGTGATAATGTTGGCCATAAATCTGTAGTTCATTTGTGAACAGTATCGTTGACTCATGAATAATGCAAATATTTGTAAAACTTAAAATTTTTATGATTGAATGTCAGCATAATGCTTAGCTTAATTTTATGACGCCAATGAAGTCTGTTTATTATATGGAGTCAAACTGGCTTGTGATGAAAGGGCATGCCATAGTATAAAGAGCGCAAAAATCTGGAATTATAGTTTCTAATCCTGATTGTCCTACTGATATACTATGTGGCCTTGGTCCCTTATTTCCCAATGTGTATGTAAAGTGTGTATACAAATTCCAAGCATTTTTATAAAAAAATATTTGTGAAATTGGTTAAGAAATGTGAGTTACATAGAATTATAATTATTATGGATTATTATTTTGTATCGGTAAAAGAAACTGAGCAGTTACGAGAATCTCTAATTTTTTCCATACAGTATGTATTGTGACAATGTGACGTAGTGATTACAGAAACTATTTTTTCATAAGATTTCTCAGCTGTTAAAAGGAAGATGGCTCATTTGTTTTACATTATCTTTTTATTTCAGATTGAAAACAGCTGAAACGTTATGCAGGCAAAAAGCATGTTGTTGTAACTGAGCATTACTCTACACTATTTCAAATTAGAAATAGTCATTTTTTCAAAGATTAAACCATAGGCCAATTGATTAAACCATTTATAGATGAGGAAATGAAAGATAAAATAAGCTTTAATGACTTGTTATAGATCTTCCAGGTTTTCTAGATTTCCAGTATGGATTTTTTTCCCATGTAAAATATAACTAACATGTTCTAAATCCATTGTCCGCCAAATTTAAAGATGCTTGGGCTCAATGTTTGAAATAGCTGAAGAAAGTACTCAAAATTTGGTTATCCATAGTCAACTTGAATATAAGTGTCTTTTAGTAGAAATATTATGACATTTCACTATTGCAGCTTTTAGGCAATTAAATCATCAATGGTCTGTCAACCTGGTACCATGCATGGTTTGAGTGAAAAGGACTCAAAATTGTGGTAGTATTTTGTAGACAGCTAGAATCCAGCAGCTGGACTGGATAGAAATCATAGTTGACAGGCTACATTTTAGAGTGTTATGTCTATGTTACTAAAACCTGATTCTAATTTTATTTTTCTAAAGTTTTATTTATTTATCTTAGAAAGAGAGAGATAGAGACAGAGTGTGTGATCAGGGGAAGAGGCATAGGGAGAGGGAGAGGGAGAATCCTCAAGTGGATTCTCCACTGAGCGTGGAGCCCAACTCAGGGCTCAAACCCAGGACCCTCCCAAGGTTATGACCTGAGCCGCAATCAAGAGTCAGAGGCTTAACTGACTGATCCGTCCAGGTGTCCCAAGACCTGATTCTAAATTTTTTAAAGACATTATTTGAGAGAGTGAGTTAGAAGGAGAGGTGGAGGGAGAAGGAGAAGCAGATTCCCTGCTGACCTGATTCTAATAAAAAAAAAAAATGCTTTCCATGTTGTATTTATAAGGTGAAATTGAATTTTTTGTAGATGTCTCAATTCCAGGTTGGGGGGGGGCGTCTCTTCAGACGTCAGTAATCATGTTAATCAGCTTAAGCACCAAGATTCTAAATTTTCCATTGCTTTAAGACTCTGGGTGAATATTTCCAATAGGACCAAAATATTTGAGAATTTAGGATTGTGGAGGAAAGCAAGAAATAAATTTTTTTTTTAATTTATGATAGTCACAGAGAGAGAGAGAGAGAGAGAGGCAGAGACATAGGCAGAGGGAGAAGCAGGCTCCATGCACCGGGAGCCCGACGTGGGATTCGATCCCGGGTCTCCAGGATCGCGCCCTGGGCCAAAGGCAGGCACTAAACCGCTGTACCACCCAGGGATCCCAGAAAGCAAGAAATAAAGGGAATAGTGGGAGGAAGAAAGGATAGGGTGAAAGAGATGATGTAGGAGCGAAGTAACCATGTAGGAGGTGTTGGTGGTGTCCTTCCCATTTCCTTTTTACTCCATCAGAAAGTCATCCCCTACCTGTGCAAGGGTTGAGGCTAACTCTGGACAATTGGCCTTTTGCTGACCAGACCCTCATCTGTTCCTGTGTGGGAGGTTACGTGCCTCTCTATCCCTGGGGCAGCCAATGACTGATCAATATAAGGCACGGGAGCACCCCCCTTTCGTCTCTGGGTGACCCGGGCAATGCGATTTATACTCTGAGACTAGCCTCCACCTGAATTCACTTGCTTGCAGGCTCTTTCCCCTTCCCTGTGTCTCAGGTTCTTCCTAAAGGGAACTTCCCCCAATAAATCATATATGCCTAATTTCCTGTCGCAGGTGCCACTTCTAGGGAGTTCGACCTAAGAAAAAGAAGAAGAAATAGAGAAAGAAAAGCAAGAAAACCCCTTACCCTGCTGTCTCGCCGGGTGAGACTTTTTTTAAACCACTAACCCCAGGCAAATTGCAACACCTGACTTTGTCTTTCACTCTAATTCACTAGTGAACCTAGTCTTTTCCCAACCATCTTTAAAATTTTTCACTAAAAACTCGATACAAGCACCCACTGGGGGCAAATACGGAGAGTTCAGTTCTACTGCATAAAGCAGGTTTCCCATGAAATTCAGACAAAGGGAGAAGGAACTAGGGAAGAACAAACTTGATTTCCTTGTTGACGCCTATTTATTTCATTTGTAGGGCTTAGTGTTAGAATAAATAAAGGTTGTTTTTAGTTTATCTGGTGCATATGAATAGGTACAAAGACACTTGTCATTGGAAAAGGTTAAAATAAAATTCAGAGAATGTTTACTTAGACGAATAGTATCCACGTTGATTAATAAAGGGAAGTCAGAGGGTACATTTTTTTTAATTTTTATTTATTTATTTATTTTTTATTTATTTTTTATTTTATTTTATTTTATTTTATTTATTTATTTATTTTTTTTATTGGTGTTCAATTTACTAACATACAGAATAACCCCCAGTGCCCGTCACCCATTCACTCCCACCCCCCGCCCTCCTCCCCTTCCAACACCCCTAGTTCGTTTCCCAGAGTTAGGCAAAAGAAACAAAAGCAAAAATGAACTATTGGGACTTCATCAAGATAAGAAGCTTTTGCACAGCAAAGGATACAGTCAACAAAACTCAAAGACAACCTACAGAATGGGAGAAGATATTTGCAAATGACATATCAGATAAAGGGCTAGTTTCCAAGATCTATAAAGAACTTATTAAACTCAACACCAAAGAAACAAACAATCTGATCATGAAATAGGCAAAAGACATGAAGAGAAATCTCACAGAGGAAGACATAGACATGGCCAACATGCACATGAGAAAATGCTCTGCATCACTTGCCATCAGGGAAATACAAATCAGCGGGTACATTTCTAACGTGAGGAAGCATAGTTATCTGACATCCTAAGGACATTTACCAAGGTTTTCCTATTAAACAGAGAGACAATATTGTGTTTTGGGGGGTGGGGGGGGGTGGGGGTCGCCGATATGAAGGAGGTAGAAAAATGACCCCATCTCTAGAGTTTGTGAATAGGTTGTTACCAGGCAAAGGGGAATTGTCAGGCAAATTTTGCCAGTCAGTTCACCTTAAACTGGGAAAGCGCCTGAATTCCTACAGGTGGGCCCGATACAGTCACGAGTCCGTAACAGAAGCAGTAGGAAGCAAAAGAAGACAGTGTTAGAGTGACGCCACTTGGGGAAGAACTGACTGGGTTTGAAAATGGAATGGGGCCGTGAGCTAGGGAATACCAGCAGCTTCTAGAATCTGGAAAAGGCAAGGAAGTGGATTTGCCCTTAGGACCTCCAGAAGGAAAGACCCGCATCAGACTTGTGACCTACAGAACTGGAGGTAAGAATTTGTGTTGCTGTGAGCCGCCAGCTTGTCGTGATCTCTTAGAGCAGGAATAGGAAACTAGTGCAGTGTGTGTGCACATAGATTTTAAAATTTAACGTTATTAGACTTTTCAACCATAAAAATAGAGTACGTGGTCACTTGCACAAATTAAGATGCGTAGATCCTACATACATATATATGAACTTGGTAACTTTTCTTTGTACCGTGAACACCGTAGAGGTGTTCATCCTCTACATCACGTAGCATGTTCTGTACTTTTGCTTAGACACCTCCCATGTAGGGGTATTCTTATAACAACTTAATATTGGCCAAAAAAATGGGATTCGCCTTGCTTTTTGCACTTAACTGTGATGCAGGTCTTATTCCAGGTCAATTGTTTTAATAACTCCAACTCTTCTTTTTCCATAGCTTCGAAATTTTGTACAGTGTTGATATGGTAAAATTTACTCAACCATTCCTTGTTGACAAATATTTATGCTTCTAGTTCTTTGTTGTTGCTGTTGGTTTCTTTTAGGCCGTGGTTTATGATGCTATGATTTATTCTGGTATGCATATCTACATGCGCCGAGACTTATATTTATAGGATCAGTTCATAAAAACAGTTGTTGAATTTTGATTTTTTTTTTTTCCATTTTGTGCTTGCAGGCCAAGTATGCCCTCAGATATAACAAAGATAATCCCCAACCCTCACTTTAAAGGTCAACTTGACCCTTTCCTTCCACTGTATTTAAGGTTTCAGCTCCTGGTATGCAAAACAAAGCAATTGACAGCTTTTGTTTTATCCCCAACCCATTTTACTAAAAAATGTTAGAAAAGTAAGCCTACTCGTAAAAAGGGGTACAAGCAAAGAAAAACAAAGGGCCTCTATTGCTTCTGCAATGATTACCTGAGAAACAGGTCTGATTAGCAACCGCTAGATAATACAGGTCACCGGTTTGTTTGTTTTTTTAAAGTTCCCACAGGATTCGGTTATCAGACCTGCTGATAGGTCAGAGGAGCGGGGAGTGATGCAGCTCCAAGGCCAGGGGAAGTGGGTGGAATGCAGAGCTGCCTCACTAGAACACTTGCCCCACCTGTTGCAATAGCCCGACAAGTGCAAATTTAATCCGCTCTGATCTGGAAGGTAAGCTCTGATGCCCAGGTTTTCTACAACACGTGGGAACACAGTATGATACTTGTTAACGGGATACACGATGTGTGAAATGAATGGTGGGACTGGGAGCTGATTTCACGTTTGCTGTCATTTTTGTTTGTTTAGCTTTCTTCTATCCCCTGGGAATCCCCCTGCCCCTGGATGGGATCTGAGAGGCCTCACGCTTCTCACCGTTACTGTACATCACAAGAAGCTCTGTGCTCCTCCTAATCACACAGACTCAGCTCAGGGATTAAAATGCCCAGTCCTACGTGATGTGCAAGACGGGAAACCTCATTGCGAGTGGAAGCCCCCCTCTCCCGTTGCTCACGTACATCCTCGCTGGGAGTCTGCATTAGAGGTGGAGGT
Organism: Canis lupus familiaris; assembly: GCF_011100685.1. NCBI lineage: Eukaryota > Metazoa > Chordata > Mammalia > Carnivora > Canidae > Canis > Canis lupus. The sequence continues at coordinate 29,555,033 of NC_049257.1, forward strand.
AGTGGCATCTTTACTTTCGTGGCCGCCGTCTTAGCATTGCTAGGTCTGTCCCACCCCCTGGACTATGGCTGCCTTGACCAGGGTGGGAGTATGGGAGGGATGAGGAGTGAGAGGCAGGGTAGCTCTCATGTGAGTTCAGGTAGTGCCTGATGTTGGCTTCCTCTGGCATTTGCTGTGGTTTTGAGGTGGGTTTAGTGTTTGGGGTGCTAACTCAGATCTTCCTGAAGCCACATGGGTGGTAATTTAACTTCATCTGCTCAGTGGGGATTCCCACCCAGCCTCTGCACTTGGTGCTACACCTCCAGCCTCTCTTGACGAGATTGTCTCGACGCTCGCAGAAAGCGCTCTTGGACATGCTGCAGGACCTCTTCTAGGCATGGGAAGCTCTGTCTTCCATGTGGCCCGTGACTCAGCGGCTTCCCTAACAGGCCCTTTCCTCTGCTACCACGTGTTGTTTGGACCAGCCTCCTGCCCCTTTTATAATCAGCCTCGAGCTGGAGACTAGACTGCGCATCCCCAAACTCCTCAAGGCGTGGTCTCTTGGAAGCCTCGCTCACCTGACTTGGGACCGGGGGCAAGGTCGCCGTGTGTCCCCAGATGCCTCTTCCGTCTCATGAGCAACTGTGTCCAAGGAAATCCTCTTCCTGTTTTCCCGTGTAAAAGGTGCCTCTCTAATCCCCCTTTAAAAGCCAGCGATGAGTCAAAATCAAGTGAGTTGAAACCGATTCACAGACGGCCCTTCTGCAGGCCTCTTAGTATTTCACACGGGAACGTTGAAGTTGTTGGCGCCTACTGTCCTGGATCTCAGTAGAAACCTGAGTCAGCACAGCCCCACTCAATGTTACTATGGCCGGACTTGTAGATCCTGGAAAGTGCACGGCGATTGGCCAAAGCTATAGAAAATGAGCATTAGGCCCTGGAGGTGGTGTGGCTGGCAGGGATAGAGACGTGAGATCGCCCGGGAAATAGGCTGGTGTTCAACGCAGAGTTCCTGAGTCAGAGGCTGTCCAGTCAGAAGCTTAGAGCACAAATAGTTCTAATTCCCCGGCAGACAGCAGATCCGGGAGGCCCGAAGCTGCAGGCGGTATCCGGCTGTTACGCACACGCACTGCCCACTGAGTGTTCATATCTTTAACGTGTTTCTGTCCTTTCAGGCACCGTGTGAACTGGGTATTAACGGGCTGAGCTGCTGGGGACGAGCCAGGTGCTCTAAGGTGAGGTCTCTCTGAAGCCGGGAAGGAGTGAAATAAATGATTGCCCCTTACCTTCTTCGGCTCTTCCCCTTGCTCCTTTCCCCAGTTTAAAGGGAGCATTGGCAGATAAAACTGATTAAATCCAGGTGAATTCTGACACTAAGCTCAGATGTGATTTGTGTAAGAATCTGGAAACAAAATGAGGGAGTTGGGATTATCAGGGAATACGAATTGCTAGTGCTCCTATTGGTATGAAAAACTGTGTTCCAAATTACCTTGTGGTAATTGAATCGGAAAACAATACCAGTTTATTTGCTTTCGCAAATCCCAGCATCAAGGGAAAAAAATGCTTTCTTGTCTCCGCCTTCTTAGATTTCACTCTACCCTGTTGCAGCGCTTGCTTTATTTCCGGACCAGCCTGTGGCCCAAGGCCAGTTGCAACCTGAAAGAGATCAGTCACGGTCTTTGGTGTATTAAGAACACGTCCGTATTAATAGATCCCTCTGAGGATATCCCGTATCACCAGTCCCAAGCCAAGTTTAAAACAACATGTGTAAGGCCTTGATTCTGGAGATTTCGTGGAGTCGAAGGTGCCAATCTGTGTATGTTTTTGATGACCGTGATTGAGTGGATTTAACTCCATTCAGTGTGAAGTTGGCTCTCTCTGTTTGAGTCTCTATGAATTGAAATACTACACTGAACAGCCTGGCATTTTAATTTTTTATTTTTTGTTGCTGGAAGTGGTGTGTCGGGTAGGAAGGTACATTCTTTAGAGCGAAGTCCTCTGGGGGACGGAAAGAGTCAAAAGGACATAGTGTAATTCGGTGCCAAGGTCAGAGATACAGGTTGGATTCCTTCGCTCTCATTCTTGGAATTAAAACTTTTAAATCTTTAATGTTGGATGGGACTTTAGAGATCGTGTAATCTGATCCTCTACTTTTATAGATGAGGAAATTGTAGCCCGTAATGGGAGACTGACCTCGATTAGCCCAAATAGATTCTGAAACGTGACTACTGAGAACTACTTTTATAATAGTGGAAGCTAGAGATTGTCATATACTCATTGTTTGTTCGAAAAGCTATTGTTTAAATGTGCCCGTAGTCACAGGTAGGAATCCTGTGCACGCTGATTGATAGTTTGTGCACACGTTATGTGGTCACCGGTATTAGATCCAAGGTAGCTAGATTGTAATTGGCAGCTGGCTCAAAACCATTGGTTTTCTCTCTCCACTGTAATATAAATTTATTTTTTCCTTAAAAAAAACAAAACAAAACAGATGAACAAAAGACTTGAATATAGAGAACAACTGGTGGTGGCCAGAGGGGAGGTGGTAGGGTGATGGGTAAAAGACAACAGGATTAAGAGGTAGAGACTCTAAATAAAAAATCTTAAAAAAAAAAAAAAAAAAAAAAGAGGTAGAGACTTCCACTTAAAAGATAAGTCATGGAGATAAAAGTACAGCAGAGGGAATACGATTGACGGTACCGTGGTACCGTGTGTGGAAGGAGGGTGATGGCTTTCCATGGTGGGCACTGAGCAATTAGCGGATTGGGGATCCATGTGTTGCACACCTGAACCTAATATAACATGGTCTGTTAATAATACTTCACAAATGCTTTCCATGTATTGTTTTATTGAAGAAAAGAAAAATTTTAAATGTAATATAATTTCAAAAGGGATATTTCTGAAGAAAACCGTACAGTCTAATTATCTGAGCTTTGCAGTAGGACTCAAGGGTGCGGTGTCCCGTGCACAAATCTGTGACAGTTGTTTGAGAACACGATCATTCCACGAATGGGTGGAGGGACCCACTGCCTCCGACTCCTCTCTGCGATTCCAGGCTGCAGCCCCTCACGGGGACGCAGGGGAGCCGTGCAAATACAATCACTGAAGATGGGGTGAGAGTGCAGCTCAGTAAGGAAGGTGGCCGCTCAACAGGGCACGCGGGTCGCCTGCCCCGGGAACCGACCCCTCGACATTTACATCATCACGTGGAACCCGAGCCCATCATTCTATCCCAGCCTATCTTTCCTAGTTGCCTTTTGATTTTTCTCTAAATCACACATTGCTTTTTGCAAAAGAGGGAAGTGGGGAATTAGCCCGTGTTCGTTCTTCTCATCACAATGGTACTCAATCTTCAGACTTAGTTACTGACCCCTCAGCTGTCCTAAAGCATCAGGATCTTCCAAGCGTTGTACGGAAGTGCGACAGTTTCCTGTGATTCTATTCAAGATTTTAAGAGCAGTGGAAGATTCTAAAATGCTTCTGTCTCTATTGTAAATGCTGTCATCTCTGCTATTTTACCTTTTTGACAAATTATAGCAAGGATTATGTGCTATGCGCTAGCATAGATGGATTTTTTTTTTCTTTCAAGCCCTCTGACAGTTCTAAAGGATGAATACGGTACCGAAAATATATGTGCGATGGGAATATTTATGACCTGGCAATTTCATATATAAAGAGAAAATATATCTGAGAAAAAGCTGAAATAGTCTTCTTTTACAATAATTTACAGAAATATTTTATGTCTTCAAGGCAATTTTTACTTCCTGTGACCTGTTTAACAATACAGTGGAAAACTACGACCGTATGTGTCTTGATAGTCCATTGTGTCTTTCAAATGTAAAATCATTATTTAACGCAGTTCTCCCACTTTTTGAGACTTGTAATAATGGACTAACCAGGTATTTCTAAGCACGTACTGAATCTATGTGGCCTGGCCTAAGCAGCTGAAACTCCTTGTACATGCCTATGTATTGATGTAAAGGGATTTTTTTTAAGACCCATCGGCAACTGAAAAGAATTATAAACAAGTACTTACCATATGCGATGTACTGATTGTGTTTTTTTAATATATTGTCTCTTTTAAATTTGGCAACAGCCCCCGCACATATGAAATAATTGCATTTGTTTTCAGATGAGAGATTTCCGAAATAGAAAATTCTGACTCTACCTTGCCATGACCTAACTTTATTATTTTTTTTAAGATTTAATTTATTTGAGAGTGAGAGAGAGAGCAGGAGTTGGGGACGGGGATGGGGGCACGAGCATAGGGAGAGGGACAAGCAGACTCCATGCTGAGCGGGACGCCCAGCACAGGGCTGGATCTAGGACCTTGGGATCATGACCTGAACCGAAGGCAGACCCTGAGCCCCCTGAGCCACCCAGGTGCCCTAATGCACATTTTATAAAATGCATTCAAAAATAGGGCATTTCTCTAGCAAATCTTCTATAATGCAAGTATAACGTACAATGTAATGAAGAATATGGTCAACTGTACAGTGTTTGAGAAACAGATGGCAGAGAGACTTCATAAACTATGTTTTGCTTGAGCTAGGAGCTAAAATATAGGGGCAGGCTCACTTGAGGCAGAGGAAGCCGCATAAGCAAAGGCGTGGAGGCATGATATGAGCCTCGGATGGCAAATAATGTAATCCACTTGAACTGCAGAAATAACCATAGGGATTCTCGTGTCCATTGATTATGGATTTTGGATGCACAAAGGGGTCTCAGATAAAATACATAAATTTTATCATTCTGGGGTTCTATTTAAGCATATGGTCCTCTAATGGTGAGCTTGCAGCCATGATTGAGTAAGTTTCGTATGCTATTTAAATGTAGCTGGATCTCGTCGCTGCTAGGTGTGTTCTAAATGTTCTTTTTTACTCCTTGCAGTGGCTATTTCAAACGTTTCTACCCTTCTTAAACTCTAACCTTGCCTCACCCCTTTCTTGTAATGGCATGGCTTTGAAGTGGGAGCCACCTGACAAGGGATGATGCAACTTCCTATCTCCCGGTTGCAAAGCTCCTTTTCTCTGCCCATCAGATTCCCAGCCCGCATTCTCCTTCTTGATTTCTTTTGCTCCCCCAGCTTGTTCTTAGAAAAATTTGCTGCCACAACTTTCCACCTCCCACTCGCCCCAGACCTCTTGTGATCCAGTTACCTTCTTTACTGTTCTCTGGAGATGAATCATCTTGTAATTTCTTACATTCCAGGGCAGATGACTCTTTTCAGTCCCTCTAATTTTTAGCTCCACCTGCTTGAGTCTCCTTTGCACCTTAGCTTTCGTGCTTATTCTCTTTGATTATGCCCTTTTCACATTTTATCTTTTGTCTTTTCACATGGATTAATTCTCCAAAGTCCATTCCTTAACCAAATCTCTTCTTTCGCTAGATTTTCCTTCAAACTATTTTTGCTGTATTGATATCTACTAGATCAATATCTTTTAGGGTCCATATCCACATTTCTAAGCTGTTTTAAGAAAACTTCTAAATTGTTAGTTCCTTAAAATTAAGCAGTATTTAAGATTTTAAGCCAACAGCTCTTTCTGCTTTCTTTATTCTGCTAGAAGGCCAGCAAATTTCCAGTCATCCATGTCTTATATGGTAAACTGTTCCCCCTCAATATTCCACATTTAATGCGCTCAACTGAATATTGAGACAATCTTTTTCATTTAACTTTTGTCTCTATGTTCTTACTGCTCTATGTTGGCTCAAATCCTTATTTTTTCTCTTGTCTATTCAAGCATGATGCCATTTTGTTTTCACCTTCATTCTTTCAATATACCACAGCCCCACCCCTAATTTTAAATTACTGGGAAAAAAAAATCTCCCCGACTTTGGGATAATAAAATCATTAATGGCTTCCTATCTTCTACCAAATTTAGAGACAAAAACCTGGACTGTAATTGAAAGTCCTCTACTATATCTTACGCTGTCTATATAAAGTATAATTTCTGCTTTTAAGTTGTTTTTACAACAGCCCCTCTATTTAGTTCATACATAGTACTTTAGTAATCTATTGCCGCATAGCAAGTCACCCCAAAATTTAGCAGCATAAAATAATATACATTTATTACCTCATAATTTGTGTGTTTTAGGAATCTGGGCATGGTTTAACTGAATCTTCCCCTTCATAGTCTTTCATGAGACTGCAAATATTGCCCAGGGCTGAATCCTCAGAAGGCTCAGCTGAAGGATCCATTTCTGAACTGTGTGGTTTTTGGTGGGATTTTATATTTTGATGGTTTTTGGAGTCAGGGCTTCTGTTCTTTGATGGCTGAAGGCTACCATCAATTCCTTGCTATGAGGACTTCTCCAAGATGGCAATTTCCTTCAATTAAAGCCAGAAAAAGGAGAGTCTGACAGCAAGACAGAAGTTATTCTCTTATGCATCCTAATCATGGAAGTATCATGTCATCTCATCATCTTTGTCATATCTGTCGATCAGAAGTAATAGTTCCTGCCCACCCTCAAGGGCATACCCGACGGGAAGGGATTATACAAGAGTGTGAATATCAGGAGACAGATCACTGGAGCCATCTTACGGATATCTTGTGTCAGAGATATTGGGACAGGATATGGGTGTTAAGCTGCAGTTGGATAGCAACTGGAATATAGCTCTAGTGAGGGGTAGTCTTGACCGTGCATAGGGAAAAGGGTTTTACTGGGTAGAGGCTTGGATGGTGCTCCTGGTCATCTAGTATACGTGGAAAGAGAAGTGGCCCAAGGTTAGATATGCGCAGACTCCTACACATGCTCTACATACCTGTGTGTACATAGGCTATAGGAGTTTGCATATATGTGAGTATAGCCAGGGGCTAGGTGGCTAGCAGTTCAGGAGCCCAGAAGGAGAACAGTTAGAAAATTAAAGATTAAGAGGTCTGGGGAAAGAGGCATTTGGTTGTACATATGGAAGTAGGTATGAAGTTTTAAAATCTTCAAAACCACCGTTAATGCCAATCAGAGAGCACCTACAGGGTTGGAGGCACTAAAGAACAAGGTAGATAGCCTTGGTCATGAGCCAGAATGTGTCACCAGCCATTCCCATGCTGGCATGATGAGCGCATGAGTAAAGAATGGAGGCTGTGCATGAATCCAGCAGCCAGGGGCTCCAACTCACTGAGACTGATCTACCTACCACAGCTACAAAATATCCACCCAATGGACATCAAAGGCCAATACTAAGTCTCTGGATATAGCACCACCACCTGAAGAGACTAACTGGCTAGATGGTGACAAGTAAGCAACATTGGATCTTCTCTTCCCTGAAAATGCCCGTGATGAGCTCTGATAAGGCATTTCAGGGGTGGATTTACATTTCTTACCTGTAGGATCTCAGCCAGTACAACTGTCTAAGGTAGGTTTGCATAGCATTTTATCTACCAGCATGGGAGCCCCATAACATTGTGTCCATCTGCAAGACCCATTTTTATACCAAAGGAGATATAAGAGTGGACCCATGACTTGTGGTTCACATATACTGATAAACTGACCCATGAGTATAAAGATGGTTCATTCTGGCCCAACACAAGACAGCTTTGAAAGTCATTTATCACTTGAGAACTGCCCTTGACGTCAGCTGGGTCCGTCAGGATTGCTTTGCAGCTCCACTTCTTCCTCTGTCTAACCCTGCTGTGTCCCTCTCGCCTCCGCACAAGGCTTGGTTCTAAGCACACTTCTTACTTCTTAAGCATTTTGCACGCTGAGGTTTGTCTCAGAACCTGCTTTCTGGGGGATCCACTCTGCACAGCCAACATGCTAGGAGAAATTTAATACTAAATAAATAGCAAGGGACAAAGCCTTACTTCAAAGTATGTGCTGAAAGAAAAGTTCAAGGAAATATTTTAGTTAGAGAAATCACAAGTTTTTTTATGACGACACTCATAAAGTGAATGGATTCATGAAATGATAGTGTTAACTTATAATTACAGCTCTAAAATAAGTTGAGTAGTGAAGTGAGATTTTAATGGAATAAAAAGGCAAAATATTTTACTGAGATGGTTTGTCTTGGTAAAAACTGCCAGCTATACGGATTTTTTTAAATTCTAGAAATGGCTGAACTTCTATCTGAAAAGAAGTTAACTGTCAAAATTCATAGTAGGGTGTCATAAACATATAGATGGTCATTTTTTTTTTTTTTTGGAAAAACACAAGTGTGATTTTTTTTAGTTGATAAATTTAAATCTCATTTCGCATAACGTGCAATAAAGTTAAAATCTACTTAGTCTTTTTGCTTTGTCACTTGCTCTCTCATCACTTTATATTCTGAATACTTTTCTCTCTATTGCATTTGTCAAAATCTTTCTATTTCACTCAATGCCAAGATAATAAAATGATTGACAGCTTTGATCGCACTGTGTTTTCTCAACTGAAGGCAAAGATATTCTTATTACTCCTCCCCCACAATGTACTCTCTGTAAGCAAAAAGATCTAACGCCCCTAACAAAGGCTCTTTTGAAATTATTTTAGTTATTCATGAACAGAGTGGCTAATTGTTGACATTCTATGTGTAATCTGGAATCATGGAAAAATCCTTTAAGATGGCTGGTACATGTATGTGCCTGTACTCAGGAAAACTGAGACTAGACTGTGCAGGATGGCTACACGTGCACGCCAGCGCACACGCACACACACGCATGGACCCTCTGAGAGCTTGGCACCGACCGCTGGCTAGGGTAACTCGGTTCTGCATGCGGCCTCTCCATGTGGTCTTTCATCCTTCAGTATTACATTCTGAGCTGCTCATATGGTGACTGGCATCCAAGAGAGCCAACGGAGAAGCTCCTAAGACCTAGACCTGGAGTCCTACAGCATAACTTCTTTCATACTATCGGTCAATGGAAGTCCTAAGGCCCGTCCAGATTTATAGGGAAGAGACATAACTTTTACTCCTTGATGGGAAAAGTGGCAAATTTATATACAAAAGGGATTATTGTATCCATCTTTGGGAACAAACTAGAACACCAAGGTTATAGACGGGCCAGACCCAGCAGCGCCTGCTATTGGAGGTCGGGGGAAGATGGGTCTGAGCAGGTGAAGTAAGACTGAGAAGTTAAGCGAAATGAGGGAATGAGCTTTGCAACATAAGGGAAGAAAGAAAATTCTTGCCAAGGGAATATCAACGGCAAAAGGCCTTGAAATGGGAACAAACCTGGTTCTGTTGGAAGAAATCCTACAGCTTCTGATGATACTTAGGTAAGAAACAGTTGTCTCTTAAACTACAGAGAGACCTGTAAGGGGGGGTAGGGTCTTTTATTTAGTATATGTTTTGAAATAGAACTGATGGGACTTGCTTTCAGATTATATGTTGGCATGAAAAAGAAGAATCAAAGATGGTGATAAAGTTTTGGACTAAAATCTGGGAACATAGTATTACCATTTAATAAGAGGAGCTGGAGTCTCTTGAGGTAAAACATAGGAGTGTGATAAATAAAAATTTAGTCTCTTAGATATTTACTTGAGGTTCCTATGGATGTCCTAGAGGACATGCCGAACTGGAAACTGGATATCTGAGCCTCGAATGCAGTAGCAAGGATGGGCCTACATATAAAAATTTAGGACTCCTCATGTCTGATTTAAAAAATATGGGATGTGATGAGATCACCCAGAAAGTGATTAGAAAACGAGAAAAGAAGAGGTATAGGGAGTAACTTCTGGAGCATTCCAACATGGAGCGGGGAGAAGGTGTAGAAAGATCCAGCAGAGAAAGCTGACAAGGGAAGTAATTGATGTGAACTGTTGGCTGGGGACAGTGTCCTGAAAATACACGAGGGAGGGAATTATCGGTGGTGACATGATACTGAGAAGTCAAGTTAGATGAGATCTGACTGTTGACTATGTACAGAACTTTGAAAGCAGCTAATTTCAGTGAAAAGTGCAGCTAAGAGAGGAAGTGAAAGTAGTGTCTATGAGTAATACTTACACATTTTTTGCTTGTTTATTTTTTCCTGAAAACGGGAACAAAGAAATGGGGTATTTTTTGTTGTTGATAGAAATGATCCACAGGGAGGAAAACACGATGATGCAAGAGAGAGGAGGCTGGCAAGAAGGGGTGTTTGCAATTGTAAGAGAAATGAGAACAAACACTCAGGTGGCCCATTGGGACTTAGATGGAGATGACGGCTTTTTACCACTTGAATAAAATAAAAAGTATAGTTGGGGCTTAAGGACCTATATAAATTGGTAGATTTAATGGTGGAAGATGTGAAATTTCTCTGTGAAATTTTTATATTTTCTAAGTGAAAATGAAAGCAAGGTGATAAGCTAAGTAAGGTAGTAATAATAGGGTTTTGAAATGGAGAGGGAGGAAAAAAGGTGAAATAATTATTTTGGAGGAATGAAATGTGAGCTAATTAAAAAAAAATGTATAGTCATCAGACAGCACTAACAGACCATTTGAAGTTTGTGGTCATAAATGTTGTAGGCCAGTGTGAGTTGTTCCTCTAGGTACACTCCACTACCGAGGTTCAGGGGTTGGATTGCTACGGAGTCACGTGAGGTGGTTCTTGTTCCAGATGCACCAAAGAATTGGAGACCTGAGGCCAGAATGGGGCGATAGAGTTTACTGAGTAGATAACTATAGTCCATTTTCGAGAGAGAAAGCGGGCCACTGTTGGAACAAGAGTGGCAATGGCTCCAAGAAGCTCTAGCTGCATCCCTTTAAGCCTGCTTTCTGCCTGAGTAATTGACTTTGATTGACATTTTTGATTGACAACCGGTGGTTATATGATATTTTGACTTCAGTGCATGCGCCAACCCATGATGCATTGTGTTATAATTGTATTTATTTATGTGTTGTATACTTAGGAGTTTCTAATGAGCTTTGGTTGTGACCTTAAAGTTACTTAAGGGCAAGTTATGCCCTTTGTGCACATGCTCAATCTTGGAAGTTTCCTTGGACTTTTGAACCAGCTCTGTGGTTAGAGCTTTCCTGTTACCCCTTGGGGGTGGCTCTGAAGGTGCGGCCAGCATCTGTTTTATCCCTCCTCGCTCAGGTCTAACTAACTGCCTAACAGAATGAGTGTTTTTTTCAGAGATTGGGGTTTTTACAAGTGAGCTGGAGTGGATAGGGGAGATGAAAACCCTAAGGATATGCAAAGAGCAGCTACAGTGATGAATTATGGAATCCAAACCAGGTGAGGAAGGAAGCAGGAGAAATCAAGATGGCATTGGGTAGGGAAAAGAGGAGTGAACTGAAAATCCTGGTGGGAACTGGACGTGCAATGGTGTGAAAATCCACAATTAACTCTCTTTCAGATCCCTGAAGATGTGATACTCTTCAGAGAGGGGCTGTCAAGGGGAGTAACTATGGCAGCAGAGACCAGAGGTGTTAGGAGTCCTGGGATGGGAATGGAATAGACAAGCCTTGATGACCCAAACTCAATACCCTGGCAGCCTAAACAGAAGAGAATTGGGATTAGGATTTAGTTTAATTTTAAGGAAAGAAACAAACGTGGAGTTTCTTAACACCTATGCACGTATGTGTGTAGACGGATGTGTGTGCATCTCTGCTAAGGGCAGAAGTAGAACTTTGAAAGAGTTGAAAGCTTTCCCCTTTTAAAGGATATTTATGTATGTTAAAATTTATACAATTAAAATTTTTTAACTAATCGCAAAAAGAAACAAAGCTTTACAGACCATACCGTGAGTAGAATTTGACATAGACCATTAAGATATCTGAAGAAAGAATGTCGATTTGACGCAAGTTGGTTAGTCATGGGAACCTTTGAAAAAAGAAGTCATGAAGGCAAATTTGGCGATTTCCATCCAAGCATTACCCAGGAGACAGGACACTTAGCCAACAGACTTTGAGTATACTGACTCCTGACTCCTTTGGCAAGCCTATCCCTGTTTTAAGATGAATTAATCAGCTGTCTGAGTCTAATGCCATTATAAATTGGATTCATCTAACTTTTTCTGTTTTGATCCCACATTTATTAAACAGCCTTCTGATTATCGTCTTTCTGTGTGTGCCTATGAGGACAAAATGTGTTGCTCCTATGAGCTTCAAAAAAAAAAAAGTGTTAGCCCTATAACGATTATTTTACAACGTAAATTAAGTCACATTCGGGTCTCATTTATATACGTCAGGAGCTCGGATAATGTGAGCTTGTCCTTGTGATGGGGACTTTCTCTTGGGATGCTGACAAAATCAAGTTATGAGACCTATAAAGCTGCAGGCCAATTCATGGGCCGCAGTGAGCCCATCCAGGTGATGAGTATGCCCGGGCGAGGCCTCTTGGGGGGAAGCCAGCCTTGCCCCTGGCAAACTCCCCTGCGATCACTGTGTACATCCTCTACGCTTGGAAACCTGACACAAATTTTGCCCCTTGGTGATGCCTTCTTTGGCCTCTCCGTCTACTTTTAGCTGTCTGGGGGCAGCGCATTTTATGGATCACTCGGTCGGCTGGGCTCATGGAGACGCTTGCCTGCTCACAAGCAAAAGTTCTTTTTATAGGAAGGATATAGGACTGGTTGATGTCTGTCCTTAGAATCCCCCAAGGAAGCTTTGTCTTCGCCTTTTTGGTCTGGAAGAGAAGTCTCTAATTACATCCTCATTCACATACAGTATTCCAAGATTCTTATGGGCTCTGCATGCCAGTTTTCCTGTTACAGGGAAAGAATAATTTATGCAAGGGCAAGCATACACATCGGGATTCTTTGTGTTCATGAAAATAGAAATTTTGCTCACTGACATGTACTAGGAGGCTAAAAGGGAAATATTTGCCATCTAGTTATCAATGAAAGTACAGCTGGGGTGGCTGATATTCCAAGGAATCCGTTTTTTAATTTTTAAAAATTATTTTATTTATTCATGAGGGGGTGCTGGGGGGGTGTGGGGGCTCCAGGAGGACCGTGCCCCACGCTGCGCACTGCTCACCCCTGTACCTCACTGGGCGACAAGTGAGCTCGTTCTTTGGGCCTCTCTTAAAAGGGCACTAATCCCATTGGTGGAAGTTGTGCCTTATGACCTGGTTACCTTGCTGAGGGCCGAGTGTCCGGAGGACCGGGGTCGGGGTCCCACCGCATGGGTTGGGGGGGAGGCCCGCAAGTGTTCTGCGCATTCACTGCCTCATCCCTTCAGACTTGTTTGCACGATGAAATAATAAACGGATCACTAGGAATGATCTTATGTGCTTTTTCCTAAAAGTGACATGTAGTCTTTGTAGTTTATTCAATGATTATAAAAAAAAAAAAATAGGAGAAATCAAAAGTGTGGCCCTCAAAGGCGAAAGACACTTTCTGTAGAACCTGATGCGGTATCCTGAAAACCAGATATGAGGATTTGACCCCAGAACCAAACTATATTGAACTTTGTCCATCCAGGAAAGTGTTATTCTTGGCAGGAAATGACTTCACATTCTAATAGTTCTTGAAGCAGCTAATCTTGTACCCGATTCAGCTTTTCTTCTTCCTCTTTTTCTGGGACCTCATTGCCAGACATGACTCTGATGCTCTCCCTGTAAGATTCAGGTCACGCTCAGCACCGCACGTGATGTGGGTGCTGCTATGATTTTAATTTCAGAGAAATAACCTGCAGAACAAGAAAATAATTGCCTCCCAGTCATCCACTAATCAGAGAACTAAGGTTTGTGCCTGTGTTTTCTGCGTCTTCTGTGGTCCTGCGTGGGGCCTGTGGCCATGGCCCGGCCGTGTCTGAGCTGCCTCACAGCCCAGCCCAGGCCTTGCTCGCCAAAGGCCACCCGATATTTGTTTGCTGCGTCCTTGTGTTTAAGCAGCGCGGCGCACACTTACGCTCGTAGTAACCCCACGTCACGTAGCAAGAGGAAAAACACATTGTGTGTCTTTTGTTCGGATTAATTGAAAACTAGTGGAGTTGCTCACCCGTGATCACAGCAAACTGGAAATTTACCCAATTAGGAAGCAGTGATTATGCCCAAGTACAGCCCATCGTTGTGCATTTTCAGGGTCATAAAGATTTTACTCAAAGAGGAAAAGAGCAGTCCCCAGACCCTGCGCTTCATGGTTTGTTGGACGCGTGGGCTGTTCCCACCGGGGCACCAGCAGGAGGTGCACACTGGGCGCCGGGCAGGGGCTGCGGGCGGCCTGACTGCGGCCCGGGCGTTGCTTGCAGACTGCAGTGGGGACCGCCCGATGGCTGACATGACCTGGGCCACTTTTTCACTGTTGAAGAGACATTACGGACGTGTGACCTCGAAAGCCCATGCTTCCAAAACCTTCGGAACAATCTGTATCAGAGGGAATCGTGCCAGAGCCGGTCCACTGATGTCACCAGGATCCTCCTGTCTTCCTGAGTCTCCCATTTGCTTGGGGACCCCTGCAGATCCCTCCCCACGCAGCCTTCTCGAGATAGGATGCAGGGATACGACCCGAGTACATTAAATGTGTGCGACGCATTGATTTGATAGACGTTGCCAACTGCCTACGACACAGCCCCGGCCCCTCGCACACTTACTGCGTGTGTTGGAGCAACACCCAAGCCCTCTGTTAGCAAACTTCAAGGACATCGTACAGGGGTCCTTGGTCCCTGCATCCACCACACTGTGCGTTAGACCCTCAGGACCTGGTCATCTTGTAATTCAGAGTTTTTAGACTTTGAATAACATCTCTCCATTTTCTCCTTCCCGCCCAACCCCCTGGCAGTCCTCACTCTTCTCTCTGGTTCTAGGAGTTCAACTTTTTTAGACTCTACAAATAAGATGTTAGATATTTCTTAAAAAAAAAAAAAAAAGAAAAAAAAAAGATTGTATTGATTTATTCATGAGAGACACAGAGAGAGAGAGAGAGAGAGGCAGAGACCCAGGCAGAGGGAGAAGCAGGCTCCTCGTGAGGAACCGGATGTGGGACTCGATCCCAGGACCCCGGGGTCACGCCCTGGGCCGGAGGCAGGTGCTCAACCTCTGAGCCACCCAGGTGCCCTGAAATGAGATATTTTTCATGTAGCTTTTAATCTATATGAATTCAAGTTGCAAAACATAGATTAAAAACAGAAATGGACATTAAAAGTTGGGGGAAACACTTGGGATGTGTAATTCTTATTTATTTAAGCAAATTATCAAATGAAAATTAAATCCTAGGTCAAAACCTTTAAGACAGCAACTTGTAGCATTGTGTATACACCTCGATATCTTCTTTGAGACTCTTTTTTTTTTTTTTTTTTTTTTTTTTTGTGAGCTGCTTCAGAAGTTCTGGCTTCAATGGGAATGTGCAGACATAATTGTAAAGTGACAAAAAAAATCTTTTCAAATATAAAATACCTCTCGGTTTTTGTGTGTGTATCTGCAGCATCTAGATTAGTACCCGGCACAGAGCAGGCTATTGATGCACATCTGTAGACTGAATTAAACAATAAGATTGATCTCTTTTGGATGGTTTAGGCTCTTCTTTTCTTTTTTCCTTTCTTTCTTCTTTCTTTTTTTTTTTTCCTTCGTGGGACCCAATTATGGATCCTACGTTATCCAATCTGGCTTATTGGGGCAGAGCAAGTACTAGAATTTTAACAGGATATCTGATAAAAAGACACGTGTTGTCACTTGATAGAAACCTTTAAATCCCCTAAGGGAGTTGGGTTAGAATTAGGAGGACATTGTCAACATTTGAGAAAGCAGATTCTAACCCTTGTTTCTAGATTTGCTTGCAGAAGGGAGAGTTAGTCTAGAGGGCACGAGAGCAGAAAGGCACACAAAATGCCCATCCGTAGTATATGCTAAGTGTTTGACAGAGTTGTTTGAAGCCAAAAAAAAAAAAAAAAAAGTTGTTTGACACGTTTTTTTTAAAAAAATCATTTAACCATTGTTTGCACTGGTCCCAAAGTAAAACAAAAGTACAGAGACACCTGAGAGGAGACCAGGCCAGTGTAGACGCGGGCAGGGCTTCGCCTGGGCCGGGAGGGAGCGCGGCGGCCTGCAGGGGAGGCCAAGTAGCCCATACGTGGGGTGGGAAGACGCGAGGAACCTCCCTCCACTTCTTTTTCTAAAGCCCAGACGCCGGCCGGTCTCACCAGAATTGCAGTAGGATTAGGAGACAGTTGAAGGCCAGGAAGCCCACGCTTTGCGAAAGCCCACCCGGCAAGCACAAGCCACTGGCCGACTTCGGGGGGTGGGTTTGCACCCCTCGTCTCGGGGTGCCGGGGTCAGCACCCGCTCCCCGCCTGCAGGCCGCACGGTCCCTCGTGGTCTTCCTCTGTGCCCGGCCCGGAGCGAGAGGCAGAGGCCCTTGGGCGTGTGGGCCCCGAAGGTCGGCGCCGAGGCCAGGGTTCCTTGTCCGGGGACTCGCGGGGGCTGAAGGACTAGTCCTCTCTGGCCTGAGCACCGGCTCCTCCTGGCTCACACCTGGGGCTCTGCTCCCACCTGCTTTCTCCGTGGCTTTTAAAAATACTGGCAGAGTCTCCACCTACGGCGCTTGGAGTGTGTTGGGCGAAGCACCCTTTCCCCAGCAGGTCGTGGGGCCTCTCCCGCCCCAGCCACTGGGCCCCTGACTCCGACTTGAACGAGCCCCAAGATATTTGGGGGAAATGGGAGCGTTTGTTGAGGCTCTGCACTCCTTGCTGACGTGTCCCGTGTCTTGAGGGGTAGGACCCTCACTTGGGAGACTGTCCCCCAGCCCAGAGCGTTGCAGGGGCCCCGGGAGACTCCCTGCTCCGCTGACCTGAGAGCTCTTTAGAGTCTTCCCGGGGCCCGGGCCCCGCGGGCCGCCCGGGGAAAGGGGGACCTGCCCGAGTGCAGCCTCCGTTATCCCGAACCACAAAGACCTTGTGGCCGATGCTTGTGGACCTGTTCGACTTTCAAAATGCGGGAACTGGTGCCCGGGGCCAGCTGGGCCAGCTGGTCTCCTACATGCACCTGCGTGCGTCCCGCTCCTTGTGTGCCCTGGAGGCGGTGGGTGCCCTGGAGGGCAGTGAGCACCCCCGGGCCCAGGTGTCCCGGAGGCACAGGCACCTGCGCTGTGGTCCTGTGGACACTAGCCTGTGCCCCCCTGGAAAGCCGAGGGGGGCAGAGCAGTACCCAGGCCCTGTGCCTGGCCGCACTCACAGCGCGTGGCCCTGTAAACCCTCCTTTTCTGCCTTCCGCTTGCCCTCCTGTGAAGGACGAGGCCCTGTGGTTGCGTCGTGTGCGTCTGCTGTCGCCAGAATGCGTGGAATAGCTCCCCAAGCAGACTCTGCGACTATGTTTTTTTTTAGGGCTACCAGGACGTCAGGATCCCACAGGCCGCAGGAGGGCAGGGTTGGGTCTACCTCGTGCCGAGGGGGCTCTCGTGTCGTCGGGGCTCCTGCTGATGGCTCGGGCCATCCCTCCTCCAGGGGAGCTGTCATGTGAGCCACACCATAGTGTCTGGGGGTGCTTCCTGGGACAAGGGGGCGTGCAGGCTCCTGGGCCGTCCTGTAGGTTAAAGGCCAGAAGACGGATGCTAAGAGGAGGTGCAGTTAGGTTCCCCTGAAGGATCGGATACGATTGTGGCACATGCTCGTACCCGCCAGGTGCATCAGGCAGATGGTGAGCTCACAGGAAGGCCTGCGGTCGCAGGTGGGCAAGGACGCAGAGACGAGACTTTCCGTAAGAGGAGGGGGCTCATCGGGGCTGCACGTGCTAGGCAGAGGCGTGTGAGCCAGTTGGAAGTGCCGTGGCGTGGGTTCCTGCATTGGGAGTCACCTTGCCCATGCGCCACCTCTTCCTTTCTTCCCAGGTTTGCATACCCAGGCTTCCAGATTCTTATCCACCAGAACGAGGATAACCTGAACCCCAGCCCCAAACCCCAACCCCTAACTCCCAGCCCATAACCTCAACCCCAGCCCCTAACCTCAACCCCTAACCCTAACCTTAACCCCCAACCCCTAACCCTAACCCCAACCCTAACCCCAAACCCCAACCCCAACATTGGTGTCTCGACGTTAAACATCACTTTTACAAGGTAAATTTTTCCTTTTCACGTGAAAGGTTTCCCCCGTGACTGTGCAGGCTTTGAAAGCTGCATTTAGACTTCTCGATGGACTGACCACGTCAGGAATTCCGAGCCTGTCTTATTCAGAAGGATCCCCACACCCAAATCCCCAGCCCCACAGCCTAGAATGCTAGGATGCTTCCTTGCTAGGTCTCCATCTCCCATCGCTAAGTAGAAAGTGTCTTTAATTCTGAGGAGAATCTGGCCTCTCAACTCCACCTCCAGTTTCTGACCTGGTTCCACTCTTGATCGGCGACGTCGGGACCTAATCTGATGGCAGTGGAGCGACGACATGGTCAGTCTTGCTTCCTACTGTGGCCCGACGTCCTACGTCACCTCCCGTCCTGGCTCTCACGAGCCTCAAATATTCACTAAGCAGAAGCTGCTCCGTGAGCGTTTGCTCCTCTGGCTTCTCCACCACGAGGACAAGTGGGGCTTGACCACCAGGGACCTGGGGTGGGGGCAGGTGCAGGGCCTTGGACCCAGGCCGACCCCTCCAACGCCTCCGTCCTGTGCCTTAGTCGCGGCGTCCTGCCCTCATCCTCCCGCTTTACCTTCAGAACGTCTGCGAGGATGCTCCTGGGGCTGCACGTTCCCGGACACCCAAACACCACGTCCACACCCAGGCTCCAAGTCGACGTGCGGCTGTCTCCAAGCCGGGTGACTTGGCGGACGCTTGCTTTTGTTCATTCCCCGTTTGCAAGTGTGGGAAGCTCAGTTTCTCCATGCGAGGTGCCTGTGGCTTTTCTTTTTTCCTTTTTTTTTAAAAAATACTTTTTTTTTTAGAGCAGTTTTATGCTCATAGTGAAATTGAGTGGAAGGCCCAATGTTTCCCTTATACTTCCCGCCCCGGCCTCCTCCATGGTCAGCATCCCCCACGACGGGGGTACGTTTGTCATGACTGGGGAGCCTACACGTCCTGACTAGGCAGGGCCCGGAATTTACATTCGGGGTCGCTCTTGGTGCTGTGCCTTCCACGGCTTTGGGCGAGTTCGTAGTGACCTCTGTCTACTATTGTGTCCTACAGACTCGCTTCATGGCCCTAAAGGTCCTCTGTGCTCCACCTGCTTAAGCCTTCCTCCCCTAAACCCTTGATAACCTCTGACACCTTTAACAGTCTCCGTCCTTCCACCTGCCCCGGCGGGCCATGTAGTGGGAATAATACAGGATGTAACCTCCCCAGGGGGACGCTCTGGCTTAGCGACACACCCCTGAGCTTCCTCTGTGTCTTTTCACGGCTTCAAATGCATTTGTTCTTAGTGCTGAGTGGGATTCCATTGTCTGCTTCTTTGTCCATCCCCCCTCCTGAAAGATGTACTTGGCTGCTGGCTTTCCTGTTGGGCAAATTATGAATAAAGCTGGTAGAAACACGCGCGTGCAGATTCTCACGTGGGCAAAAGTTTTCAACTCTTTTCAAAAATACCAAGGAGATGGGCAGCCCCTGTGACCCAGCGGTTTGGCTGCCACCTTCAGCCCAGGGTGTGATCCTGGAGACCCAGGATCGAGTTCCACGTCGGGCTCCCTGCATGGAGCCTGCTTCTCCCTCTGCCTGTGTCTCTGCCTCTCTTTCTCTCTCATGAATAAATAAATAAATAAAATCTTAAAAAAAAAATACCAAGGAGAAATGACTGCATAGAGTTTGTTTAACTTTATATATATATAAAAGTGCCAAAATGCCTCCAATGTGGCTCTACCATTTTGCATTTCCACCAGCAGTGCATGAGGGTTCCCGTTGCTCCATAACGTTTCCAGCGTTCGGTGTTGTCGGTGCTCTGGATTTTGGCTCATCTGGTGGGTGTGTAGGAGTCTCTCGTTGTCTTAATCTGCATTTCCCTCATGACAGAGGACGCAGATCTCTTCGCATGCCTATTAGTCATCAGTAGGTCTTTTTTTGATAAGGTGTCTGTCACAGTCTTTGAACTTTTTTTTCTAAATCAGGTTGGTTATTTACTTACTATTGAATTTTATGTGTTCTTTGTATGTTGTAGATGATCATCTTTTTTTTAAAAGATTTTATTTATTCATGAGAGACAGAGAGAGAGAGAGGCAGAGACACAGGCAGAGGGAGAAGCAGGCTCCATGCAGGGAGCCCGACGTGGGACTCGATCCTGGGTCTCCAGGATCACGCCCTGGGCTGAAGGCGGTGCTAAACCGCTGAGCCACCCACCGGGGCTGCCCTGTAGATGACAATCCTTGAAGAGATGTGTCTTCTGCAAATATTTTCTCCCAGTCTGTGTCTTGTTTTCTCTTGACAATGCGCTTGACGGCAGAAACTTAATTTTAATGAAGTCCACTTATCAATTCGTTCATGGATCTTGCCATTGGTGTTTTATCTAAGAAAATTAAAAATTTGTTGCCAAGCCCCAGATCATTTAGATTTCTCTTATGTTATCTTCTACGAATTTTATGGTTTTGCCTTTTATAATTAGGTCTCTGCTCCAGTTTAATTTTTGTGAAGGGTGTAAAGTGTGTGGGCGTCTACTTGTTCTGGCACCATTTTTTGAAAGTACTGTCTTTTCTCCATGGTATTTCCTTTGCTTCTTCATCAAAGATCAGTTGGCTGCATTTATGTGGGTCTATTTCTGGGTTTTCTATTCTCTTCCATTGATCTTTCTAGTCTTTCAGCAATAACACACTCTTTGTTACTGTAGCCTTATAGTAAACCTTGAAGTCCTGTAGTGTCAATCCTTCAGTGTTGTGTGGACATTCACAAAAGTAACTTGCTGGGACCTCAATTAAGATCAAAATGGGAAGAATTGATATCTTCACAGTTTTGTGTTTCCCTATCCATGAACATGAACTGTCTTTCCATTTGTTTAGATCTTCTTTGATTCCTTTCATCAGAATTTTGCATTTTTTTCATACACATGTGTACATATTTTGTTAGATTTACACCTAAGTATTTGGGGGGTGCTGATGTAAATAGTATCATTTTTAATTTCATTTTCCAGTTTTTAATTGCTGGTATATAGGAAAGCTATTGACTCTTGTATATCTTGCTACCTTGCTTTATTAGTTTCAGAAGACCTTTTTTTTTTTTTTTTTTTTTTTTTTTGTCTTTTCACATTTTCTATATAGAAAGTCCTGTCATCGGCAAGGGTAGTTTGTTTCTTCCTTATACAACAGTATACCTTTTATTTCCTTTTCTTGCTGCATGAGTTAGGACTTCTAATATGATGTTGAAAAGGAGTGGTGAAAGGAGACTTTGCTTTGTTTCTGATCTTAGTGGGAAATTTTGCAGTTTTTCACTATTAAGTGTGATGTTAGCTCTAGGTTCTGTTTTTAATAGATATTATTTATTATTTATAAAGTAGAGGAAGGTTCCCCTGTCTTCCTAGTGCTAAGAGTTTTTATCATGAATGGCTGTTGGATTTCATCATAGGCTTTTTCTGTACCTGTTAATGATCTTATTTTTCTTGTTGATTGTGATAGATTGCATTCATTGATTTTTGACTGTTGAAAAATCTTTGAATAATTTTTTATACATTTTTTGGTTTGATTTGCTAACATTGAAGACTTTGCATCTATCATTCTGATTAATATTGGTCTATAGTTTTCTTTTCTGGTTTTGGTGTTAGAGTAACTCTGGCCTCATAGATTGAGTTAGAAAGTATTCCTTCTATCTTAAAAAAAAAAACAAACTTGTGGAGAATTGTATAATCTCTTCCTTAAATGTTTAATTGAATTCACCAGTGAACCCATCTGGTGGGTGCTGGTGCTCTCTGTTTTGGAAGGTTGTTAATTTTATCGATTCAACTTATTTAATAGAAACAAGCCTATTCAGATTCTTTTTCTCCTTGTATGAGTTTTGGCAGATTGTCTTTCAAGAATTGGTCCATTTCATCTAGGTTAATCAAGTTTATGGGCATAGAGTTGTTCCTAATATTCTTTTATTATTTTTTAGTTATCCATGTAATTAGTAGTTATGTCCTTACTTTAATGTCAGTAGTTTGTGTCCTCTTTTTTCTTTTTTCTTCATCAGCTTGGCTAGAGGCTTATAGATTTTATTGGTCTTTTCAAAGAATCAGCTTTTACTTTTATTGATATTCTCTACTGGCTTCCATTTCCACCCTCATTGGTTTCTTTCTTTTTTTTTTTCTTTTTCTTTTAAGATTTATTGATTTGAGAGAGAGAATGAGCAAGCAAGCATGTTCACAGGGAGGGGCAGAGGAAGAAGGAAAGAGAGAGAATCTCAAGCAGACTCCCCACTGTGCCCAGAGCCCAACTCAGGGCTCAGTCTCATGACCTTAAGATAATGACCTGAGCAGAAATCAAGAGTTAGATGCTTAACTGATTGAATGACCCAGGCACCCCAACCATTGGTTTCTTCTCTAATTTTTGTTCCTTTTGTTTACATTGAATTTGCTCTTCTTTTTTCTAGTTTCCTACAGTACAAGCTTAGACAATTTATTTTAGAACGTTCTTATTTTTTTACATATGCATTTAATGTTATAAATTCCCCTCTAACTACTGCCTTTGCTGCATCCCACCAATTTTGATAAGTTGTATTTTCATCTTCATTTAGTTAAAAATATTTAAAAACTTTTCTTGGGATTTCTTTGATTCATGTGTTAATCAGAAGTATGTTGTTTAATGTCCAAGTATTTAGGGGATTTTCTAGCTTTCTGTTACTGATTTCTAGTTAATTCTATTTTTATTTGAATACACACTTGATATGACATATATATTTTTTTAAATTTGTTAATGTGTGTTTTATGCCTTGATAAATGTTCCATGTTAGCTTGAGAAGAATGTGTTTTCTGCAGTTGTTGAATAAAATGGTCTGCGGGTGTCAATTCTATCCAATTGATTGATGGTACTGTTGACTTCAACTGTGTCTTTACTAATATTTTGCCCACTGGGTATGCCCATTTCTGATAGAGTAGCAATGAGGTGTCCAACTATAATGGTGGCTCCATCTGTTTCTCTTGCTGCTCTATCAGTTTTTGCCTCAAATATCTTTATGTTGTGTTAGGTGCATATATGTTAAGGATGTTATGTCTTCTTCCAAAACTGACCCCTTTATCATTATGTAGTGTCTTTCTTTACTCCTGACAACTTTCCATGCTTTGAAATCTGCTCTTTCTGAAATTAATATAGGTATTTCTGTTTTTTGAATTAGTGTTAGCATGGTATATCTTTCCATTTATTTTAATCTCTGTCTTTGTATTTAAAGTGAATTTCTCGTAGACAACATATAAGTGGGTTCTGTTTTCTGGCTTATTCTGACAATTTCTGTATATTAATTGGTATATTTAGACCAGTTATATTCAAAGTGATTACTGATGTAGTTGAATTAATATTCACCACGTTTGCTACGATTTTATTTGATGCCCTTGTTCTGTGTTTTCATATCTCTTAAGCTTTTAATTCATTTGTGGGTTTTTTTTTGAAGATTTTATTTATTTATTCATGAGACACAGAGAGAGGCAGAGACACAGTCAAAGGGAGAAGCAGGCTCCATGCAGGGAGCCCAACGTGGGACTCGATCCCAGGACCCTGGGGTCATGTCCTGAGCCAAAGGCAGATGCTCAACCACTGAGCCACCAGGTGGCCCTCATTTGTGGTTTTAACTGAGCATTTTGTGTAGTTCCATATTTTCTTCTTTCTTAGCATATCTTTATCTTTTAAAAAAAATTTTTTTTAGTAGTTGCTAAATATATAGCTAATCTAATTCAGTTTCAAATAACACTATACCACTTCATGGGTAATGTGAGTACCTTATAATAACGAAATAATATTCATTCCTACCTCCTATCCCTTGTATTGCTCTCATTCATTTTAAGAGTTAAACTTCACATTCATATTAAACAATGTAGTTTCAAATACATTGTTGCTATTATTTTGAACACACTTATCTGTTTAATCAATCAAGAATAAGAAAAGAGTTTTTATTTTACCATCATTTATTTCTCTCCAGTGTTTTCTCTTTATATAGATCCAAGTTTCTGACCTATACAATTTTCTTTCTTTCTAAAGAATTTCTTTTAACATTTCTTGCAGGGCTAGACTATTGGTAATAAATACGCTCAAGTTTTGTTTGTCTGAGAAAATCTTTTATTCCTCTATCATCTTGAAGGATAATTTTACAGGGTATGGAATTCTAGGTTAAAGGAACCCATGTTTAGGCTGTCAGCAATGTTGTAGTAAGGTGTGGGAGGGAGGGGAAGAGCTCTATAACCTTGCAAGTAGGTCTCAGTCTTTGAGTGAGCTTGGGTCTCTGGATTGTGGGCTTTCTAGTGCTTCTCAGTGTCTCTTCTCCCTCCTGGGGCAGGAGAGGATGACAAGTGTGGGCTGGAATTATTCCCTTCCCCCAGGTCATTTGAGGCTCTGATAAAGTCCCAGCAGGTTGGGGTCTGGTTAATTTCTCCTGCGGGCAAGACTTGTTGAGAACAGAATGCCCTTTTGTGTTTCAGAATGGTCCCATTTTCCCTTCCCTGACTGGAATTTCTCCAGTGTTTACTGTGAGAACCTGGTTTCTGGAGGTG
This sequence comes from Canis lupus familiaris, assembly GCF_011100685.1. NCBI lineage: Eukaryota > Metazoa > Chordata > Mammalia > Carnivora > Canidae > Canis > Canis lupus. Next base: position 29,579,416 of record NC_049257.1, read on the forward strand.
AGACTCACAAAGATGTGCCCCTCCTTGCCCTGACTCTGAGTTGTCTGCGCTGAGCCTCCAGAAATTTATCAATTACTCTTCAGATTTTTCTAGCCTGGCCCTGATTCCGTTACCCTGTGGCAGTTTCTGCTGGTCCATTTCTTCTCTATTAAGTTGTGATTCTCTGTATTTGCCTGTTGGTCTCCCCAATTTTGGGGATGGCAGTTTGCCCAGTGATCTTACTTCTTTTTACAGATCTAAGAAGTGTTGATAGTTTAATTTGTTTCAACTTTTTACTTGTTAGGATTGATTGGTGACTTCCAAGCTTTTTATATGTTGGACCAGAAACCAGAAGCCTGCCTGTGGTTTTTTCAAAGTCCTCAGAATATGTTAATTTGGTGATGTTCTCTTCTAACATTGGAACAGATAATATTAATTATTTTCTTCCCCCCCCCCCCAAGTTTTTATGTAATTCCAGTTAGCTAACTTACCATGAAATATTAGTTTCAGAGGTAGAATTTAGTGATTTGTCACTTACATGTAACACCCAGTTGTGGGGTGTACACTTGTTCACAACAAGTGCCCTCCTTAATACCCATCATTCATTTAACACATCCTCTTGTCTATCTCCCTCCAGCAACCCTCAGTTTGTTCTGTATAGCCAAGAGTATGTGTTATGGTTTATTTCTTTCTCCACCCCCCATCCTCATCTATTTTGTTTCTTAAATTCCTCATGTGAGTTAAATCATAGCAACATTATCAACAACAGCCAAACTATGGAAAGAGCCCAAATGTCCATTGACTACTGAATGGATAAAGACTATATGGGGTGTGCGTGTTTGCATGTGTATGCATGTATGTGTGTAAAATATTTTATGAACAATAGCCAAACCGTGGAGAGAGCCCAAATGCCCATCAACTGATAAATGGATAAAAAACCTGTGGTGTGTGTATATATACATGTGTATATGTATATAGTCGGGTATTTCTCAGCCATCAAAAAGAATGAAGTCTTGCCATTTGCAATGATGTGGATGGAACTAGAGAACATTATGCTAAGTGAAATATTAATCATTTTGTTTCAAAATATACACCTATCTCTGGCAAAAGTCAATTTATTTTGACAAGTAATAATACATTTACAACATTATTTTGTGTATTGCAGGATAATTTTCTCATACAAACCTATTCTGGGCATTATTTTAAGTTGTACAATTGGTATCCTAACTCCATTTCAGAAAATATGTGGCCCTTTCATATACATTGGATTATACAGTCTCTGTCTAGCAGGATATGGTGTTCTTGTTCTACTTGTCCACTGTATATTGGTTTATTATTGGCCACACTGATCTGTGAACCATATGTTGCTAGGCCATAAGAAGTCATTTTTGCATCTGCTTAAGAAGTATGCGTATTACCTTGGGACAGTGGACTTGGAGCCGGTTCAGCAACTACGCCAAACTTTGAATTCTTTCTAAGATACATTGAATGAATTTGACTTTTGACCTACTGTGCTTGAGGTATTTGAGGGACAGTCGGGTGGACACATCCAGAAGACAGTTCTGCCTAAAGTTCTAGACCCAAGGACAAGTCATTGGCTGGTGTAGACGTCACTAGGAGGATGTGGGGTATGGAGAAGAGTAAACCTGCAAGGCTGGCACCCTGAGCATCATTCAAAATTAAAGGAAAATGCTGCTGAAAAGGAGTAGCCTGACAGTGGGGAAAAAGGAGGACGGTGTAGAGTCCTGGAAGCCACGAGCAACAGAGACGTCCCAGAATGAGGAGTGGTCGGAACACGAGATGTCATATTCAGCTCTAGGAACATAAAGGTTGAGAGGAACCCAGTGGATTTATCATTTAAAAAATTGTCAGTGTCTTTAACAAGAGACCGCAGCAGTGGTTATGGAAGCCAAGACACATCTTGAATATCCTGTCAGCTGAGTGGAACAGAATCCAGACAACTTTATAAAAAAATACAACTGTCTTTCTTGTTTCTTCTTCTTTGCTTTGTGGAACAACTGGAACAGCCAGAGAGGTAGAGCTAGTGCTTTGGTGCAGAGTATTGTATCCTTTATTACCTTAAAAAAAAAAATAGCACTTAACGTAATATAACTAGATTTCTATTTTCCCAGCATAGGGCCAAGACAGCAACTTTCTGTTTCCAAGTAGCTAGTAAATCTCAAACAGAAGTGGAAGCCAAGCATCATGTACAATTGTTATTTCTATCTAAATGCATTTGATTTCTTAGTTCTCTTTGTTTTATACTTGGAGAGCAGACCTTTTCCCAATTAAAGATAGTTGGTGCTGTTGCACTTTATATAACTGAAAGCATAAATAAATCCAGATGGATTATTATAAGAAAAGGAGATGTTTTACTCTGTGACACCTTGGAACATACTAGAAAGATTTTGAAAGGCGTGATGTCTACTAATTGACTTTAAAGTCAACATTTGAAGATATAAACAAATAACTGCTGGTGAGTAAAAAGAGATGTTTGCAAGGATTTATGGCAAACCCATGATTTAATTCTTAGTCCTTGTATATAAAAATTTTATGTTTATATGCCGGCTGTAAAATTTCTGTTACAGTATTTTTTACTTAAAAACTAGTGTTCGTTAAGATAAACATTTCTTAATGCTACAGAGTACTCTTTCTATCAGGTAACAACCAAACTCTCAATTTTAAATTTGAATTATCATTTTTCTTGTCCTCCTTCCCCCAATTAAGAAAATATTATTTTGTAAAATAATGTGATTAGGAATGCAAGGATATAGAGCTGATTTGAATGGTGGGTTTTTGTTTGCTTTTGTTAACTGTATTTGTTTCTTGATATTTTACATCTTAAATTTCAGCAGTTCTGTTTCATAAAAGTACTTTCATGGTTTAAAAACAAATGTATATTTTCTAAAATAATGCTTCAAAGTTTTAAACTAGTTAATGGATAGTATTTTCCTTCCCTAGAATTTGGCCCCGTGACCTTTATCTCAGCTTTAATCTTCAAATCTACAGATCCGACGTTCATCATCGTCCTCATAATTTATTCTTTTGATCCCTAGTGGACTCTGTAATATAGGCATTTGCGAAACTGTTCCGCATATTATTCTATAATCAGAATATGAGTTCTGTTAGCAAATTTGGGTCTAATTTTAACATGACTACTAAGAGACTATATTTTGTTTCCTGATACAATTTTTATCTGGCAGCGCACAAAGAGAAAATGTTTATTAGGAAGCAAAACAAAAAGATGTTCTTTGGTCAGTGGAAGAGTCTCTTGTGTAATAAGGGATGTAGACCATTTGTTGAAACTCCAAAGCACAGAAAGACTACAGAGCAGTGATTTTTTAATATTAAAATATATTCTAAAAATATTTTTATAACTTCAGTTGGATAGCTTTCTACCAGTATAGAAACACACTTAATGTTCTTTACTTTGTAGGGTTTAATTATTAATTGGGTGTGTTAATATTTAATATTAGAGCAAACCATTTAGTTTTAAAAACAATTATTACCTCTTAACATAGTCACTTTATTTGAGGGAATTTTTTTTTTTTTAAGATTTTATTTATTTATTCATGAGAGACACAGCAAGAGAGAGGCAGAGACCCAGGCCGAGGGAGAAGCAGGCTCCACGCAGGGAGCCTGATGAGGGACTCGATCCCTGGACCCCGGGGGTCATGCCCTGGGCCCAAGGCAGACGCTCAACTGCTGAGCCCTCCAGGCATCCCAATTTGAGGGAATTAAAAAGAGTAAAATGTGGAGTAAAACCTGACCCTTGGAGGGGGGGGCAAATTACAAATTATTTTGTTTCTATATTGTTTTATTTCATAATACTGTTTCTTTTTTATGGGTGAGCTATAACGACAGACTAGGTTTTTCTCTCTGTTTTGATTATTTAACCAATGTTTACTGAGTACTTACTATGTGCTAGGTAGTTTGGCAAACACAGAGTGAACCAAAGAAACATGGGAATTATCACAATCATGAGAATCTTTTCATAATGCTATTATTTATTACTGTCTGCCCCAGGCAATTTATGCATTTTTAAGTGGAAATACTTTAGGTATACGTTGGTGGCAAGTTAAAATCACGTGTGTAGTAGAGCACATCTCTTAATGGTGTTTGGGCTGATGTTCCATAGCTAAAGTGAGAGAGCCTTAGAGGGTTGTTACAGCAAGCTCCTCCGGAGTCTATTTCTGTAGTCGTTTGAAAGAGATGAAAGGGCTGAAAAAATAGATCAACCTGTATTTGAAGAACAACAACACAGTGAAATCAACGGCCGTCCTGTCAGTGCTGTCAAATGAACCTCTTCCACCTACACTCAAAATAAGCAGTTCTCTTGTGTTTGGGAATGTGATATACCCACCGCTGGGGCGCAGAACCACCACCGCAGTGACTAGAGAGCTCAAGGAAGAAGTATTTTCTTTCTTTTTTTTTTTTTTGGAAGAAGTATTTTCAACTAAGTAAATACCTCTAACTTTTTTTGAAATGTGCTCTTTATGAATCCTCTTGCTTATAAATCCTCCCTGAGAGATCTGCTGATGCTGATTTTTAAACAAAGAGGTTCAGGAAATCCAGAGTATTAAGAGTACGATCTCCCCAGCTCATGTTTATATGATTGCTTCTTTAGACCAGCTTTCAGAAGCGCTGTTATTACAGTACTAAATTTATTATATTTGTTGTCATGACCTATTATTGAGATGGCCAGGATCATGCCCAGTTTGTTCATGAATCCCTTTTCTTTACCACAGGGTCCGGAGAAGAAAGGTCCAAATGCATATTTATTGTAATTAATTAAAAGCTTTAATTAATTAGTTTTGCTTTAAACTCCTAAGCAGAAGGCCTGACCTTAACGTGATCAATGGAATCATTTGGGGGATTTTCTCAATTTGGTTCCAAGGACTATACAATAATTCAAGATATCTTATCTAAAACCTAGTGGCATTTATTAATAGGTTATGGGTTATTTCATGGGATCCAAGGAAAATTTAAATAACTAGTTTTTAGGAAGAACAAGACAAGACAGTGCCATGACTCTTAGCAGGAATAATAGACTCAGTAGTTTCTCAGAGAAAGGGCCTGGGGTGTGGACCTGGAAAGAAGTCCAGTTGTCCTCTGCACTTCTGGCCCTGAGTCTATCCTACCCACACACTGAATAGCATTTCAGGGCATTTGTCCTTTCACACTCCTACCATGAAACTGAACCACTAACAATCATTACTAAGAAGGCAAAGAACAGTAAGTCCAAGGAATGAAAGGCAAAGGAACGTTGCCCAACGCCCAAAGCACAGATTGTCTGTCACATGCCCAGGCTTCCTCTAAACGGGGTGCATGGTACTTATGAAAGTCTAGCCCTTGGCCTCATGATCCCTAAATGATCCCTGGACTTGATCCTTCTCAATAAATACCCTATTCTCAGGGAATGGAGTAGGAGTGATGAATTAGCCTTGATATTTCTTTGGGAAGTACCGATGGGTTGAATCAAATGTACCAGAGAGCGAGTCCGATCATTCTGGGTGTTGTGCACTCCTGGCACTGCAGTCACCTCCGGGAGGGCGGTAGTGTCTGGTAACGTCTGTCACCAGAGTTCACCAGGTTCCCCTTTGTCCCCCTGTGCACTGTTGCCCTGGCACTGATAACTGAAATCTCGTTTCCCATGTTCCCCCAGTCACTGCCTGTGCTTCACTGCATCCTCATGATGCCAAAGCTACCCCAACGTGTCCAGGAGAGTGGACAGTGCTTCTCTACTTACATTACACCATCTGACAGGTCCTAGCACAGTTCGTTTTCACTCCTGGTGTTCCAAAGGGGCCTGGGCACCATCTCTGCCCAGCAAAGTGAATGGAAGCCAAATGAGCACTTACTGATCCCTTGGCTACTATCTTATCTCATGGTGTCTCTCTGTCCACCACTCCTAGCTCTCAATTTAATTCGTGGAACATTATGTTGACTATTTACTATATAGGTCACATTGTTTTATTCTTTGTGGGGAATTAAAGAAAAATATGACCTCATTTCTACCTCAAGGATCTTACAGTTTAGTGGAGGATATTTTTGAAATCATTTATTCAGCAAAGATCCATCGGAAATACTTGTTAAGGGAACTTGTCATGTGAGATACTGATTCTTACAGGGATGATGGGTATTCATGATCAAGGGGGAGTTAGAGCTTGTCTTTGAGAAATGTGAACATTTTCAGTAAGTTGGTTTTAGGGGAAGAGAAGAGAAAGGAGAGTCCATCTAAGACACACAATTCAGAAAAACAGATGTGAGAAGTACTGGGATGGTGGGTAGCACGGGAAAGGAGAGGCGTTAGGGTTTGGGAAGATACGTTGAGGTAAGACAAAAAGATAACCTGGGACTAGTTTGCAGAAGATTAAAACTGCATGTGAAGCATTTGCATTTTATTCTATGTGTATTGTAGAGAAATGGAAAGTTTTACATCAAGGATTTATGAAGAACTTTGTTCTAGAAAGAATAAATTTGTGCTTTGATGAGCTGGAAAACCGTAAAACTGATAATATGACTCGATTACAAATCTCTTATGACAATTGTGGCTGCCACTGGGTGCCAAATAGAATATTTACTATTATTCCTAGTAAGTAAATCTAAGAACAAAAGCTAGCCCTCATTCTAAAACATATAGCCATCAGCTTCCAATTGGAAATAGCCACCTCCTGGCTGGACTCGCTGAATTGGCCAAACCCCACGGTATTTTACTATCTTTCTTCCCAGTTACAGTAGAAGCAGTGAGAGAGAGGTGATTAAACATTGACCTTGTGGGTTGAACATTATTTCAATGGAGGCTCGTTCCCTCTTAGGGCGTAGGTGCTTTTTGCAGTATGAGGCCACTTAAGGAAAATACCAGAAAATAAGGAGTTAGAGGTATCTGAAGAAAGAGAGTGGCATCGAATTCTCCAGTTGGAAGCATGATAGGCTGTAAACAAATAGGTCCACTCTGATGTCACTTAAGGATCAGAGATGGAGGTGAGGGAGTCCTCGGGAGATAATCCTGGGATTCCAGGAATATGAGGTGTTTTCCTTTCCAGTTCCCTCCCTCTCATTATTGCTAAGAAAAGGGGATCGTGTGTTATCTGAAGTTGGGTCAGGAAGGTTCCTGAACAAGATTTGGAGTGACCAGGGTGAGCATGACTTGCAGGACTGCGGAGTAGTGAATACATTCGGAAAAGTTTAGGGAAACTTGCATTTAGGGAAGAGGGCCTCCACCTCTTCCCATGGCTTCATGTGAAGGATCAAGAAGTTCCAGGAGGAGCAGAGGTGAAGGGGCCACTTGACGGCACATCCAGTTTAGCACAAGCATTAAGGGTACATCAAAGGCGTCCTCAGCTTAAGGCTTTTGTACAAATCAAAAAAAAAAAAAAAAAAAAAGGCTTTTGTACAAATCAGACCAAAAAAAAAAAAAAATCACCTTTCTGAGTGCTGTTGACACATATTCAAGAAACTGAGTGGGGACTAGATCTCAGCATCCAGTCATCCTTTCACTGGGAGTTTTTGTGCCCAGCAGCAAGGAGGGCAGGGGTGATGCTGACTGTTGCCTTAAGAAAGACACATGCCCCGGCTTTGTGTCCTTCAGCACAGAGCATTAGCATTGGAGAGAAGGGACGGAGGCCTCGCAATGTGAGGAATGTGTCTTGCTGGTACGTGAAGGCATCTCTGTCTTCTCTGTCTTCTCGCATCTCTGACAGCAGTGAAACTAGTGCCTGGAGGTCAGAGAAGAGCTCTCCCTGAGGCAGGCTGGCTGTGCACCTCCTCATCCTCAGGAAGCAAGATCCAGGCTACTCTCTGATGTGGGGCGTGGGGCTAGGAAGACTCAACCGTGGAATCAAGTTGAGAATGAACTTCTAAAAAAGAGAACTGAGCCTTAGAAATAAAATGAGACCACAGTAAGAGCCAAAGGTAACAAGAAAATGATGGAATTCAGCCAAAATATCATTAAGTGGAACATAGCCTAGCAGGGAGGCAGTTATGGGGAAAATTAAAATTATTTTATGCTTGTGCTCTGATGACTTGAAACTCTTCACGTTAAACTATGAAGGCTTGAAAGCAACAGCAGCAGCAACAAAAATGGGGATAGAAGCCAAAATAAATTATTTGACCTTATCTATAAATTGCTCAGCTATGAAACATATTATCTCTCCTCTATTCTGTCTCTATCTTACTTTTCTTGCTAAATCAGCAGTTTTACAGATACTATAAACTATATCCACACTTTGCACACCCAGGTTGCCAAGTTTCGTGTTTTTGGATATTTCCCAGTAAGCCTTTTAAGAAATTTGGAGCACTCTCAATCTCTACTCACTTCACTTTCTGAAATCAGGTCATTTTAAACTCTGGATGGCATTATCTTTGTATATGTTATTATATTTAACATATTGATATATAATAAAAGAATAGTCTTCCTTAAATACAGGAAAAATAATGCTATTATTTCCATATACATTTCAGTGATCCTCAGTTTCTCTAATGACATCTATTTTCTTATGCAGTTTCTTCTTATTGCTTGGTTTTGCTCTCACATGGGAGAGGAAAATGACACTCTTTAAGGGAACCGGAAAATAGATCTAAAAATTTTTAGTGAACTTTCTTTTGTGAAAAAAAATTTCGGGAGGTCATTTATTTTCCTGGTGAACTATGTTTTAGATTTCCGAAATTCAAGATGGAAAACATGAATCAAATCCACTTATTCAAAACAATATGTTGATTAAAAGAACAACTGATCATTTTATGTAGCTATTAGAATTCCTGGTTTATTTTGAAATATACGATATGTATCACTGGATTTTTTTTTTCATTCCAAAGAAATCCCATCAACATGTCAACATACATAATAGAATTTAAATATGAATTGTACCAGAATTAAAAATATATTAATGCAGATACACTTTGCCTTTCTGTGAAGAAAAGAAATCTAATTCTAATGTACAGTTTAAACCAATCCTGACTTGAGAATATTAGAAACAGTCAAAATGCAGCTCCTTTATTTTATTTCAGTACTAAACACACTGGGTTGGAAAGACACCTTATTCTCACGGGCAACATATTTCCTTGCCCAGTACTAGGGAGGATAAGTTCTGTGCATGGCTCACACACACATCTTATGTTATTTCTAATTTATTTCAAGTTCAAGGTGAAATTTTTGGACACAAAATCTAATTATGAGATTACACATTTTTCAGAGTTACTAGAACCCTATGTATTGGTGACAGACGTGATGTCAAGGTCTCCTCATCTAATTCTCCTTTTTTAGAGAAGTTGAGAGTTATGTCATGATTTAGTGTCAGAACCTGAACTTATACCAAGGAATACAAAATTCTTGGTTTGGTGTTGTATTTCAGCTATTCCCAATCTGTCTGTCTTCTAAGTCAACATCTTTTTTTTTTTTTTTTTTGAAGGAAAAAGACTGATGTGACTGAATTGGAAGTATCACTTTTATCATGTGTAGAAGGTAGTGAAATTCTTGGAAAATGAGAAAATGGTATAAGGTGATAGAAGACTGTCACTTGATATTTCTTATCTCTTTAGTTCTCCTTCCTGATATCCCTTCGAAATCAGTTTTTTTTTTGTTGTTGTTTTTTTGTTTTTTTGTTCTCTCAACAGTCAAAACCAACTCTTTTAAGAGAGGAGAGAAAGGGGAAGAATTAGCAAGAATATTAGAATATTATCCTAGGGTGTTGTAAGGCTGTTAAACTGCTGGCAGGGACTTAAATCTTCAACTAAACTAGGATGTCATCTTTCCTTCTTACTGTGGGGAGAATATGCGAATAGGCAGTTAAAATTTAAAATAGCCTCGAAATAATAATACAGACAATGAACATCTTTATAATGTGGTCATAAAAAAGATGGAATATAGCATTTTAAGGAAGAGCAGAATTCATTTTTCTGAGAGGTGTGACCTCAGTTCTCAAGAATTGCAAGCTTTTAAGAGTTCATCACCTTCATGGGGCTCCGGGTGGCACAGTGGGTTGAGCGTCTGACTCTTGGTTTCAGCTCAGGTCATGAGCTCAGGGTCCTGGGATTGAGCCTCAGGTTGGGCCCCCCAGTCAGCGGGGAGTCTGCTTGAGGATTCTCTCCTTCTCCTTTTGTCCCTCCCACATGTACACACACACTGTCTTTCTCTCAAATTAGTAAATCTTTTTAAAAATGTTCACCAACTTCAGGATAAAATAAAAATTCCTTAACTCAGTAAATGGGACACTTTGTGGCTTAGTCACAGCCCCATCTGTTCAGCTTCATCTCTGCCATCCTATCCTTCCACACCTCCCCTGGGCTTTCGTCACTCCGGGTTAGGAGCAATCCCTAAAATTTCTCTCCTCTGTATTCTCCCCCCCCCCCCATGCTAGTCTCTCTGTCTTCCCTCAGCTTATTGTCAAGACTTAGCTGAGGTGAGCAGCACTGTACAGTGTAATCCTCCATCTGATTAATTTCCAAACGATTGTTTTTAAACCCGTTTGTCTTCCCTAATGCTGGGTGAACAGATTGCCTTTTATCCCTGTATCTGTAATACATCTGGCGCAAGTTTTTGCCTGTAAAATATTCCTTCAATAAATAAATAGATAAGTGATGTTAGAATTAAGAAATTCAAATGAATAGAAACAAAGCATGTGTGCCCAATTAGGAATTATTTCCCTTCTCCAGCAGATAGAAACTTGCCTACCTTCTATGAGGATATCTTGTACTTTCTCTTTGAAATTGTCTTCCAGAAAAAAAAATCAGTATAATGAAATGTTCTTGTATTCACACATTATTCCTAAAAGAGTGACATTTAGAGTTTTATAAATTGAGATGTCTTTGTCACACCCAGTGATATCAGCCAGGCTCACCCCTGACATCAGCGAGTTTACTCTAGTTCATTTCTACACGGATGGGTCAGCTTACGGTATTAAAGACTCACAAGCAGTACAGACATTTGAGCTAAACACAGATGGAACAGGATCACAGGGCCTCACATCACTTAGCATGATCAGTGTTCCTACCAATAAATTTCAACTGGCCTCAGTAAAATTGGAATTTGCTTACAATTAAACCGTGAAGGAGACCGAAAATCCAGACACATGTTTACAGTGGACTAGCTCCTCACTGTTAATTATCAGAACTATCAAACTTTTAGATTGTAGTTTTTATAAAAATGATGTGACACCCCATGCCTATTATCTATCATGGGACTTTTCTTTCTAGCTAATCATTCTATTTACAAAAGAAGGCTAGCAATTTTTTTTTTCATATTAAGCTTTAGCTGAAAATACATGATCTCTATTTTTGTTGGAAAAAGCTTCTCTTCCAAGGATGGATTGCATTTTTAAGACTTGTACATCAGAAAGTTCTAATTAAAAAAAAACCTCACAAATGAGGAATGTTAGACCCCCCAGCAAACTTTGATTTTAATTTTTTTCCACACAGTTTTCGGTGTTTTCTTACCTATGGATTTGAGCTTGCCCTCCATGAAGATTTTCAGGATCATGTGAATGGAAGAGATGGTCATATTTCAAAAGGGGGAAAAGAATTCCAAACAAGGAGACTTTAAGAACTAGGAAAACACCACTTTACAAAGATGTAAAATATAAAAATGACCTTTACATATGACTTTTTAATGATCTAAATGTAATGTAAAGATCGTTTTTATATTTTGTCTAGCTATATTTTGTTTTTAACTGATGAATTTTGCCTATTTAGGAAGAGATGTATATTAGAATCCCTCTTTTCTGAAAATTGTGACCTAAGATTACATTAGTGTCTTAGTGGCAATATTAAAGCTTGATTTCTATTTCTTAGTTTGACTCACTGAGATTAAAATCAAGGCCCCAAACCTCTTTGCTTTGATGTCATCATCCCCAACTTAAAGAATTTTACTCAGAAGTTTCTGAGAGCAAATGATTGTATAATTTATCAGATAGACTAAGTTATGGTTCCATGAAGTTAAAACTCATATGAAACAATTTATCAATTTTTAGTTCTGAGAGAACTCTTTAAAAAAATGATTTTTTAAACCGTGAGGTTAATTTAATCCTAAACATCAAGTTCCACAGATAACAAAGCATTTATAATGAGCACATTTTAAAAGTCTCTTTGTACAATTAAATGTTGATTCTGTGATTTTTGACTGTAGCAGTTTCCCCTTGCCACGTGCAGTCATGTAGAGACGGCACGAGGGTCTAATTTTCAGAAGAGGGATTCTCCTATAAACCTGGGGAAAGATGAGGTGAGCTGGATTCTTTAGTTTTTCTTCCCCCTTTCCTCTTGCAAGATGCTTAAACAATAACAACACTTTCCCTAATTTCCTTTTTCACAAGGAGGGTTCTATGACGTAAGTGCGTGTGTCCCTGCAAATTCACATCGGAATCCTAACGCCCAATGTGATCGCATTAGGAGGTGAGGACTTGGGAGAAATGGTTAGGTTCTGAGGGTGGATGGAGCCCTCAGGAATGGGATCAATACTCTTATAAAAGAGATTCCAGAAAGATCCCTAGCCCCTCCTGCCATGGAAGGAGATAATGGGAGAGAGCTTTCATCCAGCCAGGCTGGCACCCTGATCTCAGACTTCTAGTCCATAACTGGGAGAAATAAATTTCTGTTGTCTTATGCTACGCAGTCTGGGGTATTTTGTGATAGAAGCCTGGATGGACTAGGGTGGAGCCAAAGGGGAAGGGACAGTTGATGGTCAAGGCTAGGGAGAAGGAAATCAAAGAGGAAGAGTATCCCCAGGAGTGTAACCTCATAGAAAGAATATCTGGTAGCTTGTTGCTCTTCATTTTTTTCCCTTTCCTTTGCACAGTGTAGGTTCCTCTAAATACTCATCATGGTTTCATCTAATATCGAAGTAGTGATGCCAAAGTATTTTATAGGAAATTAAATATCTCACGGTGTTTTAAAAGGCACATTGACATTGGATATTGACACTTGTAGTTACCACAAATTATTTATGAACATATGAAACTATCAGAACGACTATATTTTTCACTGGTTCAAATGATCTAAAATAGATTTATCATAAGGTACACATAGGCTAGAATTGGAGCTGAAAAGTCATCAAAAGGTGCATCAGGTCTAGAGATGAGACAAGCAACTCTGTCTCCGTCTCAGGGGTGATACTAAATCTCTCCCCTTTTCTTGGGGGTCTGCAGTATTCACTCTGTGAATCTTTCTCTTCTTATTTCCCACTACTACTGACTTATTGATTCTTGAATTTTTCTCCTAATCAATCTAATTTTTCCTTTCCTCATTGCTTCTGGCTGTTCATGGCTTCTGCTGTTTAATGACTTTTTTTCATAATTCTTCATGGCTCCTAACTACCTCAATTATTATGGGCTTAACTCTTCTTCAAATCTTTCCTTGGCTTTCGCTCCTGCTGCTCACTGCTTTGTTCTCTTTCCCGTGTTAAACCGAAAAGAAATTTGATTGGTTCAGTTCCTCTTCTGGCATCAGACCACGCAGTAAATCTATTCCAGTCTTTAGATCGGATATCCTCAGGCTCAGTCAAGTGTAGATGTTGGAGTCACGCATCATGGGATGCAATCACATTTAGAGGAGACCATAACAGTATTAAGAGTAATATTACAAAGGCTATAAAGTCTGAAGCTGAGCAGATATCTTCCTTTTGTAAGATTGTCAGCATAGCACCACTGACAAAAGAGAATTTATACTTCTGAGGGCCATTCATTCAAATTATATATATATTCTTGTGTGACCATGTCCAAACGCTAGTCTAGCCTCTATATTATATTACTGATCAAAAATGAAATTGTCTGCTCTTGTGGAGTTTGAATCTTTGTGGAAAGAGGCAATGATAAAAAGTAAAGATAGTAAGTGCAATGAAGGTGGCAGTAAATGCTGTGAAAAATAAAAGAGTAGGTTGGGGCACCTGCGGGGCTCATTTGGTTAAGCATCTGACTTCTGATTTTAGCTCAGGTCGTGATCTCAGGATCTTGGGTTGGAGCCTCACATTGGGCTCCATACTAAGTAGGGAATCTGCTGGAGATTCTCTTTCCTCTCCCTCTTCCTCTGTCACTCCCCTGCCCCCCTCTCTCTCTCTCATTCTCTCTCAAATAAATAAATATCAATCAATCAATCTTTTAAAAAATAATAAAGCAAGTTAAAGGGTAGAGACCCATGGTATATATCTAGGGTTATGGGATGAATTGTTATTTTACATAACGTCATATGGCATTTGAACGGAGACATGACTGAAATCCCTCCTTAGCTTATTACCTCTGACTGTTCTCAAAAGAGTTTGCACACACTTAGAAGTTTTAATATCCTTAAAATAAGAAAGGACAGAAGTGTTTTTTCATTATTTTTGTTTATTTCCTTTACATTGTTGAGGAAAGAGGATGTTAACAAGAATATGTTTTGTTTTTTGCAGTTAGTGTTGCATAGATTAGAGCCACAAAAGATAGGACGGATTGTGTACTGTCCAGGAGAATAACAAAAGTATCCAAGTCCTCAGTGATGCTGAAAAGAAGGGAGCGAGCCAGCTTCAGCCTGAACCTAGGATGAGGTCTTGGGTCTTAGATGTTAGCTGTATGATGATGTAATATGTAGAACAGAACTCCTCTTTTACCCCTAGACCAATCTTAGGTTTTGATGTTATATATTGTATTATATAGAATCTATCAAACTAGAATCTCGCACTTCAATCTTAATTTTCTCTCCCCTCTCTTGGTGAGGTGAGCACTAGCACACACAATGAGCCACTAATTCCTGTCCATCATCTTATAGAACTAAATATCTGCAAAATACATCTATTGCTTTGTTTCTCCTGGTATGGCCTTCTTCTAGGCCTCTACGATTTCCATCTTGAATTGTTACATCCACACGGCGGGTCTCCCTGTTACCAATCCTTTTTCATCCCAGACCGTATACTAATCCCAGAACTATCTCCTTAAATATTCCAAGCTGCTATTTCTATATACTGACTTAAAATCCTTGGAAGGTTCTTTGTTGTCTCATATGGTGATTCCAAACATGGGCTTAGATTTGAACATGCTTACCATTTCATGCTTTGTTTCTTTTATCTGCCACTATGAAACCCCATGACTTGGAAATAGTCTTAGGCTTCCTTCATGATCCAGTTCAAATGTCACTTGAGGAGGAAAGGAATTATTTCCTACGCATGTTGAGTCCTTTCCTATGGAAGGATCTCTCCAGGCCTGACTTTTGTGCTCTTGTTTTTCTTCTCAGAAGATGTGGAAAGATTCTCAGGTTAGTGAGTTTGGGAGGAAGAACTGGGCATGCATAGTTCTGCTGCCTCACTTCCTCTCTTTGGGAGTTGGCCTAGAGTAAGGACATGTTTTTTCTTCTTTCTGCCTTGTGGGGAAAGGGCCTACTACTTTCATCTTCCTAATTCTGAGGCTCAGTATTACCGAGCCCATTGTTACTGCATATACAAGGCCCCTGGCATAGATTAGGTGATCAATAAATGATTGTGAAACAGAGGTTGAGTGAATAATAAAAGTAAAGTTGGTTCTTTATCAACCAATGGAACTCTGACAAAGAAAAGTAGTATTTTGGTGTATCTCTTTGCAGTTCCTATAATCCGCTCTTGAAGAAGCCTTCAGCATCTTCAGAAAGTGTGACTTTCTCTTCAGTGGACCTTTGTTATACATTAAAGTTCACCTTGGGGTGCTTGGGAAATTCTACACGAATTCCTGTGTGCATCCTCAAGATTATGATTCAGCAGGTTTGAAGTCTAGGTGGAGACTGCTGGTTTTAACAAACACCACAGAAGGTTCTTCAGATGCAGACTGGCTACTGTCTTTAGGTTTTTAAAGAACTCTGTTTTATGTCTCATTACTGGGTTTTGTTTATTCATATGCCTGTCTTCCCCAGCAGGTTATGCACCCATTGAGGGTATTTGTCTCAGAGTTACAAACATATAACCCAGAACCTGGTAGCTAGTCAATACATGTTTATTGAATAAATATTTTTGATAAAGACACACATGGGATTTGTGCTTCCTTTTTTATTTATAAAGCCAGCATTTTGGGATATTCAAAAGAACACAATGAAGACATCATTATTCCATTAAGTGAGCTCACCATTAGCTTATGAAGAGTCCAAAATCTGTGTGGTTTTTTTCAAACCCTGTAGCTTTTAGCATGTTTTTTTTTTTTTAATAGTAAACATGTTTTTTCTATAATGCCTAATTCATAATTTTACATTAAACCATCACAAAGACTTCCTTTAAAAAAGCATGGTAAAATGATAAGTCACAAATATACTACATATTATGAATTATTTTATCCTGAGAGTTGGCCATATCATAAACACTTTAAATATTCTCAGCTCTTCTAGCTTTCACTTGCATATATTTTTCATTTGACCACAACAGCATGTTTGCTAGGCAACAGAAAGAGGAAAATCTTTCAAAACATAAATCCATGAATTCGCCTCAAGAGAGGAAAAGGCAATACTTGCTGCATTACTTAGGGAGTGAAAGGAAAGAGGAAAAAAAAAATCAGATCAACTTCTTTGCAGCTGTGCTTCAGTATTCAAGGCCACACCTGGACCGGGTAAAACTTCTCTGATTATAAACCTTTGGCTAAAAGGAAAAGTTGCTGCCTGAAAAAGCAGACCATGTCTTTGGGGATTTCTTTTGGCTATTTTAGTATCTAACAGATGTAATAGCTGAAGCTTATTCTGAAAATAGCATGAAGCCTGTAGGAGCACTGCGTTTCTTCTTAAAATTCCCACAGTGAGTTTAGGTGTTTAAAATGTATTTAGAAGTTGGTAATGTATCCACTAGAAACATCTCCCTAAATCTGTTTCTTTTATTCTAAAGTACAATTATTTGTTGTGTAGGTATGAGTATGGTGTTTGCATATGCTGATTATAAACCTATGATTTTGCAAATATCTTACAGTTTCAGGTTGAGATACATATTCTTTTTAAGTCCAAACATCAAACATAAAATATTTATTATAATAATCTGCCTCATATATAAAGGTATACCCTGAGGAAAACGAAATATACACATTCGGTCTTGGCTTCCATAAAATAAATCCTCATATCAGCGGTAAAATGATGCCTTTACCATTTTAATACAACCGCTAAATACTTCGTGGCATGATATTCATACTCAAAATTGCTAGGATAAGGTTAGGCAGTTAACTGCCTTCCTTCCGTAAACATGCATTATTTTCACATGGAATATAAATATAATTTTGATCAAAATATTCCAGTGACACAAGAGTAACAAAGCATATCTAATAGTAAATGCTATTTTAATGCATTGAGTTAAGTTATGGGAACTTTTATATCGAATGGCAGCGTTTAGGAATTTTCATTAAAATCACTGAGATTCCCAGGAGATTATAAAGAGAAGTACATTTTAGAAAGCGACCCATGAAGAAGTGCCAAAGTATTCGTACAAATATTGCCAATTATAACATCAATAAGTTGCCCTGGAATTTAAGGTAAAAAAGAATATCCACTGAATTGGCTAAAGAACTATGTTATTTTGAGTTTTTATTTATAATAATGATGAATAAAAACACCCTCAAGATTTTGGGAATGAGGAATATTTAAAAGTTTAATAGACAGGATCCTAGGTCATTAAAGCATTCTTCTTAGTTTTCAGTTTTATTTTGGCGGTCATAAGATAATGTAAAATACAAGTCATATAAACTGATTTTATAGGGTATTTATGAGTAATGTGGCAGAGAGAAGATTTGGTAAATAATTATAGACACATGGACCACTTATTGAGGGGGGAAAAAAAAACATGTGATAGAAATTCTTGACTATTAACCCTGGTGGACAACAACCGAGAAATAATTTTGTAATTGCTGTTGTCTCAAAGTAGGATTTCATTAAAATGGACTCCTAAGGTGTCAACGCTTATTTAATGGTTTGGAGCATTTTCCAAAGTTCTGTAGTATTAAATGCCATTTTTCACAATTTATGAAATCATATTGACTCTTTTCATCTTATATTTCTTTCAGTTGAAAGCATAAATTATTGATAGTGAAAACAATTTTAATAAGGAAATCAGAGGACTTGGGTTTATGTGCTGATTTTGGCACTAACTAGATCTTAAATCTTTAGAAAGAGTTTAATCTCAGTTTCAGTTTTAATGCTGTAAAATAAAGTTGATGGACTATATAATATATAATGTTCGTTTATTTCTTAAACATATTTCAATCAAAAGATTTATTGAATGTTTATTATGGGCCTGGTCCTTGTATGTGTGAGGCATATCCCTGGGGAATATGATATTGTGATAAAGCAGATTAGACTCTCCCAGCTATGAAGTTTACACTCTGCTGGGTTGAAAATAAACCAATAATTAAATAAGTGTATGATTTTCGATAGCAATAAATGTAACAGCAACCAAGGAAGGAAATAGCAAATCACTGGAATGGGGTGCTATTTGATTGACATTTTATCAGAACCAGGTGAAATAGGAGCCAGTCATGGAAAGACCTGATAATAGCTTTCCCTGCAGAGACAGGAAAAAGTGCCAAAAGCGTGGAAATGAACTTGGGCCAAGGAACAAGGATACGTCCGGTATTGCTTGAACATGGTGATCAAAAGGGAAGTGGCAGTAAAAAGGTGTAAGAAGTAGCTTGGGTCAGATGATGTTAGATTTTCGTGAGGAGTTTAGATTTAATTTTAAATGCTATGGAAAGCCATTTTAAGTTTAAATAGGATGTCTGATGTGACTTAATTTGTCTAGCAAATACTGATGTAGTGAAACGCCGGGACACCTGCACCCCACTGTTCACAGCAGCAAAGTCCACAATAGCCAGACTGTGGGAGGGGCCTCGGTGTCCTTCGGCAGATGATGGATAAAGAAGCTGAGGTCTATGGATACAGTGGGATGTTCCTCAGCCATTAAAACGACAAATACCCACCATTTGGTTCCACGTGGATGGACCTGGAGGGGATTATGCTGAGTGAAGCAAGTCAATCAGAGAAGGACAATCATCACATGGTCTCACTCATATGGGGAATATAAGAAATAGTAAAAGGGATTATAAGGGAAAGGAGGGGAACTGAGTGGAGAAAATTAGAGAGGGAGACAAACCTGAGAGACTTCCAACTCTGGGAAACAAAGGGTTACAGAAGGGGAGGCAGGTGGGAGGATGGGGTGACTGGGTGGTGGGCACTGAGGGGGCACTTGACGGGATGAGCACTGGGCGTTCTGCTATATGTTGGCAAATTCAATTTAAATTTAAAAAATGTAAAAAAGATAATTTAGCAAAAACGATGATATGGTGACTGTGCAGAGAAGACCATTTTGTAGTCTGGGTTGTGGCCCAATTACATGGATATGCTTATGTATATGAACGCATGACTGTGGACATTAATATGCATATGCATATCTCTACAATGAGAAATTGAATCATTGAATCAAATTTTATTTGATGAATTAAATTGAAGTGATTCTATAAATTTCCCCTCTAATAACTGAAAAATAAATTAGAATCTAGTTGAATAATAAGGATATTCAATAAAAACCTAGTTGTTGGATGTGTAGGAAGATGGTATGAGCTACTAATTGCGACCTGGAGGTTGGCTATTGGTCTTACCCTGGCTCTATCGCCAGGCAGGAGATAGTGATGCTGAGCAGAGTGGGGACTCCCACTTCACCACTAGCTAATATGTAAGATATTTTTTTTTCTTTTAACTTGACCGTGAGACTAAAGGTTTTAAATGAAGAGGACAAAGTCCACACAACTAGAATAAGCCTCTTCTAAAAACATAAGTTATAAAATTGAGCTGTTGCATCTCTAAAAAAGTCTTTTTTTAACTGCTCTAAAATTATTATTTTTTATTTTTTTGTAAATTTATTTTTTATTGGTGTTCAATTTGCCAACATATAGAATAACACCCAGTGCTCATCCCATCAAGTGCCCCCCTCGGTGCCCATCACCCAGTCACCCCATCCTCCCACCCACCTGCCCTTCCCCCATCCCTAGTTCGTTTCCCAGAGTTAGGAATCTCTCATGCTCTGTCTCTCTTTCTGATATTTCCCACTCATTTTTTCTCCTTTCCCCTTTATTCCCTATCATTATTTTTTATATTCTCCAAATGAATGAGACCATATAATGTTTGTCCTTCTCCGATAGATTTATTTCACTCAGCATCATACCCTCCAGTTCCATTCACATCAAAGTAAAAAAGTCTTCTATTCAGCAGAAAAGGTGGTTTGAAGGAACATCGCTGGTAAATGTTATTGGAAAATAAAATAATTTCACATACTTTGACTTTAGGTTATCTATAGTTCTCAGTCACATCATATTCTTTTGAGAGCAAAGTGACACATGAATGATTAAAGTCTAGTTTCTAATCTGTGTAGTTACATGCTTAAGATTGAAATTATTTTTTGTAGCTGGTTACTAATTTAGATGTACCTCATAGAAGTACTGGAGCTACTGACCCTTCTTAGGCTCATTGAACCTAGTTCGTGGTACAAATGTTTCTAAACAACACAACCTCAAAGTGAAATCCATACCCTTACCCTCTATAGTGTTTCTCTATTCCCCCGACTCCTTTCCCCTCCTCTTATATTCCGCAAGTGACTAGAGCCTTTAGAGCTGTGCCTGGTACATACTAACTCTATAGTAATCCAATGGTAATAGTAGTAGTTATAATAGTAGTTGTTATTGACACTATTAACTGTCTCTACTAACCCAGAAATTTCAGATTCCTTCTTTATTCTTTCCTCTTAGTTCTTAGCCATACTTTTGCCTTATATTGTCTGTCGTCATATTGCTGTGATCAAATCTCAATAATATGAGACTGGCCTTTCTTCTCTTTTCCGCTGTCATTGAGTTACTTTGAGCCCATATCCTCTCCTCTTTGTACGAGTGCCACCCAAGGAAGAGGATCCATATTCTGGACTGTACTATTTATTTATTTATTTATTTATTTATTTATTTATTTATTTATTTATTTATTGATGTATTTATTTGAGAGAGACAGCATGAGTAGGAGGGGCAGAGGGAGAAGGAGAGAGAATCTCAAGCAGACTCCACATTGAGCTTGGAGCCAGACTTGGGGCTCAGTGTCACAGCCCTAAGATCATGACCTGAGCCAGAACCGAGAGTCACTTACTTAACTGACTGCACCACTCAGGTGCCTCATGGACTGTACTCTGTAGAGGAACATCCTCTGGTCCTCTCTCAAGCCCTCATGGGTGAGTCATCTATGGACCCAAGGGGAATGTGCTCTCCTAACACTAACATCCTTCTATACTCTTCTCCAGGAGCCCAGGACTGTTCGAAAGCCTCTTTCTGAGGGTTGAGTGGGGACTCACAGGATCGACTTTTGACCAACTGTTCTTTGTTTTTTGGATATCATGGAGGTCGGTGGTAGTGGCTATGGATAGTTTTTGGTCTGAGGCCCTTTGGTGAACAGAGAGCTGGAGGAGGGAACAGAAGGGGGCACAGGCTGGGCCTCAGTTCACACCCTTGCCCTATCCTACAAAGGATAGTGGAGGGTCCACTTGGACAAATGCACCCATTACCTCATTAGTCTTCCTCTCCAGTCCCTTGCTACATGCTTCTTTCTCTAGTTTAACATTTTCTGGTATCCTCTCACTGCTTACAAGGGAAGTCTAACCTTGGCAAGACATACAAGGCCTTCACAGAATGTCTCAGGTTCATCTTTGGGCATCATTCCACATCTCAGTCTTGATTCTCCACTTTCCATGCCTTCTGCATGTTGTAATTTTCCGTACACATTTCTGTGTAAAACCTGTAGGCTTCCCACTTCCCGGAAGACCTTTCCCAATTTACTGCCCTTAAGAATATGCTCCGTTATTCCTCTACATTTTGGTTGAATACAACGCTTTCTAGGAAGATTTTCTGCTTCCTTATAGAGGGTTTCTTACTCCTCTACCTACTTGCCCACTTTATAGCTTTCTTTGATTATGATACTTTTTCTATTGCATTGTGCTTATTTCTTTGAGCATCTGTCTTCTTTACCAGAACCTGAATTATTCAAAGACAGAGGTTTCATTTACCTAATTCTTTACGCTATCTCCTCCTCAACCTGCTTCCTGGTTCCTATAGTAGAAGCTCAGTGCCTGTTTTCAAGCAAAAATAAAAACACGGGAAGGAAGAATGGCGTATCATCTTTTGCCTAACCTCTCTGTTGAGGATGCTTCCGTTGTTGTTCATCTTTTCTATTTCTTTAACTTCAGTCTATCAATCTGGTCATTTGTTAGTGGAGAATGGACTATGGCCTTGCCCATTTCTTACACCTTCCAAATTTGGAAATAATTATATATTTCTCAATATTCATGACCTCATTTGTTAGAATTGACAATTAAAAGGAATTATTTCTATGTAAATAATATGTAAATACTATTTCTATGTAATAAAATGTAAATTTGTTTTTTGATAAAAGAGAAAATCTATTGTTTTGCCAGGCTTTTTATTTTGCTTTGGCAAACTGCATACTACGCTCAAGATCTCAACACTGAAATTTGTTTTTATTCTTAGTTATTCTTAGTTCAAATTGAAGCTGTCAGGCAAGGAGATTCTGTAGGTTTTGGACCTTAAATAGAGAGGTTTCACCGTGAAGTAGATACAGCAAAATCCAGAGACAACCACACATTATTTTCGTGTGCATTCTGTGATTTTTTGGACATAATTGTACTAGTGAAATAATCTGCGTTCTTAACGTGCAAAATCTGAGAGAGAGAGGAGAGAGTTCTAATGTAGGAATGGATAGTCCTTGTTTCATAAAATCTTTGAGAGCATAGATACAAAAAAGCAGTTATTAAATAATGGAAACATTGATCTACCTTCTTTTGTAGTTCTAAAATTTCTGGAAAATTTAGCAATACCAAATGAGGTAACTGAATTATGCACCAGACACTGTACTGATCACTCTGCACATTATTTTATTATTTCATTTAATCATTATTAATTAAGAAGGTATTATCTCCATGCTACAATTTATGAGATGGTTACTTGAATATATTAAGTAATCCATTCAAAGTCATATGGTTAGTATTTGTGGAACCAAGATTCAAAGGTATTTTGTATGGCTAAGAAAACCTACTTTAAAAAATTCCAGTATAGTCAACAGTGTCCCATTACTTTCTGGTATACAATAGAGTGATTCAACAATCCTATACATTACTCAGCGCTCAAAATGTTGTGTTCTTTTAATCCCCTTCATCTATTTCACCCATCCCCTCCCCTCCCCCCCCATAACTACTGGTTTGTTCTCTAAGAGTCTTTTTTGGTGTGTTCTCTCTCTTTTTTCTTTGTTTGTTTTGAAGAAAGCTTTTAACAATTATACTGTAAATCTTAGACTGAATGTGGTAATACTACAAGCTACACAGAAGTATATGGGATGCTGAGAAATAAAGAGATCTGAGTGGCTTTGACCCTATAATGCTTAAGAAAAAACAAGTCATCTGCCATTTTCTCTCTGAAGGCTTTTAGTGTATTTAAATAGTAATAATGTTGAGGATACTTCCTGGGGATTAAGGACTGCCTAGAATTAAAAGCCTAATGGTTTCAACAACTTCTCCTAATCAAAGATAAATTCTCAGGAAATGCCTTGTATCCTCATCATCATTGTTTAATTGAAAGTTCCTTACTTGAATTTACTACCTCCTTAAGCTTTTGTTAATTATTACTACTGAGGCCTCAGTAATAAATAATCTTTTTCTGCGACTTGATGTCCAAACCCTCCTCCCACTCCCAAACATGTGTTCCTAGAGAAAACCATTAATCTTAAAATACTTTAGAAAGTGTGTATATTAACTTATTCCTTAATTATACGATACTATTAATTGTAACAATGATATTTAAAGCAAAACACAATTTAGAATCTCTCTACCTCCATCCTAAAAGTGACATCCTTGCCTAGGATGACAATATTCATTTTCAAGTCATCTTAAATCCAAGTCACTTCCCATCCATATCTTATTTATAACTGTAAGACAAATAACTGAGAGAGGCCAACCACGACAATTTACTTTTACTTTTGGAAGAAATGTTCAATAGTTGTCAAAATTTTCAATTTGCTCATTTGTTTTTTTGTTTTGTTTTGTTTCGTTTTGTTTTTTTCCGATTTGCTCATTTGAATGCTGACTGAAAATTCCATGTATGAGGAATGGGAACGCTTTGTTTTCACACTGCAAGCCATGAGGGTTTTTTTCTGTTTGTTTGTTTTTCCAGGACTCTTCAGCTAAATTTTCTTCTGGCATTTTAGAATGTAGGGCCATCTTTAAGTTGTTTCCTTTGTAACTAGGCCTCACGCAAGAAATGCGAACACAAGGAAAGAGGTGTGCGTATATGGTTTGCGGCCTCAGAGTATTAGTATTAGTGGCTGCCTTTTGCATGTATTCTTTAAAAAGTGTAGTTTGTAATCCCGTCCAGTGAATCCTGGGAGTAGATAAATAATGAGGCCACACTCAGGAAATGTCAGAGGAAGGTGCATCCTGGGAGTGTGTTACTCCATCACTCTCAGGAAGTGACAATCTAGTCCTCTGTCAAGTTGGTCTGTGCAGGCCTTCTCAATGTGGCAAGCTTCCTCCGATTCATGCCTCTGTAAGTAGTTATGGCTCAGATAGGAGTGGCTCTCCTAGGTTTCAAACTCCCCTTCTAGGAAAATGTTTCCATCATTCACCATTTCCTACAATTGTTATACCTCAAGCTGAAAAAGCTGTGCCTAGCTGGGAAAAGGCGGGATTCTGGAACTCTCCTTTTCCTGTCTATCACCTGAATTAAAGCCAGAGGGAGGGGAAAGGGATATAGCACATTATGACATCGCCCCTGAAAATGGAATTTTACAAAAAGTTTTAGCAACTTACAGCTAACTCCTGAATGGATGCTTGAATTTACGTAGACCTAGAACCAAGTAGGCAATGCAGTCTTTCCAAAGACTTAGCTTTATACTTTTCCTGAAATATTCTTCCTCCCACCCACACCACCACCTCTCCTCCTCCTCCTCCTGCTGTCGCTGCTTCACGTTGCTGCATTCTAGTTACTGTACTTGAAAATGATTAAATAGAACTGGGGAAGAATCCCATTCTTTATTTTCCCCCTTGGTTTCCTATTGCCACGAGTGAGCCTTGCTCAGCGGCTGCCTAGCTGATGGCTAACTGTCTAGTCTGGGTGCGACTGTTCCAGAGAGTGTGTGTACGTTTCTCAGGCTCTCTGCAAATTTGCTCTTTCTGTAGTATATATCGATAAGATGGAGGTTAAAAAAAATAATGAACAGCAGTCTATAAATTCTTCCCAGTAGTCTTTTATCATAAGAAGTTGCACAGGCTACTTAACAGATTTTTTTTTTCAAACTTCTATCCATCATCTCCTATCAGTAAGTCACACTATCATATTACCCAAGAGGAAAGGACTTCTCTTATTTTCCATCAGTATGAAAATAATTATAAAATCAAAAGTGACCTTTGATCTAATGCCAATTTAGGTGTATAATATCTAGGCCTTTCTTCTGCTCAACCTTAAAATGGAAAATAACATAGAATTAAAGATTCTTCTTATTATCACAGCAAGTGGGGATTTAGTCTTGTTAATGTGAGATTTCTTTTTTCATTAGCAATTTTCACACAAAGGTAGTGCTTTAAAAGTTGCGTGCTTATGTTCATGGCATCTACAACAGACTATGTTAAAAGTGACCCACATGTCACATTGGAAATTGTATGTGAAGTTCTAGCAAAGATAAATTGCCTAGAATTTTGATCCTCCTTTTTTGGAAAAGGGGGGGGGGGAAGAAAAAGGGGAAAAGAAAACGCCCTCCTTTTTAAAATTTTTTTTAATTTTAAAAAATTTTTTAACCCCCTTCTTTTGATACATTTATATTCTGTGAATTAGAATTATCAGTAAGCAAAAATATTAGCGAGGGAAACATGAACATAATTATATTCTAGGCATTTCTCAGACTGTCTTCGTTTACTTAAATATGGAACAAAACTAAGGTATACTTAACATAAGTATTTAATTTTTTAAATCCCCCCTCCACCTCATTTTCTTGATGTTTCAGAGAGAAGATTTTTAAAAATATATTGCATTTGCCATTTTTCTTATTTGTTTGTTTTTTTGCGTTTGTAAAATGAAACTGTTCTTCCACACAGAATTATTTTGTTTAAGCCGTTCTGGAGGGAACTTCAGCAGCTGTGATGTGATTCTGAATTCAGTGGACCCTTTTTAGAAGTTTCTTTAGCCACCAAGGAGATCCTCCGGAGTAATGTCTGAAACTGTTGACCCTGCTCTCCTAAGCCCTCCACGCGAGTGTCCAGCAGGGCGCAGTGGCTTTCTTGGCTTTGCTTTATTTTTCAGGATATTTCCTGGCCTCTTTGTGATCACTTTTTCATTGTCAGCCAGCTCGTGAACTCTCAGGAACAGACATCCTCACAAACAAAATGACATTATGAAAAACAGACCCTGGATGTTGGCACATCAGCGAAACAGATGGGGATTTGAGAAAGAAAAAAAGAAAAGCAGGGGGAAACTTTTTTGGAAAGATTGGCATGGCTCTCCTATATATACACAAAATGTTGCTCCATTCTTTACCACCCAAAGCAATGCAAATTTTAACTTAAATAAGGGAATTCTAATGTAATTACATTAACAGAATATATTGCATGAATTGATAGAAGGATTTTAATTGCAGGATTTTAAAGAAGTTACTTGGCAAATCTCTGGGTTATTGGTATGAATTTATATTTAAGAACATCAGAAGCTCAGTAAATTTAAAAAATCTAGCCAAAATGTGTATAAGGCTTGTTTTATGTAATATTAGATATTTATTTTGAATAAAATCTTTCATCTTCCTAATTCACCCAATTCAAAATAATGATTCGCTAAAGAATTGTGAAATAAAGATTTTTTTTCTAACATTGAGAGCTAACATTTATTAAGAAGTTACAATGGATTAGGTGCTATTTTAAAATCTGCATTATCTCATTTAAACTTCACAATAACCCTATGATGAGGATAATTTTATTATCTCATTTTTTTAATGAAGAAACTGGGGATTAAGCAATGTGGTCTAGTTCACACGATTAACACATGCTGGAGCTGGGACTGGCCCCCCAGCAGGCTGATTCCAGAGCCCTTGCTCTTAGCTACTGCCCCCTCCTAAAGAACTTTCTCTTTCATTTAGTCTTTCTTGATTCCTGTGGTTTCCAACTTTGATTATACACTAGATAACCTATAGAATAAAAAACAAAAACAAAATTAACTAATGCTTAGCTATTTTTCTGCACCTCAGACAATTTTAATCAGAATTTCTATAGTGGGAGACTTGGTCTGGGCTTTGGTAGTTTTTTAAAGTTTTATGCATTCTGAATTGCAGTTGAGATTTAGAATCACTGTTCTGTACCAACAATGTTCTGGTAGTGAAATTACAAGATGAAAGTGATAAAGCTCTTTCCCCCATACGGGAGTATATTGCTTTCCTACGGCTAGTGTAACAAATTGTCACAAATTTGGTGTCTTAAAACAACAGGAATTTATTTTCTCACATTTGAGGCCAGAAGTCCAAAATCAAGGTTACGGCAGGACCACGCTTCCTCCAGAGGTCCTGGGGGAGAATCCATTTCTTGTCTCTTCCAGTTTCTAATTTATCAAGCATTTCTTGGTTTATATCTACACATGTGATTGCATCTAGGGCCTACCTGGATAATCCAGGATAATCTCCCAATGACAAATTTATGATCAAATCAATATGTTAAGATTCTTTTTTCCAAATAAGGTAACATTTACAAATTCCAGGGATTAGGACTGGACATCTTGGGTGGCTATTACTTATCCCTCGGTAAAAGTCAAACAACTGAAGATAGAATTCAAATACAAATAAAAAGTGCTGTGAAGATGGGAGATATTTACAGTCGGTCCAGGGAAATTATGGAGATAAACAGAAGCCAGCACTTTAAGTGTTTTTAGGCCATTCATATGATATTCTCTCAAATACAGCTTACTCTTTAAAGTCTACTCTTTAAGTGACCATCACTTTCCAGATTTAACTTTCATTTAATCTTTTAAAAATATTTTTAAGATTGTATTTATTTGAGAGAGAGAGAGAGAGAGAGAGAGAGAGAGAGAGAGAATGAGGAGAAAGGCAGACCAGGAAGGAGATGGAGAATTTCAAGCACAACCTTACAACCTTACAACCCTGAGATCATGACCTGAGCTGAAGCCAAGCGTTGGATGCTTAACCAAATGAGCCACCCAGGTGCCTCTAGATTTAACATTTTTTGTTGTCATCATATTTTGAATCTTTCCAAAAATAACACAGAGACTAACATGAATTAGATTCTTTAAAAAGTTATTTGTCAACTTCAGAAAAGGCCATTGGCTAGGAGATTACAGGAAAGAATTTACAAATTCTAAAGATCCGCCTTTTTTATTGGAATTCTTAGTATCTCACAGAAGCTTAGAGACCATCTTGCAGATCATCAATCCAGTTGACATAATGGTTGTAACTAGGCCCTAAGTAGAAAAGATCAGAGGAACGGAGTCCTTGGTTGTATAAAGCTTTTCTTCATGACAGGTTTAGGTGAAATTTAACTTTGTTTTGCACAGAAAGCCCAAGTATGTACTCTTCCTTGCTAAATTTCAGTGATGTAGACCTTTTATTCAACCCTTCATGGTTAATTTTGAAGACTTAATTCATGTTCTAAGGTATGAGTTAGGATCCAAATTTAGTCACAATCATGGATATAAAGAATATAACATGCTTTAAATTTTATTATGCATGTCATCCAAAAGCTACTCACTGTAGCAAATTTAATTTTATTTTTCAAGTAAATAGATTTGATCAGCAAAATCAAATGATCTGGAAACATCAACTTCAAAAACATACAAATGAACTTTAGCCTGTGCTCAAAGCATTTTATTTCCTGAGAATTACTAAACAATATCTTCAGGCAAAGTTAAGTAGATTCAATTCACAAAAATATTGCATCTAAACTCCCTTTTAATTTATACAAGGTTATTTATCCTTATGGGAAAAAATGATAATATTTTGACATATTTCATTTCAAGACTTATGTATAAAAACTTTATTCTGGACTATTTACATTTTGAATGTCTTAAGCATAGAGAAGAAAATGAATGTTCTACTCAGGGGGATATTTAGACATCTAAACTATAATCTTATTACTGAATAAATGGATTTAGGTATTCCTTCAAAACCCAACAGGCATAGATTTATAAATGTAGAAGCACCAAATTTTCTCTGGAAAGAAAGAGGTAGAAGAAGTTGAATCTTAAACCTCAGCTTTCATACCTGATAACATTTTAACAGTTGTTAAACTATGGGGTAAAGTTGAAGGATGAAGTATATATTAGGAATAGGAATAAGGCATATAAAGGAATAAAGGCATATAAATCAACTATTCAGTACTATAATATCTGGTTTACTGTCTTTAACAGAGAAGATTCTTTATATGCCCCAAATCTAAAGGTAAAACTATAGACTTTATTTTCTAGCAAAAATGTGAATAGTGTGATTTTTGCTATTAAAAATTCAATCTAACTTTTTCATGGCTAAGTGACTATTTTCTCAGGGTTATTCTCTTAGAAAACATTAAAATAATGTTTTAAATGCTTCTATGGTACTTGCTGAATGATATTTGAGACAGAGGCAGATACTCTTTGCTTTTGATCTCAAGCAGGCAAGATTAATTCATCCATAGCTTTAAAACTTAACCTGAGATGTTCAGGTTTTATGCTTATTTTCACAAACAATTGTTTCAAAGTCTGAGAATTTGCAAGTTATATTTCGTATTTTTCTTTTCTTCCAATCAATACAATCCATCAGGAAATCCAGACGTTACTTTTTTGCACCTCCACTTTTATCATTACACTGTCAAAGGATAATTTTTAAAAAGCTCCACTATAGTTGGTAGTGTTAACAGTGTTCTGTTAGTTTCAGGGGTACAATATGCTGATTCAAGAATTCTATGCATTACTCAGTGCCCTTCAAGATAAGTGTGCTCTTAATCCTCTTTACCTATTTAACCCATCCCCCAACCCACCTCCCTTCTGGTGACCATCACTTTTTTCTCTAAAATTAAGAGTCTGTCTTTCTGTTTGTCTCTTTTTTCTTTGTTCATTTGTTTTATTTCTTAAATTACACATATGACGAAACCATATTGTGTTTATCTTTCTCTTATTTCACTTAGCAATAAATTCTCTAGATCCAGTCAAAGGATAATTTTCAAAGTTAGAAACAAGACTTTCTTACAAATATCAAGTGAGTACATACTAACTATTTAAATCATTAATGAGGGAATCAGTAGGAAGATGTAAAGCAAGTTCAAGGAGCATTTAACAGAGATTGATATAGTCTGTTAAGAGAGACATGCTGAAGTAGATTTGCCATGTTAGGGACAAAACAGGTTAATATTCTACAGGGCAATAAATTATAACCTTTGGGATTACCTTTCTTTTGGAAAGAAATTATTTACGTCTCCAATGTTCTTTTTTTTTTTTTTTTTTGTCTCCAATTTTCTAAAACTGCAAGTGAACAATATCTTGTGACGTCACAAACTCTTGGTGTTTAATCAATAGTGAAGAACAAAGCAAACAAAGGTACATATTCTAGGAAATGAAATTATTTTTGAGTGATCCTGTTATTCCCCAGTATGACACTGAAACTATATGCAGATATTTATTTAGTAGCTGCTTTGGATGTTTTCTTACGAGTTTCCCCTTGTGATTATAAATAATCCCCCAAAGAATATTCTTTGCCATAAAAAAGGCTAGTCGTCTTGTGTTTTGGTGTGATTAATTAATGGAGGTTAGTAAAAGGCATTAATTAAACATAGAAGCTTCTTTAAAGGCAGGGAGTCTACAGCCATTTGGTTTTTAGCAACTAATATTGCCAGAGAATTAATTAACTTCTTTCTAGAGATTGCATAAGGAAAACATTAAAAGTAATGACATACTCAAATAAATTGCATTGGATAAAAAAATATGACCACAAATTCTTTTCTGCTTTTCCTATTTAGTCTTATTTCCTCCTTTTAAAGTTGGGTCGGTCTTGTGACTTAATTTAACAATTAGAATTCAGCAGAAATGGGTGGCTGTATGTCTTTTCACCAGTATATGACATCAGAATCACCGCTAACTCATCTATCTTAATAAGTATTTGCTGCATAAAAAAGCAAAACCCTGAGATTTGTCTTGATTCCGTCCAGTTGACAAATGAATTATCAAGGCATAATTTTTACAGAAAGGAGATTACAGGTTTTACTTCTACACTAAGGCGTTTCCTAAATAAACTTGAGTGAGCAGTTTATCTTTCCCCTCCTATCTTTCTGAGGAAGGCTTGTCCCAGTTCAGAATTCCAGCGCCGGCCATTCTTACATCTTGGCAACAACAACCATGTTGAGTTCTTTACTAGCAGTGTCATACTGTCTTTTAATACCCTCTTTACTTTTATTCAAACCCCTTGAAGTCTCTGCCAAGGCATGATGGGTAATAAGATAATGCGATGCACCAGCCTTTGCTTTGGTATTACCCATGCAGGAGGAGGCACAGAATAAAGATTGTGGAGTTTGGAGTCAGACTCAAAAATACTGATGTCGGTTGTCCTACTACCCTGCAGCTAATAATCATGTGAATTTAGGCTGATTATTTTATTTCTCAAGCCTCCACTTTCTCTGGGAAACATGGTACTACCTGTTCCTGTTATGTGGTAAAGGATTAAGTAAGGCATTAAGTAATTGTGGCTTTTGTAAGGAGCGGCTTTCCCCTCAAATGATAATTACCTTTTGGTAGATGTCATCAAAAGAAGTTGAGGATTTTAATGTTGATAGATGGGAGACATCTTGGGTTAGGGGCCTTCTTCCTCGATAGCGGACTATCTTCATCTTCTCCTCCTAGGGCAAACACTATTGTTTTGGAAGAAGACACTTTGAGACATAAATGGTGAATTTTTCCACTGCAGTTGACTAATCCTAGCCAAATAATCAGAAGAGATTATACTTTTCCAAGAATAGCTATAATATTTGAATCTTCAGTAAATTATAAGATCTGAAATTATATTTATGGTAGATATTTTACAGTTCTGCTTATATGACATGAAAACTTGATTAGAATTTCTTGATGTAAAAAAATAAAATAAAATAAAGAATTTCTTGATGTGATTTTCTTTTAAGGCCTCAACTCTCAAAGAATCTCTTCCTATTATGATGCTTTACATGTCTAGAAGAGTGTTAAATGCAGGTTGTGTTTATAGAGCTTTTATTGAACAAAAGTTTCTCCTATTCTAGCAAATCGGTTGCTTTCTAGGTTCTTCAGAAATGTAATCTGAACAGGCCACATCGAATATGTGAGGTGAAGGTGAAATACTGGAGAAGGAGTAATTTAAAACATGTCAAATTAATGAATAGCAGAATAGAACAAATGATTTTTTTGGTCCCTGGGAAAATTTAATTATAAAAGTAGTTTTGCTAAATCCTGAAGTTGTATTATTTTAAAATAAAATAAAATTCTAGAACCTATTTCAGGTACTTTGGTTTATCTAGCTTCAGCTCATGAATAGTCTATCATATTATGCCTTCAATTAGCAGATTAACTTTTAATTGATAGAAATCTATATTCATAATTGGATTTCCTTTGGTCAAAGTCAGCTTCTGCTGATTTTCAGCTAATGAGTTCATCTCCTATCACAATATCCTACAGCTAAGAGCTTAGTTTTGAGGATTTATTTATTTATATTTATTCATTTATTGTTTATTCCTTTAAAAAAAATAAATTCCAGAACATAGATCAACAGCACATTTCCAGGCACTTGTTACTGGAATATATTTACTTCGCTATAGAAAGAGCAGCTTAAGCTCTTTTGTTTTCCTTCTTTTTATTTGTGGCATTACAGTCGTGCTTCAGTGAAGTAAGAGATTCTGATTAGTAGGAGAGTGAGTATGATCAGTGTCTCTTCCTCAGTTATTTGGGGGACTCTGTTATTGTGGAAATCACTTTAACTTATTCCCTCTGTTTGGTTTAGGAACGGCCTGACATTGTTTTAAAGAGCGTATCTTCAAAGTACTCAAATTTTCCATGAAACTCTATTTGCTCCATTTAAAAGAGTCAGCTGTTCGGCCTTTGTTTTAGCTGTCCTCTGCTACAGTCACTGCGGTGGCAGGAATCACCTTTCAAAGGTCACACAGAGCCAGTAAAAAAGCCATTCAATCAGTGCCAGTGGTATTCTGGTTCCTCTCTGAACTATCCCGTCTTTACTCAGTGCTATATTCTTAAAATCCATTATCCATTCACTAAAAGCATAACAGAGAGGGTGGGGGAACCATTTCCTGTTTGGCTTTAACCGAATAGATTATAATGCCTTGGTTTCTGTGTACCTAAAAGATAATCTAAGAGGCCTGCCCAACTAACTCAGCTTTTTATGACTCAACCAGCCCACAGTCTTCATACATTAACAGCACTTGGAGCTTTTTCCTCAGTCACTGCTTACCCTTTAAAACTCTCTTTAAATGTTCACATTTTTGCTTTGATGGTCTTTAGTAAAAGTACTAATAGTGTAGTTTTCTGGTGTCTAAAATCTGGCCACAACAAACTTGCAACTATGTATGGTAGTTTCCGGAATCAAGCCAAAATGAAAGAAAAAGGCCACTCAGCAGAAGCTGGAGGAAGCAAGCCTTACGGGGGTTTGACGGTCTTCCTAATTACCACTGCAATCCCCCCTCCTCCTTCCACACACGTACCCAGAGGTGACTCCATCAAGAAGGACAATTGACTTTTCTTTATCTTATGTAAAAGATTGTGCACATGCAGCATCAAAACTAGTCTCCTACTCTCGTCCCCTTCCTAAGGCTCTTCTATATAAAACTACAGCAAACGCCCGTCACCAGTTTCCTCCTGTGTTTTGAAGATGCTGAACTAGTTGTTATCGGATTTCTTGCATGTTTCAATTTCTGTACTAAGTGTCTCCATCCCGTGGCATTTCCATATGAATAATGAGATTGAAGGGAGTTAAATAGTGAACTATGCAATTTTCTGCAAAGGGCATGCATTTGAGTAGAAAGTGTAGACGGATATTATTTAGTGGTTTCTCATCATTAAAGCAGGCAATCGTCTAATCCTAGATGCTGAACCCAAAGTAGTCAATGACTGTAATATAATAAACATAGAAAACACATTTCTTTAGGAATCTCACTGTTTCCTGGAGGAGAAAGGACAATACATGGACTTCTGGATGGCAGACCACTGGGCAGTGATGTATCAAACAGTTCCTATTGCATGAGACAATATGTAGATGATGAATTACCTAATTTTTTGTCTTGGTTGTTAAATTTTCTGAGATATAATTGAGATAAAGTATTAGTTGCAGGTGTATAACATAATGATTCTATATTTATCTATATATTGAGAAATAATCACCACAATGTGTAGCTAGCGTCCATCACCACACATAGGTACAAATTTTATTCTTGGGATGAGAACTTT
Source organism: Canis lupus familiaris (assembly GCF_011100685.1). Classification (NCBI taxonomy): domain Eukaryota; kingdom Metazoa; phylum Chordata; class Mammalia; order Carnivora; family Canidae; genus Canis; species Canis lupus. The sequence goes on from NC_049257.1 coordinate 29,613,810, forward strand.
TATGATCTACTTTATTAGAAACTTTCAAATATACAATCCAGAATTATTAACTCAGGATTCCCTACACTACGTCCCCGGGATTTGTTTATTTTATAACTGGAATTACTAACATTTTTGAACATGTGTAGTTTGATTATTCTTTCTGTGTTCCTTTAACAGAAACATGACACCAATACCCAGCTTAGATCTTGAATGCTAGATTCCTTGGCTCTCTTTTATACTCCACATCTCCCCAGTTATCTGTGGAACTTGCCCAACTCCCGCCATCGCTACTCCACTGCCCTAGTTCAGAACACTATTATTTCTCTCCTAGGTTATAGCAACAGTTTAGCACAGGTGGACTCTGTTCCTTTTGTGCTCTCCTACAATTTGCCTTCCCAGCTTCATTTATTCTGAAGTTGTTTTGTTTTTTTCAGTTCCTAAGATTTCCCAAAGTTTCTTTTAAAGATTTTTAGGTCTACCCGTTTTTGTTGTTGTTCCTGAGATACCATCTCGTCTTCATCTTCTGTTGAGATACAACTTAGTCCTGGTAATTTTTTTGAGCCCCACAATCTAGATTACGTGTCTTTCCCATGCTTGTACAGAATATTGGCCTATGTCCATTGTTATAGTTATCATAGTTTAATAGCCTGATCATTTATTTATATCAGTGACTAGACTATAGACCATAAACGCTCAGAGCTGAGAACCAGTCTTGTTCAGCATCGTATCTTCATCTCACATGATGCCTATTATATCATATGCTTTCAATTGTCATTTATTGAATTTTAGAAATAGGACAAAGGTTGGCAAGCTATGGGTTGTGTGCCAGTCATCTATTTTTATAAATTTTTATTGAAAAATAGCCATGGCCATTGGTTTGCATATTGTCTATGGCTTTTTTTGCCATAGACAACAGCAGAGATGAGTTATTGGAGCAGGCATTCCATGGTCCATGAAGTCTAAAATTCTTACTGTGTCATCCTTTGATGAAAAATTTGGTGACTATTGATATAGGGCTATGCAGGCTTTTTAATCTTGAATGGACTTTGGTAATTTGTATCTTTTAAGGGATTTGTCCTTTTTATTCAAATTCTCAAATTCATTGATATGAAGTTCTTCAAAATATTCCTAAATTATCATTTTTAATGTTTGAGGAGCAATAGTGTTTCTCCTTTTTTATTCTTGATATTTATCATTTGTATCTTCTTTTTTCTTGACTAGTTTGACTAGATATTTATCAAATGTTTTACTCTTGTCAAATTAACCAGATATTAGTTTTTATTTTCTTTACTATTTCTTATGTCACTCTTATCTTTATTATTTCATCTCTTCTGCTTGTTTAGTGTATAATTTGATCTTTTATTTGGAGTTTTTAAAGGATGTTTATCTTGTTTGGAGTTCTCTAGACTTCTTTGATCTGTGGTTTGTTGTTTTTCATTAATTTTTGAAAATTCTCAGACTCTGTTTTTCATTTTTTTCTCTGTTCTGTTCTCTCTTTTCATCCTAGGATATTAACTGTACTTATGATAGACCATAGGATGTTATCACACAGTTCTTGGATGCTCCGTTCTATTATTTTTTCCCTACTTTTTTTTTCTCTTTGTTTCTTTCTGTTCTATTATATCCTATTAACATTTGAATGAGCAAATTATGAATAAAGCAGATTGCTATCCATAATGTAGATCGGTCCCTTAGTTGTAAGTCTTAAGTGAAAAAGGACTGAACTCCTTCAATGAAGAAGGAATGCTGTTTCTAGACTGCCTTGAAACTAGAGCTCCAAGATTCACTCTTCCCTGCTTCTCCAGCCTCCCAGCCTGCTCTGCAGATTTAGAACTTGCTGGCCCTCACAATTACATGACACAGTTCCTTGAAATCTCTGTCTCTGATATATGTGGGGTGTTGGGGGTGCATGTGTGCAGGCGTGTGCATCTATCTCCTAATGGTTTTTTTCTCTGGAGAACAATAATGCAAGACTTCACACTCATCACCCAGTCACCAAGGCAATGTTACATGTTTTAGGTGTTTGCTGTGGTTGTATCTCATTTCTAGTACCACTTTCTCTTTTCTATGGCTGTGTCAACAAACCATCTTAAAATTTAGGAGGTTAGTACAATAGCATTTCTTTTTCTTTTTTTTTTCTTTCTTTTCTTTTCTTTAGCGGGGGGAGGGGGGGGAGGGATGGAAGGGAAGGGAAGGGGGAATGGCAGGGAAGGAAGGGAAGGGCGGGCAGGAAGGGAAGGCGTTAAGTGCATTGATGCCTCGGGAATTCGGAATGTAGGTAATGCCAATGTCAGTGGCCGGCCTTTCCTGACTTTTCCTTTCCTTTCCTTTCCTTTCCTTTCCTTTCCTTTCCTTTCCTTTCCTTTCCTTTCCTTTCCTTTCCTTTCCTTTTTTTCTTTTTCTTTTTCTTCTCTTCTCTTTCTCTTTCTTTCTTTTTCTTTTTCTTTTCTTTTTTTCTTTTGCTTATAATTCTGTGTGTCAAGAATTCGGGCCAAGTGTAATCCCTGTTCCATGATGTCTGGAACCTCAGCTAGGATGGCTCAAATGGCTGGCAGATGGTAGGGATGGCTTGATTGGGTCCGTATGTCTATGGCCTCCATTCTGAATGTTAGCTGAGTTTCTGGTTCTCTTCCACACAATCTCTCAAACTTGAACTTCTTCACAGAATAGTGGTTTTAGGGTCCTAGGAATGTTTTGAGGTATAAGCACTTATCAAGACTCAGCTTTCATAGTATTTACTGTATTGGTCTGCTAGGGCTGCTATAACAAAACACCACAGACTGGACAGCTTAAAGAACAGAAATGTATTTTTCACATTTCTTTGGAGACTGGATATTAAAAATCAAGGAACCTACAGGGCTGGTTTCTAATGAGAACTCTCTCCTTGGCTTGTAGACGGCTGGTTTCTTACTGTGCCCTTATAGGACATTTTTCTCTATGCACATGCATCCCTGGTATCTGTTTCTCTTCTTATAAGGACATCAGTCCCATTGGATTTAGGCTCTACCCTATGACTTCATTTAATTTCAGAGGCCCTACCTCCATACTCAATTACATTGGGGTTCAGGGTTTCAACCTGTGAATTTTAAAAGGACAAAATTTAAGCTATAACTTTTGCTGATGTCCTATTGGTCAGAACAAAATATATGGCCCAGCCCAGCATCAACATGGGGAAGTACTCCATCCAGGCAGGAACACTGGAGGTGTCATTTGATAGAGGTATTTGTAAAAGATGTATTTATAACTCAGAGAAATAGATACGCTCTGATAATTTTTTAAATTTATTTTTTACATGGTTGTTCTGGTGGGCTTTTTTTCTATAACAGAAGCCAGCATGCTATAAGTGACTTACCTTTTTAACTACTTTTCAAGGTACATATTAGTCTTCTACTCAGAAGTCAATTTATCAAGCAATTTATATAGAGAGGGAGGAAATGAAGTGTTTAATTGATTATTTAAGGCCAAATTAAAGCCCTGTTGTTGCCATTACAGTAATATAGAGTTGGAATAAGTGAGGCTGTTTTAGTAGCAGGAATCAACCTAAATTATTTCATTTAATTTTATTTTGGGGAAATTTCAGCACTGGTTATCAGTGTCCTAGCCAACCACTACCAGGAATCCACCTGCAGTTGAGCAACTTAGGTTTATTACTCGTTACAATGAGAGAGAATGTGCACCCTGAAGAACTATGGGGTACCTTGGTAATAGGGTGCTAAAATGGACTTATTGTAGGATTTGGGCGATTTGGGGTGATTTGGGGAAGAGTCCAAGGAATTAGGAGTTTGCTCTATATTAACTGTTGTCAGAAAGAAGGGACAATTCTATGATTGAGCACTGAATAAACCTTATCTGTAGGGAGGATAGAGTGGAGCAAGGCTAAAGCCATGGTTGCTAAAGCACTCCTCCTGACTGGCAGCGGGGAATGTTTAGGATTTGGTGCTTGGACAGTGCTCATGCTTCATCCGTGCTGTGGCATGATCGCGGGGTGGTCATGGGTCTGCCCTGGCCCATCATGATTGCAGATGGTCTGCAGCATCGTCTGATGCTGATGTTCTGTGAGATGCTGCTCAGCAGCAGAGCAGCAAGGCCTTGCCGTCGTGCTGTGCCAGCTGCTGGGGTCAGCGGCTGCCTTTTCTCTTTAGTTCCTGTCCCTTCCTTTTACCTTAGCTGGGAACATACTACTTGACGCAAGCTTCCGTGTCAGTATGTTCAAAGTAAATATGTTTCACATGACAAATAATAAGCTCTTTGGGGATTTTCTGTATTCTAATTCTTTTTTCTTTTAATTTCCTGGCCTGGACAGAGAGCGAGCTTCATGGACTACACAAAGGAAATCCCCGTGTCTCAGGTCTCCTCATTCCTCAAGCACCCACATAGGTCTCCCCAAGTTTTCCGAGTCCAGACTGCCTCCGAAGCACCACCCTCAAGCCTGTCCTTTTGAGCTGAGTGCTTTGGGCCTTTCCTCCTTAATTACCCATCAGGATATACTTGCCCTGTCTCATTTCCTCAGTTCCCACAGCTGCATTAAAAATTTGGCTAACAAGTCCTTGATAATGCTTTATTACGTTTTTAGCACTTTATGGCAAATCCCTTTTTATTGTGGCTTCCTGGAAATAATTCTTGACTTCAAAATGCCAATGCTTTCTGGACGAGAAGTGCAAACGTTATCTGGGGCCAGAAGAGCGCTTTTCTCCCCTTCAAGGCTCCCAAAGTTGGCAGCTTTCTACCCCGTTGGTCCTGGTTGCAGACTATTCCTCTTAGAAAGTCAGTGTGGGAGATTCTGGTTGTTAATGCTCGCCAGGCTTTGGGAGGTACAAAGCCTCGCTGGGTCATCCTGGGAGGGGTGGAAGGGACGCTCTGTACTTTGGATTGCCAGTTTCGGATAGAGGACAGGAGAAGGAATGTTTCCTTATCCCGCAGCTGGTGTTCTACCCATAGGCCAGCTCTCTCTAAAGCTTACCTTTGATGTATTTGAGACACGAGATTATTCTATTTTAGTGTGAGGTCCCAACAGTTACTTAACTCACCAGATGGTTATTATTATTCTTTGTAACAAAAATCTGATCCCTTATCAAAAAGTAAGTGCTCTGTGGAGAGGATCCAAAGAATCAGATCACAGTATTTGTGGGGCGATTAATTATTTTTATCAGCCCGCGTTAGCATCAAAGAGGGTTTCACACTTCTCCTGAGAGTACCACATGGCCTCCATAATTGTTAGATTTATTTTCAGGGATGAAAAATTTAAATAGTTTTATTACTGAGTAATGTATTTAGCATGTGGGCTAGAATGATTTCCAGTGGTCATTGGAAGTTCTCTCTTCGCGGCACTGATTGCAGAAAAAGGCTTTCAACTGCTGTTGCAGTAAAACAGATGAGGTGGCTCCCACCACTTGGAATGTTGGCTCTACTTGAAGGGTGATGGATGGGTAGGTAACTAGCAAAGGATGTATTAAAACATTTCATATAATTCCTGACATTCCTGCAAAAGAAAGATGCCTTTATCATGGCTTTCCATAAAGAAACTTCCAATAAATAAAAACAAGAGACTGTAGCAGAGACAATTCCTGAAATTATTTTGAGTTTCAAATACTTGTTTTATTATTCACTAATACAGTAAATCTGGACAATGCAGTAGATCTGGGAAATTTGCTTAAGAGTGAGGAAATACAAACTTTATAACACATCGAAAATAAATCTCATAATTAAACTTCTAGAAAAGCATATGATACTGTGTAAAAATATGCCCCAAACACATGGGCGTCCCTTCATTTTTTACTGACTTCAGCAGTATCAGTGTTACCAAGAAAAATCTGTTGATAAGCTTAAGAAGTTCCAGCATGTCTACTGTTTGATCTTATAAGTAAGTAAATGTAATTAAGGGGATAGGTAATTTTTATTAATTGAATTCTGCGGTCCTATAATTTGCATGCTGAAGTTCTAACCCCTAATACTTAAGAATGTGACCTTATTTGGAAATAGGGTCATTGCAAACATGGTTAGTTAAGATGAGGTTATTGTGGAGTAGGGTGGGCCCCTCCTCCACGATGACTGGTGCCCTTAATAAAAGGGGAGATTTGGACCCAGACACATACACACAAGGCGAATGCTACATTAAACAACCGCTTACCTTCTTCCATCCCCTTGGTCCATGGAAACTTCTACTTTCTGCATTATGAATTTGCCTGTTCTAGATATCTCATATATTAGGAATCATAAAATATTCTTCTGTGTCTGGCTTATTTCATTAAGTGCAATGTTTACATGATCCATTCATGCTATAGTATATAACATGCTATAGTTTATAGTATATTCCTTTTTATGGCTAAATAATATTCCATTATATGTATACACCACATTTTATTAATTTATCTGATGATAGACACTTGGATTGTTCTCACCTTTTGGCTATTGTGGGTAATGCATGAACACTGGCCTGCAAAGATCTTTTCAGTTCTTTTGGATATGAACCTAAAAATGGAATCGGTGGTTTATCTGGAAGTTTTACATATAAGCTTTTGAGAAACCACCAAATTGTTTCCCATGGCAGCTGCGCCATTTAACATTCCCACCAGAAATACTTGAGGGTTCCAATTTCTCCACATCCTTGCTAGTACTTGTTATTTTCCATTCTTTTTTTAGTCATCTTAGTAGGTGCGAAATGGTATTTCATTGTGGTTTTGATTTGCAGTTCCCTAACGAGTAATGATGTTGAGTATCTTTTCATGTGCTTATTGCCCATTTGTATATTTTCTTTTTAGAAATGTCTATTTCAGTCCTTTGTCCATTTTTTAATTGGGCTGTTTGGTTTTTCTTGTTGATACTGAGTTTTGGGAGTTCTTTTTATGTTTTGGATCTTAATCTTATTAGACATATTTCCAAGTAGTTTTCCTGTAGGTTGTTTTTTTCAGTTTTTGATCATTTCCCTTGCTGCACAAAAGTTCTCAATACCGATGAAGTACAACTTATCTGTTTTTTCTTCTATTACTTGTGCTTTTGGGTGTCATATCCATGTAGTCATTGCCAAATCTAGAAAACTTTCACAAAGCTTTCTTCAAAGAGTTTTATAATTTTAAGTTAGGTCTTTGGTGCATCTTGAGTTAATTTTTACACCTAGTATAAGGTAAAGGTCCAGCTTCATTCTTTTGCATGTGGATATGCAGTTTTCCAAGCATCATTTATTGAAAAGACTGTCTTTTCCCCCATTAAATGGTCACTTCACCCCTGTCAAATTCAACTGATTATATTTGTGAGAATTTACTTCTGGTCTCTGTTCTATTGCATCTGTTTGAACGTCTCCCTTATGCCAATGCCATACTGTTCAATTACGTCAGCTCTGGAGTAAGTTTTGAAGTCAGAAAGTGCATTTCTCCAGCTCTGTTTTTATTTAAGATTATTCTATCTTTTCAGGGCCCCTCACAAGTCCATAAGAATTTGAGGATTAGTCTTTTCAATTCTATGACAAAGACTGTTAGAATTTTTATGGAGGTTGTAGCAAATCTGAGAAATATTCTCTTGCCACCTTTCAGTCGATTTTGCCTTCTCTTACCACCACAGGTTATCGCTATTCTGACTTCTATTGTGAAGTCTTGGTTTTGCATGCACTCGCCATAATTTTGTCAGAAAAAAATGGCTTGTTTTTTTTTTTTTTAAAGAAAGTATTATTAGTTACTAGGAACAAATTTTTTTTTGTGAAATATTTTGGCAATAGTTTAGCCACAGGTTTTCCAGATTTTTTTATTTACCTATTAGAGTTCAAGAGTGTGTGAGTTCAAATATATTGTATATTTATTTAAGAATGATATTAAACTTACAGAAAAAGTTACATTAATAGTATAAAAGATTTTTTTCTGATCTATTTGAGACTAATATGCCAACATGATGATCTATTACCCAAGAATATTTGATGTGTAATTCCTATGAGAAAAATACAACTTCCTACATAACCACCATCCAACCATCAAAATCAGGAAACAAAGGAGGACACACTGATACATTTATCCATCAAATAGTCACTCAATTCAACTTTCACCAAATAATCTAATAATGTCCCTTACCTGAAACCATCCAGTATATGATTGCATGTTTCAATGTGGTTATGTCTCTAGTCACCTGAAATCCAGAATAGTTCTTTAGTATGTCCTTGACTTCATGTAACTTTTGAAAATTAGAAGCCTTTTATTTTGTAGAATGTCCCACACTTTGATTTAGCTAAGAGTTTTTCCTTATAGATCTAGGGCTTGTATTTTTGTGTGGAATGTCACAAATGTGAGAGTTTATGCTTCTTTTGCTCACATGGTACACAGTTTTGATTTGCTTTGTTACAGATTTCATCACTTTACTAAACCGGTGTTTGTCAGATTTCCCCTGTAATTTTTTCTTTCCTTCCCTTCGTAATTTATAACTATTTTATATGAGACGTGCTTTGAGAACATGTAAATTCCATTCCTGATGATGCTTTCAGAAACTTGTTTTAGCAACCACTGATGCTTCTCAGCTGAATTAATTATGATACTTGCTACATGGTGATTTTTAATTCCATCATTCCTTCTGCATTTATTGATTGGCATTGTTCTGTAAGAAAAAAAGTTTTCTCTTTTCACCTTAATGAAATTAATTAAAGTAGGGAGTCGTGGATTTATATTTGATTTAGTGAATTATAATCTATTAGTGCCATTGTTTATTTTGACACTCAAATTTTCTCAGATCTGGTCAGTGAAACCCCTTCACATGGTTTCTGTATCCTTTTGACATGGCCCTATCTTTTTTGAAGCACTTTCTTGCCTTCACCTAAAGAAAAGGCTCATTTGTGCTATCTCTGTCCCAAACCTGGAATTCACCATTTCTTTAAAGATCCCTGTTTTGTTTTTTTGTTTTAGAAAAATATCTTTTTTGAAAATCAAGTTTAGATATCAAGTGAGCTTATTACTATTAGGATATTGCTGCTCCTTAGCCATCTGTGTGGACACAGCAAGGGACAAATTCATATTTTTTTAAATAAATTACATATATAAATATGTATACATATATAGTCAAATACATATTATGAACAAGAGAATATTGCGCGCGTGCGCGCACACACACACACACACACATTTGGTTGTCTGTCTCCCTATCTCTTTATCATCCTCCCAGCACTGTGAGTTCAAATCAATATTAATTCAATATCACAGGATCCATGCTAGTTATTTTGTTTTTCTTTTTCATATTTGGAACTCTTTTCTGACAATGAGAAACCTGGCTTCTGTTATCCTCAATATACTAACTTCCCAGGTCAGTGACCCCTGAAAGTCCTAACCAACTTTTCATTCCTGTTACCACTACCCACCCATTAACACCCTTTTCACTTAAATCATGTTCCAACACCAATTCTAGATACGCCCTCATATAAGAACCCTCTTCACACTCCTCAGGCTTGGACATTCTTCCTGTGAGCTGAAAGTGCCCTATAGTTATAGCCCTAAGTGCTATGGACCTTGCAGTAGCAGGGTAGCAATATAGGATAATTAGAGAATATTTGCCAATCTTTTCATAATGTTAATGAGAAATTTTTGACAGTCATAGGGTAATTCCATCACAACAATTGGCCCTTTAGCTGTATTAGAGTGTCTGAACTGCTTTCCTATTCCTAAAGCGAAATCTATATTCAGGAAAATCTGACTCTTAGAGGCAAATGGCAAAGTTTTTGTTTGTCAGATTATTTTTATCTTTGGTTTTAGAAGAATTAATTCAACTGTGATCTTGTTGAAACTACCTAGGAAAGTCCATAATGATTTATAAAGTAAAGTTCTCCAGGTCAAACCAGAACCAGACTCCAACATTTGCATCCGTCTCACTGTTGGTTACCTTAAACAAACAAAAAAGGAATATTATGAATAAACTTCTTTGGTCAATAAAGTGATTTGCTCATAAAATCTACTTTAATAAACTAAAGTTTGCAAAGGTTTACATTTTAAATAAATTTCAACATCTTTTAGATAGATAAAATCATGGAACACTTTTATGTTGATGTAAAATATTTATGCAATTTTAAACACATACTCTGATTACTGAGTGTGTCAAATTCGCTCTACTCCACTTCTGAAATTATCTGAGTCTGAGGCATAAGGTTAACAGTAATTTAGTCTCAAAAACATATCTTATTTTGATAAAAAAAATTCATTTAGAAAAACACCCCATATTCATGTAAATCATTTGTTGAAAAAATAGGTCATTAAATTGGAAAATCCAGTTTTCACTTAAAAATGATGACATTATAAAATGATGCATCTGTGTATTTCAACGTGTATTTTGAGTCCCATCTTCTTTCAATCAAATTAGACTTCCAGAAAGCTAGTTTTAGATGAGTGTCTTAGAATGCATAATTTGCATAAAATTTCTTTAAAATGTTGATTAATTTTGAAAACAAGTGCTCAGTTAAGTTACTCTTGTGAAAGAACTCATGAAAGTACTCTTTTTGTAAATGTAGTGAGCTGAAATTCTTCTTTCATTTAGCAGATGCTATCTCATCTTTTTTGAGTTGATAAGGATTATGCAATCCCCTTGTGATTCCTTGTGCAGAGACTTCTGGAAAACACATGCTACATTTCTTACTAAATCACATTAATGATATCAAACTCAATGGTACATGTATTTGCAACTGTTTCTTCCCACACGGTTTCTGGTTTTTGTAAAAGATATGTGTGTGTGTGTGTGTGTGTGTGTGTGTGTGTGTATAAATATTATATATTTGTATGTATATATTTGTAAATATCTATATATATATATATAGTCCTTTTACTTAAGTTTTCAGAAATTGGATATTTGAAAGTGTATATCTGTTGATCAATAATTTACATATAAGACCGATTTCTTTAAAAATATTTATTTTATTTATGTATTCATGAGAGACACATGGAGAGAGGCAGAGACACAGGCAGAGGGAGAAGCAGGCTCCCCACAGGGAGCCCGACGTGGGACTCGATCCCAGGACCCCAGGGTCACGCCCTGAACTGAAGGCAGGCGCTCAACAGCTGAGCCCCGCAGGCGACCATAAGACTGATTTTCAAGCGTGAAGCACACATAGCTTTGTCAGACTATGTAGGCCCTCAGAAGATGGCATCACTTTTTAGATGTGTAATTAAAGACTTTGTAGTAGTCATTTTGATTATATGGTATGTTCAGCATCTGTACAAATACTCCAGTAACAGTAGCTTAAACAGTTTAGAATTTATTTCTCACTCCTATAATAGTTTAGGCATAAGGACTTCAGATCTGGTACCATGATTATATAACTGCCCAGATGCTTTCTACCTCATTGCTCTCCCTATGCCTTGTATATTATGAAGAGTGTGCAGGTAAATGGTTCTCTGGGGGGGAAAAGAATCCCTGATTTTGGTATTTGCTGGATTTTTTTGGTGCAAATACTCCATGTTTGCTGATTTTAAGCTACCGGTGGCTTATCCAGTGGCTTGCAAAATTCCCGAAAATTTAACAGTCAGCTCCAACATGTTGGCTCCAGCCCAGTACTAGGTGTTGCCTTCATCCCTGTGATCATGATGGCTCACCAGCAGTACCATATTCCAGTCAAAGGAAGAGGGCCCTTCTCTTAGGAGGGTGACTTGATGCCCACATCATTTCCTTTTCCACCCAGCTAGCCAGAAGTTAATCACATGGCTACACTAAGAGATGGCCTAGGGAATGTCTTTATTCTGTTTAGCTGAATATATGTTAGTTCTTATAGAGAACTAAATCAAGGGAAGAAAGGCAGTGGTGAATAATAGTAGATAGCGCCACAGATGTGCATGAAAAAAAATTGGTGATATCTAGTTATGACTGAGAATGACAACAATGACTGTAATGAAGAACGATTACATGAGTAAGTTAATATATGACAGCTGTTAATTTGGAGGTTTTTTCCACTTCAACTAACAATGGAATGAGTAATAACCACAGTATCTCATTAGTAATAGGAAAGAACAATGCAATGTTAAATTAAAATGGTGACAATCATTAACATGTTTTCAGAAGTTAAATACGATTTTTGTACTAGTTCGTTACCGTTACGCATTTTTCATAAGGTGCCTTCATGGAGTTTTTAAAAAGTTACTCAGAATTACATGTTAATAGAATGGATTAAGAAAAAAGTTGAACTCTGAGAAGACTTTCCCACTCTCCAGCTGTCTATTGCTGAAAATAAAACAACAATGGCATTTGAGAACTTTATATTCCTAAGAGTTCAGATTAAAGAATGAGTAATCTGAGAGGTTGTCTATAAATCATAGTTGAACAACTGGGCTAGGTTTGTTTATAAAGAAAAATAAATAAAGGTGTCCATGACAACCAGTACGTTTCACATAATATTCTAGAGTTCATATTAAAAGCATATTTAAATTATGCCCTTCAAGCCTATAAATCAAAATACTATCACTCTGCTCATCAGTGATACTCTCTACAGCAAGTTACATCACCCACTTTCTGTGGAACCCCACTAAAGCTGTCCTTATGCTTTTTTCAGGCGGTAGAATATAATCTAAAGGGGTGGTTCCATTGATCTTCTTCCATTAGAAAATTGTCACATGATTCCCCAACCACATCAGGTATTAATTTATACCTTTGAATTTCCCCCCAGTTTTATTGAGGTATAATTGGCAAAAGTTGTACATATGTGAGATGTACAATGTGATAGTTTGATGTATACATATACATTGTGAAGTTATTACCACAAACAAGTTAACATATTACCTCCTAGAGTTACTATTATTAAATTTTGATATGGTGAGAACACTTAAGATCTATTCTCTTAGTAAATGTCAATATGATAGAGTAATATTAACTGTGATCACCCTGCTATATGTTAGATTTTCCAGAATGTATTCATCTTGTAACTCTTTTTAATTCTTTCTTATTTTTAGAAAATACCAGAAAGTGAGACTTTTTAATATCATATTTTCTTTCTTTTTGTTGAATAAAACAAACAAAAAAAAAAAACAAGTCATTTTTAACCTAAAGGATTGATTCTAGAATAATTTTTATATAGATAAATCTCTTTTTTGTTTGTGAATTTTCTGCATTCTTAGTTGTTTTATAATCCTTCATCTATTATTTCTCCACCATGAGTCATCAAAATCTTGGGTACCATTTTCCCTTCTAAATATTATTATAATTTGTCTTGCTTCAGGGACCTATTTTTTGCTTCTAAGGTCTTAATATGTTCATATTCATTCAACCAACATAAAACAAATGTTGCCAGTGGTTTTTCTGTTCAAATTCAGCCTACATTTAATGCCCAAATGCTAATTCTCCTCCAACGTGTATTTATTACTTCTCTTTTTACCTCTAACACTTACTGAAAATTCTATTAAAGTTACACCACTGGCTTAATTTCTGTGTGACTAAAAAAGAACCCACATTTTGGTGTAGTAGCTGAGAACTCTTATTGTATAACTCAAAAACTTCCAGTTTAAACTTTCTTTACTTAAATTCACTCATAAAATACTGATTGTACTGTTCCAGTTTCATTTTTATTATTATTTTCCTGAGAAGCTTCCCCCTTTTCTCTATGTAACATTACTTTTAAGTATGTGTTTCATAGAGTGGGTAAGGGGATTTTTTTCTAATTCAATCAGAAAATTTTGTCTTAGTGGAGGATATAATCAAGCTATATTTGTTGAAATTACTATTTTTTTTATTTTCCAACTTGTTTTCTGTTAATCAGGCATTTTGTTTTTTATTCTTTCTCCTTTTGTACCTCCTGCTTGTTCACATTTATTTTTGTATTTGATTTTCAGATATTTTAACCATAATGTCCCAAGAACTGGTTTTATTTGAATGTATCTTGCTATGGTTTGTAGTACTTTTGGAGGATTTACCAGTTTTTAAAGTTATGTGACCATTTTCTATTCAAATATTGCCTCTATCTCATCACATTATTCCTCACCTTTCTTTTATGGGCTCCAAATACCTATTACTGACCCTTTCACTATGACTTTTATGTCTTTACACATTCCTCTTATTTTCCATTCTTTTATCTTACTGTACTTCAGATTGGATATTTTTTTTCTGAACTACCTTCTAGTTCATAGCTTCTCTTTTAAGAACTGTCTAATCCTTTAGAAAACCTATATATTTTGATTATTTTAAATTTTCAATTCTAAAATTATTGGATTAGCTTATATAGTTTTAGTTCTTGGCTAAGATCCTTCATATTTTCATTTAGTATCTGTGCATATTAATCTCTGTTGTCTTAAAATTATTTTCTCCAAATTCTAATATCTGGACCTATGGTGGGTCTATTAGCTGATTTTTCTCTTCATTTAATTTTCAGTTGATTCTTGTCTTTCATTTTTCCCCATGCTTCCTCTTTTCTATTGAGTACCATATATTATATATGAAAAATGTTAGATGTAACATTATGTTTTTATATTACATCATCTTTCTCCAGGGAGATGTTTCTTTTCCTCTGGTAGGTAAATTGTAGCATTCACAGCTAATCCAATTGGGCCTTTAGCTGATTCAAAGTTGGTCTTGACTCTGTAAGAGTCAGTTTATTTCTCACTTTTACATCCCTTTTGGAATACAAACTAAATACTCAGTGTCTATAATAGGATCCCTCTGTCTTGGTTGCCCCCCAATCTAGTTTTTGTCTTTAGCATTGTGAAATTACCAAAAAATTTTTCTCGGCTTCTTAGCCTCTCAGCTGTGTCTTGTTTTTACTCTTCTTCTCAGACACTTGTTACAGAACTAACAAACGGCTCCATGGGTTATTTCATCCTCCTCATTCTAACATCAGATATTGAATCTGATGAATTCTGTCAGCGATTATGTGCTTTTTGGGTGGAGAGAGAAATAGGAAACTACAGACCTGGTTTCCTTGCTATCCTGGAGAGGGTAAAACCCTTCTAGTTTTATACTTATCTAAACTTTTTAATTCTGCTAGAAATTATGGTGTGAATGGTGGTTGGCTATTAAACTGCAATCCCTTGAGCAATTTGGAATGTCAGATCACAATTCTTTCTACTCTATTCTTAAAACCATATGTGGGAGAGATCTATACAAAACCATTTCTATCGTCCCAATTACCTGCTAGAGCTTAGTCTAGAGTTTAGGTCACTGGGCTAATTCTCAGAAACTCATCTGTGTTAAATTCCAGTTGTGTCCTTTCTGGTTTCCCCTTCCTTGCTCACTTGTCCAAATCCTATCACTGTAGGACAAGGAAAGAGCTCTTATCTCCTCACTTATTCTTCCCATTTTATATATTACGGGTTAAATCTGTGTTCTATGTTTATACATACTTTCATTCTTGATATTTAAAGTCAGGTTTTTGAAATTATTAACAATATGCAAACAGCTTTCTCTCTCAAATATCTGTTCTTTCAGTTGGAACCCAGAACTTTCAAAATTATGGTATGCTATAGTCTTATAAAAGTCATCTTAGGGGGAACAGTGATCCACTGCTTGTGAGACACTGTATTTCCCCAATCCATGGAAAATCTTCCTCGAATGAAGAATATCAAACTTGCTACTCAGTTGTTTTTGTTTGTTATTTGGCAGTCTTGGCGATGAGATGGGACCCGAAGTCAGCTGCTGACGATTCTGAAGATGGCTCCTAGGAACAGGTGAGGATACTCACAGAGCCCTCATTGTGGCCTCCTCAGCACTTTCCAGGATCTCTGGTAAGCTGCTCTTAGATTCAACTCTGCTTATTTTGCATTTTGAGCTCTTCAAGTTTGTTTGTTCTAATACTTCTGGATGGGAAATTGTGGTATGAGACTCACAGATTTTTCATAGGGTAAAACGGGGGGGTGAGAGACTCCAGATTTTCATGGTAAGGCTTAGGGGCCTGCAACATTTGGGTTTGTGGCCAGCCTCATCTGCAAATGCCTTTGGGAAATCCTGGGTCTCAACAGCTGTGCACAGAGAGACAGAAGTGGTGAGTCTGGTTGAATTTGGCAGGATTATTTCAAGGGAGAGTAATGGCTATGCCTCAGTCAAAAGAAAGCAAGATGGCGGCTGTTAAGGGACTCAGAGAGCCTGCAGGTAAGTCCACAGCGTAAATGACTAGGGGTCTTAGGGAAATAAATTAAGAAATCCAGACTTTTTTGACCATGTCTCATCAAAATTTAAGTAGGTCCTTTCTCTCGCGGCTGTTGCCTTTTTGATTGCCTCATTCCATGTTCTGAGAACTTGGTTTGGCAACCATCAGGTTGGGGGCCCCAAAATATCATCAGCTAGGAATGGCAGTTGTACCTCAATTGCTGCTAGATGGCTAGAGGGAAGTAGGGGTTGCACTGCAGTTGCGGTGGGGGTTCCACCAACTATTGCTAGGCCTTGGAGGAATTATCTCAGTCTTTGTTTTTTCCTTCAGTCTTTAACTATCTTTGGGAGTGGTTTTGGATCTTGGGAGGATAATATCTTTTGCATCCCTTTGATGCCTTTTGGATCCTTGAGGTTGTTTGACACTGCCAGAAATATTTGGTGTTTGTCCCTACTAAAACCTGACAAGATATTGAAATTGTTTTTTAAAGTAGCTCTATGGCCAAAAGTTGACCAAATCAGAAGCTGACATTCAGAGCCTGATTGGAACTTTGAAAATGCTTTCTCCCCTAAGTTTAATAGGGGAGAGGGAACATTCCAAACACAAAGCTCTAAACCTAAGACGTAGGATCTTCTGATTTCCCTCGGAGTTGAAGGTTGTCTTTCTCATCTAAAGAGGCAAACTGAAGAATATGTAGTTGGATGGATGGATTTGTCCCTTGATATCATTCAGGTGGCAACCCAAGTCTTTGAGGAATTAAAAACAACTGTTCTTGTCTTAGAAATTGAGTCTTTACAAGACCAGAAATGCAGTTCTGGAAGCAGCTCAAAGCCCGCTGGTTTTTTTTTTCCACCAATACTAAAACCTCCCCTATTCCTCTCAAAAGACTTTTAAAAATTCTGGCCTCAGGAGATGAAAGTTCCTCTTGGAGGAACTTGTATACTTTTCCTGTGCCTTTGATATGTAAATGCCCTAGCTGGCCCTCTCTAGGAATTTTTATCTAGGCCATCTCTGAAATGCAGACTTCAGGGAGGTAGTTCTTATCAGAAGGAAAAAAAAAAAAGGGTGAAAGGATATTTGGAAACTAGGTATTAATCTGAAGTCTTATCCACAAATGTTCATTCAAGCCATCTGAGCAGCTACCCTTAACTGATTCCACCTGCTAGAAACACAATTTAAATCCAACGGTTGTCCTCTTATAAACTAGTGAGTTCTGCATTATCCTGTCTCCTGACTAAAATTTTAAAGCAAAAGGTAAAGATCTCTGTTTACCTCTATCCGTATGTTGATGTATATCTACGTATGCATGTTGCCAATGTGTGATTTTTTTTTTTTTGAACATCGGATGGCATTGCCCAAATCAATTTGTAAAGAACTCTAGTTGACTGGCTTAAAGAAAATGAAGCATGTGTATAAGTCAAATATATGATCAGAAATATAGAAATTGGCTTAAATGTTTTTCAAGTTCACATGATCCAGGATAATATTCAATAACTAGGTTAAGGTGCTGGTGTAACTAAAATACGCATTTATTCAGTTATCAGCATTACCTATTTTTATTCTACCTAGGTTTACTAAAAAGCAAGTAAGCTCACGTTATCTCTTACAGAATTTGTCAGCAAGAAAGATAACTCATGAAACTTTTATGAGTAATCTAGACATAATTAAGAGTAAGAAAATCAAATAGATATTGGTAAAAGCTTATAAATGAATTTTGAACAATAAAAAAAGTCAATTTCAATGCAAATGCTTTGGATCTTTGTTTTTCCTACTCCCACTTGAAGGCAGTGCATAGAAAACTGAAGTTTGGGTGATTGGAGGAGGTGAGATTAGGAGTAATCTTCAATTAAGTGGTGCTAGGTGTGTGGTATTCTAAAATAAATAGTAGAGCTATAGTCACAGTGATTTTGTCTGTCACTTATTGGGTCCTTGCTATGTTTCTTAAGTGTCCAAAGTGTTTTGTGAATCTATGTGATTTCCTCAAAGCCCTGTGAAGTTGAGATAATTACAGATGAAAAGAAAGCTTTGGGAAGGACAAGTAACTGGTTCAACTCACCAGTAAGTGGTAGTTCTGAGATCTGAGCTCAGGTTTGTCTGACTCCAAAGGTCTATGTTATGCACACCTTTTTGGTTAATTAGATTTTATTTGACTCCTGTCAAAATAATAGTTACCTGGGAAAGGCAATTCGATTTATAAAATTATGATGTTCAGATGAAATTTTATCTTGCACTTGATTAAATGATTTGTGAGCTGTTGCAATGCTTTATTTTCTTGTGTGTGTGTGTGTATTTCATGTTCTGGATTGGAAGTTTTTGAAGGCAGGATGTCCTTTTTTTTCTTTTCACATTTGTTACTATATTTATTATGGTAAAACCTAAGGAGATTCTTGGTTACTATTTAGTACTTATTCAGACAAAAGAGAAAGATTCACAAAATACTGGGTTATTTTTGTAATTTTACCTGGAACCATCTCCAGAAGTTACCATGGCCTGTAAGTTGAAATAAGAGAACTATATATATTTTTTTCTTTTCATACCTGTGAACCAGAGCAGTGAGATTTACCTCTGAACAATGATTAAGGAGATTTCCACCTATTGTTTTTTTTTTTTTTTCTTCAGAAATCAGGTTTATTTTGTGGTAAACTGGTATAGTGTAGAAACACAATATGAAAATATATATTCAGGAACCGCATTTGAATAAATGCCAGAGGGGCAGGGGAGAGAATGCTGGAATCAGACCTAGGGACAGCAGCAGAAATAGCAATATCAACCATGATTAACAGAGCAATGACTGTTCATGAACAGTATACTAATATGGCCTCATGCAATCCTTACAACTCAAGGTAGGTTTCATTACAGCTTTTTTTGCAGAGGAGGAAACAGGTGTAGAGAGGGTAAGTCCATTACCCAGCATCACGCACAGAGTAATGAACAGAATCAGGATTATGTCATAGGTCTGTCTTCAAAATAATCTATTTACTACTAGGTTGATATTGCCTCTCAAACACAATCTGCTCCAATGTTATTTTTGTTCTTTTTTTTAAAAGCAATGTTCTTGCTTTTAAAATGTAAATAGCAACCTTCACAGAGTAAAGGGATTGTGTACAAACTGACTGGCTCAGAATAGTCATAAAATCTATCACTCCTTTCTAGTTATACCCTAGACTTCCCAATGTCCATTATTGCTAGAGAATTTTAATGGCCAAATATACTTAACAATAATACACACCTTAGATGTTAGCAAAAGAGTCTGAAAAAATTCCCAGCATAAAGTCTCTATCACTTAATTTATCAATGGACAGAAAAGGAGCGTGTATTCAGTACTCACTATTACCTAATTTCATCCAGGTCTCCTTTAGCTGCTGTATCCTCTGGGTAGTAATTTGACCTTCCCCTTGAACTTTGGTTTTCTTTTTTGCTATTATTTTTAGAATTCTGACTTAACAGGAAAAAAATTACCACCATTTTTTCTTCTCCACAACCCTCATTTTGTTCACATTTCCTCTCCTTCCACCCATCTCCCTGGACAACAAAGCAAACAAAGGAAAACCTTTTATTTAAAAAAAAAAAAATTAAAATTTAGATAAATGTTGAAGAAAAAAAATAAATATTTTCTTTTCAGATGCTATGTAACTAGGAAAAAAAGCAGAAACATTTCTCACTTCCATTCTTACATTTATACACCAGCTGTTGTTGCCTCTCCAGGAACTCTGAGTATGCTACTGACCCAGACAACAATTAACCTTTGATCTTGAGCATCTCCCCATTACATATCTCTTTGTCTTCCTTGTTTTTTCTTTATGTGAAACCATATACACTGTCAGAACAAAATCATTTCACATGTTCAAAGAAAACAAAACTGCTCATTTTGGTCAAATATCCCTCAGAAGTTTCTTCCAGGGAAACTTCAAACCAGATTAAAAAGAAAAAAAACTTTATGTGATTTTTCAACTCATGATCTCAATATGTTTGCAAGTGATTTATTTTTCATAGTTACTAAAATTTTGCTTGAAAAATATCTAGTGTAATTCAAGAAATCCCTGTTATATTTAGAAAGAGAGAAAAAGAGAAAAATACCAGTGAAATCTGTTAAATAAAGGACCAGTTCTGGACTAAATCAATGGTCCAAAGTTGTCATTTGTAAAATGCTTACAACAAAAGTTTGTAAAGCATGGTTGTTGGGGTTGGGTATGTGGCCAAGGCATCTGGAATCATCAGAAAAAGCTCCTACAATCTCTGCTCAAATTACAGCAATATTTTTTTCATAGGAGCTATGTCTTTGGACCTCGTGCACTATTAGAAAACTTCAGCTATTTCAAATCAAAGTTGACCTAAAAAAAAAAAAATCAGGAAAACACCAAGGTAATGGTTGCTTTTCTACAGTAGGAGAGTAACCCACATAAAATCTTTTTTTTTTTTTTTCAGTACAAAGATAATAAAGTCCCAAGGCTACATAATCTGAGTCATGTCAGGAACTTTAAAAATCTACTGTGATGAACCCATAATTTCATCATACAACATATTTTCCACCCCAGAAAGCATTTCCACTTCATATCCAGTGTGTACCCGACTCATAACTCCAGCTAAGGAAGGCAGGCTTCCCCTGGGAACCCCATGTAATTAACTTATGAAATGAGTATCCTGTCTATCGTCAGATCACATCTTAACTCACACCTGAGACTGGCAGGTAACCCTCTGACTATACGTATGTATCCCACCTGCAACACAAGCTTCTGTGTTGCCCTGACCCCCACGGGCCATGTTAGGATACCTGAGTGGACTAACACTCGGGATGACCGCTATTTAACAAGCACCTGCAATGTTGTCAGGCTCTGCGCCGGGTGGTTTATAAACATTTCTGATTTGCCTTCAACATTTAATATTGCTTTTCTAGTATGTATGCAAGAAAATTAAAACTTGAGAAGGTTGAGTAGTTTGCCAAAAATACGTAGCTAGGAAATGGAAATAGAAATCACATTCCCTAATCTAGGGTATTTCTACTATAATTTATTGGGTACAGAAACAATTGAAAGAATGAAAGGATCACTGGGGGAGTGGGACAGGTGGAAATGTCCATATTTCATGCTCCAAATATGGCATTCATTTTTGGTAAGTCATTACAGGACAGTCATTTCATTTATTTCCTTCCTTCCCTTCTTTCCTTTCCTTACTTTTTTTTCTTTTAATTTTAAGACAGAGAAGCAGGGGGGATGGGCTGAGGGAGAAGGAGAGTCTTAAGCAGGCTCCATGCCCAATGCAGAGCCCAACACAGAGTTGATCTCATGACCCTGAGATCATGACCCAAGCCAAAGAGTCAGACACTTTAACCAACTGAGCCACCCAGGGGCCCCAAGATAGCCATTTCCTTATAATTATAAACTCATAATATTACTACTCAGTTTCTGGTTTGTGTGCCTGACGGGTCAATATGTTTGAGGGAAAAATATTTTTTCAATTTAAATTGTTTGAATATATTGAATTTATAGTACTTGTAGGATAGCCAGTGGCAAGGGAAGTCTGCACGTCAGCAATAGCCAGGTGCACAGGGGATAGGACCTTTTGACTGTACTTTGTATGTAAACACAGAAATCCTATGGTGGCCTTTTTAAAAAATGTCCTTTGAATCTCAGAGTGAGTCACTGTAAAGGGACAAACTTAATCATTTTTCAAAGCTGCCAGCTGGAATCTTAACTGGAAATTCTGCAGGAATACCTGTTAATGCTTCCAGTTTACGACCTAAAAAAAAAAAATTGCTGGATCATTCATTCTTAAAAGATTATTATTGTAACTGGATTGTTTTAGTGGTGTGAAGGTACATTTCCTATTTCTTATGATTTATGGCTCTACATCTTTATGAATGGTAGCCATTTTCCACAGGCAAACTGTACAATGAAAGGAAAGGATTAAAAGATGGTTATCCCCTATCCCGTAGAGTAGCTTTTATCTGTGTTAAGAATTCCTTTTTTTTTCTTTGTAATTATCTTATTCACCTGTTTCCAAATTGTCATGTTATGGACTGATGTTTTCCCACTCAATCCTGGCATTACACAAGGCAAATATCTAGATTATAGTGATTAATTTTTAAAATACACATATGGAAAAAATTATCAGAAATTTAAAATGTAGATATCTAGTTTTGAAAGTTGTAAATAAGAGACATCTAGATATTTATCTTTGACTACTTTTATAGCTTACTTTGAAAAAATATATTTTAATAGGATTTATTTTGACTGTGATAGAAATGTGAGCTGGAATTGTATTTTCCTGAATTACCAACAAGTAGAGCATAGGGTCTACACAGCTCTCTAAATTGTCTCTAAACACTGGATTAAACCCAAGTAAACAAACAAATTTTACTTTCACTCTATTAAGGCATGTATATAGACTAGATTTTTTTAACCTATATTTTAATATAGCATATAATATAGCTATATAAATATTTTTAAATGTTAGAGTCTTTCCAACTTTATGGAAGGCCAATTTTATCCTATTTAAAATAAATTTTTGACCCTTTGTACCAAAAAAAAAATAACTTTTCCAAGTTAAATACTTTTTCCTCTTCATTCACCAGAGCAAATACATATCCAGTCATCAACTTTCATACTGACTCACAACATGATTTCCTTAACAGGTTCATTGGGAGGTCATTGATGTTTTGCTTTCCAAGTATTTCAGTCTCATTGGGTATTGTATATTGTAACAGAAATTTAAAGAAGATTTTGCGTAAAGTTACAAGCAATTTTACATGGCAGGAAATATACATTATATTAAATAAAGTGGCATAATGTTTTCCATGCTTTATCCTGTACATTAATGTGAAATACCACTTCAGATGCTGTTATTGAAACATCCTCTTAAAAATAGAAAATCTAGAGAGCACACATGATATGAAATATTCAAAATGAAAATTAGCTGTGAATGGCTTTTGATTGAGAGACTGTCCCAGTAGCAAAATGTCTGTGTGGTTTGTAGATCACACTCCATTAACGTCTTCCTGTGTAATCTTCCCAAAGTTTGCCTTGAAGAATATAAAGCATTTGGCTCGTATGTTTTCTGGATCACAGACTCCTTTTAAGTTTCTGACAGTGCCATTCCCATGCGTAATTACCGTCTTATGTAGAGTGGCAAAGATTTCCAGACCACCTGAAGCCTGTAGACGATAATGATGAATATACATGTGCCTGAATAGGGGAACAGACATCATCTGGGGGTACGTACGGCCTTTGCATCCATGACTCACACTTGGGGGCAGCATGAACACTATAATCATAACATGATAGTTTTAGTTATGAGAGGCAAAAAAGTCTCCTGAAAAAAAATAGGAACAAAGTAAAGGTACTTTCTATTTCATACGATTGGTCGTATTCAGTTTCCTCCTTATTCATCTTTAATTTCCCCATGCCAATATCCTGGAAACAGAGAAAAAAATTGTTTGCAGAATTTATGATAGATTTTCTAGGTTATATGATGATAGTGCACTTTTATCTGTATCTCTATTGAGACCAAGTGAGCTTTTTTTTTTTTTGTCTTAGACAAAAAGGGAAAAGTAAGCATATTGCCATCATATAACAAAATAATTTGTATTTAAATTAGACACATTGAAATGAAAAAATAGAAAATCATTTTTTTTGTATTATTTTAAAGTTCTATTTTATTGTGGTAAGAGAATACCTGAGATCTACTCTCTTAACAAATTTTTAACTATACAATGCAGTATTGTGGACTAGAACTACAGTGTTATACAACAGATCTCTAGACCTCATTTATCTTGCTTAAGTGAAAATATGCTGTGGATTGGTAACTTCCCATTTCCTTTTCCCCCAGCCCATTTCAACCACCATCCCATTCATTGATACTATGAATTTGACCATTTTTGAGCTCATTTTTGAAATTTCACTGAAAATTGAAATTAAAAAAATTTAAAGCAATATAAATGCATTTTGAAATGATACAAAATTAATAAGATTAGATCCTGGTGCTTTTTTCTAGCATTATTTTAAGGAAGCCAAATGGCTCAATTTAAATGTCTGTATCACTCTGAGTTATGGAGAGCAAGACTTTGGCTGATAACTACTTCCCTAAACTAGTTAAGGTGATTTTTGCCAATGCTTATTATAGGCATAGAATGTGCCAGTAAATAAGATATTATTCCAGCTTTCAGAAAACTTCCTTTTCCTATATTTATGTAAAATATGCATAATTAATAATTACTAAAGTACAAAACAGTAAATACTCTCTCATCTTTCTTATGAGATACATCTATAAGGTAAGATGGGCTAAATTGGGAAAGTACAAAATAACAAATGTGTACATGAGACGTGTGTGTGTGTTAATATGTGAGCTACTTTATATTTGTAATCATTTATTGTTTAAAAAATCAAGAGAAAGTAGAATTTCAACATAGCGTAAAACAGTAAGTGTAAGTCATTATTTAACATCAAGTGTATTAGCTATTACATTAAACCCAGTAGTTTCTAGGTTCTTAGCTGAGGCCCATGGTTGATCTTCAGGGGACCTGTAAACTCCCTGAAATGTTAATAAAAACTGTCATGTATTTGTGTACACATGCATTTTTCAGGGAAAAAAAGTCTAGTTTTCATCAGCTTGTAAAAAGTATCCATGACCTAGGAAAGGTTAAGTGTTGGTTACTACATTATCTGTCCTGGTTATTCAACGTAAACTTGAATAATAAATAAATCTAAAACATTGATGTGATTATTTCCAGAGAGCATGAAATAAGACCAATTAGTCTTTTTTTGCTGGAATGGAATTACTGAAATGTTAATTGTAGAAAACAAATATTAGTCCAGAGTAATGTGATAAGAGAAACTTTTCCATGAACCTAATAACCCCAAAGAAGAGAAATGTGACTGTAAATCAAAGATGATGAAATTCATTTAAAGTGGTGCTCTCTGTCAAGAAGAGGCTCATTAAGAATGGTGGTTCATATTTTCACAATATTTCATACAATATTTCTATTGGGCTTAGCATTTTCTTCCCAGTTTAGCTAATATTGTGCTAATGTGTTACACAGCCATTATCATCAGGAAAATATTTAAATTTGAAATTGTTGGTGATACTCAATTAGGTAGAGATTGTACTTTACTTGTTAAATTATTGAAATATGCAAAGAAAATGTTTTTTTTTTTAATGTTGAGAGATACTTATGATTGTCAGGTATGTTACAGGATGCCCAGTTAGATGTGAATTTCGGATAAATATAAATGTGAATATTCAGGGATGCCTGGGTGGCTCAGCAGTTGAGTGTCTGCCTTGGGCTCAGGGCGTGATCCTATGGTCCTGGGATCGAGTCCCGCATCGGGCTCCCCGCAGGTAGCCTGCTTCTCCTTCTGCCGGTGTCTCTGCCTCTTTCTGTGTGTGTTTCTCATGAATAAATACATAAAATGTTTTTAAAAATGTGAATATTCAGTTGATGAATAATTTTTAGCATAAATATGTTCCAAATATTACATAGGACATAGTT
Organism: Canis lupus familiaris; assembly: GCF_011100685.1. Classification (NCBI taxonomy): domain Eukaryota; kingdom Metazoa; phylum Chordata; class Mammalia; order Carnivora; family Canidae; genus Canis; species Canis lupus. Next base: position 29,639,288 of record NC_049257.1, read on the forward strand.
ATACTAAAAAGTGATTTGCTGCTGTTTATCTGAAACTGAAATTTAACTCCATATGATATATTTTTATTTGCTAAATCTAATAACCCTACATACATATTAAGTGCTGGAAGCTATTTCAAAGGCAACAGAATATAATTTTATTGCATTATAACTTAAATGAACACTACAAGGAAGAGATTCCTGAGAGTGAATATTCCCTTTTCAAAAATATAAAAGTAAATGTGTTCTGTATGTCCATAACAGCTGATAAATATACACAGTAAAGAAAAAGTCACAAGAAATTTCAGTGTTAATAGGTGTTATGTTTGGTAAAGGAGGGATTCAACTATTACATTTCATGGGAACTTGGTATCTTTTATGCTGTAAGAAGATGCCTGCTAAGAATGAAGTAGATTCCAGCATTGGGACTGGCCTGTGCAGAATGTCTGTCGTGGGTAGAGTGTAAGGACCAATGGCTAGTGTTGGAGTACCCAGGGTTACCAGATACGAGCTTACTGTGATGATGTTTAAATTAGTAGCCATACAAGTGTCTTAATGTACGTAATGTAGATAAAGGGAGGAAACACATCGGAAGAGGAGAATGTTGAAGGGCCCTTGGAAAACTGAGGGAGGGAGAAACAAGAGAGCAAAAAACTAACCTTGGCAGTGGAAGCATAGGGAAAATGAAAAGTAGACTTAAATAGCAGCAAAGAGTTAAATTAGCAAGTTGGATTGAAGGTAAAGGGAATATAATTAATAGGGCTGCTCCTGGGGAAAGAGCCAGTTGGGAAAGACAGGCTGAAGGGTGGGGGAGGGGAGGAGGCAATATTCATGCAAATTCCAGATGAGTTGTGTAAGATAGCAACACAAAGTGTATTTGCAAATCACACAGTTGAGGATATAGTTGTTAGGAGGTGGGTTTGAGTGAGTAATGTGATGAGCTGAATGTATCATACACACAGTGCTACTTGTTAGAAATCGTTTAGGAAGAATGTGTGAGTATTATGGTTAATTAGTGGTTGCTATGTGTGTATACCAAGTAAGATTGTTTATTGGATAACGGAATATGAGACTTGTCTACACTGCATGCGTGGCTTGCTCTCTTATATCTTGTTTAGATAAAAGAAGGTGTGAAGAATTTTCACTCATTTACACACTTACTTCTTGTGGAAGAGGCAACCTGCCTTATGATCCAAAGTCACATAGCAACACGAAATGAAAAAAAGTTCAATACATGTTAGTTGAATGAGGGAATGAATGAATGAATGAATGAAAAGAAACTCAGATTCTTGTGTATTTGTGTATTCACAAATATGGCACGAAAGCAACTCCATTTCCTAAATAATTACGGAGCTTTCTCCTATATATAAAAATAGAGGTTAAACTATGGCTTTAGTCAGCAAAGGAAATTGGTTTTTTAAAAAAGAAATGAAAAAGCCTCTGCCTCTTTAATATCAGTTTCAGGTTTCAGTGTCAATACTCACTGATAGAGATGCAGATACATAAACCAAATACATTGTCAAAGTAGCTAGGGCACGACCCCAAATGAAATAGGCACATGGGAACCCATGCTGAGGTCATTATAAAGAGAATATGTCAGTTTGGATAATATGTTCTTGAAGAGCTCATAATATTTTGAAAGTTTTATTTTTAAAAGATTTTATTTATTTATTCATGAGAGACACAGAGAGAGGGAGAGACACAGGCAGAGGGAGAAGCAGGCTCCCTGTGGGGAGCCCGATGTGGGACTCGGCCCCCGGGACCCCGGGATCAGGCCCTGGGTCGAAGGCAGACACTCAACCCCGGAGCCACCCAGGGATCCCCAACTTTGAAAGTTTTAGAAACAAATGTTCCTCCACTCAGGTTCCCAGAGCTGTCCAGCTGGTTGTGGATCAGCTCGTTATAACACATGCCCACTTGAATTAGTTGTTTTTAAATACATTACCATTTTTTAGAAGCTATCTTATTAGGAGTGCCTCAATTTTAATTTAATTCACTTATATCTAAAACTGATTTACAAAGAAAAAGCAAATTAAGACACAAGGAGATACCATTTTATGACCTCTAGATGGGGAAAATTCAAGAAGTTGGGCGTTATCAAAGGTTGGAGAGAGTATGGATCAGAATTGCTGTCGAGAGTCAAAATTTGTCCAATTAATTTCAAAACAATTGGGCACCTTGTGAAATTATCTTTTGGTCTCATTCTTGGAAAAATCTTTTTACAAGTGTACCATAAGGGATGTTAAAGACTATTTTAGCAGCACTGTTTACAAAGGAAAAAACGCTGGAAGCAAATCAAAGTGCACTGACAAGATTAATTTTAAAACTGTGATGTTTTCATAAGATGCGGCACTCCGCATCGTGAACAGTAGTGTTATGGATATAATCTATATTTAAAATACGCTTGAGAAGATAAGAAAATTGTATTATCTCAGAGTATTTGTCTACAAAATACGTATTAATAAGAAAGAAAAATATAGTAATGCTATGGTGGAGAAACTTAGCAGATACCACCTTAAGTGATCAGAGTTCATTTTACTAATAATTGACATTGTGATAGATTCTTGTGAAGAGCATAGCACTGCTTCTGGGGGTATCCTGGTTAAAAGGGATAACCTGAGTCTGGTTATGAGTAAACCTTCAACAAACCCAAAGTTCTACAAAATAATTGACCCACCCACTTAAAAAACATCAAGGTTACAAAACATAAGGAATACAGAGAACTTGTACCAGATTGAAGGAGTGTAAGAAAACATGACAATTAAGTGCAACAGGTTATCCTGCACTGGGTCTCTGACGATAGATATTATTGTTTATTTTTTTATTTTTATTTTTGCTATGGAAGACATTATTGGGACTATTGCAAAAACTGACCAAAGCTGGCGGATTGATGGTGGTTACTGTATTAGTTTTAGTTTCCTAATTTTGATGTACTCTTATTGTGTAAGAAAGTTTCTTTGTCTTTTAGGAAATATATTTTGAAATCTTTAGCAGCAATAAAGCATCAAGTCTGCTGCATACACTCTAGTAGTTTAGAAAAAAATGATATGCTATATGTAAATTACATATATAGAGAGATTTAAAATTATTTTAAATGTTGATGGATGGAGAATTTTGCGACAGTATATGGGAATTCTTTGGTCTATAGCAATGTTTCTGTAAAGTTAAAATTATTTTAATATAAAAAGCTGAAAAGCTAGCCTCTAAAGGGAGACATAAGAGAGATATATAAGAGTTTGAAAACCAAGATTCAAACCATAAACTGAGAAGTTAGATTTGATGTGTCTGGACAGGCGCATGAGCTGGCTCTAATCAATGAACTTCAAAACAGGATCAGACATTTTATTTATTTATTAGTAAGCAGGACTATGGGTTTTGTAGTTTGGATTTTATATAGTATTATTTTGAGGTTCTGGTTTCTAATTCACATGCAGCTTCATAAACTCAACATGATTCATGGCTTCTTGTTCATGTTTCCTGATTTATAAGACTGAGTTATGAAATCTCATAAGTCAGAATGTATGTAATGGAGCCAAGTTTATTTTACTGCTTCCTTATTGAGTATTTAGAACTGTTGAATTGCTGTAAATAGAAATTAAATATAAACAGAGTTCAGAGGTTATAAATGCTTTGGATAGAAATTGCCTAAAGCATTTTTGTGAGTAAAACTACTTGCTTCATTAATGCATTAAAAAAAAAAATATGGAACACCAAAGTGACCACCTACAGACTCAAGTGATTCTGATTATGTCAAGCCAGCTAAATAGCAATATGTTTAAAAAAAAAAAAAAAAAAGAAAAAGAAAACCTAAAATGGCTCAAATTTCTGCCGCTACCCCTGTAGTCAGACCCACTGGACAAGTTATTCAATTAATATGGCCACCTCCAAACACAGAACATCCCATGTATAGCCATCCAAGTTTTTGGTTTTTTGAAGGCCTAATAGTCAATATCTATGGGAACTCTTTCCACAAGGTGCTACTTATTACTGGAAGAGACTCTAAAGTCACCTTCTCATCTAAATCTTTGGTAACCTCTAGGAGAAAAAAAATGAATGTTTTGTTTGCAAGATTTGCCTTTGTCTTTTCCAAAACCAAGTGAGTGCTGTATACAGCATTTATCTGATACATTGGATCAACATGGGGAGACAAAATTTTTCCACAGACTAATACATTTTGGCTAAATTGTATGAAAATTTATGGCTACTCTCCCTAAATTTTCCACGCCGCAATATGAAGCCAAACAGAGTAGAAAGTCTATCATAGAGCCCTCAAACATTGAAAACATATGAGGTATATTGGAGTGGGGTGGAGCTGACACCATACTAAGAAAGGTCAATAAATACGATTATTTGAGGAACAATGTCAAGGATGTTTGGGAGGAAACTGATAAAAAATATTTCACAGAAAGGCTAAGGAAAAGTAACAATAATTGCTATTAGCTTGGGAACAGAAGAGACTAAGGTTTTTAATTTATTTTAAAATGTGATAGATTAATGAGAATGTAAATCAAACAGGAATCCAGGGAAGAGTTGAAAGGAAGTAGAGACAACAGGATCCAAAAACACATTCCTCTAAAAATCATTTACACACATTGATTAATATTCTTTATGGGATTTTATCAGTCAGATAATGCTTTTAATTCATCCATTAGTCTTAATTACTGAGTCACATTATTCTGAACCAAATTATTGTCCCTCCATGACCCAGTGCTATAAAAAAATTAAACATGAGTATACTGTGCACATCACTCTAATAAACATAATTTAAAACATGCACTAAAGAAAGGGCTTTCTTTTTCAACTTTTCAAGTTAGTCTTTATTAGGGACAAAAAAATCGTTCAGAATGTAATCTATATGAAAAATGTGCCTGAGAAAACAATTGCTTAGTAACTATGTTCGAAAAGACGTGTGTCTCATCATAACATTTGGACTAGCCTTGATCTATTGCGGAGTTGACTATAAATCACGACAATGGTAGGAAGTGCCCTGGAATCAGAGACTCCTCCAGTGTTACTGTAATTTCTACAAAGTATTTCCTCTTTGATATTACTTATTTGTGATACATAGTTCAAGACCGTTCCTCACTCCAGGCACAGCAAATAGAATTCTCCTTTTCTTTTCCAACCCCTTAGAAGAAAATTTCTCAATAATAGTCTTTGATTGTTTAATAAATGCTCTTTCATGTGAGAAAATCTGGTTTATTTATAAATACTTCAGTTTCTGTTTATGTGTTAGTTTAACCTTTATTTGCGTTTCATGTTGTAACAATCTACTTATTTCTGCTTTCACTCTTGACCAGATTCCAACTTTAGGTTACCCTTAATTACTCTTTTTCAGAATCTACCAGTGAATAAAAACATGGCATTGTTTAATCCTCTTTAAAATGGCAAAGTTCAGTGGGGCTTGCATAGTGGTAATGAACCAACCAACCCACTTTGGGAAATGAGACTGGTTGTGAAAACATGCTGCAGATCTGTTTTAGGCCAGTGCCTTTTAAGTAATTCAAAGTGAGAATTTAAAAACTAAATGATGTAGGTCCATTTTGAACGTTGTTTATGGGATAGTGAAATAATCTGGTTCTGTGAGCCAGGGACTGTGTAGGCTTTGTCCCTTAGCCACCCTCGTTCCCACTTGTCTCATTTACGATGTGTGAAAATTGGATTGCGTGACTTCCATGGGCCCTACAACTCTGTGACTCCATGATTTACCTCTTTCTGCTTCATAAGTGTGACTCCAATACACATAGGACAAAAACCTCTCAAAAGTAGAGCTCCATGTCTAGGACGTAAATAAAGGATGTAAATAAATAAAGGGAATCAATATAACTTATGTCTCTATATCTTTGAACTTGTCTTTCCCTCTGATTGAAATTCCTTTTCCCAGTTCTTCATCTGGCAGGTTCCTCAAAACTCTTACTGTAGATCGAATGTCAGTTCTTTTGCTTTGTCCTTTCTGACCCACCTATACCAGGGAAATGGTGGAAAATCCCTTAGAAATATCTAGTTTATCTCTTGAGAAATGTGTTTTTAAAACTTCTCTAGGAGATTTATTTTCAGAAAGTTATTTAATGGCCCTGGTAATCAAAAACACATTATTTTGACATGATGAGTTAAATAGTGTACCAGAAGGAAATGGACATTCAAATGTAATGAGTTTAATTGATTAAAAGAGAGTGTTCTTTGGGGATTAAGCAATAATTGCAGATGCTGAGTTTGAACTGCTTGAAATGTGCTGATTCAGAGGACTTAAACATTCAAATATTTGATTATTAAACACTGCTTTTAAAATATGTAAAAATAATTGATTCAATCCTCCTTTTCCTCTTCCTCCTTTTCTTCTTCTTTCTTCTTCTTCATTCTTCTTTCTTCTTCCTTTTTCTCATCCAGCATTGCAGTATCTGTGACAAAGGATTAATGTATCAGCTAAAGTCCTATGTAAGCAGTAGATTTATCTTTATAAATTTGAGGCAGTCACTACAACAGAGTTAGATCCTCTGGACTGTGAATTTCTTTGTTTTTGATGATCTTGATAGTTTTGATGAATGCTGGTCAGGAATTTTGTAGAATGTCTCTCAATTTGAGTTTGTCTAATGTTTTTCTTGTAGTTAGATTATGATTGAGTCTTTGGGAGAATGACCGTAAAAGTGAAATATCATTTTCATATGATTGAGTTTTATATTTGGTTTATCATGTCAACACATCACTCTATAATGATCTGATATTATATTATACAGATTATATATTATTTATAGAAAACTTTTATTTGTAAATTTATTTATTTGTTTAGTGTCTGCCTCCCAACAAAATAGATTAGATCCATGAGAGCCTGTATTTGGCTGTCTTGTCCATCACTCTATCCCTAGAGTCTTTAAGAGTGGGGAGCATCTGATAGGAGTTTGATAAATTGTTGAGTGAGTGACTAGATGAGGGAATTATCTTCTGTATGGGTAGCTGAAGCCCATCTCAACTCCACTTGAATGTTGTAGCCAATATATCAAATGATATACTAAGGCAAAGTCTTTGAATTTGGTATAATGTTACCCCTTGAGCTTTAAACTAATACAAATTAATAGACAGTGGTTGAGATTAATCATCTACAGAGGAGTCTTAGTCTAAGAGGTGGTCTTACATTTGAGTATTTCCTAAATCAAATCAGAACAGTCAGAATTTACTTAAATCCAGTCATGGGGAGCAGTATATATAATACATCCTTTGAGGGGGCATATCAAAATAGCACCCAACCTGAACCATGAAAATGAAAGAAACTTACTAGGATTTGGCTACTTAGATGTTAGAAGAACATGTCATTTGCAAATATCTTCTCCCATCCCACAGGCTACCTTTTAGTTTTGTTGTTTCCTTCTCTGCGCAGAAGCTTTTTATTTTGATGTACTCCAAATAGTTTATGTTTGCTTTTGTTTCCTTTGCCTTAGGAGACCTATCTAGAAAGTTGCTACAGCTGATGTCAAAGAGGTTACTGCCTATATTCGCTTCTAGGATTTGTAGGATTTCACGTCTCACATTTAGGTCTTTCACCCATTTTGAATTTATTTTTGTATATGGTGTAAGACAGTGCTCCTGATTTTTTTCTTTTGAACCTTGCTCTCTAGCTTTCTCAACGCCATTCATTGAAGAGACTGTCCTTTTGCCATTGGATACTCTTTCATGTGTTGTCGAAGATTAATTGACCATATAGTTGGAGCTTTATTTTTGGGTTTTCCATTCTGTTCCATTGATCTATGTGTCTATTTTTGTGTCAGTACCTTACCATCTTGATGACTACAGATTTGTAATATAATTTGAAATCCAGAGTTACATTGTGTACAGCTTCGTGTTTTGTTTTTTGTTTTTGTTTTTGTTTTTTGTTTTTCAAGATTGCTTTGGTTATTCAGGGTCTTTTGTGTTTCCACACAAGTTTTAGAATAGTTTGTTCTAGCTCTGGGAAAAATGCTGTTGGTATTTCCATAGAAATTGCATTACATGTATAGTTTTCTTTGCATAGCATAGAGATTTTAACAAAATATGTTCTTCCCATCCATGAGCATGGGATGTCTTTCCATTCCTTTAGGTCATCTTCAATTTCTTGCATCAGTGTAATGTAGTTTGCAGAGCACAATTCTTTCACCTCTTTGGTTAGGTTTATTCCTACATATCTTATTATTTTGGGTGCAATCATAAATGGGATTATTTTCTTCATGTATCTTCCTGCTGCTTCATTTTTGGTGTATAGAAATGCAACAGATTTTTGTACATTGATTTTATATGCTGTGACTTTACCGAGTTTATCAGTTCTAGCAGTTTTTGGTGGATCTTTAGTTTTTTCTATCTATAGTATCATGTCATCTGAAAGTAGTGAAAGTTCTACTTCTTCCTAACTGATTTGGATGCCTTTTATTTCTTTTTGTTATCTGATTGCTGTGGTAGGACTTCTAGGACTGGGTTGACTAAAAATGGTGAGAGTAGACACGCTTGTCTTGTTCCTGATATTGGGGAAAAGGATGATATTAGCTAAGGGTTTTTCATGTATGGCCTTTTTTATATTGAGATATGTTCTCTCTAAACCTACTTTTTTTTTTTTTTAAGATTTATTTATTTATTTATTTATTTATTTATTTATTTATTTATTTATTTATTTATGATAGAGAGGCAGAGACACAGGAGGAGGAAGAAGAAGGCTCCATGCCAGGGGCCCGATGCGGGACTCGATCCCGGGACTCCAGGATTGCGCTCTGGGCCAAAGGCAGGCACCAAACCGCTGAGCCACCCAGAGATGGTTCATGGTTTTTATCTTGAATGGTTGTTCATGGTTTTTATCTTGAATGGTTGTTACACTTTGTCGACATGTGTCTTTTATCTTGAATGGTTGTTCATGGTTTTTATCTTGAATGGTTGTTACACTTTGTCGACATGTGTCTTTTGAACCATAATCATATGGTTCTTATCCTTTCTCTTAATGATGTGATGAATTGCAGATAATGAACCACCCTTGCAACCCAAGAATAAACCCCACTTGATCATGGTGAATGATTTTTTTTGTAATGTGTTGTTCGATTTGATTTGCTAGTATTTTGTTGAGGATTTTTGCATCTATGTTCATCAGGGATATTGGCCTGTAGTTCTCTTTTTTAGTGGTATCTTTATTTAATTTTGGCACCAGGGTAATGCTGGCCTTGTAGAATGAATTTGGAAGTTACCCTTCCTTTTCCACTTTTTGGAATACTTTGAGAAGAAGAGGTATTAACTCTTCTTTAAATGTTGGCTACAATTTGCCCATAAGCCATCTGGTTCTGGACTTTGGTTTGTTGGGAGTTTTTTTTGATTAGTGATTCAATTTCTTTGCTGGTTATTTGTCTTTTCAAATTCTCTATTCCTATTTCAATTTGGTAGTTTATATGTTTCTAGAAATTTATGCATTTCTTCTAACTTGTCCATTTTTTGACATATAATTTTTCATAATATTCACTATTAATTGTTTGTATCTCTGTAGTGTTGGTTGTTTTTCCTCATTTGTGACTTTATTTGTGTCCTTTTCCCTTAATCTGGCTGGAAGTTTATAAATTTTATCGATTTTTTTTTTTTTTTTTCCAAAGAACCAGGTCCTGGTTTTATTTTGATCTGTTCTATTGTATTTTAGTTTCTATGTAATTTATTTCTGGTCTAATTTTTGTTATTTCCTTCCTTCTCCTGGTTTTGAGTTTTGTTTGTTCCTTTTTTAGCTCCTTTAGGTGTAGGGTTAGGTTGTTTACTTCTTGCTTCTTGAAGTAGGCCTTTATTGGTTTAAACCTCCTTCTTAGAATAGCTTTTACTACAACCCAAAGGTTTTGGGCTGTTGTGTTTTCATGTACATTTATTTCTATGTACTTTTTAAAAAGTTTTCTTCTTTTATTTAATGACTCATTCATTGTTCAGTAGCATGTTCTTTAACTTCCATGTCTTTCCAATTTTTTTCTTGTGGTTGACTTATAGTTTCATAGCATTGTGGTCAGAAAAAGATGCATGTTATGACTTTGATCTTTTTGAATTTGTTGAGGCTTGTTTTGTGGGCTAATATATCATCTCTTCTGGAGACAATTCCATGTGCACTTGAAAAAAAATGTGTATCCTGCTGTTTTAGGATGGGATGTTCTGAATATATATCTGTTAAACCCATTGATCCAGTGTGTCATTCAGAGCTGTTGTTTCCTTGTTGATTTTTTGGTTAGATGATCTGTCCATTGATGTAAGTGTAATGTTAAAATCCTCTACTATTGTATTATTTTCGGTTAATTCCTTTATGTTTATTATTAACTGTATTATGTATTTGGGTGCTTTTATGCTGGGTGCATAAGTATTTACAATTGTTATATTTTCATGTTCAATTGTCCCCTTTATTAGTATATAGTGTCCTTATTTGTCACTTGTTACAGTCTTTGCTTCAAAGTCTATTTTGTCTGATGCAATTATTGCTACTCTGGCTTTCTTTTGAAACTCATTTGCATGATAGATATTTCTCCATCCCCTCATTTTCAGTCTGCAGGTGTCTTTAGGTCTAAAATGAGTGTCCTGAAGGCAACATATAGATAGATCTTGCTTTTTTATCCATTCTGTGACCTTGTATTTTTTATAGTTTATTTATTTTATTTTTTTAATTTTATTTTATTTATTCATGATAGACACATAGAGAGGCAGAGACACAGGCAGAGGGAGAAGTAGGCTTCATGCAGGGAGCCCGAAGTGGGACATGATCCCGGGTCTCCAGGAATAGGCCCTTGGCTGAAGGTAGCACTAAACCACTTAGCCACCGGGGCTGCCCTACCTTATGTTTTTTGATTGGAGAATTTAGTCCATTTACATTCAAAGTAATTATTATTATCTTTTAAAGATTTTATTTATTCATGAGAGACAGAGAGAGAGAGAGAGAGAGAGAGAGAGGCAGAGACACAGGCAGAGGGAGAACAGGCTCCATTCAGGGAGCCTGACATGGGACTCAATCACAGGTCTCCAGGATAAGGCTCTGGGCTGAAGGCGGTGCTAAACCACTGAGCCACCCAGGCTGCCCTCAAAGTAATTATTGATGTGTTTACCCTTATTTTATTTTGTTGTTTCTGAAGATTTTCTTTGATCCATTCTTATCTTTCTTTCATGTTTTGCTGATTTTCTTTAGTGACATATTTGGGTTTCTTTGTCTTTATTCTTTGCTATTTATTAGTGGTTTCTGATATGTAGTTGCCATTAGATTTGTACATAACCTCTTATGCATATAGCACTATGTATTAAGTTGGAAGTCATTTAAGTTTGATCCATTCTTTATGCCCCTCCTCCTCATGTTTTAGGTATATATTATATTTTATATATTTTTATTTTGTGAGTTCCTTGGTTGATTTTTTACAGAAATCTTCATTTTTACTAGTTTTGTGTTTCCTACCTTTATATTGTCACTTTTGGTCCCTCTACATTCAAAGAGTCCCCTTTAATATTTCTTAAAGCACTGGTTTAGTGATCATGAACTTCTTTAGTTTTTGTTTGTTTGAGAAATTATTTCTCTCTCCTCCTATTCTGAATGATAGCCTTGCTGGGTTGAGTATTCTTTGCTGCAGATTTTTCCATTTAGCATTTGAATATATCGTGCTACTTTCTTCTGGCTTGCAAAGTTTGTGCTAAAAAATCTCCTGCTAGCCTTGCGGGTTTTCCCTTGTAAGTTACTGTCTTCTTTTGTCTTACTGCTTTTACATTTTTTTTCTTTATTACTATATTTTGCTAACTTAATTAGAAGATGTCTTGGTGTGGATATACTTTTTTTATTCATTTTGATGGGAGTTCTCCTAGATCTGGATCTATTTCCTTCCCCAGATTAGGGAAGTTTTCAGCTATTATTTCTTCAAATAATTTTTCTGTTTCCTTTTCTGTCTCTTTTTCTGGGACTCCTATAACAGATGTTATTGTGATTGATGGAGTCATGGAATTCCCAAGTATATTCTTTCTTGTATTGTGTAATTATTTTTTCTCTTTATTCAGCTTGATTACTTTCCATTTCTCTTTTAGGTCACTAATTCATTCCTATGCTTCTTCCATCCTATTGTTCATTCTATGAAACACGTTTCTTTTTTCATTTGGCCCCTTTATCTCTGCTATGTTATTCCTTTTCTTTGTGTTGAGAGCTCACTCCTGTCTTCCACTCTTTTCTCAAGTTCAGTGAGTATCCTTATGATCATTGCTTTAAATCCTATCTAAGGCATAATACTTCTATCTGTTTCACTTAGATAACTGGCTTTGGCTTTGTCCTGTTCTTGCATTTGGAATACATTTCTGTGTCTTCTCATTTTGCCTAAGTCTCTGTACCTGTTTCTCTATGTTGAGAAAGTCAGCTATGTCTCCTGTTCTTGAGGGTAATGGCCTTATGAAGAAGTCTTATTGTGCCCTGCTGTGTAGTGTCCCTCTGTCCCTCAGGACCTGACAATTCTGAGAATGTCTCCAGTGTGTGCTGTGTGTGCTCTGCTATTTTGTCTTGGCCACTTTATCCTTCAGCTAGTTATATACAGAGGCTCTCTTTGCCTGTTGTGGGCAGTGTTTGGTCCCAGGCCTGAGTGTGGCATATTTTAGCTAGATATTCTCTGATCTGTTTGCGAAATGAGATCTGGTGCCACTGCTATAGGAAATGAGGCTTTATAAAACTCCTGTGTGTGGAGACACAGTGTAAGAAGGGATAGGGCCTATCTTCTGAGGGAGGGGCCTCATGGTGCTGGGACTAGGCACGCATGACTGGGAGGGGCAGTTCCCCTGGAAGGTAGGGGGAGGGGAGCAAGGCTTGGTGTAAGCAATTTTGGTAGTGAGTGTCGGCACTGCACTGGTTCCCATGGTTGGCTCTGTGCTTGTGCTGAGGGATGGGGGTGGGAAATTGTGCTGGCCAATTCTTTTGTTACCAGAGGGTATATCTGTGAATACTGTCTCTCTGAGACACGCTCCAGGATGAGTGAATAACCTCTGCTCTGTGCCTCAGGTGGTCCTCAGATCTCTGTTTCCACGATGTATGTGTATGGGTTCTTTGGTTTCCTTCTCCCCATGAGCAGCCCCAATGTCTTCCAAGCTCTCCCAGAGCCAAGCCCACTGACCTTTAAAACTCCATGCTTTAAGCCCCACTGGTTGCAAGGACTCAGGAAATTCATCCCTTCTTACTTCCAGAGCCAACTGTTATGGGGATTTGTTTTCCCTGTGCACTCCCCTGTGTACCAGTCTGTCTCTCACTCTTTTCCAAAACCTAAGCTCCCTCTCTACTCAAGTGGCCATGATCTGTTTCTCTTACAAACCACATCTCCACATTAATTTCTTTGATGTGGCCTCTTCTCTACCTTTACTTGTGGAGTTTCTTCTGACAGTCTTCAGGTCAACATCTGGGGTATTTAGGATGATTTGATAGTTATCTAGTTGTATTCATGGGCAAGGTGAGCCTGGGGTCTTCTTATTCTGTAGCCATCTTCCAACCTCTATGTTCCACTAAAATTACATCTTAAACTTAGAAGTCAGTCATAAAAGTTAAAAGCATTACTGAAAATGTAGATGGAGGAATACATTCATTCTATAAAGGCAACTTAATTTTTCAAGAAAAATAATTTTGAATGTTACAGAATTTAATGAGAGTCAAGAAGGACAACTTTTAGTGAATCAGAATGGCAATTATAATCAGGAATGGGAATGTTTGCTGTCTTAAGACGTGAAGCAGTAAGTGTAAAACCAGTGAAGGTCTTAAGTATGCTCACATAAATTATTAGTGAAGCAAAATCAAACAATGCTGTTTAGGGTGAATGGCAAATAAAGCTGACATTTGTGAGCAGGGTTGACTAATAATTCAAGCACTACCCCTTCTGCTCTACCCCCATGAAAACTTTCTCACAAAGAATAAGTCTCCATTTTTGGTGACATTATACTACTTTGTTACCACTTAACTCATTTGTTTTTTTTTTTTTTTTATTACTACCTCTGTTTTCCTCATAGACTGGGAGATCATTGAGGACAGATCTTTTATGTCATTCACTCATACATTTACTCACTAATCCAACCATTCAATCATTAATCTATTTATCCTTGCATTCAGAAGATTTTTTTTTTTTGAGTGTCTACAATAGAGCAGACCAGTTGAGGCTAATTATAAACACTTTAAGTTTGAAGTCTCCTTTCTGGAAAATATTTTCCAGAAATAAATATGGGGCATCCACTTCAATAATTGTCATGGTCCATTACACATTATTTGTATGTCCCGTTGGTTCTGGTTTCGGGGGGGGGGGGAACAGTGAAATCCATATATCCTGAGAAATTGGTATGTTAATAGTTACTTTCTGTAACTAATACTGTCTTGCAACCAAATGGGAGAAGCTACTCAAACCCACAAACACCCTAGGTACCTGGAATCTAGAATGTCTACACTGGCTATAGAAGGCTTTGTAGGATCAGAAACCAACATAATTGCCTACCTATTAACCTTCAGTTAGCCCTGCATTCTTACTGTGTGTGTCTGCTTGCCCTTAGAGCCAGAAACTAAATAATTTATTGATATCAAATTGCATTGAGCATTTCTTTATTAATTTCTCAACTTCTCCTGATGAATTTCATCCTCTCCCACTATAAACTTAATTCAGAGTGAATGTGATATTTCTTCCTGCTTGCTCCTTCTAATAGAATGGTACAGCCCCTTAGAACTCTAGGTGCCTACAACCTCAGCAAGGTGCAAAGAATGGAGGTAGCCTTCCAGATACTCTTTTTAAAAAGAAATTTTTAGTTGAAACTTTTTTTAAAAAGATTTTTATTTACTTATTTGACACAAGGAGAGCATACAAGTAGGGTAAGTGGCAGAAAGAGAGAGAGAGAGAGGGAGAAGCAGGATCCCCATTGAGCAGGGAGTCTGACCTGGGGCTCAATCCCAGGACTCCAGGACCATGGGCTGAGCTGAAGGCAGATGCTTAACTGACTGAGCCGCCCAGGCACCCTGCATTTCAGATATTCTTGAGCTAATTTGAACATTCTGTAATGCCCTTCAGTTTGTATGATGACTTGGCTATAGGACAAAATTTCAACCTCTGGACTGAGAATTGCCAGTAAATCTAGATCATGCCTTGACATCTCTCTTAAGTTTTGCTTCACAAATAACTACTGACCGTGGTGGCGCTGAGAGCCAGTAGCAATTTGATTTCTAGTCCAACACTGAGAAGTGTACCTTCAAAGCACAGAGATGGTGTCCCTCTCCATCATGTCTAGTCAACTTAGCTATTTCTTACCAGACAAAAAATCTCTTATTTACAAATCTCTGGTGTATTAAATACTTAGTGCTTTCAGTATACGTTTATGTATAGACTCTTCATTTGTCTCCTCTTATTTCTACTTTTCTGCACTTAACAGGCTAATAGGCTTTCACAATAAATGTAGGAATTTACTTATACCTTGGCCATGTAAGGATTTGAAAACGTGTCCTATCTCAAATCCCATCTCTGTATCATCAATAATATTTATGCAAAATAGTAGAAGGAACTTAGTTTATAAAAGGGGACCTGGTACTGACCTCTAGTCTTAGGCAAAGCACAGTGATTCATTTTGTAAAAGAAACTACTAGATATCACAAACATGTTTCTATCTGGCAATGAGACAAACATTTTTCCATTTACAGATAAAAGAAAAACATACACACATTTGCTTGAAGGCTAGACAACTCCGTTTTTCCAATTTGATGGAATAAATTTTTCTCTTTTTTTAAAAGATTTTTTTATTTGAGAGTGAAAGTACAAGGTGGGGGAGGGACAGAGGGAGAGAGAGACTCTCAAGCAGATTCCCTGCTGAACACAGAGATGGATCCCAGGACCCTAAGATCATGACCTGAGCCAAAATCAAGAATCAGATGTTTAACTGACTGAACATCCCCGGCATCCCATAAATTTCTCTTTTTTAGCTAATTGCCGTGTGAATTTCAGGTTCCTAATAGTTTAAATTTATGCTCAGTGATCCTCTGGCAGTTATCATGAGTAGAATCAGATTTATACTTTTATTTTCTAACTAATAATCCAGGGTTACATAAATCTCATTTATAAATACAACTTAAAGAAATCCTTGAGTACAACTTAAATGATATATTTAAAAATGAACACCCTATATATACATATATTCACCACTACACATTTGAAATATTGTGTAAAACAAAGTTTTACAATTTGAAGTTCAGGGGGAAATTCATAGTATTTTAAATTTAATTTTTAAAGGTGTTTTGTTGGGGACACCTGGGGGCTCAGTAGTTGAGCATCTGCCTTTGGCTCAGGTCATTATCCTGGGGTCCTGGGATTGAGTTCCACATGGGACTCCCCAAAGGGAGCCTACTTCTCCCCCTGCCTATGTCTCTGCCTCTCTCTCTCTCTCTGTCTCTCATGAATAAATAAATAAAATCTTAAAAAAAAAGGTGTTTTATTCACACAAATTATACTCAGAGACTGAGACTGTCTTTGCCAGTAATTTATTTAACACAGGTTCACTGTGGGAATTATAATTTAAATTACATAATTTAAATTATTACGATTTAAAATTTAATTATGTACTTTTTAAATATAATTCATAATCTCAAGTCAAGAGCATACAGGGTAATGTCTCCTAATAAGCCAATAAAGAAATTACATATTCCAAACCAATGACAGATTAATTATACTATTTTTTCAGACACAGAGGAGATGAGACAAAGTCCAAATTTAGTCAAAGTGTACCTTTCTACAAGCTGGCTCTCAGAAGAGTTGGTTGAGCCAACCAAGAGCTGACATCCAGGTACCCAAGCAAACTGAAAGTCCCTTGTTGCTAGAGCGTGATGCTAGTGAAACAGAGGCACTGGTGTTGGAAGGCTAGATGATCTCCTTCATGGGGTTGCTGAATGGTTTCCCGTTACCAGCAAGGAGTAGCCTTGCCAGGGCAGGAGCTGATGTTTCAAGGGCTTTGGAGAACTGTTTGGATCAGTAGAGCAACTTGACCCAGACAGAACCCCTTTGGTAAGTGCTCATAGTTTCTTGGTTCTTAAAGTTTAAATATCCATTACTTCATAGTCCCTTCTCCATATGTTCATATGGATAAGCACTCAGTAGCACAATAATTTTGATGACATTATACGACGTGACCTCTGCAACGTAAACAAATTCACCCTTAGATCAAAGCAACTTAAACCATAAATAAGTAAATTTGATATCATAACAACTGAAAGGTCTATTTTATCTCAGACCTTTAATTTTTCAAGACTATGTTGATTCAATCACATTTGCAAGAGAATAAATTAATAGAATGAATAATTACTTCTTTGGAAGATTTGCCTATAGGTGGAGAAATGAATCACTTAAATATTTACACAAGAATAATATATGCAACCCCAATGCTAAGATATGCTTTATTTTTAATGTGAGTATTATTATTGCTGCTACTTTGTATAGGTAGCACATGGGGACATAAGGCTGGAAAAAAATATATCCTTTTTCAAATAATTAATATCATGCAAGACCTAAGTGTGTTTCTATGGGAAGCATTTTATAATACTCCAGTTGACATTTGATCTTAAGTTCCTCAACTGAGAAATCAATATAGAAAGGTAAGGCCTTATTTTAGGGCTCCACCCAAGGCTGTGATGATTATGTTTCAAAAGATTTCCTCTGCAGATTTTCCACTGCCTTCACAGGAGCTCTGAAGCACTTGGGATGAGACACCATTTCCTTTATTTACGGGAAGTGTTGCTAAGTTAGGGCCTCTATACTTACCATGACATTTTGCTTCAGAAAGATAGGAGAAAGAAAAATAACCAAGATTTTTGGCAGATGGTTTCTGCATGATTATGAAACAGGGTTACCTGAAAAGTGTTGTGTCCTAGGGGACTAGCAACAGTGGAAACATAATAGCTATAAGATAATCATGATTAACAATTTTTTAAATAGAGAAATTTCTGATTTTTATCTTGAATGCTATTACTAATAATATTTTAAATAAGTTATCACATAAAATATATTAAATATGAAATTATGGCTTTATGAATAAGGCACTGCTCATTCAGCTAACCAAACACTAGATTTAAGCTCTTTGAGAAATACCAGGAGAGGTCACTCAAAAGAACAAAACTGACAAAGCAGCAAAGTTAAATTTCTCCCTACTTGAATTCTTCTCTAATTATTCTAAATTAGAATAAAGAGTTGTAGATAAAGAATAACACTCTAAAGAGTGTTAGCAACAAAAGTTGTAGATAAAGAATAACACTCTAAAGAGTGTTAGCAACAAAAAAATAAATTGGTAAAACAGCACTCTTTTTTTCTCACAAAGTATTAATGAAATTGGAGATGACATTTTAAATAAAAATTTAACTTTTTTATAGTAACATATAAATGTCTTATTTTCACTGTAATTATAAAAATGCAAACAGAAATGCTAAAGGGAGATAATTGTATTAAAATGGATGCTTCCATCCATTATTTATTTAAACTCTAGATCAGAAGTTCATCCTAGGCATTGAAAAAATGTAATTAGATCTACATAGGAATAAAACCAGATTTCTTGAACACAACTGAGAATAATTATACTAGAATATGAGTACTTTAAAAAAAAACAGAAAATGTATGACTACAGGATAAAATTACTTACTAGAGAGACTACCACATGTACTCAAAAACTTTTTTTTTTAACCTTTCCTACATTAGGTCTTCAAACAGAAGGTATAAAACAAAATTTAAATGAGAAAAGCATTAAAACAGAGGAATGATTCTAACTTGATTCAAGAGCTAATGGAAATTTCTTTCTCAGCTATTGGTGGGATGAAAGACACATTTAATTGGATATGAGTTATCTGGTGAATGTTTAAAATAGTACTAAAATATCAAAATTGCCAGTTTTCAGAGATACCATGTTCAAAGAACAACACAAAAAATTATTCAATAATCCAGAGCCCATTTAGAATTATCTTGGGTATTTTCCCTATGGAAAAAAATCTATGAAAAAGTTCACTCAAGTTTTCTAAAAATACAAAGCAACAACAAAGAATTCTAAAAGTTGGGATGCCTGGGTGGCTCAGCAGTTGAGCATCTGCCTTTGGGTCAGGGCATGACCCCGGGGTCCTGGGATTGAGTCCCACATTGGGCTCCCTGCAGGGAGCCTGCTTCTACCTCTACCTCTGTCTCTGCCTCTCTCACTCTCTCTCTTTCGTGAATACATAAATAAAATCTTTTTTAAAAATTCAAAAAGTATTGGCTGCACTGGAAAGAAGAAAGAAAAAAAGAATTGCAGTGGAGGAGAAAGTTACACATAATAAGGGAGAGAAACAAAAGAAGAAAGAAAATGTGAAAAATTCTCATGTGTGCCAGAAGGAAGATTCAGGAGAGCACCAGAATTTTGGGGGGAAAAGATAGGAAATCTAAGTAGTTTAAGTTAGTAAGTTGAATTAGTATTATCTATTTGGGCTTTGCAGTCCTGGGAGTAATTTGTCTCTGGTTGCTTCATTGATTAGTACCGTGACAATGAAGATGGTGACTGTGAAAACTAACATTTCAAAGAATTTACTGTGTTTCAGAAATTGTGCTAAGCACTTTATATCTACTGTCTTTTGGAATAGTTACAAAACTTCACAAGATTTACAGATGAGTAAACTGATATTCAAAGAGATTAGAAAGCATATCACTGGCCACCTGACTAGTAAGGATTAATAAAGATGGATTTTGCACAACTAATTTCCAACCCCAAAGCCTGGGTCATTATTGTTCTTGCTCTGCTATCTACCCAAAGGCTCTTCAATGGAGAGAGAACATTCTCAAAAGAATAATTTTAACTCACAAGGTATTCTTTTTTTTTTTTTCCTTTGGGATGTCCCAGCCTTCATGCTTCTTGCTTTGGTTTATCATAGGATTACAAATGAGAGCTAAATGTTTTATTATCTCTTAAAGTATCTCTGGGGTTTACACTATAATGATGTTTGTGGGCAAAATGGAAGGAGAGACAAAGATGCAGTCAACTATGCAAAATGAAGAGATGAAGGAAGAGAAAGGAGAAAGGAGGGCGAAAAGGACAAAAAGATAAAGAAGAAAATCAAGATGGAGAAGCAAAAGTCCAAAAAAGAAAGGCATTGAAAATTATTGGAATTAATTATTTAGAGATATTTCCTTAAATTAAGAATCTTACATAACTGGTTTGATGACAACAGAGTGCAGTTATGTAAGATGAAGAATGTCTGTGAAATAATAGCTAATACCTAACACTCACATGAATTAGACACTTTTCTTCTAATCATTATGTATATTATTCAGTTTGAAGTAAATCAATTCTTTAATTAAGGTCCTATTATTATTCCTTCTTAACAGACAAGGAAACCACCAGAGTCCTATAGCTAATAGTGGCAAGGCCAGATATGAAAACAAGGTTTTTGTCAGAGCCCATGGTTTAAAAGTTCTTCATAAAATATAAAAACACAAATATTAGTTAAGGCTAATAAATCTTCTTACCCCCCTCACTCAAGCATAGTAGCTTCGAGTAGAGCTAGAACAATTCTTTTTAAATATTCATGTCTGTTCAAATCATTTATAGACCTTCTTATAATCCAAATTCTGTTTAGTAGATCTGGAGTGGGGCCTAAGATCCCACAAAGCTAATCAGTTCTGTTAAAAAAATGATTAAATAAGACAGTTTAGTTGATACAAACTTTATTTAATACTTTGTGAAATAGACTGTCTTCTTTGGGAGAACTGCAAAGTATGGTAAGAGGCAGAGCATTTTTATAGGATAAAGAATAAAGAACAAGGAAGAGATAAATAGAAAACATCTAATTGGCTGGGGCCACATAATCATCCTTGTTTGGAGTGAGAAGGGAGGAGGAAGGACGTGTAGAACCCAGAGTTGGCTTAGCATCTGGGGACTGGCTGATGCATACATCGTGTTTCTGGTCAAATGGAGCATTTACATTGCATAAAAGTTTAAGTTTCAGTTTCCTGATGCGGACTCAGGGCAGGAGCAGCTCCATCCTCGCCTAGAAGGTTATTTTAACGGTTCTAAGTGATGCTGATGCTATATCCACAGACCAGCAGTAAGCAGCAAGTGTTAGAACTCTACTGTTGGCTCCTGGGAAGGGCATGTGGGAGAGGTGAGGGTGTTGTGTAATGACCGGGAGATTGGTAAGGGAGGGTTTAAGCACCAAAGGTTGAGTTAAAACACGTGGTTGATCATTCAGCGACCTTTAGAAATGAGGTGGTCTTGGAGGTCTTCACGCTGAGTTAATTTACTTTAACAATGAAGTCACACTCGAAGGGACTTGTGGCTCAATTACGTAGCAAGTTGGTGATGACAACCCATGGCTCTTGTTCCTGGGCCTTTGCTCTGTTGATTCTGACATAGCAATTCTGGAGGATATACTCATTCTTATCATCTAGCTTAGTCACTACAGACGATTAATCATGGTTATTTTTTTTTTTTTTTAAGAAAGAGATTCCAGAACCTTGTTCTTTAATCTTAGTTAAAATGTATTCCTGGTTTGGAGAAATGTGTAGTAATAAATGCAAGCAAGGGCTTTGCATTAGTTAGGGGTCTGCAGAGAAGCAGACTCCATAGTTTGCACACACCTATCCACACACATATAAAGAGATTTATTATAAAGAAATGGCTCAGGCCTTGGTTGGCAAACTGGAGACCCAGGGTTGCGACGGTGTAGTTCCAGTCTGAAACCCAACAGGCTTGAGGCTCAAGAAGAAATGATGTCTCAGTATGAGTTTAAAAGACCAGGGAACCCTCTCTTCTCCAGCGGGGGATCAGACTTTTGATTGTAATTCAGGTCTTCTTCTCATTGGATAAGGACTACTCACGTTAGGGAGGGCAATCTGCTTTGCTCAGTCTACCGACTCGAGTGTTTATTTCATTTGAAAACACACCGACACACCCAGAACAGTGTGTGATCAAATATCTGAGCACAACTTGGCCCAGCTAAGTTGACACATAAAATTAATCAGTACGGGCTTGGAAAACTTGGCTTAATATATTACAATTTGTATAGAAATCTGTTTTGTCCTTGCACTGAAGTCTTGAGTGAATGAATGCTATAAAAATCCTAACAAACCATAACTGGTCTAATTTCATGACTTTAATAGATTGGCATTGGAAATCCTATTTTTTTTCTTCAGGTGCCCAACAGGTGGTGCTATGCATTAATTTACTATGCCAATACTAGGATGATTATTATTGAGTTGCCTCCTTTTGTGAAGAAAAATAGAGCAATCTTAGTTTAGCAATAAGTTGAAAAACTGGACACTAGTTTTCATAAGCCAGTAGCTCCTCAAATCTTAGTTCTCTTACATCCAGGATCTTTGACTTTGGGAAAGTTATCCAACCTCTGAAATTGCAGTTTCTACCTCTGAAAATATGGAATATAAATGACCTTCTCTTTGTCATAATGATTAACTGAAATAATACATAAGAAAGCCCCTACCGTGATGTCTGACTTAGTAAAATTTCAGTAAATACCAGTTACTGTTGCTATCATTATTTCTAAACAAACAAAAAATCTAGAATGAATCACTATTCTCATTTAGCATGTATGAAATATGCAGCATTTACCATGTATTCCATATTAGAATAAAGTTAATGGACTAAGTTCTCAACATGTACCAGAAGAAAACATTATATTTTTGGATTTAGCACTAGGAAAGATATTTTTGAGTGAATTTCTAATATGTTATGATAGTTTAAATGGGTATTTTGTAACCACCTCTTGAATGAAATCTCATTAAGGTATGTATTTGGTAGCCTAACAAAATTGTGTTTCTCATGTGTAGATTCTTTTATGGTTTACTCTTGCCATGAGTGGTTTAATTCTGTTCATTCCACTTCTGAAGGAGAAAAAAATCATAATAATGAAGTTAAAATGAAAAAGGATATCTCTTTTAGGGTAGTTTTGTGTTTGGCATTCTTAAACAATAGTTATTCTTGCTAAAGAATTCTGAGGATGAAGACTGTCAATTTGCTGAAAAGAATGATTATCGTGTTAGGCACCATGTAAAACATCTTGTAGATTATAACTAAAATGTCCAGCTAATAACATAGTAAGTTTCTGCTCTTGTATTAAACTTAACAGTTAAATGAATATTGCTAAAGATATTTACTGACAAGAGCTGATTTACCTTGAAATCTTATTGATTTTCCAATGTAGCACTGAGGTTCGTCAAAATTCCCTAGGACTCTAGGAACATTTGACAGTAATTGTTTTTCTATCAATGACTTCCTATTATAAAGGAAGTTCTAATATAGAAAGCACAAAATTGGTTATTTCTGTATCTGCTCGACATTTAGCAAAGGACATGGCTGTTAATCCTTCAGGAAAAGAGTGGAGTGAAAAATCTATCCAAAACCAGTCATATATTAAGGGACAGAAGGTGGACTAGGAGCCAGGGGGTTCATATTCTCTCCTGTCCAGGCAACTGTTTTTACCATGTGACCTTGAAAAAAAAAATTTTATTGTGTGAACCAATTTTCCCTATTTTAAAAAGATAGCTAATAACAGCACAGAACTGAGATTGTGAACCTTGCTGCTTACCCCAAATCCCTTGATTTAAAAAGAAAAACATGTATTTCCTGAAGAATAAATCCCTGATGACATTGGAAGGTCTCTGGACCACAAATGTTGAAACCATTGAGGATAGATATGGGTTGGTGAAGAAAATCATAGCCCTACATTCATAAATTGATGTCTCCTTAAGGAGGATTTCTGTGACTTTAGGAACGGTTCAGGCATGTCTCATTAACAACAATAATAGAAGAAAGAGGACAGTTGTAGGACAAATATATTGAATCAAATACATTTATTTGGAGAGCCCAAGTTGGATCCCCTCCCCCACACCCCACACACCCAAACTTTAGGTTGAGCTGATTATTCACAGGCTGAGATTTGGGTTGGAGTGCCCCAGATAATTACTGTCAAGAGGGAAAAGAGAGACCCAAACCAGAAGATATGCTATTGTCTCAGTTTTCTAACAGAATATCCAGCTTGTCATCAACATTATCACCAGGGGCATGTTCCTGTAAACAAAGCTAGTATTCACGAAGAGGGGAACACATTCTTAAAATAAGATTGAACAAGTCGATAGCACCAAATATGTGAAGAATGTACTGGAAGAAAGACATCAGGGACTGATTCCCAAGACAAGCCTTTTAAAGATACTAAACTAAATAACACATTTATAAAATAAGAGCAGAGAATTAATTAGAAGCCTTAGAAATTAAAAAAAATCATTAATATAAGGGTTCAAGTAGGGGCTAAAAAATAATAGTTACAGCTGTTGAATGAATTGCTAATTGAAAAACTGAACGATAGGCATCTCCTAGAACAAGTTGAAAAATATATATATAAAGTTGACAATGTGGCATAGAAGTCAAGAGAAGTGGAAGAAATCTCTAGAAGTTTCAACATACATCTTTAGGAGTTTCATAAGGACTGGCATGTAGGAAAAAAAGTGTAAAGAAATTAGAGTGGATAGGTGAGCAGAATATGGGTTGGGTTAAAGACGTAGTAAAGTTAATAAAGTTATTAAGTCCATCATATTAACCACATCCTAGGATGTTCATTGGGATATCTTACTCAAGGCTACAGCTTTTCAAAATTTTATTCCTAGAGAAATGAGAAGTCATTCTAGGATATAAAACAGGGGAGGGATGATAATACAATGGAATTTTTCAAAGAATATTCCAGTTTCTGTGTGGATGGTTCAGAGGATATATATCTGCAGGGCAGTTGGGAGTGAGCAAGAGAAGGTGATTCAGACTGGAATGGTGATTGAAGAGATAGAAGGAAACAAATTTAATAAATATTAAGCAGAATCCACAGGAATTGGTGATTCGGGATGGAAGTACTCCTAGTTTTCTTTTGCCGCCTGACAAATTACCACAAATTTAGCAACTTAAAACAACACCCATTTGTTCACTCATATGTCTATAGGTCTGAAGTCCAGTGAAGTATGGCTGGAACTATTTAGGTCTGATGAGGCCGAAATCAGGGATTTCTGGTGAGGTGTCTTCTGGAGTCTCTGGGGGGAAAACCTACTTCCAACCTCATCCATGTTTTTGGCAGAACAACTTGGGGTTGTAGAATTGAGGCCCCATGTTTTGCTGGCTGCTGGCCAGGGACTGATCTCAACTAGAGGGCACTTGCGCTCCTTGCCACATGACTTCCTTTATCTTTGAAGCCAATAGGATGATAGAATCTCCCTCCTGTGGAACCCTTCTGCACTAGTTTACTCCTTCAAATCCCTTTCAACAGGAAGAGCCTGTCCTTTTTAAGCACTCATTTTTAGGTCTAGCCCAGGGACGATAATCTCCCTTTCTTAGAATCTACTATGTCAAATAACATAACATAATCACAGGAATGATATCCCATCACATGCACTGGTCCCTTCTACCGTCTGAGGGAGGAGGTCATAAAAGGGCTTGGGATCATCTGGGTCCTTATAGAATTCTATCGACCACAGTGAAATTTAGGGAGATGTCAAGGATAATGACGTTTTTGAGTTTGAGAATTTTAAGTGGTGCTATTCTGAATATGAATCAAAGGCTTAGAATTCTTAGAATACTAATGTGCACCATGAATTTTCAACTGTGTCCCACACAGAGAAACTTGATTCCAGAAAGTGTTGAAGGACTAGTGTCCTACAGGAAAAATTGCCTTAAGGTAAAATTCAGAAGGGAGAATATAAAGGCATCAGTCATTGGAAGTCTGAAGATTATTTTTATCACCTATAAAGGAAATGAAGCAGAGATTTTTTTTTGCTCTACCACAAGAAGTTTGCAAGAATATTGTATTATTTGGTTAAAAAAAAATCTTAGAAAGGAAGCATGCACTCAGGGAGCTTCCTGCCTTTGACATTGTCTTGGTTCATTAAGATGAACGTAATTCCAGAGTTTATTTCTCTTCTCTGGGCAAGTTTAAATACAGTGAAAATTTTCTGAAATTGTGGGGGGAAAGAGATTTTTGTTTGTTTCTTTTTCCCATTTTAGGTGTCAAATCTTGTTATTTGTTATGGCCGTTAGTGTAACTGCTTGTGGCTTACAGAAATATGCCGAAGTCGCAACAGGAAAGAATCCTAAAGGATAAGTTTTATTAATTGTGAGAAATGAATGATGTGTAATATGGAACAAAACTAATTAAGCAAGAGTTCAGGGATCTGTTTTAGTCTCCTCCAGTGGTAAATTTCATGTAGGAAAGCAAAGGAATACATAGGAAGGAGAGAATGTTCCAACAACTCTTGAAGCCACACTGGTTTTTGTGAGAAAATTCACGTGGAGAGAAAGTGCATGATTTATCTCCTTAACATAACTAACTACAAATGATGGAGTAGTCTCAGGGAGAGCGAAAGTGTGTCCTTGATGGGAATGTAAAGCAGCAAAGAAAAAAGAACATTTTCTCAATTCCCAAAATGAAAAGATATTTGCTTTAGTTAAAATTAGATGAAGCCAGTTCACATTCAGGAATTATAAATCAATAAGTATGTCCTATGCAACTTTTCTGCACTTTATGAGAAAAATAAATTACTACTGTATAGATATGGTCATGGTTAATTTTCTTTTGTTGTGTAATGAACGCTAATCAAGGAGGTAATGGAAAATACATCTAAATCGTAACTATTGTTTCTTGAAGCCAGAGAATCGAAAATGGTGAAAATTCCAAAATTTTATTTAGATGAGAACACTTTTGTTAGAAAATTGGAAAAAGGTAAATGAGTTCACAAAGTTAATCTTCACAGTTCCGAGATTCTACACCTGTAAATGGCTACCATCATATTTTATTTGTGTATCACTCATAAATGGAATTGGTAAGGACATTGTTGAATGGATAGTTATGTCTGCCTAAGCACCCCGGCAGCTTCTACCGATGTTAAGAGAGGCAATGCCATTGACTCACTTTCATTTTATTGAAGAAAATGTTGAATCAAGTAATTAAAAGTTCTGCAAGCAGTTTGACTACCGTGTTAATATGTGCCCACCTTTCTACCTAATAGTTTATATTGGTGTTCCCTGTCTTAATCACTTGTGACAAATAAGATGAACTGAGACTATTTCCATCCTCTAATAATTTTATAAATTAAGCCTTGACTTGGGCAAGAACAGAACAAAAAATGGAAACTATATCAAGGGTTTGGAGACCAGCAAAATATGTTGAATTGCTGATGTTAATGATCCTGTAGCCAGAAAAGATATTTTAAGCAGGAAGATCAGTGTCTTGATATTAGTATTTTTACTGATATGCAAACAGAGTATTAAATCGATAGTTTTGCCGTATGCCAAAAGTATTTGGACAGGTGGTATTTAGAGTGGGTATAACAAAAGCTTGTAGCTTATGTTTGAATTCTGGAAGTTGCATTCACAAATTGTCTAAACTTATGCAATATTTTTAATCATTTGCACCTAGGTTTCTTCACACTGAATATGGTGGGTTGCTATAGGAAATAAATAGGGCAGGAGGAGAACCAGGAATATAGTGATATACAATTATTATAAATCAGTATTTTATCTTCAACACCATGCTTCTTGGTCCATACACTCTCCTTGGGTGATTACATACAGGTCTAATTATCATATATATTTTGATAATACTCAGATTTATAGCTCCAGTCCAGATCTCTAAGATTCAGATTCTAATTTTTAATTTCCATTTATTAACACACTTTATTTTGGCCAGGAAAAATAATTTGACAGAGGTTGAATTTGTATATCAACTTAAAAACTAAGTTTACACTAATCTTCCATTACAGATGAATGTATCTTTAATATTCATCAATTAAAGTCAAAATGATACTTCTGTTTTCAATTGAGCGTGTGTATTGCATTAAAATTTCCTAACCCCATTATAGCTTACTGACAGCCTAGGGACTGCAGTATATTTCAATTTTACAAGAACAGAAAGTACAAGAGCCTATTCTAAATTGTATTTGAGATTTTTCCCTTTTCCATATGGCCATAGTAACTATTTTTTCCCTTTGGGGTTTTCCTTTTCTACTTAAGATTTTCTTCCCTCTTCTATTCCCTCATTTCATTCACAGCAGAAGCCAGTGCTGTCCTGGCATCCCAATTCTCCAAATCTCCACCCATAATACATTCAACCCTTATTCTTCATCTCAATGTTATTTTACTACATTGTATATCAGCGTCCAGTGTCAAAATTTGCAAGGTTTCTGAGTAAATGAAAGAGGAAGAAACTCTGTGGTGGTTGTTCCCATGTCCCCACTTTTCGTCCATTGATACAACAACCCAGCTCCAAGCTAGATTCATTGGGAGTATCCTCGGCCATGTTAAAGTTGTGTAGAGTGGAATTAAGAGCTTATTTATTTTAAATAAACTTTCACCATTATTTCAGTTTTCATTAAGCTTGTTTTCCCAGCCCTGGGTATACTATGCACCAAGCTGGCCTAAAGGAAAAGCCTTATCTTCATTCATAATTTTAAATCTTTTTTTTTTTTTGACAAAATTGGTATGAGTGTGATTTTTCACGGAAGTAGAATTGCCTTACTAACTCTTCACATGCAAGTTAAATGAGATGGGAGACAAATATGAAGATTATGTGGCTTTCCAATAGAAGTTTAACTATAGGAAGCAAAATTATTTAGTCATATACAGAAAGGAAAAATGTTGAAAATATTAAGAATACCACATATCTGCTATTCAAAAAGAAACTGTCTTGAATAATGCCTACTGAAGAGATTAATGATTCATTCTTTTTACCATGAACAGTGTATTATTACAAACTATGTCTCCCACAATTTACACCCTTTTCCTAAACTGATAAAATATAATACAGTGCCTCAAATAATATTCATTTATCAGAACCACTTGATAAATATCTCTATTATTTTGTGAAAAACTGCAGAGGAAAAATTCCCTGTGTAAATTAGTTAACAGTTTCTTTAGTGAAGCAACATTTTCTCCTAAATTCTCTTAAGATGCTGTTTTCAAGTTATCTTTCTCTTTTACAATTTTCTTTCTTACACAAATTTATTATGAATTAAGAGCACAAATAGCTTTAAATATGATTTTTGTAAAATGATATGATAAACACTTTTAAATTATTATCTCAGTAATTTTCTATTTAATAGCAAAAGGACCAGAGTCCTTAAAATTTAACTAGAGAAAAAACCCACACATCTCATCCAGATTGACTTAATCTTATTCAAGAATCCGTGGTTACCTGGGCATAAGAAATGAGGATTTGAGGAACAAGGAATGGATTATGAACAAACAAAAGATATTATTTCTCTATTCTCTTCTTAGCTAATAAACATTCAGCAGAATAAAAAGCAATAGAAATTCCATCTTCATGAAATTAGTGACCACATTACTATTTTCCAGGATTTAGGCATTCCAGTAAACCACAGGTTTTTTTTTTTTTTTTTTTTTAAGTACTCAAATATATGTATTTTTGTTGGAGTAATACTGTTATTTTGTCAATTTAAAACCTTCTTTCTGAATAACTTACATCTGAATCTCAATTATGTGTAAAAAAATGAACTAATGGATAGTCTCAATTCTAGACAAGTTTGTGCTTTGTAGAATCACAGTAAGCAACTATGTTATGGCAAAATTTAAATTGCAATAATTTTTATTCTCACATATTTTCTAAACATATGAATATATCATATAGTTTATACATTTAACATCAGAAATTTCATCTGTATATAAAGAATTTAAAGGTGAACCAAAATAAATACCTTTATTGAAACAGTACCAGGAGGTTTTGTCAATAAATATATTGTAGTCTATAGTCATGATTTGATCAGGGAAATGAAAACCTGTCCAAGTGATTCAAATGGGAAGGGTTTAAAATAGGAAATTACAAGCTAATAAAACTATTGGAGGACTGTAAATGTAAAGCTCAGGAAAGCCACAATAGTTCCAGGATATCAGGAAATAGAAAAGGAGGAGCTGGAAATAACCAAAATGGTTTATACCAATTGTCCATACTGTTGAATTAATTGTAGAATTATGTTAAAATGCAAATGGATTCTCAAATGATACTGGCAATATTTCATGTGAATTCTTCTTAAGTGTATACACAAATATCATTTTAATAAATATAGCTGCATTATTTGAGTAAGGATAAATTTTATATGAGAAAAATTTTATATGAGAAAAATAATTAAAAGCAGAAAAATTGGAAGTGTAGGGGGTAAACATCTAAAAACATATTACAACATATCATAAAAAGTCTGTTAATTAAAACAGTAAATGAATATCACCCCTGAATTCTAATTTTACATATATCATGAAAATGAATAGTTCTCAAAGTTAGTTGCACAGTAGAATCATTTGGATGCATTTTTAAAAAATGCCAATGCCTGTGCCCAAGAGGAGACTTGTATTTATTTTATCTACGGTAAGCACAGGCATTCCTATTATTGCAAAATAACCACAGATGACTCCTATGTGGACTCAAACATGAAAATTCTTGCTTTAGAGAAATTCTGGAGCATATTTACAAGGACATATATACAGTAATACTTATAGGAGCTTATTAAAAAATCTGGCATATTGGAAGCAACTGGAAGCAACTGTCTTTCAAAATGTGGATGTGAAATTGTATAATCATATAATGGAATATTATAAAGCAGTAAAAATGTAAGACTACATATCAAGATGAATAAATCTTCAAAGTACAATATTATAAAATAATTTATAATAGTAAGTACAGAATACTATAATATGTGAAGTATTAAAAAATTGCAATTCAGACTCTGTGGGATAAGGCCAAGTAGAAATGTTCAAAGGAAAATTCATAGCATTAATCTATAAAATTTAGAATCAAGAATGAATAAAAATATAGTAAATAGTCTATTCAAATCATTAAAGAATACAACTACAAAAAAGAAATAAGCTGGAAGCAGAAATTGTATACTTATATGCTTATATTGATAATTTATCATGAATAGCTTTTTATTGGAGGAACAAGACAAAATACCATCTATCACAATCAAGAAAGAACAGGAGAAATCACATACACAATAATATTACCAAAAGGATGAAATTGATTGAAATATTAGTAAATAAGTTTGAAATTTTAGAAGGATTAACGCACTATAGGAAAATACAAATAACTGAATTTGACCCCGAAGAGAGCAATCCTAAACAGAACAATTGTACGGAAAAAAAAAAAAATGTTTAAGTGCTACATCCCTAATATGTCATAGCTTATGCCTCTCAGACCTAAAACAGAAAATCTGATGCTATTTAAACTACTTCAGGATTAAGACAAATATATTTATTTGCACTGACATTAATGATCACCAAAATAAATTCAGTCAAATAAAAAGCTGTTTACATGTTATATGTTCCTACCTGAGTTTATAAGAAAGCATATTTTTATATTTATAAGCACAAAACATTTCTGGAATCCTACAAAAAATAATCTGTGCCCAGTGGTAGCCTTTGGGGAATGAGCTTCAGAAAGAGATTTGCTTTTTCACTTTAACCCCTTTATTTTCATGCAATACACATTTTTTTTATCATGACATATGTATTTTTTTCAATAAAAACAGTATTAAAAAATGTTAGAATTCTGAGACTAAAGGGGTTCAAATGTAAGTGACCATCAACTTAATACAGACTGCTATATGAATAAGATGTTATCTATGAACCTAATAGTAACAAATCAAACATGTCATGGGTATGCAAAAAATAGAAAGGAATCTAAGTATATTAAAGAAAACCAGCAAACCATGAGAGAAAAGAGCAAGAGAAGAAAGGAACAGAGAATAATTACAAAAACAACCATAAAGCAAGTAACAAAATGGTAATAATTATATTCCTATCAATAATTACTTTGAATAGAAATGGGTTAGATACTTCAATCAAAAGACATAGGGTGATAGAATGAATTGAAAAACAAGATTTAGGGGCTCCTGGGTGGCTCAGTTGGTTAATCCTCTGCCTTCAACTCAGGTCATGATCCCTGGGTCCTAGCATCAGCCCCACAAAGGGCTCCCTGCTTAGTGGGGAGCCTGCTTCTCCCTCTCCCTCTGACCCTCCCCGCTGCTGGTGCTCTCGCTCTTTGTCTGTCTGTCTCTCTCTCTCTCTCAAATAAATAACAAAAAACAAACAAGATCCACCTATTTAGTGCTTAAGAGGCTCATTTCAGACCTAAAGACAAATGCAGATTGAAAGTGAAGGGATGGAAAACTATTTATCATGCAAATGGAGTGAAAAGAAAGCCTGGGTAGCAATACTTAGATCGGGCAAAATAGGCTTTAAAACAAAGAGGGTAACAAGAGACAAGAAGGACATTGCATATAACCAAAATGAACACCACCACAAACAAATACAATTGCAAATATTTATGTACCCAAAATGGGAACACCCAAATACACAAAGCAGCTATAGACAAACATAAAGTAATTGACAGTAATACAGTATAGTAGGAGACTTAACACCCCTATCAATGATAGATCATCCAAACAGAAAATCAGCAAGGTCACAGTGGCTCTATATGACACGTCAGACCAAATGGATCTAACAGATATATTCAGATCATTCTATCCTAAAACAGCAGAATACATATTCTTTTCAAGTGTACATAGAACATTCTCCAAAATAGATCACATATTAGGCCACAAAATAAGTCTCAACAAAATTAAAAAGATTAACGTCATACTATACATATTCTCTGACCACAACACTATTAAACTAGAAATCAACCACAAGAAAAATCTGGAAAGATCACAAATACATGAAAGTAAAAAAAAAAAAAATGCTACTAAACAATTAATTAACCAAGAAATCAAAAGGAAATTAAGAAATACCTGAAGATAAACTAAAATGAAAACACAATGGTCCAAAATCTTTGGGATGCAGAAAAGGCTGTTCTAAGGGAGAAGTTCTAGCAATCAATGCCTACCTCAGGAAGAAAAAAAATATATATATGAACCTACCATTACACCTAAAAGGAGCTAGAAAAAGAACAAACAAAACTTAAAACCAGCAGAAGATAGGAAATAATAAAGATTAGAGCAGAAATAAATGAAATAGAAACTTTAAAAAAATAGAAAAGATCACTAAAACCAGGAGCTAGTTCTTTGAAATGGTCAGTGAAATTGATGAACCTGTAACCAGATTCATCAGAAAGAGAAGAGAAAAAGAACTCAAATAAACAAAAATCAGAAATGCAAGAGGAGAAATAGCAACAGACACCACAGAAATACAAAGGGTTATAAGGGAATATTATGAAAAATTATATGCCAAAATATTGGACAACCCAGAAGAAATGGATAAATTCCTACAAACCTATGACCGCTCAAAACTGAATCAGGAAGAAATACAGAATTTGAACGACCAATTATCAGTAATAAAGTAGAATCAGTAATCAGAAACTCTTAACACTAAAGCCCAGGACCAAATGGCTTCACAAGTGAATTCTATGAAACATCTAAAGAAAAATTAATACCTATTCTTCTTAAATAATTTTTAAAAAATAGAAGAAGGAAAGATTCCAAATTCATTCCCTGAGGCCAGCATTACCCCAATATCAAAATGACATAACGACATTACCAAAAACCCCAGAAGTACCGGCCAGTATCTTTGATGAATATTGATGCACAAATTGTCAACAAAATGTTAGCAAAACAAATCCAATAATACATTTTTCTAAAAAGTCATTCACCATGATCAAATGTAATTTACTCCTGGGTTGTAAGCATGCTTCAGTATTTGCAAATCAATCACATCAACAAGAGAAAGGATAGAAACCATATGATGATTTCAATAACTGCAGAAAAAGCATTTGACAAAGTCCCAACATCTCTTCATGATAAAAACCCTCAACAGAGTAGATGTGGAGGGAACATAATAAAAGCTATATAGGAAAAACTCCTGCTAACATCAAACTCAGTGAGGAAAAACTGAGAGCTTTCCCCTAAGATTAGGACCAGGACAAGTATATCCACCCTGACCAATTTATTTGGCTGGCCAAAATACGAAGTATTTTTATACATTCTTGCACAAATAAACAAGAGGTTCTAAGATTGGCTATTGATATATTTTTCTTATACATAAGTCATATTTATTTAGCCTTTCAGAATTTCTTTATTACTATTTCTTTTGGAAAAAGTCAATAACTGCATTAAATTTTCAGAATTTATAAAATGGCAAAAATGATCCTTTTTTGGTGAAAGATATAGTTCATTATTGTTTAGGTCATTTGTATTTCTTCTTTCATGGGTTAACAGTTTTATATAACAACCATACTTAGTTTTAAATATAGGAGAGGATTTATTGTGGTTTTAAGTTACACTGTACTGCTAAGGTTTTATCATGAACTCTTTTAATCATAGATCAGATGCCTCCTCATGAAAATTGACCACTGAATCCCTTAATGAGGTGAGCAGCCAATCTAACCTCCAAAGGCATCACATTTCTTTTGCTTTGGCATATCTGCAAATCTGTATCATTCTTCCTCACAGAGCCCTAGGATATTTTCCAAAGACAAATATAGATCAACAGGTGATTAGATGTAAAATCCAATAGCGTCCCTTCCTTAGAATTTTGAAGGACATATACTTATCAGTTAAACACAAGCATGTCATCCTAGAAACCAGACAGCAAGCTGGAACACTGATGTTAATTCTTTCTTGTAAAACCAGCCTTCAAAATAAATGCGTTAAATGCTGATAAATCCCTTCATTAATTTGATATATTCTTAATTTTGAAAAACAGTATAAGGCAAGAAATGTTAAAACTAAAACATCAGGAAATTACTTCATCTGAAAATGAAATGACAATAAGAATGAGGTGATATCCTGGACAGCTAAAGTTATTGTGCTTTAAATGTGATAAATTATTTCAGTCACATATTTCCACTTTCTTGAACATGTGGCCAACCTGTCTTCATTGTTAGATATTTAAGCCAAAGAAACCAACCTGTGGAATAAGAATTATATTCATAAAGAATTAACTACCTTCCATAGAGTCCTAATTATTCTCCAAGCCTTCACTGGTTTTCCCACTAGGTATAGTTTCCATTTTATTATTTTATTTTTTATTTTATTTTATTTATTTTATTTTATTGTATTTTTTTATTATTTTACTTTATTTTATTTATTTATTTATTATTATTATTTTTTTTATATAGTTTTCATTTTAAAGTGCCCCGTCTATGCTGCATACTCCATTATTCCCCGGGCCTCTGCAAGTCAAGCCAAATATATTGGCCTGGGATCAAACACCTCTCAGATATAGCACTGTCATACTGCGTGCCCCCGGGCTGGTCTGGTTGATGCTGTTGTCCTGGTGTAATTAATTGTGGGGCCCTGTTCACTCTTGAAAGTCTCCTGTTCCATAGTCTATAGCCATCCTCTCTATGATCAAATCCCAGCCCACTTTCCCAGTCCCATCTCACACTGCCGTGCATTTTACACACCTCCTTCTCAATCCAAAGTCAATTGCACCCTTGCCCCTGCGTATTTGTCTTTCTCTTCCCTTGTGCCTCTGTTTATGCAGTTCTCTGGGCCTCTCTCAGATGATCTTCATGCCCAATTGCTTTTGTTTCTCTTCCCGTGTTTGCTTTAGATGTCACCACTTTCACGAAACGTTCCAGATTCCCACTAAAAGTCAATCTCTTCTGTCTCTAAGTTGTACACTCTTTTACCTAGATCCATTGCACAGTACGATTTTCCATCACAACTTAAGGTTATTTAATAAACATCTCCACTGCTTGACTCAATGTTCCTTCAAGACCAAATTGGTGCATTGCTAGTTTATCATTCGTAGTGCCCAACATCTAGGAAGTGCTCAACAAATAGCGGAGGATAAATGGGAAATTAAAGTCATACATCACGGTACATTTAAAAGGGTTTATATCCAAAATAATTATATTAATTAGTGTCAAGGAACTGTGAAAAAGAAAATAAAATTTAACTTTATTGAAGATTATATTAATTAGCTTCTTTTCTCTTAAGTTAATGGGGATTTGACCTTATAGTTCATTTGACACAACTAAATAATTCAGAATTCTGAAACTCTTATCCTTTAAGATTCTAAGGCCTTTGAAAAGACTTCAATACCATCATTTTGTGTTAGTTTTAATTTTTCCTGCCTACTGATATTTAAAACACTCAATTCCACTCCTGAATAATTAAACTCAACAGCTTTCTATAAATAACTTACAACACGATTTGAAGTCCTGCATCAGTCTTAGGAATTGTTTGATGTTCTTTTAGTTCATTTATATGTATTTCCAAAGTTGTTTTACAAAGAAAGTACTGTAATAGTGTTTATAAATTTACCAACAACAAAAAAAGCAAAAGCCCTTCTCTAGGAAAAGAAAGCAGATTTTTTTTTTTTTTTTTTTTTTTTTATTTATGATAGTCACACAGAGAGAGAGAGAGGCAGAGACACAGGCAGAGGGAGAAGCAGGCTCCATGCCAGGAGCCTGACGTGGGATTCGATCCCGGGTCTCCAGGATCACGCCCTGGGCCAAAGGCAGGCGCCAAACCGCTGCGCCACCCAGGGATCCCGAAAGCAGATTTTTATTTAAGAAAAATTGTTTTGTTTTTTCATTCTAACATTTCCTTACAATTAAAATGTTAATGTCACTGTAGGTCATATATTCAGCAATGAAATAAAAGAAATGCCATCATCGTTTTCTAAAAGGTGAATAATAATTTTTTTTAAAGATTTTATTTATTCATTCGAGACATAGAGAAAGAGGCAGAGACACAGGCAGAGGGAGAAGCAGGCTCCATGCAGGGAACCTGATGTGGGACTCGATTCTGGGACTCTGGGGTCACGCCCTGGGCTGAAGGCAGGAGCTAAACCGCTGAGCCACCCAGGAATCCCCATCAATAATAATTTTTAAAAGTAAAAGTAAAATCCCATTAAAAAGAGAATTGTAGTGGATTATTTTACAATAATCCTATAAGAGGCTATAAAAGTAAAAATACATAAGTAAAATACAAAAAGTAAAAATACAAAAGTAAAAATCTTTAAATACATAAATATATTTTATATATATACATACATATCATATATACTTAAATGCTAAAGCAGAAGTTAATGTTCTTTAAATGGAGAAAACATTGTGATGAATTATGTTGTCTTCAGCTATCTCATATAATGTACAAAACCAATCATTATATTAACATTATTCTGTGATGTCATTTCCTCATTTGCTCTTCCTAGGAAATTTTAAATAAAAAAAAAATTTTAATTATCAATGCATGTCCTGAGTACAAATGTAGATATTAGGTTAAATGTTATAATATTTGGAATATTACTGGCAATAGAAAATGCTTCCTGAGCTATTGAAAAGAGCCTGTTTCCCTTACCTTGGAATCTACTGTATTAGGGATTCCAACCAAAACCAACCCGAAAGCTTAATTTGCAAACCAAGTTTCTTCAAATCTTGCACTTTAAAAACTGCTCAAAAAAATAAAATAAATAAAATAAAATAAAATAAAATAAAATAAAAAATAAAAAAATAAAAACTGCTCAAGGTCGAGTTTATACTATAGACCTGGGATGATGGTAGTAAATCCACTGACTCTTAAAGTCAAAGAATATTCGGAAAGTAAGAAATCAGGTTTTTTGGACTCTAACTTATTGAGTTTTTTTCATTTGCTTATTTTTCTACATCCAAAGACTTTCTTACATTGTAGAGTCTGAAGAAAACTATATATAAATTCAGGCGAGGGATCCCTGGGTGGCGCAGCGGTTTGGCGCCTGCCTTTGGCCCAGGGCGCGATCCTGGAGACCCGGGATCGAATCCCACATCGGGCTCCCGGTGCATGGAGCCTGCTTCTCCCTCTGCCTGTGTCTCTGCCTCTCTCTCTCTCTCTCTCTCTCTCTCTCTCTCTGTGACTATCATAAATAAATAAAAATTAAAATAAATAAATAAATAAATAAATAAA
Organism: Canis lupus familiaris; assembly: GCF_011100685.1. NCBI lineage: Eukaryota > Metazoa > Chordata > Mammalia > Carnivora > Canidae > Canis > Canis lupus. The sequence continues at coordinate 29,677,138 of NC_049257.1, forward strand.
AATAAATTCAGGGAAACTATATATAAAGTCAGAGGGAAATAATATTTTGTATTTAAGTAAGCCTGTGAAAAATCAAGGGCTTTGATAGTAAAAATCCCTTGGCTCTAGATTAATGAACAAGTATCTACTGAAAAGGTGCATTGCGATAAGATGCATAATGAGAGCCAGAGTGAAAAAAGATGCAGTCTATTCAAGTGATTCAGCTGTTCCAACACTATATGGCATCAGGGACAGCAGATAAAAGGAAGTACAATCCTTGGTTCTTGGCCTTGGGTTATTTTGCCAAAGTGATTGGGCCTCCGGATCTTATAAAGGCTAGTTTTCCTGTGCTCCAGCAGACACGGACACAGGGTGAATGTCAATGTGACTTTAGTAACCAAACTGTGATCAAGTGATGTTAGACAAACACAATTACTTTACAAGAAATCTTTTTAACAGCATCACTGATAATATAAATCTGAGGATTTTACCAGTTTGGTTTTTTTTAAGATTTATTTATTTTATTTTATTTTATTTTATTTTATTTTATTTTATTTTATTTTATTTTATTTTATTTTATTTTATTATTTTATTTTATTTTATTTTATTTTATTTTATTTTATTTTATTTTATTTTATTTTATTTTATTTTATTTTATTTTATTTTATTTTATTTTATTTTATTTTATTTTATTTTATTTTATTTATTTATTTATTTGAGAGAGTGTGTGCAGGTGTGAGCAAGGGAAGGGGCCAAGGGGAAAGAGAGGGAGAGAGAATCCCAAGCCGACCCTATGCTGAGTGTAGAGCCCGATGGAGGGGCTCAACCCCACAACCCTGAGATCATGACCTGAACTGAAACCAAGAGTCAGATGTTTACCCAAGTGAGCCGTCCCAGCACCCGTAAGGATTTTACAAGTTTAAAAGTTCATAGCCAGAAGTTAATGTTTCAATTTATTTTAAATTTCTTGTGCAATAAACCGATATTTTCTAAATCTTTCATAAATCATATTGTATAAATATTGACTCTTTTTATATCATGACGTTTCAAGCTTGTATGTCAATATAGGATTAGAGGAATAAAAGCTCTACCTCAAAGACCTTTGGAGAAAGCATTACATTTAGCCAGTATTTTGATTTAAAAAGTGAAATTTTAAAATAACAAAAATTAATGATGGGCAGTGGTTGACAATGTGTTCTTTACAATTTGAATATATACTCTTTACGTGGTCTCTGTAAATATCCTGAATACGCTTCCTGATTAGTAAGCTTCCTTTCTGCTTCAATGATTCCAGGTTTTCCTCCTACAGGCTACTGATCTTTCCATCATACGCCGTCATTTCTTTTACTTCATTTTTTTCTAGATCTTTTGGAAAGCCACCCATTTTCCATCTTTTTCTTTACCTCGTCCCTGTCTTTTTATACACAAAACCCTTCAGCTGTTTGAAGCACAGATCATTTTCTATTACATAGTCCTCCCCGATGATTCAAGTTTAATTTAATTCAACAGTAGTTGTTGTGCGTATTTTATCAATTATTGTCTAATTATATCCAAATTAGCACTTCATTTTATACCATCGTACAGTGTGCTATAATTCTTTCTTGTACATACGTATCTTCTTTCCAAATAAGATTATAAAGGTTTAGAAGTTGGGGATTAAATTAGCTAAAAAACACGCATGGTTTCTTATATGTGTTTTATATTCACAAATGTGCCTGGTATATTACAGGCAATTTGTTTTACTCCAGAGGTGGTTCTCTAAGACTCAGCTCCGTGCTTTGGATATATTTCTGAAACACACGAAAGAACACACTTTTGTAGAAAATTTACTTAGGGGGTGACAGCAAAATGGTAGAGTAGGAGGTACCAGTTATTGTCCTCTCACACAAAAAAAATAATAATTAGATATCCAAGGACAAAAATAGCCCTGGGAGAGCTCAAGAGGTTAATTAAGAACCTCCAGCAGCATCGTGGAGCAAAAAGTGGAGAATCCAGACTGGACTGCTGGTGTTAGCAGCGTAGCTGACATGTCTGGAGAGGGAGAGGAGCACATCTGCAAGGGCTAGGAGGAGCAGCCACGTGGTGGGTACCAGTGCATTCCCTGCGGCCCCCTCGGTGGAGGAACCTGCAGCCTCCACCACAGTTGTGGACTCCACACAACCCTCTCCGGGGAGGACCCTGCAGTGTCCCCTAGCACAGACTGTAGCAACCCCCTTCAGAGGACACACTGGCAGCTTTGGCCACTGAGCCACCCAGTAGAAATGGTGCTGCAGACCCCTGGAGATGGAGCTGCTACTGCTGCTCTCCTCCCAACAAATCACTGTTGCTCCCCCCTGGGGCCAGGGCCACCTTCCAACTTCATGCAACCTCTGTACCCTAGAATCATAGACATTCCACATGCGCCTGCACTCTGGACCCTGGCTCCAGGGCCACCCCATGAGTGCCTACTTTTCAGTCACTGAAGCCACAGGCACATGGATCTGGCCTGTATCCTAGACCCCAGAGGTGGTGATGCTCAACACGTGCCCGTACTCTGGACCCTGTTCTGCTATTGCTCTATAAACGCCTGTGCCTCATATACTATTACCAACGCTGCAGAAAGGACAACTGTGCATCAGACCCTGGTGCCACTGCCGCTGAGAGCATGCCCACAAGCTGGACCCAGTACCAACAGGGATCCCCTTGGAAGGAACAAAGACTAGGGCAAAAATAAATAAATAGAAAGTAGAAAAACAATAGAAAAGGGCGATAAAAGTAGAAGTTGTTTTTTTAAAAAGATAAAATGGGTGAACCTTCAGCTAGACTTACGAAGAAAAAAGATTCAAAAGCATAAAATTAGAAATTAAAGAGGAGACATAACTGAAACCACTGAAATACAAAAGGTCAAAGGAGACTATTAAGAGCAATTATACACCAACAAATCAGATAATCTAGAAGAAATGGATAAATTCCTAGGAACATTCTATGTACAAAGACTGAATTATGGAGACAGAAAATTTGAACAGATTAATAATTACTAAGGAGACTGAATCATTAATCGAAGTTCTCCCAACACAGAAATCCCAGGGCCCGATGGTTTCACAGGTGAATCTACCAAATATTTATAGAATAATTAGCACCATTGCTCAAACTCTTGCCAAAAATGGAAAGGGAGGGAATACTTCCAAACTCATTTTTCAAGGCCAGCATTACCCTGATATCAGAACCAGACAAGGATACCTCGAGGAAAGAAAATTACAGGCCAATAACTTGGTAAACATAGATACAAAAATCCTTAAAAAATACTAGCAAGCTGAATTCAAGAGCACCTTAAAAGGGTCATACAACACCACAATCAAGTGGGACTTATCCCTGGGATGAAAGGATAGTTCAACATATGCAGAGAAGGTAATATGATACAACATGTTAACAGAATGAAGAATAAAAATCATATGATATCTCAGTAGATACAGGGAAAAAAAAAAGGTAGACATGTTTTCATGTTAAAAACTCCACAAATCGGACATAAAAGCAACTTACCTTAAAATAATAAAGGCCATATAAGACAAGTCTACAAGTAACATCATACTCAATGATGAAAACCTGAGAGCTTTTTTTTTCCCCCTAGGATCAGGAACAAGGCAAAGACATCCATTCTCTGTACCTCTACTCAACATAGTACTGTCCCCGCCAGAATAGTTAGGCAAGAAAATAATGTAAAAGGCAACCAAACTGGGGGCACTTGGGTGGCTCGATCAGTTATGTGTCTGCCTTCAGCTCAGGTCATCCCAGGGTCTTGGGATGGAGCCCCAGGTCGGGCTCCCCGCTAGGCGGGGAGTTGTCTTCACCCTCCCTCTCAGTGCTCACTCTCTGTCTCTTTCTCTCTCTCCCACACGTGCACTCTCTCTCTCAAATAAATAAATAAATCTATCTTTAAAAAGAAGAGGAAAACGTATCCAAATCGGAAAAGAACAAGTAAAATTATCTTTCTCGATGATGTGATTGTATACATAGAAAACTTGAAAGGTCACACACACATACACATACAGAAACTGTTAGAATTAATTTAAAAATTCAGCAAAGTTACAGGATACAAAATCAACTTACAAAAATTATTTGTCTCTATATACTATCAGTGGGAAATCTGAAAAGAAAATTATTTTTTTTTGAAAAGGAAGTTAAGAAACAAACCTATCTAAAATACCATCAAAAAAGAATAAAACACTTAGGAATAAATTTAACCAAGGAGGTGAAAGACTTGTCCACTGAAAATTACAAAATATTATTGAAAAATATTAAGGAAGACAAATGAATAGAAAGACATCCATATTCATGGATTGGGAGCATTAACATTGTTGAAATGTGCATATGTATGATTTCAATCTACAGATGACAATGATCTACAGATTCAATGCAGTTTTTATTTTAAATAAAATTCCAATGCCATTTTTCAAAGAAAAAGAAAAAAAATCCTAAAATTCATATGAAACCACAAATGACCCCTAATAGCCAAAATAATCTGGAAAATGATGAATAAAACTGGAGACCTCCTACACATCCTGATTTTAAAACATATTACAAAGCTGCAGTCATCAAAATAGTAAGGTAGTGACATAAGGACAAATAGAAAAAACCAATGGAACAGAATAAGAACTCACGCATACACGGTCTCCTGACCTTCAACAAGGGTGCCAAGAGTGCACGATGGGAAAAAGATAGTCTTCAGCAAATGGTGTTAGGAAAAGTAGATAGCTGCGTGCAACAGAATGAAATTAGACTATTATACACAAAAATAAAGATCAAGTGGATTAAAGACTAAGTACAAGACCAGAAATTATAAAACTCCTAGAAGAAAATATGGAGGAAAACTCGACACTGTTCTTGGAAATGATTTCATGAATTTAACACCCAAAAGCATAAGCGACCAAAGCAAAAATTAGTAAGTACAACTACATCTAAGTAAAAGTCTCTGCGAAACAAAGGAAACAAATGAAATGAAAAGGCAGCCTGTGGAATGGAAGAAAATATTTGCAAACCATATATCTAATAAGGAGTTAATACTTAAGTAGAGAAGGAAATCATTCAACTCAATAGCAAAAATAAATAATCCAATGAAAAAATGTTCAAAGTCTATGATTCTACATTTTTCCAAAGAAGACATACAAATGACCCAATAGGTATATGAAAAGATGCTTCATGATACAAATCATTAGGGAGATTCAAATCAAAACCACGATGAGAGATCACATACCGCTTATAATGACTATTACCAGAAAGTCAAAAGAAGGGCCCCTGAATGGTTCAGTTGGTTAAGTGTCTGACTCTTGATTTTGTCTCAGGTCATGACCTCAGGATTGTACGATTGATGATCGATCGAGCCTCACATCAGGCTCCACTCTGGGCATGGGGCCTGCTTAAGATTCTCTCTCCCCCTGTTCCTCCTTCCCTCCCCCACCCCCTCTCTCTCTCAAAAAAAAAAAAAAAAAGAAAAGGTCAAAGACCAGTGTTGGCAAGGATGTGGAGTAAAGAGAACCCTTGACACTACTGGTGGGGATTATAAACTAGTACAGCCATTATAGAAAAAGCACAGAGCTTCCTTAAGAACAGTACTACCGTGTGATCCAGCAATCCTACTTTTGGTCATACAAATTTTGGGTACCTTCTTCTGGGTTAAAAGATAAAAGTCATTAAAGAATTCAATGACAAATATCGTGAGATCTTCACCTATTCTTTGGCAGAATTGAGAATTTTCTTTTTCATAAACTTGTGCACAGGGATCCATCTAACGACTACTCTTATTTTCTGTCAGTGACTATAAAATTAATCCCTGTGGGCTTAGAAGTCGCTTGGTTATATCAGAGCATTCGCCTATAATATGCGCCAACTGTGCAAACATTTATGTCTGGGGAACAGTCTACTTTACAATTGTCATGTGCAAAGAGTGTCTGTGAAATCACAATTTTAACGTGCTGGGTCATATTTTTGAATATATATTAAATAAGCAAAATTAGCATAATGATGTTCATCCTGTCATTATCTACAATTATTTTAATTTTATCTGCATTATAACATCCATGAATGGTGGGTAATCTTGTTTCTCTGATAGTTGAAGACTATGATTTGCTCATTATATTCATTCAATATTTCCCAACGAGATGTTTAAGCACTGTCCCAGTGACATGCGGGTTCAAAAGTGAGATGCAGAATCAGTCCTAACAAGTAGAGCTTACAGTTACCTTATCTGAGACAGAAAAAGACCATTTTGTATTCTTTATCCCCATTTCCTTAATATCATGTTACTCAAGCTTGGAAGAATGGCCTGTACTATGCTTGAGGGATTTGAGGACATTTGAGTCCCCTAATATTTTGTCCTCCAGATTCATCTAATGCACCTGCTCACATGCATAAAACCTGTCAGTCTCACCCTTAGAGCAAGTAGATAATGAAAGAGAAGAAACTGCTCAGTATTTCCATGCATGGAAAAGAAAGGGCTTTGAAAAAGTAGGGGAAAAATTCAAAGCATGTAGGAGCATGGAGAATGATGTTCTCTGAGACACCGCGTAACTTGGGAATAAGTTGGATATACCTTTTAACTAGATGTGACATGGGGAGCCTAGAAAGGGAATTGGGAGAGCAGCTCAAATAAACTTTTCCTGGGGGTGGTAAAATTGTAGTAAGGAAACATTTGTTTTAGACACCTAGCATACTCATAGGGTCTGGCTCTGTGTCTTCAGATTCAATACATTAGAAAGATGATCCAAACTATCAGTAATTGAGGGCAAGATGTCGTAAGCATCACAGATGCAGTAGCTGGAGCAAGACCTTCTCTCTGGAAGATCTACTCTTCGTCTTTGGCAGGGATCCTTTGGCAGGGATTATTTATGTCCTACTCTGTATATTACCTTGCATCGCAGTGAAGAGACGCAGGCGTTGGTGCTCTACTGCTATAGAGAGTTCTCATGGGAAAAGGAAAACATTGGCCCAGTGAATGAAGGCAGCCAGATAAAATTATTGCAGTCTATTGTATCCCGAGTCCGCCCAGTTATGTCATGAAACAAGATATGCATATGTATACAATGGAATTAGCATTCCATATAACAAACATTTGTTCCTTTATTATTTATTCGTCTAAACAAAGGAAGTTCATTTGTGTTTATTTTGTTCTGTGTACCTGATTATGTGCACAAAGATTGCTGGAAGAAAGATTTAATCTGATGTAAGATACATTAGGTCAAAGGGGTCATTGGAAATTTTGTTGAGGATAGTACAAGACGGTGGCATACAAAGACCCTGAACTCACCTCCTTCCATGGTTTCAGCGAATTTACAACTACACATGGAACAATGCCCACTAAAGGGGAACTGAAAACTGACTGAGCAGCTTCCTGCACAACAAGACGTTAAGTGGCTGCACTGAGATGGGTAGGGAAGGCCGAGAGGAGGTCTTGTCAAAAATCCCACACCCAGTGCATTGACACACAATAAAGAAAGGTCTCATAATCTTGGATCCTCTCCCTGAGGAGCAAGGGTCTGGGTCCCATTACCAGGCACCCTAACCCCTGGGCCTGCACCAGACAGATGAGACCTGAAAAATGTGTGGCTTTTGGACACCAACAGGGCTTACGTCCACAGACCTGGGGAGATGTGCCACCTGAGATAATCCTTTTGAGGGGCTCATACACAGAATCACTTGTCCCGGAAACCCGCTCAAAAGCAGCAGTTTCAGAGGTGGTTAGACTATGTGTTGAGGTGGATTCGGTCGCTAATCTTAAAGCATCGGCCAAAGAGTCAGGAATTAAACTGGAATTTTATTTGGGGAAAGAGGTGCTGGAGAGAACGAGTTTTTTGCACAGGCAGACAAGTACGGACACACCGTGACTGCAGGCTCGGACCTGCCCTGCCCCGAGCTCTCATCCCCAGGCCTTGCCAGAGCTGGTAGGCAAATGCCACCCACACAGCTGTGCCTCTTGGTTGTGTGGTTCTGGTGGCCGGGGGTGGGGGGGTGGGGGGGTGGGGGGGTGAGGGAGGGGTGTACTCCCAGGCCCCATGGGACTGAACTTCTCAGGAAGACAATTCTGGTCGGGATACCACACTCCAGAGACAGGAAACACACCCCAGTCTACACGTGAAGGGCTCCTGGGTGGATTTCAGTTTGCCACCCGTCTCGAGGCTACAGAGACCCTCTGAGGGGATGTAGGCAGGGAGACACCACCTGTTCGTGTCCCCTTGCCCTTGCCACAGCTCACTGAGGCCTCCCAGGAAGGAACTATGTGGTCATCTGAAACCCGGATTACCCAACACAACCTACAGATTCAACAAAATTCCAATGGAATTGTTTTATAGAACTACAACAAATAATTCTAAAATTTGTGTGGAACCACAAAGACCCCACATAGATTTTCATGTCACTTAGGAGGAAATAATGAGTTCATTCATTTTGCTGTCATTTCTTTTCCATTTAATTAGAGAAATTTAAGCTGAAAGAATACTAGATGGTAATAATGATAATGATTCTTATGAAATTTGGTTTATTTCCTACACATTTTTGTTTCTTAAACAGTTGTTTTCCCTATATTTTATGTAAGTAAAATATTAACTGGTAACTTTGTGTTCCAATGCCTAAAATGTACAGGAAGTCATTTTAGTTAAGTTTTTAAATCTATTTATTTTGGTTTCAAGAAACAAAGTCTCAGTTGCTTTTAGTGTAATTGAGTATAGTTTTGTTGGAAAGATATATATAGTCATGGTGAATCCAGAAAAGACTGAATACAAAGTGACTCATTGGACTTGAGCTACACATAGGTCTTTGAACTTGTGTTTTTTTTTGTTTTTTTGTTTTTTTTTTAAATTGAGACACAGCTACACATTCTAGTCTCTTATCTTTATCATTTGGCTTCTTTATCCTCTTCTTTGTGTCTTTTCTCTACCTCATTAGCTTTGCTTGGTTACAATTTTGATAATCTTAGAATTTAAGTGTATCAGGCCCTCCACAACTTGCCCCTCACGCTGCATTCTCTTTCCTAAGACTCTTCAGTTTCTGCATTTATCAGGCCCTTACACCCTCATTTGACAACCTCAGGCCCCAAACCTGGCAATTATGCTGGTCAACCCCACCATTCACTCCAAATATCATAAATGACTGTTCAATGTGAGGATTTGCTGCCCTTGGATCATATATCCATTTGTGGTCCAGTTTGTGGCAGGGTCTACGTCATCTGAGTCTAAACATGGGTTAATAGCTCATCAGACAGAGAGTTAAAGCTTTTTCCTTTAGGAGCAACTCTGAGCTTGGAAGGAACAGTAATTGGTACATCTAAGATTTTGTCTTACAAAGAAATTTTGTTCCAGTAATAATTTTTTCACTTATATTTTCTTATTTGACAATTCAATTCATATGCGATATACATATTCTATTAGTTTAGGGTAAAATATATTGGACTTTGTATCGCCTCCTAGTCCAGAATAAGAATACTTTATATGTTATCAAAGTCAATTTTTAATGATACTCTGATATGTTCCCTAAAAGCCATGTCATTTGGCCTTCTATTCTACATTTTATAGGATGATACCCTCATCCCATGTATAATCTTCAGGAGCTTTGCCTGCTGGTAGACATGTACTTTTTACAGCTCATTCCTTGGTATTTTGTATCCTAGAATAGGTCAGCAATGACCTTCATACGTACCTGTGTCCAATGAGGATAATGCTTCCTTCTAATCCATGTTGTTATTGCACATTTGGAAGTGGCAATGCTGCTGACAGTAGGTGTTCCCGTTTTCCCATTATATTTTTCCATTTCGAGATACTATTCATATTTAGTGCTTCACAGGATTCTTTGTAACAAATGGATGAAAGTTAACTGACTTTTGTTTCCCACAAAATGAGAATAATTCTGTATGCAATCTCTGAGATTTATTGTCAATGCCTTGATATAAACATCCTTAACCTTGTGATTATAAAAGTTACATGGGTATTATTAGCAATCGCAGGTGGCATCCTAACCTTTGATTTTATAAATTAGACACATCAGACAATATTAAATGTGCCCCGAACCCTTCATTAAAATTGTAAATGTTTAGTCATATGATTCAACATTATAGAATTCCAATCTGAAGTTGTAATATCAATGTGTAATTAGTTCACTGATTCCATAAATATTCTTTGAAGTCCTACTGATTTTGGAGCCCTTATACTAGATTTTGGAGATATAGATATAAAAATAAGTGTCCTAGAGTTTACAGGGGAACCTGTAATATGTTTAGTGTTGGGCAAGACATTGGATAAGTGCTATGAAGAATATATACATGTGTGCTGTGGAAGTTCACATATATATGGTCACATATCTCAGCCTGGGGGAGTTACTAAGTGTTTCCACATAAAATCATTTTTAATCAATTAATTACTGGGGCATAATTTATATACAATAAAATGGATGCATTAACTCTATACTTTGATGAATTCTGACAAACCTATATAGCTCTGTAACCTCCACTCCAATAAAATTTTCCATATTCTGTGAAATTCTCTTGAACCTTTGCAGTCTTTCCTTGTATACTCTTCCCATTAGCCCTCCTAGAATGGGTAATCTTTAAACAAAATTATTTATTTGAGAGAGTGAGAGAGTGTGTGCCTGCATGTAAGGGCAAACACAAGAGGTGGGAGGGAGAAGGGTAGAGGGGAAAGAGAGACACAGATTCCCCACTGAGCGGACCCAAGATGGGGCTTGATCCCAGGCCCCCGAGATCATGACCTGAGCCGAGGAAGACACTTAACTGCCTGAGTCACCCTGGTGCCACTAGAATGGGTAATTTTTGAAGGGAAGTTTTAATAGAGCTGCAAGTAGTTAATTGTGTAAGGAGAAGAAGTAGAAAAAGCACCTAATTAAAAATAGGGCTTCTATCAGAGAGTGGGAAGATGAGGCTAGAGAAGTTAATAGAATATAGAGACTCTGAGAGTCGTTTTAAAGTTTCCAATTTTATCCTTACGGTCATGAAAAGTCTTTGAATGGGTTTAAACTCAGGTGAGTCATAATAGCAGTAGCAAACAACACGAAGTGCTTACCAAGGAGTAGGCGCTTACACGCATGAGAGTTCAATCTTGAAAGGAAGATACTTTTCCTATGAAAGATATAACAAGATGGAACCTCAAAAATATGAATTGCAAGTTCATAATTAGTAAGGATTCCTGGGAGGATGATATACAAAAGCGCATGTCATTTCACCTTCAATATCAAGTACTTTTTTGTTTTTGTTTTTTAAGACATTAACAGTCAATTGACAGATAAAATCAGGCTGGTAGTGGAAGTATAATAGGAGTGAAAAATCATGGGGCCAAGAAAATGAAGGAGAGGAAGTATCCAGTTTGAGAGATAATTAGGACATGGAATCTACTCAGCTTCATAATAAATCACTGAAGGAAGGATTTAGTAAAGAGAGTACTGAGAGTCATTCCCAACTTAGGTGATTAAATGACATCATTACCCAAACTGGTAATAATAGAAAGAGAAGCAGGCATGGGGATGACAAGGTCAGTGTTGGCCATGCTGAATTTCAGTACCTATTGACTTCCAAGCCTTAGAGGCCGGCGGGAAGTTGGGAATATGGGTGTACATTTCTGAGAAGATTTCTGAAGTACTAAGAAAGATATAAAATTGTTAGTACATAAGTCTTTGTGTAAAGCCAGAGAGAAAGTAAGTAATTAGCAGAGGAGGGTTAAGAATAGGTGAGGGAAATAGTCTTTAACCTGGTGCTAAGAAAAACAAAAAAGAGATATCCAGCAACAAAACAGGAAGACATAGCGGAGACCAGTTGTTGGGAAGCAAGCGCTGGTGGTTTCCATGTGCTGTTGTTCAACAGCATCACACATCATGTGGAAAAGTGAAAGGAGAGAGGAGATTAAATGCATTCATTGCATTTTGAATCCAGGGGGTCACCGGCAATTTGAGTGAAAGTCATGTCTTTGATAGGGGAAGAAGTCAGACAGCGAGTAGGAAAAGGGAAACACGATATAGAAAACTCACGAAGCTTAACTATCAGGGAAGGAAACAGATGGAAAAGTTTATAGGAAAAGTTATAGTTCTATAAACCATGGGAGGTTTAAAAAATTTTTTTAATGGAAAATAGGTGATGAACTGTATGTGAAGGACCTGCAGTTAGTCCACAGGAAGAGAATGGGGGTGGGGAGTGAGGAAAAAGAAGAGAATCTGAAAACATTTCTGGATTGATAAGAAAGATATAAAATCATTAGTGTACCCGTGTTTGTTCAAGCCAGAGAAAAAGTAAGGAATTAGTGGAGGGCAGGTAAGTAAGTCCCTTACCCCTTAGGGCCCCAGAGCAGGATGCCTGAGGTCACAGGGCAGTTGAGTGCAGTTGCTCCACCATGGGGCACACTGATGGAGTGTGTGCTAGAGAGCAGTCCTGGGTGTCAGACTGTCTTCCCTTGGCAGATAGAATGGGGAGTTGTAGGGACAGCCGTGTGTCTGGGGTTGGGATAAGGTGAGGGCACGACGAGGTGCAGATGGAGAGGCCAGGCTCACCATGAGGGCACACGGAGGCGGTGCAGGGAAGCCTCCTGACGCGCGGGACACTTGCTCAGAGCAGATACCTCTGCTTCCCTGACACCTGGCTGGCCCCTAACGGTCCTTGGTCACCTCACAGGAGCTCTGACCGCTTCCTCCTACAAACTGGGTGGTGTTTTTCTTGTGCTATTCAGCTGCCTGGAGCATTTGCTATGTTTCTTTTCATTGCTTTCTCATTGGATTTTCTTATCTTTTCTCACATTTGTTTCCTTGTGATAGAGCGGAGCTCGGCCTGGTTCCTGTGGTGGCCAGCTTTGTTATACTGCTCTGCTCTCAACCAAAAGCATCCCTCCCGCTCCTTTTTTTTTTGAAGTGTGGAGAGTGATATGTGTTGGTGGAGAGGAGAGAAAAAATGTTTCTCGGGAGAGGGTGTGTGTGGAAATGGTGAGCGGGGATTATATCAGTCGACCTTTCTTTCCTGAACTTTCAGTGATGACATTTCTGATAACACTGGCAACAATTGAATGGACCTGTTTTTTCCTGATTTTAAATATATACTTCAGTAAATTGATGGCTCAAGTTACACTATAAGTTCAAGAAATTGAGGGGTTGGGGTGGGGGGAACACAATTCCCTAGAAAGCTTGAGAAAACATGAGAGTTTCATCTTGATGTGAGATAGGAATGTTCTCTGTGTGAAATAGGCCAGGCTTATTTTGTGACCTGTAAGATGAAATATATAATGTCTGCCAGTAGATAGATTTCATGGTAGTATAAACATCATAAAATAAAGACTAGAGTACAGAAATACTGTGTGAAAAAGGCCGATGGCAGGTAGAAATCATGAAGAAAGTTAACTTGTTCAGATTTTACTTTTATGGAAGAGTCATCTATTTTGAGTATGTAGTCTTCTCAGAGCCTAAGGGTGGCTTGTTTCTAGGAGTAGGCAAATATTTGAGCACAGCATATCTCAGAGGACATAGTGCAAGCTTTTTTTGTACACAAAAAATAAGACTTTTTTTAATAGTGTATATACCGTTTGCAATTCTAAGAGTGACTATATTACAAAGTAAAAAAACATGCCTATAGAGGGGTGTCTGGGGGCTCAGGGGTTGAGTGTCTGCCTTTGGTTCAGGTTGTGACTCCGGGGTCCTGGGATCGAGTCCCACATCAAGCTCCCTGCATGGAGCCTGCTTCTCCCTCTGCCTGTGTCTCTGCCTCTCTCTCTCTCTGTGTCTCTCATGAATGAATAAATAAAATCCTTATAAGAAATTTAAAAAAATATACCTATAAACAACAATTAAAAATGAACAAAAAAATCCCTAACCTCTCATGACTTCCATTGGAATCCCTCACAAAATTCTTGTTTCTCTACAGAATGTTACTCTGATTTACTCATTTCTCCTCAACATTTAGCACATTAGCCATGAGGTAATAAATTCTCAACAAATGTTTGTTAAATAAATGAATGAACAAACAGTTCTGATTTGATTTGGCCAGTTTCTAGACAGAATTTTTAGAGATGAATGAGATTTGATTTTGAGTGTTGGAAAGAACTAAACTAAACTAAAACAATCTCAATTTCCAAATGTCATTTGAAAATGCTATTTACATAATTAGTTCGTCATCAAGAAACCATTTTACTAAACAACAGTTACATACCTAGGAAAGAAGTTACCACCACTTCTTTTAGAGAGAAAATTAGAAGACTGCTGAGCTGTTATAACTTTTCTTCCTTATGAATAATGCTGTAACAAATATGTGTGTGTGCGTGTGTGTGTCTGTAGATACAGTACACATCTCTGCATATTTTTTTAAAGATTTTATTTATTCATGAGAGACACACAGAGGCAGAGACACAGGCAGAAGGGGAAGCAAGGCTCCATGCAGGGAGCCCGATGTGGGATTCGATCCCAGGACCCCGGGGTCACAACTGAGCCGAAGGCAGACACTCAACCAACTAAGCCACCCAGTGCCCTAAAAAAAAAAAAAAAAAAAAAAAAAAAACCCTTTTTAAATATATAAGCAAATTCTAGCTTTAAAAAAAATTATTATTAGTGTTTTAAGTTTTTTATGATTTTTCTTGTGTAAGTCGCTAAATTATCTAACCTCAAGGTTGTAAAAGTCTTCATGAAAGATTCCTATTTTATTTTACCCTTATATTTGTTCAAGGAACATTTCTGTGTCCAGAACATTTTTGGTACAAATAATATCAGAATTAAAATCGTCAAAATATGTAAAAATAGCTAGGTAAAAAGGAAAGATGGTTAAGGACGGCATATCCTCAACTCTTACTGTATTAAAAATGGCACAATATCTCAGAAGTACCCTGTTTTCCTTTCATGTGTTGCTGTTTCTGTTGGCTGTTGTCTTTCTTAGAGCCTACGGGAATACTCAGATGAATTAGAGTAAAGTCAGTGAGTTACACAGCTTTAGGGAATTTATCTACCTGGATTTTTCTCTAGGTTTTTGTCTGTTGTTACTTGCACAAATTGTCTGAAGTTTTAACAGTTCAACAAGAAAGAATAAGCTTCACTGCATTCAATTACAAACAGAATCATTTCTAAGTTAGTTTTCAGATTATTTTATTTTTACTGATTTTAATGATTCACATATTGTCCCTAGCAATATGCTTGGGTAAACTGTATCTTATATAAACAAAGCTCAAAATAGGGTTTTTTTTTTTGGTACCATAATTAGGGATTTACACACAGAAATGTTTGATAATTAAATTAAACTACTAAGTATAATTGTAAGGGGCAATTTGTTTTCTGAAAATGTCTTATGAATTTTTAGATCACACTTTCCACAGAACTCCTTGATATATATTTTTTATTGACCAAACAGTATTATGTAATAAGTAATATTGCTCAGGTAATCATATCCCCTTGAATGCTATAAACAGTATAGTTATTTCTACTCCTATGAATTTTGTGATTTTTAATTTCTAAGACTATCAGTTAAAAAGCATAATTATTATTTGTATTCAATTGTTCCCATAACACAAGGTTTTAATAACTATTTCATATGTATAATACAGATGACACAGAAGAAATTTGGTAATTATTTTGTTTAGAGGCAGATAGGGAGAGAGGGAGAGGAAGAGAGCAAGCTCTCCACCCAACATGTAGCCTGATGTGGGGCTTGATCTCACGACCCTGAGATCGTGACCTGAGCTGAAATCAAGAGTCAGACACTTAACTGGCTGAGCTACCCTGGTGCCCCTAAGTTTGGTAACTGTTGCATTTATTTTGTTACCTTAAAAAAATTTTTTTTTTCAAAAAATAGCAGAAGGCCAAAGGAAACTAATCTGTTCCCTTTTCTTTCACAAATAATGCAACACAACAGGAATGCAGGAGTAACATTAAGCAGTGAACGAGATGATGCACCTCCAGCATCTTCACTCGCATCGCGTCTCCAGAAAACATGCCATCTGTGCTGCTAGATGAGAATCTATTGCTGTGTCTTCTGAAAGTTTTATGAAATAGAGCACTTTGTTTCTTCTGTCTTTCCAGGAAAAGTTACCAAACACAGTAAACAATATCTGCTATCAACCCTCCATGAAAATGAGAAAAATTTCATGGTAAAAATAATCTCCTATATTTGTACCTCCAAATGAAGTTTGGGATGGCAATAGAAATTGGAATAGCATGAAAAGTTTAGAAACTTTGCAAAAGAATACAATATTTGAAATGTTTAAATTCAACATTGTTGATCGCATTGTGATACGAACATCAGGAAGATAGAGCTCTGATAGGAACATTATCTTTAGGGATTTTGAAATTACTTTAGTGTTTAAATGTTTTTAATTTTTTTAAAATGGAAACCATTAGAGTGCATCTCACATGAAAAAGTTAGAAACTGTAATAAAATATCTTGTTTCAGGGGCGCCTGGGTGGCTCAGTTAGTTAAGTGTCCAACTCTTGGTTTTGACCCAGGTTGTGATCTCAGAGTTGTGAGATCAAACCCTGTGTGGGCTCCAAACTCAGACCAGAGTCTGCTTGAGATTCTCTCCTTTTCCCTCCCCCTCTGCCCCTGCTTGCCTGCACTTGCCCTCCTCTATCCCTCTCTCTCATAAATAAAGATTTGTGACCTGAGCCAAAATCAAGAGTCAGATGCTCTACTACTGACTGAGCCACCCAGACTTCCTAAAATAAATAAAATCTTTAAAAATATATTTTGTTACAGATATATAGAGATATATCCTGTACCATAATGTATAATATATTCCTACAGTAGATGGGGATCCCTGGGTGGCTCAGCAGTTTAGCGCCTGCCTTCAGCCCAGGGCGTGACCCCGGGGTCCTGGGATCGAGTCCCGTGTCGGGCTCCCTGCATGGAGCCTGCTTCTCCCTCTGCCTGTGTCTCTGCCTCTCTCTCTCTCTGTGTCTCATGAATAAATAAATAAAATCCTTAAAAAAATATATTCCTACAATAGAAAGTAATTTAGTATCTAAAAAGTTGGAAAACAATGCACTTGAGAATTTGTCTCATTTTCCCACATAACAGCCCATTCAAATGGAAAATAGCTCACGTACATCATTAATATCTTTTGTTTATGTAAGGAGCAAAACACTGGATTTCAGATTTGCAAAGAAAAGGTGTTGACTAGTTATGGAAACCCATATGTTTGAATCCTAGGTTAAATCCTAAACATGAAAAGTCATGCTGAGAGTAAGGAAAAAGAGCATCTTATAGAAGGTGAATTGCTCATTTTTTAAAATAAGGTAACATGCTGGCTCCTAAAGATAGATAGATGATAGATAGATAGATAGATAGATAGATAGATAGATATGTAACTGAAAAAGATAAAGTTCTAGTATACAACAGAACATGGTAAAATAATTTTTCAGAAACCACTACCAAGGTCATCAATAGGATAATGCACCAATTTGCAGCTTCAAGTCATTCATTAGATGTGGCACAAAGGAAATCCACTTAGAGAAACACATTTACAAAGACTTGGCGCTCCAGAAGATCACAGAGTACGTAACATTATTATTCTAGAGAGAAGAATGTACAACTTTAGGAATTGGAAAATTTAATATTTTGAGTCTAATACGAGGGATGAAAGATTAAAGATGAACCACAGTTTTCTTGTGAAAAGGAAAAATATTCAGCATACTCTTCCTCTTTTCTTCCTTTGAGTGCTAATGTTTTCCCTTTATTAGAGAAGAACACCTTATAGAAGAAGGGCCCTGCCTTCTTGGAATTGTTACTTGGAGGAGTCGCAATTATTTTTCTTTAGAAAAAAACATTATCATCACCTAAGCTTGAAGCAATTAGAAAAATTTCTACTACATGTGGTCTTTTTTAGACCTAGAGTAGGGCATATCTTGTGATTTTGGGTTTTAAAGGCCTCCCCTGGGAACAGCTTTAAATCTAGGAAATACTCTTTCATACATAAAGGTGTTGCTGACCTTACATTTACAATGCGAGTAGTAATGGTAATGTTGTTTTCCATATTTTTAACTTATGAAATAGTACGTCAAAGTACTTTAGGAGAATAAATGTGTCTATCATCAGTTCCTAGTTAAGTGAAGGGTTTTGGCTAATGAATGCAAATATCACTTGCTGTTCTTGAGAAATGAAGGGAAAAGGACGGGAAAAAAATTCATTTTCTCGATGAGTCATTGGTAGTACTTGAAATTGTACCATACTGGTGACATTTTCTAGTATTTTATGAGTAATTTCTTTGTTTTCTTCACATGCCGATAATAAAAGAAATATTTATTAACTTATTCTTCATCCAAAATAAAAGTAATACATTCCCCCCCCTTAAAATGATTACTGGGTACAACGAATTTCTTTTCTTACTAAGATAAAATCATGACAATTACGTAAAATTTATCAAAAAAATAAAGGATAGTTTTCTATCCTCAAAAAAATTAGGTTGTAAAGTTAGCATGTGTTAATTAGGTACCATTTTAATTTATGACTTAAAATCAAGTAAATGACCATAACTAAAATTCAAAATGATGTGGGCAGGACATTATTATATAAGATTTTAATCAAACCAAGAGGCTCGCTGAACTTATCCCTCAAATCTTAGAAAAATTTTTTTAATGCACTCAGTTAAACAAAGTATCCCTATTCAGTTTTAATAATTCAGTTTTATTATTACCATGGAAGTTGAATCAGAGGTTGAGATTAGAGGATCAACTATTTTTCTTTACTACGTGGTTACAAACATATACTAGGGTAGAATTAATACTGAGTTTGGAATCACAGAACCAGTTTCGAGTCCCCGGTCATACTATATTAAGTATATGATCTTAAGACAAGTCACTTTTAATTTTCGAGTTTTAGTTTCCTTATCTGTATCTGTAATGGTGCCTACCTCACAGCGATGCAGTGGAGTTTGAATTGTGAGAACCTATCGTAATTAAGTACGATACAGAAATGAATTCTTTCTCCATAAGACTCTGAGTTATTGCAAATGCATCTCTTGCTTAAAATAAATTAGCTTTTTGTCAAGCATAAACAAAATCATGTTGTCTTTACATGATGTGTGGAGAAAATGTTGCACAAAGCTGTTTCAAAGCATAGAAAATTTGAAAAACATGACTGTTGAGAATAATGCAATGCTGTTTGTTTATAAGATGAGCTCAATTTGACTTTATTACCATCTTTAATCAATTTGTTCCTATTACATCCAGGGATATTGGGATTTACTTAATCTGAAGGATAATACGAAAACTCTGGCTCAAAATATCTTTTGCCTTTGTTAACCTTTGCTGTGGTAGGTATAGTGTCCAAGCAGAAATTATAATAATAAGTATGAATTAATGCTTTGTTTCTCAAAACCTATTAGGTCAGTAGAGATGATCCAAACCTTTTCCATTCCAACATTTCCTCTAATGAGGACAGAAAAAAATATGATAATAATTACAAAACAAATCTGATTTGTAAGTCTTGGACATATCAACACATCTGTAAGTTGAAACTCTTATGCACTAAGTATTTAACTACCTGTTAAAGGAACTGCCAATTTTCTCCTTAAATATTCCCCCTGTGTCTTTTTTATTTTTCTCTTCATCTGACTTAAGAATTGCTAATCTTTTGATTTTTGTTAATGTTTTAACTCATCTAATCCCACCTTCTTCCAAATTCATTAGACCAGTTATCTTCTTATCAGCATCTCCAACCTCTCACTCTCTAGCTATCTAAGATTAAAGACATTTTTGAGGGTTTCCATCCTATAAAAACATTGTTCTTCCTATGCTTATAAAAAATACCATTCTTTTATTATCAACTAATAATAATTTTTATTCTTAATTTTCACTGAACTAAAGTTTAAACTTAGTTCAATAAAATATTTATTCTTAACTAAGTCATTTATTAGTCTACAGTTACTTGTTTCCCTCTTAAATTTGGCTTTTACTACCACTTTTCTATTGACACCTCTTCCTGAAGCTTTAGCATGCCTTGCCTTATTTTTCATCCTTTGAATTCTTAGCAGCATCCATCACTATTTGGTATGTGTGCAGTTTGGTGGAATTTGAGAATATTTGACTAAGTTCCTGACATGCTGGAATCCTGCCTTGCCAGTCATCTCTCTCCTGATAACAGTTTCTGAATGAGAGAGGCCCAAGAAATAATACAGAATGGGAAACAAATTATCACTTTATTTTTAGCTAAGCCACTGCCAATAAACCCCATTTCTAAGCACTTGCAGAAGTAAACCATTATATGTTCCAACCAGAAAGCCTATAATCACCTCTTTTTTAGCATTCTAAACTAATAGGGAAGATGGAAAAAATCCCAAATATCATACAGAGACATTAAGTTCTCAGAATGAAACCTCTTTTCTCTGGATAAAGTTCCAAAGTAACTAAAGTCCACTGCACTCCTCTTTCTTATTGTCTTACTTTGTTCATCTCAGAAGGATTTTCATGCAGATGTCTGGATGGTCTGAATCCCTTGCCCAGCATTTGTAGCATGCTCATGTTCGCTGGAATGGCTGCAGCCATCACCGCAGATCCAAATTTGTTTTATTCAGTCCCATTTCTTACATGTTCTACTTTTTCAAAATTTCAAGAATCACCAAGTTCAATAAAAATAGCTCCGCACTCAATAAATTTAAAAATCACTAGAGGATATAGAAATGCATTATCTAAGCTTTATTTTCATTATATCAATAAAGAATAATATACCCAAGCCCCGTGACCCTAAATTTGGATCGCTTCTTGCTTTAATCACTCATAGGCCACAGCTAAGGCTCAGAGCTATTTGGAAAGAAGAGAATTTGTAGAGAGCATGTAAGACAAAAACAAAACAAAAATGGAAAGCTTCTTGGTTTCTGCCTTTTGGGGATACCAGTCAGTTCATGCCAGTTGTCAAAATGTTATAATAATGTCTTGGTTTAAATGACATTGGGAGAAAACTCCATTCAAAAAGCTGATTATCGGGATGCCTGGGTGGCTCAGTGGTTGAGCATCTGCCTTCAGCCCAGGGCGTGATCCTGGAGACCCAGGATCGAATCCCACATCAGGCTCCCTGCATGGAGCCTGCTTCTCCCTCTGCCTATGTCTCTGCCTGCCTCTTTCTGTGTCTCTCATAAATAAATAAATAAAATCTTAAAAAAAAAAAAAAAAAAAGCTGATTATCTTCCATAGAAGCCACACACTGTCTCAATTTCATGCAGCTTCCATAGGGCCATCCCAAACTGAGGGATTCAAAGGAAAATCTAATGAGAAGAAACATTGCCTCCTCCCAAGATCTTTCTCTTGGTCAGACTTAGTTGCCTGTGTCTTGATTAATTTTCATTATAACCATCCTTTTCCATCATCTACTTTTTTTTTTTTTCTTTAGTATCAGGGCCTTTTTTCCCCAACAGAGAAAAAATACCATTTCCTCAGTCATGTCTAAATACAGAAAAGAGTAACAATAATAAGCAAGAAACCATCTAAAGCAAATCAATTTTGGAGCCTCCAGTCATATTATATCTGTTATCAGTTCACATCACTGCAAAGATGTCGGTCCAAACCTCATGATCTAGACTTCTGCTGTGCAATACTTCCTCAGTCTTTCAGACAGCAGCCATTGTTGAGAATAGCTGTACTTTCAGGTGAGTCTTCCTTTCCCTTGCAAGGCCTTAATAGCTCCACAAGAGCTCCGAAGTCTTGAAGATAGAGACCTTCCATTATTACCAGACTTCCTAGGCAACTAGGTTCCATCAGTTCTCTTTCACCACAAATATTAGCTGCAGTTACACCTGAGAGTACTAGTTACAACTCGTGGCTACACCTTTGAGCATTAAATAGGTAGTAGTAGTATCCAGATAGTAGTCTGAGTATGACATTAGTGAGACTATCTAGAAATAATGATTTTGATAGAATGGAGACTTTGAAGGAATTCAAGCTAAGGATCTAAAAATTACTCTGTGCACTGAATAGTGTCTCTTATCACTCTTCATGATACTCCTCCTCTTTGTCATGGGAGCTAGAAGACCGAAATCTAATTTAATGCTCCCAACCTTCCTGTTATGTTACATTAGTAGGTGGCACTGATGAAAGATTGGAACAAGGCAAGAAGAGCCATCTCTTTTCATTTGTTTATAAGATGGAAAACTCTTATGTTCCTCCAGGAGAACCAAAGAAAAATAGCAGCTCTCCAGCAATTCAGCCTCAGACTTCTTAACAGCGCCTTGATTTTTTCGGAAAGCCCTTTACTCCCTTTTGCTATTCCAGTACCATGTATGGCACTCGGCCTTTCAGCACTATCAAGAGCTTTATAACAAATTTCATGGCCTAAATAATGGCCATCGGCTGCATTTCCAGACTTATTTTTCTTCTGACTGAGCACTGATTGATAGATTTCTTGCTATCAGGAATGGAATCAGGAAACAAATCCACAAAAATAAGCCTCTAGGATTCGTGACTTGATCTAATTGGATTGAAATGCAGTGATGACCTCAGTGATAGTGGAAAATTGGAGGCTGGAAGTCAAAATGATGCAGTGGAAAAATAGTCATTCAGGTTCCTTTCTGCAGTCATCTTGTATGAAGTGCCTATTGAAGACAAAATTTTGGATCTGCTGACCAAGGATCTGCTACATTTGATCATAATGAGTAAATGATGACTAAATGGTAGGTTACCACAGCTGTCTTTGACTTAACTGGAGAAATTATAGAAATAAAATGTCGAGCTGAATATTTTAATCAGCTCAAGTCATTGTCAGACAACCAGAGTACTTCTAGTATTGCCCTAAAATTAATTATTTTCTCTAATAGCTGCAAGGCTGCTGCAGATAAAAATAAGACCCCAAATTTGATTCTGTGGATGAAAAATTACAAAGTGAGTTGAATTCATAGTATTGCCAGTTTTTATTCTAAAGTATAACCCAGGAAGAGGTATACACCATATAATGTCACTAATTTCTGCAATGGGAATTTTTCTAAGGATATTAAACTAAAGAGAGTAAAACATATCATTTAAGTCAAATTTATCAATATCTGAGTACTTGCCAGAGATTCTTGGATCAATATGTTATCTTGAGCAGCAACTAGGAGTAGATCTAATACTTTGCCCAGTTGATTGACTGAAACTTTAACTCATATTCATGAAGTTTAGATCCCAGAATATTCCTCCTGCATGCCTCTTTAAAATTACGTAAAAGAGAGTACCCAAAGGCTTATGGCAATAAGAGTATTACAGTGATTTTATTACGTGTGACTTTCCCTCCTATCCACCAGCTGGCCCATAAGATGTTCCCTTTAGCAATGTATTTAAAAATCTAGAAAATCTTTGCATTGCTTGTTTCCTGAAATTTGAGGATGATGATACAAGATTGAGTCAAAAAATGTATTTCTTGATTTCAGAGGAAATTCTGGCAATGGCAAAAAATAAGCTATGGTGGCTGAAAGAACAAGAGTCAGGTGGGCATAGTTGCTGGAGGACAGAGGGTTTGGGTGGCAATCAGAAATTCAGAATGATTTTTTTCTTTAGCATTGGCTAACTGTTCAGGTTCTGTGACTGAAATAGATGGGCAGCCTCCTAAAATATTATTGATCTGTATTAAAAAAAAAAACACAAAGTGCAACCAACACAAGACCTGTCATACATCATCAAAATAGGCAAAGTTCAGTTTCAAGAATTTTACCATTTTCTCTACATTTGCCAAAGACCCAGGACCTCTTAAATGATGGTGAGGCCTCTTCCCTTGAAAAGGGATGTGAGCAATCACAACTATGTACTGTTAATTTTCCTTCATCCTTTTTCCAAAGGAACCAACAATCATTTTTTGGAATTATTGTGTATTGGAAAAATGGAAATATTCAGATCTTTTTATGGGATTACTAAAACAATAACCTTGAATTGGCTTTAATGATGGAAGATCTGAACTGTCATTATAGTACACTGATCAAAAGAGGGGAGTTATTGATGACAGGTGATTAATGTTGATTGGAACCCAGTCCATCTCATAATGGATCCAGTGGGTCTGTGGATACAACCTGTGGCTATTTTCCCTTTCTGTAATGAGTTGTTAGAAGACACATATTTAGCAACCGGCAAAACACCCACATGGCTTCCTGACCCATGGAACAAGAGCTATTAAAAAAAGAAGATCATGTAAAAAGCTTTGAAATGAACCTCCCTCCATGAATAAACCAAATCAATACTCTGTCTGTGGTGGGATTACAGAAATCAAAGCCATCATTGAAAACTTGAAAGATTCATATATGATTACAGTTACATTTCAGGTTTACTTAATTATTTAGCATGCAAAATAAATACATGCAAAAGGTAGGAAAACCATGAAAAATGACATTTAACTGTCGTAAAATAAATTAATTGCGTACATTTGTCATAAAATAAATCAAATTGCAGATGCTGTTCTAAATATCCCTCTGCTAGACAAATCAATACTGTCATGTTGATATGAAATATTTTTCTTATTTCTGTGATTCTGTCTCCTGTACTTTTGAACAGCACTAATAACAGCAGCTTATTTTGCTAAGACATGCCTATGGGTAGTCTAGCTGAAGCGATTGTCTCTTTTTGAGATTAATTATTATCATATTGGCTTCTTCACATTTGTGTAATACTTCACAGTTTACAAAGCATTCTCTCATATATTTACTTTGTCTCTAAGGCATATTTTGAAGTAGGTATTTTAATCTTCCTAATGGAACTAATATTTTATATATATATATAGAGAGAGAGATATATATACACACACACACACAGTTTTACACTATATATATAAATATATATGTAGTTTTTTCATATATATTTAATAACTTTTCCGAGGGCAAAAGGGTACCTAACTGAGAAGAAGAGGTTTCATTTCACATTTTCTTAAGTGAATCCCAGACTCTGTGTTGTTCACTAAGGAGAGATCAACATTCACTGAGGTGAGAGGTGCTTTGAGGCCTGCCCACTGCTTCTAATAGAAATATATCTCCCTATGGAATTATAAATTATGAAGAACCAGAAAGACTTCAAGGATCCAACCCACTCATTTTACAGACAAAGAGACTGTTATAAGCAGTTTGAAAAACATCACAAATACACACCAAGGAGACAAAAATTTCCTAATCTATTACATAAAACTCTCAGAGAAAACATAAACTGTCAATATTCAGTGATTCTATTATATATAACTTCTCTTACTATTCTTTTATGATTGTATATGTATGTGTGCAAGTATGTGTTTTTTCACCATACAATATTATTACAATATTATTGACTGTATTCCCTATCTTGTACTTTTTTATTTCTGTGACTTATTTATAACTGGAAGTTTATATCTCCTAATCTCCTTCACCTATTTCTTCACCTATACTACAGTAGGTTTTTAATAATATATCTGAAATGTTAATTATCATTATTATTATGGCTGGATATTTAACACTGCAAGTAAAAGGATACAAGTGACACTGAAGAGTCAAAATAAAAGAAGTCTAACTAATTATTGTAGTTCAATTTGTCAGTATGTCAAGGATAAAGTCAGTGATGAATTTCCCTCCTGAAATAGTTGCAAGAAGCTAAGGCAAACAAATAGGGATTAAATGTCGTATGGAGTCAAGACAGCTGGTATTTGTTAACAGTATTCATGGGTCATATTAAAGTCAGTGGGAAGAAGCGATGGGTGGGGAAAGTTCTTTTCTTCTTTCCAGATGGCTTCTGTAGCTTAGCCTGTCAGAATTAAAGCCTGATGATGGAATATGAGTATATGCACTGAGGACTAAGCTTACCAGAGCTTTGAGGGATAGTAAGATGTTCCTTAATAGCCTGGGCCCATTCTTTCTATCCATTATCTAGGGAGATGGTGCACCATTTTGGAAAGAACACAGAAATTAGCATTAAAATACTTAGATTCCAGTCTCATCTGCTGATCTTGGGCAAGTGCTACTTGTACTGACTCCTTTAGGTTAAGTATCTTAATTCATAACAGAAAGGAAAAAATAAAACTAATAGAAATATTATATGCCAAAACAGATGATGGTAAAACCTACTACTACTAATCATTATCTAAATTTTAATAATTGTTACATATACATATATACATAGTGCATATCGCGGATGGGTCTTTTCTGATCGCCTCAAATCTATAGTGGCAACTCCTGTGTCTAAAGATAATCGAATATCTGGTTGAAGTGGCAGCCCACCATAAATATTAAAAAACTGGATTAAATACGTGAGATATTTTCAGATTTTCAACAAGACTATTACAAAGCGATAATACCTAACATAAGGGAAATCAATGAGATAAACCCCAGAATAGTCAGTTTTTGGCCTAGAGGCATTTTCTGGATGTCAGCACAGAGAGGGGGAGTCCAGTGCAAGCACTGCAGTCATGCTAAACAGACAAAACATGATTGGTCATTTACAGGTACTGAAGTGGCTGAAATAGGTGGAATACCAGAGCACAGGAAATTTTGCAGAGAAACAACCAGAGAACTGAGGGTTGCAAATATTGTACCATTGGCCATGTAATTTGCTCCAAATATTTAAATCGATCATGTACTATAGGGAAAAATATATTTGAACAATTTTCTATTGGGCATCATTGAAATATTTCAGAATATCCAATCTTCTGATCTTTCTGGATTTGGATCATCTTAAATATCATACTTCTTACTCCTACATTGACCTTTCAGAGAGTCTCAAACCATTTGTTATAAAAACCTATGCACAGAGAGAAAAATATACTAATGCTCTCTGTCCAAAAGATGGCTGTATCAATATGTTAGCCAGAATTCAGACGTTTCTTATGAAAAAGGTCAAAATCTTACTCTTCAAGTCTCTTAAAGATATAATTCTGTGAAATAGTACCTAATTTATAAAAATAACGTTATAAGAATAACTGTTATTACAGATGTCTGTTACTCATCTTCTATGCTATGGTCACAGACCATAACATAAGTTGCCGAAGCTTCTATGTAAGCATTAAAAAAAATGGATTTTTTTCAGCTTCACTGACATTTTCATTCTTATTTTTCTGTTTTTTGTATTTGTTTACAAGATTCTGAACTACTTTAGGCACATAGAAAAGTAAAAGAACAAAATAAAGCAAATTACGTAATGCCGT
Organism: Canis lupus familiaris; assembly: GCF_011100685.1. NCBI lineage: Eukaryota > Metazoa > Chordata > Mammalia > Carnivora > Canidae > Canis > Canis lupus. The sequence continues at coordinate 29,704,148 of NC_049257.1, forward strand.
GATTAAAAACATGGCCTCAAGAGACAAAATGCATGGGTTCAAACCCAGTTCAACCTTTATTTGCTGTGTAACTTTGGAAAGCTTACTTAATTAACTTCCCTGTCTCAGTTTTTATCCCATAAAATGGAAAGAATACAGTGTTCTTATAGGTTGTTATAATAATAGGTGTAAAGGACTTAATGATAGTAATGGAACTTCAATAAATAGAAGTGGTTTTAATAGAAATTATTCCATTTGGTCCAGTCTTTATATTTAGCCATATTTTCTTTAGCTCTGTCTCATTTTTAAGAATTAAAATATATGTAGTGCAAACTCCCTTGAGTCTTTTTCCTTTTCCTCTCCCTATAAGTAGCAAGTGAGGTTGGCCTTTATCATTCCCCTGCCTGTTATAATTTGTATGTATTATGAAACTATAATGAATACATACATATATTGTTTTACATACTAAATTTGAAATTCCATACTTAGTGCCTAGGTGTAATAAATGAGGATGCTAATTTTTCAATATGTGTGTTTAAATCACCTTTTGAAAAAGAAATGTGTATTTGTATCTTCTATTGAAAGTTCAGCCGTTTATGACTTGGTGTACCAGATAAATAAAAAGCTTTATAATATTTCTCAGGGATATTTTAACTGTTGAAACATATCCCACAGTTATAAAAGGATGAAGCAAGGATATCTTAAATCACACTATAGTGACTTAAAACAACAAAGCGTTTGTTTATAAATAATCTTGGGCTAATACAGTAGATTCCTATCAATCTGAAAGATTTGGTTTTATTTTTATATTTTTATTTATTTACTTTTTTAGAGATGGACTTGGTTTGAGAGGTGCACATGAGGAACTGATGAGAAATTGGATATTGCTTTCTTGGAAAAAACCAATAAGATACTCTAATACTCTTAAGTAACAACTGAGAGAGGAAGAGGGAGAGGGGAGGAATAGCTTCAGTTAGACTATCCAGGGACACGTCTTAGCAAAATGAGCTCCTGTTACTAGCGCTGTTCAAGAATGCAGGAGTTGGATATCATGGGAATAAGGAAAACAGAGCCTGAACGGTACATCAGTTTGACTCGATGGACCCCTAGGGCTTTTTTTGTTCTTGTATGAGAATGTGCTTCTGTGTTCATTCATCAAAGGCAGTGCTATAGCATTTCATCATAACAGAAACATCGTATTTTCAAATCGAGCCCTCATGGAATCTGTTATAAATGGTCTCTTCACGAGATACATGTTTTAGGTTTCTGCTTCCAAGGCGATCTTCTTATGTAATTCACCTTGAATTTCATTTACCCTGCTTCACCACAATCGCATAATATATGGGATCCTGCGTGCCAGAAAATAGTCACAAAATGAGGTCTTATCAAAACAATGAAAAGTTCCAGCTAACAGACATTTATTTTCTCAATCTTCTCATGTTAAATTATTGTTCAAAATTATTTTAAAATAAGTAATTTTGCCTGCTCCCATTGCTTTTTCTCTTTTTCTCTCTGTTTTTGTTATTTTCTGAAAACTCTTTTCGGACAAAGACCTGTGCTAGGAAATTCAAGTGGTAAACAAAGTAAGTTATGTGAACTACGTATTCAAGTGTACTTTAAGGGTAGAGAGTTCAGATAAGCACAAAAGAAAACCAAAGAAAAATCAAAAACTATATATACAACTTAAAGATGTTAAGAATCTTAGTAGAGAATAAACAAAGGAGTATGAGAACACTGAGAAGAGAGAGAGCATTTGCAGAAATAACACAAGATTAAGAAAGAAGTAAAATTAGTTCAGAATAAAAGGGTGGAAATTCAATTAATGAAGATAGAAAAGATGTAGGAAAAAAAAAGATGTAGGAACATGCATAGTGATATTAGGGGGGCTAATGAAAGCCACGTTGGCTGTCAGATATGAGGAAGAGTAGTAAGAGAGCAAAATGAAACCAGATCCTAGGGAAACCTGAAACCCAGCCTCAGTTTCAGAAGGCAATGGGGAATATATGAAGAGTTTGACTGTTGTGATACTAGCAAGAAAAATGGTATTAATTTTAGAAAATCCTGATTTTAAAATATTTGAAATTTTCTTTGTATCTTCAACATTTAGAAAATGGCATGGAAATGGGTGGATATGGAATGTTTCCAAGAAGTCTGAGTCTTCTGTTCATTATTTTGTTGATTTCAGTTTTATTGCATTGTGGTCAAATATGCAATTCTGGTGTCTCCATTTATTTTATATTGTCCATTGCATCATTTAAGACTCCATGTACCTTCAACGTAAGTCTCAATTATTCTGCCTTTAGCACCCTGTTCTAATTGCTGCTGCCCTATCATCCTCTCCTTCAGACGGTCAGTCAGAGTAGTTAGAGATGCAATTCCAGAATGCTCTATGGGTCACATCACTTCTCCACTAACAATCATTTAATGGCTGCCAATTGCTTAGTTGCATGAAGGTTTGAATCAAAGTCTTTTGCCAAAAATTCAAATACCTTCATGATCTGATTCGTGCCTTTCTTTCTAGCTCTATTTCCCTTATCTTTCAGCATATTTTTTTATCTCATGGTCATGAGGAAATAATTTCTTTCAATGACATGCCTTTATGTCTTTGAATTTGCCATTGTCTCTGCCCAAAATATTTTTATCCTCTTTGCCTTTATATCTTCTCTTCTTCCTTCATATGAGCTGCAAATATCCAGGAAGGATTTTTTTTCTCACTTCTATAGACACAATTACTTAACCCTCCTCTATGATTTTTTCACATAACTCTCTCATCATTTTGCTTTTCGTTGATTGATAGAATGAATGAATTATCCATTCTACAGAAGAGTGGTGGCTATATAATAAACTTAAAATATCTGTCCAGGGGGTGACTAGACAAATAAAAAACGTATATGTACTTATAATAACTAGTCCATGTCTGGTTATGCTCTTATCTTGAATCCTCATTTAATTATCACTTCTGGAGTTTGGCACAGTTGAAACGATTAAGGAAGTAGGTTAACTTTTATTGCTACCGTTTGTTTAAAGATAGATAACTACAGTGCTTTGTGTTATAATTGTATATATTCATCCTGATAAATATGATAGAAATAACAATTATTACTATAGGCAGGAATATAAAAAGTGGCAGTAGTAGTACCTGAAAAAGAGTTAATTCTAGAGAGAGTCTAGAAACAGATTCGTTTCTGCCAAATCAAAACCATGATGACTGTGGGTCAGAAGAGGGCAGCAAAGTGCAGTCCCTTCCGAAATCTAGACTTGACAAAATGGCCTGAGAAGAGATGAAAAGTATACCTGAAAGAACCATCGAGGTGGGTGCAGCACTTAGCAGTGGAGAGGCGTAGACCCAAGAAACTAATCTGCTGTCTTTGTAGCAGGAAGAGTAGACAAGAAAGTTGATGAAATGAGTAAGAAAACGATACTGTGTTCACCCTCCTTACCACTTTTTAAGCTTTGAAACAATTCTCTGCAGTATGAATAACTAGACACCACCTGAGGGAAATAACACCCAACCAAGCAACAGTAGAGCCACGGCTTCTTTCAGAAAATCCAGCCAACATGAGCATGAGCAAGTCAGATTGACAAGAGGCAGAGCCAGTAAGGTTTCAGCCATGAAAGCAAAGGCCAAGAGCAGAGTCTAAGAATCAGAAGCAAAATGAAAGCAGCAGAAGACCAGAATTAGGAGACATTAAGTCTCCACAAGACACACAACGGCTTTAAAAGAATATTGGGGATGGATTCTGAAGTCTTGGAGAGCCTTCCTCCAGGTTAAAAAGATGCTTTGTTATGCCCAGAATCGGCAGAGACCTTACATGACTTGTGGGAACCCAAGTCTTCTGACCCTCTTTATCTCCAAGGGTTGTAGCATGGCATTTAACGTTGAGTTTGGTGTATTTATAACCTGGTCATCGTAGTCCTACTGCTTTTTCCCTATTTGGTGAACCTATGACAGTTTTACAGGAGTTTGAACTGTTCAAGGGTAGGGATAGGATAGGATAATAGCTCTCAAGCAATTTTTATTAAATGAGTGTACTATTGTACTTGCCCTAACATAGATGGGATATTTTTAGTACTCCGCTAGTACTCTATTACCTTGCATTTGGGTGGTAGTCTTTGAGGTGATCACTACAGCCAAATCAACACAACTGTTTTGCTGTTGCAGGGGCAGAGGGATTCTCTGAATTGGGGCCTTATCCTTAAAAGAAGTAGGTGCCTAAAACCCTCAACTACCCCAAGAGTCTGTCAGAAAACTGCCAACACAGAGAATCTCAAGAATTTCTGCCATATAGTCACGTGTGCACAAGGGCACAATCAGAAGGCCTCTCACTTCCTTACCCATCCCCAATCTCTCTCCCTGTTCTCTCTTTTTTTTTTTTTTTTTGAAGCCCTATAGGCAGAAAATTTCTCCTACCAAATGAAATTCTCATCATTTCCTTTTTCCTTATAAACACATTTTTCCCTTGGCCTTACACAATTTACCTTCTTGATTATTTGAGTCACATTCCATGCTTTCTATTATTAATATATTGTTTATACTTCTCTTAAGGTTTTCTTAAATTTAACCATAATGTGTATTATGCCCAGTAAAACAGCACTTCTAAATCTTACTGATATAAAGATCAAAAATCAACATTGCTTGATTAGGAGAATTATTACTGAAGATAAGCACTGCCCGACCCTTTGTTCACTGATAGAACAGGCTTCCTTACCAACACGTCGGTTGAAAGATTTGTCTGAGAAGTATTATTTTAACCATGCCAGTAACAAAAACAAACTTTCTAAGGTCATTGTCTAGTTTCATCTCTATATTCTAAAAGCATATCACAGGATATTATACATTCAGTTTCTCTAGGGAAATTTTGTTTTCTTTTTAGCTGTTGTAACAAAGTTCTGAGATTTCTAAAAAGTAGTATTGTGGTATATAACAAAATTTTTCTCTAATATTTTTATTTTAACCTAGTCTGCAATTCTTTTAGTAATTATCTGGATAATGGCCATGAAATTAAGATTCTCAAATGACAAGAGCAAAATCTGTATGTTGTTTCAAAAAAAGGAATTTTAATTTTAATAACAATACATTTATAAATGTATGTTTAAGCATGAAATGTTCAAGCATGATAGCCCTAGGATTTATTTGATGAATCAAGGATATACATACTCTAAAAACACTTCTTACAATTTCCACTTCCAATATCTATCCATTAGGAAAAATATTTCCAAATGGAATGAAAATCTTTTATATTTGATACCTACATTTTCTATAGAGCATCATATGGTAAATTCATATTTTTTGTTAATATCAGAACTGTATTTTTAATATCGCAAAATAATTTTTAATGAAAGTTAAATATTGACCTGAAGAAAAAAAAATCCTTCTAGAGTTTCTTTTCATTCACGACTTCCATAGTAAATTTCAGTATTTTCTGTTGCTAGAAAAAAATGCGTAAATATTGCAGATGTCATGTTGATATTAGAAACAGATACCCATTCATTACAATGTGTATTATTTTTAGAGTTTTGATTTGGCAAGACTTCTTTGTATTTTTTAAAAAAGCAAAAAAATCATTTAGGCCATGCATCCGGACAACAACACCTCTATTTAGAGAAAACACAAACAAGTGACCATGGAAGAGTGCTTTTCTGTGTGTACTAACCCGGCGTGGCAAAAGTTCAAAAGCAGCAGGACTCTCCCATCTGTTTGCAAGCTGCCCCGGACCACTGGATTCACAGAAATTCCATTTCCCTTTGGTAAAGGGCACATTTCTCTAGATTTGAAGGGAAATTTTGATGGTGCTCAGGAGGAGAAATAGGTACACAGTAGTAAACCTAATAATCCTTTATTTGGCAATAATAAGAACTCGACTTTGGAAACAAAACACAACCTCTGGTAATTAGGGTAGGGTTATTTATTAAAGAATATAGGAAAAGCAAGTAAAACTGAATAATTTGCAATCATTAGAAAAGAAAGCACAGTATTCATGGCATAAAATGAATCACAAAATATATAGAGCATTCAATTATTTGATAATTTTTTGGAGAGATGTGTGCAGGCGTGTGTGCACGCACACACACACACACACACACACACATTTCCTTTCACAGTGGAAATATTCCCCTTGTATTTAGTACCCAGTTTTATCCCATTGTTTTTGAAGACCAGGATGTGATTCATCCTAAAAATAGCTTTCTCCCTTATAAAGTGTCTGAATAAAAATAGTTTGTTGTTGTAGTATTCAGGAAAGTCTAAAGACCTTGTGTGTGTGTGTTTTAAACTTAGCAGCCTCATAACATTGCTAAAGAATCACCTGGTAGTAAAGGACTATATGCAGAAAAATTATTTAGTAGCTTGAGATGTTAAGGCCATGAAGATACACTGGTTTTTAGCTATAGTGGTAAATGATTTAAATATTAGTCTTTTGTATTAATAATTGAACATAGTTTCCTTCATTTTATGTAATACCTTTTAAATATGGCGTGGTCAGATTATAAATAAACTTTTAAATTTTCATATTGTTTTCTCTTTACATGCATGCTACCTTTTGTATGTTTTAGGTGAACCAATATCCTACTGGGGAGTGTTTCTACATTTAATGTTTCCCATAATTACTGCATATCGTACAATCTTGCAATGATTATTCACTTTTAACACTTTTTAAATATAAAAGAAAAAGACTGAGAAAATGCAAAGAAATAAAATGAGAAATTCCTCATGTTTGTGACTACTTGTTTGGGGTTCTTTTACTTTTTTTGTGTTTTTGTTTTGTTTTAATTAAACTGTGCTGTATGCTACTGCAGCAGAAGGCTTTTTTTTTTTTTTTTTTTTTTTTAGTTTTCTTTTGTGAATTCAGTAATACTGTGAACCAAAAGCCTGAACAACATTAGATACAATATCTACGTGGTAGGTGTTTAAAAAAAAAAAAAACTTCTCACTCAGCTCGTTCTGGTAATCAGAATTCATCTTAAAAAGACTCAGTAAAACAAATAGGAACAAATAAGAACTTCAATGTCAGCAAGAGCTGAGGGTGTTGACAATGAAGCATGTCTTATTTTCAATATTCAAGAATATATCATCCTGGTAGTTTTTCGTACTGAAATCCAACGTGACCATTCCTTTAGTCTACTTCAGGTGCAAGTAAACTAAACTGATTTAAGATGAATAGATACAATTAATAATGCAGTGAGTTGTATTTGTGAGTAACAACACAACTCCAGAGCAAACAGAACATTAATTGGAACAGTAAAGGTTTTTGAGCTTAAACTTCTTGAATGATTTTTATGATCACACCAGTTCACACTCCTCCAGCTATTTTTTTTTCTCTTTCATAGGGAGGTTTTCTTTCATTAATTCCCTACTAGAGTAATTTAATGTTCGAAAGCAGGAAGCAATCACTAGGAGTAGGCCAGACTCTGTTATATATTAAAAGAACTGAGTTTTCCTTGTCATTCTGTCTTTGCAAGTGGTGATGAATATTCATGAAGCTAGGGAAAGATTTGCCAGCTGTGAATCTTTGCAGAGTGCCCCAGTGCTCCAAACCAAAAAGAGAACAAAAATGATAAAGCCTCTATTTCTGTGTATCATAAAGGATGAGGCAAATAAACTAGCAGAAGGAGTCTGGGGAGGAAGTATATTTCTATCTTACGCAATTTAGGGGAATATATGCACTTTTTTTTTTTTTTGAGTAAAACTGTGATTTTCAGATTTTTTTCCAACATCATCTTTAAAAGACAAAATTAGGCTATCTCCTAATTTTATTACCCCTTAAGTTTATTTCCTTTCTGCTGTGCTGTGTAAGGGATCTAGATTGTTTTTTTTTTTTTTTAAAAAAACAAAATGTGACTTTCTGAAGTAGCCCACACTTTATATTTAGTCAATATGAATGGGAATGGGGCACTTCTGCTTTAAAAGAACTATATCTTCCATATAAAAATCTGTGTTAAAATTCTTGGATATGAAAATATTTGAGTTAATTCTGGGTTTTCTTGTGTTTAAATGGTGACCATACTTAAACCAAAAAGAAATGTGCTCCTATGTGTTAGAAAAATGTTACCAATATTTACTGAATTACAGTGTGTTTTCAGATTTTATATTCCCTTAGATAAGAACGCTTTTACATTTTAATGTATCAGACTAAAAAGCACTATTTGAAAGTTTTACCTTAATTTTTCTCCATACTTCAGAGTGAGAGTTAATAATTATTTAAAATTAATGTTAATTTGTATTAAATAAACATGTATTCATTTTAAGTCATAATTAGGAATACTAAAAAATATTATTTTGTTCCCCAAATACTTATTTATTTTTTTATTAGAAGGCTTTCCTGTTGGTCAGGGAGCAAAGAGACGAGTTTCCCACTAGCCAAAATTAGCTTACTGATGGCTTGGAACCATTTGGTTATAAGAAGAGTAGAGTCAAAGTGAAAGAAATAACCCATTTAAATCACCACCCTGGGCCATTTCCTTTTTGGTAATTTGCACTAAGATCCTTACATGAAGTAGGAAGTGTCTGTCTTCCTAAACTATTGCTGTCCAGCTGATTATTCTTGATAAATTTCTCCATCTTTAAAAAATCAATTGTTGGGATAGAATAGGCATATAACGTTGCATACGTTTAAGATGAACATGAGTAGATTTGACATATTGCAGTATGATTCCCACAGTAGCATGAGCTGACACTCTATCACTTTACATAATTATCATTTCTTTTTTGTGGTGGGAACAATTAAGATCTAGTCTTACCAACGTTGAGGTTTATCTTACAGTATTATTATCTGTAATCGCTGTGCTGTGTGTTAGGTCTCCAGGACTTATTTTTATCTTCTGGTTGCATGTTGCTATCCTCAAACATCTTCTGAATCCCCCCCCACCCCAGAGCTCCTGATAACTACCATTCTCCTGTCTTGAGTTTGGCTTCATAAAGCTGCTCAGTCCTAATGAGGATCTTTATCTAGTCCTGTACTTTCTGTGGGAATTTCAAGTGCCAATACCCTGCCTTCGTGAAAATGAAAAATAGCTACCTTTCCGAACAGAGTGGAAAACTCCGGTTTGTAAAATCGTGGTAAAATCGATGCCACTAAATGATTCTTTGACTACAAAAGCATCGTAGTACAATCAGGTCAAAAGGATTTTAAGTCATACTTACCAACGTTTTACTTCTATAGGGTAGTGGGAGGATACTACTGATAAATTTTTTTAGTTACCTGTAATGTACTTGTATCTATGCGTGAACATGTAGGGAAATATTTTTAATGTAGCATAGGTATGTAGTAAGTGCAGTGTGGTAAAGCAGATTTCATATTTAACTGAATTTCCAAATCTAGATGACTCTTCTTGGAATCATCTCCCTAACTGCCCCTGCTTGTTGGCTGCCCAGAGCTCTCTCTAGATGTGTCTTCCCCAAGGAGACCTCACTGATCCTTCTGCCTTTTTACCAAGGCTACATGAGATATGACTTATATTTCTCCTTCTATAACACACAATACAGTTTAATTATTTCTTTGAGTTCTCCTCTACGTCACCACTAACATATTGCAAGTTTCATGATGGTACGCATATATAATTTCTATTCAGCTTCTCCATGTTGTATCCTTAGCACCTAGCAAGTTGACTGACATGAGGTACTCAATAAATTTTGAGTCAATAAATTAATTAATTAAAATTTTGACCTTACTATTGTAATAATTCAATCTGTCATATTAATTTTTAGTTTCACGCTTATACACATGTTACTTGACTGGCACATTGTTGTAAGTTGCCTCCAATAGCTGGTGACACTGAAAATATAGGTAGGTAATTGTAGCAATGTCAGGAAACTAGAATAACATCACATACCTAAGCCATCAGTTGATGAGGAAGTATAGAGGTAAGCCTAAAACCACATCTCTTTACCTTCAGAGTTAGAAAAAAAAAAAAAAAAGATCCTGGAATGATTTTATATGTTTGTTTATTTCATTGATATTTGTATTTTCAAGAACTAAATTCTTCAGACTGTATCAGGGAACAAAAGGGCATCTTCCTCTTTTCCTCTTCCGTTTGTCTGAATATTTAGGTACATTCACCCTTTGAATGTTTAAAATTAGACATTCTCACAGTCTTTCTTGGCATTTCAATGCTAGATATGAAAATATCAGCAGGAGTTATCTATGTTCTTAATTTAACCGCTCTTTGTTTTGATATTTGTGAAATCTCTCTTCTCCCATGCATTTAAGAATTCATAAAATATAAACATGAACATATGTAAGTTGCTTCTGTGTTATGTATTTTGTTTTGTTTTATTGGTGGGGATTGGACTGCAGTCAGAAATGTGGCTTCTTACCCTGTTTTTATTTTCTGGTTTTTCTGTTTTGTTTTGTTTGCTTAATGAACTTTTTTTTTTTTTTTTTTCTACTCCCGACCTCTGCAGGCTTCTGAAACTGTGGCAGGGGCACTCAATGTCCTTTGTTAACTTGTACAAGGTCAGTACAACATATCAACTAGTCACACATGTTGCAGAGGCAGAGGTTTTCCATTCAAATCCTGAATCTGTTGCCTCTTTACCCCTGAAAACTTCTAGAAACTAGTTACTGACCATGCGCCTTCTTTCACTCATTGATGAAATGACGATCATAACGTACTCCCCTCATAATGCCACTGTGAGGACCAACTCCATTAATATATGTAAAGTGCTTACAATAATGTAGAAACAGGACACAAAATGTTAGCTGCTATTATTATTCTCACTTCCCTCCATCTGTAGGAAGGGGAATATGTAGGCCATGTATCTTCTGTTGTTGAACCCCTACGTAATGCAAGAACAAGTAAGGGAATGAAGTTGTAAAATCAGAGAAATTGTGGAGATAACGTAGGGTACTTAGAAGAGAACCACCCGATAGAACACATTCCATAAATGTACTCAACTTTCCTTTTCCTTAGTTCGTAGAATTTATAGATTACTTTTTTAAATTGAGGTACAATTGACATCATGGTTGTTTCCGTTATATACTATAATTATTCAACATTTGTATATACTGCAAAATGATCACCGTGAAAAGTCTAGTTAATAACTGTCATCATACATAGTTAAAATTTTTTATGACTATAACAATATGTAGATTGATCTTGATTCATTTACTTTTCAATTTAAAAAGCACAGTGCAGAATGGCAAATGAGTAGTTAGCAAATTTGATCTTTTGTCACTATTTCAGATGGGTCCCTCAGCTCTTATTGATCTAGGGTCTTTTTAATATGTTGTTTCTCGCCAGTCACATCTGGGGTGAATGACACTTTTTTGCTCCTAATTATGTGATTTTGGGCAGGTTACAAAATCTCTGTGAATCTCACTTTCCTCATCTGCAAAATGGAGCCATAATGACTGTCTGAAAATTTATTGTGGAGGTTAAAATAACAGATTTTGAAAAACTTAGCATCATGTCAAGCACATAGGGTAGGATTAAATAAATGGCATTCGTTGTTTTCTAATCTTTCCTAAATCCAAATTATAATTTGCTGTTTGGTTGACTTTCAGCTGTTCTTGCTTTTATAGGGCCATTCCTCTTATCTATCAAGTCAAATGAGGTAACATGCACATGACAAAACTGGTGACACAAAATGCACTATACACATGTTATAATTTTAAGATTTGCATTAATAACTTCTCTACTATGGCTATTATCATGTTTGACCTTACACCATCTGTTTTCCTTTAAATGTTCTCTCACTATTCCTTCTCTTGAATGACTTCAACCATCATCTTTCCAGGCCCTTGGGCACAATTTTCAGTCTTCCCCATCTCCTCCTCCTCTCACTCTTCATAATCAAAATCTTGCAAAATATTCTTCTGTATTCCTCTGAGAAAAAAATTTATTTTATTTGTCTTCTTTTATCTACCCAAATAGGATAATCCCTAGTGAAAGTTTTAGTCACATCATGTCGTTTTCTTTCAAATCAATGCGCCTTTGTTTTTGATAAAAATCCTCCACCAAACCTGCAGATTCTCTTATACTTGAACTTCCAAGTTCATTGCTAAGGACCTGAAGGTCCTCAGATACCTTCTGATCTATAGGACTTTTCTCTTTCTCTTTACTTTAGCACATATTACTTATTTATTCATGAGAGAGACACAGAGAGATAGAGAGGCAAAGACACAGGCAGAGGGAGAAGCAGGCTCCCTGCAGGGAGCCTGACATGGGACTCGATCCCAGGACCCTGGGGTCACACCCCAAGCCTAGGGCAGATGCTCAACCAGTGAGCCACCCAACAGCCTCTTAAATTTCTGTTAATAAATTGAATAATTTTAAGAATCCTTGGGATTATTCACCATCTTGAACAGTAACAAATGATATAAATATGATTTTAATTTGTATTATTGAACTAATAATATTGTTTGGAAAATTGAGCAATATAAAGATCAATAATTTTTATTTGTTCAAATCTAGTTAATTTTTTAAAAATTCATAATCTTTAAATGAGGCATTATCATTATAACATCATTTAAATACGTCTTAGAAATTGCCATCTACTATAAATATACATAAATAAGGTTATGAAGATGTAACAATCATAGTTTTTAGTCAAAAATAAAATTTATTATTTTAATACACATAAAACGCCACATATACAGAAGAGAGATTTTTCTGGCTACATATGTGTTTGTTTAACTCACTGGACAAACAGTGGCTGGGAAAGTACAATTCAGTCTGTGAATCCTTTAAAATTGGCAGTGATTCCAGTTTGATGAAACAAGTAGGGGGAACGGGCGAAAGGAAAGGTCTCAAAAAGTTATTCCAGTGGCATTTGTCATCTTTGCTATCCTTAATTTTCGCTAAAACAGATGCATAAACTCATGACATTCTGAGTTGGATTGAATTCAGCTATTTTAGAGGAAAGAAATTATGATTATTGTCCTCAAGCCAAGATAACAACACACCGATTATGACTAGACAAGAAGCCTGGAATTCACAAACCGCCTTATATTTATTTATTTCTTCATGTTGGCTGTTTATCAGGAAGTGACTTCAGTAAAGAGCTGTAATTCATTTATTAAGTAAACTCTCAAAACTCTGAAAAGGATGGCACATACGCTATATTCAAAAACCACTCTTTCATTACCTGTATATGTAGACATTCACTGCATTTAGTTTGACTTACACTTTTAAAAAATCATTTGGAGAAATAAGGTCATGGTGAAATGAATGTATTTGCTTTTTAATCTCTTTGCTTTTGTTTTTAAAACATCTTATTGATCTAGTACAATACCTAAGAGCAAAGGAGATATATGAGTATTTTAAAAGATCATTTTTCTTCAATAATAAGTCAAATGGTAATGGAGATCACAACCACAATTTCAGGCATCCTTCAGAACAGAATTCAATGTAAAGTTTATATGAATAAACCAGAGGCAAGTCTTGGCTCAGATGATTTTGAGGGTTGTAGATCTAAAATTACTTTCCCCAAAATTGTTTGTAGTAAACACTAAAACATCTAAACAATAAGGAAAATTTTTGTTTCTTTTATCCTTTTATCTCCATTCCAAATACTAAACAAAATAGCAACTTTTTTGAGAAGTCTTTAAGTCTTTAACATATCCTGTTTTATTTCAGAATTCTTTAAACTTTTTTTTTTTTTTTTTTTTTTTTTTAATTTGGAGCCTCAAAAGTACTCTTAATTACTGCCTTGGAATTATTTCATTTGTGATCTCATTCTCTCTCTCCCTCCTGCTTTTTGGGTTCTTAAACTTTTAGGTAATTATAGGTTCCTTGGAGGATCTGATGAATGTTATTGACTCTTTTTCCATTAAAATATACTGCAAATCATTTCGTGTCCTGAAGCTCATTCATGATGGCACATTAAGATCACTTGTTTTGCTATATTGCTCTCTTTTCTCATCTGTATACCTAAATGCCTATTAGTAGTCAAAATAATATCAGCTTTGTGGTGAAAGGGCATGATGATCATGTTCATTGCAACTGAGCTGAAATCTATGCTTTTGTTAAAGGTCTTCTGTAGTTTAGTTCTGGCCTGTGTTTTACATGTATATTCATACAGTCATGAAACACTGAAAATTCTGGGGCAAAGACTAAGCAAGTCCTTTTCCTTTTCCACATTTCTAATATAGTTTATTGAATATGTGAAATTGGCACTTTCTGCAAGTTAGACAATCTGATGGTGTATTGCCTAAATAATATTTTCTCAATCTCTCCTATATACTCTTTAAAACTTTCACATCCACTTATTTATTAGCTATGCTAGCTACTAAGTTCTCTAACTCCCTTTTTCATTATACATAACATACTGATTTCTTTTCATCTACAATTTATTATAGGAATTTTTCATGATGTGCTTTTAGTAACACAATGCTTGCCACACCTCTTGGACGTTAGAGACCTACTAATGGAAGAGTGTAAGTGCTGTGAAGCAGGTGCGCTGTCTGTGCTTATTCAACATTGACTGCACCTCTTGCACACTACAGGAATTGAATAAATATCTGTCAAATGATTAAATGAATTTAAAAGACCATGATTACAAATTAGGTACAATATTACAATTGCCATTGAATAGAAGTTAATTGCATTAGTTCCTAGTAAACTTCAGTGTCCCTGAATATACCCTTTACTCTTGCAAGGAAGCCAAACAGATCGAAATACCCGTGATATCTTGCACAAAATTTCATCATGAAAGCCATAGATTTTATTCTCTCAGAGAGGCCAACCAATGCATTCTTCCTTGGGGGATATTTATTCTTTATAACACAGTTATAACATACTTCTAATCTTCAAGCCAAATAATATTTATTTTTTATTTTTTATTAGTTTCAGAGGTAAAAATTAGCAATCCATCAGTTGCATACAACACCTAGTGTTCATTCCATCACGTGCCCTCCTTAATGCCCATCACCCAGTTACCCTTTCCCTTTACCCACTTCCCCTCCAGAAACCACTAGAATTGGTTTCTTAGAATTCAGTGTCTCTTATGGTTTGCCTCCATCTCAATTTTCATCTTACTTTATTTTTCCTTCCCAAATCATATTTTTTTAATTTATTTATTTGAGAGAAAGAGAGGGAGAGAGAGAATCTCAAGCAGACTCCCTAGAGAGTGCATAGCCCAACACAGGGCTCAGTCTCACCATCTTAATCATGACCTGAGCTGAAATCAGGAGTTGGTCTCTTAACTGATGGAGCCACCCAGGTGCTCCAAGCCAAATCATATTTAAAAAAATTATATATAGACAGGTTGTTATTTGTAGATTTAGAAAAGACAAGAGAAACTATAACGGCCAATCATGAAGGCCTGTGGCACTAAGATTAAGGAGCAGGTCTAGAGTGAGAGAAGGAATTCATATTGATGAAGTTACACATGCCTGTAAGCTGGCATGCTGATTATATTAGTAATCATAATTTTAAACAATATCAGGTGTTTTGGGATATCTGGGTGGTTCAGTTGGTAAAGTGTCCAACTCTTGATTTCAGCTCAGATCATGTTCTCAGGGTTATGAGATTGAGCCCACATCTGGCTTTGTGCTGAGCATAGAGCCTGCTTAAGATTCTCTCTCTCTCCCTCTCTCTCTCCTGCTGCCCCTGACTTTGTATGCACTCTCTTTCTCTCAAAAAAAAAAGTATTTAAATAAATTATTTCTTTTAAATAATTAAAATTAGGTTTTACCAAAATTTCAAACCAGAATAAATCATTATTATACTGACTATAACATTAAGCTAAAAGGAGTTAGGAAATAAATTTAAAAGGATATTTGAATGAAATTTCAGCATGTAAATATGCATGCATAAATTTAAATTATTGTGAATTTATTAGGAACGGAGGCACAGATGAATAAAACAGTATAGTGAAGAAGGCATACCCAAACCAATAACTACAATAGTGGGGTAACCACTGATATAATCACCATGTGAACTTGAGTCCCTTAGGAAATAAAACAGAACAACTGCTTGCCTGAAGGAGTGTGGAAAAGCCATGGATGAGATATATTCGAACTGGCACTGAATGATGAGTGGAAGTTTACCAAGAGGAGGAGGTGGGGTAGGGTATTCGGGGCACAATGTTCTGAAAGCGTGTTGTGCGTTCAGAGAATGAGGAGAAGGTCAGCGTGCTTGGCTCCAAAACCATGGAGAAGGGAGGGAAAGATGGGTAGAGAAAGAAGTTGCACCGGGTTACAAGAGACCTCATCTTCCGTATGAGAGATTTTGAGCTTCACACCACAGGTATGGCGAGTTTTCAGGAGGAAAAAATGAAATGGTCTGATTTGTCCCGAGTAAAGAATATTAACCATTGGGAGCAGCATGTGGATAATTGCCCGGAGCAAGGAAAGATCAGCAGAAGGAAGCCAGACAGGAGAAAGAAATACTGCTCCGATGGAAAGATTCTGAGAAACTGAGCTAAGGCAATGGACGAGGGAAACAGAATGATAGTCCTGAGACACGGGCAAAAACAAATGAACAGGTACTGGAGACTGATTGAGCACAGACAGGCAGTAAAAAAAGAGGGTGTTCAAGGACTCTTCAAATATGAGTGTAAGCAGACACAATATGACAATGGTCATTAAATACCAAATGCTGGGAAGATGAGGATTAACAGGATAAGTGAGTAGTTCTACTTTTGCCAAATTGATATGAAGAGACTGTGGGATACCAGCTGGATATTTCCAAAGCCAGTTTCCCTCCCTCCCTCCGTCCCTCTTTCCCTTCCTTCCTCCCTTCTTTCTTTTTCAACTTTCCCCCCTTCTCTTTTTGTTTCTTCAATACCAACATGATACTTGAAGCCATAACATTAATTGGGATCTCCTGGAGAGAGTGAGTATAATTGGGGAAAGTCATCAGGGGCACCCAGTAAATTCCCTGCATTTGAGAGATGGTTAGAAGAAGACAGTAAATAAAGATGACAGAGGAAAAAAAAAAAACAAGATCATAAAGATAGTTAGGGAAACAAAAAGAAGTCAATGATGTCTTGAAAGATAAAGGAGAGAGTGGGGAGAGTGTAGCAACTTCTGCAGAGGCTGAGGAGTAACAGGATGTTGGCGCCTTTGATAAGACCAGTTAAGTGTGAAAGATTTTAATTATTCATTTATTCAATAAGTATTTTTCAAAGGTCTTCTCTGTACTTGGGCTTGAGACACAAATATCAACTATATATACCACGATGTACATTGCAGATTTTTACACTACCAATAATTTTGCCAAGAAAGTATTCCATTACAAGTAGACCATCATGGTTCCACTTAGGCTTTACTTTGCAATCTTCTCCCTAACAATAGTGATTTTATCGAAGAGGCATCTCGTTACACAGCATCTGTCACCAACAGGTTCGTAACCTCCTTTTTATGAATCAAAGATATGAACCAAATGGAGATTTCTATCAAAACAGTTACTAGATATTGTTTACTTGAAATGACAAATCAGTAAAAAATTCTCCCCATCATCCCCGCCACACACTTGTTATTAACAGCCACACATCATTATCTAAAATCACTGGATAAAATGGAAATTATATAAGTGAACTTTTTTTTTTAATTTCTCAATTAGAAACACAAGCATCCCTTGCATTTTTAACTCTTAATCATCTTTTTTTTTTTTTTTTTTTTGGAGAGAGAGAGAGAGCGTGCACACACGTGCACACATAGGAGCAGGGGAGGAGGGGCAGAGGCAGAGGGAGAGAGACTCTTTAGCAGGCTCCATGCTCCATGCAGAGCCCAACCTGTGGCTTGATCTCATGACCCTGAGGTTATGACCTGACCCAAAATCTAGTCGGAGGCTTAACTGACTGAACCACCCAGGCTCCCCTATTAATCTTTAAAAATGAATGACGCAGCCAGTTGTAAACAGCATAAAAGCCTGGACCCAGATATAGTCCTTCACTTTCCCACTTACAGTCGCGTGATTCTTAGACAAATGTGTTAATTTCTTTTCAATTCCACAGTAGGAATTACAATATCTGCCTTGCAGAGTCATGAATTAAGAGGAAATGAACAAATATGAAAGAAATAATTAAGAAAGAGTTTGTCAAATGGGATTTTGATAAATAGCAATTATTAATTTCCTAAAGTATCTAGCAAAACTGTTTAACAGACTCAATCCTATAACTATGTTCATCAAAACTCCTTGCATTTCTTAGTATCCCTCTAGACATCATAAATATCTCAACTAGTTTAATTCATACAAAGTTTTGAAAATTGTCATTTTTTTGCCTTCCTGCTGAGGAGCAAAAGAAACAGAGATATAGCAATGTAAGCAACTTGGCTAGGGTGGAAAATGACGGAACTAGCATTTGCACCTTGGCCTTTCTAACTCAGAATCCTATGCAACTAAACATTATATGACCCAGTCTGTGTCTCCTTTAAAGCTTCTCCTCACATTTCCTCCATCTTCTGATTTTATTTTATTTTTTTTAATGTTTTTCATTTCCCATAAATTGCTAGTAGGCATTCAGAAAAGCAATTGATTTTCTGAAACTCCTTACTTGCTCCCAAGATCAGTCACTTGGGAGCCTCAGCTTACTATTCCACACAGGGCTACCAGTAATATGAAATCCTTCTGGGGCATCAATAATTTTTCTTAGAGTTATTAAAATTGTATACATCTATCAGTTCAAAATATTTTCACCAAGACTAAAATTTTCTCCCTTCCTGGGAAACCCATTGAGTTCTCTTTGTTTAATGTAAAGCAGTGACTCTATAAAAAGCTGATGTCATGGACGAGAAAATGGAAAATATGAAATTACAATTAAAGAGGTAGTAATGTAAGTTTTAGAGCTTACCTTATATCATTATATACTTTATATATATACCTTATATATTACCTTATATCATCTCTTTTTCACTTTTGACACAAGAGAGAACAATATCGGTTGCCTGTTACCATTTACTACCTAAGAAGTGTTCGTCCTTCCTTGTACACTAGAAAAGATGAGCGATGATGATGGTTCTGCTAACACTTTGTCAGCTGCTTCGTCTCTGAACTGGAATGAATCTTGGAATGTCTTAGAGATCCTGGATGCTAATGAAAGCTTTCATTTATTTTGATAAAAAATAAACTAAGAAATCTTTTTCTTTCATGGGTTAGCATCTGTATTTCAATCATTCTCCTTGTTGCTGCTTTTGTCAGTAGTAGTAGTAATAGTAGTAGTAGACGCAATAGTAGTAATAATAATAATAATAATAATAATAAACAGTGAAATGATCCAGGCCTTATCCTTTAGAAACCTAAGTGCCTTTTTACTTGGGATTCTCAAATTTGAAATGCCCCCAGCCAAATTTGGTGGACTTATTTAAATTTACCAAGCCTGTTTGCTGATACTCCCACACAGGTAGCAATGTAGCTCAAGCTTGGCCAGCTGCCCCCCATCCTGAGAGTATTGTTGAGAACACACATTTCCTTTTACCCAACAAACATTAATGCTGGTCCACCATACTTTTTGTCATTCTGGTTCCCTCTATGCTCCAAAATTACCTTTTCTTTAATGGGTAAGCTAAGCCTTAGAATACAACGGTTGTCTAAGCAAAGAACGTGTGTATATGGAGTGGAGTGATGTCAGAATTCTGAGCTGCACATCAATTTCTAGAACATGGTGTGTCGAGAATACCACGGGTTGCTAAATGTATAATCTAAACCGTGAACACAAATATAACTCAGGGGCTAATGTTAATCAAAAATGCGCAGCCACAAGGGGGAGAGGCTATAAAACAAGAGAGTCTATCACCACACCATCTTTGTAATTCTTCTGCCTGAGAAGAAAGAGACATGGTCAAGAGAAAATTAAAGATTCCAGAGGCAACTGTGCTAATTTGGAGCAAGACTAACTGAATGATAAATGCAACACCAACCTTCATAATTTAAATCAATTGTAGGCGGGACGATGCCTTTACTATATTCATCGATGCATGTTAACATCTACGCGGTTGGACTTGGAAAATTCCTATCTTGGACAAGTTTCTGGGAAGTGACCTGAGGAAGAATCAAAGAAATAGAACTTTTTTTTTTTTATTGTTACAATGAACCGTCCATCACATGCTTGCCCCACTTAGAGACACCGAGTGTTAAGGAATGTACCTTTGAAGATATCAAAACTAGACACATCTCCTCGGGTATGGTTTCTCGAAGACAGCATCCTGACTACCTGCAAGTTCCTTTCCTTGAGGTAAAAATGTGTTCCTCTTTGATGAGGTTGACGTTTTCTATTGATTCATATCATTATCGTTGTGAGACGGGGCCAACTGATTAAGGTATAAATCTTCATACAGTGGATTCACTATGCTCCAAAAGCAAGAAGTCATCTGAGCGTTTCTTTATAACGTGTAGGGATTTCACATTCTTCTGAACTATTATTTGCCTACATCTATATGATCTTTTAAAAACAATTCTAGGCTTTGCTTTTAAGAGCTGCCCTCCCTTCCTTCCAAGCAGTGCTTTTGCGGTCATTTATACAGCGTGGTCCTTGGACCTGTGGCATCAGCTTTCCTGGAAGCTCACTCCAACTGCACATCCTCAGGTCCCCCCAGAGGGGCTGACTCAGGAGCTCCTGGGATGGGTGGTAGTAATCAGTGTCTTAACAAGCTCCCCAGAGAACTCTGACGCACACTCAGCTCCCAGAACCACCGCTCTCTTCTCAACCACAGCTTGTGTCTTGTGTGCGTCACCCCTTTGGCAGGATGGTGAAGCTGATGGATCTTTTGCCAGAATATTTTTAAATATCCAAAATAAAATACATAGATTACTAAGGAAACAGGTTATATTGACATTCCATGATCTGAATATTAAAAAACAAATTTGTGATACAGTAATACGTGTGCTTATCTATTAACACATTTAACAAGGTTCATGGGTGAGTCTAATAACTATCATAGTATCAAAATATTGGTGATCAAAAAGTTGTTTCCAGATACCTGCAACCATCATGGTGTGGTATGACTATACCTATGATTTATACTGGTGACAAAGTCACAGATATTGGTAATGCTATTGTGGTTTATCCCTGTATTCATAATTGAAGGAGAGATTGGATTTCAGCCAGCAGTTGATGAGAATATAAGTTTTCTGTGCATCTGCATTCATGGATCCCCTGCATCCTATCCACAATCCCTTCAGAGAGAAGAAGCATTGCAAAATGGGTGGTTTGCAGCCCATCTAAAAAAAAAATGCTTATCTTGTCATATGATAAATATAATACATTGTAAAACAACATAGGAGGCAGGATGTGAATCAAATGTGTTCTGAAAGCCATAAATGTTTTGCCCCCCCCCCCCCCCCCCCAGGGCACCTCGTGGTCTAACACCTGTGACAGCGAAAGCATAGCTGATCTAATAGTTTACTGGAAATTACCAACTGTGTTACATATTTTCCTGCTTATTCATACAAAACCTTTGTATTCATTATCATTTTACATTTTTTTCCACATGCTTTTTGTAGATCTTTACCTGTCACCTTATGTATTGTTGACAATTCCTTAGGACCTCCTAGGAACCTCTTAGGAACAGAGTATTTTCGAGTCTTCCCTTGCCCCACAAGCCCCATTTGAGGAAATGGACATTCAAAGAGCATATAAACAAGTCAAGGTCATGGAATCATGGAGCACAAATTGGGGCCTTGACTTCCACTCAGTTCCCCTTTTCTGATTCTGCATTCTGGCCTTGCTGGCATGGCTGCAGGGGGCGGGGAGCCAACAGGACCTGGCCTGGCCACCATGTGAGATACCCAAGCGGTGCTATCAGTTGAATAAAAAGAACAAAAAAGAGATTCTTTCTATTCCAGATACTGATGACAGACTGCTCAAGCAGGAAATAATCAAAGTATAAAAGGATAAATCTACTTCCATCATGGGACAGAAGAGACAATAGACTGTCAGGAAAGGAACATGCCCCTCTTTTGCAGGTGGGACATTGTTCAAGGACTTTTTGCCAACTCCCTTTTTCAGAAGCCATTATTTTGAAGTCTTGTCTTTGCCTTTCAGCCCATTTTACTTGACAAATTCTTCCCCAACACCCTAATTATTAAAGGGCATTAAAAGGTCTTCTGAAGGGCTTTCTTATAACATATTTTCTTCCATGTTGTTTCTTGTTGGTTTGAATAGTTTGATACTGTTTCTGGGATCAAAGACTGACCATGATTTCTGGTCTTAACTTTATCATTTGGAAACAGACTGACTTTAACATAAGTTTTCAAAAGCTCAGTTTTATTAATTATCTGAGGATTACATTCGCTCTACTGATTCAACTATAGTTTTTAATAAGAGAAGGAAAAAAGAATGAATATTTATTGAGTGCCTACCATGTGCCAAGCTCTTGCAATATAGAAGAAGCTGTGTAATACAGGGAAGGGGGTAACACATCCACTTGGGCAGGTGGAGGAAAGGAAGAGGAGGGGGAGGAAGAAAATAAATATCTGCAGATGTTATAGCTGTTCAGGAAGCCAGAGGCTTGCAGTGAGAAGGCACAGAAGAGAAAGGACAGTATAGGAGCATGAGCTTTTGGTGATGCTCACCATGAGCATCTCGGTGACGTTGAAGTGTCTGCAAAAAATTTGCAGCAGCAGGAACCAACCAAAGTATTTTAGTTATGCAGAATGCTGCGTTTTCTCCTTCGGTGTTTGCTATGGGTATAGAAGGGTCTGTAGGCAACTACAGATGGAAAACTTAAGAAAGATGGAAAACAGAGCAGATCTGTCTCATAAGGAACAGAACTGACTGCATTTTTAAAAGAGAATGAGGAAGGAAACTAGTGTTTTCTGTTTCTATTTATTACCCGTAATCTCTACATTTGAAGAGTTGAATAAAAGCAGAGAGGAGAAAAAGTGACAGAGCTTCTGTGCAAAAGGGAGCATGAGGATCCCTTCGGGGAGGGGCTTCTTCGTGGGAACCAGTAGTACCTCCAAAGAAAGAACAACTGCCCCACAACTATGATGCTTAATTCAGGGTTTGGGAAAGCAGTCGATATTTATTATGTTAGTGCCAGGAAACAATTAAAATGATCGTTAGAACAACAGTGAGAAGCTGGTTTCCAAAATGTATCAGTGGAAGAAGCTTTATGACTTCCAAAGGAATCCTATTGCAATTCCACTTAGCAAGTCGGAGATAAAGATTGTTAGTTACTTTCAGGAGTGGCCCATGCTTGGCAGGACCATGAGTTGATCAATAGGCTTATTATCAACTGGTACAACTAACTGCTGTTGTTGTTTTTTTAAAGATTTTATTTATTTATTCATGAGAGACCCAGAGAGAGAGAGAGAGGCAGAGATAGAGACAGAGGGAGAAGCAGGCTTCCTGCAGGGAGCCGGATGTGGGACTCAATCCCAGGTCTCCAGGATCACGCCCCAGGCTGAAGGCGGTGCTAAACTGCGGAGCCACCCGGGCTGCCCAACTAGCTATTTTTTTATGGCTATTGCCAAGAATTATTGAATTGTGACTGACTGAAAATAGCAGGTAAATGTAGAGTTTAGTACACATAATAAAAGCACGAAATAGATCTCTTGGAAAAATGGAGAAAGTCTTAACCATGTAAAAAGTACTTTTCAATTGGGGTCAGCGAAAGCTTAGGGTAGAACTCAATTAGGGAACATCTAACTCATTATCCAAACCAAGAAATGTTTATCTAGGAAAATTGCTCAGGCTCCTTCCTTAATATCTGTGGAGCCAGAGGCAAGAGTACAAATTGAAGCCCTTATATTTGACATATTTCAAGTATTTAAAGGAAGCCAGAAGAACATTAAGTAGTTTTGTTCTTTCTATATTTACAACAAGATATGACAAACACTCAAGAAGATTAGTTTCAAATTTAGATTTCTCAGAATTCTTAGAATTTTGTGCAGGGATGTGCTGGTATTGGGTGAACTGGCCCCTGGCCTCAGAAAGCCCTTCCGTCCATCCTCAGCTCCACTTGTGCTCATGCAGATCTAAGTGCACCCCTCAGCCTGCACATCTGAATCTATCCACTTCTCAACATAAATAGCGATGCTACGGCTACTCCTTGAGACCAGGGGTGGGCATAGAAGAGCCGAGGTCCATCATCAGACAGGGACATCCAGCCCAAAGACTTGTATAGTTCCTGAGTATAAGGCATGAGCATAAGCCATTTGGACTGGAAGCTCTGGGGTCCCAAGGTGCCCAGGACGTGATTGGGGGGGGAAGATTAAGCTCTAGGTGGACATGTTTTCTTGGCTCAGATAACTTCCAATCACATGGAAAGAGGTCAATCTAGAATAAGGCCAGAGGTGGGGTTTCTAAAGCACCAGGACAAGAGCACAGCCCCTTTCTCATGGATCCGAGGCCAATGCTGCAAATGCTAAACTGAAATGACACCAGGACAACATGCAACAACCCTAGATTCTTGAGAAAACTGGAATGTATTGTTAGCTTAAATTTATGGAGCACATACTAAAGGATGAACTGCAGTCTAGAAAACTCCTGCATACCTAGATCTGTATCAAACAGGTGTTTTCTAAAAAGAGCTCTTTGTAGATTATTGGAGGTGAAGAGTATCCTTATGCAAACTTTGTGTGAGTAACACTAAATATACGAAACAGATAGAGCTGGGCAAGGTTTCTGAACACAAAACCAAAAGGGGAAGAATGATTCTGGCTGCATTTGTTACACGAGCATGAAAAAAATAAAAGGTTAAAGTGACCTAAATGAACTTTAAGGAGAGATAATTTCGAAGTTTGGGAGGAAACTGGATGTCCCATGAAGAAAGAAGATCAAGAAGACAGCCATCAACAACCGTCTGGACATAGACTTAGGCTTAAGATAACTTTTACAGAACTCTTATTTCAGAAAAGGAAACAGTATCAGATTTATAGGAGGACTGTAAATTTTAGTTTTGTTATTGCTTTATTAGGTGATGAACAATACATCGGGAACTTCTGAGAGGAAACAATGGGGTGTTACGAATCGAATGTTTGTGTTTCCCCCAAAATTAACATTGAAGCTCTAACCCCCAATATGACTCTATTTGAAGACGGGGCCTCTACAGAAGTAATTAAGATTCAATGAGGTCATAAAGGTGGGGCCTTGATCCAATATGATTAGGATCCCTATAAGAAGAGATAGCAAATTGTTCACTCATTATCTCTCCACACGCACCAAGAAGTCACGTGAATGCACAGTGAGATGGTGGCCAAGCCTAGAAAAGTGGTTTCAGAATGGAACTTTGGTCTTGGTACCTTGCTGGCACCATGATCTTGGACTTTCCAGCCTCCAGAACTGTGAGAAATAAATTTCTCTTGATTAAACCACTCAGTCTATGGTAGTTTTGTTATGGAGCCTGAGCAGACTACAACATGGAGTAAATAGAGACTGAGGATTAGATATATAAATATGTTTACAGGAAATGTTGGACCATAATGGGATAGAATATGACATATAGCCTGAACTAAGATAAAATGGTCAAGGGAGGGGCTCCTGGGTGGCTTGCAACTCTTGACAAAACTTTGTTGATCTCAGATTCATGAGTTCAAGCGCCACATTAGGCCTGGAGCCTACTTAAAAAAAAATAAATAAAATTAAAATTTAAAAAGAAGTCAAAGGAAAGTTAAAAATAGATTTTGAAGGGCAAAGTGAAAAAGCAAAAATATTTTATGAAACCTCTTAAAATAAAATTACATCATAAAAATATTTGAGTTTTCAGGAAGCCAGAGAAATGCCTTCTTACTGGGGTCGAAAGAAACGAATGCGGATGGAATTTAGAAACAACAGGCTATCCAGCCAACTTTGTTATAAATGTAGGCTGAATGGTGTTCCTTGGGGTTTAGGTGCCCCTACATTGTCCCTGAGTGCGGTTTGCATCCCTGAATCTATTAAATCAGTGAAATTATATGCATAATCTTCTCTGCTTATACTAGTAACTCGAAACAGACAATTGGCTTGCCCACTCCTTTCCCAGGCGAAAATTAATGAGGAGGATGGCTGTTT
Organism: Canis lupus familiaris; assembly: GCF_011100685.1. Classification (NCBI taxonomy): domain Eukaryota; kingdom Metazoa; phylum Chordata; class Mammalia; order Carnivora; family Canidae; genus Canis; species Canis lupus. The sequence goes on from NC_049257.1 coordinate 29,730,003, forward strand.
TTCTACAGACTCCTATACTTACCAGATGATCATTTCAACGCATTTTCCCTTTTAAAGCCACAATGGCAACCATACCAGTCATGTGACTTGCTAATAAGCCCATTTCTTACACCTGGTATTCCAGGGATGGCATGTTTTTGAAGAAGAAAAGATGAGAAAGGAAAAGAATTACTGATTTTCTGGTGACAATGTCATCTCGCTCCCTATCCGGATTATCATTTTTGGCTCTGTCTCCAGCAAAATATTTAAGAGCGTAGTCTACACACTTCTCCCCATTCTCTCTGACCTTTCTTCATGTGCTAGTAAAACTGTTTTTAACTGTTAGGCTACAAAATATGGCAAGGCATATCTCCTATCTACCCCTGCCCCTTGTTTAGAGCTTTCATAACTATTTATGAAATAAATAGAGAATCATCACGTCTGTTTTCAAAATAATTATCTACCATTATTTTTATTTGGGTCATATGTACTTTACAATTTATCGAGGGGCAGATTGACATCTTTATGGAGATCTTCCTTTTCAAGAACATTGGGTGTCTTTCCATGATCTGATTGATTGTTGTGATTGTTCATAGTGTTGAAACATATTTCACTCATTTCTTATTTAATTTGTTCCTATATATTTTACCTTTTCTTGATGCTGCTACAAATTTGCTCCTTTTTACCCCAGTGCACCTTCTACCTGGTGGTTTTATCTACATATGGGCATATGGGAAATACTGACCTGTGTACATTTACTGTGTGGGTTGCTACATTTCTGAATCCCCCCACTGCTTAGACGAGCATTTCAGGTGCATCCATGTCTATCATTTCTTTATGTATTTATTATACTTATTGCATGTGCCTCATATTGTTCTCTCATTGAATGGGCAAGATACAGGTTAGAGTCATTAAAGTGTCCTTTCTAGTGCTCTCTTGTATGTCCTTGAGGGTTATCTTTACCTTTCATTATTTTGAACTATTTTACAGATACATTAGTTGTAGAAAACTGATCATGAGATACATTATTCTTGATCATAGAAATAAACATTAGTTATTCAGTAGACTGCAACTGATTATTGCCCTAAGAAGGGAGCATTTCTTTATAAATTCATTTCAGCATTTCGTATATTCTATATGTGTGATATTTTGAATTCTTCCATGAATAGTTGTGACATCTTATCCCCTCGTTAATGAACTAAACAAAATCCTTGACGTGGTTTCATCTTATGTTTGTGAGTCATGATTATGTTCTCTTTTAAAAATTGTCTTTAAATAGTTTCTTTCCTTCTTTTTCTTTCTGCTATTCAATACAAAACTACACAATGGAATATATTGGAGAGAGGAGAGAAATCCCTGTACATTTTCCTATTTCTGGGCATCCTTTCCCTTCTTTCATCCAAGGAAGGAATTTGAATATATTGCAGTTTGTGTGGAGTATTGTAGCTTGAAACACTAATTCATAATATTTTTTCATATCCATAATTTTTAAAAAAACAGTTTAAGAGGTGTTTTTCTGGTTTACTGGAGATTTTAAAGAGAGTAAAAGAGATATAGTCATTGATTTTAAGTAGCATTCCACTGACCACTGTAAAGAATTAGGTTTGTAAATTATTCGGGTTTCGGTATACATAAGTGAAAATCAAGTTTAACTCATACCTTTAATATTTTCATATGATCAGAAAATAGAGATAAACATTAAGTCGGCATAACATGATTTATTTTAATTGATCAGAATATCTTGTTTATGACTTACAGATAAAAGAAATGGTGGTTTCTATTAGCAGATTAAAACCCAAAGAAATTAAAATAAGTTCACATTTTAAAAAATTATTAAGCAGTAATTACAGCACTATGCCTACCACTAATTCTATGTACACTGGATTACACTTGAGCAAACACCAAGTTCCAGAATGGATATTTTACAAATAAGTGCACTGGAAAATAACTTTAGAAAATTAAAAAAAGGACAGATTAGAATTTTTTTTAATTAAAATGTGACTTTCACAAGTACTTACAGAAAAATAGATCTATATTTTGAAAGTTAGAAATTCCCCTAATTAGTCTTTAGATACCAAAAAAGTTTCCTCTTAAAAAGTATTGATTTTATCTTTTCTTCGTAAGACATAAAGGAGATCTTAATTAGCACTTCTGCTTTAGAGAAGTCTTATATTTAAAAATATTACTCGTAAAAAAATATGGGTATAAAACTAACACTGAGTAATTATTGGATGCTTTCACCTGAAGACTGCAATAGATAATTCTCGGTCAGAAAGGAAATCTGATCTGAACTTAATATGATAAAATCACAATAAAAAAATACTGGAAAATTACAGTATTTAGAAATAGAATGCCCATGGAGAATTTGAAATTTTCTACTGTAACTTATGGTTGAGACTTGACAGTTTGTCTGGAAGAATGTGGAAATATGTGCACCTTATCAAGCGAAGGATTTGAATCTGTGTCTTTGAATAATAAGCTACAAAATGAGTTTATTTAAAGGAATTTTTGTATAATTTGGACAGTAGTAAGTAGAGAACAGCCTGCATTCCTTCTTAAGACAGTTTGCTATAAAATCCATAAATCTGACACTGACAGCAAAATCTTTGCATGTACACAGATAAATTATAAAACTATCGACATTAGTTAATTCTCACTAATTTAGATAATTTTCCTGGACAATTTCAAATGACTTCTGAACTCACGCTCTATTGACAGCTTAAGAAAGAAACTATGATTACCAAGTCATTAGTTTAATCCATTTTAAGCAAATTAACACACATACACAAACATAAAGTGATTTCTAATCAAATTGACTTTTACTAATTAAAGGGATTTTTGTTTTTCAGAAATTTGAGTGGAAAATAACATTAGGGAAACTGAATCCTATTTAAATGTCACTTTAATTCATTAGCAAGGCTTGCTTTCATCTTAATTAGTCCTTAAATGTTCTGATAACAATTCTTCTTCACTGATATATTCAAGTCTTTCACTGATTTTTAGTATTGTGTAGTATGGTAGCTCTAGTAAAGTATTGGGGAATATATATATATTTTTTCTAGGTCTTTTTTTTAAAAAAATAATCTGGAATATTTCCAAAGCCATATATATTTATACAGTAAGAGAAAAGTAATATTTTAATGGTATAAAAACCATAAGAGTGGCAGATTGGCATTTATTACTTAGGAATCCTTTAAAGCTTCTAGATTAGAATGCAAGTTCATCGTCAAAATAAAAGGAGAAATATGTCAAGCATATCTATTATTAAGTTATGAAAGAGTCACCTAAGCTAATGTAATAAAACAATGGCCTTGAGTTTTTTTTTAATAAATATTTTATATCTTATCATAGATATTTCCATTTTCTTGGTTCTCAAACAAACTTCTGATGCTGGCATCTGGTTGTCTTTAAAATATTTACCAAATATAGAATTCCAGACTCTATTTTATTATAAAATCAGCCCAGACACAGTATCAGATATTAACAAGCATACATTGTTACATTATGCATTTGTTCTTTTAAAAACTTACCTAGATTGTATGTATTTGATTTGAGACTATAAAATAGAACAACAGAGTATTTACAAGCTTATTTTCACAACAATTTTTTTTTTTTACAAATTTCCAAGAAAGTAAGAAATCCTTCACTGATTTCCTTCATGTAAAATAATTGCTAGGTTGTCTACACAGTAGAAATGGAAGGGGCAACACTTCTATTTACAGGTACAGGGAAACTGACTCCCTTCCACTTGTGTAGTAAGATAGGAAAGTAGCTGAGAAGGTGTTTGTAACATCAACTAACACGTCTCCATAACGATACCAAAGTAGGATTGCACGTCCTACATCCTATTCATCTAATCTAAAAAAAACAGATATGAACTGGATATAACTGTGAAATATCAGCCAATGAGTAGCCAATAGCAGTTCCGCTCAATCACTTTTCTTGGAGACAAAAGGGTAAGTCAACAGAAATGGTTACTTCTTTATCAAGTCCATTGGAAAGTGTCACTAGAAAAAGGGCTAGAATACTTGCTGTGCTAAAAAAAAAAAACTGCACCAATGAATATGGGAGAAAGATTTTAAAAACGCACAAATGAAAAGTTAATTTTTCCTCTGAGTCCGTAGGCCTTAGCTAGCTCTCTAGTCAACAAGAGTAGAATCGCGCCCACGGTGTGTATGAACTTTTAGTCTTATTTGTCTGTGAATTCATGCAGTGTTGTACTAGAGCTGACACATACCAGCCTGTATGAGTTGACTGTGCTCGTATTTTCCCAATTTCACATTAGGTAAAGTCAAATTGGTAGCCTGAAATCAGCCATGGTGGGAATATACCATAGAAACTGGAAAATATTACAGATCAGGATTTTTTTTTTCCCCCAAAGAGCTAGATGTTCAACATTTGACAACACACTACTGAATCGATGTGCGGGTTTTCTTTGTGGCATTCAAGAAATTCATTTAATGTTGAAGTCTTCTGGTTGTAAAGTCATGGATCCAAGTCCTTTAATTAGGAGTGGCACAAAATAGTTAAGCAGTAGTCCCTCAATTATCAATCATATAGCTTTTCTGGCTTTAACACAACATTTTCAATATCATGGATGCTTTTTCCATTTAAGTGTTCGCTAGGACAGTCATGACTATAACCTGTACCATCACTGATTGTTGACACTGTGTAAGATGCGCTACGAAGAGCATCTGAATGGGAAAAGCTGTTTCCAAATTGGATTTTATATTGATTCCAATTTCTTTTCAGAATTGCTTGAACCTGTCAATCAAAAAGAAACAAACGACAAGAGCAATCCATTATCTGAAATAAAGATGCTGTATTTAAAAGTACAATAAAATAACTTAGGTAAAACTTAAAAAAAATAAAACCTCAAAGCATTGATGTTAATTAGTGAATAATATTGCTTTATTTTCTTAATTAAAAAAATTAAATTGGGAACATTAGGAAATTTATATTTAGGAAATTCACTGCATTACTCTTATTTTTAGATGCCATTAATATATATTTTTAAGATTTTATTGTTTTATTCATGAGAGAGACAGAGAGAGGGAGAGAGAGGCAGAGACACAGGCAGAGGGAGAAGCAGGCTCCATGCAGGGAGCCCGACACGGGACTTGATTCCGGGACCCCAGAATCACGCCCTGGGCCAAAGGAGGTGCTCAACCGCTGAGCCACCCAGGCTGCCCCCATTAATATTTTCAATGCTTTATCTTTGAAGCTTTAATAATGCATATGAATGTATTATTGTCAAGTAAGTAGTTAATCTAGACCCCCATTTGCAAGCTTGCATGTGTAACAGTTTTATATCAGTATCTTAATAATAGAATAAGAATATAATTGAGTATAAAAGAAGAGACAAAAGATATAAAAAGAAGTTAGGGATACAGGGAATATAAATCATCATCATCATTAACAGCAGCAACTACTTTTTATTGAGTGATTTTCATGTGCCAAGTATTGTGCTACCTTTTGAAAGAATGATCAGGGATTTTGTCCTCCTGAAGCTTATTACCCAAAAGGAAGAAAGTGTGAACAGGCAATTACAAATGGGATAAGCCTGTGAAAACGTGCAGGAATGTCACCGCTCCACTTTTTTGTGTTTGGATTCCCCTCTGACGGGATGACTCTGATACTTAATGACTCCCTTCTCTAGGAGTAGAGATCGGCTGGTAGGCCATATACAGAGACACTAAATATGTCTCATGTTCAAAACTGAGAAAAGAAAAACATGATTTTCTTCATATTGCGTCAGGGAGTAGAAATGAGCATATTCAAATGTATCTCCAACATGGTAACCTGGATATTTCCGGGTGTCTGATGACCGGGCAGACCAGCGTGGGCCTATCTGCTCCTACGTTGTGAGCGTACCGGCCACGTCCCTGTGACCTAAGCTAGGTCTGTCCAAACCATGTCAAGCTTTGAATGGTCTTCCCCAAGCTCTTTACTGCTCTCTGACACTTGGATTGCTTCCTCAGAAGGAATCTGAGTATCACTAGGAACAATTTTCCAGTAATCCATGTACCAGAAATGTAGTCATACAATAACTGTTTAACTTTCTCCTAATTACATAGAATTCCTCAACTTTCCATTCACTGTATTCATGTGTAAAGATTAATATTAAGCTTTTAGAACTGGTTTATTTCATTCTTCATTTTTTTTTGGTCTAATAGATCAAGAGAACTTCTCCAAATTATGAACGATCTATTACTAATAGTCATTCCTAGAAGATCTTTTAATGAGAGAACTCTATGGGATACTTCAAAGTCCTTTTAGAGTCTCTTGTACTCTGTCACTTAAAATGAACACAAAGTTTTTACTGTCTCACTCTGTCTCTGCATGGAGAAAAGTGAAAGACACATATACAAAGTCAATAGGTTTCTTTAATTAGAATTCAGAATGAGTTATTAGAATTTCAGGTACTGCATTAGAAATGCAGTAAGTGTTTTAAAAGTTGTATTTTTATGAAATTCAGAAATTCAGGACTTTCAAGCTTATTTGTCTATATTAACTGCATCTGAAGGGAATAGCTTAATTCTTGTGAATTTTCTTTGAAATAAAAGCATTTATAGGACAACAAATATATTTGTTTTGAAAAAAAATTAAATACTACTGCTTCCTTCATGGTTTAGTATTGCCTTTCTTAATTCTCTAAATAGCATGTTAATTAAAGTAATTTAAAATAATATCTGCATATGTAATATCTTCAAAAGCATAAGTAAGTGACAAATGGAATGTCTTTAGAGGATGCTTTTTAAAACAATACTAAAAGATTTATAACAAAAATGACTTTTGGCCAATTATCTAGATATTTCTTATGGGAATTATTTTTGTCTTGATTTTCTGCTAAATTCAGTTCACTTTGTTACTAAATGATGGACTAAATATATTTACTATATAGTTTCTGCTTGAAAGGAAGTGGAAGGTAACTTTACACAAAAGATTCTACATAAATGTAGGGAAGCAGCTGACAAGAAGAAATATCTTAGCTGTGAATGTAATACTTATGTTCTTAAAAATGAAAGCTTAAATTCAACTCCAGCAGTCAAAATGACCTTTGGAATATCTGTTTGCTCTTAAACTATCTGCTTTGATTACAATCATCACCCTATTTCTTCCTTATGACTAAATCGTCAGAAAACCCATGGAAGTTCAATTTCCTGAACTGTGTGGACTTATTTACTGAAGTTAAAAATGAACCTAATTAAAGACCCACGGGGCTTGTAGGCATCTGTTTATATTATTCTCTATAAGGATTCATATTTTTCATCTGCTTCCTCTAATACAATGTCCTACCTGTTTGACAGAACATTAAAGTGGCCACTTACGATACACTTTTAGTGAGAAAACTGTAATGGGGAAAGATAACAAGGGAAATTGCCATTGGAAGGGAAGATAGCCTGATGTTATTAAAGATATGAAAACATTTTTCATTGTTTTACACAGGAGTATTATACAAATAGTGAGGCCAGCTGTTTTTAGAATGTGACATTACAACTTTATATGCCCTTTAGCACTTGATAAGGAATCAACTCTATACTCCTTAACCTAAATTAATTAAATAATAGTTCATAGAGCTCCATATAAAAATGCTATCTAGTTCTCATCATAGAATATTGGCTTGCTTATTCTCAATAAATCTTTTTTGTTCACTTTACGAAAGCATCCCTCTCAGGTGTAGCTAGATTTACCCGCGAGGTTAGGGAGGGCCCTTCTCATGACTAGGTCTCTCGTTCATGCTAAGGGTCCACAGTTTGGGCTGAGTGGGCTAGAGATGTGATGAATGTGGCCTGAGCATTTGGCCCACCACAGTTATTTAAATAGTGATAAATGCAAATAAGAAGATTTGGGCTAAAAAAAGAAAATAAACAAAATGTGAGAGTCAAAAAAAAAAAAAAAAAAAAGAGTAGAGACTAAGCTAAAGGGAAGCTGTTTGACCTCTGTGGAAAGCAAGCAGGAAACGTAAGCCTGAGCAAATGATTTTAAGAAGTACATGACATAGTTGGAACTGCACAAAATGAATTTGGCAGCTGGTACCTTCATGTTATGAGAGTGGGAAAGACTAAGAGGCAAAGAGACAAGAAAGGAGGGATGATAGTATTTCTTAAGATGAGAAATGAGTCATCCACAAATAGGGACTGTATCTTGAGAGGAGAAGAAAGGGGGACACATATTGGAGATGTTACGAGGAACCAAAGGACTTGGCAACAACTGGGCTCAAACACTTTGTATTATTGTAATTTTTTTACTGCCAAAATTTTCTCAATCTTAGAGCATGGCAGAAGATCAAGGTCTGTTGTGTTCTGCTTCCACGGGGGATGTGCAGCAAGAGGGTTTGGCATCAGATATTCCCCGGGCAACTCTTCCAAATGAAAAGTCCAACTTGAGATAGATTCCAATACAAATATCACTCCCATTTGTACGTGTATTTTTGAAAATGAATGATTTGATGGACCTAATAAGGACTCTGTACTGTCTTGGTCATCGATGGGGGGTGCACGGTGCTAAGACCTTTGGGTTTCTAGCTCACACTAATCGTTGTGGGACTTGTGTAAGGAACGTGCTTTTATTTCCCTTGAATAAAAGTGGACTCTGAGACTCCAGGAGGTTCAGAACATTGCCCCCCAAGTATGACAGCTAGGAACAAGGTGGCGTCTCTGGGGTCTGAATGCATTGCCGGGTCTATGCCTTTATTCTGCACTGCTTCCCGCCATAAAACATTTTACTGGGGGTGATGATTTCTACATTTAGAAATCACCCTTTATAAAAATGAAATCTGTGCCTGTAGGAACAGAGGTGTTATAGTTCACATTGTATGCATGTTCTTTGGCAAGGAGGCCATTTCTCTCACACCTACATGTAATTATAAAACCCCATATAGGCAACCAATAAGACTGTCTATTCATCGAGTAGACGATCATTGATTTATAGAGGTCCATAATAAATGCTATTTAAATTTTAGTATCAAAACAAATGATTTCTCTGTTCTTCCTCATTGGATTATCCATTTGTACTTCTCGTCGGCTCAGAAAAAGTCACTCTCGTTCACCGTATAGCGGAAGAATCATGGAAACACCACTTAAACATATGAAAGATAGCCTACTACGTTTGAAAGTTCTATGCTCCATTGTAAATAAATAAATAAATGAAATTTAAAAATTTAAAAATCAATAAAAGCAAACGTGAAACTTCATTATACGCTAAGGGAAAGAAGTAAACTACCATTGCAAAAGGAAGCAATATTTTATAGTTTTTTATGATGTGTACATGATTTCCAATGTCGATGTATTTTTTAGGAATAGTTCACATAAAGTTACACCTACTGGTTCATACGTTTCCCGCCTGAAGCTTTGTGATAAGCTTCACAGTTACCAGGTATTCAAGTCTCACTCGGGTGCTGTCTAGATTTCTAAACTTTGTTGAAATTACCAAAATCCTCCAACAGGTTAAAATTTGTCAAATGGATTAAAAAACAGATGAAGGGCTTAAATCAGTATTGCCCAAACCACTGAGCTCTAACGCTGTTCATATGCATAAGAAACACAGTCCCAGTTCCTAAAACACCTGAAACTTTCTAATCAGGCAAGCCATGGATAAAAATCTTGAAATATCCAGGAGCACATCACCGTGTTACAAATGACAGCACTCTGTTCCCCTAAGTTTTCTAACTTACTGCATGTCCTCCCTGTATAACTGAGAGTTTAATTTTTTAAAAATCGTTTTGTAACCACCATAAAACTGTTTTCCAAGAAGACCACATGAGCGAGACAAAACAAAAAACAGACAAAGGGAGAACATGAAAATGAACCAATTCTCTTTTCTATTAGAGTGTATGTTTTATGGGGTCAAGGATTGCCTAGCACTACACCTAGGACAAAGGACAGACTTAATAGGATTAATGCAAGAGGTAGGACAGAGGCTGCATGAACCAAAGTCATTGATGGAGTGTTTTAAAGTGAGCCCGGATTTGCCCTACTCTTGAACTCCAGGATGACCCAAGCTTTTGGGAAGAAGAATTGCATTCTACGTTTTTATCCTGATCAAAAAGGAACTTGACATTGTTGTTCCTAGAGAACGCATGATTTTCTTTCTTTAAAGAAAAAGATCTATTACAAATAGAAAAGGATAAAAGGAATAAAAAACAAGCGCCATACCTCTCCATTAAAGAAACAGAAAATTGTAGAAACCAAAAGACCCTGTAAAAGAAAAATAGAATTCTCTGATTCCAAGCGGAAAAGACACATTATTTGTAACCCACATGCTACGTACATAGTCAAAACCAAACCCAAGCTATGTGCAATTTAACACCAAATTTCACAAGCTGCCTTCCTGATTCCAGGACACCGTACCTGGTAGTGCATGAGGATGTGCATGATGTAGTCATAGATCTCCTCGGCCATCCTTCCTTCAGGTCGCCACGGAATCAGCACGAACTCAATGCCGAGCAATGGCACCAGAATAAGCGTCGCTCTCACGGCTTTCATGTAGAGATTGGATTCCGCTTGGTGAGTGACTTTCAACTTGGTGATGAGAACACGTACAATATTTAATAGAAAAAAGAGATTCACCTAAAAAAAAAATAAAATGGCATACTGAAAATTATTTAATATTTAATATTAAGGCTTATCGAAGGATCTTTGATTTTTATGTCTTAGATTATTTTCATTGTACAAGAATACGTTCTATTACAGAGAATATACGCCTTATATATTAATTTATATTTCTAGAATTGTTATTTGTTAACAAGCACGTCAGTTTTAATGGAGTTAGGTTTCAGAAAAATAAAATCATGGTGGAATCATCGTGGAACAGATTAAGGAATATCTGAGTGTTTTTCTCAGTTCTTTTTCTTATGCAATTTTTTTTTTAATTTTGCTATGGCCCCCAAATTAAATCTTTTGAACATTTTCAAAAAGCTCAAATAAAGAACTGTTTATAACAAATACTAATTTTTCAAGTGTCTCCTCTGTATCACTGTCCGAACTAGTACTTTCCAAATACATATTATACCGTAATAACCATTTTTATCCTTTTGGTTTCTCCTTCCCGTCTTTCTCTTTTGTAACCCTCACAACTCCCCGAGACAGCACTTTATCATTCTAAGGAGGCTGATGGTACACTTACACCAGCTGATGTTCAACCCAGATCATCCTAGAGTTAAGGCAGCTTTGGCATCCCAAGGGGCCTTCTGTTAATTACTTTCCGTAATTACATACTTGCTGCGTGTTCACAATTTTCCCCAAGAGAAATCATTCTCCTTGAAAGGGAGATGTAAAACTTCAAAAATAGGGAGCCTGGGTGGCTCGGTCAGTTAGGCGTCTGCCTTCAGCTCAGGTCATGATCCCCGGGGTCCTGGGGTCAAGCCCCACCCGGGCTCCCTGCTCAGTCTGCTTCTCCCTCTGCTCCTCCCCCCACCCCTGCTTGTGTGCACGTGCTCTCTCGCTCTCTCATTAATAAATAAATAAAATCGTTTTAAAAATAAAGCTTCAAAAACATAGTGTGGTTACTAAGTTAGGAAACAGAGTTCTGCTTTAATCTCTCTCCCTCTCTCACATTGGATATGAGCTAGCTTATCTTTATCCAAATCAATACCTTTTGTGCTTTTTTGTGCTTCTCTATTTTTCCTGTCCCATTTTTTACACTTTCCATAAGATTATGGCTCTTAACTGCAGAGGAGCCCGACGGGGGCTATATTATGCGATATTTTCTTTCCTTTTTCTTCACCCTCACTTCTAACATGTGTGCTTTAATCCTCTAAAACTTTTAAAACTACATGCTGATGAGTGATCTATATCTGCCCGCCTTCATAAATTGGAATAACAACGATGGTGTCTCATTTCACGTAGACAACAATGAACAAGTAACATACATTTGCTGATTTAAGGCATATGGTATGAAAAGAGCCGGGCTTAAAAATACTCCACTACTATTCTTAGAGAATCTAACAGAACATATGCTCCAGAGATCTACGGCTCACTGCGATCCTGACGGAAACACATCTATGAAAAGTAACATGGTGATAGACACAGGAATGTCTCTGCTACAGACAAAAGCAGAATAAGCCATTTCAACAGGTGTGAGAAGGAAATATGACAAATCAACACAGCAGCTGTTATTCCGTCCATCTTATTATAAACCCTTCCTAAGCGCCCATTGCTGTTTTAAAGTTTTGACTAAGTGGAAATTATTACCAGCCCCTAGAAGAAAATACAATAATGCCCTTTTTTCTGCTTATAAATTCAGAATATAAAATATTTTATGATCTCTATGTGCAAAAATCAAAAAATTATAAAATCAGAAATGTTGCAGTTTAGATGGCTGTGATATGGAAACTTCCAAATGCAAAGGCCTTCCCCAAAATGGCAAATCTGACTTAAAAATGTGAACCCAGGAACCGGAAAGTCATCCTACTTTAATGTCTGCAAATATTACCATTTATTTTGAATAAGGATGGAATAGATGTTTTAAATTTCAGATGAGCTATATCTGAAATCTCATTTATCTGAGAGCAGAACTAGTGAAGGTGGAGAAAAGAAACTCGTGTTTACTCCAGTACTCATAAGGACCCCGTAGACGGAGGCACCACAGGATGTTTGCATGTGACGATACCGCCCTGGGGTCCCTGGAAGGAGGCGGTGCACATCAGCACAGGGATGCAGGAAGACTAGAAGCCATCCCCGGACCGGGACAGCCCACTTAACTACACGCTGAACTGACTCAAAAATCTCTCCCTGAACACAAATTAAATGTGTCTTCTGTCGACTTCCCTTTGGCCAGATCCCAACAGTGCTGTGGCCACTCGAATACCACCCTGCTCAAGGGGAAACGGGACAGGGGAAGTCTGAGGGGAAAGACACTGATTGAGGCCGAAATATTTTCTGTGTCAAAGTTGTACCGAAGCATGTGACCATGTAGACGGCGGCCAAGGCCCCTCCCAAGGCCCTGGAATCAACCAGAACCAGCGAGGAGCCCTAGGACTTAAACTAAGACACAACCATTTATCCTGTTAGAAAAATAGGTTCCTGCCCTGTGTTCAAGCCAAGAAAATGGAAAAAGTCTCATGCAAACACTGTGGTTTTTCACTTCGCTTCTTGCGGAGCCGCTTGATGGGCTCTGTTTCTACGTGACCCTTGACCCTTGACTGCACCACTGACTCCCGCCTCCCGAGCTGACGTGCAGGGGCTTTTCCAAGGACCGTGTCCACACGGTTAAGCAATCACATTCTTCACTTGCTCAGTGCTTTGACTTACTTCCTGACCCTCTCGGACATAGGCATTTGAATTACTTACCCCCCTGCAGAATCAGAGCTCTCGGACTAAAATTTTGCCTTATATTTGTTCTGCAAGCTCCTGTGTGGCCCGAACAATGCATCTAAGTGCTTTGAACACGCCTTGGAGCAGAATCACGGTATTGTGTGGGAATTACAAGAAACTTTTAAAAAGCGTTTTTTTGGGAGAGTTTATTGTATTCTATGCACCGGGCTGACAAGATGCATCTCATTTAGTCCTTAAGAAACCTTACAAGGTATCTGTTCTTTTTATTCCCTAATCGCGGGAGGGAGCACAACGGCACTGAGAGATTAAACACCAGAAAACACACACACACACCAAAAAATAAAAATAAATAAAAATAAAAATAAAAATAAAAATATAAAAATAAAAATAATAAAATTGAAATTAAAAAAAATAATTAAAATTAAAATTAAAAATAAAGCAGAACTGGCTCCGATATAGACAGCCTGATGTGGGTGAGCTAGATTTATCGCCGACTCTCTAGGACGACGAGGCCTGGGTATCGTAAGGTGCAGCTTAAGTGCAGTATGTCACCGTGTCCCCAGGGTGTGCAGGGCAGAAAGGAAGGAAACGCCTCTGCCTGTGAGATTCTCACTAGAGTCTACATTAAGGTATTTTAAACTTCCCATAGTGATACGATGAATCCCACGCGTTAATTTTCCAGCTGCCTCTTGCGTAGCCGGGCGCAGCTCAGAAGTTCGACACTTGCCACGTGCTTCCCACGTGCCAGGCTAAGCCCTTTATCTGTACTAAGTCATTGAACTCCTTGTTAAAAGGACTAGAGGTCCCTATTGTTATTTATCCTTCATTTTACCAATAAGGCACTTGAAACAGTGATTAATCCCATTGTCTCAGGTCATACAGCAAGTAGAAGGTGGAAGGAGCGTTCAAGGCCAGGCTTTCAGCCTCCAGGAGTTTCCCTTCTAGTTGGGACAAGCCTTTGAGGATGGCTTCACCAGGATTCTTTTTTTTTTTTTTAAGATTTATTTATTTATTTATGATAGAGACAGAGAGACAGAGAGACAGAGAGGGGCAGAGACACAGGAGGAGGGAGAAGCAGGCTCCATGCCGGGAACCGATGTGGGTTCCAATCCCGGGTCTCCAGGATCAGGCCCTGGGCTGAAGGCGGCGCTAAACCGCTGAGCCACCCAGGGATCCCCTTCACCAGGATTCTAACACCACTGTACACTACACTGCATCTAGCAAATATAGCAAAACAATAGAAGAATCTCTGTGTAAAAAAAAAAAAAAAAAAAAAAGCATTTGAAAACAAGGATTAGGAAGCTCTGAATGTTGACTGAGAAACATGCCACCTTTATCTTTTTATATATGATGGAATGTCAGCTGTAATCATAATCTCAGACATTAATTGCATTCTGGTCTCTAATGCTCTATGGGAAAAAAAAAAGCATATTGATGTGAATTTATTTCCCCATTGAAATAATGTAATGAAAACACTGAATGTGACTGTTTCCCTGTGACCACACTTGAAAACATCCAATTGGTGTGTTAGTATTAAGTGATGATCATTATAATAATAAAACAACAGGGACACCCGGGTGGCTCAGTGGTTGAGCGTCTGCCTTCGGCCCAGGGCGTGACCCCGGGGTCCTGGGATCAAGTCCCGCATCGGGGTCCCTGCATGGAGCCTGCTTCTCCCTGTGCCTGTGTCTCTGCCTCTCTCATGAATAAATAAATAAAAACTTAATAATAATAAAACAACAGCTTAACCAACACTCTCTTTTCCAAATTAGACTCTTTTCTTTATTGTAAACTCCCTCTCGTTACCATCGCAGGTGTAGAGGGTTTCCCCACTTGCCCTTCCCTGTCGTTAGCTCAACGCTCTGCTCTGCTCTGCGCCCAGGAAAGCCCGAGCCTCCCTCTCTAAGGGCGGCCTCCCTGCCCAGGCTGCTTGCTCTCTGACATTTACAGCATTTGGCCAAGTAATCAGGGCCGAGAAGAGAGAAGTTAGAGTATTTCTTCCTCCTTCGTCTTCCCTGCCAGACTGTGGTTTGGGGCAGTGGCTGTGTTCCTCTACTCGGGGCCACCGCTCCTTTGGACCAGCCCTCCCAGCACCAGCCCAAGCCCAGTAACACTCTCGTCCCCTCGTAGGTCTAGAACCATTAACGACTTCCCGCTACAGGGCCCTGGTGCGGGGCCATTCCTTTCCAGTTAGCTCCTTTGCCCTTCCTGCCAACTCCTCAGCTACAACACTTTTGTTAAACCGTCTTCAATTAAACACTGTGAACATGTCATTTATGTCCACCAGGATCCCGAAAGATCCCATAGGTCAGATGATTCGGGGAATAAAGTTGAAATATGAACCATGATGGAAAAAGGGAAAATTTTAGTTACCTACCAGTAAAGCAGCACAAATCGGACCATGGATAATGTAGAGGAGATGAGTATCAGAACTGATCCAGCAGCTTGGGGAGAAGAAACAGGAAAATCATGTCAAAGATTTTCATTTTATTTAGTTCCAACAGAAATCGGAAAGAGAGATGATCTTACTTGTCATTGTAATACAAGCTTCTTGCAACCGCGTGTATACAGGCGGGGATCAGTGGAAATCCTGTAAATAGCAGACAAAAAGAAGATAAACAGGCAACCTTCTCTACAGATGGAATTCCTAAAATGTGTCATAAAATATGAAACTCAGGGGTCTCTAGGAGCAAAAATAACTGGTCATTATATGAGTAAATATCATCTGTACGGTCAAGCAGTAAATATGGCAAAGTATGAGGTGTTGATATATTCAGGTTTGTGTGTCCGTGTGTGTGTTTTCTTCTAACAGAAGTCGTTCCGAATCAGTGGACTTCAGAGCCAAAGGCCATAAATGCGCTGCCTAAGCCCCAAGGCTTAGGATTTATATGTATTTTCTGTGATAAGGAATTAGCCAATATTTCAGAGACGGTCAGAGGTGGGAAGCTGAGACTGACCAAGTGAAGGAGGAGAGAGGGTCTATGTATTAGAGGTTTTGCATGTTTTTAGCTTCCTGCTTCAGATCTTTCCAACATGAAGAAACGTTTTATAAAGGTGACCTACACTAAATATTCCACGTACCCTGGCGATAGCGTGTGTGTGTGCCCGTGCCTCCGTATATCCGTAGCTATTGTCTTACTGGGTAGACAGGCAGATTGATGTACATAACTATAATTTCAGTTATGTCCTGGAAACTAGTCTAATTGAGTTCATTTTCAGCATTTTATATTTTGCACTATTCTAGTTGTTTTTTTAAAAATACACTAAAGCACGAACCAAGAACAGACTCTTAATTACAGAGAACAAACTGAGGGTCACCAGCGGGGAGGGGGTTTGGGGGGTGAAATAGGTGATGGGGGTTAAGGAGGGCACTCGTGATGAGCACGGGGTGATGGATGGAAGTGCTGAAGCTCTCTATTGCACAGCTGAAACTAATATAATACTGTGTGCTAGCTAACGGGAATTAAAATAAAAACTGAAAAAAAAACGCAGAAAAAAAATATGCTAGAAGTGTATCGTTAATTGCTGCGTGAATAATACCACAGCAGGAGACTGTGTGGAAAAAATAGATCTTTTGTATGGCTTTGTTCAACCACTGATCTCTCTATTCTTGAGATAAAACGTTATTTAAAAAAAAAAAAAAACTTTTTTAGACTGGAATTTCAAAGCTGGCTAAGCCCAGTGCATAGGGATTTTTGCACATAGAGAAAAGGAAATTCTAACAAGATGAAGACCGAATCCCTGATTCATGCTTCTAATTCTATTGTGTTAGCCACTGCATGTTTAGCCAAGATACACACTGGAATATTAAATAGAAAAAAAAAAAAAAAAGCCCAACATTGTGTTATTGACCTGTGACTCCTGGAAACAATGAGTCAGTGGTTCTCAGTGTATATATGTTTCAATTTACAGCAATAAGCAAAGGTTAATCACCTGATGTTGTTTAAGGATGATTAAGAGCAAGTATATTTTGATTACCAGGGAGCTCTCCATCCTCCAAGAGCTTTCTGAAAACGTGAGTCCGCGGACACGCGCGCTGGCACTTACCCCAGCCGAGAAAATAATACCACATCAGGTGTTGCTTCTCCGCAAACACCGCCACCACAATGAGAGTGTGGAGGTAAATGCCTTCACAGAGCATCCAGAAGTAGTTACAGCCCATCAGGTAAAGATGAATAAACTGAGACACTTTACAACTGACCTGTGACGAAAAAGAAAAGAAAAAAAAAAAAAAAAGCAAGTCACCAATAGTTAGTGTGTGAATTCACATGTAGCGCAACGGCCTGGTGTAGCTTTGTTATACAGAAACATGGAATTTTCTCTCCTCTCCACAAAGTCTTATACACTCATGACTCAGATTTGGAAAAGGCAAGTCTTCATCTTCATCCAGTCTTTAACCAGTGACCCTGAAGATTTATAATGATATATGCCCCTCCCCCACCCCCCACCCACCCCGGGAAATGTGTGAACTCCAAATTTATTACAGGGATGAATGTGTATTTTCCAAATACGCTTTTTCAGGAGGAGTGCCCAATAATCAAAAGTCCCACATTTGACTGCTACCAATGCAATTATTACTTAGCAAATAATAATCTAATGAGCCCATATTTTATCTTATTCAAATATGAGGTTTGAAGATTTCATGTAAGTGCAAAGAAGAAAAAGTTAGGGTTCCTTCCCCTTTTCCTGAGATCTCCACTTTCTCTTCTCTAAAGGAGATCAGAAGAGGAAGGTTCAAGCACGGAGTAAACATGAGTCAGAGATATGTTTTGCTCCCTTAGAAAGGAGAATAAATTTAAACCTCTTCCAGAAATATATAGCCAATTACTCCCATCAGCTTCCAATTTCCAGTCTGGTCAATAAATATATGGTGGCAGTTATCATTATTTTTCTAAGTAAACTTTTTTTCCATTAAAGAGAAAACCAGAAGTGAGATACACTAGAGAATACATAGCGGGATCTCCTAGACCAGTAATTGTGATGTGCATGTTAGTTAGCTTAAAATACTTTTAAGAGCTCGTTCTATTTAATCTTTAATTCTGTGGAGCACTATTTATCACCAGTCACGTATTTTACGGGTAGAAAACTCAATACTGGAGAAGTTAAGTGATGTGCTAATATTCGGGCAACATCGATCAAAGCTACACCCTGAACACGAGTCTTGCAATTCCAATTTTGTTTTCATGACTCTACACAATGCCTTCTTCCCGCGGACATTTATAAAACCTGTTCTTCCATTAAATACATCGGCAGAGAGCACCGCATTAAATTTTAAATAAAGTTTCTCGATGTCAAGCATAACAAAGTCCTCTCAAGGGTACAAATGAGTTATCCAACTATATTATAGAGAAATAAGAGACTTTCGCTTCCAATTTTTATATGTTCTAGTTTTTAGACATGCATATCTAATGGGCTTTTTACTCCTGATTTCACTTAAAACATTCATCTATAAAGCCACTGTGATATGGGCAGCCCGGGTGGCTGAGCGGTTGAGCGTCGGCCTTGGGCCCAGGGCGTGACCCCGGGGTCCCGGGATCGAGTCCCGCGTCAGGCTCCCTGCATGGAGCCTGCTTCTCCCTCTGCCTGTGTCTCTGCCTCTCATGAATGAATGAATGAATGAATGATATAAATAAATAATAAATAAATAAATAAATAAATAAATAAATAAATAAATAAAATATTTAAAAAGCCACTATGATAAAAAGTTAAACATGCTTCATAGAAGTATTTCTACGGAGGGCACTGCTGACACAAACAATGAATTTTCTGAGAACACCCCAGAAATACAGTACCGCTCGCCATCTGTACGTTAAACACGTGTAAATGTGAGATTTAGAGTCTCTGGCTCTGCAGCTTCGTGACAAAGCTTCTCTTCGCTCTAGAGAAAGTCCCTCTCATAGGGTAGGCCGCCCGCCCATCTTTTCTGTTGCTCATTCTGTCCCAGCGCCTTTCCTGGCCCTGTGACAGCGAGAGTGGAGCATACACAGGGTTACGCAGTCCGGGTACATATGTGCAAACAGTGCAGGGAATTTCAGGATTATGGAAATTACCCTAAAACACATGTAAAATGCATAGAGTGTTGTTTGTTGATGCCCCCAGTGCAAATTCCTTCCCTTTCCTGATTTCAGTAACTAGATAACTTCATCTTCAAAAGACCACGTGATGGACACCCTGCATACACGCTCCTGCACAAATCCGGGTCCAGAGCTCTCATACGGATACCACAAACATTATGAAAGCAGATGATCTTAAATATTTGAAAATATGTTTGTTATTTACGCCGATAATGTTAAATATAGCTCAGATGTGCATTTAGTTTGCATAAAAGCTATACACTGATGATGTACATAAATTTTAGTTTATGTTTTGAAAATATGGCTTTTGTATTAGGACATAATTAGAATTATGCTTTTGGAAACAGACCCCATAATACTGAGAACAAGCTGCTAGGGAACCAGGGATGGAGGGGAGCGGGCGGTGCGCAGGACGGGGAAAGGGGAGTCGCAGATACAGGCCTCCAGGGTCGGAAGGAAGGAGTCACAGGAGCGCAAGGTGCAGCGGGCAGATGTCATCGCTGACGGGGCCTACGGGGCCGGGGTGGTGCAGGGCGATGGGCAGGAGCCACACTCCCCGGGAGCAACGCAGAGCGCTGTGGAGTCACTAGGTCACGCCCTGGAAACTCCTGTGACATCGTATGTCAACTATACCTCAATAAAAAAATTCCAAAAGCAAAACAAATTGTGCTTCCAGAGGGGTTAGAAGGAAACAACTCGTAAATATTGGCTGAGATCCGAGGACCTGGTGGAGTCCTTTAAAAGTCCAACCTCAGGAGACGTTAGCATTACCCAGGGGGTGTATGATTCATTTTCCCCCGGGGTTTTATTAACTATTGAAAGTCAACCCGATCCCAAATATGTCATATTAAAGTCTTTCTGTTTTCACGCCTTGTGTTTTCGAGCTACATCTGTAGTCAGTTGCTTCGACTGGTTTCTTAAATTCGATAGAGTGAATGTCACATGGTCATAAGCCCTTCTTGTCCTACCAGCAGCGGGACTCCAGCCATAAAATGGGGGAGGGGGGTATGTATGTTGTATATGAATCATGGAAGCGAAGAGACACGTTCCTCCTTTGGATAGTCAACCTTTATGACTTGGGAAAGGCTGAGATGCGTCTGCCTTCATAGACTGGAGTATAGATACACGTAGTCTTTATATGCCAGACCTTAAAATATCAACATAGAGTCCTGACACACATTCACACATATCAGGGCACCCTACGCACCCACCCCCCACCACCCCCAACACGTTTCTTTCCCTCTAAACTCTTGAACCTAAGGGAACAACCTCGTTTTACTTACAGGATTTGTGGCCACTAACGCCTGGTTGTTGGCCACGGCGGTGAGATGAATGATCGTTACAATAGAGTTACAAACAAAAGAGAAGAAGAGGTTTTTGTGCAAGGTAATCCTTTGGCAGCTTAAGCTCCTAAAAGGCAAGAGAAACCAAATATTTTATTTTTATTTACAATCATCCGAATAAGACACATCCACAATTCCTAGTAGCTGTTCCAAATCTGCGAGAATCATTTTTTTTTTTCTCCTCAAGATTCACTCACGATAGAATCTTAATTAGGGAAAACTTGTGATTCCTTAAACAGAGACAGACGAGTTGCTTCAGTGCAGGTAGACACACGTGGGAATAGAAATCTGCTCGTACCAAACTTTTACGTAAATTTCTTCTGTGAATCTCTCAATGTGATTAATGTTTTAATTTATTCCGGAAACACAGAAACTGAGATTCAGTGAGGTTAATTGATCAAAAAAATTAAAAAAAAAATAATCCTGCAGCTAATTAATTTGAAAACTTTGGATTTATGTATCAGAATCTTACACAGATCATGCTCTTTTCATCATGCCACGTCGATTGTTCTGTCTAAATAGCCTGTTTATGATTGTCTGTGGTGGTTCTATTCACGGAGTCTCTGGGTGGTGGTAGTGATTAGCACACCAACCCTGAGAAAGATAACGTTGTGTTCAGGATGGATAAATTGATAAAAAATATATACTCAGCAACCAATGATGTTTGTTCACCTTTCCTCATTTTTTTTCTATTTGAGCCAGCCACACGAGGGTATAAAAATATTACCACCTTGGGCTGGAGGTCCTCCCACATAAAACAAAATTAAAGAACTGGCCATTTGGAATTCATATAGAAATGAATTTTAGGAAAAGTCACTGTTAATGATAAGTCATGCCGTTCCTCGGATCGAACCCACATCGCCTCTACCAGATTGCCCACGTACGACCGCCTTACCTGGGCTCAAAGATCAACCCAAGTTCTCCCTCCTTCATGAAGCATTTTATCCGATCACTTATATTTAAACTAATACAAAGGAATCCATTTGAAACTGAATATTTAACATCAAAACAAAACACTTGTTGGAAGACAGGAACGATTTCGTTGAAGAGACTTAAAAGCTCATTTTGTACTTTTACAGAATTACGCGATATTACTATGGTCAACCTAGATAATCCCCCCCTACGTAACACAAACTAATGACTTCTCTTCTGGAAACTTCCAGGAGATTATAATTTAATTTTATCACTGCATCACCTTACCCTAAATAAACTATGTGCCCGGGATATTATAGCTAGGCTGGAGGCCTGGGTTGTCTATATTTAAAAATGCAAGGTTTAAGCTGCGTTGGCTCCGGAATTTCTTCCAGCTAGAGATCTGCGATTTTTATACACAGCTTTAGTATTTTAAAGGGCCTAGAAGTGAATTCAATCCAAACTAGTATTTACTGATTTTCCATACATGCCTTCCACAGAAGTGGGTTCTAAGAGGGAAACTATGAGTGGGATGGCTCTGGGTCAGTCACTGAGCGTGACAGTCATTTGGGGCAAGTGTGCCAAGTCCAGCTGGAGTCCTTTAAGACAGAAACAGCTGGAAGATGCTGGTATTTTCGTATTAGGGTGTCTTTGGTCCGACTTCGCAGCGCATGAGAGCAGTGAGAGGCAGGCAGGGACCAAACAGAGTATAGATGACATTCTATAGGAAAAAAAAATCTTCACAAGTTTTTTTTAACAGAGAAGTGGCATGACGGCTGTTACTATTTAAGTAAAGTCAACATCGATGCAAAGGTGGCTCTATTTTGACAAAATACGGCAGCCGGGAGGAGAGCTTTGTGTTCCCTGAGAGTGAAGAAAATCCATGAATGTGAGAAATAGGTCTAGAAAAGAATATTCTTTTCCAGGCATTTGTATCATGAGTGGTTTTTTTTTTTTTTTTTTGTAATCACTCTTTTATGATGAACACTATGAACACATAAAATATGTCCACGTGGTCTTATTTTAAAATGCCTTTCTTGAGCTTACCCTGTGTCCGTGCAGTGCCAACTATTGTTTAGGGAAAAACTGCTTAATAGACACTTTTTTTTTTTTTTTTTTCAGAACGGAATTTGAATAACTCAACTATCATCATGGGAAAAATGAAATAAAAAATATTTTTCTTAGCTGGCCTATTTTGCCCTTTCCTGCTGAGCACACTTATATTTAGGTCCTTTGGTTAAGACATGTATATAAACAACAAAGCTTCATAGTTTTCAAATTATGACCAAAATACTGGGAAGGTTTGCTTAGACAGCAAATAAGAAATGTTTGTAAAGAGTAAGTTGTAATGAAGGAAAACAAACACTAAAGGAGGCCTTTGAAAATAGCAATTCATGATAGAAGAGCCAAAGGATGAGCTAAGGAACACTAAGTGAACAGCATTTATATTGACTATTGGTGTTTGTAATATTCATGTGTGCGAACATTAAAAATAAGTAGATGAAATGCTAACTGTAGTTAGTTGAAAACAATTTTAATTTTTTTTATTAAATTTTGATTTTCTTCGTGTACACTTAAACTTCCTTTTCTACTCTAGGAGAGCGTGTATTTCTGTTCCCCAGAACAGACATTTCTGGGGAACAGAAATACACCTTTCTGATGACTCTGCTCCCACCTCAATCTGGCTTGAAAGTTAAGAACTTTAAAAATGACCTGCTGGCATCTACTCTCTTCTAAAGATAGAGTTATCAAGAGTCCACTAGCAAAAATAAATTGCTTCTAACTCTCTTACTCTGTGATACATGGATATTCCGCACTTTCCCCTTGGAGAGCCAAAATAATGCCATATTATGGGCAAAATTTTGAAATAATAAAATGAAATCCTATTATAAATAAAATATCTAACATAAAAGCCAAACCAATCCTTAAGAGGATGCATGAAATCATTTCAATACAGAGATGTAAAGCTTATTTTGAGTGTCTTACAAAATTATCTAGACAATACGGTCCACATACATATTCAAGCCAAATACTTCTGCTTTAGAAACCCTCCTATCCAGCTTAACTGTTCATGTTGTTGTGTTGAACTGAACCACTGCAAAGTAAATTCACCTTGTGCTGTGTAAATATGTCCCACTATCTACAACATTCGCCTATGGCTGTGGTTTTAGTTTTTTTTCCAATTCTTCCTCCAGGTCCTGTGCGACTTAAATGCAGACAGATGCTATCTGACACATGTTTTCTATCAACGTTTGGGGTAAAAAATGTTCCCATTTTTCTAGTGATGCATATTGTTTTTCTCTAAACATATTCATTGACACATGTAAGTTCATCAGCATGAATAAAATCAATTGGTAAATGAAAACCAAAATACGTACATGGTTAAACACATTGGTTTGTTTACATAAAACCCTACAAATATCCAGGTTTTTTTTTTTCATATGTCAACCTAAAACCAGTTTCATCTACTCTAAGTTTTAAAATGTGCCTATTTTACTCAGAATATTAAAACAATTGTTTCATACACTTGGAGAATGTTTTACAAAGTCCCTCTGCCTTCTTCGTAAGTTATAATGTCCCTTTCTACCCTAGCATAGCCACAGAAGAGAAGATGTGGCTTGTGGGTTTGGATTGTTTCCACCTCATATTTTTACATATAATTATTTTAGAATACTATTTCAGTACATAATTTGATGAGCAGAATGATCGAGGCAGCTGATGGAAGCATGTCAACAACCCATTATCCTTCGTGTGTAAGGGACCTATGCCTTTCAGGTCTCTTTTGGAATGATTAGGAGGAGGAACCATCCAATCTGTACATATACTTCAAAGTGGGTTTTGAAACGTGGCCTGAAGGTTTTTAATTTAATTTTTATTTTTTAATTTTTAATTTTAATTTTAATTTTAATTTAATATTACAAACACCTGGCCTGTGCTACCTGCTGACACTATGACTTGGGCAAGTTATTTTAAAACTCTAACCCTTAGTTTCTACATCTGTAAAATCCAGGTAACAATAGTACTTCATAGGTTTAGCTGTAAACTGAAGTGAGATTATTAATCACGTCTAGAGTTTAGCATAATATCTCATCCATGTTAAGTGAGCTATTATTTTTTAACACAGTTATCACGTGGCTGACTTTAATCAAGTTTCCTAATGGTCTTCTCTCACAAATAATAAAACAGCATCAAGTCTCACCTTAGTAATCTAAAACTGTCCGTATTTTAGGTAATACAATGAAACGGTGAATTGCCGTCTTTTTGTCACAAAGTAAAAGAATTTAGTGTTGGAAAGACAGTGTCCTGTGATGAAGAGCAATAGATCAAGCGACCTGATTTATCTCCCAAGGAATTTCATCCTATCCAGAGTTGTCTCCAAATTACCATTTTCATTATCATACAGGCCCCGAATATTAAGGACTTACATACTTATTTGAGAGAGGACACGCACGCCTGTGGGTGAGGAGGGGCAGAGAGAGGAGAGCGAGAATCTCAAGCAGACTCCCCACCGAGCACAGAGCCTAATGCAGGGCTGAGGTCATGACCTGAGCTGAAATCAACAGACGCTTAAGTGACGGAGCCACCCAGGGGTCCCATCCAGGCCCCAAATGTCACCCTGCCCCGCATTCAAGGTTCAGCCACATTATCAACAGAGTACTTGCCTTTGTCTTCCATTTGGTTTTGACCTGAAATTTCTAAACTACTTTCACTCATTACTATTCCTGAGCAAAACTAGTAATGAAAAGAGGAAATATAAGCAATAGAAGAACAGCCCGGTCTACCAAGTACTGCTTTCTTATGCTAGTGTGTCTAATTTAATTCCCTAATGCTTAGCTCTTTCCCCAACAAGACACTAACCATGTGTCTGGGAGGACAGCTCATGCCAGCTGGAACACTGCGAGAAAAGCAGGCAGAAAGCAAAAAGTCTACTACAAGGAGAAGGAGTACAGCTATCTTTTGTCTACGGAGGGGACCATGGACTGGATGGGTTCAGCAGGTTAGGTACGACACAGTGATACACTCTCTCAGTAGCTCTCTCTGGAGGCTGCGGCGGGTCCATTTGGTCACACTAGGAAGACCACAAGAGTGTTTCAACCGAGGTGATCAATGAATCCAAGAAGCTCCTGCTCCATCAGACTGCCTTCTCCCTCGCCCCTGCCTTCCTTCCAAGACTGCTCATTTACCATAACACATGAGTATGGGTGCACAAACAAATGGGCATATTTTGTGTGGCCAAATGGTGTTCTCGCGTGTGTGAGCTGCCCCATGCAAGACCGCTTCATGGTCTTCTAATGGGCAGGAAACCAAAAGTAGGAACAGTCAGGCCTCCTCTTACACCCCTCAAAAAACCCCCCCTTAGAGATAAAATTTATAACAGTAGCTGCCACCATTTATTGAGCTTTTAGAACATCCCAGACACAGAGATAAGTACTTCACATTCATTATGTCACATAATAAGCCCTTGCAGTGTCATTATCTTTTAATAAAATGGAAGTAGGTTGCTTCCGATCACAATCCTAAGTGATCTGTCGAATTTGAATGTTGAATTTTAAGAACATAATTAAGGTTTTTGTCTCTTTTACTATACATTTCATCACTCAGAACTGTTTCTTGATGCATAAGTAGTATATTTTACACTATTTCTAGATTTTTGAGGAAACACTTCTGAATAATACAGATGTCATTCATGTGAGAGTAGAGGGTAAATACACACATAAGTTACGTCATGGGATTCCTGATAGTGTTACATGTTTTTTAGAAACTAAAATAGGATTAAGAAATAAAAACTATGACCAAAATGATGGGGAGACTCAAGATAGAACTGGAGAGGAGAAGATAGGGGAGAAAACCATTCCAAGCAGATTAAGAAGATACCCTGAGCCAAAGTCTTTTTTTTTTTTTTCAATTAAGCTTAGAGTTTTTACAGGGCACAAAGAACAATGTGAATAAAGGCATAAGGCAAGACTCCACCTTGTTTTCTATTTATTCCAAGTTGAAGAAAGTTAAAGAGCATAATTTACTAAAAGAATTTTTGATTCTGAAGCTCATACTCATTTGTATCACATTTTAATGTTCTGTTAGCAAATGTTAACAGCGTATTATCCAGTCATTTTTGGTTTTTGTTTTTCCTAACTACTAAGAAGATGGTACACGTCGGAGGGTTTACTTTGGCTTTCTCCTAATATATAGTCATATCTGTGGGTACAGTCTAGCAAAATAAACGAGGCCCGCAAGAGTGGAAAACCAAATTGCAAAATATATTATGACTTTGAGGAGGGAACGTTATATTATTTATGCTATTTCAGATCATGAAGTTTCAATCCATTCAAGTGCCTATAGTCTTAACATCAAGCAATGGGTCATTTGTTTTCTTAAAATGATTTGTCATTCTATTTCCGTGAAAATTTAGCTATGCTTAAATAGCACTAATGTTTTAACTTGCTCACGCAAAACAGATTACACTTATGAAGAAGTTGCATATTTATCAAAAATATTAACAGAAATATGTGATCCTTAACATTTGGTTACAGCTTTAAGTAATGAATTTGCTGGTGAAAATAAGCCCAAGATCTTTAATTCAGTTACTACTTTGTATTTCCATACCTGGGACTCTTCTCCGTAAACCAGTAATAGCAATTATATTAGAGTGGAACTGATTTTTGTTAGAGCAAATCTATTGGTTTTTGTACTACTCCCTCCTTTTTTAAATCTGATACTCTAATGTGGGAATACAATGCTTTTATTATATAATTACAGTGGACATGTTTAAAAAGCTTTCCAACCAAGACTCACATTACTGAATAGGAATGTTTTTTGTTCTCACCATGTTTAGTTTGAGGTGGATGGATTTTTCACCACATTGATCAAAGTTCATTTTTTTGGAAATAGAATGAGTATGATCTAATAAAATATTACATGAAAAACTATGGTTAATTAACCAATATTCAGTGTTAAGCTGAAGGGAGCTTAGGATACATAAAGCAGAAGAAAATGTGTCTTGGAACCCTAGTGCATTAAGGAACTTACCAGGAGTGAAATGGACCAAAGAGTTGAGAAAGCCAGGATGATCCTGGGGAGGCCCGGAGACAGATGTTACTCAGGGACCACGTGATGACTGTTTCTGAACTCAGCCATTGTCAAACCTCTGATGGGGCACATCTGCCAGGTTTTAAACAACTTACTAAGTCAAAGTTCTGATTTCCCAAAACAAACACGTCAGGATATGGTCTGTAGAGTAAGACTCTGTGCTCTATGTTCCTCTGTAGGATCTCTTTACATGGTTAGCCTTGTTTAAAATTGACTTGAAGGTTGAATCATGAACAGTTTTTAGGTGACAATTCTTAGCTTAAAGAAGAAAACTACACGTTGTTCTAGTTCAAGACATATATGAAGAAACTGGAATTGAGATTAAGTGTTCACAACATTGATTGACTATATTTAGAACAATCTAAGAAAACAAAGATGAGATTTGGATCACTTGTCCTGAAAAGCATAAATATAAGCATTAAAGGATTATTTTATTAGGAAAGCTGGGCCTAGGGATGCCTGGGTGGCTCAGCTGGTTGAGTGTCTGCCTTCAGCTCAGGTCATGATCTCGGGGTCCCGAGATCGAGTCCCACATCGAGTCTCCCTGTGGAGAGCTTGCTTCTCCCTCTATCTCTCCCTCTCTTTCTCTCTGTATGTCTCATGAATAAATAAATAAAATATTTAAAAGAAAAAGAAAGAAAGAAAGTTTGGCCTATCAACTGAGTAGAATTTTTGCTGAATTTTATATAGGACCTTAACTACCTAGAAATGACATCATTGTCTATATAGTTGCAAATGTGCAACTTGGCTTTGAAATTACTTGGAGTCAGTGTCTGAAATGTCAGAAAAATTAAGATGTCAAAAAAAAAAAAAAAAGAGCCATTTCTCCCCCCGCCCCCATACAATTCAGATGTTACATGTGCTCCTTTATGTGCAAGAAGATGGAGCCCTTTATCTGGGTTGAA
The DNA here is from genome assembly GCF_011100685.1 of Canis lupus familiaris. Classification (NCBI taxonomy): domain Eukaryota; kingdom Metazoa; phylum Chordata; class Mammalia; order Carnivora; family Canidae; genus Canis; species Canis lupus. Next base: position 29,758,580 of record NC_049257.1, read on the forward strand.
AGTAAGAGCAAGATTTGTTATGCTCTCAAATTTTAAACAGTAATTAAAATATAATTTATAACTAATTCTGGTAAAGTTTATTTATTTTTTTTATCTAAAGGGTTGTGCTTTGTTTTTCTAAGGATCATTATGAGTAAGAGTCATTGCCTCTCAGGGCTTGGCAAATCCCAAAGCTCTGTCTCTCTGTTCCCCTCCCTTTTGGTTCCCTTTCTTTTTATCTCTCGCTCTGACTCGTTCCTTTAATTGGTTCTAATATAAAACTGAAGTATATCTGGTAAATAGTGTTTTGAGTTCTCTGTTTCTAATTTAAAGCATGGATGAGTAGGAGACTTTTTCTTTTCTCTCTCTAAATAATAAGCAGCACCCTAAATCAACTTTTTTGCTTGGTTCTTGGTTCTTTTTATTAGGATGGGTCAGTAACCCTGAATTAACAGACAAAATATGTCACCTCTACCAAAGACTGAGCAAGAATGACTGCAGTGTGGGGAGCTGGGTTAAGAAGCAGAAAAGAGAGGGGCACCTGGGTGGCTCAGTCGGTCATCGGCCTTTGGCTCAGGTCATGATCCTGCCTGGGATTGAGCCACTAGTCAGATTCCCTGCTCAGCAAGGAGTCTATGTCTCCCTCCTCCTTGTCCCCTCCCTCTCCACCCTTTCCCCTCTCCCCCCTGCCATCCCCCTTGTCCCTCCCTCATCCCTTCTGCCTTCCCCCCTGCTCCTGCTTGCTCTCTCTTTCAAATGAATAAATAAAATCTTTGGGAAAAAAAGAAACAGAAAAAGAGGCTGCTAGCTTTTCGACACACAATGATTTTATGTGAAACCTCAATTCCTATAGGATGTTTCCAGGTTGGTGGGAAGAACACTAAAATTTCTAGGGCTCTTGACTCTTTGTAGGGGCTTCATTAACCATTCAAGTCAGTATTTTCTGAAGTGGTCTTGGTCTTCCTTCAGTCTAGCCACAGAGTATCCTATATCGTTTTATACATTTTCTTCTACTGATTAGAATTTTAAGGAGTCTTACTCTAATGCTTTTTTTGTTGATGGCAACAGGGAAGGCCAGATAAACTCAAGGGACTTGTCTAAAGGTCACAGATAAGTCATGGGAAAGTCAGTCTTAGAAACAAACTTCCAAGTCAGTTCATGTCTTTCACTCCTCAAGAATGTTCTGAGTGCCTACTACGAGCAAAGTCTCGTGCTAGGTAAGCCCTGGAATGTGTTATAGACAAACAAACAAAACAGGGATGATTTGTGCTCTCGCGGAACCAACTTTGTGATGTTCTTTCCATTACTTGCTGTTCGGGGATGGTTGGTAGGTAGTTCTGAGGAGCGTATCATAGAAATGTCTTAAAATCAAAGGCTACAAATTCTTTAATATGGCTTCAAGCACTGAGTTTAAAGCTAAATGGTATCTTGTGAGCATAGTTTTATTATTTTTGACTAATTTACTTAACCATAAATTTTTCTGGTATAGTTATACGACTAATTTGTTTATAAAATTTTTCATTCATGGTTTACTTATTTTTCTACATGAACATTATGACAATTTCTTTATAAATGTAGCACATACAAAACTAAAAATTGTGTTTTTTCATTATGTTTTAAAAGCACCCACTGGTATAATGTGCCTATCAGGGCTAAATGTTTATATAAAAATGTTTCAGTGGACTAATAAGACTGACAACTATGCCAATAATAGATAACGTTTCCAAATTAGACATTCCATGTAACACTGAATATATACTATATTAGTACTTAGGCCAAACCTATGATGTAGATACTGATACAATAAGATGTAAAATTAAGGATTGCAGAAATGAAAGAACTTGCTACACAAGTTCTTTGAATGACAGGGGTGGTATCTGAGACCAAAGGTGCCTCTCTAGAGAACATACTCTTAAGCACTCTCTGTGAGTCAGGATGTCTGGACACATAAAAACATATTTAGAAAACTGTACCTTGGTCTTACTGGGAAGAGGGTTTTTCATGATTAACCTGAAGCCTGAGAATGTATAATAAGAAAAAAATTATATAATAAGAAAAAAAATAATTTGTAGTTTTACTTCTTTTTGTTCAAATGCTCCATTTTTCAAAAGACAAAGTCAAATAAAATAACTACACCAAGTAGAAAGAACACAGATTGGGAGGAAGTCTGGATAACTTAGTTAACTACTTAGAACATAAAGAAAATCAGGTGTTGGACTCGATGGGTGATCTCTTCACTGGTTGTGGTTTACAATTTTTACCTGTTGAAATTTTTACCCATCATTTAACATTTATCTCAGTGAGGTTATCACTTTAGGAATCTTCTGATTCTATGAGTCAGAATGAGTCTTTCCTTCCTCTGTCTTCCCGTAGCTCTTTGTACCTCCACACTAGCTTTTTCTTTTTCCACTTTATATTACTATTAGATGGGGCTAATTAATGTTAGATGACGACTTAGTGCAGTCTCTGTGCCTACATGATGAATATGGTCCAATGATACCATTAGTACCTCTTTCTTACCATTTATTGAGAAATTTCTACATGCCAATTACTATGTAAATCTTCTTTGTCCAGTATTTTAAACAACATTATGACTCAAACTGAGGCTTATTGAAAAGTGGAATCAGGCTAAATCCAACTATTAATAAGTGGCAATGACAAAATTTGAATATATCCCACATTTTTAATTACTGTGTTACACTATCCGTTAAAACTAACTTATGCCTGAAATCAGATACGCATTTCTCATGGTAACTCATCATTAAAGATTTTTTAAGTTCATTAGAGAATGAACAGTGAATTGTACTATCTGCATAAAGTTTAAGCAATGTAACTAATTGAAAACCTTAATTTTTCTTTAATGTGGAGGCAAGAACCAAATTCCACATATTGGCAAGACATTCATTTGGTTTAACAAAATTTTGTGTGGCATGCTAGATATCATGTATAAGAGCATGGAAATTTTAGCAAATAATAGATATATAAATTCATTGTATACAATGTTCTCAATTTTAAAAACTTTATGAAAAAAAATAAGGCTTATTTATATTAGTATATGAGAACGACATTTGGGGCAACAAGAAATTTCTAGTTTCTCTTTTAAAATGAGGTATGTGGGGTCCCTGGGTGGCTCAGTCAGTTGAGTACCCAAGTGGGTGTTGGCTCAAGTCATAGTCTTGGGATCATGGGATTGAGCCCTGCATAGGGTTCCACACTCAGCATGGATTCTGCTTGAGGTTCTTTCCTCCAACCTCTCCCTCTCCCTCTGCTCCTCTCTTAGCTCATGCTCTCTCTCTCTTAAAAAATAAATAAAAATATTTAAAAAATAATAAAATTATGAAATAATAAAGTGAGGTATGACTCTACAGATTGTATCTTTAAAACTAAAGTACTTAGCATATATATATGCGCGTACACACACACACATAGTTATAGTATTTTTTAAAAAGTGTTTTTCCATAGAGAAACTAAATTGATTCTAAAGCTTTAAACTTAAAGACTTCAAGTAAAAATTAAAATTACTTGTATTAGTTAAATAGTGTTTGCATTCTTAAGTAAAGTGCCTAAATACATGGGGACGCCTGGGGGGCTCAGCAGTTCAGGGTGGGACCCCAGGGTCCTGGGATCAAGTCTCACTCTGCCTGTGTCTCTGCCTCTCTTTATCTCTCATGAATAAATAAATAAATAATTTTCAAAAAAAAAAAAAAAACTAAATACAGATATAAAAATATTGAACCAGATTTTCTTTAAATTACTAATCAACAGTACAGTTTTTCTGTTTAATTTGCTTTTAGCTTATAAAATACTTTCACAAACACTAACTTCCCTGATATTGAAATTATGCATTTTTATTTTAAAAATATTAACTCATTATAATCCTCTTTATTAAATTACTGCTCATTCAGAGATGTGGGTTTGGAAGTAGCATTATGGATCCTTAGGACTACCTATGAACTAACCCAGTATAGGAATCCTCCATTTCAAAATTCCCAATAAATTGACTTCTAATTTCTGTCTTGAGTGACAGGATGGCCAGTTGGTCAATTGGTGGTTCATTCTGGTTTGTTTAGCTATTGGTATTTTTTATTTTTTTAAATTGAGCCAAATTACTTTTATGTTACTATATAAACTCTATTCCCAAGTATAGTCATTTGGATTCTTCGAGTCATCTAATGTGCCCCTATATCTTGTCTTTTTCTGGCTTGGTACCTTGAGTCCCTCATCAATAGACATTATTTTCTTCAATTGCTTCCCTGTCAATAAGCCAATTCTTATAACATCTGCTTTTCCTCTTACAAAATCAGTCCACAGTGGACACAGTAAGTGACAGGTCTGAGTAGAGGTTTGGAATTGGATACTTTGCATTTATTGGTATATTCTGGCTCGTAGCATTGTTTTTCACTTGGCAGTTTTCATCGTTTTCACTACTGCCTCAGTTCACAGCAAGCATTTGCTCAATTAAATCATAGACTCTTTCATGAAGAAGCTTCGTTAATTTTACATTTGACTTTATGGAATTAGTGTAGGACTTTATTTACATCCTTGCTAAATTCAAACTTATTTGGGACCATTCGACTTGGTATTTGAAAAGACTGTTGTTCTCGTTTTGACTACTGATTTTGGCATGAAATATACTCGCTATGCTTCTTAACTTTTTGTCATTCAGATATTAAATGTGCTTGAATATTTTGGCTTATTACATGGAAAATAAAAAGACATTATTAAATCTAAAGGGTCTCTGGGACGCCTGGGTGGCTCAGTGGTTGAGAGTCTGCCTTCGGCTCAGGTCGTGACCCCGGGGTCCCGGAATCGAGTCCCACATGGGGCTCCCTGCAGGGATCCTGCTTCTCCCTCTGCCTGTGTCTCTGCCTCTTTCTTTGTGTTTCTAATGAATAAAGGGTCTCAATTGTATTAGTTTCAAATCGATAGAGATAGGTGGTCTCCTTAATGGCAATTAAAAATGTACTCTGCATCCACTGTCACTAGTTGCAGTTTTAGAAATGCTGGATTAAGGAATTCGGGAAGATTTCACTGAGGAACTGATGCTTAGATCTGAAAGTTGAATACCTTTAAGTAGGCGAGGGTGGGAGGATAGGCAAGATATTCAATTAGAGGATACATTAATGATTTTGATTTTATATAAATTACAGTAGAAAGATTTTAATATTTTTAAAGCAAAGGATGAAAATATCCTATCTGTATTTGATCCAAAGCTTTGAAAATATTGTGGCTGCATTGTTTAGAATTAATGAAGGTGGTGAAATATGGATTTGCTGCGGCTAGATAAGACAAGGCTGGTGGTGCTGGCAGTAGAGGTGTAACTAAGCGGATAGATTGGAGAGCTGTTGCAAGGCTGACTCCATAGAGGATGAGGAAAAAGGACAGGGAAGAAAATTGACAAGATGCAACAGATTGCTGCTGGTGGTATTTCCTCAAAGCCTGGTCACTCTAAAAAAAAAAAAAACTGCATCAGCTTAGGAGGTACATATGAATTTGTTTCTTTTTTTTTTTTTTTTTTTAAGATTTTATTTACTTATTCATGAGAGACCCCGAGAGAGAGACAGAGACACAGGCAGAGGGAGAAGCAGGCTCCATGCAGGAAGCCCGACGTGGGACTCCATCCCCGGACCCTGGGGTCACGCCTTGAGCCGAAGGCAGACGCTCAACCCCTGAGCCAGCCACCCAGGCGTCCCATGAACTTATTTCAAATGTGTTTATTTTGAGACACTTTTGAGATGATGTATTTCAAGAACCATAAAAATATATATACCATTTGACCAAGAAATCCCAAGTCCCTGGGAATGTAGCCTAAAAAAATAGTGCAAAGTATGGGAAAGGTTGTATCTGAAAATGTCCATTGCAGTGTTTTTTATGAATAGGAAAAATTGGAAGTAATGTTAGTGCTCAAAAATAGAGGAATAATTTAGCAAATTTTTGTCAGCTTACTAAATGGAATATTATTCAGCCAATTAAATGACTAAATAATAGTTTTTAAAACTCTTTAGGGACATGGAAAGAATTATATAATGTTAAATTATAAAAATAGTTAACATGCTTTGTACATAACAAAGCAGTAAAAGAAGTGAATATGAACTAAACTGCAAAAATATAAGAAATTGCTCAGTAGGGTATTAAAATTACAGAGTATTAAAATTATTTAAGTAACATGCTTAAATTGATTTTGAGTTTTAAAAAAATATTGCAAATTTAAGTGGAAGTCTTATCTCTCATTATTTGTTTTTAATTAAGGAGTGAATTCTTTTTCCTGAGGCTAGAAATGGTTAAAATTTGCAAGTTTTTTTCCCAAGATTTGTAAGACAGTCTTAAATAACTCATATTATTTCTATTTTATACCTTTAGGATAGAGGCTGATCTCCTTGAGATTCAGTCATAGTTGTAAGAGTTTTCATGGTTAAAAAAAAGAAGCTTAGCTAATATTAGTTACGTTTAAATTAATTCTCTCAGTGTGTTTGTGCGGTATGGGACAGTGCCATAGATATGAAATTTTCATGAACTAAAAATCTGAGTTCTAGGAGTACTGCATAAATTTAACGGTAATTAATTGCATTATTTAGTTCTAAGAGCTGAGAGTCATATGGATAGTTGGTATTTTTAAATTATAAAGACCCTGTCTTCGTGAACAAGAAAAGGAATTAACCATATCTTAGACTGTTTAGTCATTTTAATATACTAAATGAGAATTTGAAATTATAATTTTATTTTGTTTTTAAAGTCACTAAATATTAATTTTCATTGCCATATTTCACCAATAAGTTTGTTAGCATCAGCAACATTTCTTCACTTTGTCCATTAGCATAAAGTACATATTAGTATGGACCAGAGGACTCTATTGAAAAATTATCATTTTGGGTGCCTGGGTGGCTCAGTCGGGTAAGTGTCTGCCTTCAGCTCAGGTCATGATCCAGGATCCAGGGACCGAGCCCACATCGGGCTCCCTGCTCAGTGGGGAGGCTGGTTCCCTCTGCCCCTCCTCCCACTCATGGTCTCTCTCTCTCTCTCTCAAATAAATAAATAAATAAATAAAATCTTTTTAAAGGTTAAAAAAATAAAATTTATCATTTTGGAAAATGATTTATTTTCTACTTCTTAGAACAGATATATTTAATCTATTATACAATCATAAAAAAAAGTTTTCCCAACTCCAAAGACAGTAGTCACTTAAAAAATCATAAGTGAGGTAAGAATATATTTAAGAGTAAAGACATGAAGTTTTAATAAGCTATATGTAAGCAACTGATAGGACATAGCTCATTATAAAGGCATTGACTGAGAACTGGCCATTTGTTTTGAGCAAGAACCTTTTGATAACTTGTTGCAAAATATAGTATAGTAAATTTAAATCTTTAAGAAATGTTTTCTGTATTTTAGGATAAAAATTCTTTTCGATTAACGATACATTTTTACACAATTTACTAAAGAAAACATGTCAAATATAAAGATGTGCACAAATACCTAATTAGCTTTATTCAGAGTGGAGTTTTCTGAAATCAGTTCCTAGAGGTGCCTACATAATGTTATAAATCAAAAGTGCCATTAACAAGTATCTATGTGGATTCCTCAAAATAACTGATCTTGAAGAATTTTTTAAAGTTTTCCAAAAAACAGCAATTCTGATGCATTCTCTAGATCCTGTGATTTTTGGAGCCATGAGATATGACAATAGTTGGTGGGTTCATCTATTATTCGATATACTCTGAATATTTGATGGACGGTGGGCCAAGAGCTGCTGCTCTAGTTACATGCATCTAACATCCAGCTGCCTGATGATTTCTGGGTTTGGATTATTGGGATGTGCTACTACTCTAGCTCGTTCTGAGGCTGCTAATGTCCCAAGATAATTGTTGAAGAAGAAAAGAAGAAGATCATGACAATGGTAATGAAGACACAATGAAATACAGCTACTCACTCTACACACTGCATTCTAGAATTATTGTTGATAAAAAAATTATGAAAACCATGTTAATGCATAAATTATTCTATGCATGATTTGGAATTTACTTTCCTATCCATTTAAAAAAATCGCTTATTGATTGGTTAAATCAAGAAATTGGAGTTGATGCTTCCTTCCAAAAAAAAGGAAGTAAATTTCAAGTAAAATTCAAAATATAAGCGAACTATATTAATGATGACCGCCCAAACAAGGAAAAGTAACCTAACCACACTATATTTAGATTATTAGATTTAATAATATATATAAAATCCTATTGCCATTATTCACACAAAACACCAGTTTCTGTACTGTACCATGTATACCGACACTAAAATTGACCTAGAAGTTGAAATTTCAATTAAGAAGGCCTATAATGTTTGAGTTTCTAAAACAAATATATTTATATAATGATTTTGGCTCTCTTCTTACGACATGACTTCAGTCTTATGTGTCTACTAATTTTGTAAAGTTTGGCTTCAAATTTTCATCTACCTCTGCTCTATATATTTTACAAAGTCAAGATCAATATATTTCACATTATTTAAATTCAATTTATTTTAAACATAAATCATCTATATTTCATATATATTATCAGCACATGACATAAACATGCACATGGCAATGCATTCACCAGGGACAACTAGTAAATTAAAAAATATTTTACATGTACTTACTTGAAATAAAAGAATATGCCAAGCGAGATAAGCAGGGAAGCAATAGATAATCCGTGTCCAATTATAGTCAAGTAGAACAAGTTCAGTGCAGTCTATAATTTGTGTGAACAAAAAAACAAGCTCATATCAATACTATAATCCTCCATGTGTATAAGCTCGAGTCAACAGAATAAATTATATTTTTAAAAATATGTTCTCTCATAGCCTTACCATTTCATTTAGCTTGTGGTAGATACTTGAACACATCTGGAATGAAGAGTGTCTATGCAAACTCATTAAGTGACATCAAAATTTATGAACTGTATATCCTTTTTATTTAAGCAATTAGAAGTCATATGATAGGAAGGAATATTTTTATTGATCTAGTTTGTGTAATATGTGAAACTAGCATTTTACGTTTTGAAGGATATTGACCTTTTTCACTCTATCACGTTGTGCACATTAAATCAAACGCTATGGAATTATTTTTGCATGTTTACTTTAGAGAAGGCTTTCCTTCCTACTGAGTTTTTCTTTTTCCTCTGACAAATTTGAAACCCCAAGATGAATCTCGATATAGTAATTATAGGAGCCTCTGATCTGAACATACAAATCCATTCTTTCGCATGGTTTTGACTTTTCCTCTTTGATTTTTTTTTATTTTTCTGTATTCCATCTATTTGTAACTTGTTATTTTATTGTATATTTTTATAATTCTCTTTAAACCCTTCTCTGAATAAGCAAAGAGTATGTGATTTATAATTATAATGGTAGCTGACAGCCAATGCTTACTATATGCCTGTAGTTTTCTCAGGTTTTTCCTTGTATTCAGTCAATCCCTATGACAACCTAGAGGGTGGGTTTATTGCTATCTTCATTTTATACACAAGGGCAGGGAGGCAGAGAGAGGGCCTAGCTTGCCTCAGGTCACATAGGTGGTAAAGAGCGGGAAGAGGAAGTCAGATTGCAGGACTCGGCTTCAGTCACCGACCACCTGCCTCTGTAGTCCCCCAAGTGCAAATACATACAGGCACTTTCTATCCAATCTTAACTGTTGTGACAAATCGTGACTAACCTTGACTTCCCTGATGGGGCTAAAGGTAGGAATGTGAGTGAGAATAACCCAGGAGCCAGTCGATAGGCAGCCTTCTGTTGAGGGACAGATGGAGCTGTTCAAACCCTGTTGGGCTCACCTTGTTTGCCTGAGCACAACTCCTGAACTTAGTTCTCAAAATTCCAACACCAAGGAAGTGTTCCTTTTTCTCATACTTTTAAAGCATGTTTTCTTTGGGAAATTTGAAACTCCAATACCGACACATTGACTTGTAAATACACTATTACCTAACAGGATTGCTTCCTCCATGTCACGACAAAATGAATAATTATTCTCCATTGTTTTTCTCAAAGTATATCATGAAAAGGCTTTACAATAGAATGGAACACAAGGTGAATTTTCTCCAATCCTCCATCAGCAACTAACTTTTTAAACAGACAACGTAAATTACATTTCAGTTCGTACTTATTCCCTACCTTCACTTTCTCGTGTGTATTAACGTTACACTGGGTATAATTTGTCCATGTTCTGTTGCTTTCTGGATGTCTAAACCAGTTTCCATCTTGGTCACAGATCTTTGTGACTTTTTCTTTAAAATTCAAAAGGAAAGAAGACACAGTAATTTAGTCAACTTAGGTTTCTGTAATATCAAGCAGATTTCTATGTAAATTTCTGCTTTTACCTGATGGATCGAAGTCCTGAAAGTAATCAGGGCAGTGCTGCATGGACTCGGTTCCAGCTGCAACATCATTCCAGCATAACCAACCATCCCATGTTCTGTTGCAGTAAATGCCTGAAGGGAAGAGTAAGAAAACAGCGATTACTAGTCCCTCTAGTTGTACATGAAGACAAAGTCTTACTGGTGGGTTAATACTGACATGAAATACAGACCACCGACTGAAAATGAAGACCTCATATAAAATCTATAGCTATTATTTAAATTTTTCCCCGAGCCATTATTGGAATAACTGCTAAATTAAATTTAGAAATACCTATAAAAGTATATTTAGAAGTTCAGCTCTCAATGGTAGCTATTTATTCAATAAATCAAGTGGTCTTTGATAGTTGTCCTTAACCGGAAAGGTAGTAGTTACTTAGTGTTCCTCCACTTAAAATCTTTTAAAATATGGGAAATTGGAAAATGTTTTATCTTAGAAACTGTGTTCTTAGGGCAAAGAGTTAGTATTTTCTGGAAAAAAAAAAAAACACTCCAGTGTTTCCTATTTCATTACATTGGCCCTCACAGATATTTCAAATCGTCTACCAAATTCTAGCTCTTACTTCCTTTCCTTTCCTTCTCAAATGGAGTAGAGTGTTTAACATTCTTATGATTTCCGTTTACCAGCCTGAAGAGAAGGAACTTCTTACGTGAAAAAAAAATTATGTTTTTTTTAAAGGCATAGAGAAGTAAAATGACCAGTGTTACAATGTTAGAACAGTCTATAATCAAATAAAGTAATTTTCCATCTTGTCAGGCAAAGCACTCATAAATAGAAGCCCGATTGTTGTATGAAATGTTTGTTATTTTTAACAGATTTGTGCCGCAATCTCAGAATCAACCTAACTTTCATGGGAGTAGGAAAAAAAAATTCTATTGGCCTGAAAGTATAAATAATTCTAATTAAAAAAAGAACTCAGACCATGTCAGTTTTTTCTCCTGTGATTTTCAGACACTCATTTAAATAGTCTGCCCTCATACATTACCAAATAAAATGCATTTTGTGGACTATCAGAGAAAAATTCCTGATAGAAAACATTTCAAATAAGTCCTTATCACTGGTCCAAAAGATTCTATTTAGTTAATGACAACCTTGGCAGTATGATAGAGCGCAAGGCCCAGAAGTTTCCACACTGTGTGGTATGGCATTTGAGTGAGACAGGAGTAGGTATTCCATTAAGAGTTTCTGTGGTCAAAAGATTTGGGAAGCACAACGTTAAAATAAAGACAGTTCTTTATTGGAAGACTTTCTAGAGTATTTAAAATCACAAAGTGTGGTACGAAGCTCCAACAGGAAGATTGATTATGCAGTGATTCTAAAATTATTTTATCACAAAATTATCTCATAAAGATAGTTCTACTATTCAATATATCTACATGACCTGGAAGAAATTAATTCAATAATTTTAAACTTATAACACTTAGATTTTAATGGAATAAAGCAAGAAGCCAGATCAATTAATAGAGAATTTGTACACAACTCATGTACTTGATAATTTAACCCCTATTGACAGCATCAGATAGTTTGTCATTGTCTGATACACTTCCAAGATATCTTTAACTGAATACATTTCTCATGATAAAAATATCTAGTTGGATATATCTAAATATTTCTCCAAAGTTCAGCAAATTACATTGTTCAGTTAGACTCTTCATTAAGAAGAATTGTTCCTTAAAATTCTAAATGTCGCCCAATGTGGGACACTTTTTTCCCTCACAAGCAAGTTCAATTTGTCAATTACAAATATTAATAATATCTTACTTTTAGCATTTCATTTATATAAGAAACATTATATATCATCAAGTATTTTTCCAAAAATTTTAAGATCTTTGTTTCCACCGATAATTTAGCAATATTGAAAGTCTTTACTCTTTGCTTTGTTTTGTTGTGAGTTTTGCATTTTATATTTTGAAGCTATACCCTGTCTTTAGGGTTGCCAGATAAAATACAGGGCCTCTTTTTGTGTGTGATTTTTATTTTGTTTTTGTTAAATCTGGCAACTCTGATTGTGCTACTCATCTTTGGATTGTCAGAATCAAGGCAGATATCTGGCATTTAGCAGGCCCTCAGTAATGTTACAAAAATGTCTAAGGAATATCTTAATTGAAACAGAAGAACTTAGGCTCATTAGCATTGCTAACAAATGGATTATGCAGAGCACGTGTTACAAAAAAAAAAAAAATTGTAATTTTATTATGCAGACTCCCATCCAGCAGCTTGTGGAAAAAAAAAAAAAAAAGAAATACAGATTACATAAACTGAAGATCAACAGCCACTGATTTAATTCAAGACACACATTTTATATTTCAAATATCTTTGTGCCATAGAAAAAGTTACTAAAAATATTCCTGTTACACACACCTTTTATTAGATTTTTTTAAAAGGAGCCAGATAAATCATGACATAAAATATTCATATATAATTAAGAATGTGCACATACAGGAAAGCTAACAACTAACCCATTTTTATTAATGGACCTAAGAAACTCATAAATGATGTAATGCAGTAGTTTTCTTTTAAAAATATATCAAATGCATTTAAACTTAAATAGTCCTGTTTACCTTCTGTTTGTTGAATAGGGTCTTGCATAATTTTTTGGTAACATTCGTATTGAGCTGTCATGATTTTATTTCTAGTGTAGACACCCAACTGAATTAAGTCATCAATGTTCTCCTCGGATTCTGCTACGCCGAGAATCTAAGGGATAAGACACACAAACAAAACCTTCAGAATTGGGAGACGATCAGAGCACAGTGATGTGCTACGTGGTCGCTTGGCTCTGGGAGGAGAATCCCTGATTTGGAGTGTTTTCCAGTTTTCATGGTTTAAATATCCCCACTGCATCTAATTTCAAGTGACCCCAAGCAGCTGCCAGGGCAGCCCTGGCAAGGACAGTCTCTAAGGGGCTCCCCGACGCCTGTGGGAGCTGGTTGTAGGACGAGTCTTCTGGAATACACGAGAGCGATATGCAGGAGCCACCTCTACTTTTCTCACCTGCTCTGTGAACAGGAGCAAGACCTTGAGCCCCCTGAGCTGCTGCTTTCTTGTCGTAAAGTGGGATAAAATTATATCGAGGTAACAGGAGGGAAGCATCGGACACGTGGCAAATATTCAAAATCATTGCCATTTTTATCATCATATTTTGATAAAATATTGAGAATATTCATTTATGCTGTTGGTAAAGAGACTTTTCATCGTACACACGTCAGTAAGCGTTTTGGACAAGGTATATATTTATGATCTTCCAGTTCAGTAGCACTATTTTAGGCCTCACTTCTGTTTTAATATCTTCATGACTTTTCGTTCCTGTTTTGTACCATGAAGACCCCATATTCTTTTATTTTTTTTAAGATTTTTTTTTAAAAGATTTTATTTATGAGAGACATAGAGAGAGAGAGGCAGAGACACAGGCAGAGGGAGAAGCAGGCTCCATGCGGGGAGCCCAACGCGGGACTCAATCCCGGGACCCCGGGGTCACACCCTGGGCCCAAGGCAGATGCTCAACTGCTGAGCCCCCCAGGTGCCCCAGGAAGCCCCCTTATTCCTGATTCTTGTTCTCTAGCCTGAATCTGTAGGTAATACATTCTAAATAGTAATATTCCCTCAGTGTATGGCACCCTCATTTTCACTATCACCTGCCCACCATTGAACATTTACTCTAATCTTTGATTAGTTTTAATCTCCTAATAAAGATTGATGCAGCAGCTGTGCTGCACGAGCAATAAATGTAAATTTACAGCATCAGGAAAATTAATATTTTTCTCCTGTTTTCAGGAAGTTTGTAGAATTGCATAAAACCAGTATCATTTTTCGTCCTAAAAACTCAGATTTGCGTACTGTCTGAATGAATTCAAGAAAAAATGGTCACAATCCTTAAATTACAATAATCAGATTGGTAATCTGATACGGAATTATCTGCCGGCGAGCAGAGTTGGCAGGTGCAGCTCTTTGGCACACTCGGGGAGGAAGCGAGCTGAAGAAACAGGAGTCTTGCTTCTTGAATTCTCGTCTATTTACCTAAGATAACATCTGAGCAGTGCAGCGTCTGGATTGCCCGAGACCAGAGAATGTTTTCAAATACAAATGCTGACAGGAATGTAGTCTTGCTTTTTACTCCTCTAGTTTTTCTATATTTTTCTTGAGTGTCTTTGTTTGAATCTTTTTATGGGGATCGCTTGAAAACACCACAGGAAAATTATTTGCTGGCACAGAATTAAGTGGGATTACACCTCTCGGTTCCTAATACATGTAATGAGATAAGAGGACAGTCCCTCTTTTAACGTGGGACAGAGAAAAATGTGAAAAAAAAATTTCTGTAAATAAAGTTCTAGGTTTAAGGAATATGATCCCTCCACTAGAGCCGTGGCCTCACATTCCCTGCAGACGCGGGCAGGGGCGTGCAGGAGTGTGCACACTCACACACACACCTGCCCCAAACCCAGCATCAGTGCCTGTCAGAAAAAGATGCTTAATACGTGTTGGAAAGAATGGATAAGGAAATTAAAAACAGTGCCTGGTTTCAATTAATATAGACTCATCTATTGGCAGAGTGAGAGAAACCCCAGCAGGTTGCAGCCTGCTTTTTAAACAGATTTAATGCAGAATCAACAGTCTATGTACCATGTACAACGACACCACAGAGCATTTCATTTTTATTTCAATCGCTCTGATAATTACCTTCCTCTGATGTCTTTGACATTTTATCATTGACCGTCCTCACTCTGACATCCCACCCCCACCGCCACTGCCGAATTAAAACCTGGAAGTGTGCACTGCAAGAGAATAAAGTATTGCTTTGTTGATTAAAAATGTGCTTATATTTATGCATCGAATAACTGCATGTTATTCTGTTGTTCGTAACCCTTCTTAATATTGGAATATTGGCATATTGGAAGTTAAAACCAATAACCGTAAATAGGGAGTTGCAGGAATTTATGCTTACCATAAAAAAAGGCAAGATTAACAGGAAATGCAGGAAACGCTTTTTCTCCATCTTTGAAGCCAAAAAGAAATAAGCTATATAATATAAAACAAACTGCAAATGAAACAAAAAAAATATATAATTAATATTTATGAAATAGACACAGATGGTAGGTACTCCAAGGTAAATTTTTTTAAACTATGCAATAGTTTTGCTTGAAGAATTTGATTAATAGTTTTCTGTATTTCAAATGTTAAGAACATTATGGCTTAAAGTATTAAAGAACCTAAAGACATTCTAGTCTTACAAACAGGAAAGCTTCTTACCTATGAATTTCTAAGTAATTATAAAACATCTTACTTTCCTTGCCTTTACCAAAATTGGAATAAAATGATTAAAGTATCAAAATAAAGAGTGTCACAAACAGAACATAAAAGCACAAATTTTGAAAACGTGTTTTACCATAAAGCTCACCTTTATTTTCTATCAATATTAATCTCATTTTTAACTTTCTGATTCATCAATAATTTATGGGGGAAAATTCTTCTCAGGCCAATTTCTTGAGAATCAACAACCATATGTCATAAAAATGGCCCTTATAACTTGATAGAAATTCATCATTTAATCAGGAAATAAAAGATTCCCCAAGTCATCTATGTTATTAAAATGAGGTTACAGGAAGTGGACAATACCACATTAAGTATTTCTGTTAAATATTTCTAACGGTAGATATAATTCTGAGCTCATGAAAATGGCTCTAAAGCAATACCCCTAACTTCTCAATTCTTAGAGACAAACACTGGTGGGATTGCTTACTCCCCACAAGGCCCATGAGCAGCCTACTTTGACAGTATTTTTATGAGATAGAAATTATCATGATATAGTCATAATATAATATTAAACTGAATGTATAAGAAGTATTTTTCAAGGCAAGGGAGATTTTAAAAATCCAGGTAATAGCTATTTGCCAGATAACGATGAACTTAGATTTAATTTTATTAAGAAACTGGTCATGATTCTTAATATACGGCCAATGTTCGAGTAAGAATTACAAAAACCGTTCCCACATATTATACTTATCATCTGTATTATCACATGCAATGAGAGCACACCAATTTCTAGAACATAGAGTCTGTGTCATTGCTTGCCCTCACCAATGACTCACCTAGACACAGCGTTTCCTTTTAACTGTAGCAATCTTCACGATAATGTTTGTCTTCTATCAATTATGCTGAGCTTTTATTATTAGTTGATCTTGAAAAAAAATAACCAAAAATTCAGGAGGCATTGTATTAATTTTAGATATTAAAAACAGAAGCAGAAGGAAAACAATGAATTAAAGTTTTTTGCAATTTAATAATTAATGAGTTGATATCTTAGGTTTTATTACATTTTACTATGAGAAAATCTAATTTTCCAATACTTACATACACAATTGTCTCCAGACTCAAATCACATTTTCCCTCGGATCATATTGGACATTGTCTTGAAGAATTTCTTCAATCCAAGGGTCATGACCTAAAATAATTGATTGATGTAATAATTTAATGTCATTTCAATGAGCCAACAAAATTTCCATGATTTCCATGAAAATTAAGATTTTCAAAGAAAATACCGCTATTATTATTAAAGTATTTTTATTAAATATTAAAGTATTTTTATTAAGCTATTCCAATTTTTAAAAATCTCTGGCTTATAATATATTTGGGGTTTTTTTACAAATATTTGTTGTTTTCCATTATATGGAGAAATTTACATTAATTTCCATTCGTCTGCGATGGTTAAGATAGTGAAATTTTGAATTACACTACAGTTTTCCTTTGAATGACTTTCTTTAATGACTCCTTGGAATGTGTTATTAGTCCTAGTTACATACATCCATTTCCCTTGCCGGTATGGTCTCTGGAAGCCAGAAACGACATCTGATTGATCCATGTATCTTTGGGGACTGGCAGTTAATTTACATTTGCTGTGTAAATGCATGAGGAAATGAATGAAAAAACTAAACCAGTATGCTGCTTTAGGATTTTAAATTTACACTCAAGAAAAATAAGCATAACTATTAAAACTGCCATTTCTTCTATTGGAAGGCTCTTGATAGTTTTGAAATCTATACTGACAATGGAAATCGGGAAATCAAGTTCTCATATCAGCATTTTCACTTTCTTTTTTTTTTTTTTTTTTTTTTTTTTTTTTTTTTTTTTTTTTTTTTAATTTTTATTTATTTGTGATAGTCACAGAGAGAGAGAGAGAGAGGCAGAGACACAGGCAGAGGGAGAAGCAGGCTCTATGCACCAGGAGCCCGACGTGGGATTCGATCCCGGGTCTCCAGGATCGCGCCCTGGGCCAAAGGCAGGCACTAAACCACTGCGCCACCCAGGGATCCCCAGCATTTTCACTTTCTTAAAAAATAACGTCCTGAAAACTAGGTTTTTTAAGTTCTGTGGCTGTTTGGATATTGAACAAACAGTAGTTTACTGACTTTGGAAGTCTTTATAAACGTTAAACCAGACTTAAAGCACTGGTAGTTCCCATTTCTGTGTGCTCACTATATGGAATCCAGAAGTCTGTGAACAAGAATGAAAAGAAATATCATTCTATTTGGAAATCAAGTTTTTTTTTTTTTAATGAAATAATGCTTTGACGATTTACACATGGGTCGGGATTAAATTAACTGTACTCTATGCCTGGCACAAAAATTGGAGGGAAAAGTGCTTCACAAACACACTTGGGGTTTTGCCCAAACCCAATGTATTTGAAAAACATTTCACCCGACACCAGCAGCTCTTTATGTTGCTTATCCAATAGGCTTCAGAATCAGATGTCCAAAAAGTATGTCAGTGAGGCACCTCTTCGCGTTTACTAGATTATCCTGGCACCAACAATTTAAGAAGACCTCGTTCATTTCAGACATTATTTACCAATGCAAACAATTCCGCTTTCATAGCCTCCTTCCTCACCCGATTGCGTAGTGACCTGGGAAGCCTGTTGTTAGTGACAGGGTCATTTCCGGCCGTGCAGACTCGTAAAGCTCCTCACCCAGGGCCTGCTCCGTGGCCCCTGGTCCTGTCAGGTGCAGCAGCACGTCTGGGTGGCAGTCTTTCAGTCTTTCCAACCCAGAGGGGCCCCTACTCTCCACGCGGCCTAACACTCGGTAACCAAGGCCCGCGCTGAGCACATGGGTAAGACCCCTGAGGATGGACCCGAAGGTCAGGTGGGGCCGAGGCTCCTGGCGGTGGATGCGAGGCCACGATGGTCACCAGAGTATGTTGGGTCGTGCTCCTCAGCTTGCCTCCCTGGTTCTCTGCGTGCTTCTAGTATGTTCGCTGAGCAAGTCCTTCTCTCTTCCATGTTTGGCTCTTTCCAAATTTATCTTTGCTAAGATACGTTTGATGGTAACTGACCGAAGCTCTTCAGCAAATCATTGCAAATCTCAGGTCTTGTTAAATCCTCTACTGACAGCTGAGCTGCTGTGGCCTTGTGCGTACTGTGGTCCCAGGCAGCTCTACCGAGAGGTGAGGCAACCAGGGGTCAAGATAGATGACCAGATCCACCAGTGGGCCTTTCCAAGTGTCCTCGGATTTGTTTAGGAGGAAAAGGACTTATTCAAAACCAAGAAAGCTCTCATTTAAACTCTTAAGTGAATTTGTGATCACAGCATCCTAATAGTAGGTACGGGCACTTTCTCTAACTGCCAGCCTCACGGGTCCTATCAGCTCTGTTTTATTTTCACTTCTCAAAACCGAACAAACTGGAAGCTTTGGTTCTATAATGAGAAGCAAAATAATGTTCTTTACTATACACGTGGAATAAAAAAGTAGCTTATTTCTAAAGAGTCTTCATTCTTCTTGTCCAAAGCATCGCCAACATAAAGCAAAAATGACTTATTTCATCACAGTAAGAACTTTGAAGAATGTCGTAAAACCTCAAAGAACTTTTGAAATATAGTTTCCTAGTTACTCAGGACTTTTATGTGATCTCATTCGGGTTTCATTTCCTAAAATTACCATTGATCTGTACCACAAGACATTTTCATGGGCCTACATTTCCAAGTCCAGAACTTTGATTTATTTATTTTTTAAGATTTTATTTATTTATTCGTGAGAGACCCAGAAGGAAGCAGAGACACAGGCAGAGGGAGAAGCAGACTCTATGCGGGGAGCCCGATGTGGGACTCGATCCCAGGGCCCCGGGGTCACGCCCTGAGCCAAAGGCAGACGCTCCACCGCGGAGCCCCCCAGGCGTCCCTCAAGTCTAAAACTTTTAACCAATCTTTTCTTGCTTACTTCAGTGTAAAATCAGGTTTTATTCTACATAAGAAAGTTTTAAATCAGGGTGACTTAATCAATACCAAGTTATCAGAACACAAAAGCCTAAATCCTGTAAATGCATAGCAGTGCCTTGCAAACCTGCTTTTCATTTTCTCAAAATCGTATCATTCTTAAATACGCTTTTCATCAATGTGTTTTTCTCTTACCAATTCTTATGTTTAGCTGAGTTGCCTAACCCCGATACTAAAAGGATATGTTCACTTCCAAGGTTAAGAAAAAAAACCCAACTTTTTAACTTCCATTCCTCCATTTCCAGAATACCTTGGATTTCTATGCCCCCCACGCCACGCCCTCTCCTTCGATCCATCCCGTCACTGGAAGGTGGGCGAGCAGAGGCATTTCCCGCACCCCCTCGTTTACCATCAAGTGTCCTCAGCCTCGCGTGGGCACAGGGACAGGTCTCCTATTAGCACACGCCTTTCCTGAGGGCACATTCACTGGTGACATTTCTCAATCAAAATGGGGAATGGGCCGCCCCCCCAAGCCCGGGGCCCCGCGTGGATGGCAGATGGAAGCTCCTTCGGCCGAAGAAGGCGCCACTGACTCACCATATCCAAGTACCAGATCCTGGTTACCTTTTATTTTCCCTTCAGTGCTTATTTTTTTGGCAAAACCTGTCTTTCTGCTGGAATTATTTTAGCAAATTACTGTCTTTACTTCCAATAAAATCTTTAAGAAATAAATGCCAGTATAAGGTCTTAACTCCCCACCCCCATCTCGGTCTGGAATGTCCTTAACACTTTCAATCCATGAAGCAGTAAGACAACTCAGAGACGAGGACTTCTTCCTCAGCATCTGATACTCACGTAAGAGACTCAAAGACAAGGGCTTAAAAAAAAACAAAAACAAAAACAAAAACAAAAAACAAAACAAAACAAAAAACAATATCTCTTGCGGCTTCCATGATTTTTTAGACGATTGAATGAATGGGAACCACCAAGTCGCTGATGTAGCATAAACCACTGTTCCTCAAACTGTGGATTCTTGCCTCACCTGCATCAGAATCACTCCCGGAACCCGCTGGACGCGTGAGAATGTCAAGGCCGCACCACAGACCCTCTGAATTAGAACCTTTGGGAGAAC
The DNA here is from genome assembly GCF_011100685.1 of Canis lupus familiaris. Lineage (NCBI taxonomy): Eukaryota > Metazoa > Chordata > Mammalia > Carnivora > Canidae > Canis > Canis lupus. The sequence goes on from NC_049257.1 coordinate 29,779,271, forward strand.
TGGGACTCTGCGTTTTTGGTGAGACTTCAAGGAAATTCAGGCCTTTTAAATTTTGGGAAGCAGAATGTAAATACAGCAGCCTCCTTGGACCGTGCTGAATCCTGGACCCGCTCACACGCCCCTGGCTCTTGGTCCTGCCAGACTAGGCTATTCTTTTTTTTTTTTTTTTTTTAAGATTGGTTGATTGAGGGGATCGCTGGGTGGCTCAGCGGTTGAGCGCCTGCCTTTGGCCCAGGACGTGATCCTGGAGTCCCGGGTTCGAGTCCCACATCAGGCTCCCTGCATGGAGCCTGCTTCTCCCTCTGCCTGGGTCTCTGCCTCTTTCTCTCTCTCTCTCTGTGTGACTCTCATAAATAAGTAAATAAAATCTTAAAAAAAAAATTTGGTTGATTGATTTGAGGGAGGGGGAGAGAGAAGGAGAATCATCAAGCACACTCTCCACTGAGTGCAGAGCCTGACCCAGGGCCAGATCCCAGGACCCCGAGGCCGCGACCTGAGCTGAAATCAGGAGTGGATCACTTGGCGGATGGAGCCACCCAGCTGCACCCCTGCAAGACTGTTTTAAAAGTAACTACAAAGGAGACTGGCGGGCTCAGTCCAAGGAGCATGTGACTTTTGATCTTGAAGTCGTGAGTCTGAGCCCCACGTTGGAGGTAGACCTTACTCAAAAAATCTATCAGGTCTAAATCCAGCAAAACGGACTGCCACGACCCCCCACACAATGCACGTCGCAGAGCTGCCAAGTGCTCAGATAACTATTTTTCAAACATAGCCTGTAATATTGTGATTCCTTTTTGTGTCTGTTTATGCCACTAGATGGAGAGCACAGTCAGAGTAGGACACGCATTTGCTCCGACCCTGTAGCTCCAAACCCTAGGCGTGCCGAGGAGGTCTACATGGGGTGTTTTGAAAGGATTCCGTACAATACGAAGGTAATCGAGTTGAAGAAGCTGGAGTTTGGGGTGCTCCTGGCCCCATGAGGCACACATTTTCTGACACCTTAAGAAAAAGTCATTGACTGGATTCAGTGCGTCTTGATGGGGCCTTGGGATAAGCGTGTTTTCAGGTTGCGAAGTGACCCCGGTATGCAGCTCGCATTGAGAACCGGTGGTACCGCCAGGAGAATCCCGAGGGAGCCAGAATCATAAGCTTCCAGGTATTTCCATTCCCTAATACCCGGAATGTGATGTTGTAAGGGTGTGGGCCTTATAATAGTAAGAGTGTCTAGGTCACCACGAGGTGTCCTGGTGGGCTGGACTCCTCCTCTGAGGCCTTCCGAGGGGAAGCGTAAGGTCGAGTAGTCAGCCACGGACACGCAACAGAAGAGGAAATGAGAGATGTGGCCCCGTTGGCGGCTTTGCCAGGGAACCCATGTGCAAGGACCCGAAGGAGCCTGGAGGAGTGGCCCCCAGATGAACAGCCAGCCAAGAACCGGAGACCCCGCTCTACGACCTCAAGGACCTCATGTGCCAACAGCCTGAATGCATCGGGAGCGACAGTCTCTCCCAGAGCCTCCACAAGACAGTTCTTTGATTTTTCCCTTGTAAGACTTGAACTGGAGACACTGGCCGTGCCCCCGGGGCTCCTGACCTCTGTGACACGGGGAAGGAGTGCTGTCTGAAGCTACCAAACGCCCGGCGGTCCTCTACAGCCGTAACAGGACCGTGACTGCAGGTCTCCATCTGATCAAAAATCATATTTTCCCATCAAATGTTAAGGGGTGACTTCCTGCTTCACTGCTGGCCGGTCATCATTCCCCCCAAAACTGGGCAACGCATGCCGCATGGTGCAAGGCCCTCGCCTCAGCAGCAGAATTGCTTCTATCTGTTCCTGAATCGTTAGCTGATTTTAAGAAACTCATTTCAACTCTTTCCTGCGTGGCGCACCCAACGAGAAAATGAGGACTTAATCTTGGGCTTCCTTCTTTGCACTGCAGACTTATTAAAAGAGGCGTGCTGGCATCACAGGGCAGGGCTTCAGCCTCCAGTCCTCACGCCACCTGGACTCACTACGCCTGTTTTCCGACAGGACAAGGAGGATACAAACAGTGGCTTGGTCAGTGTTGCCTAGGATTTTTATCCTAACCCATCTCGTCGAGTTGTTCCAAGCGCTGAATTAGGTGATAGATGTAAAGAACTTCTAATAAGCACCCAGTAAGCACTAGCTGTTGCTCCTCTCGTTATTACGCTGTAATATTAATTAGTCATGGCAATGTCAACCTCGATGGAATGAACCAGGGAATTCCAGCAAACATCTTAGTGACTTGGCCAAGGGCAACCAGATGCTTAGGGCTTAACCCCCAACCTAAGAACTCAGACTCTCCAGCTCTACATCTGAAGCCCGACAGCCCAACTGTACTGATGGAGAGAATTGAGCCATTTTTTTTTTAGATAGTTAAGGCTAAAAAAAGTGCTGTAGGATACATCTCTGTCTTTGCTTACTCAGTTATTTTGCCAAAGCATCCGATTTTCACATTTCATTTCACCAAAGCATGCAATTTTCACATTTCATTTCACTTTCGTTTATCAGGCACATTTACATTTCTTTCTCCTGCAATTCCCCCTTTTGATTCATTTTCTTAGGGAAGTTGGGATATTTTTACTCCTTTTTTAAACTTACATTAGTAAACAGCTTCACGACCCAGACTTGCCATTGTGGTAAAGTACCAAGATTAAAAACCACATGAGGAAAAAAAAAAAAAAATACATGAGTTTTAATTTAAGAAATACTTCTAGAAATTCAATTACTCATCATACCCTATTTATTGAGCATCTACTTTCACCGAGTTGTGTCAGGAGATGGAAGTGAATGTTAGGATTCCTCAACAAAAATATTTATCATTTTGGAGAACAGTAATGAGTTCATTACTTTTAGACAGAGTCCATACTACTAAGTCCATAAGGTTCTAATGAGGGGAGATTTCACCAACATTTGAGACAGGAACTTAGTCCTGGTGCTCAGTCAATATGTTGCCATTCAATGAGCTTGAGCAAGGTACATACCTTCCCGGGTATCTCATTGGTAAAATGAAAGAGTAGGATATGATCATTTGAACCCTGAGTAAGGATTCAAAATTTATGTAAAAGACAGGAGGAATAGTTTTGTTTAAGCTTAATCCAAATCAAAATATCCTGGAAACCAACCCATTTCTGACACTGTATCTTCTGGCTCAGGAAGACATTCCCTAGGGCTCCTCCTACTAATGGCCCAGAGGAATTTGCATTTGAATCTAAGGCAGTGGAACCAAGACCCATGATTTTTTCCTTTGCTGCATAAGAATTCAGGGAAAAGGTACTTCAGGCCAAAAGAAATCATATCCTGATTTCACTTCTTCATATGCTGCGTCTTTCTAGAGCTATTCTTACTTTTGAAAGGCCATTTGGGGCAAGTCTAGTTTTCTCTTCTCCACTGCAGAAAACTAAAATTAGAAAAGCCAACGTACTTCTTCATAAAGCCTCCCGCCCCCTCCAGACTTCTTCAGAATGGGATCTGATTAGTTCATTTAAGCTAAGCTACACTTATTGTCATCAACATATTATAACAGCCTACATGCTCCTGGACTAGAATTTGAGATACATTGGGTTTTTATCTCTTTTGCATTTTAAAGGAAATGACATGGGCTAAAAAAGAATTATTTATTTATTTATTTATTTATTTATTTATTTATTTATTTATTTAATTTATGATAGTCACAGAGAGAGAGAGAGAGAGAGGCAGAGACACAGGCAGAGGGAGAAGCAGGCTCCATGCACCGGGAGCCCGACGTGGGATTCGATCCCGGGTCTCCAGGATCGCGCCCTGGGCCAAAGGCAGGCGCCAAACCGCTGCGCCACCCAGGGATCCCTAAAAAAGAATTTTAATCATATAGCTCCAGAAATCACAGGGCATTTTAGGGAATGATCCACAATGCATAAACTCAACAAGGTAATCAATGAAATGGCAAGGAAGATGATTACATTTAATTCATCAGAATCTTATGAATGACCTCGTATATAAAAGCACATCTAATAGCCAATTTTAAAAAGCCAATAAAAGCCTCCAGAAACTGTTTTACTTTTGAAGAGACATCTGAGCTCAACTACAACTATTAAATTCCACATGCTAAGAAAATACATATTATAGATATTGTCCTACTAACCAATGACACAGCTTTCCCTCTTCCAGGGAGACGGTCAAATAAAGTAACATCCAACTAATATTTAATAATTAGCCTAATAGAGGGGCAACTGTGATAGGTGGACGCAGGAGTTGTACTGGCTACAAATTCTGATTTGAAAACCCAACTCAGCCTCCCACTTTCAAGTTAACTTCTGTAAGACTAGTTCTCTCATTTGCAAAGTAGCCCCGACACCAGAAGGCTATTGTGAAGATGAAATGAGATAATGTCCATAGACATTTTAGAATTCAGTAAAGTCAGCTATTGTTTTTATTGTTATTATTGTTATAGCACATTAAAATTTTTGGAAGTGTAAGTAAGCTTATACACCTTTTTTTCAGTTATTTGCCACAATTTCTACAGTATTGTAAGTGAGAATTTATTCTATATTTCAAGGTAAGTGAAAAACACCCTATATTCCAAGGGGTTGGTCATATGCATTGTCAGTTTATCATCTGCTTTAGAAAAAAATGTTTGTTTTTTAATTCTGTCATTGAAGTCAGTTATGAAAATATCAAAGTGAATGGTAAGCATATTCCCAAATATGATGTCCATTTAGTTAATATAACTGCATATCTCCTCATATTGAACTTCTATAAACTAAAGCTCTAGCAAATTTTATGCATTGTAATCAAATAGTTGCATCTTAAAGAATATAGCATGCTAATCCAATTAAAAACAAGATTTAAAATCTCCCAAATTTGAGTTTAGTCTTAGGTTGACTATGATAGCCTTTACTGACACCATATTGGAACTAAAAAAGAATATATATATATATATTGACTCTATGTTTACTTGCTTATCTAATGAACATTCCAGGTTGAATAGCTGAATAGCCATTAAAGACAGATAAAATTGTGATTAAATTTGGGGCTTCATTTTACACTCTGAAGTATGTGCTCATGGGAATAATTTTCCCATTGTGGGCATGATTAGCCATTTTCCGGTGATTTTGGTCACCTTCTTTTTATTTGAAAGAGGCAAGGGGCCAAATCTCAGCCCAATTAGTAAAAGGTGGGAGGGATACTGAAAAAAAAAAAAATGCTTTGTACTTGATGGAAACACTCTCCCTCCAGGAGATCTAATATGGAAAGAATTGCTTGCTCAAAGAGCATAGAAACAAAATATATCTTTCCAGCTCTTTGGATGAAGAGCTTTACACCTATTTCCCTTTTACAAAGTCAGGAGTCAAATTCCATGTGAAAACATGTTTTCTTCCAAAGGCAATAAAATCAGAAAACATATAATTCCCTTGGAATTTTAACTTAACGTAGCAGTTCATCATCAAAGTTGTATTTCTGTTATTTGGAGCTTTCAATTTTTCTTAACAAATCAAATTTATGCAGTACCTCCTGGTATATTTCAGCATTTGGGAACCACAGGAACTCTGAAGATACTGTTGATCCAGAACAATATCTTTTTTCTCTGATAAAATGCACCCCACTTTCCAGTAGAAAATCTATTCCCTCTGGTTCAAGTGAGTCTGTCCTCCTGGTCACAGAGGTGGGAAGTCACTGAAATCTGGTCAGATTAGCGTAATCCTCTGACTTGGGTCGGTCTAGGCATGGAAATGCAGTCAAGCTACATCATCAGCATTCTCTCTGGGACGTTTCTACTAGACTTATCAGGGAAGATTTTCAATTTCTAGGGATTTGCATGGGACAAGGTTATTGGGCTATCTATCATCCTGAGGCATTCATGCTACCTTGCCATATGGAAAAAAACCTATTTTAAAAAATGAGGCCAACCAGCTGAAAGCTAGGGAATGAAACTTAGTTCAGTCATTCTTAGAAATTAACCCAAGTTTAAAAAGCTTACATCCTTTGTCCCTCTCCCACTCATGTTCTCTCTCACTCACTCTGCTGTTTTTCAAATCAATCAAAAAAATCTTTTTTAAAAAAAGCTTACATCCCAACTATTTTCCTTCTATGAAGTTATTACTAGGCAAAATAAAAAAATGAAAGAAGGATGGAAAATAGGGAGGAAAGGAGGGGGAAGGAAGAGGGCGGGAGGAAAGAGAAAAGTCAATGGGGTGTGTCTCAGGCAAATGCACACTTTATTTAAAATTAACCACATTTTCCATTATTTTTCTAAGGAAGTAAACAGAATGTTTTAATACTAAAAAAAAATTAAAAAATTTTTTGAGAAACAGAGCACAAGGGGGTAAGGGCAGTGGGAGAGGGAGAAGCAGACTCCCCGCTGGGCAGGGAGCCCCACATGGGGCTTGATCCCAGGACCCCAGGATCATGACCTGAGCCAAAGGCAGACACTGAACCAACTGAGCCACCCAGATACTCCAAGAATACTGAAATGTGTTCCTTTACAGGATCTCTATTTCTTACAACCATTAAACATAGTTCCATCTTTGTATTTTTTAATATATTCATGTATTCATTTACTGTAAACATTTACTTAGAACCTAGTATATTCCCAAAGGAATGTTACGTGCTGGGGATCCAGAGGTGCTTTAATTTTTGCTCTGAGAGATGGTTAAAACCTTAGAAGAATAGGTGTGCACAAATATGGATGACGGAGTGCTACAGGAAGTCAATAAATGTCTTTTTAGTGTCTGATCAAATGGAATGATGCGTCCTACATGGGAGTGATTTATGTGTGAGTGTGCGTGCGTGCAGACGCACGTGGAGAGAGTGAGAGAGACATAAAGAATAGGACGCTTGAGTGCAGTTTTTAAAAATCAGTAATTTGAAGTGACAGATGTTTAAAGATGCAGGTACACAAGTGATTAGGCCTTCCAGAGACACAGGGAGGCAGACTGGAGATGGTATTTTTTGGTCACATCGAGGAGGTTTTGTTTAATGCTGTTTAAGGCTAGAGATGTTTGGGTAGAATGCCTCTCTGATTTGCTGTGGTGGCAAGTGGGACCCTGATCAGCAGCGACCAGCTTAGGTCTAGACTCAGTGACAGGCGCTGATGATCCATCACTGATGTCTGCTATGGGTACCACCCTGCGGATGAATGACATGTATTCCAAAGACTTGCTAAGTCCACTACAAAAAATAGTAGTAGTAATAGTAGTGGTGGTGGTGGTGGTGGTGGTGGTAGTAGTAGTAGTGGTAGTGGTAGTAGTGGTAGTGTTGGTGGTGATGGTGGTAGTAGTAGTGGTGGCGGTGGGGGTAGTAGTAGTAGTGATGGTAATAGTGATGGTGGTAGTCATAGTCCTGGTGGTAGTAGTGATGATAGTGGTGATGGTGGTGGTGGTAGTAGTGGTGGTGGTGCTGGTGGGGGGGTGGCCGCGGTGATGGTGGTAGTAGTGATGGTAGCCGTGATGGTGGTGGTAGTGGTGGTAGTGATGGCAGTGATGGTGGTAGTAGTAGTGGGGGCCTTAAGCAGTAGGGCTCTTGGCAAGGTTTTCCTTTCACAGAGCGGAAGGATTAAGCCAAAGGCTGCGGCAAGGGCAGCGCTAGGGAGACCAGTGGGGGCTCCGGTGACTTCCAAGCACCTGCAGCAAGACAGTAACCACGCAGGCTAGAAGTGAGAGTAAGAGTAACGGGTGGGGACACGACTACTTAGCAGAGTCCGGGAACCCCGGTCCGCGTAGAGGCTGCTGGAGGCGGGGAGGCCCGCCCGCCCCCCGGGGAGCAGCAGCGGGACCACTTGGGGTCGGGACGAGGAGCGAGGGGGCCCTGGCCCAGGTCCCGCGGGGCGGGGAGGGTGTCGGGGACGGGGACGGGGATGGGGACGGGGATGGGTGCGCCCTCACCTGTCCTGTCCCTGGGCCTGCGGGCCCACCCCACAGGGCTCCGTGTCAGGGTTCCCTCCCGGGACTAAGTCTGTGCTGCTAGAGGGGGGAGGGGGAGGTTGGAAGGGGTAGGGGGAGGCTGGATGGGGGAGGGGGAGGCCGGAGGGGGAGGGCTGAGGCTGGAGGGGGGAGGGGGGGCTGGAGGCAGGAGGTGTAGGATGGAGGGGGGAGGGGGAGGCTGGAGGGGGAGGAGGAGGCTGGAGGAAGAGAGGGCTGAGGCTGGAGGGGGGAAGGGAGGCCGGAGGGGGAGGGCTGAGGCTGGAGGGGGGAGGGGGAGGCTGGAGGGGGGAGGGGGAGGCTGGAGGGGGAGGAGGAGGCTGGAGGAAGAGAGGGCTGAGGCTGGAGGGGGGAAGGGAGGCCGGAGGGGGAGGGGTGAGGCTGGAGGGGGGAGGGGGAGGCTGGAGGCGGGAGGTGTAGGCTGGAGGGGGAGGAGGAGGCTGGAGGAAGAGAGGGCTGAGGCTGGAGGGGGGAAGGGAGGCCGGAGGGGGAGGGTTGAGGCTGGAGGGGGGAGGGGGAGGCTGGAGGCGGGAGGTGTAGGCTGGAGGGGGAGGAGGAGGCTGGAGGAAGAGAGGGCTGAGGCTGGAGGGGGGAAGGGAGGCCGGAGGGGGAGGGTTGAGGCTGGAGGGGGGAGGGGGAGGCTGGAGGCGGGAGGTGTAGGCTGGAGGGGGGAGGGGGAGGCTGGAGGAAGAGAGGGCTGAGGCTGGAGGGGGGACGGGGAGGCTGGAAGGAGGAGGCGGAGGGGGTAGGCGGAGGCTGGAGGGAGGGAGGGCTGAGGCCGGAGGGCCCGCGGCCCTTGAGCACCGCCACGCGCGGCGGCCGCTATCGACCCAATTGTGTGTTTTTTCCTGTTGCACAAACATGTTCCCAGAAGACTTTTAAAATAGCTGCTTTCCTGCTAAACTGTCGTGTCAGGCACTTTTTCTGAACCTGGGCCCGAGCAGAGCAGGAGCAGAGCAGGAGCAGAGCAGGCCGCGCTGAGCCCCCCGTCCCTCCCCCCTGTACCCCCTCCCCCCTCGCCCCCCCCAGTCCGCGCCCCAGGAGCCCGCCCGCAGCCCCAGCCCCAGCCGCAGCCGCAGCCCCAGCCCCAGCCCCAGCCCCAGCCCGGCCGCCCCCACCCTGCGGCGTCACGAAAACGCAAAATCCCCGAGGACGCAGACGATTTCCCAAAGAAACTCAAGTGTGGAATCTGTCCACTGAAGTCGGATTTGTTTTCCCCGTTAAAGGGAAAGAAAAATGTATGTACAGGGCGAACTCATTGATGAAATTAAAAATAAACCGGATTTACCGAGCCTCCCTGGGGACCTAATAAGCCCAACTCTTTTTCTTGGAGGAAAATTAAGGCTTCAGCGCCTCCCGAGGTGACCTGGGGCCCGTGAGCCTCACGCCCGGGGGGCCGCTTCCTGCACCCGCACCTGCACCCGCACCTGCACCCGCACCTGCGCGCTGGCCCCGAGGGTGTCTGTCCCTGGAGCGAGGGCTGGGTCCCCGCAGGGGGGAGGGGGTGACGGGCGAGGTCAGCTCGAGGTCCCCCGGGGCCCCTGGGAGCACCTGGGGGGGAGGGGGTGACGGGCGAGGTCAGCTCGAGGTCCCCCGGGGCCCCTGGGAGCACCTGGGGGGGAGGGGGTGACGGGCGAGGTCAGCTCGAGGTCTCCCGGGGCCCCTGGGAGCATCTGGGGGGGAGGGGGTGACGGGCGAGGTCAGCACGAGGTCCCCCGGGGCCCCTGGGAGCATCTGGGGGGTAGGGGGTGACGGGCGAGGTCAGTTCGAGGTCCCCTGGGAGCATCTGTGGGGGGGAGGGGGTGACGGGCGAGGTCAGCTCGAGGTCCCCCGGGGCCCCTGGGAGCACCTGGGGGGAGGGGGTGACGGGCGAGGTCAGCACGAGGTCCCCCGGGGCCCCTGGGAGCACCTGGGGGGAGGGGGTGACGGGCGAGGTCAGCACGAGGTCCCCCGGGGCCCCTGGGAGCACCTGGGGGGAGGGGGTGACGGGCGAGGTCAGCACGAGGTCCCCTGGGAGCATCTGGGGGGGAGGGGGGTGACGGGCGAGGTCAGTTCGAGGTCCCCTGGGAGCATCTGTGGGGGGGAGGGGGTGACGGGCGAGGTCAGCTCGAGGTCTCCCGGGGCCCCTGGGAGCATCTGGGGGGGAGGGGGTGACGGGCGAGGTCAGCTCGAGGTCCCCCCGGCCGCCGCCTTCCCACCAGGCCTTTGCAGCCCGCCCCGGAGGAGGCGCCTTCCTCCACGTGCTACAACGTCCCTCTAACAGGTGAACACACACCTGCGGTTCAGTCCATCGCTCTTCACCGCGGGCGGAAGCCGAGGCTTTGATGTTCTGCACACGCCGGCCCGGGCCACCCGGTGCGTTATCAGCTGCTGGGTCTTATTTGCCCGCTAACGGCCGGCGAGGCCAGGGGTCAGTAGTCGCAGATAAACGGGGCAGGTGCAAAACCTAAGAGGCTCAAGGTCAGGGAAAGAAAAGCCTGCAGCAGCTCTTGAATAAGCCTATTTCGTCGTCCAAAATACAGCATAAGGACACACACAAAACAACTAAAATGATTGAATTAATACTGTTAATAATTAGTGAAATTCATTGTTTTGTGTTTTAAACCGTAATGTGGTCCCTTACTGTAAAATAGTGCCAGTGCGGGGCTGTGAAGCAGTTGGGCTTTATCACTTCATTCTTACTGTCAGGGCTTGATTCTGGGCCACCCACCATCCTCCCAAGGGGGGGGGGGGGGAATAAAAAGTTGGTATGTCTGTGTGTGGCAAAGAAATAATAAAACAACAAAATGATTTTTGAGCTAAACACTACTTTCTTGTGTAAAATTGCATATATTTTGAGTTAGTTCTTAGTATTTTATGAAAATTACTTGTAGGAAAACAGGAAAAATTACTTGTAGGAAACAATTTATTCCCAATTTTTAAAAATTGGAATTTTTTTAAAATCCCAATTTAAAAAAAAAATTTTAAAATTGGGAATAAATTCTTTAGTGAAGATACACAGAGTACTCTGTTTACAAATGAAACAAATTTTCTGCTATCCAGCCTCATCATGAAGTGCATCTTAGGAGGACTCCGCCTCTGGACGAGAGAGCGTAACAGTAGGTAAGAAAGAGAAGGAAAAAAGAGGAGGTATAGGGGAGCCTAATATCCTTGGTTGCCTTCTATGGGTTTTTAACCATTGTTTGTAGTGCCACGGAGAGTACTTAAAATAAGCAACAAAAAAAGCCTCTTAAATGAATGTGGTTTGGTCCCGTTCTGCAGTGTGTGTGTGTGTGTGGGGGGGGGGGGGGGTGGGCAGAGAGAATGAGATTGAGAGGGAGAAGGAGGAGGAGCTAAATGAGAAGATAGGACCTGTTTCCTGTTTTATTTCCTACTCAGGGAAGGACTGATGGAATCAACATCCTTAAAAATACATGGTGACTACTCAACTGGAGAATCTTCAAGTCTGATGTAAAAAGAGTAGAGTTTTTTGGGGAAAAAATAAGCTATTTTATGCCATGAAGCTAATAAGGCTTTATGAAGGATCTCACGAGTGTCCTTGCAGGACGTGGCCTTCCCCGCGTCCTTAAGAAGCCCTCTCTGGGCTTATCCCACAGTCGCCCCCACGTCCTGCCTCTTCCACCCTGTGCTTCATGCTCCTTCTGCAGGCGTCCCCATCCGGCACCTTACAACACGGGCCTCAGGGAGGCCCCATCCCTCATCTTCCCCACTAAATGTGAGGGCTAAGTGGGGGGCCTTGCTTTCCTGATCCCCAGGTCTCCACGGCCTCACCTGGTGCGTAGTATTGGTCCTTCTTCATGAAGAAGTAAACAATACCCATTACCAAGTGTATCCATAGTTCTAAAAGTTACCATTATTTTAATGATTTACAAAAACTGATCACAATAAAATTCATGTGTATTTAGGAAGGCTAAAAGAAAATTTAGGATGGTTTATCCCATCCACTTGTTTTTCTGTTTGTTGGGGTTTTTAATTGTTTTAATTTTATTTTTTTTAATGATCTCTACATCCATTGTGGACCTCGAACACCCAACCTGGAGATGGAGGGTCACACATCCTTCTGACCCATCAGGCCACGCATGCCTGTCCCACCCATTTGTAAAAGAAAGAAAAACACTATTAAACTAGTCAAAAAAGTCTTCTCTCATTCTTCTGAAAAAAATTTTTAAAGATTGGTACGTGACTACATCATGGCAATCAAAAAGGGGAAGTTACGAATAGTTTCAAATGAACTATTCTAATTCGTAAATGGTGCATGTTTACAAGTTTAGTAGGATATTTTTTCCTGTTAATCCTAGAAATTTATGACAGCATTGACTTTTGTATTCTAAGAGAAAAAAAAAATCCAGATCTAAAAATAAAAGAGTTGAGAAGTCTTTGGGCATAAGGTGAGAACTGGGATACCATGAGATATAGACATAGACTGATACTAAAGCTTTCCTTGGCAGTAAGCGTATTTAGGTAAAATGTCACTTTAAAAAAATTCAAGTAGCATCTGGTTGAATATGAACAAACCCAGGGTTCAAATTTTAACCAAACCTGAGTATTATAGAGGAAATGGAGAGAGGGCTGGTTGTAGCAGCAGATGTGACCCAAGGCTTCTTGCACATAGTGCATTCAGGTTACTTATATTCTCACCTCTGTACACTCTTGTCTTGGCTCATATATATATATGAGCAAACCTATTTATTTTTGGTGGTCTCAGTTGTATTTTACTTGTAAAATAAGGCTATTGAACTAGATTCTTAAGGTTCTTTTTTGTTCTTTAGTTCTATTGTTCTGAGTGGAAAATACTGTTATTATATTCAAGATATATATAGATATCAATGCAAATATATTAAGTATTGAAGGCCAAGCTAAAAAAAAGGAACTTTTCTCCACTAATTTATTTCAGATATACAGACAACCAAATATTACAGTTTGCAAAATAATGCTAATATGATGCTCATAAAATTCTATCATGTACTGTGTACCTTCCTTTCAAAAAGTGATGATGATACAGAAGCTCAAAGGCCTCCTGCAGAAATAAATAAATGAATTCACTATAACCTTGCACTGGACTATTTTCTGTACAACTGAAAATTTAAAAACTCTCTTCTGCACCTAGTTTTAGTTTTCTTTGCTCTTGTGATAATCCAGAACAATTTTTATATTTTACTATAATTCATCTACAAATTCCCCCATCTCAGAAAAGCTACCAATACAATTTGAGTAAAAGAAATTAAGCGTTTTAATCACTGTGTAGTGGATGGTGATTATACTCCAGGGATAGCTAAAGAATAACAATAGCTAGACCAAGAAGAAAAAAAGAGATTAAAAATGCAGTTTTCTTTAACATTTTTAAGTTAGCCTTTCGTTTTCCATGCTCCGTACAGTTCATAATTAAAATGTTTCATGGAGATCCGTAATTTGCTTTTTCCTAAATTCTTCCCTAAAAATTGAGTAGCAATTATATTTATTTATTTATTTATTTATTTATTTATTTTTATTTTTTTATTTTTAGCAATTATATTTTAAAGAGAGCGCACATAAATTAATTCAGATCCCATAAAGTGTTTACACTCAGCTAACGGTCTGTCCTCCCCTATTCTTCCTCCCCGACTTCCGCCCCAAGTCCCAAGGCTGCACCAGCCACTGAGAGCTCTTTGTAAAGCAGTGTTTTACATGTGAATGCCTTTAGTTGACTCGGTTTACCAAACAATGATGGGTCACATCCCTGAAATCCTGGGAAAGTGTTTTAAGCAGCAAAGATTTCCCCCCCTCCCTCCCTTCCCTGGATCAGCTTTTCAAGCTCATTTGTTTTGATTGAGGAATTAATCTTAGTTAAGGCCAGGGTTTTCCTCTGGACCAAGGAGGACAGTATTATTGTGTTCTAAGGGACTGTGAGGGAGAGGGAGAGGGCACGAGAGCGGGAGGGATGGAGGCAGGGGGAGAGAACTAGCCCCCGAGTGTGGGACCCAAAGGCTACCCCAAAAGGGAAGTGAGGTGGGAAAAAAAAAATAACAAAAGACAGGGAGAGAGAAAAGCAGGAAATGAAATATCAGAATTTCCCATTTCAGAGATTCCAACATTCATTGTCTTCCTTGACATCATCTATTAGTTCACGTGATTCGGATCAGCTCTTCTATCTGAAATCTTACAAGGTAACTGCTCCATCTGATGACTGGGCTACCTGTCATTGTTACATTTTTACCAAATAAATTCTTTCTGTCCCCTCCCATAAGAGGAAGGCAAGGGGACGTTGGAGGACCATGATCTTACTTAACACTGTTACTCACAAACCAAAAGGGAGGAGGGAACAGGAGGCCAGCTGAGGACCCCACAAAGACCCCCACCCCCGGGGGGATGTGCGGGACATTCCTCAGGCACCCCTGGCGGCCCTAACGCGAGGGGAAAGGAAAGACAAAGGGTTACCTTACAGAGATTATAGTCCTATGGACTGGAGTCTCCCTCCGTTCACAAAATGTCTTGGTGAATTACGAGAAAAAAAGTATTCTTATCAATAACCTCACTTCCAGCAGGGAACTCCCGACCTTCTTAGTGTTAATGCTTCACTCGGGAGATGAACAAATTAACTTGACCAGGGCAAGGCCTCCCATATCCTGTCGGTCCTTTTAGCTTACAGAAATTCTGTTGAAAACCTCCCATTCCTTACTTCCCGCAACGCCCAGCGATATGCTCAGCCTCCCCTCACAACCCCGGGGCTCTTCCAGCCTGACGCCCAGTCCTCAGGCTTCAACAAAACCACCATTTTGCACCAAAGCCATCTTGGTCGTGGGCTCCGGACCTCATCCACCAAACCTCACCTATATTCCAAAACTTCATCAGAAAGGATAAACGCAGATTTGGGGCAAACTCTTTCCAGCAAATAAGGATCAAGAATAAGAAATTAGGATTAAGAAATAAGGATTAAGAATAAGAAATTATTCTCCTCATCAGCAATTCTGATAGAAAACTGCACAAAGTAGTTGTCATTGGCCTGATTTTGAAATAATCTTTTTGATTGAAGCCATAACTTGTTGTGCTGACACACACAAAACTTTGATTTACGTCTCAAGAGGTATGAAGTGTCACAGAGGCCAACCCAGAATTCGCTCTGTTCCCATGTACGTCTTAGGAGAGGTGAGAAGGATTGCTTTTTTGGAGTTAGTCATTGATGAAGTCTGTATTTCATTCAGTTCTGATATAAACCGATATTATGTATCTAACAGGCAAATTCTTTTACCTCCATAACCTTGGTATCTACATAAAACATGGATAATGATGTTATATCCCATTTAGGGCTGACGTAGTAAGTAAAGAACACTTTCTGGCACGTTAGTAGGCACTTGATGAATGTTAGTTATTATTATAATGCAAATTTAATATTGGATATCATCGTCACCCAGCAGGAGGAGTGGAAAGCTAAATTGGGACATCAGTAAGCAAATATTTTATTCATACAAAAATTTCACTTTTGGGAGGAACATCTTTCCCATCATGTTTGGGAAAGCTGTATAATTGTAGTTGCCTAAGAAAGTCAATTAGCGTATTTTAGCCAAGGAGGCTTTTTAATTCCCCAGTACTAGTCAACAATATTTCACTTATAAAAAAAAAAAAAGTTACTTTAAATAATAAACTTATAAAAAAATGACCACATTTTAAACTCACTGCTCACATCTTCATGTAGAGAGTGGCATGTCATAATGGACTCGTTTAAATCCACTTTTATAAAGAAAGGTCATAATTATTCGCTGCCAAATCTGCAGGAGATTGAAAACATGATCTTTCTTTTATCATCATGGAATAAATAATACGTAAAATCAAAGTACGTATGTGGATCCTGGCTACAAATAGTGTCTGACTGGCAACGTATATATGCCATCTGCTATCACGTACCCAACAGACAGAAAGCTGACAAACACATCATCCCCAAATTGCTGTCTTTTCTGAAGCTCATAGGATGGAGAGTTGTGCTCATCGGGAAATTAGTAAGTACGGGTGGTTTTGTTTTTTTTAAAGCAGCCAGAGAAATGAGTCTCCTCTTTTTGTACGCATCCCTAACCCCCGCATCCCCTCCCCGCTCCACAGCCCTTCCATTTACTCTAGAATTCCACTCCCTGGACAATAAAATATATTGTGTTCGTTGATTGGTTGATCGATTTGGTTTAGGAGTGGACACTGGTGTTGTCTCAATAACCTCAGCAGTTCAGAATAATTTAACAAATCAAGCCCTACAGGGAAAAAATGAAGTAGCAAGAGCCCCAGTGGCAGTATATTGAAGTTCCTTTTTTTTTTTTTTAAAAGGTTTTATTTATTTATTCATGAGAGACACACACAGAGAGAGAGGCAGAGACACAGGCAGAGGGAGAAGCAGGCTCCATGCAGGAAGCCCGATGTGGGACTCGATCCCAGGACCCCGGGATCACACCATGGGCCAAAGGCAGGCACTAAACCGCTGAGCCGAGGTTTTTGTGCATTCTGTTGGTCAAAGTGTACGAGCTCTAGACAGGATATGGGATATATATATATATATATATATTATATATATATATATAATATATATATATGGCAGAAATCTCACAGAGGAAGACATAGACATGGCCAACATGCACATGAGAACATGCTCTTCATCACTTGCCATCAGGAAAATACAAATCAAAACCACAATGAGATACCACCTCACCCCAGTGAGAATGGGGAACATTAACAAGGCAGGAAACCACAAATGTTGGAGAGGATGCGGAGAAAAGGGAACCCTCCTGCACTGTTGGTGGGAATGTGAACTGGTGCAGCCACTCTGGAAAACTGTGTGGAGGTTCCTCAAACAGTTAAAAATAGACCTGCCCTACGACCCAGCAATTGCACTGCTGGGGATTTACCCCAAAGATTCAGATGCAGTGAAACGCCGGGACACCTGCACCCCGATGTTTCTAGCAGCAATGGCCACTATAGCTAAACTGTGGAAGGAGCCTCGGTGTCCATCGAAAGTTGAATGGATAAAGAAGATGTGGTCTAGGTATACAATGGAATATTCCTCAGCCATTAGAAACGACAAATACCACCATGTGCTTCGACGTGGATGGGACTGGAGGGTGTTATGCTGAGTGAAGTAAGTCAATCGGAGAAGGACAAACATTATATGGTCTCATTCATTTGGGGAATATAAATAATAGTGAAAGGGAATAGAAGGGAAGGGAGAAGAAATGTGTGGGAAATATCAGAAAGGGAGACAGAACATGAAGACTCCTAACTCTGGGAAACGAACTAGGGGTGGTGGTGAATGGGTGACGGGCACTGAGGGGGGCACTTGACGGGATGAGCACTGGGTGTTATTCTATATGTTGCTAAATTGAACACCAATAAAAAATAAATTTATTAAAATATATATATATATATAGGATCTAAGGCCATTCCACGTTAGACAATCTAGATAAATATTTAGATAAATGCTTCCTAAATGTTGGGAATGTGGCTAAAATCAGTGCTTATATGCTTGCCTTTGAATTTCTGACCAGAAAAGAGGTTTTGGGAACCCCTAGGAAACAATGAGCATAGCCAAGGTCATTTCTCAAAATGCGTCTGTCAGGAAGCAGATCTATCTTCAGGCCACGATTAGCAAACAAAATAAATTTGTTCTTTAAAGGGGCATGCTTGAAAAATATTGAGGAATGAAGGACAGAGAAATCTTTTTGAAGAATCTGAGAAAGATAGATCTGAAAAGTATGCTTACTGATATACAGAAGATTTTTTCATAAACCGTTGTGGCATTTAATAGTGTCTCTGGTAGGAAACTACTAGTATCTCTGATCTGAATTTGACATTCAGTCATTAAAGGGTTTTTAATTATGTATAGCTCATGAAATATTTGGCTGAAAAAATTCCTTTTTTGAAGGACTGATTTGTAAGATGTTCCTACACAACAATTTAAATTGGGGAGTTATGGGCAGCCCAGTGGCTCAGCGGTTTAGCGCTGCCTTCAGCCCAGGGTGTGATCTAGGATTCTGGCATCGAGTCCCACGTCGGGCTCCCTACATGGAACCTGCTTCTCCCTCTGCCTGTGTCTCTGCCTCTCTCGCTCTCTCTCTGTGTCTCTCATGAATGAATGAATGAATGAATGAATGAATAAATGAATAAGGGAGTTATTGGCATATAGAGGACATGATTTTTTTCTGCTTAAGGATTCAATTCAGTTATTATCTAGGATAACAAGTTTTTAAAGTAACTCTTACCTATTACATCTTTTTTTGAAATAATTTCTTAGAAACTGTTGGCTTTATGGACTAAATTTTCTTCCAAAAATTTACATGTTGAAGCCCTAACCCACCATGTGACTATATTTGGAATCAGGGTCCTTAAGGAGGTAAAATTAAGATTAAATGAGGTTGTAAGTGTGGAATTGGAAGAGACATGAGGGATGCACACACAGTGAGAAAAGGCCATGTGAGGACTCAGTGAGAAGGTGGACATCTACAAGCCAAAAAGGGAGGCCTAAAGAGAAACCAAACCAGCCAAAACGTTCATATTGAACTTTCAGCATCCAGAGCCGTGAGAAAATTAATTTATTTGCTCAAGCCTCCCAATCTGTGATTTTCTTTTTTTATGGCAGCTCTAGCAGACTAACATAGTTAGGTTTTAGTCAGTTCTCAGAACCTGAATCTAAAGTGAAACCTTAGAAACCTTGGAACAATTTCCAAGAACTTTATAAATGGTATTATTATAAATTATCTCATTTAAAACACTTTCTTATTGATGGATGGGCCATTTCATTTATTCACAATTTAGAACAAAGAAATATATTTTAATTTGCAAAGGAACAATTCGTACTATACGTGCGGTTAAATTAAAAGGCATTAAAAGGCCTTCCTTAGATTATTTTAATAGAAGCATAAATCTACCTCTGAAGGATCTATAGTATCTGTCTGACAGCATTATAAAGATGAATAGCATAATATTAAGCCATTAAATATAACAGTTCAAAAAATACTATAATTAATAACTCTTAGTTCTGGAGTCACATGCTCATCTTTTTTGGAAGCAGAGACTGGCTCAAATACCAGCTTACCTTTGCCCTACTAATCATTGAACCTTCAGTTGTGATTCCAAAATCTATAAAATTAATAGATGCTAACATTTCTTTGTTTTGTTATTATTATTATTTTTTGATGCTAACATTTCTAAGAGAGCTTTCAGTATAAGAACATTAAAAATCATTTTCATGGAGTGATCGAAGTTAATGAAATCTATTATTTCATGTTTTTAAAAGATCATATCTTTCCAAGATAATGAATGCAAGATAGAAGTCAGTCTTTTGTATCAAGCTTCAGTTTGACGAAAAGAATCATTTAAATAACTAGTTCTGGGTGAGATCAAAGTTTTTTCATGATATTATGACTTAATGTTCATAATGCGTATGTTGGAAAAATCTCTTCTTTATAGAAACGTTATTTTTTCAAAGTGTAGATATAACATTATAAGGAACCTGGCTGAAAGTGTAGCTCAAATAGGCCACTACTCATACTTTTTCATAATTTTTCTTCTCCTTTTGATAAATTTTTAAAAGAAAAGAAGGGGACCAGTAGGGAGAGGCAGCTGTCTCTGTGATGAAGAGCATGCATGATGCCTTTGCCAAGTTTCATGTGTTTGCCTACAGCTACAAAGAGCGTGCCAGGCCAAAAAACATCTATTAAAAGAATACATTGAAACTGACTATAAATTCTTGTCAACTACTTCCAAGAGGAAAATAAATCCTTAAGGGTTCATACAACCGAATTGGGAGTCCAAACCCAACAGGAGATAATATGAGTTTACTTTTCGAGAGTGTTACATGTTTGAGTGGTATATTCAGAAAAAGAAAAAGAATTCTGAAATGTACCTGAAAGGGATATAAGACAGTAGAGTGTTGGGGAAGGCTTGTGTTCAGACAAGAAATGAAAGAAAATTTCTAATATCTAGTCTTAAATTATTTCCACATCAATATATCAATAATACACGTCTAGGAGTTTATCTCTAAGTAGACTTATAGCAAATATTGAAAGCTTTGCATGGGTTTTAAGAAATAATTGAGTTAAGGGTTTCAAAGCCATTGGAGAGTTTCCTCTGAACACACTAACTGCTGACTTGTGAATGCTGACTTACAAGAATTTACATGTTGCCTTCTTAGCTAGAGCTATCCAAGCCATGAATAGATTAATCCTTAGGGTTTCGTAGAGCAATAGCAAGACCTCCCACGTGGAAGTCGCTACCCTCATTTTTTCCGATCTGAAAATGACTTTATTAGGAAGCATCACACACTTTCTTATTGCCAGGTGACTCACGTGAAACCACAAGACACTTTGAATCAAGTGAGTAATCCCATAGTTCACATACTATTTCCATAAATCCAAACGCCTTGAAACCTCTTGGTTCCACACTATTGAAATATCTTAATTGTCATTAAGACTAAATTAAGACTAAGACTAAAACACTCTTTTTCGTGTGGCTGAAATCTTCTTGGACCCTGGAAGCCTATGGATATTAAGTCATGTTATCAATAATCCACAAATTTCTGATTTTGTCTCCCCCTTAGAACCCAGGTCCTTCAGCATCCTGCAAAGTCTCAAGTGTCCCTTGAAATCCCTAGAGATGCTTCACAAGCCAGTCTCTTTCAAAGGATCAACCCACACCATTTGTTCTCCAGCATTCAAACTTCCTTGGTCTATGTCCTCTGCCCTAAGAATCACTGTAGTGACCTTAATCTTGCCATGACTTACTACTTCAAGTTGGCAATGATATCACAAAGACTCTATCCTAATCCTCTCAAAGTCTTCAAATCTAGAGGCACCAGCATCCTTCTGTGTTCTGCACAGAAATGGTAGAAAACGGCCTCTAAAGAAAAAAGGCCTCTAACTTGACCCTCTGCTGTACTGCCCCCTGAACAATTCCTGACCAGAGTTTTACTAATTTTCTCATGAAAATGTCACTTCCATCTTCAGGTCCTTAGAATCCCCAAACCAATTCAAATGACCAGTAAAGTATAGGCACTAGGCCATACTCGGTCTTTATGTTTTCCTCATCACAGGTTAGTTCTCACAAAAGAAAACAACTACTATTTTCTTCTTCAGTAACATTCAAAGTCCCTCTGTATATTTTTCAAGTGTATAGATGCTGGTGCAAGGTACTAGGAAGTAAACTTTGGACCGGGCATCTCATCCTGGTTCCTCTAATTAATAAAAGGAAAGCAGAAATTATCAGGATTCATTGAGGTAGCATTCAATTAATCCATTATCAAAATATCAAAAATAGATATATTATCTAAATACGATCTAAAATAAATTACTGTAAACCAAGGTTTAATTCAATGTTATTTATAACAATTACAATCAGGATTATAGGATAATTTACATAGTAATAACTACTCTTTATTGTTTACTTTGCTAAGCATGGTCATAGGCGCCGTAAGCACACTATCACATTCAATTTATTACATTCTCTCTCTTATTTTTTCCAGGTAAGGAAATTAAAGCTCAAAGTCATCTCACTCATGAAGTTAGCAAGCTAAGATTCCAACCTGAGACTCTCTGGCTCCTAAATATACCTGTTAACCAGAACTACCTTTGGACCCTGTTATATTTCACTCTCCCAAATAGTCACTGGCTATGATATTTATCAGCACTATTTCAAAGTTTATATGAAACATATGCTCCCCCTCCCACCCCTATAGAACAAAACCTTCACTAAAAGATCCATTATCGTGGAGCATTTGCTTACTGTGTGTGTACCACCATGGTACATCCTACAGAGAGGATATGAAAAGAAATAATCCTTACTGTTCTCTTATATTCAACTTGGTTTCTTTGCCTATATTAAGAGCATTAAAATATACTTCGAGAAAAAAAATGGACCATAATAAGTAATGCTATGCAATTTTTGCCTTGAGGTTGTTCATTTTAGCAATCACATACAATTTGAGATCTTTCTGACTCCAGAAAGTATCTTTTTTTTTTTTCATAAAAAGCCAAACAGTATGTAACATGATTTTTTTTGAAGATTATGTAGTGAGATATCTATAAGCCATACATGTATGACCAGTTAACAGCTGAAGAGAATTAATTATAGAAGACACTTTCAACTCAGTATTTTACCTTCATATTAGCTACCCACAGTAAGTACCCATATTTTACATAGAATTCTAGTGAAACAGAGTAGTGAAATGATTCAAAATAGAACATAATCCACCAAAACTTAACTCCATGCCATTCATAGAAATTAAAAGAACCAGGGATCCCTGGGTGGCGCAGCGGTTTGGCGCCTGCCTTTGGCCCAGGGCGCGATCCTCGAGACCCGGGATCGAATCCCACATCGGGCTCCCGGTGCATGGAGCCTGCTTCTCCCTCTGCCTGTGTCTCTGCCTCTCTCTCTCTCTCTGTGACTATCATAAATAAATAAAAATTAAAAAAAAAAAAGAAAATTCTAAAAAAAAAAAAAAAAGAAAGAAATTAAAAGAACCTAATGGTTTCATTAATAATAATAGTAATAAAAGCTTCTATTTGACGCAAACCAATTATATGTATTGTGTTTATTATTTTGTTTAAATATCATCATTTCACAAAACAAGATCAAATAGGTACAAAACATTTACTTTATGGATGAGGACACTTAGGACCAGGGAAGTGAAATGTTCTGACCACATTAATGCAACTGGTCAGAGGCAGAAGAGAGACTAGCAACATGCCCCCTAACTCAAATCCCTATTTGTTACCCTATGCTGTGTCAGAGAAATCATCCCAGATATGCAAAATCCTGTGAACGGAGCCAACAGCATTTTCAAGATAGAATGTGCACAACCGTTTATAACTACAAATGGTCATGTGTTCTTTATTACTGAGATTTCAGTAAAAAATATATATTTATATATAGGTTCAGGCAGATTTAAAAATCAATGACTTAAAAGAGTTATATGTAATGAACAGTCTGTGCTTTGTCTCTATTTTTTCTATTTCACCAATGTTTGACGTCAGCTTGATGCCCCTGCTCACTCTGGTTTTATTTTCCATATAAAATACATTTTATCTGAAACCTTTTTCAACATAAAAACTTATTGCCTGGTGAGTTTCTTAAGGCCCTAGTGCGAAGTAGGTTGTTACATAAGGGAAAAGAAATACAATAAAATGACGAGACCTGGAATAGACACCAAGGACACAAAGTCTCTACACACACGTGTGCACTGTCTGTTCATTGGGTAGCATTTTCATCATGTCAGGTGATGGAGAGCAATTTCAAAAATTTGATAGTTCAGATTTTTTTCAACAGATACGATCACAGTGCTTATTTGAACAGAGTTGGCTGTAAAACCGCATGAGAGATCTTGAGGCAACAACTCTCCTGAAGTTTAAGACGCATCAGCATATGATGTGAGCCCAGTTAGAAAATAACTTGACGAACTTAGGGGACATTGGATGGGACATGAAACCTAAAACAGTGTGATTTCTTGAAGTCTAGATTTAACAGGATGTGGCTGTTTGGGAGCATCATGAAGGGGGTTTATTTATCAAATCTAATGAGAGTGATATCCTAAGGATAACAATATCCTTCATGAGACAATGCTTAAAGTTTCAAGTTCACCATATTAGAGAACATCCAGAAGAACATGGAGAAAGATTAAGTCTATGTGAAGAATGGAGTGTTATCTATAGATAATTTCTAAAAGACATGATGATGTCATCTGCAGTCATTGTGTACAACAGTCAATACAAGTATATTGAAAAGAAACAGATGTTAATTTTGGTTGTGATACGAGGTTACTATTTTCTTTCTTTTAACCGTTTTTTTTATTTGCTTGTTTCTCAATTTTTTCATTTAAAAAATGTAGGGGGTTGTATCAAAAATCTGTAAGGATACCTGTGGTCCTATAAAGCTTTAAAGCTAATATTTTAGAGTATCGAATATGAGGCTTTTGAAAGCTCTGTGCCAGACATGGTAGCAAAGACTTCTAAGTTACAGAATTATAATCCAATAGAAATTACAATTCTATTTACATTACAATATTTAGATAGAGAGGGCTTATGGGAGAAAACATAGCTATTCCCTATTCCCTGCTAAAATTTAGCAAAGATTAATTTGACCTTCAAAGACAGTAATAGGCAATAATAATAGAAGGTAATAAAATAATTTTTCTTTCTTTTTTTTTAAGATTTATTTATTAGAGAGAGATGTGCACATGTGCAAGCAGGGGGAGGGGCAGAGGGACAAGCAGAGGGAGAGACAGAGATCCTCAAGCAGATGCCCTGCCGAGTGGGGAGCCCCCACAGGGCTCCATCCCAGGACCCTGAGATCATGATCTAAGCCAAAATCAACAGCTGGATGCTTCACCGACTAAGTCACCCAGGTGCCCCTAGAAGAATTTTTATGGCTACAAGGATATACAGGCCTTTCCAAACCAGGCATTACAAAATGTAGACCAAAAAGATAGTCTGATGGTTTTTGGCTTAGTATATCTTTGTGAACACACTTCTTTCCCTTCGTTTTTGTTTCATGAAATTTTCCCTCAGAACGCATTTGAAGTTCAGCTAACATTCTTCAAGGTTACATCTATGTATGTATGAATATTTATGCATAATTTTCCACCGAATATTCTATCAAACGTCATGTAGAATCTGAGATGTTATAGAAGTATCCAATATTATTTTCCCTTGGAAAGAAAACACAAAACTTATCCTATAGGATATTATTGGGGAATATTTTTATGATCAGGATATAACCATAAATTCTAAGGTCTGCTATGATTCAGAAAATTTACACTTATGATGAGAAAATTCATTCTAAAGTATTTTGTGACCTTATGTGTGTATGTGTGTTAGTGTTTCCAGTGATGTGGAGTCTATGTGTCACAGCACTGTTTTCTGGATCCTTTACTGAATGTCCAAAGACTTTGGAAAAAATTGAGAGTAAATAGGGAATAATAAACTTTTCCTGGAAATAAGTAACTATGATTAGCACACTCTTTAAAGTGGAATCCCAAATGATTTAAACCTAGAATTTGTTACCAATTCTGCAGTAAATGTGAAAAAAAAACCAAGTCTCCTCTATTTGAGAGATAATAAAAAATAATAACTTCAGCGGGGCATAATTTTTCCTCGTAGATAGGGGCTGTCCTGCTGAAAGCCTCATGAACAGTAGCCAAATTTTTTTTTTTTTTTAAATGTGGACATGCCCAACGAGGTCAATCTTCATGGTGGGAATTGATAGCTATTGGTTACGTAAGTTTCTCTTACTCTTTGGTGTCATGTAGACAAAACAGTTGACAGAGAGTTGAATTTTCATCTGGAGGTTTGGATGTCCTATAAAACAGCCTAAAACAATAAAAGTGGGCCTAAAGGCTGTCTTGAATTAACTAATTGTCACCAGGTCTATTTGCCAGGTTTATTGAATCATAGCGTTAGTTTCCTTTAAATCCAGAGTCTATTTCTCATGGCAGGCAAACTTCAGATTCAGCATATTAAAAGCTACAACAATTTGTGTTGGTTTTCCTTTGTCTTCTATCTACAGCAGTCTGAGAGAGCAAAGAACTTTTAGCCACAGCAGGAATTTCCTGTAAAATACAATAAATGACTGTGCTTTCCTCATATGCCACATCCTTTTTTAATTCCTAGGTCCTAGGCATTTTTCCACTGCTTTAGGTAGAAATTTTGCTCCCTCTTCCAGGAAGCAATACATGTCAATGTTTTTTCAGCTTTTTAATGATTAGTAGACATATAAATAGCATATCATTAAATACATTAGAATTCTATACATTAACGGAGCAAGCCACTAAGAGGAAGCCTTGCCCAACTGGCACTATTTATTATTATTATTTTTTAAGATTTTATTTATGTATTTGAGAGAGAGTGTGTGTGTGCTTTTGAGTTTGAGCAAGGGGGAGGGGCGGAAGGAGAGCCCTGGGCTGGGCTGACCCCGGACCATGACCTGAGCCAAAGGCAGCTGCTTTGAGCCACCCAGGCGCCCCCCATCTGGCATTTATAAGTATATTGTGACTAATAGAGTAACATAAGCAGAAAATGAGATAATCCCAGAGAGATATAAATATGGGCAGTTTAGAAAGAGCGGGCTGGAAGTTAATAAGCAGCTCGTTTATAATCCTGATAGGTATAAATGAAGTGGCATGATGTAATTGGTGATTTTACTTTGTCACACTCAGGCTAGGGTGTGCATGTTCTGGGAAGATGAAAGATTTTGTCAAAATCAATATATACCAAAGAAAGATAAGTAATTTGGTTTGAAAGGAAGCTTAAGGAGGGTCTGGGAGATAGGATGGAAGACAAATGAAACAATAATAAGATATCGGAGCAAAACAAATAATGTTTTTGGTGGGGGGTGGGGAGGCAATTTTTTTTTTTTTTTAATGTGGGGTTTTCCTAGACAGGGGAAATCCACATCCCATCAACTATTAGAATTCATCTGGAGTCTGACAGATTCTGGCTGGAATTTGGCCTGAAGGGTCTGATTCTTAGTCATAAGGATGGATCTATCCCACTGAACAAGCTTGTTAAATATCTTAACAATCCCTCCATAAGATACTCTCTGTACAGCTGATTGCTGACTTTATGAGTCCATGCATCTTGGTAGAAGGTTAGGGAGTTTTCCCATAGCTAATGGCAACCTCTTTATGTTTTTTTGCGAATGTGTAAAGTTCTTCATTATCAAAAATAAAACTTCATTATCAAAAAAAGTAAGCTGTTTGTTAATAATCAGAAATTACAGATATAAATTATTATACATAGAATTATAAGCCCCGGTTTCAAAAGGAACTTTCTTAACCTCCCTATGATTTATTATCCTTAATAACAAAAGAGAAACCTTTTTGCTATGTTCCAACCCACTGCTTGTAAAGCCATATATTTGTTTTACTTACTAGTAGCACCAACGGCACACTTCCATGTGATATATGTAGTATCTAGTCACGTTACCCCAGATCCGATTAGTCTTACTGTAATTAAGCCAGAAAGATGGAGAGAGGCAGAAAATCGATCACTGAGTGAGCAGGACATTTTAAGGACTGCAATGTTTGTTGTCTTTCTTTTCCTTTGAAGTCCTACATGGCTACTATGCAAGCCTCTTCTAATCTTTTTATAGGAAGATTTTCAATGAAGTCTTCGTTTCTCAAAATCTTCTATGCAACAAAATATGTACCTTGGCGAAATTTTATTAAAAATTTTTTCCCATCCAAATGACTTCCAATGAATGCTTTTTAAAAATCCTACCTGATTGTATTACCATTATGATTTTATTAGAAATAATAATAATGATGATGTTGATATTATAGTAGCTAACACTTTTGAAAAGTTTACCAAATACCAAGCCTTGATAGTACTAAAGACCTCTATCTCTATTTCTATCAATTTAGGTACAGGGTGGCCACCAAGTCTGAAAACATAAATGATGCATCATAGATGATTTTTCTCAGTGGCGCAGTTGGTTAAACAACCGACTCTTGATTTGGGCTCAGGTCATGATCTCAGGGTTGAGAAATCAAGCCCCAGGATGGGCTCTTCCCTAGGTTTAGGATTCTCTCTCTCCTTCTGCCCCTGCCCCTTCTTTCTTCCTCCTTCTCTAAAATACAATACTAATAATTTCTCACTTATAACAGATTAAAAAGTAATATTTGGTTTTTGGACTTTATGATCACCTTATTAAAAAGCATGTATGATAAGTACAATGTTTTTCTCAGGTTTACCTATGAGGAAAGTGAGGAACAAGTAGGTTTACTAACTTCACAAAGTGATTAAAAAGTGGTTGATTCAGGATTTCAACCAGGTAGTTTGGCTTTAGGATTTATACTCTAGATCAAATCATAGTAAATTTATTATAAATTTTGAAACATGATTTTTAAATGCAAAAGTAAAATTATATTATTAATACATAGTTAAATGAAATGAAGAAAAGGGGGAACTCATTTTGAAGGAGGCCTGGGTGGCATCAATGTCAACATTGTCCCTGTCCTCTTATTTATGGCCTAACGTATTGTTAGCACTTTGCAGAAATGTTTTGTAGTAAGACTCAAAGTGTGAAAGAATGCCCA
Organism: Canis lupus familiaris; assembly: GCF_011100685.1. Classification (NCBI taxonomy): domain Eukaryota; kingdom Metazoa; phylum Chordata; class Mammalia; order Carnivora; family Canidae; genus Canis; species Canis lupus. The sequence continues at coordinate 29,807,219 of NC_049257.1, forward strand.
CATATATGTGTGCATGTGTGTGCATGTGTGTGTGCGTAAAGAAGTAAAAGGAAGACTATAGGGCAGCCCGGGTGGCTCAGTGGTTTAGCGCCGCCTTCAGCCCAGGGCATCATCCTGGGGTCCCTGGATTGAGTCCCACGTCGGGCTCCCTGCATGGAGCCTGCTTCTCCCTCTGCCTGTGTCTCTGCCTCTCTCTCTCTCTCTCTCTCTATGAATAAATAAATAAAATCTTAAAAAAAAAAAAGGAAGACTATAAGAAAGGAGAGGTAAAAATGAAGAACTGGCCTACAGCTTGAACCCTGGGGATTTTCTAATGGCAAGAGTTACAATGGGGTTTAAATGAAGGTTAAAGATATAAAAATTGATTCCTATAAAATAAGCTGTTGCTGCCTACCCTTAGGAGTATCCACACCCTGGTTTATAGATCAGTGGTCTAAAGTGTAAGACATATTAGATGATGAAATTCAATTCTACCTAAATAAAAATGCATTGCATTTGAGAACCATTATGCTGAGTACTACAGTCAGAAAAATGATTAAGGGTTAAATTATAATTTAATGTAAAGCAAATGTGAAAAGGAACAGATGATAAGTAAATAAATTTATGAAAATTCATACTATCTACACTACATATAGTGTGATTTCTATTAAATTTCAATGACAACTTTTTTAGCTATTAAATATGAAGTGAGTATTAAAATTCTCATAACAACTTAAATTATTATCATAACATTGGCATCAGAAATCATCTTATGGAAGGAACTGGGTTTTCTGGATAAAATACATTAAAGATGACATCGGGCCCCTCGCTGGCTCAGTTGATACAGCATGCAACTCTTGATCTAAGGGTTTTGAGTTTGAGCCCCAGCAGGGGTGTAGAGATTAGGTAAAGAAATAAAATCTTTTAAATAAATAAATAAATAAATAAATAAATAAATAAATAAATAAATAAATAAATAATAAAATAAAATAAAATAAAATAAATAAAATAAAATAAAATAAAATAAAATAAAATAAAATAGTAACACTTGGAGTGGAGCATGCACATGGCCATAAATGTTAGCAGGTGCTCAAATAAAAAGAAATTTTGTCTCCATAAATCAGTATCAGAAAATGTATTATTGTCTCTTCTGGAAAGGAATCAGGCAAATAGGTGATAAAGAGAAAGAATAAAGAAAGTCAGAGTGGATCCAGAACAGTGGAGAGAGGCTGGAAATATATAAGATACTGGGGGGATAGGTGAAAATTTAAAAATGGCGATGTTCACCATTTAATTTGAAGTGATTTGAAGTTTGCATTGCTAGCGTGTCAGTTTCTTCTGAGTCTTTCATTATGAAAATCTGCAATGAAGTCTACTATGCTCTAAAGCAATTTATATGTATACAACTTTTTATGAAGGTCAAGGAAGGAAAGGGCTATTTCAGGGATGAGAGTTAGGTTAAAAGTGAATTAGAAAGGAGTTTTCAGAGAAGCATATTTTTAAGGGATACCAAGGCACTTGATCATGGCAACACTGAGTTTTGAGGTGGGTGTTTGACTTAGATTCATTCTTAAATTTGCATGTGACATATGTAAGTTAACATAAATAACAAGTATATATAACAACTGTTCCTCATCAGTTGTGCTAAATTCATTTTGTTGAATTCATAATTTTTATTTCAGTCATTTTTATTGGAAACATGTCTCATTATACAGCAAGATGAGAACAGGTATTTGGGGGGACATTCTAACTATTAGGAATTAAATCCTTTGATTCTTTAAAAACTACATTTAAGAATGTATTTTATATGTTTTTATACCTATATTTATAATAGGTCATATCTCCTAGAAAAATTGTCTTCTAGTTCATCTGTTTTTAACTCTGAGCAATGGGACAGTTTGCTGTAACACTTACAAGGGATGGTAGGACAATCATGCATGGAGTTGATCTGTTGAGCATGGTTCAAAAGACTAGAGATACAACTTTTCTGGAGTAATTTAATACAATTTACAAACATCAAGTTCCAGCTTTACCTCAATTTACTTCTTACTATTCTAACCAAACTGACTCACTACTGATTCTCAGCACTATTCATATTTTCTGAGAAAAATGTCATCCTGCTCTGTTGGGGAAGTCTTACCCAATATTCAAGAATAAATACTCCTCCTGCAGATAAAGCCATTTAGAAGAAAATATATAATTATTTTATAGCCATAAAATAATTTTCAATAAATAGTCATTGTGTGTTAGTAGATGTAAAACTAAAATATATGAAGATGCTTAATTATCTCCCAAATAATCTATAAATATCATGCTATTAAGGTAATGAATAATTCTTTAGAAAAAAAATTTTATTTATTTATTTGACAGAGAGAGAGAGCACAAGAGCACAGAATGGGGAGCAGTAGGCAGAGGGAGAGGGAGCCTGATGCGGGACTCGATCCCAGGACCCTGGGATCACGATGTAAGCCGAAGATAGACACTGAACTGACTGAACCACCCAGGCGCCCCAAGGTGATAAATAATTCTAAAATTTAACTGAGCAAATAACAACAACAAAAAATAATTTTGTTAATAGAACTTAATAAATACAACAATTTAGTTAAATTTAAAATCAGTAATAGAAAAGACTAAATATTTAATGGAAAGTGTGAATACACCTGTCCATCAATTTGGTGGAAACACTTATATCTGAGATTCAGTTTCACTTGGATTAAGAGTTAAATGTGAAAGTGGACTTGTCACATTATTAGAAATTTAAAAATTAATATTGCTGCTATGTTGAGACATAGAAGAACTTTTAGTCAGATTATTAACCTTTAGTGATAACTAGAAACAGATCCTTCTATCGCCAAAATTCAATCCAGCCAGAGATAGTCTCCTTAGTTTTTCCCTCTTTCCCACCTCTTAGCCATCGATTATGTTTCAGAGCCTAAGTGATGATTTTCTAAATAAAGCAGCGCAAAAATATTCGAAGTTAGCCTTGAACTGTCACAAATCACTTGGTCGCGAAGAACTTCAGATAGTACTTTATGTCGTCCCGGTCCTTAATTGAGCAGAATTGCTTTCAGAGGTTCTAGAATCTCAGAGCTGAGTGGACCTGAGCAAGTCTCGCAGTGAAGGCTGCTTATTCTACAGACTTGGAAAGTAGGAGTTTAGGAGACTTCGTGCCTCCTCTCCTCCAGCCGTGGTCGCTCCCCAAGTCCCAGTCCTGTGCTTCTTTCATTAGGTTCACGTTGAACCACACACACGAGTCAAACTAGTATCATAGCAAACGGCAGGCCTGGGTCTCAGTTCTATTTTTTAACCTCCCCAGAGACAGTTTTCAGCAGCTTTCCTGCTGGAATTTAAACACGTCGCCTTAAACTGTCCTTGTTACACATAAGATTTTAAAAAGTGCAAAAGAGGCAGGAAACTTCTCCCCAGAAACGCACCAATACTCATATCAGAGATCAATCTAATGAAAACAGTTTAAATTAGCACCTTTCATGTTCAAGCCACATCCGATTTATCTCCTTCGCAGTATCCAATAAATGTTAAAATTTGTAAGTTGGAAAGACCCTTAGAAAAAATATCATGTCATCCTCATAGTTTCCACTGGTACACACAGGCAGTGGAGGTCAAAACTGGTTTTTGCCTAGTAAGTGAATTTCCTTCCATTTTATGCTCTTTCCTATATGTCTTCGTTAAGCAAAATTGGGGCTTATAAAAATTGATCTGGCTCCACTTCACATAAAAAAGTTCAGGAAAAAAAACCCGGCTGTCAGACATAAGTAGGCATTTTGAGCATTCAAACCTTGCTCTAAGGAACAGTGACTCATATAAAATGTAATGTGCTAAGGAAGCTGACACATAAAAGGATAGAACAACAATGATGAGTTCCCAAAGACGTGCTGTGGGAAAAAGAATAATTATAGAGGGCCTATTTTTGGGTCCAGCCGAATGACTTGGGAATTTGAAAATCAGAAGAAGGAATTATACCACTTAGCTTCGAATTTAAGGTAAAATTATTTAGGAGCCTTTTTTCATGAATGCTATTATCGTTTATCGGGATGATACATGATTGACTTGTTAACTACTTTGCAATCTAAAAATAAGTTAGGACAGGAAAACTAATTTTGTCAGGAAGGGGGCCTTAGGGTGTAATAATAATTGCATAATTAATATGTTATCTGACAGGGAAGTACAACGCTAAATATAAATAAGAAGACACATCTGTCTACAGCAGTAATCTTTTTGGAAGCATCCCTGCCCCTGAAGCTTGTAATTAATGCCCGGGATTAAAATGGAAACTGTTTTTGGCCAGGGAGTTCTAAAAATAGTCCCTAGAACAACTTAAATCTTTGAAACAGTTTACCTCCCCCCCCCCCCCGCTGCCGTTTTCCTGTTTGCTTATTTATAAGTGATGTCCTAATCAAGTTTTACAATCACTTGTAGGAATAGAACAGCACCAGTGTGATTCAGAAAAGAAAGAACTCTAGAGAAGAACATTATTTAGTTCAAACGAGCAATCTAGCCCTATTATTTAATAACATCAGACATAATTCTGTTTTCTATGTACATATATACAGTTATAATAAGGTTAGATATATATACACAGATATTATATACGTGCATGTGTGTACCTGTGTGTGTGTGTGTGTGTGTGTGTCTGTGTGTGATGTTTGTGGCAAATATTAGCAAATCACTAATATCACTAAATCTGATAGGACCCATTCAAATTAATTTAATGCTCCTAGTTTTCTGGCCCAGGGAACAAGAACTCGGGGGCTCAATGCGTATCCAAAGGTCCCAAGGAAATGACCTTGTATATTTGTCCATAAGTCCATCTCTACCAGTATTTTGTTAGACTCCCTTTCAAAATTCCCTTTATTCAGGAGCTATTTGACATTAAGTTATAAATCATTCTGTGAAATCTTTCTTATTATTGTTTACATGTTCGTATTGTTTTCAACTTCATTGGAAATTAAACATGTTCCTTTCTTTAGGTCCTGAATGTTCTTTTGTAATGTGTGCAATACCTGAAAGTAGGGCCATCCAAAGTTTTGACAGGTGGCAGCACAAGTGGTTGGTGTATCATCGTAGAACCCTGGATGACAAGAGAACATTCCTGTGAATTTGGCAATATTATTAGTGAATAATGGGATTCCCTAGAATTTAACTTAAAGTTATATACTAGTGAGGTTTTTTTTTTTTGTTGTTGTTGTTGTTAAAACCATAAACCCCTGTATTTTAAATGTTGAATTTTAATGGGAAGTTGGGAGGAGAGGTATCAGGCACTTTGAGGTTGCCAGGTTGCCATCATGCTAACCTGAAGTAATCAAAAACTTTGTTCTTGGCACTTTATTTTTTGATAATGAAGATTCTAAGGGGCACAAACACGAAGGATGGTCCCTGTTGTTTAAGATCTTAGCAATAGGAAGAAGTGGATGCCCTGAAATGTTCAGGAGAAATGTTCCAGAAGGGAAGGATTGGTCAGTGGTTCTGAGGATGGAATATCACAGGTTCAAGGTACAGGGAGGAGTTCTGGGTGATCCAAGTGGAATGAGTGATGGGCAAAGAGTGACATAAACCTGTCAATGAGGGAGCAGAGGCTGGATGATGGCAGTTTAACATTTAACTTTCTTTAAACAGAGGACATTACCAAAAAGTAAGATCCACCCACCACCAAACAAAGACTTAATGTATATAAATGGAGTTTAAATCTATATTTTTTAAGATTTTATTTACTTATTCATGAGAGACACAGAGAGAGAGAGAGAGAGAGAGAGGCTGAGACACCGGCTGAGAAGCAGGTCTCCCTGTGGGGACCCCAATGTGGGACTCAATCCCAGGACCCTGGGATCACTATCTGAACTGAAGGCAGATGCTCAACCACTGAGCCACTCACGCGTCCCTATAAATGGAGTTTATATGCATCTTTTCAGACCCAAACTAATGTTGAAGACAAGATATAGCTACTTGTTTATCCTGCTGCACATTTACATGGTAATTGGGCTTACTGAACTTCAAAAATGTTAAATTTCTGTTCGCAAACTATTCATCTCCATTAGTTCATATTGTGATTCGGGAGGCTTTTGTTGAACTTACTTTTATGAATCATCAATTTGTTGCTACTTCGAATAATAATCTTTGGATGATTGCCCAGGATGTCTATGGAGCCATTAGGGGTATTTACGTGAAAACTATGTGAAGAAAGCTATGTCAAAAGCAATCTCTGTGTCTCTGCCTCTCTTTCGCTCTCTCTGAATAAATAAATAAATAAATCTTAAAAAAAAAAAAAAGCAGTCTCTGCAATCAAATCTTTGTGACTCAAAAAAGATTCTTGGATTACTTTGTAAATTTATACACCTTCACATATTTTTAATAATTTATTATATATTATTATAGATTGTGTAGTAGTATATGTTATAATTAGCATCATGATCTTGTCTTATTAAGTAGATGTTTATTTTTACACCAACAAACACTGCACAGTTTTAGAATCTGGATTTTCTTCAAGCTATTTTGAAAAAAGTAAAAACTCTTGTCAGTCTCGGCTTTACTGGCCTATATATGGACTTCAGAAGGTTCAAAGTTGAAGTTTATTTTGAGGGATGCCTGGGTGGCTCAGTGGTTGAGCATCTGCCTTCCACTCAGGGCATGACCCTGGGTCCCAGGATCGAGTCCCACGTCGGGCTCCCTGCATGGAGCCTGCTTCTCCCTCTGCCTGTGTCTCTGCCTCTCTGTGTGTCTCTCATGAATAAATAAATAAAGTCTTTAAAAAAAAGAAGTTTATTTTGAGCATTTTCCCAACTTGCTTAAAAAAAAAAAATAGCACATGAAATAGAAAGACTGTGAAGTATGACTGGTTTTCTTCTGCATGGCCCTGGAGATTTTATTTCACTCCAGCTGAAAATACTATGAAAGAATCTTTCCATTCTTTTGGTGATTTGGGATGAGTGAAAAACAAGTATGTCAGTAGTTTCTTCTGGCTATCAGAAAATTTACTGATGACATAATTTTGATTAGTAAACATGTTGTACATGTTTTTTTTTTAATTAATTAATTAATTTGTTTATTTATATTCATTTATTTATTTATTTTAGAGAGAAAGAGGGAAAGAACGAGAGAAAGCATGATGAGGGGCCGAGGGAAAGGGAAAGATCTCAAGCAGACTCCCCGCAGAGCATGGAGCCTTTTGTGGGGCTTGAGTTCACAACCTTGAGACCGTGACTTGAGCCAAAATCAAGAGTTGGGCACTTAACCAACTGAGCCACCCAGGCACCCCAATGTGTTGTACATTTTTAAAAGATTTTATTTATTAATTTATTCATGAGAGACCCAGAGAGAGAGAGAGAGAGAGAGAGAGGCAGAGACACAGGCAGAGGGAGAAGCAGGCTCCATGCAGGGAGCCCGATGGGGGACTCGATCCTGAGATCCCAGGGTCACGCCCTGAGCCAAAGGCAGATGCTGAACTGCTGAGCCCCCCGGGATGCCCCTGTGTTGTACATTTTAATATCATAATGCATATGTCAGCATGGTCTGACTTCTACTGTCCTCTGAAAAATATCTGTATCTGTAGCACCAGAAATTAATTAACATCCAAGAAGAAAAGATGCAAAGAAGAGATAAAGCCTCTAGGTTTAAGCCCAGATAAAACTCAAAAGAACACCTATCTTCTTCAAGTAGGGCCATTGGCTGAACTGATTAGACAATGAAATCAAAATCAACTAAACCTCCTGAAAACACAAAAGAAATACAGCAAACAAGAATAACAGATAAACCTTCTTCATGTAATGTGATTTAACACAACAATTGAGCTACAAAAAATGTAAACCTAAGCATACTGATTAAGAGGAAATCAGAATATTGAAAAAATATATTGGTTAAATTCAGCTGATGTGCACAAGGGCAATCAAGGGGTTTCAGAAATGAGGGATTATGTGAAAGGCACAAGCTCCAATATTCTGTAATATTTTTATGAATAAGAAATAATTTTTACCACAGTAGAGAGACACCAGCTCTTTCAAGAGATTTATAAGCTCCATAAATGATCTTAACTATGCAAAAGTTTATAAAAAGCATACAACACATGTTATTATACATTTGTTCAAAGTCATAGATGTTCAACACCAAGATTGAACCCTACTGCGAACTGTGGATTCGGGGTGATTATGCTCAGGTTCATCAGTTGTAACAACTATGCTACTCTGGTGATGGACATTGACAGTGGCGGGGGGGGCGGGTGTGTGCATGAATGGGGACGGCGCAGTAGGGGTAAGCTTTGTTCCTTCCATCCAATTTTGCTGTGAACCTATAACTGCTTTAAAAAATAAAGCCTATTACAGAAAAAGTGCACATGCATCCAAATGGAATTAGTCATTTTCTTTCTCAATTTTTAAAAGAGATTTTGATGTGTCTTTGATGGGGTTTTTGAATAAAGGAAATAGGAAGTTAGGGATATGATTCTAGGGATTATCAGTTCGTGGTCTTGTCACGGTGAGAAATGCTATTCATACACTCGGAGTTCTAAATATACTAAAATACACTCTTTCCTTTCCCCGGACCACCTAACAAAAACAAGATAGTTAGTCCTTCTTTTAAATAATTATAAGCAAAAATGGCTTGGCCATAATTCTATAGCCTCAAGTCACTGCTACCCCATTAAAAACAAATGTTTCAGAGAAAATTTTTAATTCTTTTCACGTACAGATTTTCGGTGATGCATAATCAGGGCAACGTACATTAAAATCACGATGAGATATTATGTTACTCCCACGAGACTGGCAGAAATTTAAAAGTTTTAACCATAATGGAAAGTGTTGGAAAGGACATGGTGCAGTGGAAACTTCAGACCCTGTTGATGAGAGTATAAATTGGTACAAGCACTTTGAATTGCTAAAGTCCTGAAATCCCACTCTTACGTAGATTCCCTGAAGAAACTCAGGCATATGTGTACCAGAAGATTCGTGAGAAATTCACTCGTTGCTTCATCGTTTGTAACAGTAAAATGGTGGAAGCAATCCAAATGTGTCTCAGCGGGAGCAAAGAGAAATGCACGCTGGAACCCTCATAGTGTGGGGCGCTGCAACCGTGGGAAGGAAGAAATCGCACATGCATTAATAGGGCTGCGTCCCCAAAATGCTAAACGAGAGAAGCAAACTCTGGAGGCTCTGGTTCAGAGGGATGGGACTTTCACAAAAATAGCAACAGCAGAACTAAAAGACACGTTGCTTAAAGCATGTGCATATGTGACAAAGCCCTAAAGTACCCTAAAGTACCCTAAAGTACAGCAGAGGAATGACAAGTGCAAGTTTGGGGTAATGGTCTAACTTCTGGGGCCATGTGTGGGACTTAACTGAGAGGAACATGATGGACACGCCGGGTTCCAGGTAGACAGGCATCGATTTGTTTAAATAATATATTTGTGGTATGCATAATCCTGTGTGTGCCCGATTCTTACAATTATAAAATAGTTTTGTAGGCACGGTATGGAGAGTGTGACTCCGTACCCTGGAATTAGGTGTTCGTTGTGGAATTATGGAGCAAGATATCAAAATGCAATGTCTGTGGAAGAGGCCGGGGCACTGGGGCGGGAATGCGGCTGCCTCACACATTACCAACCCAATTTGAAAGTTTACCTCCTTCGGTCAGAATATTGTTCAGATTAGACTCCCTTGGAATATTTCACACTTAAGACATAGTCCATGTACAATTTAAAAGCTTAAAGTTTTGCAAATATGACTTAAGTGTATGACTTATTTTGACTTTAGGTTACTTTCCTAGTTATATGGAGGAAATTTTGGAATGCCAGGGGTGAAAAGTTCATAAATCAGTTTGCGTGTGTGTGTGTGTGTGTGTGTGTGTGTGTATTTACCCCTGAGTCCAGTCAAGGAAGAAAGGGTCAATAAAGTTGTATTTTGGATTATTACCAGGTTCTCAAGACTTTTAAGTGAGGATGACTCAGGCAGGGAAAATGCACCCCCACATCACAAAATTAGTAATTTTCAAAGCCAAAATTGGAAGAGAAAGTAACATATATGTTTTGTTATTTGTATGTAGTTCATGCAATCAATGCTGGCTGTCTTATTATTTAGAAAGAGAATCATTTGGTTTAAACATGTGTCTGGTTCATGCTTTGATTTTGTTGTTGTAAATTTGGACCTGATTGTGTTTTTATGTCTCATTCTCAGCATATCCAGAGTTCAGGAGAGGGAACGCTGATTTCAGGGCACACAGGGCTCATTCAAGCCTTCTCCCCTCTACACGCTGAGCCATCAGCCTGAATTGGTAGGTCCGAAATGAGCCCGGTCGTTTGTATCTTACCAACCAGTCCTGCTGCTGTCGATGCGCTGTGATTAACCCAGCTCCATGTCTGGGCTGCCTTTTGAGAAAGTGTCCTACACAGACTACACTTGCCAGTGGGTCAGACTCCATAAATCCTTAATTGTGCAGACATTATCTTGACCAATTGGGCCCAAGCCTTAGAGTATGATTATCATCCAGGGGCTGGTGTTTGCTTCTCACACCTGCTTCATAAACACTCCTCGCCTCTTATCAGAAGGAATAACTTCTAGGCTTAACCCTCAACCTAATTTCCCAAACCAAAGGGCAGGTAAAGTCTTGCTATCTGAGCTGTTAGACCAAGCAGCTGGAAGGTATTTGCATACAACGACGTAGACGTGGCCATGTATTCACAGCGTCTCCGCCCATCTTAATTTATGCAGTTCAGGGCTGGATTTTTACTTTCTAACCTTTATGGCAATAAAATATATCTTATTGAACCAACTTATCTCCCTTTATTGCCTCTTTCATCTTCTCTTTCGTTTTCTCTCTCTTTGGTTCACTCCCCTTTTCTTGATCTAATTTCTTTTACTTTTAAAGCCCATCTCTCACTCTGGTTTCATGTTCACGCAGTGAGTGATAATTTCTAAGTCAATTACATTCTGACAGTCATAGAGATAGAGATATAGAGATAGAGATAGAGATTGGTTCTGTAGATAAAAAATTTTCTGAACCTTTTCTTTTCTCTGCTCTCCAGATTGGCCCCTCACTCCCTAACTTGTTCCTTTCATGTCTTGTTTTATCAGCTTCTGGGGGAATCTTCAAACCCTCCATCTTGTCATTTACCAAAGACACTATCACCAGACCTGTAACAAAATACCGTGTTCTGGATTAACTCCGAGGGTGGGAGGCATGTGAAGATGGAGAGCACATTTGTTCCTTTAGAGACATCGGAGGTGAGGACAGTTGGAAAGAGGAATTAGTTAAAATAGGACTAATTAGAGAATTGTTAATAACATTTGTTTGGGGAGGGACACCTGGGTGGCTCAGTGGTTGAGTGTCTGCCTTCCACTCAGGGCGTGATCCTGGAGACCCAGGATCAAGTCCCATATCAGGTTCCCTGCATGGAGCCTGCTTCTCCCTCTGCCTGGGTCTCTGCCTCTCTCTCTGTGTGTCTCTCATGAATAAATGAATAAAATCTTAAACACACACACACACACACATTTGTTTGGGGCAACATCATGAACTTCAAAACTGATTTAAGATCATATTTTATCCTGTAGGCGAGCTAGCTGTCTCTGGTGTTACTATGAATCTTCTAGAATAGAGATACTTAACACAGTCAAGGTGATCTAGCGGATATAAAGGCTGAAAAATCGCTAAAATAATATATGAATATTAGGATATACCTTTAAATCCACTAAGCAGTGGAGAGCCAACTGTGATATTTAGTGAAACCTTTTTAAATTGTCAGCAATTTCTTATGTCAGGCAATTATTCAAACCTCAGAACAGCCTTTTTTTTCATCCTACAAGTAGCACTATTAGAAAAAGTTCTCAAGATTATGTGGTGTCTCTGCTGAATCTTGATGAGAGAGAACAAATAGTTTGGCACTGCCTTTTTCTGAATCAGACTGCTGGGAGTATCTGTCATGGGAAGAGCTGATTACTAGCTTGAGAAAGTATAAAGTGTGTCTGCTCCCTGTAAGAAATTAGTCATTTTTTGCAGTCTATTTTTTAAATGAGTTCCTTATTCTTTAAGTTCTTATTTTATTTTAAAAGATTTTATTTTTTAAGTGATCTCTACACCCAACATGGGGCTTGAACTCCCAACCCTGAGATCAAGAGTCACATGCTCTTCAGACTGAACCCACAAGGCTCCCCTGTACAATAATTTAGTACGGAGTACTTGCGTTGAAACTTTTATTGGCTCTTATTGATGTAAAGTTTATTTTTAAGTGCTTTTCCCCCACCATTTTGCCAAGCCTCTCTAGATTAAAAGTTGTCAGTTGTCTCCTGGTCTCAGCTTAATTTTATTATTATTAATTTTGTCTATTTTAAGCTACCTGGGACAAAGAAAATATGTTATAGAATATTGGGTTGTGATGCTATATGTAAACACACCAGAAATAAATTGAATGTAGACTAATCCTTAAAACGAAATACATTTTTGTTAGGGCATTGGTATCATTTATGTTTTGTAATCAGAAACTGATTATAAGCACATTATTCAATAATGACCATATCCAATAAAGCCAGGAAGTTCAAGAAAAGTTAAAGAACAGGAAAGGATGGTGCCAAGAAGAAGCTATTTGACAATTTAATGTTTGGAGCAATACTTCATTTGGGATGGAGGGTTGTTTAATCCAGACAAGTTTTGTTGCTTGAGGTTTAAAAGTCAGTCAGATAATATGTTGAAATAACCAGTAAAATAACTTTAACATATTTTATATATGTATTTTCTCTGAATATTATGAGCATAATTTGAGAAGTCTTTTTCTCAAAGGAAGATTACGGTTTCCATAAATGACATGCATATCTGGGCTCAGAAGAAAAAAAATCTGATTATAGTATTTCTAGGTGAATGAATGATTAGCAGTCCATTTTAAAAGCAAATCAAGTTAGCTATATGAATCTCAACACATAGAGAATCTAAATTTAAGACAAATATTGTTATAACTTGTGAGAGGAGTCCATTCAGAAGATATATTTTGTGAAAATCCACCATGAAGTTTTCAAACAAACCGTGACTCTACTTGATGACAAATATAGATTTCCATTTATAAAATAGTTCTTTGGCTCTACACTTGGAAAACTTCCAAAACTACACAAGAATGAAAGGGCATTGACAGTTGGCATTCTTTTTAGAATTGTCTTTCAATATTTACAAATCAACGCTTAGAAGCTTCATGAATCATAGATTTTCACACACATAACTCATCACTTATCAAACAGTTGTATAATTTTTTGTGAATTAAATTTGGATTCTACATATATACATATTTTTAAAAGATTGATTCACTTTTTTTCAATGTCACTGCTATGAGTTTTTTTCTCCTTCTATAGACCTTTTAGGGTTATTGTCCAGAAAGGCAATCAGTAACGGAGCAAGACTCTTGTTGGGAGGCCACAGTTGGCAGGTCTGCCAGTTTCAACAAGAAATCCTGCCAAGTTCAGCCATTGTTTGGCCATTTGGGGAAATGCTTCAACATTTTGTGTTAAAATGCCCAGCAACCTTCTCATTTACCCTAGTTTGAAAGGTCACTCCTTGGAATTCAGTGAAACCTGAACACTAACTACATTACAGAAAGCATCTTTACTAATTTATTTCCCTTTACAAAAGCAGTGGAGTGATAAGTATTAGGTTGACCTAAGAATAATAAAATGATAATTAGTTTCTGAATATTTTCTCCCTCGCCATGGGTTGTGTTTCTAACACCTCCAAAGCTTCAGCTCTAGCATCTCTTGTACACTGCATACAAAAATCACAGAGAGTCGCTGTTTAGTTTTCTGTGGAGACAAAGAAACATATTTACTCACTTAATCACTTATTAAGCAATACTTAAGCACCTACTAAGTGCTGCCATTTATTTAGATGCTTGGGATATATTAGTGAATAAAGAAAAAACAGCAGAAGTGCTTGTACTTGTAGAGCTTCCATGTTAAAGATACGGACAGAAAATTTGTAAATTATAGTTGATGGTTTGTTGAAATGTGATTGGTGTTACGGGAAAAAGCTAGGACAAACCAAAATAGATGAAGATGAACCAAAGGGTCATGGTGGTGCAGGTGTAGCTGACTTTGAATAGTGTCTAGGTTAGGTCCCAAGGAACAGTTTGTACCTGAGCAAAGACTATAGGGGGGCGGGGGAGCTGGCCTATGGATTACTGAGGCAAGAGCATTCTGTGCTCCCTGCAGGAAACCCATGGATAATTTTTAATCTTACTTCAGATAAGGTGCTTATCTTTTTAAAAATTTTATACCAATCGATATCAGAAATTCAGGAACTATGGGCCCACACATAAGAAAGATTAGCATTTTCTTTCATATTCAGGTGCTGTAATGGTGGGTATGTGATGAAGAGTAGAAGAGACATGGTAAACTCAGAAAGTTACTCCGTTGATTCATTCAAATAGGTTTCCTGTCATTAATCTCTATTATAATCTTATATCAATAAATAGGATGCACGATGTTTGTTGTTTATTACAAATTTAGTTTAATTCTAAAGAGTTATCTGAGTTAGGATTGATAGAAAAGATAGAAAAGCTCCTACGTTATATTTACAGGCTGCATCCTTCCATGATTATAAAGTTCTGCAGTTATATCTGGGAATAAAAACATAGACCAGAATGGAGACCAGTCCTTGAAGTCTATAAGACTTTGAGTAGTTAGAATTAGAATGTTGTCTAAATGTAGAAATGTAACTTTTTGCTTTTTAAGCATACACTATTTCAGAATCTATATCATATTTATACTCAATGAAGTCCTTCGAAGACATATTGAGCCAGAGTCTCCTATTTCTAAGTTAGAAACTCATTAATTAGATTTATTTACCTTACTCAGGACTCTGGCTTCAGAAACTATATGTAACACGAACAGTTTTGAACATGTAGTCCTTTATGGTACAGATAGTACCAGAGTCGATAGAGTTGAGAGCCTGCAACTTTGAATATGTAGTCTTTTATGAAGTTAGAATTTAGTGAATAATCAGCTTTCAGGGTTAACCTGAAAAAAATCACACAATTAGTGGATTTTCAAAGGATGTGTGAGTTATACAATGACCCAAACATAAACTCTCTGTTAATTTTGGTGTATTTATTTTGAAGGAAATAAGCTGGAATCTAGTTCTTTAAATATGGACATGTATTAATTTTAAGATCAAAAAGATTCAGTTCAGTGTTTTCTAATAATTTTGAACTGATAACATGGAACACAGCACAGGAAATCCTTTTGGAAAGTGCCTAATTAAGGAGGTTAACTCATGTGAAGCGTTCCAATTAATTAAAATATTAAACAATATTTAGGAAAATAATTTTTGGGGCTTCACCCCTGTCAGTTTGTTTTTGACCTTAATACTTGCTCATATCTCATTTGAAGACTTTCCTGTTCAAATTAATGAAACCAAACATTCTTCAAAGCTTTCTTTTTTAAAAAAATATTTTATTTATTTATTCATGAGAGACACAGAGAGAGAGGCAGAGACACAGGCAGAGGGAGATGCAGGCTCCCTGCGGGGAGCCCAATGCGGGACTAGATCCCAGGACCCCGGGGTCACACCCTGAGCCGAAGGCAGACGCTCGACCCCTGAGCCATCCAGGTGCACTCTCAAAGCTTTATTCTTAAGACTATCTTTCTTTAATCACATTCTTTCTGTCTTAAAAGTGAACAATTTCTCACCCAGCCATGATGTTTGCAGTTGATTTAGATGCAAGGAAATCTTTCTGTTAAAGTATGAATTGTCAAAGTCATATTAGAAGCAGTTGAAAATAAGGTATTTCAGAACGTCTTCACCGAAGCACATACTATGGTGGGCTAAGTAGAGTCCATTAGACTGTCGTTCTTTCTTTCAGGGTTGAGGTTTTGTTTTGTTTTGTTTTACAAAAGTTTCGTCTATAATCCAAGGTTCCCAAAATGTAATCAATATGTATGAAAAATATCTCATTTATCAAATCTTGTCATTTTAGAAAACACCCTACTTCAGGCATTCAGTCCTGACCTTGTGACAAGATGAAAAGTAGAGTGGCAGCCAGCAGGAGAGATGAAGCGTGCATATTTTAATTGTGCTGAGCACTGAGGTGGAGCTGAGGCGGTCCAGAGCGGGGTCCTGTTTTGCTAACCTGCAGCAGCAAGCATCGGGCCTGGCACATTGTGAGAGCTTGCTGAACTGAGGATCATCCTGTTGAACCCTTGCACCTCTCAAGAACAATAAGTCATATAACTTAAAAAACAAACTGTTCTCTGACAGAATTAAATTCTGGTGTGAACAGAAAATTCCCCAAATAAGATAGGCTGCAATAAGAACAGACTTTAATTTAATAAGAGGAGGGGCGATTCTGGAAGGTTTTATGAGTCATGTAGAGAAAAAACATGAAACATGCTACTTTTTTTTTTTTTTTTGGAATATAGGAACCTTATACCCTGTAAGCCCCCTTAATTATAATATCATTGTTTTAAATATTTTAAATATTTCTTCTACCTATAATCAGACTCCACCCCCATCCCAAAAAAAAAAAAAGGGGGCCTCAGTCACTGGAGAATATATACCATGCTCAATGCTCATAGTTAGATGACTTTACATTATTAAGATGTTAATCATTTTCGATTTAACTAATGAACACACTGCAATTCCAATTATCATTTGAGGAGAAATTTTTAAAGAACTTCCAAAATCTAAAAACCTAAGTAATTTGGGGGGAAACAGAGCAAATATGGGTAAATGTCCCTCACTTGTTGTAACAGTTAATTGAATACATTAACTTGGCCAGGCTATGGTGCCTGGTTTGATCAAACACTAGTCTGGATGTTGCCATGGAGGATTTTTGTAGATGTGATTGACATCTAAGATCAGTTGACTTTAAGTAGAGGAGATTATCTGGATAATGTGTCTGAGTCCCATCCAATCAATTGTCGCTGTAAGAGCAACACTGAGGTTTTCTGAAGAAGAAAGAATTCTGCAAAATTTTTGTTTTCCAAGCTAATCTTGACTACTGGAGGCTGGAGAGTAACTACTGGGCACTGGGTAACTACTGTGGAGAAAGGTGAGGGTTAAGCAGGCGTAGATGAAAGAACTTAGTGGAAGGAAATGCATACACAAAGAAAGATGGGAAATTACCAATGGCAGATTCTACTTACTATGTACAGGTATATCTCATTTTATTGTGCTTCTCAGCTATTGCATTTTTTATAAATTGAAGTTTTGTGGTAATCCTGTGTTTAACAAGCTTATCGGTACCATTTCTCTGGCATTTACTAACTTCATGTCTCTGTATCACATTTTGGCAATTCTCTCAGTGTTTCCAACTTTTTTATTATTATTACATTGTTATGGGGACCTGGGATCAGTGTTCTTTCATATTACTATAGTGATTGTTTGGGGCACCACTGACCTTGCCAGTAAGTGTCGTGTGTACTCTGACTGCTTCCCCCATGTCTCTCCCTTTCCTTGGGTCTCACTACTCCCTGAGATACAACCATATTGAAATTAGGCTAATTAATAACCCTAGAATGGCCCCTAAGTGTTGAAGTGAAAAGAAGAGTCACATATCTCCCACTGCAGTGGTCTGGATAGAAGATCAAACCAGCCTCAAAATTCACTTGAGCCAAAGCCTAATCCAGAGCAAGGCCCTGACCCTCTTCAATTCTATGAAGGCTGAGAGAGGTGAGGAAGTTGAATAAGAAGTTTGAAGCTAGCGGAGGTTGGTTCCTGAGGTTTAAGGACCGAAGCCATCTCTGTGGCATGAAAGCGCAAGGTCAAGCAGCAAGGGCTGATGTAGCAGCTGCAGCAAGTTATCCAGATCCACCTAAGATCGTTAATGAAGGTGACTACAGGAGACAACAGACTTTCAGTGTAGATAAAATAGCCTCCTGTAGGAAGAAGATGTCATTTAGAACTTGCATAGCTGAAAAAAAAAAAAGGGGGACTTGCATAGCTAGAGAGGAAAAGTCAATGCCTGGCTTCAAAGCTTCCAAGGACAGGCTGGCTCTCCTCTTAGAGGCTAATGCAGCTGCTGACTTTGAGTTGAAGCCAATGCCCATGTACCACTCTAAAAGTCCTAGAGACCTTAAGATTTATGCTAAACCTCCCCTGCCTGTGCTCTGTAAAATAGAACGATAACGTTTGGACGATGGCACCATCTGTTTACAACATGGTTTAATGAATATTCTAAGCCCACTGTCAAGAACTGCTCGGAAAAAAAAAAAATGATTCCTTTCAAAATATTACTGCTTATGGAAGATGCACCTGGTCACCCAAGAGCTCTGATAGAAACATACAAGGAGATCAATGTCGTTCTCATGCCTGCTAAGACGGCATCTGTCCTGCAGCCCATAGATGAAGGAGTCATTTCAACTTTCAAGTCTTATTTTTAAGAAATACATTTTATAAGGTTAAAACTGCCATACATAGTGATTCCTCTGATGGGTCTTGGCAAAGTAAACTGAACATTTTCTGGAAAGGGTTCACCATTCTAGATGCCATTAAAAACACACATGATTCAAAATATCAACATTCACAGGAGTTTGGGAGAAGCTGATTCTAACCTTCAAGGCTGACCTTGAGGAGTTCAAGATTTCAGTGGAGGAAGTCACTTCAGATGTGGTAGGAAAAAAAAAAAGAGCAAGAAAACTAGAATTAGAAGTAGAAATTAAGGATGCGACTGAATTGCTGTAACCTCAAGATAAAACTTTAACAGATGAGCAGTTGCTTTTTGTGGGGGAGCAGAGATAATGGTTTGAAATGGAATCTATTCTTAATAAAGATGCTGCGAAGACTGCTGAAATGACAACAAACGATTTAGAAAACTCCATAAACTTAGCTGACAAAGCAGCTGCAGGGTTTGAGGGGACTGCCTCCAATTTGGAAAGAAGATCTGCTGTGATACAACACTATCGAACAACATCTCGTGCTACAGAGAAATCATGCATGAAAGGCGTCAGTGGATGCAGCGGACGTCATTATTGACTTATTTTAAGAAATAGCTACGGCTACCCCAATCTTCGGCCCCACCACCCCGATCTGTCAGCAGCCATCATCACCAAGGCAACGCCCTCCGCCAGCAAAGAGAGTACAGGTCACTCAGCTCCAGGTGATGGTTAGCATATACATTTAGCAATAAAGTGTTTTTTCATTAAGGTATATATGTTGTTTTTAAACATAATGCTCTTGTACTATACTGTTTACATAACTGTTGTAAGTACTGGGAAACCAACAAATTCATTCAACCAGCTTTGTTTATTATATCACTTTGTTGAGATGATCTAGAACCAAACCCTCAATGTATCTGAGGTCTGCTTGCCCTTCCACCTAAGCTTCCGGGGACAATATCCATTCACACCAGGGGGGACCAGATTCCAGCCACTAATTGGAAAGGGAAGCAGAGGGGTTAAGAGCAAGAGCTCTGGAGTCTGGATTGCCAGGATTCATTTCCTGCCACCTCCACTTGAATCGCTGTGTGATTTGGGCACATTATAGAATCCATTATTTAAGTAGAGGTTAAGTCTGCTCTCTTGCCTCACATTTGAAGACAACTACATAGTTAGGAAAACGTGCACGTGCACACATACACATTTTGTTTGACATTCTTTTCACATAGTTTTGATCCTCCTTATTTTCAGTTATAACATGCTTCATTCTTCTCTAGCACTTACCAAAGTTCCCCTTCAAATTATCCTTGGAAAGAAGACAAAATTGAGATTTATGCCCCAAACACCTAAACAACTGGTATTATGCTAATCGATGAATATGGATTCAATTAATACTCATTGTAGAATTTATGAAACTGATACTTGGATATAAGGCAGATTTATCTTAGTTTTGGTTGATAAAACCAAGCCTGTGTGCTCATGAATATGCTGATGAACCCCCTGAGACTCAGCTGTGAGGAGAGAGGCACCGTTTACTAGAGCGCTGTTATTTACTGTGCCAAACGACATGCTCAGGAGTCACTGTGCTTTTACAAGAAACATAGTTGAGCTCAGGTTAACCTACACTCAAAAAATAATGACAGATTCATACAAAAGTTTATGCCATATTAACATTTTTTAGTTTAAAAAATACATTCCAAGGTAAGGGGAAGAAGATTTCTCTGAAAATTGGGCTCTACCCAACAACCTCAATGAAGCAGAGCTATAGCCTTTATACCATAGTGGTAGGTTGGTTATATTTACTTATTTATATTTATGTAGGGTTGAGTTGAGATTTTTGTCCTTTTAGTTGCTAGTAAGGTAAAAAAAAAACATACATTTAATTAAAAGCACAAAGGAATGAAAGATAAAACTTGTTTTACATTTAAAAAATAAATACACTATTTTGATAATTTTTGTAAACGATAATATATCAGTGTGTTAGTTTTGTAGAATATTGCATCTTATAAGTAAACAAACTAAAGGAAAAAAAGAAGAAACCTGTTCTAGGAAAATATTTGCAATTTATCATCTGATAATTAATACTACTAATCTCATAAACATAGACTCTCAGTTACAGCCAGTGATTCTATTTTATTTTTAAATGATAGTAAGACTTTTATTGTGTAGTTAAAAATAAAATTCATTTCTTCATTTTTTGTAAATAATTTATTAAATTAAAAACTAATTTGATTTTAAGATTACACAAATATTGGAAAATGTAGATTGTTGACTTAAATTTAATGTACAATATTATAATACTAATTAGACATGAAAAAATAATCTAGACTTATTGAGGACTTTTCTGTTTAAATTAGAATGGTAATATAATGTATAAAATATATTTCCTATCATTTCCATGGTTTGTTGACTTAATTATCATATATCTAATTATATGTTCTTTTTCCCTAAATAACACAAGCTCAATACTTACATTCCAAATTTTACAATTAAATATATTCCATCTATCACTGCTTCAATGCTTTACTAATTAAGACTATATATCTTCAAATTTATAAACCAAATTATCGGTAGGTAAACCAAAATTAAGGTATGAAAACTATCCAGATACTTTGAGTTGTGTAACTGCTGTTGACGGATTTGGGCAGGAATTCCTGTGGGAATTCTAAACAAGGAAAATGATTGAAATATCTAGTAGGTAGCCCTGATCCTGTGTTTCTCATAAATTTTTATTTTCCATCTAATTTCATCAGAACATTTTCCTATATTAAATGAGAGGATTTCTTGAAATAATTTAATAGTGCTGCATGGTGGAAGTACTTTGGTAGAAAAAGGGAGCTTTCCTAAGAAATTATAAATGTTTATAGTTCATGCATGGGCTTCAAACCCAGATAGAGACAAATGTTTTAAACAGCTATGTGCGGACTTTTCATCTTAAGTGTATTCTCTGATAGTCTGATTAAATCAAGAACTTAGAGGAGCTACAAAATTTGACCCTGAGTGTCCTTCATTAACACCGTTGCAATGGGACAGCTTATGTTTTAGGATTAATACTATCTCTGAATCCCAAAGATAAGCTAGAGAATAAAGCCAATGATTTCAAATAATGTCCTTTAAATATATTTGTTTCTTGAAAAGTTGATATCATAATCATGATACCTCTAAAAACATTTTTTAAAGCTGCGTTGACAGTCATACTTAGAGCATGAAATCAGTTTTGTTTCATGAACATACGTTTTGATCCTTTAAACAGCTTTTTGGTAACTTTTGTATAAATATCTCTAAGACAATTCTTAAAAATTAAGTTACTATGAAATTTTAACCACGGAGCTAAGAATTGAAAGCAAAATGATGTTATAGTAGTCACAAAAATGATGTAAGTTAAAATATATGACAACATATTCACTGAAGTTTGATTAGTTTTATGTGTTTATCAAATAATTTTCCACATTAACATAAAGCATATAAAGTCATCTTTCTTTGCCTTGATATTATTTTGAATTTCTTACTGAAATAAATTCATTATTTGTAAAATAATGTTTAAACACATAGAATGAATATGAAGGTTCTCTTAAATATGCTAGGGTTTTGGTTCCATTTAAACTTATGCTAGGCATCACCAGTGAGTAGAGTATATACACCTTGGTCACTCATTTAATACAATTTTAAAAATTACAGAACCAGTTCTAATTTCTTTTTATTTTCCTGTTTTTCCAATCTTCTTTTTTCAGAGTGGATGATCAGTTTTATATATTCTAAAAGTCTACATATTTTAACTAACAAAAGAATATTTTGGAATGTGCTAAGATCTATCAGGAAAAAAAGATCTTGTAGTAATAACAGAAAGCATATTTCTTTAAGATAACTGAATATTACAGGTAGAACATGCCTCAGCTCACACCATTCTTATGATTTCTGAATCCTATGTTTCATACTGAGAACTGGCCTTAAACTTTGCGTTGATTTTATGATCCTAGAGCATCTAGAAAAAGAAGTTAATTCTTTATGGCTGAAAGCATGCATTGATCCTCTGATATTCTCTTATCATCAAAGAAAGCAAACTTTATTTCAAACGCTCAATGATATTCTCAAATAATAAGTCTTTGACCTTCAAAATTCATTGCTTAGTGGTTTTCAACAGTATTTTCTGAAAATAAAAATCATAAATCATACTATTAGTACAGTTGCAAAAACTTAAGTTACGGAAGAAAATTATGGGGTTTTGGTTAGCAATTAAGTAACAATTAGAGAAGTTTTGGAGAGTTCCTTATTATAAAATATGATATTAACTCAATATAATACCTCCTGCTAAGAAAATCATCTAATTAAAAAAATGCTATTCTAATTTTTGTTACTAGCCCATGGCTTTGGATTAGGCATTTAATGTGTTCTCTTCATTTCCTTCCCCAATCAATTATCTAATGGTTATTTACAAAGTCGCCTTCTAAAAACACATTTTCCTTTCCTGCACATGTATCAGAGAATTCAATACAATTAATGATTGAAAGGAAATCAGAACTCAGGCATAATATTTTTAAGAATCACAAAAAACAAGACTTAATTGACGTTTCCATTATTTGGAGTAATTTGTGGAAAAATTGAGTAGAAAATTACGAGGGAGTTACTCAGAATGAGTTTGTAGTCCACTGTTAATGCGCCAGATTATGGGTGATGAAGTGCAAGATTTCCCCATTGAAGGACATTTTGCAGAGTATCATTACGTAGATAAGAATATATACATATATGTATATGTATAAATTAAGTCAGTCAATATAATCTGAACCCATATCTGAATCTAACTTTTATAATAAATAAACTAAATCAGTCCATATAATCTGAACTCAAATCTGACATCTAATCTTTCTTAGCAACAGATTTGTGATGTGTCTATACCACCACTTAGGTAGACGATCGTTCCTTCACAATCCAGCACAATCTGTACTGGCGAAGGAAGCATTAACAGATGTTTCATCTCAACATTACTGTAAGTTTTTTCTGGACATTCATTAAAAAAAATACACACTTTCTCTGTTTAATAATCTGATATATATATATATATATATTTGGGAAACCTTTGTTACTTTATTCACTGTTATCTCTATTTCACATCCTGCCCCCCAAAGCTTGCAGAGGGATACCAGACAAATTGAAGGAATATATTATTAACTAAAGAATCGTAAAATTACAGTTAATGTAGAAGTAACATTTCCTTGACCCTAGCTGGGTTTTTGTTTTTCGGTTTTTTGGTTTTTTGTAGCCCACTCCCTGATCCAATACAGCGGAAACCATTCAGGGTTAGCAAGGGAGAGACTTAACCACATCTGGCAACAATGAACAATGAAAATTCTATTAGTCCAATAGTCAGAGATGTATGTGTAAATAAAGGTGAAAGGCGAATGGGAGACAAACCTCATAAATCCAGAGTGATCAACTTTTCTTCTAATTCTCCATTTTCCCCAACTGCAGAGTGACTGAGGCTGCAGGACCCCATAAGTAGTTACTCCATCCCCCTTCCTCGGAGTACTGACAATATAAAAAGTTTAAAGACCCTTCTTGGGGGGGAAATGTTTTCCAGCTGTCAAAATTTAAGCTTAGCTAATAGCAGAGCAAAATTTAAAGGGCATCGTTCCCTGATTAAGAGATTTGTTCGAAGTATGCCTTTTAATCCATTTGGAGTTTTATTCCTTGCTCAGTTTGTCTTCCGGAATGTCACGGTACATAAGAATACCTCGTAGTAATAGGCTCTGTACACAGTTTGGAGTAAAGCCCTGTCGTTTCCCTAACATTTGCAATAGATGAGAAGATGCTTGGACATTAGTCCGACCACCACGTCCCACCACAGAAACCCTGCCAGACTAAAGGATGAGCCTTCTCACACGACATGTATTTGTTCTGAATAATGTACTTACCCGGCGCAGCTTCTAGGGAAATTCTTGGTGAAATAGTCTCAGGATGGAATTTGATTTTCTGAGATTCCGCAGAAGAGGTTCACCCCCCGCCCCGGGCAAGGTGAGGAAGAGGCAAAGCCTTGCCAGGTGACCCCGCAGACAGGCTGGGGTCCGGTTAGCAGAGCTCGATGTCCCCAGATCAGGAGGTGATTCTCTCTGCTGCAGAGACAGGGTTGTTCTGAGGAGATTGCAAGTGTTGTCACATTGTAAGTGCTCAGCAGCCGAAGGGAAACATCAGAGCTTCCTGTTACATCACTCTGACCCCGCCTGCAGTTAGTGTTAGGTTACTTTCCTCCCCAAATAGCATACCCCAGGCAGGCAGCCCTCCTCTCCCGCGGGGGGCTGGAGCGAGGAGCAGCAGCGTGAACAGACAGACATCAGATGCTGCGGCACCTCGGGCTGCGGCTCACCTGGACGGGGCTGTCACAACTTGCCACTGAGCTGCCTGCCTCCTGGAGGAAATCCGAGCGCACCCCCTGCTCCGGGGATCACAGGCGTCAGGGCAGTGGGTGTGGGTGTGGCTGTGTGCATGTGTGCGGGTGTGTGCATGTGTGCATGTGGGTGCGTGTGTGCATCTGTGCATGTGTGTGTGCCTGTGTGTGTGCATCTGTGCATCTGTGTGCATGTGGGTGCATGTGTGCATCTGTGCATGTGTGTGTGTGCGTGTGTGCATGCGTGTGCGGGTGTGTGCATGTGGGTGCGTGTGTGCATGTGTGCCTGTGTGTGTGCCTGTGTGTGTGCATCTGTGCATCTGTGTGCGTGTGTGTGCATGTGTGTGCGGGTGTGTGCGTGTGTGTGTGCATGTGTGCGCGTGTGCATCTGTGCATATGTGTGCATATGCGTGCGTGTGTGTTGAACTGCACTTTGCAAAGCGTCGAGGAACTATTATCTAACTCGCCTTCGTGAGTGAACACACAAACCATCCCAACACCCATCACGATTGGCTCCGTGACCCCACTCTGACCGAGCTCAGAACCACAGCTATTCTCACACCGGTTTCTCACAATTAAACGATGAAATGTTTTCCTGTAGGTCTCTACACTTTTTTTTTTTTACTTTGTCCAAGACATAACTGAGTGTGTATGTGTCATAAATGAACCCCGGTGTGTGTACACGTGCTCTGTGTGTGTGTGTGTGTGTACAGATCCGTGGGATTGTTTTGTCGTTACATGTAGGCATGTATATTAGGGAAAGTAGCTTTTTGAGAACATATTTATAAATTTAAAATGACTGCACACATTTTGAAATATTGCACTTCATTCTGTCATTATCACCTATGAAATTAAAAAGTGATTGATATTATTACCTGTATCCCTCAGAGTAACCCTACCGGAAATGCGGATGACTTACAGAGTGATCATGTAAAATACGTAACATATTCTAATTTTATAGAAAATGTTTTCCCTCAACACATAGTTTTATTCCAAGTGTGTTTAATAAATCGTTGGACAGTATCGAGGAAGAATGCTTTAAATTTGAGATGCACTTGTCTTTTAATAATCCAGTAAATGTGTTTCAGCATCATTGCTGAAACCTAAGCAGCTCCGGGCATCAATGTCTTCATCTGTAGACTAAAAAAGAGGAGAATCAAATAATACCTAAAATCGCTTGTATCTCTGAGAATTTGAATCGATAAGTTACGCGACATTTAGAAATAGATAAGAGACTTTGATAATCATTCAAGTCTCCATATCTTGGTAAATCCGAGCTCAGAGGCGCTGGACAACTAGTCGATTACTGACATTCGGGAACAAAATGAGACGCTCACGGTTTTCGTTCGCGAGTGAAAGAGGAAAGGGCAACGTAAATTAAAGGGACACTATGTTTCTGAGGCAGTCTGCACCTGCCCACACTTCTTATTACCCGGATCCATGGAAGAAACTTATTATACAACTTGGGTTTTAAGATCAGTGGGATCCAGGTGAATAAAAACACACGCATATAAAAATAGGGCACATCCTAATGTCTGCCAGTTAGAGTTAAGAGCCCTGCAAGCAACGGAGTGATGCACGCGTGCCAGTGAAGGAGAGGAACACGCAGAGGAGTGCAGGTGCGGGTGACAGACGACTATGCGCAGGTGCGCTTTGGGGGGAGGCCCCGCCAGGCTGCTGGGAGGCACTTCGTTTGAGCGTCTCCTCCAGCCCCTAAGAGGAAAAGTCAACGTTGCAGATTAGGCCCAGCCCCACAGAACCCCACAAACAAGGGCTCCTTCATCAGGCTGGCGGCCGAAACCCCTGAGGACGGCTGCCCTGAGTCCTGCCACCGTGGGGAGGGCGCGGGGTCAGGAGTCCCCGGGAGAAGCGGGAAGCCCGGAGGCCCGAAATCCCAGGCCCGGTTCCGACCCTCTCTCTGTGTGGGACCTTTCATGGGGCTTTTCATAGGTCTTGCTGTTCCCGTCTGCAAAGTCAGAGCGGACTCCCACCCTAGAGTGTCCTACCCGAGCGGGCCTGTCCCTGTGTCCTCGCCTTCTGTGCTGAGTGTAACACCGACGCCTGGAAGAGTGAACGCAGCTGGTGACCCTGAGTCATGAAAATCTAAAACTTTTCCCAATAAGCTCATGAAAGCATTGATTTTTTTTTTTCAAAGATTCATTTACTTCATTTGCCCCACACTAGTGAAGCCTAGGGACCGCAGAGTCTGTGCTTTGAACTTTTGTCCTAGGGCTGTCCCACCCAAGCTCTTCCCTCTGCTGTCATCAGCTGCCACCACAAGGCCCAGCGGGGTTATCACGTTCACACCCAAGTGAGCCATCGGGCACGTGGCTGGAGCCCCTGCAGACACTCGCGTGGCGCTTTCCAGGCGCACCTGTAAGCCTTCCCTAGAGCTGATGGGCCAGCTGCCCCACTGACCAGATCCTTAAGAGTCGCCGTGTAGTGAGCTCCCAACGAAACAAATGGCTCGAGCGCTTCCAGGCAGCCACTCTGGGATCCAGGGGACAGGACAAAGGACGGAGAATGCGAATTTCTCAAGTTCACGCTGAAAGATGATGACACGTATTTAAGAAAATGAAAATATTTCGGCAATGAGCCAGGTGACTTTTAGGCCGTGTGCTATGACTCTGTTAGCCAGCATCGTGCACCTCGTACACACGTAGGATCATCTTTCTCCACACAGATTGAAGACACTCGCCACCCATCCTAGCGACCAAGCTTGTTATTGTGAGCCAGATGCGTAGTAGTCGTACTGGGGAGTTGGGGAAAACGAAGATGGGCCTCGCTGGGTAGCCGTGGGTAGCACACACTGACGCCCGTGAGGCCTCCAGCACCTGCCTCTCCGTGGTCACTGCTGTCACTACCCCCGGGGAGTCGCACCCACCTCGCAGAGCACCTCAGTAGGCTTTCTACAGAACTGAGGAAAAACCTGTGCCTGGGACGTGATGCACATGCTGCTCGGCAGCCTCGCTGTCCTGCACAAGGGTTGCACAAGGGTAGGCCCTGCACAAGGGTTGCACAAGGGTAGGCCCTGCACAAGGGTTGTCCACATGGCCTGGGTCGGGCTCGGAGTTCCATCATGCCCCGGGAATGCACACCGGCTGCCGGGTGAAAGGCACTTGGACTCTAGCTCCGGAGGAGGCCAACCCACAGTCTCCGGATTAGTGACTGACTAATCCAGACTCAGTCAAATGGACCAAAATGTGGATCGATGCATTTCATTCTGCAGCTGCGCCAGCGACTTTGAATTTGTGCAGCTATAGCCTTGCAGGATGGTTTTGCTACAAAAGTGAACAAGACAAAAACAAAACAAAATGCTTCTACTGGAAATGTAGCAGGGACAGACTGCCCCTGGGGACAATGCTAGAGAGGTCTGTAGGAACGGTTTCTATGATTATGTTGCAAGTTATGTTTCAGGTATGAGCCCTGCGGTGGTGAGTCTGCGTTGTCGGTGCTCTGGAGTCACTACTTACACGGAGATAGTCCCCGCCGTCCGCAAAGCTACACATACATACATGACTAAGAATGTACCAATAATTCGAGGAGAGACACATACTTTTTATCATCTTTACATCGAGAAATTCTACTAAGGTAATAAGTTGACCTGACCTT
The DNA here is from genome assembly GCF_011100685.1 of Canis lupus familiaris. Classification (NCBI taxonomy): domain Eukaryota; kingdom Metazoa; phylum Chordata; class Mammalia; order Carnivora; family Canidae; genus Canis; species Canis lupus. Next base: position 29,835,536 of record NC_049257.1, read on the forward strand.
TTATCACTTAACCTCACAAGTGCTCAGTGTACTTAAAGCTATTTCACATCACGAAATGAATCTTCATTCAGTACAAGGGTCCAGATCCAGTGGCTGGGTCACGCAGAATGAACAGGCTGTTTTCTGTTATTAAAACCAAAGAGCTGATTTTTAATTGTAATTGTGCACATGGTTGATCGTATTCGAGGGAAATTATAATGTCATTTTTTTTTAAATATCTACTAAGACTACAAGTTGGAAGAGGCAGAAAGCTTCAAAATTGAAATGAGTAACATTACATCCGCCCATGGGTAGAGAAAACAGTTTCCCTAACCTAGAGGTAGTATCTGCTTTAGTGTCGAACGAGGTGTTTCCCCAAGAGGGTCCAACAACACGCTGAAGACAATTGGCTACGACTCTGCCTGTGGTTTTAATCATTCTTATTAAGTTCTGATGGATTTGGATCTCCCATGAAAATCAATATTTTTTGTGGATACTCATGATTGTTTGAGCCTCTCCTCCTCCAGAAGCAGTCACCCTTGCTAGAATAAAGAGCTAACGCAGGCACATGAGATACATCACGGATGAATTCAGAACTGATGCTGTGATACAACAAAATTATAGACGCTCACTTAAATGAGTACAAAATGGACTCTCTGAGAGTGCACATCCTTCGTTAGGGTGATCATATGCCCCAGTTTGCTAGGTTAGTCCCAGTTTCCATCTCCACACTCAAAAATGACATGATTTGAATGAAGAAAATACTATAGATCTATGATCCCCCCCAGCCATGCTTATCCATATGGCACTGACAAGTCGTCACATAAATATGGACGGTGAGTAATCCCTTTAGGAGACTTAAGTCTCCTTTCCCAGAAGAGTTTAAAATAGTTCTCCCTATTTCTAGGATAGTTTTAGTTGGCATTGAAATAGATACCCTTTTTGTCTGTGGATACGTATTTATTGTGAATTGGTGCCATATTGCTTCTGCTTTGCAGAATATCAATCTTGGTCTCAAGAATAAATGGTTTATTTAACTTGGAGTTTCTGTGTGTGGACCTAAGTGGCGTATGATTAAACGCCCGCGCTTTCAGTTCTAAAGATGCCAAATTGCATGAAATCAATCCCACTCCAGATTCTTTACTCAACTATTGTCATATTTCTATAACTTGTAAAGTTATTAATAGTTTATGTTTTTCTCCTCAATAGTTTACTCTGCTACGTACGGTGAAAAATTTTAAGCATAAAGGAATGTGGAACCATATGCAGTACGGATATTAAAGGATAATACAATGGATTTCCCTCAGAATTTTCAACACCTTTGAGAAAGCAGCAGATCCTACACGGGGCTTTGAGGAATTAGTATCTACAGTCTCATCCTGCCATCTAGTGTTGAGCATTCTCAAATTGCAAAAAGCTGCTCCCTAGCTGAAAATTGAAATTCTTTTTTTTTTTTTCCTCTCCGATTAAAAAAATAAATCTCAACAACTAGGGAAGATTACTAAGAAAATATTCTGGCGCACATACTAACTAGAGTTACACTGGGGAGGGACTTCCTGTGCACTATACATTTAAAGTATCAATTTATAAATAGTGAGAAAAGACATCATAAAATAGATGCAAAGGCAAAATCATAATTAAATGTGAAAACATAGTATAGATTTTAAAATATAAATTAAAAAGACCTACCATCAGGACATCTGGGGGGGCTCAGCGGTTGAGCATCTACCTTGGGCTCAGGTCATGACCCCCGGGGTCCTGGGATCGAGTCCTGCATTGGGCTCCCTGCGTGGAGCCTGCTTCTCCCTCTGCCTGTGTCTCTGCCTCTCTCTCTCTCTGTGATCCCATGATTAAATAAATAAAATCTTAAAAACAAACAAGCAGGAAAAACATTGGTCTTGACAATGAACAAAAGAGACCTACCATCTTTTGTCTTCCAATGAACATACGTCTCATGTACACATGTAATGTGTATATTTATTTATTTATTTTTTAATGTGTATATTTAAATATCTGAAGTGATCTAAAGCTAGACAGCTCTGAGGCCCATGGCTAGGCTACAGGGAATTACCTCCCGTGTACCTGACCAGGAACCCAAACCAGACCTTCAAGAGCTTACAACAGAGTGAAGGTGTCTCTGACCTGTGCTAAATCAGTCCCACACTGTATCCAAGCATAAAAAATCTATGTTCCGTCACTATCTGTCACACACACAAAAATCAATCACTAATTGGCCATGATCCTGTTTGGCTTAATACAACTGACATTTGAAGGAGACATTATTTGAGGGCATAGTTATTTCCTCTAAGATGTATCTCTATAAACATTTGTATCATAAGAAAGCAAGGTTTCTGAACAATAATCGTCTATTAAACATATATTAATTGATCACCTACCATGTGCCAAACATTTGGAAAGATATTGCAAGTACAAGGTCTGGTGTAGAGACGTGGTCCTTGATCTCAAGGAGTTTGCTTTCTATCCCTAGGTAGACATTAAGAAATATACACTTATAGATGCTCCGCTTGCTTAAAAAAAAAAAAAAAAAAAAGGCAGTGCATTTGATGACTGACATAAATCAGGCTGAGTAGGTAGGAAGGAGGACAGGGTGGAGGGAGAACACATCTCCTGCAGAAAACCACCGTCTCTGAAGGTAATAATGACCCTGGAACCTAGAAGGGAAGAAATACAAGACAGTCCATAGATTAGAAAGAAGGATTCGGATGCCAGTGGTTTGCTCCAAGAGTGATCTTTAGGCTTTAGGCAAAAGCATTAGGGGAACAGAGCAGATTTGGGAAAAGGATGAGGTGAGCAAACCTGTGGTCTCGAGTAAAATCTGGATTTGACCCAAACTATCAATTGCTGGACCAGGGGAGGGCTCTGGAGTGAAATTTGCTTGGCAGAGTGGGCCTCCCCTGGTGCCAGGGAATCCGTCTTCCGTGTGTGAGGCCCTCGGGGAGTGGGGTACGTGATTTCTAGAGGAAGAGTTAGCATCTGCTGAGGACAATTTGCAGAAGGATGCAGGTGAGGGCTCTTAGCAGCCCATTCTCCCAGCAACTGCGGGATGAGGGCGCTGGCTCAGTAAAGGGGGGGTGGAAGGGGGTGCCACACAGGGTTTGCCGGAAAACGATTGTGAGTGAACGAGATCTGTCCAGGTGCCACGTCTAGACCGTCAGGAGGGTCTGGGCCACAGGCAGTAAGAAGAGAGACCCACGTGGATACATCAGAACGTAAGCTGTGGGACCTTGTAGATGATGGTGAGGAATTGGGATTTCATCCTGTATGTGATGGGTCTCACCATCCAGGTCAGGCCCTACACTTTGTCTCCGTGGGGTTGGGTCTGGCTGCGCTGCTGGGGCTGCTGGGAGGAGACAAGTACAAAAACTTCTCCTCTCAAGTGTTTCCATGTCTTTCTGCAGTTATTCGCCGAAGTCAACGTCCACGGTGTTAACCATGGTTCCTTATATATGTGGTATCCTTAAAATTCCCTTCTTATGGTATTTGTGGATATTCAGAAAATAAAAACACTGTAATTGGAAAGGACTCTCTTATTTTGGGTTGATTGTAAAGCATAAAGACAAATTCAATAACGAATAGTGATTAATTAGTATTATCTTTACGTTCTTGACATCTAGTAGTGCCTGTTCTGTTTTAGGGGAACTCGAGGAAGAAAACTAACGTTGATAGCTGGCGTTTTTCCAGAATTATGCTACGGGCTTTAGCTACTTTCTTTGACTCTGTGAGGGTTTTATTCTCACCCTTCAGATGAGGGAATGGAATCTTGGTAAATTTATACAACTGGAAATTGGTAGAACTGGAACTTGAAACCTACGTGATTTAGTTTTTAATCCCGTCCTTCTTTATAACATTATTAGCAAAATATTTTATCTGGCGAACTACTTCAGATACTTTTGGAAGAAATTTGTATGGAATATAAGTCAACTGATACTGGTTCCTGGGGCTTCAGCTAGATAATTCCACATAGAAGAAAGAAAAGTGAGTATTAGCAAGATAGGAAAACATAGCACAGTGTCCAGCAAATTTACATCAAAGCTACTCCACTAGCTTAGCTATTTTCCCATTTAAAACATTTGTATTCCGGTTTCTCTCCAGATCATGCATTTTTCAATATTATTCATATTATGAATGCTGGTGCATTTGAGAGGATGACACCAGGAATAAGGATGGTCATTTTTTAAACTCAAAATTTCTTAGAAATGTAAGACGTATTTAAATCTTGTGAGGTAAATTTTACATGGGTTCAGTAGAGAAATAAAAAAAGAACACTCACTGATTTCTTTTTACCCCCTTTTTACCCACATTATGCAACTTTCCATGTTAAAAATATTTTCATCACCTTGGGCAATTATCTCAGAAGCAGGTTACTAAAATATTGAATAATGAACAAATTGTGGTATGAGTAGTTGACCATTTTACTAAAGGCTAACAGCTGGCAGACACTGCGCTGAGTACTTTCCACGCGTGCTCTCACTCACCCTCATGGTCCTTTCACAATAAAGAGACCATTAGGGAAACCAAGGCCTAATAAGTTTGAATATAAGTTGATTTGGATCCAAATTCTATACTCTTCATTATTTCATTTAATTTTTTTTTGCTTTTTTTTCTTCCATACTCCTTAAAATAGTACACAAATATTAAAATATTTGTGTCTGACAGTTTATTGAAACTCTGAAGATTTGCTATATTTTAAAGAACTCCCTCCCTGGTTGATTGTGTACATGTATAATTTGTGAGGGAGAAAAAGAGAGTATACAGAGTAAAATAAAAATTTTCCTAATCTACTTATCTTGACAATTCCAAAGACTTTCTCATTGAATAATGTCAGATATTTTGAGTAAAAAAAAAAAAAAAAAAAAAATTGACAGTTGTTTGTTTCTTCTCCAGAGTGGCAATTTCTTGGCGAGATGGATCATTTGGGTAGCTCACAGCTGTTCACATTTAGAAACTCTAGAAATTACCCTAGAGTGATTTGCAAACGTTGTGGATTGTTTGTGGAGAGTAGGGAATACGTCTAAAAAATAGACTCTTGGAAAGTAAAACTTCTCGCTTTTTAATTCCAAAAATTGATGAAGGAAGAAGGAAGTAGCAGATTCCCCTGGCTTCTAACTTGAGAGTGTCTGCAGCTTAAGGTATCAGTATGTTAAAGTGACAACCTCTGTGAAAATGCAGATTAAATATAGATCAAGACCCCAACAACGGTCAGGTTCATAATTGATTTAGGTCGATGTTATCTCGTAATGAGGAGAACAGCCCATCATCAGCAATGTTGACAGAATGAATTAATTTTGGCTACAATCGGATTTGCTTAAATCTTGTTAGAATAGATTTTAGTACCAAACTTAGAGATAATTTATTTTCACTAATTTTTGCTAGTTCCTCTAAGAACGATTTTTAAAATATGGGGCGCCTCTGTGGCTCCATCAGTGAGGCATCCGATTCTTGGTTTGGGCTCAGGTTGTGATCTCGTGGGTTCGAAGGTGGAACCCTGCACGGAGCGCTGTGCTCAGCTGCAGTCTGCTTGAATATCCTCTCCCTGTGCCCTCCCCAGCTCGTGAGTGTGCACACACAGACACACACACACTCTCTCTCTGTGTAAAATAAATATTTTAAAAGAACTATTTAAGAAGGATCAAATTATTTATCATTATTTCAGAACTTTCATGAGCTTGAAATGCCTTGATGATATGGTGCAAATCAGAAGCACGTTTTTTTTTTTTTCTAGAATGCATATAATCTTGACAGAAAAAAAAAAAAGTGTTTCAGAATTTTTTTTTAAATTCTAAGCAAAGCCAAAATGTCCAGGCACTCAGCATCTCCCAAAGTGAATGGAACCCCTACAGGGCAATACATTGGGAGCGTCTCATAAAATCTGATGTCTGGAAATCAATCAGGCACTGAAAAGGAAAATCCACTAGAGACGTGGTCAGCTTGGGTTTGGCAAGCTGCATCAGCACAGGCCGCTCTTGAAGGAACCTAGCCGACCCCTGAAAATGGACCACTTTGGCTTGAGGAGACCAAGAGAAGACTACCAAGAGAAGGGCCTGGCCAGTTGTGGTTTTTTTTTTTGTTTTTCCATCTTCCTACCTTGATAGAAGTGCAAACCCTTCTCTGTAGCTTTCCAGCTGTTCTCTCTTTAAATCTCAGACCGAATTCGTAGGTTTTCAGAATGATTTGAAAGTTTTCTAGGTAAGTTAGTGGGGACAGGTGACTTGGGGACCCTACTCTTCCGCCATCTTGCCCCGCCTCTCCTAGTTGTGGTTTTTGTTTGTCTTTTTGATCGCAGAGCATCTTTGCACTTTTTGGCATGCTGGGTATTGGTTTTGAATGCTTTTTTTTTTTTTTTTTTTTTGAATGCTTTTAAATAGAGGACATTCCCATAAAAACCCAAGATGCCAAAATCGGAAGAGTTCTTATAGGCCGTCTGGTTCATTCATTCAAGTATGAGTAAAGGTGAGTGAGGCTAAAGAGATTAGGTGACAAAGTCACCGCCAAGTAGTGTCAGCACTGGTGCAAGACACGTACCTTAGGTCGCACTCCAGATCTTCTCCCCCAAGCCTCTGATGGAAGGTGACAGCATTAAACAACTGTATTTTAATTAACTTTTATTTGCTGGGAAGGCATTCCAGGCACATAATTGAAAGATCAATTAGCATTAAAGCCTTTTAACGAGTGAACAGCTGTTATCCTCCCTCACACTTGCACATCCAACTTTATTCTGGCTTCCTTCATTCTTGCAATTGAGAGGCACAATTCCACTCTTTTTCCACTTCTCCGTGATTATTCCCCCACATTCTTCTCTGTCCTTTAGGAATTTTTCTCTTCATCACTAGTATTTGAAATGTCACGTGTGTATAGGGGGTGTGTGTGCTGGGTAGATTATCCTTGGTTGGTTAGGGGACACCACTTCCATAAAGGAAACCTACGCTGTTCACGTCTTTAAAATCTCTCTCCCCACGCATTTAGCTATTCCATTTTTCTGAACCTTCTTTTACTTCAAGGTTGGGCTCCTCAATTGATTTCCTAATCTGCTTATTTTTTTATTATCCATTTTTCATTTTGTATGTCTTTAGAGCTTAGAGATCTCCCTCATTCTTCTATTTCTTAATTTAAAAAACTGCTTGTGTAGGGTGGTGCCTGGATGGCTCAGTTGCCTAGGCAATCAACTCTTGATTTCAGCTCAGGTCACCAGCTCAGAGCTGTGAGATGGGGCCCCTCACGGGGCTCTGCACTTGAGATTCTCTCCCTCCCTTTACCCCTCCTCAAGTGCTCCTTCTCTCTCAAAAGATGCTTATGTATTTTAACATCTTTTCCTTCATAATCTCATGTCCTCGTGGCCTTTTTCCGCACATACTAAGGGCTACAATAAATACAAGCATATTTAGCTCTTACGTTCCCCCAACATATTTGATTTTCCTCTGCAGGATTTAAAAAAAAATTATGTATACATCTTTTTGGGATTTATTGTTATGTGTAGTAGGGTTCTTATTCTGTTGTGGCTGGTACTTATTTTCTCTCTTTCTATTTAGTGTACAAAATGCTGTTGATTTCATGTGTTGAACTTCATTGTAACAATCGTGCTATACTCATATTATTTCTGTTTTTGATTTCCCTGGATTTTCACTTACGATAAGCGTATGATATGAAAATAACTGTGATATAATTCGTGCCGAATTTCAGTTTCTCTTTGTTTTGGTGTAAAATGAAGACTACCTGGAAAACCTGTTCCTGAGTTTAATGGGAATGTTTCTGAAATTTTACCACGACATATCCTGTTATATGCTTTAGATGGACATGCTTCATTAGGTAAGGAAGATCTCTATTTGCTCAAAGTTTTAAATCATGAAAACAAGTGTTGAATATGGTCAAATGAACTTTATCTATTAAATGATAATTTGGGTTATTTTTTCTGTTGGTACCTTTTATTACACAAAAAAATGGCCAAATGTGGACCATATTGATATTATTTTTTCCAGCTTTATATTCTTAACCATCATTGGTATTATTGGTTTTCTTTTCCTTTCGCCTCAGATTCCAATATGGCTATTACTGAACCTGTCTTTTTAATAATTTTGATATTTTCATCATGAATTGCTCTAGTTTTTAAAAATACTGCATTGCAATGTTATTTATCTTGGTTACTGCTTTTTTTAATGTCTTCTCGAATTTTGTGCTTGAGGCCTCAGTCTCGGCCCAACTCTGGCAGTCAGATCACAAATTTCAGAGAGTGCTTATGCCAGTTGGATACCTGGAGTAGACTTGTGACTCAAACCTGGTTAATCAGAAAGTCATATTTCTCTAAGCATGATATTTGGGTCAAGGCTGGCCATAAGATATTTGGGTCAAAAAGAGTACAGCCAGGATCTTTTTTTCAATAAGAAAAAAAATTTTAGTTCTATGTTCACAGCAAAATTGAAGGAAAGGTCCAGAGTTTTCCTGTATATCTTCTGTCATGACACATGCATGGCCTCCCCCATTGTCACCACCCCCAGTGCAGTGGTGCTTTTCTTACAGTTGATGAACCTGCACTGACACATAATGATCAACCAAAGCCCATAGTTTACACAGGTTCAGTTCTGGTGCACAATCTATGGATTTGGACAAATACGCAATGACGGATTTCCATCCTATGGCAACATACCGGATATTTTTACTGTTCTGAAAATCCCGTGCTCCATCTACTCATCCTTCATTTCCTACTTACCCCTGGTAACCACTGATCTTTTTACCATTTCCATAGTTTTGTCTTTTCCAGGACATCATATTTTGGGGAATCCTACAGCATGTAGACTTTCCAGATTGGCTTTTTTCACTTAGTAACATTCCTTAAAACTCTTCCATGTCTTTTCATGGTTTTGTAGCTCGTTTGTTTTTGATATTGTATAATATTGCCTTGTCTGGATATAACACAGTTTATCCATCCATCTGCTGACATCTTAGTTGCTTCCAAGTTATGGCCATTATGAATCAAGTTGCTACAGCTTTGTGTGCAGGCTTTTGTGTGGACAAACATTTTCATCTTATTTGGGTAAAAGCAAGGAGTCTGATGGCTAAATGGTACATAAGAATATGTTTACTTTTGTAAGAAACTGCCAAATTGTTTTCCAAAGTGGCTATAACCATTTTGCATTCCTACCAATAAAAAACGAATTGCTCTTGCTTTGTCCACATGTTTGCCAGCATCTGGCCATGTCCATGTACCTGATTTTAGCTCTTCTAACAGATGTGTAGTAGGAGCTCACTGTTGTAATGTGTATCTTACTGATGACCTGTGATGTGAGGCACCTTTTCATATGCTTATGTCATCTGTAGATCTTCTTTGGTGAGGTGTCTGTTAAGGTCTTTGGCCCACTTTTTAATAAGGTTATTTTTTATTTTTAAATGTTCTTTATATATTTTGAACGCACAATCTCTTATCAGATGTATCTTTTGAAATATTTTCTTCCCGTTCATGGCTTGTCTTCTAGTCTCTTGATATTATCTTTTGTAGAACAGAAGTTTTTAATTTTAGTGAAGTCCAGCTTATCAGTTATTTCTTTCATGCTTTGTGACTGAGGCCAGGACTTCAATTCTTTGGGATAAGAGCGTCTAAACTTTTCTAGAAAACATTACCTGAGAGAATGTGGGCCTTAAATTCTAGAAGTCATCTTGAAACACTGTGAGATTAAAAAATAAAGGCAAAAAATGTGGGGCAGCAGAATCAGGAATAAAGGTTGAGTTTCCTTGACAATATGATGCTGTGAGTCCATCTATACTGAAGTAAGATACCTTTGGCCTTTCTAATTTTGGCCAGAATTTTTGGGTGAGGAAATCCTATTCATTGCCGTAATGCTCTATTCTATTAGATGACCAAATGCCTGCACATCTCTCTCTTCTCTTTGATGAAATGAATTACCATGTATCACTACTCCCCTAAAAAGTGGTCTGTATACTTCTAGCCAAGACACCAGCTATGTGGTTGTAGTTCAGAGATTGATCCTAAGGGAATAAAAAGATCCTCTCTATTCCATAGAGAGGGACACAGGAAAAGCAATTCAGGTATGTTTATGCTAAAGTTCTTGAGAAAGAACCAAAAGTCAAAAGTTGGAAACTAAATTCAAATAATTCATAAAAGGGGGACAAAAATAGGAGCAGTTGATAAAAGAACTCAAGATCTCTCCTAAGTAGTTGATTAATGTCATTTTCTTCCTTCTGGTATGGCAGTGGGCCAGGACACCTTCAATAGTGAAGATTGGAAGTCACTTATAAAATGTATAGTTACATGATATATAATCATATAAGATGATTAGTAGAAATATGTATGGAATGTAAAACATAGTGTATTAATTTGTTCGACAAATAAGTCATGTGAATTCACATTTGTAATTGAAAGGAAATCATTAGCAATTTCCAATAAAGGAGGTAAAAGTCAGCTTATGGAACAATTTTTTTCTTTGCCTTAGGACTCAATCTTTGTAATAACTGAAGAACACTATATTTTTTGAGGTATAAAAAACTTCCCGAGTATAACAGTTATACTTTGTTAATCAAGATAATATTTTATTTCTTATAATGTAAAAACTGAAATCATTTGAGCAGTTTTCAGCACGGTCTGTTAATTTTGAACATAGAATAAACAAAGTAGGTAAATATATATAAATGCTGTATAATGTAATTCTGTATAAAATTCACAGTTAGATGTATTTGATTATGTAAAACAAGGCAAGACAATACCACCAGAGGGCTTCTTATTGAAAAACACAGTAAAAATAATACTCGTGCATTAAACATTGCAAACTATCTCAATGTGAGTCTTTCTTGATTAAGTAATGAACCCATGAATGGTCGTTGGAGAAAACATTCAACTCAGTAATGTGTTATTTATATGTCATTGGTGTCAACTTATCACTTGACCTAAGGACATGTTACCCTTTATTTAAAGGTATTGCTATCCATGTATAAATGACAACAAACCATATGTCACAGGGATTTTGATATCTAAAAGTCTCAAATTTCATAGCAAAGATCCAGTTTAAGGCAACTACTTATATATATATAGTGTATATCTGTATTATACACATACATTATATATATGTATTATATAATCAAGATATAAAATTTCTAAGTGAACAAATTGACACTATTTTATAATGATATAATTTTTAAGCCACAGGATGAAAGTGATTTGTAATGATATCTTAGGACTTCATATTTAGCCTCAAAACATACTGATTTTTATAGCTCACATCAGCTGGACCCTGAATTCATGTAGATAGGAAGAGATAATATTTTTAGGTTGGAAATCAGCATGAATAAGCTGAGTAATTAAAGATGTGTTCAGTGAACAGTGTCTATATACTCTTTTAATTAAATTGAAATAGTCAAGAAAGAGAGCAGTAGTTAAGTCAAAAAATATATATATCAAAATGAAATTGTGGGGGATGGGGTAGGGGTAAGTACCAATTAGTGAGTCCTTGGTGAATTTTGAGAGGTGGAGAAATACATTGAATTGATTCTTAGGAATTAAATCAATACTGATGTGAAGAATGCAATAGGGACAAAAGGCCTGGAGCTGAAGCTTATGAAAAAGGAAGTAGCAGTGTTGAGAGACTGATCAAATATGTGTATGAAGAAAACTGAGAAGTCAAGATTGGGTTCAAACTTTCAAGGCTGAGGAACAAGTGGAATTCTAATACTATCGCTAGAGAGAAGTCATCTAAACTAAGTGCATGAAGTAGTTGTTTCTAGATGAAAAGTTCAAATTTAAATACAAAGTTGGAGATGAACATTATCGAACTGAAATTTCTAGGAGGCTGTTGAAATGCCGGAGGGTACGTGGCTCAGCAGAGAAAGGAAGGAATACGGGAAGGGAAGGTTGGCTCACTGAGAGTGAATAAGTACATAGATTTTCTAGTAGAATCTTCCTCTTTTACAGAAATAAAATGACTTTTTTTTCCCCGCCTTACACATGAGTTACTGGGTTATACTATGTGCAAAGCCTAATGATAAATGAGTAAGTTTCATTAGATTTAAATATTCTTACTATTTGGTGTAAGAGAGATTTTTGTTAAACAATAAAATTAGGAAGTACATGAACAATTTTCTTTTGATTGCCATTAAAAACTTCCCTTTCTACCAAGCTTCCCTTTGCCCCATGATCATGGATCATAAGCAAGTAAAAAAAATAGTTAAATCAATCAAAATCAGGCAGGCACATAATAAAGTTGACTCTTTGTTCAGATAGTGGTTTGGCTCAAGATTGATTTGAGGTACTGGTTTATGCCAAAGGAGATAAAGTACGTGTAAGGAGGGAAGCACACGATGGAATTGTATTAGTATCAGCTCTAGTTAAATGCATAATAGAGTGATATCCTTACAGAAGAAAGTGGTTGGCAGCACTTTAGATGTGAAATCCAAAACGTGCTTGATCTTTAATAGCTGTATTTTTTAATCTGTGCATAGGTTATAAAGGAGATCATCATATACACGACCATATTCTCAAACAGCTGGTCACCAAAGGAAAAAGTGGACTGATCTGATGTGGCCAGTAATATGATAATTTATAGCCAATGGGAAATAGAAAAGGATTGAGAGAATAAGTAAATGCATAGTAGTCAGCCCTTGAGTATGCACTTTGATTAGACGAAGAAATGACTTCTGATACAAATGTATTAATAGCAGTTAATACGTACATAGAAAACTCATGGAAATATTCAGTAAAAGGATTTCACGAAAGAAAAAAAATATAGTGAAAAGCTTCATCCAAAATATTTAGAGCTGATGTAATAGTGTAACAAATTTATAGTTTTTTAACAAAAATTTTTTCATATACTATTTTCACGGTCTGCTTCTTTCTTTTTCTTTTGGTCTTAATTAATCCTCCTTTTGATATTCTTTGCATGAAACCTGCAGAAGGAAGAGAAACAATTATGCATAATAAAGTAATAGAGTGATACAATAAAACATTTTATCTAAAATGTTCTCAAATTTATCTTTTGATATTTAAAACAAAAACAATTGGCTTAAAAGCCTTTAATTCGTCTTTGTGCAGAACAACGTATTTCTAAGGAAGTCACTTCACATATATAAGAATTAGCAAAAATGGATAAGCATGTTACTGATCTTTATTATTCATCTTCAGTTAGAAATTCATGCTCATTTTATTAAGGCAAACATATGGTTGATGGAATTATGGGGGTTTCTATTTATATATATTAAGACTCTATAAACATGCATTGTTTTTATATTCAGAAAAAAGTTAGTAACTACATTAATGTTGTGCATCATAAGATAGCCTTAACACATTTTGATATCATCACTTAAAATGAAAGCTTAGTTTGTAAATATTAAAAGAATAAAATGTTTTGTTTTAAATAAATTTTTCTGTGAAAGACACGTTACAAGGAATTGTAGTTAACATCTGCAGCAATATCCTCTAAATGTAGTTGAAAGGGGGACATATAGTAGTTAAATTATAATATTTGGTTTCTTATTATAAATAGAACGAATTTCATAATATTTTCTTAAACTTTGTTCATAATTTCCATGCAGTTTGTTGTCTTAGACGCCAGTGAATTAATAGGAAGGATGTCCTTGATACCTTTTTTGCAAGCTGTAAGGCATGCTTTTTTAGAAGTGAAATTATTTTCATTCCCTCCACATCCACTGTACTTAAAAGGGCGGCATTTCCCAATGACTGAATTATAGTAGAATCGGCTCTCGTTGGCGTGACACAGCCCTCTGTCTGCTGGGGTCAGACACCAGGAAGGACCGTAGAACTCTAAAAACATCAAGAAAACATGGTAAATCCTATATGGTGGTTATTCTGACACTTTCATATTATTTATTGTTTATTGATTACTGTTGTACGTACACCTACTATAAGACAATAAATAATCTGAATGAGTAAAAGTAGGACTCCGTGAAATTCCTGCATTTCAACTCTAGGAAAAGGCTTTCCTGTCCTCCAACTGTCCACCACAGTAAGACCTTCCTCTAGTAAATAAAAAAGTAGGTATATTTGTTAAAGGGCAGTGCTATGGTTTCTCTTGATAATGAAAAATCTAGTTGTACGTAATAAGGGAACCCACTATGCAAAAGTGTACAAAAATTTGTTAACCATAGTCACTTTAACAAGTTATCAATGTTTGCCATATCATTTTTGTTCATGACTGTTCAACAGGAGGAAAAAGTCCTGCTGAGGAACCCTTATTCATCGTAGGACGTACACACTGATGCTGAGGAAGAGCTTGGGTTGGGTTGGGTTGGGTTGGGTTGGGTTGGGTTGGGTTTTCTAGATGATGTAACACAATCCCGGTTTCAAGCACAGGAATTCAGGTGCAGCAAATTCTAACTTTCTGTTTCAGAGAAGGATCCCTGGAGAGTTGGTTTGATTTAGCAAAAAGGTTTTCTTGTGAATTGAAGCATCAGGTCTCCTTGAGTTAGATATTTTTGCAAAGGAAGGAACACCGCCAAAGCCAGTAAGATGGAACATTCACAGGTTTACTGGGACCAGCCACTTTACAAAAAGAAGAAAGAAAATGCAACCCGGGTGATTAAAAGGATCGCTTGTTTTCTGAAGGCAAAGCAGAGAAATCGTTTCCATACAAGGGGAATTTTCAGCTCTTTCGGAAACTCCTGTCAATGAGGGGAAGCTGGTGCCCTCGCCGCAGACCTAAACCACTTGATATTAGTGAACCCAAACTGCAGGCAAGTTGCCCGATGGTGAGAAATCAATATAAGAAGACCTTGGTGGCTTTGCCAACTAGCGGGTTGTGGCACAGCAGATGCAGACAAAGAGGGAACGCTAAGTGTACAACACTGGCCGGAAACAGACCTTTGAGGAAGCCAGCCGATGAAGGCAATGGGTTGGGCAGGAGGCGGTAGGTGCTTTGAGGGCAAGCAAACCCCAGATAAAAAGACTGACAAGAAATAGAGGGAAACAATTTGAGGCGAAAATGCAGGAATTATTTGATCTGCTATAACTTAATGAACAATAGTATAATCCCAATTAGACTTGGAAAAAAAATAAGAATCTGGATTTACCTCCTTTCTTGATAATTTAAATAAAGAGTAGAGTGTCTTGATATAATGGCTCATGTCATAGAGAAATTCCAGAAAATAGGAGTGGGAATACTATAGAAAGAATATAGAAGACATTGTTGAGAGATGAAAAGAAAATTCTGTGTCAAAATTCAAGAACTGTAATCACATAAAGAATACTGTATTATTTAGGTATTTGATTAGGTCTATAAACCCTAATTTTAAAAATAAAACCTCCGGATCTGTAAAACTAAAGCATTCAAAATCCTATAGTCTAATTTATCTTTTATGTCCTTTTATTTGGGGGTTATAGTGCATGATCATCGCCATCATAAATCAAAAGTTGAACACTCTTGGGGGGAAGGCGGGCCTCACTCAGTAGAGGCTGTTGAAGTCCCTGCCCGCCCTAACGGCGTCTGTAGGATGGGTTTTCTGACAGTGAATAGAGCTCTACTGTAGCTGAGCCCTGCTATTGCGCAGGCTTTTCCAGCATTTGGGCTCTGGATTCTCATGAATCCAGAACCTACAATGTGAGATGGTTATCGGTTGCTACCACTTCTGTCTCCATGAGCTTCCAAAGTCATCACCTGTATCCAGAAACAAAAGAAACACTCCTCAAGCAACTAGCCTAACCCCAGAAGGAGAGAAAGGTGCTATTTTTAAAACTCTCAGCAAGTCCCCACAGATGCTTCCTAGCTGATGATGGGACTTCTACAGCAGTGTCATTTTGCATTTTGTACACACGATTTCCCGGCCCACAGTAAGTTGAAGATGGAATACATGGAGGCACCTGCGGGTTGTGCACGTCCTCTTCACAGATGTTGATTATCATGTCTTAATAGCAATGTTCCACCTAAAGTTTCTTATTCCAGGACAGAGAGAAATTTCTGACGACACAAAGTAAATTCCTCCTTCTTTTCCCTCGACCTGTAGTACACCTGGCCGCACAACAAAATCAAGGCTATTTCAAAATGAGAGCAAGCTAGGTTGGAGCAAGCAATGCCTGGACTGAGGGCAACCGTGGAGGCGGCTCCGAGGCCACAGAGGCTACACCACAGGTTTGCTGGGGACAGGTACCCTCGCTTCTGTCTGCTTTGGGTCCCCGAGTCTCCCACCGAGCGTCTGCCGCTCACCAAGTCTACTCAAAAGCCAAGGGAGAGGGAACAATGGAGGTACTGGACAAGCAAGGAGAAGGCAGGGGGATTCGTTTGAAAGCAGACAGAGAGTTGACCAGCACAGGTGCCATTCGAGAGTGTCACTACCTGTTCATTTGTCCCTGGCATCAGGTCTCCTCTACCTGACACTCTTGGCTTCTGCACCAGAGGATGTCTGCTACGCGGCTTCCGACTCCTGGGAACCGGTGTATAGACTTGAGCTGTTCCTCTTACCAGATACCGGCTCCTACTCAAAAAGCATCTGTCCGTGACCGACCCGATGACAGGTGTTCATCTACCTCACTTTGCCCTGATTTTAATTACCACCTGCACAGATCATCGAATACAACTCTCCTTTGACCCAGATCAATATTGGGGTTCCTAATGCTAAAAATACAGTGGGTTAAAATTTGAAATTGGGTTAAAATTTGAAATTAATTGCGAAGAATGTTGTGAGATATATATATATATATATATATATATATATATATGACACACATATATATATAACTGCTAAGTTATAACTGAAATTAATTGCAAAGAATGTGTTTTTTATCTTTCTATACATTTATATATATAAAACACATTCTTCGCAATTAATTTCAGTTATAACTTAGCAGTTATATATATATGTTATATATAAGTTATATGTATCATGATATAACTTCTAAAAGTTTTAATTCAGTAATTATCAGTTGGGGAGTTTTTATAAGGCCATTATTCTTCAGAACGTGAATTATACTTCCTGTGTCAACTAATTAATTTCTCTAAAAATCATTTGAAGTCTAAGTAGCTATGATAGTCATTGGATTGGGGCACCTGAGTGGCCCAGTCAGGAGGGCATCTGACTCTGGATTTTGGCTCAGGTCGTGATCTCAGGGCCGTGAGTTTGAGCCCGGTGTTGGGTGCTGCGCTGGGCATGGAGCCTGCTTGCGATTCTCTCTCTCCCTTTCTCTCTCTCTGCCCCTCCCCACTCCTGTCTAAAAAAGAGAATATCATAAGATTACTTTAGCATAGGCAGTAATATCATTAAAATAATGAAGCAGCTGGTTTCTCAAGGACATTTTAGCCCCAAGCTTTTTTGGGTCCTTGATCATCATCCGTTTTGATCTCCAAAGGTGAGGAAATTGAGGTTCTTGCACCTTATGAGGAGATGCTTGATTGTTTTCAATGAACATATTTATCCTAGATAAATACAGACACTCACCTAGTCAAAATCCAAACATGAATATCTAGAATGAAAGAAAATATAAAGGTTTTGAAGTAGTTGCACAATGTAATTTTAGGGTCTAGATTATATTCATTCACAGGTATTTACGATAGAATAAAAAGACACTAACCTGACTTCTCTGTTCATTTTCCAAGGGGGATTTAATGCCCAAACGCATTCTGTCTTGATCTCGCCACTAATAACGAGTTGAATAGCTTCCACTTAGAGGGTCTATGATGGGCTTCAGAATTCAGGATCCACTGCCATGATCTAGTAAGGCTGCTAACCTGTAAGGTGGCGCTCCAAAATCCATTTTATATTTAAAGTGGCTTATGTAAACTTTCTCTGAAACGTATACTGTGAACTTCACGTGTTACAGTCACTTTGAACCTTTTCCATGGTGTCTTTCTGTCCCCGTTTTACATGCCTAATATTTAGGCTTTCATTTTACCAGACCAATGTAGGATTTATGAATTACTCCATGACTTGCTGACAATTTTTTTTGTCTTCTGACATTGTTTTAGGGAATTGAATAATAAATCTTCCCTTTGAATAACACATTTTCCCCATGATTTTCTAGCAAAGAAAAATATAAAGATTTTAGCTTTGCAATTATAATTTACCATTGTAAGACACTGAATTAATACAAAAGTATGTAACAAGTATAAAACAAAGTTTCTCTATAATTTGACTCCTGTAACTTAACCATTATCAGTGTTTTGGTGTGTATTTTCCTCCAAATTATTTGCATAGGCAAACATAGATTAGCATTCTACTCTGTGCCTTTTTACTTGATAATATTTTGTGAATGTTACCATATTTGTTTATGTATATCTCAGTCTTTTTAATATGAAGAGTGTTCATTTAAAGTATATTTAGTCAACCCATTACTCATGAGGATGTAGATTGTTTTTCCAATTCCAGAAATAATGGCTCATGATCATCCTTGTACACTGGTCCAGATATTTCTAAAGTTCTTTCTAAAATTAGAATTGTGCAAAAGCTATACTCAGTTTGTAATCTGATACATGCCGCTGAATTTTCCACTAAATGTTTATATAAATCTGTATTTCCATGGTGATGTTTAGAAGTCCCTAAACAAACCTGTCACCTGTAAATTTATTATTTACAGATAGTACATCTATGCGATAGGAAAAGCAGTATCTCCACTCACTACCATGGGAGGATTGGTGTGAGATGGACAGAGACTGACATTCTGTCTCGAAGACAAAAACGTAGGGAATGGGGAAACGAGTACTGTGGAGCTTCCCCCCCCCTTTTTTTCTTTTGTCTACACGTACAGTAACTTAGCTGAGAGTAAAATGTAAAAAGAAGGCTGCTAGGGCACATGAAACTGAAAGGTCAAGAGGGATAGAGTAGAAGACACCTTCCCCAGGAGGGAAGCCTCCACAGGTTAACAAAGAAAAGTTGTGTAGATATTTATTGGGTTGGATTTCTTTACCTGGATGACTGTCTAATCCCTGTGCAGAGTTCCCAAAGTTATCTTTATCCATGGATTTTTCTAAATAAAGCCACAAAGCAAGCAAACCATGGTAAAATTACAAACTATGAGGCTGTTATGAATATAATTTATCCTGAGATAATTATGACTTGTAATTAAAGAATTTTTTCCTTAAGACATCTGGAAAATTGAAAACCCTGTAAGATTTTAGTAAAGGGTGAAAACATTTTATTTAGTCCCTTGATCAGCTTGTAAGGAAGAATGAAATTTTAACAAGTGGAAGAGATGGGGGGCGATGGGCGAAGGACAGCACACAAGGCAGAATGTTCCTAGTTTGGAGTATTTTGCAAACTCCAGGCTATCTGAAGAAAAGAGTGCATAGAGAGGATAGCGGGGTGTAGGGCTGGAAGGGTTGATTTAGATCCAATTAAGGTTTTTGATTACTAATATACTTGGAATCTATGAGATAGACATTAATGAACAACTGAAAGTATTGAAGGATGAAAAGGATAGTTCTGCTCTTTCTTGACACATCCTCCCTAGACACGCGTAGGTAGAGTCCTGCAGGAGACTCGCAATAAAGGGGAATATAAGACGGGCCTAACTGAAGCAGGGGTAGTGGAAATGAATAACATTAACCACCACATTGACTGTGGGTAGGGAGAGAGCTACAGGGAAGACAATTCTGGTATGTTTGGACTGATTGACTTAGAAGATGAAATTTTTAAAATATATCATGAAATACAATTATAATATGAAACATAGTCCTAACAGTTTTATGATGTATAATTTTATCATGACTTTCTTTCATTGTAGCTTTACTCAGAAAAATCCCCGGATAAAGATAGAATTGTGAGCTATGCCCATGGATTCGCCAGCATCTACACAAATGAATCCAAGATTTTAGGTAGAAGGCAGGACCCAGGTCTAGAAAAAGACAAAATTTTAATTTTGACACCCTTCGATGGAAGCACAAGATCCTGATTCTGTCCCCCACAGCACGGGTGCAGCCCTCTGTCTTAGCGTAGAGTGTAGGCGTTGAGGTCACCTCTGTTATCTCCCCCCCACCCCATTTCATAGGCATGCCTGTAAAAAACAAAACCACCTTTCTGACATGTTATTCACAGACTCCCAGTCCCTGTGACAATCCCCATCCTATAGGAGCCACTCAGTATTGGTTGAACTGACATTAGCAAGTATAATGGATTTGTACCTCAGGTCATAAGATACAGTTGGAAACACAGGTTTACAAGTCCTCTGATTAGAGAATATGATCCAAAGACATAAATATGTGTTGGTGTTTTATTTTGAAATTTTGATTTGTTTTATTTCAGATAATCATAGTATTATGTATATTGAATGGAGATACTTCAGATCAAGGTTACAGGCTTTAGTTATGTCAAAAAAAAAAGTATCACTAATAAAATGTATACAAATAACACCCCTGATTATTTTTTCCTGCTATACATGTCCATTGACCCTAGGTAATTGCCATCAAAACCTTCAAATATTTATACTTTTGAGCCCTTATTGTGTGCTAAACATGGAATAAGAATTTTATATGTCATCATTAAATCACAAAAATTTATGAGTTTATTACTCTCCACATATAACAAACGAGGAACATGAGGCCAAGAGTTGTATAATTTGTTCAAGGCCACAAAAAAAGAGCTGGCAAATAGCAGGATTAGAATACAAACCCATGCCTTTCTGCCCAATAAAGCCAATCCTCTTAACTACTATGATACATCCTCTGAAAACTGACTAGAAAATAAAAAGAACTGAGCAAAGATAATTTAATAGTTACCAGATAAAGAGAAAGCTGTCACAACTTGCCTTTTATATCCAATTTCCAAATCCTCTCTGCTTTGAAGCTCAGGTTCAGAATGTCTTACATATTTCCTACCGTAAGTTACATACGTAAAGTTGAAGTCTTTCAAGTTTGAACAGGAAAAAGATAGTTAATCATAATAGGTCATCAAGTGAAGAAACTGGAAACAAGTCTTACAAGTAACAGAGCTGAGCCAAACAGTGTTCAAAGAGCTCAAATATTTACAGGCAGTAATTGTCATGTTTGCATATTCAACCTGGACTAATTCTAGAAATAACAGAGCAAAGTTCCAGGGTTGTGTGTACTCTGTAATCATATTTGCATTGGCCAGTCAGCTATCCATTTAATAGCAATAAGATGAAACAGAAGACTAGAAACCACATGCCATCATGGCCTAGAAAAGACATGGGTTTTCCCAATTAATACCTCTTACAATAATGTGTTTTAAACTTTTTCCTACAAAGATTGGTCATTATTCAAATAGAAGTAGGGTAGTCGGAGAATTACAACATAGAGTAGCACAGGCTTTTCTAACCTTATTCCTCATTCCTAACCTGCTCTGTAGCAGTAAATACCAAAGTCATATAATTATAGGGATGTGCTGTCTAAAATCAGGTACCTGTGCCACCTAAAATAGACCACAGAGATCAATGGAATGAAAGAGCCCAGAAATAAACCCAAGCTTATATGGGCAATTTACCTATGACAAAGAAGGCAAGAATATACAGTGAGGAAGAAGACAAGTCTTTTCAATAAATAGTTTTGGGAAAACTGATCAGCTATACGCAATAGAATAAAACTGGACCATTTCCTTTACTTAAAAATAAACTCAAAATGGATTAAAGACTTAAAGACCTGAAACTATAAACTCCTGAAAGAAAACGTAGACAGTAAACCCATGGACATTGGTCTTACCAATATTGTAGGAATCTGTCTCCTCAGGCAAAAGCATCAAAAGCAAAACTAAACAAGTGGGACGACATCAAATTAAAAAGTTTCTGCGCGGTGAAGGAAACAATCAACAAAACTAAAAGGTGACATACTGAATGGGAGGAGCTATTTGCAAATGATATATCTGAAAAGTGGTTAATACCCAAAATGTATACAGAGCTTGTACAATTCAACACCCAAATGACAACCATTTGATTAAAAAATGAGCAGATGACCTGAACAGACATGACATGACATGACATGACCTGAACAGACATTTTTCCAGAGAAGAGCGACAGATGGCTAACAAACACACAAGAGGCTCAACATGACTAATCCTCCAGGAAATGCAAATCAGAACCCCAATGAGCTATCACCTTATACCTGTGAGAATAGCTAGTGACAAAAAGATAAGAAATAACCAGTGTTCTCAAGAATGTGAAGGAAAAGGAGCCCTCCTGTGCTGTTGATGGGAGCGTATATTGATGCGGCCACTGTTGAAAACAGCATGGAGCCCCCTCAAGGAACTAAAAATGGAAATACCACGTGATCCGATAATTCCACTGCTGGGTTTTCAAAGAAAGCAAACCCATTATTTCGAAAAGACCTAGGCATCTCTACACTGTCTGCAGTGTTTTTTAGAATAGCCAAGAAGTGGAAGCAGCCCAGATGTCCATCAATTGATGAACGGATAAAGATGTGTGTGTAAATACACACACGATGGAATATCATTCAACCATGAAAAAGAACGAGATCTCTCCATTTGAACCTAGAAGGTATTATGCCAAATGAAAAGTCAGAAAAAGACCAGTCCCATGTGATTTCACTTACACTGGAATCTAAAAAATAAGACAAACTTATAAATACAGAGAACAAACTTGGGGTTGCAAGAGGGCAAGGGGCTAGAGGAGTACTCAAAATAAAGGTAAAGGTGATCAAGAGGGACAAAGTTCCACTTATAGAGTAAGTCATGGGTGTATGATCAATATTGTCATGACTTTGTATGGTGACAGATGGTAACTAGATTTATGGGGATTGTTTTATAATGTAAGTGTCAAATCACCATGAATGTACCCCTGAAACTTATATAATGTTGTACGTCAACTATACTTCAATTAAAAAGTGCCATCACCGTAGTATTTTTAGTTCATTCGCGTGTCGCTTATATTCACGTGTGAATGAGTTTTGACTTGGAGCTGTAGGACGGTCGGACATATAATGAGATATTTTACTTGTCCGTATACGATTAGTGTCGTACAAGGTAATTTCATTTACACATTAGAAGTCTGTGTTTCTTTTTCTTTTAAAGGTATCTGTATTCAAATTTCAGAAACACTTCTCTGGAGGGGAAAGGGGGTGAAATCTATTCTTGTTAAAAGCAGAGAAGGTCCAGGAAGAAAAGGATTAGCAGCAGTAGTCAGTGGTCACCTAGGGTGACCGTGTCTGGGTGGCAGCGGTCTTGGCAGAGGGGAAGCGCTACATTTTTCTTTCTCACCAGCTGTGCTGTGGGGAAGTAGAAGGTCTTACGGATCCTCTCCATAGGTCACCTATTTTTAGAAAGCTGGTTTGTCAGAAAATCAGCATAAGAGGCATCAGACATAAATGAGGAGGAAAGTTTCTGTGTGTCTGGGTCTGAGAACACATTATGAAAAACAGGATGCTTATGGGGGGGTCTATTTAAGTGGGTTTTTGATGAAGTGGGGTTTTCAGAGTCGTTGACAGTGCTGGTGATTAACCACGACGTGCAACTACACGGGGGCCTCTGTAGATTATACATGGTAATAATCTACATGAGCAAATCTTCAACAAGAGGCCAAATAGGCGACAGTATTTTCTTGCAAATCTGTAAATTGATTGCATCAGTGATGGTGTCTGACTTTCATTCAGGCAGTTTGTATGACATCTCTTCCAAAAGGCCAATGATAACCAAAAAATTTTTAAAAGGTGTATGTGTGTGTCTGTATATGTTTATGTTTTTTGCTTATGTTCTTTTCTATCAATTTTTTAAATATGTATATGGAATCTGGCCAGTAGGTTATACATCGAATACCATCAGGGGAGAGAGAGAGAGAGAGAGCCTTAGGTACCCAAATGGTTTGCAAAATGATAATCAATCATTTTCCCTTGGCCTAGAGGCTGCCAGGAAGCAGTAAGGAGTAAGTCAAATACATAGTCAGAGACCAAGTGTGAGGCAGAGTTGCCAGCAGGCTTTTGAAGTCGATCAGAAGATTTTTCCAAAATATCATAGAGCTGATGTAGTCCCAAGGCAGCTATTAAGACTTGATATAGAGAAGTAAAGGGCTATGAGAACCATGAAAATAAATCACTTTTTTTTTTTTTAAAAAAAGATTAATTTATTTTAGAGAGCACGAGAGAGTGAGAGCAGGGGCGGCGGCAGGGGGTATGGGAGAGAATCTCAAGCAGCGTCCTCACTGAGCACAGAGCCTGATGTGGGGCTCAATCTCACGACCCTGAGATCGTGACCTGAGCAGAAATCAGGAGTTGGATACTTAACCGACTGAGCCACCCAGGCACCCCAAATCACTTTTTTAATCAATGGGTCAAGTCCACTCAAAAAGTCCAGAATCATAAGCAACTGATGAATCACAAAATTAACCCCTGAAATTAATAATAATATAATAATAATATATATGTCAACTAAATTGAATTTAAATCAAAATTCTAAAAAAAAAATCTTAGAATAAAATAGATAATTCCTTTAGAAAAAAAAAGCCCAGAATTGGTATGAACACTTGAGGATATTAATTTTTCTTTTATAAGCATTTACCAATGAGCTCTATTGAGAGGACTCTATTAACTATGTGCACAGAAATATTAAAACTTTATTAATGGTATGCTATCAATAGCATCACATATATGGTATAAATATTAAAGAAATCTTGAAAGCAGAAATACAAATATAAACAAAAGAATGGGAAATGAATACTCCTAGAAAAAGAAGAAAAGGAGTCCACTGGCTAGAGGAATTTAGGTTTTGAGGCAAATACATACATAAAAAAATAAGATAATTCTCTAGACAAAGAAAGGAGGAAGATTTTCCCTAATTTCTTTTTAATTTTTTTTATTTATTTATGATAGTCACACACAGAGAGAGAGAGAGAGAGAGAGAGAGGCAGAGACACAGGCAGAGGGAGAAGCAGGCTCCATGCACCGGGAGCCAGATGTGGGATTCAATCCCGGGTCTCCAGGATCGCGCCCTGGGCCAAAGGCAGGTGCTAAACCGCTGCGCCACCCAGGGATCCTGAGATTCTCCCTAATTTTAAATGCAATTAGTATGAAGGATTAAATGTCTATAGTTTAATTTTTTTAAAAGATTTTATTTCCTTGTGAGAGAAGAGTAAGAGAATGAAACAGAGAGAGAGAAGCAGAGCCCCCACTGAGCAGGGAGCCCAATGTGGGGCTCAAACCCAGGACCCTGGGATCATGACCTGAGCTGAAGGTGACACTTAACTGACTGAGCCACCCAGGGGCCCCATAAATGTCTATCATTTTAAATAAAAATCCTCATAATATTATTAAAGCTATTAATATTGTTTTCATTTAAATTCATATTGTGAATTTTTACCGTTTCCTTAGTTGATAATCTACTGTTATTAACCATTAGTTTGATTTTTATACTTCTTCTTGTACAGCTACATAAAAACCTGGGACATTTATCAGACAGTGTCGGAAGTTTATTTTCTCTCTCACCCTTATTTTGTCTCCTCCTTTCTCTTTTGGCAGTGTGCTTGCCCAAAATCACGATTTCTATACTTCACGAAACGTGAAGGCAAAACCATCATCCCCTAACTTACTCCGTTCATTATAATGATAAACGAATGAAGATCTCTACTTGAAATAGTGAAGCAATCCAAGCAAAAAATACCGAAACATACTGAAAACTGATTTCATGCATTTATTTTATTAGTAGATATACTGCATCACACGTCTCTTTAAGCCCATTACGTCCGTTATTCTAAACTTGCACATCTTTCACACAGTGAGATTTTGCGTGCTTTTCAACATGTGACACTGAACTGGATAAAACAAAATGTCATTGAAAGACACAGGGCTGGAAGGACACAAAGAAACAATGCAATGAAATTACTTAATTTTACAGATAACACATCAGAAACTACAAAGATATGTACCGTTATCATTATGCACAAACTAGTGCTTAAAAATTAGACTCCAATTCACCCAGCGTTGACTTCACTGCTCTAATGGAAGAATCTAACCTAAGGACCTAACGGCATTTGCATATACTGTCTTCAAGCTCTCTCTGAAATTCTGCATGCCCTTTATGACCTCTCAAGGGCTACCGGAACGCACGCAGCTTGAGGGCCTACAACTTGGGGAATTTAATTCATTTGACGCCCACTTATTTTTTTTTTAAGACTTCACATTAAAAAGTAAACACTTTACAGAAAGAGGCTTATACTTTAGATTTCATGAATGAATCCTGGTTCTTAGGCTGGGTTGAGGGAAACGAGGAAGGATGGGGATGTGGGGAGAGGCCTGGGGGAGGCATGTGGGGTTGCCTTCCATAGGATGGTGCTGCAAGTCCTGAGGGCACACACATATAGCGTTCCCTCTTTAGATCTCCCATCTCCTTACACCTCCCAGCCTTCCTGTAGCCACGTTTCCGTTCTCCTGGTGGCTCCTAAGGTCTGGCATTTCAGGCCTGACGCCAACCCCACAGCCGTGATGGGGGCAGGGGGGTCATGCCCTGGATACTTGATCCCTCAGCAAGGCAGGGAATGGCCAACACCGGCAGCGCGCGTGCACCCGGGCACACGTTCTGTTTGCCGTTGGCTTGCTTGCTAGTGTGTTGGTTGTGAAGACAGTTCCTCAAACACTTCCCAGTGCTGATTCCCATCGGATTCGGATACAGGGCTGGGATGGAGAACGCCCGCTCCGGACGCTTTCTCTTTTTTACCCTAGGGCTGCGTTCCTAACAGCTACAGAACTTCATCAACTCTTGTCAACCTCACATTTGAAATGTTCACATGGTCTGCTTCTAAGGGAAATCTCTGATTCGTGAATTGAGCACACGTGGTTTTCGAAGTTTAGGAGGACCTTGTGTTTATCGTGTTAACTTTCAGCTCTCTCTGTTGTTTTTCACTGCCCTGGTATTTGTGGTTTCTGGCTACGTTTTTGCATATTTTTTACTATTGTCCCAGCTCTGCATTTTCTGTGAGCATATTTCCTGTATGTTTGATTACGTTTGATGAATATGTTGATAGGGTATAGCCCAGAAAAGAATTTTGAGAAATCCAGAAGATAATTCCCTGTGGAGTGGCGTAACCTTTTGGTGATGGTTATTCAACAAATTCCTAATCTGTCCTATGACTGAACACCTGAGGCCTTGACAGTAGTGCCGTGCTCAGTTAAAGAGCACTCTATTGCCATGAGGATAATTTACCATCAGACGTTGATGCTGATAATTCCAAGCATTAGTTTATAAGATCACTTTGGCATAGAATTAAATATCGTAGGAAAATGTTCATATGATATGTAATCAAAGGCTTCCTTCAAAGCATACCTTAAAATAGAAGAGAATTATCACCCCTATGGGATTGAAAAACAAACATTTTGAATCTCGGTGTTTCAACACACCTATTATTAGATAACAAGACCTATTTTTTTTTAAAGCGAAGTTCTAATCTACATTCCACTTCTATTGTTACCATAATATTTTTCTGGGAGGAATTTAAAAAAAAGAGAGAATCTTACCTAAAAAGCTGGAAACCGTGGGAGGCCGGGGAGTGAAAGAGTCATTATTCACAGAAACAGGAGGTGATGTATTATCCCCAGAATCGTGTTGTAATCCACCACTCTCAGAATCGTGTTGTAATCCACCACTCTCAGAATCGTGTTGTAATCCACCACTCTCAGAATCGTGTTGTAATCCACCACTCTCAGAATCGTGTTGTAATCCACCACTCTCAGAATCGTGTTGTAATCCACCAATCTCAGAATCAGGTGGCATGCTATCCCCAGAATCAGCTGGTAACAGGCTATCCCCAGAATTAAACAGGGATGTATTATTCATAGACCCAGGCGATCCTGTATTATTCACTGTTTCATCCATCAGCAAATCAATGCCTGAGAAAAAAAAATACAGCCAATCAAAATACAACCTGCCCTCAATTCACAGTTATACGTATAAAGCAGAGCACAGCAGTTGTGTCAAGAAGAGTAGACATCCAGGGCCATGTGGGTGGCCCAGTCGGTGGAGCGGCTGACTCCCCGTTTCCCTGAGGTCAGATGTCATGGGTCATGAGGTCAAGCGCCCTGGGCTCTGTGCTCAACGGGGAGTCCCCCCCCCAGCTACCATGGGCACACATGTGGTCTACCTCGAATAAATCTGAAAGACTAGACTTCTAGAACTTTTATTCACATGTACTTTAAATTCATGAATCTTTATACATATAGTTAATATATATATATATATAGTTGTAAGATCATATTTCTTGGGTAACTGTAGTTCTTGGCCAAAAAAAAGGTAACAAAGTTTAAGGCAATCCTTTAATAAACGTTATGGTCAGGTAAAGCTGATTTTAGATGATAGGTTCCCAAGAACGATTTGCCCTCAAATCATTATAAGCCAAAGGGATTTCAGCAGCCCTCTTCTTATGCTTACGTTACACCAAAATATTCTCAGGAAAGAAAATTAAATAATGTAACCTAAAAAAAAAAAAAAAATCTATGGAAATAAGTTCCCTTAGACATTTCTTAATTTTCTGTTCCTTTTTTTTTTTAAGTTAACATAGTGACTGATTTATATCAGATTTAGTGGGTGCTAATATATCTTTATCCGTATGGCTGAAACGAAATCTGGGTAAATTTGAGCATCCTTTAAGATGCCTTATTTTTGAGAAAATGTCTCTAAATGAAGTAAAATGAGATGGGAGGTAAACTTACTGCCCTCGCAGGTGTTCTTGCATTGTTCCAGCGTTTCAAAGTTGTTTAGATTGCCAAGGCACCCGCCGTACTTGAAGCCTTCGCATTTACTTGACACGTTGTTATAATAATACCTAGTGACAAAACCTCGACAGAGTCCGCTGTCTTCGTTCATATGGCAGTAATCTGGCTTTTCTAGAACTGATAAGAACGTCAGAAAGCAATATTCCTTTTTGTGAATGACTTCATCATGCCGATTAAATGTCTAAAATAACTAAAATGAAGTTATTTAAGGAGCATACATGAAACGTTCAAGATACAAGGTAGAAATGGAACTTTATCCCCAACCGCACAACATTACAATTGTCCACTAGGTCTACGATGACATTTAGAATAAGGAAGACGTTATCTGTCGTCACACGTTGTTGCTGCTGGAATTTCAAGTTCTAAATTCCTCATGGTAAATTAATAGGGCGACAGCTATCCACTATTTCATGAATCGAAAGAGTAAGAGAGATTGTTATTTTACCCTTGGTTTGGAAGACATATTCAAAAATTCATAATATTATAAAATATGATGGTAAAATTTCGGTTCAGTCATTCTTTTTTTTTTTCGGTTCAGTTATTCTTATTAGGCTTCATGCATTGGCATTTAGGAAAGATACAGGAATATTTCCTATTTTTTCAGGGGTAGGCTCTCGTTAGGAAAGGGAGTGTAACGTATTGCTTCACTACAATGGTTTCAATTTTTTTAAAAAATATTGGAGTAGAAGCCTGAGGCAGATGGGAGCTTTCACGGCTATTCTTGGAGTTTCCTGAATCCTGTACCAGGTTAGGCATGACATCCTCCGCCACTGTGTCTCTTATTTTTCTCCTTCCCAGCATTGGAGTGACTGCAACAGTGCAAAGGCAGAAAGGAAATACATTGCAGGGATTGGAGAGGCTTTTGAAAAAACCTAATGCCCATTCCAGACTGGACACGGCTGTCACGACAGGTGCGTCCCCGTGATCCACGTTACAGGCCTTCGACATAATCCTCTACAAAGAAGAGAATTAACTTCTTCTCAAAATCATGTTCGCAAGAAATATGGGGCTTGAATTTTTTTACAGTAAAGCTCCAATTTCCCCATTTTTCCCCCTGCGACTAAATTATCACAGCGTGACAAAGATGAACTATGGTATTCTTTTACATTTTAAAGCAACTGGTTCTCCTATCTCAAGGAAGCAAGAACTCAGGAGTGTTTTACTGTAAAAAGAGCATATATGTAATCATGTTAACGATTTCCACAGCAATTGCAAATCTCTGAAACACTGATCTTCTAGGAGGGCATTGCTTTATTAAGTAAAACATCCTATTGTCATGTAATGTAAACTCTCTATCTTCTGGAACTTCTCAAGATATACCAATTTGAAAGTTATTTTGTTTGTTGTTTACTGCCTCTTGTTTCTCAAGGTGAATGTTACTGTTATCCCTATAATATCAATTTTTTAGGTTAAGCGTAATTTATGGGACAAGGGAAAAAAACAATTCTTTAGATTTTTATAATACTTTTTTTATAAGAGAATGAGGAAAAATATATTCAATTGCTATCATTTTGATTGGCTTTGGCCTTAGTATGTACTTCTTATGAGATTTCACTTATTTTATTTTTAAAGATTTTATTTATTTTTTTCATGAGAGTCACAGAGAGAGAGGCAGAGACACAGGCAGAGGGAGAAGCAGGCTCCCTGCGGGGAGCCCGATGCAGGACTCGATCCCAGGACCTGGGGTCATGGCCTGACCGAAGGCAGACGCTCGACTGCTGAGTGAGCCAGTTGCCTCTTAGGAAATTTTAAATCATCTTAACAGAGAATATAAGAATTCTATGTTTAAGGAAACGGAGTGGGTAAAATATATTGCATCTAAAGAATAGAAAACAATAAGAAATTAGGCTGAGAAGTATAGCTAAGAAATTATACAACTAGAAGTTGCTATTTATGAGCCCCCGTTCTAGGGCATAAATTTATTTTAAGACGGAGTTGAAATTGCACACCTGTAAAATGATTCTCTTGGGCCTACAGTTTAAGGTTACAAATCAAGAAACCCATGCCCCATATTCCTCAGATAAAGAAACATTCTTACAAACCTGCAAATACAATCCCTGCTCTAGACTTAACGCTCAGTTAAAACACAGAGTACAGACTAGCTACAGACGAGCTTCCGCCCGCCACCGTGTTTTCACTACTAACTTTTGTCTGAGGCTGCCTACTGGACAATTGTCTTAAGCCAAACTATTTAAAAAAAGAGATTGTCTTCATACCTGTCCCAGTGTTGATGCCAGGAAGCATGTGACAAAGTTAGAAGTCCAAATGCTCAGAGGTCTTTATTATGAATTGGTTTTGGCATCTGCACGCTTTCTAACACATGTGAATGGTGTTGATAGCTGGGCTTTATTCTCTAGTTTCCACGTATAATATCAATTAAGAATTAAGAGAAGAGGAACTCCTAACTAGGAACCTAAGTACATATCTATCTCACTGCCCTCTGACCGCCTGCTAAGCCAAGCAACTCTCCAACCTACCTCCCTGACTCGACGAACGTGTTCATTCAAGTTGCTTCTTCATCTTTGCTCCTCCTTTGACACAGCAAGTCTCTCATCCTTGGGTCTCCTACTTACTGTCGTATTTCCTGTAAATGCTGAAGTCGAACTCTACAGGCTGGGGATCTGGGGGCTTGGTGATCTCACTGAGCAAAGCAGTGTAGTGAACTGAGTGGGTTATACTCAAAATCGAGGAGGCCTTATTTTGCTCTTTTACTACCACCATTCTAGGATGATCAAGAAATCCATAAACCTACACAGAAAGGGGGACACTTTTACCTTGTATCTAGGGAAATGTTACATTTTTTTCTTAATCAAGTTAATGCCAATCTGACAAAACTCACAAAAAAAAATGTAGATTCAGACTTGCTAAAGGTAAAAGAGCTTTATTTTTCCCTTAACGTGCTCATTTTATAGTCAAGGAAATAGGGGTTCAAACTGCAGAGGTGATTCCTTCAGTTCATAGCAGAGGTATGCTCCTTTGCATATCAGATTCTTCTTCCTTGCACCTAATAATTTATACTGTGCTTTGTGATTTACGAGGTTGTTTTTCATACACTTTCAAACACTTTTCATATAGTGTTTTCAGACACTGTGATTTTCAAATCACACAGTTTTTGACTGTTTGGGACCAATTGACTTTGGTTAAAATACAATACTACATTTTTGGGAAAATATCAATAAATATGAATCAGTAAAAAAAAGAATGATTGAATTCCAAATCATTAAGTATATATGAAATAACATAATTTTATAGTATATTTTATCTGCATATCACTTTTTCCTAATTTCACATTTTTGAAAAAATACTCTGGTGTGTTAGTATTTCCTTTCATGAAGATATCATCTTTTGCTTGGCGGACAAAACCCTCTATTTGTATATATCCTGTATTCTTTGATACTACAGATAATGAGTCTCATTTAATTGAAACACTGAACATTTCTGTAAGTTCAGTATTTATAGAAAGCTATTTCAAAATTTGTGAATAAGTACATCCATGATGGTGTTTGTATAAACTTTGCCACTGCATTTATTTTATGTTTTGATTCAAAGTCCAGTAAGCCTTAAGTTTATCAGTCACAAAAGTTTTCAGTTCTTTCTCACACAATTAAATCAAAGTCAGAGAAATTAAAATACACTTTGAAT
Organism: Canis lupus familiaris; assembly: GCF_011100685.1. Lineage (NCBI taxonomy): Eukaryota > Metazoa > Chordata > Mammalia > Carnivora > Canidae > Canis > Canis lupus. Next base: position 29,867,773 of record NC_049257.1, read on the forward strand.
TTTGTAACTCTTTCATGTCCTGAGTTGAACTGATTCCTTTGTTCAATATTTTCTCATTCAAATTTAAATGACATACAAGGTAATTGGACCAAGTCAGTTTCTAGATCTTTACTGAAAGGAGTGTCTTCCCTGATCTATTGATATATTTTTTCATGTGCTAATATATAAACATGGTGCACATATTATATATTATATATATAAAAATATATATAATATATTCATCAGAAGATTATTTTTAGTTAAAACCAATAAATAATTTGAATCATAAAATAAAAAGTATGTACACACGGTAAATAATATTGACAAGAGCAATCACATATTGTTAAACATATCTCCATTTACTTCTGCATATAGACCGTTGACAACTCAAAGACACATACGAATTCAGCAAAATACTGGATAAAACTTACTAAAGATACACAATGCTGAGATTATCGAGGAATTAGAGATCTGAGAACTACAGTCATGTTAGCAGCATTCTGAATTACTGTTCCGGAGATGTTAAAGTAGCATATGTGTGGCTATGGAATTCAACTGCTTTATTATTAAATATCATATAGCATTAGAATGAGAGTAAATATAGTGTTTGAAGACTTCCCTACCAAATATCATAAATGTCATTTTTAATTTTTCACTATATCCACTGAAATAAAACACCATTTCAAAGATCATATGGATTTAAGATGAACTCCGTATCAAAGAGAACTAAGAACTCAATTTCTTAGTGTCTTACCTAAATTCTAATTAGCATATAAGTGAATATTTACCTTTTTCTAATGTCTCCGTCTTAGCCTTTGGATAAACTGCAAGAAAAATAATATGTGCATCAATTATCACAATTTATGTGGATAAATTATATATAAATTTCAACTTAACAAACTAGGATGATGTATTTATTACCATTAAAATTATTCTTAAACATAATGTCAATAAATACCTTAAATTTCTTATTTTCTCTAAAAATGAAATAATTTTAATTTTTATAAATATGAAGCCATCTACATTTTAATATACTGTCTCAAAACCAGTGTTGAAAGTTTCTAACACATCAGCAAAAATAAGAATTCATGGTGAACTACATTTGCTATTTGAAACACCTCTGATTAAAAATCATTAAGATAATGTGAAATATGAAAGTAATTCAAGCAGCACACTTTGCATGTGAAAACATAATTTCTATAGAAAGTTGACAGTAGAGGTAGAAGAAACGAGAATTATCTCCTTTCCTGATTCCCTCCCCTACTGCATTGTTTCAACCCAATTATAAGTTTTTTTTTTTTTAATTTTTATTTATTTATGATAGTCACAGAGAGAGAGAGAGAGAGAGAGAGGCAGAGACACAGGCAGAGGGAGAAGCAGGCTCCATGCACCGGGAGCCCGACATGGGATTCGATCCCGGGTCTCCAGGATCACGCCCTGGGCCAAAGGCAGGCGCTAAACCGCTGCGCCACCCAGGGATCCCCAATTATAAGTTTTATTATAATTTCCAAGTACTGAAGAGAAATAGAGCAAAACCTATCTGTGACATATTTTTTTTTTTTTTTTTTTGGTTTATCCTCAAAGAATTAATGGAATCAGTCCTCTCAAAAACTAGTATCCTACTTGCCTTTGATCCACTATATTCAAGTATGGATTCTAAGTTCTAATTTAAGTGATAAATTATGAAACTCAAATTGATATACTATGTGAAGTTTTAATTTGCCCATGTAAACATCAGGAAAGCTGAATGGTGTTTGTTGTATGATCACTTGTTTTACAGAGAAAAGCTTTGATCAAGGCAGTTTATAATTAGTTGTATGGCCAGAGAAACAGAGGGGGTGTGGGGGAATGAGTTGGCTTATATGCCCTTTTCAGCCAAAAATCAGCAGTTAGGTTATTCTTTGGAGAATAAAACATATTTGAAAGAGAAGTTAATGAGGCCTCTTTTTAAATTTTCCTATGTTTTATTTAATAGTCTTTAATATATGTAGTAAATATATATATTTTCATATTTTTAATATATATATATTTTTTTTCCTAATTGTATTTTAAATATTAAGGAAACCTCAGGAGTCTTTCTTATTGTAAATAACCAACTGTCAATGTGTTTCAGTTAGATAGTGGATTGTCATAATAAGCTTATACTGAAATATTTTAATGTACAATTAACTTGTTACAGTTTTAATTCATGAGAACAAAGAAAGAATACATACAGATAAATATTACGTCAGACTAGAATGCTAATTAATCGTTTTCACTGTTTTGCCTGCTGACAATAGCCATTGGATGGGAACATAGAAATGCTTGATTTCAGTGTTCATGCAATATTGAAAGAGATAACTTGTTTGTTTTCTGATTCCATTCCAAGTTGATTAATTTAGCTGGCATACATGTGAACTAACTTAAATCTGTGTTTTGGCACACACTACAATTCACATGTATTTGTAATACCAATGATTATCTTTGAGGATTCTGAAAATAACGTGGACACCCTATTTAGCTGATATTTATGCCAGTTACAATCTGAAGAAACAGTTAAGTTTTACAGCAAATTATCATCTTTTCCTAGATTTATTTAGAACATAACATTTATTAATGTCTTCAGGAGTAATGAGAGTATGTTTTACTAATTCTCGTTTTAGTGATTCCTTGAACCCCAACATATGTGAATTCATACATTAAATATTTTATTATGAATATCATAGTATAATTAACATCCAACAATTGAGTTCATAATTATATGACACATCTTAGTCATTGTAATTTCACTCCCATCCTTCATCTTTTTCTCTTGTGTGGGGGCGTAGAGGGTGGGACCCTAAGACGAACTTTTAATGATTCTCATTTGTTGAAATCAGCCTCAAAAATATTCTAACTAGGTGGGAGAATGATTGTATGGGCAGAAGATTCTCAAAACTAAATAGGTCTTCATGATTCCAAACAAAACATGAAATGACAAAGTTAAAAATAAAGAGAATGGAAAAAGTATTTACATTCTCTTTAATTCCCTATGGAGAAAATTCTCATCTGAATCTCCATGAAAAGCCGCACATCACAACTAGCTGAACCAGTAAAATTGTAATGAATATAAACAGCATATTCTAGAACCTTTAAACCTGTTTCAGGAATTGATGCAATTCTGTGAAATTGAATGTAGATCACTTTTAACCATGTAGATCTCTTTCATCTAATTCTTTCATGTCCCACATTATATTACACCTATTTTTCAAAGCGATAACAACCTAAGGTAACGTCATTTAGGCTATAGGGAAAAAAGCAAATAACCCAAAAGGCAAACATTTTGAAAGCCACTTATGTGAAGCCATTTTATAAACTTAATTGTTATTTTTTTTTAATTTCTTAGCTTTGCTTCCATGTCTCTATTATTATACAGGTAAATACACCAAACACAATTATACATTGGAAAAAATGAATAAAACAACTTTACATGCAAAAGGAGAGCTGTGCATACATAACAAACTAAACTCAGTCATAGTTCCTCTTCCCTGAACTATTTGGCTTGCTTTTATCTCAAGCATGGTAGTTTACAAGAGAGAATTCTCACTGGTTTCCCCCAATCATACAAAACTTCAGCTTTCAAGCCTTAATATATAAAATGTAAATCACATTTTGATTTTCTGTCTCCTATATTTATACTATCTTCCCTTTACTAGGAAAAGCACTTAACAAGTGATATGAATTGCAATAATGAAGCTTTCATAACATTCTGTTCACAATTTACGCCGAAGTAATTAACGCACATTAAAACAACCAAAAATCTCTCAAAATAATCACCTTGATCTTTTGGTTCACTCTAAAATAATTAGGTTTTCAGCATAAAAGGACCACTTTTGAGAGATTTCACTGGCTGCTCCTGTAATAATATTCCTACCTTGTCATGGCAACTAAGCAGCATTTTACCCAGGCATAAAGACGTGAACTACAATGAACATAATGAAAAAATATATAATTTAGCAGGTAGAGACAAATATTTCATTTGCATGCAGTTTTGTTATCCCAGGACAAACTCAAAGGGACTCTTTTGCAGACTTCTTCACTTTTTCTCTACATATGTCCACTTTCTCTCGCAAATTATGCCTCCAAACCCAGTGACCTCAGTGTCCTAATGTCCAATCTCCATATTCTCTACCGGGGAGACCCACGACCCCATGCTTGGGCTCCTCTCCTCTGGCTGTGGTTCAGAACCGCCTCCGTGCAGAGAGCTGTCGAGATTGCTGGGCTCACCTAATAGGTCTCCTTTCCCTCCGAGGCCACGGTCCTGCGCCGCCTCTTGACTAATATCTGCAAACAGTTGCCTCATATATATTTTGTCCAATTTTCCAGTCATTTATATTATGTGAGGAAGTTCAGTTCCAGCTACTCTATTAGCTGAAGATGACATTTCCTCCTTAGGTGATTTTTTGAAAGCCTAGCAATACCTTTCCTATATGCCAACTATCCTGAGCAGCAGCTCACTATACAAACACCCAGATACTCAAACAATAAGCGGCTGTTGAAAATGTGATAAGGAGGTGGAAGCAAGAGACTCCCATTTATATGCTACGTAGTAACTATGTGTCAGGAGATACCGTAAGCAAGGGGGTCACTGAAGAACCGAATAATTATATTCGATTGATTTCTAAAGTAAAGGGTGACTTTTGAACGATGGTGAAATGAAAGATTTGTGATTTGTAAAAAAGAAACAAGTATGTATTTGAGGACAGAGGCCAGTTGATGAAAATGTGTAGGCTGCTAACCGAAAACGTGAGAATTACAGAGAGCGAGACAGCCAGGCCTCTAGCCAAGGTGCTGAACCTCAGTGCTATTCAACCCAACACAAAAGGGTACTTGGCCCAGGAGGGACGAGAACGAGATACAATGAGTGGAAAATGACCGGGCAATCACCTAAACCGAGGCCCCGCAGAGGCCCCTGAACTGCTTCCTCTGTGTTCACAATATGTCCAGCACTTCCAAAGAGAAGAAAGAAGAGGAAATAGGTGCTCGAGGTCAAAGAAACATATTAACATTGAAATGATCAAATCTATACTTAGATCTAATAACCCTACATTTTTTTTTTAAAGTTAAAGGAGCCTAAAGGCTCGTGGGTGATAAGCGGCCCCAGAAACCTACCTCTTACACATTTTTCTTCGCACTCTTCCAGACTTTCAAATCGATTTTGATTTCCTTCACATCCCCCATATATAAATTCTTCGCACTGTTGAGTGTGAATGTTGAAAAAATAATTCCTAATCATTGCTCTGCATGGGCCATTATCCGCTTTCAAAGCACAAAACGAATGTAAAAGTCTCAGTGGTGGCAACTCATCTACAAGGCAAAAACAGAAGGTATATAACACTCACCAACACAGTGATACTGTTCTGTATTTCCTCTTCATTTCCTTATCAGTACTCTTTTTGTCTTATAAAGTACAAGCGAAATAAGATAGGCCGAAGAAACCAGGACAAATTATTCGAAATTTTCAAGAAGGTAAAGTTTATAAACTTTATTGATAAAAGTAGATAAAAACAGGTTTGATCAACAGTGATAGTATCAACTCTTAAAAGAAGATGTCAAATAATTTTTTCTAGACTCTTGTTAGGGATTTGGCTTAAACATACACTAATTGACCAATATGGAACTGAATAGTAGTTGTAAAGTAACCAATGTGTTGACACTGCAAGTATGTAGACACATCGTTTTAAACTCAGCGGTTTCTAAGGACAGACATTAATGGACAGCTCTTTGATTTGCTCTCCCTAATCCGTGGTTGTGTCATGTTTTTACACATAAACAACGTTTTAAAAGCAACAGTATATCCATAATCATATATATATGCATATATCACACTATATTAAACCATTCCTTAATCATGAAAATGTTAGTGTTTGGTATTACAAATACATACACATCCTGGTCCATTCTTCTACTTACCAGGGTTGGTTTTTTTAACAATAGTGGGGAAATTTAATGCTGTCCACGGGACACCTGCAGGGCTCAGTGGTTGACCGTCTGCCTTCGGCCCAGGGCGTGACCCCGGGGTCCTGGAATCGAGTCCCACACTGGGCCCCCCGCAGGGAGCCTGCTTCTCCCTCTGCCTGTGTCTTTGCCCCTCTCTCTCATGAATAAATAAATAAAATCTTTAAAACAAAAACAGTGCTGTCCACATTTTAAAATAGAATGAGGCAATTCTTTTGATCTTGAGTTAGAATTTTTTTTTCCCTCGGTATCCAGTCACTTATTTTAGTCACAGAGGAATTTCATATCTTGGGAAGACACTTGAGAAAACTAAATCTTTAAAATTTTATAGAGTCTAATAATATTGAGAGGCCTAATTTTAAATAAGTTTCATTTGCTTATCGAATCTATCAGTAAGACAGACCCTGAAAATTGTAGTTGCTACTACCAAAATAATAAGACCAATAATGCCATTAATACTCCTTGATTATTGTCTATGATATATTTTCTAAGACTTTCAGTATTTACTATGATCACTTCCGAGAGACATTGAAACCTTAAAATGACCTAAGCCAGTTTGCCCTTTAGAGGGCAGCAGTATTCTACTAAATTAAAACTGAGTTAAATCTAGGTTATCTTCCCAAAGAGGGTTTTATTTAATGCAGTATAAAATAATATACTTTGAAAAATATGAATGGATGTCATCATTTAAAATTACATAAAATTTTTTAAAAGCATTAAATAAAAGAACAAGTTTGTGACTATATAATCATCTAGAAGGATCATTTTTGATTGTCCTATAGTTTCAAAACTTTTCTGAATATTTTGAAAGAGAAGATACACCCATCATAAAAGGTAGATTAGATTCTTTTATCAAATCTTTCCTACCCTCCAGCTATTGTTATCTTAATGATCTATATCAAATTAATGTCCCGTATTAGCCACATTTCAGTAATGTTAGAACTCTTTATGATAAAATAATTGGAATCTTATTTTATATTTTCTATATGGGTCATAAAACAATAAGTAAGCCCTGAAATCTTAGAAGGGTTAAAAATATATCCTTCTACACACAAGTTATTATGAAGTTGTTTCACACTCATTTGACAGTAATTATTTATGAACATGTGAGTTTTATCTCAATCACTCATGCAACTTTTAAACTTAAAAAAAAAAATCCAAGTTTAGTTTACAAAATACCAGATGACAGTTTTGATTTCCTTGATAACTGAATTGACGTTTTTTTCAATTGAAATAATAGAACCGACAAAAATGATAGAATGGTAAATTTTCAGACCCCAAATCTGATAAGGTGGAGCAACATAAAACAGAGATTTATTACGACACATAGACCTTCATCTACAAAAGACATGGGTATTTTCAGCACCAAACACAATTTTCATGAATTGGTTAATTAGCAAGTTATCTAGTTAATACTGGTCAAATCTTTAAGTAACGTTGAGTTGTATGCACCTGTGCACTTAACTGTTTTCAGCTTCCTGTGAGGTTGTGTGCAATCGAAAATGTAAAATTTGGGTGTTTATATAATTTTTAAAAAATAATTTTCACACCAACTATATAGTACCCATAAAGCCAATCTCTAAAATACATATGTAAACAGATTACCAAAATGAGTAAATAACTATTGATTGACCTATATAAATTTTTTGTTATTTTTCTTTTAAATGATGTACCTAATATTTCTGCCAATTAACGTATTTGAATGCGATCGACTTTATTTATTTATTTATTTATTTATTTATTTATTTATTTATTTTTAAAGATTTTATTTATTTTTTCATGAGAGGCACAGAGAGAGAGGCAGAGACACAAGCAGAGGGAGAAGCAGGCTCCACGCAGGGAGCCCAACAGGGGACTCGATCCCGGGACCCCAGGATCACGCCCTGGGTCAAAGACGGTGCTAAACCTCTGAGCCACCCTGGCTGCCCAGTTGGGGTTTTTTTTTTGACAAATTGCATCTAACATTTCCCAAGAAAAATGTCACTTCCATAAGTGACTATTTTTTCCACACAATGGAGAAAAATATATTAAATTTTTGGATTAAAATTGAGAGCTTTCAATAGCTGAAGAAGATGAATGTTTCTAACGCTTTACCTGTAATTCCGGGATATTCTTCACTTTCATCAAGGACGGCATTAAGAGGGGCAGAGGCACAATTAAGCAGCAGATATGTAGACACCCAAAATATCTGTTCTTTCTTCATTGTATAAATCATCTCTGAAATACAGAACCCAGATATATTTAATGAAGAGTTAATGTCGAGTTATCTGTAGACCACCAGGAGCCTTATGCACACCTCCAGATGTAAATTTTTATACTTAATGCGTATTCTCATACACCTCTGTCCACAAATTCCATGAGTCATAAGTAAAGCATGTATATGTAGCATTTAAAATTGTAGACATGCCTATGTTCAGTGCATATGTCTAACATGTCTAATTTCAAGTATGCAACTCATATTTCACCCTCGAAAATAAAATTAAAATGGCAATAATTGAGAGACATCCGTTAATACCGATCAACGTGGCTAAATATGGACTAAGATGCATTTGCAATTCTATTTGCCGTATCTTTCTCACGGCTCTTCTTCTTTCTCAGTCAGAATTAATTATCTTTTAATATTTCTGGCATTTTTCTGTTATTTCATTAGTACAACTTTGAATTCCTGATTTCTCTTTCCCTTGACTTCAGTCTTTCTCTTCAAAAGGAAAAGACGTTTTCCAAATTTTTGTCTTTGTTCCCTTTGAAATATATTTATGCTTTTACAACCAAGTTCCCAGCCAGATTTTCCATGAGATGGCAGACAGAGCTGCTGAAAACAGAAACGTTTAGCATTTTAGCAAGTCCTTTACCCCAGTCTTGCACCCTCGATTTAGGCAGTTAACTGATTCAAAAGAGTTTCACAGAAAAGCGACTTTAAGTGATAAACCAACACATCTGCACTCTAAGGGAAACAGATTTCATCAGGAAAGTGAGACTTCCTCCTTCAAAATGATTTAGAGATCCACGGTGAAAAATAATGGAAAACCACACTGAAATTTTGTTAAGGCTCTTTCTACTTTGGATTCAGGGGTGGAAGGAAATGTGTTCATATAGCGTAGGAAGCGAAAACCAAGGGATGTATGCACAGGTTCAGCCACTGATGTTATCAGAGTCAGGAAGGAAAGAGAAATTTTATCAGTAAGCTCTCAGGAGTCTCTGTTTACTCTTCGAGGGAATGGCAGTGAGTAAGGGACAGGCAGGCTTAGGTAGGGACGCACGGGCAGGGGCCACGGGAGCCGCCTCACACAGCGGTCCGCAAAATGCTGAGATGGAAGGAAACCAGATAAGGGAGCAGACCACCACCTGGTCCCAGATGTTAGGGAGTTTTTTTCTTTCGTGGCTGCGGTGCAATCGCAGAAGATGACCAGGCCACAAAGAAGTAAGTCACGAAGGTGTTACCAATAGGCCTTGCTCCAAGGCAGGTGGCACAGCAACATCAAGGCCAAGGCTCCCTGGTCAAGTGTTCAATGAAACCTCCAGTGGCCACTGGGTCGGGAGCCCTCTCACTCCGAGCCCTCGCTGTGTCCTTGCTCAATCAATGTCCATCCCTTTGCTCACTGTCCTGTGTCCCCGAGATTCATTCTTCGGCTCCGGGAGACGAGAACCCTGCTCTCACGCTTCAACAGCTGCAATGTACACCGTGAAGGTGTCTGTAGCTTTATAATGAATAATAAGCTAATGCCATTTCGGTTTAAGCTTCATGAAAATCGCTAGTGAATGTACAACCTATCCTTTCACCCACTTTGTACATATTAACATATATTTGATTTTCAGTCAGTAGCCACGTTATGTACCTTCCATGTCATAACCTATTTGAATCCACAGATATACATGTGTGTCTATGTGTGCATATAGATAGGCACACACATATATATATAATTTTGGAGAGTCTATCAGCTAAACTTCTAGCTTTTATCTTATTTTTGAAAATGCATTTTTTTCAAGGACTCTTCTATTTCCAGAGCTATACAACCCTATTCGATTTTGAGTGTAAAATATAGCACGTTTTTCTATCCCTTGGCTTAGGGAGCAGGCCACGGTTGTGTGCCTGAAGACCTTGATGAGAATTTGGGTCCTAAGCCCTAGTGACTTTTTTTAAAACTATCAGCCTTGAATGTTGCCTAATTGTAGACGTTTTAGACTTTCCTCGGTTGCAAGGATCAGAAGCCAGCTCCAACAGGTTGGGTCAAAAGGCCACCAGCTCATTCATTCTAGAGAACGTGGGACAATCTAGGAGTAGAAAGGAAGGTTTGGGGTTGGAGCCGAGGGCCAGGGAGCCAAATGCCACCAGGAGTCTCTCCGAGCACTTGCATTCCTTAGTCTGGTTCAGCATAGCCCAGCGTGCCCTAGGTAGAGGGGTGCACAGCCCCGATATTTCCAGGGTCTTAAACCTTGAAAGTCTTCCATTCAAACAGTGTGACTGCTTCTTTTGACGGATGCATGTCAAACAGCTTGAGTACAGCGCTGATGGTTTCAGTTTGGAGGAAGTGCCCCCTCACCTCTGGCCAGGTGTGTCTAAGGTGAAAAGCTGTCAGGAGACTAGCATAGATCTGGAGGAGCCAAAAAGGACTTGCTCTGGGGTTGCGGAGTAGGATGGGGTAACATTGCAAATCCCAGCCCAAGTATGCAGTTTTAGGATGGACCGGACAAGGGCAGCCCCAGGAGGAGTGGACCGCTGCTTCCAGGAGAAGGGAAGGGCGGCGGACAGATAACCCTGAGAGCGTGCACCGTAGCAAGCCGGAGCTGACTCCGGGCTGATCCAGAAGCTGAATTCAATTAGCCGAGCGCCAGTTCAGTGCTCTTTCTTCTCCACAATGTTGCCTCTGAAGAGTGACCAAGAGCACTAAGTAGCTCAGCCTCCCAGGGCAAAGGATTGGCTTGGGCACACCACTGGAGAAACCAGTACAGCTTCTTCTGACACTGATAAAACTCTAATTTGTAGAGATCAATTAGAGTGAGCTGACCTCATTACAGATTGTTGTATTTAATTTCCTTTTTAAAATTTCCAAGTACATCACTAAGTTACGTTGCAAAGTGGCAAACAAGACAGAAGACCACCGGGCCTTTCTGCCCTCTACTTTCCCGAATAGCTGGCGCCATTAAAAATAGCTACTCCCCTACCTGGTATCATGCAGGAAAACTGAAGCAAAGGAGTTCAAAGATCGGAACGGGAAGGATAAAACGTTAAACCTCATAAAAGAAACATAGGGGAATATGTTCGTGATGAGGTTGGTGAAGATTTCTGAATCAGGATACAGACAGCACCAATTATAAAGTAAAATACCGCTAATTGGAGTTCATTAAAATCAAAAACTTCTGCTCATCAAGATGAGCACCACTAAGACACCGAAAAGGCAAGTTGTAAGAAAGTGTTTGGAATCATGTATCTGGAGATTATGCATTAAAAATCTATAAGGAATTACAAATAAACATCCAATTAAAATGGGGTAAAGATTGGCCGGGACTTCTCAGAAGATGATAGGCCAATGGCAAATAAGCATATTAAAAGATACTCAACGTGGGATCCCTGGGTGGCGCAGCGGTTTGGTGCCTGCCTTTGGCCCAGGGCGCGATCCTGGAGACCCAGGATCGAATCCCACGTCGGGCTCCCGGTGCATGGAGCCTGCTTCTCCCTCTGCCTGTGTCTCTGCCTCTCTCTCTCTCTCTCTGTGACTATCATAAATAAATAAATAAATAAATTAAAAAAAAAAAAAAAGATACTCAACGTAATCAGTCATCATGAAAATTAAGATTAACACTACTGTGAGATAGTACAACGGAAATTAATAAAAATTGACCTTCTAAAGTGTTGATGATTTGAGCCTTCACCATTGCTGGTGGGATTATGCTATCACCTGAATTATTTTGTGTTCCCCAAATTCTTATATGGAATCCCAACTCCCAACTATGCTAGTGTTAGGAGGTAGGGCCTTTCAGAGATGATTAGGTCTTAGGGGGGAAGATTCCTGTTCTTATAAAAGAGACCCCACAAAGATCCCTCATCCCTTCCACTATGTGAGGACACGAGCCAGGAGGAGGACTCTCCCTCTTGCTAATCCCCTTTAAATTCGAATTCAATATCAGAAGTTATTTAAGCAAGAAAATATTATAAAAATGTGTTATGTTGGTGACTAGTTGTGTATAATAATACGTTAGACACTAAGAGAGATTAAAAAATCGAGAGAAACCCTTGGCCCTTAGGAAAGTACGCGTAACCAAGTGAGTTAAGTAAAAATGCAATGTTAAATGCCTAAATTCTCAGGATGTCTTTGTATACGCCAGGCACATAGTAGTGGACAATAAATACATGTTCAATGATTTACCTTGAATAAGAATAGTATTTACATTTTGGGGCAATAAACTAAAACCCCGAAAACTTAGCTCTGCCGGCAACCTGTTAAGTAATCTTTGGAAATAAATTTAAATTTCTAAACCTGATTTATAAAACTCGTGACTTTGGCTACATTGTCCTTAAGTTCCATCCCAGTTCTAAAAATTTATTCATCTTAATTAACAGATTTTATACACTCCACAGAATAATTTATGATTCTGTTGTATAACTTACATTTTCTATTCACTTTAATGCTAATCTGCAGTGTCAATTTTATCCTTTTAGGTCAAGATGTGTTCTGAGAATACAAGTTCAGCAAGATGTTATTAGCTGTTACATTAAAAAAGTGTTCTCATAAATAAGTAAATAAAATCTTTATTAAAAAAGTGTTGATACGTTAATATATATGTATATCTGATTTAAAAACATATAGGTTTCTCGACTGTAGGACTTTTATAGGATCTTTATTATGGTAACATGCAACTGTATCTTCTATGGGAGAATATAGTAAATGCATTTCCAAACTTATATGACAAAGGGCTATTTGCCCACAAAACATTTTTGGAAAATACCTTGACAAATAATGTGACATTTAAGGAGAAGTCAGTAGATTTTCTGAACCAGAAAAATATTAGAAAGTATGATGTGATCTGTGCTTCAATAAAATCCAGCATGTATGGGAAAGATGTTGGGAGGGCAAAATTTAAGTGGGATTGACCGCTCGAATGATGCAGAGGATCAGATTGAAATTATGAACAGGGACCCTCCGTGGAACGACAGAGAGACAGCAGGTCTGAGACACTTTTTGAATTAAGTATTGATAAAATTGATGTAATTGATTAAATACAAGATATGAAGGACAGAGAATTCAAGTATATCCTGAGAGAATTATTATGCGAGCCGTACAAATAGGGAAATTAATGTTACTGTTTTATTGATTGGGGTGCATATTAGTGATGAATTTAGTCTGGACAGATTGTATTTGAGGTCGTGTTTTCTAAGCGGACCTGTAGAAAAGCAGTTACAGATGTGAGATAGGGGCTGGGAAATGTTTTGTTGTATCATCAGCATCGTGAGGCAGGGCCTTTTCGCCAAGGGAAGGGGTGCCCAGAAGTCATTTCCTGCTGCCTCTTCCCTTTATTTCCTCTCCATCTTTCTTGTAATTACTTGGCTTTGTGGACACTGCCTACTAATCCCTTGGTTTCAATGAAACTGCTCATTATTGAACAAAAGGTTTAGTACTTTGAACTCACTACTTCTTGTCATGGGAATACTCTTCTATAAAATACTGGAACCGCAGTGTCCTTCTATTAGTTAGGATCCTTTGCAGATATCCTCTCCTCCAAAAGATTTCCTTGGAGCACCATATTTAAAAAGTAACCACCACCAGTTCCTCATCATTCTCTATCTTAGTAAACCAGTTTTATTTTTTTTAAGGTTCTCTGCCTCTTTATTACTGAATTATAGAAATTCTTTGTCGATTAATGGATATTAATTCTTTGCCAAACATATACATTATAAGTATTTTATCTCGGTTTATGGCTTATTTTTTCATTTTCATCTAAGTGTCTTGATGAGCACAAATTTTTACTTTAAGTAAATTTGATTTTTCAAAACAATTCTGTAGTTCAGTAGCTACTCATATATCTTCAGAGTTGTACAAACATTGTCCCAGTCAGTTTTAGAATATTTTCATTATCCTATAAGGAAACTCCTTACCCTTTAGCCATCACCTCCTGGCTTCCCAATTTCTCCATTCTACACCCCTAGGTGACCATTAATCTAATTTCTGTCTCTAAATATCACGTAATTCTAGACATTTCATATGAAATAATCCACTATATGGCCTTTTGTATCTAGCTTCTTTCATTTGGCATAATGTTCTCAAGGTTCATCCGTGCTATAGCATATATCAGGATGTCATTTATTTTTCTTGCTGAAAATATTCCATTGTGTAGAGCTACATGATTCATCCACTTATCAGTTAATGAGCATTTGTGCTTCTTCCGCTTCTTCCACTTTTGGGGTATTATGAATCATGTTATGAACATTTGTGCACAAGTTTTTGAGCAGCCATATGTTTTCATTTCTCTTGGGCATATAACTAAGAGTGGGATTATTGGATCACATGGCAATTCCGCTTAATCTTTTAAGGAGCTGCAAGATTGTTTTTCAGAGCAGCTGCCTTTGGTGCTCTGAAAAAAGTAGTATCCCATTCCTACTAATAATGTTTTGCTTTGTTTTCGGAATAGCACTTATCACCACTTACATATTTATTAGTGTACATGTTCACTGTCTCCATCACTAAAGCATTTTCCATTCTTAACATAGACACTTTATATAACATTCACGATTCTATGTTCAGTACCCAAAATGATGATAAGTAGTACTTGATGAATAAATGAATTAATTAGGATATACTTTGTGAGCTAAAATTAGGTTACGGTATGAATCTTTGGATACAGCCATGCAGTTTTATTTATTTTTTCCAATATCGTCAAAAAATAAAGAGATTAGGAACAGTTGTGATGGAGTCCATCACATGGACATCCATCCATATTTCTTTTTCAAGCTGTGTTTTTTTTTTTTATGTTGCTTATTTCATCTTTCTGGAAGTATGAAATAGTTCGATTAAAAAATTTGTTTAAAGGGAAACTTTTAAAAGAAAAGGTAAATAGAGTAGACTTTATGTTTATTAAATTTTGCTTAAGTGGTATTTTCCAAATCAAAAGAGGAGCAAGAGCGATTGCTAAAATCCAATGCATTGAGATGGCAGTTGCCAAAAGGTATACTTAGAAAAGAGGTAATTAGGTAAAAGAGAAATGTATTATCTGTTATTTCACTATTTATTTATGATATTAATATTCTTGAGAGAGTATGTGAAAGGAAGGGAAGTGGTATGTATGAATCTAGGAAGAGAGGAGCCAAAAATGGAAAGGAAAAGGGAAGAACTTTTGAGTTTTTTTTTTTTTTTACTTATTAAGCATATAAGCTTATCTATGTACTTCACATCAACAATAATCTTCTTAAAAATCTTATCCTATATGAAATATTATGCCCATATTAAGAAAACTGAGGGACGCCTGGGTGGCTCGGTGGTTGAGCTCTGCCTTCAGCCCAGGGCGTGATCCTGGAGTCCTGGGATCGAGTCCCACGTCGGACTCCCTGCATGGAGCCTGCTTCTCCCTCTGCCTGTGTCTGTCTCTCTCTCTCTCTCTCTCTCTCTCTGTGTGTGTGTGTCTCTCATGAATAAATAAATAAAATCTTAAAAAAAAAAAAATTGAGGCTCAGAGAAAGAATATAACTTTTCCAAATAGAAGGAGCCAGAGCTAAGGTTGCACTCGCATCTCTGTAACTCCAGAGCCCGTGGTCATATCACCATACGAGTCTGCCTTCCCAAGAACTGGCCAATCGGTCTTCAGCAATGTCTACAAAATCCCCAGCCTCTAGCTGCCTACAAGGTTACTCTGGTTTGCTTGGCAAGTATATCACCACAGTAGAAATAGCTTTGCTCCTTATGGAAACCAAGAACCACCAAATCCATCCAAGTAATGTTCCATTGCTGTAATCCTAAGTAATTATCTCTCCTTTTTTCCTTCCTCCTTTTTTTTCTTTCTCTTCTGTTTTTCCTTCCTTCCTTTCTTCCTTGTCCCCTTCCCACACTGTCCCCATTTCCTCCCTTCTTTTCTCTTTTTTAGGTTTGTTTAGTGGTTAACAGAAGGAGTCTGGAGTGAGACTGTGTTATGGGCTCAGTTGTGTCCCCCTACAAATTCCTATGTTGAAATCTTAACCCCCAGTACTCCAGATTGTGCTGTATTTGTTGATAAGGGCTTTAAAGAGAATTGCTGGGCTACAAGTTATAAGGTGAATAGTAAAGATCTTAAGATAAAGGGAATAGTTTTCTAAGGATCGCAGTCAGTTGGAGCTAGAAATATGTTGGCAATTTGGCTTTGGTGACTGGAAGAGCACTCAAGGGAGTGGCGGTGGATACCGATGTGGACGGGAACTTATGACCAGATTCAAAGGGCAAAGAGCCCACGGAGAGTGGAAGACACCGATAGTAGGCTGGAATTACAGCATTAGATTTCTAGTACATCATTTTGGGGAAGGCATAAAACGGCTCAGACGGTCACTGATCTATCATTAATAACACCTGCTATTTTATCATCTTTAAGTAAAATCTGGAAAAATTACATATTGTGTTTACTTATATATCATCAGCATTGTGCTTCTGTAATTTAAGCTTCCTAGTTAAAATTTTCTTTTTCACAGATTGTTGAACTTCTTTTTATTTTTTAAAGTCTTACTATTAATTTCTGAGATCAATGCATACTTTGCCATGTCTAAAAGAAAGAAATTTCATTTTGGCTGCTGCTTTGTGGTGCACCAATGAAAGACAGGAGAGACAAAACCCAACAACCAGAAAAGAGGGGAAAAAATAGCTTGAAGAATAATTCCAATTTTCTGCTCAGCAGTGGCTAATGTTGTTATCCTCTTGGTGTTTATTACTGCCATCCACTCAATTTGGCCGATCCCTGGGGGAGCTACGCGTCTGCCCACTAAAACCTGGAGTCTGTTTTTATCTTTAACCTATGTGCTTCCTTGGCTGCTTCTCATCTTGGCTGAGTTTGCTGCACAGTAACACCAAGGATAATGAATGAAGAAGGAAAAAATTAGAATAAAACTTATAGTAGGAGAGGGGAAAGATAAAAACCCTCCAGGGATTCTAATAGTGTTCTTTTTTCTCTTTATGTTTTGAAGTTCATTTTTTTTATAAGTAGTATTTTCAATGGAAAATTTCCAAATATTCATAATGACTAGAGACCGGAAATGGATTTTTCTTAAAAACTATCCTTAATCGGTTTCCAACTCTTGCTACTGATTGTAGAATTTCTGAACTTGCATAATCTCGGTGAGAAGTTTGAGAGCCGGACTTTCTTCAGGAAAAGAGTATTTTTTGAATAAATACATTGTGAGAATGCAAACGCATGAGCAGTTTCCCAAGAGAGGTCTCAGGCACTTTTGCCACATACCAAATTCTAACAAGTCCGTACAGACCCTTCTTTATCTCTTTTTTACCTTCCCCTTAAGGCCCACATTCTTGGAACACTGAGTCATGATTATAAGCATTATTTTGGCATCAGGATTATTTATGTATGAAATAAGATTGAAATTAAGATAAAATGTCGTGAGGCTCTGACTATATGGAATACATACCACATTTATTTTAAGAAAAGATATTAAAAGTACAGAGATACATCATTATGAAACGTCACTTTTTGTAAATGTTTTAACATTTTTTGGTTTCTTCTTTTTAGGATTTTTTAAAGTGTATTTGTGAGAGAGAGAGTGGAAGGGAGAGAGCATGCACGGAGGGAAAGGGAGAAGCAGACTCCCCACTGAGCAGGGAGCCTAATGCGGGGCTCCAACCCCAGGCCCTGATGACCTGAGGTGAAGGCACTTGCTTAACTGACTGAGCCACCCAGGGGCCCCAAAATGGTTTCTTATCTATTAGATTACTGTGTCTTGACAATAATGCTGTACAGCCAATAGGTATATTGAATTTATGTTAGAGATACTGATCTATTTTCCAACATCATATGGCTAAGATGTCTAGTAAGCAACAGAGGCAAGACTAGATCCTGGACTTCCCCACAGCTTCCTTAAAATAAGCAAGACTTATGGGATAGAGACTAAATCCACTTCAGGAAAATATAATTCAATATATTTTAATTACTTAACATCTGTCTGTATTTATTTGTCTTTGAAATATTACCTTATTGTGAATTCAAGACTATAAGTAGACTGCATCACCAAAGGAACTACAGGATAAAAATCAATTTCTCTGGTTTGTTAATCCTACAAGTACAATTCATTAACCCAAATAAGTTTTTACTGTGGTCATTATTATAATTATTATAATTTTTGATTTAGTGAGTTGCCTAAATGCTTTCTGTTCCTGGTTTAAAGTCTATACTTCATTAGTGGTTATATTTATTATTGTATAAATATTTCTACATCACTCTATCCAAATATATGGGAAGTTGGTTTTTGACCCAAGCCTTAGCTAATCACATTTGAGAGGGGCATAGATCAAAGCCTTAAAAAACCGGGGCGGGGAGGGGGGGGTTGTTGCTTACACTCGAGAAAAAGACACAGAGGTTCACTCAGCAAAGACTGAATGAATAGATTAGAACAAGTCTACACAAAGGAACATCTAGAAAAGGTACCTTTTTTTCTCCAAATTTTAGTGGAAATAGAAGCCACATCTACAAACATTAAAAAAATATTTGATTAAAGAACAAAGTTGAAGGAGCACATGGATGGCTCAGTCAGTTGAGCATTTGTCTCTTGGTTTTGGCTCAAGTCAGGATCCCATGCTGGGCTCTGTTGCTCAAGGAGGAATCTACTTGTCCCTCTCCCTCTGTTCCCCTACCTCTCCGGTCTCTCTCTCTCTCTCAAATAAATAAATAAAAACTTATAAAGAGAGGTGTGTATGATATATAATACTATTAGAAGGGGAGGTGGGGAGAGGTGTCCTGATTTGTGAGGAAATTGAAAAGTAAATTCAAGATAATTTGATAATTAAAATGACATGGAAGGTGAGAAAGAAAGAAGAATCAAGGACAGCTACAGTTCCCGATTTAACAAAGGGATCAACAGAGAGCTCCAGGCAATGAGTTGAGAAGCCTAAGGCAAAGAGAATGTTACCTTAGGAGGGTGATGAATTCAACGTGAGGTGGTTTGAAGTATTTGTAAGACTTTCATTGGAGCCGTGACATAAGAAGCCCAACATGGAGATGTGGAGCTCAGAGCAGACATCTCTACTAGAGTTAGAAATATGAGAATCCAACTAGAAATGATAATTACATGTGTAAAGTGGATGAAATTGATTTGACAAGTACTTGCATAGCGTGTGCTAGGGAACAGGCATTCTTTTAAGTGTTTTTACAAACTTAAGGTTATGTAATCTGTGACTGTGTGAGGTGAGTGTGAAGATTAGAAAGGAACACCCCAGAACTAAAGCCCCAAGAATGAGGATGAGGAAAAGAGATCTGAGAAGACAACTAAGAAATAGCCCAGGGAAGCGGGAGGAAGCCTAAAACTGCAGTGGCACAAACGATAAGGGAAGTGGGCACTTCAAGAACTTGTTGCAAGTTGACAATGCCTAAAGCACAGAGCGTTCAAAGTAAAACAGGAGCTTAAAAAAAAAAGAAAGGGCATGGGGTTTAGTGACATTGTCCACATCCTTGCAAAATTACAAAGGATTTGGTCCAGTGGTGTGGGCAGCAGCGGGGGAGCTACCGAAGGAAGTGGAACAGAGGCTGTGACAACAGCAAGTGAGGCTATCATTGTATAGGTGTATCCTGAAATATAAGAGAGCATTTTAAGGAAATTTTTTGTGGAGGGAATAGTTTTATATGTTACTGCCATTAAAGAGAGGGAGACAAAAGCTGAAACAAACAAAAAATAAAATGAATAGAGGGGTGGTTGGGTGGCTCAGTGGGTTGCGCACCCGACTCTTGATTTCAGCTCAGGCCCTGATCTCACAGTCCTGGGGTTAAACCTCTACTCAGGCTCCCTGCTCCTCGGGGAGTCTGCTTGGGATTCTCTCTCTCCCTCTCCTTCTACCGCCCCCCCCCCCATGCATTCTCTCTCTTTCTAAAATAAATAAATAAATAGATTTTTTTTAAAAATTAAAATGAATAGATGATCCTCTAAAATGAATAGAGGATCCCAGGCAACAGGTGAAGAGGGTCTAACTTTGCCCTGAATAAAAGACTATATTTCATAAAACAAGAGATTTTCTTATTTTAGGCAGTGGGGAAATACGATACATTTTCAGGTATGGCCATGTACATGTGTGTTTTGTGAGGGAGGTGTTGAAGAGAAAAATAGAAAGTAGATTTTCCTGCTGTGATTCAATTCTCTACGTGAATAAGAGGTTGAGATTGTTCAAAATTTTGAGAAATAGTGGACTTCTAAAAATGTGAGGGTTTGATATTTTCTCTAGATGAAATGAAGGGAGATACTAAAAATATTCTTATTAATTTATGGGCTCCTGGGATTCAAAATTATAAGTTCATAATAATTTGTGCCTTCAAAAATCAGTGCTCCTTCTCTCCAGATATAAAAATTGAACTTCTGAAGGATCCAGAGTTGGATTTTAACAATTGGACAGACATAAAAGACAAAGAGAGCAAGATATGAGGAGTGTTGGCAAGAGCAAGAGGAAATATATAAGTAACTTATTATTTAATAATCAAACAATTTTTCCTGCATGTGTACATTCTTTGTTCAAAATTATAGATGGTATCTTAAGCTAGCAATATCACACACTTGTAAATTTAAATATATGAAAATGGCTAAATGCAAACCCATGTTTATTTTATCATAAAAATGTTTTGCTTTTAATATAGATATGCAACCTTATGACAACTATCGGGGCAGCACATCCATCCACTGGATGTAATATTATACAAAGTTGAATTGTTAATGAGTAAAAGATAAAGTGGGGAATAATCATGGAAATATGAATTTTAAAACCTGAATACATATGCCTTTTTAAAGATAATCTAAGGAAAATTGATGTCCATGCAGAAAAATATGTTTTTATAAGGGAATATACATTAGACCAGTGCAATTATTTTGAATTTTGAACTTTTTAATAAGATTTATTTATTTTAGAGACAGAGAGAGAGAACTCTCATGAGCGGGGGGGGGGGGGTGGCGGTCAGTGGGAGAGGGAGTAAAGCAGACAGAGCCCTACTCGGGGCTGGATCTCACGACCCCCAGAATCATGACCTGAGTTGAAGAGTGGGATGCTCAACCAGCTGAGCCACCCAGGTCCGCCTCTATTCATTTTATTTTTATTTATTTTTTTTTTCATTTTATTTTTTATTTCAGCTGTATTTTTTAACTTATTAAACTGTTGTTTCAGTTATCTTGTTTATTGAACCACCATTCTTTACCACTTTTTGTTGATATTAGTGAGCTGAATATGTTCATAAATCCAGTTCTCAGAGAAAGATAGATAGCCTATGTCTGCTCCAGAAGCAAATTTATAAATAATAAACTCTTCATTGATCCACATTAATCGGGGATTCCACTTCTCTCACAGTGAATGGTTTAATTGTTTCTCTATGATAAATCTGTGGCCAATGATATGAGCACAGTATGCTATTTTCCAGGGCTGAGAATGGGATACTTTTGAAAAAGGTCCTTGCTCTAAATGGAGCCACATGGCCAAGGCTCACTTGTCTTTATGCAATGCCTGGGGCTGAAGCAACCATCTGTGAGAGTGAGATTCTCCGGGATAACACCTACTTGCTAGGGGCTCCTGGGGGGCTCAGGGGTTGAGCATCTGCCTTCAGCTCAGGTCATGATCCTGGGGTCCTGGGATGGAGCCCCACATCAGGCTCCCTGCTCACTGTTCACCCCCAGCCCCGGCGTGTGCCCTCTTTCTCTCTCTTTCTCAAATAAATAAAATTAAAAAAAAAAAAAACACCTCTACCTGCTATAAATGATGGAAATAAAATGACAGATTTGCTAACCAGTCTTGAAGCGTATCACCTCTGTGCTCTGTATAATAAGACAATATAATGAGATAAGTAGCCTCATGATTTAAGCTGGTGGTGCTGTGACTTTGTCTTACCAGCAGCCACATAACCTAACCGGCAATCATTCTGCTGTTTTTACTCTCACAAACTGGTTATTAATCAATTTGTTTCAACTGTTTTTGATTGGAAAGTGCTTGGAGGAGGAGAAAATAATATCAGTACTACCAAGCCCAGGTCAGAATCCTCTTTTTTTTTTTTTTTTTTTTAATCATTACAGCTGTGTTGACATTAAAATAATGCCTGATCTTTGGCTATAAAAGAGTCAAATTTTAAAAGTTTTTTTAAAAACTATTTTAGTGTGTTTTATTATTTTTTTTAAGTAATCTCTCCACCCAATATGGGACTTGAACTCACCACTGTGAGATGGAGAATTGCATGGTCTCCTCAGTCTCCTGACTAAACCAACCAGGCATCCCTAAAAGAGCCAAATTTTTAGATTGTTCTAGAAGTATATGGAGAGTAAAGATAAAATATGGAAAATAAGCAAAACATTCTGATTTGGTAAGTAAATTAATACTAGAAACACAGAGTGGTTCAAAAATAAAGCAAAATCAGAACAACAAAAGAAACCTCTTGAAATAATTGCAAACTATTGACTCCACCTATGTTTACTTAAAGATTGGCCAATCCACTAGGAAAATGCCTCTTGGGTCTGGCTCTTATTACAGGAAGTCATGTTTCTGGAGAATTGTGTAATGTGAAATTCCCTGATGTTCATTCATCAGTTAAATCGTGACACGTATCTGTATTTTAGATTGTGACAATCTCATTGATAGAAAGCTTTGTTATTCTTTCTTTCCTACAACAAGCAGTTGTCGGATGTGATTTTATAAAGTTTCTTCTAAGAGCGATACATTAAAAGCTGTTCACTGTGGAGGCCTAACTTCTTGTCATTTATAATGTAAGGAAAAAATAAATAAAAAAAGGAAAATCCTGTAGAAAGGAAGTGGTGACACCAGGGAGAAAGAGTGAATATCTCCATGTTATAAACAAATAGCATACATGTGTAAACTATTTATTTTTTTAAAAATCAACAAAAACAGAAGTGGAGAGCATGGTGATACAATTATATAGAGTTAGAGATGAAAGAAACCATAGGGATAAGCATTTTTTAATGAGAACACAGAATCCCAGAAACAGATTTTTCCCCCCAAAGTCTTACATTTGCAAATTGGCAGAACTTCAATTCAAACATGGGAATTGTGACCATTCAAGGAAAAGGCAACTGCACTTCCTATTCTCTCAAGAAAAATCCACTATTCTTGGAAACACCTTCCTCTTTTTTTCCCCTAAAGTGAATTTCAGATTTTTTATCATCTCTAAAAACTAAATTTCGTCAAATTGTAACTAGGAGATTTTTATTCTGTTTTGAGCCTAAGTCCTATAAGTAAAATAAGTCAAGAAGAATTTCATCAATTAAAACAATTTAAAGAAATAATTTGTATGTATATTTTTAAAAAGGAAAAACAAGCTAAACAATAATAAGAAATATTAATTCTTATTTCTAGTTAAGAGAGAACAGAGACCTGTGAAGTAGAGAAGGAAAATTGAGAAGTGATGGGAGGGAAGGAGAGAATAAAGAGATAATTGTAAGTCATGAACAGGGAAAATGTAAATATGTAAAAATATTTCTAAAAGTCTTTAAGTCTGAAGTGAATGTGATACAGATCTGTTAATACTAAAACTACAATGGACAAAGGGAAGCCAAGTAGAAATGCATAATAAAGGAAATAATGCCAAAGATCAAAGATTCTTCATGACATATTTACCCATAATAACTAAAGTCTTTTAGAAAAATATGCGTGGAATTATTTTCTCAAGGTTTTACAGTTAAATCTGTAAGACTTTTTTTTTTTTTTTCAAAAAAGAGGTGGCATTCATTTTTTTGAGCTCACTTTTCCTCATTATAGTGACTCTGATTCCTATACCAACCCAGTCTAGTTAAAAGCAAAATTTGTCATAGCATACTGCCCCCATTTTTATTCTTTAAGGGGAAAAAAACAAATAAAAGTTTGTATTCTATATCTAAGCCAAAATGGAGGTTTCTGAGAATTCAATTCTGTTCATCTACTAATTCTAATAGCTCCAAATAAAAGTAGATGGAAAAAATACAAATGAATACAGTAAATTTAGGTGTGAGGAGAAAGAAAAGAACTAAATATATTAAATGTGGCTTTCTTTTTTGAAATTACTTAAATTCAATTAATTAACATATAATGCATTATTGAGTTCAGAGGAAGAGGTCAGTGATGCATCCGCCTTATATTAACACTCAGTGCTCATCACATCACGTGCCCTCCTTAACATCCATCCCCCAGTTACCCCATCCTCCCACTCCCTCAGCAACGCTCCGTTTGTTTCCTATGATTAAGTCTTATGATTTGTCTTCCTCTCTGATTTCATCTTATTTTTTTCCTCTTTTCCTCTATGATCCTGTTTTGTTTTTTAAATTCCACATATGAGTTAGATCATACAATAATTGTCTTTCTCTGACTGACTTATTTTGCTTTGCATAATACCTTTTAGTTTCATCCATGTCATTGCAAATGGCAAGATTTCTTTTTTTTTTTTTTTTTTTTTTTGATTGCTGTAAAGGAACAGAGAGCCCCAGCAGATCTGAGTCATGGACCTCCAGGAACCCTTAGCACATTGGTCTACAGCTACTTCCATTCAAGACTGTAAAATGCCAGACCCATAAAAGAATGAGAACTATGAGCCCAAAGAATGAAAGGCAATGGTGTCACTTCCTTTTTTATTCAGAGCATCCAACAAATAGTTTTATTTTTTTGTTGGTTCCTTACAATAAATGCTCATTATTTTACATTTTTATAAAGACGAGTTAGTTTGTCCAAATTGTCATCTTTTTCTCCTATCCGAATTTAATCTAATACATACTCATATAATTAGGAATTGGATAACATCTTCTCGTAAAATGCCCTACTTAATTCTTTTGATT
Organism: Canis lupus familiaris; assembly: GCF_011100685.1. Lineage (NCBI taxonomy): Eukaryota > Metazoa > Chordata > Mammalia > Carnivora > Canidae > Canis > Canis lupus. The sequence continues at coordinate 29,892,677 of NC_049257.1, forward strand.
GTAATTTTCTGAGGATGGAGAACAGAGTTTTGATTTTTTGGTAAGCTACTTTAAATCTCAATAATTAAGTTAACTTATACATTATTAAAATGTATGACATTGCATACTTTTTGTATCATGCAAAGGATCTAATGTATAAAAAGCAAATAGGTAATGTTCAGCTTTGAAGATACTTTGAAGATATTAAAAACTGAATCTGCTTATTCAATTGTAATGAAAGAACTGAAAGTGATCTTAAAATGAATTATTCTCTTCTTTGGCTTCTCAAAAACATCTTTTCTCAAAGATTTATTTTTCATGGATAACTTCATGGCTTACCTCACACCAAAAACTTTATAAAGAGGGGGCACCTGGCTGTCTCCGTTGGTAGTACATGCCAATCTTGATATCAGGGTTTTGAGTTTGACCCCATGTTGGGTGTAGAGATTGATTAAAATTTTTTTTAAAAATTAAATATTTTATTTACTTGAGAGAGAGAGCAAGCGAGAGATAGCATGAGTAAAGAGGAGGGGCAGAGGGAGCGGGAGAAGAAGACCCCCACCCCTGCTGAGCAGGGAGCTGGACTGGGTATAGATCCTAGGACCCCAGGATCATAGCCTGAGCTGAAGGTAGATGGTTAAACCTCTGAGCCACCCAGGCACTCCTAAAAATCTTTAAAAAAATCTTTATAAAGATAACTTCCTTATCTTGCCTTCTCCAGGACATATTACTACTTGATACTCTTTTTGATCCTAACTCTATATACCGTTTTCTTTAAATATTTAAACGTGTCTCTGATATATCCTTAATGGTGATATGTACGCTCCTGAGAGATCTGAGGGAAACTACAGACACTTTTCTAAAATGCGAATACACATATGCACAGATATTTTTTTTGTACACATTTCCGAAGACCTCATGGATGCCCACTCATTCATGTGTTTTTAAATGAGGCGTCCTATTACAAGGATAGATGGTCACTTGTATCTCTCTGGCTTTTGACTATGGAGATAATAATATGGAAGGCAGTAAGTGGTAGTGGGAAAAGTAATGTTGGTATGACAATGTAATGGCAAACAATGGTGTCTCAAGAACCTTAACTTTTTTAGAGACTTTATTTAAATGATGAATGCAAATCTAAAATGGCTTTAAAGTTGCTGACCACATATAGGAAAAAAAAAAATCTCTCCTGCCATGTAAATTGAGGCTAATCTAAATTCTCCTTAATTAAACATCTTTCCTCAGTTGATACATTCATCGGGATTTTCTTAAGAGAAAAAACACACAACATACAAAAAGAAGTTAATCCTGGGAAGTTAATCCTGGGAATCCTGGGAATCCTTGAATAATGTACACAATCTCGTACATGTTCATAAAATCAAATTCTAATACTAAATATAAATTTTGTCTACAATATTTATCATTTGGAATTATGTTTGCTTCAACTCATATAAATAATTGAGCGGTGAGGTAAACATCCCAATTAATATACATGTAACTGGAGTCCTGGAAAGAGAGGAGTGTGCCTACCAAGGAAAATGGCATCAGATGGAAATATGGATCTATACAAAGTGAAGATGCCACAGCATGTAGCTACATGGTCAAATATAAAAGATTTTTTTAACATTTAAATCTGTTTGAAAGATAATCAGCTCATCAATTTTGACAAATGTGTCATACCAATATACGACGTTAGTAAAAGGAGTTGGGAGCATATGGCTACTCTTTCTAGCTTCATAAGTTTTCTGTAAGTCTAAAGATATTTAATTAAGTTTATTTTAACCAACTGAAACCAGAATAATGACATTGTAGTATGTTACTAATAACGTATATGGAAACAAATTGTGTGACAGCCAGAGCACAAAGGCCAGGGAAGGAAAAGTAGAAAAATACTGTTTGAAGTTTCTTATACTAGAAGAGAAATGGCTTAATATCTCTTGAAAGTAAAACTGGGATAAATCAAAGCTGTATATTCTAAGCCCCAAAACAACCACTAAAATAAAAAGAATGATGGCAAATAAACCAACATAGGAGATAAAACATTCTCATACATGATACTAAATTTAAAAGAAGACCCCCCCAAATAAGTAAAAAAGAAAACAAAAATAGATAGGACCAGTAAAACAATAGCTTAAAGAGGGACTTAAATTCAAACCTATCAATTATCACATCAAATGTAAATGTTCTAATTTAAAGGCAAATATTGTCTGGGGTGCCTGGGTAACTCAGTCAGTTAAACATTCAACTCTTGATTTTGACTCAACTCTTGATTTTGACTCACAGTCTCAGGGCCATGAGATTGAGCCCTGCCCTGGGCTCTACACTGGGGGAGTCTACTTCTCTCCCTTTCTCTCCCTCTGCCCTTCCCCATACTCCAGTGGATGTACACACACACACACACACACACACACACAAACAAGTAAAATCTTAAAAAAAAAAAGGCAAATATTACCTGATTGAGCAAAACATCAAGACCAAATTATATGTTGCCTAAAAGCCCATTTTGTTTTTTTGAATTAAATTCAATTAGCCAACATATAGTACATCATTAGTTTCGAATGTAGAGTCCAATAATTCATCAAGTTGTGAATAATACCCAGTGCCCTCCTTAATGCTCATCAGCCAATTACCATTTTATAAACAAACACACAAGTTAAAAGTGCAAAGACCTTGATATAGACTGATAAAAGAAGAGAGAAGGTACAAATAACTAATGTCAGGAAGTAGAGGTTTCACATCATTATAGATTCTAGTATAAGGAAATATTATAAACGATTTTATGCCTATAAATTTGACAACTTAGGTAAATGGACCAATTTCTTGAAAGACAGAAACTACCAAGGCTCACTCAAGAAGAAGTAGAGAACCTGAATAGTCCTATAATTATTTTTTTAAAATTGAATTTTGTAATTACATACCTTTCCACAAAGAAAATTTCAGTCCCAGATGGTTTCACTGGCAAATTCCACCAAACATTTAAAGAAAAAAAAAATGCTACAAATTTTATATTAACCACTCCAGAAAATTTACCAAGAGGGAGGTAATACTTGCCAACTCATTCTGTGAGGCCTGAATTACCCTGGTATCAAAACCAAAGAAGACAATATGACTGAAAAACATTAGCCTCCAGTACAGCAATATTAGGTAAAAATATGTTCCAATTTTCATCAGGAAACAAAACAGGAAGACCTGTTTTGATTTTTAAAAATTCAGGTATCTAACATTATAATATTTGTACTTCAAGTCTATTAATTGAGAAAATGTAAAGGGAATATCATTAGGAATCTAGAATTCTTCAAACTGAAGTCTTATTAATAGTTTTACTATTTTTATTGTAGTGTAGTAGATACACCATGAAATATGCTATTTTAACCATTTTTAAGTGCACAACCCTGTGTCATTAATTATATTCACAATGCTGTACAATCATCACCACTATCAATGTCTGAAATTTCTCATCACCTCAAACAGAAACTCTGTATGCAGTAAGCAATAACTCACCATTCATCCCATCCTCTAGAGGCTGGTCACCTCTGATCTACTCTCTGGCTCTGTGACTTTATCTATTCTGGATATACACATGGAATTATACACTAAATCTTCTACTGTGTCTGGTTTATTTTACTTAGCATAATGTTCTCAGGGTTCATTCATATAGCATGAATCAGAAATGCATTCATTTTGTATTCATGCATATTTGAAAATAGTTGGTACAAAAAGAGCAAGAGTAGGCATAGGACAGTTTGAAATAATCATTTTGATTCATTTTCTGAGATATTTTGAAGTTTCCTAAATAAGCCTTAAAAAACATGATCAAAATTTTACAATAAACACTATTATTCTTAAGACTCAACCAATTACTGAGATTCACTCCATTATTAAGCCTTGTGGAATGAGGTGATGCTTAGAGATGGGTTATTATGGGATTCAAGGATAGGTTAGCATTGATAAGAATCATGGATAGAGAGAGAAACTGAGCCTGGCAGCAGAGTGGTGGTGGTGGTGCTGAAGCTGTGTTACAGTTGAAGGGTGTCCATGGCACATTGTGCTTGGTGATAAAAACACTACATTTTATTAGTGCCATATTGACTGATACTTTCACATTTCTGATGTCAAAATAGCCTAATCAACAACATATAATATGTATTCAGTCTAGAGAGAATGCTACCATTACATTTTGATTTGGGAATTCCTTGCAATAAGTCCATGATACCTCAGGAAACTGTGGCCCAGCAGATGAAACTATTGGGATAGAAGTATTGCATCGCTGGGACTTCATTATGGACCATAGTGTCCCTTTACTCTTTTGTTTTTAAAATAAATTTCAAATGTGTTTGAAAACACACTTGTTCCAAGTGAGAGAGAACATAGAATTCCAAAGAAGGTGGAATCTCCGGGTGGCTCAGTGGTTTGGCGTCTGCCTTTGGCCCATGGTGTGACCCCAGAGTCCCGGGATCGATTCCCATGTCGGGTTCCCTGCATGGAGCCTGCTTCTCCCTCTCTCTCTCTCTCTCTCTCTCTGTGTGTGTGTGTGTCTCTCATGAATAAATAAAAGGAATCTTTAATTAAAAAAAAAAAAAAAGAATCCCAAAGGAGGGCCTGAAGAGAGTTGAACAGAGCAGATTAGACATGGGTCCAGTGTTTTTTGTCATTGGTTCTGGAAAGAAGAGATGTGGAAAAGACTAAATCGCCCTCAACCTTTTGGTAGTTGAATCTTAAGCTCTGATTCTAGGAGATACTGCCACTTAGAGAAGAAGTGAAAAAAAGGAAAGAGGAGTAATGAGAAGACTGGGCTCCTGGAAATGACACATCACACCCAGAAACCAGTCATTGAAGATCCCAGAGACCCAGTAGAGATGGTCTAGCATGAAAGAACTTTTTGAAAGAACTTGCACCCTTTCTTCATTTTGGTGAGATTTGATATTTAGAAACGAGGACTTCAATAGTCACTCTTGAATTCAGATTTCTCCAAAGGACAAAAAAATCAGAAAGAAGTATAGTATTGGTATATTTCTATAAAAGGCATAATGCATTTAAAAATGTTTTTAAGAAGACAACTCTGTAAATTAATTTCCCACGTTAAATATTTTAGATGGAAAACCAAAAAGGGAGGGGGCTGGAGATAACTTCAATTGAAATAGGTGAATTACATTATAGTATATTTCCTTAATCACGTCTACATAGCAAAAATAAATTGGCAATACAATTAACTTATTTTAACCAATATCAACATTCAACTTATCTAAAGTATACTAATAAATACTTTTGAGAATCCTAGTCTAATATTCCCTTCCCTTTTCATCTTGCCTTTCCTGCCCTTTACTTTTTTTTTTTTTTTTTGCAAGAATGTTTACTTGGCTTGCTTTATTTATTTATTTATTTACTTATTTACTTACTCACTTACTTTTTGCTAAAAGGGTAATGACATGAGGTGAAATCTCATAAATTAAAAGTTTGTACACAGTGAATTTAAACCAACCATTTCTAAAGGATAAATAACACATTTACTATTTGGCTAGTTGCTATGTATTCTGGGAATGAGTTAAGCCCTTTGAACTTGGTCTTTTCTTCCCGTAGTTAGCCATCTTGTCCAATTATTTGAATTTGAATAATAGAGATAACAAAGATCAGGAAATTAATTCTGAAGAAAAGAGCAGGTTAATATCATGAAAACTATGAATTAATTCAAAACCAACTTCCCACTTCATAGATTATTTTATTTTTAAATTTGGCAGAAATGTTTTTCATAGAAGGTTCTAGTCAAAATAGTTTTATGACCAACAAGCAAGTGAAGCCTAGGGTTACAATCAGACCCGCAAGCACAATGGGGGCATACTTCATTTGGACACAAACCACATTTCCCAGAGCAATTTTGATCTAATCCTTGGAGATAAAACAAATTCTTAAAGATATCAGACTACGCCTCTAAAAAAACACAAACAAAACAAAATTTGTGCCGCTCAGCAAACCTTATAGAAAGAGGAACCAAATAGTAACGGGTGTGTCATTAAAGTTCTCCAGCAAGACACTGTCTACGGTCACTCACCTAAAAGCAAATTTGGTTTCCTAGTGTGACTATTCAAATTGTTAGAAGTAAAAAAAAAAAAAAAAATTAGTATTGTAAAGTTTTACCTCTATAATGTTAATTATGTGTTTACATTAATAGTTTTAATCTCTGTTGATCCCTATGAATATTTTATATCATTTTACTGACCTGTAGGCTCTAAATTAAATTGCCCGCCCCAACCCATTTTCGGACATGATTGACTTTTTCGCTTAAAGATTAGATGAGACACAGATAACAATGTTTTGAAATGATCATCTCTAGAATGATGAACGACAAAAAAAAAAATTCTAAAAATGTTTTAGGAAAGGATTTGGGGGATCCCTGGGTGGCGCAGCGGTTTGGCGCCTGCCTTTGGCCCGGGGCGCGATCCTGGAGACCCGGGATCGAATCCCATATCAGGCTCCCGATGCATGGAGCCTGCTTCTCCCTCTGCCTGTGTCTCTGCCTCTCTCTCTCTCTCTCTCTGTGACTATCATAAGTAAATAAATAAAAAAATTAAAAAAAAAAAAAAAAAAAGGAAAGGATTTGGTTAGGTTTACAAACTTTGCAATGGATCAGGATTGACACCTTTCCCTGCTGGGCCCTTAGGCGTCAGCTCTCAGTCCGGGCTGTAGGTTTCCTGCTGGCTTGTGCCCTTTGTGTTTATCACCCAATTTACCGAGTCATTTTGTGACTAATTTCCAGAGCACTGTGACTCAGTGTGGCTCTTGCTTATCTTTTCCTCTTCTTTTCCTACATGGCGCTGCTCTTGGCTTTCATTTTGTGGTAATACTCCCACAAGTGAGCGTCTCCCTAATTAAATAGCCTTGCCCCCCTCTCGCTCTGCGGCTGAGTACCTCGACATTATGGGCTTCTGTTTACTACCAGGAGCGAATTTTAATGTCATGGCATAGCCAGCGTGAAGGCGACAGCACGGCACGTAGGTACGGGATCTATTGCTCTAACTGACTTAAAGGAATTCTTGCATATCCTTATTCAGCATCTTAGAACATGAGCTTCGGTCTCAAGGCTTGCAGCGCGTTTCCCTAGAGAGATTAGGTACCGTAGACCTAAAATACCTCCTTTTGATTGCAAGGATCCTAATCCATGCTGCATTGTAACGATCAACAATTAAAAGCAATAACCAGAAGGTTCTTTAGACATACCGGCCAGTGTCTTTATCACACGCCTTTATGTGTTAATAAACGGTATTTAAAAAGGAAAGCAAGTCTTCAGAAAATTCCAATGAAACAGGCACAATTAGCAAAGAACTGCTGAAAAGCATAAGAAAGGCGCCTGGGGCCACCCTCTGACAATGGGGTCAGGGCACGTGTATTTGCCTAAGAAGACAGTGCTGAGCACCTCGTTTGCATAGAAATAGAGGTTCACTGTGTTTCGCCCCCGGCCAGCTCGGGCCTCCCCCAGCCCGGCCTCCCAGCGCCCTCCTCCCAGGAAGAAAGCAGGCCCGAGGGCACGCTGCCACCTACTCACCAGCGAGCCTTGCAGAAAGTTCTTGGAAAGACTGCTTTCCCAGCGGCCTGGGGATACTGTTCCCTGGCAGGCAGGCGCGGGAGGGGGGTTATCTCCTCTGCGTCTTCCCCTGGGCGGCTCCAGGATCTGATCCCGGGGCTGCTGGCCCGCAGCCAGAGGCTCCTGCGCTGGAGGCCGGAGGCCGGCCTTCCTGCCGAGGCCACCCTGGCCGCCTGCAGGCCACGCCAGGCCCTCTGCAAGGCTCTGCCCCCCTGGGCCGGACAAGGGCAACAGCCCGGGACCACCCTGGAACAGCTCTTAGCTCTTGCCTGCACTTCCTGGGGTTCCTGCTGCAATCAGTTCAAGACACAGGAACACCCCCCACTCCCCAGAGTCAGGGATTTCCTAAGCAGCGTCTATTTATCACCGCGTTGTTCCTTAGCAAAATGCACGTTCCCCCCAGTTTGTTTCTTCTTCAAATTATTCTCTTCCCATTATCTCTACAGCAATGAAAAAATCTACCTGCACCTTCTGTGGTCAGGGAGGCCGCCCGTGGCGCGGCCACCGCTGGGCCCTGAGCCCTGCACTGGGGGTTGCCAGCCGCGCAGCCCCAGCCCACTATGTGGACTCCCTGCGCCTCTATCTCTTTCCCTAAGACAATCAAACGCAATCAAAGTCCTGGGTTGGATAGGAGGAGCGAGTGGATTGACCCAGACGCGCGGGTGTGGACACAGGAGCACTCCCGACAGCCTCCCACACGCAGCAAACCTCCCCTAGACGTTGGCTGCTGTGTGTGCGACCATTCGGAGTGTGAGGAACTGACAGCTTCCAAGACTGGCAAGTCCGGAGGTACGTCCGCTGCCCTGCTGGGGGCCCTGCTGGGGGCTGCTGCCACCGAGGCCAACCTTGAGTGTGCTCCTGGGGCAATGACGGCCGGTCGGCTCGGGGCCACCAGAGCCTCCCGAAGATGCCAGGTCTCCTGGGCCTGGAGGCCTAGCTCACCTGCCCGGAAACCCCATCACTTTCTTGTGTTTCCCATTTCACATTGTCTTTATGCCTTCGCCTTTTTTCGCCCTCTGGTCTTTGTGCCTTCACCTTCCTTTGCCTCCCTCCTGTCATCTCTGGGTAAGGGCTAACTTCTCTCTGCTTTTAACATAAACATCACTCCTATGTATTGAATAACTATGAGGTATCCAGACAGAAATTACTTCGTCTAGTTCCCTCATCCAGCTTGTGAAGAAGGTCCTTTCTCTGTAGGTGGGTGCCCAGGGCCAGCCACCCCGAGACCGCCCCCTGCAGCAAGAAGACCGCTGTAAGCAGTCAAGTTAAAAGCAACCAAAACCCAGCAGATTCAGAAAAGCCTACTTACCTCCCCACAATCGCCTAAAAGAACGGAGATAGAAGACCTGCTCCAGGACTGGAGCTAGCGCTGGACGTAAGCACGACGGGACCTGAACCAGGCACCGCAGGGAGAGAGGAACCCAGCATGTCCTGTGGGATCAGTCTACGGGGTCTCATTGTTTCTGACGGTCCTGCAAACGTTTGCTTACAAAACATTTGCTCTTTTTTTCATCTTCCAGTGAGTTGTAATCCTTTCTTTTGAAGTCCTAGACCCTTACTCCCTTCCCCTTAGTTCAGAATAACACATACCTTATTTGGCCTTTCTTTAGAATTTCCATGCCTGTGGATTAGCCATATGCAGAAAATTAACATGATTTTCTCCCATTAATCTGTCTCATGTCAATTTAGTTCTTATAGCAGCTAGAAGGACCATGAAGGACCAAGGAAATTCTTCCTTCCTGACTACAGTGGAGGAGAGAAAAAGTAATTTTCCCTGTACCTTTCTAGGTTCTTGGCTGAGACCACTGTGCAATAAAAGATTGACAGAGAAAAACAAACTGAAGTCTAATAACACGTATACCTCCTGTATACATGGGAGATACCTAGGAAAACTGAATAACTCCTTGTAGTGGCCCAAACCACCGCCTTAAACCTCTCTAAAGACAAAAATTAATGTTGGGGGGTGGGTGATCCAGTAATGGGCGCCTCTGGGGAGAAGACGGTACCCAAGACTGGGTTGCTATGCAAATTTAAGTCTTTGCCTTCCCCACTGTTATTTCTAGAGATTTAGTTGTTTTCCTCTTCCTGCTGCAGAGAGGGGGACACCTGTACAGATGGAGATCTCTCTTGGAAACATGAATGTCCCTTAGAAAAGGGTAACTGCTCCACTTCCGAAGCTTTTCCTGCGTCTGTCATTTTTCACAAAATAATCACGCAAAGTAGGAAATTCAGACGTTCAGTTATGGAATGAATAAGTCTCGGGGAATCAAGGGTTCGGCACAAGGAATATAGTTAATGGTGTCGTAATGCTGCTGTGTGGTGACAGACGGTGGGTGGCGACACGTGTGGAGAGCGTGACGACCCATCGCTCTGTTGTACGTCTGAAACTAAGGTAACAGTGTCAGCTATACGTCAATTAAAGAAATTTAAATAAAGCCATAAATCAAGCCAATGAAATATTACATAAAACATGGTCTGTCTTTCTACTTTCGCAAAAAAAAAAAAAAAATGGAACAAAAACAAAAACCCAAAGCAAACCAAAAAAATCCAGCCTAAAACAATCCTGGATGCCAAAGAGGCATATTTTGGGGTGACAAATTCCACTCCCTCTCAACGGCCATTTCACAGGATTGGGAAGAGTGAGTACAGCTTGTGGGGCTCTGACTCAATCACGCGGTCTGACTTCAAAGCCCAGATGTTTATTCTTTTGTGATCCTTTCCACAAAGTCTGTATTTCACACCAAAATAAAGCTTTGCTGTGTGCTGAAACCTCAGGTTTAACAGTGAACTTCTGCGACATGGTCACCATCCCTTACTACCTCGTACCCTGCCCCTCAAGCACATTCAACGGCCCCTTCTTACCCTGATAGTTGAGGAGAGTTGGCTGTTGGGGGATTAGGATAGACACTGATCTTGTTTGGGCTAACTACAGGCTCTGCCCAGGTCGAGGTAAGCTCAGCCGGTCAGATTTCTTCTTTAAGCACTTGAACTAAGAGCTATAGGAAAAGTATACAGTAAGTGCCCGCGTCTTCACTAACACGCTGAGATGGCGGAAGGGCAGGCAGCTCGTGGCGCGTGCAAGGGGATGGTGTCGAGACAGCCAGGTGAGAGAGGATGGTGGTGAGCGAGAGTGTGCGGCCCCCAGGAGCCAGGGACGGAAGGAAGCAAGAGCAAGACCGGGCGGGTGAGGTGAGGGATGCCCCAGCTCTAGGGCAAAGGCCTTCTTCACGACTGGTTCGCGCTTTTCTAAGTACTCAGAACATGCATCCTCGTGTTCAATCCCTTTTCCCTTGTTAAGGGAAACCGCAGGCCCCAAATGGCATCCCTTAGGCCAAGTCACCAAACTGGGGCTTCACACCAGCTACCTGTAATCTCCACCTCCCCCGACGTGGAAGTCTTAACTGGCTCCTCAGGAAGTTCCTGAGAAGCGCCCGTGAGGTGACCTGTCGCTGGGCCCTCCACGTTCCCCAGAGGCATCTAATCCACCTAATAATGCCTCATGTCCTTAACCCTAAGGAAGGGTGGCCTTACCTGGAACAGTCCTTTCTTCCCATTCACTGACGTCTTTCTTGTCCCACCCTCCTTCCTATAAAAACCTTGCATTTTGTACGATTCCTTGGCGCCCTGCTCTCTCTTCTAGATGGGAGGCTGCCAAATTCAGGAATTGCTTAATAAAGCCCATCAGATCTTCATATTTCCTGCGCTCAGTTCTTGTTCTTTAACACCCTAACGTCATTGAAGAACTCTGCTCTTTATTACGGAAGGAACTCTACCTGAAGGAGCAACAGCCGAGAGGGAATCCATTTCCCAGAGATCATCAATTTCATATTTGTGTTGTGCTTAGCATCGGTGAGACCTTTTCACTATTTTGTTTCCATACACTTGCACAAACTGGCATCTTCTTGTCCCGAAGACCATAAATGACTGTCACGATAGGACAGCCTGCCACAGCCGGCTCCGTGGACCCCGCTTTTCTCTTTCCCGAGCTTTGCGTGAGCTCCTTCTTGTGGTTTTACCACCAGTTTGCATTCCACTGTGTACAAGTCTCAGTTAGTTGGATAAAAATGTTTCTCACCAACAGTTTGACTATTTGCCATTGTATCTTCAAGTTCTTCGTACCCAACCAGTTACCTGGGTGTCTCAAGCCCCCACCTAAGACTTCGTCCTCTCCTTTTCATTCCTTACCATTCTCTGTTCATTGTTTCCTTCCAGCTCTCACACAATTCAAGTAACATTCCAGGCTCCTACTGTGAGTCTGTGTATTTCTTATCCAAAGTATAAAATCGTCTCCCCCCCCCCTTTATTTGTCCTACGTATTAGGAAACATTTCCTAATTTTATTCATTAAGAATCTCGTCCGTTAAAATATATCGACTATTTCAGCAAGCTCAGGTAACTCATTACGAGTGAGACAAATCCGGAAGGTTAGCTCCTTAAAGGAATTGTGAGAACAGTATGCATTGTTCCAAGATAGAGAACGGTGGAATTTGACAGGATGTCACAAATCGAAGAATACAGAAGTTTTCATGAACATCTTGCACAAAATTAAATGTTATCACATCCAACACTCATCTCATGCACTCCTGTCTACTCTCAACTATGATGAAAGATCAGACATTCTATTACTTTACATTTCAACTAATTACTCATCACACAGTGTGTGACTACTCAGGTCTTTGATGGATTAGGTGAGGGATGAGTGCTTGAGGGCCTCCTTGTCTCAGCCCTTGACCTTTATCCAGAACCTAAACCCTGTACTGCTTGTAGTTCACTTTCCCGAAAGAGGATTACGGAAGACTCATCGACAATTGGAAGCTGTCTACCTTTTCAGATCTCAAATTCCAAAAAAGAATGGCTTCTAAATTTCATCCAACTGTATTCATAGAAACCCTGTGTGATGGATCTGACACAGAGAAACATGGGTGCAAAGTTGCCTCTATTAATTTCATTATTAACAAGTTGAGCTATGAAGCCCCTATTTTTACTAATGTAAAAAAATAATATTGTTTTAACCATTAAGTACCTTAATTTTCTTAGTCTCCAAAAGAGAGATCTCCCCCCAAAAAAGCAATTCTTCTTATAGGGAAACAGGGAATTAGACGCATGCCAGAGAGAAAGGGAATACTTAGATTCTTTTTCTGCTTCTCTCTGTGGTGGATTACATTATTTGTTCACACATATTTACTTCTCCTCCCTTAGGGTCCCAGTTTGATAACCGGGGATAAGAGTATATTTTGCGTCCACGTCGACATCAAGTTTTCTATATTGTGAGCTTCGGCTAATAGAACGAGCGGGTAAAAAAACAAATAAGCAGCAGCTAAACAGATTTTTATGAGCTTTACGGGAAGCTTATGAATTCTATGGTTCTATACTTTTTTTTTTTTTTTTCATTTTCTCTGACAAATGACTCTCCTGTCCCACAGGAGGGTCATTCACCTAAACTGGATTCACAATAAAGAAGAAATGGGGCACCCACACGGATGAGCCACAAAGGTGACTGAAAATAAGCCATTTCTTGGTAAAAGCCCCATAGAGTTTTAGGTAGTTTGCTATCAAGCATAACTTAGGCAGAAATAAATAATATACTCTCTACCTATATACCTTCTTCCCTCAAAGATGTATTATTTTGTCTGCATCCATATTATTGATTTATGTAACCCTGCATGCTAGACTAAATTGGACCCTTGAGCCCCATTCCTTCTGTCTCTCTGAAGCCCTATTCTTTCTTTCTTTTTTTCTTTCCTATGCACTTCATTGCAGGATATGAAGTAATTTTGGGGAAATGCTTTCCGGAAATTGACTGATGGTAAACACCAGTATAAACAAAATTAAACACCAGTCAATTTGAAGCATGTTTCAAAGTAAATTCTTAGGAAGCAAGATAGTAATAACAAAAGGGTCTTTAAGGAATTTTATGGTCACAAGCTGACTCCAATTATAGAAAAATAAGTTCTTCTCTAATGAGGTTGAATTTTCACATCGAAATCAAAATGAGTGCTTACATATAAACCTGAGAACCAGAATCCTGATGTAGCTTTTGCTTCATCTCATTCATATTTTTATTAATAGTAAAATTCTTTCTTTTTTATGAGAATGATCATTGAGAAGTGGTGGTATCGTGGGACCTTGAACGTCTAGTCACAGTTGAGGGTTATTTCGCCTTCTCAGGAGATTCTCCTCCGGACACTCAGTCATAACTTGTGTTATTAACAGGCAGACATTTTGAGCAAATGATTTTCCTTATTAGATAAAATTTCATATTAACTAAGAAAATAGGGAAAGCTACATTTTTGTGTCATCGGTGCTTAGGCATTGCATTTCACAGTTATTGCTACTTATTGATATTTTTAAAATGTGATGTCTCAGAGGAAAAATAAAACAAGCTGAATTCCTGGCTTTTTCTTTCCAGAAATCTAGAGTCACATGTCCTATTAGACAACATGGTGAGATTACTTAGAACCTTCACCTTCATCAATGTGTGTTTTTTTTTTTATTTTCCCCTCATCTTATTTGGTTTAACTCCGGTCACAATCTAGAATGTATATCTGTGTCTCTAAAACATGAATAAAGAGGTGCATTTTTATGCTTTATGTCTGTTTAAAAAGTATCACACAATCTCAGGTCACAACAACCTCGGGTACTTGTTGTTGTTGTTGTTGTTGTTTTTGTTTTTTTTTATTTTTTATTTTTTTATTTTTTTTTATTTTTATTTTTATTTTTTTTTCAACCTTGGGTACTTGATCCATATCAAGACATATGTCTTGTCAAGACATATGACAAACTTCATATGTCTTTTTTTTTTCTCTCTTTGAAACTTTTTATTTTTTAAGGGTCCTGAGTGGCTCAGATGGTTTAGGATCTGCCTTCACTTCAGGCTCTGGTCCTGGAGCCCTGGGATCAAGCCCCACATCGGACTCCCTGCTCAGTAGGGAACCTGATTCTCCTTCTACCCTTCCCCACTGCCTGTGCTCTATCTCTCTCTTTCTATCTCTTAAATAAAGTCTTTCTAAAAATCTATATAAAAAGGAAAACTTTTTTAGTCCATCTATGTGTTAGACACTATACAAAGTATTGAGATTACAACGTTACTTAGGCTGCTTTGTTCTCAAGAAGCAGGATGATAGCCACGTTCCAAGTGACAGACAGGTGGCAAAGCCTGAATTAGAGTAATCGGCAGGGAGATGAAGATGAAGAGACAGAGACAAGGGACTAATGATAACATGGTGAGGCAAGAACAGGTGGATCCAATGGGGTCTTCTCTATAAGGAATAAGAGGAGAGGAAATGGTGCCGGGCATCCAAGCCAGGGGTCCTCCAGAGGACAGCTGCCATGCCTTCTAGTGCCCAGCCTTTTACATATTTCTAATCATCGTCACAACTCTTCAAAGAAGGTCTCAAGTACTGCACTCTTCACTTTGCAGTATTTTCCTCTCCTATCTGGACCGACTTTTACAGAGCACTGTTAAAGCAGAATGGGTTCAGGGTAGTGAGATAAAACCTAGTTTTTTAAGGCATACACATCTGTGTATCTTATGTCTAAAAAATACTGATGTAAGCTAGGATTTTTAATTTTAAGAAGAGAAACTCAAAGTGTGGGAAGTCATAGTATGCGTTACCTTAAAGTATTCAGGAGGTGATTGTGTAGAAATGACAGTAAATTTAGTCTATTGTGCTCCAGAGAGAAGAGTTAGGTGGATGAAGATGTTGGGGACACATAGTTTTAGCTTAAAACTAGGATAACTTTCCTACCAATTATAGTTTAAAAAGATAAGCCATCCTATGGTAAGGAGTGTGCCCATTCCTAAAAGTAAGAAAGGAGGGAAAGTGGCATGTGGGAGGCATGACGTCCTAAAGACATCCCGACGTCGGGTGAAAGAACTGGACTAACTGGAAAATCACGTCACTAACTAGAAAATCACGTCCAGTCTTCAAAACCCCTGAGCACTTCTTACTCTTTGATGAAGGATAACGTAGCTACACATATAAAAACAATAATATAAATAGCAGACATAGTAACAATCCTTGATGTTTACTTAAGGCTTACTTGGTGCCAGGCATTATTCTCCATGCGTCGTATTTAAGAGACCATCATGGAATGGGTGATACTATTCTCCCATTTGGAGATAAAGATAAATGGTTCCTTCATTTGTGCAAATTCATACAGCTAATCAATGAAAGTGGGATCTGAATCCAGATAGTCCGAATTCTGAGCATACGGCCTTAACTATTAGGCTGCACTCCCTCTCTGTTTTAAATGTTTTGTTACCTTTCTAGCAATTTCTAAATTATGTAAAGTCTAGAAATAGAGAAATTCCACCTCTATTATGCTAAAAGAATTTACACACTGCTTTGTGAACCGGTAGACATTGACAGTGATATCGAGTGCAGTATTTTTGTAAAAATGTAAAATTAAAGACAAAAAAATCAGTCAACATGGAATAGATAAATACGTTGTGGCAATCATTTGATAGAATATTATTTGGAAAAATAGGTATTCATGAATATCTGTGAACATGTCCAGGACTCAAAAATAAATCAGTAAGTAAACAACCTTGGGGGATGCTTGGGGGGCTCAGCAGTTGAGCAGTTGAGCCTTCAGCAGTTGAGCCTTTGGCCCAGGACATGATCCCGGGGTCCCAGGATCGAGTCCCACGTCAGGCTCCCTGCATGGAGCCTGCTTCTCCCTCTGCCTGTGTCTCTGCCTCTCTCTGTATCTCTCCTGAATAACATCTTAAAAACAGAAAAACAAAAAACATGGGGTACCCAGCTGGCTCAGTCGGTAGACCATGTGACTCTTGGTGTTGTGAGTTCAAGTTCCGCATTGGGTATAGAAATTACTTAAAGATAAAATCTTAAAAAAAAATAATAAGCAAAATGAAGAACATCATTTCCCTAACTTTGGAAACATAGTAATACCATATATTAATACCATATATTACGGAAATACCATATATTAATACCATATATTAAGTAAAGATGCATGTGTAATGAAAGGAGATGCATTTATGTTAGTTGGTTGTTCTGGAAAGGAAAGGAGAGGAATACAACTGGGACAGGCTATAAAAAATAGTGCAATCTTCAACTGTATTTGTAATATTTTTATGTCTTTTATATAAAAATACTGCATACTATATTTTATATAAACACTATGCAGCAAAATGTCAATACCTTTATATAAAATACATAGAAAATACGAAAATGTTAAGATTTATCAATTGTACATGATCATTACTTGGATTCTTGGCATTTTATTTCTGATACTTTTCCTTGTTTATGAATATTCAAGCTAAAAATCAACCAGAACATATAACAACGAGAGACTAGATAGAGAACGTTTCCACTGTTCATTGTCTCCAAAATGTTTAATTTTTGAAATTCTAAAATCTGCCAAAATGAAGGCAGAAAATATGGCATCAAGGCAACATTAAAAAAAACAAAAACAAAACAGTAAGTTCTGGAAACATTAGTTGACCATTTTTATCCCAATGTGACTAGAAGAGTGGGGAGTCTTTGACTAGAAGAGTGGGGAGTCTTTTACTTTTATGAAATGAGGCTGTTCTTTTCTGTGATTTTCAGAGTCAATACACATGAAAGGCCTAAGTGTTTCCTGGGTGGCTTCACTACCTGTTTCGGAGAATCGACAACCAGTTAGTGCTAGTGTAACAGGTGTGTGGAACCAATGAAAGTATCCCCTCTAAGGGCACTGATTGCTCTTCCCAGTGGCCTTATCACAAAGCCGGTGAGCGGCCCTGGCGGGCTGCGTGGACTGGGGCACAGCACTGTCCTGGGCTGGCTGCCCGGACATGTAGGGCGACAAATACCTTCAGAATCTTACTCTCAAAGGGGGTTTATTTTTGCCTCCGTTTCCTTTGTATCGTGAGGATAATGAATAAATAAGGTTCTTCTGGGGGGAGGCCACGTCACTCTTTAGAGGCAGAGGGTCAACTTCGTTGACTGTGAACCGTGTGCCTAATAAAGTGGAGGCTGTAAGAGCATCCTTGGTGTGCTATGGAACCGCGGGTGGGAGCAGGATGGAGGCCCTGTTGGCTATAGGCCCCGGAGTCCCCATCCTACTGGGTCGTGGGCAAGAAAGGATGCTTGGGTGGGGCTTCAGGGTCACAGCTGGGAGGGAAACTAATGTGATCTTGTGTACGGGGCCCTTTGGGCCAACCCAGTATGCTTTTGGTTGTGTCTACATCTGACTGTAAGAACTGTGGGCTGTTTCCACATCTTGGCTATTGTCAATAATGTTGCAATAAACATAAGGGCACATTAAAAAAAAAATGTAGTCTCGAAGACACTTTACACCTTGTGACATCGCGTTTCGATCTTGGAACACATCTGATGTGGCGCCAGGAAAGCCCCCCCTTCATAGGCCCTCCCCTGCGAGCCGGGCGGATCGGGCGATGTGACTTGTGACCTTGCCCTGAGCTTCAGTGCACGGGAGAACAGCCAGTCAGCCTCGTCCTCTCTGTGACCCTAACCTCAGCTCCCCACAAACATCAACTAACTTGAGGGAGACCCAGGCCTGTAGACTCTTCGCTCATCCTTCCGGATAAGAACAGAATTCAATTTTGGGAAGCTGTGGGCTTCTGCAGAGCGGGTAGTAGCACAGCTGACTCAACTCGCTACAACCTCCTCCAATCTGCTGGCCTCCCCAGCAGCTTAACTTTATATTTATCCCAGATTTCTCGACCTTTCCACGATTGACATTTGGGGACAGATGATTCCTTGGTGCAGTGGGCTTTCCTGGGCCCCGTGAAACACGGCCGGCCTTTCTATATCAGATGCCAGGGGCAAATCTCCCCTGAGGGCGACAACTAAAAATGTCTCAGATAATTTTGTTTTAAGAGGTTGAGGGGTGGGGGTGGGGGGCAAGGGAGAGGGATACGGAGAATCTTAAGCAGGGACCATGCCCAATGTGGAGCCCAACCCGGGGCTTGACCACATGACCTGAGCCGAAACCAAGATTTATTTCAGGCACTGAGCCTGCCAAGTGCCCCTTTGGCATATCTAACACCCCTTAGGGGGCAACATCTACTTCCAGTTAGAAGCTTTGTTGAACCCTGAGCCCAATTCTGGAAAACCTCAGGGTATCAGGGTCTTGTAGCTTCGGGCCCTACGCTGACCCATGCCCTGTCCCACGTTATTCCTCTGAAATTCTACTCCGGGAGCTTTGGGCCTATGACAACGTGGCTTCTCTGCAAAGCTCATCTAGATGTAGGAAGTGGGCATTCCTTCAGCTCATTTGCATTTCAGATAAGATAAAATAGCACTCAATAAAATAGCCAATTAAGTAAGAGTAACTGCTAAGTATTAAAAATAGGGAAAGTATAGAAAAGACCAAACTCGAATAAACCATTACTCCTATACATCGCCTGACTAGAGGCATCACAAAAATGATATATTCTCAGCAGAGAGAGAGCTCTATGCACATGCATGTACGTTATGTGCCTGTTTTTATGTCTGTTTTCAAAATGGCACCGTGTCTATCCATACGCAGTCTGTTTTTAATCATTTTACATCTTTTTTTCCACAGTACATAGTCCTCAAATACACTATTTTAATAGTTCTGTGTTATTTAATTGCAAACGTTTCATTGTTTGGTATGCCAACATCCTGTTGTTAGAAAGCTTCGACTTTTAACTGAAAGGAAAGGATCTACACTTTACAGGAAATATGTTCTAGAAAGTCTGTAGTCCTGTCACCACAGGGGTATCGATTATCTATTTTATGTCACAGGAACTAGGCCTGTTTTCTTCACGAAGTCAGCCAGGTTGATGCCACGGATCCGTGGACCTCTGTATCCCATGAGGCCCATGGTGATGTCCTCCAGTCGTACCGTGACACCAGCAGAAGATTCACCTCCCAGGAGCTAAGACTCTTCGGGATGGGACAGGGTGGGGCTTAAAACTATGGAGATTCTCACTGATAATGTTTCCTCTGGTTATTACAGAATCAGAGAAAGTCAAGCAGGAACAGTAGGGTTGTTGAGCTTTAGGAAGAGGAGAACATGCACCAAGTGTGGTGTGTCTACTTAAAAAGAAGACTTAGGGATGCCTGGGGGGCTCGGTAGTTGAGCGTCTGCCTTGGGCCCAGGGCGTGACCTGGGTGTCCCGGGATCGAGTCCCGCATGGGGCTCCCTGCATGAAGCCTGCTTCTCCCTCTGTCTGTGACTCTGCCTCTCTCTCTGTGTGTGTCCCTCATGAATAAGTAAATAAAATCTTTAAAAAAAAAAAAAAAAAAAAAAAGGAAAAGAGAGAGAAGACTTAGCCCAGTGTTCAAGTTTTTTTTTTTTTGTTTGTTTGTTTATTTGTTTTCTTCCCCCAGGGTTCAAGTTTGTGAGTAGAAGTCTAACTGCTGTCTGCCTGCAATGTGTGCTTGATGAATCTGTACAGTGTTAGGGTCTAAAAATTATGTTTACGACAATTTATCTCAAAGAAGTTTTAAGTGGAACAGGTAATAGTTTAAAAAGAAATGGAGTATTCCTTGTCATTTTTACTTGACCCTGATTACTTGGTTTCTAAGTATCTGATATGAAATAACTACTTGGGTAATAATTCTTCATTCAATATATTTATTTTATTCAAAACAAAAGTGTTTTTATTTTTGTCTCTTAAGTATTTGTGTTTTCACTCGTCTTTTCTAAAAGAAACCCCCCTCCCCCAAAATGCTGCTCACCGCCAATTGGAATTCTGAAGATAAAGGACTCACTTAATGTGGATTTATGCTCATCTGTCTCCCTTTGTCTAAATGACACAAGACACTGCTACAAAAGCGAGAGTGGTTGGCAGGCATAATTTGACTAGGATTTTTTGTAGGAATCATAAAAATATTGCAAAGAGATAAACTTTGTTTTAGAGATTTAAAAAGCTATTTCTCATAACTTTATATGTTTTTATTGAAATATTTTTTGCCGACAAATTTCTTAGGAAAAATCTCAAACTAAAATAAAACAGCATATAATTACCCAACATGAACATATTTACTATTAACTGTATAACAAACTCTGATCTAGGACCTAAGGAAACACTGAAGAGTGACACAAGTAAAACCCTTGTCTCCTTGAAACCTTCATTTTAGAGCAATAAACCGAATGTCACTAATGACATAATGATTACAGCAAACGAAAGAGAATCTCACCTTATAAAATATCTCCTTTTAAAGCTGCTTAGAAAAAAGTTATTCCAAGAGCTTCACATAAAATTCTATTTCCTTAATTTATACGGAATTGTGTTAATTTATCTTGTAGAGGTTTTCACTAATTTCAATATCTGAAATGTAAAAACAAACGTTTATTCATTTCACATCTTGATTAATTTCTTAAAACTTTTAGAAAGTTTCAAATCAGTGTTTAACAAACTATCATAAATCAGCTTATGATATTACCCATATACCAACTCCTTCAAAGACACTTTTAAAAAAGTTTTTTTCTTAGTTTTACAGGCAAAACATACAAAAATTTCAAATTGCAGTCCATTGAGTAATGATGAAGTCAAGTGTTCATTTTCTTATTAAACGTTTTCATTTTTTCTTTTGTGAAGTGTTATTTATATTCTTTGTTGGTTTTTCTTTCTTTTTTTTTTTTTTTTTTGCATTTTTGGTGTGCTTTTTTTAAATTTATGAGTTCTCATTTAATACCCCGGATTTTCTCTTAAAAAGCTTAAAATTGAGGTAAAAGGTACACTGATATTTATCTTTGATTATTAAAACATGTGTGAAATTTCCAAAATTTGGCTCAAGAAAATAAAATGTCATTATTTGTTAAAAGAATAATATATTATTCTTATACACACAATAATATACATTGTGTGTATGTATATACACATTTATATACATATATATATATACATACATATACATGTTTAAGGGTAAAATGTGGGGCGCCTGGGTGTCTGCCTTCAGCTCAGATCAGGATCCCAGGTTCCTGAGACGGAGCCCTGCATTGGGCTTGCTGCTCATGGGGGGGGGGAGGGGGGCTGCTTCTCCCTCTCCCTCTGCTGCTCCGCTCCCCCTGCTTGTGTTCTCTCTCCCTCTCTCTCTGTCAAATAAATATATAAAATCTTTTATAAGAAAAGAGAAATGCAATATTTCCTCTATTATTAGGCCATTGTATTGAAGTAAGGAAATCTGTATGATACAATATGATAATAACAGTAATAATAATGATGATGGTATTAATGGAAATTATTGAGCATCCCTATATATACCTAGTAGTCTGCTCTACCTTTTACAAATAATTATTTTAATCCTTAATCCTCTAAAGTAGTGATTGTTATGATTTTTAATTTGAAGAAATTTGAACATTGGAAAGCTTAATTCAACTGGCCAGAGTTTAGCACTTACAGGCAGTAAGTAGACAGACATAGTTTAAAAACCACACTGGGTCTTATATGTTGGCCAATTGAATTTAAATAAAATTTTTAAAAACTTAAAAAAAAAAAAAAAACAGGGGCACCTGGGTGGCTCAGTGGGTGTCTGCCTTGGGCTCAGGGCATGACCCCGAGGTCCTGGGATCGAGTCCAGCATCAGGCTCCCTGCATGGAGCCTGCTTCTCCTTCGGCCTGTGTCTCTGCCTCTCCCTGGGTCTCTCGTGAATAAATAAATTTTAAAATAAAATTTTTAAGTAATAATAAAACTGTGGCAATCCCAGTTCTGTGATCTCTGCAGTGGGCACTACGTTCTCAACACCCACCACAAAAGTGTAGAGTAAACCACATTCTGATTCCCATCAAAGAGGCCTGGCCTTGTCATCACAAAACTCACTTTCTATTCTACCTTCTTTTATGTCTCATCTTCCTAATGCGAAGACTGAAGTTCTTTAAGAAAAAGCAATGTTTAGGGGGAGTATTTATTTGAATGGGAGAAATTTGGAATAGTGTCAAAATCTTCAGAAATAGTAAGGAAAACTGTGATACTCTGAATACTGTCTTCCTTCAAACTCTATGAAAATGATTGCTTTCTTGCTCTTGGCGAATATGGGGCTATTTGTGGTTAATTACCGCCCTCTGTTGACAACATGTTAAATGTCTTAATTTATGTTTCAGAGTATTTAAGGTCAGAATCAAAAAATTTCACCTGCAAATCTCACCTACAAAGATGAGTAATTAAATCTAAAAGGATGCAGCGCCTTGCCTAGCAGCATGGCTGGCTAATGATTAAGGACAGAAAGACACCAGGTCTGTGATCATGATCTTGATCATCTTGTGTTGACTAGATTTAAAATAGTGTTTTTATCCCTGATAATATTTTCCTTTTCCTGAGACTCAAAAACAAAATTTGCAATAGTTAAGAAAAAATTTAAAGATATTAAATTTTTTTAAAAAATAAAAGCACTCGTGGGGGCTCAGTGGTTGAGCCTCTGCCTTGGGCTCAGGTCATGACCCCAGAGTCCTGGGATCGAGTCCCACGTCAGACTCCCTGCAGGGAGCCTCCTTCTCCCTCTGCCTGGGTCTCTGCATCTCTCTGTGTCTCTCATGAATAAATAAATAAAAATCTTTAAAAAAGAAGAAGAAAGAAGAAGAAGATGACTTAAAGGGAAGGCCTGGCCGTGGGGAAATGTTGGAGCAAAAGGAAGCAGAAGAACAGTACAAAATGTCAACGCAGCCAATCGTATTCCCAAAATTGAATGAGTAGAATGAAAAGAAGAAGCAAAGAAAATACAAATTTAAACTGAGCGTTGTTTCAGGCTAGACAGGCGTTGTGGACAGTCAGTGGAGTGAGGGGGATTCCCTGGCGCCCCAACACGGGCTCAGCAGTCAGCAGAGCCGTCGTCTACACCCGCGGGAACTGTGGTGGGCGGCAGGTACCGCCGGGTCGCACACACAAGGGGGCCAGGGGGAGGCCTCGGGGGGAGGAGCAGGTGCGGGAGGGCGGGCCCAGGCGGAAGGCCTGGGGGGGCGGCAGGTGCGGGGGCGCTGGCGGGGCCCAGGTAGGAGGCCTGGGGGGGGCGACAGGTGCATGGGGGGGCGGGGCCAGGAGGGAGGCCTGGGGGGGCGGCAGGTGCGGGGGGACGGGCGGGGCCCAGGCAGGAGGCCTGTGGGGGGCGACAGGTGCATGGGGGGGCGGGGCCAGGAGGGAGGCCTGGGGGGGGCGACAGGTGCATGGGGGGCGGGGCCAGGCGGGAGGCCTGGGGGGGGCGACAGGTGCATGGGGGGGGCGGGCGGGACCCAGGCGGGAGGCCTGGGGGGAGCGGCAGGTGCGGGGGGTGTGGGCGGGGCCCAGGTGGGAGGACCCGGCAGCGCGGCAGGTGCAGGGGGCGGGGCCCAGGCGGGAGGACCCGGGGGGTGAGACAGGTGCATGGGGGGCGGGGCCAGGAGGGAGGCCTGGGGGGGCGGCAGGTGCATGGGGGGGCGGGGCCAGGAGGGAGGCCTGGGGGGGCGACAGGTGCATGGGGGGCGGGCGGGGCCCAGGCGGGAGGCCTGGGGGGGGCGGCAGGTGCGGGGGGGGGTGGGCGGGGCCCAGGTGGGAAGACCCGGCAGCGCGGCAGGTGCAGGGGGGCGGGGCCCAGGCGGGAGGACCCGGGGGGTGAGACAGGTGCATGGGGGGCGGGGCCAGGAGGGAGGCCTGGGGGGGCGGCAGGTGCATGGGGGGGCGGGGCCAGGAGGGAGGCCTGGGGGGGCGACAGGTGCATGGGGGGGCGGGCGGGGCCCAGGCGGGAGGCCTGGGGGGGGCGGCAGGTGCGGGGGGGGGGTGGGCGGGGCCCAGGTGGGAAGACCCGGCAGCGCGGCAGGTGCAGGGGGGCGGGGCCCAGGCGGGAGGACCCGGGGGGTGAGACAGGTGCATGGGGGGCGGGGCCAGGAGGGAGGCCTGGGGGGGCGGCAGGTGCATGGGGGGCGGGCGGGGCCCAGGCGGGAGGCCTGGGGGGGCGGCAGGTGCGGGGGCGGTGGGCGGGGCCCAGGTGGAAGGACCCGGCAGCGCGGCAGTTGCAGGGGGGCGGGGCCCAGGCGGGAGGCCTGGGGTGGGGCGCAGTAGGTGCACGGGGGGGGGGGGGGGGGGGAGCGGGGCCCAGGCGGGAGGCCCCGGGGGGGCGCAGCAGGTGCGGGGGGGGCCCAGGCGGGAGGACCCGGGGGGAGAGACAGGTGCAAAGGGGGGGGCGGAGCCCAGGCAGGAAGCGTGGGGGGGTGGGGTTGGGGGGCGGCAGGTGCTGGGAGGCTGGGCCCAGGTGGGAGGACCCGGGGCGTGAGACAGGTGCATGGGGGGCGGGGCCAGGCGGGAGGCCTGGGGGGGGCGACAGGTGCATGGGGGGGTGGGCGGGGCCCAGGCGGGAGGCCTGGGGGGGGGCAGCAGGTGCACGGGGTGGGGGCGGGGCCCAGGCGGGAGGTCCCGGGGGGTGCAGCAGGTGCAGGGGGGCGGGGCCCAGGCGGGAGGACCCTGGGGGCGAGACAGGTGCAAAGGGGGGGCGGGGCCCAGGCGAGAGGCCTGGGTGGGGACGCGGCAGGTGCAGGGGGAGGCCTCGGAGGGTGCGGCAGGTGTGGGGGGGTGCGGGGCTCACCTGGGCCGCCTGAGCTCCCCGGGGTCCGCGGCCTCCGCCCCTCAGGCCTGCTGAGGGGCCCCCACTCCGCCCCCCCATGCGGCAGGTGCTGCGGGGAACGCGGCTCGGGAGCCACCGCAGGGGCCCGGGGTGCTCCCTCCCGGGAGGAGGGCTCAGGGTGCAGCCCGGCGCCAGCTTCGGGGTGTGCGGGGTGTGGCCCGAGCCCCCCAGTTCCCGGCTCTGCGCCTAACCCGCTGGCCCGACTCCCTAGACCGTCCGGCTGCAGCGCTCACACTCTAATTTTTGAAGTTCTCTATGACCTTCTTTCAACTCCACCTTTTCTCATGATTTCGTGAATTTTTTTTTTATGCTTTTAGTTGCTCGTTTTTTATTTAATGGTTTTAGATATACTTTAGATATACTTATAGTCCGGCCTTTTTATTGTTTTGCATTTTTTCCGGCCTCCCTAAGTTTGGGGGACCCTGGCGACCCCGCGGCCTGGCAACGCCGGGTGGCTTTGGGTGCTAATTACTGTGAAGATGCTTTCGGCTCCACAGCGAGACCCTTTGTGAGAATCCGGTCCTGGGCTGCGAGTCCTCTTAGCGCGTGTGCATGTGCCTTTGCCTCGAATCCCCAGTGACAGTGATCATCCCACCCGGGAACTTTCCAGCACCCTTGCTACAGGCATTTTATTTCACAGAATTGTCAATGGCGTTGACTTCCTTACCAGCACATAATTTACTGCAGTTGCAGGCGAACCGATGCTGCAATACCCAAGCAGACACAGGCTGGATGTACTAGCATGTGTATTTAGGAGAGAAGCATTAAAAACAGAAAAAAATTGGGGCTTCCTACACATACTATGGACTTGGTAGCAAGTATAGGAGGGTGATGGCCGAGGTGCAGGTTGCAGATGAGAGGACACATATGCCAACTGGGGAAGAAGCGGCCCCCCAGGGAGGACCAAGGAGGAACATGCCCAAAGCTGACCCTCAGGGCCGCGGCCCTAAGTCCATCCCGGCGCCCGGGACATTTCCCCGACTCCTGTCCTGTGTCAGGTCCTGTGCATGAGCCCCCCAAGGCCTTTGGTTCGCTCCCACCTCTTCCACCCCAGAGCTTCCCCAGTCGCTCTTCATTCATTTCTTATTCGACTCCGGCCACATTAGTGTCACCGAGGACAGGGCCGACTCTGGCCTCATTAGCGTCATGGAGGACAGGGCCTTCACAAAGCAAACCGCCACCAGCCCCCTCCCTAGGTACACGCTTGGTGCAGTGACTTCACAAGTGTCTGTTCAACACCTGCCATGGTGCGAGTACCTCAAGGTTTCATGATCAAATCATCATTCCAGAGGCGCCCCGAGTGGACTGTTTTTTTAACATCTCCTTCTCTATATGACAAAAAAATTTTTTTGCAGGAAGAAACTTAATGTTTCTAGAGCAGTTTAGGCTCATAGCGTAAAACAGGATGAAATTATGTTTTTCAGTGACCGTGAAGCTAAATTACACAACGTTGGAGACATTCGATGTTCAAACAACAACTGTTGGCTCCTGGTGCCGGGCTTTTTGGTTTTGTCTTAAATCTTTCCTTGGTGAGCCCTCCTGGGTTGCAAAGGGGGGACAGCCGGCGGGGAGGGACAGAGGATCTGCAAGGAGGCCACACTGGACCCCAGCTCTCCCAGCCAGGAGGACTGGGAAGGGAGGACTGGGCTCTTCAGACTTAATCTAGGGGGGACATGAAAAGGAGCTTTCAGCTCATGGACTTTCTAATTTTTATTTGACCTACAATTGGAGCTTCCCTGCTTATCTCGGGTAAGACGCTGGTTAGAAATGAAACATTTCAAGTAAAAGCCCGTTTTAATTGTTTCATGTTGGCATAGGCATCACATTCAACTTTCTTTCTGAAATTTAGGGTCAATATGAAGCAGTTGCTGATTATGCAAAAATATTCCAAATGATTACAAGTTTCTCCAGATTTTTATAAAAGAAAAAAATATTGTTACAATATTTTTATATTTACTTGAGTTTGATCTGTCATCCTTTGTTACATTGTTACAGTCTTATAAACTAAGTTTTATGGAAACAGGTGCCCAATAATAAATGAGTTTTAATGCAACTCGCTTTAATACAACTGCAAAATTTGCAAAAGAATTTAACTACTACGTGGTAACTCTGACATAATGTTTTATTTTCTTGATCTGTTCTTTAATTTCTTAGTAATCAAAAGTCAAGAAGAGGAATATATTTTAGTTTTAAAGATATTTAAATTTATTTTTTTTTAAGATCTATTTATTTTATAGAAAGAGAGAGAGAGAGCTTGAGCAGGAGGGGCAGAGAGAGAGCGAGAGAGAACTTGAAGCCGACTCTGGGCTCAGTGCAGAGCCTGACACTGGGCTGGATCCCAGGACCCTTAGATCACAACCTGAGCCCAAACCAAGAGTCAAATGTTTGCACCACCCAGGTCCCCCATTATTTAAATTTAGTAAAAACTTTCATGAATGAAATAAAATTTTCAATCACTAAAAAATACTATTCTTCCCAGTTCATAATGTATTTGTCTTTTTTAAATCACACATGCAAAAACAAGGTTCTTATGGTTTACTAACAGCTCTGTTTAAACATTAAAGCTTTATGACAAAAGCCTTAAAATTTTATGTAATATGAAATGCTGTATAGCATAGAAAAATGGAGTGTTTCTTGTCGTTTTATACATTTGTCATAACTTCAATATTATAACACATTAAGAAGCTCTAGAATAATTCACTTAGCACTATTATTTTTTTTAGATTTTTAAAATTAATTAATTAATTCATTTATTTATTTATTTTTGAGAGAGAGAGAGAGATAACAACAGAGATTACCAGCAGGGAGCAGAGGGAGAAGCAGGCTCCCTGCTGAACAGGGAGCCCGATGTAGGGCTCCATCCCAGGACCCTGGGGTCATGACCTGAGCTGAAGCAGATGCTTGACCGACTGAGCCACCTGGCTGCCCCAGAACTATTATTTTTCTAAATACATTGATTAGAAATATATTTTCCCATAGTGTGAAAAGAATAACATCAGAAACAGAAGGATTTAGACAGAAATATATGTCTTGCTCACAATTAGGGCACCAATCTTAAGCAATTACACATGCTCATATTTTTTACATATACACATTAAAGGAGAAAAACTTTAATTTTTTTAAATTTAATTTTTGGCATAAATTAAAAAATATTTACTTAACTTCTGTATCCAATTTGAATTAAATTTCTAAACGTTAATAAGGAAAGAGGGATGGACAGAAACTGCTTAAAAACAATTAAGAATATTGATACACACACAAATACACGGAAAAACTAGCAAACAACACATAAAACAGCGAAATGCTGATATAATTAAAAATAATTTAAAAGGCAGAGATGTCCATTATCATGATATTTTTCAATATTCGTTTTGGCACTTTAGATCTGCACTGTCCAACGCAGTAGCCATTGTTCATATGTGAACATTTAATTTAAATAGTTTACAATTAAATGGAGTTTAGAAGGCAATTCCACAGCTGCACTAGCCATGTGGGCCTAGAGCCTACCCCATTAGTTAGTGAAGATTTAAAACACTTCTATTATCACAGAAAGTTCTGTTGGACAGTGCTGTTCTATATAATGCAACAAGACAATAAAAAATTTTTTTTATATGCATTAAAATAGAGAAACTTACTCTTAGATATAGATAACTGGAGTGAATGCCTAGAAAACTGAAGAAACCGCAAGCACATCAACAAGGAGATTTGTTGATTGTTTAGGTTAATATACACATACAAAAATCAGTGTAGCATTTATCTCTATTCATAATCACCATTGAGAAATGGAAGCAAAAATACCCTGTTATGGCAGTAAATACTAATCATATAAATAGTAAATTATAGAATAACAATAAATAAAATTTAATGGCAAAAATGGAATATCTATATAGTTCTTGCAGTGTCTTATTGATGGGCATTAAACAAGCCCTGCACAAGATGGAGAAACCATGTAGCTACGTAGAAGTGATTGCAAAATTAGTGAATAATTTCAAGCAGTTCCATAACAATTTGATTCTACCTTAGATTTTAAATGGGATTTTATAGTTCAGAAGAACTACATCTAGTAAAATTGTGAAGAAGATTTGACAGAGATTCTGTGCTTGCTTTACGAGATAAACAAAGTGAGTATGAAACATCGTGTGCAAAAGGAAGTGTATTGTCTCACTGAGGTGCACAGTAACTAGTAGAAAATACAAAAAGCCAGGAAAGGAATCAATGCAGTGTTATGAAAAAAATATTTTAATTCAGTGGGAAATTGTTTATTTAGCAAATGTTGCTGTGCATAGATTAATCATCTGACCGAAGAAAAGCCAGATTCTTACTTCATTATTTAAAAATCAATGTCAATGAAGTAAATATTCAAATGTGAAGAAAATGAATAGATATTCTACAAAAGCAATAGAAAAATGACCTGCTATAGGTCTTACTGAACACAGAAGGTATTCAGGAAATACAAAAGGTCTGAAAAATATAAAAGGGATATATTTAAATCTACGTTTTTATTGTATGGCAAAAGGTGCTACAAAGTAGCTGACAATAATAATAATAAAGGCTAAACAAATGTATCTTTATAATGTAAATTATGCAACATTCATATCTCCTACAAATATTTCTGATAAATTCATTTAGGAAAAGAAAAATATTAAGCTAGAAAACAGGCAGTTTTTGCAGACATGGTTAGTGGCCATCAAATATTCAGCAAATATAGCTCATTTGGGTTTCCCAGACTTACTAGTAGGTTGGTACCATGAGACTAGTTAGCGTAAGAGGTCACAGATACTGTTGGAGGCGTTGATATGTCTCCTCTACGGCCCTTGGAATTGTTGGAGACTCTTTGGGGGCAAATACGACGGGTGGCTCGGATACATCGCCGAAGAGCCTTTTTCAGTCTCAGTCCCTACGTGACTGTGGATCTAGGTTTGCTGCTAATCCACTTCGGGTGTGTAATATGATTGAGAGAGAAAATTCTCCTGCATTAAGCCATCGAAGTTTCTGGGTTAATGTATCAACAGCGCATATCCTAGATAACCCTATTACAGTAGGAACTTCATAGAAGAAATAAAACAATGACAAGATCTCTAGGAATATTTTCAACCTCACAGGAATGCAAGTTAAAGCAATAATTAATATTTTTGTCTTCAACTTTGCCACACCTGGTAATACCCAACGCTATGACACCCCGGGGAAAATGGGACTCTCTTTCGTTGTTGTTCATGATCTGCTACGACTTTTTTGAAAAGTAATTTGTAACATCTATTAAACTACCAGAACAATACACTCTTTATCCCAGCATTTCCATTTTAAAAAATGTTTCTGCATAATATCATGGAAAAATAAAGGCGATGGTAGTGAAATACACACACGTACAAAGATGATTGGTTGCAGGCAGCATGATTTCAGTATAAAACGAAAAAAACTCGAACAATGAGACAGAAGAAAGGTTGAATAAGGCTTCTGATCTGAGGAATGGTCAGTAGGTTGGGGAAGAGGATTTTTTTCAAAGTTTAAGTGTCCTATTTGTGATCCATATTTTAGCAAAAAAAAAGAATGGCCTCTACATGTGCATGTATTTAATATGTTCATATGAATGTAGAGAAGTTCGGAAGAACATACAAAAGACTTTTGAAATTAAGTCAACAATCGTGGGAAAGGAGATGGATGAGTGGAGATGACGAAAGTTTTCTTCCTACATCTTTGCATGTTTCACTTGAGACAATATGCACATATAATTGAGTGATGAAAGGAGTCCTTTTTAAATATTACAAGGAGAAATTACGCTCTTCTGAGCCTTTCATGTGGAGAGCCATTAACATAATCCATCTATAATTTCATAATAGGCAATTAGTGGCAAAACCTGTATATTTTTCCTTCAAGATTTCTATCATTCTATTTTACAGATGTTGCATAAGAATAGATGGATTCTAATTATGTTGAAAATAAAATACATCAATAAATGTCTTTGTGTTATGTTAATATAGTTCAGTTCTGTGTGAACAACTTATGTTCTCCTAAGTGAAATTCAATGAAATAAAATGGGTTTCCCTGTAATTTTCACCTGTTGCTCCTAGTTTTCCTGTAAAGCTAAAAAAAAAAAAAAAAAAAAAGTTATTTCCACAGGGAGATGTCAAGTATTTAAAGGTAACTATTATTGGTTATTTATGCCTTTATGGCTTAAACATTCTCATTTCTTCAGCTCTCATATTACAAATTTCAAGACCTTACCTCTTCTGAAGATGCTTTAACTTGTCAATGGCTCTCTTAAAATGAGGCAGCAAAAGCTGAGCAGGATACTCCAGATGTGGTCTAACCAGCTGGAGTGGAGTTCACAGTTGGCTTATTTCCTCTCTTTGTTTTTGAAAACAAAACAAAACAAAAAACAAAAAAACAACAAAAAAAAAGAAAAATAGAAATTAAAAAAAATTAAGGCAGATTAAATACAACCCCTTGTTAGGGATAGACTGTATTGCACCTGCGTTCAGCTAAGACTCTCTTATTGTTTGCTTTTCAGTGTGAACTACTAGCAGATTATATCTTCCCTATATTTCTGCCAGAGATGTGACATTCTGTATGTACCCCTATTAGTTTCATAGTTCTTTTCATCGTGTCATGATTGCATTAAATCGTGACTTTTAAAAAAAAATCCATTGTATTAACTTTTCCTGCTATGCTTTTAGAAATGACAAATTACGATAAACATATTGTATTACCCAAGGACGTGGACAGAACAAAGTAGCATGGTTGGGAAGTCCTCCCTGTCCCAGATACATGCAACACCAACTTAATTTTTACGATTTTGCAGTATACCTATGCATTCACCATTTCAGTCAATATTCACTGTTCCATATATTCAATCAGAATTATAAATAATGCCACGAACCATCTTGGCGATGACCTACTTCTCAGTGAAAGGCATTAATTCAGCATCAAAGACATGAATATTGTAAATGATCATTGTTTGATTGACTGTTTTTTAATTAACCCACACACTACTTTTTGGGAGAGTTTAGTTTTACACTAAAAATTAAAAGATAGCACAGAGGTCCCTACCACACCTCACAAACCGTTTCCATTATTACTAACCTCATGCATTAGTGTGGCGTGTTTGTTACAATTGATGAATCAATACTGACACGTTAGTGCTAAGGTCTGTAGTGGACATTGAGGCTGACGATTGTATCGGACAGCTCGGCGGGTCTGCCAGACGCCTAGCATCATATATTCGACCTTTATGGTATCACACAGAACAGTCTCACTGCCCTAAAAACCGTCTGTGTTCCATCTGTCATTCCTCTCTTCCGATGACCTCCAAGCATTCTAATCTCTCTACAGTTTTGTTTTTTTAAAAAAATGTCAAAAAAAATAAAAATAAAAAAATGTCATATAATTAGAATCTTACGCTACATAGTCTTTTTGGACAAGCTTCCTTTTCTTGGAAATACGCATTTAACTTTGCTCCATGCCTTTTTGTGGTTTGATACTCATTTCCTTTTCGGGCTAGCGAGCTCTGGAGTGTGGCTGTACCACCACCGGGCACCCACTC
The DNA here is from genome assembly GCF_011100685.1 of Canis lupus familiaris. NCBI lineage: Eukaryota > Metazoa > Chordata > Mammalia > Carnivora > Canidae > Canis > Canis lupus. The sequence continues at coordinate 29,925,303 of NC_049257.1, forward strand.
ACCTACCGAGAGGCATTTTGCTGCTTCCAGTTTGGGGCAATCATGACTAGAGCTGCTATAAATATTTGTGGGTAGGGGTTTGTGTGGACATAAGATTTCAGTTTATATCAGTAAATACCAAGGAGCGCAACTGCTGGATCAAATGATTAAGACTGCTGCTCACTTTGTAAGAACCTGCCAAACGTTGGCAGCAGGCGGCTGTACCACTTTGTATTCCCACCAGCAATGAATGAGAATTCCTGTTGCTCCGTATACTTACCAGCACTTGGTATAACCTGTGGTGTGTTTGGGCCATTCTAGGAGATGCGTTGTGATATATTGTTGCTTGAATTTGCAATTCCCTTGTGACATAGGACATTGCGTTTTAAGAGTTCTTTGTATATTTTGGGTACTAGTCCTTTATCAGCCGTGCTTTGCAAATATTTTCTTCCAGTATGTGGCTTATTTTTTCACTCTCTAAATGGTTGATTCGCTTTTATTGTTACCCAATGATTGATTGGTTGATTGATTATATACTTATTAATATGTATTATATATGGATTATATATGGATATATTCTTAGAACATTTATTATTATTTTTATTTTTTAAAAAATATTTTATTTATTTATTCATGAGAGAAACAGAGAGAGAGAGGCCGAGACACAGGCAGAGGGAGAAGCAGGCTCCATGCAGGGAGTCTGATGTGGGACTCGATCCCGGGTCTCCAGGGTCATGCCCCGGGCTGAAGGCGGTGCTAGCTCTCTGAGCCACCCGGGCTGCCCAAATAATTTCTTGATTATTCCCTGGACTGAGGACATAACTGATTACTCTGTTACATAGCTGTCCCTAAGTCTGCAATGGATGGCACTCCAGTGTGTTATATTAGTCACATAACATAACACCTCTGAGTCTTGTTAATTATTTATGCAAGTTATATTGCTAGGTGCCTAACTGGATCTACATAACAATGAATTTTGCATTTTCTCTATGCTCATTTTTCTCAGCTTCATATGTTTTGTAGGCACAAAAGAAGAAACAGTTTGCAGGGGAGACTATAGGACTCTCAATACAATTAATTCTGGGGTTCACAGGACTTTCCTAGGGAAACAAAATTGTTTTAGGTATTTGCATTCGTGTGGGCATTGGAGCACAACTTTAGATCCCTGTATTGAATGGAAATGCAATCGGACAAAAATACTCTGGGATTTCCAGCTCAGAATTAGGATATAGGATTTCTAAACACCTAAACTTGACATACTGAATCAAAAAAAGCAGACAGACAAAGTCACTCCCCAAAATAAATCCGCCAAGATTCAGTATTGCTTCAGTAATGCTTTCTTATGTACGGTCCTTTCTAATTTAAAAGATACTTTATATAATAAGCAATTATCTAGCTGTGAGCCTCATTCTCAGTTGAGTGCTCTGTAGAGGGAACATGTATAGTAGCGATATTGTCCTCTCTGTACAAAGCGTATCTACCAGTAGCATTCATTGTTGGTGCTGGGGAAGATGCTTTTGAACGAAAGTCTTCAAAAATCTAGACTGACAAAAATGATTTTTTGTTTCCTAAGTCCCAGTTAGGAAAGCATATATGAAATAGCAAACTTATGCACAGTGAATCAGAAACCTCATGACCCATGATATTTCGGTGAGTCAGTTGTTTGCTAGTAAATGACTGAAAGTCATAGTACATGATCAACTTTATATGACAGAGGTGTAGAAAAATTGTAGTTCACTTTATAAAATAAATATTTTGGAAGGAACAAGAAGGAAAATAATCATGTGAATCACTGTGTTGGTAACTTAAGTAATATATATTCAAAAACAGTTGAGAAATTCTTTTTGTAATGAAACCTACACATAAAAATCTTTTTTTTTTTTTTTTTTGATTTTATTTTTTATTTATTTATTAGAGAAAGAGAGGCAGAGACAGAGGCAGAGGGAGAAGCAGGCTCCAAGCAGGGAGCCCGACGTGGGACTCAACCCTGGGTCTCCAGGATCACACCCCGGGCTGAAGGCAGCGCTAAACCGCTGAGCCACCGGGGCTGCCCCATAAAAACCTTCCTTACACACTAATAAAATCCTTGGCTTTTTTAAAGGATAGGTTGTGTTTAATATGAATACAGAGTGACTCGTGCAACCATCCATCTTGGCATTCTGTTGATTTCTAAAGCGTTGCATACCAAATCCTCATTTGCCATGGTAAAATCTGAGTGAATGCATTTCTGTGATGTTAATAAGAGACATGGTAATGAGAGTTTTTATCCTGCAACTATCTATAATTAGTTTATTATCAATGGAAAGAATATTTCCATCAGTATAAATGATCTGATAGTCATGTGGAACAAATAAAGTAGGATCAAATTAGAATTATAATAATAGATAAAGAAAAGAAGTTGACTTTATATCTGAGAAACAAGGGAAATATAAATATAGGTAATGAAGAAAGACAATTGGCAATTGAAACTGCTTACCATGGTAAGTAGTTCTAAGTCTAAGATGTATTGATACTGGTAGTAAGGAGAGCATTTTTAAATATAATACCATCTGCAGGGAAGATTGCTACTTTTCCTCTAATATTAGGGAAACCATATAATTTATTTTCCAACTTGGAAGTCATCTGACAGTGAAGGGGCTTAAATCTGAAGGGATTCTAGAAGAGCAGGTGTATTTTTACCTGCACTTACCCAGCAAACTGGGATACATGTTCAGTCTACTCAAGATCCACTTTCCACGTCTCTTATAATAATGACATTTTAAAACTGAACTTATGGCCTCCCAAATAAAGGTAATTTTTTTCTGACCTCCCTTGAAGCTACTTTTGGGAATGCCACTGGTGGTGAACCACCTGACATCCCGTAAATAAGGGCGTCAGCTATGCATGGCGGAGTAGGATAGCATGATACCATACTCACCATTCCTGACTTTTATAGAACAGAGACATTAGAACATATTAATGTGCATAACAGAATCTGTATAGCAAAGATTGCATAGAAAAATGTTTGTTTCGTAATATTGGAAATATTTATATAATATGCATTTCTTCAGATAAATGATGATTAAGGCCTTTAGGTAACAACTCAGGGCAACATAATTATGTTGCATAAAAGCTTATTCCTAGGAATCCAAGCAGGTAATAATAACTTAAGGAGTATATTAGTTTTATGAAAATGATGGTAACCAAAGAACAACTAAATTTATCTATCATCATATCTATCTTTAAAAAATCATGTAAGGCTAAAATTATGTTAATAGAAAAGTTGCATACTCATCCAACATTAGCTAGACTAAATTAAGCAAAACTAATATGATTCAACATGTATGTCTATGCAGCTGATATAAGCAATTATTGCTTTAATTAATTCTTGACTCTAAAAAAAACCTAAAAAATAAAAATAAAAAAAACAAAAAAATATTCTTGACTCTACATTAAAAAAATAGGAAATCAGTGGAAAATATATAAAGCATGAAAATGTGTCTAAAAATGAAGTTTATGTTTTTCTTGGCAGATTTATTTTCTCATGTTTTGATAAGGCTAATAAGTTACTTTGGAAAGTACCTTTGCTATACAGTCCACCATGATGCAGAAGCTAGTGATCATTTGTCTCTCTATTCTCAAAATCGATCATCACACCTTATAGTTTATAGTATCTTATAATTTACAAAACGTTTTTGTACGCATACATGATCTTGGTAATTTCATTATAAGTAATATATATGAGTATTCATGGATGCAGTTTGAGTGAGAAGGAATAAAATTCCCTTCAGTGTACATTGATTTTCTTTCAAATTTAGTTCTACCAAAGAGCCACTTTGGTTCATTTGACAAGTAAGTTTCAAGCTTTGACATGGATTTTATACATTTCTGCATACAAACAACCTAGACATAGTGACTTAAAAAAGTGTAAAAGGCAAGATGGTAAATATTTTACACTATGTGGACCACACGCAGTTGCTTTTGCATGTTACTATTATTGTTGTCTCTTAAAAATATAAAAATGATTCTTAGGTGGAATCCCATACCCAAATAACTTGAAAGCTGGATTTGGCCTGAGGGTTGTGGTTTTCTTTTCTTTTTTTTCTTTTCTTTTCTCTTTTCTTTTCTTTTCTTTTCTTTTCTTTTCTTTTCTTTTCTTTCTTTTCTTTTCTTTTCTTTCTTTTCTTTTCTTTTCATACTTTTCTTTTCTTTCTTTTCTTTTTTTCTTTTCTTTTCTTTTCTCTTTTCTTTCTTTCTTTCTTTTTGGGGGGGGGGGTTGTGGTTTTCCAAGCCTGGCCTAACACCAACCATTTGTTACTCTAATTCTGTGGATCAGAAATTTGGGTGTATTTTGGTAGGTGATCCTCTCTGGTCTCACCAGGATCATGGCTTTGGTCAACGGAGAGCTCACTGGAGCTGTATGGCCTACGACAGCCCAGCTCACAATTCTGAGGTTGGTGCTGATTGTAAGCTGTGTTGGCGTCTCTCTCATCGTTCAGGAGGCTGGCCTCAGCCTCTTCAAATAACTATCTGAGGTTTCTAATATCATACTGGAAGCCACAAGTTAGAAGGCGAGCCCCGATTCAAAGGAATGGGAGATAACCCGGCAATGGAGAGTGTGATGCTGCCTTAAAGGAGTATGTTACATCGACGACAGTAATTAGGGCAGCTGTCCATACAAGCAATAGATCTCATTATTTTAAGATCTAGAAACTTAGTATTTTTTATAATGTCTAATAATAAAAGTTTCTCTGGAAAGAAGTCATATGACAAACTAACATAGAATACTAATTAATTTGCAGTAGGCTTTGACTGCCAAGAAGTCCAGAATGCTTTGTGCCAGGCAAAAAATACATATATTTTTCTCTATAAGTAATCAACATGGAAGGCAAAATATTTTCCTAAAATTCGCTTCATAAGGAGGAAATTGGAGAGTGTTTAGGGTGGGAGCCATGAGATATGGATAGGAGCAGATTTTTTTAATGCTTGCTATTCTTGGGACGGATGCTCTGAACTGGGACTCTCTACATAAATACCAGCTTTTCTAGCCCATCTTCTATAAAACATAGAATTTCTTGGACTCTCCTAAGCTAGATACGACCTATGTTCTACCTTGCAGTTGTTCTATCATCAAATTTAGAAGGAAAAAAAATAAGCATGAGTCACGTGTGAAGATATTAGCTTATCTTCTGAACATCATGGTGATGGTGTTTGTATATAAACCCCGGAAAGCTTCTGGCATTCAAGCTCATGTATAAATTCAATATAATTTAAATGAACATTCCAAAAAAAATTTTGTAGAATCTTATTGCTTGATTTAAATTTTTTCATGTAGGAGTTATTGCCCGCAGAGAGCGAAGAGGGTTCTAAACACAAAGGTTATCTCTTTTATCAGATATTAAGACAGAATGTAAAAATATACAATCAAAACCTCATATATGTGCATGTGACAAGAACCAAAACACTAGGACCATGTAACAGATAGTCGAGAAACCAATGTTCCATGAATATGAGGGAACTTGGAGTATGGTTGCTATGGTTGAACAAATTTGTGGGACAAGGACAGATTGTATAGGGAGTAGAACTGTGAAAGTGGCTTATATCTGTAGGAAAATAAGGCTTACCGGGAAATCAACCTAACACAGAAGTGTGTATTAGGTGGATCAAAGACCTCAATGGGAAAGGTAAGATATAGAGTTCACACTAAAAATAACAGAGACTTTTTGTTACTTTGATGTGAAATCTTATTAAAATCTCCAAAGGATAGAAATATGTTTACTTCCATTTCCCTTCAGTGAAGGAAACAATAGAGAGTGCAAGACGGAAAAAAAAAAAAAAAAAAAGGAAAGTGCAAGACGGTGAATTACAGCCTGGAAGAAGATAGCAGGGATTAGGACTATGGAGGAAACTCTGCCCACTAGTAAGAAAAAGACAGGAAACTAGGAGAAAAACATTCAGAGGAGACAAGTATTTGTTAGAAGAATTATCTGCCGGCTAAGGTGTTTGTGAGAAGATGTACAACTTTACAAATAATCAAATAATACAAATATTTAAAACATCCGTGTTACAGATTGAGCCCTGGCCTGCCTAGCATGGCCTGCTTATGATTTGTATCTTTGCATTATCATTATGTCCTCTTAACTATTAACAATGCTCTGGTTTGGAAAGACGGGATTATATATTTTCTTCCTAGCTATCATGTTATATGCATCAGGAATGAAATAAATAACAAGTCAGATAATACCAAGTGTTGGAAAGAATATAGACAATTAAGAGCGGGTTTATCTTGCTGATGAGAGTCAGCTGGAAGGGCTGCTATAGAAGGCTAACTACCAATCTTACTGGAACTGTAGCTGTGTGTTTCCTCTGACGCTGCAATCCCACTACTGAGGGTTCCCTCGAATCACACTGTCATTATCCATTATTGCGTGACTGTGGTAGCAGGAAACTGGGGACGCTTACACGTCCATGAACAGAAAAATTAAAAGTGATTTGAAATGGAATACTGTGTGGAATTTAGGATTTACAACTAGATGAACATAAAGCAAAGGTCTTCTTTGTTTTGTTTTTTATTTTTTTTTAAAGCAAAAATAACTTCAACGATGTTGAATGACAAAAAATTGGAGAAATTACATTGTAGGGAAGTATCATTAGTCCAAGCTAAAAACACATACATCAAATAACATCATTAAAAAAAAATAAGGGTACAGACATATTAAAGACCAAGGGCAAGTACACTAGAGTGGACAGCAATGGGCAGAGGCAATGGGGGCAATAACCAACGGTGAAGGAAAAATCAAGAAATGTAAATTGAGGAAGAGGGGTTCCTGGGTGGCTCAGTCCGACTCTTGATTTCAGCTCAGGTCATGGTCTCAGTGTCATGAGATCGAGCCTCACATTGCGCAGAGTCTGCTTGGGATCCTCTCGCTCTCTCTTCCTCTGCCTCTCTCCCTGCCCACTCTAATAAATACAATCTTTTAAAAAAATGGAGGAAGAGTCCATGTGTAGCTGATAATATTGTCGGTTTGGAGGAGGATTCAATGAACTCAGTTCTGTCCCTTACGTGATCATAGCTCATGTACACATAGTGCACATATGTATATGCAGGTGGCATTCAGCTATGAGTGTGTGCATGTTTACACTATTCAATATTACGCTGTATACAATGATCTCCTATGCATTTATTTACTTCCTGCATAGCTTAGCAAGTGGCTTTTATTTTTCATTTCCGTGACCCTTTATCTCTGGAAAATAAGACTACATAAACAGCCATCTATTTATTTTCCTTCAACTATCGGAAGTATTTCCATAGTCTATAATTCTTATTGGATGCAAGGAAGAGCCAAACAAAGCTACTTTAAATATGCGTTTGAAACAATTCCAGGTTTTAAAGAAAAATATTAGTACCTGTATACACAGTAAAATCAATGAATTACAGTGAAGCAACATTGATCAATTACAAGAATAAACCACTTTTCAATTTATCTTTTGACAACCTAAATCAATTACGGACACAACCAGCAACGACCTATCCAGCCTGATTCTTCGGACTTCAATTGGCTTGGCTGTATGTTTGCATTAGGCTTTTGTGGAAACAAAGAACATAATAAAGAGAAGCAAAGTCACACAAGTCAAAAGTAAAAATAACTTATTGACGCTGGGACATAAACTCAAAGTTCTGGCAAAACATACAGGGAATCTTAGATCTTGCTTCCGTGATAAAAGAGATACGGTCATACAAATAAAATATATTCACCAGGAGATGTCTCTACTAACGTTTCGAACATTTACTGATGGCCAAGCCCTGAACTCTGAACTGCTTTATATTCATCACCCACATCTTAACCCGCGTAATAGTTCCATGCATTCATGTTGAGTATGGGTTCAGGTGGGGTTAAGGGTGATCTTCCTATCCAAGCAAGGAGAGATGCACTACGGGGAACGGTACTCACACAGTCAGGGGAAGGCTGGAGCATCAGCCAATACACTGGACTCCTAAGAATCACTTCCAACAGAACGCTACAGAACCAGCGCCCTGAAGGTTCCGTCTGTGACAAACACAATCTGAGGAACTTGGTCACTGATTCTAGAACCCGCAGCTTTGTCAGCCTTGGAGCAGAATTGATGACAATTGAATCGATGACTCTCGGAACCCACTGCCTTGGCTGGAGGGAGGAGTCAGAAAAGGGCTGTCACTGGTTGGCTTCAACTTGATCTACTTAAACCTTAGCCGTGTTGCTCTTTTCTAGTGATTTTCTTCTTGAGACTAAGTCTCCAACAAATGCACCTCTTTAGAAGGATCTAAATCGTGATCGGAGCCAGAGTTGCGAGGAATCTGGGAAATGTGACTTTTTAAGTTTCCTGCCTAGAAAGACAGGACATTAGACATGTCGAGTAAGCCGAAGCAGAGGTCACATACAGAGGGGTTAAGCCAGTTGTCAAGGCCACGTATTCAATTAATCCTTTGCAGTTTAAACATAGGTTCTAATTATAGTAATTTTCACAAAGGATTCTTTTCAATGGGAGAAAACTTCAATGCAAACCATCAGTTTTCTGAGAGAAGGGAGAAGTTCTAAGACAAAAATAATTACAAACAACTCAGTTCTTCATATGTACAGGATTAATCTATATGAAGCTGATAATATAGCTTCTTACTGTCTACACTAGACAACATCTGCAAATCCCATGTTCTCAAAATGCTGCAATGTCACAGCAGTTATGTATAAATTACTTAGATTTAAAAATACTGATAAAATGAGATTTTAGAAACTAATTTTAGGCATGGGCTACCTCACTGTTTCCTAGTAGTCAAACCCCTCAGGATAAATGCCTTACCTCGCTCTCAGACTCCTCCTGAGAAAGCCCTCTGAAGTCTGGTGCCCCTAACTCGGTTGTTTGCTCCCTCTAGTATGCTCTTGAAATATTTTCAATTTAAATATCAAACTATAATATGATTTTGATTTGGAAACTTGAATTGTGCATTTTACTTAATAACTAATTTATCAATGCATCTGTAAAACTCACTGACTAAAGAGCATCTGGATGGCACAGCTGGTTAAGCGTCCGACTCTTAGTTTTTGCTCAGGTCATGATCTCAGGGTGGTGGGATCAAGCCCTAGGTTGGGCTCTGCGCTGGGTGTGGAATATGACTGGGGTTTCTCTCCCTTTCCCTGTGCCCTTCCACACCCTCTCCCTCTGCTCTCTCTCTAAAATAAATAAATAAATCTTTAAAAAAACCTGATTGACTAAAAAATGAGGTATTTCTTTTATGAACTTGTTGATAAAATTGATATTGTCTATTTTAGTTCGACTTTTCAAGTCAATATTATTCAGTTTTAGAAGTTTATCCTATAGCAGTACAGTTTTACTTTTATTTTAAATTAAAAAATTAAAATTTTCTTTCTCCTCTATCTCTGTCATATCCATATTTATGTCCATATTTTATATATATTTTTTCTATCATCAGTTTCACTAATATTCAGTTCACCCCACACTTTGCATTTTTAATGCCAAAATTTGTATTTTCCTCTCTTAGACGTTATGAGGTTTGCCGAGAACATAACATAATAGATGGAGCTATTGTACGGCTTAATCATTTTTTAGAGAGTTTGCTCAATTTTTAAAAAATAAACCTATCACATAATATAGCTGACTTCAAAACTTCTTGCTTTAAGAGAAGAAAGTCTGTATTTCAGAGACATGATAGAAAACATTTGGTTCAAGATAAAAAATTCACAAAGCACTAGTTTCAAGGGGATAAATGAAAGGGAAAGTAAATATGCTTTGTCTAAAAACTACAAGACATCACACTAATAAGTAAAATTATATAACTTGTTTAATTTTGTTTCATATATACAGGAAGGTAAAAAATGAAGTGCCATAGGAAATGATCAGAAACTCTTGGAGAAATGTGAGTTTTCAATATTACATTATCATTCAATGAAGGTAGCTTGTTTTTCCCATAAATAATATTTTTCATTTATGAAATACTCGCAGCATACCTAGAGAGCTGTAAAAACTCTTAAGAAAATATATTCTTCATACTGGTGCAATCATTTCACTCTACAACTTAATTCTAGAACAGTGTCTTAAGATAAAACACAATATGGCCAGGAACACCCAGTTCAGGTGATGACCCTGTTAACCTATACACTATTTACATTATTTGCATCTACTTACTCTGCCTGTCACAATATCTGCTTGCTCCTAAAGTTTTTTTTTTTTTTTAATTTAGAAACTTATGAACACAAACTTAAAAACAAAAAAAAAAGTGTAAATCACAGAACAGTCAATAATGTTTAATTGAGAATCCATGTTATACAAAAGAACACAAAACTATTCACTTACAGTTTTGTCCACATTACGAGACGGAAATCCCCCTGGACGGGTATAAACGTGAGTGGTCTCGTACCGTCCTCATGGGCTGTCCTTTGCTGATGGTGGTAATCAAGTGTTGCTGATTCCTCTTTGTCATGTGTTGCTCCTTATACGTGCTGATTTGAGTTGCAACGTCTCTTTTACACGAATCATTATTTTCAGCAGAAAGTTCCTACCATAGATTTATGTGATATCTATTTATTTTTAAAAGAATGTTAATCTATTGTTCCAATATATTATATAGAGTGTCTGCTACAACTTGTACAACACACACACACACACACACACACACACACAAGTTGCTTTCTACTGGTGAAGTACTGCACGTTGTGGATTTGTCTCTCTGCCCTCATTTCCCCGTTCCTTCCTGTACATTCTGCTTGCTGATTTTTCTGTGACCCGAATCTCCTCTATCTTCAGTGTGTTCTACTCTTAGGGTGAAATGAAAATAGACGGTCAGAGTTCCTACAGGAAACAGATGGCTCACATACATTTAGATAATTCAAAAAGAGTTTATTCCCAAAAGCACTAATTACAAACTTTGGAGGGAAACAAGAATACTGTGGGATCAAGGCCTACTAGCAGCTTGCTGTCACTTCCCTTATGCCTCAAGTGTCCAATGGAGGGAGGAAACTAGAATTCAGGAGAAAAAATAAGTCATGCTAGAACAGACCACCTGGAGAGGAGCCACCTTGATGATGTGACCTTTATGTGACCCCTTTACGTGTTCAAGGGAATTTCACAAAGAGAGAGCCATGGAGATGCATATCTTGCGATTTCTCTCCTCTTTCTCCCTGTCTCTCTCTTAATCTCTCTCTGTATTTCTGTCTCTTTCTTACTTCCTGCCAGGACTCCCCAAAGACTGAATTTAACCCCAAGCCAGTGTGAATGGTGTAGTATTGACTACATCAATACTACAGACTATTGATGTAGTCCACGAGGATCAGCCTTCTGAAGAAATTAGGGCAGAATGGAGAAAGGAGGTGAATCTTGGATATCTCAAAGATATCTCGGACAGTCTACTCTTGGCTTCTCAGTGCCCACTCCAATTTTCTTTCTAAAGTTTGCCTCTGCATTAGAAAGCATGAAGTCTGATCAGCTATCCTAGTATAAAAAGGTTCCATTAATTTGTTCTTATTCCTACCTAAAATCGAAAACTTTAAATACTCGTCTGTCCTCCATATAGAGTGCTAGAGGGGAAAAAAAGGGATGTTGCAGAAAATAACTTACTTATTTTTATATTACTAAAAATATAGCTACCATAGTCCCTTTCTCTCAACATCAGTGAGGCCAAAGTTGACCAAAATAGGTGCTTTCTGCCATCGTTCAATGTTTCTCTTACCCTCTGCCTCAATCAAAAGAGACTCTTTACCGGTGGATAAGCCAAGCCTTCATTTCTGCCGAAACTTAGTCCTAACTGGTCTTCTATCTACCATGTTCTTAGAATTTTCTGAGAAGGAACACTACTGGGCAGGAGAAAACCCAAGCCAAAGCATCTTATAAACATGTTCTCACTGGCCCCATTGAGTAGGAGTAACCCAGTTTTCCCCTAGTCATGGGCGTCAAGCACTCCACACAGTATAGTGGCCTTTTCTCTTCTTGTTGGTTCAGCCGCATAGAAGATCAAAATAGCCAGGGAGAGTCTCAATTTCTCATTCTTCAGAACCACGACCAAATCCAGGGAAACATCCTTTCATTGGGAAATGGCACCTCTAAATCTATGGAACCAAAGGTCCTGTTGATGGAAGATAAATACATTTAGTAGCGTATCAAAGAGAAGGTCATTGCCTTGGAATCACAGATCTGTGCATACTGCCAGCGCTGAATTTGGCACAATATGTTGGCCACTTGTTTAGGGCATATTTAGCAATCTGTAGGACAGATGCTGGCAGGGTTTAATCACTCAGGAATCATTTTAATTGAATCTTCAGCTTACCATTCCCTATCAAGCATGTTGTTCTAGGATATGCGACATATGGCAAGCCCAGGACACTTGATGGGCACGAGCTCGTTGCTACACCCCCTTTGTCCAGAAATATGTCCTTGGGCTGTGAGGATTTTGTGTAGCAGGACATAACCATAAACAAAGAATTCTATAAATCTACCAATGGGTGGTACTTGCAGAAGTGCTACAGTTCAAGAAGCCAAATCCATATCCACGTAGGTGTCAATCCATAGGAAATACACAAAAGAGAAAACAGAGGATATCTGGCACTGGTTATTTTAGTTGAGGAGGATTTTAAGATGCATATAAATTCCTTTAACTAAAAATATATGTCATAAAATTTCTAGGTAATACTGATTCTTGTATTTTTAGATTTGTATAGTCAAATAACATTTTATTTAAATGGGTGCTTTGCAGAAAATACTGATTTTTAATTTTTCCAAGGCAAATGAAAAATAACCCTTCCATTTACTTTCTGAAAGAAAGACTATTTTAACATCTCAAAAGAAGGAAAAATACAATATCAGAGTTAAAGGTGATTATTTGAAAAATATAATGGAAAACTTTCAATAGTGTCATTATTTTTCTGTGAATATTTTAAAAAATCACAGACCGATACCTGACTGAAATATTAGAACCACTGATCTGTAACATTACTTAAGATCGTTATGTTGTCCTAGCATCCCATCCCGGCTCCTGCTTGGCCCAAGGTAAAAATCAGTGAATTCCATAGGCGTGAGCTCATCGCTGTACTTCCTTTATTATAAAAGTGACTTCTTGGGAACTAACAGTTCAAGGATGTCACTGATTAACATTATACCTTAAATATAGTGTGTATTTGTATTGAATGACATGAGAGAAAACGAGAATTATTGAAAGGATTACTAAGACCTGTTGAAGAACCCCAAGTGGTAAGGCTACTGTTTCGCATCAATAGAATTGATGGGTAACTGATGATTCTAAAGTCCCCTATTTGCCCGATGCCCACCCTGATGATACAAGAACATAAAGGAACACCGGACTACTATCATGTCTTCCTCTAGTCTGTCAAGTCACATAAAATTTTAAATGCCTGTACGCACTATGAGAAATAAGTTTAGTGGAACTCTTCAGATTTCCCACCAACTTTATTCTGGTCTCTTATTATATCAAGATACATCAGACATGAATTCACTTTTTCATTTACGTTCTTAAGGGGAGAACCATCAATTTACCTAATTTACTTTTGCAATACGATGCACGGGGAAAGGTGGTTCTATGGAGACTTAGAGTAATGAAACAATTTCTTGAATTCTCAAGTTAGAACAAAGCTTGTCTATATCTCCAAAGAATATAATATTTATTTAATGGTGGATTTTTTTTTTAATTTAAAACTTGGAAAGCCTTAGGATGAAAATATGGAATTTTTTTTTGTTTAGGAATCTCAAATATTCTATGACATAATAGATGACTGGTATATGTGAAACTGTGTTGCAAATAAGAAATATAGTGATACCTAATAGAAAAACATATCAAAATAACTTCTGCTATGTGCCCGCAGAAGGTAGCCATTCATCTTTGAAATTAGCCTTATTTCCTTCAGGGTAAGGAAGTAAGGCTTATTCTTTTGGTTCTTTGATCGAAAGCATGAAAAGCTGAAAAAAATATTCAATATCCTGTGCTAGAATTCTTCATGAGTTGGCATCAAAAGCTTAGTGTAGAGAGTATGAACTTTAGAATTCCGGGTTTCAATCTTGCCTCTGTCGCCCAGTAAATCTGGAATCTCTGACAAGCTATAGAAACTCATGGGGATTGGGATTTCTCATCTGTAAAATGAAAGCACAATATCAGCTTCGATGCCCATCTCTAACATTCACCAGCTGGGTGACTTTCCGTCATCTATCTCAGCGCTCGGTGGCTCACGTTTCTTATCATGAAATTATGATAAATAGTATCTCCTTCTAAAGGCAGACTAGTCAAATGGCTGATAAAGAATCCTTCCAAGATCCTGCAACTAATTATATATTCATAATTTTATATTAGCTTTTAACTTCTCTATATTAAAATCTTCAGGCCCTAGAAGATCTGGATCTCCTTCTGCCCACTTCTTTGGGAAGTGTTATTTTTCCTAATTACCATTATCTTTCAGGATTAGAAGGCATTATGGATTGTGTCTGGATCAAATTAGGTGCTCGTGTAAACATAGTTTTAATAATAATATTAGCAGTATTATTATTGTTAATTCTAAAAAAGCAAAGTGACCCCATTCACCCTAATTGTACAATTTTTGTGTACACATTGCATGTGTAATTTATAATACTTAAATTTTTTCTTTAACTCAAGGAAGTTCCTAGTCCAATTCATTCTCATTTACAAAAAACACCCATTTGTACATATTTTGTTGGTTAATTAAATAATAGTGGTTATTTTTACTGTTGTTAAAGTTGGTGCTTCTTGAGTGCTTGCTTGGCCAAGTAAGTGCAACCTATAACAATGGTAGATAATACTAGTAAGTATTTAGTCCTGACTAATTAGCTGACTACACTTGGAATTATATAGCTTTTTAATCTTCATGATGACTTCTATGAAATTAGTGACAGGGACACCTGGGTGGCTCAGTGGTTGAGCATCTGCCTTCAGCCCAGGGCATGACCCTGGGGCCCTGGGATCGAGTCCGGCATCGGGCTCCCTGCATGGAGCCTGCTTCTCCCTCTGCCTGTGTCTCTGCTTCTCTCCGTGTCTCTCATGAATAAATAAATTAAATATGTTTTAAAAGTTAGTGACAGAGCACAATAAGACTCAGGTAAATTATGAAATGTGCCAAAGTTTTACAACTTGAAATGGTAGAACTAGGAAGTGAGGCACATCTGTCTGACTCTAGGGTCTCTATTATTAAAATACTACTGTGTAATGGCCCTTAGTATTTATGAAGAACCTAAAAGTGTAACCATGTCGGACAGAAGCATTGATTTACTATAATTAGGAAATCCATTTTTTTGCGAATTTGGCCGTTCGGCAGTCATTTCCCCCTTCCTTGGCAGCCCTAATTTCCTGTTCGGGTGTGACTTCATCAGCATTTTGGATGGTCTTAGTAGAATGTCCATCGATGTGTTTTGTCCTCCTCTAGGGTCCATGTGAGAACTTAGTAAGGCTGAAGGAACTTTCTCATGGGAAGGAATTTCTAGCTGGTTGAGTCTAAACCTTGGCCTTTAGCTTCTAGTGAGCAGCTTTGCCCTGCTTTCAAAACTCAGGACTGATTGGATATTTGACAATCATAAAGCAATTCTGTATAACAGCTTTCAATATGGGTGAATAATAATAATAATAACTATAAAAGACACTCTGTAGAGATAAATTATGCATGGTAGTAAAGGCAGTGCAAAATGAGACTCTTACGACAACTATTTCTGTTAAAATATTATTGCTTAAAAATGTTAATAATCAAAAAAAGTAAATAATCCATCTTGGTTGAATGAAAAATATCATGGCTTTCCCTTATGGTAAAAAAAAATCATAAAACTAAGACTCCAGAATGATTTCCAACCAGAAAGGGAAAAGCCGCATCACACTGAAGTGAGGGTTGTCTTCTCTGAGGCCACGTAGCTCATGACCTCATTCCTGAACGTCGCCGTGTTTGGTGTTTAGAACACCCAAGTTCCTTTAAGTCCCCACTTAATATAGGATCCAGTCCCCAAACCATAAAATACGCTGACAAGTTGCATAATCCACTGGAAACATTTAGAATAAAAATTAAGATTCCTCTGAGCAATCCTAGAGAATTCCTGTGTCATGTCTGGCTGATGTTAATGAGCAGTGAAAGGATCTTTAATGAAACTGTGTGATGTGGGAGCTTGGTAATTGCTGTGGCCAAATGCTTTAAATCCCAGCAAGGCCTCTAAAGGGAGATCCAAATATTCTTGATCGAAGGAGGCATCCTTCAGCAGGGCTGCGAGGGGCATTCAGCTGTGTGGCATTCGAGAGCCACTCATGAGTTGGCTTGCAGCACGTTGTGTAAAGAATGTATTATGAAGGTTTTATTTTAAAATTTGTCTAAAATAAGTCCTACCATATATCTGTTCACCTTATTTGTGCCTTTTCTCTATGATATATGAGTAGATAAGTCATATGCCTACTGGGCACGTAATTAATTTTGATTTGTATGATGAATTAATGGATCAGATTTGCAGGCTATCCATGTTAGTATATTTTTGAACATGATATGATAATAACTGATAGGAAAACATGAATTCCCCAAAGAAACACTATGTGTTTCTCTATCAATAGGTATATTCAAATCAAGATCTATATTATTATCAACACTGTACTAATATTTCTCTAAAAATATTGCAACAAAAAAGAATCCGTGTTTGCAATTTGAAAATGATAGTTTTGTTTTTAATAATCCCTTAGCTAAGGATGTGTGAGCCGAAATAAGTACACGGAGACACATCTTTTTGTATGTATCATGTTCCTGATATGTCCAGTTGCTCTGGTGTCCTACGTGTAAGACGGTGCTAGGACTGGTGGATGAACCCTACACCTCTGTCACAGATCCTTGAAGACTCTTCCTTCTATGCATATCATCTCAGAGTTAAGCATTCTCCGTATATAAATGGCCTAAAAAGAAAAATAAAGAAAATCTTGTAACTCCTCTGAGGATAAATACAGTCTGAATGGAACATTATAAAAGAAAAGATTAAGTTGTTTTCTGAAAAATCACAGGTATGAGCTGAGAGGACGAAGTTATAAAATTGTGTTAGAGATTTATTTTTTATCTAGTCAGTAAATTCTAGCCAAGTTCTGGTGTCCGCAACTTACATGATTGAGGGTTTAATTCTTTAATACTATAGACAATTCCAGGGTTACAAAAGAGGTTAAATAAAGCAAAGCCTGTTTCCACAGACAGACAACCAATTTAATTCTTTAATGCTTAATTGTCTGCAAGAAACCTGGTTTATTTATATCTCACTAGCCAGGAAGCCATCGATTTCTCAAAAAAATAAGATAAAAAAAAAAAAAACGCTAGGAGCCTTTTATGAGTGATTGTTATACCCAAGTGAGAGCTGACATTTCTGAATATTATTAGGGACAGCAGCCGGGGCTGAAAGGGTTCAGCCGTCTTCACACACAATATCACAGAACTTATTTACATGCAATATGTGCAATACTTAATTGGAGAGTAAGAACTCTTTTATGGGTGAGAACCCTCTAGCTTCTTGATGCAAATTACCAGATTAGGTGAATTATCTCCCGGTTTTGAATCGCGGCAAACACGAATGGTATCAGTAAGAATAATGACTGTTGGGAGACTAATAACACCAGCCCAGGAAGTACCTGTAGGAGCGAGAGAGTCAACAGTAGCTCTTGTGCTAATATCGAATGATTATTACTTCCATTTTTCTTCTCCATTGTCAGGTATTCCCAACTTAGCACATTGTTTTCATTCCTTTCCAAACACATAAACGTGTAATTTAGAAAAGTACCTCTATGCCTATTTGGGAATTATCCTTAAGTTAAAATGGCAACACTTGATCTTCAAAGCTTTAGCGGGTATTTTGGGAAAAGCCAACAACACATTTTACTTTGGGAAACGGTGAGCTTGGAAACTGAGCGGGTGAGGCCGACAACCTGTTGTTGCCCTGTGTATCCCGATCCGAGGTCATCCGCTAGGACCACTCGAGGGATTTGTAAGGACGTGAGGTCCTGGAGTCTAGAGACTGTCTCTCTCTCTCCTACTCGGTAACTCAGCATTTTGCAGAGGCACCCAGAGTCACCCAGAGTCACCCACCCAGCACCGACCGTAGCACAGAATGAGCTTTAGCGTGTCGTTTTGTCGTTACTCTCCACTAGTATAAACATCATAAACAATTTCCATGGCTTCCAGGTTACTTTTATGCAGCGAGAGCGTGTCCCTCTTCAACCTCTGCAACTACTTTTCTTTTTTTTTTTTTTTTTTTTGCAACTACTTTTCAATGCCCCGACAGACACCACCCAAGAAGCTCGGTCATTTTCGTGTTGCCCGGGCATCATACTCTGTCCTGGAGCTGCTGGGCAGCTGGGGGAGAGAGAGGTCACTGTCAGCCCAGACTCTCCAGTGACCCAGGCCAGCCGCAGCGTCACACAGGGCAAGGCCCCGGGGCGCCTGGAGATGAGGCCTCCAGACTCTGAGTAGAGGGAAAACTGTGTTTTTTGAGCGAGCAAGTCTCTGAAGAGTGAAATTATTGACTTTGGAGTTCAGTTGAAAACACACAGTATTGGGGAAGGTACTTCTATGGTGACAACCCCTGGGAATGCCACGTTCCACAGGCACTGCTGTGACAAAATTAAAATGTCCGTATTGCAATATTTGGGATTTGGGAACCTCCCGCCACAAAGTCCATGATGCGGTCAGGGGAAGGCAGCACATGGAAACTTAACCAAAGCAAAAGTTTTACAAGTTGAAGAGGTGACCAGCTACAGTGTCTCTAGTCTTAGGAAGGGACGGATGGATTATGGCTCCCTCGGGGACTGATGCTCTGAGGGTCTCGGGATATTCTGTTGTCTACGCGACAATGCACTTTGCCATTAACAGTGTTGGGGGCGGGGGAGGATGGCCAGTGGACCCTGCACCCGGATGCGGAAGGAAGAAGCCTGGGGAGTCGGGGTTTAAGCAGGAGGCAAGGTGCCCTTGGAAGGGAGGGTCACAGGGGTGACCTCCCCGTGTCCCTGGAAGGGGCGCATTAGGGCGTCGGCGGGTGAACACAGGCTGGTGGGGATCCTTGACCCCGGGCTGTCGGAGGTGGGGTCCTCTGCTCCTGAGCTGGGGTCACAGCCCCAGGGGGTGGGACTGCCCTGCACGAGCCTCGGGAGCAGCCCGGGGGGTGGGACTACGGTGCACGAGCCTGGGGAGCCCCGGGGGTGGGACTGCGGTGCACGAGCCTGGGGAGCAGCCCGGGGGGTGGGACTACGGTGCACGAGCCTGGGGAGCCCCGGGGGTGGGACTGCGGTGCACGAGCCTGGGGAGCAGCCCGGGGGGTGGGACTACGGTGCACGAGCCTGGGGAGCCCCGGGGGTGGGACTGCGGTGCACGAGCCTCGGGAGCAGCCCCGGGGGTGGGACTGCGGTGCACGAGCCTGGGGAGCCCCGGGGGTGGGACTGCGGTGCACGAGCCTCGGGAGCAGCCCCGGGGGTGGGACTGCGGTGCACGAGCCTGGGGAGCCCCGGGGGTGGGACTGCGGTGCACGAGCCTCGGGAGCAGCCCGGGGGGTGGGACTACGGTGCACGAGCCTGGGGAGCCCCGGGGGTGGGACTGCTGTGCACGAGCCTCGGGAGCAGCCCCGGGGGTGGGACTGCGGTGCACGAGCCTGGGGAGCCCCGGGGGTGGGACTGCGGTGCACGAGCCTCGGGAGCAGCCCGGGCGGTGGGACTACGGTGCATGAGCCTCGGGAGCAGCCCGGGGGGTGGGACTACGGTGCACGAGCCTGGGGAGCCCCGGGGGTGGGACTGCTGTGCACGAGCCTCGGGAGCAGCCCCGGGGGTGGGACTGCGGTGCACGAGCCTGGGGAGCCCCGAGGGGTGGGACTACGGTGCACGAGCCTCGGGAGCAGCCCCGGGGGTGGGACTACGGTGCACGAGCCTGGGGAGCCCCGGGGGTGGGACTACGGTGCACGAGCCTGGGGAGCCCCGGGGGTGGGACTGCGGTGCATGAGCCTCGGGAGCAGCCCGGGCGGTGGGACTACGGTGCACGAGCCTCGGGAGCAGCCCGGGGGGTGGGACTACGGTGCACGAGCCTGGGGAGCCCCGGGGGTGGGACTACGGTGCACGAGCCTGGGGAGCCCCGGGGGTGGGACTGCTGTGCATGAGCCTCGGAGCAGCCCGGGGGGGGGGGGGGGGGGGGGGGGGGGGGGGGGGGACTGCCGTGCACAAGCCTGGGGAGCCCCCGGGGGTGGGACTGCGGTGCAGGAGCCTCGGGGAGCCGCCATCCTCGTCTGCGGATGTGATGCTCCCTGGTCTGGGACCACTGGCCAGTCGCCATCCCTGATTTTAGTCTTGGGTGTGATTCCTTTCGCGCCCTTTAGCATCCCTCTGGGACCATGTATTGTCAACTATCTTCCACCAGTTAATGAGTCATAGGGCTCCTAATTAACGGCCAAGGGTAATATCTGAGTCGCCCAAGTATTCCAATTTTTAAACTTAGGCATCACGAGGAAGTAAATAATTCTTAATACATCACAATATTTTTAAAGAAATGGAACTGTGGGAGGTGCCCGGGTGGCTCAGGCAGTTCAGCATCTGCCCTCAGCTTGGGTCAGGGTCTCAGGGCCCTGGGATCCAGCCACAGGGCCTTGCTCCCTGCTCAGCTGGAGTCTGCTTCTCCCTCTCCCTGCTCCTCCTACCATCCTCTTCAATTTTAAAAAAAAAATCTTAAAAATAAATAGAGTTATGGAATATGTTATATTTCTTGAAGTTGTATAATCAAAAATATTCATAGAAACAGCCTAAAGCAATGTCGGAGAAAATTAAGTGGCCAAGTTTTAAGAGATTGTATGGTATGGTTTAGTTTTAAGGCTCTCTGGTTACTAAAATATGAGGAACTATGTATTTCATTAATAATACTTGGTGTCTATGAACGTTATAAATTTCTCTTAAAAATGTGACTTAAGGGGCTCCTGGGAAGCTCAGTCTGGTAAACATCCAAGTCTGGATTTCGGCTCAGGTCACGGCTCAGGTCATGATCGCAGGGTCCTGGGAGGCAGCCTGTGCTGGGTCCTTCCCCCTCTGCCTCTGCCCCTGCTCATGCTTGTACATGTGCTCTCTCTCAAATATATAAATAAATCTTCCTAAAAATGTTACTTTTAAGTCATGGTGGACAATATGTGGAAGACGCAGCATGTAAGAGGGCTATGGAAGTACCTTCATGAGGAGTATGTGCTAAAAACAAGTTACAAAGAATAAACCTAACAGAACGTGTGCACCTGAAAACAGCAAAGAGCTGCGGAGAGAGCTTTAGAAGACCTAAGTGAATGGAGAGATACTTCGAGTTCATGGATTAGACAGCGTCTCAATATTATTAAGACCTTAATTTTTTCCAAATTGACGTGTAGATTCAAAGCAATTCCACTAAAAATCCCATCAGGAGTTTTATGGAAAAGCTAAGAACCTAGAACAGCCAAAACAGCTTTGAAAAATAGCAAAGCAAAAAAAAAAGAAAAAAGAAAAAAAAGCAAAGCCAGAGGACTTGTGCTACCACATCGGGGACTTCCTCGACGTTACAGTAATGAAGCCTGCTAGGAACTGGCAAGGAAAAGCCAAGGAAGAGGATAGACTCCAGAGACAGACCTACATATACCATCAGTGGATTAAACGATAAAGGTGCTGAGAACATTTAATGGAAAAAGAAAACTCCTTTCAACAGGTGATGGGAAGGTGGGATAGCGCCTGCCTTTCAGAGCTGTTGGGTTGTATTATCCGTGGTTGCGTAACAAATGCAACAATAAAATCTAGCAGCTTAAGTACAAAAGCATATTATCTTGCACCACTGCTGAGGGATGGGAATTCAGGAGCAGGTGAGCGGGGTCCCCAGCTCAGGGCAGCTGCAGAAGTCATAGGGCTGCCATCACCTCACAGTTCAAGCCGGGCAGGAGGACCCCTGCCAGTGTAACTCATGGCTGTGGGAAGGTCCCCGCCTCTGGCTTCCGACTGGAGGTCTTCGTTCTTTCCCATACAGCCTTTTCATAGGGTCGCTCACACCGCTGAAGCTTGCTTACCTCATAGTGAGTGATGGGAGAGAACGAGAACCCCCAGGATGGAAGCTTTGCCTTTTGATAAGCCAACCACCATCAGACCATCGGTCGTTACCACACCACTGTTTCCTCTGGACGCTGCTGGTCAAACAGAACAGACCCAGCACAACGTGGGAGGGCAGTGGACAAACGGAGGAGTGAGTTCCAGGGAGGGGGCACCCCGAGAGCCATCTCGGAGGCTGGCTGTCACATGGGGAGGAAGGAAGTCTAATGCATAAGGCGCTCAGATCAGGCCCTGACCCAGCGGAAACACTACACAAACATTCCCTTCTCCTAATGTGGCTGCACCGATTATTTTGTTTATGTAATGACAATAATATGACATTACATTCAGGGTATTATTTTTTTAAGATGTATTTATTTATTTGAGGGAGACTGTGTGCTCGCACAAGCTGCCCGGGGGTGGGGAGCAAAGAGAGGAGGAGGGAATCCCAAGCAGACTCTGCGCTCACCTGGGAGCCCAGCATGACCCTGAGATCATGACCTGAGCTGAAACCAAGAGTCAGATGCCTAACCGACTGAACTACCCGGGCGCCCCTACATTCGGGGTATTATTATCGTGTTTATGACATATTTATAGATACAACCTTCCTTTTATTCCAGGTGAAGTTTAATTAGCAGTGAGCTGTTACTCCAGAATCTTAAGTTCACTAAATTGATGTTAATGTGGAGAAATTATTTTAGTATTTGCTATGAAGTTCTTATATTATTATATAAATATGGGGACTATCATTTCAGCATCAATGAGGATTCGGAGAATTGTCTTCATAACTGCGGGCTGGCCCCGATTGCATTGCATCCCGGATTGCATCTTTATCCTTCTAGACTTTGATAGATGATGCCAAGTGGCCGTTTCCAGTTTCAGCGTCAGCAAGTAGAGCCAATGTGCCAGGTGCAAGCTGAGATGACGTTTCGGTACAAGACCATTTGGATGCCAGTGGCAGCTCTTTGCCCCCTCGGGGTCAGCTCACCTCTCCGACATTGAGCTCAGGCCGTGAGGTCCTAATCAATGACAGTCATCGCGGGTGCTCCTTGCTGCCCATACATCCTCGTGCGAAAGGCTGTTCGTTTTATCGCTCCTCAATATCTTCCTTTTCAAAGTCAGAATCATGACCTCTTGGAGTTTTCATGGGTCAAATGTGTGGATTTACAGCCTCTCTGAATGTAATAGATCTACTTAAAAAGTGAGGCATCATGAGACTTCAGATTTGAAATAAATTGATCCAAAGTTAAGTGAAGTGTGTCTCAAACTTTATTTCTATAGGATGTAAATAGATGTTACGCGGCGTCACGGGCATCTGTAATCCCTTCACCATCTGTAAATGATGCTCCTCCCGCACTGACCTCTTAAATTCTTTTCAGTAAATCCCTTTTCTCCCAGGGTGGGTAGCGCAGCTACCTGGGAAGTAGGGCCTGAGGCAGACTTCCGGGCTAATGTTTGGTGAATGTCATTCAAATAAAGAGAATGTAGGAGAAAAGGAAATGAGGCAGAGAAGGAGGAAAAGCAAGTGCAAGCGTTTCTTTCCCAAGAAAACCCAGGTGTTGGCTGGTCATGAGGCCCAGCTCCAGGAGCTCCAGGGCCGTACACAGGGGGGTTGGGGGGGCGGTTTCTACTGGAGTCCAAGGACCAATCATCCCATCAGCAAGACTCAAAAAACAAAGTACTCGTTCAGCCAGAAATAAGAAAATGGAGTATTTGTCTATGTATCAGGATTTGCAAGAATTTTAAAAAACTGTGTTTGCAGCCCTTGGCTTCTTGTCCACGTGAGGATATAAAAGCAAAGTGGAAAAGGATTTTCAAGGTAAAGTTGTCAGTTTGCTATGAGGAGATCATGCTTCCCCCTTACCTCTGCCGTAACGACAAAGACTTAAGTAAGGCTACTGGGAGCATTCGACAGGCAGCTGGAGTTTAGAAGTTTGGGGGACAAAGGAACTCCTACCTCCTGTTTAGGAAAAAATACGAGTTTGTGGCGGCCAAGTCTGGGGTGGTTTGGAAAAGGAATCCCACGAATGACTGGCCCAAGGGCTGGGTCTATCATGGACTGTGAGAGAAGGTGAGAAAATGAGAGAGGGAAGGGCCCCGCTAGGGGTTTAGCTGAGGGGGGAGTCCTGAGGGTCCAGGTAGGTCTTCTATTTCCTGCACGTTGGACTCTAGATTAGAGAAGCTCGCTAAAGAAGGACCAGGCTATCACTTCCCCCTTGTCCCTTGGATCTCTGCACCCCGGAGGTGTCAGATGGAGTAGGAGAAGCTGGTCTGGCTAGACTATGGAAGGATTTTAACTCCGAATTTGAAAGTTTTGTTACACCTGTTTGTGTACATTAAGTGTAGAGCGAGACTGTTTGGGCACCGAAACGATCAGGGGGCTTACGTTAACCCAGTGTGAATAGCAGTGGCGCTGCCAGGACTTAATTCTGGAACAGAGATGGGAAGGTCTCAGGTAGTGAGTTTTCAGGGGAAATCTTAAAAAAAAAAAAAAAAAAGATTGTTTTATATTGTTTTATGATTGCCCTAGGACTCTTGCTCTCTCAATTTGCTGCGATTTCTTCTTTCCTGTTTGTAAAAATGAGTTAAGGAGCTTCCTTCTCTGTTATCCTTTAGTAGTAAGTGATTATTCCCACCATGGGCTACTTTTTTTATGCTTTTCTGCTCCACTGTTTCCATTAAAATATTTTTTAAAATATTTATTTTTGATTACAAAACGTATGGACTGTAAAGCAAGTCTAAAAATACAGAAGGTCAGAGGCACCTGGGTGGCACAGGGGGTTAAGCTTCCGGCTCTTGGTTTTGGCTCAGGTCCTGACCTCGGGGGCGTGAGACTGAGCCCTGCGTTGGGCTCCGTGCTTAGCGTGGACTCTGGTTAAGCTTCTCTCTCCCTCTGCCTCTGCCCCTCCCGCTCATGCTCGCTTGCTCTCTCTTTCTCTCTCAAATGAGTAAATAAATCTTAAAAAAAAAAAAAATACAGAAAGTCTCTGAAAAGCATGTAAAAAATAACTCACAAAATGCATTACCCTAGGATAATAGCTATTATCTTGTTTTATCTTTCAATAGATATGTTTTTACAACAATAAATGAATATTTCATACACCCTATATTTTTAAACACCACTTTGGTCATTTCCCCCATCAATTTTAAAGGTTCTGTTGTATTTCAGTGTAGGGACATCTTGGTTTATTTAATATTTCTGTATTTGAGGGCATTTTATTTGGTTCTATTTTTGTTTTATGAAAATATTCTTGAAGAGAAGTTTACTTTGATTGATGTAGTAAGGCTTTTCCAAAATTCACAGATATTTATTTGCCTCTTGTATTGATGCTCATATTTTTTGTTCTATCCTTTGTTCATATCTTGTGGCATATTTTTTGACTTCACTATTAGTTCAGTTTTTTTGTTTTTGTTTTTGTTTTTTTTCCTAACCCATTCTTGGATAAGGAGAATTTTATCAGATGTGGTTAGAGCCATGCTGGGCACTATAAACCATTTACTTGAATACTTGGAAATCATTTTAGGTCTTAAGCTTTAGGTTCTGCTCTTTTCCCAGTGACCCAGCAAGAGTAGCTTCAAGGAGAAAGCTGGATCTAGAGTATTTCTAGAAAAAGTTGATTTATTTTTTGTCTCTGAACTTTAGTATCACGGGCAAAGGTGTATAACTTGGCTTTGCCTCTCAAGGCACATGCTTTGGTCTCTTATTCTACTATTAATAGAGAAAAAATCAGTTCAGCGGCACCTGGGTGGCTCAGTCGGTTAAGCATCTGACTCTGGATCTCAGCTCAGGTCTTGATCTCAGGGTCATGAGCTAAAGCCTTGCATTGGGCTCCCCACTGGGCCTGGAGCCTCCTTAAAAATAATAATAATAAAATAAAAGGAAAAAAAACCCCACAACTAAATCAATTCAATATTCTAGCAATCTATTCAGAATTAACAACATGTGTCAAATAGTGATCCAGCTGCTTGTTGGCCTGATATCAAACATTTGAATATCTAGAGAGACTATTTTAAGATTATTAAATTAAATCTTTAAATTTTTTCCTTCTTGTTAGTGAATATTATGTCCAAACATGCTACTTCAAACTAGCATCTATTCTTAAACTAATAAAATACCTTAAATAATTTTAATAAATGCTTCTTATATTAGAAAAAACAATAATGTAATTACTCACATTCATTGCATCATAATCTGGCTTTGTTTCTCATTTCTACCTTCCCTGAAGATAGTTCTTTACTAATACATTATAAATTATACTGTTGTCCTTCCGAATCTTAATAACCATGTCATTCTGGGTTAAGATGCTTGCCAGTCATTGATCTCAATTTCACATCTAATGTCTGAATTCAGTTTATCATGATTGCAAATTGCTTATTGATGGAGGCCGTTTTGATCTCGCTTCATACACAAATACTATATATGAATCATGCTTCATGATTCATCGACTAAATTTGGCTTAAATTAATCATTTCTATTATATTTATAACATAAACTTACAAGTATAATCTATTTAATCAATATTTTCTAAAATGAGGCTTTGTTGAAAGCAGAAATAACACATTTCAGCAACTTGTTTAGATGGGAATAAATGAAAATGTACCCAAAAAATGCATTAGGATAAAATATTATTGTTAACTTAGGGATCACACATAAAGACATATTCCTTACTGGAATTCTACAGACTCAATATTTAGTTATTTGCCTTTTAAGGTGTAACTGGTATTATCATCTGGACAATGCACATGATAAAAAACTAATGAATACACTTTAAATATCAATCATTCAATCGTGTTCCGGTAAACTTTATCTCTTCCTGATGGAAGATAGAGGGAATTTTAACCCTGAAAAAAATTAATATTCAAGAATAAAGTTTAGTTATATTTTAATAAAGAAATTCACAGAGATCTTTCAAAGAGTTTTAGCAATGGAAATTTTATCTTTAATAAATATAAGATGTAAACAAAACATCGGTGGCTTCACTGAAGCAAATGATAGATGACTTAATGGAATATAATGAGCTAAATAAACCATAAAAGATGCAAAAATTTTTTAATGTGATTATCTAGATTTTGAAAAAAATTACATTCTGTCTTTGCAATTAACTGATTATATAAAGTACACTATTTAATGTCAAATGACACAATATGGAAAATATATGTGGAGCTAAAAATAGAACCAATCAATAATACAGTTATTTATTGAGGTATGAACTAATTTTAAACAATGTTCAACTTTGATTTGTAGATAAGCAGAATTGAGAGTAGAATTGAACAATTCATATAGAAAAATTTGTGTTTTGCCATTTTTGCATACTATATAGATTGCCTATTCATATTTCATAAATGAAACATACCTTTCAAAAGCCAGGAAACTCACCATTAATGTTGCAGGGCATCAGTGTATGATAGACTGTGATTCAGAAGAATTGGGTGTTTTTTTTTTTTTTTAAGATTTTATTTATTCATGAGAGACACAGAGAGAGAGAGAGGCAGAGACACAGGCAGAGGGAGAAGCAGGCTCCATGCAGGGAGCCCGATGTGGGACTCGATCCCAGGACCCCGGGGTCATGACCTGAGCCAAAGGCAGATGCTCAACCACTGACCCACCCAGTCGCCCCCAGAAGAATTGAGTTTTATTGCTGATTTTAGGACTAACTCACTATGAGAAACAAAAGAAAAGAGGGGAAGAAGAAGAAAACAAAACAAAACAAAACTAAGCAATTCAAACACTCTTACTTTGGGGGCCAAATATATAAAATTACATAGTTTAGGCTTGATAAATCATATCTAACATATATTCTATTTTCACCAATCTGAGTTGAAAGATGGGAGGAGGAAAGTTAGCTCATTATATATAGTGTCTATGCTGCCACTTGATCAGATGAAACCAATACAACTGGGAAAAAATTTAGGATAGAACTTTACTAAAAGCAAAACACGAAGAGCAACAAAGTAAAGTATAATTCTGACTATTGCTTGCTGCTAACCTGGAAGGTTATTGAAAGGAGGCCTATCCAGTTATTTAAAATATGCTTCTTCCTTCTTGATTTTAATTTATTTTATAATACATTTTCATTTTAATTTTTTGTATACACACATACAACACATTAATTTAAATATGGAATATCTGATATGATGCAAAAATTATATAAGCTGTGCTTTCTAGATGAGAAAATACATTTAATAATCTTGGAAATTTTTCAATAATGAAGGAATTGTAAGAAATCTAATTTAAAAAATCTAATGTTGAAGCAGATTTCTCAAAGAAGTGTTTTTCTCTGCAAAGACATATTTAGCAATACTGTCATTATGTTCTGACTGTTGAAGGAAATGCTTATCCCCCCAACCTCATTTTTCAGATGGGAAAGAGGACTTGCTGCTACAAAGTGGGAAATGTTGGAGACTATGATGAAAATCTCCATCCTCTTTCTCCACATCCTCACACTTCCTCTTCATAAAGTCATGTCTTATTTTGAGTAGTAATCTTGGCTTAAGTGTAGGCATCGAGAAATTAACTCTCCTGGATTTTTTCTTGGGAAATCCCTATTTTCAGAAGCACTTGTTATTGCTCATATACGTGAAAAATGATACTGGACAACCTCTATCTCTGCAGGGTGGGGAGCACAATTTCAGGGTTTATTTAGGAAGAGGAACATTCCCAGCCCATTTGGCCTGGGAATAACATTTCTGCCACTAATCACTCTCTGCATTTTTCTCTCTGATTATCTGACCTCCTACTTTCATATTTCAGATGGTTTCAATTTTTTACACTTATCTCTGACCACGACAAATATCCTTGAATGTTCTATACCTTATTGTGGTCTCCTGAAATCTCTTGTGTTTAACACCCGCCTATAAAATTGTTCATACTTCTGACTCTTGGGAATACAGGCTCTGAATGAGGAATAATTTAAGGAAGTTTGGGTAAGGAACTAAATGTAAGATTGCGAATCACTTTCGTATTTGGTTGTTCCCTTCCCTAGTCCCTGAGTAGTTTGTCCTTATGCCCTGCTTCAAAGCCCGTACCTAATATCCTGCGAGTTCTGTAATAGTTTTGCCCCCTATACTTAGTCCTTGAAATATTTCCCCCTACAGTTTGTGTCTTTGTCTCTGTAAACTGGGTTTTTGTCACCTATCATAAACGTTCTCTAGGGGTGCCTGACTGGCTCCATTGGTGGAGCATGGGACTCTTGGTTTGCGGGTCAAGAGTTAGAGCGCCATGTTGGAGATAGTGTTTATTTAAAAAACAAAAAACAAAACACTTTTTAAAAAAGAGTTCCCTATTTTTGATGTCCTATTATCTACCTATTTGTACTAGTACAATATGGGTTTTATATATATATATATATATATACACACAAATATGTATATATATGTACATGCATAATACATATATATGTATGTATGTATTATATATGCATAATACATATATATGTATTATGAGCATGATAATGCTGGTATTGATTATAATAAATATATGAGATACATCTCAGTTAAAGGTGAATTGGAAACACTAATTTTCAGTGTTCCTGAATGTTTGGTCTTTGGTTCTTTGCTAAAATAAGGGTAGTGGGATTTGTGATTTATTCAAATTTCTAAATGTATTCTAGAAATCCTCTAAACTCAGTTTCTTTACTGATGGTTTGCAGCCAACCTAACCAGTTCAGTCAGCCTAGCAGATTATGTAGCCAGAGAGGCACGAAAGCCATGCTTGGGACTTCTTATTTGAGGTCTCCCAAACTAAAACTGTTTGCATAGATCTTGTTGATTTAAGCTGGAGACAGAGCAGGGTCAGGGTGTGTGAACAAAGAGTCCTGGGAAGCTCGCTCAAGGATATTTCTTGGGGCCTCATGCTCCTACCTGTATTCTCTCTCTCATTTGTCTTTTTTTTTTTTAAGTAAGCTCTCTGCCCAATGTGGGTTTGACCTTGAGATCAA
The DNA here is from genome assembly GCF_011100685.1 of Canis lupus familiaris. Classification (NCBI taxonomy): domain Eukaryota; kingdom Metazoa; phylum Chordata; class Mammalia; order Carnivora; family Canidae; genus Canis; species Canis lupus. The sequence goes on from NC_049257.1 coordinate 29,955,264, forward strand.
GAGCTGCATGCTCTACTGATTGAGCCAGTCAGGTGCCCCATCTCTGTCATTTGTCTTTAATAAAAGTAAAAAAAAAAAAAAAAAATGCTGTGTGGAATATAGTGAATCTTTTCTAATATCTGAATTTGAGAAGTCTTTGCAATATATACTGGGACCTTGAATTAAAGCCCCCCTCAGGGTATTATCCTCATGGGGGACAGTTGGCCTGAAGAAGTCTTAGACTTGATTAATGATAGATTGTTTTCTTAATCACTCAGTAGATGAATAGATAGCAAAAGCTCTATGATGGGGGGTGGGGCAAAAATTATCCTTAGTACAAAAATATGAGAAAGTTCATGCTGGTATTAGATGGTGTGGCTGGTCTGTTTAATTCCATACCAGACCGAAACATTTGGGTATCACAAGTGTTTAGAATCTGTATATAGCTTTAATTATCTATTTACTATGGAATGCTATAAGGCAAATACTATTGTCAAACTAAAAATTTTGAGCGTTTTGTCCTAAAGAGGCCTTGGCTATCAGATGGCAGGTTGATTGTATTGAGAGAATTTAAGGAGGTCTGGGATAAGCCTTAGCTCTCCTTAGCTGAAGTAAGAAATACACATTTATGACCCTGCTCTGTGGTGGAGACATGAAACCTACGGATTAATGGTGTTGCTTTGTGACCACGCGTCTGAGGAGATCCGTGGGAGTTTGCACCAGCTTGTTAGCAGCGTGTATTGATGACAGTGAGACTGATAATTTGAATTTGGGCATAGTGAGATCCCTGGAGGGCTCTGTTCTGCAGGCTGGAGTGGCCCACAGAATCAGCACTTGCTTCGTATTTCTTAGGCTTCCTTGTTTTGGGGTATTTTATGCATATCTGCTTTCTATGGTCTGATGATGCTTTCCTTTCACTATTACACTCTGTTGACATGAAGCATGTATCTATCGTCTATTATAGTGCTTCCTGCAGGCCAAATATAGTGCTTCCTACCCGCCTGGACCTCTTTATTTGCCTTTTCTAAACCTGTGGATTCATCTAATCTTGAGATCTTAACTGTAACGAGAACAACTGCATTAGGTTCATCCTATGGAGAATAAGATCATGTATCTTATAAACCCAATAGTAAAAAAAAAAAAAAAAAACTATAACAAAAAAAATGTTCCTCTTCTAAATCCACTACTATGCAACACATAGCTTCTTAAAGGGGCCTAGAATTAATCATCTTTGTTACGCTAAGGCATCTATATTAATATCAGAAACAAGAATATATAGATTTCTGATTGGCGAACCATGTTAATTTGGAATTTTGGATTACAAAACTTAAAACTGGAAGAGACAGTTGTATTGATGATTCCTAAAATAACTCCTATAGTGAATTATTTAGGTCAATCTGCAGGAAGTCAATCTGAAAATTTATACCTTTGAATTGCCACTTGAAAAGAAAATAGGGACTTCACAAAACCTTATCAAAGCTCTAATTGGTTTATTAATGAATTCAAGAGGGAATATATTTTGTGCTGTAAAATTAGTTCATATCTGCTGAATTTAACTTTATTCTAAATTTGTATTTATATTTAATTTAAATAGGCCTATGCAAACTTGTATATTTTCACTTCATGCAAAAAAAATCCTAAAGTAGTTTTCATGTCTTCAAAATATATTAAATTTAAATTCATCAATTTAAATTTAGGTTGATTCATAGTCAATGAAATTTCATTGATAATGAATTTATGAGAGTAAGGATATCTAAAAATAATTTTGGGAGTAAATTAATGTGAATTTATTCAGAACAAAGAACAGATGTTTAGGTTATCACAAACATTCTTAAACAGAATAAAATAAGAGAAATATGTTCAATGTTGAGCAGTTAATTTAAAACATGCCTAAAATTCACCCATAAATGATTTATTTCCTTTGAAATCATTTTTCCTCTACAGTGGCTAAATTTTTTATTATTTTGATTAAAAAAGCAAAGCAATCAATCATATTCTTTTTTAAATTGCATAACCTAAAATGCATTTTCTTTGGCTAAATCTAGAGATTCCTGTCAAATGTAAAAGGCTCTTACAGAAATTTTCAAAGCGAATTCACTCAGGGAATGAGATTACAAAATGGTTTAGCCTTAGTTCATGTCGTTCTTAAGAACTAAATTATGTTTTTAAAATTTCCATGTTGTCCTACATTCCTCAGGCTCTTTTAGTTTCTTAATTCTTAGCAAAACAAGACTTTTTAGGACAAATATTTTTATAGTTCTGTGAACTTTTCTTAAAAACTTACTTCAAAGCATATAAATCATGGTTTCCGAGCTGATATTTCAAACTGTATAAACAAAGCACATAAAGTACTTTTTAAAGAAACAGAAAAAGAAATGGAAAAAGAGAAAACAAGTAAACCTAAGTAAAACTAAGATCATAAGAGAATTTTTGAAATTAGAGATGACGATATAGGCAATTCCATTTCAAAATAACAGAATTCTGCTATATTTGAATGTCAACTTTATTTCTACTAAAAATTCCAATTTATTTCTCCCACAAAACCCAAGTAGTCTGAATTTCATATTGTACAAGAGAGACCAAGAATCTTCTTTAAAAAAGGCAATCTTTTTTTTTTTTTTTCCTTTTTTGGTCACAAACTGAGCACTGTGGATTGAACTTCTATTTGATTCCCTGGTCCTGAATAGCTTGGTCCTGATGACACTCGCAAACTAAGGGGAGATCCTCTCACCCATAGCAGACAAGCAGAATCCCGAATAACAATGAGCTCGTTCTTCTTTTTCCTGTACTCTGCTAATGTGTCTGGGGGAGGAATAACGATGTTTACTTCTCTTCCTTTATCCCACTTAAATTACTATGCCTTTTACTACCTTCTCTCTGGTATTTTTTTTTAGTAATTGCTTGCCTTAAAGCATGCACTCATATCCTATTACAAATTTACACATGTCACCTCTCCATTGAAGATACCTATGGGTCCTGTTGCTCCTAGAAGTACAAAACTTCTTCATACGGCCTACAGAGCCCCACAGAACCCAATCCCTACTTCTGTGTCTAATCTTATATTTCAGCCTGTATGTACCTTCATTTCAGCCATACCGCCTTTCTTTCTTGCTACGCCTGACATGAGGAATCCTTAACGTACCCTCACACAGAATAAAATGTTTGCCCGGTTACTCTCCCATCAGATCTTCATCTTCGTCATCCTAATCCCTCATACTCAAATTTCACTCATTCTGGAGCCATCATTTTATTTTATTTTATTTTATTTTTATTTATTTATTATTCTTTGGAGCCATCATTTTAATATTTGACTTGTTTTGTTGTATCTGTTGAACACCTTTACTATTTGTTACTTTAAACATGCCTTTTATTTATTTATTTTTTTATTTTTTTATTTTTTTAAAGATTTTATTTATTTATTCATGATAGTCACACAGAGAGAGAGAGGCAGAGACACAGGCAGAGGGAGAAGCAGGCTCCATGCACCGGGAGCCCGATGTGGGATTCGATTCCAGGTCTCCAGGATCGCGCCCTGGACCAAAGGCAGGCGCCAAACCACTGCGCCACCCAGGGATCCCTAAACATGCCTTTTAATTTAAATTTCAATAACCCATAAAAACCAATTGAACAAAAGAAAAATCACTTTCCATAAATAGATATTTTTAAAATATTTCTTTAGATACTACTTGGACATAAAACACTATAGGAAAGTCCATGGAATAGGCTGAGAAGGAAATAGCATCAACAGGGATCTCTGGGTGGCCCAGCGGTTTGGCGCCTGCCTTTGGCCCAGGGCGTGATTCTGGAGACCCAGGATCGAATCCCACATCGGGCTCCCGGTGCATGGAGCCTGCTTCTCCCTCTGCCTATGTCTCTGCCTCTCTCTCTCTCTCTCTCTGTGACTATCATAAATAAATAAAAATTAGAAAAAAAAAAAAAAAGAAATAGCATCAACAATGTTCCCACTTACTTACCCTAGTAAGTTACCCTAGCTCCCTGCCCACAAATTTATTCAAGAACCTATATCTCCTTTATGATCTATCCCTTATCGGATGTTATGCTGATTTTCTTTGCTTCATCCTTATAAGAATTATCACATGTAAATTTTATTGTGTTTTATTTTTCCCCTATTTTATTATACTCTATAAATCTGATGCTACACTGTCTTTCTATCTCATACAGTAGTGAAAAACTGTAGATACCATAGATACCTAACTATTTTAAGTTAAAAAATTAAAATTGCTTTTAATTCCAATTCTTTTGAAAGATAATTTTTTTAAGATCATAAGAACATATTCATATCTTACTGAATTTGACTGCAGAAACCAATATTGCACTGTGTCAACTAACAAAATTCAAAAAAAAGGAAAATACCCATATCTTAACTGCATTTTTATTTCAATCTAAATCCCCTTCATGTATCATGTGTGAAAAATAATAAGCATTTGATGAAGACATCCTTAATGAATTAATGGAAATGATAGCTCATTTAAATAGGAAATTTGTGCAATGATTGTTCAGATGACCAAAACAATTTCATGATAATCATGTCATGTCATTCACACAAAGTGCATATTAAAGGGAGAAATGGTATTTTGTGGAAGTAATTATAATACTGACAATACTGATCTTACTGACCATTCGCAGTTTAACTGTGTAGGTTTCTTCACCTTAATAGCCTCATTATTCCACTGAAAAATGAGCTTCCATTTCACATAGTGTATGCACAGCTTTATTGGTCGGGCCTAATTTTTCATAATAAAATAAATATATCACTAGAATACAACTTAGGAAAATTTCACAATAGATTGTTTTGTGAAAATTACTGGTCTGTTTGTAAGTCTGATACATATAAATACCTTTCTTATCAGAAAAAAAAATACTTTAGCAATATACACCCACTTTTCTACTCAATTTTAGCAATAAAAAATATGAAATCCACCCCGGAAACCATAAATCATATTAAATGTAGCTCTTTAAGACCCACAAATGGTTGGGTGGCTCAGTCAGTTAAGCATCTGCCTTCCGCTGGGGTCGTGATCCCAGGGTCCTGGGATTTGGGCCCCGCTCAGCAGGGAGTCTGCTTCTCCCTCTCCCTCTGCTACTCCCCCTGCTGTGCACTCTCTCTCTCCTTCAAAAAGTAAATAAAATCTTGCACAAAACCTCCACATAGTTGATGTGGAAATATTGGGGTTTGGAGCAAACGGTCAAGGACGAATGCTTGAGACACTGTTAGTGCAAAAGGTGCTTTTATTAAAGCAGTTACCGTGGGCAGAAAGAGCTGCACTGGGGGTGTGACAGGTGACTGATTATATACATTCAAGTTAGGAGGGGGTTAGGGACAGCACAAGCCTCCAAGATATTTAGGAAAGGAAGTTCCTTAAAAACTTGAGGGGGCTAGCTATTGTTGGGGAAAGGGCCGTGTATTACTGTTTAGTAAAACCTGAGTCATGAGACCCGTCAGATGTAGGTCGGTGGGCCGTGTGCTTGGGGGATGATTGCCAACATACATCTGGAGGGATGGGTAGAGATAAAGGAAGTTTCCAAAGGAATTTCCATATGTTTAAAGTAGACTCACAGGATCCTGGGGTGTCAGGACAATGTTAAGCCAAGATTGCCTTCTGCCCCCAGCAAAGTGTCCACACTGAGGCCGCTGAGCTCCAGAGGAAGTCCCTCTGCCTATTTCAAGGACTTGTCAATGGGCTGTAGGTAGTAAGGAAATTTATTCTTTTTCTTTTGCGTTTGTTTCCCACAGCAATAGTCATTAAATTAGCATCCATCTTCAGAAACATAGTTTTTGAAAAGACAGCATAGTCTTTCAGGCACGAGTTATATTATTATACTGATACAGATTGATGTGTATATTTAATAAATATAACGAGTCTTTAGAACATAAAGCAAAAGACTGAAAATACATATTCATGCTTAGTAATCAGATTGAGAAGTACAATTAAACACTCATTATTTCAATTATGCCTGAAAAACCGCTGATTCTGAAACACGGATTTCACCCAGTTGTGACTCTGGAAGGGATCATCTGTGTAAACTCTGATTCCTTTAAAAAAAAAAAAAAGCCAAATTTGAAATCAATAATTTACTTAAATGATTAAAAAGGTAAAATGACCTTAACAGTATAGGTGTCCCCTATAAATTTTAGGATTTTAAAAAATAATCTCAAACTTACAGAAAAGTTGCATAAGGAGTATGAGGGACTTTTCTTCCCCTTTAACCGTTTGAGACTAAATTACAGAGCTGAAGCCCTATCAGCTTGGAATATTTTCTTGCAAACAAGGACGGTCTCACAAATAACCATATTACAACCATCGGAAGCAGGAAATTAATATTGACACATCACCATGGCCTAAAAATCATCCCATTCGGTTTTCACCAAATGCACAATGATGTCTTTTATAGCAAAAACTCCACTTCAGAATCACAAATTGATTTTAACTGTCCCTTTAATTTTTCTCAGTCTCTTCATTCTTCAATCTTCCTGGATTCCTTCCTTTGCAGAGCTGTGAGGTTTTTGGCTCACGGGGTTGAAGAATGGATCTCGCAGACACAAAAGGGGGAAGTGAGAGTCTATTAAGTGAAGGTGAGAACAGAAAGCAAGCCCTCTAGAGTGAGAGAGGTCCCTTCATGGTCACCGAATGATGTCAGTTTGGAATGTTGGTAAGGTCCAGAGCCGATGGCCAAGGAAATATTTTTGAGATGTGTTTGGTGCAGAACAGTGATTCTGTTAAAGCACAGGGACAGGACCCCAGGGCAGAAAGAGCTGAACGGGGGCCGTGAGGAGGGACCCACTATAGGGGCCCATTATATAAACAGATTTGTCTCTTCCCACGGGGCAGAGTGCCAGTCTTCCATGGTTCTTCTGGGCCCATTTTCCTGAGGGAAACTTAGAAGGAATCTCTAACACTGTAGTTGATCTTTGGAGTTACAACAGGTATTCATGTTGTCTCACTTCCAGTAGTTATTATAATTTCCCTCACCCTCAGCTATTACCTCATCAGGTCTTGGAGGCTTACCGGTGGGTTTGATGTAGGAAAGACGCTAGGGTTCAGGGTTGATGGCCAAGAAAGAATTCTTGAGACATCTTTGATGCAAAAAGTTGGTTTCATTAATGCACGGGGACAGGATCCATGGGTAGAAAGAGCTGCACTGAGGTCATGGGGAGTGGCCATTATAGATTTTCAAGTTGGGAGGGGTTCAGGGATAGCATAAGTCTCTAAGGAGTTTTGGAAGCAAAATTTCCAGGACCTTGAGGAGGCTAGCTATTGCTGGGAAGAGGTCATTTCATTATCGTCTAATAAAACTTCAACCTTGAGACCCCTCAGATGTCTATGGGTGGGTCATATGGGGGGGATGATTGCCAACATATATCTTGGGGGGCAGAGATAAAAAGGAAGTTTCTAAAGGAATTTTTACATGTTAAAGTAGGCTTACAGGATCCTGGGGGTCAGGCCAAGGTTGCTTTTTGACTTTAGCAAAGTATGAACTTCGAGACAGTTGAGTCCCTGGAGGAAGATCCCTCTGCCTGTTTCAAGGACTTGTGAATGGGCTGTAGGTAGTAAGGAAATTTAATTAATTTTTCTTCTGCCTTTGTTTCCCACATGACTGTGACCTTGACACATTTGAAGATTACAAGGTACTTCCTTCTTAGAAGATCCCTCTGTTGGTGTTTTTCCTGATGTATCCTCATATTAGATTACATTATTTATCTTGGCAGGATTGTTACAGGAATAATCCTATGTTCCCATTACAGTCTATCAGTTTGCACATGATCTTAATTTTTCCTATTATTAATGAGTCTGTTTTAATGAGAACAGGCATTATTGCTTATTTCCAAGTTTACAGGAAAAGTTTTCAACATATCATCATTATTTATGGTATGTGCTCTAGTCTATGAGGATATAAGCTGAAACATTTGTAAAATTATAGAATTTTTATTCAATTTATAGTATGCTGGGCATGAAAGGATATTGGATTTTTCAAATACTTATCTTGCATGTATTGAATTCATTGTATGATTTTTCTCCGCTCCATTAACATGGTGAGTAATATTGATGGTTTTCAAATTGTTAACTACGTTTATATTACAAAGAGTATGATCCATTGTCCTTATCTATGTCTTACTGGATTTAGGGATAATATTTTGTTTCGAATTTTTCATTATCTATATTTGTGAGACAGATTTGCCCAATTTTTCTCCTAATCTTCTTGTCAGGTTTTGATGTCAAGGTTATGCTCACTTTATATAATGAGTTTGGAAGTTTTCCCTCTTTTCCTATTCTCTGGGAGAATTTGTATATGATTAGTAGCTTCACGTATGGAACCATATGGCCTGGAGTTTGTTGTGAGAGGTTTTTAATTATAGATCCAAATTACTTGAAACTAGATGGGACTATCTTTCCCTGTATTGGGGAAAAAAATAAGAAAAAAAAATTTAAAAAGCAGATCCTGAGACACAGACTTAGATGATGGTAATTTAATTTGTATCCCATAAAACAGGAGTGAGGGAATTAAGAGAGAGGAAGAGGAAAATCAATACAGAGTTGCATAATCAAGCTGTTAGTTACTCTGAGTACCTGAGGTACGGTTCCCTGGAAACTATTAAGTAGGTATGAAGAGTGCACCTCAGAATTGTCTGCCTTAGTTCTGGAAATGAAAAATGTTCCTTCGTTAGCTCTTACGCAGCATTGGTTGAGGCTCGTCCCATGGAATGTTAACTTCCTCAAACTTGTACTTCTGAGTTGTATATACTTGGGAGCCTACAAGAAGGTCAACTAAGTGGAGGTGAAGCAGGACAGTAGTTAAAGCAAGCATTTTTCAAATTTTCTATTTTATCTTGTGTCAATTCTACTATAGTATAACCAAGCCCCCGCACCCCCCCCCAAAAAAAAACCCTTTTGGTATTATGAATTTTCTCTTTTAGATGTTTATTTGGGATTTTGTAAATTTTGGCTTTTGTTCTTATTATTGCATCCCTTCTATTTCATAGTGTTTAATTTTTTTCTCAGTATTTGACATAGATAATTAGAAACTATATAATAGGCCTCTCCCATGACCCCAGTGCAGCTCTTTCCACCCCCAGGTCCTATCCCTGAGCTTTAATAAAATCACCTTTTTTTTCACCAAAGACATATTAAGAATTCTTTCTTGGCTGTTGGCTTTGAGCCCTGATGTCTTTCCTACATCACCAAATATATCATCTTCTTTTTTGTTGAATTTGCATGCATTTTAAAAGCTTGCTTTCAATATTCTGGTATTTTTGTATTTAAAGTGTGTCTATTATCAGCAGCATGATTTTTTTTAATAATTTATTTATTTATTTGAGAGAGATAGTGAGGGAGAGAGAGAGAGCAGCAACCGGGAGAGAGGCAGAGGAAGAAGGAGGAGCAGACTCTCCACGAGCAGGGAGCCTGACGCCGGGCTCAATCCCAAGACCTGAGATCATGATCTGAGCCGAAGGCAGATGCTTAACTGACTGAGCCCCCAGGAGCCCCATGATCTTAATCTGATGTTTCTTTCATTTGAAATACAGTTGATCTTTGAACAACATGGGGACTAGAGGCATTGACCCTTGCAAAGTTGAAAATCTGCATGTAACAGTTGACTCCCCCAAATTTAACTACAAATAGACTATTGACCAGAAGCCTTAAAACAAATAGTTCCTTAGTACGTATTTTGTCTTATGTAGTATATACTGTATTCATACAATAAACTACAGAAAATAAAAAAATTAAGAAAATCATAAGGAAGAGGAAATATATTTACATTACTATAGAAAAAAATCCATGTACAAGTAGACCCATGCACTTCAAATCCATGGTGTTCAAGGGTCAACATATTTGGTTCCACTGCATTTATTGTAGTTACTGGTATATTTTGTTTAAACCTAGCATCTTGCTAGATTTTTGCTCTTTGACTCACCTGATTTGTGTTCCATTTTACCTCCTTTGTTACTTCTTCACATAGTGACTATAGACTTGAGGTTTTTTTCCTACTGTCTTGATTTTTGAATAACCTTTAACAATTTTTAATAATGATACTAGAGATTTCATGTCATATCCCTGATGCATTCCTATTAGATATATGCATCGGTACTTTTATCACTTGTCAGAGAGAGAAAAGACACTGGAACATTTTACTTCCACTTATCCTTTACCTATTAAAACTTATTTTGTATATTTTAACTTTTTAGTATTCATGAAGGAGCAGAAATCATCTAGACCCAGTTTCCTTTACTTGAATTTCTGAATCTCAAAATATTTTTGAGTTTTTCTTTGTTTTATTAAATTCAACAATAGCTAACTGGAGGGGATTTTGATCCTAAATGTAGAATGGCTCCATAACAGAAGTCTGAAACATAATATACTGAGTTTGAGACTCAGCAATAAGGAGAAGCTGGAAGGGCTGCCAGGAGACTTAGTAGATGCTGGAACATCCTCAATGTATTTCTTGGTGAATTTGAGTGTGTTGTAGAAATAGTTATCACTGACATGATATAGAGGATTGTGACTAAAAGCCCCATACAGTTCGTTCTCATGGTGTCTACAAGGATTATTTGATAAACTGAACCATATAACATTTAGTACTTTCAGTACTAAATCAGAATGTGCATTAGGCCTTGATCAGCATGAAGAAAACATAACCCTAAATTGTTCATTATCCCTATGGCATAACTTCAAGTTCATCAGTAATCTGTTTGAAATCATAATTATTGACATTATATCTTATTCCCATTTCTACCTTTTCCCTTTCCCTTTAAATAATTGAGGCCAAATAATGTCATACAATTAATAAAACAATGAAAGAGGTTACTCAAGTAAATGGCCCTTTAAAATCACTTCTATATATATCTCATATGTTAGACATGTGAATTCTTGAAAGTAGAAACTCAAGCTCCTCTTAAACTAGATAAATATTTGAAAATTATTCTTTTGCAAGCACAGTGTGAACACTTTCCAATCTCTTTCTGACATTGGTTTCTTTTGAAGAACTGAACAGATTCAGGTATACACATTAATAAGACAAAAATAGACAGCCGCTCTACTGACTCATTTATAGCGAAAAAGTAGGATCTTGATAATCATAAAATAAAACCAAGCAAAATCATAAAAGCAATAGCATTATTCGAAGAGTTAAGAAGTAGAAAGTTTTGCTTCAAAAGCTAAAGAATATCACAAAACTTTACATGGAGTCTATTAAAATTTTAGAGGAAAGATGTATTGTTCAGGAAAGAAATCATGTTTTAAAAAATCACTTATCTTCCACTATCGGAACAGATTGTGTATTGTTCTGCGTTGAATAACTGAGTAGTAAAGCAAGTCTTTGACCTCTTTCCATTCCTTAAGTTTCTCTTATTTGGTGACAGTGAAGCAGAAATTCTAATTAAGCTAATCAAAAAGCAGTCTGGGATGATGAATTTTGTTTACAGAAAAACTAGTGAAGCTGCACTGGTCAGAGAATGAGTCATTATCTGGTAAAAAAAAAAAAATTAGTCAATCGGACGAATTTCTCTGTCAATAATACTCAGAACATCTTTCAGTGATTAAAGTTTCCTCCTTCCCTTTCAGCAGATCTTACGGTTGTGCCGTCTGTTTGAAGGAGACACGGCGTTGATGTCTACGCAGCTCGTGCTTAGCTCATGCGTTTTTCACGGATAGATTTTCCTGAGTCATAACATCTCTCAAGTGGATTAAATTTTGGTGAACGCTTCCTTCCAATTCTGCAGAGTACTCAGGAGGCAAAGCATGTTTCTGAGAAAAGGTGCCCCTTTTAGGTCCATGAAACAAAAATAGGTTTATGATGAAAATTGGAAAGGAAGGGAGTTCAGAAAGAGCAGCAAAGATGGGGGTTTCGTCACGTGGAGTTTTTCTTGTAGGAACTCTTGATTTCCAGAGTGTTTGATGCGTCTTGTTTTATTTCCAGTGCATTTTATAACTGTAAAGTAGTCATTACATTTTGATCAAAAAATAAATTAAATAAACAAATAAGTAAATAAGTAAATAAGTAAGTAAGTAAGTGTCTCGCATCGAGCTGACCGGTCCACGGCTGCTCAGGCAGCAGGCCGCAGGAGCAGTTGTGAGAGCAGCACACGAGGGTGACCTGTTGGGCACTGCGGCCGCCCCCCTCCCTCCCCTCCTCCCATTCAGACTCACAGCAGGCACGTTTGGAAGTAGCTGGTTCCTCATTTTGGCCAATGAGTCCTACGTATTTGATTGCTGAAGCCAGGACTTGGTGTTCCCTGGCAGCAGCAGGAACTCCTGGAACCTTCCCCTTGGTCTGACACCGAGGCCAGCTCCCCGGGCAGCACAGCTCCCCGCTCGTCCAGGGTCCCCGAGTGATCGCAGTAAGCAAAGGCCTGTGACGGATGCGGAGCATAAATAAGAAGCAAATCTTTGTTACTTTACGCCTCTCAGGTACCGGAGTTGATTGCTGTTGCCCCAGTTCTCCGCTCTAGCCCGCAGCCCCCGTGATTCTCAAGCCGGGTTTCTGTTCTTTAGAGCACGGTACTCTGTTTTGCAGACACAATGGCATACTGTTTTGATGGAGAGATATTGTGTGTCAAGGGCTCCAATTTCAGGTGAATTTACTGTCCCCAAAGCACCTATATATCTTTTTTTTTCGCATTAGTTCAGCTTCTTGTTTCTTTGTACCGAGTAAAGTTAAATTTTTGAATAGTAGGCTTGGTGCAGTCTTGCTCTGAGTGTGATCATCAACAGCGCCACGACTAGTGAGTCTGCTTATTAAAATGTAAATTCCCCCAAACCTCATGCCAGAACTATTGAATTTGAATCACAAAAGAGTTGAGATTGTACAGGAAAATCAGCATTTTAAACAAGTTCTCCAGCTGTTTCTAGTATATAGTCGATGTTTGAGAATCGCTGCATTATGGAATATTTTTATACAAAAAATGATTGCATTTATTTAGAGCACTAACGTATCAGCCAACTGGTGTAATTTCTAGTATTAGGAGGACTGATGATTGATAAACTTATAAAACTGGATCGATAAACAGTATTTTATATGCTAAATGGGCTATCATTCTTTTCATAGTCCTGAAAATTGGAACAGTTTTGTCTTATTTTTTGCCTGCAGACTAATCGTTAAATTGTTTCTGTGTCTTTCTGTATCCAAAGAATTCAAAATGGTGATCATGTCAAATTTACATGAAAATATAATCAGTCCTGATTCAGGTTTTTTTCACCTGTGAGTTGTCAGATTAAGATAGTCCTGTCATTTTCATTGTAAGAGATGGAAGTAAGTTGCTCCTCATTCTTCCATTTTCAGAATAGTTTGGGGACCTCAGTATGATGGCATCGTGAAAATTGATGTCGGTCTATCACGGCACAGTCTGAAAAATTATTTTGTTTATTACACAAATCAAATTATGGCTTCATCATAATTGTACTACACGTTTGCAAGGAGAATCTACATTATTGACACCTAGGATCTCCATTGGCCTCAAAGTCATCATTTTCAACTACCATGAGATTGACTAGTGATATTTTATTGGTCGGGAAAACAAATATATTTTTGCAGTTTAAGATGTTGTGATAGACACAGATATAGTCTATTTACGTGCTATATATTGACATTCTAAGATATTTTAAAGGGAAGTAATCAATAGCTAAGTGAATGTATTTAAGTGAATCTGAGAAAAAATCCTCATCAAGTACAGTGCCTCTCTACCCCTCAAATTAGCATCCAGATGAAGTTGTCGTCCTTTCTTGTGGAACCGCATAATACTTAACACTATTTAAAAAAATCCTTTATATAAGTTATCTCACGTAATTTTCATATGTACTATTTCTTTTTTTTTTTTTAAAGATTTTATTTATTTATTCGTGAGAGACACAGAGAAAGAGAGGCAGAGACACAGGCAGAGGGAGAAGCAGGCCCCATGCGGGGAGCCCGACATGGGATTCGATCCCAGGACCCCAGGACCATACCCGGGGCTGAAGGCAGCGCTAAACCGCTGGGCCACCTGGGCTGCCCCATATGTACCATTTCTACCTCCATTTTATACATGAGGAAACTGAGGCTCAGAGACATTAAGTAAATGTGTCAGTTGGTTTATTTTTTCACTGTTCAGCTTAGTCATTCACTAAGCTTCTCTATTCAGATTGGAAACTGATAGAAGAATTATTCTACAGATTATCACTGATGCTTTGAATTGGCAGTTTTAATGTTACATTAAATACATAGAAGTTGTGTACTTTTTATACACAAGAAAACTGTATAAATATATCCCAGATAAAAATAAGTTAAAAAATGTATTTCTGGTCATGTTTTACAGGAACACTGATCATACAGTATGAATTTATTTTTTCATGATCTACTCATTGATTTTTCTGAGCATTTAACAAATACATAAAAAGAATTCCTGGCATGTACCAGACAATGTTTTATGCGTTAGATATACATCGGTGAACAAAACAGCAGTCTTTCCCTCAAGGATTTTGTATTCTAAGGAGGCAGTGATCGTTGAAGGCAGACATTAATGATACACACAATTAATTATATCTATTGCATGTTACAAAATTATAAAAAGGAAGAAAAGCACAGCAGGGCATACTGAATTAGGAATATTGTGGGTGGGCGGTGAGACTGAAATTTCAAATTAGAGCGCTCCAGAATATTCACTGGATGATCCACTGACGGTGAATATTGAGCAAACACTTGAAACAGGCTTGGAGAAACAGGTTCTATGAAAATATTACATGTCTTGTCCTATCAAAGCTAATAAGCATATTTAAAGATATCTAAATACTACTGCCTCTCAATTTCTAAATTCGCATATACATTGCTTCTCAAAATGTAACCTCTATAAAATAAGAATACACATGACCAAAGTTTGTGGCTTATAAGATTACAATTCCTAATTGGGTAAGGGGCGGACATAACATGGTTGTGCGAAAAATTCTGTTGATTGTGGGAAGGATAAGAAGGAGCCAGCATGGGAGTGTCTTAGATCCCCTAAAATACGGGTAAATCAATCCAGTGTAAGTGCCACAGCTCAGCAGTTGGGTAAGGGAGCTTTGGAGCTGGATCCAAGGGTTTGCACTCCGGTTTAGCCGGGTCGTGTCATTACTGCCAAGTTATTTAACCTCTCTGTACTTATCTCCTTATTAGCAGAAAGAGGTAATGATGGTATTTATGTCACAAGGTTGTTGTGAAGACTGCAGCACCTATAAATTCAAGGCCTTTAAATTCTCTGGCACATTGAAGTGCTTTATGCGTGCTGCCTGTACATGGCCTTGCCCACAACCCTGAAAAATATAATCTTGCATCCAGCAGATTAGAATTATGATCTTCCTCGGAATATTTCCACTTCTACAGAAGCATCATTTCATATAATTATCTTTTTCTATTTGGGGAGATTTACAGAGAGACTTTTAATTTTCTCTCGATTGTTCTGTGATTTTGTGTATTGTAACGTGTCTTTGGTACTGTAAAGTTTTAGGTTCATGAACGTACTCTTACACTGATTGTCTCTTGAGAAGAAGGTTGGGTCTATTTCATCCTTGGCTTGAAGGATGCAAAATGTCTAACGAAGTTAGTATTTATGGGAATATAATATTTTATGATTGGAAAATAAACAGCTAGCTGAAAATAAACTCATATTAAAATGAGTACAAAATAAGGTACTGAGACAAGATACTGAAATAAGTTAACTATTGAACTTTCTTCCATGATCTAAATGCTAATAAATTTCTTTTAAATAATTCAAATTCTATAAAGCACTCAAAAATAAATCAGAGGCTTCTGAATTTCTTGTTCACTTAAGTATCTTCCCTATTTGTGATTCTAAAAACGCATGAATCACTTGATCAATGTTGACAGATATTCCATTAAGAAGTCTCAGCATTTATGAAAGGTGTTTATATCTAGATTTAAAAAAACCTATAGCAAGAAAAATATTATTTCCATTAGAACATGTCTGTTTAATAAACCATTTTTTTAAATTTTCTCGTATAACTTATTTATTTTGGTGGAGGGAGAGGCTCAGAGAAATTGGGAAATGACTTAGTCACATTAAAGGAAATCAAGTATTCCTATCAGGAAATCTATAAACTTGTATAATAAGACCATGTTACAAAATTATGCCATTGTCTGATAAGGATTAAAATATTCTGTACATTTCGAATGAATGTGATATCGTAAGTCAAGTGAACAGTGTCTAGAACAAAGAAGGGTTACTACCACTAATCTTAAGTATTAATACGTATCTTTGGTGGTGAAAATATAAACCACTCTACCATTGAGGGTAGGAATTTCTAGTCAGAAAATAAAAATTGGAGGCATCCAGCAGCAAGAATCAGCAGTGAGTGCAAGATGGTTGTAATGTTTTGCTGCCTAAATATTTCCAGGAAATACGACTTAATAACGGACACATGTAGTCGTCAGGATGCTTGGAGGGACTCTTGGTCAGGGAGGGGCTGTGAGGACCTCGGGGACACGGGCTGCGGGGACTGAGGAGGGAGAGGAGGAGGGGGAGGAGGAGGGAGAGGAGGAGGGGGAGGGGGAGGGGGGGGAGGGCTGTGAGATCCACCGGGGACGTGGATGACTACCTGGGCGGGCTGACCCAGGGCACCGGAAGTGGCTGGAACACCCAGGGGGTCGGGGTGGGTCTGACCCAGGGCGCTGGAAGGGGCCCAGAACACCCAGGTGTAGAGGGGGGGTCTGACCCAGGGTGCCGGAAGTGGCTGGAACACCCAGGTGTAGAGGGGGGTCTGACCCAGGGCACCGGAAATGGCTGGAACACCCAGGGGGTCGAGGTGGGCCTGACCCAGGGCACTGGACGCGGCCTGTAACACCCAGCTATAGGGGTGGGGGCCTGACCCAGGGCCCCGGAAGCGCCTGGAACAACCAGGGGGTCGAGGTGGGTCTGACCCAGGGCGCCGGAAGTCGGCCGGGACACCCAGGTGTAGAGGGGGGGTCTGGCCCAGGGCACCAGAGGCGGGGCCGGAACACTCAGCTCTAGGGGGGGTCTGACCCAGGGCACCGGAAGTGGCTGGAACAACCCAGGGGGTCGAGATGGGTCTGACCCAGGGCCCCGGAAGCAGGCCCAGAACACCCAGCTCTAGGGGTGGGGGTCTGACCCAGGGCCCCGGAAGCGGCTGGAACAACCAGGGGGTCGAGGTGGGTCTGACCCAGGGCGCCGGAAGCGGCCAACTCCCAGGGGGTCGAGGCGGGTCTGACCTCCGCGGTGTCTGACCGAGGCGCCCTCCGTGTGTGATGATTTTATGGCAGAGACACAAGGTTCAGGGATGGAATAAGACGACAGAAGATACAAAGTGAGGAGCGCCCAGGAAAGAGGCGGGGGTCAGGGTGCCTGCGTGACTCGCGTGGGCTCACCTGTCACTGACGTCCGCGCAGGGCTCCGTCTGAGGTCACGGCATCCGCGCTGCAAGTGGAACCTACTTAAAAAAAAAAAAGAAAGAAAAAGAAAAAGAGAAAAAGGAAAGGAGCTCGTGGTAACTAGGAGGGGAGGAGACCCGGATGCACACACGCAACAGGGGGTGTGTGTGAAAGGTTGAAGGAACAGCAGTAATTTAAGAATAAAAGAAGAGTCATGGGGACGGCAGCAAGACACGGGGTGTTACGGGCCGTCCCGAGGTGACCAGTGCGGGGGACAATGCCAAGGTCTGTTCTAATTTCCTGGGATTTCGGATGGAAACCGACCCCCGAGTCCCAGGTGGTAGTAACGACCGCAGAAATTAAGGGGAAAGGGGACCCTCAGACTTTGCCGAGCAAGAGAGAGCATCTGTGTGACGGGAGGGGAGGGCGCATCGGGGAGGCCGAGGCGGGCGGAGTCCGGGCCCCCGAGATGTTAGGGTGTAGTTTGGGACTCAGGCTTCAGGTCGGCGCCCGAGGGCTTGGGGTGCCGCCGGGGGTGAAGGCGGAAGGGGGCGACCCGGGAGGCTGCGGGCGGAAGTGCAGGCCTCAGGGCCTGGGGGAGGGGTGGAGGCCGTAGGTCCTGGGCCCTGCGAGGGCAGCCGGGTGAGGGCCGCGGGGCTCAGCGGGTCCTGGCCTAGTGGAGTGTGGGGCGCAGGGGTGAAGGCGGAAGGGGGTGACCCGGGAGGCTGAGGGCGGAAGTGCAGGCCTCAGGGCCTGGGGGAGGGGTGGAGGCCGTGGGTCCTGGGCCCTGCGAGGGCAGCCGGGTGAGGGCCGCGGGGCTCAGCGGGTCCTGGCCTAGTGGAGTGTGGGGCGCAGGGGTGAAGGCGGAAGGGGGTGACCCGGGAGGCTGAGGGCGGAAGTGCAGGCCTCAGGGCCTGGGGAGGCGGAGGCCGTAGGACCTGGGTCCTGCGAGGGCGGCCGAGGGCGCCGGGTGGAGGCCGCGGGGCCCCGAGGGGCGGCCTGGGCCGGGTGCAGGGGAGGATGCTGCGAGCTCTCATGGCAAGGACAACGGCCGCGTTCTTTCTCTGGGCTGCCTGTATGTCTATGCGGACGCGGAGGAGATGGTGGACGTCCCTGCCTTACTGGGACAAGCGGTTCGCGGTGTGTGTCAGGTCGTTAGGCTGCGCGCTTCCAGTTTACACACTTAGATCTCAAAAATCCAGTGATAAATATGTGAATAGTGATTAACATTCTATGTAGAACAGGTTTGCATTTGGAATGGTCACTGACATTTAGTTAAAATATGTTGTTTAATCCCGACCCTGGTTTTGGGCCTAGTTACTTCTCACTGTGCTAATAATTGGAAAATGCTTTGAGTAGTTTTGACAAAGCAGTATTTTCTTCGTCGGTGCCAAGAAAAATATTAACTTATTTTATAGTTTAGAGTAAGAAAAATTTTAACTTCTTGTACAGTTTAGAGTAAATGTGTTTATTGAAGTTGTAAGGAGACGTTAGTGACGTGTCCAGTTTACACTGAAGCTGTGACGTTACTTCAGACTCTCCGGCTGCGGGCCCGGCAGACTAGATGTGTGCAAGGTCTTCGTGCAGTATGAATGCTCACGTTTTTTTTTTTTTTGTTTGTTTGTTTGTTTTTGTTTTTAAGGTTTTATTTATTCATGAGAGAGACACAGAGGAGCAGAGACACAGGCAGAGGGAGAAGCAGGCCCCATGCAGGGAGCCGGAGGCGGGACTCGATCCCAGGTCCCCAGGGTCACGGGGTCACGCCCTGGGCTGGAGGCAGGCACCAAACCACTGAGCCACCCGGGCGTCCCGATGGTCACATTTGTATTATGTCTCCTATTGCCCATGGGTTTTAAGGCTATTTAAGTAACGTCATCTAGTGTCAGCCTCAGCTGAGTAAATGAAATGTCAAATTTCAATTTTAAATTGAGATCCATCTTCCATGAGAAAAAAAGACTATTATAAATAATTCCAAGAGTAAATTCCAGGAGTAAAAGTATCAAAATATTCATCGTACGGAATCATTGTAGACATGGTTTAAAATAAAATGCTAATGAATCATAGCTTCCTTTCTCTACTATCGTCTGGAAATGAAAACTGAAAGCAAATTTTTTTTTAATTAAAATTTATAGCTATTTCTTTATTGTAACTTAGTTGGGAGCAAGTTAAAATCTTGAGGTAAATATCAAAATGTAATCAATGTCTTGGCTTTATATCTACCAGATATGTCACATTTGCATTGTTCTCTTCATTTCAAAGTCATCACTAAATTTTTAGACAAGTAGTCATTTTAATAAAAAGTAATTACACCGTTATGAATAATCACAAGAAATGTAATTATAATTGGAATTACTTAATTTATCATATTGATTTTAAAGCTGTAGCAACAGGGATCCCTGGGTGGTTCAGTGGTTTGGCACCTGCCTTTGGCCCAGGGCGCGATCCTGGAGACCCGGGATCGAGTCCCACGTCGGGCTCCCGGTGCATGGAGCCTGCTTCTCCCTCTGCCTGTGTCTCTGCCTCTCTCTCTCTGTCTCTCATAAATACATAAATAAATAATCTTAAAAAAAAAAATAAAGCTGTAGCACCGTCGTTCTGTGCGGTCCAGTGGAGTCCCCCAGGGCAGGGATGGTCACAGCCAGTGGTGCTTGAACCTGGTAGGGAGCAAGGTGATCCCTCTCTCCCGCAAGCCACTTTTATTATGCGCCTTTTGTTTATTCGGTGCACATCCAGTGGCATCAGTTTGGTGCCCGCACAGTGGAGATAGCCTCTGTGACAGGACAGGGACGGAGGGTGGCGAGTGGACAGGCTGGTCTCCCCGGGTGCCTGCTGGGCGCCTATCCGGCCCACTTGGCCCGATGGGGGGTGTGGGGGGTGGGTGGGGGGGTGGGGCCTCAGGTGCAGGTGCGCAGGTAGGCCTCTAAGGTCTCAGCATGGGAAGGGGGCCCTTCAGGAGGACAGACAGCAGCAGGGAAGGCCCCGCAGGAAGGGCAGGGCCTCCTCCGTGGGTCCCCGGCCCCCCTGGCCCCTTGGCTGCCGGCCCCCCCCCTCCCCGTGGAGCACCTGCCGTGCCCCCTGCCCCGGGTGTCCCGCCAGTACAAGCAATACAGCGCTTACTTGTATTTTCGTTTATCCCACGCAGGTTGGGGGGACACGAAGGCCGGCGCCCGGGTCATCCGATCGCCTGCGGCCTAGAGCTGCTGGAGGCTTCCTCCAAAAGCTTGCCAGAGGCAGAAGGATGACGCACATTTCAAATTTTTACCCGCAAAAGAGGTGAAACTATTAGAATCTCTGTGAAAAGGCTAGGTTGGGAGAGGGACTCGAGCTGTTTGCTAGTGAAAGGTTAAGAATTTATTTTTAGATTCAAACGGATGATGCTGTTTTTGACCCCAATTAATGGGGCCGGAATATGGCCAGCCAAGAGTGGCCTGCGTTTCTTGGTCGTGGCGCATGTCACCGACAGCTGTGCCGGTGGCCGGGGCGTCAGTTACTGGTGGCATCGTGGGCCGCGCCGTGAGTGGGAAGTGGGCTCCAGACACGACCGATCTGCAGTGGCAGCGCGTTGCTGATGAGCGGCCAAGAGCGACCCGGTTATTGGCCTCCGAGAAATCTGTTTCTTAAATGTTTTGGTCAATTTATAGAGAGATGCTAAAGGCTTCGCATAAGCTACGTATTACATAGGTTGGATTTATTAGCTAAATCCAGTGATTTCAGGCATGATGAGGAAAATACAATTTGTGGTGTGAAAATATTTGTCTCCTCTATTTAGGACTGTTTTTTATGGTGTCAGGTCCCCTGTTAGACTAAGGAACAGGACTCAGAAGCTGAGAGTATTGGAATTGAGCGCTGTCACATTCAGATGAAAAATAAAACAGATATGCATTTTCTTTTATAATGTCTGTCTTTCTATTAACAAGGACACATCAGGGCAGCCCCGGGGGTCAGCGGTTTAGTGCCGCCTGCAGCCCAGAGCGTGACCCTGGCGTCCCGGGATCCAGTCCTGTGTCGGGCTCCCTGCGTGGGGCCTGCTTCTCCCTCTGCCTCTGTCTCTGCCTCTCTCTCTCTCTCCGTGTTTCTCATGATCAAATAAATAAAATATTAAAAAAAAAAGAACAAGGACTCATCATACTTAGGCTATTCTAGACTAAGCCTGAAAAAAGTATAGGCAGGCAGATGTGCAAAAAAAGAGTCAAATTACATTTTCCATCATCTACAGTTCTTTTCCTTAATACAGTAAAATTGTATATTTAATGTATGGAAAGTCACTGTGTCATTTCATCTTTACTCATTCCCGTATATAGTAAAATTATTAAATATTTGTTATCAAGGATTAAAGTACATAAACTACTTAAATTCTGTATACTTACTTTTTATCATGTAATTAAACATATACATATATTACTAGGAATAAATCTTACATATTGAAAATATAAAGATATTCATAATATCAGCCCCTGCATCTAATTCTAATGATAGAAAAATTAATGGAGAGATACCAGAGAACATCAATGTCATAATTTAAAATCTTCTGTAATGTATTAATGAGGGTGTATGTATACACAAACACACGTAACATGGAATTATGAATCCAAGAAACAATATATAGTGTCCATATTATTTTCAAATATATTTGAAATATTTATAGCATTTAACATAGAAGTCAGCAGGGAATCTGAATACATTAAAAATATGTTACATTTTCTGGAAAATGCATTTTCTGGAAAAAGGCAATAAAAAGATGAACTAAATACACATAGTTTATTTTCCATTGGAAGTGAAAACATATATTTTTGAATACATATCTTTAGTTAAAGAGAAAACAATAGAAATAATAAGCTATTTAAATTGAATGAATTAAAACGTAGTAAATAGCAAAATGCATATAACAAGCCAATACAGTTCTCTGAGAATAACATATATTCTGAAATTAGGAAGCTCAAAAATAACCAGAATTTAAAAACAAACTCAAAAGACTAGAAGGAAAATAATAAAAAAAGATAAAGGGTAATTGATAAAAATTAGAAAGCTTTGGTTCATAAAACCAAATGATTGGTGACATTGTATACACTGCCATAGGCCATACACAACTTTGTGCGATACATTACCTTGTAGAAGGTCAGTAGTATTCCCTTTCCCTGATACCAAAACCAGACAAGCACACAAGAGAAAGGCAGACTGATTTTATTTTTGAAAATAGGGACAAAAATCATACGTGATTTAGTAACTTTTCCTGTATCTCTCCTTCTCCGTCTCCTTGGGCTGTCGGGTTAGTGAGGGCATGTTCCTCTCACAGCAGAAGTAGAGTACATGACGGCAAGTGAAAACAATAAATCTTAGTGTTTAGGCTCCAACACGGTAGAGACTAATTTCCCCCTATGTACTATTGGTCAAAACCATCAAAACAAAAGCAAACACAAACAAACCCTAGTGGCATGCCTAGCCCAAAGTCGGGAGGTAGGGACATACATTTCTCCGTAATGAGGCCATGGAAGCTGGATGGATGGAGAATGGAAAGATCATGCCGACTAATCCCTTTGGTTACTGAGCCGCATCATTAGAAAATAACCTACATTAACAGATGGGAATAGAAAAGCATATAACCAACTAAATAAATGTTCAAAAAGCATTCGCTAACATTTAACCTGCATTTATAACAAATTCTTAACACATCAGGAATTGAAACACACATTGAAAATGGTGCCTACCAGGAATCCACCCTTGGATAGCCGACTTGATGTTGACGGATTAGAAACATTCCCATTAAACTTAAGAAGAAAGGCAAGGATATTGGCTATAACAGCATTAACATTTTACCAGAGTTCGGCCAATACCATAAAAATAGAAAAAAAACAAACAAGAGCTTGAGGACTATGTAATAATGACAGAGCGAGACAGAGGTGCAGTGACTGACGCTGACGCCAAACAGCTGAGACCATTGCAAGCCTCAGATCTCCCCAGTGGGGTAAAGGAAACTGTGGGACCTGCCCTCCATCTCCGCCACTTTCTCTGGACGATTCTGCTTCCTTCCTTCGTGCTTTACGTGCGTTAGGCCCGGATAAACATTCTGCGCACATTCTGCCTCGGAGTATGTTTCACAGAGAACAGTACCTGCCACACACCGTGGACCAAATTCATACCATATCTGGGATTATTCTCTTAGCTTGAGGACGAGAGAAATAAGATACACAAGGTCTTGGGAAAGGCCAGGCCATTTAACCCTGTCTTTCATGAGCTAAATGATAGGATGTGAAGCCTGATGAAGAGTCCTAGTGGTTAATTCTTTGTTCCCCTTAAAAGTCTTCACCATTTTTAACCGCTTCAAAAAAATGTCATTGATGGACAGAACTAACAGAAAACTGTATTTGTTATTATGTATTTTACTTGCATCAAAAGTCTTAGAATAATTTCCTTAATCGGATTTTTTTTGTTTTTTTGCCAAAGTTAACTTAGAAAATGGAGAACCTAATTAAAACTTTAAGTATGGAATAGCTATACTTGAGGTGTTATTTCTGTTTCCTTTGGAAGAAAGAGTTCCAATTTTTTGGTCTAGTCTAGAATTAAAATACGCTTCCCATGGTCTGATTTATAGTTTTCTTCTGTATGTTCCTCCCCCATTTTAATAACAAGGGATAAACATAAAAAACTCATTCAGTAGAGGGCTTTTTCATTAGCCTGAGGAATGTGTGACTGGGTATACTGACTGGGTTCAGATATATTAACAGACGTCTTCCAAGTTTCATTAAGCTGAGAAATAGAACACTGGTATAACCTTCCATCTCCTAGAGTAGTTTTCACCAGTCACTAAACTATTTAATAATCTGGCACACATTCCTTTTATCAGTAATATGTCCAGAGTTACAACCCAGCACCAAGCTAATTCAATCTTGAAGAATTTTTAAGAATTACTGTTAATTTCAAGACACTACTGCTTTATATCAAGCTTCTCTATGAAATAGCTCTGGATTTGGAATTAGGCCATTTGAGTCTATATCCTATTTCTTATCTTTACTAGGCAATGTGATTTTTGATAACTCATGGAATCTATCCTTATTTAAATCTGCCTCGTTATAAAGAGTATTTTCGGTTTATACAAAACAAAATAAATATAAGGTATATAAATCTAGCTATTATATATTAATAGCTATATATATTTTATATATAAAATAAGCTAAACAGTAGATTTATTTTTTAAATGATTGCAATAATTATGTGCATTACCGTGGAAAAATAACCAGATCTATAAAATGTCAGTTATAGCAGTACCCGTATCATTGAGCTGTGGCAAGGATTAAATGGAAAAGACAAATAACAACATTACGTTACACTGGTGCTCAGTAAAAGTTACCTATCATTAGTGTGATCTTGTAAGGGGTAGGGGAGTGTCTATCTTACAGAATGAGTAAATGACTCCATTTCAGTTGTCAGTAACCATCAGCTTCTCCCCCCACCCCCACCAAATGAGGGATAAGACAAACGTAGAAGAGTAAACGTGATGAAAGGAAATTTAATGCACAAAAATATATTTTTATTCAGCTGTAAATGAACAGGTACAGTTTCACCATACAATCTTTCTGTGACTTTGTCTTAGTTCATTCAGGCCACTGTAACAAGGTACCACAGACTGGGTGGCTTATGAGCAGGTCACTGCTCACAGCTCTGGAGGCTGACAGCCCGAAATCAGGCTGGCAGTAAGGTCATAAGGGCCTTGCAGGTCACAGGCTTCTCGTATCCGCGTGTTGTGGAGGGGACTAGGGAGCTTTGTGGGATCTCTTAAAAGAGCACTGACCATATTCATGGTAGTTCTACTCTCAAGAACCTCCCAAGGAGGCCCCACCTACTGATAACATTACCTCTAAGAGTTAGGATTTCAACGTATAAATTTTTTTTGGCGGGGGTTAACTCAAAAATTCAGGCCAGGGCAGACTTCTGTAAATTTAAAAAGCTGGAAAGGATGATTTCTGTTTCTTCTAGCATTCCTTGATAGGTGCACACACACGTGCGCACCTCTTTCTCTAGGAGGATATGAAAGAGATAAACAGATGCATAATTCTTAAAATTAAATGTAAAGGAGCCAGAACAGGGAAGTTACTGATTTATTTCACCAAAATAGATCTAATTTTCATTTGTATTATATTTGTATGTTTTATTTTTTCTTTAAAGATTTATTTGTTTATTTTAGAGAGAGAGCACACTCGAGTGCACATGTGTATGTGTGTGTGTGCACGTGTACAAGTGGGGGAAGGACAGAGGAGGAAGAGAGAATCTCCAACAGACTCTCCCTGCTGAGCACAGAGCTGGACACAGGGACTTGATACCACAAGCCTAAGATCGGGATAGGAGCCAAAATCAAGAGTTGAATGCCTAACGGACTGAGCCACCCAGGCACACCCCTATTTGTTTATTTTCAATAACAATAAGCTATTGGAATAAAAGTAAATGATGCTTTTTGTGTGCATCCTAGCAGAAACTGAGCTCCATTTAGCTCAACAAAAATGGAATATATCACCCTCTAAACTAGGAAAGTCATAGATGACAATAGCAATTGAGATAAGCTTTTTATTCACACTATTAAGACTTACCTGGTGTTTCGTCTTTCCTTGCCTCTACCTGTTGGCTTCTTCATTGGAGATGTGTACACAGACAACTTTAAATTGATATCCTGAGGGCACCTGGGTAGCTCAGATGGTTAAGCATCTTTGGCTTAGGTCGTGATCCTGGGGTTCTGAGATTGAGGCCCATGTTGGGCTCCCTGCTCAGTGAGGAGCTTGTTCTCCCTTTCCATGCCCTCCCACTTGTGTTCTCTTTTGTTATCTCTCTTTCTCTCTATCCTAAATAAATTGACATCCTGAATCCCTTGTCAGAGAAGAAAGGGACTTTTATTACCAAATTTTATTATGAAAAATTTGTGAGTTGGATTCCAGTGTGTCCACAAGGGTCTTTGTGATGAAGGATCTTTTACTAGAGGATGGAAGTAATGGCAGTAATGGCCATTTAGGGAGTTACTGAACAATCTCTTCTGTTATGTTTTCATGGTAGCAGAATAGAATATTATTAGGAACTAGGAAGGTAAATGAGTTGCACATTCATGCACATTTCGTTAAACTGGAACACTACTAAGAATGAAGATATTTGAGAATGAAATGTTGTGACTAGAAGTTCACAACAGGACTATACAGGTCCATAAGGAAGTACAGTGACCTTTTTGACTGAAAGAGGCTGATAATTGTAGAGAACTAGAAGAAACATTTTCCACTCACTCCGAAGCAGCAATGTGGGTGCCTATTGTTAGATCTAATTTATTAAGAAAAGCTGGGAAATGTACATCTTTTGTAAATTTTAGAATTTTCTATCATTGTCAGTTGATTCCATGTTTTTCATTAACACTGCTGTGTTGACAAATCTGCATTCGGTTTGTGAGAAAGAATTTTGTTGCTCTTGGTCTAATAATGCAGACAATTAGTTGGACTCTTACTGCCTTATCTGCAAAAATATTTAATATCTCAAGTATTCCTGTATATCTCTATACTACATACATTTTAACCTGAATCATCATGTGCATATAAACTTAATTCACAGGTTGTACTGTATTATCATCTAAACTGAAGGTTGCTGACATGTCTTTCGTGAAGCAAGTTATCTCCTCAGGCAAGCATCGCTAGATACAGATGGTCAAAAATGGAGCTAAGTCTATGTGTGAATGGTGTGGGGTGTAGAATGGGCGAGGTCTAAAGGGAAATGAGGTGGTCTTTGATAACAAAGTGAGTCCAAGGTTTCTGATCTTGTGCTCTGATCTCATCCAGCTCTGCTGATATCATAACCAGAAAAGTGTGGGTGGACTATTGTAATAAAACAAAAGGGACCTCGAAATATTTAAAGCCTTCTAAAAATCATTTAGATTTTGGCACCTTTTAGATAACAAAGCCCTGGGACAGAGCTCTTTTTGTTCTGTCCACCATGACTCCTAGAGTAGAGCATTTTACACTTCAGTTAACTCTCACAATTTATTATTCCCAAATAATATGTCTAACTGACATATCATCAAACATTTTTGAAAGGAAAAGCTAGAGGTTTATGGATGGATGATGGGGGGCATTAGAAGTCAGGTAAGCCACATACATGGATCATTTTCTGAGTATTAGAGAAAATAGCCAGGGCTCTGAGGGCAGGGCCCCATGATAGAAAGATGAGAGTGGGAGTGAAGTGCTAAGGCTGAAAATGTGACTGTTGATCTACAATTTGTTCAGCATACTGGGTGAAATCCACCCATGTATTGCTTTTGAATTACCCTTTTATATTTTTTGATGTCTTCTATATCTTTCAGGGAAATAATTGTCAATTACAAAGGCTATTGGTAGTCATTTGTTTTTTGTTTTTGTTTTTTGTTTTTTTTTTGAGAGAGAGAGAGTGCACGTACATATGCACAAGCAGGGGAAGGGGCAAAGAGAGAGGGGGAGAGACTCTTAAGTAGGCTCCACAGTGTGGGGGCTGGATCTCATAACCCTGAGATCGTGACCTGAGGCAAGATCAAGAGTCAGATGCTTAACTGACTGAGCCAGTCAATATTTCTCATGAATATATATGCAAAAATCCTCAACAAAATATTAGCAAATTGAATCCAACAATACATTTAACATGTCATACACCACAATCAAGTGGGATTTATTTCTGAGATGCAAAGGTGGTTCAATATTTGCAAAACTGTAAACATGATATTTCACATCAATAAGAAAAAGGATAAAAACCATATGATCATTTCAGTGGGTGCAGAAGCATTCAGCAAAATATAGCATCCATTCATTATAAAAACGCTCTGAAAAGTAGGTCTAAAGGGAACATACTTCAACATAATAAAAGCCTTATATGAAAACATCATATTCACTGGTGAAGAACTGAGAGCTTTGTCCTAAGGTCAGGAATGTGACAAGGATGTTCACTCTCACGCCTTTTGTTTAACATAGTACTGGAAGTACTAACCACAGCAGTTAAACAACATAAGTAAAAGGCACCCAGATTGGTAAGAAAGAAGCAAAACTATTTGCAGTTGACATGATACTATATATATAGAAAACCATACAAATTCTACCAAAAAAGTACTAGGACTGACAAATGAATTCAGTAAAGTCCCAGGATACAAAATCAATGTATAGAAATCTGTTGCATTTCTATATGCTAATAATGAAGCATCAGACAGTGAAATTAAGAAAATCCCATTTACAGTTGCACCAAAACCAATCAAATATCTAGGAATAAACTTAACCAAAGATGTGAAAGATCTGCACTCTGAAAACAATAAAATGCTGATGAAAGAAATTCAAGACTACACAAAGAAATGGAAAAATATTTCATCTCATGGTTTGGAAGAACAAATATTGTTAAAATGTCTATACTACCCAAAACAATCTACACATTTAATGCAATCTCTATCAAAATACTAATAACATTTTTCAGAGATCTAGAACAAACTCCTAAAATTTGTATGGAACCTCAAAAGACCTTGAATGGCTAAAGCAATCTTGCAAAAGAAAAAACAAAACTGGAGGTAATCACAATTCCATATTTCAAGTTTTATTACCAAGCAATAGTAATTAAAATGGTATGGTAGTGGCATAAAAATAGACACATAGATCAATGGAATAGAATAGAAAAACCCAGAAATAAATGCACCATTATATGGCAATTAATCTTCAACAAAGAAAGAGTGGATATAATGAGAAGAAGATAATCTCTTCAACAAATGATACTGGGAAAACTGGACAGCTACATGCAAAAGAATGAAACCGTACCTCTTTCACTCTACACAAAAACAAACTCAAATTGGATTAAAGACCTAAAATCTGAGACCTAAAACCATAAAAATACTCAGTAAGAGCATAGGCAGTAATTTCTCTGATGTGTGATGTTTGTCTTCTGAAGCAAAGGAAACAAAAGCAAAAATAAACTTTTGGGACTACTTCAAAATAAAAAAGCTTCTGCACAATGAAGAAAACAATCGACAAAAACCAACATATTGAATGGGAGAAGATATTTAGAAATGACATATCCAATAAAGGGTTAATATCTATATAAAGAACTAATACAACTTAAGACCCAAAAGACAAATAATGCAGTTCAAACGTAGAAGATTTTTCCAAAAAATACATACAGATGGCCAACAAACAACATTAAAAAATGCTCATCACTCATCATCAGGGAAATGCAAATCAAAACTAGAATGAGATACCACCTCACACCTGTCAGAATGGGTAAAATAAAAAACACAAGAAACAAGTGTCAATAAGGATGTGGAGTAAAAGAAACCCTTGTGTATTCTTGGTGGGAATGCAAGTGGGTGCAGCCACTCTGGAAAACTGTGGAGGTTCCTCAAGTTTTTAAAAATATTATTCGTTTTTATGGGTGTCTGTTTTCAGTAACAAGTAACTTTTGTAATTTATTACATTTTATCTTTATATTTCTATTAGTGCTATATTCACATTAAATATAAGTACTTACAACTTAGTTTCTTTTAATTTTTCATAGATATATCCTCTCTTGTTAGCTTAATTTAGTATTTAAATATATAATTTTGCTTCCATTAAAAAAGTATTCAGTTACCGGTAGAGTTTTATGAATTGCATCTTGCTCATGAAAGAAGTTTGGATAAAAGTAAATTGTGTACATAATCGAGAGTCTGTAAGCATCACACAATTTTGCTCTAATATTAATTAGAAAAGGACAAATGATGACTGACGGACTCAGAGATGCTCAACACTTGCCCCCAGAGTTCTTGAGCAAAGATCCCTGTGACTAAATTGGATGTGGAAACTGCTAGACACTGGGCCTAGGGATGAAGTGATGAAGACTGAGCGACAAGCATTTCAGAGGCAAGAAGTAAATGAAGAGATGAGCCAATACTGGTTGGATGTCTTTGGCTTTTGCTGTGATGCAAGCTCCAAGAACTTCTTCATAGTCATGGCCATAACTGATTAAGGAATCCTAATAGAGACAGAGGTGGAATGGAATTTTAGGGTTAGAATTCATTTGCTTAGAGGATGTAAAGCAATGCAACATTTTGGGTTTTTTTTGCCTAAGTTAAGGGCATAAACATAATGTCTATTAGGATTTCATGTACATCTCTCTGTCCTTTAAAGTAGCTAACTTTTTCTGTTGTTTCTTACTTAGCTTACAAAAAGTATAGGGAATTTTTCTTTCATATTCCCAAACAGTATCAGGTCTTTGAAATGCTCTTGAGTTTAAAAAAAGCATACAACAGAATTCATGAATCAAGCAAGGTGCCCAAAAGAACATTTTTTTTCAACAGTTTTTTTTTATCATGCATATCCTAATTTTACTTACTGTTTTTTGTTGGGAGCCAAGATCATCTCTGCAAAGTCTCTGAAAAGAAGAACTAGAACAGGTCTCTGAGGCAGAACTCTGCAAAGAGTATCTAGAGCAGGGATGATAACCTTGGAGTCATCATTAGCATTCTCAGATTTTATTACTAACCCTCCAATGTATAGTGTGTTCCTTACTCAAACTCAATTTTATGCATCATTGTAGTACCATTGTTACACAACTTTTGAGTTGCATTTAAAAATGTCAATAAGCTGAAGTAAGCTGTATTTCCAGATAGATGAGTAAATAGATGAATTCATTACTATTAATTTGAAGAGTCAGGCTGGTTAGGCATGAGGTAATGAGATGCACTGTAGTTTCAAACAATTTAAAAGAAATTAGAGAAAGGCTGGCTGTGGACCTTAGGAGCTAGCTGGGAAGTAAAAAACAAAACAAGGAGTAAACAATAAGCAAAGGGAGAAGGGCTCTTGCAAATACTTATTCCTTTTCTAGGATCATTATCTGAAGCAGTTAAAGGTTGTACATTTCTACAACATCTATTTATACTTCACAGATATTTTACTACATAAAGCAAAAAAAAGAAAAAGGCATAAAGTATAGAAGGGAGAAAGTAGACAGTTTTATTATCCTTATTCTCAGATAACATGATTATTGATCTAGAATCTATACATACAAAACAAGTAAAATAACTGAAATAAAAATAAGTGATCAAAAATGTTAATTAAAATTATCAAAAATAATAAAAAGTCTCAGTATATAAAGTCAGTATCAATTGTATTTCCATACATACACAATAAGTAATTGAAAATTTAAAATCATATTTATAATAGAATAAAAGGACAAATGTGACATAAGGTGTGTAAAAAAATTCCCACACTGAAAGTAGAAAACTGCTGAAATTGTAGAAGACCTAAATAAATGGGGAAACATATTATGTTCCTAAAGTGTAATGCTTAATATTGTTAACTTGGCTGTTCTCCATAAATTCATCAATTGATTCGATACAGCTGCCAGAAAAAGCATATCAAGATCTACTTCAGAGATGGGCAGGGTGATTGCAAATCTATGTGAAAATTCAAAGGTCCTAAACAGCTAAAGCCATCTTGAAAAAGAAGAACAAAGCTAGAGGATTGATGCCACTTGATTTTAAGATTTACTATAAAAATACAGTAATTCAAGCAGTGTATTGTAAATGTGGAGATAGACACATATAATAATGGAGCAAAATGGAGAGTCCAGAAATAAAGCAATCCAGGTATGTCTAACTCATATTCAACAAAGGCACCAGAAAAATTCGATGGGAAAAAAATTCAGTGAGAAATAGTGAATAGTAAATATCATGTGAGGAAAAAAGAAAAACCTCCAAAGCTACCTCACATGATAAACAAAAATCTATTTTGAGATGCATCATAGACCTAAATGTTGAATCTGAACCTATTAAAAAATTTGGAAAAGAAAATATAGGAGACTATCTTTATGGCCTAGAATAGGCAACATTATCTCAGAAAGGAAAGGTTGGACTTCATCAAATTAAAACTATTCTTCAGAAGACAACCTTAAGAAAACAAAGACAAATTGGAACAAAATGTTATTTATATCAAACAACTTGCATCTAAAACATATAATGAGGGATCCCTGGGTGGCGCAGCGGTTTGGCGCCTGCCTTTGGTCCAGGGCGCGATCCTGGAGACCCAGGATCGAATCCCACGTCGGGCTCCCTGTGCATGGAGCCTGCTTCTCCCTCTGCCTGTGTCTCTGCCTCTCTCTCTGTGTGACTATCATAAATAAATAAATTAAAAAAAATAAATGAAAAAAAAATAAAACATATAATGAATTGTTACGACTCCAATAAAATGACACCCAATAAAAATATACAAAAAAATTGAACACGCATGTCAGAAAGATATACAGGTATCCAATAAGTATATGAAATAATACTCAGTATTATTAGTAATAAGTGAAATGAAAATATAAACCACTTTGAGATACCTCTCCATGTCTACCAGAATGGCTACATTTAAAAGGCAGTCATTTAAAAATGTAAAACAAACAAACAAAAAAAACGCAACAAGAGCAAGTCTCAAACATTGCTGGTGGGAATGTAAATGTTGCAACCAGTTTTTTAAAAGTTTGTTGGTTTCTTATGAATTTTGACTTATATTTACCCTGTTACCCAGCAATTCGCCTCCTAACCAAGAAAAATAAAATATATATACATAAAAGGATTTGTGAACAATTTTCATAAGAGTTTAAGTTATAATAGGCCAAAACTAGAAACATCCCAAATGGCTATCAAGAGAATAATAAACAAATTGTGATGTATTCATACAATTGAATATGACTCAGCAATAAAAATTTTAAATATTCTGATATGCATAACATGATGATTGGCCGAATAAAAAACAGACATAAAAGAATACATGCTGTATGATTGCGTTTATAAGAATTTCTAAAAGAGGTCAAGTTGTTTATGGTGACTATAATTAGATCAGTGTTTGGCTCTGGTGAGGGATGACGTGAGGACAGAGATTGGAAAGCGGCATGAGGGAAGTTTCTGCAGATGGGAAGGAGCCAGTTCTGAAAGAGGTGTGGGTTAGAGGAAGTCATGCATTTGCCTGAAGTCATCCTACTGAGCACAAAAATATGTATATTTTATTATATGTACACCGTATCAATAAAAATATTAAATAATATAATGGAAGCAAGATTCAGGATTTAGGGATACCTGGGTGTCTCAGCGGTTGAGTGAGCGTCTGCCTTCAGCCCAGGGCGTGACCCCGGGGTCCCGGGATCGAGTCCCACATCGGGCTCCCTGCAAGGAGCCTGCTTCTCCCTCTACCTATGTCTCTGCCTCTCTCTCTGGGTCTCTCATGAATAAATAAATAAATAAATAAATAAATCTTTAAAAAAAAAGATTCAGTATATTTATAGGTAATAGCCAATCAAAAGTGCAAGTCACAAACCGAAAAACAACAAAGAAAACAACAACAAACACGCACAATTTTGTTAGAATTTCCTATCATATTTCAAAATAATTTCTATGTTAATATGTTAATTTACATTTTATCTCATTAAAATCAAAGGCAACGTATATGAGGAATCTGTAGACCGTGTACCTTCACTGTATTTCCTCTCCACTGCAGCTATAACATCTGCTCATTTTGATAATGTGTTCTCTTCTTTTTT
Organism: Canis lupus familiaris; assembly: GCF_011100685.1. NCBI lineage: Eukaryota > Metazoa > Chordata > Mammalia > Carnivora > Canidae > Canis > Canis lupus. Next base: position 29,989,131 of record NC_049257.1, read on the forward strand.
AAAGATCTCTTTGTTTATGTAATTATGTGAGAGAGCTCTGGCAGGCTGGGGGAGCGGCGGAGGGAAAGAATCTTGAGGCCGACTCCCCACCGCGTGCAGCACTCGGGCGGGACCCATGAGATCATACCTTGAGCCCAAACCAAGAGTTTGACACTTAACTAAGTCACCAAGGCGCCCAGAGGATGGATTCTTTAAAGACAGAAATAGAAAAGTTTAAAACATAACCTTACATTAGTTTTTTTTAAGATTTATTTTAGAGAAAGAAAGAGAGAGAGAGAGAGCAAGAGAGAGAGAACACATGCACAGGGGAGGAGCGGAGGGAGAGGGCGAGAGAATCCAAGCAGACTCCATCAGGCAAGTGGTAACTTTCATGCCTTGTTGTTGGGGACAGAAATCAACCACTTTGGAAGGCCGTCTGGCGTGTAATTTCTCTTGTGCACACAGCCCGACCCAGCATTTAAATTTTTAGTTAAATTCCAGTGTAAGTGGCAAAGTTGTATAAAGAAAGATATATAAGGATATTTTTTTGCAAGCGGGATGGTGGCTCGCTTGAGGCCTGCAGCAGGTGCCCTTGTCTTTGGCTGGACATTGATGGACACGCGGTTGAGAGAAAGCCACTCCTCTTTCATTTTTTGATTTTAGCGATTTGTATCGTCTGTCTTCTTCATCTTCTGTTAGCCTGGCTAAAAGTTTATTGGGTTTTATTGATCTTTCCAAAGACCCAGTTTTTGCTTTCATTTATTTTCTCTAATGATTTCCTGTTTTCAATTTCATTGATTTCTGCTTGGACGAGAGCTGATTGGAGTTGGGTAGTTCCGTTCCCTTGGTTAGACTGGGCTCTGACAGCGCTGCAGCCGGTGAGGTGCGAGGGCAGGCTCTGTCAACAATGGAGTGTTCTAGAATATTTAAAAATGGTTCCTTTCTCCCATTTCTGCGGGAAGCACAAGGGGATTTTTCTCTGGTATTTAGTGTGAGAGCCTGGACGGTCTGGAGGTAAATCCTCCCAAATTGTGGAGGCTCTCCTTTGCCTGGGTACCCTTGAATTTTCACCTCTCAGAGTCCTTCCCATTGAGCCTTCAGCAAGTGCTCCGTTGCGGTTGAGGCTTTTCGACTCCTGTTGCAGTTTCCACCTGGGAGTCTCTGTTGTGGGGAGCCACGAGTTGCTATTTTCACTTGCCTGTTTCTCCAGTCTTGGGAATTGTAGCTCCTAACCCCCCTACCTATTTTTGTCCGTCCCCTCCCCCTCCCCCACCAGCAGCCATCAGTTTGCTTCCCGTAACTATGAGTCTGTTTCTGTTTTGTCTGTTTGCTTCGTGTTTTAGATTCCACGTGTATTTGCCTTTGTCTGTCTGACTCACATTTCACTTAGCAAAATACTCTTTAGGTAAATCCATGTTGTCGCAGACGGCAAGATCTTAACCTCTTTCATGCCCGAGTAATATTCCATTATGTGTGCGTGTGTTACCACATCTTCTTTACCCACTCGTCCATCAGTGGACATTTAGTATTCCTCCTTATAGTTGGGAGTTTCTGGGGAAAAAATGCTATTCTGTAGCATATCTCCTTTATTCATAATAGGGATAACTGTTCTGTGTTGATCTGATGAAACGTTTCTTTAAGCATTTATACTTACAAATTACATTTCGACTTGATTCAAGTAATTCAACTGAGTTGAATTAATTGAACCTAATTGATGGTGCAACGAAGGAAATTAATTAGTGACATCTCAGATTGACTTATGAGACTAATAGAAAATTAAACAACCAATCGGTTTTGCTCAGTGTTATTTCCAGGAGGAAATATTTAGAGTGTGGAGGCCGAGAAAACTAAGGCCACTCCACCTCAAGTCTAGCGTTAGCACAAGTACAGCCATCTCAGGCCCCCGTGAATAAGAGCTGAACTTTATAGGAAAAACCGCAGAACACCCTTGACAGAGAGTCCCATAACAGAATGAGAACAGAGCTTAATGCCCTTGACAGAAAATCCCATATCAGAATGAAAACAGAGCTCAGAACGCCCTTGACAGAGACAGAAAGTCCCGTATTGGAATGAAAACGGAGCTTAAGAAATTCCTCCCCCTCTTCTAAAAATCCCCTAGGCCAGCCCATAAAAACCCACCTGTAACCCCCCTTGGGGTCCAAGTCCCTGCTCCGCTGTGTCGGGTGCACTTGGTTGGACCCAAGCTCGAGCTTGTTAATAAACCCTCGTGTGTTTGCATCGGTGTCAGCTCCTCGGTGGTTTCTAGGATTCGCAATCTCGGGCACAACAGAGAAATCAATTACAGAGAGAATTTTGATTTTGACAGAGGTATATTCATTCACGGTATGCAAGGTCTTATAATCTGGAATAATATATGTGTATATATGCACACACGTTTTGATGTGTAGACACCTCCCACCATTTTATTTAGAACGATATGCTGTGTGTGTATATGTGTACGTGTACATGTTTGTGTTTATCCACACACACAGACATACGCACACACTACTTATTATTTCTGCAGGATCGTTCATAGTTACTCAAATGTTGGTGAAGTGTTTATTAGTATTTTTTTCTAGAAAAGGAAGAGAAGGGATCCCGGGTGGCTCAGCGGTTTAGCGCTGCCTTCAGCCCAGGGCCTGATCCTGGAGACCCGGGATCGAGTCCCACGTCGGGCTCCCTGCATGGAGCCTGCTTCTCCCTCTGCCTCTCTCTCTCTCTTTCTCTCTCTCTCAATGTCTATCATAAATAAATAAATAAATAAATAAATAAATAAATAAATAAATAAATAAATAGAAAAGGAAGAGAAGGAAGAAGCTCTCTAGACATTCTGTTAGTTCCTTCTCCGGAGAGTTCCCACGTGGACCCTTCCTCTGTTAGTTTGCGTGTCTCTCGTCAGTAGTAGTGGTCTATACCTCGTGCTCCAGGGAGCGCACCCGTACTTATTACCCAGTGGACACCCGTACCCTTTTAGTCAGCTTTAGAAAAATTGTACATTGGTCCGTCTTCCAAGAAGTGCTTTCTGTGAAAGAGTATTCTTGGGTTAGTGGTTCTGTTGATATTTTTCTTCCACTGGTGTTAATACCTGTCCGCGCCCCAAGTCACTACGTACTCCCACATACTCATCTATAATTCTTTCTTTATCTACATATGATTAACTGGTTACCATATTTTGTTCCAGTCCTTAGTATAGTAAGTATTTATCTTGGATCCACGAGCTCTTTTTTTTTTTTTTTGTAACTTTTGGCAAATCGCTCAGAAACGTGCCTCGGTATCTTCCTTTGTAGCACGATCGGACAGTGTGCTTCACAGGATTGTGATGCGGGTGGTTTTGGCCGACACGAACACTGGCATCAGTTCACGGTGCGTCGTGGTCATTCAGTGGTCAGCCAGTATCGAGTAGGTCACAGAAGCTGACGTCCAAGACTTCGTCATGAATTGCTAGGTTTTCGGCGTTGGCATCCCTGGCGTTGACCGCATGAGGACCTGTCGGGCCTGCCAACTCAGGGACTTGCCTGTCTGCCCCGACGGCTGCCTCCAGCACCACTGGTGTAATCAGGCCTCTGACCTTTCCCATGGGCGACTCTGGTATCTCTGAGGTGCTCACGTGCCTCTGGGCCCTGCTCGCCGGCCGCTGCCTCCTTGCCAATACGCTTTATTGGAAAGCACACGTGTGTGTGGACCAAGACCCTCCAGGTTTTCGATGGCTTTTCCTAATAGTAGACTTCGGTGTTCTAGGCACAGCTCACAGAGGCTTCGGTGGTCTATTTTGGACGTGATTAAAAATAAGGCCCTCTGCTATCTCCGACATCTCCACAAGTGCAAAAAGGAAAAAAAATAGTTTCATTGCTGGGGAAGCATCCAGGCAGGCCGCACCGCACGCCCGACGCCGGCCGCTAGAGCCCGTGAGGACGGAGCTCCCGCCTTCCTAAAGCCAGGCCCGGACCGTCCCCGCGTACGGGCAGCCCGTTGTTTCAGTCACAGCAAGACGGAGCTGGTGTCTCTAAGACGAGCAGGAAGCTCCCCTTGTGTCCAGATGTCTAGAAACAGGGACACTGGCCTCAACCTTCCCTGAGGTTCACGTTTCAAAAAGATGGTGCCAAGGACGCCAAGGAAGGTCCCCGAGATGCAAAACCAGCAAGAGGCCTACTAGGCTTCTAAAAGATTTCCGTACATCTCAAAGAGACAGAGGAAGCATTTGCGATTACAAGGAAGGGCTTTAAGAAAAGGGAGAGGGAAGCTGCTCTTCTTCACATTTGGTGCTGGGGAAAATTTGAATTTTTTAACGATTCATTACTACTCTTGACTCTTGTCACAGTTTGTGGCATTGGCTTATGTTTCTGGAAATTCCTTAGGCCTCCCTGGAGCACACGCATTTGTGCCAGGCTCCCCCATCCCCTGACACTTCCGCAACTTTACCAATGTAATGTTTCCCCTAAGATGTCCAGCCTTTCTTTGTCTTTCTGGAAAACATCTAGGCATTCTTCAAGGATCAGAACAAATGCCACTTTCTTTTATACCTTTGTAAAGATCAAAATCGCTGTATCTTGTGGCAAATATATATAAAAAACTAAAAATATACTGTTTACCAAGTAAAGATATATCACAACATCCCTAATAGCATATTTCTTATGAGAGAGGATTCGGATAGATTTATATGGAATAATTCTGGACGCATGATGATCAAATAGGACAGATGTGAATAAGTGCATGAGAAATACGTACATTTTACTGCCTTTTTTTTTTTTTTTAATTTGGACCTAGCCAAGCAGGAAGTGAAGCTGCAGAATGGGAAAATAATACACACATAGGTTACTTGTCAACACAGTACAAAATCCCCATGATTTGGAGGAGGAGAGAGAATCATGACTGTGTACACCAGCTGCGAGCACAGGACCACACGCAGCTGCTCCTGGTCCCCATGTTGTCCTTCAGCTGTCCCACTTCTGGGGCTTCATAAACACAGTAAGATAAATGAGGTAGGGATTTGAGGTTTCCCAATTTTTAGTGAGTCATTATAAAACTTGCCTCTACAACATATTTATAAATTATGATAAATGTGCTGGCAATTCACTTTGCAGTATAATCAGCCACATTTCAGGCAAGAGGTGTATGTAGGCCTGTATATCTGACTTTGAGATTCTCGGTTGTTGTTGTTTTTTTGTTTTTTTTTTTAAGATTCTCAGTTTTTGTTTGAAAGTGATTAGTCATCCTATTCTTCAACTCTAACTAGCATCATGTCTAAAGCAGGAAGATAAGAAACCTTTCATTAAGTTTCCTAAGGGTAAGATTTCATTGTTTTGCTTATATATTGAAGTTTGCAACAATCTACAAGGGCCCTAAATAGTTTGTTTTTATCTCTATGGATATTTTTAGGCATTAGTAGCCAAATATCAGATAACGTATGAATGCTAAGTATTTTTTTTTCTGCCAAACAAAACAAATACTTCATTTTATTTTATTATTTTATTTTGTTTTTTTAAGATTTTATTTATGTAAAAAAATATTTTATTTATTTATTCATGAGAGACACAGAGAGAGAGAGAGAGAGAGAGAGAGAGGCAGAGACACAGGCAGAGGGAGAAGCAGGCTCCATGCAGGGAGCCCGACGTGGGACTCGATCCCAAGACTCACCCGGGCTGCCCAAATACTTCATTTTAAAATTATTATTCTTTTTTTAGAACATTGAAACAACTCAAAGTATGATAGTGAAAATCGATAATATTTCAATGATAGGACTCAGAATAACCACATTGGAATTAATTACAGAAAATCACAAACCATTTTTTTAGTGATTTGAGATTGTGACCCAGTAGCACAGAGAAGAGAGAAATAGTGTGGAACTAGACACAAAGGCCTGGATATCTGAAGAGATGTAATGGGAGCCCAGGGAGGGTATTCCGGCCTGACCCCAAGCCGGGCGCCCGCACTGAGGAGCTGCTTGTCTGTGAGTGCGCTGAATTTCATTCTTGGGGGGTATGTGCTTTCCCGTCTGAGAAAAATTGGTCTCCAGCAGTTGTAGAGAACTGAAGTGAGATCATATGTACTAAATGGTATCTCAACGCCTGGAATGCCTCAGGATCTTAACCAACCTTATTTCTGTTTTCTCCCCTTTCTGAACCTTCTGCTAGGAATAGACCTAATGTTGTGTGCCCTAGCAACTATGCAAGGTGGGTTTATTGATGAAAAGAACAAGTAACTTGGGGTGCCTGGCTGGCTCAGTTGGTGGAATATCTGACTCTTGATCTTGGGGTCGTGAGTTCAAGCCCCACGTTGGGTGTACAGATTACTTTAAAAAAAGATAAAAGAGCAAATAACTAATATGAACGACTCCTATCTTGTTAATTGGCAAAGCTCCACTTACTTCCTTTATGTATAAGATGTATTTTTTTTTTCAAATCTAAGCTCTGACATTGGTGAAGTCATATTACATCTATACAGTTAGAGTAAAATATAAAGAAGTTAATTGTGCCTAACTTAGAGAATTACTGTGAAGATCAAATGAACTAATATATGTTAAAAAAAAAAAAAAAGAACCAACCCTAAAACATAGTAGGCACTCATACGTGATACTTTTGATTGGGCTGCGCTTGTGGCCGATTTTGACAAAATTAATGATGATGATGAAGTTATCTTTATATTTTAACACTGAATAGAGCATATTTCAAGCTTATTTTTTAATGTATTAATGCTTGTAGGGGAGAAAAAGCAATCGATGATGTACACCACACATTTATTAGAATGTTTTAATGGTTTGTCTCTGGATCCTATCTTCCTTTTTTATCTTACTGTGAATATAAGCAACCACCCTTTCACTAGGTAGGTCAGAGCTTGTCAGGGGCACAGCTGGTCTGAATACTGCCACTTAGGAGCAGCCATCTCAGTTACAACACTACATGATGAAGAAAACCAAGTGAGTGTTGGCAAAACCGCTCCCGTTTAACGGAGCGTCAGGAGGATGCTGTTTAGGCGTCGTCCTGATGCTGGTTCCTTCCACTGGAACCAACCGAGTGTGCGTCATGTCACCCCCTCCGCTTCGCTTCTCTCCTCCTCTCTCCTGTACCTTTCATCATGTCATGAGATGTGTCTCCATAGAAACAAAAAGCATTTTTCTTAAAAGACAAGAGGTGACTGATTCCTGCCTAATCCTATCCTTATTCTTCAGAGACGACTGTATTTTATTGCAAGTGAAAAAGCCTTCAGCAGCGGTCTGTGTTCTGCAATTAAGACCAGGGCAGGCGACTCTTGCAGGAAGGCTGAGCCAGCAGCAGCGAGGAGCCGTTTCGGGAACCTCCTAGAGGGTCTGCGGCCATAGAACATGAAGGGATGCCTCCTAGTAAGCTGAATCCCGGGGGGAAAATATACTGTATTCCATCCACATGTGAAAGGCCAGAAAAGCCCCTGAGGAGCATATGACGTATTTGGTCTTCTTCGTAGCAAATACCTAGCAAGAAAATGACACCGTGTAATATCTCTGTTGCCCGCAGGCTGATGCTCTGTATCAGATCTTACTTGATTAAGATTGACTTTTAAGATTAATAAAAATGCTGATAATCGCTAATAGTTTCTGTGCACTTAGTGCAGAAACTGTGTGGATCAGGGGCCATCTCTGAAATGCATGAAGCTTTTGCATATTTCTGTTTTCACGTATTTCTTAAATAAGCTTCTATGGTTTATAATCATAATGTAAAATATTATATCGATTCATCTGTATCCTTTCAAAAGCATCATACAAACATCATCAGTGACCTCTCATAGCCTGTACCCCAGTATTTAGGGCTTTCTATCTTTTTTATAAGCAGTTGCTTGTTTTCTGCTTTCCTTTATTGCCCCTTAAAAATGTCTGCACAGGTGTGTGGCATTGTGGCATCTGTATTTTGCAGCAGTGGGAAGTTTAAAACACCCTATTTGAAATAAATCTACAAAAACAATAGCACTTCATGCAGTTATCAAAAACTTCACAAATTGGTACATTAGACTCTTAGGGTTTTGAGAAGATTGTGAATGCTTTTGGGAGTAGAGAAGTAATGCGTGTGTGTGTGTGTGTGTGTGTGTGCGCCATGCATGTTCGTATATATAGTGTGTGTGTGTGCTTGATGCAGGTGATGTTCCTCTGGGTTTCTGCAACATGATTTACTTCAGTCAAAATTAGAAGGAAAATACAAAAGGGAAGTTTTTGGTTTCTTCCAGTAGAATTGTTATTCTGTTTTCTTTGGTAAAGTGGGTTGTGTTGAAGTGAGGTGATCATATGTATACTTGCTTTTTTATTTTTTAAGGAATCTCAAAAATACGGTTAATTCATGTTTTAAAATCAAAGGTTGAAAATTAAAAATGACCCAAGAGAATAAATGGTTGTAAGGCGGGTGAAAAGACAGAAATTGCTACAATCTCCCTTTCTTGGTTCAACAGCGGATCCTTAAACTTTAGCTGGAAATGTAGACGGAAATACCAGACTTTATTACAGCAGGTTGAAGACGTGGGACTGATTCTGCCCGACGTCGTGCTCATGGAGGTAGTGGCCGCAGGACCCTGAAATGAAAGCCCCAACCCTCGGTGCTGCTTCCCCTTCTCCCGGCTCAGACCCAGCTCCGGCGGTGATCCCTCGGCCCGGGGGCTCCGAGTAGTGCTGCGGCATGGCATGTGGGTGACTGCGTGGCAGGGTGGCAGCCAGCCGAGTGCCTGCCTGCACTGATGCCCCTGGCACCCCAGGTCGCTGCTCCCCCGGTTCTCAGCGGGCCCCGACCTCAGGTTCTCGCTCCTGTGCAATGCCTTGTGCCTCAGTGCGGGTACTCGCCGGCCACTCAACCAGTCCTGAGAGTGAACTACCTGCCAATACCGGATTCTCCCAGGTGGTTGCACGCTTATGTGATGGGCAGATATTAATGACACAACTTAAATAAGTATGAGAGTAAAAGCAGGTTGTAATAAAGACGAGCTTTTCGTTTAGACAGTTTTGCCATCTGGAACACTGGAAAGTTGGAGTTTGGAGAAGGTGCCAATGTTTTTAAGAGTAGAAAATGGTAACAACACACAACTTATAAACTAGATAATGTAATATTTGCAGGGAATAAAAAAGTATGGGAGATAATATTGTCAGAAAAGGATAGCAACAAATTCAAAATGACTGAAGGGCATTTAAGAGCCATAAATTGGCAATAACATCTTTCTTGACATGGGAGATATTCAGAAATTGGTATACATAGTTATAAATGTAAATGAATAAATATAAAGGTTATAATTGGAAGCAAATAATACATAATATCAAGACAATTTAAATGTTATCTTAAAACATAATATAATATTTAAGAATTATAAAGCCATCAAAAAATGCAGACTAAACTCTTTCATGAAGGGATGGAAATTCAAGCTAATTGGATAAGGGTAGACAGATATAACTTACGTTTTTATTTTATTTTTATTTTACTTTATTTTTCTAAAGCTGTTATTTATTTACGAGAAGCACACACAGAGAGAGAGGCAGAGACACAGGCAGAGGAAGAAGCAGGCTCCATGTAGGGAGCCTGACGTGGGACTCGATCCCAGGACCCTGGGTCACACCCAGGGCTGAAGGTGGAGCTAAACCGCTGAGCCACCCGGGCTGCCCATAACTTATATTTTTAGATGTGAAATTTAAACTCTAAAGAAATAGAGCTAAACAAAAAATTTGATATGCTATTCTAGGAAAACATTTTCATACACCTCTTCTAAAGCAATGCATATTTATTTAATATTCAATTTTAACTTTGGCCAATATTTATATTTTTATGAAAAAATCCTTTGGTTAATGATGATGTAGCTTAAAAGTAATCTATTTTCTGTGTACATCTGCTTTAATCCTTTAAAAAATAACAGTGTTTACTGTTAGGCCAAGAAGGGATGCTGCATATTTAATGGAGCAATTCATAGCAGGCACAAAATGAAGATAGAATATTGAGCTTTCTTCCAGAAGTAAAAATACCTTGAAGAATAATTCTGACTCACAAAGAAATCAGACATTCAAAATCATATCACGATTGTCTCCAGAGTGAGTGCCTTAAAAAACCAGTAAGTTTAGTTCATGCTTTTTAAATTTAAAAACTACTTTTTGCAAATTCTTCTTTCTCTTGCTACAAATTGAATCTTTTATTTCATTGGCACAGTCTAGTCAAAAGCTTAAAGCAATTACACACAGATGTGAAATCCAACGACCTCTAATTAGCCTCACTTCAAGCCGTGCCCTTGACAAAGAGCCCCATCTACTCAGGAAAAGAATGATGGGGTAAGCAGCTGCTCAGTAAGTATTTGTTGAATGAGTCATTTTAATACCTGTGTCATTTCTCAACACTGAACACAGTTTGATTCTATTCTGCTGAATGTTACATTGTGGAGATGGATCTTTTTTTTTTTTAAAGATTTTATTTATTTATTCATGAGAGACACACACAGAGAGAGACAGAGAGGCAGAGACACAGGCAGAGGGAGAAGCAGGCTCCATGCAGGGAGCCTGACGCGGGACTCGATCCCGGGACTCCAGGATCACGCCCTGGGCTGAAGGCAGGCGCCAAACCACTGCGCCACCCAGGGATCCCCGTGTGGAGATGGATCTTACTGCTATCTTTATAGGAAATATGAACAAAATATCATATACAGTTATTAATTTATATTTAATTAGAAATATGTTGGAATATATAGAAACCAAATCTAAGACCTCTGGGTTCCTACTTAAATATAGAATTAGAAAATATATCTTATTAAATTGATAGTATCTAAAGCCAGTTCCTCTGCTTGGTCACTACATCCTCTCCTTTTTCCTGATAAAGAATTTTGATCCTATAATTATTGTCTCTCATGTCATAAATTTCCCCTTCTCTATTGGATTATCCCCAATAACATATAAACAAGATATTATTCATTTCCTCTTAAAAAAACAATAAACAAACACTGTTGGGTTTTGTTGCTTCTCTCTGCAGCAAGGCGCTTCAGAAGAATTCTTGGGGCGTTTGGTTGGCTCATTCAGTAGAGCGTGCGACTCGTGATCTTGATTTGGAGTTACCAGTTTGAACCCCATGTTGGGGGTAGAGATTACTTAAAAAAAAAAAAAAAAGGGGATTTCCTACATCGTCAGTGTCTAACAAGGCTCCTCCCATTTCTCTCTCCAGACACCCAAAAGAGTCCCTCCACAGCCCTGGTGAAACTACTCTTGAACTCTATATTGCAAATGGTTGATTATCTCACCTCATTAGTTTACTGTGTAATTTACTGTGTGCATTATCTTGTTATAGTTTCTTCACTTGGTTCCTGAAAACCACATTTTATTGCTTTTATTCCCACTTCACTAGGAGGCACTTTTTTTTTTTTTTCACTTGTATCTTATTGATTCTTCCTCTTTCCCTGAAACTCTTAAGGTTGGAGTGATCCACGCAGCAGTCTTTGGTCCTTTTCTGTGCTGCCTACACTCTCTCCTTTGTGATTTCATTTACTCTCCTAATACTGTATAAACATCTGTAGGTCAACTAATTTTCATTTGTATCTGTCGTCTAGACCATTTTCTCCAGCTCCGGTCTCATGTCTCAGGTGCCTTCTTGATAAAGTTGATGGGAAACACAGCTTGCGTGCAACCAAAGGCTTCTGGTACCTCTCTATGCTAAGCTTGTTCCTTCTACAGATCGCCCCTTCTCCGTGGTGACATCTTTATCCTAGATGTGTCTTAAGACAAAAATCTTAGTGTTATTCTTTTTTTTTTTAAGATTTTATTTATTTATTCATGAGAGACACACAGAGAAAGAAGCAGAGATGGGGCAGAGGGAGAAGCAGGCTCCTTACGGGGAGCCCGATGCAGGACTCAATCCCAGGACCCTGGGGTCACAACTTGAGCCAAAGGCAGATGCTCAACCACTGAGCCACCCTGACGTCCCCTTTAGTGTTATTCTTGACTCCCCCCCCCTTTTTTTAATCATACCATTCAGTCTGTCATGAAATCCTATTTGCTTTCCCTTCAAAATACACCTACCATCGGACCTCTTTTCACTATCTCCACTTTGTTCAAGCTACTCATCATCTCTTCTTTGAATTACTTTATTAGCTTCGCCACTGGTCTTCCCAGTTGGCCTCCCCTATTTTGTGTTATCAGCACAACACTTTAAAGTGTGATTTTGTCACAATATGTATCATGTGATGTTATTCCCTCTGCTTGAAAGTGTCCTGTCAAGCAGAGGAAGTAAGCGCCCCGTTCCCGCCACTGCAGATGTTGAAGGCCTGCACGCCCTTATGGAGTTGGTCTCTTGTTTCCTCTCTCGCCCGCTCCTCCAGACGTAGTGGCCTTTTTCTTCAGATACACCAAGATAACAGGCATACTACTACCTAAGTGCCCTTTGTGCAATAGTTTCTTCTGAGTGGAGCTCTCTTCTTTTTGAATCTGTATGATTACTGTCTCGTACTGAAGTCGTTGTTCAAACATCACCCTCTCACTGATGCTCACTCTGACCACGCTATACAAAATTGTTTACCCTGGCACCCCTCTGGCACGACCCAGTTTGCTTGCCTTTTTCCGATGGAACTTATTACCACCCAATGTACTTTATTTATTATGTTTACAAAGTGAAAATCAGTCACTCTTGGGGTGGGTGGGCACAGTGGGTTAACCGTGAGCTGCTCTTGGTTTGGGCTCAGATCGTGATCTCAGGGTCATAGAATCGAACCCTGAGTCAGACTGCACTCACTGTGGTGTCTGCTGTAGATTCTCTCTTCCACCCCCCCCCGTGTCCCTCCCCCTGCGTGTGTGTGCGCTTTTTCCCTAAAACAAACAAATCTTAAAAAAATAAAGTCAGTTATCCCTAGCTAACAAGTTAATTACCAAAAAAGCAGGAATCTGTGTCTGTTTTGTTTCCTCTTGAATCCTAAGTGCTTAGAGCAGTGCCTGGAGCATACTGTACACTCAATAAATACTTGTTGACTAGATAATGTCAAATCACTTCACTTTATATTGTAAAGAAGTAAAAAAAAAATCATCACATGCATTCAATGGTTATTTAACATTATTTGGATATTGTTAAATGGCTATCCAGGGTGCATCATAATAAATGTACCTTTATTTAGCCTACAGTACTCTCTCTTGTTCACACTGTTGTCATGGAATACAAAAGCTTAGACTGAAAGTACTTGAAATTTCGGTTTGGATACCACTTATAAAGAGATTATAGCAAGTCTAGTAACTATAACCAGCTCCTTTAGCACTTAAGGAAACCTCTGGCTTCCACTTATAGAGATTTAGATGATCAAGAATCTAGCCCTGGGTCACCTACAGGATAACTGCATAACCCTGGGCAAAGTACCTTAGAGTGCACGTCTTCTGCTTTTGAAGCAGAGGAAATACTTGCTCTATAATATTTATAAGATGGTTAGAAATATCAAGAGATTATATAAGGGAAGAAGTATAAACATGTTCTATGATGTAATAAATTATTCTATTTTTTTAAAGATTTAATTTATTTATTCATGATAGAGAGAGAGAGAGAGAGAGAGAGCAGAGACACAGGCAGAGGGAGAAGCAGGCTCCATGCAGGGAGCCCGATGTGGGACTCAAGCCCAGGTCTCCAGGATCAGGCCCTGGGCTGAAGACAGCGCTAAACCACTGAGCCACCCAGGGATCCCCTAATAAATTATTCTAATTACAAAAACTACACATTTCAGTTTTTGATTGTCTTTTAAAGATTTATTTTATTCACGAGACACAGAGAGAGAGGCAGAGACACAGGCAGAAGGGAGAAGCAGGCTCCCTGCGGGGAGCCAGACGTGGGACTCGATCCCGGGACCTGGGGTCACGACCTGAGCCGAGGGCAGATGCTCAACCGCTGAGCCATCCTGGGTGCCCCATTGGTTCATACGGATATACTGACAGGCTTATGTAAATTCAGATGTGTTCTGTAGCATGAAACAGTAATGAACTGTGAAGACTTTAATGTTTTAGAAATGTTTAGAATCATTTTCAAGTATACTGTATATATTTTTAAATCCCATTGTAACTTTCTTAATAATTGTTTAATTTGGAAATTCCATTCTCAGTGGATAATTACCCAAAACTAGAAGAGAAATGAAGTAGATCTTTATATTTATTCCAAATGTGTTTATAACACAAACTGAAAGGAGTTTCTTTTACTGATACTATAGTAATGGAAAGAACAAACTTCAATGCAAATTAGTTTCTAGTAGATTATCAAATGTTTTAGATTATAAATTAAAATGTCAAGGATTCATGATATATAAATAATATCTATATAGTAATAATGTATAGTTATATATTTCATAGTATGTATTTATAAAGTATAGTTATAAATAATCTGGAATTCATTCAAAATTCAAGATTTAATTTTAGTATGATTTCCTGTAACAGTTTCTCAGGTCCTTGCAATTTATAAAACCTTTTCATATACGTTATCTTCTTACATTCTTACAACTGCTGATAAATGGGATCATATTAATCCCATTAAAAAATTTTCTTTAAAGATTTTATTTATATATTCATGAGAGACACACAGAGAGGCAGAGACGCAGGCCGAGGGAGTAGAGGGCTCCTCACAGGGAGCTCGATATGGGACTCAATCCACAGACCTGGGATCACACCCTGAGCCATCCAGGCATCCCATATTAATCCCATTTTATGGAAGAATATTTTAGTGACATCTCACAATATCCACATTTATTATATCTTTATATACTGTATCTATATCATGGTTCAATACTGTTTGCATTCTTCCTTATTTTATAAAATGTGTATGTGTTTTTGCCTGTGTGTATCTTGAACCTGTAATTTGGAAAACTTACATATGCATAGCATATACATAAAAATAATTGATAATTACCAGGACTAAAATTCTTAGCCTAACATGATAAAATCATCAAAACAGCTTTTTTCCTATTTTTAAAAATTGGAATGTATAAGCCAGGGTGGATTATATTAAGAAAATAGGTAAAATAATTAAATGGAAATAAATGATAAGCTATGACATTTTTAAAAAGTCAAAATACGATGATATGGTGAAAAGAATGCATAATTTTCACCAGATCAATTGGAATGTCAGTGGTTACTATGATCATGAGCAAGTTACACTATTTCTGGAAGTCTTGACTTCCTCATGCCCAAAGTGGGAAAAATAATATTTACTTTATATGCCCTTATATTTTTTGAAGGAACACATGACAGCCCTAAGTAAATAAATGGGTGTAAATCCTATATAACAGTGTAGTATCAAAAATATGATTGCAATGATATCTTAGTAACTACTAACCTAGTTATGTATGTACATTCAGATATACATGGCTAATGGTTACTGTAACAATTAGTTTCAAATAATAATGCTTTTCTCATTTAACTTTTTTTAAAAAAGCTCATTCACATTTAATACTTTAATCCCCGGGAAGATCCTGGGAGCAACATACTATCATTGTCACATGTAACCAAATACACACTTTAAATAAGCATTGTGTTTTATATATCATCCTAGATTAAAAAGAAAGTTAAAAATGAAAAATGAGCACAGCTTAAGGACATTGCAGATAATATCTTTTCTCATCATTTGGTAAATTTAAGGTATAATTAATCAGCATTTCTTATTAGTCAGGTAAGAATAAAAATCATCTCAGGGATTTTATGCCAAAGGTCTTAAGACACTCTGCATTCACCTCAGTCTGTTCTACTGCTCTCTTAAAGGATGTGCTAAGATAAGAAGACTTGAAGTAGAAACTACAAAATGTTGTGTTATAGTAGGGCATGAAAACAAGTCCCTCTTGTACATCTCTATCAGAGGTGACCAGGTATATTGTCAATGAGCAGGAATATTTGAAAGGAATCTTTTTTTCTGAGTAGTAGGTTTAACAGTGGGCTTAAAATATTCAGTAAATTATGTTGTAAACAGACTCGTCCTCATCCAGGCTTTGTTGTTCCTTTTATGGAGCATCGACTGAGTAGACTTAGCCTAATTCTTAAGGGTCCTAGGATATCCGCGTTGGCCAGTGTGCACTGGCTTCAACTTAGTCACCAGCTGCATCAGCCCCTAACAAGACAGTCAGCCTGTCCCTTGAAGTTTGGAAGTCAGGCATCCACTTTTCCTATTTATGAAAGTCCTAGATGGCATCTTCTGCCAATATAAAGCGATTTCATTTCATTTATATAGAAAATCTGTTGCTTAATGTAACCTCCTTTATTAATGGTCTTAGCTGGATCTGGAGACTTGCTGCAGCATCTACAGGCAGCACTTGCTACTTCACCTTGCACTTTTACGTTATAGGGACGGTTTCTTTCCTTAAACCTCAGGCACCTACCTCTGTTAGCTTCAAACTTCTTTCGGCTGCTTCATTTCTCTCAGCCTTCATAGAATTGAAGAGGGTCAGGGCCTTGCTCTGGATTAGGCTTTGGCTCAAGGGAATGTCATGGCTGATTTGATCTTCTATCCAGGCCACTGGAGCTTTTGTCCTTATAAGCAATAATATGTTTCACTTTCTTATCAGGTGTGTGTTCACTGGGGTAGCACTTTTGATTTCCTGTGAGAACTTTTCCTTTATATTTACAACTTGCCTCACTCATCCAAGAGGCCTAACTTTTGACCTACCTTGGCTTTTGACATGCCTTCTTCACTAGGCTGGATCATTTCTGGCTTTTGATTTAAAGTGAGAGATGTACAGTTATGCACTTCAACACTTAAAGGCCATTGTAAAGCCATTAACTGGCCTGATTTCAATATTGTTGTGTCTTGAGGAATAGAGAGGCTGGAGGAGGAAGACAGAGATGGGGGAATGGCTGGATACTGGAGCACTCTGAATACACACGGTATTTTATTTATTAAGTTCACAATCTAATATGGGTACAATTCTTGACACCCTGAACAATTGCAATAGTAACAATCAAAAATCACTGATCACAGATCATTATAACAAATGTAAGGATAATGAAAAAGTTTGAAATATTGTGAGAATTACCAAACTGTGAAAAACGTAAGCGAGCAAATGCTTTTGAAAAAATGATTCCAATAGACTTGCTCAATGTAGGGTTGCCACAAACCTTCAGTCAGTGAGAAATGCAGTGTCCGAGAAGTATAGTAGAGTGGGGTGCAATAACGTGAGGTATGCTCATTCAAAATTCAGGTACTATGACTGCAGACCTTGTTCTTGTAACAAGTGTGTCATGCTACCTAAATAATCACTGCATCCGCCATCATGTCATTATTGCTGTGATGATGGTCACTCCCTATTACTCCAAAAGCTTAGGCAACAGGTATGCGTACGTAGCAGCCTATAGGTAAGGCAATATTTACACATTTCAGTGAAATTCTTAGGTAAGAATTTGAAAGAAAATACAGTTTGTTATGTATATTGAAAGTGTTATATAATTGAAATAGGGCTGTAATAGTTCTAAGAAAGATTCTCATTTCATATTATTAAATATAATTTGAAATATAGTAGCATTTGTTAAATACATATAGCTAGTTGTGGCTAAAAAATGATTCAAATGAACTTAATTTTACTCTGAATAACTTTGGTTAAGATATATTTTTACAGGGGTGTCTGGGTGGCTCAGTCCTTAAGCATCTGCCTTGGGCTCAGGATATGATCCCGGTGTCCTGGGGTCAAGCCCTCTCTGGGGTGGGGAGATCCTGCTTCTCTCTCTCCCTCTGCTACCCCCCTGCTTGTGCTTGCCCCCCCTTCTGTCAAATAAATAAGTAAAATCTTCAAGAAAAAGGGATATATTTTTACAAATCTTATTTTGCCACTTTCACATGTTACTGAAATAGAAAAATTTATTACACATAAAACTGTACCGAAAACAAATACTTGGTGATTATTAAATCATTAAATAAATAGATGTGTTCTGCACATAAGTGAAAACTGAGCCTTTGTGCTTTGAAATGCAATTCTTTCACTTTGCTTAACTAACATGAACCATAAAGCGAAAAATGTATACACCAGTGAAGTAATTTTCACAACTATCAAAGATTTAAATGAACAATTTCCATAGTGTATTTAATTTTATTTTAATGTGTTTACAGAGGTTTTCCTTTCTCCATTGCATGTAACTTTCCTGCTTTAATAAATCCCTATTTCTTTTTCCTTTTGAACAGGAAAATTCTCTTACACTTCTATACTGCATTCCTATTGTATGTTTAAATTTTTTTTTTAAATCAACATCATTTTTTTTTCAAAAACCTTAATTATACTGTGTTAATAAAGGTCCCTGACCTTTGGATTTGTATCCAATCAGGATAAGAAATATAGGAAGAAAACAGGGTTGACATAGTAGACTACAGTCCAGTGGAGGACTGACTTTAAGCTATCTATGCATAACTTAAATACACTTAATGTGTAGACGTATTTGGGAATGTCAACAAACATTTTTTCCTAGTGATTTTCCAGGTGGTTACATGACATGTTATTTAGTAACTAGGCCACTGATTACTCCAAACTGGGTAAATGACTAAATAATGATTCTTTTTCTTGGGATATTTGGACTTATTGACTAAGTGATAACAGCCACCTCTCTCTAAAGCCTAAAGGTTTTATTCTCAAGAGCTTTTTAAAACCATGTTTACTGCCATTTTATGTAAAAAGTCAGAAAAAGGCTGTTTTTCTGAATACGAAGCAAGAGGGAATCAAATCTTCACAGCTAGAGACCACTTACTCCTTGTTCCTGAGCCCCAGCAATGTGCCCTGTTGATTTCATGAAGATTTCCAGTGTCCTAATAATGATTCCTGTTCATGCCTAACTGGCTTACGTTAGGATTTTGGCAAGCGCAGCAGAAAAGAGTACAATATGTGGTGGGCCATCACACTTGTGTGGGTTGGGCAGCTTAAATTTGTAAGAAACACGTATTAGATGTCTTCAGCAAATGAGTTATAATAAGGAAAAAAAAAGAAACGCTCCCAGCAGTCCAGAGCCAGGAACAGAGAAGTGGTGACCTGTTCATCCACTTTCAGGTTGTGATTCAGAGAACAGCTTTGGTGGTCTGTTGATAATATATGTATTGAATTCAGACATACTGCTCTGCTTCTCTAGAAGTTTCTTCTATTTCTCAAGCAACTCCCAGTAACATGGAAGTAAAACCTAGCAATATATTTATAAAACTTCCATGGCATGTGGCTACAATACAAAAACTATATGGCATATAGCATTGTGTTTTATCAGAAAGAAACCATTGATAAAGAGCAATGGATATGCCAGATAGTTTGAGTCCTGCTAGAAATGGATGCGGGAGGTGAGGAAGAGGTTATGGTATAACTGGTAGATTTTTAGAAGACCTGTCCAGTAGTCTTCTTTTGGGCTCTTCCTCTGTTGACCCTTATATGCTAATGAACTCTTGGGTTCCTAACCAATTTATTCACTTTATCTGGATGATCATAAGCAATTAAGTAGCTTATATTACCATTTCTGACAATTCTGGTAGTTCTATAATCTGTACCTTCAGATTAGACTTTGCCAGAGCTGTTGGGCTATATACAAAACATCTTACTGAATTTCTGTGCCTGGATATTTCAGCATTTCAAATTTATCATGTTTAATCTTGAACAGCTTATTTTTCAAACCAAACTCTTAGTCTTCTATACTGGCTATTTATTCCCATAATCACTACAGCTTGAAAACTGAGGAATATCACCAAAGTCTCTCTTTTATTTGGGATTAATCAGTAAATCCTTATCAGTTGAATGTTTCTGACTTCCAGTTTCTTCATACCATTGCTACTATCATAAGTGAGCCCTAGATCATCTTTCATTTACATTTTTGAGAGGAAATTAATAGAGTTCTTAAGAGCATGAGTTCTGAGGCTACCCACCTAGGTTCTATTTCCAACTATACTACTTCCTTACTCTATAATCTTCGTGTCTGTGCCTTAGTGTCCTAGATTAAAATAGAAAAAAAAAAAGTTGTAGTACCTATTTCACAGGTGTCCTCTGAGGAATAGATGTGAATACATGTAAAGTGTTTAGAATTTTGCCTGATAGTTGAGTAAGGGCTCCATTAATTTTGATTTTTATTTTGCATTCCTTCTCCTGATTCCATCTCCAGTCTTTTCAATTCTTCGTCCATATTGCTGCTGTAATTACGAATCTAAAAGTAAGACTTGACCTTCTCAAAACCTTTCATGGATCTTCATTGCCTACATAATAATATCCTGAGCCTGTTGTATGGCACAGTGTCCGTCATGGTTTGGCCCAGCCCACTCATCCAGCATTCGTCCGACCCTGTAGTATAATGATCTGACAGGGCTTTCCTGCACATGTGCTATGTCCCGCCTGGTGCTTTTCTTTGCCTATATTCCACTTCCTTCCCTCACTTCTCTGTTAAATTTCTTCGATCTCTCTAATAAATCATATTGATCTATTTACTATGCCTTCAACTATATTTTTTTCATTTCTTCCTTTGATCTTGTGATATGTCTTTCCTGATGCCTGTCTAAAAACACCCATATTTCAAGACTTCTGGATTAATTGTTTTTTTTTTACCTAGTCCTTGAATTGTGGTTCTGTGTTAAGGTAGAGATCTGTGAATTGGACAGGTCGTTGTTGTTGTTGTTTGCCTTTTTCATTTTACTGTAATCAGTGGGAAATTATTGAGATAAGGGAAGTTATTGGAGCAGCAGAGAGTCATATTGAAACAATATTTTAAGAAAATGTATCCTAGAGAAAAAGTAGGCTAGAATAGAGCAGAGAGCCCCAGACTGTCTCAGTTCCAGGCCTCAACATATCAGTAATTTTTAAAGGCCCTTCCAGGCCAAAAAATACCTAATGGTCCTGTTTATTAAGTAGTTATGTCCAAGTCACAGAATAGTAATAGTTCACATGGCCTCTAACAAAGGCTATCCTATATCCCTTGAAAATTTAAAATATGCTGGGGTGTCCCAGTGAATCCCGTGTGGTACCCTGATGCACCTTGGGTCATGTGTTTTAACCAGAAGATCAGGAGTATCTAAACAGGAAGACTGGAGACAGGAAGATAAATTGAAACAGGGTTGACAAACTAGGACCCATGGGTCCAATCTGACTCACTGCCTGTTTTTATAATTAAGTTTTACTGAAATACAGCCATGCTCATTTGTTATCTTTGATTTTCATGCTAGAACAACAGAGTTGAGTATTTGAGAAGAGACCATATGGCCCACGAGGCTGAAAATATATATTACCTTGCCCTTTACATATAAAGCTTGCCAGCCCCTAAATTAGGTTAGTTCAATATCAAATTATGATGTCATAAAAGTCTGAACAAAAGAGACAGACTGGAAGTTCATTTTCATTGTATTCAATTTATAGACATTTGAATATGGTATGTCAGACACTCTGGGGAAGCTGGGAGAGGTTTGCCATTAACTTTATATTCTATAGATTAAAATGAAATCATGGCAATTTTAGGTTTTATTTGTTTTTTCTTAACCTCTCTTATTAAGTGTCTCAGGAAATTATATTTCTACCAAGGGTTCACTTGTTAATCATAACCATCCTTTTTATAATTGGTAGGCAATTAAGATATTTTGAAATTAGTTTATTTTACAGCAAAGCTGATGTGCCGACATCTTGAGGAAACTCGGATTGCACCCTCTGTTCACTGATGTTATCAATATACTTTTAAGTGACAAATAGAGAAAGCTAACTCAAAACATATTCTGATAGACTTGTTCCCTGAATGGCTTGTGATGATACATTAACTTAGGAGAAATTTTCTCGTTTTCATTAGAAAGCTTACTTATTTAATACTTTGAGGCATAACTGAAAACATCCCTTACCTATTCCAAAAATAATTCAGAGACTGCAGATAACATAATGAACCCATTAAGCTGGCATTGGTCCTTACCCAGAGAGCTCGTGTCATTTATTATCAGTGGCCCATTTCATACTCACTTCTAGGTTTCAAAAAGTTCTCCGCAAAAAAATGCATCCAAATTTACAGATACAATCTTAGGTGTTTGTCTGTAGTATTTTTGTAGGATTGCGATGATACCTAAACCAGGTATAAATATAAATTATTTGACATTATAAAGTTCAACTTTGAACCTTATTCTATCATGTGGGAAAAGTCGTCTACATTTGATTGTTTTGTGTGTGTGTCTGTGATTGACAGAGAAAGATTAGATGCAGGTAGCATATAGCATTGTGCTTTGAAAGTGAATAACGAAATTTTTATTTGTTGCTGCAAATAAAATTAAATCTCAAAAGTTAAATAATACACATTAAGAAGTCAATGACATTTCTCTGACAGCATGTTCAGCAAGATATGCATTGGTAGTTTTTATAGAGTTGCTTATTGCTTGAAGGATTTTCATTACCTGTGGGGAAAAAAAACTTAAAGTCTTTTATTTTTCATAGATAAAACAGTATTTTTATTTCTAACATTTCATTAATTATTATTATTTTTTAATGATTCCATTTATTTATTTGACAGAGAAAGAGAACACAAGCAGGTATAGCAACAGACGGAGGGAGAGGGAGAAGCAGGCTCCCACCAAGCAGAGAGCATGATATGGGGCTTGATCCCAGGATCCTGGGATCATGACCTGAGCTGAAGGCAGATACTTAACTGCCTGAGCCTCCCAGGCGCCTCTGTTTCAACAATGTATTGATGGGCACTGTAGCACCCCCAGTATGATCATAGACAAATGATGGATGGACAATAAATTCGTTGGAAATTCCAATACCACTGGAAAAATGATGAATTGAAGAATTCTAGGTTCTTCTGGTTCTTTGGAGTGCCCATTAGCTCCTACTGCATAAGTCACTCCTTCTTCTGTAACTTTCACTTCTCTGATCTCCCATCCTCCCAGTACACTTTCATTTCTTCTTGCTAAGCAATCCTGCATCCTCTCTTCCAGTTACCAACACTGACTCCAAAGTTACCTTTCTTGCCATTTTTTCATCTCCTGCATCTCTCCAGACACAGATATTCTAGGCAAATTGTGCCTTAGACACTATTTATCTATTAGATGCAACTGCCTTTTCTCCTCTGCCAGCAGCTATGTCATCTGCAGTGTATTTTCAGCATCCTTGCAGTCCTCTTAGCTCTCAACCACAGATACTGGGACTTCAATTACCACATCCTTTCCATCCTCCCCCAAGGCCTCCACATCTGATTAATACAGCCAAAAAACCAGTTGATCCTCTCTTTGCCCAGATCTCATAGGTTTCGGACATTACGCACCTGATATTTTTTTCAACCTAGAGATATTTTTAGGAAGATACTTTAGTCCCTGCAGTTCAAGAAATCAGTATTTTTTTTTTAAAACTCTTTATATGATAGGCCATTTTAAAGCACAATTTGAGGACCCACCATATTTCATGCTAAATGATGAATTAAATATACTCAAAATTGTAAAGTGCCTTTACAAGTAATTTTCCATTACCGCAGACTGTTATTTAATTTTTATAAAACAAAATAGTGAAAACTGAAAACTCATTTAATCAAAGAACAGAGTATCTTTTCAGTATCATCATAAATGTTGATTATAAGACTCAAACTAGTGTGTAATCCCGGGTATACATTTCACATTTGAAAATATACCCAAATATATTTTCAGATAGATTTCATGACTATAAATCAGAGGAGTCTAGTCATATAATCATGGTTCCTATAATGTTTGCCAAGTAGAAGCATAAGTTAACTAAAAATTATTCAATTCACAAAATTATCTTTCAGATTTGATTACACTAAATCTATGTTTCTTAAAGCTTGGCTTGTAATCAGTGTCTCTTTAGGTCTCTTTGTGGATCTAAATAAGACATTAATAAATTAAACATGTATTAAAAGAATGTTTCTTTAAGAGAAACAATTCCCACTCTCTATCATTTGGAAACGTTACAATTCCAGTTTTCAATTAAATTCTAAGACAAATATACAAGAGCGGCTGACTTTATACCAGTAACTATTCTTGTGGTAGTAGATTGACTTGCAACTTTCCAGCCTCAACTTAGAAATCTATGAATCATAGCTTCTTTTTTGCAAAAAGTCTTCCGATTCTGTATTTGAATAGAAGAACACATGTGGTTTTACTCTACTTGTTTTGACAAAAATCACACTTGATGCTTGTTTTCAGGTTAAATACTTTGTTGTTCTTTTTTTTTTTTCCTGTTCCCTTGATTCCCTCTGTTGTCATCCTCCTTTTAGTTCTAATCCATTTCCTGCTGCAGTCATATGTTTAGCAGGTGTTCAGCCGTATGTTTAGCACACACGCATGCACACACACACACTACTACTTGCTATTTTCAAATGTTTCCAGCCTTTGACTCTCCTGGTTCTCAGGCCTTTGGACTTAAGACTGAAATTATACCATCAACTCTTTTTGGTCTTCAACTTGCTGACTGCAGAAGCTGGGACTTTTCAGCCTCTATAATCATGTAAACCAATTCTTGGTTCAGTTTCTCTGGAGAACCCTGAATAATACAGGATAAATTAATAGAGGATGAATAGGAAATTCTGAACCAGAATGCTAAAAGTAGATTGGATCAGCTCATAGAAGGCCTTTAATATCAGAATAATTTACTTCTGTTAGGTAATAGGAACACATCAGAAGTTTCTAACAAGGAATGTTACATTAACACACACACACACACACAAACACACACACACAATGTTTTAGGAAAAATCCCTCAGGCAAGAGTGGCCTGAGGTATGGTGATGATGAGAATGCTATCACAACATAGTAAAAACAGAAATGAAGTCACCTCCCTGGAACTGGGGAGGTGAGTAGAGAAGATCATGAGTATAGAAGATCAGAAAAATAATTCTAGTCACTGATTATAATCTTAGGTGGGAGTGGAGACGGTGATGCTTGCTAGTCACTGAGCTCAAAGGACTAAAGAGAATCTCAGTGGAGGGAATGGAATGAGCAAATACTTGCATTTAAGTTGCAAACTAGAAGCCTATAAACCAAACCCAGCCCCCCCCCCCTTTTTTTTTAATTTGCCTCACAGGGTTTTAAAATTTTAATTTTTTTGTCGACTCAAAAATTGTGATCATTCGTGCAAAATTTTTTTTTCTATTTTGAACATTTTAACTTAAAAAAGGATGAGTTGCCTTTTTGCAACTTAGCAAATCAGTGGAGCTGAATAGCAGCCACCTCTGTCAGACAAGGCCTGGTCACGACTGTTTCCTAGACCCCTTTCCTAGACCCTCTCTGAGACCCAGACAGAATCAGGAGACACCTTGTAATTTTCATCCACCACATAAATATCTCGAGCACAGTTGTGGATGGACTGTCTACCTTTGATTGTAAGTAATCTGATGGAAGGGACAAGTCTGTCTATGCCCTGAGTGATTGAGGCAGAGCCAGGACCTTGCAGCCACCATAACTGAATTTATTTGGTTGAACTAAAGCTTTAAGGACTATCAAATGGACAGACTGATTCTAACCAGGCCTTGTGGATTTCTAATCTGAGGATGTTTAGCAAGGGTCTTATCTCTTTTGAGTCTCAATTTCTATGGGTGAAATGAAGCTAAAAATAGTACCACATCAGAGGGTGGTTATGAGGATTTTAACAACTACAACTATGTAAGAGGCACTCAACACCTTGTTTCAATCAGTGACAGAGAGTTTAGCCTTAAGTCAAATCTAACATGTAACCATTTGTGAAAAAAAAAAAAAAAAAAATTAAAAGAGCAAAATTGTAGTCTCGTAAATTGCAAGTCTTTCAATTTTACTTCTTGGGCAAATTTTCTATTATCCATAAACACAGGCAAAAATAATTTTACTTGCCTAAGATGTAATCAAATAGTTTTCCTATGCTTAACCCGTCAAAACCTTCACCATGCAATGAAGGTTGACAATTTTGAAAAGAATACCATGGAACAGTTTGGAAAATTTTGTCACAAGAGTAGTTGGCGAGCTTTATACCCACTTATATATATTTATGGTGAATGCCAGGAGCTTGTTGCTTTGTTTGCATACTATTAATGCAGTTTAAAAATTCATATTGTGTTTTCAGAAAATTAATAACAGATGTTGAAATTCAAGATGAATGCATTATAGGCAATAAACAGTTCTCATTTATATAGAAATTATATCATTATGTGTATAATTAGAATATTTGAAAAAAGTATCCACATCAGCAAGAACAAAAGTTATTACAATCTAATGTATATGGAAATACTATTTTAATATTTAGATAAAATAATTGTCTAATAAGAACATGCAGTGGGTATTAAAAGGATTTAGAACACCTCAGAAACTTGAAAATAATTTTTTCTAGCATACTTTAGTGTCATGAGTACTCCTCTGACATTCTAGGCCTTCTTGTCCCATTTTTTAAAGATGTATTTATTTATTTTAGAGCGAGAGCACGCACATGAGATAATGAGCGAGGAGCCTGACATGACCCATGAAATCATGACTTGAGCCACAACCAAGAGTTGGCGGCTTAACTGACTGAGCCACCCAGGAGCCCCTTCCTGCTCATTTTTAATCAGAAGTGAGAATATAGCTGATTTTGTTCTTTTCTCTAATTTGTTCCCTTCTCTTGATTACCAGATAAAATTTAGATTTTCTATAACCGGAAATGAAAATCCATTGTTTGCAAACTTTAATTTCAGACTTGACTCCAGCAAAGCACTTAAAGAGATTCTTTTTAAAAGGTGCTGACATTGAATCAGAAGGTGATCTCATCTCGGTAGAGGCAGCAGAATTAGACCCATTAACTTCAATTGAAATTGAACAGCCACCCTGGGAAAGCTTGTCTCAGTGAAAATGAGTCTAGTCAAATTTAAGGCAAGGTGTGTGAGAACATCTGAAAGTGTAATGTGATGCAAAGTATTTCCGTGTGGCTTATTAGTCACACCTAGAAGCCTGTTTTAAAGTCTAGACAGACAATAAAAATAGCTACCAGAGAAAATAAAGAAACATTCCAGATGCCCATGGGATTTTCCTTTAGTGGGGAAATGATTTAAACTAACCATAAACCACCCCTCCAATATCAAGTAACTTTAAGATGGTTAATTTTAGTAGAGAAGTCGCATTTAAGTATTTTCTTAAAATGTGGCCACATTATTCCTCAAAGCCTTATGGCTCTACCCTCCTGTAGATAAGAAACATTAAAAGACAAATTTAAAAAACCTTAAGCCCCTAAATTTAAAAACTCTGGGAGAACACGTCACTTAAAGAGATTTGTTTTCCCAGTCTCGGAAGAAAATGATTGATCTCTCGTTGTACTTCTGCAAACTCAGAACTTTATGTGTATGTTTTACTATTTTTTCTACTTGTTGGAAGAGAAGAAGTTCCATACGTGTAGATTTATATAGCCATCCACCTCTCTAGGCACACATGGCACGTTTCTATCGAGACGTCCTTCTACCTATGTTTAAGAGCCAATTCTTAGAAAAGGTCACGTTGAAAGGTGGACTAAGGCACCAGGTGTCCAGGAGTGCATCTGAGCGTGTGTCCCTTTGAATCAGGCCAAAGGTAGTTGGGAGAATTCCACCGACAGTAGCAGGAGCTGGGTGTGTGTGTGGGGTGGGGTGGGGTGGGCGGGGGTGGTGATAGGAGGGTTTATACAGAAGATGAAGCAGCAAAGCAAGGAAATTGTTTGATTAATCATAGTTTTAAGCAGTTGCTTATTTGGGAAGGTTGGCTGTTTGTGACTGGTGGTTCTTGTTTGATTTTCTCAGTGTTGAGTGCATGGACTCTGGCCTCTGTTTTGGTTTGCTTACATAGGTTACCAAGGCGTCAGAACCGTCTCAGTCTAATGGCCTTCCTGTTTAAATACTTCAGCAGCTAGAAGAACGGAAGCAATGTTTCTGTGCCTATCAGCTCTTTCCATTTCCTGCCATGTGGAGATTAGGGCACACCTGGTTCCCCTGCAGAGTACAAGAGACTCCCTTAGCGCTGATTTATTTAACTTCCTAATTTCTACTAAACACAATCATCCCAGGATCAGTGGAAGAAATAATTCGAATCTTACAGAGGCATGAGACTGAGCTGCATGCACTGGACTGCTAGGGAGTAGAGCAAACCATGAAACTGTTCAGAGAATTTGGCCAATTTTTGCTGTGGCATCTTTACCTGGCTTGTTATGTTCCGTACTTCTCTTAGTAAAAAATTGTCATCCCGTGAAGATGAAACTCCAGAGAAAACAGAAAAGGATGAATTTGTGAGATCAGATTGGAATAGAAAGCCTGCAGACCTGAAAAAATGATTCAAGGTAAATGCAAAAGTCAAGGTTATACTTTAGAATCAGATGCTCAGTCTGAAGAATTAAGGAAATCAAAGGAAAATTTGGTTACGATAATAATTACAGTAGTATCAGTGTTTTGACCAGACATATTGCCTGTGATTTGAAGGATATTTCATGAGAAGAGTATCAGTCACTCATAGTATGGCAGCACCTGACAAAATATATTATTATAGCAATTTTTTATATTTATCTGAAAAATAAAAATATACTCTAATGAGGTTTATGTAATTCTCTGTATAGCCAGTCACCAGCCACTTATTTTTTTTTTTTGTGGAATTTAGCAATATCTCTTAAAATCACATATTAAAAATACAAATACAGGAAGGGGATAATTGATGGATTTATCTCAAAGATATTTATATTTAGAGGAGGGAGTAAAAGCAAAAGAGCTACTTTAGGAAATTATTTATGACCCATCTATTTTTACTTTACCATGTCTAGCTATAGAAAACCCCATTAGAAATACAAGTTAAAAAAAGAAAAGGTGGCTAGACTGATCAGAAAAATGAATTTGTGTTGAAATCAAATGCTTATTTTTAGAATACTTTTTAAATGTCAATATTATCAAATTAGTTAATGTACATTTTCAAAATAAAGTTGTTCTATGTGACTAATAATAAAAACAGTACCTCTTTTATTATCCCTTATAAGTCCTTATTTCTGATACCTGGAGACAATGGCATTGACCCTTGAACTCTTCTATCGACCTCCAAGTTGCTAAATGCTACGTTTACACTGACATTTTGTGGTTTTTCCATGTTAGACCTTATCCATGGCCTCTTACTACAGAAGATGGAAGTTTCCCTCCCTTGTCTCTGTACTCCCTAAATATTCTTTTTCCATCGTTTCCAGATATGGTTTTATCACATGCATTTTGGAAAGCTAGTATTTATTGTTCATGTGGCTTCTAATTGAGCTGTCACATTGTATATTATGATTGCATTTCTTTTGTGTAATGTGCTTTTCCTTAAGTTAGTATTTGTCCCCCTCATGGACTTAGTTGCTGCTGATAAATTTCGAAAATGTCCCATTAAAGTCCTCTCAAATATAATCAAACCTGTATGGTAAACTACCATTTTTATTTTTTCATATATTTTGTTATTTTGCATAGAATGATTTCCCATAAAATTTTCCAGTATTTTATTACTGTTTTGCTCCAATTTGAATCATTTGTCTTCAGACCTATTGAATACCCAGACTTTATTTCTTCCACATACTCTTTGCCTCATTTAGTAGTGATTGGCACCCTTTCTGGATTCCTCTAGGATGTGCGAGGTTTCAGGGAAAGGATTATGTTGTGGGCTTCCTATTTATATAAACAGTTCCATTTAAAAATATGTAGCAAAATTCATGGACTTCTTTGAATTATAGTAGCTTATTGATAAAAATTTAAGCTAGTTAGGAAATAGAATTATTACTCATGATGCTTTATCACCCATTGTGTTGTTTGTGAATACTATTTTTCAAAGACTCCCATAGATTGGTGTTGTGCTTAGTTGATGATTACAAAAACACATCTTACTTAGGGAATGCAGGAAAATAGGAATGTTAATCTGTTTTCTTGTCATGTTGAATTATCGCTCAACATGTATAGTACAAATGCAAAACACACCTTCCTACCTTAAATTCTTTTGAAGTCTAGCTGGAACTATTTTAATCCTAGAACGTGATTTCCCACAATGTTGACCACATCCGTGTCTTTCATCATATTGGGTGGGTGCTTAAGGGAGATGAGACAAGGAAAATACAACCCCCTTCCAGCCTGGTTTAAAATCTACCTGGGAGAACACATCTTCAATACAGTGATTGAGGCAAGAGAGGAAGACATCAGTTAGAAAGGCCTGTTTGGGGGGTGGCTCAGCGGTTCAGTTGGTTAAGCATCTGCCCTTAGCTCAGGTCATGATCCCAGGGTCCTGGGATCAAAGCCTGTGTCAGGGTCTCTGCTCAGTGGGGAGCCTCCTTCTCTCTCTCTCTCTCTCTCTCTCTCTCAAATAAATAAAATCTTTTAAAAAAGAAAGAAAGAAGGGGTGGTTGGCATTGTATAGCAGTGTGGCCTTGCACCCTTAGAGGAAATAGGGCACAGACACTCATGGAGAAATACTTGACATGCGTCACAGAGCATGGAGAAAGGGTTGGTTAATGTCCTACATGCTAGCTCCTGAAGACATAGAAGGTGAAGGACTCCTGACCCCACCGCTGCTGCCTGGAGGTGCTTTGACACGAAGTGGCATCATAGGTAGCACGCTGACCAAATGAGAGCCAGAGTAGGGGCTCATTAACACAATTTTAGTCCAAAAGCCAACTGTGGGCAGTTGGTAGTACAAAGTACTGACCTTATGCCCAGTGTAAGAGTCCTGCAAAGTATATCTGCAACAAGCTGGAAGCCCAAATTAAGGGAAAATACCAGAGTGTCAGGTTTACTCATGTGTTGATCGCTTTTTCTTCTTTCTTGAAGCACGTATGTATGCTAGTAAGAATGAACTATTAATAGTAGAGAAATGAAAATGCAGAAAAAACATGGTGGATAATGGCTGCATGAAAGCATATGCTAGGTTAGTGGGTGGGATCAAGGTCAAGAGTGATGGGTTGGTCTTGATATCAGCAGAATGTCTCCATTGTAACAAACAGGGAATCAAAGAGTATAGGAAGGAATTCTGGAACCTTAGGACAATGAGGTAGCATTTATTTAATTGCACCTGTTTTGTCAGCGAAATAGAAGAGCCATCATCAGATGAGAGAATTGTGGTGTAGGCTTTGATGTTAGGGGTCTGAGGAGAAGAGGAGGGGATACATATCCCCTTTAAAAACACCTGAGTAACGAAAGGTGCGTTCATGTCCTTATTATTAAATACATAGTGTTTTCAAGAATATCTTTAATTATAGTGAAAAGGTAGGAGAGATGGGTTATGAACCATTGAAGATGTCACTGGTTCCGTCATTGCCATCTCTCTCTTCACGTTAGTCACTTGTGAGATAATCCAAAACCAAATGTATCCCAGTTTACTCACTGGGAGAAGTAGGCGTCAGGCCAAGTCAGTCTGTTTGTTTTAAATTCTCTTATTTTGGGATCCCTGGGTGGCGCAGCAGTTTAGCGCCTGCCTTTGGCCCAGGGCGCGATCCTGGAGACCCGGGATCGAATCCCACGTCGGGCTCCCGGTGCATGGGGCCTGCTTCTCCCTCTGCCTGTGTCTCTCTCTGTGTGACTATCATAAATAAATAAAAATTAAAAAAAAATAAAAAAATAAATTCTCTTATTTTCTCAATAAGGTTTCTGATTCTGGATAACATTTAGCTTTGTTTCAGACGATGGGGAAGGTAAATCATTCAATACAAGGGCAAATGGTATGTAAGTAAAGTCATAGAGAAAGGAATACATAGGAACGTTTCAGAGGAAAGTGAATGGACCAATAGTTAATAAAGGCTTTACTGTCTGCACGCGCATAGTCTCAAAGCACGAGTGAATTTATAATAAATTCTTTATCAGCCTGATGATTATTTGGCATAATGGCGTGGAGCTAAAGGTAAAAATCTGGAAAATAATTTCTTCACGATCATTTCGGTAGGCACTGTGGGCATATCTTGAGCTTGAAAGAGAATGAATCATTCCCTTTGTCTCTCACTAAGCGCTCAGTCTTTGGAAGCTTAAATCAAGAAGATGCAGATATAGCACAGATTGAGATAACCACAAGGTTTATTGGCCATTCCTCCTTGTCGAGTATTTCAAAGCACAGCAGTTGCTTGTAGAGATCACATTTATTTATACGACTCAAAATACCATCTCTGCAAACTATAAACTTTAGTGCCCATTTCTTCCCAGAAAACATGCAATGGTAAGATACCTGGGTCTCTGCCCAAGAAGGGGTATCCAATGACTCGTTATGGATTAGTATGTCTTCTCAAAGAGAGAGATGGAATAGTTTCTTATTAAAAAGTCACTCATCTCTCCCAGGCCCACTGTAATATTAGTGAAAAATATCAAAACCATAACTATAAGCCTCGTAGGAGGAGCAATACATATAGATGAATGAATAAATAAATAATCATTTCAGTATTAGCAAATGAAATACTAAAATACTTCCTAATATTGAAATTGAGTTTTATTTTTTTTCTGTATAATAAAATATTTGCTGCAGGTTGACCTCATTATATTATTTTATTTTATCTTTTTTTAATTTTTATTTATTTATGACAGTCACAGAGAGAGAGAGAGGTGCAGAGACACAGGCAGAGGGAGAAGCAGGCTCCATGCACCGGGAGCCCGATGTGGGATTCGATCCCGGGTCTCCAGGATCGCGCCCTGGGCCAAAGGCAGGCGCCAAACCGCTGCGCCACCCAGGGATCCCTCAATATATTATTTTAAAATCTTTGGTTAAGTTGTGTCATTTCACATTATACTTACTCTTGATGTAGGAAAGAAGGTAAAGGTTCGAAGCCTGCGGTCAAGAAAGAATTTCTTGAAACATTTTTGGTGCAAAAAGGTGATTAAAGCACAGGAATAGGGCCTAGGGGCAGAAAGCGCCTCTGGGGTCATGAGGAGGGGCCTAGTATATACTTTCAAGTTGGGAGGGGTTCAGGGAATAGCATAAATCTCTAAGGGATTTTGGAAGCAAGATCTCCAGGACCTTGAGGGGGCGAGCTATTGTTAGGAAAAGGTGATTTATTACCGTCTAATAAAACTTCAGCCTTGAGACCTTTCAGATGTATATCAGTGGGCCCATGTTTAGGGGATGATTGTCAACACCTACCTTGGGGGTGGTTAGAGATAAAGGAAATTTCTAAAGGACTTGGTCAGGCTAAGATTGCTTTTTGACTTTAGCAAAGTATTAACATTGAGGCTGTTGAGTCCCTGGAGGAAGGTCCCTCTGCCTGTTTCAAGGACTTGTCTGTCAGTGGGCTGTAGGTAGTAAGGAAATTTAATTAATTTTTTTTTCTGCCTTTGTTTCCCACTTCACTCTTACTATGAATTATTTTTAAGTCACTGAATAACTTCCAATTATGTATACTGTCCCTTCTATGCAAATATGATTTGAAATCTAGTCCAAGTAGAAAAGGGTAGGAGCTTTGTTTGTTTTTAGAATTCTTATGCCTGACCTGGAACTTGCAAGCAATATTATTTGAGAAAGACATGGGTGATGACATTGTGGTGGTTAATTTTGATAGAATCCTACCACGCTCGGATTTGTATCTGTGTGGAAACTAGTGAGGGAACTTCAATGGGAATTTATAATGACTTACTGTGGAAAAAAGCTGATGCACTCCAGGAGAAAATGTCCTTAATAGAAAATATTATATTTTTATTTGGAAAACCATATCTGGAAATACTCAAAGCAACCAGCTGTGAAAGCTTTCTTCAGAAGAGCAAATATGAAATTTTCTTTTCAAATGATTTGGAAAAAAAGGTACATTCTGAATACTTACACAGCAAAGAGACCACAAGCTTTAGAAATGTCTAAAATATACATGTTCTCTGAAGTTACCCTCAGATATTTATGTCTAAGAAAAAATCAAAAGTACATGTAGAGTTTTTCAAAAGTATGTCTTCGGTACATCTCTTTTTGATATATGAGTTGATATGAAAATATTTTTTGGAGATGTTCTCTAACAGAGACCCTGTAATTTGACTTGGAATGTATATGGAATTTTTAATATGAATATTTTTTTTAAGCCAATGACTCTATTATATGTAGGCATTACCCAGCTTCCAAAATTTGTTTCTCTCTCATCAAGAATAAGACATAAATGTGAGGGTTGTATTTTTAGTAGCAGCTGCATAATTTCATTACAGATAGGTCTTCGCTTTTCCCTTTTATTTAAAATAGAAGAGAATGTTTTCTTTCCAAGGTATGAGTACCGTTATTTTATAGGATTATTTTTCTTCATATTACCAAAATATAATGATGTGGGGAACAAAAGCAAAAGAAATGTAAATAAAATTAAATTTTCTTATGATCTGGAGCCCACTGTCAAATACTTGGGGCAGGCTGAGTAGAACATTCCTCCAGAACTCCCAATCTCAGTGCATTGCTAGAGGGAAAATCAACCTAGCTTGACCGTAGTCAGGCCTCCAGTATCCTGCAAGTCCTCTTTAGCAGACGAAAGTCCTTTTGGAGACTGTTTTGTTTTTACCTTCCCCAAGTCTAAAGTGTATAATTTCTCCTTACAACCCACTGCACCTCTCTCCGCCCAAGGGTCCTGTCCCCGAGCTATAATAAAAAGCACCTTTTTTTGGCATCAGAAACATCTCAAGAATTCTCTCTTGGCCTTCGGCTCTGAATCCCAACATTTCCACATCATATAATAGAAGAACATCCTTGAAGTATAATTATAATGAAACGCTCAGATCTTAAATGTTTCATGTAATGAACTTTTACAAATTTGTTACAAATGCATGCTTTCATGTGACCTACATACAGAAATTTTCTCCATCCAGAAAGTTCTCTTATATTTCTGTCAATCCCTCTGTCGATTTAGTTATTTGAATAATGTCAAGATTAAAATAGGACATTGCTGCTTTATATCTTATTACCGTAGTACGACATGATTAGTAGTGATCTACAAAACAAAACCGAGAAACTGATATTCTAAAGCAAGTGTTATACAAACAATAACATAAGACAAAGCCCTATATTGATTGGGATTTGGTGTGTGAACCAAATGAAATATCTGAATCAAACTCCAATTCACTACTGTATGGAAATAAATTATCCTTGTTACCTGTAGCATCATTTAGATGAGACGAGTGTATCGGGTCATCTGTTTCTGTTCTGTCCCGGGCTGTCTTGTTTCTGTGGAATGCATCATCGTGTGTCACACGGCCAACAAAGGGGTTGATCCCAATACTTTCACAATCTGATGGATACAAACCAGTTTTGTGAATTGACTGCTAGAGGTCCACTACTCCATGGATCCGTTTGTGTTGATTAACACACAAACATTTGTAAGAAGAGTTTTTAAAAAAAAAAAAGACAGTAACAAACATTCAAAAGTCAGCCAGTTTTAACTTCTATAAATGAGATTTCAAAACAGATTCTAACTCAAAGATGTTCTCTCTCAAAGTTGATAAACCCTCCCTGGAAACCCTTCCTGCATATGCCCGCTTTGTCTCCATAACCTGCTCATAACCCTTTCCTTCCATTGCTTCCTTCCCCCAACTTTGGATATATGGGTGCCATTTTTTCAGGAAAAAAAAATAATAATTCCATTGAAAAGCTGTTAGATCAGAAAGCAGATCTACAGAAACTGAATTCTTAACTTGGTTTAAAGCAAAGTTAGAGATTTTAATCAAGGATTCTCTCAGAGGTAGAGTGATAGAAATATGCAAGCGATCTCTATTTTGCTAGCATGCATTTTTCCTTAACAGCCAGACCTTCAACAACTACTGCCCTTAATTTTTAACTTATCTTGTTAGGGAAAATGGTTAATAGTTAATAGCAGGAGGGGAAAAAGTAGATTGATTTAAGTAATAACTCCTTGAAATTTAAAATTATCTTGAGAAGTGAAGAAAAGTAGGAATTGAACGGCATAAGTCCTTTTTTAAAAGTCTTTTTCTTAAGGGTAGACATGAAAATGGCATAAAAATTTTAACAAAATGAAGAGAAATACACAAGAGACTCCAGGGGCTCCTGGGTGGCTCCATCCGTTAAGCATCTACCTTTGGCTCAGGCCCTGATCTGAGGGCTCCCGGACTCCCTGCTAGTAGAGACTATACTTCTCTCTCTCCCCTCCCTCTGCTCCTCCTCACACCTCCTGAGCACTCGCTCTCCCCCCCAACCCCCAAATAGATAAAATCTTTAAAAATAAATAAACAGGATCCTTCAAAATGACACTTCAGGAAATTTTCAAGCACTATTTAGGAGTAGAGCCATGAACTGTAGTGTGAAAAGAGCCTCATCAACTTTTTCAATAGATTCAAACTAGAATTAGGGGATTTGGAAAGGAAAAAGTAAATGAAGCAGTAAAATAGAATAGAAAATAAGCAATATATAGTTTAAATGTTTATAAATGTTTATAAGATTTTCCAGTTGTCTTTCTGTTACCGACTTTTTAATTTTTTATTTTTTAAAGATTTTATTTATTTATTCATGATAGACACAGAGAGAGAGAGGCAGAGACAGGCAGAGGGAGAAGCAGGCTCCCTGCAGGGAGCCCGACGTGGGACTCAATCCCGGGTCTCCAGGATCACACCCCGGGCTGAAGGCGGCGCTAAACCGCTGGGCCACCCGGGCTGCCCTGTTACTGACTTTTAGTTTAATTTTATTGTGATCTGAGAACATCTTTGGTATGATTTCTATCCCTTTAAATTTGTTAAAGTCTAGAATGTGGCCTATTTGAGTATCAATTAGATAAAATTGACTTCTTGACATAGCTGAATTTAATTGACATTATAGAACACTTCACTCAGAATAATACACATTTTTGTCAAGCTTACATGGAGTGTTCACCAAATAGACTGCATTCCAGATAGCTGGAAAAGCCCCAAATGTTGAAAATTTTTAAAGATGCGCTTCTAAATAACCCATATGTCAGAGGGGTCTCCACAGAAATTGAAGTATTTGAACTAAGTGGAAATGAAAATAATACTTACCAAAGACACCTGGCTGGTTCAGTCAGTCTATTAAGCATCCAAGTCTTGATCTCAGCTCAGATCTTGATCTCAGAGTCGTGCGTGAGTTCAAACCTTGTGTTGGGCTCCACACTGGGTGCAGAGCCGACTTAAAATACTTATAAAAATCCGTGGAATATAGTGAAAACAGTGTGTAGATGGAAGTTTATAGAACTAAATGTCATATCAGAAAAAAAAAAGAAATATCTAAAATCAAAGACCTAAGCTTGTGTTTTAGGAGAATAGAGAACAATTTAAACCTAAAAAAGCAGAAGAAAAGAAATAGTGAAAGATGTGATGTGAATAGTATTGAAAACAGGCAAACAGTAGAGCAAATTTAAAAATCAAAAGCTATTTCCATGAAAGGACGATTAAATTAATAAACCTTAAGCAACACTTATCAAGAAAAAAGAGAGAAGACACAAATCAATAGTGTAAAAAAAAATGAAAGAGGCTATTCATGGAAATTCAAAGGATAAAGGAATATTAGTATGCCTACAAATATGATAAATTAGGTAAAATGAACAAATTCCTAAAATATACAAAATTTGCAAAATGATAATAATTTTAATAAGTCTATATTCATTTTAAATATTATATCAATTATCAAAACCTTACAAAGAAGACATCACTAGGCCATGATGGTTTCACTAGTAAATTACACCAAACATTAAAGGCAGAAATGATATAGATTCTCCATAATCTATTCCAGGAAATAAGAGCAGAGCAGTACTTCCTAGTTCATTAAGATGCTGGTATCACCCTGGTATTAACTATATCACCCTGATTGGCGGTGCCCGTCAGGTCATCTGTATCCTTGATGATTTTCTGTCCGCTTGGTCTGTCAGCTGCTTGATGTAGGAGAGAGGTTGGGGTCTAAACCCGGTGGCCAAGCGAGAATTCTTGAGACATCTTTGGTAGGAAAAGGTGGTTTTACTCAAGTACAGGGACAGGAACCCGAGGGCAGAAGGAGCTGCGTGGCGATGTGAGAGTGAGGGATCCAGGGCCTTGAGGGGCGAGCTATTGTTGGGAAAGGGTCATTTATTCCCGTCTGGTAAAACCCTCCTCATGAGACCTTCCCATGTGTGTTGGTGGGTCATACGCTTGGGGGATGACCCCTAACATGTATCTTGGGATTTAGAGATAAAGGACGTTTCTAAAGGAATTTTTATGTGTTAAAATCGACTCACGGGATCCTTTGGTCCTTAGCAAAGTATTAACATCCTGCAGCTCAATTCCTAGAGGACCTTCACTGTGTCTGTTTCAAGGGCTTGTGAATGGGCTAAAAATAGTAAGGAAATGTAATTTTTCTTTTGCCTTTGTTTCCCACATCCTCCTAGCCGAGGGCGGCGTTAATGTCTCCAACCGTATTGACCAGTTTCCCTATTTCTCTTAAGAGTTTTCCTCATATATTTTGACATATTTAGGATATGTCATCACGGAACGCCCTGCTGGTCTTGTCCCTGATACAGTGCACCGTTCCTAATGGGCAGCTTTGTCTCAAATTAAGAGTTATTCTACCTTTTCTTTTCTTTTCTTTTTTTTTTAGCATTGAATATCTTCATACCTTTACCCTTAACCAATCTGTGTCTTTATATTTAAAAAGTGCTCATCTTGTAGATAGCAAATTGTTAGGACTTATGTTTTACTCACTCTGACATTCTTTGTCTCTTCATTGGTGTATTTAGACTATTCCCATTTAAAATAATTATTATTTATATATTTTGACTTAATATTTACTGTTTATAACTTTTTTATGCATGGTGTTTATTCTGTGCCTTTATCCTTTTTTTCTGACTTGTTTGGTCTGTAATTTCATTCTCCTTTCTTATCAAAGTAATTAAACTCCATTAAAAAAATAGTTGTCTTCAAACTTAAATCTACTTTCAAATAACACTATACCAATTCATGCATATTAAGGTATTCTCAATTCCATTCTTTGATCTTGTAACATTGCTCTCATTTATTTTACTTAATCCTATGCTGTATTTGCCCAATAGATTGTTACTATTATTGCTCTAAAGAGTCATCTTTTAAATCATGTAAGTATAAGCAAAATAACATTTTATTTTTATTATTCTCTCACCAACCCTTTTTATTTATGTAAGTCTCTTTTTATATAGAACTTTTTTTTTTATATATATAGAACTTTTTTTTAACGTAGAAACGTCTTTCAACATTTTTTTTCAGAGCTGGTCTGTTGAAGATGAATTCCCTCAGTTCTTATTTTTCTGAGAAATCATTCCTCTTTGAGTTTGGAAAGATGATTTTGAATTATCTTTCAAAATTGATTGAATTTTAGACTGGTGATTTTTTTTCTTTCAACACTCAAAATATTTAGATCCACTCTCCTCTTCCATGCATGGTTTCTGATCTTATAAGCCGTCTGCCATAATTCTTACCCTTATTCCTCTTCAAGGAAGCTGTTTTATTATTCAGCATCTTCCAAGATTTTCTTTGTCTTCTGTTTCTCTAGTTTGAATATAATTTCTTTGAGTGTGTATGTGTGTGTGTGTGTGTGTGTGTGTGTTGGCATTTTCTGTCCTTCGTGTTCTCTGGGCTTTGTAAATCTAAGGTTCAGAGTCTGTCCTTAACTTGGAAAAAGTTTTTAGATATCATCACTACAAATATTTCCTTTGGTCCATTCTTTTGTTCTCTTCTGGTACACTAATCTGTACTATTTTATATGTTGCTGTTTTTCATGGTTCTTGATTCTATTATTTTGTTTTTATTTTTATTTTTTCTGTTTGTCTTTCAGTTTGGGAATATTCTATTGACCACTCTCACTGATTCTTTACCAAGTAACTTCAAGTCTACTGATGATTCTGTTAAGGCATTCTTTATTTCTGCTAATGTAAGTTTAATTTCTGCAATTTCCTCTTGAATATTTTCACAGTTTCCATCTCTCTGCTTACATTTTAATGTTTTTTTTCCATTAAAATCATTAATATATGAATTATAATTATTTTAAATCCTCTGTCTGATAATTCCAGTATCTATTAAACCTGGTTCTGCTGTTTGCTTTATCTAGTCAGCCTGTTTTTTTTTTTTGTTTGTGTTTTGTTGTTGTTGTTTTGCCTTTCGTCATGATTTCTGATTTTTAATTAAAAGTCAGATATATTGTACCAGATACTATGGATT
Source organism: Canis lupus familiaris (assembly GCF_011100685.1). Lineage (NCBI taxonomy): Eukaryota > Metazoa > Chordata > Mammalia > Carnivora > Canidae > Canis > Canis lupus. The sequence goes on from NC_049257.1 coordinate 30,029,023, forward strand.
GAGGCAAATCAGCCTTTAATGTGAGGATTCTTGTTAATTCTGGGTAGCAATTGCACTCTGTTTAATATTTCTTAAACTATAAATGCTAGAAGCTTCACATTCTTGTAGTGGACTTGTTTTTTTCTCTTCCCTGATTTTGAGCTTCCCTTTGTACTGGCTCAGAGAATTTTTGTGTTATACATTTCTTTCAGCTTTAATCTATTATTACTTTTTTAATTTATTTTAGAGAGAGAGAGAGCATGAGTGGGAGGGATGGAGGGAGGGGGAGAAAGATTCTCAAGCAGATTCCTCGCTGAATGTGGAGACTGACTTGAGGCTTAGTCTCATGACCCTAAGATATGACCTGAGACGAAACCAAAGGTTAGACACTTAACTGACTGTGCCACCTACGTGCCCCTTCATCTACTATTACTATACGCTTTTTTCAATCAATGTAAAAGTTATACAGAAGTCTTTATTGAAGACTATTTTGGGAGTTTATGGTGTATATTCTTTGTATTGAAGTATAATATCAAGAGTTTTATATTAATTTCACATATACCATGTGATTCAACAATTCCATACATTATTCAGTCCTCATCACAATAAGTATACTCTTAATCCTCTTTATCTGCTTCACCCATACCCCAACCCCACCACCTCTCTGGCATCTACCAGTTGGTTCTCTGCATTTAAGAGTCTGTTTTCTCTGTCTCTTTTTTTTGTTTGTTCATTTCTTTTGTTTCTGAAATTCTGCCTATGAGTGAAACCGCATGGTATTTGCCTTTCTCTGACCTATTTCACTTATTATTATATACTCTAGGTCTATCCATGTTGTTGTAGATGGCAAGATTTCATTCTTTTTTTTATGACTGACTAATTTTTTTCTTCAAGTTTTTATTTAAATTCTAGTTAGCTAAAACATAGTGTAATACTGGTTTCAGGAGTAGAATTTAGTGATTCATCACTTACATATGACACTCAGTGCTTATCACAAGTATCATTATATCCTTGATGCTCTGTTATAGATTAATTGACCATATAATTATGGGTTTATTTTTGGGCTCTCTTTTCTGCTCTTTTTAGTTTTTTAGTCTGTTTTTGTGCTAGTATCAAATTGTTTTGATTACTACAACTTTGTAGTATATTTTGAAATTTGGAATTGTAGTAACTCCAGCTTTGTTCATACTTTTCAAAACTTCTCTAGCTATGTAGGGTCTTTTTTGGCTCCATACATATTTAGTATACTTTGTTTTAGCTCTGTGAAAAATTTTGTTGATATTTTATTAAATAAAGATTGCATTAAATCTGTAGATTGCTCTTAGTATGGGTATCTTAATAATCCAACGTTAAGTGTTCTTCTAATCCACGAGCATGGAATATCTTTCCATTTGTTTATGCTATCGTTAATTTCTTTCAATAGTGTTTTTGGAATATAAGTCTTTTACCTCCTTGATAAAGGTTATTCCTAGGTGTTTTATTATTTGTGGTGCACTTTTAAATGGGATTGTTTTATTAATCTCTCTTTCTGTTACTTCATTATTGCTGTATAGAAATGTAACAAATCTCTCTTTATTGATTTTATATCCTACAACTGTACTGAATTCATTAATCAGTCTCACAGTTTTTTGGTGGAGCACCTATATACATAAAGCAACTACTAACAGACATAAAGGAAGAAATTGACAGTAATACAATAATAGTAGAGGATCTTAACACGCCATTTATATCAATGGATATGCCCATACAGAAAATCGACAAGGAAACAGTGGAATAGAATGACACACTAGACCAAATGGACTTAACAGATATATTCAGAACATTCCATTCAAAAGCAGTGGATTACACATTGTTTTCAAGTGTACATGAAACATTCTCCAGAGTAGATCATGTGTTAGGCCACATAACAAGTCTCAGTGAAGTCAAAACAATTGAAATCATGTCATGCATCTTTTCTAATGACAAGGGTATGAAATAGTAATGAATCACAAAAAAAAAAAAAATCTGGAAAGAACCTAAATACATCAAGGCTAAATAATATAGCACTAAAGAATGAGTGAATCTAGGGGTGCCTGGGTGGATTAGTTGGCTATGCATCTGCCTTCGCCTCAGGTCATGATCCCAGGTCCTCAGATTGAGCCCCACTTTTCCCTCTCCCTCTGCCCCTCCCCTCATTCATACTCTTTCTCTCTCAAATAAAATCTTTTTAAAAAATGAGTGAATCTAACCAATAAATCAAAGAGGAAATTAAAAAATACATGTGGAAAGGTGAAAATGAAAACACAATGGTCAAAATCTTTGGGATGCAGCAAAAGCGGAATTAAGTTGGAAGTCTATAGCTGTACAGACTTAACTCCAGAAAAAAGAAAAATCTCAAGTAAGCAACCTAAACTTACACCTGAAGAATAGATGCAAAAAATTCTCAACAAGTCTCTTCTCCAGTTATTGCAGCTCTAGTCACCGTGGCCAGCAAAGTATCCTATGACATTCTCTGTAAGGTGGTGCAGGAAGTCCTGCATGGGAATTAGTGTATCGTGTTGGAAGTTTTTGGAGATGTTTGTGCTGAAGACTGACTAGAAGAAGAACTATGATCCACAGAAAGACAAATACTTCTCAGGCATTGTCAGGCAAGTCCTCTCCCCCCCGCCCCAAATTCCCCATATGTGTTCTGGGGGACCTGCAGCTCTGTGATGAAGTCAAGAATATGGCTTGGCTTATGTGGTCCATATGGATAATGGCCCACATGGATATTGAGGTGCTCAAGAAACTCAACAAGAGTAAGAAATTGGTCAAGAAGCTGGTCAAGAAGTATGAGGCCTTTTTGACTTCAGAATCTCTGATCAAGCAGACCCCATGGATCCTGGGCCCAGGCCTGAATGAGGGGCTGGCAAATTCCTTCTTTGCTGACCCGCAATGAGAACATGGGGCCAAAGTCAAAGTGAAGCCTACAGTCAAATTCCAGGTGAAGAAGGTACAGTGTCTGGCCATATGAAGATGATAGATAATGAGCTTCTGTCCAGCATCCACTTAGCTGTCAGTTTCCTGGTGTCATTGCCCATGAAGAATTGGCAAAATGCCCTAGCTTATACATTAGAGCACCCTGGGGAGCCTTCTTATTAGGGCGCAGCATAAGAAGTCCTAATGCTATCGTTTAAACAAATCCTCAACAAAATACTAGTAAACCAAATCCAATAATACATCAAAAAACTCATTCACCATGATCAAGTGGGATTTATTCAAGGGATGCATGGGTGGTTCAGTATTTGCAAATCAATTAGCACATACATCACGTTAACAAAAGAACGGATAAAAAACATATCACCTCAATAGATGCAGAAAAATCATTTGACAAAGTGCAACATCCATTCATGATAAAAACTCTCAACAAGGTAGGTTTAGAGAGAACACACCTCAACATAATAAAGGCCAAATACGAAAAATCCACAGCAACCATTATACTCTGTAGTTACAACCTGAGAGCTTTTCCTTTAAGATCAGGAACAAGACGAGGATGTCCACTATCATGATGTTTATTCAGTATAGAAGTCCCAGCCACAGCAATCAGATATGAAAAAAACAAAAGGCATCCAAATTGGTATGTAAGAAGTAAGGCTTTCCCTCTTTGCAGATGACATGCTACCATATGTTACGTTATTTTGGTGTGATGTGCTGTTATACGGAAGAGAGGGAGGACTGGATAATCTTGTCATCAAATCTCATTCTTGGGATCCCTGGGTGGCTCAGTGGTTTAGCACCTGCCTTCAGCCCAGGACATGATCCTGGGGTCCCGGAATCGAGTCCCATGTTGGGTTCCCTGCATGGAGCCTGCTTCCCCCTCTGCTTGTGTCTCTGCCTCTCTCTCTCTCTCTGTATCTCTCTCTCTCTCTCTGTCTCTCAAGAATGAATAAATAAAATCTTAAAAAAAAACAAAAACTCAGTCTTTTGGTGGGCCCATGCCTTGGAGATGTAACCTTCACAAGTGTTTCTCGCCTGGTATATCTTTCTTTCCTCCCAGGCTCCTCTCCTCCTTCCTGGCTGCAGAGTTCTAGTCAGTTTGCTTGGAGTCCTCACCCCTGCTGACTGTGATTTTTTTCCCTCTTCAGTGGGGCAGGAAGACAGGAGGCCTTAGAGTCTGAGAAATTCCATTCCCTCAGTTGGGATATGACTGGAAGGTTCGAGGCAGCTTCTCCTCTCTCACTGTCAGAGCTGTGAAGAGAACTTTGAGAACCTGGTGGGGTTCTGCGAGGGACAGACCAGAAATCTGTGTTTCCCCCAAGACTATAGACTTCAAAAGTTTGTCACTCACACTAGTCCTCATCGGGCTCCTGAAATTTATTGAAATTAGCATTTAAGTGTTCCTACCAGTTTCTGCTCCAGGTATGTAGGTCTTGGTTATGCCTCCATGGATTTAACTGCTTTTCCAGATTTAAAGTGATTGTTTGCTGGGTGACCTTAGTTTTCTGATGGATACAAGAAGAGTCATTGATTTTTCAGTTTTTAGCTTTTTCCTGTTGTAGATAAGTAACAGCTTCTAAGTACTTTACATTTCAAAGTTGAAGACAGAGGCCGTCCCATCTGTTTATAAAACCTTTGTTGTTATATTTTTATACTAGTAATTGCCATCTTGTTCTTCTTTCTGACTTCATGATCTTAATTCATATTACTAATATCTTTCCTAATTACTAAATCTTCCCCTTCATTGTGAGTGGTTATTATTCCTTAGCTCTCTGTTCTATTTATTCTCTTTTTTCACAGTATGCAGATTTCTGTGTATTGTCACACTCCATAGCAGTGATATAAAACAGATGTGAACTATTTTTTTTTTCAGGAGCTTATTCTCCCTTTGATATCGCTTAGGGTGAAGCTGGGTAGACTTCTCAAGAGAGAATATTGCCCAGACCAGAATTTGTACCCGGACAAAAGTTGAAGAGTGGGGGAAGAGTGCTATCAATAGCGAGACACTCACCTTACTACCACCCTGACGTGCACGTTCGTCCTTCAGAGAACTCTGCAATTTCACTCTCAGAGTACTGTCTTAAACTTCAAAAACCTTAGCCTTATAAAGCAATCCAGGGTGATAATCTCCTTTTACTTGAGTCTACCAATCTTGGGAATGTAAGGATGGAGGGAAGAAGATAGGAATTTTTAGGCTTATCTGATCTACCTGTATTCCCTCCCTGGCCAGATTTTGGTGCTGTCTTGATGTTACTCCAACAAAACCTGGGTGGCTTTGGCTATAATAACTGGTTTTTGTTATATAGTGACTGAAGGTCAAACGATCAAAGAGAGAAAAAAATGGGAGAAAAAAATGAAAAATGCACAAAAACTGCATCTAACATAACCTCTGTACTGCCCCTGCTTCAGACTGTGCTTTCTTCCTCACCAGAATGGTTTCTCAGAGTTTAGCATTAGTTTTTTAGAATACTTCTCTCTCTTTTTCTTTTATATTGTTTCCAGAGTTAAGTTTAGGGTGGAAAGCCAACAACGTGCGCTTTTTCCACATTTATTCCATGTACCAATATAAATTTGTTGATATGTAAACTAGATTCTTTGCCTAGACTGCCTCACGATGGATCTTTGCCTCTCGTACCTATGAATTAGAACTTTGTTACCTAAATAAAATGTTCTTGAGTAAGACAATTGTATGTTAAGGAGAAATTGGCTTATTGAAACAGTCATTTTCTGGCAAGTAGTCTACAGTTGAAGGTTTTATCAAATATTTATAGAATTTGTTTCAGTGATTCTAGGAAATGAATGAAGACAATATAAAAAGATGATACGCATCTTAAAAACTGCTGTCAAAGGATCTTGCCTTCACTGTTGTGTAGCATTTTAGATCTAAATTTATTGTGTTCCATTGATCTGTGTATCTCTGTGCCAGGACCACACTGTCTTGATCACTACAGCTTTGTAATACAGCTTAAAGCCAGGCATTGTGATGCCCCCAGCTTTGCTTTTGTTTTTCATGATTGCGTTGGCTATATGGGGTCCTTTGTGGTTCCATAGAAATATTAGGATTGTTTATTCCAGCTCTGTGAAAAATGTTGGCGGTATTTTGACAGGAATGGCATTGAATGTGTAGATTGCCTTGAGTACTACAGACATTCCAGCAGTACTTTTCTTCCAATCCATGAACACAGATGTTTTCCCATTTCCTTCTGTCCCCTTCATTTTCTTTCAGAAGTGTTCTGTAGTTTGCAGAGAACAGATCTTTTACTGCTTTGATTAGGTTTATTCCTATGTATCTTAGTTTTTGGTGCCATTATGAATGGGATCCATTCCTTGATTTCGCTTTCTGCTGTTTCATTATTGGTGTATAAAAATGTAACAGATTTCTGTATGTTGATTTTGTATCCTGTGACATAACTGAATAGAAAACACAGAAATGGACCCACAACTCTGTGGTCAGCTAATCTTCAAGAAAGTGGGAAAGAACATCCAATGGAAAAAAAGACAGTCTCCAACAAATGGTGTTGGGACAACTGGACAGCAACATGGCAAAAGAATGAAGCAACCACTTTCTAACACCATACACAACAATAAAATCAAAATGGATGAAAGGCCTAAATGTGAAACAAGAAATCATCAAAATCCTAGAGGAGAACATAGGCAGAAACCTTTTTGACATTGGCCATACCAGCTTCTTACTAGATACATCACCTCAGGGAAGAGAAAAAAAAAAAGCAAAAATAAACTATTAAGACTCCATTAATATAAAAAGCTTCTGCACAGCAAAGGAACCAATCAATAAAACTAAAAGCCTTCAGAATGGGTGAAGATATTTGCAAATGACATATCTGATAAAGGGCTAGTATCCAAATCTATGAAGAACTCATCAAACTCAATAACCACCCCCCCTCAAAAAAATTATTTCGGTTAAGAAATGGGCAGAAGAAAAAATAAAAAAAAAAAAAAAAAAAGAAATGGGCAGAAGACATGAATAGGCATTTTTCCAGAGAAGACATCCAGATGGCTAACTGACACATGAAAAGCTGTCCAACATCACTTATCATCTGGGAAACACAAATGGAAACCATGATGAGATACCACCTCGCATCTGTCAGAATGGCTAAAATTAACAACACAGGAACCAACAGAAGATTTTCACGTTTGCTGTTGATCAGAAAATGCAGGTGTTCCAATTAATGTGAGGGGCGTCAAATCAAACCTGGAAATTCAATAATACTACAAAGATCCAGGGTTTTAAAAGATGTATATTACAGTATCTTAACACGATAGCTTTCTCATAACTTACAAAGGCCTCTCACCTATTTCTCAGACAAAGCAACTTCAGAAAATAAAGCCATTGCTAATTTTCCCTCATGACTCTCAGAAATGTTATAAAACGGTCCAATCTTCCACAAGTCTTTGACTTTATAAGGTCACCTATAAAAGATATGAATGAATATATTGATTTATGGTGGTGAGTTAGGCATTAATAAACCTAACTTTCTGGACTACAGATTGTCCCTGATAGTTTTTATTAGGTGAGCTTTACTAACACTGAAATGAAAATGCTTATAAAGTGCTAGATTTTTTTTTTTTTAGCTATTTAATAACATGGTTTCTGTTTTCTATTTCTCTCCTTTGTAACTTTGTATTATAATGAGCAAATAGTAGGGGCACAGACAACACTATCTTAAACTCTAACTTCAGGGTCAAAAAGCACATAAATGTTATAAAAGGGAAGATTTCTTGAAATTACCAAAAAATGATGACAGATAAGACAAGTAACATACGAATCAGGAAATCAAAGCCTCCTTTGTAGTTTATTATTCAAATACAAAGTAATTTAAAATGTAAGTTACAAATTAAATGTCAGATGTATGATTTTGACACTTAAGCAAAAGAATTTCACCATAAGCAAAAATGTTATTGCTAATGAAAATATCACACTAAATATCTAATGTTTCTCTATTTAACCAAACTTTATGAAATTGTTGGATTTCAGATAATCCTGTTTCTTACATGGTTGAGAAAGAAAAAAAATGATATTAGATGTGGTTATAATAGTACATTCGCAAATGTGTAGCATATTTTCACAAGATTTGCATAACTTTTTGCATTTATATCTATGGTCATTTATTTTTTTCCAGTAGTTTTAAGCGCTTACTGTAGGGCAAGTACCGTGATAGATGCTGACGATACTGAAGTGTGGGAGCAGGGCTCTCGTCTCACGGGGCCGGAGACTGGATCTCGGGGACACTGGACAGCGAGCAGAGGGATGGAAGTCACCTCAGCGAGGTCACAGGCAGGGCTCTCAGGAGTGAGGGGGTCCCGACACGTAGCCAACGTGCGCCTCCACCCACAGGCTTTTCTTTGGAGCTGACCAGGGAGCCTGGGGCCTTGTCGTTCTTGCCACGTCCTGTTTGAGTGAGGACGGTGATAGCATCTTTAATGGCTTGCTTCTCCTTGGGGTCTGGCCATTCTTCGTTGGTCACAAGGTGACGGCCATGAACAGACCCCACCTCTGACGCCCAGGGAAGAGATGATTTGTTCCCTTATTTCTGGTTTTGTTAAGCCTCAGCATTTCTGGGATTTTTTTATGAGCCTAATCACATAGTCCCCTACCTGTTTCTTCCTACCGGGTTTCACCTGTCCCTTGCTCAGTGAGACCCTCCAGATGTGTATCAGTGGGCCATATACTTGAGGGATGGTTGCCAGCGTGTATCTTGGGGGGTGAGAGAGAAGGGAAGTTTCCAAAGGAATTTGTATATGTTAAAGTAGACCTACAGGATCCTGGGGGTCAGGATCGCCTTGGCCCTTAGCACAGTGTCAGCTTCCAGGCAGTTGAGCCCCTAGAGGAAGGTCCCTCTGCCTGTTTTGAGGGCTTGTCAATGGGCTATAAGTAGTAAGGAGATTCAGTAATTTTTCTTCTGCCTTTGGCTCCCACATCAATACAAATATGAACAACCATTTGATAAGCATTATATTACTTGTATAGAACACCACATATGCACAGGTGACTGAGCAAGTTTTCTAGGGCTTTGCAGGAAGGCCTTGCTACTGGGAGTTATGTGACAAATCCGGCTGTACCCCCTAAAAGAATGGAAATATTGACAGTGGCAGTACTAATAATGGCCAAGTATCAGATGTTTGCTCTGTGGCCTGCACGGTGTCCATATAAAGAGAATTTATATGCAGCGTATCCCTTAATCCTCATGCTGTGAGGTAGTTACGATCATGATGGTCTTTTTAAAAATGAAGAAGATAACATTTTTATAGGTTAAATATTTGTTCAAGGTTATAAAGAGAGGTGGAGTCAGGACCTCCAGTCAGCTATTCTTTAGAGCTAGCTTGCCTTTTCAATGTTAACATCAAATTTTATACACTCAATTATCTACAGAGAAGCTCCAGAATGCTGCTTTTGAAAGAATGTGCTAATAGTTATAAAAGAAGTCAATTGCTCTGAATTTCCTCCCGATCAAGGGGATAAAGTCTAAAATGAGAAGAGGTTTTTCTGCTGGATGCCAAACAAGATTAAAACCAATAACACCCCGACATAAAGCCCAGAAAAAAGATGGCACGGTGAGGATTGGGGGATAATGAAGGGATGTGGTGTGTGATTGGAAGGTTTCTTACACTGTCCAGAGTGAATCATTAAACAAAACAAAAGAATAACCTTTGCTAATTTAAAGGAAATTATTTTTCTAGGGCAGCATTTCTGCAACTGGTTTCCCAGAATATTCATCCACTGAGATAATGATTGGGAGTGTGAGAGGAAAAAGAAAGTGAATGTTTCTCTGGCCAAATGCATTTGGAAAATATGATGTACTCTTCGATATTCACAAATCCATTAGCATATTAGAGGTTCCAAGAATTTCAGGAGTTTGAAAACCTGCTCGACTTAGCTCAGTATTTATCATCCACTCAATGATTTTTCAAAGATTTAGTAGTATTAGTTTCCTGCAAGCCATGCTTTGGGAAATGTTGGTTTATAGATATATGAATAGGTTTAGGAATAAGAAACCAAATACAGGGGCGCCCGGGTGGCTCGGCGGTTGAGCGTCTGCCTTTGGCTCAGGGTGTGACCCCAGGGTCCTGGGTTCGAGTCTCGCATCGGGCTCTCTTCATGGAGCCTGCTTCTCCCTCTGCCTGTGTCTCTGCCTCTCTCTGTGTCTCCCATGAATAAATAAATATTTTTTAAAAAAAGAAACAAATACAAATTTCAGATTCTTTTTTACATAAGGAAAAGTTTTAACTTATTTGCAGTTTCTTAATAAATGCAAGTTTTAAAGAGTATGCTTGAATTTTACATATTTTTCCTAATCTGCACATTAGGTAATAAATGCCTCTGATGAGAGTAAGAGATCTAATAAAAATACATCAGCTTTAGAATAAACAAGGGATAAATTATTAAATGTGCTCTGTTTTGTCTTGCTGCAGATAGACGTCTGGCTGGGACAACAATCTACACATATATTTGATTTACAACTCTACACATCATTATGCCATTTTATAATAAAGAATGGTATATTATGACACTTTAATCTATTCTAAATATATATTAATCTTTTACAGAAATTCAGAAATTCTCATTGATACGGATTCCGGGTTCCAGTGCATACCGGCATTACATGGTGATTATCTTCATTAGGTGCTCCTGTGGAAGGTTAGCGAGCTTTCTCTTAAGAGGTGCTTCAGGAAAATTTTACTTTCTTCTCACAGCAGATCACAAATGAACTGATAGTTAGATGTCTTAAAGTAAGTCAGCAAAAAAAAAAAAAAAAAAAAAAAAGCATGACACATAAAAGAATTATTTTAAAAAAAAATTATTTTCAATAGTTTGAATTCAAATTAAAGTAAACCCTGAGTGAGTAGGCCTTTAGTATACACTTATTTTCCCCTCATTGATAAATATGCATCATGAAACTCAAGTAGAGGATTATGATTTTAAAAAGCAAGTGATTATATAAAGTCTTGGACTATTATTATTTTTCTGCTTTTTTTTTTTTTTTCTTTAGACTTTGGGAGCTCTCAGTGGTTTTCTTTTCAACCATGTAAATGACTTGACAGGTTTTCTTATGCTAAATAGTTATTCAAATACTGTTTTATACTATGTAAGAATTAGGGCAACAACATAATTTTCTTCCAAACTAACATAGGGCACAGAGAAAACATTTTAGAATATAACTTTACTTAATCAAACTTACTTATTTTAGTTTCTTAAAGGGAGTTTCTCTTGGTACACACACGTGTGTATATGTATTCTGTATATTTTTATTTTTTTGAAGATCTATTCATTTATTTTAGAGATGGAGCATGAGCAGGAGGGCCAGAGGGAGAGAGGGAGAGAGAGAGAATCTCCAGCAGACTCCATGCTGAGCACGGAGCCCAACTCTGGGCCTAATCTCACGACCCTGAGCCCAAACCAAGAGTCGGACCCTTAACCAGCAGCACGACCGAGGCTCCCCATATATTTTATATATTATATTACATATAATAATATATGTATATATTACATAATATGACTGTAAAAATGTGTATATTTGTATGTATAGATGTATATGTGAATATTTGTATATGTATAAACAAATGCATATCTTGGTTTAATGTTGTTTCTTTAACACAGAACTATAGTTTGTCCATGTCATGATGCTCAAGTTCACTGTGATGGTGAACAACCATATGTCACCACTGAACTTCTCTCAAGGGTGTGCAATTAAAAATTATCAGTAAACATTCTCTTTATACTACTTTAATACGAAAGAGACCAAATGTAAACTCACTGCATAGTTATCATAAATGCCATTTTCGTTGATGAATATTGACTCAAATCAAGTACATATTTTTATGAAGTACCTCATTTGATTTTACATTTAATTTCACATTATGTGGGATCATGTTACTACTTAGTTGAAAACAAAAAAACATTTTCGGGGTGCCTAAGTGTTGCAGTTGGTTAAGCGTCTGACTCTGGGTTCTGGCTCAGGTCCGGATCTCAGGGTTGTCAGATTGAAGCCCGCTGAGCCTGAAGTCTGGTTATGTTTCTCTCTCTGCCCCTCTCATGGCACTGTCTCTCTTGAATAAATAAATAAATAAATAAATAAATAAATAAATAAATAAATAAATAATCTTTTGTTTTAAACCAACATTTTAAATAATTTCTAAAGAAAAGGTTATTTGGGATTTTATAAAGCAAAATGTTCATTAAAGATTATGTAGATTTCAGTAAAACAAATTAAATTTTCTCCAGTATATTTTTTGTTAAAAGTGATATGTTACATACTGAAGGGGTGAGTGAAGTAAGTCATTCATTAATATCTTTAATCAAAGACTTCATTGACTAGCAGTGAAATAAGTATATGTATTAACAGATAAAACATGCATAAATGAAATTCTCACTGAAAATTCATAATACCCCAAATGTGTAGGATATAATAAAAATTATTTCATATTTCAATTTTTGTGCGTTTTGTTTTTTATGTATTTTGTATACACCATGCATAATATATGTCATATATAATATGTTTTTAAAAAATATCAAGGATTGGGAAAAACATCTTGAATAAGAAAAAAATAATCAACTCATACTAATACCATAATTAATTAGATGTTAGAATTACCCATCAAGATTTTTAAAGTATTCCTCAGGCTTTGTTTATAATTATTTACTACTTCAACAAATAATTACAAGTTCTCTTAGAATAAATGAATAAAAGAAAATCTCAACAACAAGAAGGAAATTATATAAAAGAAGCCAAATGGCAACTATAACTGAAAAGCAAAATAATAAGAAAAAAAAAAACCCTGCTGGATGGGCTCAATAGTAGAGTGGAGACAACAGAGGATGAGTAAGTGAACTTGAGGACAGATCGATAGTTTATTTAATCTGAACAACAGAGAGCTTAATGATTGGAAGAAGTGAACAGAGCCTCTGGGACTTGTGAGATAATAATAATAATAGATTGATCATTTAATTATCAGAATCCCTAAGGTAGGAGTAAGAGGTTGGGGCTGAACAAATAAATAATGATGCACGTTACCAAATCTGGAAGAAGACATAAACCTGTAGATTCAAGAAATCCAGAGAAATTTAAATAGAATAAATCCAAAGAAATACTCATGAAGATGTATCCTAATTAACTCACGAATACTGAAGACAAAACTTTTTTTTTTTTTTTTTGAAGACAAAACATTTTAAAAACAGCCAGAGAAAATGACACATGTGGAGGAACATCAATTGAAATAAGCGTATTTTTCTTATCTGAAATCGTGGTGGCCAGAAAGAAGTGGCCAACGTTTTAAGTGCAGAAAGAAAAGAACTGGCCAAATGGCATCACGTATCCAGAGAATAGTCTATAGCAAGACATGGGGAAGCAAGGAAAACCATGAGAAGGCTGTTACGATGACGCGGGACATAAGTGATGGTAAACTTATTTACCTTATTGTTTCCAGACTACTGTTGCTTTTACTCTGAATTAAGTTTTATATTTTATTTGTTAGAATTCATCAGGGAATACACATGAATTTGTATTTATTATTAATGTTTTATTTGTTCTTATTTTTTAAAGATTTTATTTATTTATTCATGAGAGACCCAGAGAGAGGGAGAAGCAGGCTCCCTGCGGGGGGGCTGATGCAGGACTCGATCCCAGGACCCTGAGGTCACACCCTGGGCTGAAGGCAGGCGCTCAACTGCTGAGCCACCCAGGAGTCCCTAATATTAATGTTTTAACTTTAAACACAATTAAGGAAAAACAGAGCAGAAATAGTGGCAAAAATTTGTGACACATTTTTATTTTTATATTTTTTAAGATTTTATTTATTTTTTGAGAAAGAGAGCATAAGCAGAGAAGGGGCAGAGCGAGAGGGAGAGGCAGGCTCCTGGCTGCGCATGACCGACCCTGGGATCATGACCTAAGTCAAGGCAGACACTTAACCACCTGAGCCACCCAGGTTCCCCTGTGTTTTTGAAATAAAGAACATAATTTAAGATTAAAAGGATTTTCCTAGAAGCTAAATAATGGCACAGGAAAAAAAGTCATTATGTTAAAATTGGAAGTAATAGGAAAATACTCCGTATCTCATGTATTTAGGGACGGCAGTGCTACAATTGGGATTTTTCCTAATCAATGTAGAAAAATTTGTTTTGAATTAGCAATTACTTTTTAATTGCACCTAAAAGGAGAAATGTATTGATGTTAAGTGCTCCCATGATTAAAAATAAAGACTGAATTTATGAATCAGTTTTTTTGTTCTGTAAATTAATAAAGAAGCATAGCCTCCATGTGGATACATTATAAAATGTTGTCAGGATTGTGTATGACTTATTTTAAAGATGAAAAAGGAGTAATTTGATTCAGTTTTTAAATGAGTAAGATATATTCGCGTCTTATGTGATTAAGCTAATTTTGCAGAACATCGTGCTTTAATTCATCAGTTTAAGCTCTTAGTTAATTTCTGCTTTTGATTTTTCTAAGAAAATATACATGTATTCTGAGTCTTTAAAAATTGGAGAATTGTAATGACTGGAGGAAGATTTACATGTTTAGATCACAGAATTGTATAACATTCTGACAGGTAGGAGTGTGTTGACCCATTGAGACTAAATCTTCATTTTCAGGGAAGTTAACAAAGAAGGAAAACTGTCTAGACCATTTCCTTAGACTTTGAGGGATGCATTTTTGTAAGGATATTTATGATAAAACGTTTTTAGAAGCTTATTATTAGGCTAGTTGATAAAAAAGAGTAAACACCAATAAGCCTTTGACTCTGCCTCATGTTTTAACTCAGTGACAAGTAAGTGTTTATCATTTCTTTTTTTTTTAATTCTTTTTTTTTCTTTTTTTTTTATGATAGTCACACAGAGAGAGAGAGAGAGGCAGAGACACAGGCAGAGGGAGAAGCAGGCTCCATGCACCGGGAGCCCGACATGGGATTCGATCCCGGGTCTCCAGGATCGCACCCTGGGCCAAAGGCAGGTGCCAAACCGCTGCGCCACCCAGGGATCCCTATCATTTCTTTTAATATATAACCATCTCAAAAAAGTATATATAATTTGTAAAGTTTACCATATTAAATGATCTTTATAGCATGCTGATCGAGTTTAGATTGAAATGTTTTCTAAAATAATTGAGGTGCATTATAAGTAATCGACACAGTCAATGATACATATACTAGATGGACGCCATCTATTTCCTAAATATTTTACAACTTTTAAACAAATTAAGGAAGGATCAATACTAGGTCAGAGCTCTAATGATATATATATATATATATGCTTTATTCACATGGTTATTTCCTTTAGTCATTTAATTTTTTCTTTCTTTCCTGGATTCTGAAAATCTTTAATGGGACTTTCACATTGATATATGAGTTAGGAATTATCTCTAGTTGGAAGTCTTGAAACCACTGACTGATTACACAAAGAGTTTAGCACTGATACACTAACAACCACTTTCAGGTCTTTGCTTCCTTTCATTACTGTAAAACACAAAGTCTGTATTCAAATGAATGCCTTTGAAAAGTTGCTTTGCATTTATACATTTGAAATTTATATATTTTAATTACAATGAGCACATTTTGGAAGTATATGAAGAAATATTTAGTTAGGTGTGCAATTCACTAGGCGTCTGTCTAATTCCAATAAAGCCCTGCAGTAATACACTTTATGATAATCCAACTTTGTGGTAAGAGTTGGCTTTTGGCTTTTGGTCTTTATCAGTTCATTAGTCAAATGAGGACAGACTAGGGTAGTTTGGGATTGGGGATTAACTCATTCATGTAAATGCATCACTATCTTCACTCTTTGCTTCTTGTGAGAGTATATACTGAATGAAAAATGAGAGTTATTCATTAATAATACAACTTTGTGTTTCAGGCAGTGCAATATGTTATCACAATATAGTTCTTTTAGTTATTTTTCTTTAAATGTTTATTTTAGAGAGAGAGAGAGTGCACAGGAGAGTGGGGAGAGGGGGAGGAAGGCAGACAGGTAGAGGGGGAGAGAGAGAGAATCTGAAGCAGATTTTGTGCGGCACTGAGCCAGACCCCTGAGGTGGGACTCGATCTCGCAACACTGAGATCACAACCTGAGCCCAAACCAAGAGTCAGATGCTTAACTGACTGAGACACCCAGGTGCCCCCTTTTAGTACTTTTTATATAACTCTATTTTCTCTGAGAATAGGAATACTTTATAAACTGATTTTTAATTATTGGTTATCCTATATAAAAACTGAGTCCCAGAATCCCAAAGTATTAAGAATAAAGAAATGATATTTGAAACTTACTTAAAAAAATGTCCACTGATACACTTGTTTCATTTAATTATAAGTGCAACAAAGAACATGTTGATATGATCTTATTATGTTTATTCATTTTCTTTTCATCCCATAGGAAAGAGTTAGAAAAGACTGCGACAAGTTAGTTCAGTTTGTAGTTAGAAGGGTTTGGGTGCTAATAGCATGTACTATGTCCAATTTTGTAGATTTTTTTAAAGGATTTTATTTAATTATTCATGAGAGACACAGAGAGAGAGAGAGAGGCAGAGACACAGGCAGAGGGAGAAGCAGGCTCCATGCAGGGAGCCTGACGTGGGACTCGGTCCTGGGACCCTGGGGTCACGCCCTGGGCGGAAGGCGGTGCTAAACTGCTGAGCCACCCGGGCTGCCCTGTAGATTTTTTTCTTTTAAAGATTTTACTTATGTATTTATTTGAGAGACAGAGATAGCGAAAAAGAGCATGAATGGGGAGGAGAGGGAGAAGCAGGCCACCCGCTGAGCAGGGAGCCTGACAAGAGGCTCCAACCCAGGGCCCTGAGATCATGACCTAAGTCGATCACTTAACCGACTGTGAGCGACCCAGGTGCCCCCAATTTGGTAGATTAATGACAAATTTGGCACTAATATTTTCCCGATGTCTAGATTTTTGTTTTGTTATTGGCAGTTTTGAGTAAATTATTTTCTAAATCCCACATAATTTTCCCAAAAGAAACATGCAAGGATTTGAAATGCCATCCATATCTTTCCTAACCTTAAAGGAATAAAGAGAAAGGTAAATTATCCTAGCTTTTAAAATAATATTCAAGAGGATCAAGTCTACTCACTTTATATTACAATGGTCTCAGACACATATAAAAGTGACATATTCTTATACTAATAGATACTAAGGTCTTTTTCCTATTAATCTGCAGTACGGTGCAGAAAATACAGCCACAAGGTTATAACTGTACTTTTTACCCAATAACAGGAAGCACCATGCAAGTTAAAGGATAATTCTATTAAATTTATTCTCAGAGATCAGAACACATTCTACTTTAGTTCTGGATATTTATAAGCTAAAGTTCCTGACACCAAGGTTGTGGCATAAGCATGCTCTTCCTCAGCATTAGTGTTTTTCGACATTAGTGTAGCATTTTTCTTTGTCTCCTTTTCCTAAACTTTTTTTATGACAAGAGAATGACTTACAGCTTTATGCAATACACTCCAGAATAAAATGGTATAGACTGATTTCTACTATTGACTTTGGGATATATATACCTAAAGTATTATCAGGTACTAAAATACCAATTTGCTTCCTATTTTCTATGAGAGGACAGAGTAAGCGTTAAATCCTCTTTTACTTAGTAATTAAATATAGTCCATTGATACAAAAAATATGCAAAACTGCATGGTTAAAATAGAGAATCATCAGGTCTAATATGTACTCAAATCTAGATATTTTGAATGTTTTCCCCACTAAGTGAAAGGAGGGCATCAATAAAGCTGTAAGAATTTATCACTAGGGAAATGATAAAATATATAGCAAAGTATTGTAGTTGATAGAAATCTCAAAGCATAATTTAAATAAAAATAAAAAAAAATGAGACTTTTAAGGTCATCTATATACATTTTCACATATATTTTTAAATATGAATTGAGTAGGGACGTCTGGGTGGCTCAACAGTGGAGCGTCTGCCTGCGGCCCAGGGCGTGACCCCTGGGGTCCTGGGATCGAGTCCCACATCGGGCTCCCCGCAGGGAGCCTGCTTCTCCCTCTTTCTGTGTCTCTGCCTCTCTCTGTGTCTATGTTTCTCATGAATAAATAAAATCTTAAAAAAATATATGAATTGAGTAGATGTCATTTAGCAAAGATGAATTGAGGCGATGTCATTTAGCAAAGAGTGAATAGTAGAGCATAATCAGGGTACTGGTACAAACAAAATATTAATGGTAATGATAAATATAATAAAATTACATCAATATAAAGCCTTCCGCAGATTTATTACGATAACATTCCATGAACTAAAACAAACAAATAGAAAAAATTGAAAGGAGAACATGGAGAAAGTGATATCGTGTAACTGCTCTACGATTAACAGTATTTATGGTCTCAGATACAATAAATGACTTTTATAGGATTGACTTTTGAGGATTGCAATTTTTAAAATACTTTTCATCCATCAAAATGGTGAAGCATAATTACAAAGGTTGACAAGCCTCTCAATGTGTCCTGCATACCCCTCAATGGATGGATACTTGTCAGACGGTAAATCAGACTTCACCCTGGCCTGCATGTTTGTATCTGAACAAGGGACCTGGGAAGGACCTTAAGTAAGCGACATGCAAGGCAGTGACAAAGTGTGAAAACTGAACGGAAAAATAATTCTCATGTTGTATATAAAATCATTACTGCAGCAGAAATAGAGATCCTTCAAACCATCTCTAAAGATCCAGACAACATTAAATTTTGAGAAGTTTGTTTTGAGAAAGAAAAAGAAAAGGAATAGGACTGTTCTCATTATTTGGTCTCTGTAGAAAAAAGATCCATAAGAAAAGAACAAAGCAAAGAGGTTCAAGTGCTTCTCAGTACAGAACTTAGACGGGAAAGTCTCTGAAAGTATAATTACAGAACATTATTTGTCCTGACAGTGTTGATAGGGGAGTGTTTCTAACAAAAGCCACAGTAGAAAGGGGAGAATCAGCCAGGACAAGATGATATATTCAAGTTCCGGAGAATTCATAAAGGGTTTCATGATGGGACTATATCCAAAAACAAAAAAAAACAAAAAAAAAAAAAACAAAAAAACTGGGGAAACCATGTGAGTCTTAAATAGCAAGAAAATAGTTTTCAAAATTACAATAATAAAATACATAAGTAATTTCTGAGTTTAGTTTTGTAATTGAAAGCAAAGGACTCAGCATGAAATGGTGCTTGGACGTAGTTTAAACAATTCAAGCTACTTTTACTGGGCATCTCAGGTACACGTGTACTGTGATAGATTCCTGGACACAAACGTTAATCCATTAAAAAGGGAATGTTTCTCTTTTGGTTGTCCCATGTTGTCAGGACAGAGATTGTATGAGAATTTTTCTCAAGGGCCATTTTTACCTTTTATTGGTCAGGAGACAATAGCTCACTTCGTGTACTAAGTAAACTTTTCACAGTATGGAGGGAATAATATGGTTTCCTATACTTTTGAAAGTAATAACTGAAACTCTAAAAATTAAAGTCTATAGCATATTTCACTTTCACACATTGAAATGTATGTATACATATATTTGAATAAGGAAAAAGAACATTCATGGGAGGCGACATTCGTCAGTGCTGCTCTACACATGAAATAAAGGCTAGACGTGCCATAAATGCCGAGGAAAAATTGGCAGAAAGCAGCCAGTCTCTAGATGCACAATGAACCATTTTTACTACCATGACGTGGTGACTGGAAAAATCTGCCATATGTAACACTCTTCCGGGTTTTTTTTCTTTTCTTTTTTTTTTTTCAACATTTTATTTGGAAATAATTTCAGACTTACAGAAAAAGATAAAAATTGCTCAGGGAGTTTCTGTAAGCCCTTCACAGACTATATTAATTACCAAATATAGTTTATCAGCCCCAGAATTTTGTACCTTAAGAGATTTATTTCCTTACATAGCATCTGAGTGTCAGGAATCTGGAAACACTTTAGTGGAGTGTTTGTGGTTTGGAATTTTTCCTGCAGCCGTAGTCAAGTTGTTGCCTGGGGCTGCAGTCACCAAGGTGTGGGGATCTGCTTCTAGAACTCATGGCGGCGTTGGTGGGACACTGGTTCCCTGACTCAGCACGTGGGCTTCCTTCCCCAAGGCTCACAGAGCAGGGCCAGGGCTTTCCAGGGAGGGGGAGGAAGACTGAGAAAGAGGCTCATAGGGTCATGATGTCAGACTTCTACTCTACCATTTCTGTCCTACTGATTTTGATGGAAGTATATCACTAAATCCAGCCCAAAGTAAGGACGAGGGATTTACCTTCACTTCTGGAACGAAGACGCATCAGACTGTCCACAAATATTGAAAGCCACCAACCCACATTGCCCAAGTGTTAGTATTTTATCCTGTTTGCTTTATCGTTCTCCCTACCTCTCTTATTATTTTCATTTTTGGAGGGGGACTTTTCAATGTAAGTTACACACATCATGCTCCCTTAGTCCTAAGAACTTCAGTGTATATTTATTGAAAACAAATGTGTTCTTCTACATAACCCACTTTGTAATTTTCAAAATTAGAAACATTAATACAGTATTATCTAATATACGGACCTTATTCAAATTTTCCACTTGTCCACAAAAGTCCTATATTAAATGAAAAAAAAAATAGTCGACCTTTGGATCAGTCTAGGATTACTCGTTCCATTCAATTGTCACATTTTTTCCCCGCCTTTTTCTTTTCCTTTTCTTTTTTCCTTCCATTTCTCCCTTCCTGCCTCCCCCCTTTCTCCTTCCAGTCCTTCTTTTCTTCATCCATTCCTATTTTTCATTTTATTATTATCTTTTTCCTATCATTTAAACTAAAGCAGTATCTTGGGGTTTCTCGTTTGTCCATGCCCTTGACTCTGATAAGTAAAGAGTTTCTTTTCATACATTGTTCCTCAGATTTGGTTTGTTGGAATATTTGATTTGATTGTGGTGCTGCGTATTCTTTGGTGGAAATGCCATGGAAATGAATTCTGGTGCTCCCAGGGCATTACACTAGAAAGTACATGTCTAACTCTCGTTCTTGGACACCTTAATTTTGATCACTTGGTTAAAGCGACGCTTGCCAGATCTCTCTACTTTAATAGTTACTACTTTTCCCTTTGTGGATACTAAGTATCTTGCAGGAGATACTTTGAGATTATGTAAATATCTCAGTAAACCCATCAAAATTTCATTTCTGTCTGATGATTTTTTACTTGAAAGTATTATCACTATGATGGTTGTCAAACAGTATTTAACCATGTATATCGTTAGGCTAAATATTTACAGGAATACGACAGGATTGAAGTTGGTTTATTTTCACGGTGCTACGAATAAGCAATTCCGAACCCATGAGCGTTCTAATATTGAGAGAACAAGGAGTGACATAATCTGTATTAGGATCCATACATCTTTCAGAGAATTACAGATACAGAAAGGGAAGAAGATCAAACGTATCCTCTGTGTGCACACGCGAGCGCGCACACACACACACACACACACGTATACACGTATTTATTGACTCATGTCTCTTACAGGGTCTCAAATCACTGACATTCCCATAGCAAGGAATATATTTGGCGTTCAGAACCCATCTTTGATTTCTAAACCAACTAAGAGCAAGTAGATTTCTTGGCAAAATTGCTGATTTCGGGCCTGCTGCTGGGAAAGACTTCGAAATAATCTTGTACGCCAGAAATAAGGAAGTGCTCAAAGAATGATGGAGGCGTAGCAAGTGGACACGGCAGTGACCAAGTTGTGAGAACTCTGAGTGCCAAAATATAATAATAAACAGATTATAGCACGTAAAATGATTTTAAAATTATTAAATAAATAAATTCAAATTGATAAATAAATTCAAATTGAATAAATAAATTCAAAGAAGAGAAAGCACTCTCCCATAACAAACTGAGAACTAACAAGTGTAAGAGTAGTGAGGGATTTAGGGAACCCTATCATATTTTAATAAACCCCACAGAATGCTCTTGGTGAGTTAAACAATATAACAGTTAGTGTTCGTTTCATCTGCTAATGATGAATTACTCTGGGATCTAGTTCTTACTTGGATAAAATTGGCTGCAGACATTGTACAATTCCCAGCTTGCTAGTTTTCTCCTACAATGATTAACCATATATGAACAGGAGTAAACTGATATGATTAGAGGGATAACCTTTAGTCATTATAAATTATTAATTTTTTTATTTTTATTTATTTATGATAGTCACACAGAGAGAGAGAGGCAGAGACACAGGCAGAGGGAGAAGCAGGCTCCATGCACCGGGAGCCCGACGTGGGATTTGATCCCGGGTCTCCAGGATCGAGTCCTGGGCCAAAGGCAGGCGCTAAACCGCTGCGCCACCCAGGGATCCCTATAAATTATTTTATGTATAGAACTCTCAAACTCATACATAAATAAGTAATATATGAATACTAATATATACTAAATAACACTGTCATTAATAACACAGTGCTTGAAAAACACCTTGTATCAGTGCCCTCATACTATATATAAGAGCCTCAATCTAGATGAGTGCTACTGTCCATGTTCCACTTAAAATGGGAAATCTGATAAATGCTGCTATTTCTTTGCTGACAATTTTATCTCTGAAGAGTGAGCAAGACTTAAGGGAAACTGGTCCTATAAACAATGATCACAGGACAAGAAGTGCTGGTTGGTGATGTGAACGGGATGGAAACAGAGATACTAATCATATCATTAAGCTGCCTGAAATGGTTGTGAAAGGCAGTATTCATCATTGTCAGGCTTGTACGATAAATTTGGGGAAGGAGCATTGTAAGATGTTAAGAAAAATTTCCACTTTATCCCATCATAGAAAATTTAGATTTCTGAAAACATGAATTTATGACATTTTGCCTTAAAAGTTCTCAGATTTCCCATTACTTACAAGATAGTCTGAAGCTCTTAGCATTTAATGGTATAGTCTGGCCAAATATTTTACTTGTATCTCTCATTTGCCTCAGGGTCCCATTCAGTTTCTGTAAGCATGCATACATACCACCCCCTGCTACACACACATATATACACACGCCCACACACAAAATTTATAATCTCTGCCCTTGCATTGCGTATTTGCAATTTTCTAACACAATCTGCTCTGTGAAATCTCTTTTCCTTTGGAAATTTGCTGAGCCTGGCATGTTTTCCCACTCCATCTTATCTGTTGGGCAAATCCAATATTTCTTTCAGGACATCTAATATTTTTTGTCTCTAGGTAGTCTTCTTTTTTCTTCTAGGTTCCAGTTAGTTTCTGCATCTTCATGGTTCTCATTACTTTCGGGATACCTTTCTTAATACATATCTAAGAATTAAAAAATTACAGTCTCAGATGTTAGTTATATGATGAGCCTCTCAACGTTAGAAGCTGTAACTTTGTTCTCCTTTGGCTTCTCAGTGACATTCACACTCTATGGATCAGACGCAAATAAATGTTGTTTGGGGATCCCTGGGTGGCGCAGCGGTTTGGCACCTGCCTTTGGCCCAGGGCGCGATCCTGGAGACCCGGGATCGAATCCCACGTCGGGCTCCCGGTGCATGGAGCCTGCTTCTCCTTCTGCCTCCCTCCCTCCCTCCCTCTCTCTCTCTCTCTCTCTCTCTCTGTGTGTGTGTGTGTGTGTGACTATCATAAATAAAAAAAAAAATAAAAAAAATAAATGTTGTTTGTGAGAATCAAAATTTATTTTCTGGTCATATAGTCATTAAACATAAGGTGCACTAAGACAGAATAGTGCATGGCCTTCAGTAATTGATGGGTAAACATCATAGTATAATAAATATATGTTGAACGTTCACAATTACTTCAGTTTAATTTAACTGAGGGCCGGAAATAGTGGAGATAGAGAATAGGACAGAGCACTGTTTACATATGAAGGGTTCAGAGTTTTCCCAAACTGATGATAGATATCAAGAAATGACATGAACATCAAGAATTGTAAATTCATCTGGAAATACACCTAGCTACTCCCTAGTAAAGCTGTTGAAAATCAAAGATAGAGACCATCTTAAAGAGAGTATGAAGGATGAGAACATAAGCTCCCAAGGAGAACCATTAACACGGACAGATTCTTTCTCACACTAAACTGTGGAAAGCAAAAATAGAATGATAGCTCCAAATGGGGCAAGAAAATAACTTCCACCATAGACTTCTGTTTAGAACAGAAATTACCCTTCATAAATTAAGGCAAAATAGAGACCATTTTAGGCAAGCGAGAATTTTAAAAATATTATTGCCAGTGAACTCACATTAAAGGAAATACTAAGGGCATTTTCCAACACAGTATTTACGGATGATGTATTTAGAAGGGGTTAAAGAAAATGAAACTAAAAGGTAAATTCAAAACACAATGCAATAGGCTGTTAAAAATATATAAAGAGCTAAGACACAGGGAAATAATAGCATGAACTATGGGAAAGTATTAAATGGAGTTGAAGAGTTTTGATGTCCTTTGTGCACGATGGAAAGTACTAATATATAAGTACTTATAAGTATGACTTATAAGTATATAAGTCAGACTTACTGACTAAAGGGTGCATGTGGCTGTAAAAATAGTTTAGAAAGAGAGGGAAAAGACAATACTAAATAAAAAATAATAAAAAAATAATAATAAAAAGAAAAAAAACGTAAATGGCAAGAAAAGAGAGCTACAGGAAGAACAGACGGGGAAAGTAGAAAACAAATAACAAGATAGCAGAGGTACCTAATTATATTAGTAATTACGTAAAATGTAAGTGGAATTTAAACATTCCAATTAAAAATTAGTGTCAAGAAATAGGTTGACCTAAATATATATTGTTTATAAGAACACAAATAAATTGAAAATAAAAGTATAGAAAAGATATATGCAAAGAAGATTAATCAAAAGAAAGCTTTCCAAAAACAATTTTAAAACTTTTTTTTTTTTTTTAAGTAATAAGAGTAAATGCACTGCTACATACAACAGTGTGGGTGAATCTCTGAAATGTAATTCTGAATTATAGTATCTATAGGTCCACTCACATGCCCTTCAAAAATAGGCTTAGTTAACTATGGTGTTAGAAGTCAGGGTGCTGGTTGACCGTGACGATGAGGATGATAGGGATTGAAAAGGAGAATGTGGGGCATCTGTGTTGCTGGTGATGTTTTATTTCTCATTCTGAGTGGTGATTCCACAGATACGTTCCCATTGTGTTAATGCATTAAATTATCCATTTATGGATTATATTTCTTCGTATATATCATATTTCAATAAAAGGTTTATTTTTTAAGACTAAGTCAGTGTGAAATTCATAAAGAATTTTGAAAAGGTTAGCTTATTAAAGATAACATAAGGCCAGAAGTAATGTTAATGCATCACACAAAATGCTTGTTATCGGAGTCTATATATTTGTGGCAGGGATGGGTGGCAAAAATTGGCTTAAAACATTATAGCAAAAAAGGGATCCCTGGGTGGCGCGGTGGTTTGGCGCCTGCCTTTGGCCCAGGGCGCGATCCTGGAGACCCGGGATCGAATCCCACATCGGGCTCCCGGTGCATGGAGCCTGCTTCTCCCTCTGCCTGTGTCTCTGCCTCTCTCTCTCTCTCTCTATGTGACTATCATAAATAAATAAAATTAAAAAAAAAAAACATTTTAGCAAAAAAAAAAAACAAAAAACAAAACAAAAAACAAAAACAAAAAAAAACTTTTTAGCAACCCAAATTAAAAATGCAAAATTAAAAACACATGTTGTACAGTGTTCATGAGTTGAAGATGAATTGTGAGTCAGAGTAATGCAAATATTCCTGGGTCAGAGACCACAGAAAAAAATTCGTATTCACCCTCAAAAAACGAAAAATGTGCAATGTACTGAACGTTATCTCTAACAATAAATTTGGAGTAAATATGGGGATGAGTTTCAAAGAACTCTAAGTCTGATTCATTAAAATAATAATAATAATAATAATAATAATAAACTATATGAAAGGGATTTGAGGGGATGGTTTTGAAGCAAAATCCTATGCTAACATTTTAAAAATAGGCCTCTTTAGTCTATCTAAAGAGAGATTTCAATATGTCTCCCCAAAGAATTGAACATAATATTTGTTTTAACTCAGTTTTCATCAGTCCACTCTGCCAAGGTCACTCCCTGCCGAGTGCTTGGAGCGCGGCCCTCGGGCGCTGCCAGTCTGCGCAGGGCCATATGGTGCCACCAGCAGGGGAGCAGGAGGTAAGATTAACATCCCCTGTGAAGTGGCAGGAGCCTAAGGAGCGCAGGTGCCTGACCAGAAGCCTCGGCCTATCCACACAGGTGGACCAACATAGTCCCTGTGACGCTTCTCCCCACAGAATAAAAGCTTAGGATGTCTTCCAGCCTGTATATGGATCGAGAATCATGCCCACCGAGTTCCCGGAACGTAGGATGATTGCCAAGTTTGATCTGGAAACGTTTCCGTAAACGAAACCCCCGTGGCATTGCCTCTCCCTCCTTCTTCTGCCACCATCCCACTCTCAGAAGCCCCTAATAAACGCTTGTGCTGTCATTCACCCTGTTAAAAGCTCACGTGTGTGATCCACTGGGAACGTTAAGCCGTCCAACGATAGTGGCAGTGGTGGTAGTTACCAAAGAGTGAGGACCCGTGTGTGCCGGGGGCTGTATTAAGATCTGTACATAGAAAAAAAGAAAAAAGAAAAAAAAAAAAAAAGATCTGTACATAGTTATTTAATTTAATCCTCCTCACAGCCTAAGAATTACCTTAACAGTATTATTTCTGTCTACATACATGAGAAACATGAAAAGCACGGAAAAGTCAATAATCACCAAATGAAGTTCCAGAGCTAAGGTATAAACCCAGGTGCATGTGATTAAATTGGTGGTTTAAACCGGAGGTATAGCGGCTGTATTTTAGTTGGTGAGAGGACTGAGGTTTAAAAAGGTAGCGTGAGCAGGGCAAAGTCATGCACGTGAAGAACCGTGTAAGTAGAGTTAAATTCAGTTCCATTTGACTCGCAAAGATTGACATCAGGGACACGTTTCTTTGATTGCACGTGTTGCCAGCCTAAGCCAACGTTTGTACCATCGCCGGGGGCTCTTCTCGGTCACCGACGGTGCAGGGCTTACGGCGTGTCGGCATCTGTTCTGCCTCGCACCATGACTCCCTGCAGGTGTCCTCCGGTCTGCGGCATCCCTTAGAGGTGTATTTTCTCACCATTTTACAGATAAGGATATTGAGACAGAGAAATTCGGTGACTTGAGTATGATCACAAGGCTAGAGATTCAGGTCTTGAGAATCCAGAACACAAGATCGTTGGCATAATCAAGGAACCTGATTGGAAAAAAAAAAAAAATATATATATATATATAAACGTTCCAGCCAACGTTTCAAAAAGTGAAATTCATGGTAAGTAAATGTAAGCTAGATATCCATTACTGCTTCTCATCGCTCAGTTTGGTTAGAGACGCAGAAAGACTGAGGTTTCCAGGGCGGCACGTGCGATGGAAGTGGAGACGTCGTTCGACCACCACCGACCACCACCGACCTCCTGACAGGCTACACACAGGTCCAGGGGCCCCGGAGTGGCCCCGCCGGTTGGGCCTCCAGCCCTTGGCTTCTGCTCAGATCCTGGGCTCAGGCTCCGGGACTGGACTGAGGGGGAGGCGGGTTTGGGATTCGTTCCCTGTCCTGCTCCTCCCCCCACTCTGGTGGGCACCTGCTCTGTCCCCCTCCCAGGAGGAGGCCAGTGTGACAGTCCCACAGGCATCCGCAGTTCCTGTGACTCAGCCCAAGGGGATGAACGCATGAGAATTTCCGGGACTGTCGTGAACCATCATAACAAACATCATAAAACAGACAATGGATCTGGCTTTCCAGGAGGTACAGGTGAAAGAGAAGTTAGCCCAGGTAACTGAGTCATTACTGAAGTCCCTTGGATGAATTTTTAAAGACCCTGGAAAGGCAGACCAGCGTCTAAACAGCAGTTGTTTGGTGCCATCCCGCCGTGTTCGATCCTAGGGCTACTCCAACAAATTACCACAAGCTGAGTTAAAAAACAAAAATTCATCCTCCCGTGGTCCTAGAGGCTAAGTCTAAAATTAAGGCGTCGGCGGCCTCGTGCCTCCTCTGAAGCGCAGAGGGAAGAGGCCTCCCTGCGTCTTCCTGGCTGTAGGTGGTGCCCGCAGCGCTTGCAGGTGCCTCCAGTGGCCTCTGCGCCCCCGGCCGTGTCTCCACAAGGATACCGGCCCCTGGACCTAGGGCTCACCCTCATCCTGAACCACCCCAGCCTGCCTGATTATTTCTACAAAGAAATTATTTCCAAATAGCGTCCCGTTCACCGGTACCTGGGGTTGGGACCTCAGTCTAGCTTTTTGGCAGGAGATCATTCTTCCCAAGTAGGCAATTTAATAATTAAATATTAACAATTAGAAATCTCTCTTTAAGGAATTTGCTTTAAGGGGGGGGGTACATCCATAATGATATCCGGAAATTAAATTTTTACGAATTAATTTTTTCACCCAAAATTCACTACTTCCGTCAAAACGGTGGTTTGGAGGGAATCTGGCAGGAGGCCCTGGGACATTCCGAAAATGGACACGGAGCTACGTGTCCCAGTAACGGGTCTAAGCCAACTAGCGCACGACAGAAGGACTTGGTCAGGCCCTTAGCGAAAATGGCCAACGTGAGCTTCCTGAGAAATGCTGTCCTTTGACGAGCCCTTAGAGAACACGAAAGGAATCTTTTCCAAGAGCTAAAAACACGTGTGAAAGAACTCTGCTAATTCGGCTCAGCTTTTCCCCCAGTGAAAAGAAGCAGGAGGAACAAGGAAGCTTCGGGGTTTCCCTCACATACCCCCAATAATGTGCCCTGCTCTCTCTAATTTCCTAAGTATGTTCTACCTTTTTTTCCCCCAGCTTTATTGAGGTATCATCGAATTATAACGTGGCATGTGTTTAAGGTGTGTAACATGCGCGTTTGATACACATAATATGGAATTATTACCACAATAGGCTTAGTTAATAACAGCAATAATACCTTGCGTGTGGGGTGAGAACATTTGAGATCTGATTTCTTAGCAAATTTAACTATAATGAAAAAAAAAAAACAAAGAGATTGAAATGCGACTTCAGAAACCCAAGTTATTCATCTATAAACTTATAACTGAGTTTTAAATACTTTGCCTTCCTCTGACTCAGTTCTATTAATGCAGCTGCACAGATGATTTCTCAGGTGGTTGTGACCTTTACCCAACGCTCAAACACTACGGTCTACGGTTTGATATGCAAAGTATCGCAGGTGGTATGTGATACATAGAAGATCACCGTCCTTGGCCGCCGCCGCCTTGGTGAGCATGCTGCCCACAAGCACCAAAACCTACCATTCGGTTACGCGTGTTCCTGACCATCAAGGTCCATCAGATACTCCCTTTCATTATGTTCTATCGCATTCGGAGAATCTGAGAAATTTTACTAGTATTATTTTAGGAGGGAAAATTAACTGCTTAGTAAAAATTAAAGTATTCATTCAAAAAAGTATGGTGTGTTAATTACTGGATTCGGTTCTGCATGTAGGCAGGTGAGACTACGTGGTCTCCGTCCTCACAGATCTCACACCATGGTTGGTGAAGAGAGTAGAAGTATGCACAAGTACAGCAGATATGCTTATTGGCCAGGTGGTAGATAAATAACGTGTTGGGAGATCACAAGGTGAGGAGGGATAAATTCTATTTGATGCATGCAGAGATTCTTCAAAAGAAAGAAAAAACAGGAGACTTTTGCTCGGAACTTTGAATGATCCATCAGACATGTCCTGACGATCATCCCGGTCAGGAATCTGCAGGTACAGAAATGCGGCGATGCTCGGGAAGCAGTGTCTAGTTTGCTTTGATGACTGAGAGAGGCCAAGAGGTAGGTCACGGTTAGCTCATAGACAGCGCCATTCGACATTAAGGAATTCGCATTTTGTGTTTCAGGCAGCGGCGGACCATTGGAGCCTCACCACTCCTGCTGTATTCTTATTTAGGTTTTTATTGAACACCTGTTACTGTGCTAAGACACAGGGATATATACACATGAGCCAGAGAGGAAATATGAATCTCACATTATTGAGGAAGAAACAGAAAAAAAAAAAAAAAAAAAAAACAAGGAAGGAAACAAGCATGAGATGGTCGCAGGCTGGGGTGCATCCCTGGGTAACGTAATAGGAAATAACTGTGGGTGGCCCTCGCGAGCCCCACGCTGGGCACCATGTGGGGGCAAAGGTGATGCATCCTATACGAGGGGACTGAACGTAAACTCTGTGGGGGCCAGAAAGTAGACGGTTAATACGGCAGCTTCAGGAGGTTTTGTAGTCATGTGGCCTCCTCCAGGAGGAGAGAAGGCCAAGAGTGGGGAAGTCCGTTGTGTAACTCTTCAGAGGACTCCGATGGCCCCGGCGTGATGTGTGGTCATTTTCAGATTACCTGGACATCAGATGATGCCCCCGACTGATAAATTATTTTCTTTTTAAGGTTCCTGAAACTTCAGACAAAAGTTTGTTTTTTTAATTTATTTTTAATTTATTTTTAATTTATTTTTATTTTTGTGTGGGTTTTTTTTGTTGTTGTTGTTGTTTAGATCTTTAGACAGATTAAAGCGCTAGTGAACATGTTCTTCTACAAAGCTAGTCTCGTTTTCTTTCTTATCTAAGCTAATGCATGCATTTAAATCAATAAAACAATAGGATCATAAATATGAAATACAGCCAGTCAGCGTTGATACAGAAATATAACCCGTAGCTTATTCGATATTCTGCTAATTTTGCTTTTGGAAACATGCTCATTCAGTTACAGTTAGGAGAAAAATTTAATTTGCCTTTAGAGAAAGATTCGGTGTCTTTTCCTTGGCGAGGTAAATGGAAAGAGAGTCCGTGTCAACGTGTTGATTCAAGAGTCCCATCAGTGACCCTATGTAGCCCCAGAGTCATCACTGCTCTGGTATGTTTTCCGTGGTAAGCCTCGATGTGGTGAAAGTGGATAAGGACTTAATTTAATTTACGATTTAATTATGACTTAATTTGAAGGCATAATTTTTGATCCTCATCATGTCTCCAAACAAGTTTCTCTGCAGTAATAGAAGTTTAAAAACAAACTGATGGGGGATCCCTGGGTGGTGCAGCGGTTTGGCGCCTGCCTTTGGCCCAGGGCGCGATCCTGGAGACCCGGGATCAAATCCCACATCGGGCTCCCGGTGCATGGAGCCTGCTTCTCCCTCTGCCTGTGTCTCTGCCTCTCTCTCTCTCTCTGTGGCTATCATAAATAAATAAATTTAAAAAAAAATTTAAAAAACAAACTGATGTCTGATGAAGTCTAAGTCCACTACACCTTCGTCCATGTACTGTGCCACGCTTACCGAGTTTATATTAATGTCGGCTTATTGAATTCTAAGAAAGTCATATTTTGCAAGAAATATTCATGAACAGAAATTTTCCTGTTTACATCTGAAAGTATGCAATTAAGATGAGAACTTTCTTGCAGATTTAGTTGATTGCTTTTCAAGTTTCTGCCTCAGCCTATCAGCCGGAAACTATATTTTGTATCCTAACAGATGTATCCCAAGGTGAAGAGGCAAGATGAACGAAAATCGTAATTTATTCAGCCACTCTAATGATGAAGTTATCTCAAAAAATCTCGTCTTAGAAAATGTATTAATGAGTAGTTTGAAAGTTCTCACACAGCATTGGTTATCAAATCACACACACGTGCAGGTGCGTGTATCTCAGAACAGCCTCTAAAGCCTGATTTTTAAAATTGAGGTACAATTGACCTATTAGTCTCAGGCATACACCATAATGACTCAATATTTGCATATACTGCAGAATGACCACTATGAAAGCTGATGATTTTATTACAGTCATTAGATTTTACGGAATGATGCTTGCTTTTGAAGCATCTAATAAGATTAGCATCTTATTAGAAATAAGAGAACAAACTGACGGTAAACCCAAGGGAGGTGGGTAGGGTGACGGGAACTAGGGGATGGGGATGAAGGAGGGCACCTGTAATGAGCACCGGATGTCATGTGAGGTGTAGAATCACTCTACTGTACACCTGGAACTAATATCACACTGTATGCTAACTCACTGGAATTTAAGTAAAATCTTTAAAATATAACTTGCCACAGATATTACAAATAAAATTTTATGTTCTATTTGCAATATGATCACACGTGCTTATTTAAATATTAGTTTTTCAAATAGAAACCTGATTAAGAAAGAGCTTAATTAGTCTTTAGTTTTTATTTATTAGATTAATTGATTTTTTTTAAGATTTTATTTATTTATTCATTAGAGACAGAGAGAAAGAGAGAGGCAGAGACACAGGCAGAGGGAGAAGCAGGCTCCACGCAGGGAGCCTGATGTGGGTCTCGATCCCGGGACTCCAGGATCATGCCCCGGGCCAAAGGCAGGCACCAAACCACTGAGCCATCCAGGGATCCCCCCCTTTTTTTTTTTTTTAAAGAGTAGCTTAATTGATTTTTAAAGCTGATTTTATACATCAAAATTATTCAGATTCCTTTCTTTTGGTGAGCAGATGTAGTTCCAATCAAGTTTTATGATATTTTTCTTCTACTCTTTTATTTCCCACATTAATTATAAGTGCTATTTTTTATTGATTTGACACGATATCAAACGAATTTTTCTAATATTTTGTTAGGGGGGGTTTCACGTATGTTTTATAAAATGCAATATGAACAGATAAAATATCTGAGTAGAAAGCTGTCAGGCAAGAGTAATGACAGGAATCCTAGGGATATTGGTTTGAACACAAAACCTAACCCTAAGCCAAAACTTCTAGGAATTAAGTTCAAGGTTTATTAAGCCCTATTTTTATCTCTCATTAGAAGGAAGTAAATTGTCAAAAAATGTCAAGCCTGATAAAGGCAGGGAAAAAGAAAGTGTGAGAGGTAAATAGAGGGATGATGAAGATTAAAATCCTTGCTTCATGTCAACATTTATATATTACTTCAGTATAGTCAGGAAGTAAAAGCAAAAAACTGTAAAACTGAAAAAAAGTATAAACTGAATGGTGTTTCATCGTTAACAAAGTTTAGGCTATGTTTGTAGTTTTCAAATGTTTGTCCCCACTCTTTCATGAAGAAATCTTTAAAAAAGATGAACCTAATTATTGAAAATTCATAGCACCATATCATTCCTAAGGTTAATGAAATATATAATGCTTAAGTTAATTTTATACTTTAATTTTTATATAATTCCAACAGAGAAAGTATAAGAATAATACAGGCCACTTGTACATATTTCTTTTAGATTCATAATTTGTTGACGTTTTGCCCCATTTGCTTGTATGCATAGAAATAAATAGATGGGATTTTTTTCCTGAATTTTTGAGAATAAGTTGGAGATACTGTGTTTTTTGCCACTATGTGTTGTTTTATAGACAAAGGACGTAATTCTCTCCCATAACCACAATACAATGATCAAATCCAGAGAATTTTAGTATTAACATATGCCCTCGTATAATCCGTATTCCGTATTTCAGAGGTTATCAGTTGTCTCAGTGACATCTTTTGTGACTTATTTTTTCCCTGATTCAAGAACCAGTCTAGGGCTACAAAACTTATTTAGTTGTCATATTTGTTTGGCCTTCTTTTCTGTGAAATAATATCTAGATTTTCTTAAGCTTCCTGCCCTTACCAATTAATTTTTGAAGAGTGGAAACGTATTTTACAGATCTTTATTCAGCTGGGTTGCGTCTTATGATGAGATTCAAGTCCTGCGTTTCTGGAAGGAATCCCAGTGGCACGATGTTGTTTCCTTCTAGTGCATCAGATGAGGGGTACATGGTGTTGGTCTGTCTCAATATTGATGCCGGAACAGTATGTTTTCAAAATCTCTTTCTTGCTCAGAGTGGAAGTTGGGTAGAGAGCTGCCGGTCAGCTTCTCTTGCAGGATCCTCTCAGGGCTTCCAGGCCCCAGATAGGACTTTTAAGAGAAAAACATGTGAAATGCTTTTTTTTTTTTTTTTCTTTTCTTATAAACAATAAAATAGTTTCCTAAGTTCTGACTGTCCTGTATAGGACTTGATGCATTTTGCTATTAGTTTTGAAGGTCTGAATCCTGTCTTCATAGGCTTCTAGGGGCCAGTGGTTTTGCTGAACAAAATTGAGTAACATCAACAATTTTTATAACATTTTATAACACCTGTTCCTTCTGCAAATTTTCAGTTCACCATACATTATTTTTCAGTGATTTCTGAGGGCATATTAGTTTCATCCACAGTCAATTTGTGGGTTTCTATTATTCTTTCATACTCCCCAACAATTAGTGATCATTTATGTCATTTCCTGTGCGCGACAGTCACGCTAACGGCAAAACTGCTTATGTATTTCCTCTGTTAGGGAACCACCTTCACCCTGGACCTGTCCCTTTTCTTTCATCACCAACCGTAGTTTCACATTTTCCCACTAAACTTTATATGAGTCTTTCTCTGCCATCTGGTTTCCATTATAACCTGCTCTATCTGATTAGCAGCTTTTTTTTGCTGATGACCTCATATATTTCTTTTCTTCTCTTTCTGCCCAAATTAACTGAAAAGTGTAGAGTTTCCCAGAGCATGTTGAAACTCCGGAGAAACCTGAGTTTAATCACAATGTGAGTATACATGGCTTCTCCCAGAAAACTCTCCTCCTTGTCTGAAACCACTCCGTTTCCTATCGTTTTTACTTCAATAAATAGTGAAGTCTCAATACCTCACTTATTCTATGTCCTAGGCTAGAGAAATGGTGTCATTTCTTTAAGTGTTTGGAAGAATTCACCATAAAATCATACAGGCTTACCGGCTTACATTTTGCAATGTCACAATGAAATAATTTCTTTTATAGATACAGTCCTACGCAGATTATCTCTTTTTCCTCTTATGAGCTTTTCGTAGTTTGTGCCTTTCAAGGAAAGGGCCCATTTCATCTAAAAGATCAAATTTGTGAGTATAGAGTTCATCGTATTTTTTTTGTTACACAATCAGTAGTGATGACCCCTCCTTCATTTCTGATTTTAATAACTTGTGTTCTCTCTTTGGTTAATATGGCTAGAAGTTTATGAAATGTATTGATCTTTAAAAAAAAAAACAACAGCTTTTGATTTCACCGATTTTCCCTTTTGAGAGTGAGAAACTTGTCGGGTTTTACTCTAATGGGCACTGTGCCTCCAGCGATTCAGCAGAATTACTCTGCAAGTGTTTCTTCCAAAATGTGACTCCCGAGGCTTCGGCCCCCTGCACGCGGAGTCTCGGTAGACGGTGACTCTCTGTATTCACTTGTCTCTCTGGATTCGCGGATGGTGGTTTGGCTGCAAACTCAATGCACTGATGTTTCCAGGAAAAATCATTTCAGTTTGTTCAGTTATTTTCTAGTTGTAAGGAAGGAAGGGACAACCTTTAAGCGAGCTCTTTCAATGTCAGTGCCGAAACTGGAAGTGTCTCAAGTGTCCTTTGTTTTACAGTGTAATTCCCCATCTGTTTGCCCCACGCTGGACTCCACCTGACAGGGGGCCTCTGACTCCAGGCCGCCCCTCCTTCCACCAGGTGATTGCACATTCCACCTGTAGGAGAGGGAGCGTGGTGTTAGGGTCCTGCTCTAGTGATAGGGCTTGTCACGGGTCATGCAAGGTCACACAGCACATCTCAGATCGATAAATACGTAGATGATTCCCTTCACAGTTAGCTCTTGGCTTTTCTTGCATTGTCTAGACGCGATGCACTGTCTGGACACTTAGAGAGACGTACTGCTTTCAGACGATTGTGGGCCCCCAAGGAGTTGGAGGGATGGTGCAAAACGTCTCGTCCCTGTGGCCGCTGGTTCTCTCAGACCCACTGAGGCCCGCCCAGACGGTGCCTGACAAGTCCTCTTCTGGATCCCAGTCTGCTCCTTTGTTATCCTCCCTCGATCATCCCTTCGGTCTTTTATTCTCTGGGCTTCGCCCTTTGCGCCCCCAGCTCCAGGTCGGACGTGCTCCTATTCTGGGTCTCCCCCTTGACTCATCCAGGAGCAGTGGCCCTTCCTCGCGGGGGGGATATCAGGCCTTGGGACTTTCCAAACAGCAGAATCTACAAGAAACGCAAAATCGATTGCCTCGAATAAGAAAATGATGGTGATGCTACAATAAAACACAGCCCACGCCGTGATCTGTGATTCCTTATGCAGTCGAGACCCAGCTTAACCCTCTTCTCCACCCTCTGCCTCCTCTCACCCTGCCCTCCCTCCTGCTCCACAGACACACAGTAAGTACCGGGCCCAGGAACTTTGTGCCTGTGCTTCCCGCCCGCAGGGCACTTCCTCTTGGCGTCCTCCCTCGCTTCATTCTTGTCCCTGCTAAATGTCATTGCATCTTAGGTCTCCCCCCAAGTAACCTGGACAGATAGCTACTGCTCCTGGCCACAACCATTACCTTCTACCTCTTCATGTGTTCTTTGGTTGAATGAATGAACATATGATGCCATTGTTTTTTTTCTTTACCATGTTACACCAAGAATTCCTTCCTTGCCTAGAAGAGAAAATAAGGAGAAGTAAAATCCCACCTCATATATATAATAATATATTGCAGAAAAGTAATAGCAGAAAAGGAACAGGTGTCCTCAGAGGAAGTAAAAGAGGATATGATATTAGTTTGAGTTGCCATAAAGGTTTTTGAGAAGAAATTTAATGTGAGACTCAAAAAATGAGCAGAAGCCAATTATGTGAAAAATTGGAGTGATGAAGATTTTCAAGTAAAATAAATGGCACCTGGTGGGAAAGACACAGCATATATAAGTTACCTGAGAGACTCTTAAGGATGAGACAATCAGTAGGGAGAAGACATTCATGAGAAGAGTGTGGGGAGTGAGGTAGGGGTCGGAACATAAAATGCCTGGTAGTTATATATATATATAATGTTATATATATATATAATATAATGTATATATAAAATATAATTTTAAAAATTAGATTTATATTAATATATTAAGTATAAATATATATTATAATATATTTAATATATTTATATAATATTTGATATATTATATTTGTATAATGTTTAATATATTTATATATTGAATATATAAATATAAATATATTTATAATATTTCTATTCTATTATATTTATATAATATTGAATATGTTAAATATAAATATATTTATAATATATTTATTATATTATATTTATATATTATTTAATATGTTATATTTGTATGATATTATATATTTATATAATATTTAATATATCAAATATGAATATATTTATGGTATGTTTAATATATTATATTATAATATAATTTTTAAGTGGATAAGGAAGCCATTGGATAATTGTAGGCAAGAGTAACAAAGCAATTTGTACTTTTAAATTATCACCTTAGCTACTTTGTGGAAAATGAAATGGAAAGTGACAAGATAATTAGAGACGAGCGTAGTCAGGAGATTACCGCAGTATTCCAGGTGAAGAAACGACAGTGATCTGAACCAAAACTGAAGAGAAATGGATGATATATACTTTTTGCAAAATAGAATCCAAGTGGCTCGGGTTGGACAGATTAGGTTCCTGGGAAAGAAAAGGAGGAGTCAGGAGTAGCCCAGTGCTGACGTGTACGGGTGGTGGATGAGGCCAGTCACTGATTTGGGAAAAGTCTGTGGAATAAAAGCTCTTAAAAACAAAAGGGAGGAAGGGAACAAATCAACAGTCCAGCATAGTTGTATTAATTATGAAATATCTAAGGAAGAGCCAAGTGGAAGTGTGGAAAGTTAGTTAGAGACCCAAGTATGGAGCTTGGAAGAGGGTTTTAGCTAATGAGAGGTCATTAGAGGGGAGTTTTTTTAATGCCATCTTACATATGTCTAAATGATTTACTTTGCAAATATGATCTAGCATAATATATCAATCGTTCGAGCTCTTTCCAGTAGGGTGCCCTATTTTGAGTATCATATGGAACAGGGAGATAAGGACTCACGGTCATGGAAAACACAAATAGATGTTTTACTTTGTTTCTTTTCTCAATGATTGTGTACGTTTAGTTATTACATTTCACACATGGAAAAACTGGGACTTAAAAGTCTAATTAAATTTGTCCTAAGATCCCTCGTATTGTAAGGGGCAGAACCAGGATTCAAGCTTAGGTTTTTGTTATTAAAACCATTCTCTTTATACCCCCGTGATATAAATACATATTTTTTTTCCTTTTCTTCCTTCGTGAGAGTTAACGGTAACAGTAAATCGTCTCCAGAATAGAGGCAGGTACAGTGATGTTGCTATAAGGACGGGCCCACCTGGAGCTGGTGAAGTAGCCTCCCTTCCTAGAAGCTAGGACTACCTTGAAGTGCAGCCCCTAAGTGTTTTCTAGGAGCAGCTGATGAAACGGTGGTATGAGGTGAGCAGCGTTTCCATTTACTTCCTGAGAATGTATTTTCTTCATGACTAATTTTTATAAGTTTTAGCTTGCCTACAACTTCAGAGAGTCTAGCAAGTACGTTTGATTATCTTAAAATAAAGACCACACACAGGGGTGCCCGGGTGGCTCGTCGGTTGAGCACCTGCCTTCGGCCCAGGGCGTGACCCCGGGGTCCTGGCATCGAGTCCCACGTCGGGCTCCCTGCGTGGAGCCTGCTTCTCCCTCTGCCTCTATCTCTGCACCTCTCTCTGTGTCTTTCATGAATAAATAAATAAACTCTTTAAAAATTTTTAAAAATAATAATAAAAATAAAAACCACACACATAAGGACTGTGCCTAGTAGCCATTACTTATTTCTAACACAGAAACTTGGTATTTTAGGGGCTTACGTTATTCCTCAAGGTAAGAATTAACTCCTTGATCAAAATTCTGGTACTGTTTATTATTACAATTACCTGGAGGGCTGGTATTTGCTATTCTTGCTATTTTTGACAGGGGACGGGGGCAGTGAGAAACACTGTCTCCTAAGAGGATTTTTCCAGAATGTGATCATGCATTTTTTACAACACGAGGAATTCTATTCTGTTAGCTTGCATAAGTCCATCTCATGTGGAATATGAAGTGATATATTCTCTCTCTTTCTCTACTGAGTTTGGAGGAAACAAAATTATAGTACGAGCAGACTAGAGATACCCCTTTGTGTTCTTATTGGCATGTGAAAATAACTTATTATCTTTCTGAATATATTACAATACAATTTAAACATTGTCTTTGACAATGTGGAACTCGAAGTTTTTCTGTTCCATTCGTAAGTCTAATTTTTGCCCTTTCATATTTCAGTGAGCATCTAAAATAGTAAGAATAATAGTGAAGACATTTTTAAATAATGAGATTCTTTTTGAAATAAAATTTCATTATTTTATTCTTTTTTATTGCCCTATTAGAAAATCGTTTTAGAATATTAACATTTTAGGGTTAAAAACATTTCAGGATTAAGAAGGAATGTAGTCAATAATATCGTAATAATGTTATATGGCAACAGATAATGACTACAATTATCATGGTGAGCACTGAGTAACTCATAGAATTGTTGAATCAGTAAATTGTACACTTGGACCTAATGTAACCTTGTGGGGTTTTCTGTTTCTGTTTCAAGTTTTTACGTAGATTCGTTAGTTGGCATATAGTATAATATTAGTTTCAGAAGAGTAGCATTGTAATTATACAAACAATTTGGCATAAAAAAAAAAAAGCAGTGCCTAAGCTCCACCCACAGAAATTCAAATTTAATTGGTCTAAGGGAGGGGAAAATATCAAATGATATGATTTTTTTTTTCTACTTTGAAAGGACAAAAGAAAAAAAGGAGGATAAAGAGGTATCGGTTGTTGAGAGATTATAATATATGCCTTTGAGAGACGACATTCGAGATTTTTAATGCCTTGCAATTTATGGAATTTTTCCCATTATAAGAGTGATTAAAGTAAGACTCAAAAAATTAAATAATTAGCCCCAGCTGAGATAATTAGTAAGAAAAAGGGTTGTGCACATTTCACATTGTCCTCTGGAATGAAACAGTTGTCTTAACATATTCATGAATCACTGAGAATGAAGAGATTCTGCTCTTTGCTTTTAGTATGTGCTTAGAGATATGTGGAAATCCCGAGATTTACATGGTGAAAGTGGAGAAAATAAAGTCTGTAAAATAAAAGAATTAGGGCCGAGGCCGTTTGACAAATAAACAGAGAATCAGCTGTTCTTACCCTGGTTCTTTATTCATACACACGTCCACTTGAGAAGTATTTTATTGCCCAACGAACATTGTGTAAATAGGCCATTCTTCGTTCATCCTTTCATGTCTGTTGGCCTTTTATTGTTTAATATTGTTACAGAAACATCCTTTTTGGGGCTCATATTTATCAGATATACCTTTTTGCATCACCGTATTTTTAACTACTTTGTATTCATTGGTTTAAAATATTTCTTTACTACATAAAATATTACAATTTCTTTGTTTTGCTAAGTCAGAGACTCATTCTTTTGAGTGGAATTAGTCCGTATTCTTTGGAAGCAGAACCTGACATGAATTCTGATACAAGCGGTTTATTGAGGAAATGTTCTTAGGAGAATCCTATTAAGGAAATGAGGGAAACAGGATAGAAGTGGGGCAGGGAGCTAATAATTGATATATTTCAGTCCATTCTACTCTTATGTCGACCACATGAGTAGCCCTAAGTCATAAAATTGCCCGAACTTGAGACAAGAGGCACAACTTTGTGTGTATTCAGTATCAAGTTACTCACTGTCTGTAGGCCACTTCCTAGGTAAAGGACGTGGGTTTTCATGCCTTTCTTCGGAAAGTGATTTTCTTTGGACATGAGTAGTTTTCCTAGAAGAGTAAAGCTATGAGCCATCAGGTGCGGGTGGCTAGGCTATGGCTGCCCTGGTAACGAAGGGATTGTGCGGGTAGGGCCCCAACAGCTTCCCCTGTAGTCTGGGGCTTACATTGCTCAGGCCATCTTGCTCCTTACATTCATTCATTCCATCTGGGCACAATTTCTCTAGGATTCCTCAGACATACTCTAGGGGAAATTTGAAGAGGAGTGTTTTAGGAACACATAATACCCCTGATTTTAAATAAGCCTGTTACTGATACCCATTCTATCTCTACCACAAATTCCACATTTCCATTTCTTCAAGGAAAATCACTGTTGGTTTGAGAGCCTTGCCTGCTGGAGTGAACCTGACAGTCATACCTGGGGTGACCAAATCCCTAGTTATCATGCCTGTATAGAGCCACTTTTGGTGTTCCTGTCCATTTAAAGCCATAACAGTGAATAGAATATATTCTATATAAATATAGAGTGAGATCCTGGCTTATCACTTAGTTACTTACTGTTTTTCTTTTTGCCCTCGTTATATAGTAACACACCTACCTCTTCTGATGATGAGAGTCCGTGAATCTTGCCAACGTGTTAACTCTTTTCTTTGCCTGCTAATCAATAGTCACGAGGAGTTTGGGGTAAAGAGGAGGCCATAATAGCTTTAAATTTAACGAGACCATTACTGAGACCCCCTAATGAAAATGCTCAGCCAACCAAATCCTCTAGAAGCACAGAACTTCATATTATAGGGAAAAGAAGCCCAAATTCCCCAGGTACATTAACAGGCATGTTGGAGAGCATGGGGAGTCCTATTTCGACCCCTTGTTTTCTGTCCATAGGTGGCCTACATATTAGAAAATGGAACTGAAGGATAGTGTACCATCTTCTCAGGGTTTCACAGGCAAGTAGATATTTAGGCATATTTCCAGAAACCGTTCCCTTATTATAAGGACAGCAGCCTGCGGGCGATGTTGTGTGTATTAGAACCAGTGAACCATAATTATTACCCGTGATTACCTTCCTTGCCCTAGAGTGGATCCCTTGGCCCAAGGTGAGGTTGTGTGGGATCCCAAACTGGTAGTGTGCAAACTCCGTGAACTCGGGGAAGGTGGTGCTGGCTGAGGCCCTGCTGGTTAGGAAGGAAGCTTACAGCCACAATACATCCCATTTGGGGGGACACTGCCCTTTTCAGAGAGGAAGACATTCAGTGTAACCAGCCTTCCGCCTGCGGCTTGTTGATCCTCCCATGGATCGGTGCTGCATGGAGGGCTCTAAGATTATTATTTCTATTTCTTCCTGTGCCCACGTGGTAAATTTATTTATTTAAATCATCTAATTTAATTTATAAAAATTTATTGGGTTAAAAATGTTCATTATATTCTCTTAATCCCCTTATTAATAGCTAGAGTATCTGCAGTGATATCTTCCTTTTAATTTCAGAGCAGAATATAATTTCGGGGTTTCTTATTCTCTCCTCTGTCATGCTTATTAGCTTATTTCGATTTTACGAATCTTTTCTAAGAACAAACACTTTTCTGTGTTAGTTGTAACTAAACAAACTTTTTTTTTTGTATTAACTAAAATTTTCATTTTATTTTTTCCTTTCTTGTCTATTCTCTAGTTTTATTTTCTTTTGTGAATGGCAAGTTAAGCTTCTGTGACAAAGCTTAGATTGCTTTTATTTTATGCTACTTCTGTTACAGTAGAGCGAACCATGATCTCATACCTGAGGTGATAGATGTTACTAGTACTATAAAGTCATAATAATTTTAATGCTATAAGTTGACCATAAATGTAAGGGTTTATTTCTGCACTCTTAGTTCTATTCCACTTACCTGTATCTGTCCGTATATCAGCACCACACCATCCTGATCACTACACCTCTGTACTAAGTGTTTTTTCTACTAAAATTTGAAATGCATAAATGTGAGTCCTCTAAGTTGAGTTCTTTTTTCCAAGATTCATTAGCCTATTATGATTCTCTTGAATTTCCATATGAATTTTAAGATCACCTTGTCAATTTTTGTTAAAAAAAAAAAAGGCAGATATTTTGATAGGAAGCATACTGAAGATAGATAAATTTGGGGGAGTATTGTCATCCTAACAATATTGTCTTCCAATTCATGACTATGCATTGACTTCCCATTTTCTTAGATCTTCTTTAATCCTTTCAGCAATATTTTGTAGTTTTCAGTGTTCAAGAAATGTATTTCCTTTAAGTTTATGCCGAATGGTTTTATCCTTTTTATGATAAAAAATGGATTGATTATTCATTCAATTTCATTGCTAGTGTGTAGAAACATAATTGAGTTTTGTATATTGACCTTGTGTCCTTAAACTTTGCTGAACTCATTTATTTAATAGTCTTTTAAACAGATTACCTAGGGTTTTCTATAAATAAAATCCTATCATCTGCAAATGTTGCTTTACTTCCTTTCCAATATAGATACCTGTTACTTCTTTTGCTTACCTGATTGTCCTAGCTAGAATTTCCTGAATAAGGGTGAATAAAAGTGAAAAGAGAGAACATTCTTGTTTTTTCCTAGTGTTGGGGATAAATCATTTAGTCTTTGGCATCAGGTATGATGTTAGCTGGGGGTGTTAAATAGATATCCTCTCCCAGGTTGACAAAATTCACTTTTATTTCTAATTTGTATAGTGTTTTATTCAGAGAGGGCATTGATTTCATGAAATGCTTTTTCTGTACTCATTAAGATGACCACATGAAGATTGTCTTTTATTGTACTTAGATGATGTATTACATTGATTGATTTTCATATGTTTAAACTGAGCTCACTTTCTTGGATAACTCCAATTTAGTCACGGTGTATAATGTTTTATATATTTTCCTGGATTCAATTTTCTAGTATTTTATTGAGGATTTTTACATATATACTCAAAAAGGATACTGACTTGTAGTTTTATTTTCTTTGATATATTGACCTAACTTTGGTGTCATAATAATACTGGTCACATAGGATAAATTGGGAAGTGCTCTCTCCTTTTTTATAATTTGGAAGTTTGTAAAGGATCGGTAATTTGAGACTCTAATTAACTTGTCTATTTTTACCTATAATTTTCTCTATTTTACCTTTTTTGAGAACCAACTTTTGGTTTCGTTGGCCTTCTTCATTGTATTTCTATTTTCTACAGGTGTGCAATGGAGATATTGTGGATTTGGTTCCAGAGCACTACAATAAAGCAGATATTGCAGTAAGGTAAGTCCAATGAATTTTCTGGTTTCTCAGTGCATATAAAACCTGTGTTTACACTATACTGTAGTTTATTATGTAACAGTGTCATGTCTAAAAAACAATGTAAATGCCTTAATTACAAAATATTTTATTGCTAAAAAAAATGCTAGCTATCATCTGAGTTTTCAGCAAGTCATAATCTTTCTGGTGGTAAAAGGTCTTGCCTTGATGATGATGGCTGCTGGCCAGGGTGGTGGTTGCTGCAGGTTGGGTAGGCTGTGGCAACTTCTTAAACCAACGTAGTAAAGAAGTTGGCTGCATCAATTAATTCTTCCTTTCATGAACAGTTTCTCTGTAGCATGGAATACTGTTTGGCAGGATTTTACCCACAGTAGAACTTATTTCAAAATTG
Source organism: Canis lupus familiaris (assembly GCF_011100685.1). Classification (NCBI taxonomy): domain Eukaryota; kingdom Metazoa; phylum Chordata; class Mammalia; order Carnivora; family Canidae; genus Canis; species Canis lupus. The sequence continues at coordinate 30,073,277 of NC_049257.1, forward strand.
GACTTTTAAGCAGTGCTACTGCTTTATCAGCTGAATCCATGTAATATTTTAATTCCTTTGTGGTCTTTTCAACAGTCTTCACACAATCTTCCCCTGCAGTAGTTTCCATCTCAAGAAACCACTTTCTTTGCTCATCCATAGATAGCAACTCCTTATCTTTTAAAAGTTTTATCACAGGCAGCCTGGGTGGCTCAGCAGTTTAGCGCCACCTTCGACCTGGGGCCTGATCCTGGAGACCTGGGATCGAGTCCCCGGTTGGGCTCCCTGCATGGAGCCTGCTTCTCCCTCTGCCTGTGTCTCTGCCTCTCTCTCTCTCTTTCTGTGTCTCTCATGAATAAATAAATAAAATCTTAAAAAAAAAAAGTTTTATCATGAGACTGCAACACTTGGGTCTCATCATCAGGTTGTACTTCTCATTCCAGTTTTCTTGCTGTTTCTACCACATCTGCAGTTGCTTTCTCCACTGAAGCCTTGAACCCCTCAGAGCCATCCATGAGGTTTGAATCAACTTCTTCCAAACGTGTGTTAATGTTGATATCTTGACCTCTTCCCACGAAACACACATCTTCTTAATGGCATCTAAGACGGTGAATCTTTCTAGAAGGTTTTTAATGTGCTTTGCCCAGATCCGTCAAAGGAATCACTGTCCATAGCAGCTATAGCTTTATGAGACAGATTTCTTAAATAACCAGGCTTGACCTCCAATGCCTGTTTCTTCCCTGTGGATGCTCAGCCGACCCTCACTTGTCCCATTCAGATACCTTGGAGGGGCAAGGGGCTGAGGAGGCCCGGATCCAGGGTACAGGGGCACAGGTGGTGCAGCTTTTTGGCAGTGTATGTGGGGTGCTTTAGTCTCCACAAAGTGATACATGGTAGGACGGGTTGGGCTGGCCCCCTGTCCCATGTTTATACAGCTGAATAAAGAAGAAAAAAAAATAAGACTTGAAAGTTGAAATTTCTTCTTGACCCATGGCCTGCCAAGTGGATGTTGTGTCAGTAGGTATGAAAGTGATACTAATGTCGTGCGTCTCCATCAGAACGCTTGGGTGACAAGGTGCCTTTGTCAGTTAGGGGTAATATTTTGAAACAAACTTTTATTTTCTGAACAGTAGGTCCCAGCAGTGGGTTTAAAATATTTATTGTACATCTGAAACTTAACACTATGTCAACTATATTTCCATAAAAAAAAAAGTATCCAGGAAGTCCTGTTACACACAGATGTTCTGTGACCCAGACTTCACCGCTCCGTGCAAGAGCACAGGTGGAGGAGGTTGAGCGTAATTCTTAGGAGCCATAGGGGATTCCGAATGGTCAGGGCACGTGGGCTTCAACTTAAAGTCGCTGGTTATATCGTCCCCTACTAAGGGAGGCAGCCTGGACTTTGAAACTTTGACGTTAGGAACCGACTTCTTGCTGGGTAGGAATTCCTGCATCGTGTGTTCCAATAGGAGGCGGTTCCACCCACTTTGAGACTCTGTTGTCTAGTGTAGCCGCCTGCATTAGCTACGTGTACTCAGACCTTCTGGGTCACTCGCTGCAGCTTCTACAGTCAGCCCTTGCTGCTTCCCCTTGCACCTACCTTCGTGGTGTGGAGACGGCTTCTGTCCTCAAAGCTCACGACGCAACCTCCGCTGGCCTCCGACTTGCCTTCTGCAGCCTCCCCGGCTGTCAGCCTGCCCACATCCCAACAGACCAGGGGCCTCCCTTGGGTGCGGCTTGCATTTAAGGGAATGCTCTGGTGGCTTTAATCTCTCCAGGCTGCTGAAACTTTCTCCAGATCAGCAAAAAAGACTGTTTTGCTTTATTATCATTTGCCGGGTTCACGGAAGTAACACTTTTCCAACTTCCTTCAAGAACCTCCCCTTAGTACTTAGAACTTGGAGAATTGATTGGTGCAAGAGGCCTAGGTTTCAGCCCATCTGGGCTTCCAGCATGACTTCCTTGCTCAGCTTAACCAATTCTAGCTTTTGATTTAAAGTGAGAGAGGAGCAACTCGTTCTCTTATTTGAACACTTAGGGCCCATTGTAGGATCACTAATTGGCTCAATTCCTGTATTGTTGGGTCTCAGGGAATAAGGAGGCCCAAGGAGAGGGGGTCAGGGGAACCGCCGCTGAGTGGACTGGCCAGGACACATGCAACATTTATTAATTAAGTTCACTATCTCGTTTGGACACGGTTCACGGAGCCCCAAAGTACGTATGGTAGTAAGATCGGTGAACACTGATCACAGATCACCATGCCAAACACGATAGTAATGAGAGAGTTCGAAATATTTTTTTTTAAGATTTTATTTATTTACTCACAAGAGACACACAGAGAGAGAGAGGCAGAGACACAGGCAGAGGGAGAAGCAGGCTCCATCCCGGGACTCCAGGGTCACGCCCTGGGCTGAAGGCAGGTGCTCAACCACTGGGCCACCAGGGCTGCCCGAGAGTTTGAACTATTTAAAGAATTATGAAGTTGACAGAGATATGAAATGAGCAAATACTACCGGAAAAAGAGTACCGATGCACTTGCTCTTGTAGCGTTGCCACAAACCTTCAATTTGTAAAAAGTGCAGTATTTGCAAAACACAAAGTAACAGCAATAAAATAAGTTATGCTTGTATTTCATTCATTTCTACTCTAATCTTCTATTCGCTTTGAGTTTAGTTTGCTCTTTGTTTTTTTCCCAATATCTCAGGATGGAAAGATTATTGATTTGAGGTACTTAAAAAAATATGAAATTTGTAGTTATAGATTTTCCTCTGAGCCTGTTTTAGCTTTTCTATAAGTTTTGGTGTATCAGGTTCACATTTTTAGTCATCTTAAGTTTTTTCTTTCTTTCTTTTTTTTTTTTTTTTTTTTGGAAATTTTTTTTATTGGAGTTCAATTTAGCACAATACCCGGTGCTCATCCCATCAAGTGCCCCCCTCAGTGCCCGTCACCCCCACCCCCCGCCCTCCTCCCCTTCCACCACCCCTAGTTCGTTTCCCAGAGTTAGGAGTCTCTCATGCTCTGTCTCCCTTTCTGATATTTCCCACTCATTTTCTCTCCTTTCCCCTTTATTCCCTTTCACTATTTTTTATATTCCCCGAATGAATGAGACCATATAATGTTTGTCCTTCTCCGATTGACTTACTTCACTCAGCATCATACCCTCCAGGTCCATACATGTCAAGGCAAATGGTGGGTATTTGTCCTTTCTAATGGCTTAGAAAAGTCCCTTCATCTCCCTCAGGGCTCTCCTGTCCCCAGGCTCCCCCGTCTCCCTTGGGGCTCTTCTGCCCCCAAGATCCCCCCTCCAGCCTGGTCCTCCCCCCCCACCCTGGGTTCTTGTATATTCTATTTTTCCTCCTTCCTACCTGTTAGAGGCGAACACCTTCCCCCTGTAGGTGGGGCTGGCCTCGGTCTACACCTCAGGGCAGACTGGTAGGTGTCCGGGTTTCGTGATGTCCCCTAGGTCGCCTGGGCGGGGAGCAGGTGTGGCGAGGACCCTGCTCCCTGCCAGCTTGCCCGTCTCCCATCTTAAGTGTTTTCTGATTTTCTTTGTGATCTTTTCCCTCTGTCTTAGTCACTGGTTTCTAGGTGGGCTCCATCCCCCACCTAGGGTTTAACCCAACCCTAGGAACAGTAGGAACAGGGTCTGCAGGTTTCCAGTTATCACCTGGAATTGGCTGTGTCCCCCCCTCTTCCGTCGAGGTTCCTCATGGGTGGTGGGACGTCTTGCAGGGCCATGCATGTTCGCTCCCGATGGAGGAGGTTTTCGTGGTCCCTCCTTACAAACGGGACGTTTCTGGTCCACAGTCCCTTTTCCTGGTACTCGCCAAGCTCTCCAGGCTTCCGAGGTTTGCTCTTCCCATGGTCTCTGTCTTTCATCCATTTCCTTCCAACCTATTTGCATCTTTAGATCTAATGTTTATCTTCTTAAGACAATATACAGATCGGCTCTTGTTTTTCCTTATCCGGTCTAAAGTCTTGTATTTCGTTGGAATATTTAATCCATTCACATTTCATGTTATTATTGGTGTGGTTGCACTTATTCCTGCCGTGTTACCTTTTATTTCTATGTCTCATATCTTTTCTTTTTTTTTTTTTCTTGTCTCTCTGTTCTTTCTTACCCAATTTCTGTTCAATTTGGTGGATATTCTAGTCCAAAATTGCAATTGCTTTAATAATCTTAGTTATTTTTTTCTATTATCACCTAGTGATAGTTCTAGGTATTTCCTCTTAATTTATGAAAATACACTTCATACCTATACTATCATAATTCCTGCCCCTTTTCCCTTCTCTCCTCTAGGGTTCTCCACTATACATGTTAGGGTGCTTATTGGTACCTCACATTGCTCTGTGGCTGTTTTTTTTTTTTTTTTCCTTTTCATTTTTTCTCTCTGTTTTTCAGATCACCTACTCTCTTTTACTCTAATTTTGCCGATTCCTTTTTTTTTTTTTTTGCCAGTTCAATCTAATATTGATGCCACCTAGTGAATGTTTCGTTTTGGTTATTATATTTTGCAGCTAAAGAATTTCCATTTGGTTCTTTTTAAAAAATAATTTATATCTTTTTTTTATATGTTCTATTTAATTAGATACTGTTACCATACCTTTTTTCAATTCTTTAGACTTGGTCCGTTTTTGTTCTTTGAATATAATTGTAATAGCTGCTTTGCAGCCTGTGTGTGCTAACTGCAACATCTGGGTCCCTTCAAAAGCAGTTTCTGTTGTCTGTTTTCTGTGTATGGTCACAGTTTTCTGTTTTTTTTTTGCATGACTTGATATATTCCTCTTGAAAATGAGATATTTTAGAAAACATGTCTCAGCAACACAGGATGCTGACTCTTCCACTTCTGAGTCATCTTGTTTTTTGGACTGGTCATTTGTTTATTTGCTTAGTGACTTGGTTGAACTGATTCTGTGAGGTTGATTTCCCTCTTGAGTATGACCATGTGACCTTGGATATCCCTGCTCAGATTTTTTGTTTTTAAAGATTTTTATTTATTTATTCATGAGACAGAGAGAGAGAGAGAGAGAGAGAGAGAGAGAGGCAGACACACAGGCAGAGGGAGAAGCAGGCTCCATGCAGGGAGCCCAATGCGGGACTCGATCCCAGGACCCCGGGGTCACGCCCTGGGCCCAAGGCAGATGCTCAACCGCTGAGCCACCCAGGCGTCCCAGATTTTTTTTTTCTTGTACAGTTTTGGGTCTCGAAGCCCCAGGTCAAGGTCCTGTATGCCCACTTTCTGGTGGGAGCTCTCTTCCTGATTTGCAGATGACCAACTTCTCACTAGGTCCTCGCAGTGGTGAGAGAGAAAGAATAATAATCTCTGGTGTCTCTTTTTATAAGGACAACAATCTTATTGGATCAGGACGCTACAGTTATGACCTCCTTAACTTTAATTACCTCCTTATAAGTCTTGTCTCCAAATATAGCCTCTTTGGGGGTTGGAGTTTCAACAGAGGAATTTTGGAGGAATACAAACATTCAGTCCCTACAGCCTAGGTCAGAGCTCATTGCTCAGCCAGTTGTTGGTCAAAGGTCGTGCCTAAGTCCCTTGTGCCATTGCAACTTCTGCCTTTTGTTGATCAATCTCTTTGTGGCTTAGGAATGTTTTCAGTTCTTCTCCACATCCTGCTCTGACTGGTTGTGTCCCAGGAGTAAGAGGTGGTTGCAGTAAGGTTGCCCTGGTTCTCAGCTACCCCTTCTTAGAAGAGAATTTCTTGGAGCACGGGGCTTGGGGTAGGGTGAGACGTTCTTTTTTTTTTTTTTTTTTAAGATTTTATCTATCCAGATTATTTTTATTTATTTATTCATGAGACACAGAGAGAGAGAGAGAGAGGCAGAGACACAGAGGGAGGCATTCTTAAAGGCCGCCCATTCCCTTCTCCTCACCCCAGAGTGAGGAGTTTTCCTAGTTTGACACCAAACCTGAGTGGGACGTGAGGAAGGAGAGAAAACTCACTCACACGGCTGCACCTTCCTGTGTCAGAGCTGGAATAGTTCCTGTAAGATGTAGCTTGGGGTGGGAAGGAGGCGGAGAAGGGTGAACGGCTCAAAGATTATAGACCACTGAGATTTAGACGGTTTATTTGGATGAATGTTTCTACATTTGCTATATAGGACAATTTCCGGAGACTTTAAATTATGGCTTTTAGTAATTTTGTCTGGTTTAGTTAAAATGTTGATGAGAGAGCTTCTAGTGCACTCCTCGCCCCTTTATTCTAGAAGTTGTTTCTACTTAGAGATTTTTAACTGGGTGTAAACTCAGACGAAGATTTTCATTTGGAAAGGAAGGCATTTACCTCAGACTGAGTTGACCAGGGACACAGAGTTAATTCAATACAAAGCAGCACCAGCCTCCTTTTTAAAAGTGGCCCATCCCAAACATTTTCCACTCCTCAGCCCTGTGCAGGTTGAGTCTGCTCCTTGCAGCCCGTTTGATTCTCAAAATGTCCCTGATTTGGCCAGTGGCTGCTCGCTCAGGCTCCTGTAGCCTTCTGACGCGTCTCCATCACTCCTTGAATATCCTGTCACTCGCCAGCACCAAAAAGATGTTTTATATTCGTATATTTCCTATACCCCAGTCCTGGAATCACGCACCTCTCCTAGGAGTCCTGGTTCCTTTCTAGAGCAATTTTAAAGGTTAAATATAATCTAAATGCTGAGAACGATATTGAAACTTTCTCTCTTCTTTCTTATTAAAATATTTTGGTAAATTTGTTTCCTAAAGTCCACTCCAAATTTTCTGAATCAGAATGGGCTCAGATAAATTTATCTGAGTTTGACAACAGATTATTTTCCTATTGAGTTTAGACTTGCCATCATGCATTTCAACCGAGTTCTAACTAAAATCACCCATTAACTTGTATCTTTTTTGTGATGCCGGTTTTCAAACCTATATAACATTGTCATTTCCCTCTCAAGGACTAAGATATCAAATTTAAAAAGAGGAAAATAGAAGCTGAAGCTTAAAAATATGCAAGTTTATTCATTTCAGAAAAAAAAATGTATGTTCTGCAACTACGAAAATTCAGTCTATAACTTCATTTCTTTTATAAGTTTCAGCTTGAGAAAGATGATAAATATATTTACATAAAATCAGAAAGTATAAACACATAAAGTAGAGCTGTAAGGGAGAGGGAATTTGTCAGTACAGAGTCTAAATTTTATCCTAAATGTGAAAAGATAATAATCTTTAAAGGTTTAAAATGATTAAAATAAAGAAGTTTTTTTATATATAAAATTATTTTATAATTTATGACATTAAAAATTGTTTCTTTTTTTTTTTTTTTTATTTATGATAGTCACAGAGAGAGAGAGAGGCGCAGAGACATAGGCAGAGGGAGAAGCAGGCTCCATGCCCCGGGAGCCCGATGTGGGATTCGATCCCGGGTCTCCAGGATCGTGCCCTGGGCCAAAGGCAGGCGCCAAACCGCTGCGCCACCCAGGGATCCCCCTGTTTCTTAAAATAAATGAAATTACATCGTGATGTCTTTCAAGGCTCTTTAGGGTTGGGGGGGGCTCCATGGTTGAGCATCTGCCTTTGGCTCAGGTCGTGACCCCCGGGGTCCCCAGATCAAGTCCCACATCCAGCTCCCTGCATGGAGCCTGCTTCTCCCTCTGCCTGTGTCTCTGCCTCTCTCTGTGTCTCTCATGAATAAGTAAATAAAATCTTTAAAAGAAAAAAAAAGATTAGTCTTATTTGCCTTCATGGTAGTCATCTCAGATAGCTTTTATTTCTTCATGAGATATATATATATATATATTTTTAATGTTGGAATGACTGCTCTTTTCTATTCATTCCTTTGGAAGTTAAACTTAGTAACTAGAATTAACTGTTTTTTTGTAAAATAGCTTTATGCCTTTTCATCACCTACACTTGAGGGTCAGTTTTATTTATTGAATTGGAAGGTCTAATGACAACCACCATAAGTATATTATCTGCTTCTGAGATTCTATGCTGTAAAATTCTAATCTATCAGATTATCTCTCATTTACTACCACAGTGCCAAAGCCATAGTCCCTGAATTTCTTTGCAAATATGAAAATTAATAAAAACACTTTAAAAATCATCTTTCCCAAATGCAGAAACAGATAGATATATGGCCATAATTTCTCGAATCATAACATTTAACTAAATTTAGAAGATGATTTTCAATAGTTCGGCTAAAAAGTTTGCTACCACTTGATATTACTTCATTCATTCATTCATGACCTTAAAGGCTGAAATTTTTTTTTTTAATTTTTTTATTTATGATAGTCACAGAGAGAGAGAGAGAGAGGCAGAGACATAGGCAGAGGGAGAAGCAGGCTCCATGCACCGGGAGCCTGACGTGGGATTCGATCCTGAGTCTCCAGGATCACGCCCCGGGCCAAAGGCAGGCACCAAACCGCTGCGCCACCCAGGGATCCCTAAAGGCTGAAATTTAAAGAAGTTTTGCTTTGAATCCTGAAGACAGAAACCCTGAATTTAAATACTTGATGTATGACATTGGGGAATCATTTAGTATGTTTGATCCTTTTGCAACCAAAAATATAGGATAATGACATAGAGTTGTAACAGATTATTATGGTAAAATGTATGAAATATACCTCCTATATTTGCTTACACATCCAAGTTGTCATTTTATTCCTTTTGGGTTACTTTTTAAGTTTATATTTATTTTTTAGTTATCTCTACACCCAACATGGAGCTTAAACTCACAACCCAGAGATTAAGAGTTGCTTGTTCTAACTGAGCCATCCAGGTGTCCCCACATTTAAGTTATTATTGAGTTTCCATTATATGCTTAGAGATATTTTCTTGTCAAGCTTTTGTTTTCTTTTTAATATTTACTTATGTAACAAAATTTCCCTTAATAATAATAAAAATAGTTCTCCACCTTGTTCTATCTCTTGCTTTTGAACATTACAAGGTAACACTGGTTTAATAGAAATCTCAGATGAGACGTGATAAATTACATTTAAAAAAATCCATAACCTTAACTGCATTTTTAAAGCTTTTCATTTTTAATTACTTTCTACTTTGTATGTCTTTTATAAGGTTTTCTGAATTATATGTGCTTTCTAAAACAGTGCTCACATAGCTGTCAAAACTAAACTATGCAATGGAAAGGTCAGACTTTAGCAGATAATTCCTGTTTCCATGGTAACTGACTTGATTTAGGAAAGATCTGTGAGTGCTTATAAGTAATCGTGGTATCCAAAACTTCATTGCTTTCCTTTGACAGGTGTAGTGATCTCACCTGAGAAAGAGGCAGTTCTTAGATTATTCCTAAATGGGAATTTCAAATATTGGTACTAATTTATCAGTCTTTAATTGTTATCTATATATCCTATATAGTGTCGCACTCCTCCAAGTAAAAGAGTCACCATTAAAATGAATCAGATAGTTTCATTGACACTAACTACTAATACATACATGCTTTTTCACCAATGATCACACTTTTATGTCTTCCTGGAAGATTTTATGCGTCTAGGAACATTAAGCAAGGTAGTGAATGCTTTAGCCTTATACCCTTTGGATGTTTCTTTGTTTCATTGTTAAGGGAATCTGTTAGGGATGTTAGATCTCTCTGTATTTTTAAGCCATAACATACTAAAATACCATTTACACTAAAGCCATTAGAGCCAAGAGAAATCATTTCAGTGGAATCAGTCATGAGTTAGAAAATATTGTGGAGTACATTATTTTAGAGACCGTCAGTAGCAACCACGGTGGAATTGGTTTGGGGCCATTTTCCACATCCATTGATGGATATGTGGAGTAAATTATTCATATCTTCATTTGCCTATTTCCACAATAATATTTTGATTATTAAACCTGCACCGATAACAAGCCTCTTGGGATGAAAGTGCTAGTTACTTTATTTCTATTTACCCCTCCCTCTTTCTTTTTCAAAAAAAATTTTTTTTTTTGCCTTGTTTCTTCTCTCCTTTTATCCTTCCTAAATTAGCCAAATTATGGGGCAACCTGGGTGGCTCAGTTGCTTGATCGTGGGACTCTTGATTTCAGCTCAGGTTGTGATCTCAGGGTTCTGGGATCATGCCCCATGTTTGACTCCATGCTGAGCATGGAGCCTGCTTGCGATTCTCTTTTCCCTCTCTTTCTCTGTCCCCCATCTCCTTAAAAAAAATTAGTCAAATTGTCTCATGACTTCTATGACTATAAGTATAATTGATACTTATTGATAATTAATAAGTAAAATTAATAAATGAAATTAACTTATGCTAATAAATATAATTAGGTCAAAAATTAGCCAAATAAATCTTAAGACTTTTATGTCAGTAAATATAAATCATAAGAATTCTATAAAAATTATTCAGGAATCTTCAAGTAGATGTGATGTTACTGTGAGATGGCATCTAGACATTTTGCTTTATCTTCCTTTTCCTAAATATTCATTAAAACTCCTTTGAAAGCATCTTAACAAACTCGAGATGGAAATAACTTTGAAAATATAAAATTCATGTCAATCATTTTTAAGAGTCTGGGAGGAATGTCTACTAAAAATAGTTGACTTGAAGCTCAAATGCAAATTAGAATTAGTTGTTTTATAGCTGGAAATAGTTTAGAAAAAAGCCTTATAATGTAGAATGAGAAGAAAAAGTTCTTCCCCGTGTCTACCCCTTGTTGAAGATCTAGTTTTGTAGAAAGCACAAAGAAAAGGGTAATTTCCTATCTTATTCTTTTGTTCTGCTCGTATTAGAAATTGAGTTGGTTTTGATTGATGGTCCCATAAGAGAAGTGGCCTGTGGTAGAAATGCTCAGTCACTTGACCAAAGCCATCAATAAGCAATGGAGCCTCCACTAGAACTCCATGCTCCTTCACAGTTCAAGGCTCCACGTACAACTCAAGGAACCAATTATACTGGGTCTTGCAAGTACATAAATCTGAATCCACTGTAAAGAACCAATGAGAGACTGATTCTTTAGCTGGGAAAAGAAAGTGAGGAAGAGGAATGTTGTATTTGAATAGTGGCCTTTAGGTTTGTATGGGGCAATACTCGGAGGATGATAACCATTTTCTTAGAACCTCTTTTGAAAGTAAAACAAGAGGACTGAGCTTCTTGTGGACATTTAAGTTTGGGGTAGGATACGCTACTGATAGGTTTTGAAAAGACAGTGTATTATCTGTTTGGAATTACCAATTAGCTAATCAAGGGTTGAATGCCTCATGGTGTACAAAAAAAGAATAATTGAAGTAAAATTCATACTCTCATGTTTTCAAAGGACAGAAATATATTTGTAGAAATAAAATAAACATACACAAAACAAACAAAAGAAATATGGCCTGATCTAACAATTACCCCTCTTAGGTAACGGCATATTGTAAACCCTTTGAACAAGACTGATACTGAATTAGAGATGCACAAACCAGAGGACTGCTTAGTACCGGCAGTATTAAACTGATATTCTAAGTGATAGGTCACAAGCACCTGGACTGAGAGGAACGGGCTGATAAAACACCAGCATGGGCAATGTTAGGACAAAATTCTATACCTCTGGTCTCTCTTCTTTGCATGACCAAACCCCAATCATCCTTTAAGATGAAGTTCAAAATGAAACTTCCAGAAGAATTTGAAAGAATGATTGCTGTCTTTTCCTGTTTTCAAATCGCTTTGTTCAAATTGCCAGTATAACACTTAGCAGAACGTAGAGTTAGGGCCCACCGCATTCCACCGCGGAGCCATAGACTTTGCTATTATTGTCCCTGTCGAAAACTCATCATCCAACACAGGTTGGCCAAATTGAATCATATCCTTTTTTTTTTCTTCCCCTTTTCCCCTTAAATCCATGATTTGGCATTTGGAAATGAAATCTCTAAAGATTAAAAAAAAAGAACTCTATAAAGATTAAAGAAATTGGAGTTACAGTCTGACTTTACAACAGTCTTGCAAATAGAGAGTCTATTAACAGAGAAGTCTATGACTAGATGTTCTTTATCCTACCAAAGTCACAGTAAAGTAGGCTAAACTATAAATAATAGCCTCAGACACTGAGGATGTGACTTTGAAAAAAATTGTTCAACCTTGTTTTGAAGAGTTTTCTAAAAAATATATGGTGTATTCTCACCTACGGGCACAATTATTAAAGGTGTACAGAAATAATGTGCTGTCTTGTTGTACAAAGTAATCTTTTAGAAGGTTTTATGTTGGCTTAGTATTCTTCAGCTACTCAAATTGTGATCAGTTTTTATCACTACTATTATTTTACCACTTTAAGTGTTACAGGGATGATATGTGTTTGTGTGTGCTGTCAATTTGATGTAGAGGTGTGTGTGTTGCTTAGCCTTATTAAATTGTCAACAGTACCTGCAGCTTTTACTTTAGATTGTAAGGTAGCCTTAACTGAGCAGGATAATATAGGAAAGGGAAGTGTTATATAAAGTAGCACGCCTACTTTATATAAGGATGCTTTTCATTTCAACTTCTTGTACTTGAAAGTTTGACTCTCAACTACACCTTATACTTTGAAAAGCATTATAAACCAGTGTTGCTTTTTGTGGAGAAAACAACAGCAAAAATATTAGGATTAGAACTTAAATCAGGTAGAGCCCCTAAAAGTCAATCAGTTTTGGTGTCTGTAATAAGTGTTAGAGGCATATTCAGCCTCACTGAAAAATAATATTTAAATTTGCTTGCCAATTTTAGAGTCCACAGAAATGATTTTTTGCAGTATTGTAAATTTAAAAACATCAATGTTTTCTGTGCTAATTCAAACGTAAATTTAACCAATTTGATCCTCATAAAATTGTGATATCTCAATAGTGTTCCTACTTGCTCTGGAAACTTCTAAAAGTCATTCCAAAATTAGTAAGAGATATGGACACATTCCATCACATTCTTGTACATGTGAATAGGACAGCATCAATGTTATTTTATTTACAAAGAGAATATAGAATCCATTTAGGACCACCTAGCAAACGTTTACCATTGCACTGTTGTTCAAGGTGATTATATATAACAGCGACAATTTCTATGATTCTGTTTCTATTGCCAGAATGTCATGTGCAAGATACAAAAGGAGAGACCCAAACCAGAGACATATTCAGGAACTCATCAGTTGTAATGGAGAATATCCCAATATTATCCCAACCAATATCTCAAATTGTTAATTATCAGGAAAAAGGATGACATTGAGAGACGAGAAAACGAGTGAGAAATACACCACTATCTCCCTTTAGAATGACAACAAAACAAAACAAAACCCTAAGAACCTGACATTACCAGTATTTAAGAAGATGCAGAGCAACAAGAATTCTCGTTCATTCCATCTGTTTTGAAGACAGGCAGTTTCTTATAAAGCTAAACATAGTCTTACTATACAATCCAACAATAGCTCTGTTAGCTATTTGTCCAATGGATTTGAAAACGTAGCCACACAACACCTGCATGCAAAAGTTTATAGCAGCTTTCCTGATAACTACCAAGTATTGGAAGTAAATAATTGTCCTTCAGTCAGTGAATGGATAAACCAACTGTGGCATATCCACATTATGGAATATTATTCAGCAATAAAAAGAAATGAACTAGGAAGTCACAAAAAGAGAGAGACCTTCAGTGCATATTGTTATATGGAAGAAACCAATGTGAAAAGGCTACATATTGTAGGATTCTGATTCTATGACATATTGGGATTGGCGAAAGTATAGAGATGATAGAAAGACCAGTTGTTGCCAGCGTTTCAGGGGACTTCGAGAGGGTTGAATGCATGAAGCACAGGGGATTGTTTAGGGCAGGGAAATAATTCTGTATGTGACTCTACTGGTTGACACGTGACTTTATGCATTTGTCAAAACCCATAGAAGTTTACAATAGGAAGAGTGAACTTTACACGAATTAAAAAATATATATATCTTTGGATGTCACAGGATCCCAGGATTGAATGCAGAATGTGATAAAACAATTGAACTGTATAATAAATCTATGAAACCACCTCATAAGGAGAGGAGTGAGGAATGGAGGCTGGCTTAAGTAACTTTGAAATTTAGTAGAATATATAAAATTAAAGGCAAAGGAAACTGTACACTGTTACTGGATTCTGTGTGTTAGGAATTACACCACTTCTCTATATTTATACTGAGGTTGAACAATTAAGTAAATGGTTAGTGGATAATGGGCCACATTTCTCGCTGTTGTAGTAGGAGGCTATAGATAAACGAGGGGAGGAGGCAAGAATAGTCATCGTAAGAGTAGAACTTGGGGGAAAAGTTTCTCTGAATAATTTCGATAGATATTTGTCAATCTTAATAAAACAAGTTTTTATATATAAAACAAGTTTATATATATATATATAAAGTTTTAGATATAAATTTTTATATATAAGTTTTTGTCAAGACAAATTACTTTGGGTCACTTTTCTAATACTGAAACCTAATTCCTCTATTCCCTTTACTAAATACTCAAAACTTATTCCTTATTTTACTATTCCCTTCAGAAATAACACAAATACTGTCTCCCTTTGGGGCACTTCAAAATCTAAATTAATTATGCTGATTATCTCATGCAGCTTGACCTAATTGAGTTTAATTATCTGGTCTTGTTAAATCTAAACATCATCCTCTGGGAGATTTTACCTTTTGGGTAAACTAGGTAGAGAATCCCAAGTGCTTACTTATCCTAACATATTTAGGCAGTGATCATATCACACGTACTTGTTCACATGGAGTCTGTTTAGTCATCTAGCAATTGATTTTCCCTTTACCCACTGATTTTGTTAAAATGTAGATTCCTGGTGGAAATTTACTAAGGTCAATATCCAGGTTTTAAATAGTAATTAAATTCTTCTATTTAGATTATAGTAAAAAAAAAATGTAAAGCCAGGATAAATAATGTGGCTAAAACTCTAACTGCTGAGCAGAATTATTTTCACGTGCTTATTAATTTTCTGGTCATCCCTGGAATGTTACTGTGTACACTATTGAGTCATTCTTAGTTTTTGTGACACTTCCGTTCCCTGATTTTCCCTTTGCTCTCTTGCTGTTCCATTTAATGGGGCATTATTTCTTCAGCAGAGCACAATTAGGACTTTAAGGGGTCTGCCCTGGTTTCACCGTTCCTTCTCTAAAGCTCTCCCAGAGGGACTTGACTTACTCTACAGATGACAGTAATTACTACACGGGGCCAGAAAGTGCTTTTATCTTTATTTCCCGTACTGAACTTCACTTTTCGCTTTAGACATGTATCCAACGACCTGCTCACATGTCACCGTTGGCTGCACCGTCATCACAACTCAACAGGTCCCACCCTGGTCACCTACTCTCCTTACTCAGCCACATTCTAGTCTTAACCACTTCTCATTTGGACTGTTTCAGTGACCTTCTTGTCTCAACTCTTAACTCCCTACCCACCCCCATTTCGCTGTCTTCTCTAACAGCTCCGAGTAGTGATCTAGTTAACTCAGTTTGAAGGTTAAACTTGTTAGAGTCCCTTCCTCCTCTTTCTTTACCTGGAATCCAGTCATCACTCTCCATCACCTGCAAAATAGTCTAAGCGACCCAGCAGGAGCTCCCATCTGGGTCCCCTTTGCCTAGCAGGACTCATTCTGAAATACATTCCCTAATGCTCCCGGGACCAACTCCCTGATAGAGGCCTTCGAGTTCGGAACTTCACTGGAGTTTGTGCATTCTGCCCTTTCTGCCTCATGCGTCCTCGTCAACTGCTGAATCATTTTTATATGCAGGCAGCATTGTATTTAAGAACAAGAAAAAAAATAGTGTAACCAATGCAGATATGAAGAAAGAAAACCAGAGAATCCCCCTAAACCTTGTCTTTGTCCTGTCCCACAGTTTCCGCTGGCAATCACTAGTTTAAAAAAGAAATGCATCGTATCTTCTGGACTTTTCATTATACATGCACACACACACATGCACGTGTTAGCAATTCAATTTCTTTTCTGTTAACACTATATGTTTGCTTATTTCATGCCAGTACTACATGTTTTTTCTTTAATATTATGGAGTAAACCTTATAGTAAATGCAATAATAATATTTCATTATTTCACTATTGGCAGACATGTTATTTTTTTTCTAGCATTATTATTATACTACATGAGTCGTATTGTATTTCTAGTAACCAAATCTACTCTAGTAAAAAAAAAATCCATTCTGATAATATGCTTTCTATAAATATCCTTTGCTTGCATGTTTATTATATATGTATATACAGCATTTTCTATAAAAAGGGGCTTACTGAAAAATGAAAAAAAGGAAAAAGAAAGAGACAAACCAAAAGACAGACTTTTATTTTTATTTATTTATTTATTTTTTTAAGAGACAGACTTTTAACAATGGAGAACAAATCACTGGTTACCAGAGGGAAGGGGGCCAGGGAGGATGGGTTAAATAGGTGATGGGGATGAAGGAAGGCACTTGTGATGAGCACGGGGTGATGTGTAGAGGTGTTAAAGCACTATACTGTACCTCTGGAACTAATAAACTAATATTACATTATATTTAATTGGAATTGAAATAAAAACTTTTAAAAAGAAGCAGCAGGATTAAAACATTTATTACCACAATTCTAAGAACCAGTAGTCCAAGACTGCAAAAAATAAACAAAAATTTTTAAACAATTAAAAAAGTGAGACTAAACATCTAAAAAAATATATTGGAAGAACAAACAAGTTTGACAATGTGGTTAATCACAAATTTTCAAATAAACATAGGGCTCTCCTATGTCTACTACAAAAGATGTAAATTTAACCGAAAATTAATAAACTTTGAGTAAACTAAATATCTTGTTAGTCTTATATGGTCGTGAAGCTGTTTCAATTTATCAGGATCATTGGGCAATAAGCAGTGATACTAATGGTTTGCATTTTGTTTGGTGAGATGGGGATAGATCTTCTCTACGGACTGTTTACGTAGCAATACTGTGCCTCCAGGAACAGAAGAGTCTAAGAAGCCCCAGCCAATATGGCAGATTGTGCTTTCCGGTTCTAAGGTAATTCCTAATCAAAGCAAAAAAGAACATCTGCTACGGCCCTACAGGGGGAAGTGGATCTCTACTTTACCTTTGGAGATATTACCCTGAAGCAGCCTTGGCCAGGATATATGTCCCTACTTTCATGCTGTTGCTATATCGTTGTCTTCCATGAACAAACCAGAGATTCATAAACATTCATAAGTCATTTTGATGCCTGTGAGTTTTCTTTAGCAACCGAGTCCTGTCTGAAACTTTTAATTAATTTATCTGACAACTCTTGTGGAATGTGATGTCTGAACTTTATCACTGATAGTCTATGGTTCTGTTACTGTTCTGAATAGTGATAGCACTTAGATATTACTTATGATATTTAACATCACTTAATGCTACTGAAAAAGATATCAAGTAGTTTTTATTCATTTCGAACTTTTAATTTATGGAACATGGAGAATCTTCCACTTATGTTTAGTTTGTTTTGCAAGATTTTTTCATGAACAAAATATATTAACAATTGAAAGAAACATTTAGAAGTCTCTTAATAATTATGTCAATAACAAATGTAGTATTTTTCTTAAAAAGTTAAAAAATATGATGCAGTTATAAAAACAGATCACTTATGATTCAATTAATGCTTACTTTCTCAGAAATACAGTGACCAATAGTTATTAGGTTGTCATTGGCTGTAAGTCTTTCCGATGAAAAATTCTTTTGCAAACCTAATATGAGGGCTCTACTATTAAAATACTTTATCGACATCATATATGTAGTAATTGGAAATACCTTTAAAATTATGCTGACTTCTGTATTCAGGTGGGATAAAGTAGTTCACAGAAGATAATGTGGCTGTTGAGAATAATCTGAAAAGTCAAGTAAATATTTTTTAAAAACATATGTATATATATTTCCATATATGTTTCAAAACATACACATATATGCATACATAAAGATGGAGATCTACAACTGTAGCCGTAGAAGTAAAATTTTAGAGTCTTTCATAGTTGATCTGGATCTCTTCTGCTGCCCTCTTCATTTATTAATCCCTTGCCTTGCTTAGAAGCTAAAATTCTTGGATAGACACAGGAAGAAGTCTGCTACTGAGGGAGAAAGGAAACCCATTGGGGCTGGATGGCGAAGTGGACGGGAGACATGAAAACACAAAATTTTCTCAGTTCTCCATGCTGCATAATATTGCCTACAAGAGACGTATCTTCGAGATAAGGACACAAATAACATTGAAAATAAAGGGATGAATGAAGATATACTAGTAAAATAGAGGCAGGGAAACAAACATGAGGGTAGCTCTTATATTCTGGAAAAAGTGGGCTTCAGATAAGAAAGAATTTCTGAAGATGAAGAATTTTGCACAATGCTAAACAAGTCAATGGAAAAAGACAATATAAGATTCCTAAACCTGCTTGCATTCAATAATGTGGTTTCAAAATATATGAAGCAATTCAGAGGAATTAAAAGGAAAAATGGGCAAATTTATAAAGTAGAAAACATTAATAAACTTCATTGAATACCTGATAACAGTAAGCAGACAAAAACTAAATTATCAATTTTCTATGTTATATGAGATTAGAAGAGCTTACAAACATAAGCAAATTGCTGTGTATAATATTACTGCCCCCAATGGCCTCAAAATTCACATTATTTTCAAATGCTCAAGGATCATTTACCAAAATTGGCCAAATGGTGACATATGAAGAAAACCTCAAAAATTTTAAAAGGCTGAAGTTATTTAGATTATGTTCTCTGAATAGAGTGGAATTAGGGTAAAATTTAGTAGCAAAATAACTAGAATATCCCCCCAACTACCAAGAAACTAAACAATGTGCTTATAAATTATCCATAGCCACAAGAAAAAAAATCACAGTGAAAATTTAAAAATAATTTAATCTCAAAAAAGAAAAGATATAGCAAACTTGTTGAATGTAGCTAGCACATTACTCTGAAGGAAATCTGTAGTTTCAAATGTATAAATGAGAATAAAATGCAATTTTCTAAATTTCTCATTCAAGAAAGTAGGTAAAGAACAGAAATTATACCTAATGTAATGTAAAAGGAAAAAAATAACAGCTAAGAGTATAAATTGTTGGGAAAAAAAGTATAATGAAGAAAATTTACAAGTCAAGCTTTAGTTCTATTTTAGCCAAAATAGATGAAATTTCTAGAAATGCTCATTAAGGGGGGAAAACCCCCTAAAACCTGGCAAGGATACTAGCAAGAAGACTAAATTAGAGGACTCTCTCTCATGAATATAGATGAATATAAAAGCAAAATATTAGAGAATTAAAGGCAGTGATATATGAAAACAATGATTTAAGCACTTAACTCCAGAAGCTGGAGATTTAACAGAAGTGAAACTTGAAGGTAGAAGAATGGAAAGACCAACAAAGTGAGATTTAATTCAGCAATACAAGGGAGGATTCAGTTTCTAAAATCAGTCAACATAGTTCACAACATTAACCAAAAAAAAAAAAAAAAGAAAGAAAACTTATTTGAACATCTTAATATATGTAGAAAAGCATTTGGTAAAATTCAACAACCGTTTATTAAAGAATTAAAAAAAAACTAAACAGTTTCTCATCAAATAAGAATAAAAGTGATCAATAATCTGACAGAGATTACCTCCAGCAACTATCATGTGTAAAGCTACACACCAGCTAATGAGACCTATTATATTCTATAATAATTAAAATGATGGGCAATTGATAAAATGATATTAAAAATAAAAACTAAGAGAAGAGAATTGAGAGTTCAGAACCTGACTCATGTATGGTCACATGATCTGTGATGATGCTACTTCGCAGTGGACAAAGAATGGTCTTATTTTTTTTTTTAATAGAATTTATTTTTGAGGAATGCCTATGTGGCTTGGTCGGTTAAGCATCTGGGTCTCGACTTCGGCTTAGGTCATGATCTCAGGGTCACAAGATTGAGTCCAAGTCATGCTCTGTGCTCAGTGAGAAATCTGCTTGAGATTCTCTCTCTCCCTCTCTGTTTGCCCCTCTCCTCTTTCTGAAATAAGTAAATAAATCTTTAAAAGAAAAGAATTTATTTTTGAGAGCAGTTTCAGGTTCATGGCAAATTGATTGGAAAGTACAAGGAGTTCCCACATTTGCACTCTACCCCACATACAACTGCCCCTACTATCAACAGTTTGTACCACACTAGTGTGTTCGTTATAATCAATGAACCTTCATTGACACATCACCCAGAGTCCACAGTTTAGGCTTCATTCTTGGTGTCGTATGTTTTCTGTGGATTAGGAAAAATGTCTAATGACATAAATCCACAGTGTAGTGTCATGCAGAATAGTTTCTCTGCCCTAGAAATCCTCTTTGCTTATTCATCCTTTCCTCCCCTAGACCCTGGCAACCACTGATCTTTCTAGTGTCTTTGTAGTTTTGGCCTTTCCAGAATGTCATGTAGCTGGAATCATACAGTAGGTAGCCTGGCAAGGGTTTGGAACCCTTGGTTCATTGCTGGTGGGAATGCAAGATGATTCAGCCGCTTTGGAAGATAGAATTCCTTACAAAACTAAACATACTGTTTACTATATGATTCATCAATCGCGCTACTTGGTATTATATCAAAATGCATTGGAAACTTACAAAAATCTGCACATAATTCTCTAATAGTATGAGTGTTTTGAAATATTAATGTTTTCTATGAGTTTTCCCATTTCATGTCAATCTTCAAATTTATTGAAATAAAGTTGTAATATCCTCTCAACACAAAACAAAATAAAAAACCCTGCACACAAATGATTATAGCAGCTTTATTTATTTTTTATTTAAATTGGCAAAATTTGGAAGCAACTAAGATGTCCTTCAGGAGATGGATGAACCATATTATATTTAGGACAATGGCATATTATTTAGTGCTAGAAAGCAATGTGCTGTCAAGCGATGAAAAGACGTGTAGGAACCTTAAATGCATATTACCAGGTGAAAAAAGTCAATCTGAAAAGAATGGTCTTTTCAATAAATGATGTTGAATATGCAAGAGGGGGGTGTCTTAAATGGGACAGAAATTTACTAAACATAAAAGAAAGCATAATAAATTGAATTCCATAAAGCTTCTATTAAGCAAATGAAACCATTAAAAATATGAAAAGTCGGGGCATAGAATGAGAAAGTGATATTGGTTATACATATATCTTTTAAAAGAAGAGAATGAGATCGAATTCCAAATATGATAAGGCCCCAAACATATAAAAATTAAAATGAAAAATGACACAAAAAATGGGTAATGGGAAAACGACAATTTGAAAAAATTCTGCACGTCAGAATGGATAAAACAAAATAAAAATAAGTGACCCTATCAAATCTCATAGCTCTGTTATGTGTCAACTTGTCTAGGGTGAAACTCACCTCCCAGAGTTCACTTTCGTGTTTGCTTCTGGAAAAGGTGGGCCATAAAAGAGCTTCTTGAGTGAGGTTTTGGGGTTGATTATAAAGCAATAACCATTTCTTTGGCGGTGACATCACATGTCGCTGATCTGCTGATTCACCTTGCCATCGAGAACAGCGACTTGGTCTGCAAATGCACCAGCTGCCATTAGATTCTCCTTTAACTTCTGTGACTCCTGGGACAATTCTGTGTGTTTACCTTAATGATGAAGCCCACCGCTTCTGCAGGACAGCCACGTGGCCGCACGTGGTATTCCCAGGGCTTCTGACTTGTCCAGAGAGTGTTTGTGAGGACGTGTAGACCGGGACGCCTGTACACTGCCGATAGGATCATGGATTGGAACAACTGCTAACCAGTATGCCATATCTGTTGTGACCCAGAAATTTCATGTCTTGGTATAAGCCATCAGAACTGCATTTATGTGTTCACCAGACCTCATGTATGAAAAACCCATAGTCACGGTGCTCGTAGGTAACAATCTGGGTCTCCCTAAGTGTCCATCAACACTAGAATGGATAACTTGAGGTTTTTTAATAAAATTAAAATCTGTGTAGAGATGAGATAAACAAGGTACAATTTTGTGCAACAGAAACATAACGTTGAACAAAACAAATCAGAAAAGACTATAATACTGTTTTATTCCGTTTAAATCCAGTTCTGAAACAAGCACGGTTTATCCGTAGACTCAGAAATCACTGTAGTAGTTAACTTTTGAAATAGTGATTACAGTGAACATGGGGGGATCTTGTCTGAAGCAAATAATACTCTGAAATCTTGTGCTAGTTTGCCTGAATGTGTTTATGTAGTTTGTGAAAATTTTTGTATCTGCGCACTCAAAATTTGCGAACTTTTGTATCTTTATCTATAAACACACTTCCCGATGAAGTTTGCAAAGAAGAGAGCAAAAACCTGGTTGTGTGTGTGTGTGTGTGTGTGTGTGTGTGTGTGTGTGATGACCCCCACCGGGTCTTGATGCAAGTCCAGCCTTGAAGGGATCATGCAGCCTTCAAGGAAGGGGAAGCCTGCCTACCCTTTGGGTCCAAGGAAAACTAAGAGGCCGACTTGCTGTGAGTCGTAGCCGGAGGCGGAGGCCAGAGCCTCCTGGAGAGGACTCCAGTGTCTTCTAATATCACGAAAGAAAATGCTTTGCTGTGCCGTGGATGAACGAATGACCAGGCAACAAACAAAAATGAAATAAAAGTAAAAGGACCATGGAATAGATGGCGGGAAATAGATGGCGAGAGTGGGAAAAGCCCCCGTCTGCCCCTTGCGAAGTGTGAAGCCTAGTGGAGATTTCCCCTCGTAGGCTGGAGGGTCTCCTGTAACGGCTCACACGCTGCTTGGAGCTGCAGAGACACGCGTGACCTCAAGTAAGGCAGCTCTTTAGAGGGTCTTGGAGTCCCCTGTGAGCCATCTGCACCCTCTTGGCAATTTGCAGGACCTTCCTCCAAGGGTGGAGGAAGCCATGGAGAGATAGTTTCACGTAAACCCAAACAAACCTATTTTCTGGACCATTTCATTTTTTATACAAATCTGATTACGTTTGAAAATTCATAGGTCATCTTTCCTTTCGTCACCCACTCCACAATTTATTTCCTTTGAAATTATTAGAAATTCCATATTCAGCACTCATGAATATCCTGATGAATTTAAATAAGTTGATTGGTAAATATTAGAAATTTGCATGCTTCTGACAAAAGGATTTTAGCATGATTTAAATACGCTCCTTTAATATTCACCAAGACTGAGGAAAATACATCCACATAATTTGCCCTAAAATGCCTTTTTGAAAATGTTATGAGAATCAGAAAAACTTTTAAGTAATTTTAAATTGGATTTTAATCAGCTGTGCAGCCTTGGGAAATTTATTTTCCTCTCTGTACCAGCCTTCTCCAAATTGTTTTTGCTAAAAATCAAGGAGAAAAGTGACTGCTTGTTCAAATAAACCTTTTTAAAATAAAATTTAAGAAATAAAATATGTTAAAATATCTTATGTTAAATAAGATAGATTCATTGTGGGAAAACTTCAGAATTTTTACCATATTATTTTGCAGTATGAACTTCTACCAGAGGAATTTAGGATGCAACATCTCCCAAACTTTTTAAACATAAATTCCATTTTTTATGGAACACATACAATTTAGGTTTTCTTTTGGGAGAAGAAGTTAAAAACATTGTTTCAGTACAAACTGCATGTTATATAAAATCATTATAAAATATTTTCTAAAAATGATTTAAGAACCCCCCCATCACCAGGTTTCTTCAGCAGATTAGTCAACTAAATAAAGAATAAGAAATGGCTTTATTTTGCCATTTTCAACTGAATGTTAAATTTTATACGATAAAGCAACCACATCTACTAAAGGACAATTACTTGTCAATGGCATTATTGTATCCTGATGATCAATGACTACTTCAGAGAGAAACTACCAGTCTATTAATCAACACTGAATTATTACTGAAGAAATTGACAAGATAATCATTTATATCAAGAGCCAAGGAGATCTGTCTATATTTCATACATGAGCTTAGTGTACTAATTACCAAAGTTTTGCGTGTATTGATCACCTGTTCTCACTTATATTTTCTTAGAATATTTATAAGATCACCTCTACTATTGTTTATATTGAAGTGAAGATTTCGTGTAGTGTTTGTAGACTTTAGTTTCTAAGAATTTTTAGAAGACTATTTGAGAGAGAGAGAGAAAGAACGAGGGGGTGAGGGACAGAGTGGGGAGAAGCAGACTCCCTGCTGAGCAGGGAACCTGTCCTGGGGCTCTGTCCCAACACCCTGAGGTCATGACCTGAGCCAAAAGTAGACAACCGACTGAGCTACCCAGGTGCCCCTATGTAATAGTGTTTGTAGACTTTAAAAGAATATGCTTTAACAGTGCAAATTGATTTAGAAATTAATATATATATATATATATATGTATATATACCTTTTTTAGTAGGATCTCATACTGAGGACAGTGATGCTGAATATTTCTTGTTTTTAAATTCAGTGAATAATACCGATACTATTACCTATGCTTGCATAGTAGATGGTATAAATTGTCATTACAAATTAGCAGCCTGCAAACCAAATTCATCTCCTAGATGGGTCTTATCCGGCCTTCTTCTGGTTCAGTTTTTATTTTAAATACAACTTACACAATTGACTCATTTGAAATGAAAAACCACATGTGGTCCCTTTGGGCATGCACTGCCAAGTGGAGTAGCCCGCTGGAGCTGAGTGGAGGAGCGTCCTTGGGGAGGGCGCTGGCTTTCTAGTTTGCACTGACTTTCACCCCGTACATACCTACACGTTTTCATTGTTCCTCTTCTCTCATTTATGTGACTTTATTATCCCTTTTCGTGTGTTTAGCCCCTGGTATAAATAATTTGAACAATAACAGCATGCAAAATATATGCTTTCTATCTGAAAATGAAATATTTTCATTGGAGAAGTAATGAGGAGAGTTTGATTTTAATTCCAGATCCGCCCCCTGTTTACTATCTAACACTTGTTAAACCATTAAATTCCCATTGGCCTCAGAAGTCTGTTCTGTGAAACGAAGGGAGTTTTTTATATCTTTGGCTATGAAATCTATGAGCACCTCATCAATAGCTTTAAAAAAAAATAGAGTAAGCTTCAATTTAGAGTGATTCTTAAAACTTTAACAGATAAATGTTACCTTTATTAGAAACCGTCAGCACATCCAAATGGTACTGCAGAAGCTTACATGCTGAGTAGCTGTGCGTGTATTTACACCGTCTGTGCGCAAGGTTAAATGTATTGTATTAACCTCAATTTGCCATGCTAAGAGTCTTTTAGTGAGGAAAAATTAAAAGTGAGCATCTCATGAAGGAATGGAATGGATCTCATCTTGGCTGCTAAGTACCAAATGTTATTGTTCGTTGAGTCTAATTACCAGGCTTCTGTAATCCTCGGCAGAGTGCAGGAGAGTCCGCAGGAGATGAAGGTGACTTAGTCACTCTAATGGTAGGATACTTGCGGAACACGGAAGCCACTTGTCTGTGGGGTCCTTGGGGAGACGGGCCACGAGCTCATAAAATTAATTCCCCGAAATATTCCTTAGTTCATCTGAACATCATTTTATTCCAGTACATCCCTGATTTGAGGACTTCCTTTGTTGACTCCATGCCCATTTATCCTTCCAAATTGTGTTACTGCTTTATGTCTTTTCCTGATTGCCTTATGCCTTATTTCAGTTCTTTTATTTTGCTTAACTATGATGCCCTGGGAATAGTGTAGAGATCATTCATTGCTGTTATTGGCTATCCTCTGTATTTTGAACCCCTAGTTAGGGTCCCCCTTTTCAACACACACACGCACACAGACACTTCTCTCTACCTCTTGGCGTCCAGAATGCAGGCATGTGTCCCGCTTGCTTTGGCAGCACATATACGAAAACCAGGTGTAGGCATGTGAATTAAATGTAACCAATGAGGTATCTGGCCTGTAAATTTGAATCCCAAAAGAGTACAGCAAAAATGTACAAGCAAAGGGCTTATGTCTTCAGAGTCAGCCTTTACCATCCACCCGGTGTTTTGTATTGGTGGTGCTCACAAGAACATCGTAATTAAGACTTTTTCTCGGATGTGAGAGTGACTACTCCTTACTGCCCAGCCTCCTTGGTTGGTTTTTGCCAATTTTTGAACAAGTCTCTCAAACTTTTCCACAGATTATCTGATCTATTTGATAGCTTGCAACACACTTCTTGTTTTTAAGTTTATTCAAAATCTCTTTCTGTTGCTTGCAACCAAACACTTTGATATCAAAGACCTCTTTGAAGATTAATAAAGTTTGGCCTGACTTCTAAATACTACACCCATTCGAACTTCTCTTAGGCTTAGCCAGATAAATTCATGCTTTTCTGCACATGCATTCCCTAAAGAGCTAGCTATGTCAGAAGTGAAGTCTGAAGCCCTAACAGCTGATGGGAAAAAAATGTAAGGAGAACTAGTTTTACCATATTGATGAGCTTTCACTTCATAGTAGACAACCACAACATCTCAAAGGCATAGAGCCAGAGTTTATTTTTCATGCATCTCTGGGTTGGTTAGGACTTAGCACATCTAGGCTATCTCACTCTGCTTCAAACTCTGGGTCAACCTGGCTCTTGCTGCGCAGAGGACTGGGATCTAGTCTGCTTCACGTTTAATTATTCTGGGCCTGAGCTGTTGGGATTTCACAGAAAGTCCTTGTAGTATTGACAGAGGCACCAGAAGGCAAGTAGAAACAAATAGTTCCTCTCAAGGCCTGGGCTGTAGCTGCACATTTTTCCTTCTGACCATATTCTACTCCCAAAGCCAGTCAAATGCCAGAGCCCCAAGTCAATGGGCGGGGAAGTGCATTGTGTTAGTAGCAAACAAAACAACAAAATGAACTGTCAAAGGACATTAGTGTAAGGAGTAGAGGAGAATTGGGGCCAATAACCCAACCGATTATAACTACCTAAGGCACCAATCAAGTTGAAAGTTCAGGGATTTAGCCAGACAAAGAAGAGAGGACATCAAGCGATTGATATCCAGAGTAGGTCATAGGGAGAGGTGTGTTCTGAAGCCACAAACCTAGATAGGAATGTAGGCTTGGAACAAAATTACTATGAAACTGGTGTTATAGTCAGAGCCCTAAACAGCTAAAGAAGAAGCAATAGGGGCATTGCTGTTGGGTAAATGGACAAGTTTAGAGCATGACAGATATGCAGGAGCCCTTGAATTGGTTGTGGAGGCTGGGGAAAGACTGTTATTAGTGTACAAGCCATTTTCTGGGCTTGGTACGTTGATAGAGGCAGTGTTCATACACATCGCATTATTACCATATTGAAATGTGTAATAATCAGCTACATGATCATGGTTCCCAAATAATATATGACCTCAAGAACCTCTTATATTTCAGATCAAGTATAAAATGAATTTTTAATTTTATCTTATCATTTGTTATAAAACAAAACTAAGCACAATTGAATCATAGAAGGAAAAACAATGCCCTGCACACTCAGAAGTATAAAAGGTGCATGGATACTACTGTGGCATGATTTCTATATAATGTCTTTCAGACAATATTGAAAGCTAAAATTCAGTGAAAAGTTTTATAAAATAGGTAAACCTATCTTGTTCCTTTGTAACTGCATTCATTGGGATTACTTCAGGGAATTTATTAGAGTGTCTCATAAGTATACATTTTATCAAATACCATTCAAAGTATTCAAATGTTCATCATAGTGATAAAGGTAGTCTCACCCTATCTCCGATTGAGAGAACTAAGGTAATTGTCCTTATTTCATCTTGAACTAACGGCTATGCAAGTGATGTGTGGTGGGGAAGGATTTCTGTAATAAGTCTTAAGAAATCAAGGCTCCATCTCTGTTATCACCTGCCCATGGCTGACATCCTATCTCCGGCTATAAAAAAGGGAAAGGAGAAAGAGCAGTTTTTTAGGCGAAGCAAATCACACTTTTAAAAAGAACTTTCTAGGACATTTTTTCCTTCAACTTTATTTATATTCTGTTATTTAACACTGGGTCACACATCTAGATCTAGCCAAGGATTTTGATGTTGTTACTGTTTTCTTTAAGCGATTGCTGCTATAAACATTTTGCTTTTCAGAGAGAAAGAAAAATGAATATTGAATGGAGTCTTTTAAAAGATCTCTATTCTCAAAAAATAAAACTAAAAAAAATTAAAAGATCTCTATTCTCTTTTTCTTTCCTTCTCAATTATATATATATATATATACACATTCATATATGTTTATGTCATATCTATAAATTAGATAAAATATTTATTTGAAGTATTCGATATATTATGAGATATAATATTAGGTATGGCACTAGATACTTATTTAAATATTAGATGTATTTATACTTAAGTATTTAAATATAAATACATACATAGGCATATACATATATAATACACATGTAAGTTTATATTCTATCTATAAATTATAAATAATGTAAATATATATCTATATGTACACATACTTATATATGTCTATAGTATATAGATATAGATATATAACTGTACATATATTTTTTCCCATGGCATCATGCATCCCACTTCCATTCCCCTACTGCATTGTGCATCCACTGTAATGCATCTGATTATATGTCTTTAAATATTTCCATATTTGTGAAAACACATGCAGTGTATTAACTGATGGTTGTAGTGATGGTGGTGGTAGCGATTGTGTGTGTGTGTGTGTGAATGTTTAATTTGAATAAATGTCACTATAGCACTTATGTTGTATAATTTTTTTTAAACTTTATTTAAGAAAATTTAGTCATGTTTTCAGTCTTCTAAATAAATCCATAGTTCTGACTGCTGCCACAATGTACTTTACATAATACGCCATAATGTACCGCATATTTCTTTCTTGGAGGGGATCTCCACATCCAGTTTCTTATTCCTGTAAGCAAGATTGCAATGAATATCCTTCTGTATAAACTTAAGTTTCTATATGTGTTTTTTCCAAATACGTATCTGGGAAAAGATTTTCAAAGAATAGGCACAAGTTTGATTTCATAAGTACCAGTAGTACAATCTTATTTCTTCCTGTAATTCCATTAACTTGTTTTGAACAATATATACCCATTAATTTTATTTATTCCATTGGAATGACTATGCCGAGAGCATGTTTCCCCCATAATATTTGTGTAAATTTCTCTTCTGCTATGTACTGTTCTTTCTCACACAATTTATTTGTAGTTTTTCATATATAACATAATTGATTATAGAATAATTATCTGATTTAATGATTTAGTAGATATCTTTAATCTAGAAAACTATCTTAATATATATCAGAAACTTTTTTCAGAAAGTTACAATCTAATGCAATAAAAATATATTATCTCCAAATAGTATCCATGATTTTACTTTATTTCTAAGTGAACTCTTAAAAATTGATTTCTGTAATTTTATGAATTCATTAAGAAATTAATGATGTTTGTTTTGTTATTCCAATGGAAAGGCCATTTGGACTTTCTCTCAAGGCAAAATTACAAATGAAATTATTTTAGGATCTATTAGTTTAAGATGTGTTTTCCTTCGACACCTTAATTATATCCAGAAAAATAAATAGCATTCTAATAATGCCTCAGCATTTGAAAGTTAATTGTTTGTGTTATTTTACCTCATTACATCCTTCCCCTTAGTATAATTTGCTAATATAACTCTCGATATTATGGACTTTTTTCCTTTGTTTCTGAAATTTTTAGAGATAGCAAAATGACAAAATAAGATCATGTTTTTTTCAATTTTTAACTTTTATGAATTCCCAACACTATATTACTATCCTAGAAATATTTAAAAAACAAATTATATTTTGATTAAATGGGATAATTCTCATATATCCAATTATTCTAAGGGATAAACATTATAGTTGAAACAATGTGAATCATTTACTAACCTAAAAAGAGAGCATTAATCTTCTAATGAAAAAGCAACTATTAAACATTTGGAAATGTGAGGGATTTTTCCTAACAGAGTTGAGTTATAAACATATCCTTCAATAAAGTTGTTTAACAATTTTACTAAATTTTTCATATGCTAAAATTATTAATTATAATTATCTTTGGGGGATCCCTGGGTGGCGCAGCGGTTTGGCGCCTGCCTTTGGCCCAGGGCGCGATCCTGGAGACCGGGGATCGAGTCCCACGTCCGGCTCCCGGTGCAAGGAGCCTGCTTCTCCCTCTGCCTGTGTCTCTGCCTCTCTCTCTCTCTCTGTCTGTGACTATAATAAATAAATAATAAATAAATAAAATATTAAAAAAAATAAAAAAAAAAAATAATTATCTTTGGGAATATTTGTATTAATGGGGGGTTAGGACATACAATTCTAAATTGCTCTACTGAATTAAGGAGAGATGAAACACAACAGGTAAAGAAGACTTCTAATTTACAAAGAAAATAATAAAACAGTGTATTTCAGCAAGGAGTTAAAAAAAACCAACACAACATCAGCTATGTTATAGGTATCAATCCTCATTACTCTCCACTTTTTCTTTTAAATGATGAAAATATTGTATATCTCTGGGTTGGTGGAAGGTTGGCTTGAAAAAAAGAACAAATAAACATATGTATTTTATATTGTCATAAATTTTTAAGCTTTTATTATTTATTTATTTATTTATTTATTTATTTATTTATTTATTTATTTAAAGATTTTATTTATTTACTCATGAGACACAGAGAGAGAGAGAGAGACACAGGTGGAGGGAGAAGCAGGCTCCATGCAGGGAGCCTGATGTGGGACTCGATCCTGGGACCCCAGGGTCACGACCTGGTCCAAAGGCAGGCGTTCAATTGCTGAGCCACCCAGGCGTCCCTTTAAGCTTTTATTTTTAAGTAAAAGATAAAGGGTCAAAAGTGCAAAGATTTTACCCAATTATGGAAATACAGTTTTCTAGGACTGAGAATGGAAAATGTAGGTACAATTTACAACACAACCAAGAGAATTTAAAAAATACATAAAAGTTGTTTTAAAAACCTTTAAATAGATTTTTATTTGCAATACATATTATACATAATATAAATTTATAATAGATTCAATTTAATAATGTAATTGTATTTCTAAAAATATTTTGTTCAAAAAGAATATGGATAAGTTCAATAGAATGCATTTTAAGATAGTTTTTAAATATGTTCTTTTCAAAAAATCTGCTTGAATAATTTTTTATAATTATAATAAAATATTTATTAGCATAAATTTCTGTTGGCAAGTGAAATAGTGGAAAGGAAGTATTAATTCAAAGGAGAAGGTGAGGGTTCCCTGGGTGGCGCAGCCGTTCAGCGCCTACCTTTGGCCCAGGGCATGATCCTGGAGACCCTGGGATCGAATCCCACGTCGGGCTCCCAGTGCATGGAGCCTGCTTCTCCCTCTGCCTGTGTCTCTGCCTCTCTCTCTCTCTCTCTGTGTGTGTGTGTGTGTGTGTGACTATCATAAATAAATTAAAAAAAAATTAAAACAAAGGAGAAGGTGAGCAAAGTAAAATGCCTGACTTTTAAGGAAAGTTTTAAATTGTTTTTTATATAGATGTTAGTGGATATCAGATCATAATTATATATAGCTATGACAGTGGCTTATATTAATATGTAAAAATTAGCATGTATTGCTAATGTATTTCATATGACTGTATTTATATAAATAATTATGTAACATGCTGTTATCCATATATATGAAATGGATTTATTTAAAAGTGTTATAGAATATTTATCTTAAATTTTATGGTGATAAAATATAGATGTCTGATTTAAAAATGCATGAGGTTTTACATAGTTTTCAAAATTATTTTAAAATTTCAAAAACAACACAAAGAGAATTTTGACATACTTTTAAGAATGTGTTTAGGAAAATATAGAAAATTCTCCTAATATCTTCTCCAGCTCTCTTTATAATATTTTGTTTATCCACACCACTGACAACTTATCTATTCTTCCAAAGTGTATCAAAACTTTACTTTAAAGAACTAGTATTAGAAGGAAAGTCCTTGGAGACTGAGAAGTGTAAATGTGCATGTTCAAGTGTGTATGTATATATAAAGAAGGTGTATATGTAAATATATGCACATGTAAGTACATTTAAAGCTAATAAATATTCAAACTTAGTCATTTTAGTTTGTATTACATTAAATCTCTAGATTCCTGAAATTCCTTTTGCACTTATAATTGATATATTTTTTTAAGATTTTATTAATTTATTTATTCATGAGAGACACACAAGGAGACGCTGAGACACAGGCAGAGGAAGAAGCAGGCTCCATGCAGGGAGCCCGATGTGGGACTCGATCCCAGGACCCCAGGATCATGCCCTGAGGCACAGGCAGATGCTCACTACTGAGCCACCAGGCATCCCCGATATATTCTTACATAATAGACGTAGCCCACACTTGGAGATCTGTTCAGGTTCACCCATTTTTACCATTTTTTCTTAATGCCACTTCTGCTTGGCCCTTTTGCTTTCCATGGCCAGGTCAGTATCTTGAGTCTTTCTGAAGACTGGCCTCAAGCTATTGGGACTGCTTTGCCTTCAAGGGTAGGAAGAATCAATGTGGTTTATCTCCATTTCACTCTCCATCCAGCCTTGACTTTAGATGGGTTCACATATATGGGAAGTCATCTTACCCTCCTTTAAATAGGCATAACTCTGAGGTATAATTTACACTCCTAGGATCCCCTGAAAGATCAAATTAAAGCCACTCACCCTGTTATTTTACCTCAGATTGCACTGTTTCTCAGCTTCTTCCCCTCCCTTGTCCTTCTTCCTACATTCTTCTCTGGCAGCTCTTAGAAAAAATTTTTAAATAAATGACTTGCCCAGATACACACTCCTCAGAGTCTGCTTTCTGGAGGACTCAGCTTAATAGGTGTTGTGAAATGATTGAAAAGCAGTTCCCTAATTTACTATCCTTAGTGAGGTGTTTAAAGGTGCTACAGAGGTAAAATCATAGCCTATATATTTCTTAATAAAAGAAGTTAGATTTAAGGAAGTCCAGTACCACAGAGACAAAATTTTAAGGTCTTCTAAGCCCTAATAATTAAGATAAGTAAAACCTTAATGCAATAATTTTAAAAAATATATTTAACATATAAATCTACGGTGTAAGAATTATTCACATTTTACTTAAAGAGAATATCAGTATTAGTGATTTTTTTTCTTTTGCTTCAGTCTCCAGTATGATTTGGCATGGCTGGGTACTTTGACTTCCAGAAGCTAGAAAAAAATTAAAAAAACAAAGAAAAATCCAAATCAAGACAAAGAAAGAAGTAATAAAGAGCAGAAATAAAAGAAATTGAAAACAGAAAAGTGGAGGAAACAATGAAACAAAACTGTGAGTTGTTTAAAAAGAAAGCTGATAAACTTTTAGCAAGATAGGCAAAGAAACAAGAGAAAGACCTAAATTTCCAGTGTTAGGAATGAAGGGAGGAAATATCACTGCAGACCCTGTAGACATCAGAAGGATAATGGCAATGCTGGGAACAACTCTATGCAAATAAATTTGACAAGTTTAAAGACTTAAACCAATTCCCCAAAAAACACAGATTACTAACACTCACCCAAAATGAAATAGATAATCAGAATAGTCTGAAACTATCAAAAAGGTAATAGATTAGTGATTTAAAAGCTTACAATAAAGTAAACATAAAGACCAGATAACTTTGTTAGAGCATTTTACCAAACATTTAAAGAATTAAAGAATTAATTTGTAATTCTGTACAAACTCTTCTAAAAAATAGAATAGGACCCAGAACTCACCAGTTTTTTATATAAAATGCTAGCATTACCCTAATACCAACACCAAACAAAGGCAACACATACACATACACACACACACACACACACAAGGAGAAAAAAAAGTGAAAGAAACTATAGACCAGCTTTCTTGTGAAAATGCACCTAAAAATTCTGGATAAAAGCTTCAGATCCAATCCATTATATTATGCAGCATGATTGAGTGAGAATAATTCTAAGAATGCAGAACTTATTCAATATGTAAAAATACATCAATGTTAATCTGTCATATTAACAACAAAAAAAAAAGCCAAATTAATTGGAAGTTCATTTTTGGCCTGGTTAACAATGCTCACTTATTAAAAGTGAAACAGTCAAAATTGTGAAATGACTGAGAAAGTAATTAGTTTGATTTACAGACTGGACAGATTTGGCCATTATGATTTTTATGGATTTTTTTTTTAAACAACTCAAGCTAGTGTGGAGAACATAGAACATAATTTTAATGTTGTCGCTGAGAAAAGCATAAAACATTAAATAACTTATTTTGTTCTTTTTCTTAATTTACTACTTGTGTACTGTATGGAAAAATTAAGAATATTATACATAATATACTTTCTTATAGAATTATAATGCATAAGCATTTCTCTCTAGAATATATTTGAATGATAGAAAAATAATATTTTTACTCAATTAATACACAGATATTAAATCTGTATTCTGCAGTTTTGCAAGAAATGCTTCCTTGTAACAACTATAATTATGTTTTTGACTTGCTGACTTTACAGTGGTCTAGCGAGGGGCGCCTGGCTGGCTCAGTGGGCAGAGCATGCCACTCTTGGTCTCAGGGTTGTGAGTTCAAGCCCCACATTGGGTGTACAGCTTACTTAAAAAAAAAAAAAAAAAAAAAAAAAAAAGGTTGAAATAGTCTGGTGAATCTTAGCGAACTACTTTCCCAACTGTAAATAGAAGCTACATTTTAGGGCACCTGGATGTCCCGGTCGGTTAAGCATCTGCCTTTGGTTCAGGTCACTGTCTCAGGGTCCTGGGATCGAGCCCTGTAAGCCCTGAGAGTCTGGTTTTTTTGCTCGGTGGGGAGTCTCCTTGTCTCTCTGCCCCTCCTCCTGCGTGTGCTCTCTTTTTCTCCCTCTTTCAAATAAATAAACAAAAACTAAAACAATAATAATAGAAGCCACATTCCATACATTTTTGTGGGATACATAAGAATCGCAAAATTGCTTTTCTGTGTGTTTAAGGACATTGTTAAATATTACCAACATTATTTCTAGATGTCATTCTACATTAACTTTATCATTAATATTTGAGAGGAATGTTGGCAAGACACACACTTTTCATTGCATGATAAGTGTCATACTATTCATTTAAATAAGTATGTCTGTAGGGAAAAATGAAATTTGACCAATGAGACATAGAAGATGAAAGTCTGAAGAAACATGTAGTAGCGTATTATTCTCTACACGTTGTTCCATAGACCTTTGATACTTGCCTTCTGAACAGTCCGATATTCTGATATTCAGGGATGCCCTATAACTTGCAATTGCAGAACTATGTTGGCTTTTCTGAAATGTGAAAATGAGGCACACATTCTGAAAGATGAAGTGGAAGCAGAAGTCGGCCAGTAGACCAGCCTGCGGGCCCCGGTCGTGGTGGTTTGGCAACAAGAGAGAGTGTGTGGAGCCCTGAGGAAGACGTCTTGATTCCGCAGATAAACATACAGAGGCGGTGAGTGCTCTCTGCGCGTGCCAAAGCCCAGATGTGCCCTGAGCCTGGCACAGCTGGACTAGGGGGGCGCGTTCAGGGAGGTTCGGCCCCAGACGGAAGTCACACAGTTTGAGAGCAGGCCCAGGTCAGGTCCGCAAACTGCATCATATGCCAAGGAAGGAACTAAAGTCCAAGGAGTCCAATTCTTAGTCTCTTTAGAAGCATCACAAAGATACTCTCAAGGAGCAGGTCATGCGCCCAAACGCTTTGACGTCTCCTCACACTGGGCCACGGCCGTAGCCTCCTGTCCACGTTGGCTCGTATCTCTGGAGAGTCTTTCACAAACCCAGCGCGGGCGTCGTCCTAGTGAAGTGACCTTTGCCTTTACAAGGCAGGACGTGAGAGAACCGCAGAGGAAGGAAGTTGAGCTGGAGACCACAGCAGTGAACCCCGCGTGGGACCAGAGGGGGGGCGTCAGGCACCAGGCTCCTGGCGTCGCAGACGGGCCTGGCCGGCCTGGACCGCACAGTGGCAAGGCCCGACCCCCGGCTACCGCGGGCAAGGGAAGCTGAGACGCTTCCAGCAAACGTAAGGGCAGACGTGCTACCTGGGTTTAGCTGTAGATCGGCCAAGGCTCACGAGCACTTCGCTGTTCCCTTCCAGACTCGCTCTGACCGCTGTGATTTGGGAGAAAGAACATGTATTAGCAGGTGACGGGAAGACCCTTGTCGCGAGACACGGTTCGACATCAGCCGGAGGCTGAAGAGGAGAAAAGGCTGAATCTTGTCACACGTGTATAACCAAACGGCTTCCAGCGCTGACTTAACATCATCCAAAGCGGAACGAAGAACCGTGCCCCGCGTGCCAACTGCCACGGGAAATCCACGCGGAGAGGGCAACTCAAGACTTTTGTCGAGGAGCCTGGGGGGCAAGAACCTGCGTCCATCGTGCTCTCAGATGGGGCAATGAGCGGGAGCCACTGCGGGTCTAGATGGACCCTGGTTTCCAGTCATTATGTATTTGTAAGCGGGTCACTATTCCACAGGGATTTTCTCTTTAAGGCCAAGAAGAGGCATGAAATCCAGGCTTTCATTTTCCAAACGCTGGTAGGGACATTCCAGGAAACGCCAGGCTACCTACTAACCCAAGGACTGTGCTGCCCCCCTCTGGAGAAGAGGACATTCCTCTAAGAGACTTCAGTTCTCCCTCTCCAGATAGATCAGTAGATACACACAGTATCAGCTGTTTATGTTGGGAGTATTGAGTGATAAAGCCAAACAAAATCAGGCATCAAATTAAAAGACCAGATCCCATGACCCATTGACTGGCCATTAGAGTGTAAGGTCCACACTGTACGGCCATTACCAAGAATACCATCTGCACTGGAGTGGGGCTCAAAACAAATCACATCTCAGAAAAATAAATAAATAAAAATCACATCCTATTTTAATTTTTTTTGTGTGGCTTCATGTCGGGGTATAATTCACCTCCTTGGCATGACATTAAAATCCCCCCATAATTTCATCCTACCCTGTCTTTCAAGCCATCGCGTCAGGTTGCGCCCATCACCCAGCTCCGCTGCAGGCCAGCAGCTGCTGTGTCTCCGGCCACACGCTTTCTGTCCCTGGATCTTCTCGCAAATGGTTCTGGTTCCCCGGAACGCATTCTTTCTCGCCTCTGTATCCACTAGTCAAAATCCTTCTCACCTTTTAGAATCAAGACCACAGACTAATTTTCTGTGAAGTCTTTACCTGTATTCCTATCAAAACCTGTCTGTCCTTTCATACTACTTTAATTTCTTTTACATGGTAACAATGTATGTGACCGTCCTTCTATTATATTTACATTATCTGCCCCGCAGATTCTTCTTACTCGTCTTTGGCGGAGATCTTTATCTCTGTATCTATATCCCCCTGCAAAACGCCCAACCCAAAATGTGTCATCCAATAGAACAAATACTGAGTGTAATATTTCACAAAATCATAATAGTATTTTGTATTCAAAGTGGGTTAGCTGAGTTGAAATTACTTAGCAAGGCAGATGAATTACAATACCAGGTTGAAGAAGGTTCATAACACAGGGGAAAGCATTAACAATTTTCGCTAATTACAGTTCAGGCAACTAATGGTAGTCATTAATCATAAACTCAGTCTATAAAAACATTAAATCCTGAAGCGTGTTCTCTGATGCGTGCGCAGGTGTGGCAGACTGAATAACGACTCCCCACGCTTTCATGCCCGAATCTTTGCAACCGGTAAATATATTACCTTACGTGTTTAAAAAAAATGATTTTGCAGATGTGATTAAGCTAAGAAGTTTGATGAGGGGAGAGTTTGTCCTGGGTTATCCAAAAGGGTCCCATGTAATTATCCGGACTCTCGTATGAGGGAGGCAAGAAAATCAGCCAGAAAAAGATGTGATGATGGAAGCTGAGGTTGGAAGCATTTTAAAGATGGAGAAAGGGGCCGTGATCCGAGGGGTACAGGGTGGCCTCCAAAAGCTGGAAAAGGCAAGGAAACTCATTCTCCCTGGGAGCGTTAGGAAGTAACGCATCCTGTCAAGGTCGCTAAGTTTAGCCAAAGAAGACCTGCTTTAGACTTTTGAACTCCAGAACTATAAGATTATAAATTCGTGTTGTTTCACAAAAGGCACGAAATCTGTGGCAATATGCAGTGAGAAACTAATACAGGGTGTTTCTCAAGTGTCATGATGTTGCTTTTGTGCATATCAGCCTATTCGTGTTACTACAGTTGGATAAACATGTAAATTGTGACACATATTAGGTCGTTCAGGTTGAATATTATCAATGAGGTATTATAAATGTGAAGTCATTACAAATAATTAAAATTTATAGGGAGTATTTGGCCTCTGGAGTTGTGATAGTGACTTTTTTGGAAAAAATGATGATTTTTAAAAATTTTGTAGAACAGTTAAGCTGTGTCTCTATATTTATCCATGACCAATAACTGTTTTTCACTTATTATATTCATTATTAGGCATACTAGGCAAAAAAAAAAAAATAGAACTTTGCCTATACATATAAGAAGTATGGCCTTTAACTTGAATTGAGATTATTTATTACCTATTATTGCATTTTCAATCAAGTTACAACTTTTCCTACAGATCTCAGATATCAAATAGCCAGTTGGAATATTCATCCACTGTTGGACAAAGAAATAACTCAAATGATATTTTTGCAAGCTTACAGTTTTATTGGAGTACAGGATATATCTTAGTGGGTCACCATATTTTATTGCTATCTCTATGTTTTTACTACTTACACTCAAGTTTTTGTATGTATGTGGTATTTCATATGTCATTAGAAACTTGTAAATACATTTTCTCTAAATCTATAGTTTAAAATTTGAAATGCATTTTATGTCATTATTACTATGTGAGTAAAATCTTTAACAAATAAAATATCTTTAAACATATAATTTAAGTCAAGAAAAACTGGCTTTTTATGTATAGATTTGGGCTTTAAAAGCATTTTGGGGGACTTCTCTTTAGATATTTTAGAAATAGGGGCGCCTGGGTGGCTCAGTTGGTTCAGCGTTTGACTCTTGATTTCGGCTCAGGTCATGGGATTGAGCCCTGCATTGGGCTCTGCGCTGGGCGTAAAGCCTGCATGAGATTCTCTCTCTCCCCCTCTCCCACTATCCACTCCCCCCCTCAAAAAAAGGGTATTTTAGAGACGTAGTGGAACACTAAATCACATGTGATATTCCACCAAAAATACCATATATATTTAATATAAATAAATTATCTGGCCTACACAGCAGAGGTAGAGAACAAACCACTTCTAGCTCCTGCCAAGTTACCTTTCTGGCAAGAGACTGTCCTTTTCTTTCAAAGCGACGAGGTGATGTCTCTAGGGAGGAGTGCGGATGCTATTCAGAAAATCTTGAGAAGAATGAAGGAAGGGAACCCAACAGAAAGTAAGACGGACCCTTTCTTAGAGGGTGGGTGGCTCCATGATGACAGTGTCGGGGTTGCAGCCTTCGCGGAACTAACTCTCAGCTCCGCCCTTGTTAAAGTGCTTAATTTCTTTAAAATAAAGTTAATACACTTTTATATTTGCTACTCCCAAAGTCACATGTTTATGTATCTCACTTTTTCAGCAGTAATTTTCTATCATTCTAATTCACCTACTTAAAAAATACTCATAAGAAAATTTTTTTTCACTTTGCTGAAACTTCTAGTCAGTTCATTTTAACCAGTGTTTTACTAATCAGCATATCTGTTCCATGATTACTTCTCTTCCTTTTCTTTTCATCTTAGTTTCCATCATTTCTATTCTTTGTTTTACCCACTTCTCTCACTACTTGCCTGAAAAAAAAAAAAATCCTGTGCATGTGTATATATCCCCTTAGCTATTTTTGCACACATTCAGCTGAGCGTTGATTAAGAAAATTAGACAACCAGGCTGACTAGCATTTCTGTATAATTGCAATCCTGAAACTCAGTGATGTCCTACAGTCCTGTCATCTTTCTTGCATGTGTCATTTGGAAAATTAAAATAATCATAGGGGAATCCCTCAACTTTTCTGTGGCTGATTCTAAAAGCAAACCTACCTGCACCCACCTACTCCTTCTGTCTCATGTGTTCATGGAGAAGGTATGTCTCCTCATCCCGAAGCCCCGTCCATGCTTTTACATATACTTGTAGGTTTTTCCTCTTATGCTTTCGAGGGTTTTATTCCTTTGCAATTATCTTTTCTGTGTGTTGCATTATTAGTTCTCCCTATCTTCTACTTCCTCGTGCATCAAAAAAAAAAAAATATATATATATATATATATCCCCTTTTTCACCTATTTAAAAAAAAAAAACAAAATTGGATCCTGTGTAGGGAAACAAAACTTAAATCAACAACCAAAACTTTCTTATTGGCTCTCACTGTACTTTGACTACAATCCCAATACTTAATCTTGAGCTGCAGGCACTACATCTGCTTATATCTCTAGTCTTGACTAATGTTGCTTTGTTCCTTGCTCAGCACATATTCGCCACGTAGCTTTTATATTCTTCAACATTGAAATATTTCCGCTAATGAACATTTCTGAGAGTTCCACTTGCTATGGGCATCATGGCTGTTCTGGAGTAAATAGGGCAGCCAAGCATCCTTAGAGTCTTTCCTCTTCCCCTTATTTATTACTTGCTAAAGTGGGATTCCTTTGGGGCAGGAGTTGCTACTGGTAGCTCTCTCACTGCAGATTTTGCCCTTGGACTATGGTTTGGCAGGGTGCTCCTCACATGATGCCTCAAAACTAAGTTAGGTCTAGTGAAAAAAAATAAATAAAACAGGAACATCAGATTATTTGTCAGTGTCATGATCCACGAAGCAGTGGGTCCTTAGTAATGCCAATCAGACATTTGGTTAGAGAAGCTACAATTATTTATAATCTAATTTCCAATGTAATTAGTCGTACACAGAACATGGGGTTTGGAGATGGCGGCCAGGACTGGACTGTCCTGTGGTTAAAAAGGTGCAGAAAGAAAGGGATATAAACCAAGTGAACGTAAAAGAAGGGAAGCCCTGAGCTCCCAGGGCACAGAGGCATAGCCAGGGGACGCAGCCGTAGTGGCTTCAGGAGGTCGGTCTGCACCATTTCTTCTCCTCGAGCTCCTGTCTGTTGTCCTGTGGGAATGAGTGCCAGGAGGGATGAGCTTCCCGCTTCCAGATTCAGATGGATTTTGGCGTCGGTGCAACCAAAAGAAAAAGTGGGCTGTGGACGAGGAGGAGACATTGAGGAGGTTTCTAAATGGGACCTCAGACGGTTCTGTGCCGCGATGTCGGTCTTATTTGGAGCCAGTTCCTTCTACAGGTGTGCAATTTAGGAGGTGCCAAAGCGTCAAGCAATCAAAGACAAGTGGCCAAGTACGCACGAGAGAATGCTAGAAGAGCGAGGTTTCCTAGGAGAAGCTCACCAAGAAAAAATAGCAGTAAGCGTTTTCACTGCATTTCAGGAGAACTAAGAGGACTGGACGTCAGACTCTGGGAAAGGAAGTCAGCTCCCTGAAGCCCGGGCTTGGTGAGGAGGGGACGCACCAGCTCTTCCTGGCTGGGGTCAGTTCCTGGGATGGCAGCAGCAAGGCATGGCAGGCCCGGGCGACGCTCCCACGGCTGGGGGGACCCCAGGTGCCATCTGTCGTGGGCTCGAGAGGCAGCCCAGAAGCCTCGGCTGTGACATGTTTCTATGGAGATTTTCAGGCCACCAGTGGGTTTTAGGGACAGTCCAGCCTACAGGGAAGTCAGCCCGGGGCAAGTTAACCTTTACTTGTCCAGAGTTTATCTCCTCCCATGCGTATAGAACCTTAAAGGAACGCACAGAACAGGTCTCGAAGGACAATAGCCACGTATCTGCAAACAGTAA
The DNA here is from genome assembly GCF_011100685.1 of Canis lupus familiaris. Lineage (NCBI taxonomy): Eukaryota > Metazoa > Chordata > Mammalia > Carnivora > Canidae > Canis > Canis lupus. The sequence goes on from NC_049257.1 coordinate 30,114,934, forward strand.
TGCTGCAAAGGAGCGAAAGCGTCGTGAGAACCTGGGCCGCCCAGGACATGGACGAGGGGCCAGGCCTGAGTCGGCGGCGGGACGGACAAGGGACGCGGTGTTCGCAGAGCTGACCCGTGGGGTCTGGAGGCACAGTTCACCGTGTCCACCTGTTGGCGGAGCGGCCCGGGACAATGGAAATCACAGCAGCAACAGCTGAGCATAGTGTTGAGCTGTTAAAATAAGAAAGCAGGGTAGTTGCTGGCCCAGAACACCTACAAGTCAGTTATAAAGGAAATTCATGAGGCAGGAGTTAGAGCGAAATTTCAAAGCACTGATCAGTGCCTTAGGCTGCAAGATCAAATGTACGTCCACCAGAAGGGAGAGCGCGGGGTCAGCCCCCCGACTTGTCAGGCAGACCGTCTACCAGGAGGTTGGGGCAGCCCCCGGTGCCAGATACCTGGACAGGGAGGGCACGACCTCACGCTGCCCTAGGCATGCTCTAATATTGAAATATGGGCTCTCCAATCAGGAAGTGCCTGACAAATCATCCTCACCACCACCGTCACCATCACACTAACGTGAACTCTGGAGGTGGTGTGGTTGCAGTTAATTTGATGCCGCAGTGAGTTCCAGCAAAGTTCCAGGTTTTTTTCATCTTTCTGCTTTGCTGTTCTCAATAGGTTGGTGCCAACCTCTAAGCTTGTACTGTCCTGCAACGTAAATGCCTCTAACGTTTCCAGGCATTGCAGTGTCTCCCATTAAATGCCCAACAGTCAGAAGAGGAAAAGAAAACACATTCCTTCATTGTGAACCTTTCTTAAATTAAGGAAATGCTTTAGGATCTGCCAGTACACGTTGTCTCAGTTTTTACCAGTCAGAATGAAGTCCTCACTCGTCCTCAAAGCAAGACACCTAACAAGAAGGAAATTATGAAAATCTAAATTTTGTCCCTTTACTAAACAGTAACCTCTAGGCAATGGGGCGGTCGTATCTACTTGAAATGAGCACAATATCTAACGTAATGCCATGCACTATTGTGTTATTGTCTATTATTATGCAATAGCCTTGTACTTAGTATATTTATGATTATTTTTGAATTTTATTTTAAATTTTAATTTTAAAATTTTATGTTAAAATTTAATTTTAAAATTTTATGTTAAAATTTAATTTTAAAATTTTATGTTAAAATTTAATTTTAAAATTTAATGTTAAAATTTTATTTTAAATTTAATGTTAAAATTTTATTTTGAAATTTTATTTTAAAATTTATTTTGAATTAATTAACATATAGTGTATTATTAGTTTCAGAGGTAAAGTTCAATACTCATCAGTTGCATATAATTCCCAGTGCTCATTACTTCACACGCCCTCCTTAATGTCTGTCACCCACTGACCCCATCCCCTCACCCCCATCCCTTCCAGCCACCCTCAGTCTGTTTCCTATGATTAAGCATCTCTTATGCTTTGTCTCCCTCTCTGATTTCATCTTATTTTATTTTTGCCTCTCTTCCCCTATGATCCCCTTTTGTTTCTTAAATTTCACATATGAGTGAGATCATATGGTGGTTGTTTTTCTCTGAGTGACTTATTTCACTCACTCAGCATAATACCCTCTAATTCCATCCGTGTCATTGCAAATGGCAAGATCCCTCTCTCTCTCTCTCTCTCGATGGCTGGGTTCTATTCCACTGTACACAGATGCCACATCTTCTCTATCTGTTCATCTGTTGATGGACACCTGGGCTCTTTCCATATGGCTATTGTGGACTTTGCTGCTATAAACACACAGGTGCCCCTTTGGATCGCATGCCTGTATCCTTTGGGTAAATACTTAATAATTGCTGGATTGTTATACCCAGTAATTGCTGGTTATTTTTAGCTTCTTGAGGAACCCCCATGCTGTTTTCCAGAGTGGCTGCACCAGTTTGCATTCCCACTAGCAGTATAAAAGAATTCCCCCTTCCCCATATCCTGCCAACATCAGTTTCCTGATTTGTCCACTTTAGCCATTCTGACTGGTATCTCATTGTGGTTTTGATTTGTATTTCCCTGATGCTGAGTGATGTTGAGCATTTTTTCATGTGTCTGTTGGCCATTTGTATGTTTTCTTTGCAGAAATGTCTCCTCTTGTCTTCTGCCCATTTCTCGACTAGATCATTTGTTTTTTTGGGTGTTGTAGTGATGTAGGAATGCATTAGGGGCAGACAGGGCTAGGCAGGGAAAGATAGGGGAAAGGCCCCAGAGTCAGGCTCCTACCCATCCCAAGAAAACAAAGATAAGACACCTAAAAATGGAAAAACCTGGCTCCCTAGCTCCAAACTGTTAGGGAGTCTCCCCCTTTAATGGCTACTAAGTAACCACAGAAACTCACCAGACTACAAAGACATAGGTCATTAGGGTGTGGTCATAGTCCCCCCAAACCCAGAGGGTGCAGGAATGTCAAGGCCAGGGCTCCTTGCCCTGGCTCACAGAAACCCAGCTGTAGAGGAATGTTACGGAGGAGACATTAACCAGAGAGAAGGGGACACCTTGCTTGGGCTCATGATATTTGCAAGAACATCTCAGTTGTTACAAGTCCCCCCATGTTTGTTCTCAGGATCCACATGATATTTACAAACCCACCCTGATATCGACAAGGAATTGACCAAGTTTCCCATCGGGCCCTATAAAAGACAGACCCTAAAAGCCCTCAGCGGCAACCCTGTGGGGACCCCTCTCACTCCTGAGAGCTGTCTCTGTATCTCTGCTTAATAAACCTCTATCACTTTGCTCACTCTGTTGTCCGGGAGATTCTTTGTGAGACAAGAACCAAGCTCTCCTGTATCAGTAGTATTTCCTTTATTATTTTTATTTATTTTTTTAAAGATTTTATTATTCATGAGAAACACAGAGAGAGAGGCAGGGTCCCTGCGGGGATCCTGATGTGGGGCTGGATCCCAGGACCGCGGGATCATGCCCTGAGCCCAAGGCAGACGCTCAGCCACTGAGCCACCCAGGCGTCCCAGTAGTATTTCCTTTAGAGTGACATAGAGGTGTGCCTCGGAATAAAGTTCTTCAGCATTGTGAGCAAATTAAATGCTTATAAATCAAATCTTTATTTCCCCCACATGTTTTATTGTAATGAATAAAGCCTATTCTGGGCATTAATATTCAATTGGCAGTGTCGGATACTTTAAATGTAATCTTAATTTTCTTCAAGTATCTCTGTCCAGTAATTAATGACATGAAAATACTTGGCTATATGAAGAAAGTTTAGGAATTAATGGAACTTTGAATTTTTCTGTAAAGTAAAAATCTTTTTGTGTCATGAAGAATTGTACTGAAAGCAGATCTTGTTTTTTCTTTAAAAAAAGGTTTCAAATTTGTCTTTATTTAAGAAGACACACATATTAAAACAACAGAATTATGTTTCCAAATACCCATTGAATTTTATTTTAATGTGAAGACTTGCAAAGGGAGATTCAAAACCAGGGAGATAGACTTACTGTTCTGTTGGGTAATGTTTAACGTCCACAATAAAGACAGAAAAATAGGAAAAACAGTTTCTGTCTGTCTTCTCCTTGAATGCTGCTACACTCACACCACATCAGTGTTCTGGTAGGGAACTCAAATAATTTCAAAACTGAAGTAGACTTCACCAATCCTTAAGTCAAACCCAATATATCATTACAAACTTTAACATCCCACATACATTAATGTCACATAAATAATACTATCACATGACCTTATTATCACACTTACTTGTATCACATCGAAACTATTTAATAGGAAAAAAATCAGTCACCATAGAAAAAAACAATGTAATCATATCACAAAATATACTGATTTTTTTTTATTTATAATTGTTTTATTTTTATTTCTTAAACATAATTATTGAAATATAGTTGACACTCGTGTCACATTAGTCCGGGTGTACAGCACAGTGATTTGACAGGTCTAGATGTTCCGCTGTGCTCACTGCGAGTGTAGCCGCCGTCTGTCGCTGTCACCAAGCAGTGCTACCCAGGACCATCGACTGTGTTCTCCTACACTGTGCCTTTCATTCCCACGACTTATTCATCCTATAACTGGACACCTGTACCTCACACTCCACCTTCACCCTTTTGCCCAACCTTCACTCATGCCCCCAGCAACCACCAGTTTGTTTTCTGATTTACGGGTCCCTTTCTGCCTTTTTTTTGTATTTGTTTTGAAATCATACAGTATTTGTCTTTCTCTGATGGATTCCACTTAGCCCTATACTCCGTGGCCACAAATGGTAAGGCACCTTTATTTTACGGCTGAGTAATACTCCACTGTATATGTATGCATACCACATATTTATCCATTTATCAATTTTTTCCCACCTGCAGATTTGATTTAATTTATATGACAAACTTTTTTTTACCGCTTTTAAACATAATTGACAGAGTTATATTAGTTGCAGGTGTACGATACGTTGATTCAGCAATTCCATTCATTAGTCAGTACTCACTACGATAAGTGTTCCCTTTATCCCCTGCAGGTACCTCACCCATCCTCCTACCACCTACCTTTTTGTTCTCGATATTTGAGTTTGTTTGTTTTTTATTTTTTCTTTGTTTCTTAAATTCTACATGAGTAAAATCATCATATTTGTCTTTCTCTGGCTTGTTTCACTTAGCATGATATCATCTAGGTCTATCCATGTTGTTGCAGATGGCAAGATTTAAGTCTCCTTTATGCCTGAGTAGTATTCCAGTGTGTGTGTGTGTGTGTGTGTGTGTGTGTACACACCACATCTTCTTTAACCATTTATCTACTGATGGACAATTAGGTTACTTCCATAATTTGACTATTGTAAATAAGGCTGCAGTAAACATAGAAGTGGATGTATCTTTTAAATTAGCATTTTTGCATTCCAGTAGTGGAATTACTGGATCATATGGTATTTGTATTTATAATTTTTTAAGGAACTCTGTACTGTTTTCAATAGTAGTTGTACCAAAATACATTCCCACAGTACCTGAGGGTTCCTTTCTTCCACATCCTCACGTGTTATTTCTTGTCTTTTTGATATTAGCCATCATGACAGGTGCAAGAAGATATCTCATTGTGGTTTTGTTTGCATTTCCCTGATGATAAATGATGTTGAGCATTTTTTCATGTGTCTGCTGTCCATCAGTATGTCTTCTTTGGTGTCTATTCAGGTCATCTGCCCATTTTTAAATCAGATTATTTATTTTTATGGTGTTGAGTTGTAGAAGTTCTTTACATATTTTGGATATTACCCTTTATCAAATATATCACCTGCAAATGTCTTCTCCCAGTAGTAGGTTGCATTGTCGTTTGTTGATGGCTTCTTTCATTGTGCAAAAGCTTTTTTTTTTTTTTCTGATGCAGTTCCAATGGTTTATTTTTGCTTTTGTTTCCCTTGACTCAGGAGACATATCTAGAAAAATGTTTACGCTGAAGTCAAAGGGTTTACCGTCTGTTTTCTATCAGGATTTTTATGGTTTTAGGTGTCATATTTAGGTCCTTAATACATTTTGGTAATACATTTTGGTGAGTTTTTCTTTTAATGTCTATGGTGTAAGAAAGTGGCCCAGCTTCAGTCTTTTGCATGTAGCTGTACAGTTTTCCCAGCACCATTTACTGAGGAGACTTTCTTTTTCTTATTATATGTGTTTTGCCCTCTTTGTCATAAACTAATTGACTAGATAAGCATGATTTTATTTCTGGGCTCTATATTCTATTTTTTTAAATCTATGTGTACAAGTATCCTACTGTTTTGATCATTATGGCTTAGGTGTAGCATACATTGAAATCTAAGATTGTAGTACCTCCAGCTTTGTTCTTCTTTCTCAAGATAGTTTTTGCTACTCAGGGTCTACTCAGATTCCTTATAGATTTTAGGATTATTTGTTTTAGTTCTGTGAAAAGTACAATTTATATTCTGATAGTATCACTATTTGCAGGTGACGTGATCTTATACAAGAAACCCCCACAGACGCCACCAAACAACTTTTAGAAGTAATAAATGAATTCTGTAAAGTTGTGGGATACAAAATTAATATACAGAAATCGATTGCATTTCTATACAGTAATAATAAAGTAGCAGAAAGAGAAATTAAGAAAATAATTTCACTTATAATTGCACCCCCCAAAATAAAATACCTAGGAATAAACTTAAGAAAGTGAAAGATACGTATCCTGAAAATTATAAAACATTGATGAAACTGGAGGTGTTAAACAAATAGAAAGATATGTCATACTTACGGATTGGAAGAATGTTAAATATTACCTGATGTAATTTATAGATTTAGTGCTATCTTTAACAAGGTATACTGACTTTAAATAAAAATAGTTTTTTCTCATAAATAACACAATTATTTTATAAATGTAATATTATATACTTGCAAGTTGCATCTTCTCAACAGCAGCATGTTATAGTTTATGAGCTTTAAATACTAATAAGAAAGTTTCTTAAAGAATATTCTCAGGATAAAAATATGTTATTTGTGTTTATGATTCATGATGGAAGAAAGAGAGAAAGAAAGAAAAGAAAAGAAGGAAGGAAAGAAAGAGGAAAGAAGAAAGGAAAGAAAGAAAGAAAGAAAGAAAGAAAGAAAGAAAGAAAGAAAGAAAGAAAGAAAGAAAAAGAAAAGAAAAAGAAAGAAAGAAAGGAATATAAATATTATGAAAACCATGTGTGAAAGTTTTAGAAGAAAGAATGCATCTTTCTGAAAACCTTGGAACTGAGTTATCATGTTGTGACAGTTTTGGCTTTATTCGCTGAAATCCTTGGTGTCTTTTTCCTGTTTGTAAAAGTAATTTTCAAAAAATCACCTAAAAGATGGTTATTTTGGCCACTTAAGCTGTTCTATTTAAGGACATTATTTAAGGAAGTTAAAAACAATAAAAAAAAACCAACTTTTTGTTTTTAATTTTTAATTTGTAGTCAATAGTTAAATAAAATACACATTACTTCCAAATCACATGTTATTATCCAGAGCTGACAGGATTTCTATCCAAACAGATGTATGATTTTAGAATCTAGCCAAATGAGTGTGCTATATTCCACCCTTCTATGGGGCTGAGGATTGGTGGGGGTGGAATAGGAGGGGTATGCCAGTGGGAGAGCATGTAAGGACATGTTACATTTGAAAAAAAAAAACAAATTTTGTGCAGTATCAAACTTCACATTCCATGGAGAAAAGTCATACTAGCATTTTTCAAAAAGTTTCAAAAGCTAAGAGTTGTCACCGTGTTTCCTAGAGATAACATTCACTCACATTAGAGTCACCTAGGGAGGCCTACAAGTGCCAGATTTAACCTCAGATTTTCTGATCAATTTTTTCTGTGATGGGGTCTGGCCATCCGTTATTTTAAAATGCTGTGTTTGTGCCAGTACTTATAATCTGTGTTCAGGATTGAAAAAAAACAATCCGCTCCTTCCCCACTATGATAGTTAATTTTATGTATCCACAGGATGGGTCTGAAGGATGCCCAGATAGCTGGTGAGACACGATGTCTGTATATGTCTATGAGGGTGTTTCTGGAAGAGATTCACATTTGAATTCATAGACTGAGTGAAGAATAATGTTCTCACTAACGAGAGTAGATTTTATCCAATTCATTCAAAGCCTGAATAGAACAAACATGTGGAGGAAGGGCCAATTTGCTCTCCGAGCTTGAGACAGGACTTCCCTGTCCTCTGCTCTGAGACATTGGCTCTCCTAGTTCTCAGGCTTCCAGACCCAAACAAGGATTTACACTTCTGTAATCTTAATTCTCAGGTCTTCAAGATGAAACTGAGTTACACCTCTCGCTTCCCTCATTCTCCAACTTGCAGATCTCTATATGTTAACTTAACCTTTAATTTATCAGTTCCATTTCTCTAGAGAACCCAGCCTGATAGGCTGTCCCCACAAAAAGAACTACTTTAGAGAGAGTTTCTTGGGTTTTATCTATATCTATTTTAGATATTTGACATATTGCTTTTACTCCTACCATCACCAGGTTTTTCCAGCCATTCCTCAATGGCCTACAACAACTCAAATTAATGAAGTCAACTCCTGCCATACACATTCTTCACTTGGTTGTACAGAACGTAGAACATAGCTCAAGCACTGGGTGTTATTCTGTATGTTGACAAATTGAACACCAATAAAAAATAAATTTATTATTAAAAAAAAAAACATAGCTCAAAAGACACTACAGTACCAGAGCAATGACCTTAGCATGATGAATAAAAATATTAGGTGGATAAAAACATTACATGGTTATTTAATAATGCACAGTGATTCCTTCAACCTGCTCTACTTTTTAAATTCACTAATTGATTGTGTCCACTTAGGTTCCTAAGTATCACCTGTACACATCATTATTTTGATAATTTCATGTTACCCACCTAAAACAGGCATCATCGCTCTTTATCTGAAAAGACTACATATTTTCATCATTAGAGAGTGGCCTCCATAGCTCCTCGGCCTTTTGGCTAAGACCACGTGGAGAGTGGCCTCCAATTTCAGATAGTCTTGTTTCAAATCCCAGCTCCAGGATTATGTGTATCTAATCTTCCCCAAGGAATTGTGCCCCAAGACAAGGGAACAAGGGAAAGATGGAAATTGGGCATTTTGCCTCCATGCTTTACCCCTGTCTTTTATTCCAATTCCACAGATTCTTGAGGCTAGAAGGGGTTTTTCCAGCTTTCACTTACATGTTCTAAGTTAACTCTACCATGTGGGTTAAAAATTAAATCCATTTTGAGGGGCTGTTGATATTAAGAGGAGCTTAAGAAATGGACTTCAAAAATTTCCTTTGCAACAATATCTTTCAAAATATTCCCTTGCCACAGACTCTCATATATATGTTTCTAGATGACAGACATCAAATATTGACTCTGATTCTTCATATTTGTGCTTTGTCAATCATAAAGCTCCCTAAGGTAAGTGAATAGGAAAAATCATGAATGGTTGTTTTTGACTATTTAATAAAGGCAACTTCGGCCATTGACATGCTTACTGCTAAACACAGTTGTCACTGAAAAACGGTAATGATTTCATTACAGCCCTAAAATTTCTAGGAATGGGTTAGATTAATCTCAGAAGGATTGAACTGCTAAAATTTTGTCATTTTAACAGCCTGAGTGTTTAATAAAAATCCATTATTGGAACTTATTTCATTCTATATGTCCAAGACACAGGAGAGAGAAAAAAATGGGAAAGAGAAGGCTTTATTTTTAACCTGAGTGAGAGAAAAAAATAGTCAAGTTCTATTTCTATCTCAGCTACTAATCATCTGGGCAATTTCCTAAGATCACTTTCTGTATGAAAATGATGATAAGAATATCTCATAATTGAGACTTTTTTAGAGTGAAATGAGATACTGCATTCAATGTACTTGTCACGGTGGTTAGTACATTGTGAGTGCTAAGTAACTGGTAGCAATAAGAACACTATTATTATAATTATATTAATACATTCATTACTTTTAGAAGGGGAATAAAACCACCTACAGGACGAGAAAATGGGCTGTAATTTATATTTCCCACCTGATTTAGTGAACTAATGTTTCACTAAAACTTTAGTTTCTCATTTTTAGAATACAGGGCCTTTCATGTATTCAATTATTTTCCTCTATTAATTATCAAAGAACTTTAAGACTTTTAATTGTATTTGATATTTAATGTGTCACAAGTCTGGGAATTGTTGACGTGAGGCATTAATTATTCCTAGATCATAATATTCTTTGACAAACCAATGAAATCTATGGACATTATCTTCAGGGCTATACAAATGTCTATGAAAGTGTTATAAAGGATTTGCAGAGTCTCCGAAGCATATCTATGTGTACAATAGCAGTCTGCAATTTAGAAACCCAGAAGTCCCACCTTCAAAAATAGAAATATTACATAAAAATTTTTTAAAAAATAACTGTTTCTAATTCTCAGTATTATATAGTTAAGCAATTATATTATGACCTTAATTTAGAAGAAGTCTGAGATCTGCCCGAGAAAAAGTCACAAAACTGTATCAGAGATGGTGTGTGTGTGTGTATGTGTGTGTGTGTGTGTGTGTGTGTGTGTGTGAAAGAGAGACAGAGACAGAAAGGGAGAGGGATGGAGAGATTTCATATAAAGTTGTTTTTCTCCAAAGTGTTACATAATTTTTAAATTATTGGGTTTACTAAGGTGTTTTTTAGTCTACTTTAATTAAAGAATAGTTATACATTAATTATAATATTATTGAAAATGGTAGAAAATGGATTGAACCTCCAAACTCACCATTATACTACAAACCTACAGAAGGGTACTCATTGAGGAATATACAAATATATCCAGTGAGTATAAAGACAAATAAGTGAACAATTCTACAAATTTGGGGATTTAAAAATGGGCCATTATAAAGCACTAGGGAAATAGAGCTAATGATACAGTTAGATAATGGGAAAAAATAAGTTGGATACTTATCACACATCACTTGCAGAAGTCAGTAAGAGATGAGCTAAACAGTATCGATGTCAAAGATTAAAACTGAACAAAAAATACATAATCTTGGATCAGGGATTACTTTCAGAGTAAGATTTAAAGACAGACACCAAAAGTCACAGGTTAGTGGCAGCCAAGGCATCAGTCTACAGATCATTTTTGTTTACCATTCCTAGATTTTTTAAAAAAGTATATAATATTGGGGCCCCTGGGTGGCTCAGTTGGTTAAGCATCTGACTCTTACTTTGGGCTCAGGTCATGATCTCAGGGTTGTGGAATTGAGCCCCATGTCCTGCTCCTTGTTCTGTGGGGAGTCTGCTTGAGGATCCTCTCCCTCGGCACCCCACCCCCATTCTTTCTCACTCTCCTCTCAAATAAATAAATCTTTAAAAAAGTGTACAATATTTAGACATTATAAAGTTTTGAATACAAGTATAATTAACTACTTTTCTTGTAAAAACTGGATTAACTGGCAAAATTGGATCAAGATTTCCACAGGGCAGAGCTGGGTTCAGGGGCCCCTTCTGGCAGCAGTTATCCCATAAGTTGTGTCACTGACCTGCTCTGCTTCACACTTTTTCCTTCCTGCCTAAACTCTGTGTTTTTAAAATTGCAATCTTGAGAGAGATCATACTTAAACAAAATATTAAAAGTCAAACTAAAATAAGAGCAACAAAACAAAAAAATTTTCAAGATATATGATAGTTTAATATTTTTATTATTAAAGACAAATCTCAAATGAATTAGAAAATAAATATTTCATTACAGAAGTAATCCAAGGCAGGGTTCTGCACTAGTGTGATTTTAATTATGTTAGGTTTAACTTATATTTAAGTTTCACATTCAAAAGAAAAATGATATTATAGTTTTTTAAAATGTAATTTTGCAATGTAGCAGATGTTATGGGCTGATGAGTTATAAAAGCATTAAGATTCATCTTCTATGCTATGTTTAAAAAAAAGAAATTATTTCGAAGTATGTTCACAGGGTTGTGCATGTTAGCAAAGAAGTCGGGCATCCGACCTAACACTGACACGTCCCATACTCCTACTATAATGAAGAAAACTTTTACATGAATGTAAACTCTATAAATTCAGAATAGCTCCTTATGAAGTTATTCCTTAGTTTTTACTGTATAAGTGCCTTGAACTGCCCCATTTCCGTATGTTTTGAGCCCAGTTCCTGAGTGTCCCCTTTCTTTATGGGAATTTTCCTATGTCATTCCAATAAACGACTTCACTTCTGTTACTCAAAAAAAAAAGTTCCTCCTGTGAATTATGTCTTTTCATATATTGAATAATTTCATAAGCACTCTGCCAGAAAATAAACTGTTGAATATGCCTTCCATTTTTTTAGATTAGCATGCATTTTTATCTTAAACTGTTTCACAGTGGATTTTATTTCCAAAGATTCTTTTGACCAGATTCTGTCTTGCGTAGCTAACAATATCCTCCTTCCTTTTCTTTCTCACAAATACGTTAGATAATTTTTAAGGACTTATCTATTTGAAAGAGAGAGAGAATGGGCAGGGGGAGCAGAGGGAGAGGGACAGGTGGACTCCTCGCTGACCATAGAGTCGGACACAGGACTCAATCCCAGGACCCTGCGATCATGACCTGAGCTGAAACCAAGAGTTGGCCACTTAGCCAACTGAGCCACCCAGGCGGTCCTAGATATGTAAGATATTTATAAAGACTTCTTAGGCAGAGCCATAACAATAAAGAAAAATGCAAAAATTCATAGCATCTTTTGATCCTTTCAGTCTTATAATAAAGTCAATAATTTAAAATCATAAGGAATTAAGTATAAATCAATATATATTATGTTTATTTACATTATAATTTCTTAAACTAAATAAAAAGTTAAAAGTTAATTCAAATATAACTCTTATTTCCTTTTCCAAGACTTGGCTAAAAACAACGGAAAGTGTTTTCTCTAAATTTTAATTAATATTTTTTCCAAATTTCAGTAAAGATTCAGAAATATATGAACATTGAATTTCAAGAGAGTAATTCCAAGAAAATAATCTTTTAAAATTATAGGTAAAATATTTTTTTAAAATATGTAGTGTTACAAACTTTGCTTTCAAGTTAAGAATGCTAAGCATGTATTGGAGTGACAGTAAAGTGGAAATATGCACGTACTATATAGATACACAACACACACATATTTAACTCAAGTCTAAGAGTATGACTTGTCTGTACTATTTATGTTGGCCCATCACAATTAGCCATACTTCCATAATTCTGATGTTAATCGAATGAATAAATAAATGGCTTTATTCAAATAAACATTTGAAATGAACTTAGAATAAGATTTTTTTTTAAAGGAATATTGTGAAGGCTCTTTGGAATTTTTACATTTCTCTGCTTTGACAAGTGATTTTTTTTTTTTTTGGCAATACTCTACTGCGGTTTAACCTTTTTTTGATCTTTTCAGCCTCAGAGAAAGATGTTTAGTTGCAAGTCAATATGCACCTAGTAAACATCTGCTACATTCCAGGAACTGTTTAAGGCACTAGGTGTACAACTATGGACAAAATAGTCCTTCTCCTTTAAAGATTATATTTGTAACTGTGGGAGGCACACAACAAACTAGCCAGTGCCTATGTAGTAATTCAGTAAGAGTAATACAGTAAGAGTCGTGGTGAGAAATAAAACTCTATGTGTCTTAAATGAGGGTATTGAAAGGGTGGTGGGGTCAGAGAAGACCTCATTGATGGCATTTGAGGAAAGACTAACAGGAAATAAAAGGGAGGGGCTTGTGAATTTTGAGGAAAGAGTGCTTTGTGTTGCCACCACTTTCGTTACAAGTGTCATCATTAAGACTTGTCATTTCCACTATCCCTAGAATCTGGGAGCAAAATTTCTGACTGGCTCTAACACTTTATACCACCCATCCGCTACCTCCATCTCAGGACATGTTTATAACTTAAAATAATTTGAAATATGTAAAAGATAAAAAAGTACAAAGGAAGAGGAAAAGAAGAAAGAAGTAAGAATGGATTATTGCATAAAACACGTCTTCTCAGAAATAAAAGTAGAGAAATAATGGAAAATGCATTTTTTGGGTGTGTGCATGTGTTTGCTTTGCATTGTATCCTGTTAGGCTCAGTAAATCCCAATAATTTGAAGCTTTACCAACGTGGAAAAAAGAGAGAGGATATTTAGCTAATAAAAGAAGAGGAGATGTTGGGAAGTACCCCAACACCAGGTTTACCCCCATGTTGTGTGATGTCGTTCTCTACCAATAAAACAATCAAAGGAAGCAGTGAGTTATGTGTTCCTATTTCATAATGCTGTGACACGATGAGAAAGATGAATTGACAACATCTACCTTATCTAGAGACATGAAAATATTACACAACTCAGCTCTTAATGAAGTGCTTCTTGTTTTTCTTCAAAGCAAACCTGGTGACTGCTGTTAAACTACAATTTATGTTTGAGATGAAGGAACCAAATTGCTTTATCCCTTCATAAGCTAAACACTTGTAAATATGCTGCTCCAAGTTTTGACAGTGTTTGAGTACTTACTGATCTTAACATAGCACAAAAACCACCACATGTTTGTCAGTAGACAAAGGTTTGCAAAGATTACAAACTTCAATCAATATCCTAAAGAAAATGTACACTTTTCGTAAGCATACTCCTCCTAGTTTAATTCTTATATAATCACATCATCGTGCGTTTCATTTGGGGATGGAGGTGAGAGATTTGTTGCATATTTCCATGTCTTTTTTATTTGGGTAGTCTCTAGTCTCCTCTCTTTCTGTTTTATTTTTTATGCCATTATTTAATAAATAATTACTCTGTGCCTGCCATGTATCCAGTTCTGGGGCACACACACAAACACGCACACACACACACACACACACACACACAGGAGGATTTCTTGGAAAAAGGGACATCCAGGCTCAGACCTAAAGTACAGATAGATAGTTGCCAGGAGAAGCAGCAGACACAGCATGTTCAAACACCAAGGGAGATAAAAGATAGCATAGTGCATTCAGACCAGTGTAAATTGTAGATGGGGCTGGATAATACAGACTGAGATGTGATGGGAAACAGAGCCAAATTCTGTGGAAGATCATGAACCACGTTAAAGATTTTAAGCTGAATCCTCATGGCAACCACTGAGGTTATTGAGGGAAGAGAAGGAAGTACAATGTTTAAATGCATTAAATAGATTGGAAGTAGGTTAAACAAAGTATTCTTGTAATAATCCAGGACACAGATGCTGAATGACAACTAAAAAGGTGGTGATGTTTAAAAAGATAGAACTGATAGGTTTTAAGTGATGGTTAACATGTTCAAATAAAGAAAAATGGACCCTAAGTTTCTAACTTAAGCAAGTAGATAATTAGGCATTTCTCCCTAAAATAAGAAACTAATTCATCTTGGGACATGTTGGATTTTGAAGAGTATGTGGGATGGAGTTGCCAACCTACCTTTAGATAAATAAGACAAATTCAGGAGAGATTCAGACTAAAATATATATATTTTGGGGTTTTTTTGTGTTTTTTTTTCAGGGTAAAATATATTAATTTAGGAAAGTAAATGATAATTGAAAGAGTGAGATGGTCTCGCATGGGGTAGTATTTTGAGGAATTAAAGTTTTCTGTGTGGGAGGAGGAAAGATAGAAGGGAGAGAAAGAAAGAAGGAAAGAGGCTGAAGATACAGAAGAGAAGATAAACTCGGGAATTAAGTTCCCTGAAAAGGCTGTACAAGGTGAAATATGGGTCACAAGTAGAGGATGGAGTGGCCTCGATGTTAAAAGAGTACTACTTCCATGGTCATGGGCAGGAAGGAAAAAGGGATATAACAGAGATGTTTGTGAGATGATGTCAGAAAGTGGAGGAAGTCCTATTTTCTTTGTTCAGTAGAAACATTTGACTGAACATTTTAAGGAAAGGGAGGTCAAGATTTGAAGAGAGTGGCTGAAGTTTGAAATGTTCACTGAGGAGAATAGGGAAAAGAACTCACCAAGAACACAAGAAAGGATTACAAGAGAGTTGAAGAATGGATTAAATTTGGAGATTATTTTATGTTTCTATAAATGTGCATGTTTATTCCATTTTTCTCCAACATATACATCACTTTGAGCGTGCACACAAGCACATGCACACACACACACACACACAACAGTTGCCAGATGGAGGTAGTGAAAAAAGAAATTGAGAGAGTTGGAAAAAAATCTAAATATGTGTCAGTGGAATCTGAGCAGACTAGGGAAGAAAATGGAGAGAGAAGTGGGCTGTGGGAGGTAAAGCGAATAAAAGCCTGGGGGCTCAATGAAGCTGATGGACACATATCTGGGGGAAAACTAAGATGGTTGAGAAGATAGGTAGTTGTAGACACAGAACATTTTCTGATCTTAAATCATCAGTTACAGCGGAGATATGTCAGGTCATGGGAATTTCAGGGGTGTGACTGAAAGTGAGTTTCTGGAGGGTATGCAGAGTTGTAGGTCACTGGTGATGAACCCGCCCATGAACTGACAACAATGGCATTGAAGGACTCATCCACGTAGTTTTAAATCCTCCATAATTATGTTGGAACAAAAAGAAGGAAGACAATGCAATTTAGACATTTAGTCTGAAGGGAATGAAAGGATGTGATCAGAGGGCATATAAATGTCAGCAAATGAGGAGAGAGAACGAGGCAAGCAAACGGCAGTAAACCCTCAGAAATAATGCTTTAGTGGTATCTTTATGTAATTTAAAAAATTTCTCACCCCAGTGACTTCTTAAAACATGTTTGTTTTTATTAGCCTAACAGTGAAAAAAAATAGCAGTGATTCTAGCCTGAATAACCATTTTCCTTCCTTCCTTTTCTTTCTGTCATTATTACCCCTTCTCTGGAATTAAGAACTCTTGATAGGGGTTCCTTTCCTACTGAAAGCCACTGTTTCCCTAAAGGGTAACAGTGTCTTAGGTCCTTGCAGGCTGGGCATTCCTGTACAGAAGACTCTGGGACTGAGTTTAGGACGCGGGTGGTCATTAGGGAAGACCCGTGGGTAAGTGCCCGTGATGGGATGAGGTGGAGGGACGTCTCTAGGTGAGGTGGAGGGTGGAGGCCAGCCATGGCAGGCCCCGGGCAGACCTCTGCAGCTGGAGGCCCAGTACAGTGCTCTGGCGTGGGCCTTCGTCAGGGACTGCACGTGAGCCATCCCGAGAGGGATGCACCCCTGGGCCCGGCAGATCCCTGGCCCTGGGGCAGTGCTCAAGGAGCCTGGGGGCCACAGCGGCTCCCCACACACATCCAGGGGACCAGGCCACATGCTCCTCCTTAGAGAGCTGAGCATCCAGCGCGGGGGCCTAGCTGTCCTGGGTGTTTACACCCATGATTCATTGACCAGGAAACATCCACATGAGTGACGAGGTGCCTTCTGCGTAGGCTGCTGGTGGCTCAGTCAACATAGGCTTTATCCTAAGTGGATAGTCGTTCAGCTGCAGAGCCATGAGTACGTTAGGCTCTGTGTCGCAGACCTACCAGTGTTCTGCTTTGAAGTAAAAAACGTAGAGGCCTAATTTTCATGCATTTCACCTGATGAGTTGGAATTGACTTGAGATTCATGATCTGCAGCAACTGTATGGCCCGTACGAGTAACCACGCGGCACAGGCCCGAAGCACTGGAATATGGGACACCAGTATGCACCGTCCTGCGGGCTGATGATAAACTCCAGACAGGACTTAGGAGTATGTCGTTTTCCATTTGTGTAACCAAAATTCCTGTGTTTGATTTCTTACCTTCCCTGCTTTTTCTAAATATAGGCCTTTTAATCTTCCAATTAAGATATTCTAAGTGACTAAGCAAAGAAGTAATTACAGAGAAGCAAAAAAATGATTGAGCAGTAGAGTATGTTTTGTAAACTGTCTTGGAAAAGGCTTATTTTCAATATACGTTATTTCCTTTGTGAGCATTTAAATAGATACCGATGATTAGAGTTATGCTGATAATATTTATAATGACTTTGTCAATAAAAATGCCAGACAAGACTTAACTTCCTTAAAGGCTTGAGTATTTGAGACATGGATTGGTTACGCTAGATGTTGATTATGCTGGAGAGGTTGGTGTCGAACAGCAATGAGTGAATCAGACTATGCACATACCTAACGTATTGAAGATCAGTTTGCTGTGGGAAAGAAATTTTGAGATTGTGACCTGATCCGTAGCCACACTAGCCACATTTCAAGTGCTCGGTAACTGTACGTGGCCGGGGGTGTTGTATGGGCAAGCACAGACATGGGACGTTTCTATTATCACGGGAAGTTGTATAGGACAGCCCCATCCTAGTGCCCACGAATGCAGAGATAACATTTGAAATGTCCGCCACGAACGAGTTCACAGAAGACTTCGAAGTGCTCTTGAATGACAAAGACTGAGCCCCTAAATGAATCTGGAGAGGGTACGGGATCAATAAAATGATCCCGAATGGAAGCTGAAGGGTTGAGGAGAGGCATGTCAGGCACAGGGCGTACCTTTGGCAGTGCTCATGGGTGAGAACCAAACAAAAAACAAAAGTGTGAAGGTTCTCCCAACAGGTGTGCATGTGTGTACGTGTGTGTTTCTCTACAAGAGGGAATACGAATGCCTAACCCTAAGGTTAATGTCAAAATTTGTTTTTAATGTATGAAGTACTTCATTTCTGGCACTAGCAAGAATTTATAAATATTAACAATTAGTAGTATTAGCATTATTATATTTTCGTTAATATTTTAGAAAATTGGAAGTATGATCTGGAACTTACTACAGAAGTAGAAGCAGAAGCATACTTCTGATTAGAATACCACGCCGAGTGATAGTTGGGAAAAATATTATGCTGAAAATGTTCTGATCCTTCTCTTTCCTTATTTAGGTGCAAGTGGTGGCAGAGGCAGGGCACTAGAAATGCTAGTGGAGAGTAGAAAATCACAACCAATAAAGGAGAAGTGAAACTTAGCTTAGACATAGAGCCAAATATTTTAAATTTTGCATGGATGTCTCTGCTTTTATTTATTTTTTAAGTTCTTTTAAGTAATCTCTATGTTCAACATGGCGTTCAAACTTACCACCCTGAAATCAAGGTTTGGGCGCTCTATTGGCTGAGCCAGTGAGGCACCTCTATGCTTTTAACCTAAAATTAATTTTTTTAAACTTGGTAAGAATAAATATATCAGAATTATGAATTTAAAAGAAAACTGTGCTTGTGCTTGTACTTTTTTTCTTTTCTCTCTCTCTCTCTCTCTCTTTTTTTTTTTTTTTTTTTTTGCTGGCCTTACAGAACTGAGCTTAGAAACTGCCAAGAATATCCCAAGACAGACTGTTCTTATAAGAATTCCAGTCGCCTTTTTCAGACTTGAAAGGTTTGGGTGGTTTGGCTAAGAGTCAACCAAGAATCAAACATCTTAAATGTTTATTCAGACTGAACTTTTGAACCATTTCGTGTTGTTCTTTTACTACTACACACTAGTGGTAGAAACCAATACTTTCTTTTTAGCTAAGGTAAATACCATAATGTAGTTTAATTTTTAAAATGAATTTCCTTTTCCTGCATTAGGCTACGGGAGTATTGTGATTCTAAAATCATTCTGTGCTAGTTTTAAAGTGACCAATTTAGTTCACTAGGCTATTTTTTTGCCTGGTGATACAACTTAAATAAGATGTGAAGTATTTTTCTGTCCTAATAAAAGCACATATTAGAAACGCTTGTGATTTTTTTATAATTAATTCAATGAAGTCATTGGTCCTACTTGTGATTCATTGAAAACATGAGGGTTCTGATTTTATAAGCAAACTAATTTTAGGGGATTAAAAAAACTTTGGAATTTCCGTTTGCCTAAATCGTTGCTAATGATTTTATGTGTCATACTACAGTTGGGGCCACAACCACACTGTAGCCTCACAGTTGTGAAATAACACAAATCACAATTGTGTTATTTCAATCACAATCCCCCAGGCCACAGTCCAGAATTTATATGTCAGAATCTGCAGGAGATGGAACTTGGTTCTGAGCATTTTTAAAAAGTGTCTCAAGTAAAACTGATGGACACCCTTTTGGAGCAATAATTTTTAACTCCAAAGAGTAAATCCTCACTCTGGATCGTAGAGGGAGTACTAAAAACTATTTGTACAAATATATAGGATAAAATTTAAATAAAATATATGCCCTAATAAATGCAATTTGTATAACAAAATAGTATATATTTCAGAATACAAATCTCAGGTAGTAGTTCATGAGGTGACATATTACATTAGTAAAATGTTTTGCACTTATAATTAATATATTTGGATTTGAGAAAAACAAAATAATATTTAACTGAAGAGTGCTGGCTTTTTAAAATTCTTAACATATTAAAATAAATACTAAGGTATAAACAAAAAAGCAACTGTGAATTTAAAACTTTAAAACATAGACTGATATAGGTGCCTTATTATATTGATTCCAATCACGCAGAGCAGCATTGATTTAATTTCCAAAACAATGAAATTTGGTAAAGTTTTTAACACAGTAGATAACAATATATAGAGTAATTGTGTTTCTGGAAAATTGAAAAATATTAAAAACGCTTTGTGTTTATATCTAAAATTGAGTTACCAAGTCATGTTCTTGATGACTATTAACATATTTCATCTACATGAATGGGAGCATGTTGGCATTCGAAGGTCCCACAGGAGGCGAGATAATTTTGCAAGAATATCTCAGGCGTTGAAACTACCTGAAAAGAGCCCACAAACTCCCAAAATGTCCCACTGAGCAGACACCACCCACCTGGAGTGACCCTACTTGGAAGGTACCCCGGATTGCCATGTGCCTCTTCTCCCTGTCTTCAGCACTGGGGTCCGTGTTTTCCTCCGGGATTCCTAGGCAGCTTCGGCTGAGTTGGGAAGTATCAGACCAGAGGACCGACCTGCACACTGCAGATCCCACACTTGATGCCGCTGGTGTCCTGGTGCTCCTGGGGCCCCGCAGAGGCAGCGGCGCTCGGGACGAGTCAGTGGTGTCCTCCTTTCTGCCCGAGAGCTCTCTCACACCCACATACTGCGCAGCCTGAAAATGACCTGAACTAGGCCTTCCGCAGTCCTCTCCCATTCATTGGCAGGAGTCCATCGAAAGATAAATGTCTTAGCTTTCCTGAATCTTGGATCAGACAACCAGCAGCATAGAGCATAGTTTTCCCTCAAAATTGAGTCCTGGTGACTTTCAAGAGACACCTGTCTACTTAACGCACATTTTCTTATTTTATTTCTTCTCCCTTTTACTTCCTACTCCTCTACAGATCCTTCCTGCAGTTAATTTGCGATCAACTATTCTTCTTGGAGTGTGCACTTAGGGAACCTCTGGAACAGGTGGTGAAGCAGGAGATTCTGGGGTTGGATCACCTGCCGTCCAGAGGTCAACAAAGGTCCCCTTGGAAGGCACCTGGGATGACAGTAGTCCATAGCGTCCTGTAGGGTGCCATCGCGGGCATGGCCTAGTGGAGCGCACGGGTGCGGTGCTAGCGGTGCTTCCTGTTACAGCTCGAGGGCTTGGAAGCACGCATGTGAGGTTCATTACACACATTGTGCTGTTTGTGATTGTTAACATCGTAGACATCCCAGAACAGCAACAGGCATAGATTAGTAGATGGGATAATTTAGAAGACAATGTGGAACACAGAGAGGGGCCTGGCAGCACTCTAGAAAACCCCTATCTTCTGTAGCTAGAGGCGAGAGTGTGTGGAAAGCTAGGGTCTTAGTTGCCAGAGACACTCAGCACAGAAGAGACTTTACAGCCATCGCAGATCTCTCCTATTGAAGCCTGAGCCTCGACAAGGAAGGAATGAGACCCGGAGGCTAGGATATTTGGGTTCCGACGCTAGAGATCTCTATGCTCTCAGATGTTTCTGGATACTCTAGGCAGGATGGGAAGATGCCACCTTCCTTGTTGGAGAAGAGTAGCCCCATGCTGCTTGAAGACCATGCGAAGGCCTCACCGAAGGTAATGCCTTTAGGATGATCCTCTGCCTCTTTTGATGTGTCTCCATCTCCACGCACTGCTTCCAGACTAACAGATAGGATCGAGTCTCAACGTAACTCCGGGGGAAAGGGACCGTTCTTGCTGGGGAGAGACGATTCTCTACCGAGGGTCCTCGCTCACTTGTGCCGGAAGGAAGCTGAGGAATATGCTGAGGAGTGGATTTTGAGGGTGCTGGGCCAGGGAGGGGGAATAAGGGCTGATGGATTTGTTGTTCCTACAGGGGCACCCACTCACCTTTTGGTATTCATTAATAATGCGTTAAGAATACCGGCCGTAGGCTTCATATGTGTCAAGAAATTGTTCCCTGAAGCACGGGAGCACCAAGTAAATGAGGCGGAGATGTCAGAGCTGCTTTGGCAGAACTGAGGAAGCTGGCCGAGGCTCAGAAGAGTGAGCATGTTAACAAAGCCGCGTTAAAGAAGACCAGGCCTACCGCCATCTGACAAGGGGCAAGGAAATGGGCTCTTCCTGGAGAAACAGGAATTAGTAGAGCACATCATCCTTGTGCAGGAAGCCAACGGCAGCTGCCCTCTGCTCTCTTTATTTTGAAAAGTGCATTAATGGAAATAAAATCCGGAATTAATCTACTTGTTCAGGTAACAGTGGAAATTAATGAAATGAATGCATGGAATCATTATGTGAGAATAAAGTATTAAAATGTCAGGAGTGTTCCTGAAATGATGAAGCAATTTGCCCAAGATCTGATAGCTGGCTAGTGACTGAACTGGGAGTTTAATGTGTATAATGTATATAATCTGACTTCAGCGTCAGCACAGTTAACCATGTGGCTCTAAAAGTGCATTTTCGATGTGATCGTGTCTGTGCGCGAATCATACTTTCTAACTCCCTGGAGTGTAAAAATATTCAGACAATGATATCATATGGTTTCTGTGCTAGATTTTCCAATTTATGCTTCAGATCACATAAATCTGACTTCCAGATTGTAACCAACACATCAATCAACCAACCGGGAGGGGAGGGGCCCAGGGACTGGTGGCACCACCCTGAGTCGTCCTTGTCCTCCAGGCTCATAATGAAGTTGCCATCGATCCTTTTATTTCTCTTTCCGTTTTTCCATTTCTCAGTCCTCATTGAAATAACGACATGTGGGGCTTTATTATGTCCCACCTGGTTGGTTTAACAAACTCCTACTCCTTATTTTGCACCAACCAATGATGACTAGTAGAGCTGCAGCACCACTGCCCCATGCCAGTGCCATGCTTGGAGCCCCCAGGGCTTCTGAGCTGCGTGGCCGCCCTCAGCCTGTGGAGCTAGAGCTCCCCGCGCCCCAGTGCCCACACCTCCCAGCACGCCTTCTGCCCCGCGCCTTGGTCCGCGTGCGTTTACTCAAAGCATTTTTCCACTTGGACTGTGCCCCTCTTCTTTTGATGTATTCAAATTTTACCTTTTCTTCAGACCTTGATTTAACCTCTCTCCCCCAAGATTCATTTCCTGTTAAGCTATAGTTTTTTTGTGTCCTATTCCTTTTGCTTATATATTTTTTTTCAACCAGATGATTATAGATTCTTAGAAATATAAGAAACAAGGGACTGTTTGTTTAGTTCCATATGTGTTTAACACGAGAGAACTAAGTTGCTCAGTGTGGCGATACTTAGGTTTATGTTTTATTTTTCTTGATTTTCTTAATTTTTAAAATTTATTTATTTATTTTAGAGAGAGAAGGAGTGCAAATGGTGGGAAGGGAGGGCAGAGAGAGACTCTCAAGCAGACTCCCTGTTGAGCACGGAGTCCGATGAGGGGCTCAGTCTCAGGACCCTGAGATCGTGACCTGAGCTGAAATCAAGAGTCGGTGTTATTCTGTATGTTGGCAATTTGAACACCAATAAAAAATAAATTTATTATTAAAAAAATAAAAATAGGGATCCTTGGGTGGTGCAGCGGTTTGGCGCCTGCCTTTGGCCCAGGGTTCGATCCTGGAGACCTAGGATCGAGTCCCACGTTGGGCTCCCGGTGCATGGAGCCTGCTTCTCCCTCTGCCTATGTCTCTGCCTCTCTCTCTCTCTGTGTGTAACTATCATAAAAATAAAAATAAAAATAAAATAAAAAATACACAGTAAAAAAAAAAAAAAAAAGAGTCGGACACTTAACTGACTGAGCCACCCAGGCATCTCGTAGGCTTATATTTTAAACATCACTCTCATTTCCAGATACATACCTTCTATTATTTTTTTTCTTTTTACTCTCTGGGCAAATAATAGTTACCAGTTATGGATTGATCAGTGTTTGTTCAACATGGACTTATGTTTTTTCCTAGGCTTGTTAGTGTACATCAGAATCATATTAGAGCACCTGTTAAATTGACCTGCTAGGCCCCATTCCCAGAGTTTCTGTAGGTTTTGTGTGAAGGTTGACAATTTGTTTTTTCAACAAGTTCTCGCATTTGCATTACAGCTGCTGATCCAGGGATCATACTCGGAACAACTGGCCTAGGCTCTTCACCGATAAATAGAACAGTTGTAAGGGGCACCTGGGTGGCTCAGCGCCTGCCTTCGGCTCAGGTCATGATCCCGGGACCCTGGGATTGAAGCCCGCAGGAAGCCTGCTTCTCCCTCTGCCTGTGTCTCTGTGTTCCTCATGAATAAATAAAATCTTAAAAGGTATATATGTAACAGTTGTAAAAAGCATAGCACCTCTGTCCTGGGAATTTCTTTCCCTTTTTATTTATTTTGAAATTTAATAAAATTGGTATAAAATCGGAAGACAAAATTAAAAGACCTGCTCTTTGTTATTTTTTCTTTTCTGTTTTTTTTTTAATTATTATTATTCATTATAAAAACTGGAAAGCACAGTTGAGTGTAGCGGACAGCGTCACCTTAGCTCCAGGGGTACAACAGAGGGAGGCAGCTCTCCGGGCGATCAGCTGTGCTTCCCCATGTGTGGCCGCACCTGTCCCTGTTTGCGCCGTCACCAGGCAGCGTCTGTATCCCCTGGACTGTGCCCTTCACCCCACGGCTCATTCCTTCCATGACTGGAGGCCTGTGTCTCCGGCTCCTCCTCCCTGGGTTTGCCTCCAAAACCCCCTTCACTCTGGCACCATCAGTCGCTCCCTGTGTTTCTGGGTCTGATTTTGCTTTTTGCTTGCTTGTTTGTTCATTTGCATCGTTTTCCAGATCCCACACATAAATGAAATCATATGGTGTTGGCCTTTCCAGTTTCACTTATTTCACTTAGAATAATACTTTTTAGGTCCATCCATGGTTTTACAAATGGCACGAGCTCATCTTTTTTTTTTTTTTTTTTTTTTTTTTTTGCAGCTGCAGAATATTTGTGTTTCGGGGTGTGTGTGTGTGTAGCACATTTTCCTAATCCATTCATCTCTCCAGGGGACACTGAAGTTGCTTCTATGGCTTCACTATTGTAAGTCGTGCTGCAGTGAACATTAGGGGTGCATGGAGCTTTCTGAATAGTGTTTTCATTTACTTTGTGTAAATATCTACTAGTGAAATTATGGGGTCATATAGTAATTTCCATTTTTGATTTTTTGAGGAACTTCCCTACTGTTTTCCACAGTGGCTGTGCAGAGGGTTCCTTTCCCTCCACATCCTCACCAACACTCATTATTTTTTTTAATAAATTTATTTTTATTGGTGTTCAATTTACCAACATACAGAATAACACCCAGTGCTCATCCCGTCAAGTGCCCCCTTCAGTGCCCGTCACCCAGTCACCCCCACCCCCCGCCCTCCTCCCCTTCCACCACCCCTAGTTCATTTCCCAAAGTCAGGAGTCTTTATGTCCTGTCTCCCTTTCTGATATTTCCCACACATTTCCTCTCCCTTCCCTTCTATTCCCTTTCACTATTATTTATATTCCCCAAATGAATGAGACCATATAATGTTTGTCCTTCTCCGATTGACTTACTTCACTCAGCATCATACCCTCCAGGTCCATCCACGTTGAAGCAAATGGTGGGTATTTGTCGTTTCTAATGGCTGAGGAATATTCCATTGTATACATAGACCACATCTTCTTTATCCATCATCTGTCGATGGACACCGAGGCTCCTTCCAGTTTGGCTATTGTGGCCATTGCTGCTAGAAACATCGGGGTGCAGATGTCCCGGCGTCTCATTGCATCTGTATCTTTGGGGCAAATCCCCAACAGACCAACACTCATTATTTCTTGTCTTTTTGACGTCAGCTGTTTTGACAGGTGTAGGGCGATATCTCATTGTGGCTTCAATTTGCATTTTCTTGACGATTAATGATGTTGAACATTTTTTCACATATCTGTTGGACATCAGTATGTCTTCTTTGGAAAAATGTTGAGGTCCTCTGCCCATTTTTAAATCAGATTGTTAGTTTTTTTGGTATTGAGTTGTACAAGTTCTTTATATATTTTGGATATGAACTCCCTTACTGCATGCATCTTTTGCAGATATCATCTCTCATTCAGTAGATTTTCTTGTCATGTGGTTGCTGGTTTTCTTTGCTGTGCAAAAGCTTCTTATTTTGATGTAGTCCAAATAGTTTGATTTTGTTTCCCTTGCCTGAGGAGACATATCTAAAAACATGTTGCTATAACTGATGTCAGAGAAATTACTGTCCTTGTTATTTTCTAGGATTTTTATGGTTTCAGGTCTCACATAGATCTTTAATCTGTTTTGAATTTGTTTGGTTTCTTTTTTTTTTTTTTTTTTTTGTATGGTGTTAGAAAGTGGTACAGTTTTGGTTTTTTTGTTTGTTTGTTTTTTTGGCATGTGGCTGTTTTCCTAACACCATTTATTGAAGAGACCTTTACATTGCTTACTCTTTGCCCTATGTTATTTTTGATTTTAGGTTACCTGACTCATTATATATAAAACATAGCATTCTTTTCTTCTTATGAATTACTAGGCCAATGGATTCACATGCACTATTTTGACAATTTTGATAGTCGAGGTGTTCTTTTTCCTTACATCAGCAATTAAAAAATGTTTTATTCAATTTTAATAAAATATTTCCCTTCCTACGTTAAAAGAAAAAGAATGTCGGTGTAAAAGTCACTTATCAGAACTGTTTACAAATTAGTGCTTTATTCCTCACTACTGGGAGAAATCTACGAATAGAACGGAATATCGTATCTCTTAGGACTTTCTCAGAGTTACAAAGCCAGTTATAGCAATGCATAAATGAACAGCCTCGCAAAAGTGACCTCAGGGCATATGAAGAGAATGCTCTGCCTCTGGAATTTTTCATGGCCAGTGTACCAAATTCATAACACTCTTTGTCATCTATTCTTATTAAAATTAACAAATAGAAATTGCCCCTGTAAATCTCTAAAGAAAATCATGCATCTGCAAATAGCAAAGCTATTAGGCAGGTGACAAATACATGTTTTCTAACACTTCCTAGAAAAGCTGTATCTGACATCTGTTATTTATGTTTATTTTTATTTTACACGTATGTTCAGATTGCTTTAGATATGCCACCATAAATACAGCCAAAGGTTTTTATCTAAGTAGCACCTCCTCGAACAAATAGTTTGCCAAGGAATCTGGCAAAATCAGAGCTTGCATCTACACAAACACTGGAGACCTGGGGTTCATTTATCTATACATTATATACCTGACCTGCTTAATCACGGAATAGGAAGAAAATGTGATAAATTTATATATACTATATTCTTCAATTTCATTATGAAGCATATTCAGAGCTTCCGCACAAAGATCTGTTGAATGCCCACTCTCAAAATATCAACAAAGCAACCCATTGAACAGATAAAGCAGAGATTTTTGCTTATTGCAGTGAAGGAGGATACTACCGTAACAGAATTGTGGTTCATTTCAGAGAAAAGACTACAAGGGTTAGATACTGAGATTTGGAAATCTGTTCTAACATAGGTCTTTCAATGTGGAGACTTGGTTAAGATTGAGTAGAAACCATAATATACACTTGACCTTTGAATAATGTGAACATTAGGGCCCTTAACCTGTGTATAGTCAAAAATCCAAGTATAACATATGATTCCCCCAAAATAGGGCTACTCATAGCCTACTGTTGGACAGAGTTCTCAGCAATAACAAAAACACTTGATTAACACGTATTTTGCATTTTATGTATTATATACCATATTCTTACAATAAAATAAGTTAGAAGAAAATGTTTTAAGAAAATCATAAGGAAGAGATACCTGGGCTCAGTGGTTGAGCGTCTACCTTCAGTTCAGGGTGTGATCCCGGGGTCCCGGGATTGAGTCGCGCATCGGGCTCCCTGCATGGAGCCTGCTTCTCCTTCTGCCTGTGTCTCTGCCTCTCTCTCGTTCTGGGTCTCTCATGAATAAATACATAAATAAAATATTTTTAAAAAAGAACGTCCTAAGGAAGAGAAAATACATTTAAGGTACTGTGTTTGTGAATACTGTAAGTTTACGTCATCCGTTCATAAGATGAATTCTCTCTCAGCACCTACACCAGTACTGTCTTCTATGAATCTAGATGTTACATATATTACTAACACTAGCCATAAAAAATAAAAAGATAATGTAGAAAAGAAGTTCATTATTATTTAGGGGTGTAATGACTCGCTCACTGGTAACGAAGAGGCAGAAACGTGATTACTGTCTGGCGTAGTATGATCAGTACAGTTGCTTCGTGATAGCCCAGCCTCTGCACTAATGGGGACTTGGTATAAAATTTTCAGGGCATATAGTATTCCAGTCCTATTCATAAAGCAGTATTGGGAACATTGTTACTGTTTTTTTTTTTTAAACCACTTTCCTGTGATGATAAGCTGATAAACAGTTTTTCTAATTATAAGAAGAGAGAAATAGTACATAGTAATGTAATTCTTGGAAAGCAAAGTTATAAAGTAGTCAGTGAATGAGCACATCATTAATTTTCTATTAAAGATCACTTCCCTTATGCCTGTGTAAGGATTGGCTGTCCACTTCCATATACATCCGGACACGATGTTCCAAACGCTGACTACTCGGGTGATGATGGTGACACAGAAAAGTTTGACAGTTCTTGCTACACAGTTATTAGGTTTTCACACAAAGACACGTATATACACAACAAAGTGTACGAACTATTTGGCATAATGATTAATTACTTATTCATTAAGTGGAAATGGATCATCATAAAGGTCTTCATGCTCATTTTCACACTGAGTAGGCTGAGGAGGGGGGTAGGGGGCAGGCCTTGCTGTCTCAGGGCCCGCAGAGGCAGAAAGAGGACGCAGGAGACGCAGGCACACTTCGTGTGACTGGACAAAAATACAGCGTAATTCTCTTGGACATTTTTGTTTTTTCTTTTCTCTAAAAATGTTTCTATATCTTGCTAATACTTCTCCCACCATCCGCTTTAGTTTCAATGTCCATATCGTAGAAGGATCCATGTCATAAAAGAAGTCAAACACATAATCGGAACCCGTTGGCCAAACGGCCTGATGTCGGTTTGGAAGCATTCATCTCCATCGAGTCATATTCTGTTAATTAGCCTTGAATGTATCCCAGATCCATATCCTGAACTGCCTCACCACCCCCACCCCCACCCCACGCACACACACTTTTTTTCCCCCCATATCTACAATCTGTTTTGTGATTTCTTTGTCTCTGTCGTAAATCCTGTGAAGACATTGCATGACATCTGGACATGATTTTCTCCAGTAGGAATTTATCGTTTCCGACTTGATGGCCTTCATGGATTTTTCTGTAATGATGGCATCTTCAGTGGTGCAATCCTTCCAGATTTTCATGATGTTCTCTTTATTGAGATTCTCTTCAACAGCAATGACAATCCTTTCCGTAGAGTACTATATGTAGTGGGCCTTGGAGGTCCCTATGACCCCCTAACCTAGGGGCCAAATTAGAGACATAATGTTTGGGGGTTAGTAGACCACTTTGATGCTTTCGGTGTTAAATTCCTGGTGTTCTGGGTGGCCAGGGGCATGGCCCAGTACCAAAAGAACTTTGAAAGACCGTCCCTTCGTGATAAGGTATTTCTTGATTTCAGAGACACGGCATCCATAGACTCCATCCAGAAAAGGAGTTCTTGTCCAGGCCTTCTTCTCGTGCAACCAGGAAGACTGGAGTTTCTCTTCTCCCTTAAGACTCAGGGATCAGCAGCTTTATAGATAAGGGCCGTCCTGATCAGAAACCCAACTGCATTTGCACAAAACAGTAGTTAGCCTGTCCCTTCCTGCCTTAAATCCTGGTGCTTGTTTCTCTTCCTTACTAGAAAATGTCCTTTGTGACATTTCTTTTCTTCCAGAGTACTGCCCTTTTGTCAGATTAAAAATCTATTCAGGCAGATACTCTTTCTCCTCCATGGTTTTCCTAATAGTCTCTGGGAACTTGTCTGCTGCCTCTTGGCCAGCAGAGTCTGCCTCTCCTGTTATCTTGACATTTTTAAAGCCAAACTTCTTTCTAAAATTATCAAGCTATCCTTTGCTGTCATTAAATTATTCAGCTTTAGATCCTTCTCCTCCTTTTTGCTTTAAGTTGTCATGACTTCACTTTTTCTTGGATCATATTAAATAAAGTCTATAGGTATGCCTTTCTTACGGCAGTCTTGCACCCACATAAAAGCTGCATTTTTAATACAAGATAAAAAGGCATTTCGCACAAAGTGCAAGGGCTTTTTGCCTGCTGGCATAGCTGCAGTGATGGCTTCATGAATTCCCTTTTCTTTTTTTGCAATGGTCCTTAGGCTGGATTCATTTATCTTGAAATGGTCGGCAACCACAGGACATATCAATCGATTCACCTTTTTCTTGTGATGTCATGACTTTTCTCTGCTTCTTGGGAGTACTTCTAGCATCACTAGCGACACTTCTTATGGGTCCCATGGTGCTGGTCAGGTTTTACAATATTGCACTAGGATGATGAAAAAATTTGCAAGAATGATGAGAGATCACTTTTTAGTGCCAAATGGAATCTACTAGAGAGAGGTGAGACAACCCGCACAGAGATGATTAGTGTCTCATGGCATTTTAAGTAGATACTCACAACACTTGAGCTCCCTGCAATAGCAATGAGAAATGGCTGCAGAATTATTATGGCAGTACAGTATGTGCTACGGTTAATTTTATGCAGTTATAACTTAATACAACATTTTTACATTTGTTTACCTTTCTCCAACTGCAAATGGCACAATGTATGGTCTGCAAGTATTTATGTGTGTCAGTTTTGATAAGTTTTAACCTTTTATACTCAATTTATGTATCTTTTATGATAGTAAATGATAAAACGGGCTAGCATCTATATACATTTTATGCATTTGTGACATTCCCAATTTTTTCTTAAATTTCTTTCAATATTTCTAGGATAGATGGTGTGTCTACAAGTTTTTCATATTATGGCAATCCATCTGCATATAAGTGGGCCCACACAGTTCAAGCCAGTATTGCTCAACAGTCAACTATAATAATTCAGCATCAGTGGACACAGCAAGGCAAAGATATTGAGGTAAGGAATCTAAAGAGTTTCGGAGGTAAATTGTTGTTTGGTGCTTTTCTATTGAAGAGTTTGATGGATCTTCTAGGAAATTACTTGAATAGCCAATAAAGTAATTCTCCATATTCATCTTCCTGGGCAGGTGTTTTCTGGGATTGTAAAGCTAAATTGATGAACATAGTGGAATGCCTCCGTCATGTTAATGTAGAGTAAGCTGTGTAGTTGTTTTGATTCTCAGATCACTCCTTCCCTGCAGAATATTGTCTCTGAACTGACAATTCAGCTGTGCCTTCTATAAGGCTGTCTGCCCCCCTGGTAAAGAATACAATCTGAATAGTGGCTCCCATGTTTATGGGCCCATTCCTACAATTCTTTTCTTTTCTTTGCCTTTTTTTTTTCTTTTTCGTGAAATAGATATTTTGATCAAATCACATTTTGTATGCAATTCCAAGTTTGTGGATCAAGCATTTTGCAATCCCTTGGTAATAAGTGCTAGCTGACATTCTGTGGACAAGAGGCGCAAATCCATATTGGGAAGATTAACTTTTCTTATTAGGACAAATCAGTGACCCTTCCAAGATGGAAGGAGACTAACATAGTTGCCTTGCACTCAAGTGCAAACCAGGCTGTGGTTTTACTTGCACCCAAGTGACCTCCTCAAGGTGATGTACCCTATCTTGGGCTTAATGTTGGTCTCTGTTGCTGAAAGAATGGACATTCAGAGATCATCTATTGTAAGTAGGATTCCATGCTGCTGGGCAATGTCCAGCATCCGTCTCGGTCAATGTGATCAGTCTGTTCATGGGCCCATTGTCCCAGTTCCATGGTGACCGATGGGTGAGGCTGGCTGATATCAACTGGCCAAGCCAGTTAGTTTATTTGGCTGTTCAATGCCTCTGTCGTGGTGGTTATGTTTTCTGGCAAATGTTAATGTATGAGGCAGATATCTTCACGTTCTCTGTGCACCGCCAGGTATCTATTCACATGCCTCTACCCCAGAATTCCTTATCCTCAAATTTCCATTCCCTTTTCTTCCAGACCACTCACAAAATAGCCAGGCCATTAATGACTGCCCTGAAACATATATATATATATATATATATATATATATATATATATATATATATTCTTGTCTCAGGCCACTTCTCCTTGGATACTAAATGGAAGACCAGGTACACTGTAACTCCTCTCACTGTCCGTCAGAGTCACTCTTGTGACTGCGGTGCAGCTGCCATCCATTTGTCTTGCATCTATATCGCCAGCTAGCATGTGTGTAAACCAAGTCAGGGCTTTTTCTCCTCCTTTAGCTGGTTGTACAGAGCCCTGTTCTGAATACATGTAATGGCAAAGGGAAGGACTCTGTGCAACTGTGGTGGATGATATGGGAGTCCTGACACCGATTCATGCAGTTTATTTGTGCCTTCTGGTCCTACTGAGATTAGATCTTGGAGGTACTGTTTCCATCTCACAATACACTGCTGCTGGGCCTGTCCAAGTTTTTGTCTTGGAGAATAAAACAAAACGGAGCTCACAAAGGGCATTCTGGAAACATGGTGAAGTGTTCATCCCTACTAAAGCCTAGTAACAGGCCAGGAAATATTTCTCAGGAAGCATATAATTCCCCACTATGGATGGTGTAATCTTGCTCTAAATCTCCAGGGCACTGGATTGTAATTTTTCAACTAATGCTTTCCATCAAAAATACACAGCATCTTTTCCCACCACTGACACACCTAATACCTCGGGTCTGGTATCATATGGCCCTAGCAGCAGCAGTGCTTTCACGGAAGCTTTGACCTACTACTGAGCTCTTTTCTGCTCCAGACTTAATTCGAGGTTGGTAGTTTTTGTATTTCATCCAGTATTTTTAGGTGTGGAATGTGATGCCTTCACAACAAAAAGAGGCCTACCAAGTACTATGGGTTTTTTTTTTTTTTTTTTTTTTAGTGCTAGATGATAACAACACAGTTCTCGAATCGTGGATATTGCAAATGGCTAAAGAACATCATCCATGGCATTGGAAATTGTGAGTTTTTCAACTTCTGTAAGAGCAGAGATCTGCAAGAAATGGAGGGAGGCCATCGTGTACATGAGTTCCGGAATTTCTGAAATTTTATTTGTGGGCACATTTGGTGCCACTTACTACCATGTCCAGTGTGTTAGGGGTGAGGTCTAATATTAGATCTAGTTCCTCAGTCCTAATATCAAGAGTGTGTGAGAGATGGAGATACACACAGAGACAGAGACACTTTTAGAGGAAAATAGTGTGTATTTCATAAAGAAGATGATGGTTCTTTGGGCATTAGAGACTAAGTACAAAATCCCACTCAGAAAGAAAACATGATTTAGTCTTATCTTTTGGGCCTCATGATTTTCTTCTTTAATCCTTTACCTCCCTCCCTAGCCACATTTTCCCCAAAAACCTGGCCACTAAAATTCCACACGTAGCACAGAGTGATCTGATTATATACCAGGGTATTCGTTTCCTATTGCCACTTTAACAAATTATTACAAACTTAGCGACTTAAAATGACACATATTTAATCTATTACTCTAGAAGTCAGAATCCAAAGTCAATCTCCCTGCTCTGAAGTCCAGGTCTGAGTAGGGTGGTTTGTCTTAGAGGCTGGAGGGGACAGTTCATTGCCTTGCCTTTGCCAGGCTGCCTATTTTCCTTGGTGTGTGGCCCCTTCCTCTGTCTTTAGAGGCAGCATGGCCTCTTCTAACCCCTCTCCTTCCCTTCTAGTGCCTCCATAATCATATTACCTGGTATTGTTCTTGTAGCCAAATCTTCTTTTGCTTCCTTCTTATAAGAACCCTTATATTTTTTACATATAATAATATATATAATAATTGTGATTATATTTAGGGCCCACCCAGAGAATTCAGGATAATTTCTCATATCAAATTCTCAATTTAATTACACTTGCAAAGTCCTTTCTCCCACATAAGGTATCATTCACGGATTCCAGGAATTAATGCATGGATATAGTTGGGACATGATTCAACCTACCGCAACCAGTGATGAGCAGAGTTGTCCAGTGGACTCTTTCACTTAAATCTACTCCAGCTTCTCCTTATGTAATATTTATTTGATTCATCTGTGAGCAGTTCTTCATATTGGGAGCAATGCCCTCTCACTAAACACAAACCCAGTAAAGAAAAGAAAATATATGCAAACTGTCGAATATGTATCCAGTGTTGGATATGGATGGATGGAAGACTGTTTCAAAGGTTTCATCCTTGGTTACCTCTGTAATTCACTGACTTAGAGAAAGTGATAGAAAGCAAGGAAATACAGTGAATAGTTGAGTTATTTTCCTCAAACCATGAAATGAATTCCATGTATTGTGAGCATCTAAATTAGTACCTAAGATAAAATTATCAATATTCTCTTTCTATTCTTAGTAATCAATTTTCCTCATTGAAATTATAATTTTATTTATCCTTCACAATATTCTCTAATAGTGCATGAAAATGTTGTATATTGTGCTCAGTAAAGAAAGACCATACTAGTGTTAGTACAGATAAGACTGACAATCTAAGAAGGTGACATTAGCATACTAAATTCTTTCAGGACTTGAAATAGCATTAAATTTATATTCATAATATTACTGATCTCTAACGAGAAGACACCTTTAAAAAGTCCCTGTAAATTATGTACCGATGGAACACATGTCCATAAAGAGTTTCCAGGTAAAGGCACTATACGTAACTTACTAGTGAGTGTCGTTGGCATTAGCTCCCCACGTATACTAGAGATGCAACAGAAACGAGTAAGAAAGCAAACACACAGAAACAACATGTTTTCTTGCATAAAGCAATTTACTTTGTATTTTAAGCCTGCAGAACTATAATACGTTTTTCTATATATGCCTTTAATGATTTCAAGATTGCAGAGACACGGTCAGTTATTAGAAACAAAGTGGTGAAAAATAATATAAGGACGAAGTATGAAAGCCCGTTATTAGGGAATGCTGAACGAGTAAATGAGTGAATGGATAGCAGGGGAAACGCGTTCATTTTCTACTTTCCTATGAACAAAAGGGAAGGCAGTCTTTATTTACTTATTTGCTCTTTTACTTAGAATTGTGGCGTGCATAATTAAGAAGCATTATTTCACAATAGTGGCAAAGTCATATTTTAAACTTCACAGAATGTGCCATTTGATTTCATAGTGGCCTCGCAGTAGCCTGTGAGATGCCTGGGCTGGGGAGTGACTGCTAGCTGGTTACCACATCCATTTCCTTTTTAATCTATCAACAAAGTTGAGCTGTAGGAGTCCGGATGACTCCGTTCTAGCCAATGGACTATGAGTGGAGTATATGACCTCGAGAACTTCTATCTGGGATTCTTTTTGCACCTTCCTGTTTTAGTTGGCTTACCGGGGGTGGGCAACACGGTTGTGGAAGCCACGTGTTGATGCTGGTAGACGTGGCCCGTCCTAGAGGAGAGCCGTCCACTGCTCGGGACTTCGGGAGGGTAGGAAAAAAAGCAACTGTCTTGTTAATTAATCCATCACACACTTACTTGCCACTGCAGTGAGTATTACCCTGGACAGAATAATTTGCAATTATTTTCTTAAGGAAATGCTACACAGATAAGCATGCTTTTCTATCTAAAAGAGATTGGCTGAATCAGTTGGTTATGTTGCCGGGTTTTTGTCTCACGGGGTTGAAGAATGAATCTCACAGACACAAAGTGGTGAAGTGAAAGTTTATTAAGTGAAGGTGCAAACAGAAAGGGACAGAAAGGAAAGGAAAAGAGCTCTCAGGAGTGAGAGGGGTCGCGGCAGGGTCGCCGTGAGGGCTCTTGCATCTGTCTTCTACAGAAAACTGCCCAGGGAACGTGGTAAATATCTTGTCTATAACGTTTGAGACAAACAAGGGGAGTTTGTGAATATCATGAAAATACCCCTCCTATATTTGGAAGAAACAAGGGGGGTTTGCTTGTACCCTGCCCTCTGGTTAGTATCTCATCTGTAACAGGGTTCCCAGAGGGGCCTCCTCTCCCTCCCTGCCTACACCTTAACCCCTTCCTCGCTTAGGTGTAAATTAGGTACCTGCCTTGAAAGAAATGTACAAGCATTTCCTCTGTTTTTATAAAATTGATTGGGGTAACAGAAATTCATGACCTTGTGAGATCAAGAGAATTTAAAGTAGCTTTGGGCAAAACGATAAAAATGGAGCAGGATGAAAACAAACAAAATGTAGAAACAAAAGAACTTCTGACAAGCTGCCAGATGTTTCCAATTCTTATTAAAACTATAAACCTGCCTCATAACTCTCTCCGACTGTTTGCATACAGAGGCCCCACAGTGCTCGCCTGGGGTTATTATTTATAGAATCCACCACCCTGGACTCTCTTCCTATGTCAAGGTAATATCCCCAGGACGCACCGGGCACAGGAACGTTCTTCTAATGTATTGGGAGAGGTGCGCCGTTGGCAACCTTATTTTTTATCAACTTGACTTTCTACCCAGTGAGATAAGGGCCCCTTGGCTTAATCCCAAGTGTTTGCAATGTTGGGGAGTATTTATAAGAAGACACGTTCAGGAAGGACGCCGGGGAAGGACATTTGCCAGTCAGTATCCGCCGCAAATAACTTTCCAAGATCCCAGCTGGGAATCCAGGGAGATGCAGGAGTCCCCGGCACCGAACACCTGCACGCCCGGGAAGGCACGTCCACGGGGTCTGCCCTTCAGATGCTTCAGTTCTGGGAAAGCTTTTGTAAAAACTCGACTTACGGCAATGCCAATTCTCCTTGGGCTCCTTCTAGGAGGATGAAACCTATTATGACTGCTGCTTTCGGTCGCTCAAGTGGAAAAAAAAATATATATCGCAGTGTCTGGTGGAGCTGCCATGTATCATCTCGTAGATTTTAAAACAAATGAATATAAATAGATGAGCAACAAGGAAGAGAGTTAACATAATGTATACCTAAAGAAGGGAGTCAGTACAGTTTTCACACATGGTTTCCTAAAGATTTTACAAAGTACTGATTTAGTTTAGTCTTTTGAAAGTTGCCATAACAACTTCGCTGGGGAGATGCTAATCCGGCCGCCTGGCAGATGGAATGCTAATGCTCTGCAGCGCGGGAAGGATCCTCACCACATCGCTGTTACTTCATTGTGATTTCGAAACATCCTCCGGAGGATAACTGTCATCCTGCTCCTTAATGCTACCTTATAACTCAGGGATTCTGACACTGTTATTTAGCGGAAGCGGGGGCTTATGAGCCAGACTGCTGGGAGTGTTTTATCTCTTGGAGAATTCCAAAGAGCAGATTGATTAAGTAAACTCGAGGACAGATCCAGTGCCTTCAGGGATGACAAACTATTTTTTGCTACTTTTCGGTCAAGAGCAAGTCCTTCTGTTTACCCGTATGTGCAAAATGGGTTGTGTATTTTCCTAAATGGTGGCTTCAAGACCTGCCTTTTTAAACCATCCATTGGCAAAGCATCAATATCCAATGAGCTGATTATTCAGGAGAAGCAGCTGTTTCAATCATCGAGCAGCTCTAATTGGTTGATACGTGTGACTGTGCTGGCTTCATACACTATTAGCACATCCCGGTTGCTCAATAATTATTAAAATCCATTATGAATACTGGAAATAGCAAAATGAAGAGGGCATTATTGGAGCAGCTGATGATTTGAGGAGATATTTTAGGCAATTTCCAAACTAATCATAATGTGCACATAGAAAGAAAGGAAGGAACGGACAAAGAAACTTCCATATTAATGGAGATAGTGGTGCTGGAGCCAGTTCCTACCAGGTACTTGCAAGAGCTAATTGTGAAACTTCCAGGAGTTTTGTGAGTCAGTTATTAAACACAATCATTATTTAAATATAAATCACAGGGCTCTTGGGGCGCTCAGCGGTTGAGCGTCTGCCTTCGGTTCAGGGTGTGACCCCAGGGTCCTGGGATCGAGTCCCGCATCAGAATCGCCACAGGGAGCCTGCTTCTCCCTCTGCCTGTGTCTCTGCCTCTCTCTGTCTGTGTCTCTCATGAATAAACAAATTAAAAATCTTTAAAAAGTAAAAGTAAATTATATAAATTTATAATGAAATAAACTATACTGAAATTAAAATAGTTAAGTCATCACTTCCTAATTGTTTTACTACATTTGACTCTTTTTTATTCTCTTGGACTTATTTTTACCTAGTATATCTATAAAGGGAAATACTATATAATGGTGTTCAACCGCATGTAGTCTCTTCCCAACTCTGTGTTCAGTGATGATTCATGAATATAGAAGTTGGCCATAATGGGTTGGCCATAGTGGGCTCGTGGAACCATGGAAATAAGCACATGCTAGTTTGATATTTAAGTATTTGCAGATATTCATTCTGTTGCAAATCTACAAAACTATTTCAGATCTCTGTAAGCAAACATAGAATCTATATGCTGAATTCTGAGTTGGCAAATACCTGGGAATTCTTAAATGTCACAAGAGTCATAACTCATAACAATCACCAGTTATATCACTGAATTTATTTTATAAATTATTTTGAAATACATTCAGATAAGCACATTTTAGAAATCTTTGACCAAAAAGGTTTCGTAGTAAATACTGTAAAATAAGATCAAGTCTAATTAAAGGTGAAAGTTATACTGGGAAGACAGACAAAACAAACTGAGTTTCTCAAATCATGGTAACACCAACCTTGTATTGTAATGACAAAATGTTCATGAAAATGTAACAAGCTAACTGAAATAGCTAAAACTGATAATGTAGAAGTATCATTGGAGCAATACCTCTCTAATAGACACAGATGAAAATTCTTCAGTCTTCACCACTAAGCTATTATTGTTGTTATTTAAATCCTTTTTCGAATTTTTATTTAATTTCCAATTAGCTAACATACAGTGTAACATCAGCTTCAGGTGCAGGATCCAATGATTCATCACCTACATACAACACCCAGTGCTCATCACAAGTGCCCCCCCTTAATGCCCACCACCCATGTAGCCCATCCCCTGCCCACCTCGCTCCATCAGCCCTGTTTGTTCTGTATCGTTGAGAACAAACAAGTTATAGTTTCTTGATTTCCCTCTCTCTCTCTTTTTCCCCCTTTTCTTGTTTTTTTTTTTTTGTTTTGTTTCTTCACAAGTGAAATCATATGGTATTTGTCTTTCTCTGATGGACTTGTTTTGTTTAGCATAATACTCTTGGCTCCATCCACATCATTACAAATGGCAAAACTTCTTTCTTTTTTTAGGGCTGAGTAACATTCCATTGTATGTGCATATATAGCTTCTTTATCCAGTCATCAGTCTGTGGACACTTGGGCTGTTCCCATAATTTGGCTACTCTAGGTAATGCTGCTTAAATATCAGGGTGCATGGATCCCTTTGAGCCAGTATTTCTGTTTTCTTTGAGTAAATACTTAGTAGTGCAATTGCTGGATCCTAGGGTAGCTCTAGTTTTAACTTTTTGAGGAACTTCCATATGGTTTTCCACAGTGGTTGCACTAGTTTGTACTCTACCAACAAGTGCAAGAGGATTCTCCTTTCTCCACATCCTCACCAGCACCTGTTGTTTCTTGTGTTGTTGATTTTCATCCATTCTGATAGGTGTGACGTGATATCTCATTGTAGTTTTGATTTGTATTTCCCTGATGATGAGTGACGATGAGCATGTTTTCATGTGTCTGTTGGCCATGTGTATGTCTTCATGGGAAAAATGTCTATTTGTGTCTTCTGCCTACTTTTAATTGGATTATTTGTTTTTTGAGTGTTAAGTTGTATTTTTTCTTCTTCAATAAACCTATAATTGATTTTAAATTCTGTGCACTGAATCTCTACAAAAATCTAAATTTCTCCACGATTCTCTTTGAATACTGTTCTAGAAAGTTTGATTTATTTAGTATTGTTCTGCTTGTAAGCCTTTCAGCCATTATCTCTCTGTCTTGGGAGAGATAAGAAATTTGGGAAAGAGAGAATTATATTTGTGACTTGTTCAGTTTAATTATAAACCTATTAGACAGAATTGCACTCACCACCCTTCCCTTGAAGCGTAAAAGCCCTTTGCTGGGTCAGCTTACTGTATACCTCCAAGGAATACTGTCACCTGCAACACTTCCCCGCCTTGCTCTTCTTACAACACAGTGCTCGATGTTTCCTTAGCAACATTTGCTGCTCTACTCTTTGATTTTCTTCAGTTTCAGAATTAACGCTCACCTAAATTGGCGGATACTATATTTATTTTCTCCAAGATGATTTGCATTTCAGTCAAAGACAACCAATCAGGGGCTGACATAGAAAGCTTTCTCTCTATCCTTTTTCTTTAGTCACTAGCAAAATTTTTACATTGTTCAAATTATTTGCCTAGACTTTATTGTTTGAAGTAATTGGTACAGACTACAATGTATTTCAAAGCTTTTATAAGGGGTTCAGATTTAAATGTATAGAAGTAAGAACATACAGTAGCCAGTTTTCAAGCGTTAAAAAAAACCAACAACATTGCCCTCCAAAAGATCTTTAAGAAATTGAATTTTAAAATACACTTATTCTTCATGTCTTTTTTAAGTAATCATAATATCTTGGATATTAATAATAAGCGAACTTACTGTAATTCAGTCCATTGACAATGGAATCCTACTATTTCATTCTCCTCCCCTCTTTTTGTTCCAACTTTACTCACTATCACAGAGTCTACCCTTTGCTGAAGACTGCATTGTTTCAGTGGACTGGTTTTTTTTTGTTGTTGTTGTTGTTTTTTTTTTTTTGAAACCAGAGCTAGGAATGCAAAACAAGTCTATTTAGGATGGATTGTCAAAACAACATCTGGTTTTGACAGATTTTGCTTAAATTACTGATTGTTCAGCACTTGAAAATACTTTTCTCTTAGTTTTTTTTTAAACAAACATGAACTTTGCTGCTAAGGCATCATAAATAAATAAAATCCATTCTGTTCTTGCCTTTTCAAATGTGAATTAATCCAAAGGCCCTTAAAAAGAAAAAAGAAAAATCTCTAAGCTATACATTCACTGCATAAGGATCTAAACTGTCTGGGTTTTAAATTTAGAAATCTGCTCCTTTTTCAGTGGGTAAATCTAGTTAAGAAATGCGTGTGTACATGTGCATTGTGTGTTCATTATTTTATGTGCATATTAATTTTAATTTATTGAAATGGGAAGATAGATATTATTGTGTTTGCATACTATAGTTTTCTGTTCAACACACTAATAAAATAGAGATTGCTCACTATTGGGACTCCATCAGGATACAAAGCTGCTGCACAGCAAAGGAAACAGCCAACAAAAACAAAAGACAATTGACAGAATAAGAGAAGATATTTGCAAATGACCTATCAGATAAAGGGCTAGTATCCCAGATCTATAGAGAACTTATTAAACTCAACCCCCAAGAAACAAACAATACAGTCAAGAAATGGGCAAAAGACATGAGCAGGCATTTCTCCAGAGAAGACATACACGTGGCCAACAAGCATATGAGGAAATGCTCCACATCACTGGCCGTCAGGGAAATACAAACCAAAACCACCATGAGATCCCACCTCACACCAGTGAGAATGGGGAAAATTAACAAGACAGGAAACAACAAATGTTGGAGAGGATGTGGAGAAAGGGGAACCCTCTTGCACTGTTGGTGGGAATGTGACCTGGTGCAGCCACTCTGGAAAACTGGGTGAAGGTTCCTCAGAAAATTGAGTTACCCTACAGCCCAGTAATTGCA
The DNA here is from genome assembly GCF_011100685.1 of Canis lupus familiaris. Taxonomy (NCBI): domain Eukaryota; kingdom Metazoa; phylum Chordata; class Mammalia; order Carnivora; family Canidae; genus Canis; species Canis lupus. The sequence continues at coordinate 30,156,466 of NC_049257.1, forward strand.
CTACTGGGTATTTACCCCAAAGATATAAATGTAGTGATCCAAAGGGGCACCTGCACCTCAATGTTTATAGCAGCAATGTCTACAATAGTTAAACTGTGGAAATAGCCCGGATGTCCATTAAAAGATGAATGGTTAAAAAAGATGTGGTGTGTGTGTGTGTGTGTGTGTGTGTGTGTACTATTCAGCCATCAAACAAACAAAAAGAAATCTTGCCATTTGCAATGACATGGATGGAACTAGAGGGTATTATACTAAATGAAGTAAGTAAGTCAGAAAAAGACAATTATCGTATGATCTCACTCATGTGGAATTTAAGAAACAAAACAGAGGATCATATGGAAGAGAAAGGAAAAAAAGAACAAGATGAAAACAGAAAGGGAGACAAATCATAAGAGATGCTTAACCATAGGAGTTAAACTGAGGGTTGCTGGAGGGGAGGTGGGTGGGAGGATGGGGTAACTGGGTGACGAGGCAGTAAGGAGGGCACGTGATGTGATGAGAACTGGGTGTTATATAAGACTGATGAACCCCTGACTTCTACCTCTGAAACCAATAATACATTATATGTTAATTAATTGAATTAAATAAAAAATAAATAGAAAAAATAAATATGTAAGAATTTTTTTGTAAGAAAATTTAAAAACCTGAAAATATCAATTTATGTCATATGTCATATTGATAGAATAAAGGATAGAAACCACACAGTCACCTCAGACGGATGTGGGAAAAGTATTTGACAAAAGCCGACACCTATTCATGATAAACTCACAGACACCTAGAAGAGAATTTCCTCATCTGACAAAAGGCATCCGTCCAAAATGTTAGCTAACGTACTCTTGAAGGGTGAAGGGTGGCTTTCCCTTTAATATCAGAACAAGGTTAGAACGTCCACATTCGCCATTTGACTCCACATGGCATGGGGTTGTCAGTTGTTACAATCAGGAGAGAAAAAGAAAAACGCATCCAGATTGGAAATCCTTCATTTACAAATGATAGGATTTTTTAAAAAAAATTAATTCCAGCGTGTTATTAGTATCAGGTGTACAATATAGTCACTCAACAGCTTGGTAGGTGAGTCAGTGCTCATCGGGTAGGTGTGCTCTTAACCCCACTCACACACTTCACCCCCCTCCAGCCGCCTCCCCCCTGTACTCATTACTTTGTTGTCTATAGTTGAGTCTGTTTCTTGGTTTGTCTCTTTTTTTCTTTGTTCATGTTTTTTTTTTCTTAAATTCCACATATGAGTGAAATCATACGGTGTTTGTCTTTCCCTGCCTGTCTTATTTCACTTAGCATAATACGCCCTGGCTCCATCCATTTGTTGCAAATGGCAAGCTTCCGTTCTTTTTTATGACCGAATAATATTCCACGGTGTGGACATACCAGCTCTTTATCTGTTCATCTACACCCAGACACTCGGGCTGCTTCCATAATTTGACTATCTTGATCATGCTGCGATAAACATAGGGTGCATACGTGTTTTCACGGTAGTGTTTTTTATTATTATTATTATTCTTTGAGTAATGGAGTTATCCAGTAGTGGAATTACTGGATTATATGGTAGTTATATATATATTTTTTTTTTCAGGATGCTCTATACTGTTCTCCACAGTGGCTGCACCAGTTTTCATTCACATCAACAGTGCATGAAGGTTCTCAGTTGTTTCTCCACATCCTCACCAACACTTGTTTCTTGTGTTTTTAGTTTTAGCCATTCTGACAGTTGAGAGATGATAGGTCATTGTAGTTTTGATTTGCATTCCCTGGTGATTAGTGATGTTGAGCAACTTTTCACGTGTCTGTTGGTCTCTGTATGTCTTTGGAGAAATGTCTGTTTAGGTTCTCTGCCCATTTTTAAATTGGATTATTTATTTTTTCAGTGTTGTGTAAGTTTATATATATATAATATATATTTATCAAATATATAAATAAGATCTTATAAATAATAAAATCTTATTAAAAATATAAATAAATAAAATCTTTAAATATATTTTAATCTTTAAATATATATTATTTATTAAAAATATATATATAAAGATTTTATTTATTTGTTCATGAGAGACATACAGAGAGAGAGGCAGAGACACAGGTAGAGGGAGAAGCAGGCTCCATGCAGGGAGCCCGATGCGGGACTCGATTCTGGATCCTGGGATCATGTCCTGGGCTGAAGGCAGGCGCTCAACTGCTAAGCCACCGGGGCATCCCAATTTTATATATATATAAATATATAAAATACTATATATATTTTTATATTTACTATATATATATATTTTTTTATATTTACTATATATATATTTTATATATATAAATACTATTATATATATATATATAATACTATATCATGAATATGTCCTTTGCAGATAACCTCCTCCCATTCAGTAGTTTGTCTTTAATTTTTTTGATTGTTTTCTTTGCTGTGCAGAAGCTTTTTGTTTTGATGTAGTTCCAATAATTTATTTTTGCTTTTGTTTACTTTGCCTCTGGAGACATGTCTCAAAAAATGTGGTACTGCTGACTTCAGAGAACTTACTGCCTGTGCTCTCTCCTATGATTCCTATGGTTTCAGGTCAACATTTATGTCCTTATCCCTTTTGAGTTTATTTTTGTGTATGGAATAAGAAAGAGGTCCAGTTCCATTCTTTTGCATGTAGCTGTCCAGTTTTCCCAACACAATTTGTTGAAGAGACAGATTTTTTTCCCCATTGCATACTCTTGCCTCCTTTCTTAAGATTAATGGACCGCGTAATTGTGTGTTTATTTCTGGGCTCTCTATTCTGTTCCATTGATCTATGTGTCCGTGTTTGTGCCACTACCATATTGTTTTGATGACTATAGCTTTGTAGTATATATTGAAATCTGGGATTGTGATACCTCCAGTTTTGTCCTTTTTTTTTCAAGACTGCTTTTGCTTTTAGATAGAGTCTTTTGTGGTTTTATACAAATTGTAGGATTGTTTGTTCTATTTCTGTGAAAAGTGCTATTGATATTTTGATAGGGATTGCATTAAATTTGTAGATCTCTTTTGTAGTATGGACATTTTAATGATATTTGTGCTTCCAGTCCATGAGGATAGGGTATCTTTCCCATACTTCCCCATCTTTGTGTTGTCTTCAATTTCCTGCAACAATGCTTAAAATTTTCAGAGTGCAAATCTTTAACTTCCATGGTTGAGCTTATTCCTAGGTATTTTATTATTTTCGATGTAATTGTAAATGAATTGTTTTCCTAATTTCTCTTTCTGCCACTTCAGTATTAGTATATAGAAATACAGTGGAATTCTGTACATTGACCTTGTTTCCTGTGACCTTACTGAATTCATTGATCAGTTCTAGTAGTTTTTTTGGTGAAGTCTTTAGGGTTTTCTATATGTAGTATCATATCTTCTGCATGTAGTGAGAGTTTTCCTTCTTGCTTACCAATTTGTTGCCTTTAATTTCTTTTTGTTGTCTGATTGCTATGGCTAGGACTTCCAGTGCTATGTTGAGTAAGAATGGTGAGAGTGGACATCCCTGTCTTGTTCCTAACCTAGGAGAAAACCTTGCAACTTTTCACCATTGAGTATGATGTTAGCTGTGAGATTCTCACATAGACTTTTATTATGTTGAGGTATGTTTCCTTTAAATCTATTTTGTGAGGGCTTTTATCATGGATGGATATTGTCCATTGCCAAATGCTTTTTCTACGTCTATTGAAATGATCATGTGGTTTTTATCATTTCTCTTGTTGACATGGTGTATCATGTGGAATCAAATCCCACTTGATCATGGTGAGTGATTTTTTAAAATATATTGTTGGATATGAGATACCAGCCCATTTCATAGTTACCATATTGGGCCTTCCTCATGTTTTTAGGTGGTTTCTACTCTGATACTCTTTTTACTTATTTGTGAACTCTTCATTCCATCAGGCCTCTGGCCAAAGTATTAAAATTATTTTTCCCATTTCTTAGTAATATTGGTTTAGAAAGTTGGCCCCTCAGGTTGCAAACCAGGTATTGTTTTACACCCCAGCAAAGCCTGTGTCAACATCCTGTAACAAAAGTGGTAATAGAAGGAATGTATGAGGGAAGGTGAGAGAACACTCAGGGAATTACACTCAAGGCGGTATATTCTTGACTGGAAAGATGAGAGAATGGAAGGATATACTAAGAGGTGAAGCTGGTAAGATAGATTAAAACAAGATACCAGAAGTCATTTGAACTATTAGTTGGAGTTTGACCTTAATTTTGAGTGAAACGGTTGGATTAGAGCGAAAGAGATTACATATGTCATGCTGTGGAATATAATATTTGGACATATGTTTCTTGAAGATCACATTTGTATAATTTTATGGAGAAATATTAAGAGAAGAAGAGTATATTGCTGTAGGTTAAAAAATGAGATGAAGTATATTAAAGAAATAACATTGGAGTTTAGAAAAAGAAACTGAAATTTAGTGTTGGTATCACTTCCTAGAGAATTAGAATTAAAACTTATTTTTTTCTAATTTAATACCATTTTTCCTATTTTTCTACCTATTGCTGTGCTTGAAGTTCAAGGAAGGCCTAACAGGAGCCACTTGCAAATATAAATTCTCAGCTAAAAAGTCTGCCTCTGGTTCTTATTTCATATATCACCATGGTCGGATCCTGAGCTGGACAATGTAAAGCCTCAAGAATGCCTTTCACATTTGTCACCTCAGGCCAGAGTGATCTTTCTCGCTATTGTTCACTTGTATCTCACCTCCACCGCTCTGATCTATTCACATCCCTAGGATTTACTTACCTGTACACCTGCGTTGGTTCCAGATTCCTAGCAATAGTAAATACTACTGACAACTGATCTTTTGCTTTATTATGTTTTTCGATTTGATTCACTAAAAACTTGAGTAATTCTTTCAGGAAGATTATTTTGGAAGCTAATGCCCTACTTCCTTTTGTATATAAAGAGATCTACGTAATTTTTTCACAGTGACTGATAGTTTAACAGAGTTTGGAATTCTAGGTTCAAAATTTTTTTCCTCAAGAATTAGGAGACATCTCTTTAATCTATATGCAGCATATTCTAGGTGTGGCTGTGACTAATGGCTATCCAAATTGTACTCTACAGAAAGTATTTTATTAGGATTAATTTGGGTGGAAATTTTTAAAAGGATTAATCCTACCTGACATTCTGTGTGGACTTTTATTTCAAAGGTTCATGCCATCAACTTAAGCATTTTCTATTTTGTGCATTTTAGTTTGTTTCTTTTCTTTTTTTCTGTTAATTTTATTCCTTTGTGGCATCCATTAATTGAATTTAAGAATCCATAGAATTATCCATGTTACCCATACCTATCTATGTCTGCCATACCTTTTTCATCTTGTACTCTTGTATGTACTTTGAAAGAATCTCTTAGCTTATTCTTAGGGGTCATTAAATATTTTCATAATGAAAAAGATTATTAACCCAAGGTTAGAAATCACCAATAAATGTGAGATCCGCATCTTTAAAATTACCATTTCATTGTAGTTTTCTTCATCACAGTGAGCAAAATAAACTTTCATTGCAAAAGCATTGGGCTATAGTGATATATTAATGACTTTCACATACTTTATAAGAAAGTATGAACTTCTCACTAAATTTATACATGTCCCTTTATTCCTTCTCCATACAAAGGCCCAATCATTTTTAAAATCATGTATTTTTTATAATCATAAAATTCATTAGGAATATCACAGTTTTCAGATTTTCTTTTTGTATGATAAGAAATGTGATATATATTTTTTACCTTGTCAAAATGTAGATATTTTTCCTCTGAAATATTAAATATCTTTGGTGTGAAATACAGTCCACTGGAAACTTACCTTACCTAAAGCTAATAAACCTTAAAGACCATGCAAAATCAATTAAACTGTCTACATCTTATGAAATAAATACATTATAAATGCAAATGAGAAGCTACTTCCATTAGTGATATGCACAATAAATACAACAGTGGTACACATTAAACAATAATTATGAGACATCTCAGACTGAGAACTTGCTTTAATGAAGTAGAAAGTCAGAGGAAAATTAAGCCTTTATTTGAGAAATAAATTGTGTATTCCAGACCCAACACTTTTATGGCTCTAGGAAGTCCCAAGTGTTTTTCTGAATTAAGAGTAGAACCAATTAAGACATTTTCAAACAGCATAACATTTTCGTATGGGCTATTATATCTTCATGTTTTTTACAATCAATCAGGAGGTACATGTGTAAGCCATGCAACAGGTGAAACTTTGGAACCTTTAGCAAAGTGAATTAAATGCTTCACCTCCCTGAAACAGGATAGAATTATTTTATTTATTTTATTTTTTTAAAATATTTTATTTATTTATTCATGAGAGAGAGAAAGAAAGAGAGAGACACAAGCAGGCTCCATGCAGGGAGCCTGATGTGGGACTCGATCTAGGGACTCCAGGATCACGCCCTGGGCCAAAGGCAGGCGCTAAACCACTGAGCCACCAAGGGATCCCCCTAGAATTATTTTAAAATGCATCAAGTAAAACTGGACTAAGTAACAAAGAGCCCTCTCCAGGATCCAACTGCAAAGGCAATTTACTTAGTCTACGTCATATCTCCCAAAGGTCTTCATTACTAGCATCCATTATAGACACATGGTAGGAGTAGCTCTCTCAACTTCCAAAAGTCTTAATAAATAGGTCTTTGTAAGGATGTAAGGATAATTAATACATTAGTCAAAATATAATAAAAAGAGGAGACTAACATAGACCTCCAAAGTTTGGAACCTAGAAATGAAAGCAATCCAAACTGTCTGCCCGTGGAACTCTTCCCCATCAGTAATTACCACTCATCTATGTGAGAGTTTTCTGCTGTCCATGATTAAGAATTCTTAATTGCTTTTATATCCATTGCAATAGTGGAGATGCTAAGTTGTTTGAAATAATTAGGTCTTCTGAGTTTTTCTGTTAAGTATTTATTACACAGCTATTTCACGTTAAGGCTATGATAATGGTGGGGGAAAGTTACTCTTCACAGCTTTCCCAAGCACATTTTGCTTATTAGGAGAAAAATTGTTTTACATGTTAATAGAAGAAAAAAGCTGAGCTTCCAATATGTTTAATAAAAAGTATAGTATTGCTTTGTTTGATCATTTGAAGACCTTACATATTCAATGCCACTTGGTATAATTTAGGTATTTAGACTTCTCCCTCGCAAAAAAAAAAAAAAAAAAAAAAAAAAAGAAAAGAAAAGAAAAGAAAAGAAAAGAAAAAAGTCAGACTGTACTTATTCATTTATACTGATTCTACTTTGTTTTTTGTTTATTAATGAACACAACTCTATGAATGAAAAGTGATCAGAAAATCCAATTAAAATGAATAAGTCACTTGTTTAATAGTAGTGGAGGTCTGCTGAGGTAGTCAAAATTAGAGCTGAAAGTCCAGGGAATGAAAGACCTCAGAGAAAATTTTTGGATGTTAGAGTATAATATAATGGAAGATCCACTTTTAAGAGCTCAAAGAAAATAGAAGCCGGCTGAAAACTTTGTACACCATGAAATATCATTCCAAAATGAAGGAAATGAAGATGATTTCAGAAAACAAAAACAAAAACAAAAACTGAGGGAATTCCTTCCCAGCAAAACCCTTTAAAAAAAATTGTAAAGAGAAATTTTTCAGGAAGAAGGAAAATGATGTCAACAGGGAACACTAAATCTCTGTAAGAGAAAAGAAAGTTACGTATGTGGGTGAATATAAAAGACTGATGACTATATGCAAAAAAAAAGAAAATGAGGTTATCTGGTTGAAATATATAAAAATTAACACGACAATAATATAAAAAGTAAGGGAATACATGCAGTTAAGGTCTTCTAAGTCTTCTAACATTAACAGGATATTGGCAAAACAATGTGTATTTTACTGAATCAAAAAAGTCCTGTGCTTTAGCCGTAACAGGAAATTGGTTGGAAAAATCAATCTTAGTAAGACTACAGGAGACCAGATAGATAAAGCAGTTGTGTCAGTCGGAGCCGGGTCCGGAAACGGAACTCACACCCCCTGTTTTAATGCAGGGGACTGAAGTAAAAGTCCAGTAACAGCTACGGCTCCACATGTGCGAATCCGAATCCTCTGCAAGCAGGGGTCGTGCCTCCATCCCTGCCTCTGTGTGTCCCCGAGCTGGGCCGTGTGTCCCCGAACTGGGCCTCCCCAGAGCTGGGCCTCCCCGGAGCTAGGCCGCATGTCCCCAGAGCTGGGCTGCATATCCCTGAGCTGGGCCTCCCTGGAGCTGGGCCGCGTGTCCCCAAGCTGGGCCACGTGTCTCCCGAGCTGGGCTGCCCTGGCAATGGGCCACATGTCCCTGAGCTGGGCTGAGTGTCCCCGAGCTGGGCCAAGTGTCCCCAAGCTGGGCCACGTGGTCCCCGAGCTCTGCTGCCCTGGAGCTGGGCCGTGTGTCCCCGAGTTGCGTGTCCCCGAGCTGGGCCATGTGTGCCCCGAGCTGGGCCGCCCTGGAGCTGGGCCACGTGTCCCCCGAGCTGGGCCGCCCTGGAGCTGGGCCGCAGTCCCCAAGCTGGGCCACGTGTCTCCCAAGCTGGGCTGCCCTGGCACTGGGCCGCATGTCCCCAAGCTGGACTGAGTGTCCCCGAGCTGGGCCAAGTGTCCCCAAGCTGGGCCACATGGTCCCCGAGCTCCGCTGCCCTGGAGCTGGGCCACGTGTCCCCCGAGCTGGCCGCCCTGGAGCTGGACCACGTGTCCCCGAGCTGGGCTGAGTGTCCCCGAGCTGGGCTGCCCTGGCACTGGGCCGCATGTCCCCGAGCTGGGCTGAGTGTTCCCAAGCTGGGCCAAGTGTCCCCAAGCTGGGCAACATGGTCCCCGAGCTGGGCCAAGTATCCCTGAGCTGGGCCAAGTATCCCCAAGCTGGGCCATGTGTCCCTGAGCTGGGCCGCATGTCCCCTGAGCTGGGCCACATGTCCCCCGAGCTAGGCCACGTGTCCCTCGAGCTGGGCTGCCCCCGAGCTGGGCCGCATGTCCCTGAGCTGGGCCGCCTGGGATGCTCCCAAGGCCCCGCGCCTCTGCACTGCAGCTCCAGCGCCACAGAAGCATCTGGAAGCCCCGAGGTCTTGCTTCCAGCGGTCCGAGCTCCTCCCACTGCAGGAGGCCCAGCTCCGAAGCCCAGCACTGGCCTGAGCACAGCACTTCCAGCTGGGCTCCCGGTGCACCTGCTGCTCTCAGCCAACCCGTGGGGTGCCAGGTCCCCGGCATTGGGTGTTAGCTTTGGATATTTCATAAAGGACTCTTTGGGGCAACTCTTGTGAAAAATAAAAAATTTAAATTTCATCAAAAGTCTAGTTTCAACAAATTTACTTTTCAGTAAAAAACAAAATTTTTTTCAAAGTTCTGAAAGTCTTCAGTCACAGTTGTACCTTTCTTAGATTTTGTTCATATTTTATAATGTCATTATCATATTCACTACAAATTAAGTGGCTTCAACAAAGCGCAAACTTAAAAAAAGAATTTTTGAGGAAGATCCGGTCGCAAAGAACTAGACGAAAGTAAAATGTTGGGACTTTAGGCCTGTCACACCCACCTTACAATGACTCACTTTTCCCACCAACTAAATAGGAGCTATTTACAACCCTTTTTACCTGCAAAAGGAATATTAAAATAAATCACATGCTCTGAAAAGTATTCATGAAAGCCTTTGAGTAGGATGGTTGCATGTATTTTACTTAAAACTAATTTATTTATAATTGAAAATCAAAGTAAAATTATTCTGTTGTCCTTGAACACCTACAATAAAATGCACGTTTTCATAGTTAAGCATTAAAGTCTCATTAGCTATTATTAAATGCCTCAGACAGCACACCACTAAGCAAGTGTCAAGTATAATGGAATAGTTGTGTTTCTGCAAAAAAAATTTTTTGCCATTATTGTTAATAATCCATATTTTATTTAATGAATGGCTGTTAGGTCTGTAGGACAATAAGCATTTCAGATGTGTTTGTCAAGGTTCCATAAAAATGAAAAAAGAAGGCATAAAATAATAATTTCTATTATACTATTCAGATGCAATGAATAGCTGAGATAAGTAGGAACCCCTAGCACAGTCTTTTCCTAACTCAGATAACCGTTTTGTCTTATTTACTTCTTTGCCTTAATCAACAGCGCTGGCATCTTTCTTTTTCTGTATATTGGTCTTGGGCTACATTGTGGTTTCCATGACTTTAAGATTGAATGGAGAGCACACAAAGAATAAGCTTACCTTTTGCAGACATCTGGAAAAAAAAAAAAAGGTAGAGATTTAATTTTGCATCTAAAAAAAAAAACAAAAAAATGACTTCTAGACCATGTCTGCTACAATGAGGAGAACCTATCTTGCTCTGCAGCTCTGCAGGTAGAAATAACTTCCCAGTCACCTGACAAGTGTTTAATGTTCTGACTAAAATTGAATAATAAAGACTTCTGAAAGTGACATTCCATAGGTAATAATTGTATATGTTTAAATGTCAAACTCTAACCATTTTATTATAAAACAATAAATCTGGAATGTAAGAAAGGATTTAGCTACCGTGTCTGGAGCTGAGCTGGAATGAACATGAACGAGGTGACCATATGTCCTAGCTTTCCTGGGGCGTTTTAAGTTAACTCCAATGCCCCATAAATGTTAATAGTGTCCTCACTTCCAGAAGTATCCCAGTGAGTGTGACGAGTGTGTCCCTGCACCATCTCCTTTCTGTAGGTCTCAAGGCATTTTCAGTCAATGCTCCTGGGAAGTGTTGTCTTCAGATGCATTAAAAGTGACCCCATCACCAAGATTTGGGACATCATACATGTTTGATGTCCCTCTGATGTGCTCCCATAGTAGCCAGCATTCCTCTCCAATTTATTAACAAAAGATTTTAATAACCTGTTCATTCCCTTTCTTCTACATAATCTGAATTCCCTGATGGCATCAGGGGTATCACTAAATATTGCATCACAGTCACAGTGACTGGTATAGAATAGATCCCAGTGAATGTTTGGTGGAAATGCGTTTGAGGTGAATTGTATTTGGGGTTAAATGTATAATTGTCTTTTACCTCATTGCTATACAGTTTACCAAACCATCACCTTGTTGGCTACGTACTGATATTTATCAGGTAAAAAAAAAAAAAAAAAAAAAAAAAAAAAGTCAACTGACTTTGAAGTATTTGTACTGTTTGTTTGTTTAGCATCATTCGATAAAGCTGTGGAGGTCTCTGAGGTACTGACTTTCAAAGAAGGCTTCTAAATATGCACAAATATTTAACCACTCATTCCCCAGTTCTTCAAAACATTCACCTCGCTTTTTAAGTAACTTTTACCTTACAATGGAGGAAAGAAACTGCTTAGAAATATTCACTTGTGATGTCCAGTTGCCAAAGGCGATCATACATATGAAATTAGATTTATCCTATTTGCATTTGAAAGAAAGCTGCACTCACTACTATTTGTCACACAGTTATGGACTCTGTACGTATCAGGGGAAAGAGCGACACGGGTGGAATTTCACCCAGAAAGTAGTTTTACTATATAAACAACCAAAAATGCGTATGAAAAATAAGCCTTCAAAACACATTCAAGGATTTGAGACTTTACAGGCTGAGAAAAATACCATATGATTTTACTCATATGTGGAATACAAAAAAAAAAAAAACAAGCAAACTAATGAATAAACGACACAAGAGGCAGACTCAGGCCCGTAAACACAGAGAACTAACCGATTGATGGTTGCCAGAGAGGAGGGGAGCAGCGAGGGGGGCAAAAGGTACCGACTCTTGAGGACGAGCACAGCGTAACGTGTCGAGAATTTGAATCACCGTGTGGTACCCTAGAGACTACGGAGCGTTGTGTGTCCACTACATAAAAAGGAAAGAAAGAATGTAAGAGACTGCACTTTAATGGCATCATAAGACAAAAGTGGCATTGGATTTAAAAAAAAAATGTATCATGTTTTTAAAAATTAAAAATGATTTAAAAATTAAACTATTTTCATTTTTATCTTTGTTTAATTAGCTGGAAAACCCTTAGAAATATTCTGGGATGTTATGTGGGCATCACGGTGCTATTGATTTCCTCTAGGCCTATAAAAAATTACTAACCAATTTTGAAATAAAGCTTCCATGCTACCTGATTCATTTTCAGCTTCTCAAGTCCATGAATCGTTCACATGCTTTCATCATTCTGTTACACAAAGGCACTCAAGCCATGTTACGTTTTGTTTTTGTTTTGTTATTCATGTTTTGTCTCATAATAGGGCTTTCTGAGCTCTCTCAGCTTAGGTGAGGTTTCTGTTGCAGAACCGGAATCTGAAGCCGGTTGGAGAAAAGCCTGACTATAAGTCTATACTGAAGTTTAAAAACTTTGGGCTGAGGGTAACTTGCTGGTTATTTATTTCACTTAATTTTTTTTCATTATGCTGCTAATATTTAAATATAAATAGACTCCCCATTTTTAATATTTTTGTTTCTATTTTTTTAATAGTAAATTTATTTTTTATTGGTGTTCAATTTACCAACATACAGAATAACACCCAGTGCTCATCCCGTCAAGTGCCCCCCTCAGTGCCCGTCACCCAGTCATCCCCCACCCCCCGCCCTCCTCCCCTTCCACCACCCCTAGTTCGTTTCCCAGAGTTAGGGGTCTTTATGTTCTGTCTCCCTTTCTGAAGGGAAGGGAGAAGAAATGGGTAGGAAATATCAGACTCCCCATTTTTAAAAAAATGTAGACTTGCATTTCAGAAAATCCAGCAACTCCAGGCCAGTATCCCAGGATATGCTTGAGCAGAGTTGAGTTTCAGCTGTCCCCCTTGTCTGATTAATAGTAGTTTCCCTCTGGGCCTATCTCAGCCCATGTGTCACAGTCTGGGATCTGTGGGCGTTCCAGGTTGCCGGGTTGGCCTTGGTTGGAAGTCTTGGTTCTGGGCTACCGAAAGGAGGGTTTACGTTGGAGGAACAGACCCATAGAGAGGGGCAGGGTTATTCCCCAGGTCCAGGAAGAAGTGTTCTTGGTTTCCTGAGGATCTGAATGAAGGAACATGGCACATCTTCCAGGTGCTTCTCTAGAAAAACATCCTCCGCTGCCCTGTCCAAGGTAACAGGATCTCATTTCCTGTCCAGAAGGGTGTGTCTTAATGAAATTTAATGGGAAAAATAAACAGAGACAGTTCTTGTATACTTGGTTGTGTATATAAGGAGTTACATCTGAAGTATGGAAATTGTGCTTTTTCTGAGAAATTATCACAGCATCGCTTCACCGTCAGTTTGCTCTACTCCATAGAAGTGGGTAGTATCAGCATACGGACTGGACTGTGATACTCCCTAAAGCAAACACTCAAACCAGCGACTACCTGACACCGTATCCTTCTGGCGAGTCACCCAGGAACACTAATTCTGCCCCTGAAAAAAAAATCTTACTAACATATACTTATTCAAAATCAAACTTACCAGGCTGGACAAACAAAATATAAAGCAAATGAAAATATATAAAAAATAAGTGTGTTGAAGCAGAGCAAAGACCTGCCCTCAAGTCTCACTGCATCACAGCCTAAAGTAATTCCAAGCTGTCAATCTTTACTGTCTTGTCCATGGTGAGAGAGGAACATCTGTAACACTGTCAGGTGAGGTTACACCTGCGTACGCACCCGCTTCCTCAGTCTCTAGACACACCATCGATGTAGGTGGTGTGTACCCATAGGAATCATACACACTCAAGACACATTTAAATATCCATATAATGGGATTTCACATATAAGCAAAATGTTAACATGTTTCTAGGAAAGATGCATTGAGGGTTTTGCAAAAATGGGTAAAGCATCTGAATTTAACCCCCCTAGGACATAAATAGCTGGCAAATTTCAGCCTTGCTTTATAGAGTATGTTCTTGGGGCAAATAATGAAAGTGGGTTTTATATATCTTTCAATGCAATGCTTTAAATTGAAGTTTTAAAGATACATATATACAAAAGGAATACAATTTAAAGGGGTCTGCAAAGCCTTTGATCAATTTTTTTTAAGAATAATTAGCTCTGATTTGTTACATATTATTACCTCAATTCTAAGTTGTACTTTATCTCCCCACATTTAACATTTCTATAATCAGAATAGTCTTATCTTTTTCACAGGTATGTTAAATATAGTGCTTACTTTCACCCCAAGAAGCTATTAAATTGATGATATATATTTAGCAATAAGTCAGCAATAAATGATTATTATATTTAGAGGGTAGAGAATTTATATTTACCTAAACCAAGTTGGCTTTTAAAAAAATCACAAAACTGTTAAACTTTTGGTGAGTTTTATCAATCTGCAAAGTCCTAAAAAAAAAAAACTAAGGCCTTTTGAAGACTTTCTATTACAAAACAGGCCTGATCTAATACATTTCTGTATCTGATCAGATTTTATGGTTATCTCCTAAAGGAATGGATCATTCATTAAGTGAATTTCTGCCTCAGATTGATTTGACATCCAAAATGCCAACATGGTGCCGGCTCTCATGTAGAGAACACAAAATGTGAAGCCTAAATCAAATCATCTTAAGGAAAGCAGGAAAAAAAGAAATTCCATTCTGATTCCATTTTTGACATGTACTTTTTTTTTTCCAAATTTATATCCAGTTTCCCCTATGCCCTTACCAAGAAATGACTAGGAAAAGTCAGCCCATTATGACCTATACAATGCCTAAAATGAACTGGAGCCAACATTTCTGAAGATTTGTTAATCTTACATTAGGGCTTCTATTATTCCCTTACTAACCTGTAAACTTAGAATTTAGGTACTCTGGAAATTGTCCATGATAAATATTATCAGTAATAGTATTTCTCGGAGAAATGTTTCAGGAGTAGTTTGGGGTGCTAAAGCACTTCCACAGGTTGTAGGGAATATTGTTATCACAAGTGATGTTGAAATTGTAATGAAAAAGAGGTCCTTTGATGCTCAGATGCCGTTTCAATAACTTAAATAGAAAAAAAGCAAATTGATAGTCAATGATGTTAAGCACACTTAAAACTTTTGGATTGATTTTTCTAAAAAAAAGGACGAGGAGGTGTCATTTGGAGATAGTGCTCTTAATACATGCTCAGAGAGCTGTGGGTATTGTTGTGGGTGTAAGTAGGAGGCTTGGACCGTAAGCCAGGCCTGTCAGGCCGGTATTGTGCATATGCTTTCTCTGAAAACAGAGGGGAATTGAAGCTAGGCTGGAACCAGCATGAACTAAAGAATTCTCCTTGCAGCCTGCTCAGAGAGAGTTCACTTGTGTCCCTGTTAATGGAATCAGTAGCCCCTTCTTTGTAAATTAAAAATAAATCCCCTTTGCATACTAATGTTAAAAAGAAGAGAAAGAACACCCTATCTTTCTAAAATGTAATTAGTCTTCCAGTATGTTTCTTTCAACATCTTGTCCCTAGAAACATGGAAATGAAGGGGGAAAGCTGTCATACTCGGTTGGTCCAATTGGTAACAATTTGAAAGTAAGTTCTTAGCTAATTGAATTGGCCCCTAGCACCGAGTAAATTTACAACTGTGAAATTCCTCCACTAATTTCAAGTCCTTTTAAATTTTACAGCTCCAGAGAAGTTTTAAAAAAGTTAAAAAAAAAAAATGAAAAATTTTGAAGGATCATTATATAACATCGGGATATATTTAAAATTAATACAGAAAAAGGTTCCAAAATAAAAATCGGGAGAGTAATTTGTAGACTGCAAATGTATATAACTCAGAGAGCTTGAGAAATGGGACCCTCAGTGGGAATTTCCAGAAAGCTATTTATTTCTGAGAACATTATTCCTTCATAATACTCCTCACTGGGGAAAATCATATGGCCAAAATAGCCTGGGTACTACCGTATACTCCATCCACCTGATAGTAAGGAAAATTGTTAGTATCCTCTTCAGTGGGACTTCTTCAAATATGTTTAATCTATATGTTGATGATTCTATATATAATAATAATTCTAAGCATTAGTAGGCTTAATCAGTCCCTTCTTTTGGAAAAATATTTTTTCTTGGTGTCAAAGATACAGCTCTCTCTGGTTTTCCTTCTCCCTCAGCAGCAGACCATTTTCAGTCTCATTAACTGAATCCTCTTCCTTTTCCTGAAGTATAAAAATGGGCCCCTCTTCATCACTACCTACACTTAATCCTCAGGTGATCTCAAAGAGTTCTATACATTAACTAGCATCTATGAAAAATATGAGACCTGTGTTTCCGTATCCAGGGCAAAAATCCTCCTATGCTCAAGACTGGAATGTTGAATAGACGTCTCAATCATATCATATCTAAGCTGAAGTATCATCATCTCCAAAATCTGCTTTTCTTCCAAATTCCACAGTATTTTTTAAAAAAGATTTATTTACTTATTTATTTCAGATAAAGGGAGAGAGAGCTTTGGGGGGGAAGGAAAGGCAGAGGGAGAGGAGAGAGAGTCTCAAGAAGGTTCCACGCTCAGCAAGGCTTGATTCAGGACCTTGAAATCATGACTTGGGCCAAAACCAAGAGCCAGATGCTTAACCTACCCCAGTGCCCCCACAGTATTCTGAATCATATTTCTTCCATCACACTCCATTAAAATGTAAAGCTTAAAACAAAATATCTGGGTTCAGAGAAGCAATTTCAGCTCTACAGTCAAAACATACCCTGTATCTGTTGACTTCTGAAGAAGTTCTTTGCTATTACCTCATCCGATCACTACCTGCCTGACTATTGCGCTGACTCCCAGTCATTTTGCTTTCACTTTTACCTCTAGTAAACCTATATAAAGTGACAGCATACATTTTTTTAAATATATAAATTATATATTGCTGTGCTAACTCAACTATTTGAAGGCACAGTAGAATAATCAAACTAAGCAGAAAATCAGAAGTCAATTCTTGAAGAAAGATAACTACATTACGTCAGTCACATGTCTATGGCTTTTTGCCTGAAGTTACTCCTTTTGGTGGAAGGTAGTTAGAAATAAAAGCTGCAGTACTGGAAAGGAGAGTTACATCTTTACTTATATTAGGAAAAAAAAAAAAGTTTTAAGTATAGGATTTAGGTTAAGTTGCACACTAAGAAGTTTGAAAAAGATGACCAAATAAACCCAAGATAATTAAAAGGAAGAAAATAATTTCACAAATCAGTTAAATAGGAAATGGAAAAATAATAGAAAAGATAATAATTTGCAGTTTACCCCTTAAAACTGACAAACCAATAGCAAAACATATCAAGAAAGCAATTGTCGATATCAGAAACAGAGGATAAATAGGACTATAGATCATGAAAACATTGAAAGAATAATAATAAAACATTTTAAACAACTCTAAGATGAAATGTTCAGTGACTTAAAATAGTTGATATTTTTTTAAAGTGTAGATTATCAAACCTGACAAAAGTGGAATCGAAAATCTGAAAACTCTGTCGATTAAAGAAACTAATGTATTTTTAAAAAGTGTTCCCATGGTAAATTCCAATCCCAAAATATTTTCCAGGTGAAATATATCAAGCATTTATTTAAGAAAAAAATGCCAATCTTACATAATCTTACCTTGTTTCTGAAAATAAGGGAGTAAACATTTCCCTTATCATTTAATAAGCAGTTTGTCTTGGACTCAAACCAGAAAAGGAAAATTATAGAAAAATATTCCTTATGACCATAGATGTAAAAATCTTTAACAAAACATTAGCAAATTGAATCCAATAATATGGTACAGGGAAAATTCATTATGACCATGTGTGTTTATTCCAGGAATGCAAGTTTGGCTTAACATTTGAAAAAATAGTCAATAGAATAAACAGTATCAACAAACTAAAAGAGAAAAAACATATGGTCATCTCAGTAACTGCAGGAAAAACATTTGATAAAATATAATGCCTATTCAGGATAAAACATTTCAGAAAACTAGAAAAAGGATACTTTCCCAACTTGATTGAAAGGTAATAGGTTTGGAAAGTGTGAATGACTGAGAACAGGGCAGGGAAGTCCATATTTACCACTTCTATTCAACATTTTCTGAAGTTCGAAGCAGTGAAATGAGAAAATAAGATAAAATAATAAAGGTTGTGAAGGAAAAAGTAAAAGTGTCTTTATTTGTAGACACCATAATTATTTATGCAGAAAATCCTCAGGAATCTACAAAGCAGTGCAACACAATTAAGTGAATTTACCAAGTTTGCAAGGTATGAAGTCAATATGCAAAACTCGACTCTGTTTCTTTATTCTGTCAGCAAATATATGAAAAATAAAAACATTCATTTAAAATAGGATAGATAAATTCTTTAAGACTATGATAGAAAATTATGAAGTACTCAGAAAAAATTTTAACAAAGTCGCTGACTTTAAAACATAGCTAGACGAGATATAGGCCGTGTTCAAGAATTAGAGATTCAATATTGCCAAGATATTACTTTCCAAAAAGTACATAGAAATATAATGAAATTCTAATCAGGATCCCAGTGGACTTTTTTTTTTTTTAAGGAAACTGGAATGATGTTTCAAAAATATATAAGGAAATGAAGAAACAAAAACAAAAAACTGGGACGCCCGGATGGCTCAGAAGTTGAGTGTCCGTCTTTGGCCCAGGGTGTGATCCTGGAGACCGGGATCCAGTCCTGCGTCAGCTTCCCTACATGGAGCCTGCTTCTCCCTCTGCCTGTGTCTCTGCCTCTCTCTCTCTCTCTGTGTCTTTCATGAATAAATAAATACATCTTAAAAAAAACCAAAACAACTAAGATAGCCAAAACAATTATGAAAAGAAGGAAAAAAAATTGAAAGACTTATATAACTAAATTTCAAGAATTACTGTAAAGCTTCAGTAATCAGGACAGTGTGGTTTTGGCATAAAGATAGACAAATAGATCAATGACACAAAACAGAAAGGGCCTGGGAGCAAAGACAAATGACTAGCAAAGGACCCAGTCTAGAGCAAGGGTGAGTAATCCCGAGTCCGTAGGCCAGCTCAAACCCACTGCTGCTGTCTATATGGCCTACGAGCTAGAGAAGGCTTTTACTTTTTAAAATGATCAATGGTGTGCCCAGATGGTGCAGTCGATTGTCTGCCTCTTGATTTTGGCTCTTGATCTCAGGGTTGTGAGATGAAGCTCCCCGCCGGGGTCCATGCTGGGCAGGGAGCCTGCTTGTTTCTCTCTCTCCCTTTACCCCCTTAAAAATAATAAATAAAATTGTTGAACTATATGAAAAAGAGACATATATGTGGGCGTAAAATAATATGAAATCCATACTTCATGATCCATAAATAAAGTTTTATTAAATTACAACCATACTTCTCCTTTTACTTACGGTCTTTCACTGAAGTGGCCAAGTCGAGAAATGCACCAGAGACCATACGGCTGGCATAGCCTCATATGTCTACTCTCTGGTCTTTACAGAAAAAGTTCACCTACCCCTGACCAACAGGCTGGATTGTGCTTTCTAACCGTGCTCTTCACTACGAGCAACTAGTGAAGCTTGGAAAAGTATTTGTTCCAGGTTGGGGGCAGATGAGGAGATGAGAAGATGGGCAGGGTCGTGAAATGAAGCCCAACCCTCAGCACCGGGTTGTCTTGAGATTTCCCACTAGAAAGGAAGGAAGTGCTTGAAGAACAAGCAAGATCTTTTCAAAAAGATTCAGGCGCCAGCTTGAAGTGGTTTTCAGTGGCCAAAAGTGGTTTTCATGTGAGTATCAAATTAAATTACGATAGTCATTTATTATAAATCATTGAACAAAACAGGAACACACCATCCCATACTGATGCGAATGAATGAAGAAGCAAAGTATCTTCTTAACGTTGTCGACTGGGACGTAGTAAATGTAGAAAGAATGATGGAGTTCGCAAATCATATATTCTTAAACCCAGTGGTAAAATTTTTAGCTAGGTTTCAAAGAATCTTTCCGCAAATGATTGATTTTTAAGGAGAAAAACAAAATTTTTCAGTCAGGAGAAGTGACAGACACCATCCAATGAATTAATCAAATTTAACATAAAAAATATTGGAACAAAGCAAGATCATGTGGTTTTTGATATGATGCGCTGAGGAGGACCTGTCAGAGGTGCAGGGTATTCCTGTAAAGAACGTGTACCTTGAATCTAGTGACGGACTCACATCCGATGAATCCAAGTTGAGAAGGACAGTAGAAAGCAGTAGAGCTTTTCTAGATTAAAAGAGAACAAAGAAACATGACAACTAAATGCAATTACATGATCATAGATTAGACCTTAAATGGGTCTAATAAAATAGTTGCAAAGGTCATTATGTGACAATTAACTAAATTAAAATATGTGCCATGGGTCGTTTGATGAACCTTCCCAACAGCATCGCTCCTCCGACAAAGGCTTTCTTCCCACCGCCCCTTGCCTTAGCTCACACAGTGGCCTCTGCTGCTAATGGCTTTATTTTTATTTTTATTTTTTTTAATGGTTTTATTTTAATAGTGTGGACCCAACTGAAATACGCTTTCTGTGTGAGGGCCTTCCTGACTCTTCGGTGGAGTTGGATGATCGCTCCTCGGATCTTTCACGCTAACCCAGATCCATCTTTCTCAGAGCACTTAGCCTATTATATTATGAATTTTGCTTATATTAATGTCCCTAATTGGTGTAATCTTCCGAGGGCTGGGATTGTACCTAATTCGGCTTCATAAATGTCAGTTTTAGCCCACTGCTCATCACAAACTGAGTACGTCCTTAGATTGTTGTTGCTGGTTTTTTTCTTTTCCTTTGAGAGAGGATAAGGAATAGAATGTCACCGAAATGACAGGTCAGATATTGCTTTACCTTTTTAGACATCTGAAAAATTCATGTTCTCACATTAGGAAACCCAACATTCTCAACGGAAGAGTCAGACAACTAACTAATATCAAAAATCTACTTACATAGAAATGTCACCCAGCTAGAACAGTTAAAAAGGAGAAGCCAAAAGATCTCTGAGTGGCCTTAGAATAACTCATCACCTTTATTTCTAGGCATGCATACGATATCTGAGCAGCAGGACCCCCTGCTAGCCTGTGTTCATCACCCTCTTGGCTAAAATCCTGTCACATTTGTTTTACCTACAATTCAAGACAAGGGAAGTATTTAGAAAGAATAGAGTAGTTGCTAGGACGAGGTATGCTCGTTCTGATGAAAGAGGGGAGAGGAAAGAGGAAGGAAACCATGAAGATAAACCTCAGAAATGTATTACTAAGCACCGTGTGGTTATTTAGAAGTTAATAATCGAAAATACTTGACTACTATTCCCTGAAGTGATGAATGGAGCATATTCTGCTTAAGAAGTGGAAAATATAATTTGGACTTATTTCCAGCAGAACTAGAAAATTAAGCTTTTTTTAAATTTAGGAATATAAAGTTTATATATATTATTTATATAAGTTTAAGGCACCTGGGTGGCTCAGTCGGTTAACATCCCACTCTTGATTTCAGATCAAGTCGTGATCTCAGGGTCATGAAATGAAGCCCGACACTCAGCACCGGGTTGTCTTGAGATTTTCGATCACCCTCTTACCTGCCCCTTGCTCGCTATCTCTAAAATAAAATAAATAAATACAATATTTAAAAAATAATAATAATAAGCTTTTTTTTTTTCCAAAGAAATTAACCCATGCAAAATGGTTCATCTACGACATAAATCTTTATGGTTAATATGATGAAATTAATTGGAACTGTTCCTAAAAAGTGATGTATTTGTTAAGGCAAGAAGATAATGATTTCCAGCCATACAAACTGGCTGTTATTTTCATAAGGAAAGACATTTATTTTGAAATCCAGGAGCCTTTCAAAGAAAAACAGCACAGCAGAAATAATGATTTCTGGGAATACCACCTTATTTTAAAGGAATTCACATGAATCCATGGTTTGAGACAGGACCATTTCAGGATAATGAGCTATGGAACAGCAAACATTAATCTCCACCTAATCTTCCAGATAGAAAATTATTTCCCTTAGGCATTTGATACAACAGCTAGATCTCAACTGACGAGCCCTGAAGTAAGTAGTATTTTGGATTTTTTTTTTTTTTTTTTTTTTTTTAGAAAAAGCCTATCACTTAGTGATTTCAATTTAAAAATACGGCATAGAGCCACAAGACCAGAGAGGGAAAGATCAAGGTCTTTTAAATTACATTATTTTCACATTTGCATTTTAAATCTACAGAAAGCAGACAGAACCTAGCAAAGCAAAAGCAAGCTCTGCATCAGTATCTTAAGCATCATGCCTAATAAGTGATCTTATTAGGCTAAACGATCAAAATTAAACATTCATTCTTACATATTTTTATTAATTTTTCTATGAGGGCGTTGTTTAAATCTCTTTTCGTAGAAGTCGGATATTGAGACTACTTTGTATTTACTGCCATTACTTAGCTTCCATTTGCTGTTCGCTAATCTCAAATTCTATAATTTGATGTCATTAGGCGTCTGTTGATGTCAGCAGATATTGAAGAGATGCTTATTTTGAGAATTAAATACTTGGGTGCACATTATAAACAGTAAAATAGCAATTCTTTAAAAATATGTTGGACATGATAGGGAAACCCGTCTTCCCATTGATCCCCAATGGGAGATCCGTAGCTTGTCTGTCTGCCCCGATTCTCCTTTGTCTCTACTGCACAGTTTTGTGTGCTTCACTCCTAAATCTGAAGGCTTTGTTATACAAAGAATAATAATAATGAACATAAAATTTTTTAATATTTTTTTTCTTTTCTCCTCCTTCTCCTCCTCCACCTCCCCTTTGTCCTCTCCATATTCCCAGAGTTGAGTTAATTCCATCACAACATTCTCATCAGTACATTCAGGAATCTGAGTTTATTTTATGTTTTGCCATCATAGCGCGTCCCCCTGTCTCTCTCCCTGCTCCCGTGGGTACACGCTGGCCTATTTGATAATTGCCCATAAGCACACCTAGTGTTCAAGACTGAAGTATGGAACTAGATAGTCCAGGTTGGAAGCTCGGTTCAGCATGTACTAGCTGTGCTGATGACCTTTCCCAAACCTTTGACCTTCGTGTTACTTCTAGTCCACACCAGCTTTGCTCCATTGGTACCTTCTTCCTAGATTGCTCTGAGGCTTAAGCTGGTTGCATTTCAATAAATACATGCATACGAATAAGTGCTTGCATACGTGTGTGTACACATCGGATATGTAGCCCACCTGGGTGCACCTCTACATTTATACTGTGACACACGCTTTAGCTAAAACTCTACGCTCTTACACATGCATGTGTTTCCCTAAAAAACATCTCCATGAACCAGCGTTTTTATGCAGTTTCTTACAATTTTCCCTTGTCCTATGTAACAGTAGTTCGTGGACTGCTTCTAAGCGCCGAATAGTGATCCCTCTGTACGAGTCCCCTCTGGGTTACACTGACATTGAGACGGAGCTAGAAACAGCTGAATTAAGCACTGATTCATCCGTGTTTCCAAGTTGACCTAGGTGAGAATGCAGTACGTACCCAAACGTGCCTTTGATTAGTCATAAAACCCAACACACGGTGTTTCAAAGATACAATTAGATTAGATTCTGGGGGAAAAAAAAAAAAAAAAAGATTAGACTCTGGAATGGATGTAGCCATGTGCTCTACTCCCAGAAGAATGAGACAGGGTTGCCCCCACAGCTTTGCCAAAACTTTGTATTATTAGAAGTTTTGCCAATCAGAGACGTAGTTACCATGGCTGTCGTTTGGAATGTATTTGTCTGTGTGCTTTCATGACGACGTTCAGGCCTCCACGTCTCCACTAGAGGAGCCCTTTGCCCTCACAATCTCCCCAGTGATTTGTCCTCATCAGCTTTGTCGTATATTAAATCTCCATAGAATTGTAGATTTGGGGGGAATGCGCTGACTTTATAGATACACTGGAGAAAATTTGTAGCTTAAAAAGTTCAGAAATTTGTTATTTTTTCCACTCATTCAGAGCCTTATTATAGCATTCAGTACACATATAAAATTACTGTATAAATGTCTTTTGCATTCTTTGCTAAGTAAAATCAAGATTCCTTATCGATTTTGTTGCCAGACAAGGGGTATCTTACTTACTTTATTTATCTTATTTAGATATTTTATTTATTTGTTTCAGAGAGAGAGAGGGAGAGAGAGAGCATGAGAAGGAGGAGAGGCAGGGGGAGAGGGAGAAGCTCCCCTGAGCAAGGAACCTGATGTGAGGCTCGATCCCAGGGCCCAGGGGTCATGACCTGAGCTAAGGCAGATGCTTAACTGACTGAGCCACCCAGGTGGCCCCACTTTATTTTTTAATGACATATTTGTAATATACAGATATAGAATAAATAATACACAGCTACCTCTAGCTTAGCTTTGCTAAATAGTTTATTATATTTACATAATAATTATTTTAAGCAATAAAATATTAATTGGAATACATTTTTGGATTCCTCTCAATCCCTCATTATTTTTCCTTTTTTCCTAGAATTAACAATCTGAATTAAGTAGCCGTCATTGCTAGCTATGATTTTTATACTATACATGTATGTGATTATTTTTAAAGTTTATAAAACACAAAATAGTCTACTGCATCAAAACTTCATTGTTAAACAAAACATAAAGAAAAAGGAAAAGGGGAAAATGAACTAAAGTGTTCATTCAGGGTTTATTTGTATCAGAAGAGAATAATTCGCAGGTAAGGTTCGTGACGGTTATTTTCTCTTAAACTGGGCATGCGTTTTGACTTTATGCAAATATTAAAAATATGCTTCATAAACCTCAGTCCACCCAAATAAAATGTTTGGTATTTCAAAATACTTAGAATTGATATAAGGCAGCATTAGACACCGTGAGGAGGCTCTTATTTTCTTGGATCATAAATATCCAGGACACTGAGAAGTGCAAATCCAGAGGGAAGAACAGAGAAAAATGCCACCCAACCCAAGTTTGTACTTTAATCTTCACCTAATATTTTAGCAGATGGGTATTTATTATATACCACAAACTATTTTTTTTCACCACAAGCTATTATAAATATTCTGAGACAACAACAATTTCAAGCACTGCACTGAGACTTAAAAAAAAAAGGTTAATATGTTGCTTCTTAATTTTTATTTTATTGTTGCTGAGAACTTTATGAAGGAAGACATAGAATTTCTGATTTTTCATTTATTTTCCAATATATGGGTTATATTTTCTGCTCGCATACAATTTTCCTTGCTTTACTGGGCTTTTGCACCCCTCCCAAGTCGTCAGATACACCGTCTTGCATTTGGTCGCCGTCCAAATGATGCTTTTGCTTACTGAGAGTTAATTATGAAACTCAATCCCCTCCAGAAAGCCAGAAATCAGGGAAAGTTTGGCTTTCCTGATAAGGCTTTGCTCAGTATATCTCAGTATTTCCTCCTTTCCCCCCTTTCTCTGTCAAGATTTGGTCTTTTTGGCTGTTTTTTTGTTTGTTTTATTTTGGTTTTTGTTTTGTTTTGTTTTGTTTTCCCTTCTCCTCCCCCTACCTTCGCTTTTTTTTTCTGAAACTGCTATTTTCTTTCCTTTCTTTTCTAGGTTTCCAAAAAAAAAAAAAAAATGTAAACCTGTAGTCAAAGATCTACACGTTTCATCTAAGCCACTGTCATTGTCAAATCAGTACCCACGATTCTTACATCGCTCTAGATGAGGAACACGACTTTTAACCGAACGACCTTGCTAGAGATGTGCGTGTGTGTGTGTGTGTGTGTGTGTGTGTTTATCTGTGACAAGCAGAGAGAATATTAACATGTGGCGAAGCCTCGAAGAAGCTGCCTTGGGCTCAGGAATCGCCCTGGCGTGCAGTCCAGCACCTCTACTAGAGACCGAGATGCACCTGCCAGCAGGCAGCCAAGGCGGAGAGGAGTAGTCAGAGGTGACTACGTCCTCGGACCCTAACGAATGTTCTGTCCCTTGGGATAGTGAAACTCGTCTCCCTGGTGTTGAGGGCCGCACCACAGACCAGCTTGGAGCAATGAACCACCTCCCCTTTGTTTTGGCCAAAGCCTTTGTGAGGAAGAAAGAGAAAAAGAAAAGGACACTTCCTCCCACATCATCGAAGGTTGTAGGGGTGTAAGGTCCTAAACTAGACCCAAGCACAGACGTCTGGGCAGGAACAGGCGACTGCAGCTGCGGACTCCCGATTGCTGATCTTCCTATGACAGAGCAGAATGTGAGGGAGTAATTAATTTTAGCTATCTTTCCTTATTAATTACTAAATTAATTTTTATCTTGGGGGCCAATAATGTGGCCTCGAAGATTTCTAGTTTGGAAAATTTGAGACCTTACCCCACAAATGAATCAGTGTTCATTTGTTCCTAGTGGGCGCCTAATGGATACTTTCTATGTACCTTTGAGGACGATTAATTTTTATCAAATGTTAATAGTCCCCTTTGTTTGCTCACTTATAATTTATCCTTTTTCTGGTTGTAATATTGCCTCATTTGCTTTCCTGTTTTGGCATCTGCCAAGCGTATGGGACTCTCTCTTTATTTGCAAACTTTTCTATGATTGTGTCTCTTGAGATCATTTCATAAATGTTCGGACTAGAGGACAGTCTGAAAGTCTCTTTAAATGGGGTGTTAATTTATGCATATTCCTTAGTGATTACTGAATTTCTACCATCCTGATTTCCTTTATTGTGTTCTTATATTTTTGTTTCATCGTTTCCCTTACTCTCGTTAAATTGATTGAATTGATCCAGTTTTTAAACTCAGCTAATTAGCAGTACTTTTCTCCTTCCCTAAACTCTACCTTTCAAAATAAAAATATTCTAGTGAATATTGCCTTATGTATAAAATTGATTTAGAATTATGCTTAATTTTAATTGTTATTATCATAGATCAGTGATTCTTTTAGCTCATCCTCTTCTCTTAGATTTTGTTTATAGGGCCGCCTGGGTGGCTCAGTGGTTGAGCGTCTGCCTTCAGCCCAGGGCGTGACCCCGGGGTCTCGGGATCGAGTCCCACATCGGGCTCCCTGCAGGGAGCCTACTTCTGCCTCTGCCTGTGTCTCTGCCTCTCTGTGTCTCATGAATAAATATATAAAATCTTTAAAAAAAAAAAGATTTGGTTTATATATTAGTTGTGTTACAGTAAGCCATTTTTTAGAATTTTTATTAAGTTTTTATTTTTAATTCCAGTATAGTTAACATACGGCATTATATTAGTTTCAGATGTGCAATATGGTAATTCAACAACTCTATACGCTACTCACCGCTCACCGTGATACGTGTACTATTTAATCCCCATCACCAATTTCACCCATCTCCCCACACGCCTCCTCTCCGGTGACCCTTCTCTATAGTTAAAAGTCTGTTTCTTGGCTTATCTCTCTCTCTTTTTCCTTTTTTTCATTTGTTTAGTAAGCCATTTTTCAGAAAAGATCTGTCCTTAACAGATTTTGAGGTCTTGAATATCTAAGTTAACTTCATTTTGCTTTCAAATGCTCATGTAATTAGCCCCAAAGGTCTAGATTTAACATCACTTTTCCTTCTTAACTTTGAAGCCTTTGCCTGCTTATTTTTATTTTTTAATTTTTTTTAAGATTTTCTTTATTGATTTGAGAGAAAGCGAGAGACCGAGTGAGAGAGCACAAGCAGGGGGAGCAGCAGAGGGAGAGGGAGAAACAGACTCCTTGCTGAGCAGGGAGCCCGATGTGGGGCTCGATCCCAGGACCCTGAGATCACGACCTGAGCTGAAGGCAGACGCTCAACTGACTGAGCCCCCCAGGTGCCCCGCTTGATTTCAAGCTTTTAAATATTTCTCTGCGGAAGCTTGATGTTCATTTGATTCCTTCCTATACATATAACATTGTGCTCTCTGGTAATAGTAACAATTCTATCTTAACTATGCAGTTTTTACGTATCATTAAGACAAATCTGGGTTTTAGTCTGTTTTTATTCATCTAATTCAGGTCTCAGCTGTTCGTTTCAAAATTTAGACTTTTTTATTTGATTGATTATTTATTCCACTCATCTCTCTCTTTGCTTTTTTGGTTGGAACCCAGTACCCCTACTAGATGTCTATTAGCATTTCTGGGTGTAATCCATATTTGTATTACATTATATAGAATATATGCACATTTTATGTATAGACATATATGTATAAAATGACTCTTAAGCAATTCTCTCACTTTTATTCATTTTTTTTCTCTGATTTCTGGGAAATTTTTCTTTCTCAGTCTTACCACCTTCAGCTGTGTCCGTTCTGTTGGCAACATAGATACACATGTATATGTTTTCATACAGATCATGAATTTGGGGCATTTTCTTTAACATGCACATTTTCCAAAATGCATTATCTTTTCATTCTACAACTGCAATAACTATAATTATGATATTAAACTATGTCATTTCCCCCATTAACTCTATTTCTTCATGATTTCATTCTGTTAATTAACTTCAATGTTTCCATTCCCTGCTGTAGATTTAACACAACATCTGGTAACTCGCAGTTGTCTATGTGTCTTGTAGAGGTCTTACATGAACAGTGTATTTTCTCAAGCTAAAAATTCCTCTTCCATTCGTGAAACCTAATTCTAATTATAGGAGACTCGTGTCAGGCTTTCCAGAGAAAGGTTGAGCTGTGTGGCTCTGTGGAGACACTGTGGAGCTTGTGTTAGGGGAGCCACCATCTCCATCTCTGTCTGGAACAATTCTTGCTCCCACTTGGCATGTCTCTCGGTTGCAATCTTCCTCTGTACAGAGCTGTAAGTGCAGCTTTATCCTGGTTTCACAGAAACTGGTATTTTCTTTTCTTTTTTTCCCCTTCATTTTCTCCTTTACCGTTTTGGTTGAGAGATGGAACTTTCATAATCTCTAATCCACATCTCACTCTTTTCCAATATCCAGGCTAAGCATAGTCACTGGGCACATCAGTCACGTTCTTTAGAAAGCAGTGCTTGAGGATTAGTCCAGAACAATATTCTTCTGATGCCATTCATTTAATAGAGGTAGATGGTGGGACAGGTCCTCTGATGTAAGTACTCTAAAGACCACACTTCCATTGCTCTGATGACTACCCCACTCTTCACCTTGTTGATTTTCTTTCCACAAGAAACTACTCTTTCCTTTGCTGGCCATCCTTTTTTGTTTGTTTTTAGCTGATATTTTCTTTCTTCTAGTCCATACCACGGGTCCAATTTTGTCCACTTTCTGTCTTAAAGATTCCGTCATTCCCAGTCTGGTGGATGGAGATAGATGTTCCATCCACAAACATGATTCACATTCCTCCTCTGCAGTTCTTTGCACAGCACTTATGTCTCTACTTTAAAAGGTAGGCTCTTTCATTTTTGAAGAGCTCCAATCATTAGAAATTACCATGAAAAGAATAGTGATTCTAGGATACTGAAACACTGGGGCAGAAGTCTACCAATACCTTTCATTTTATCCCTCTACCTTTTCATTTAGAAGCGTTCTCTTTGATCCTTAACAAGTATAGATGCTTTGAAGACTCTTGTCTTTTCTGTATAAATCAGAGAAAAGCACTTCAACTTGAGAGAAGTTACAATGAAAGGTTAGGCCTTTTTTCCTTTATTTTTTCATGTTATATTTAGAGGAGGCCACCTTGCCTGAGAAAATGTGCAGTGAAAATGAAGTATCATCACAGAATGAAGAATAAAGCCCTACTCTTTCTATGGGCTCATGCACATTTGAAACTAGATGGCTGCCCAAATTCATGATTTCTAGCAATCCACTTATGTAGAAATTTATAGAACTTGGAGGTCAGTCCCAGAATTTGCTTTCAATGAGTGATCAATTTTCAGCCATTTGCAAGGACAATATGACAGTTCCCTCTGAAAAGAATGGATGCTTATCACTCAGTACAAATTTATACAGTGTCACAGAACCCTGACTTCCTATGCTGGTAACTTGCTAAATAAGCAAGCATATGCTAACACAGAACTCTCACAACCAGGTGAAGTTTGGCTTAAAAAAAAAAAAAAAAAAAAAAAAAAGCTAGACAGCACAGAAATCCTGTTTCCTAGTCTACATCACTCTTTGAGTGGTAAGAGTGGGCCTGGTAAGATACATAGTGATCATCTCTGAGATAACCATAAGCGGGGGAGGCATAGGCATCTGTAGTTTTTGGAAAGCTTTCTTGATGATTCCCACTCTTTCTCCAACCTCCTAACCTATCCTGTAGGGATGTGAACTGTGTCTGTTATTCTCAATTCTATTTTTTCCCAATTTTTTATTACTTAAGAAACAAATTCAGTAAATAGTTCATTGAGGCTTTTTTCTCACTCAGAAACTGGCCATGTTTACAGGACAGCCTTCTGCTATTATTCACATTAAAATAATGAATACATGGTTCATCTGTACCTGTAATTACTGATCCACATTCGCCAATTGAACTTTGAGCGCTTTCATTTTTCAGTAATGCTACTTGAACATACTCATCTCAAAGCCTGTGAGTGTGAAATAACTAAACCTTAACATCTTTGAATAATTGCTCCCGGGGTTTGGCATGAGGCATTACAATGACATGTCACACCGTCAGTACTTCTTTCCATCAGAAGGAGAGGAAAAGCTCACTTTCAAGAGAACTACAAAGCTGGGGAAATGGATAGCAAACACGTCTGACACCAGCTGATAGTTCATTGTCAGGCTAAGAAAAGGTAGTAGAATGACCGTTTATTTTTTAAGGAATTTTTCTTGACGAACGTTGATCATACATATTTCTTTTAAGGAAATGACAAGCCCAGAGTCTAAATAATTCATCGTTTGAAAATATTAATTAAACAATACCAGAACCAAGTTTAAGGATTATAAAATAGAATTTTCCTTAAAGAGTAGCTTCCAGACTACAATTTAATGTAAAAATAATCTTGTAGTAATTTTGTTTGTATTTTTAATTGTGTTGCCCAAAAGATCACATTATATAGGCTAACGATTATAGGCTAATGAAATATTATTGCTGTATTTTCTTGAATTTAGTTAAATAAAACTTAACCATTTTTGACAGAAGGCTACCCTGCTTTAAAAAGCAATTCAAAGGAATTCACCAAAGGCTTTTATCATTCGTTGTAATAACTATTCGGTTTCCCTTCCCAGAGCCCCCCCGACCCTCACAATCGATTGAAGACATAAAACTTTGAGTTACGTTCTGCTGATCAACAGTCTGAAGTCGGGCATATTAGGAAAGTTAACCATTACTGTGGGCTGTAGAAAGGGGGAAAACTACATTTCTCAGTTAAAATAAATTTCACTGCATAAAGTATTTAAAAATGTAAAGTATTTAATCGACCACACCTTTTAGATTTCACTACAAGTATTCTGATAAATACTTACACATAATTATATTTGGCCACAGTCATGTTTTCTCAGAAGAACAACTCAGTATTTTTAGAGATTGCATTTTTACAGTAATCATTAATACATAATTTTAGGCCCCTCCCTACTTTTTATCTAGTTCTATACACAACACAAAAAGCTGATTGTGTTCTATTTTTTATCATGTTTATTCTTTATCATATTCTCAGCATTTAACATAGCTCAGAGCATTCATTAATTGTTCATAATTTTAAATATAATTTATGGGTTAATGAATATATTCTAAGCTTAGAGTCACTTAATATCTAGATATCTAACTACAAAATTAATTAAACAGTCAAATAAAAGTAAACTGTGAACTAAATCTCACGCAGAAGTTTGGATATTAGCAGAACAGTAAAATTGAATACTTTTAATAAAATGTGCTTCCCATTTGTTCACTATAAATATGTAGTATGTATAAGTGTGAGTGTATGCTTCAAAACTGAATTAAACTCCAATTATATATAGTCTTTGTCAATATAAAATAATTCAAACTGAAAAATAAAATCACTTTAATTCAAAGAAATATGAGATGAGAAATAACCCTAAATGTCATCAGTTATTTTTCTTTTTTCTTTTTTTTTTTTTTTTTTTGTCGTCAGTTATTTTTACCTACTTGCAGCATGCTGTCAGTATGGCCAAAGGTGCACTAATGAATTAGCGTAACTCTTCATCAAAGACCAGGCTATTAGAAGAGCACAACATATTAAAAAACAAAACAAACAAAAACAAAACTTAATTATGTCTTAAATAAGTACCGTGTTCTTTGGAATAAGCCAAAATTTGTTTTGGGGGTATTTGTCAAGGTATCATAGATGAAGTGAGAATCTGCTAAGGCAACAGCCACTTTTCCACATGGCCAATTACATCTCTTTAGCGTCATTAAGGCTGAAGTGTTTGGATTCCTCATTCACTACAGCGGTATTTTTAAAATTGTGAGCATGCTGTTTGAAGATAGGAACATGCTTTGAGGAATTGATACTAAAGGAGAAGGAAATCTTAAATGATCACAAGTAAAGGGAATAGTAATTTACAATTCCTTTCAGAAACAGCAAGCCTAAGCATTTCAGAAGATATTTGCAATTTCTTAAATTTCCTTGAAATATCAAATATTTGAATTGAATATATGAAATATCAATTACAAATATCAAAACCTTATTATGTGAGTTAGTTATCTGTCAACATACAACAGTAAAAGTAATTGGTATTAATATGTCACTCAGAAAGTATTTGCTGAACCCATTATGTGCTCAGTGCTCAGAAAAACAAATACTATGTACAACGTACACCATGGTTCTGCCCTCAAGCAAACTGAAGTCAAATAAGAAAAAATTTAAAAACTCTTGAAACAGAACAAAATTATGTTATGAGACAACCTTATGTAAATTGTTTTTCAAAAAAAAAAAGGAAAAAGAATATGTCAAAAGCTTATTATCTTTATCCAGTAATTTCACTTCTAGGAATTTATTTCAAGGAAATTATCAGTTTTGCAGTTAATGATTTATGCCGTAAGAATTTCCTATAGTTTTATGTCTAATAATTTAAACCTGAAGCAGTATAAATGCCAAATAATAGCAGATAGGTTAAATATAGGGCAATTTTAAGGTGAAATATCATGCAACTGTTAACACTGTCTTTGAAAATGAATCATTATCCTTCCTTAGCAATCTTGAGTTCCTCCTCTCCTCTCTTAGCTTCTTCGCCAAAGATTGCTACTAATTATATGGTTCCCTTAGAAAATGATTATAGCTTCCAGAGCACGCACCTCCACTGATGAATTCTTTACATTGGGCTTCAAGAATTCCTCATATTTTCTATTTTTGACTCCTTCTACCAAAATTGATAGTAGTAACTCAACAAGTCAGGAGGAGTCTCCCCAGTTTCCTCGCACTGGCCATGGTAGTGTTGGCATTTTGCTCGGCTGGGGTGAGGTCTTTACAGGTTCCAGGAGGTCTTTATATTCCATAACTTTAACATAATTGCCTATGTATCTGTCACAATGCCTTTAAGAAAGCGTATCCTCTGCATCTCCTTCTGTGTTTCAAGTATAATCTTTTGCTACACGACCAGTGCCATATGGTATATTGACAAAAATTTATAGCATCTGAGTTTCACAGCTTATGCAATATGATTGCAACTCTGCAGCATCAATATAGGCTGTTGGTTGTCTCCTCTGCTGCAAGGCTTGGGTGGGACCGAGCACAGCATGTCTGGCCCTGATCTACCACAGCAGGAAGATTAAAGGAAGGAACAATGAAGTTCATGCGTGTATTCAACAAGTAGAAAGAGTGTGCATCAGTGCACTGAACAAAGGGCCAGGAATCAAGACATCTTGATTCTGGACCGTACAAGATAGACAGTTCAAATTTACCCTGTGATTCTTTAAGTGGAAAATATAGTATGAAAGTAATGTGTTAAATAATTAAGCTAAACATTTTCTTATGAATTCTGTGTGTATATGGAGGTGCGTACGTGTGTGTGTATCTGTGTGTGTAAGAGAGAGAAATAGAAGAGAGAAACGAAGAGGGATGGAATTAAATGAGCTGTAACACGTGATGGAGACACTGGGTCATTTTACTGTTAAACACTGGAGAAAAAGAAAGATTTCGATTTATGCACAGGAAGCCATCGTGGTCTGGAGAAATTAATAGTCGCTACAGCAATGGTTCGGTAAACACAGGAAGATTTAAGGAATGACGTGGTCTCTGAAAGTCGGTGCTTGAACACGGCTGGTTATGACATCTGGCAGGGCTCCTGCAGCTGCACCTGCCTGAGTGACAGAATCCGCAGCTCAGCGGCCGCCAAAGCTCAAGGCCACCGGCTCTCACCGCCGTCAGAGCAGCAGGTGACTTATTTCCCTGGGAGCACCAGGCCTTTGGGCCTGGCCAGCCACACAGCCAAGGAGAGCGCGGCCCTGGCCAGCGGGGCACCTGAGTGACCTCCTGGGGGTCCTCTCCTCCTGGTCCACAGCCCAGCGCAGCTTGGGACCCCCGAGCCTCCTCTTGGGGAGCCCTAGTAGTAGTTGAGGCCCTGCCTGGGGAGTGCTGGCCTCGGGCTGCACCCAAGGAGGCCGAGGCCGTGGAGGGTTCCCTCGTGCTCTTGCCAGCGGCCAGGGCCAGCACCAGAGGCCTCCCTGTCATCAGCACAGCCAGACTCCACGGTTTCCCAACTACACGTCGCACACCTTGGAGCTCGTGGGTAGGAATAGCGGAGGACCACTGAAAAAGACAGAAGAGTCTGCTGAAATCACAGGGATGGGGGGGGTCTGGTCTGGAATGTGTAATTGGAGGTGACCGACTTTGTACCCGTAGGCCCTGACACCTGCCCCGTGTTAACTGCATGCATGATTAAGGGGCAGCCCACCACTCGGTGATTCCTTCAGGAGAATTAATAGGCAATAGTCGTGGTTGTACTCTCAGTGCCTCCTGCATTAATGAACAGCGATAGGCGTTCATGCTTCATTCTTGAAAGAGTAGATTTTCAGTGAGTTAGAGCACGGGCCCAGAAATGAAATGCATACAGAAGGCGGGTAATAACATAAATGCGTGAAGCCATGTGTGTGCTAAAAATGGATGGCAGGAAACTCGTGTCGACCTAGCCTGGGTAGGCCCTAGCTGTTCCTGTGTAACAAACCATCCCGGAAATTAGTGGGTTAAATGATTAATAAATCACAGTCTTGTAGGTTGTCAGGTCTGGGCTCATCTGGGTGGTTCTTCCGCTGACATTACTGTGCTCACACATGCACGACTGCTGGAGGTAGTCAGGGGCTGATTGTCCCCGGATGGCCTCCCACACAGGTCTGGCGTTCACTATGGCAAGCACAGGTCGGGTTTCATCACCAAATACTGAGCAAATCACAGCTTCTTCATGTGGGCTAATGTCCCGTTGCCCAAAACAAGCAGATTATAAATCTTGAGGGAAAGAGCTTAAAATTTTGTGACCAT
The DNA here is from genome assembly GCF_011100685.1 of Canis lupus familiaris. Taxonomy (NCBI): domain Eukaryota; kingdom Metazoa; phylum Chordata; class Mammalia; order Carnivora; family Canidae; genus Canis; species Canis lupus. The sequence continues at coordinate 30,191,628 of NC_049257.1, forward strand.
TTCTTCATTCTGCTATGAAAGACATCCAAATTTTGAAATGTCTTAGAAACTAAAACACCCCACTGTCCTCCTATGTGACCATGCTCCTACTAGAAGAGCCTCACACTTCTGCTCTAAATAACCATAATTCTTTTTAAAAAAAAAAAATCATTCAACTAAGAAACTTTTGTCTCGGTATAATTTTTCTCTTGCTATATATACACCGAATTGTAAATGCATCCTTTGTGGTGGCCTTATAGTATCTCAGTCTCTAAGCCCCTTAAATGGCAGCTAACATGCTCATGTCTTCTGTGAATTATCCTTTACAAGGGATGTCAAGAGAGAAATGTTCCTCCCCAGTGTCTTGTGCACACGGGTGCCAAAGTATGTGACTCCTGTACTTCTAAGTGCAATTATTCTCCAATACATCTCTTTGTTTTATAAAAATGCACAAGTGAAACTTTTGTAAATCATCATAATTACTGTTAATAACTTACCTTTTGGCCAGCCAGCAAAAAAAAAAAAAAAACAGTTGTTTGGTTAAATGAATGACAAATCAAATAATTGGGTATCATTCTGTACCCATATATTACAAAAACACTGCATTTATTAGTATGCATCGCAAGCTTCACCTGTTTTTTTAATCGGTTTGGAATTCCATGGAACAGTACCAAATATTCTAACATAATTTAACAGAGCCTATGAGCTCCATTTTCATTGAATATTCATCTCATCTCATACCTTCCTTATGAAGCTACCATGGCATTTCAAAATCCACATCAAGAAGACAGGGATACAAAAGAAAACAATATATTGAGTAAGCTGTATTTTCTTAAAAAAAAAAATCTGTTATTTTTCACTATTGAATACATTTCTGTGTAGCATACTATTTCAATTTAAAATTTAATTAAAACTGACACAATGAGGCTATGTAATAGATTGTCAAGTAGAAGGGTGATCAAGTTTCAAATCTTTGGTATATGTATTCTCACCTATGTTTTTTTTAACATTCAAGATATGTAGACTCTGGAGAAAACACCTGTGAATTTCTTGCACTCCATAAATCACAGTATTTGAAGCACTATAGTATATCATTACCATAAAGTACATGCAATAAATGAAAAACCCCACTGCACTATGAAGGATTAAATGAGGGCCCTCATTTTGAAAAAGACTCATACTCAGAGAATGATCTAAGGATTAAGAAAAATCAGCATTAGTATATTTAACTCAAGCCTGAGGGTAGCTGAGTTAAGAGCTAGAAAGTTTAGGGAGGTTTCCGTATTGCCTTAAATGGAGTTAAGGGCTAAATCAACTGACTAGAAACAGCCCCCTGAACGTATATGACCCTCGAAGGAAGGCTGCCTAATACACTGAAGATGCTGAGACCCAACATGGTGATTATCAAGGCAGCTTTATCTTCCTATAGTCATTGACTTTTATGACTCCATAAAATTACATCCCTTTAACAAAACTTAAGGTGGGTCTTCGAACTCAAAAATGTTTTTTTAGAAAAAAAATATTGAAAGGTAGAGAAAATCTTAAACTCCTACTAAAGGATGATCTATATGTACTCTCATAAAAAAAGAAAGAAAGAAAGAAAGAAAGAAAGAAAGAAAGAAAGAAAGAAGAAAAAGAAAGAAAGAAAGAAAGAAAGAAAGAAAGAAAGAAAGAAAGAAAGAAAGAAAGAAAGAAAGAAAGAAAGAATTATTAAAAAGAGCACTGTGGGGATGCCTGGGTGGCTCAGCGGTTGAGCGTCTGCCTCCAGCCCAGGGCATGACCCCAGGGCCCTTGGATTGAGTCCCACATCCGGGTCCTTGCATGGAGCCTGCTTCTCCCTCTGCCTGTGCATCTGTCTCTCTCTCTCTATGTCTCTCATGAATGAATGAATAAATACATAAATAAAAATATAAATAAATAAATAAATAAATAAATAAATAAATAAATAAATAAAATCTTTAAAAAAAGAGACCACTGTAAATGTGGTATCATGCAAACTGGCCTTCGTGATGCTTCTGTCCTCACACTGTTTCATTTCCTTTCCCCTCATGGTCCGGTTACTCCTCTTTACTGTACACATGCTCATCCGTGTGTCCTTGGCCCTCTGCATTAGTCTTGGCACCATAAAGCGCAGGGTTCTCAGGATCTTTGTCTTCACTAATTCACACATCAGCCCTCATAGGTCAGAGACTTTCCAACTCAAGCACGAAGGTTTCCCTGCTGTGTATTTAAGCATGTGCATGGGGAGCACTGTATGCTGCACAGCGACAGGAGTATTAGACGTACTATTTGGTTTACTCTTTGCTGAAACCAGGGCATGTTGTCAGTGAGATGCTTACCACAAAATGTCACAGTGGCTTCAGTTTGGGGCAAAGGGCACCTGCAGATCTTTCTGGCTTTGACTTTGAAACATGATAGTTATATCTGCCTGTTGCCCAGAAAGTTTTCCACATTACCCATTACTTTCTGTATCACCTTCCTATTTTCGAATATCGTCCACCTGAGCTCCGAATGTAAATGTACTTATTCTCCAAGTAGGGAGGCTTCACTGAGGTTTTGCTGTACAATGGCTTTAGGTCCATTACACATTATTATACGGTCCCCAAACACACATAAACCTAAATTCTCAGAAGACTTCTACAACATTTTTTTTCCTCGATATTCTGCTTTGAAAGAGATTTAAAAAAAAAAAAAAGATTTTGTTTATTTATTTGAGAGAGAGAGTGAGAAAGAGAGGGAGGGAGCACAGAGGGAGAAGCAGACTCTGGGGCTCAATCCCAAGACCCTGGGATCATGACCTGAGTAGAAGACAGAAGCTTAGCCGACTGAGCCACCCAGGGGTCCTGCTTTGATAGAGAATTTGAGGAGGGGTGGACGTACACTTGTAGCAAGTCTTCAGAAGATATGCCCCGGTTAGCTAATACATTGCCCCTGAGCGTGGCTTCTGAGTAGAGCAGATTGCCCTCCGTAGTGTGGATGGATGTCATCCAATCAGCTGAGGGCCTAAATAGGAAGAAAAGAGCGGCCCCATCCAAGCAAGAGGAAACTTCTGCCCAACTTGTGTCTGAGCTTTTCTTGCCTTTGGACTTGACCTGAAACATCAGCTCTCCTTGGGTCTCAAGGCTGCTGGATTTTGAACTAGAACTACCCCATCTGCTCTCCCGGTTTGCAGTTTGCCTACTGCAGGTCATGGGACTTACTTGGCCTCCATAACTGTGTGGGCCAAGTCCTTTGATTAATCCCTTTCACGGTCTAAGGAAGGCTGACAAGTCCCAATCTCTATATCCCGACGGATGTATTTATATATATGTCTCAACCTTCACATGGACACCCATCCTATGGAGATGCACAGATATCCATCCTATTGTTTCCCTGAAAAACCCTAATACATGCTCTAATAAATTATTTGCATAAAAAGAGTAGCTTGCCTTCTGATTGGTAGAAGGAAGATATAGTCCATTTTACATTTACACTTTTGCCCTGGTCACAGCTCACTTTTCTTACACTAATATTTTAGTATCCCAGAGATTTTATTCCTAATAAAACAAATTGATTACATGCAGAGAGCATCTGTGGGTTATGAGTGTTACGATAGAGAATAGTGTTTCCGGGTCTAAATAACAATATTATACGTGTACATTATAGAGAAAGAGAGGAGAGGAGAGGGAGAGAGTATACTTTGGGTGTGTACACGTGTGCATATGCTGACCTATGAGCAGTATTTCCTTTAAATCGTTAATGTGAACATACTCCAATGCTTTTGCAGTGATCAAAAAACAAAAACCATGCTAAAGTAGTCTTAATTTTTTTTTTTGGTATCTAAACCCAACATGTTCTAATGTGTTTCCTTTTCACATATACCTGCTTCTGGATTCCTCTTAGGTTGTCCCCCCACCTCTTTTTCTCCCCTGAATTTCTCCCCTGTTACTTAACAGTCTTTCCGACTTCACCAGCTTAATTAATGATGAGTATCAGTTTCCCAAGTGGTGTGATTCAAGTGTCTCTTACGTAAAGCTCCAAATGTGCCTCCTTTTACAATATGTACGCTCCAGAGTGTCACAAACTTTGCCATGCAATCATCAATTTTTCCAGTGCCTCTTGAGAAATTCAATTTGATGAACAGCATGTCTGCATCATTATCATATTCTGCCCAAGAGGGATTTATTTCATCAACTCTTTTGTGTGGAAAATGGGGATAATATAAAAGTAATGGAACCATAACAGTAAAGGAAAAAATTAGCAAGAACAAAAATTAATTTTGAGTACTAAATTAATTAGGTACAAATCTCTTTTTTTTAAATTCATTACCAGTCTGAAAATTAATCATTCTAATGGTCTAAGTTGAAATAAAAATGACACTACTGATTTGCTGAACAAAAGGAGGACACGGATAATCTGACAGCATGCTAACGGGAAAAGAAAAGCAGAATGATTACTTCTTAATATTAAAAGTTAAAGTAATTTTTTAAGTTGCATTTTATTTACTGATTAGTATACCGACATAATGCTCTCCCCAAAGCATCATATATTTTATCTCATTTGATCATAAAAACTACACTGTGAGGTAACTTGTATTGTCTTCATTTTAAAATGAGGAAACTGGGGGTCTAAGAAGCTAAGCGGTTTGAGGTTACAGAGTAATGATCACAGAAAATTCATTTTTAAAGTCCTTTAAAACAATCTTCAGCTACTCAAATGCAAGACAGGCCACAGCCGTGAAAGGAGAATGTCTGCTTAGATTAAATGGGAAGTAAGGTAGTACTTGGAACAGGAAGCGATCTAAATGCTGAACACCCTGTATGAGGCAGCGCGCTTGGTATTTCATATTTGTATTTTATGATTGAAGAGAGAGTAAATAATGTAACTTAGGTAACAATATTACCACTTTTACTCCCTGTTTCCTTTCAGAAATACTAATTTTGAAAATAAAAGAAATGAAAGTTAGCTATTATGTCACTGCTTTGAAGAAATAGTGCTGCTGACTATCTGTACTTTCTCCTAAATCTATTCTATCCGATTGCCGTGAGTCTACATAGAAATAAATATGTGTGTACATTTAACAAACTATTTTTTCTTTGGTTTTGCAAATGTATCTCTAATTTTATGATATTTTAACGTTAAGAAGGATTATTTTTTCTGAAGATTTATTGATTTGAGAGAGAGAGCACACACACATGCACATGCACATTATGCACATGCATGATGGGGGGACAGGGCAGAGGGAGAGAATTTTCAGACTCCTTGCTGAGCATGATCTCAGGACCCATGAGATAATAACCCTTGAGATGAAACCAAGAGTCGAAAGCTTAACTGACTGAGCCACCAGGTGCCCTGACATTAAGAAGGGTTATTAAAAAGCTACATTAAAAATAGAAACAACAGACATCACCATTAAAATAAAGTTTTTTACAGTACTAAGCAATTTAATGAAAGAAAAAATACAAGGTGAAGTTAAAACATTTTTTTCAGATAATATGGTGGTTTTGCTGCAAAATTATATGCACATTAGATGAAAAACTTAAAAATTATGCAAAAAATAAGGAAATTACCAGAAAGAAGACAGTAGGGGAAGGGGTAAAATAGGTGAAGGGGTTAAAGAGGTACAAACTTCCAGTTATGAAATACATGTCATGAGGATCTAAAAGACAGCATAGGGAATATAGTCAATACTGCTGTAATATTTGTATATGGTGACAAGTGGTAATTAAACTTACCATGGTGATTATTTCATAATGCCTATAAATGTCAAGTAACTCTATTGTATCCCTGAAACTAATATATTATTGCATATTAACTATACTTCAATTAAAAAATTAAAGAAAAGAAAACAGGTGTTGGGGATTGAATTGTGTCTCCTTAAAATATGTTAAATTCCTGGGGCACCTAGAAAGCTTGGTTGGTGAGGTGTCGACTCTTAGTCTTAGCTCGGGTCTTGATCTCAGGGTTGTGAATTCAAGCCCCGTGTTGGGCTCCATGTGGGGTGTGAAGCCTACTTAAGAAGAAGATAAAAAAGTTAAATTCCTAATCTTTAATACCTATGAATGTGACCTTCTTTGGAAATAAGGTCTTTGCAGATGTGATTGGTCTGAGTTCATACTGGAGTAGCATGAGCTCTTAATCCTGTATTTCTGGTGTCTATAAAAAAAAAAAGGAGAGAGACACAAGAGGGAGTGGCTTTGTGAATTCACAGATACACAATCAGAAAATGCCATGTGACATTGGAGGCAGAATTGGAAGTGCTGTAGCTGCAGGCCAGGGAACATCAAAGGCGTCGTCGGCAGACACCAGAAACTAGGAAGACATAAGGAAGGATTCCATGTATATATTTACATTTATACGTCCACAAGCTGTGATAAGAAGTCAATGTCCTTAGCTTAAGGTGTACATTATTCTTAGTCATAAGAAACTCGAAACAAAGTGCCATGAAATCAGTACAGTCTTCAGGATGCCTATTAAGATAGCCAGCATTCAAAGTTCTAATGCAAGTTCTAGCAAAAACAATGAGGTTATTAAAAAATAAATGAGAAACAAAATTGGAGAATCACAACCCCAGGTTACAAAATATACTACAAAGCTATCGTGATCAAAACCGTATAAAACCGTAGTAGCACAAAAATAGACACAGAGGTCAGTAGAACAGAGCAGAGAGCCCGGTCATGTTTCTGTGGTCAATTAATCTGTGACAAAAGAGGCAAGAATAAGCAATGGGGGAAAAATAGTCTCTTCAACAAACGGTGTTGGAACAACTGGACAGCTACGTGCAAAAGAATGAAACTGGACCACACTCTTACATCATACATAAAAATAAGCTAAAAATGGATTAAAGATCTAAATACGAGACTTAAAACCATAAAAATCCTAGAAGGGAGCACAGGCAGTAATTTCTCTGACATCAGCAGTAACAACATTTTTCTAGATACTCTGTCTCCCGAGGCAAGGGAAACAAAAGCAAAAATAAACTATTGAAACTACATCAAAATAAAATGCTTCTGCACAGCAAAGGAAAAATCAGCAAAACTAAAAGACAACCTATGTATTTGTATTTGTAAATGTATTTGTAAATGACATATCTGATAAAGGGTTAGTATCCAAAATATATAAAGAACTTACACAACTCAGCACCAAAGAAATAAATAATTCAGTTAAAACTGGAGGAAGACATGAACAGATATTTCTTCAGAGAGGGCATCCACATTGCCAACAGACACAATAAAAGATGCTCAACGTCACTCATCATCAGGGAAATCCAAATCAAAACCACAGTGAAGTATCACCTCGCAGCTGTAAGAATGGCTAAAAAAACCACCAACAACAACAGCAAATAACAAGTGTTGGCGAGGATGTGGAGAAAAAGGAACTCTCGGGTACTGCTGGTGGGAATGCAGACTGGAGCAGCTGCTGTGGCAAACAGTATAGACGTTCCTCAAAAAATCAAGAACAGAACTATCATATGACCAGTAATTCCACTACTGGGTATGTACCCAAAGAATATGAAAATGCTAATTTGAAAGGTGTGTGCACCTGTATGTTCACTGCAGCATCGTTACCAGTAGCCAAGATAGGGAAGCAGCCCAAGGGCCCATTGATAGATGAATAGATGAAGATCTGGTGCATGTATATGATAGACTATGCTCAGCCGTGAAAAATAATTAAATCTTGTCATTTGCAAAAACATGGATGGATCTAGAGGGTATAATGCTGAGTGAAATCAGAGAAAGACAATTACCATTTGATTTCACTCATATCTGCAATTTAAGAAACAAAACGAACAAAGAATAAAAAAAAAAAAAGCTCCCAAACAAACTCTTGGCTACTGAGAGTAAATTGATGGTTGCCAGAAAGGGAGGTGGGTGGGGCGACGAGTGAAGCCAGGCTAAGGGATTAGGAGTGGACTTACCATGATGAGCACTAAGCAATGTGTAGAATTATTGAATCACTGTGCTGCACACCTGAAACTAGTATAACACTCTATGGTAACTACACTGGAATTAAAATAGTTTTTTAAAGTGTGAACTAAAATGTTCAAAAAAATGAGATAGTAAGAAAAAAAAATTGCCGTATTTCCAAGTTATCAATGCCTACCTAGAAACTACAAGAAAACCAACCACAAGATAAGAATTTAGAAACTAAAAATGAAAACAAAGTTCAGAAATTCGTGATGCAGGATTAATGTTTGATAAATAGATGTTAGATATAGATATGCCTACGTGTGTGTGTCTGTGTGTGGGCACATTCTTTCCTGGCCGTATCTTTTTCACTAGTTGACATGAAAGCTCAAAAGACTTATCACAGACCACTGCATGTGTGTCATAATTCATGTAAAATATATAGTAGAATATATATCTGTGCAAACATATTAAAAAGGGAACAAAGGAATCATATGTATACATGTATATAGTATAGTATAGTATTTTCACAATAATCTAAGTCATTAAAAGAGGAGACTTATGTAAGTGGTGATACGTATCATGTTCCTAAGTACTATAAATAAATTATTATTGTAATAAAATCATTAATGCAATCTTGTTTTAATGGACAAGTATTGTCTATAATTTATCAGGAGAAATAAATAAAAATAGAGAAAGTATTTTATTTTATTTTTTGAGAAAGTATCTTAAAAAAGAACAATGAATAGGTATTTTCTTTATAAAGTATCAGCTATAGCAATCTTAAAAATTTACTAAGTTTTGTCTTTTGTGTAGGATGAATAAATCAATCAAGTAGCAAGTACAGGAACAGATCCATATGAACATGAGAACATATTATATATTAAAAATGACATTTCAAATCAACAAGTGATGCTACTTGTTTGGACTACTCAAAAATAGTGTTGGTCAAATTGGGTATTTTTTTAAACAAAATAAAGTTATATTTCTATATCATCCCTATACTTCAAAATTCCAAATATAGTAAGTAAGGAACTGGAAAGGAGAAGTATAAAAAAGGAGTAATCTAGTCTTCATTTAAAAAGTCTAAAACAGGAGGCACCTGGGTGGCATCGGACTCCCTCCTCCCTCTCCCTCTCTCTCAAATGATTAAATAAAATCTTAAAAAAAAAAAAAAAAAAAAAAAGCCAAAACAGTTTAATCCTATTCTAAGTTTTTCACCGTTGGTGTGGTGCAGACACAAACTGGAGAGAGTCGCTTCTGGGGGGCAGTGGTCAGTGAGAATGGGCCCCACCCGCGCGGGCCCTGTTCCCTCCAGCGATGACAGAAACCCTAAGAGATCTAGTAACACAGAAGCGCTTGCCGCAGACCACTCCACAGTGTGGGATGGCTTATACGAAATACAGACATAGAAGCACACGAGTGTATTCAAATGTGTAAAAAGGGACCAACAAAGTCATAGTAAATTGTTAAGGGAGGTCACCCCTGGTGAACAGAATGTGAATGAAGTAGGTGTAAAAAGGGACCAACGGGAATCAGAAAGGTCTTCTGCTCTCATCTAGTAGAAGTCTTCTTTTAAACAATATCAATAGATGCACAAAATACTTTGGTGGGATGCAGGCTATAAACTTGAAGTTATTCTGACTCTTTACTTTCCCAGCACTTACAACTGACGTATCTCTTCTGGAACGTTGTTTTGTCTGTCTGCTGACTTCATCTTACGCTTTTTATTGCCAGTTGACATTATTACAGTAAAATCTGTAGTGAAACTTGAAATAAACTTATTATTGAAATATTTATTATAGTCTTTTCACTTCATTAAATTTCTAAGTAGAAATTTAGTGTAAATTTCTAAATAGTCACTATCTAGTCCCATTACAATCCATGGATCCATAGAAAATGACAAAGTAGAAGAAAACAGCTAAATATCAAGAATTTTATTTATGCCACGAGAGTGAAAAGAGAACTTATTTGTACTGCTTTAAATTTATCTTCCAAAATATTTATTTAGGAATGAAGTATTTCAGTCTCATGCCAATGACCTCCAAGTTCCAAATGTTTGAAAGTTCCATGCAGCTTGAATCAACCTGAAGTCACATTTAAGGAATACCAGTGAGAAAGCAACATATTTGAAAAGCAAGTTAAATCTTTATAGGGAATTCCCAGAGAACGCCAAAAGGGGATATCAATGGTCATAATTACAGTAAACTTTTGTTCTTTTTCTTACAAATTATCCTTAATCTTTCTTATCCTTATATCTTTCTCTTTTTCTAAAAACTTGAAAAATCTTCCTCCAACTCAGTCTGTGTGGGCCTTCTCCTGTGGCTTCAGCTTACTATTACTGTTATTTCACTGCTACTCTTACTTTTTTTTTAAGTGAGATAATTCCCATTTGTTTTACTTCTGTACCCAGCAGCGAGGATGAAGGTCTTAAAACAGAAAATAGATCATACCTCTCCTTTCTCAGAAACCCAGTATATAATTTTGGCCTCCTGACTTCTGAAATTCGTCTCTTCACTCCCTCAACTACTATATAATATGTATGAACTGAAAAAATCTGTAGATACAACAATAAAAATTGGATTAGCTCGGTGACCAACAGCTCAAGTTTGATACATTTCTTTAAATTCAATTAAAATGCCTTCACCAAAAAATGATTGGTCAAAAATCCAAAATTTTAAGCCTATGCTATAATAATATTCTGTTTTCCTTTCAGTCTGATAAGAGTACTGGTTGGCCAAAATAAGAATTACTGTGGCCATTGTATAAAACAAAAACAAGTCTCCAGTAAATAAATGAAACCAGCCAATTGTAATGATTAGTATTAAAAATTCTAGTATAACCATAGAGAACAAATGGGGTTGATGGAGTGGGGTGGGTGGTGGATGGCTGAATGGGTGATGGGTACTGAGGAGGGAGCTTGTGATGAGCACCGGGCATTATATTTTAGTGATGATGCATTAACTTCTACTCCTGAAACCAATATTACACTATATGTCAACTAACTAGAATTTAAATAAAAATCTAAAACAAAACAACAAATCCGAGTATAATTTTCTTTTTTTTTATTTAGATGCAATTTCAATTATAAGTTTCTTAATATATATTTACTCTATGTTTTGTTTTTCATGTGTGTGTTTAAATGAGTCAGTCATATAAAAATATGATTTTTACTTGAATTATTAAGATACATTTAATTAGGTTTGTAGCCCATGTTTAATATTTTAATAAGAATCAGATCTCTCGGTCTTGCTTACTAGTTTTATAAATTTAATAAGTTAGATTGAAACACAGTACAAGTATCAGTGAGTGTTATGCACCAAGTATGTGATACAAATTTTAATGCAAATATTTTCACACTTTACATGAATCATTAAACCTTTTCAAGCAGGGCACCTGTGTGGCTCAGCGAGTTAAGCATCTGCCTTGGGGCTCAGGTCATGATCCCCGGGTCTTGGGATCCAGCCCCATGTTGATCACTCCCCCTCCCCAGACCTGCTCAGCAGGGGGGTCTGCTTCTCCTTCTCCCACTGCCTCCCCCCTCACTTTGTTACTGTCTCATAAATAAATAAATAAATAAATAAATAAATAAATAAATAAATAAATAATTTTTTTTGAAAAACACCTCAAGATTGTAAGAAGTGTGGAAAAGAATAAGGCTGTGAAAGTAACTACTTCAAGTAAGGAACAAACATGCTGTGCCTCGACTATCGCTCCTTACTTACCCGTATGATTTCTCACTGACTTTGTTCAGGTAAAACTGTATGTATCTAAACTTCACTGGTGAACAAAGTCAAACATAAGCCGGACTCCCCCCCTTCAAGGACTCAATCTAGCAATAAAGCATAGGCTGGGTTCCAACGAGAACTGTTGAAACTGCCAATTGAACAACAGTTCTTCTTTCAGCATTTACTGAAAGAAAGGGGAATGAAATATAAATAGGATTGGCTGTATATTGGAAGTGGTGGTGAAGAGAACAGTTAAGGTAGAAACCAAGATTTTGAGACAGTGACTTGAGGTAACTGCACTACCCACAGTCGTTTTTACAGACTTTTCTTAGAAGATCTTAAAAAGCTATGGCGGTGGGATCATGGTGTTGAGTAGCAGTGAGGCTTAGACAAGTAAAGGTCTCTTTTAACCCAAGATTCCCCCCAAAAATAAAAAAACAAACTCTAAGATCCAGGTACTATGCTTGTGTCCGATAGGATCTTTCATCTCTATCAAATATAGTTGTACTCACCTTTTGTACATTGTTTTCTACAGCTGACTTCCCTCTTTCTTAACATTTATTGTTTGTATTTTCTATTACTTTATACTTCCAACAAATTATCTTTTAACATACATCTCTCTTCATGTTTGGCTTCCCTATTTTTTTTTGGCTATTTTCCCTATTTGGGTTCTAATGTTATGATTCTAGTAATCATGTTCTGTTCACTTTAGTAGCCCTAATGTTAGCTGTGGACATCTTTGAATCATACATTCTCACCATACGTTTGAAAAACTGTCAAACTGTCTGAATATCAATATTCTTACTTATCAAGTTAATTTTCCTTCACATAAGAAGTTGTTGTTGTAGTTGTTGTTGTTGTTGTTGTTTTTTACTTTGCTCCGAGTTTCAGCCAAACAGGAATAAAGCAAAGAGAGACCCATATACTAATTTCAACCTCTCTTATTTGGACTTAAATGTTCTCATTTCAAAAACATCTTGTTACTAGTAGTAAATAATAAACTATTAGTGACAAGATACTCTGCAAATATTTTCATAGCATAATTTAAAACTCAAAGAGTAACTTAAAACTTAAGAGTAATTTAAAACTTAAGGAACCAAATATTCTCAGATCATTTTATAGTGGAATAATCTTGAAACAGTTCAACTAAGTGATGTAATTATATCTTTTGTACCTTCTGCATTTTAAAACTTAACTCAAAATATTATTGAAATTATAGAAAAAAATAACTCATACTACCAGCCAGGCAAATTTTCACAAAAACAGTAATCGTGGTCACATTTAAGAGTGACAGGGACATTTAGTGAATTTCAACTGTCATAAAATATTCTCATAATATTTTTTCAGGCAACCTGCCTTCTCCCGAGGCCTCCAATTGTGAAATACGGCACAGGGACGTGTAATGGAAACAGTGGTGGGCCTGTCTGTCCTGGGGCACCAGCCCTGTTGCTAAGTCACCAGCACCCTGCGCCTCTGCTTCTCTCTGGGACAAGGTTAGAATGGAATAGTTAGTCTTTCCAAATCAATTATAATTAATTATAATCAGATTCCTTTTTATACAAATCTGAATTCCATAGATCAAAATAGGTAAGATCGTTTTTATAATGTTCTTAGTTACTTAAGTAATTACATTTATATCAGAAATAATTAATACTCTGGCACCCTTTAATGACCCTTTTCATTAAGCTAAATTATATGAACTCTTAATTAATGAGGAACAATGACTGAGCCTGATTTGATTAGTGAGAAGGGAGTCCATAAATTATTGTTTTATAGTTGGAGGGAAATCGGTGACACGTTTAAATTATGCTATTTCTTTGAGATCATTATGACAATTAAATTATTCTTTTCTAAAAAATAAATAAAAGCAGTAGCTTTTACACCAGGGCAATATTTTGATCAAAACTATTATTACTTCCCATTCAGATTATCTTAAAATGGATCTGTCTTCATAGTGCCATTTAACTTACCATGTGTAAGTTGTCATATTTGAGACATATTGAGTCCTGAAATTTCTTAAAATTTTTAAAAAGAAGTTGAAAGCTTATTAGTCAATTTTAGATATTCATGGGATGTGGACTAACTCAATGACTTAAATATAAAAACTCTTCAGATTATTATACAAAAATTATTTTAGAAATATAAACAACACAGAGATTGTACAATTCTTACTACTTTTTAAGACTTAAAAATGAGTGTAAACAGTAACAACAAGAAAGCCAAAAAAGAAAAAAAAAGAAAGAAGAAAGAAAGAAAGAAAGAAAGAAGAAAGAAAAGAAAGAAAAAGAATAGACAAGAAAGAAAGAAAGAAATAAAGAAAGAAACAGCAACATAAAGAGAACAGAGAAAAAAAAATGATCCCCCCCCTCCCCCTCCCTCCCATCCCTCCCTCCTCGCACACTCCTCCCTCCTCCCTTCCTTCCTTCCTCCTTCCTTCCTTCCTTCCTTCCTTCCTTCCATGTCCTCCCACCCCCATCCCCCTCCCTCAAAATGAAGGAGGAGGAAAGAAAGAAGAAAGAAGAAAGAAAATGAGCAATCCTCTTATGGACGCAATTCAGCCAATTACATAGAAATTTGAGATCTTTAGAATGTCTGTACAATACAGTGCAAATCAGCAAGTGAGCCCAGTTTCCTCAACAGTAAAGTGAGGAGTCGTACTACTTAATGACTTCTGTATTTTTGGCTCCACCTTTTATGTTTTTTCAAAAATTAAAGTAGAAGAAAAGAGAAAAGAGAGAAAAGGATTAGTCCTCCTTTTTCTATTTGCTGGGTAACATTGATAATGATTATACAATAAATTTATACTTTAATCTAAAATTGATACAGACTGTTTTGCATGTTCTTAGTCCAAACCATAAACTTCTCTGTCAGTACATTCCCCTTACATATCAATAACAAGAAGGTTTAGCTAACATTTTAGAGTAAGAATCAAATTCCATTCAAAAATTTTCTCCAACACTTCTATGAACACTGGCCGAAAGGGCATATATTTTTCCTAATTTGACAATTTTTCTAGAGTAATACTCTTCCAATTTTGACATGTTATTTGTATTACTCTCTACTAAGATATTTACTGGAGTTTTTGAAGCTCAAGTGGCTTTCTGGGGAACATCCTAAATTTGTGATTTTCAGATCACCTGGAATCTTCTTGGCCATCTTAGTAAAGAGTTTTTTCATGGCCCCTCTAACGTCTTTGAGCACCTTAAAAATACGTCCAGGGATTCACAGTAAGGTACTAGACCCCTCCGTGTCCACCCTGTAAGACGCGAGACCAGAGAGCTCCTCTGCTGGCTAGCCCACGTGTCTATAGTTCAAATAATCTCAAACTATCTGGAAGGAGGATTCTGGACCTCCTTGGGCCTCTTTGTCTTGAGGGTTTTGTTCGCTTTTTTTTTGCACCTGGAGAAGCGGTTCTTGGAAAGACCACCTGGCTCCTTCACAAGGTAACCTTAGTACCCTTTCCTTATCTCAGGCATTAGAGAAAGTCAACCCCCTGCTCAGGTAGTTTTAGAGCTGTTCTTCCTTCAGTTTTCCCTGAATTTTTATTAGGAGGCGGGAGCACATAAATCAACTAGATTTCATAGCAATGATACAAAAAAAGGGTCATCACACTCATCCTAATTACATGAGGGTACAGACCAGGGTCAGTCTAAGTAAAATTAAGCCCCAAAATTCACTGATCTAAGGAATGAATTCCAGGAGTTGACATTTAAGAACTTTTGTTCTCTGAACTAATCCAGTGACCCAAAGACAGAGTATTTAAATCAGCTTTAAGGGTTTGTGAATGAAGTAAAAAAAAAAAAAATTTTTTTCTGATTAAAAAGAAAGGAAACCAATTAACAAATGTCAAGACCTAGCCGTTATTTCAACTTGAAAGAAATACGTGTCAAAGTATTTATACAAGCAAATGCTTTTTTATATATTGCCACTGTTTTAAGAGATAAAGAGCAATAGAATTATATATGGATAGCATGTTCCCCAGATGTAAATGGAAATAAATTTAACACATTTTGAAGATTATTTTCTAAAGTTAAATGATTGGTATGGCATTTTTGTCTTAAAACACAGATTGGTTGGTTTTTTCCATTCATTTTTAAGAACCAAGTTGGTGCCTATAGGTGTGATTTATGAAATGTAATGCTTCATTTTGAATTGATCATCAAAGATAAAATTGTGGGTTTCTGTTCTTCCTGAATGACCTTGGAAATAGTGCCTTAAATACTGTGGGCAGGCAATGGATATGAAGTAAAATTTATTATTTATACCAGAAAGTTTTCCAGGGCACGTGGGTGGTTCAGTGGTTGAACATCTGCCTCTGACTCAGGTCATGACCCTGGGGTCCCGGGATCGAGTCCCTACGTTGGGCTCCCTGCATGGAGCCTGCTTCTCCCTCTGCCTGTGTCTCTGCCTCTCTCTCTCTCTCTGTGTCTCATGAATAAATAAAATCTTAAAACAAAAAAAAGATTTAAGGAGATTTTCTAGAGTAATACTCTCCCACATTGGTATGCTATTTTCTTGATAATCTTATTTAGGAAAAAAGGAGGAAATATCACATTACTATAAGTAAAAGAGTATTAATCATGACATACCTCTTATCCGTCTTGAACTTATGTAATTGAGAGCAGTTAAAAAAAGCATTCCAAATGCTTCCCAAGTGTATGTTTCAAGAAACTGTGCCAAAGTTCAGAAAAGGGTACATAATTCAATACAATGATTCCTAAATTCCTGACTTGGGATTGTATGCCCCAAGAGTCTACTGGCCTGGATCCCACAGAGTTCTATTATTTCTTCAAACACAACCTCCTACTTCAAGTTTGTATGGCTGTCCACATTAAAAACGTTACTGAGTGTATCATAGGCTTCAAAAATTTCTCATGACATTTATAGTAAAACTAAATAAGGGTTCATATCAAAAGTTAATTCCAACTTGAAGGCAGCTCTTCATTTCTAAAAAGAAGTATTTCTTATGAAAGTGGAATTGCCGTTTAGCCTTTCAGGGAGGTTTGTCAAAGGCACTGCTATACGTCAGTAAAATTCTAATTGAGCCTACATAGCTCACTTTATTTAATATTTGGCCCATATTTTTACATTATAATTCACAAATAATTAAACAGAATGTTTTCCAAAATATTGTTGCTTAAGAATGACTCAATTAACATTTCTATTTTAGAAATGTTTGGGGAAGATAGGATACAGCACAAAACAAATTTATTATGGCTAATAAATGGTGGAATATATTTTATTTGATTAGAAGTTATAGCCCTTACATATTAGGATATTTTGGAGAGAAGTGTGTGGTATTTCCTATCTTTAGAAATCATGGAGAAGAAAGGGAAGAAAAAGGAAGATACGAGTTTCTATTAAAAATGATTTCCAAAATAGCAGTTATATTTCATTCTAGTTCCAACTAAGACTCCCCGGAACATTATGTTGAAAAAGAGTGGAAGGCCAGAACTGGAGTCAATGGGAAGGAAAACACCATGATTTTATTAGCAGTGTCTATCCTCAAAGAAGAGGGAAATGGAAGCATGGAACCCCAGTCCTTCAGACAATTACTTGCTGAAGGACTAGGGTTGAGTCTCTGAATGCTCTGATTCTAAGATTTATATGAAAATCCCAACTAATCTGAATGAAAAAACTGTTAACTCGAATGTAAATGAAAGGAGGCAGGGGAAAAAAGGAAAGGAAAGACAAATCAACAAATCAACAACGTCTCAAATCTGCCAAAGAAAGAACTTATATCCGTGGTTAAAATCCGTGAATGAGCAACAAGGGAGGGATGCGTCGTATTGTTTAAGATTCTAAAGTCACATTAACCAATTTCTTCACAAAAGTCATCATGTACCTGAATTAGCAAAGCCTAACATAATAAAACACAAACATTTCCCTAGGTAGTATTTTCTAATGGCGTTTCTTAAGCACGTTCAGAGGAACACTGATTTTACAGGAAGTTAGAACATATGTAGAACACATGCTTCTTTTTCAGGTCTGTCTCAGGCACTACTGCACGTTCTCGGAGTTCCACTTAGTGGCCCCGTCTCCATTGTCGCGGCCCCCTGGGGACAGACTTGGGCCAGCTTCATTCAGCTATTCCCATAGTGCCCTGACCTGACCCCACGCAGTGGACTGCCCGCTTCTCTGCATGAGACTGCACGGGACCAAGTACACGGGAGGTGATGTCCACAGGGCCAACGCCGGACGATGGCAAACGCCCCCCAAAATACAAGATACATTTCTTGTATTTTGTACAGATCTTGTACAGTTACAAGATACATTTCTTGAGGCTCCTCGGGTTCTCCTGTTGTGACTGAGCACTAGTCTCCTTTGATTCCCTTGCATTTATTTCCCTTATCTTCTGTTTTTTAGACATTTCATTTATTTATTCATGAGAAACAGAGAGGGAGGCAGAGACACAGGCAGAGGGAGAAGCAGGCTCCATGCGGGGAGCCTGACATGGGACTCGATCCCAGGACTCCAGGGTCGTGCCCTGAGCTGAAGGCAGACGCTCAACCCCTGGGCCACCCAGGTGTCCCTTCCCTTACCCCTTGCTCCACTGCCTGTATCTCCAGTCATCTTGTGTCTCGGGCTTTACCTTCAGAGGGATCTTGGTTAAACTAGTTAGATGGAGTGGGCTAAAAACTGAATCCCTAAGATGGGATTTTGGACCTAGGTCGTTAGGCAATAAGGATCCCATTTCTGGTGTAGGGCCGTGGTTTTAACCCCCGACGAGCAGTTACTAAGATCACTGAAGGTGAGATAGGGTGTCCCTGCAGTATGAAGTGGTAAGGCATGTACTACCTCTGAAATATAAGTAGTATGGAGACGACAGTAACTTAAAGTTTTTAGTTGCTTTAGAATTTGGGGGGGAAATGGCAGGTGCAGTTCAATCACTATCAGTGCACAGAACATAGTGAAAGACAAAATTTCTATAGTGATAGTGACATCTGGAGAGACCCTTATGTCATAGGTCAGACTGTGCTGGAAATCAGGCCTAGATCTACATTGAAGGGAGGGGGAGCTACAAAGGACATGGCGCTTATTTCTTCAGTAGGTTCCCAATTTCCAAGTCAGTGTCTTCATAGGAAAAGAGTAAGACCTTGACATCTGGGGTGGAGACTTCAGATGGATAATTCTGAGAACTCAAAACTCTGTATTTCGTGGGACCCCAAACTTGTCAGGCTATCAGAAACAGCTTCCTCCTCTACAAGGACAGAACAGCCTTCCTTGTTTGGAAGCACTGTGGATACCTTACCAGAAGCAGATTCCTCACAAATTGCTGCCTCTCCTCCCCAGTATCTGTCTCTCTGTGCCATATGTTGTCTGTATACCTTTAAACAATCTGAAAAGAAAGATGTGTGTCCAAGTCCAGATGTAAATGGCAAAGTCCCCAAAGAAGCTGTAGGATCTGGCTAACGTGTACAGGCAAGAGCTAGAAGAAATGCATTTGACCAGAAGAGGAAGAGCGTAAGACTGGAAAGGGAATCATTTAATAACGTGAGAATATGCATTCTTGATTCGATAGTCAGTAAACTGGCAGGGACAGCTAGAGCCAATCATAATACCATGCTAGGATAATCCTCTTCAAGTTTGTACGCAGTAATAGCCTACTGTACCTAAGGGGAAGATTCAAGAACTGCCTTGGTAGGGTATTGAAGAAGTCAGAAGGCCCAGAGAAGAGAGAAAGTTAAGATGGACTTGTTATGGAAAACCAGAAAACCCATCACCTCACTGTCTACTTCTCTTTTCCAGGGGCTTCCATGGAATGGTCCCTTTTAAGTCAGTACAGAGTTCCTAGGTGGTGTCGGGAGTAGGCTAGAGGAGCGGCACGGGCATCTTTAGGATGCTCAGTAGTGGATTCCTGTGCAGATGGTGTGAGCAGATACAACTCATCGTCCCTTTCTCAGAATTCTGGAATGTCAGAGGCCAGGTGGCAGTACTTAACCATCAAAGGCACGTTAGATGTAATTACTATAATGGGCAGCAAGATCAGGGTAGCGGTGGGGTGCCTTGACCCTCAGGGATCTGTGGGATGACTGAGAGCTCCTGCTGTTCCAGGCACAGCTGAGAGGGTGTTATGTAACTTGCAGAACAAGAAAAAAAAGTGTGTTGGCAAGCAGAAGGCTGATGTCACCCACCAAAATGGAAAGTTACAATTTTCTTTGATCCAAGTTCCAGACAGAAGTCACTGCCCAGATTCAATATCCACTGATTGAAGAGGATGCTGGGTACCCTTGAGGAAGGACACAGCAATACCTCTAATAGAATATAAAATAAGCATCCCCCTAGTCTTTCCCCAAAGACATCAATGACCATTTTCCATTTACTGA
This sequence comes from Canis lupus familiaris, assembly GCF_011100685.1. Classification (NCBI taxonomy): domain Eukaryota; kingdom Metazoa; phylum Chordata; class Mammalia; order Carnivora; family Canidae; genus Canis; species Canis lupus. The sequence goes on from NC_049257.1 coordinate 30,211,548, forward strand.
AGGAAGAAGAATATCCATACGTCTTGATGGCTTGCTTGTTGGGTATGGAATCCAAGAGGACACTAGTAACAGGAATCCAGACTATCACCTTAGAACCCTGTTCCAAGGACGCCCGGGTGGCTCAGTGGTTGAGCGTCTGCCTTCAGCTCAGGTCGTGACTCCGGGGTCCCGGGATCGAGTCTCACTTCGGGCTCCCTGCATGGAGCCTGCTTCTCCTACCACCTGTACCTCTGCCTCTCTCTCTGTGTCTCTCATGAGTAAATAAATAAATCTTAAAAAAAAAAAAAAAACTTGTTTAAGTGGGAGTGACAGAAGACAGTTGATAAATGATCTCCTGACCCAAGATGATCTCACACTAAAATATAAGAAGTCTTCAGATTTCCCCAGTTATCATTTCCTTGGTCTCTGAGTTCATATGTCACAGCAGGTGGCACAAAAGCTTTCTTCACATTACCACATTCTCTGACTTTAGGAGTAAGAGCTATTAAGGTAGAAAAGGCTAAGCAAAAGTATTTACAACTGCTTCCACCTCCCCTGGAGACCAATATCATTAAAATGAAAACACTACTGTATCCCAGATGGAATGGGAGAAATTAGTGCCACCCTCAGAGTCATTATGAGTGGAAGAGTAGATAGAGGTGCTAGTCATTCGATTCCTGTTGACCTTTGCAACATCCAAATGGATTATGATGGATAATGATGGTTTTCTATAATTTAACTTAGTGGTAGCCTCATGCTCACCTGCCATGCCGGTTGTGATATCTAAGAGAAAAGATCAACACAGGGGCGCCTGGGTGGCTCAGTTGGTTAAGCAGCTGGCTTTTGGTTTCAGCTCAGGTCATGTTCTCAGAGTCCAGGGATTGAGCTGGTATTGGGCTCATGCTCAGCGGGGAGTCCGCTCGTGGATTCTCTCCCTCCCCCTCTGTCTCTGCCCCCCACCCCTGCTGTGCACTCTCTCTCTCTCTTTCTCAAATAAATAAATCTTTAAAAGAGAGAGAGAGAGATCAATACAGTCCTGGAACTTAGTATTCAGCTACTAATGTGAAGAGTACAGTCATCCAAGCAGTTCGGTTTCCGTAGGAAGGACAGAAGCGTACCTGAAGTATCTAACAAGACAATCTAACTCTGCTGCTCTGCTACAGTAGAGTGCACAGAAAACATTACCATTTTGACGTTCTGTAGAATATCACATGATTCCTCCACTAAATGGAGTCACTATTTTAACATCAGGTATAACAGATTTTAAACACAGGACATTCCAAAAGATAAGGAGGGATATTTCATAATAATAATGGAATAATGCTTTAAAACACATAAAAATAAATACATATAAACCTAAAAAACAGTTCAAAATATATACAAAAACAGAATTAAAAAGATAAAAAACAGCTTTGCAATCATAGTTGGAGATTTTAAATAACTGTTTCAACAACGGATAGATCGGTTACACTAAAAAGAAAGGAACAAATAATATGAACATCATCAGTCACCTTGATTTTATAGATATTTATAGAGCACTAAGTGTTGCAATAGAGGAATACATATTCTTTCCCTTTGAACATCATATGTCTACCATATAGATATATGTTGAGCTATAAACCAAATTTCAAAAAATGTCAGTTGGTTGAAACCATATATTCTAAGACCACATTCAGATTAAAGTAGAAAAAATAATAAAATATTGGTAGATTCCCCCTATATTTAGAAGTTAAACTGTACATTTCTGAATAATCCATATATTAAAGAATCAATCTCAGAGAAAATTATAAAATATTTCTAACAAATGATAATAAAAGGCAGTATAGCAAATTTGTTGGATATAGTTCATACAGTATTTAGAGGAAGATGTAGAAAAGTACAAGTAGAAAAATTGGGGGGGGAATAAGAAAAGTACAAAGGCCTAAAATGAAGACCACTGAAAGAAACTGGAAAAAGTAATAAGAAGGAAAAATGAAGACCAGATCAGATATAAAGGAAATATGCAACAGATAAAGATAATAAAGCAAATATATGGTTCTTTGAAAAGATCAACAAAATTGATAAGACATCTATTAGACTAATCAAGAAATAAAATGGAAGCAACTCAAAAGTATCAAAAAAAATGAAGAGATATACCTTGTTTATGTATTGGAAAAATAATTAGTTTTAAAATAAAAACTATACAAATTTGTCTATAGATTTACTGTAATCCCAAAGACCCAATGCACTATTTTTAGGATTTAAGAAGCTGATTTTAGAATTTACATGTAAATGCAAAAGACCTAGAACATCCAAATCAACCTTAATAGGTAGAACAAAGTTGAAAGACTTATACTACTTGACTCCGAGACTTAATACAAAACTACAGTAATCAAAACAATTGTGGTATGGTATAGTGATCAAAAGATGGAAGAATGAGATGGAACGGGAAACCAGAAATAGAACCGTGTGGTTATTTGATTGTCAACAAAATGCCAAAATGTTTCAATGGAAAAATGAAATCCTATTCAACAAATTATTAGATATCCACATAGGAAAAAAGGGAATCTTGACCCACATCTTAAACAATACACAAAAAGTAAACTAAGAAGGGTATCATTATTTAAAATATAAAGCTATTAGAAGAAAACATAATAAATTATTTCCACAAATTGGATCCCAGAAAGCCATAACCATACAAGGAGAAAAATGCATTAGACCTTACCAAAATTAGAGTAATCTGCTCCTCAAAAGACATCATGAAGAAAATGGATAGACAAAGCATAGATGAAAGGAAATATATGTAATGCATATATTTAAGAAAAAACTGGCATTCATGAGACATCAAGAACTCCCACAATCAATGATGAGAAGTCAAACACTCCACTAAAACCGGGTAAATGACACGAACAAACACTTCATAAAATAGCGTCAACACATAGCCACTACATACATGAAATGTGCTTCATTGGGCTTTGGGAGCATGCATTTTCATGTATTTTTATTTATTTTTTTAAAGATTTATTTACTTATTTACTTATTCATGAGAGAGAGAGAGGCAGAGACACAGGCAGAGGGAGAAGCAGGCTCCACGCAGGGAGCCCAACGTGGGACTCAATCCCAGGTCTCCAGGATCAGGCCCTGGGCTGAAGGCGGCGCTAAACCGCTGAGACCCCGGCTGCCCAGGAACATGCATTTTTAACCCAAAATATGATACTATAATGCAACCACCAGATTTAACTGAGAGGTCAGTAGGCTTTAGTAATGAGGAATGGAGACCGTAATCAGGCCGATCTGAGCCTGACACAGCAAAGGGCTTTTTCCTCAAAGGAGGAACAATGGTCTAGAAAAAACTGTGAGGAGCCAGAAGACACCAACCACATTTCCAGATCCCAAGTTACACAGAAAGTGAGAGATGAAATAGGTACAAGTTGAAGTTGTAAAGGACTTTGCTGATCATTAAACAGTGGTTTTAGGAAGTAATAAGAAAAGAATGTGGTAGTGATTTCAGAGCAAGAGGTTGTTTCAGAATACAGAGCACCAAGGGTATAGTATTTAAAAATATAATATATAATAATAATAATATAAAATTACATGGTGAATAAATGACCAGAAGGGTCTCCGGTGAGAGACAATGGAAAAGTCAGGGTTAGTTCCAGGACTGTGTGTGCTCTCTCTACAAGTGCCACAGGTAAGATTGTAGAGAGACCAAGTCATGGCAATGAGCTTCTCAAAAATCAACAAAAATGCCTTTTACATATGCACTGTTGGGTCAAAAATGGTAAACACTTGCTGCTAAATTAGACTAATCATTAAACATTTAAAAAACAAAAGTTAAAGAAAGGAAAAATTTGGAAAAAAATCAATCAATCAACAAAAATAGACTAAGTTGGCAACCATAAAATATATCTAATTTAGAAGATCAATTTTAAAAGTAATCATATTTTACCACATATCTCAAGTACAAATGCAGTGTTTGCACTGTATGTATTATTAAACAGTTTTCTATTTTTCCCTTACTTGAGTAGAATATTCTGGCCTCAATATGAATGCATTAAGTAAAGTGTGGTAACATGTCAAAACAGAATTTGTAATATAATTGCGAGAACTAACAAAAATCCATATAGTAGTTCCACAGATTTTGACTTTAAAATAATGACCTATCAAAAATCCATTTAGCTTTAATTTTACTTAACTCAAAATCACAGAATACATACATGATTTCTTTCTCAGTGCTTCAACATTATTAACTGTTTCCCTAAGACTTTGATTTTACTCAGATGCCTTTTGCATTATTAACGTTAATAATGAGATGTATTGCCCTCTTCCGTAGGAAATTGAATAACCATGATGATTTATTTTCTATTAGGGCAAACTGACGTCATCTCAGAATCGCTTTACCATTAATTGTAACAGTCCCTTTGAGTTTGGAGGTTATTATCTTTATGTGTTTTAACTTATTAATTTTTAAAAGCAAATGTAAAGTCTGCGGCAGGGTGAGCACCTGTCCTAGTTTGCTTAGACAGCCCTCGTTTATGCCTCGTTTATGTTCTTTGTGGTAAGTACCTCCTTCTACTCTGAAAGTGTCCAAGTTTGTGCGATAAATTATCTTACATAAAACTCTAAGGAAAAAATAAAATAAAATAAAATAACATAAAATAACATAAAATAAAATAAAATAATAAAATAAATAAAATAAAATAAATAAAATAAAATAAAATAAATAATAAAATAAAATAAAATAAAATAAATAAAATAAAATAAAATAATAAAATAAAATAAAATAAAATAAAATAAAATAAAATAAAATAAAATAAAAAAAAACTCTAAGGAAATCCAAGCTTAAGAGATACCAAGACGGTGTGCATGAACTTTTGAAAAAAAGTGGGAAGCTATTTGTAAGGGTGCTCCTGCTTTCTTCCCCTCCCATTTTCACTTCAAACACGCACAGGACTTCACACCACTGCAGGGTCCTAATCACGAAGGCTTGGCTCCCTGGGAGGGGAAGAGACACCACCTGGGGGAGAAAGGAGAGAGAGAGGAGGTTCAGGTGTCTGAGGGGGGTCCCCAGGAAGAGCCCAAAGTTTCTCCGCAGGAGGGGAGCAGGAGCAGAGATGCTACGTGTGCAGGAGTCGTGTGCAAAATAAGGGCCCGCAGGGAGCCGGTGGCCAGTGCACCATGCAACCCATTCTGTTCTCATCTAGGGAAGGACGGACGTCAGCCCAACCTTTTGCAGTTGGAGTCCAGTTTCTTCTTAAGAAGGTGTTGTGATTATCGTACCGTAGGAGAGCATAACGTCTGCGTGATAACCAGTGACTTCTACGCAAGTCATATTTTTAGCCTCAAGATTTCAAGCAAAGCCTCGTTTTTAAGATTTAATCGGCACATGTAGTATCCCTAAAATGTGTGTTTTAAGGAACATATCATTTAATAATAACTGCATACAGATTAACCTACCTCAGACATAAAAATATTTTGTTTACCACCACGATTCTTTTACTGAGTAGATTTTATAACTGTTCTTTCTAAAAAAGAACTTATATTTGAAAAGATATTTGAGTTACGTCTATAACCATAATACCTTTCAATATGAATATATTACTGTGAGTCTGAAAAGATCTCAAGCATTTCATTTATTTACCATTATCCCACAGAAACTAAAAAATATATATATAGTTATATAGTTATAATATATATATATTACAATAAGATTTATATATACCAGGTGTGATTATAAAAGTCATGTTCGAAATGAGTGAAATAAGCTTTATAAATAACCCTCTGACGAGGACATGTGCATCTTTTCTGAGGGGTGTCCCATCGACGTCAGCTGGGAGCTGACACTAAGCGGAGTCTGTTTTTCTGCGTTGCGCCACCATTGAGCTTAATTTTGGAAATTGCTTTTATCCTTTTTCCTTCAAACTCCAAATTTTCCTTCCTAAAATTGCTTTTACCCTTTTTCCTTCCTTCTTCACACATTTCCAAAGGACGTTAGTGCAACCAGGGCACTGGAAGCCCCCGAACACGAGCCACCCACCACTCCTAGCTCAGATGTCTTAAGTTGGAGAAATCCATTTGCAAAATGACGGCTCAAGAATGGGCAGCTCGTGTTATGATGTGTGCTCGTGACTCTTCTCAAAAATCTATGGCAGCCCATCACCTCCTGTTCTCCGTAAAATGTGTGTTTTCATCGATTTTAGGAGGTCAGAAGTGGAAGCAAGGACTGACGTGTGGGCCGCGCGTGTGCCTAGGTTGGTGGCAGTGGTGACAGGCATGCCCAGCGGTGGCCTCGCCTGCCTCCCGGCGTTGGGTCCTCCCCCCTGCCATCCTGATCAGCAGGAAGCTCCCGTGCTCACAGGTGAGAAGACTCACTAAGTCACCCAAAGTCACGCGTCCAGGGCTTGGCAACAGCGACCCCCAACTGACACCTACCTTGATGTTCGTCTGTGGCCTAGTAGGGGGGCAAGAGCCGTGACGGTGGAAACCTCGAGGCAACCTGGCGACTGTAAGGGCCGACTCAGGACATTACTGCGTGGCCTTGATCGAGGCCTATGGAGACGTTGACAAGGGAGCGTAAGAGGGATGGCATCCCGTGAGCTGCTCACACCGGCTATCACACTGCCAGCGCCAGGCCAAGAGGAGTGTGTGTGTGTGTGGGGGGGGGCGGTGACTATGCATCCACTGTCCCTATAATATGCTGTTATTTTTATTGGGACACATGTGTCTTTTCGTAATATGTGTCGTTTTCCTGCTTAAGTTTCCAAAAGGGGAAAGAAGGATCCTACACCTTCAAATCGCAGGCTCCCCAGCCTTTCGTCCCCCCTGGAAACACGGCCACACTGGCGTCCCTCCTGTGGGTGAGCTGTCAACCCCTCACACGAGGACAGAAAGATGCTCCTGCTGCTTCAGCCCGATGAGTGGCCCCCGGGACCAGCACCCAGGCCGGCGGACTCCCCTGGCCACGGCCAGCAGGTGCCAGTCGGTCCTCCTGCTAGACGGGTCACTCGTCTTGGCTCCCGGTCCTATGCCACCGCGATGGAACCACCCTCGTGAAGGGAGCGGGCCTCCCCCTCTCACTCCAGGTCCGGGACCCCAAGTAACCAAAAGGCTGTGAAAGAAGCAACTGAGGAGTAGGGTTTCTGTGGTGGGGCCCAGGCCTGGTGAGCTGACGCGGGTGAGAAGTGGCCCTGATCCCCATGGGAAAGACGAGCTGCGTGGCCAGTGGGCCCCAGTCTGGAGTGTGCCCACGGCCAGTCCGGAGAGGCCCCCACGCTGCCTCCAGCCCCAGAGCCAGGTGGGTGCTCGGCGGCTCAGCGGGTCAGCAGGTCAATGAGGTTGACCCGATGTCGGCCCAGAGCACGTCAGTCACACTCACGCTGGAGAATCTGACAAAAGCACTGGACAAAAGCACTGCCTTCGTTGGCTGAATTTTGAAATTAAGCATCTGTCACGATTTAATTTCTTTACGACAGACTTGGGAACGTGCAAAGAAAACCGTGAAGCTCTTCTGCCCCTTAGGGTCCCGTGGGGAGCAGATACGGGAAAAGCGGCCTGGTGAAGCCTTCGAGCCTGGAGTCCTGTCCCACGGGCACCAGTTTACCTTGAGCATAATCAGTATTTGAGGGACACAATCAAACTTTTTGATAGTGAAGGGTTTACGGCAAGTGATTTATGTCCTTTCTCACTGAGCAGGACAGGTGACGGACTCCCAGCGCACTGAGCGCCTCGGGTCACCGCTCCTTGCGCTCTCCCTTTCCACAGGCACAGGTCTACCTTGAGCATAATCAGTATTTGAGGGACACAGTCAAACCGTTTTTAGCCCTCGACTTGCACCAGGTGTTGGGTTTCAGACACCACCATAGCCAAATTTGTAAATTTGTTCCTTTCCATGAAAGTTGAAATATGGAAGTTGCTATTAACACTTAAGTCAAGGCTGTGAAAGAAACTTTGGATATAAATAATATAAATGGATCAGACTCCTTCAATAAATCGGTTATTCATTTTAGTTGATGCCTCCATTTGTCTCTGCATAAAGGAGGGAATTCTAAGCCGGTGTTTTTACTGTAGGTACGAGGGCGAGGCAGTAGGGCAAGGCCTTTGAGGGGAGGTGCAGCGTCGATCTCATCACTCTGTTCCCGCAGACGAGTACACTGCTGGGTACGAAACAGCCGTCAGTAAATCATCACTGAGTTTAAAATTCTGAGTCGTAAACCCAGACACAATCAATGGTGATAGATGGCTTGAGAGTAAACGTGTGATGCAAGAAAATATTCACTCCTGGTAGTAGATTTACACATTTTGGTCATTGATCAATTCCAGTTAGTTATAACTTTAGGAAAATAGCATCGACATCAACTTTGTTTTTTTTTTTTATTTTTGTTGAGGTACAGTTGACATATAACATTCTTTATTGATAACAAGGCTAATCTGGGCCCCCTTGTAACACCAACTGTATGTCAGTGAGGGAACAGAGCCTTTTACCTAATTATCTCACTTATTCCTCAACCACATATAAAAAAGTAGGAGCTACGTATCCTTTTCTTAACACATGAAAAGAGTATCTAGCACAAGATTTCAAAACTAGGGCTGAGTGCTGGGCTGGGAAATTAAATCTCAGCATCTCTTTCTACCTTTAGGAGCACCTGGGTGGCGCGGTCAGTTAAGCGTCTGCCTTTGGCTCAGGTCATGATTGTGGGGTCCTGGGCTCGATACCCCTCAGGATCGAGCCCTGCATCGGGCTCCTGGCTCAGTGAGGAGTCTGCTTCTCCCTCTCCCCACTGCTCCTGCTCCCTCCCTCTATCTCTGTCTTTCTCTCTCTTTCAAATAAATAAAATCTTAAAAAAAAAAAAAAAAAAACAACATCTACTTTCAGCCACTATACTGCATGGCCTGAATAAAGGTTAAACTATGTTTATGTTGTCTAAAAGAATCTCACAAGAGAAAATATATAATTTGAGAATGCAATATAATTTAAATTATATTCAGTTTTATGATCAATATTAGAAGACTTAAGATGTTGTTAGTCCAATGTCACACAAGTATTAAAAGAATAGGATAAGGAGAAAATATTAGAAGAACTGTCATATTTTGTCTAGTTTTGGATCACATTGTTAAAAAATAAGCATGTTATTAGCTTGATTTGAGATGAACAAACATTCTCATCTCACCCATGCTATTCAGAACTCATATTCAGTAGTTTCATAATGATTTTTAAAGCTAATCCCATAAAAAGAATTAAAATAAAATAAAATTATTCCCAGAGATCAAAGTTGTCCATAACTATCATTGATTTTAAATTTTCAAGGGGAAATAATTTGGAAAATTTTGACTTTGAGGTAAATGCCGAGAGTCCCCACTCCTGGTCATAACATTACAAAATGTTTAGGAAAACTAAATCTCAAAGAATCAAGGTAGGAAGCAATTTCAAATACTAATTTTTAGTCATTATATAATTTTCATGCTATATGCAAAAAAATCAAGACAGCTTACTCATAGATGAATTTATGTAAATGTGCAGCAATAGATCATGTCAATCACATTCCCAAACTACAGTCTTTTTCACCACGCATAGCTTACTTCAAGATATGGATTTACTGTATTGTTTAATTCTGAGATACAACAATCTAAGAATTTCTTTAGGGCACCGGGTGGCTCAGTTAAGCGTCTGCCTTCCACGCAGGTCATGATTCCAGGGTCCTGGGATCAATACCCCACAGGATTGATTTAAGATTTAAATTTTAGGATTTAATTGGGTTCCCTGTTCAGGCAAAAGAACATTAAATAGAAATATTAAAGAGTTCCAAAAATGTAACTAAGATACAAATCAAAGTGTTCATTGCATGTAGTGACAAAAGTACTTAAATAATTCTATTTCAGTGCAGCAGTCAAAACCAAAACCAGTTGGTAATAGCAGATGAAAGGAGTTGGACAAAAAGTAAAGTGTAGTTAAGATTCATACGTCTTTCAAGAAGTCAAGAAATTGATCTTAAAAGGAAGAATACAGACAGGCCCATTTGAATAGAAAATGGGAAAAAGCCAGAAGAGAAGAAGTTGAGAATTCAGGAGAGGGAAGAGATGATGGAGAAAGCGTGGATCCTAAAGACAGAAGGGGGAGTGATCCAAGGAACAAGTGGGGGTCTCCGTTCACTATTAGAACAAGAAGGAAAATGAGGCCTACGCAACTATGTCAGTAGGTATGGTAAAAAGGAACTGAGAGATGTCTTACCATCTCTTTTTCCTATAAAATAAGAGGCAAGATTTTCTGCTGATTGATGGGAAATGCAGGAGGATCAGAGGCTTGAGGATTACTGAGAATGGTGGAAGAGGCCTTCATGAAGACTAGGAAGGTCCTAAGGGGATGTTGTAAAATTCTCAACTGGCATTGAGAACTCAGACCGGATTATTGATCATTCTCTTCTTGGTGACAGTAGACAAGGTCATACTATTTGCTACGTCTTTGCTTCATTACCTGGAGGTGGGTCCTGAGGAGATGGGGGTTGGATTCCAGAAGACCGTGGTTGAATGAGAAACCCCAGTTCTCACCTAGAGAGGAAGGGGCACCAGCAGATGCTGACTTAAAGCTGGTGAAGCTTGGGCTGCAGGTTCCCTCCCTGGTGCAGGTCCTTGCCAAAGCCCCACAAACAACCCTGGCAATTTTGTACTTGTGATTTATAGCTTTATCCTATTTTTATTTTTTTAAAGGTTTTATTTGCTTGCTTATTTTCAAGAGCGCATGAGCAGAGGGAGGGAATCTCACCCAGACTCTGCCCAGAGCATGGAGCCTGCCTCAGGGCTCCCCACCCTGGGATCATGACCTGAGCAGAAATTTAAAAAGTTGGAAGCTTAACCAACTGAGCCACCCAGGCACCCTATATCTTTATAGTGTTTTTTAGAAGGATCCTGTGAACAGTTCACAAGCCTGAACCCCCCAGATCAGAATGCATCCCCAGAGAATGAAAACAGGAGAAGTGCCAATAGGGAGGGGAAACAACAACGACGACAACAACAAAAGCAAGAGAATCTATGAATTGGATTTTCTGATAAGAATAAAGTGAAAATGGTAGGACTGAAAATACAAAGGAGCGGGGGCAATAGAATTTTGTGCTTGAGGAGTATAATGAGTGAAATGATGGTATCAGAGGTGAAATACTTAGGAGAAACTGAATTTGTGCTGTTCTACTCCCCTGAGATTTTTTTTATTACAGTAAATATATGGAATCTATTTTTGTAATTTCTTAAATAAATAAATGCTTTATGGAGAACACTCAATGACCTGATATGAAAACCCAATTGAGACATCCTTTTATAGATTTTTAACTTTTTTTTTTTTTTTTTAAGTAAGATCTACGCCCAACGTGGAGCTTGAACTCATGACCTCAAGATCAAAAGGCAGCATGCTCTACCAACTGAGCCGGTCGGCTCCCCAGCGACATCCCTTTATGGATTTACTTATAAGAAGATATTTATATCTATTGAAGAACCAGGATGCTCACTCCTTTACAGGAATAAGAGTGATCTAACTACTGTGTTTCCCTTTCTGGACCTGAAGTTTAAAGCTCAACGCAAAACCCAATCAAAGCAATAATCCTAAAACCTAAACACGGCTCACTTATACTTCCTCAATTCTTTATTTTCTAGTGCTGATAATTACCTTTGTGAGAGGGCTGGCATCATTATTAGACCAAAAGAATAAGTTATAAATGAACGTGTAAAGGAATAATTGTGAAAAAATTATCACAGAATTTTCATTCATATAAATGAATTATGTTGTTTCTAGAGTTTAAGTTGAATTTCACAAAGCTGGACGATTACTTCAAGAAATGTTAATGTTTTTGACAGCTAAAGGGAATAAAATGCTTTCACAGCATATGAGGGAAAGATACCCTAGTTAGGAGCACTGCTTACTTGATACTAATGCATATATAACATGTATTATTCATGCTCCTACTGTTTTGACTTCTTGGCTGACAGAAGTAAGCTATTATTCCGAGCAAGAATATTTCAGTAAAGCCATTTTTGGGTAGATTAACAACCACAAGAAGCCCTTGCAGGAGAAAGGAGACTGAAACATCATTAATGGAACCCATTGTTCACTTTCTATTAATCTTCTGAGAATCAGTTTAACTAAACAGGTCATCAACTAGTGACGTATGTTTCTTTACTCAAAATGCAAGTTCAGAATTAATTTCTTTCTTCCTTTGTCTTTCTTTCTTTCACTTCAGAAATACAAAGAGAATGCTCAGTGATAATTTTCTTAGTCTATTTTAAATACCACATACAAAAAAAATTCAGAAGATTTTTTTTTTTTTTTTTTGTCTAGGACAAAACTCTGTCATATATCATTGAATTTGGATGCTGAGTATATCAAGTTTTGTCATGAAAACTGGATTCGATGTTTAGGAGTGAAAATTCATCCTTCATTTTTTTTAAGATTGTTTATATTAGACGTATATTTTCCTATGAATCAATACACAATGTTTTCTACATTAGGTTTTGGCAGACTTACAGTAATTTTTGCCTAGCAAGAGTTCCAGGAATGTCCTTTAAGAGTCTACCTAGTGAATTCAAAGAAATCTTTCTTAAATAGAGTTGACTTAAAATTAGCCACCGTAAATATACAGCCTATTTTCATTATTCACAGATTCCATATTTGCAAATTTGCCTTCTTGCTAAAATTATTTATAATACCAGAATCATTTTTTGCAGTGCTTTTGCAACCGTTCAGGTACATGTGCTGAGCAGCAATATGCACAGTCCCAGCTGAGGTCAAACAAGGTAAAGCTCTGCTTTCTTTTTTGGCTCCCACATAATAAACGAGTGCAGTCTAATCATGCCATCTTTTTTATTTTTGCGCTTTTGTTAGTGATTTCACTACTTAAAATACCCCTCCGGCATAATGCCGAAGTTCTGTCTTTCTCGGGTTCCTAAAAACTTGAAAGCTCTGATGCCTTACGGAGACGATGTGTGTGTCCGACAAGCTTTGCTTGGGCACGAGGTATGGTGCTGCTGGCGCTGAGTTCAATATTCATGAACCGATCATATATGTCCAGTGAGGTGTCTTCAAACAGAAACTCTTCTCAAACAAGGTGATGGATTGATTGGTCGGTTGGTGTGACCGGAGGCTTCATCAACCTCTGTCTAACCTTCGGTTTCCCCAGGAGCCATGGTTCAGTGTTCGCTAACTGCATGTTCACAGCAACTTTTCAGAGCATAACAAATGCAGCTAATGAGAATCAACGGCGTAACTAAATCAACCAAATCTTGCTAAATAAGTAAATTTTCCACCTCTTAATTTTCACATCATGTTTTATCAATAAGATATCTACAACTTGATTTTTATCCCTTAAGGGAAAGTTTTCAGGAACGCTTCCAGCGTCGTGAAGAATTTTATTGGCAGATCCTTGCATGCTCTTTGGGAAATGCAAAGCACATCATGTTCTCTCGCATCTAAAATGTCTCAGTGACCTTCCATGCCTTAAAAGATGAAGTGCTGATTCTTTGGCGTGACACAAAAATCCCAGTCACAGCCTAATCCCTTTCCAACTCCTACTTTCCCGTTCATTCTCCCTTTCACAGCTCCCACACATTCTGAGTTTCCTTATCTTGAAGCCCAACAAGCCATATCAGATTCCCCAGCCTCAGCACATGCTGTCTCTACTGCCCATAAGTGACCTACCTAATGCTTGTCTACCTGTTGAGCTGCTAAAATTCATCAAAATTCCAACCCCAACGTCACTTCCTCTGGGACAGCTTTTCTAACTTGCCAAAGCGGAGGTCATCGTTTCTCTTGTGCTCCCCATAGCATCTTGTAGTTTCCTTTTTCATGCTCATCTTCCACATTTGCATTTGGAGCTGCTGCACCATGGTGCGGTCACATGTTAGACATGTGGGAGATGCATTTAGAACACAGTGTCAGTATGAATTCAAACCTACTTTCAGATTTAATCCTCCCAAAGCAACAACAGGAATCTATGCACTTCTATTAAGATAACAGAGTTTTGGCGTTCAAAAGAATGGAGTGAACTCTGGAAGACATCAACCCAGTATCGAACACTTAGTATCTGACCCCCTTTCCAGGAGCTCTGGGGTTTGCTTGTGGGGAGCTGTTCTCCCATTACGGGCCTGGGGCTCAGCAAGAGGGACATTTCCACCTTGCTTCTTCTACCACGGGCATCAGTTGGAAATTCAATCTGTAATTAATCTCGTGAGTCAAGGACATTAGGGCAGAATTGAATAATTGCAGAAACAACAGTATCAATGTTGGGGTATTAGCCGGAATAGTAGGAGTAGCCTCTACCTGTGATGTTAGGCCTGGAGAGTCAGGGCTAGTCTGCAACGTTTGATAGGAAATAACTGAGAAATTGATACCTATAAAGTGAACGTAATCATGAGGCTAGTTTAATGGTCAAAATCCATGTGAAATATACAATCTCAGGCATGTATAAATAATAAAAGCTAAGACTTAATAAAAAGAAAGCTGAAGGAGACAAAAAATACCTGGGCCAAATCATTTTTTTGGGAAATATATGAAACATGAATTCTAGGGAAATAATATAATTTGCCCAACATCACATGGCCACTGGAAAAGCTAGGCTAAAACCAGGTTTTTGAGGTTTTATTTATTTATGTATGTATTTATTCTTAAAGATTTTTATTTGTTTGAAAGAGAGAGCATGAGTGGAGGGGTGGGCAGACGGAGAGGGAGAAGCAGGCCCCCTACTAAGCAGAGAGCCCAAGAAGGGGGGCTCTATCCCAGGACCCTGGGATCATGACCTGAGCCAAAAGCAGATGCTTAACCACTGAGCCACCCGGGTGCCCCTTGAGGTGTAATTTAGTACCATATTTTATGATGCCATGGTGCTTTCCAAGTAATTTTTTACCTATTTTTATTTCCAGCATGATTTAAGGGTCTTCAGTTTCTTTTTTCCCTACTTAAAAAGAATACCTTCTTATGTGTCACCATTTTTTAGAATAAAGTAGAGAAGTTATAAGAGTTTTGTAGATGTCATATGTGACTACCACAGTTTATTTTTTATTTTTTTTGAATATCATAGTTTAAAATAGTCAAATCCTACTCTTGATATTTAAATAAGAAGTTCAGAATATGTAATACAACATACACTCATATTGAAATCGGATCTCAATTATAACCATAATTTGAAAACTTTGATAATATGTTGCTCTACATACTATTTTTATATATTCACTTGGCTATTCCTTTTTCAAATATCTCTATTCATTTCATGTACATTTGGTGTTTCTAAGAGAAACATTTGGTCAGTTTACAACAATGGCATCGAATCAACTTGATAAAAAATAGCTCTAACTAAAATTTAATTTATGACATTTATTTGGGGCCAAAATTTCTGGCAAGTTCTGAGAGTTCAAAATTCATGAAGCGGTGTAATTTACAGATCTTATATTTTAAAACCCAGTCTGGATTTAGTGCCAACATCTTCCCTATCTCTCTATGTATTATTTTATATTCCAGATCCATTAAAAGAATTTTGAGGGTTTTTTTTTTTTTTCAACCAAAACCATGGTCACACAGGGAAATTAAAATATCCTGACAGTGGAGCTATTGCAAACCTCCCTGCTTTCTGGTGTTCACAGGTCCAGTCCACCAGCTGCTCAGTTCTAACAGGCAGACATTGCATAGCTTACTGAGTTACCTTCTTATAAAATATTTGTGTCTAGACTTTGAGTAGGTGGTTTTTTAAAAAAAAATCTTTCCTAGTTTGTTCTTGCTTACCATAAAGTTTGAAATAGCTTACATCATAAGAAGTAACAAGTGTGAAAGTTTCAGCTATAGAAAACTAGGCAAAAATATTCAATATTTAAATTAGTTCAGTTGATGAAAGGCTAAAATCGAAGGACAGTTTGATTTCAGAGGAGGTCATAAGTATGTGAATATGTAGTTCCTCAACCAAATTGTCACTTAAATGTAGAGATGTCCCCGTATGGACCTCTGCTGGGTGCAAAGAACTGCTTAAACGATTGTGTAATGATCAATTTCTATAAGAAAAATGAAATTAGTAATGTGAAACCAAATGCAAACTATTATCAAAATCGAACTGTAAAAAAAGGGAGTAAGTTGAGATAAAAGATGTAAGATCATCAGGACTGAAGTATGTCCTTCTACAAAACCTACTCAGGGAACCAAGCGCTGCGTCGTACTAACGCACTGTGCCTGTGGTAGGATTATTTCTGAAGCACATCTACCTGCCTCTAAAGAAAGATCCTTCTCCTAGGTACAAGAGTACCAAAAATCCTTGGCAATACTTGGGCCAATGTTTGCCTAAACAGAGCCTTTCTCTTGATGAATACTTTGCCTTATTACCCATCTTTCTCCAAATAAGTGCGGATAAAGGAGTGTTCTCCTGTGTAAGTTAGGGTACTTTATACAGTGTGAACAGTATGAAATATATGTATTGTCTCTTAATAAGAAAACCGGAAAGAGGAGCTTCTCCAGAGATGGTTGGTTAGCTGCTCGGTGAGGTCATCACAGAGTCAGGCGTCTGTCCGTCTACGGCCAGTGTGACATTCCAGCAAGCCCGGGGTTGGCCTCCGTGGCTTACATGAAACATCCTGATTAAGAGTGTGGCTTTGTAACCATGATTTCTGATTGTTTGTACCGGCTCGTAGGCATTGTTGAGAGATAGCAGTGGGATCGACGGCGTGCATCTGGTCTGGAGCCTGACGAGGTGCCCTGGGACTCCTGGAAAGTTCTCCCGCCGAGCCCGTTACACACCAAGGCGGTGCTCAGGTGATCAGCAGAGTGTCAGGATTCCCCTACTGAAGCTCCTTGGGACACTGCTTTTGAGGGGGTCCAGGCCCAGGTCAGGTGGTTCCTGATCCAAGAGGGAAGGCACATGGAGGAGAATTTGAGTTTGAACCTGGCCTCTCGTGACCTCTGGCTTTGAGGAAGCCGTTGGTTGTGATGAAACTCTTGAGCTTAATACTGTTGCTGTATCGGGTCTTTTCTTCTGAAATAAAGTGTAGATTTGTAGGCCTTGCCATTTGGGGTCCTGTGAGTCAGGGCCTCGACTAGGGTCATGCAGGTGTGGAGTATCTCCTTCAAGCTTGTGGTCAGGAGCCTCACTTCACTCTACCCTTCACTCCACCCTTGTGAATCTTCTCATCAGTCGGCCCTTCCCGTCACCCTCACTGACCTCAACTTTGTGCTCAGTCTTATTTTCTGCCATTGCCAGTGCCTGCCAGTGGTCATGGAGGCGCCGTGCTTTCTTGTTTGCATGTAGCAGGAGAGAAAAACTCCATTCCAGCGGTGAACCGACAGTCCTTCCCTTAATGTCTTTAATTTGGGACAGACTACATTGATCACCAGGAGGATGCACGGCCTCAGAGGGTTTAGTAACTAGGGTGACTCTCTAGAGCTGGTACGAAGGCAGATATCTGGTAGGAAACATAAAATAACAACAGAATTTTGTGAAGAGGAGGAGCTCTGTTGTAATTTGGGCAACCCAGAGTGTCCACTATACCTTCTCACTGGCAGAAACATGAACCCAAAAGGAGATGGATAAGTGCAAGCAAATACCAAACACCTCGAACTAAAGTTGACATTCTCCTATTTTTCATTTTCATGGTTCAACTTGCAGGCTTAATTAAATACTTAAAGTTTTCCTAAGAAAACCTTTCTACATTAATGCTTAATATAAGACCATTTACATAATAAAAGATCAGTATCAATATGTAGTAACTAATAACAGTCTAAGGCAAAGAATTTTGACTGACTTTGCTCACTAAAATGGCAGGTATAATTATCGTTTTTTTTTTTCTACTGATTTCTGTAAATCAGATAATTGAAAATTACTATTTAACTTCTTATTTCAAATAGGTTGTCTTACAGGACTCAAAAAATGCACTTAAAATTAGCATAAAGGCTTGTTAAAGATGCAGTTTACCGCACATTAAAAATAAATACTCATTTGGGTTAAAACCATTTGAAATCCAAATAGTGTACGGTAAGGATACTGTTTAAATTGTCCATGATACACTTCACCAAAAATTACTCAGTTCTATGATTATTCATTTCATATTGTACTGTATACCTGGAGGATTATGAAAATGCCGTTTTAGCCTATAATCAATATTCAAAGTAAAGAAAATGAGAATATTTTTGCAAATAGTTAACCAGCAAGGGGCAGGATATTAGATGTATATAGTACAGTACGAAAAGTAAAAAGATATAGGAACAAACTGAAGAGAGAATGGCTACCAAAACTAGAAATTATTTACATAACTTAGAAATTCTTGTTAAAAATCTCCCAATTGATATATAATTTTTTACATTACCTTCCCATGACTTACTTTATGTTTTAAAAGACTTTATTTAAAAAGAGAAAGAGTGACTGAGAGAGAGAACGTGAGCAGGAGGGGAAAAAGAGGGGGAAACGGGCTCCCGCTGAGCAGGGAATCCAACGGGGGTGGGTGGGGGCTCGATCCCAGGGCCCCGGGATCCTGACCTGAGGCAGGGGTAGATGCTTAAATGACTGAGCCACCCAGACGCCCCCCACCCATGACTTATTGTATAACTGGAAATTTGTACCTTTTGACTACATATATGTATGTACACACACGCACACCACTGCTTCTTTTATCCATTCATTCATCGATGGTGTTTAGGTTGTTTCCTACCTTGGCTGTTGTAAATAATGCTGCGAGAACATAATAGTACAGGTATGGCTTTGAATTGGTATTTTGTTTTCTTTGAATAAAAACCCAGAAGTGGAATTGTTGGATCATGTGGTAGGTTTTCCATAGTGAAAACCTCCACACTGTTTTCCATAGTGGCTGCACCAATTTATATTCCCACCAACAGTGCACAAGAGTCCCCTCTTCTCCATATCTTCACTAACACTTGTTATTTCTTGTCTTTTTTTTTATAATAACCATTCTAATGGGTGTAAAGTGGTATCTTGTTGTGATTTGTACTTGCCTTGCCCTAATGATCAGTGATGTTGAGTATCTGTTCACGTGCCTGTTGGCCATATGCATATTTCCACATGAAAAAATGTCTGTTCAGATTTTCTATTTTTTAATTTCATTTTTTTGTTGTTTTTAAGTGTATGAGTTCTTTATATATTTTGGATATTAACCCCTTATTGGATAAATTATTTGCAAATATTTTCTCCCATTCAGTAGGTTGACTTTTCACTTTGCTGATGGTTTCCTTTTCTGTGCAGGAACTTCTTAATTTGATGTAGTCCCAGTCATTTATTTTTCCTTTTTTTAATCTTTGTTTTTGGAGACGTATCTCAAAAATCATTGCCCAGATCAATGTTCAGATGTTTACCACCAATGTTTCTTCTAGGAATTTTATGGTTTCAGGTCCTACATTCAAGTCTTTAATCCATTTTGAGTTAGTTTTTATGTGTGGTGTGAGGTAATGGTCTAGTTTTTTCTTTTGCACGTGGTTGTCCAGTTTTCCCAACACCATTTATTGAAGAGACTGTTCTTTATTCATTGTATGTTCTTTCTTCCTTTGTCATAAGTTAATTGATCATTAATAAACAGTTTGACAATATTAACTCTTCCAATCCATGAACATGGAACATGGAACACATTTTTTATTTGTGTCATCTTCATATTTTTTCATCAATATTTTCAGTATACAGTCTTTTACCTCCTTGTTTAAATTGTTCATAGGTATTTTATTCTTTTTGGTGTGATTATAAATGGAAATGTTTTCTAAATTTATCTCCCATGATATTTCATGATTAGTTTGTACAATAAAATAGTTTTTGGATATTAATTTTGTATCCTCAGACTTTTCCAAATTCACTTATTGGTACTCACTCACTTTTTATTGGAGTTTTGAGGGTCATTTTGGGCCATCCCAAATTAATACTTTTTGGATTTTTGTATGACAACAAATTAATGAACACAATAGCCAATAAAATAATACACAGAGGTCAGGATATAAAAAATAAATGGCCTCATTCCTTATCAATTCCATTCCTACTTTGTAAAGACTTTTAGCCATTTATTAATATTTTTGATAGTTATAGCAAAACTTCAAATTATATACATATTATTCTACTTTGTTGGTTTCAGAAGACATGATATTTTTTTCTATGAAGAACATTTCACTCCCTTACTTTAGATCTCTACTTGCCACATATTCTCAACTCTGTAGAGATTTGATAATTATTTTATATCTTATATTTATATTTATTTAAATATTTTTATATCCTCTTCTCAAATCTTTATTGTTCCACCCATTCTCAACTTCTCATATTATAATGTCAGGATAGAATAATCTCTTCTCTGTCCCAACATCTGTCTGCATCCTATTATTTCTACATTCTGTTCCATTGTATCTATGTCTTAATAATAATTTATAAATTGAAAACCAATTATTTAATATTTGTAATACATTTTTAAATAAATATGTAAATGTTCACCACATAGCCAAGTTTTACTCTAGGATTGCATTTTCTTCTCTAGGAGTCTGGGGTCACATGCAACTTCATGTTACCTGAAAGTGAGTATCTCTAGCTCAAGGTTGAGTAGTCTTCCTTTTTTACTAAGTCAGTTACTTAAAATCATGCTATATCTCATTGCTTTATATTTGGACTATGAATTCCTTATAAAGAGCTTTGTTCTTCCTTAAGTTTTTGGTTTTTCCTTTATGTGGACTTTATGAAGCCCCTAGTTTTCAGCTGTTTTTACTACTTTATCTATTTTATAGATTTATAATCTATTTTATAGATTCTTCTACTTTTTCTCAGTGGCCTGCTGATCTGATCTGAATGGGTCACTTTTGAGGCCTCCATCTAGCCTTCCCTCTCATGCCTTCTTTGACCTAGTTTCCTGGAGCCATCTTGTTATTCAAGATATTCATAGAAATAGTATGCGGAAGGTTTACTTGCTAAATCTTACAGGTCTGAAATAATTTTATTTATTTATTTTTTTGCTACTATACTTCATTGAGTTTGGGTAGGTAAAAATTCTAAGTTCTAATTTAATTTTCTTCAGAAATATGGATTGTCTTCTAGTATCCAATCTTAATGAAAAGGTGCTTCCTGAGAACATTTTAATTCTTGTTCTTTTGAAAGCAATTTTTCTTTTTTCTTCTCTGGAAACTCTCAAGTTTTTCTCTTTGTCTTTAGTATTCTGAAGTTCCACAGTCATGTGCTCAAGTAGAGATGGATGGCTTTTTATTCATTGAGCTGGATATTAGGCAGGTCTTTTCAATGTGAAGACTCATAATTCCTTCATAAATGGGAAATTATATTATCTTTTGATAGTTTCCTACCCTCTATCACTTTAGTACTCTTTTTTTTATTTCTATTAGTCTGATAGTAAATTTCCTGGGCATGTAAATTTCTGCCAATTTTTTTTTAACTATGTGAAACTTTTTTATTTCTCTATCCTACACTGTGAGATATCCACTGAATTCATTTTGTATTCCTTCAGTATTTCTTTTCAATATCACTGCTCTTACTTTTAAACCTAATTCTCTTTGTGATTTCTTTTTTGTTCCTTTTTTGTAGTTGCCATAGTTCCACACTTGTGTACATGCCACATTCTCTCTCATGTCTGAGGATAACCATCACTCTTTTCCTTGAATCATCTGTTTGTTTTATTAGAACAGTTGGTTGGGGTGTCCACTGTCTTTTTTTTTTTTTTTTGGTGGAACAATTCTTTTTTTAAAATAATTTTATTGGAATATCTTTGACATAAAAATTGTGTATATTTAAGAAATAAAACTTAATGTTTTGATATATATACATATATATCATATATATATGTGATGTGATACTGTGTGTGTGTGTGTATGGTGAAGGAGCATTGAAATCAAGTTAATATCCATCATATCGACATGGTTACCAGTGTGTGTATATGTGTGTCTGTGTTTATGGTGAGATTTATGATCTATTTTCTTAGCAAGTTTCAAGAATAGAACACAGTATTGTTTAACTACAGTCACCAGGCTATATTCTAGCTCTCTGGAATTCATTCAATTCACAGCCCAAAACTTTGCACCCTTTGACCAACATGTCATATCCCCATTTCTCTCACTCTAAGTAACCACTCCACTCTCTGTTTCTATGAGTTTGACTACTTTACGTTGGGTGGCCATTGTCTTGTCTCCCATACTACTGATCTGCACATGCTTCCAGTGATTCTTGATGGTCCGGTTCAAATTAAAGAAAACAATAGGTAACTTTTGTATTAGTTGGGTTTGTCTTTATTTACATCATTTCTCTCTCTCAGGAGTTTTCACTACTTGATCTTTGAAGTGAGGGACAAAAAAGGCAAGGGGTGGGAACTGGTCCCCTAACTAAATGCCTGTATAGTTCAAGAGAGAACTGTTAATTTCAGGAGAGACCCCAGTTTCTGTTCTTCAAGAGCTAATTGCCTGCTGCCCTCTGTGGGTTAGCAATGTAGGGGTACACTGACTTCTAGGGTGGAGCTTCACACACACCCAAATTAATCTTTCTGTTTAAAGCTCCACACTGCACTCCTATCTAACTTAGCTGCCTCTGAGCCCAGAGCTGCTGTTTTCACCTCCAATATAGGTTCTTCATAATGTGTTTAGGGATGCAGACATCTAGGCCCATTTCATCTTCAACCATACTTCTCTTCCATAATTTCTTTGCAATCCCCCATCCTTTGTTGATCATCCTCCCCTATCATTTTGTTATATATGTTTATTCAGTTTTGTCTTTTTCTACATGTACTCCAAGATAAGAGGCAAAAAAAAAAAAAAAAAAGCCATTTTGACTTTCCAAAACTAGGTTAAATTATATTCTTCAATAATTGTTTTTCAGATTATTTCTTAAAGTAATTTTTATCTAAAACAAATTTATTAGGTCCCGCTTGGAGATATTTACTAAGGAGATACCTTTTAAATGGTAATTTTATATGTATTTGTCTTACTTCCATTGTGAGAAAAGCACTTTTTCTTTTACAGTATGGTAAAATCAGTCCCTTCCTTAAAATAGGCAGAAAATCTACTTGTCCCTGCAGCTGCTAAAGATATAACATATACAATTATAATTATTTCATCCAAAACCGAAAGAAATAGACAAAGTCCTAAAGCTCAGAAAACTGATCAGGAATAGATACTGAAGGTTGAAGAGCCCTTAGTAGGCAAAAGAAGGCCTTTTTCTGAGATTAATAGAAAATGTGTTACAATGTTTTTTTTTATTTTTTAAAAAATCATATAAATATCACATATTGAAGCTATATAGGAAACTGTAAGATTGTTCTTTGAATCCATGAGAGTGAGAACTGTGGTTTAGTCAAGACTTAGAGTTTAAAACCAAATTAAATGATGCAAAGCTCTGAAGATTGAGGAAAAACAAGTCATCTCTTTATTTAGATACACCAAATATATGGAATAAATAAGCATGATAAAATTTTAGTAATTACAGTTACCACTTTGTGAGAGCTATTATTTATGACATGTTGTTTTAAGCACTATGCTTAATTCTTGAGACAGATATTATTATTCTAGTTTAATAGATGAGTTAGTTAAAACCAAAAGTGTTAATTAATTTGTGCAAGTGGCATATGTAGTAAATAAGTTAGAAACTGGATATTCCCATAATATAATTGTTCTCTCTTCTGGCTACGTTTTAGAATTCCATCCGAGAAGCTTTAAAAGGGATAAAGAAGGGTAGCCCTGGTGGAGCAGCAGTTCAGTGTTGCCTTCGGCCCAGGGCATGATCCTGGAGACCCGGGATCGAGTCCCACGTCAGGCTCCCTGCATGGAGCCTGCTTCTCCCTCTGCCTGTGTCTCTGCCTCTCTCTCTCCCTCTCTGTGTCTCTCGTGAATAAATAAATAAAATCTTTAAAAAAAATAAAAGTAAAACGGATAAAGAAGGAATGAATAGATAGAGAGATGCAAGGAGGGGGAGAGGAAAGGAGGGAAAGAAAGAAGAAAGGGAGGGAGGAGGAAGGAAGAGAAAAGAAAGAAAAGAAAGAAAGAAAGAAAGAGAAAGAAAGAAAGAAAGAAAGAAAGAAAGAAAGAAAGAAAGAAAGAAAGAAAGGCCCTACCATTTTCCAAGACTCTGATTTCGGTGGTATGGAAAAAGTTTTAGGCATTGGCATTAACTTTAGAGAGATTTTTGGAGGCATTCTAATATGTAGTCAGTATTGAGAACCACATTCCTAGTCGGTATTTCTTGAACTTAATGTCTATATAAATCCAAGGGGGGAGCTATTAAAATGTAAGTTTTCACTTAGTAGAGGATGTTGGAGCTATGACCCTACACCAAAATGGGTTGGACCGTAAGCAAAGTCACCTGTAAAGTATTTTGCATACCACATTTCACTGAGACACCCCACTTAGGAAGATCTTCTGTTACTAAGAATAAGACTTACATTAAATAGTGAACTGATTTTGTGGTCAAAGTGAGGCAGAGGGAAATTAAGGTAGGAAATAAACTTTAGACAACAATTGTTGGCATAGTGTAGTAAGCAAGTATTTAAATTATAACTCCTAAGATCGCTTGGAGACGTTAAAGAAAAAAATCATTGTGACACTTGTGAAGGACAGGAAGGCAGACTTTACTCAAGAGGACTACCATCACATGGTTTTGTAGTAGGTATGAGAGTTTGGGCTCACCTACAAAAATAAAGACAGTAGAGATCTGTAGCCAAGGAGAAGGATGGGGATCAGTGGATGGAAATTATTAAAGGAAACATCAAGGCCAGGGGCATTCTTGGTAGCTCAGCAGGACTCTTGCTGAATGTAGGACAGGGTGATAAGACAGTGAGGGTGGGAATGAGGAGTGTGAGCAGATGGATATCAAGGAAGGGGGATTATCAATAACCCGATATAATAGGATTCTTCCTAAAAATGGAGTAATTGGGATAACAACAAAGCCTAAGGTTAGGGATTAGTCAGAAAGAGGACTCAGAGGAGACTGACTCATGTTTGTCTAAGAGAGAGACAGCCTTTGTCAAAAGTCAAAACAAGTCATAATACAGACCCTTGCAGTTAATTGTCTTGATGTATCTTAATACTTATTAGAATCTCAGAAAACTTTTAAATAAATCAATGGGAAATAATTAGGAAACCCTATAAGATTTTTTTAAAAAGAGGTAAATCTTAGTAATTAAAATCTGACATAGTTCCTTTAAAAAAAAATCCAAATACTTATTTTAAAAAATAGCTTATTTATTTATTCATGAGAGACACAGAGAAAGAGAGGCAGAGACACAGGCAGAGGGAGAAGCAGGCTCCTTGCAGGGAGGCCGATGTGGAACTCAATCCCAGGACCGGGGTCACAACCTGAGCCGAAGGCAGACGAGCCACCCAGGTGTCCCCCAAATACTTATCAAAGTCTTTATTGAAAGAAGGCAGTTAATTTTATTGCCAACAATACAATAGAAAAGAGTCTGCAGGCTGCCTTAGAAACAATGTTCATATTGCAATTACTTTAGGAGTGACAGCTCCAGAAATGATGCATGCATTTCAGCAAATTTGTTTTTCAAGAAGGAAAAAACTAATTAGCGTGAAATGATATAAATGTCAATAAAATGTAAAAAATTGATATGACTCAGCATCTTAAAAATAATTTGAAAAATGTTCCATTCCTGGGTAAGACAAGTAGCAATTAGTCAATAATAGATCAAAGTAATCATTAGCTTTCGATTTTTTCCATCTTGTAAAATATAAAAAGAAATCATTATAAATTGAAAGAAAGTAAACAAGAAAAAGTTTAACATATTACGTAATGAGAACTTCATTAAAATAATTTGAAGATTGCTTATGTCCTAAAGGAGTGATTAAAATTATCTTGCCTTTTTAAAATCACAGTTTAAGGTACTTCTCTGAGGAGTTGGCACAAATTTTGGACACCACTAAACAGGAAGCCAAGATAAAATAGAAGCTGTCTTAAACTGAGCCCTGAGAACTGTACGGATCTTGGTAGACTTGTTTGTTTGATTGATTTCCAGTATCTTTCTACAACACCTGGCTTAAACAATTATCATCATTCAGTCACTATCATAAATACTAAATACACTCCTTGAGAAGAAAGCCCATTTCCTGAAACTGAGGTGAACCTCAGAATAAACAAACAAAATTTAAAATGTAGAACATTTAACACAATGTAATCTGTAGTTACTTGGAATTTTTATAGACTGTCATGAGCATACCTTCTTAGTTATAATAATAAGATCTCAAAATATTGAGGGGAGAATAGGATAATATTTTGTCATATATAATTACCCAATGGATTGGATAAACTGTTGGGTATAGATCAATAAACACAGGACTATGCACAGTAAAGATCCTGATGCAACTGAGATTATGAGGCAGGGACTGTACCTCTCCCCGCAAATACAAAAACACGTCTACTGTGTTTGGATCACCTACTCTACATTGCTAAGGGGTATCTGCAAGGCGACATCTTTTAACTCAGTCATTTTTTTCCATCAGTAGATACATTTTTGACATTATCATAAAATAATCTTTATTTTTCTCCGTCTAGGAAAATATTTCTAAATATTGCCATATCCTCACTTCCATTTCTCGATGTTGTGTTGTGAAAGCATTTCTGATTTTTAAAATTATTTTCCCATGGCTATTGAGAGAGAAGAAGCCAGTTTTGCTTCCATCATCCTGAAGAACACTCTGACCAAGAATACAGCTCTACCAGGACACTTACCCCTGCTGTTCCAATTAAACACTTGGAAATTGTCGGCTCCAATGTTTCAACCTTACACTCCTTGTTTAATGGATATCAAGAAACCCTGTGGTTTCTCGGATTTCACCTTTGTTGTGTTCCTTTCTCCAGGAGTCACTCTATATATCATTAATTATGGGACATGCTTACCTAAATGAGTACCTATACAATCTGCTAGAACGAGAATCTTCCTCAGTTTATGTTGCGTGTTTGCCCATGTGCCTACTTCTGAGTTACCTAACACTGTTGCTGAAGGTACCATGTCCTCACAGTGAGGTCAACGTACAAAGGCACTTCATTCCCAACTATAGGTCCCTGAAAATTATACTCAAGTTTCCATTTTGCCCAATCTTTAAGCCATTATTCACTTGTTGATCTCAGAAAATCTGCGATGCCATCTATATCACATTCCATAATGTTCCACATTTCATCTACCAATAAAGAACTTGAAGCAGTACCGTGTGCTTTGGAAAATTCAGCAAAGGCTATACATACTCGTAACATTTCTGAACAACAAAATATTTGATGACAAAGTGCTAGAGATGCTATATGCCCAGAAGCTACCCTGGGGGACATAGCAGAAAGATGGCTACATCCAGAGAGGTGATGAGGTCAAGAAGAGCACACACTGTATAATCTAAGAAAGCAACACACATGACACACATGACCCTTTTATCCATAACGGTTAAACGGATACATGATTATCAGGAATTTGCTGGAGTACTAGATGTGCCAAACATCCTCAAAGAGAAGCATTAGTCAATATGTCGACTAAAGAACTGGGTCATGGATAAGTGGATACCAATGAGTATTTGTTGCTATTAAAACATGCTGATAGGAACGATCTTAATATATTTTTCTTTTCTTTTTTTAAATTTACTATTATTATTATTATTTTAAATATATTTTTCTTGAATCAAATGTGTTTATCTGTCTGAGAAAACAGGTCTCCTCATATTCCCTTTACAAAGTATTGGCTACTCTTCATATTTTGCTATTATATGTATTGTAGGTATCTATGAGAAATCTTGTAAAAATTTGATAATTGCATTGAATCTATAGGTCAATTTAGAAAGATTTTGTACCTTTGATATATTTTCTCCCAACTAATGAATAGTTTCTTTCATTTGTTTACAACTTTCTACATGTCCTTTATCAAAATTTTGTAAGTTTCTTTATTGATTGTATACCTTTTGTTGTTAGATTTATTCCTAAGAGTACTACTTTTTGTTTTACGTTTAAATATATCCTTTTAAATTAATTTTATGATTTATTATTTTCAGCATAAGGATAAAATTGACTTGCGTACCCCCTCATGTACTTTTTTTTTAAGATTTTATTTATTTATTCCTGAGACAGGCAGAGACACAGGAGGAGGCAGAAACAGGCTCCCTGCGGGGACCCCGATGTGAGACTCGATCCCGGGACCCCGATATGAGACTCCATCCCAGGACCCCGGGGTCACACCCTAAACCGAAGGGAGACACTCAACCACTGAGCTACCCAGATGCCCCAAGTCCTCCTCATGGTTTCTATTTCATATTTTTGTCTCATATTTTCATTTGACTTCTGGGACTTCTTTATCTTTCTCCTATTTTAATTTTGCACTGATATACATACATTCCTTTTTATATTACTCTAATTTTTCTCATTACGTCCCTTGGGAGATGAATCTGTTCCTGTTAAATGTAACACAAAATGTATTGACTTATTTTCATAATATTTACACATTGTTAATTTTACATTATAGTATTTAAGTTACTAGATATCAGGAAGAGTAAACACCATACAATGACATTACCTCCTCTTCTAGGGAAGGAGCTAGTGCTTTTTTAGCTGGAAATTTTTTTAAGTTGGAAATTTCTATTGAATTAACCAGAATTATGGTCTGGTTATTGTCTGTGGAGCTTAAGTATGATTTGAGGAGATATGTGTGGGTGCCAAGTCGACAAAGGATAGTTGTGATGGTTAGTTTTATGTGTCATCTTGACAGGGGCCGTGGGGAGCCCAGATATTTAGTTAAACGTTATTCTGGGTATGTCTGTGAGGTTGTCTCTGGATGAGATTAACATTCAGGTAGACTGACTATAGCAGAATGCCCCCCTCACCTCATGTGAGTAAACCTTATACAATCTGTTAGAGACCTTAATAGGTTAAAACCTGCTTTAACGCAGGTTATTTATTTAGGGAGTCTGTATACCATACCTCCAGAAACCGAAATCTGTCTTTAATTTGTTTTTGAGTTCTTACAGCGCCCCCTTCAGCAAGATTTTAAAAAGACCTTAAATATCTGGACTCCATGTCATAATAATGTTTTTGAATTTTTCACTTTACCTATCATACATAACTCTTAATAATTAGTAGTTACTAAATATTGCTAAATAAACATGTGGGCTATGGATTAATTTATCCAATACTTTATATGCCTCCTGTGCTAAAATCTACAGAAAAAAACTAAACTCATGAAATGTTTAAATTGATACAAAAGCCTATGTCTTTTTTTAGACCATTTTAGACCATTCTTAGATATGTTGATGTACAAAAAGCTATACATATTTAATGTGTACAGCTTGATAATTTTGGAGATAAGTATGCATCTGTGAAATCATTACAACAATCAGCACCATAAACATATCCGTCACCCCCAAAAGTTTCTTCTAGCTCTCATTATTTATTATTATTTGCATGTAAGAATAATTTTTAATAACAGGTTGTATCTCAGACTTTTTTCATATAATTAAGCTATAGAACTTAATGAAGCCCACAGTTCTGAAGCATCTACAACACAATTTCTTGAGAACACCTTTGTTGTCATACGGCCATATTACTTCTTAATTAGATCTATTGGATTTAGGATTTTTTGTTGATTAGGTCTATGTCAGTAGAAATGACAACACGGAGGCAATCTGACTTGAGCAAAATGAAATTTGTTGTTGATTATAGCATGTCATTTGAGACCTTACTATGTACTGGATACTGCTCTACGTATTTTCTTTGCCATAATAATAATTAATTTACTTATTCACTCAAAAAATTAAGTGAATAATAATAATAGCTATTATTATTAGCTAATAATACCTATTAAAGGGATAATATTTAGAGGAAGGACTTTTATTAGTGCTAATTTTATGTGCTCGGTGTACAGCAAGGAGCAAAATAGATAAACTTTTGCACATCCACCATCGCCAAACTTACATTCTATTCAGTGAAACTGGCCAACAGATATTTGTATTTATGATGGATTAGACATTTTAAAATGCTATTGAGAAAAATCAGTGCTGGCAAAGAGAATGGGAAATTCTGAAGTGGGATGGGTAGTACAATCTTGTATAAAGTAGATAGTGAGAAGTTGATATTTGAGCAAAGCCCTGAAGGAGATGAGAGAGTGCGAGATAATGAGGTAACAGCATGCCAGGCAAAGGTTCGACGCCTGGCATAGTCAAGGAAGATTGTGTAACTGGAGCTGAGCAGAGGAAGCGAGGGAGGGAGAAGCAGAAATTGATGTTAAAGAGAAAGCAAAGAGTGAATATTGGACAAATTGAGATCACATAAGGCAGCAGCCCTCGACCCTGTCATATTCAACACCCCTTTCTTTATAATAGCTACGGATGCAAACAAGATTGTTTTAGCAACTGAGATACTACAGGGATGTGAGTTTCTAAAGCTGTAAACATCACTTGTCAAATGATCAAACAGAACTGAGTATCACATCATCTTCCCTAAACAGTCCAATCATGGTGATCTTAGAAAATTCGACGTATGAAAACTATTAGAAAATAATTTGGTTATATGTAAAATAGAATTAGTTTCTAAGCCCAGAAACATAAACAGGTTTTTCATTTTTATGAAATTGCTATTCCATTTGAAAACTATGGAAGGGGACAGAGCAGTTCAGGAATATCCTACATATTGCAAGATTTCTGGGATCCTTAGATTTAGCTCAATAAACCTGAGTAGAAGTACCTTATCTTTGTTTATTGTGATAATAAAGTTTTCTCTTTTTTATGGCAAGAACATAGGATTTATTTATTTATTTATTTATTTATTTATTTATTTATTTATATTGGAGTTCAATTTGCCAACATGTAGCATAACACCCAGTGCTCATCCCATCAAGTGCCCCCTCAGTGCCCGTCACCCCATACTTTTTCAGAACTCCTCTTCAAGAACAGTGCCAAAGGAATAGGGCCTTGCTAAACATTTGTATTCTAGTCTGACCTGACATACCTTACAAGGTTTGCTGTAGTTACCATGTTGAGAATAGTAAGACAAGAAAGGAGCCAGGTCCCTGCATGGAGCCTGCTTCTCCCTCTGCCTGGGTCTCTGCGTCTCTCTCTCTCTCCTCTCTGTGTTTCTCATGAATGAATAAATAAAATCTTAAAAAAAAAAAGAGCCAGGAAGACCAGTTCTGAGTCTACTACAGTGATTCAAGCAAAGCATAACGATGGCTTGGATCAGGCTTGTAAAAGTAGAGGAGCTGAGAAATAACTGTATTTTAGATGTTTATTAAATAGAGTTGAACAGATTTACTATTGAATTGCATGTGAAGAATAAAAGAGAAAGTCTTATCTGAGTTTAAGTATTACAGTTCTTTGTGTTGCCCTATAATAACTAAAAGGATAGAATTATAATTTATTTAAATATAGTTTTCGAATGGACAGCTTACAAGGAGGAAATCAGAGTTTGATTTGTGCTGGGTTATGTGATACTCTCAACAGTCCAAAGAGGTAACTATTATTTTATTCCTATTTTACAGATGCTGAACTGTGAGACCTAGTGTTTGATGGATGTTCTATAACCATTAAATGTCAGTCCAGGACACAAATATAGGTTGTGGCACATAATTTTAAGCCTTAACTGACTAAAAAAATCCAGTGCAGAAAAAGTCTGTAGAAATGGTTTAATTGAGAGACTCAAATGATGTCATAAAATATGGTCTTATTCTCTCCTTTTCTCAGCTCAGCTTTCTTTTCTAGCAATCCCATTTGCAATCTCATTTCGTGGAACCAAGATGGCTTCCAGAACTCTATGCTTACATTTATTCTTTGTGGCAACTCAACCCTCTTGACTCTGAGACTAGGTTTGAGTGAGTGCTCAACCTGTGGCCCAAGAAGAGGTGATGGTTAAGGGTCGCATATCTACCCCCACCCAAACACATCAGCTGATCATGTATAGTGAGGAATTCTCTAGGAAAGATAGGATGCTTTTTTCCAAAGGTGGAATGATGATGATGATGATGATGATGATGGTGATGATTGATAGATGATAGATGATAGATAGATAGATAGATAGATAGATAGATAGATAGTAGATAGATAGATAGATAGATAGATAGATGATAGATAGATAGGTAGACAGATAGATACAAACAACAGATATCCACTGAAGACATCATGAAAAAATAAGTACGTAGATATACCCATGATATGTTGTCAAAATCCCCATTTAGTCCCACTCAGCACTCTATCTCTATAATAATATTTCTAATACGAACAGTCAAAATTAATGGACTAGCTATTAACATTAAATATTAAGCACTGGCAAAAAATGTAACCATCATTAAAAGTTTTGGGAAGCGCACACGCACACACACGCGCGCGCACACACAGAAGTTTGTATCCCAGCAGCTGACACCATAGGGATTTAAAAAAATGTTTGTTGTGTTAATAACTGGGCAAATAAACAATGATTCTAAATGGAAGCCCACCTTTTTTTTTTTTTGACACTTTTGGGAACCTGCCTTCACAATATTCTTCTCAGAAACATCCAACGTTTTAGACATTTGAGGACTGTGTAGCACAATAAAGTTAATGATGTGTACTGTTGATTCTAGGAAGAAGGTGCTCCTGAGAGACACTGAGAATCCAAGTAGATTGTATAGTCACAGTCCTGGAACTCCATAAAAAAGGTCATCAATAAAAGTGGTGAAGCATGGAATTGTAGAGTCTAGAATTTTAGCTTCTAAAAATGGGCATGGCTTTATTTTTTGCTGTTTGGCTTGATCATGTAATGTTTAATAATAATGTTTTCATACAAGGACCGTTGCATCTGGTAGTTGTTTTAGGATTACATAAACAGGGTCTAAGTCTTTCAGAGATCTGCGTGTAAAACAGTTTTTTCTTTCTGTTTTAATAATGCGAATAAAAGTTTTTTTAACCTCAACCTAGGTATCTCATTTCTGATGCCCATAAGCAAAATTTAGCAGTTGCTTCTAAAAGTTTTTGTTGGAGATGTATTAGACCATCTGTTCTGTTTGCTCCCTGATACTTGGAGATAAGTATCTCCTGGCATCAGAGGCAGTTACAACAGCTGTGATTTGGCTTGAAGTGTGCTGGTTGCACTATCAAGATTCCAAAATCCTAGGGTATCATAAAGTCTTCCAAGGCCAGATCCATTTACACCAAGGTCACTAGCTTATTCTCTGAAGATAGGGAAAAGTAACAGTTTAGGTCCTGATCATCCAGTTAAGATGATCATCAACCTTAGATATTGAAATGTATTTTACAGTTGAAGTAGAAAGTCCCAAACTAGCAATGTAGTCACAAGTCCATTCAATAACTATGGATGATGAAGATAAATCCGATGCTTTACAAATATCTCTCTGTACCTCTGTGAGCTATGTGGAGCACACCTGAAATTCATCTGTTAAACTTTTTATTTCTCTGGGGGCACCTGGCTGCTTCAGTCAGAGGAGCATGATCATAAGTTCAAGCCCCAGATTGGGTGAAGAGATTACTAAAAAAAATAAAACAATAAAAAACCCTCTTTATTTCTCTACATCTCAACACCTACTCAATGTCACTGCCTATTTGTTAGCAGATTCGAGCCAAAATCGTATTTCATAGGGTCGTCTCTTCTCCTGGGTTTTTGGTAATCTAAAATACGTGGTATTGGAATCAGTGTCGAAGCCACACAACTTCTTGAAATCAGATGTTTCTGTTGCTCCTACGCCAAGCTTGAGCACAGGAAGCTTGGGTTTCCTGCTTTGCTGGGCTCTTCCTGCTTTCAGGGCTCGGGCCTCAGCTCTCCCCTCTACATTCCCACTGCAGCCCTGGTTCTCATGCAGTCAGTCTGGAGGCTCTGTCGGCTAATTACGATCAGAACCTCGCCTCAAAAACAAGCTGTTGGCATTTTCTGATCCTTCCTGATTTGTTGTCTCTTTTGGAGAAGAGGACAAAAGGAGGTTTGGCAAATAACTGATGAATATTAAGTGACAGAGATCAGTATGAATTTAGCCTAATTATTTCAATGTATGGCCAGTGGAGGTAATACCATACAGACCCACGTATCTATCGATGATACAAACTTGATTTAGAGACAGGGACGTTTATTTCGAATGAGTCTTCCTGTGGGCAGAGCGCACTTCAGAAAACATTCTGGAAATTCCCGGGTCTCAGTCCCCTGCTGAAGACTAGTTTTTCATCAGCCTCTCAGGGGGATTAATAGTGACTGAAGATCACATATAGGTTTATAATTGAAGTACCATCCCATATTTAATTCTTCTGGACTGAAACTCTAGAAGCTAAAACATCATTGAATACTTCACTAAGTTCATTGTGTCTACGTCCTCCTGACTCATTACGCCATTTAATAAACAACAAGCATGTAACTTCATCTTGTTCGTGTTGACATGGTATTTTTTACACGTAAATCTGCCAGAACAGAAAAATAAATTCAGCCTCATACTAATGACAGCAGACAGAGAAAATTGCCAAAGGCCACTTGTACAATATTCTTTTTTTTTTTTTTTTGGTTTCCCCAACAGCATCCTGCAAATTCTCTGGTGTCACTTGGATTTATTTTAGTTCACGCTGTTCAAGGCTGATGGTGAAAGCCTAACAATGAATTCTATAGTGAAGGGAGAAGATGGTGTGACTTTCAAAAATACAGCAGCTTTTGTTTCTTCAATTAAAAAGCCCCGCTTCGTTGCAGGGATTTTTAGCACTCCTGTATTTCTCTGCTTTTGTTCATTTGTCACACAAATGGGAATATATTAAAGCAACAAGCAGAGTATGGGATGAAATAACAGCATGACACCTGGCTCCTGGCTGTAAGTGCCCTCACAAGCTAATTGGGGAGATGAGACATTTATGTATTTATACAAATACCTAATTCAAGTCACTCTGTATGTGTGTGTCTCTTATAGAAACGTAGAGAGGAGGAATTCTATAATTCTGCCTTCGAGATCAGAGAATGCATCTCAGAGAAAGAGCATACTAGTTAGACTTTGAGATGCTGAACTTTGATTTAAAAAAAAGTTGGTGATCAAGGGTAAGGGCAACTAACTGTCCCAATTTGCTTCAAGACTGAGGAATTTTTTTCAGCACGTGGGACTTTCAGCACTAAAGCCAGACCAACCTGAGATGATTGTTTATCCTGACTTAAAATATAAGTTTCTTTCTAGCTTTTATCTTCTTCCAATATGATCCCCATTTTTATGCCATGCCTCTCTAAACTCAGTCTGTTTGAAATATCAAACTAACAGCCCATTAAACTCAGTCAAAATCAGTTAAAGACTTTTTCTCCTCTTGTGTGGTCTGGAAAGGCTTGATCTTCGCCCTCCTCCTGGGGTGGGGTGGAGAGACACTATGGGGTGGAGAGACACTACAGGCAATCTCCCTAGTGAGGCAAAGAAAACACTGAAAGGTAATAATGTTAAGGATAATAATAGTTAACACAAACTGAGCTGTTAATTATTACATGAACATTTACGCATTCAGTACTTACAATAACCGTAAGAGGTGGGGGTATCCGTGAAATGAGGAAACTCAGGCATTGAAGTAGCACAAGTGCTACAGTTGGAAATAAAAACTAAAACAAAATGGCTCCAGACTCAGTATTTATCATCATGCCATTGGGTTTCCATATTAAATGCTAAAACTTCATATCCTGGCTTACTCAGAAGAAAATCCAAGGTCAAAAGGGCTGTTGTTGTTGTTGAACTTTGCATTCTTTCTTGCTTTTTTTTTTTAAGATCTAAAGAATTAAGGGCATTTAAGACTGTGAAAACAGTAGAAGTCCAGAAAACAGAGCAGATGCTGATAGAAGTTATAAGAGAGAATTAGCAAGGGGGAACATTGGCCTTGAAGATTCTTCTTCTTCTTCTTCTTCTTCTTCTTCTTCTTCTTCTTCTTCTTCTTCTTCTTCTTCTTCTTCTTCTTCTTCTTCTTCTCCTTCTTTTAAGATTTATTTATTTGAAAGAGAAAGACAGAGAGAGTGAGCAGAGGGAGAGGGAGACAAGCAGACTCCAGGCTGAGTGGGGAGCCTGACCTGGGGCTCGATCTGAGGACCCTGAAATCACGACCTGAGCTGAAGGCAGGAGTCGGCCGCTTCCCCGACTGAGCCCCCCGGGCACCCGAAAGAGTCTTCATTCAGTGCCAGGAGGGAGATTGAACACTGTTATTTATGAGATTTTGTAGGATGAAGAAATGGATGAAACACAAAATCCAGGCTATATGTAAATAAGCATAATCTCAGCGTAGGTGCAATGCTGTGATTTTCCATCTCTATTTTCTTCAAAATCTCTTCCTTTGTTGTTTGTGGAGGAAGGAGAGAATGAAAAGAACAGATTAGGTTGATGCATCAGGCTTTCTCGGCAGCAGCCTTTCAGGCCAGCTCCTTGCTCCCTCTGGAACATTTTAAGCTACCTTTTCAATTTCCATTGACAATATCTTCAATTTTCAATGAAACTCTTCCCTTAACATCCACGACACGGTCTGTTTTTCCTTCTCCTTCTGTGAACTTACTTCCCTAGTCTTTTCCTGAGATCTTTCTATCAAATCTGGGTGTGTCCTGAAAATGTATCCTTGTAATTTTACCATTCATTCATGCACACACTCTTTCCCCTCATCACTGTGGTAATGGAAACTCATATTTTTGCTTCTCATTAAATACTTGTTTAGCTAAATTAATAATCACAGAAGTGTAGATCTCTAATATGTTAAAATTTTATAAGGTAATCTTACAGCAGATTCTATTCCCATAATTTTTGCAAAGAAAAATAATTGATGGTTTCTAAAAATTACTATTTTTCTCCTCCGTGGCAGATACAAAACAACCCATAGTTAATTAGTTCTGTAGTTGTTATCTATATGATAATTAAACATTTAAACACCTGAATGTCCTGCCTTCTTAAAATGTATAGCATTAGTAACTTTTTTGTTTATTTAAAAAATTCATTGTTATTCACATTTGTAGCGGCAAGTACAGCCCAAATATTTTTTACCAGATTCAAATCTACTCTACCCACTTGAAAACGAATTTGAGTTGCCTGCACAAATCCTAGAAAATAATTAATAGGACACTACTGAAGGAGAAAGACTCTTGTGTTAGGGGAACAAATACTCCAGTGACTAGACAAGTATTCTCTAATGATTTGTCAAGACAAGGTCTACACCCTGGACAAATTGCTGTGAAATGGGACTATGGTTTTGTGGTTAAGAGCATAGACTCTGGGGCCAAATGACCTGGGTTCACGTATCTCATTAGAGAAACGACTATTAGAAAGTTGTCCAACCTCTGTAGCTCATTTAAAAGAGGGATAATTTGACTATTTCATAGTAAGCATTAAGATAATGAAGTATTAATAGTACTGACATATAGCGGGCACTCAGCCAACCGTCTCTCCCACCTGAGCAGTCAACCAGCCATAACTCCTTTAGAAATACTTTATTTTTTACTCTCCATAAATGAATATAAATGAAACAAAATTTCAGTTTCCATTTGAACTTTCTATAATCTAGTGTTTCTATGATCTATCTTTAATTCTTAAGAAGTGAATAAAATATTGTACCTAATGTATGCGTATTTAAATATAAGGCTATAGATATTTAATCAGAGAGCAAAGAGTGTTGTGAGAATGCGGTTCTACATACACACCTTTACTTTTGTGACCCAGTAGCACTTCTGGTATGATGAAAGAACTGGGTCTTTCATAAGACCAAAGATTAAGTCTTTTTTTTTTTTCTTTCCATTTACACTTTGATCTTGATTAAATAGCTGAGTTTCACAAAATCTCAACTGTTTCATCTTTAAAGTAGACAAAGTAAGACCTGTGTCATGCTATTGTTAGAAATAAAAGAACGTGAGCTTCATTAGCTTGCTGAGGTCACCATAACCAATACTGCGGACTAGCTGGCTACCATAGACATGTATCTCCTCGCAGCTGTGAAAGCTAGAAATCCAAGATTAGTGTCAGCGGGATTGGTTTCACCGTGAGGCCATCTATGGGGTCTGGCTCAGAGATGGCTGTCTCTTCCCTCCGGCTCCATGTGGTTGTCTCTGTGGGCAAACATGTCTGATGGGTCTCTACATCCAAATTTCCCTCCTTACAAGGGTACCAGTCATTGGACTAGGCCTAAAGACCTCCTATGAACTTAATAAAGTTTTTAAAGCCCTCGTCTCCGAATATGCTTATGTTTTCAGGCACTAGGGGTTAGGACTTCAACATATAAATCTCACGGGAAACATTCAGCCCATAACCCTCGACCTTTTGAATCCCCCAAAATGCTCGACCTTCTCACATGGAGAACACACTCATTCCCACTGAAACAGCCCAAAAGTCTTAGCCCATCACAGCTTCATGTCTCAGTCCACGATCTCCAACTATAACCTAAATCAAGTGTGGACGACATTGAAGTGAGATGCACCTGCAGGTACATTTTCCCTCTAGCTGTGAACCTATGAAACCAGGTCAGCTCTCTGCTTCCCAACTGTAATGGCGGTGCAGATACAGGGTAGATACCCTTATTCCGAAAGGGAGAATCAGATAGAAGAAGGGGTGCCTAGCCCCAAGCAAGACTAGGGCAGCTAGCAGGGCAGATTGTGTTAGATATTGAGGCTCATCAGGACTGATCTTTTGCTGGCTCTGCTGTCTCAAGGCCCGGAGCAGCCCCTGTGTCTGCAACCCCGGGCAACAGCTCCGTCTCAGGCCCTGAGCAGTAGCTCAAGCCGGTGGAACCCAGAAAACACTTCCAGGCCTCAAGCCTGTATGGGTTCTGACGTACTGGGCATTGCGACCTCAACCTAGCGATTTGGGGAGGACGCAGTTCAGCCTATAACATGCACTATTTTCTTTTTTAAAGTGTCATACAATTAATAAAATTTAACATGTGGGCGTATTTGTTATTTTAAAAAGACAAAAAACGAGACCAAGGAGTGAAGTGAACAGTTTAGGATACGTTGGTTTTAGAAGCACAGCCAGGTTTAGACTTTTTTCGTGCGTGTCCCTGTTTTTCTGGCCATCTTCCATACTGTGCGTTTGCAGGTTTCTTCTCTCACGTGGTTCCCTTCATCTTTAGTCCAAACTCATCTTTCCCATCCTCATATTCTCCTGGAACAACTCCCTTCACTCCCGTGGCTCCAAATATGACGGCTGTGCTTCTGCTCAGGATTCTGCTGTCCATGTCCATCCTCATGCTGTCGCTGAGTTCCCAAACCTCCTGTTCCTCCGACCCCTGGGCAGCTCCCCTTGATGGCCCCAGACGCCTCAAGGCCGGGGACCTTAACCCTCAACCTATCGTCCTTTCCATTCTTAGGCCCCCAAACTCCTCTGTGCAAATAAATCCCAGTCACCAGGCCATGTGTTACGCGGCCTAAGCTAGAAAGCCTGATTTGTCATTCTCAACTCCTTCGGGGCCTTCACCCCTCGTACAATTTGCCACCTTGCCTCATTTCTTCCAGCTCCTGGGAAATCTTAAATATGGCATCCTCCTTTTCATCAACTCTTCGGTTTTTAAAATTCTTTGCTTTGCCTTCTGGCTTCTGCCCATGATACTCGCCCGAATAAGGAAATACGTGAGCAACTTAACATGTGACTGATTTAGTAACCCTGTGTTCTGTAAATACTTAGAAATAGCTCCCAAGGAAACTGGTAACCGCCCTGGGTTCGTTTCCTCCCCACATGCGCTCTTCCCACCACACTTTCCTCCCTCGTGGTGCTCACTGCCCTCAATTGTCAGAGCTCGTTTACTCACCAGATCCCCCACCCACTCTCCCATCACACCACGCCGTTCTCATTTGTTCCTAGAGCCCCACTCTCTTGAGAGAGAATAAACACTCAAAGGCAACATGTGAAGAATGAATCCTGGCCCACAAGAGTTCAGTGCAACAGTCATTGTATTTCGTTAGGTTGTCATGTCTTGGGCTAAAATTATTGAAGCCACAAGGAAGAAAACGTGTATAAAAACAGATTTTATATTTAGTAGTACAGTAACAAAAGGGATAATAATAGGGAGCAATGTTATTTTCAAACTAGGAAGTAAGATATGGTATCTAGAGGTGAATCATTACTAATTTGGTGTCTTGGGTTGTTTTTTGGTTTTTTGGTTTTTTTGCTTTGTTTTGTTTTGTTTTTTGTTTTTTTTTTTTTTTGCCTTTGCCTGGAAAGCAAATTGAGGTATATAACCTATAAAAGTGTCTCAGTTCATCTTGCCTGCCCTGTCACTTTTACATTTATTTAAGGTTTTGAAAAATCGATGCTAGAAAAACATAGACGTTCAGCAACGTTAGTGTTCAGTTATAAAAAAAAAATTGTGAGCAATAGGAATAGTAGCGCAAAGTAGACTTGAGGACTGTAAAACACTTAAAAAATTCATCTACAAAATAATGATGTAATGAAAGTGACATAACCTGCCTGAAAGGTGGTTGCCAGTCGGTTTAGGTATTTATTAATATCTAAATACCTAATATTTAGGTATTAGCATACCTAATATTTAGGTATTAGCAACTCCAGCTGGGCAAGTGGGCAAAAAAGTTATGGACGAGGTTGTCTGTTGCAGAGTAATCTGCCGTCTGATCCCTGATAGAGCTACAAGGAGACCTCAGGGAAGACTTAGGCCAAGCTTTTTGAGTTATCTTAGCAATAATTGTATTCAACTCTAAGAAGATTACATAGAATAAAAGTATATATATATATATATATATATATATGAAACACAAGAGAGATAAGAAAGTTTTTAAAAATATATTCTATTTAAATATTTTATCAATATCATATAATATGTCATATCTCAATAGACTATATTAAGGGTTTTATATTTTGATGTGAAATAAGTCGGATGCTCATATTATTAGCTGAAGGTGTCGGCAGAGAGCTGGGTGTAGGTGTGAAGGTGTCTGAATCTTTTGTTTGTCTGTTTCTTTTTTTATGAATTTATTTTTATTGGTGTTCAATTTGCTAACATATAGCATAACACCCAGTGCTCATCCCATCAAGTGCCCCCCTCAGTGCCCGTCACCCATTCACCACCACCCCCCGCCCTCCTCCCCTTCCACCACCCCAAGTTCGTTTCCCAGAGTTAGGAGTCTCTCATGTCCTGTCTCCCTTTCTGATATTTCCTACCCATTTCTTCTCCCTTCCCTTCTATTCCCTTTCACTACTTTTTATATTCCCCAAATCAATGAGACCATATAATGTTTGTCCTTCTCCAATTGACTTATTTCACTCAGCATCAGACCCTCCAGGTCCATCCACGTCGAAGCACATGGTGGGTATAATAGCTGAGGGATATCCCATTGTATACACAGACCACATCTAAAAAGGGTAGAAAATCAGGTGGGAATAAGCATCAATATTGACGGCGTTGTTCTTTAGTTCGTATTGTGCCCTGACCTCTGGAGGGCAGCACTGAAAGATGCGAAGGCGGGGGTGATAGGGCAGTGTCCAGACAGTGCGGGCTTTGTCGTTGGTTTTCATACCAAGGAAAAGCCACGTTACTAGTATTGAGGCATATGTCACCTGCTTGGGGTAGGGGTGGTGTCCTCTCTAGAAGTTAAAAAAAATCAACAATCCATAAAAAAAAAAACCCTGTAACAATAATAATAATAAATCCTTAACTCAGTCTTCCCAAATTGCCTTCTAAGTCTTTTAAATATGTCATTACTTCATCGGTTGGGATTCTTACCAGAAATCGGATGTATCTGTTTCACTGGGCGATTCTCATTCCCGAGATGCAGCCTGGGGCGTAGGGAAGATCTTTTTCTCGTTGACGTATAACAGACATATAATAGTGTATTAGTTATATATATACACTAACATTATATTAGTTTACATAACATAAGAATTTGATATTTCCATATATCATCAGATCACCACCACAGTAGGTCTAGTTAACATGCATCCCCATACATGTTACGATTTCTTTCTTGTGATGAGAATTTTTGAGATCTGGTCCCTCAGCAACTGTCAAATGTGCAGCGCCCTATTACTAACTGTAATCACCAGGCTGTACGTTAGGCCCCCAGAACTGATGTATTTTGTAACTGGAGGTTTGTATCGTTTGAAGGAGGTCTTCCTGAAAGAGAAGGTACGTGTGCCGTCTGTGATTTACCTCTTTTCCTAAGTAGTAAATCTGTCTGGTGCCACTCTGGACTTCCAGTTGATCAGGATAATGCGGGAGACCACCAAGGGATCTCCGTCCACCCTTATCTTGACAAAAGTCCTTTTGGATGCTCTTACCGTGGAGCCGGCTGCCCCGACCCGGTGACCTTGAAGCCT
Organism: Canis lupus familiaris; assembly: GCF_011100685.1. Taxonomy (NCBI): domain Eukaryota; kingdom Metazoa; phylum Chordata; class Mammalia; order Carnivora; family Canidae; genus Canis; species Canis lupus. Next base: position 30,253,668 of record NC_049257.1, read on the forward strand.
AACTCTTGATTGGGTGAGGTTTCCAGAACAGTGGAGAGGCCCCCGTTCTTACTAATTCCTCAATCATACATACTAAAAGCAGCTACCCTACGTGACAGTAATGAGATGTGACGATCTGTGTGTTATTTGGACAAGGGGATGGGAGAAGGGGTTCTGGATGAATTCGGGGAAGGTCATTACTCACAATGGCTGCTTAACAAGCTAAAAAGTTGTATTTTCTTCACATCAGCGGTTGAAAAGCCTTTTATAAACTGATCAGCCTGGAGAGTGTTACACATACAGGGTATATATAATTAATTTACAAATACTCCAATTTATATCATAAACACCAGGTTGTTACAGTCTTATTATTTCCTAGGAGACTAATCTCTAGAAACATATTCTTGCATTTCAGATTGCCGTCATCACTCTGTTGACTTCTTACCATGTGACTCCTTTGTCTTCTTGTCACAGAGAGGTCCAGTACTAGAGTTTTGCTCTTTGGTCAGGAACTGCGTTTAGTTGGAAAAATTTAAGATTTTTGTGAACTTTTAATCTATAGGGTTTTTTGTTGTTGTTGTTGTTCTGAGAATGTATAGTCTGTTTCATTTTTATTTGAATGTGTAAGCTCTGCTTTATTATTTTCTCTTGGCATTCAGGGCTATTTTTTTAATGTTGGAAAAATTTTGTTTTTCATTGTCTTTCTCTCCATCCTTTCCTTCTGATATTCCTATTAAATAAATTTTAGAGCTACTCAGCCTACCCCTTCGGATGAAATCTCAGTCACACGTCTCCTCTTTTAGGTGTTGGTGCTATTTGAGGATAGAGCCTTTTTTTTTTTTTTCTTTTTAACTTTTGAAGGAGCTTCGGGGGGCATTTTGTACAGTGGTTGAAAAAACAGATATTACAGAGAGGCCTTGGTCTCTACTATTCTCAAAGACTATAATTCTAGGTGTTAGTTAATACCTAAATTCTCTCAGTTTTCCCTGGAGCCATTTTTATCCTGGCAATACCGTTGTTTTCAGGTATGAAGTTCATGTTCTTAGATTACTCCTTTACTGTAACATCATTATTAGGATATTACCGTTCCTAATCTTGCACGTAACAACTTATTATTCCTCGAAGCAGTATTTTCTTAATCATCATCTCTGAGAATCCGATCATGTAGTTTTAGGGCATCAAGTAAAGGCTATTTCCTTCTGGGGCCAGCTACTCCATTTTCCTTCTTACTTGTGTCACTCGCACTTCTGTATTTCCTGGATTTAGTAGTGCTAAGCTATTTATTGCAGTGTACAGGTGATGGGTCGGCTGGTTAACACCTGCACGGAACCCCCTGCAGCTGTGTGATACGCAGCCCCCCAGGGGATTTCGCTCAGGGTGGCTGGGCCCTGGGCCCTGATGGCTCCTGGATGGGGCGAAGCTGCCCTTGGGTGGGCACACTTCCCAGCAGACCCCAGGGACAGAAGGACAGGAGGATGTGGCTAAGACCCGGTAACTCCTTACTCTGGAGATGGAGCATTTAGTTTCTTTCCCTCCAGCATGGGATCAATTTCCCCTTTTCCCCCTTGCTCTCAGTCTTGCAGAGATCTGGACTTACAGAGGATCTGCTGAAGATGTTTGTATCTTCCATGTAGGAAAATTCTTCAGTCTTATGTCTTATTTGGGGGCATTTATTTCACTTTTGACAGGCATTTCCCATCTCCATATTTCTTCTAGTTCTTCTAGAAATACAGTTTTACAGTCCCATATGCTCTGTATGTAGTTTATTTTTGAGTAATAAACAAAGCGTAGCTATATTATTATTTTTTTTCTGATTAACCAGTTACTTTAGCACCACATATTAAATAGGTCTCTTTTTTCACTGATTGGAAATGCCACTTTGATCATTTGCTTTATAAGATGCTACTACTGGGGAAAACTGGGTCAAGGACACAAGCGATCTCCCCATGTTATTTCTCAGAATTGCGTATCAATCTACAATGATCTCAGAATAAAAGTTTAATTTTGAAGATAAGATATTCATCTGAATATTAAGGGTTTAACTACATGTTTAGATTTGGGGGATATTTTACTTTTTGTATTGCTTTAATTTTATGTCTAATTGTATATTAGCTTCAGACTCCATATGGTTTGTTTTTGTTTTTGGTGTTTTGGTTTTTTTGTTTTGTTTTGTTTTGTTTGTTTCTTTTTTCGCTTTTGGAAAAAAGCAGACAAAGCATGGAAAAATACAAATCTAGAGAAGACATAAGTTATGAAAAATGTTTTGTGAATAAATTATAAATTTCAGGTGGTAGCAGATAAGGTAGTATTTATATAGATATTTGAAAAGATATAGATGTAAAGTGAATATTATAAATAAAGATTTTCTCCACAGGGCTAAAGTAACTTTTTAAAAAGTCAGTCATGCTTCAACTATATGGAAAAATAATTTTCCTTCAAGGGAGGAAACTTGGGAACACCTCTTAATTTTCTTTGTAAGTTAAACATTATAACCTAGTTGCAAAAGAATTTAGGAGATCTACCAGGGAAAAAGATGAGTGATTATCACACGGATTTGGAAATTGAACAGGAGAAGTCACATAGAAAAGTTGAGAAAACTAATCCTCCTGGGTCTACTGGAGAGATCCAGAATTTACAGTAAACACAGTACACGTGCATGCCCACACACTCACAGATTACATCGTTGAATAGCAGAGGCCGATAAAGGTAAATGGGGAATCCCAATAACACCCACATCATAGGTATAAATAAGCCCGTGGAATGGAGATCCCCAATTTCAATATAAGATTTGGTAGAGAGGAGTCATTGAGGAAGAGTGGAAAGAGGGTTGTAGAACGAGCGGCTACAGTATCCTCTGACATTCCCTTGAAAACATGCAACTTAAGGCAGAGATTTTCAGTTCCAAGTGAAGGAAATCCTAATCAACATAGTTAAAGCTAAACCTGGGGTAGATTGGAAGGATCTAGAATATCTCTGAGAATTAAATGAAGGGATGTAGGAACAAGGCATCTCCAAGGCTCTACAGATTAGAACTGGGGGCTTGGTCCTCCAGGACTCGTTCCACTCCACTTCCCGGGTTCTCTCACATGATAGGAGACTTGGCCCCGAGGAAACTCTTGGAAATACACTTCGTACTGATGCCCACAGAGAAGAGAGAATTCTTGCTGCTAGTCCCATCAGAAACACCCCACAGAAAGACTGGACTTGCCCTACCTTGAATCTTACAATTGTTCCTACATTAACATTTGGCCAGATTGGTAAGTATTATTATTGACCTCACCTCCAACTGTTGAGTGGAGAGGAATGTGGGGGCATGATCAAACTGATATATACCCCAGGGACAAATTCAACAAACGAGATCATTAAAAAAAAAAAATGCTGTGAACATATTCTGATGACAAAAAGATTGAAAAAATAGAAAATAATATTTCTTTCCTCTTTATTTTTGCTATTCTCTTTTTCTCCACTTACCTTAATAGATAGTCCTCTTTTCTTTTCTAAAAGACTGCTGTTGAGAATTTAGTATAATGGCTCAAATGTGTTGGTTAGGGAAGACTTTCGATAGACTCCTTATATTTAACATAGCAGACGTAGAAGTCAATTGTAATATTTTTTTCCAATATTGAAAACCAATAGCACACACTAAATAACGTAGAATCTTTGTTAATAAAAAACTTAAAGTACTGCTCTGGGACTCTTGATTAAATGATGGACCTGTGTCTGTTTTTCTTCTGATGTCACTAATCACCACAAGTATGAGAATATTTGTATTATTCAGCGTACTCGAAAACAAGGAATGGTTGACATTTTATGTACTGCTACCATCCGTGATTGAATAGATACAACGTGGAGATTATTAATCAGGCTGTGATTTGGGGCTATTGTGTGTGCAGTCAGTGGAACATGCTAGCTGGAAAAGAAGCCAAGAGGACCACATTGAACTTCTAATTTACGGCTAATTTAATTGGGGCTAATTTACGTGCAGGCAGAGATTCACTTCCCTACCATGCCCTACTTTCACTGTACCCTCTCTGCCTTCCGGATTGTGGACTGCAATACCAAACACAGAAACCAACGTTATAAAATTGGTCGGAGAACAGAAGTTGGGGATGTCTCCTGGAAGCTCTCGAATCTATCTTAAGGGCTTCATTTGGAAAACTTTTTTTTTTTTTTAATGGGAAAAAGCTTGATTTCCTTTGAAGGTGTGGTCAGAAGCTTCATCTCAGAACTTCTGGAACCACTTCTTAGTGCCTTCTTGACTTTGAGCACAAGGAAGCACACAGTCTTGCTCAAGGGCCAGCACTTGCCCCTGTGACAGTCCCTGAGTGGTCTGGGCATCCCTGAAGCAGGGGGTGGGTGCAGGGACATGTTCCTGTGGCTGTACCTTCAGATACAGTGGAGGTAGCCTCCCCGGACGACAGTGGTCTTCTGCATCGTCATCTTGGTGGCCACGCCAGACAGATCCACCTTCAGACGGAGACATTTCCAGGATGGGCATTTTTTGTCAATATGGCGGCCTTCCCTGGCCTCCTTGGGCCTCTGAAAGCCCAGACTGATGCTTTTGTCGTGTCAAGGGGGCTTCTCCTGGCCAGTTTCTCCAAGCAGGACCATGGTCTTCTCTTGAAAGACGGTTGGCTGTCTTTGGTAGGCACGCTCACTCTCATTTCCACCATCTTCCCAGCTGCCTTGAAAAAAGGCAGAAAGCATTTTAACTATGAAAAAATGCCACATAATGTTTCCTGTTTTTTTTCCCCAAGGATCACTATATTATTTATTCATCGTATTTCTTTAAATTTAAAGAATTTACTTTGGTAAACTTTTAGTATTTTGTTAGTGGAAATAAACTTCGAGAAGAAACCTTTATATCCCTTGCTGTAGGCTATTGTGATTTTGGTATTAGCAACTGGATACCTATTTTCACCGTTTTTAAAGGTGTTAAAAATAAATCTTCTAGTCAGGAAAAGAGCCTCGTGGTTAAATGAATTAAACTGTCCTCTGTACCTAGCAGGCACCATAAATAATCGATTAAGAGCTGGGGGACTTCATTCCCACGTACCTTATATTATCTAACACGCAGCTGATTTATTACATCACACCAGGTCCCAAAAGACCTGAGAGCTTCAAGGTCTGTGCCAATGCCAACCCTATAACAGATTCAGCAAAAGTTAGTCCAGGCATATATTAATAAGAGTTAGCAATTGTTCTTCATTACATGCAATAGGCTAACATGTTTCTTGAGATAAAAAAGGAATGCATCTTCTGTTTGGAAAACTCAGACCACAGTTCAAAACGCAAGAAAAATCCCAGAGATAGAAGTAAGTACTGCTTAACATGACAACAGCAGGGGCGCCTCGGTGGCCCGGTGGGTTAAGCATCTGCCCCCAGCTCAGGTCATGTCCCAGGGTCCTGGGGTCCAGCGTCGCCACAGCCTTCCTGTCGACCAGGAGCCTGCCTCTCTCCCTGGCTGTGCTCTCTCTCTCTCTCTCTCTCTCTAATAAACAAATTAATATTTTTTTAAATGACAACCGCAGAGAGAAAACAAAAACTCGTAGCAAAATGAAATTCCTACTGAAATCTTTTCTTTGTAATTGCAAGAGAACCATATAAGAAAACTAAAGTACAAGGAAGTGCTATTTTTAAGAATGATCCATTGAGGACATTACCAGTATTTGTTTTTAGAACAGAAGTGCAACAATATTCTGAAAAGCAGGTAAAAATAAGTTTTGGAAAGTCAAACCCCAAAGTTCACGTAAGGGAAGTGTATAGAAGTTCATAAGCAGAGTTGTTTTCAGAATTCCAGATACCTGCGTTCTCCTCCTACTGTGGAAAGCTGCATTGTTTTGTGATGCTTTTAACGTTTCCCTGACTTTCATGTGCTTTCCTCTTAATAGCTATATGAGGTGCTTAGATAGAACAGTCATTATCACACCTATTTTTAAACTTGATTTTGATTTTTTTTTAAATTGAAGTATAACTGACATAAGATTATATCAGTTGCAGGCATACAATGTAATGATTCAATTTGGTATATATTGCAAAATGACCACCACGATAAATCCAGTTAACATCCATCACCATATATTTTTACAAATTTTTTTCTCATGATGAGAACTTTGAAGATTGACTCTTCATGCTACTTTCAAATATTAAATACAAATATCCTTAACTACAGTCACCCTACTGTGCATTACAGCCCCATGATTTATTCATTTTATAATTGGAAATTTGTACCTTTTGACCCCATTTTGCCCACTCCCAACCTCATCTCAGGCAACCACCAGTCTTCTTCTGTTCTCTGTACCCAGGAGCTCAGTTTTATTGCTTATTTAAGATTCCACCTAGAAGTGAGATCATATGAGATCTTTTTCTGTCTGATTTATTTCACTAGGCATAATGCCTTCAGGGTTCATCCATCTTCCCACAAATGGCAAGATGTCATTCTTCTTTATGGCTGAATAACGTTCATATGTGTATGTGCCATGCACACCACACACCACATCTTTGTCCATCCATTGATGCATATTTGATTGCTTCCATGTTTTGGCCATCTTCACCTCATTGCCAACACTTCTATTTTTTATTTTTTATTTATACCTGTTTGTAGTAGCCACTCTGACAGCTGGGAGGTGATATCTCATTGCAGTTTCAACTTCTTCTCCCTGATGGTGAGTGATGTGGAACCTCTTTTCCTGTACTTGTCGGACATCTGTTTGGTTGGGAAAATGTTCAGATTCTCATTTCACTTTTTAAATCAGATTGTTTGTGTTTTTGCTGTTGAGTTGTATGAGGTTCTTTTTTTAATATATATTTTGGATATTATCCTTTTGTCAGATACATGATTTGAGAATATTTTCACCCATTTAGTAAGTTGCCCTTTTCATTTTGTTGATGGTCTCTTTTTCTGTGCAGAAGCTTTTTAGTTTGATGTCGTTTCACTCGCTTTCTTTTGCTTTTATTGCCTTTACTTTTGGTGTCAACATACCCACTTTTAATGAGAGAAAACTAAGAAGTTTGTCACTAAAAGATTGGGCCTGGAACCCAGATATTTTTATTCTAAAGCTAATATGCCTCACAGCTCAATGTGCTCTCAAAATTTTATACACAGATACAATAGTATAAGACAACCTCAGTTACATTGAGGAAGCTTAAATTTCCTCAGTCTTTGTTATGTATTCTTCAAAAATCTCTTTTATCTGATTCTTCTATCTTTTTTATCAACCCCAGAAGCATCTCTCATTTATGAAACTCTTCCTTGCTAATGAGTGATACATAAATTAATAAAACATGCGATCATTAAAATGTATTGAAATAATAGTTACTTCCTCATTGATTTACTTGATGAATTTTTCTTTTAGATATTAAGTTCCATATTGCTAGTGGTCAGTCTTTTTACTTACCTCGTAATTAGATCATACACAATTATGTTGACACAGACCTTCAAGACATAGAGCATACCCAGAATCAGAAAGTATATGGATTCATCAAATTTCAGAATTTCTTTAAATTATTGATTTCCTATGAAGATGCTAAAAATTCTATGTAAGTAAATAGCAAAAGGTGAGTTTTTTCTAATGTATTAGCAATTCTAAAGTAAGATTTTAAATTCATTCACACGTATCAACCTAGATATGTGCTAAAATAAGCATCATTCACTAAGGTGTGAGATTTTACTCATAATGGTATTTGCTCAATTCCATGCAATGTAATAGAAAATGAAGAGATGGGTATCAGTTCTTACTTTAAGAATGATTACTTTAAAAAAACACTGATTTAATACTAACTTGTTGAATGTTTTTGCTTGTTTTTAAATTCCCCAAGACTCAAACACTGTATTTCATCTGTGAGAGGGTTGGGGATAGTAGCATTTGTTGCCTATCTAAGTGCCCAACCACTTTATAAATTTTCATCATTTTTCATTACATTTAAACATTCTAGTGATACCTGTCCCTCCTCTTTAAAAGTGTTTCTTAACAATTATGGATCAACTTAAGTAAGAGTCAAGAGTCTACATCAGGAAACCGTTTCACTCTTTAGGTAGCTACAGTAACATCAGCTCATTAAACCTGTCGCTGTCTCAAATCCTGAACAAAATACACTGAGAGTGTATACAGTATATATGTATTTTAATATGTAAGTACTGATATTTGGTTTATCATTCACTTCCATTGTTTTGCCATGTAATCGCCAATTTCCACAGTGGAAGAGCTGGGTAGGTGCACGGGATGCCCGGAACTGACAGCAGGCTGCTGCCAACTGCTCTGTGCCAGTTAGCAGTGTTCCTGGAATTGATTGGAACCATACCCAAAGAATTTATCTTCTTAAAATATGACATTCTGTTGTAGATTGTAAAAACAAACAGGCGCTGTCAGAAATATTGCCTCAGTTGAAAATATTGTGACCCAAAGGTAGAAAAGATAAGGAAAAAAATAATGTGGTAATTTCTGTCGCACTTAAAATAACTTTCTGTTAGTCCCAAGTAATCATTTTCTTTTTATTCTGGATAATCTATATTCAGCAAAAATGAAGCAAGTAGTCCCTCATGTAGGAAGCATCCAAAAATGATACATACTCGTTTTATGACTTCTGTGAATGTACTGTTTTTTTTTTTTTTTAAAGAGGAGGCCAAGATTGTTGTCCCTTTGGTACATAATTGGAAAAATGTATCTTGGAAGAAGGAACTGAAATTCATACAACCTAGACCTGGACAAGAGTTAGGGAACATTAAAGAAACAGAAAAGGAAGAAAGAAGAAAGAAAAAGAAAAGAAAGAAGAAAGAAAGAAAGAAAGAAAGAAAGAAAGAAAGAAAGAAAGAAAGAAAAAGAAAGAAAAAGAAAGAAAAAGAAAGAAAGAAAGAACTCTCATGTTTATTTTTTATTCAGCCGACTAATGTTTACTGAGTACATCGAGTACCACTAGGTACTGGACACGGCCTAAATACGACTGTAAGCAAGACCAAACTGAAACATCAGAACCCAGCCCGCAAGAATGTCACAGTAAATGAACAAACAACTCCAATACGCTATGAACAAATAAAGAATGTGCTAAGGAAGCAAAAAGGAATAATTAGTTAATTCTGTTAGTGTGGGTGTTGATGAATGTTTTACATTAGAGGGGATACAGAGCTGAGTCCTTTAGAACATTTGCCAGGGTAAACAAGGGGGGAGGAGAATTGTGAGCAATGGTTGTGCATCCATAACATCAAGAAGGGAGAGCAAGTATCAGTAAGAGAATGATTATCTCTTATTATTAATAAGAGAACTTATTTTTAGAATTATTCATAGGATCCACCGAGTCTGACTTCCTTGGATATTAAGGGTCATCTTTTTATGAGCACAAATAGGGATACCTAAGGTGGGTTAACCAGATTTATGGCCACAGGGATGAAAAGGATTCTCTCTGGGTGAGATTTCCTAGAATGAACTGATGGTCCACTGTAAGGGTCCAAACAGTACTTCTGAGAGGCCCATCCACTCGGTTGACATCAGACATCCACATCCATCCACGAAAACCCAGTGTTAATGTGCCGCAGCTCAACTCTCAAGTTGCCCTCGACACACACTCCGCCTTTGTCTGCCAAACACATCCTTACGTACCTAGGCCCAGACCTGCAGAATGGGGGAAAAAGAGACCCACATCTAGAACGCTAATATCTAATATCATCAACTAATAGCTGATGCTAATATCATCAGATATTAGTAAGGTGCTTTAGTGGCAAATTTTCTCTTTCCTTGGGACACCTCAGTGGGTTTTCATAGGTCAAGCACTCGGAAACATCCAAATTAAGAGAGTTTTTGCTCAAAGTCCAGGCCATCAACCTACTGGAGTTGGGCTCCTTCCCACTTTACATGCCGAATCCCAGAGAGTCAGATCTCATTAACACACTGAATGACCAGTTGCCCCTCTGAGTCAGCAGTCTGTTCCTAGAGAACAACCTTTATCATCACCCCTTCATATGTGGACAAGACATTTGTAGTCAAATATGTTTAGGGAACAGCAGATGAAACACCACTGAATGGATTCCCTTGCCGCAGAAATCTCAGCACCTTTATTAATAGGCTCTAGTACAATATGAAGCCTTATGAGGGGGTGATGTATGGTAGACACGGGGCCCCCGCTGGCTGAGAGCGAGCAGGCCAGCTCTCGGAAGGAGCAGACACTGGGATACGTTGCCCTGCGGTCCTCCTTCCTTCTTCCCATCCATGGGGTTCACAGAAATTAGCACCAAATCACCGTCTGCTTAACGGTCTCTATCCTCACACTGTTAAAGTCCCGTTAGTTCAGCTGAATGAAGGTCTCTGGGGCAAAAACAATAAACGGCTATTTTCTCATTCAATCCCATGAAGCTGACCTTCGATAAATATGGTACCTGGGGTTGACAGTTATTGCTGATAAAGTAAAAAAGTAGTGTTGACTTATTTTTTTCTGAGGGTGCGTGCATGCAAAATATTTTTTGATTTATTAAAAATATACAATCAAATAGAATAAAATGTGAGTATATGTGATTCCTAGGAAACTGCCTTGAAGAAAAATTGGCAAATGCTCACTTTATGCTCTAAAAATTATATTCCTGGGGGATCCCTGGGGGGCTCAGCGGTTTAGCCCCTGCCTTCAGCTCAGGGCATGATCCTGGAGACCCAGGATCGAGTCCCACATCGGGGTCCCTGCATGGAGCCTGCTTCTCCCTCAGCCTGTGTCTCTGCCTCTCTGTGTGTGTGTGTGTGTCTCTCATGAATGAATAAATAAAATCTTTAAAAACTAAAAAATAAAATAAAAAAATAAAAATTATATTCTGTATACATTAAAATTGTATGTGATTAATTGTATGTAGTTCTCATGACATTCAAGTGCTTTTTTTATTCCATAAATTGGGACAACCCTATAACTATGGCATGGCGCATAAATCCTATCCATTTCCCTCTAAATAACTAATTTATATGTTTTACCCTTGCCTAAAGTCTCTTAATCTACAAATTGCTTCATCTTGACCAATATTCGTATCTCACATCGTTTTCTCTTGAAATTCATGCAGAATAATTAGTTTCATTGTCTCGTCTTCTGCAGTCTTCTTTGTGCATCACCTAATAATAAACGAAGAGAGTTGACGTTTGGAATAAAGGAGCAGCAATGAATGAGGTCGCCTTTGGTATATCTCTCCACCTGAAAACAAGCACCAGTCACTGCCCACTGGTGGGGCTAAGATTCAGAGAGGGAATCCACAGGGTTTCTAGCAGGAGAAAACAGGACAGAGTTTTTAGGGTGACCACGGCAGTTAGAAAGAAAAGGAAGAAATAAAGAAAAGGAGAGAAACAGAGAGGGAAAGTCCCGTGTTCTGGATATACACTCTGCCCAGATCTCTGACTGACCCCTAAACTATGCATGTGTGGGCCAGTCTACCAGGAACCCAGCCAAGCCAAAAGAGCTGAACAGATTTCAGTGTTATTCATCAAAAGGAAGCAGGGTTAGAGATAGGGTTCAGCCAAGTTAACTGCCTGCGAGAAACAAAAACAAGCAAATAAAAAAAAAATCAATAATCTTCTGAGAAACATAATAGAATCTATTATCTCTATCACATCCAGTGTCTATGGGTTCAGGATACAATTGAAAATTATTGACCACGCAAAGGAAGAGGAAAATGTGGATAATACTCAAGAGAAAAGCAGTGAAGAGATACTAGTCGCTCAGGGTTTCAGATGCAGCAACAGGCAGAAATTTTCAAGCCATTATGATAAATATGCTCAGGAAATATACTTGTGGTGAAGGAAGAAATAGGAATCTGAGCAGAGAAATGGAAGCCATAAAGAAGAACAAAATGGGAATTCCAGAACTAAAATTTATAATTACTGAAATATAAAAATTAATCAGAGGGCTTTTGAGCAGACCAGAGATGACAAACTGTGGGTTGGTAAGTCTGACTATAGATTCAATATTATTTTTTTAAAGATTTTTATTTTATTTACTTATTCATGAGAGATACAGAGAGAGAGAGAGGCAGAGACACAGGCAGAGGGAGAAGCAGGCTCCACGCGGGGAGCCCGACGCGGGACCCGATCCCGGGTCTCCAGGATCACATCCTGATTCCAAGGCCGGCGCTAAACTGCTGAGCCACCAGGACTGCCCAGATTCAATATTATTGAATCAATATTGATTCCATCTAAAAAACAGGGAGAAAAAAAATTAGGAAACCATGAAGAGCGTCTCGGGGACACGCATAAGAATACCAGGAGTTCAATTCTGTATGTCCCAGAATAGAAAAGAAAGAAACTCGAAAAGAACCAAGTATTTGAAAAAAAAAATATAGCCAAATATTTCCAAATTTATTTTTTTAAATTACAAACTGAAGAGTCTTAGCAAACCAAAGAAAGATATGTCAGAGAGGCTTCCCGGTTCCACAGGTGAAGAGCTTGGAAGTCACCACTGTGTCCAACAATACGGAAAAAGCTGAAAAGACTGAAAATCAACAACTCTCCTAGGACCTTTAAGAGAGGAAAGGCCCCAGGGGAAAGCACTGCCCCAAGATCACCCGAGGGTCGTGGCCCCCACTCGGACCAAGCGGGCCCTGGCAGCCCGAGCCCCCGGGGGTGGGTCGGGGAAGGGCGGCCGACGGGGCACCCAGCAGAGCAGCAGGACCCTGGGACTGGCCCAGGCTCAACACTGTCACCATGATAGTGAGCAGAGGCCACAGAGGCCCTGTCCCGGCCGGGACCTCAAAAACCCTCCTGAAACACGGCAGGTGCTCCCGTTCTTGCAAGGAGGCGGCCCTCCAGGGAACCCAGGGAGCCAGGCCCGGGCATTTGCTGGGCTCTGGGGACCTCAGGGAGCCGGGGGCGGGGGGGATGTGCTCACAACCAGCAGCATGCTCTCCTTCCCTTGGACGTAGGTAGCAAGCGACTGCACACTCCCGCAGGACGATGACCTAAGAACCAACAGGTAAGCACCCTGGGAGCACCTGAGTGGCCCAGGTGGTTCAGCTTAGGGGCATATGCTCAGGGCAGTGAGATCGAGCCCCATGAGGGCTCCCAGCTGGGCGTGGAGCCTACTTGAGATTCTCTCTCTCCCTCTCCCCACGCCGCCCCCCCACGCCCCACTCTTGTACCCATGCACGTCCATCTCTCTGTCTCTCAAAAAAATAATGATAATTAATCAAAAAAGTAAATTGAAGAAAGCAGGCGAAAATATGATTTGATTTTTATGAAGAAGTGCCAAATGCAAGTAGTATACGTGGAAAGTCTAGAAGATTATCCAATGCTTCCAACTGCCTGTCTCTAAGGAATAAGATGATGGACTCACTTTGCTTCGGAAAGATCATTTTTCACCTTGTTTTTTTCTTTTTTGGAGAGGAGAGGCAGAGGGAGAGGGAGAATCCTAAGCAGCTCCAGAGCCTCGGGTCGAGCCTGACCTAACAGCTCTGAGATTATCGCCTGAGTGGAAACGAGAAGTTGGGTGCTCAACCGACTAAGCCACCCAGGAGCCCTTTATTTCCAATTTTTAATGAAACGCTATTGATGTATTTAAAAGTGAAATAAGGGAAACAAAATCATTGCTCTTTAAAAAAAAAAAAACTCCTAGATATAAGACTGAGAGGGTTTATTGAGTTTACAGATTAATCTTAAGAAAAACTGCTAAAAAAAATCCTATTTCAGATAATTCACATCTGATATGCCCTGACTCAAGTAATTAAAAGTATTTTTCCATTAATTAAGCTTAATTCAATGTAGGCTTCAGATTATCTGTTTGGAGGCGTGCAGAGTAGGGACTTGATCGCCCATGTTACCATATGTAACACACACGTAATCACGTATGATGCGTAAGGGCTGTGTGCTGAGCCACATGGTTCCATGTACAGCCTAACGCTTGCACGTCGCTACGCTTGTGTATACGCGTGTAACTTACCAAGCATTTCAACGAATAATGACATTTAAATCTGCTTATAAAAATGACATGATAGGTCAGAAATCCACCTAGATTGTTCCCTTATTGGTAATTTCGCACCTCCTGCCAGCCCTCTGCAGGACCAAGTGAGCTCATTCTTGGTTCGTTGAGTCCGGGTCACCGAGGAGCCACCACTCTGGTTCCTTGGCTCAGGACAGGGTCGATCCTGGGGAATCCCAGGTGGGGGGCCAGTGAGTGGCGCGTCCCCTGAGTTGGAACCTCGGGACTTACTAGGTGGCCAGTCAGGGCGGTGTCACCGTCCTCGGGTTGCCAGGGCTGAGTCGTGGTAATGGGGCTGGGGCTAGGCCCCCACTGAGGGCTCAGCAGGGCACTGTGGCCTGGAGCTGGAGGGCAGGCCGCCTCTGCTGGACGGTCCCGGACACCAGGCCACCAAGCTTGCCGCTCGGTGGCACCTGATCCCCCATGAGGGCGCTTGGGCCTGAGCCCAGGGCAGCCCAGCAGACCAGCCAGGGGAGGCCTAGGTTCCTCCATCGCAAGCAGCACCATACGGGACAAGCTGAGGGGCCAGAGGTGAGGGGGAAGGAGCCAGCTTTCGAGAATCTGGAAAATTCTCAGCGTATCCAAACTACAGAAGACCCGAGTATCAAATTCACTGCTAGGAACGCGTGCTCCAGACAGAAGGCCACGCGTGGGGCCAGACGAGCCTTCGGTGAAGAAAGCAGATGTGCGACTCTGCACACGCGCTCAAGCATCCCAGTGAGAGCCAGGAATATGGACGGGGTAACCCAAGAGGCATCCGGGGGGACAGAGATGGGATAATTCAGGAAAAATCTACAGAGGGCCTTTCCCGTCCAGCGCTCCGCACCCCACGACATGGCCTCTCTTGTCCAAGGCTCCACACCCCACAACACAGCCTTTCCTGTCCAGTGCTCTGAACCCCATGACATGGCCTCTCCTGCCCAGCACTGCACCCCATGACATGGCCTTTCCCGTCCAGTGCTCCACAGCCCCCCGACATGTGCAGGGGCCCACGAGGCTTGAGGATGCATCGGTAGAAGCGCTTCCAGCTTGCCCTGAGATGACGGGACAAAACCAAGGGAGAGAATGTGGTCGAACCTTCAAAATCCTGTGGTAGGAAGTCGTGTGACACTGCTCCTCAGGTACAGGCACGAGTAGCCATCGAGGAAGGTGAAAAGTTCATCCTGATTATCCGAATGAGCCCAAATCCAATGACATGTATCCATAGAAGTGATGCACAGAGGAGGAAACAGTGTGACCATCGGAGCGGAGATGGAAGACATGTAGCCGCAGGTCAAGGAGCACGGGGAGCTCCAGGGGGCAGCAAGGAGAGGCCCCTCCCCTAGAGCCCCGGGGGCCAGAGCCACTGTGCTGCCAGCCCGAGCTTCAGCCCACAGCGACACAAGCAAGTTCTCTTATTTTAAGCCACCTGGTGTGTGGTGGTTTCTGGCAGCAGCCCCGGGAAACTAGTACAGAACAGCAGCCTGTGCCTGGGAACGACAGGGACCGAGCCCTCCCCCTCCCTCCCCCTGCCCCTCTCCCTCCCCCTCTCTCTCTCCCTCCCTCCACCCCTCTCCCTCCCTCTCCCCTGTCCCTCCCTCTCCCTCTTCCTCCCCCTCCCCTGCCCCTCCTCCTCTCCCTCTCCCTTTGCCTCTGCCTCCCCCTCTCCCTCCGCCTCCTCTCTCCCCTCTCTCTCTCCCTCCCTCTCCCTCTCTCCCCGTCTCCCTCCCTCCACTCCTCTCCCTCTCCTTCCTCTCCCTCTCCCCCTCCCCTCTCTCTCCCTCTCCCCCTCCCCTCTCTCTCCCTCTCCCCCTCCTCTCCCTCCCCTGCCTCCCTCCTCTCCCTCTGCCCGCCTCTCCTTCCTTCCACTCCTCTCCTTCTCCTTCCTCTCCCTCTCCTCCTCCCCTCTCTCTCCTTCTCCCCCTCCCCTCTCTCTCCTTCTCCCCCTCCTCTCCCTCCCCTGCCCCCCTCCTCTCCCTCCACCCGCCTCTCCTTCCTTCCACTCCTCTCCCTCTCCCCTCTCTCTCCCTCTCCCTCTCCTCCCTTCCTGGTCCCCTCTCTCTCTCTCCCTCTCCCTCCCCCTCTTTCCCTCCCTCCTCTATCCCTCCCCCCACTCCTCTCCCTCTCCCCTCTCTCCCTCTCCCTCCCCCCTCTTTCCCTCTCCCTCCCCCTTCCGCTCCCCCCCTCTCTCTGGCCTCTCACTCCTACAGTGGAGCTTCTATTACATTGAGTGCAGGACTTGGGAGCACAGATCCTACTTGTGTCTGACGCGGACGCAAGCACCACATACTCTTACTGCTCTTACTGAGTTTTTATAGATTCTCCAGAATAAATGTTTCTTTTGCTGTTGTTGTATGTCCTGAAAACAATTTCCAGATACTTTAAATGGTTGGTGGAGTAATTTGCACTGGTTAGGGTGGTTTTGTTGAGGATCTGTTGCAAAGCTCCTCAATGCTGGCATTCCACAAATGGGCCTCCCCAAGCTTGGTGTTTATTTCTCCATGAGGCAGACTAACTAACACAACACAAGTGCGACAGAGAAGTTCAGGTAAACTAATCACATACTTTGTCAGTATATGTTCTTATTTTCTCACATTTATTTAAAAAAATTAAATGTCATGCTAGTCTGTTGAGTTGAAAATACGAAATTTCCCTTTACAAACTCATCTGGTAAGAACATAAAAATGCAATTTGCTTAAAATGAAGTAATTTTTCAGCAGCCTTATCAAGTAATTTTTTTAATTCCCAGTGGCATATTCAAAATAGTGTGACCTTGCTCTCACCATCTTCCAAACCAGAGCCCTCATGTTCTTTGAGTATAGGCAAAACTGAAAGAAAATAATCTTAGTTCTACCTTTTTATAGTTTTTATAAGCATAGATTATGGATAATATTCCATCAGCACTAAAATATATCAGGCTTTAAAATTTTTTACAATCCCAATCAAAGAGATAAAAAAAAAAACTACATTTCCATCTGCCTGATTTTATCTAAATAATGCACATGTCTTTTCAATCAACCACCCAGAATTGTTGCATTTTAGGAACTTCTAGGAATGCTAATATTTTGTCTTTTTCCAAGTCCTGCACAGAGTGCTATAGAAATGATTGATATTCCAGAGAACTATACTAAGAGATATGCTATTTTTCTAGTTTCTCAAAAAGCAGAACTCTGCTTTCAAATCAACTCAGATCCTGAAAAATTAGAGGCATAAAATATATATTACTTACCAAAACGTTAGACATATTCCTTCTATTTTTATTGATGCCAAAGACAAGAAACAGACACCTGATGAATATCTTTACATTTTTGGTAATATGCATTCAAAAAAAATTACATCATGCAATGTCTCTTTTTCGTTACTATAACACCTCATCATCATGTAAGAGTAAATTTCTGTAGATTCCCAGAAAGTAAGTGGTTCATGAGCCTTCTTAATCACATGCCTCAATATTTAATTACATCATAGCACTGTTAAGATTTATTAATAGTTGAAAATCATTTAGAATTTGAAAAGTGTCACAACAGTCTGATCATTATTAATTTATATGGAGAAATGCAAGACACTATAAACAAAAATTGAACTCTTTCCAAGACCAGGTGCATTTAAAACTGTAAATACGTATATGCAAATAGAATCTGTATTATTCTATTTTATAAAAAATATATTTTTATAGAATCATGATTTATTGCTTTAAAAACTAAATTAGAGTAATTTGCAGGTATACATTTGTTCAATGCAAGACTTCATGTATAAATGTTGGGCATTCTTATGTTTTGGTGGTTTACATGAAGGATTAGTTTCAGAATCAGTATTTATTCTTTGTGTAATAAATTCTTTACCAGTACTCTATATTGCAAACACAGGAGAAAAAAATAAGCAAATGAATAATTGTGTCATGTTACTCATTTTGATTTTTTTTAAAAATTGATTTATTCTGTTTATCAAAAGAAATAAAACAACAACAAAGATAAAACATTAACACTAAATCAAATATTTGAGACATAACTCATTCTGGTCTCTGAAAATCCAATTTTGAATTAAATCTTTGATTGAATGATGAAGACCTTTGACCTCATGACCAATGACTGAGAATGTGAAAGAAATGCCAATATATAAAAAAATCCAAGTGTGCATAAGTGTACCATACATGATGAGCATCATGTTTTCATGCATGTATGTATATGTGTATGTGTTTTCTTTCTATATTCATAAATAACCAAGTTCAAGATTATTTTTTTCCTTCACTAATCAGAAATTCTCAAACATATGCTTCTTAAAAGCCTGTATTATAACCAAACACTAATACTAAAAAAATACACCTGGAAATTAACAAGAATCTTATTTAGTATTATAATTATTAATACAAAAGTGAAAGTTTCATTTATGGAAAGAAAAGGCAGTTATTGGGTATATAATGCATAACATCAGCTGTAAACTATTAGAAAATGCTACTGTCCCATCTCCATATTTACAGAGATTTCATTTTATTAAACTCAACTGAAAGCTTAGCTTATTGTTCATTTCTAGACTATGTCTTTCAGTTGGTTTTGGAGTTCATTCTACTGGATATTCTGATCAATATAAATGGATCTGAAATAGTATTTTCATAATGTTTGGTAGGAGTATTATCACAGTCACAGGAGCTGAAGGACTGTTACCTAGAGGTCATTAGTATACATTTCAACTGTGGATTCTTGATCTATGTAGGACCAATTCTAACAAAGTTTGCCTCTGAACAATAGAAATTACAATGAGATAGAAAAGTCATGTAACTTGGTGAAAGCGTAAATAACCACAAGTGAGAAGATAATCAATTCAACTTCTCAATCCTTCCTTCGTAGGGATGCTCTGAGAGCAGTAGATACACAATATACGTGTGAATCTCCAGGTCCACACTATCTAGTAGGTCTCTGGAGAACCGTGAAGGATGTTAGTGACAATCCCCAATCACTCAGCACCTACTGCCGTGTACTAACTATGCAGAAGTTGTAAAGATTCGTGATGCCACTGCCACTAGAGAATTCACAGACTGGGCACGTTGTCTTCCTGTCAGAAATCAACGTCTAGATTAGGGCAAAGCAAACCATGGCCAGAAAACATGAAAACATTTTTGTATTTTACATTTCCTTTTCTTCTCAGTAATAATCCTTCTACAGATCCAAAGATGGAAACGTATGGAATCAACACCTCCACTAGTTATCTAAAAGGAAAAAACACATAATTATTTTATTGGTCCAACGTACTACACCTGTCCGTATATATGCCACTGAGCAACTGTCTTCCTGTTATCAGACACTAGACTATAAGCTCCTGGAAATTAGAGATGTTCTTAGTATGCAGTGCAGTGGTCCGTGTACAATGGTGGGCCCTCAGTAAACCATCTACTAGAAGAAATATCCACTGGGGGCAAAACATGCTTCACCACCAAAGACTAAGACTGAGATACAGGGCTCAGGAAAGTGAGGCAGACTTCTGGACTATTCTTTACTCTGCAAAGTAGCCCATTCTAAGAAATACCAGTGAAAGAATCTAAGCTTGACTGTTCCTTGCAGTCAAATTAAATTGCCTGTAGACAGAGAAAGCAGAGCATTGTGTCATCCCATTTATGTAGTATTACCAAGTTATTGTATTTCTGGCTTATTTTTTCGTTAAGATTTTATTGATTTTTTGACAGAGAGTGAGCACAAGCAGGGGGAGCATCCGGCAGAGGGAAAGGGAGAAGCACACTCCCTGCTGAGCAAGGAGCCCTCAGCGGGTTTCTCTCCCAGGACTCAGGATCAGGACCTGAGCTGAAGGCAGATGCCTAACCGACTGAGCCACCCTTTGTATTTTTGGTTTAAATAGAATTCAACAAGAGGGAAAATTCATGTCTTTTTATCAAATTTTCAATTGCTGTAAACTTGTCATAAACAATTGCAAAACTCACTGACCAATTATTACTTGTTGTCTTTCCTTTTTTAAAAAAATATTTAGATATTAAAATGTTACTTAGAGGGACACCTGGGTGGCTCAGCGTTTGTGTCTGCCTTCTGCTCAGGGCATGATCCTGGGGTCCCAGCATCGAGTCCCAAGTCGAGCTCCTTGCGGGGAGTCTGCTTCTTCCTGTCTCTGCCTCTCTCTGTGTCCCTCATGAATAAGTAGATAAAATCTTTAAAAAAATAAAATGTTACTTAGGAATTAAGACATGACATTAAAGATATGTTTACATCATTGACTTGAAAATTATATTGCTCACCTAATTTGAATACGTATTCTGAAGTTTTTGTAAGCAATGCATTTCTACACTATCTCAGAGGAAGTGGGTTCCTTTTCAATTAACTGTTATGGTGTCACCACTTATTTAAGAGTAATATTCTAAAGACAGGATATATTCCAATAATTACATGTTGCAAAAATTACTTTTTGGAAGGGAGGTATCCTCACATGCTGTCTTTCTCACTTAGTTTTGCGTGCACGATTGTGTATAGTAATGTGTATGCATGTGAGAATCTGAGGATGACCAAACAGCTAGAGTAAAAGGAAAAGCAAAGTGAAAGTCTCTCTGCAGGAACCAGGACTTCCAAATGGTCCTACTTTTGAGATAACTGTTTAGTCCATCATGGATAATGGAAGGAGACGACGTAGATGGTGAGACTAGGGTTCCTACTAGCTTGACCTCAACATCCAGCTCTGTATCCGGCAGAGGCCAGAGTTTTAACAGCTTTCTTGTCTCTAGAGTAAGTACAGAATGGGTACTGAATTCTAAGAGCTTGGGCTTCCACGATGGATTTACTCTGTTATGATGTTTTTTGTTAATTATTCCTCTTTCATCTTCATAAATGTTAGTACATTTTTTAGAGCTACCACTCTGCTGTTCCTTAAACACACAAGGCTTTCTTCACTTCAGTTTCCTCCTCCCGAGGTATTCTTATCCATTGGTCTACGTGGCTCAATTTTTCTTCTTCAGCTCACATAGTCTCAAAAGACCTCCCAGTACCAGCCGATATATAATAGCCCTCCCCCAGCACCACCTGTTGACGTTCTTCCTTTTGTTTTCTCACACCACTTGTTATTATCTGACGTTTACTTTTTAGTTTATAGTTTATATCTCATACTCTGATTTAGGCTTCATGTGTTCATGGATTGGCTCCTTGTTTGCTGCACAGTCCCAGACCATCGCAGGTGTCAGGGCCATGGTAGGTTTTCCGTAAATAATTGCAGAACAAAAGAATAAATGAACAAATTAAAAATTGAATGTGGATTAAACCAGACAAAGTGCTGCAGTCTATAGTAAGTTAAGTGCATGCATTGGCGACTCTACTCTCATGCATTCTCATGTGTGATTATGTACATACACATGATCCTTACTGCATACTTCATTTGAGAGCATGAACACATTTGACTCACACCCTTAAATTCTTGAGTATTAGTCTTTCTAGTGTCAAAGAACTATTATTACCACTGTATAATGAACGAAAGAATAGGAAATATCAAAGAATCTAAAAACTTTCTTTGAAAAGATAAAATTGACAAATTTCTAGCCAGGCTAGTAAAAAAATAAGGAAAGAAAACACAAATGACAATATGAGGTAAGAAAGGGACGTATCAGGACTACAAAGTACATAGACATTAAAAACATAGTAAAGCACTATAAATAACTGTAACTACAAATTCAATAACTTAGGCAAAAGGGACCAAATCCTTAGAAGATACAAACTATCAAATATACATAAATTCAACTAAACATCATAACATTTTATTAAATCTATTTTTATTAAATCTATAAGTAATATGGACCTTCTAAGTTTCACAACTGATCATCGAAGTCTTGGTCTACGAGGGTGGGATGAATAAATCTTGTTACAAATTGGCTGCAACCTTCAAGTATATGTTATGTTTTCAGGCGTGAAACTGACAGAAATAGGAAGCAGAAACTATTTCCCGGGCTGGCAAAAACCTAATGCTTAAAACAATTTCTCATACACACTTAGCTAAGTGGCTAAAATTTCACCCTCGGGTGTACATTTTGTGAATGTGCTAAAACATGGACGTTTCCAGGAGCTACAACTATGCAGTAATTGGTACTTGAAGAGAGAACACATTAGCCATTTCCAGTCAGGACTTCTACAGGGTAGATTAGGTTATCAGACTGTGGAAGAGGAATGAGACAGGGGATGCGATTTTTGGCAAAGATGAATGAAGTAGAGTAAGTACAAAAGCAAAAATATATATGGTAATTCTTCAAGTAAATTCCTTCCAAGTACATTATTGCCTTCTGTCCTCCGTGTTCAGCTTCTATAAACATCTCATTTTGATATTTCCTAACACTTTTCAAACATACCTTTCCCTTCAGCTCACTGAGTGATTTACAGACCCTTTTAAGAAGCGTGGCCTCTCACCCTGCCGTGTATTTGCACAAGATGTCCTGAAATGACCTTTCACCACGTCACCAAACTAAAGCGACTCCATTCAAATATCTCCTGAAGCTTTCTGGGTTCATGTCTTCTAAATGTGGCAACTATGATTGCTTCTAGAACACTCTCACCTAGAAGACAAATTAATGAATTGGATTGAGAAAACTTTGTGATTAGGGACTGTATTTTGTTTCGTTTGGTTTTCATGTTAAGACCTGATCACCAAACACAGGACCTGAATAAAGAAGGAGCTCAAAAATGTTTGTTGAAGAAAGATTGAATGATTTGAGTTGGCATGAGCTTTAAAAACAAGATGTGGATACTTCCTCCTTCAGGGGAAAACAGTTTGTCATAGAAAAGACAAATAGGTCTGTCATCAGAGCATGCTGACAACTAGTAATTCTAGTTTCTGCTAATATATTAAGGCACATGGCTTCATGGATAGCATGGCCCTAACCTTGAGTTTAACACTGATTAGAAATGGAAAAACTGCACACAAGAGTGAAGTAGTTCAGAAGAGAGGGTGGAGCTTCCAGAACTAAAGCCATGAAGGCTTTCAGAAGTGCAGAGTAGATGACATACAGATCAGAGGACATTTGAAGAGCTAAGGTAGAGACTTCATTCTCCATCCAGAGACTTGCAAAGGAGGATCTAAGAGTTTTGAGGAATCTACAAGGTGGAAATTCATCAATTTCAGAGCCCACCCCCCAAAAAAACGGGAATGAGGTGGTAGAAATGGTTGGGAAGGTAAAAAAGATAATATCACAATGGAAGTATATTCTGAAGAAGACTTAAGATCCCATAAATCTTGGCATAACTTTCATGAAGATCCCATTTGGGATTGAAGAATGATGAGTTTTACTCATCAATTAAATCAATTATCCACATAAGACTGTGTTAAACTGACTGACAACATGAAAAGAACCAAAACATTCTCAAATAACATTTAGGAAGGGAATAGAAAGAGAATCCTAGGCCCAATTCACTATTGAGAAACACCTAGGAATATCAATGCTTATCACTAGCTTCCAATTATCCAGTAATAATTTATATGTATTTCAGAGAAATAAAAACTAAGGTGTTGTAGAAGGTGCTACCCTTTCTATAGAAGAGCCAGGGGGGGAAATAACTACATGCAAGCTAAATACTTGAGTGATGCTGGAAAAAAAAGGGGGGAGGGAATGAAAAAAGAAAAGCCTACTTGGGGTTGAGACTTGGCTCTACGGGCTAACAAAACTTTAGGAATGTATCCTGAATAATAAATAAATAACTGAAAGAATGAAAAATGAACATGCATTAAATGTCATTGAGTCAGAGATCCCTGAGTGGCTCAGCAGTTTAGTGCTTGCCTTTGGTCCAGAGCATGGTCCTGGAGTCCCATGATCGAGTCCCACGTTGGCTTCCAGCATGGAGCCTGCTTCTCCCTCTGCCTGTGTCTCTGCCTCTCTGTGTCTCTCATGAATAAATAAATAAAATCTTTTAAAAAAAAGTGTATCAGAGATAATAATAAAATAGATGACATAAATGACTTAATAAAAAATCACACATAGAATAAAATTAGCCTTAGAACGTTGACTGCAAAGAAAAATCTTTATTATCTTAAGCTGAAACATTGAGATATTAAAGTTACTATTTGAGTGAAAGTAATGATCTCTAGTGTATGAAAATTAAAACTGAAAGTTCAGAAGTTAGAATATAAAGTAACATTTAACATGCTCTAAGGAAAAACAAATTTATTATTGTATGTACTGTAGTGGTTTATATGGTTTTAATGAGGCTATATTTACTCTGATCTTTGTTACTTCTATTACTCAGAATCATGTATTCAAAGGCATAGAAATTCAGGATTCTCTAAATATAATCTCATTTTTCCAATTGATATTATCAAAAATTTAAAAAAAAAGAAATTTTTACATAGACTTCTATGAATGTCCAGAGTTCAAGAATTATTTATGAATCAAAACAGCCTGATAGATTTTTACTCATTACTTACTGTTCTAGTATATCAATGCTATGGTTTAAACAGAACGGTAATAGAGCCAGTTGACAATTGCAATTGGAAGCAAACAACAAAATAATAAAGTAATTTATTTTTATTTTTAAATAATTAGATACTTATGAAGAAAATACAACAGTATGTTCGTAGTTTATCATTTTCTTCCTCTCCTCTTACGTTGCAATTTAATTTCACTCCTCTTTAAACCTCTGATTGGATATTTAAATGTCGAAGGCTAGGTTTTTATGAGTTCTTAACAGGCTAAAATGTGGGACATGTTAAAAGAAGAAAATAAATACCGACTAATTAAACAGACACAACTTACAGTTAATTCAAGAATAACTCAGGCATGTGTCTTTTTCTCCTGCAAAAAAAAGCCAGCTGTTTTTTTGTTCCCTTCTCCCCGTAAGGCTCCTCTGAGCTGCCCTGGGGTTTAGAGCCCACACGGGCTCTTCTGTCGCAGGGAACCCGAGCGGGACGCGTCAGGTCTCCTGCTCTCCCCAAAGCCACGGGACACTGACTCCTGCTGTGGCTCAGGTGTCCCGACGGCCTGACCTCGGGTAACCTGGGATCTTACTCACCCAGGACAGCAGGCCGGGCCTGGAGGGCGTGTGGGCGGCTCCCTGGCCACGGTGGCCATGGTGGCTGCAGGCCGCAGGCCTCAGGTCTGGATGCAAAGGCCTCTGCACGTCTGCAGAGCTCTCAGAGACCTGCTCCCCGTGTCCATCATGTCGCTTCCGACAGTTCCAGGTACACTGGGGGCCTCACAAGGTAACTTTGGCTCAGGGACAATCACTGGACAGCACGGACGTGGCCTGCATGTGCTGAGTCAAGGTTTAAGTCCAGGGAAGCTGCAGCCTCAGTGGAGAGATTGGGAGGCCCCACTGAACCCCACGGCCTCCTTCCTGGGAGCACCCGTTTGCATCCTGAAGCAGCCTCACTTCTCAAAATGAGTCCTTCTCCTCGTGTGAGTTTTTGTGACGACCCACAGGCAACCTTGAGAAACTCAAGGGTAGCCCATCCTTCCTGTTCCAGGAGGGAGACATCGTGGGATTCAGTGTCTGTGCGTCAGCAGCCCGTCCCCCAGGCCGACCCCGGTACCCTCCGCACGTGGTGCCAAGGACTGTGCCTCCATCAACTGCCTTCCTGATGCAGCTGAACGTGTCCCGCCCTCAAAATAACAAAGTCGCTGAGCCTTCAGGTCTCGCTGCTGTCCACGTCACGCTGACATCATCATCGTCATTATGACTGCTATCCTCACTATGGAAATTGTTGGAAATTCTTGGAAAACACAGCCAGAATGGTCCCAAGGCTAATCAGTGAGCAGAAGACTGACCACACTCAGCCAAAGGCCACGCCAGGGGTGTCGAGGGAACCCCGACCAGCCGTGTCCACCACCAGCGGCCCACGAGTCCCACGACACCCCGGCTGCCACCACTCTGAGTGGCCAGGACCTGGCCTCGCTGTCTGGCCCCTGGCCTTCCCTGGCTCCCACCTCCAGACAAGCCAGAGGAGCCCATGGGCGTCGCACCCCACAGAGGCCCAGATCTCCTCTAGCTCCCTTGGACCCACACCTGCGACAGGTGCACCTGGGGCCGGTCCCTGCCCCTGAAGCCTCTCAGGACTCCTGCTTTCCGACTTCCTGCCAAACACAAGTGATGGTGGCTGATGCTCACGCCAGGACCAGCTCCAAGTGCACAGCCTCTGTCCTCACTGGGGGGACCCTCATTTATTCCCGGGGACAGCATCTCAACATGAAGCGCAACTGATACCTGGGCAAGTCAAGGACAGACTGCTGACGCTTGCGAGTACACCGCACCTCGGGGTCACCTGGAGGGACCCCACAAAGGAGGGTCCATGACAGTAATATGCAAACATCAGTAGCCAGAGGTAAAAATAGCAACAAGTATGGAGGCAGACAGGCTCTGCTACCTTCATTTAACACGAACAGCAATTTTTCTCTCTCCGTAGGGCCTTTTTTTGGATTCCTTCTCAGGTCGCTATTGTCTCCCTAACTTCCTCACCTGAAAAATAAGATTTTCACCTCCAGGGGAGGTATCTCTAGGATGAGAGATTTTCAGTGCTAAGAGGGACTTTATCCCAGGATGAGGGGCCACCCAATCTGGAAAACTGGCTCACCTACTTTTTCCTGTGTATCATAATATCATCGAACCAGGATTACAAGCCAGGAAAATCCATGGGCCTCCCATGAGTCCTGCCTGTCTCATTCTTCATATCCAAGCAGTTCCCAGAGGTGAGCTCCTCAGGAATGCAGTGTGGGCTCGGGGGCCTCTTTCTTCCAGCATCCTGGGAGGGGCTCATCATTCATAGGTTCTAATTCTTCCAAAGGTGTCCTCGCTATCAGTGAGGATGGCTGTGCCCACAGTGATTTCCCCTCATAACACGCACGCCCACCCATGCTGAGCAGTGCCAGGGCGCCCACGGAGCTTGTTTGGAATCCAGCAAAGAGGCAGTTGCGTTGCCGATACTTGGGGTCGTGCTTCACTGGGATCCATCAGCTGCTGTGCCATCGCCGCTGCGAGTGACTGCGGCCTCCGTGCTGTGGGCATGGCTCCCAGGGGCTCCTTCCACCCACTAGACCCACACACCTGGTGCCCCAGCAGGAAGGCCAGAGGCTCTGTCCCCCCCGAGCAGGTGTCCTGTGGCACCTACGACTGCCAGAATGCAGAGCAGTGTGGTGTAACACGCACAGAACCAGAAGCTGATGTACATGAAATTATTCTAATTTTCGAACCTAAATCTACGAGACTATTTGGTTCCCGTAAATACCTAATCCAAACAGAAGTTATTTGGGGTTAGAACTATGATTCATAGGGTGGCACACACAAGGATTATAAACCTGCCACATTTTTTTCTTCCTTTATTTGATAAAAGAAAAAAAAATGCTTGAAATAAAGTTGATCAGAATTCCCGTCTTTAGGGCACAATCTGCAGCAGTGCTATCAGCAGCAGTTACGACTACGTGGAAGGCCACAATTCTTTTGCCTCCTGACTATCAATTTAAAAAAGGATCGATCGGCTGTGATGGAAATGTTCTTAATTTCCTCCACGTCTTTCCACAGAAAATACTATTATGAAATTGCTGTCATGAGAAGATACTGAAGAGCACGCATCCAGAAGGGTCTACACCCACTACATATAATATCTGTAAGATGTTATGTGTGTGCATCAGAGCTGTGTCAGGAAAGGAATTCATAGAGTTGGTGACTTTGCTGGATTTTATGAATTTTGTGACATTTGTCGTCCTTTGAAAGTTAGGCCTCTCTCGTGATCCTTTTTCTACTTACAAATAAAGGTTTGCTTGCATATATAATTTTGCATGTGTGGCTTTTCTCTGAGCTCTCAGACTCACGCCCTGGCACCTGGGGCCTGGCCTCCCCAGAATCCGTGTGCACCCCATCACCTCTGCTCAGGCTCGGAATTCATTCTCTCACAAGCCAGACACCAAAAAACATCTGTCCTGCTGCCCCGCTGCTTCAGGAGGCCCTCCCAGTGCCCCCCGGGTACCAGCCTGGGGTGCAGAAGGTGGCCTGCACGTGCTGCCAGGGACACCCAGCCTCACGTCTTGCCAGCCCAGCCTCACGTGTCCTCACACCTTCACCTCTGAGCTTGAGGCCTTCTCTCCCTCTCCCTGTGGCAAGCGTCCTGTCAGTCCTCCAGGGCCGGCCTCACACCCGGAGCTGGAGAGTTGTCAGCCTCTCCACTACTTAGATGCTCTCGAAACATCTAGTATGTCCTGTACCTTGTATCCCTCACCTTGTGTGGCACTTGCTTATGGATGTGTCTGTGTCTCCTCCTAATTCGTAAGGGTTTTGAAGCCAGGTCTTCAACAGGTCACTGTGTCAGGAGTGGAGCGTGATGCCTGCTTGACTCTGTGCTCGTTCGTTTGTCCGTCTGTCACAGACCTCTCTCATCTTACCCACTGTGTGTATTGCGCATCGTTCAAATCGCTGGACATAAAGCTGTAATACATTCACTGTAGAAGGAACGAATGAATCACCATCTTCTGATTTTGTCGTAAAGATGAACATGTTGCATCTTAAGTAAAGTCCCTCCACGTCGTTGTTATAGAACTGACCTGGAACATCTCCCCTTGTGTCCAAAGGACGGGTGGTGATGTAAAAATGGAGCTGAACTAGGGTCGGAAGACCTTACTGTCTGGAGAACTTGAACAAGTTCTGTGAATATCTCTGGTAACAATTCTCTTCTTAAAATGAAGAGGATAATTAATGCCTCCCTGGCAATGCAAGAGTGAAGTGATGTAACAGACGTAGAAGCGGTGTTAACGATCATCTTACGCAGCTCGAGGCTCTTATTGCCTTTAGACAAAGGCGCTACTGTTCTTCTGCATCTGGCCTACCTTTCACTTATGCTTCCAACAGCAAGTCATCGCCTTTATTACTAACTGCCCACCTGGGCTGGAAGCCACCAGACATCACTTGCTCAGTCAAACTGCAATGACGCCCTGTTCTCAGAGATAATGAGATTGAACTGAATCTAAGTGGGAGTATGTTTTGCTAAATTACAGTCCCGGTCCCAAATGTGACTGTCCAACTGGAACCATAACTCTTGGTAGAGTGTGGTAATGAACGTAGAAGGTTCTAACGGGTGTATTCAGGTTCAGTATTTGTTGGACAGAAGGTAGTATTTTACCTCACAATTTTCGTCAGTGTAAAATATGTTTAATAGTTTTTCTTTTTTTCTCGTTAGAACTCTTGGAGTCCACTCTAGAAGAACAGCACCTGAGAAGATACGCACACTGCTTGATACTTGTGTTCGCCGTCGGTTAGACCAAATGCGTTCCTATTATCTTTCAACTCAGCTGTGCTCGGCAGCAGACAACCTGCAATCTGATGTAAGAGAAAAGAGGGTTTAAAAAGAGAGAGAGAGAAAAGAGGGTTTCTCTAAGTCAGAGAAACACAAATACCACGTGATTTCACTCACATGTGGAACTAAAAAACAAACAAGCAAAGAAATGATCATAGGAGAGAAAAATAGAGATGCCCACCAAGAAACAGGCTTTCCCCTAAGGAGAACAAGCTGATGGTTACCAGGGGGAGGTGTGTGGGGACGGCTTGCGTGGGCGACAGGCATCACGGAGCGCGCTGTGGTGATGAGCACTGGGTGTTGCATGTCAGTGTTGACTCGCCAAATTCTACACCTGGAAGTAATATGGCCCTGTGTGCTACCTAATTGCAATTTAAATAAAAACCTGTAGAAAAAGGGGAAAGGAGGATTCTCTTTTGAAATTTTAAATAATTTATGAACTGCTTAAAAGAACTCCAGACCATACCACAAAAACGTATTGGGTAAGGGTGCCTGGGTGGCCCAAGTGGCTAAGTGTCCAACTCTTGGTTGCAGCTTGGGCCATGACCTCAGGGTCATGAGCTCGAGCCCCGTGTCAGGCTCTAGGCTCAGTGCAGAGGCCACTAGAGGTTCCTTCCCTCTGCCCCGCGCCCACCTGTGCATGCACGTGCATGCTTTCTCTAAACAAATAAATCTTTAAAAAAAGTTATTGTGTAGCATTTTTAAGCATGGAAAGGTAAATAAATAGAACCTATATGGTAATTTTCATCCTATCAGGACTTCTTCTCCCTATTCTTCTAAGAAACCCCCTACTCTGGGGCACCTGGATGGTTCAGTCAATTAAGCATCCGAGTCTTGATTTCAGTTCAGGTCATGATCTCAGGTTGTGAGATCAGGCCGTGAATCGGGCTCCCTGCTGGACATGGAGCCTTCTTAAAATTCTCTTTCTCTCCCCTCAAATAAATAAATCTTAAAAAAAAAAAAAAAAAAGCAGCCCCCTACTCTTTCTTTAGGGAAATGATTGAACATTCACTCACACAAATTTCACAGTGGAATTAATCTCACTACCCATGTTTTCTGAGGTAAGCAAATGACCTAGACCCATCAACACTCTTTCTCTAGGATATTTCAGATAGAGAATTAAAAAAAAATAAGAGTTGGGTCATTTCCATTGGCGAAGCTGAAAAGATGTGAACCTTGGAGCTACTAGAGGCCATAACTGCAACCTAAGAAAGCCACACAGAGAGGTTTAAGGCCACAAATACACAGAGACAAAGAGACAAAATACTACAAAAGCTGGGAGATACAAGCAATCAAACTTTCTGAGCTAGACAGAAAGCAAATTTCATAGTGAACTGCAATCAGATACTAAAACTACGAGAAGAGAGGAGATGTCTGAGTAATGAGTCAACTGAAAGAAGAGATTAGTCTAAACAGTTGTTGGGCCAGAAGAAGGGGGAGGAAAGGCCCAAGAAAATAAAGCCTATTCCCGGGGATGCGGCCGTTCAGTTCAGTCTTGTAATGCAAAGCGCATTGAGGATTCCAGGGCCCCGCGTTTATTGGAGTCCCATCTTCTTGATCAGCTTTTGCTGAATCGACCATGTGGCAAGATCCTTTCCATCTCCACAGAACTGGGTGCTTTGGTTCTGTTCACAAGCAATTCAAAGTCTCTTCTCTCTGACAGTGGATGCAGTTATTAAAGACTCAGCAGGCATCTTCAGACCAAGAGGATGGCAGGAACGTGCCGGAAGATGGGAGGTGATCCCTGTGGCTACTCGTGAGCTGTCCTGCCAACCCTTGAGGATTTACCTCTAGACATCTTGTGACGTAAAATAAATAATCTCAATAAATAAATAAATAAATAAATAAATAAATAAATAAATAAATAATCTCCTTGGCCTTTAAGCCCCTACGAGTCTGGAGTCTGGTCAGCGTGGCTACGGCCAAATGCCCTCGCATCGTAACATGCCCGTTCCATGGCCTCGCAGGCCCCCTGCCCTCAGCAGAGCACAGGTTCCTGCAAAAGCCCTAGAGAGGCCCTCTCCCTTCCAAGGCCCACTGTCTTTCTGTGACATTTTGGGTGGCAGGTGGAAGTAAGACAATTATGCCTTACTATTTTCAGTCTCCCCATCTTTGGAGTAGCAGGTTTGGCCTTCCTAAACCTAATAGGGTCAGGGTTCCTAATATGCCATCAGTTAATGAAATATTAAGAAACCAACGCGTGATTTCAATGGACTCGTTTGATCGCTGTTACCTACTGAAGAGATTGTAAGTCATGTCATCACACTAAGGAGGAATTTAATTTTCCGCATCTTTAATCTTAATACTGTGGTTTCTTTAAAATCAGATAACTCAACTATTTCAAAATTAATTTCATTATATAAGTCAATGTAGTATGAAAGCAATTCTTAAAAGTTGATTTTGCCCTTCCTTCCATTACGATTGATCTAATATCAAAAATGATCAGAGTCTAAAATTGGCATGACATTTTCAAAAATAAATTGTTGCTTTTTGAAGGGAAATAGTCAAGTCACTTAGAAATTAAATAAATTAAATGATTTTTTAATTTTAATAGTCAAGTCACTTAGAAATCAAGTAAATGATTTTTTAATTTTAATAGTCAAGTCATTTAGAAATTAAATAAATATTTTTTTAATTTTAATAGTCAAGTCATTTAGAAATTAAATAAATGCTGTTTTTTTAAAATTAAAAAGGAAAAAATAAAAAAATTAAAAAAGAAACAATACTTCATCAAGAATTTTTATAATCATATTTTCTCTTCCTGGTATTAACAGATGGTCCTGTCACCTCAGAGTCATTCTGTAGGAGTGATTTTAATAATCAGGTTCCGTGGCCTTCTTTAGCATTCTTTTCTTTTTCCTTATTCCTTTGTACTAGTGAGCACTGCATTATACAGAGACGATGCTGACATTTAATTTTAGCAGCTCTCTACTTCTCTTTCCTATTGTAACAGACTGAATATTATGCCCCCCTCCCCCCAATGTTCATATATTAAAATGTTAACTTCCTAAAAAAAATAAGTAAATAAATAAAATAAAATAAAATGTTAGCTTCCCGCATGGTGACATTAGGAGGTAGAGCTTCAGGAGATTAGATCATGAGGGTGGAACCCTTTTGAGTGGGATTAGCGCCCTTATGTGAGTGACCCTGGGGAGCGTTTTAACACTTTTTCCGCCCATGTGAGTGTTCGGGGAGAAGTCTACAGTCTGAAGCTCAGCAGAGGGAGTTCACCAGAAGTAACCACGTTGACACCCCATCTCCGTGGACTTGAGGCCCCAGAACTTGGAGAAAGAAACTCCTGTCATTTGTAAGCTACAGTCTGTTGTACCTCCTGGAGCACCTTTAACATTCAGACGACTAACAAGGAGCTCCTCGCTTGCAGCCATTCTCAAGATAGGAGCACACACCCATCCCGTTGTAGGACCGTCCTGTGGCTCTCCCCACATTGCTCCCATGACTCAAATGCACAGGGTTTGCCTTCGTCTGTGGCTGATCTTGGCAGCTAACATGCTGCTCCCCGCAACTAAATCACAACACGTTGCCCCTCATTTCTCCCACTCTTTGTCCTTTCCCTTTCCCACATCTGATGGTTATGTGTCTGTATAGGTTTCATTGGTCGTGTGGCTTTGGAAGACTTCTTGTATGAAAATTGGCGTCTTTGTTCTTTGTCTCCTCTCCCAAACAGGCTACCGAACTCCTGCCTACCTTCCAAAACCAACTCAATGATCACAAGACAGTAGTGCTACTGTACATATACAAAAAGAGAAATAAAAAAAAAATAAAAAAGAAATAAAAAAGAGAAATATATTCAGTGAGATATACACTGAAAAATATTGAATATTGAAGAATATTCACTAAAAAAAACACTGAAAAATATTCAGTGTTTCAGTAAGCTTTTAAAACATTTCATAATATATTATTTACCCATTTGTAATGGGATCACGTGTTTCAATGTCCCCAGCTAGACTATGATGTTTAACCCTAGCTCAGAAATGTCTCTGGCGAACAGAAAGTTTTCATATATTTTGACTGAATTTGACTCAGTTTGATGGTCATAGAGTGGAGGTCTGGGGCTAATCTTCGACTTCCTTTATAACTCTCCAGGAGAGTTGATAGCACTCAGAACATATTTAGCAAATACTGAAAAACCGAAAATCAGCCTAGACTAAATATCTGGGCTTCAAGTTGATTAAGCGGTGGTCTCTCCATTCTAGAGAAAGAGTTAGTACATTCTTCTTTATTCTTCCCACCAATTATAGCTAAAAATCTGGACAAAATAAATAAATACCAGAGAAATCTAAAAGCAAAGAAAAGGCAAACTAGAAGTTTTATGACTTGAGGAATACCCGAAAGTGAATTCGGGTTTTTGTTTGTTTCGCCTCCTGCAAATCCTAGGCTAGTTGATGGGCGAACCCATGGACCAGGAGCGCCAAGGCAAAGAGAATTTTTTTAAAGCCCCAAGAAAGCACAGCCTCTTTATACAAAGGTGAGTGAAGGGCGATCCTGCAACTCCTCTGACTCCCCCCCAGGTCTGGGATAAGAAGATAAGAGCTGTGCCTTGCTGGTTGCCCACAGGTGCCACAGGGACCACGGATGGGCGCTGCCTTCCGTCTCTGCCCTACCCTAGGAGGCCCGCACCCCCCTTCCCAGCCCGCATTGTGGGGCCTGTGTCAGCGCCCCAATGGCCATCCATGAGCGATAGGGCCTTCCCCTCCTTCCACACCGACCCTTGAGGCTACAGAAGCTGAGATTAAGCTTCATGGCTAATCCCCATCCTAAATTAAGGAAGCATCATCAAAGAAGCGCACCCTTTCATCTCTCTGCCAAGACTGGGAGTCCTGTTGACCGTCCCCTGCTTGCTCCAGGTGGATGACAGCGAAGATGAAGCATCCAACCTCCACCCAAGTAGAAAGAGGAGGTCGTGCACGGGACGAGGGAGGCAGCTGCAGAAGGAGACCCTGTGTATGGCGTTCTGGGCACATTTCCCAGTGACCTGGGCACCAAACCAATTAGCATCTCAAAGCAAAACACTCGAAAACCCGTCTGTGGTGCAGAATATTGCTGGGGTCTCGGATTGGTCATTCGCTGAGAAGCACACAGACGGAGCAGACCAGGGCAGCACTGCCAAGGTTCCGACGTCCCGGCACTGAAGCCACAGCCCGCGAAGTGAGCCTGGGCCATGCCTCCTGAACCTCAGTGCCTCCGTTAGATCCTGGAATAGGGGATATAAACAGAGAAAGTCTTATAACAGGGCTTAAAATTCCCAGACTATATTCCAAAAAGATTCGTCATATTGGCAACCAGAAATATCAGTTTGAATGAGAAAAGAAAATCGACAGGAAATACAAGATATATCAAATGTTGCGATTATCTGACAGTGATTTTAAATAGGAATCAGTAAAACACAAAGCTATGACAAGAAGCTAGAAGCAAAAACGGAAATTTTGTCAAAAAAATAAAAGGTATCAAGAAAAAAACCCCAAAAGTTCGGACTGAAAGACACTCTTGAGAGCGCCAGGACGGTTTTCTATCCTGACTTCAGCGGAGGTCACACAAACCGATACATGGGGTGAAATTTTACAGAATTTTTTGTGCAGCAAAAACAAAATGCAAAGAGAAAAAAGGAGGTGCGTGTAAAAGCTGGTGACATCTTAATAAAGTCTGTAGTTTGTAATTTTGTGCCGATTTCAATTTCCTGATTTTGGTGGCCGTGCTAGGGTTTTGTAAGATGCTATCGTTGGTGGCACGTAGCTGGGAGGCGCACGGGAACTCTGTACTCTTCTCGCAACCGTATTTGAATCTAAAATTATTTCAAAACAAAAGTTTAAAACATTGACTCAATATAGAATTTGGAGTGGTATTTGGTGTGAATTCTTAACTATAAAGGCTTTTTCCTGCTCCTCCCGTACGTCATCTGTTGCCTAACAACCTCCTTTCTCAGGGAGGCGCATATTGCAAATGGAAAAGTACCGTTGATTTACTTCCCACTGACTGTAAAACAATCGTAATATTGCTTGGCAACTAGTCCAGGGTGGGACAAGCATTTATTGAGAGGGAAAAAAAAAACACTCAAGTGGAATTTTTATTTGAAATTTCCCCTGGAACAGAAGGACGTTCCTCGGGGCGGGATGGCAGGGTGCAGAGCTGGATGGGACAGTTGTGCTGAGCTAGTAGACGAGACGGCTGGTCACGCTGCCCCGGAAAGTGTCAGGACGGCCAGACCCTGGAACCTTGCATTTCTACGTGGTCAACATCCTATAAACAGGTCAAATTTAATCCAGCCTATCAAGCCATTCCCTAAGCAAGCTACTGCTCCATTTCAACCAAGGGCCCGATCTTCCTGGGTGGCGATATTCCCTAATCGTGATTAGTAAAACTCTGACATTTCAGCTACATAAATAAGGCAAACGAAAGGCATAAAATGACAAATTTACTGACGTAAACATGAACATAAAGCAGATGGCCTCATATTCCTGCAAATTATAGATCAAGCCAAATGGGTTCCCATCAAATTCACTTCCCTATTAACTTCTCCCCACTCAGAAATGTCCAAAACTGCCGGTGTTACTCGGTTCTGTAAAAGCAGCAGCACCCGGGGAAGTAGAGGCAGAAATAAATGTGTATCGGGGCTCAGGGATCTAGAACTCACAGGCCGAAACTCGGGGTGTTAGACTTTACCTGAGCCTTATTCTCCCAGGAAACACTTACTAGTAGGAAAGCCTCTGCCCTGCTGTTTCTGGAAGCCTTCCCTCCCAGCGCGGCGCTCCAGGAAACCACCTGCCGTCGCCACCCGCGTGTCCCCGGGCTCAGGAGGGAGCCGCTGCCCGGCCTTCTGTGCGCTCCTTTTTTTTTTTTTTTTTTTAGATTTTAAAGATTTTATTTATCTATTCATGAGACACAGGGCCCCAGGGATCCAGTCCCCAGATCCACCCTCCCCAAGTGAGGGTGACCGGGGCTTCAGGTGAGGACGGCTGGTCTGCAGGTGAGGGTGACCGGGGCCACAGGTGAGGGTGACCGGGGTCCCAGGTGAGGGTGACTGGACCCCAGGTGAGGGTGGCCGGGGCCCAGATGAGGGTGGCCGGGACTCCGGGTGAGGGTGGCTGGGTCCCCAAGTGAGGGTGACCAAGGCTGCAGGTGATGGTGACCGGGGTCCAGGTGAGAGTGACCAGGGCTTCAGGTGAGGATGGCTGGTCTGCAGGTGAGGGTGACTGGGGCCACAGGTGAGGGTGACCGGGGTCCCAGGTGAGGGTGACCGGACCCCAGGTGAGGGTGACCGGGCCCCAGCTCTACTGCTCATCAGCCCAGGCAGTGTCACGCAACTTCCTAAGGGCACAGGTGCTGCTGGGTGAGAAGGGCACCCGGTTACCACCAGGCAGGCCACACTGATGCTTCAGGAAGCACCCCCCCACCTGAGAAGCCAGTTCCTGTATGGTGGTGGCCCCGGGAAGACCCGTGGGTGACTGTGCAGAGCTTGGAGGGGGCACGGCCCCAGGGAGGGGGAAGCTCCTGCCTGCAGCCGCCCAGCCCCCCACCTCACCCCGACCTTCCCAAAAGGAGCCCCACCTACTTCCTACTCAATGTTCACCGGACACTTTGACACGTCGAAGACCAGGGATCCATCACCCCAACCCTGTTGTCTCCCGAACACAGGAGGACCATGCGTCGGCCAGTTTGCAGCCTCTGTCTACACCAAGATTACCTTCTGAGCCTATTTAACCATTTTACTCAATTTTATTTTGTTTTATATTGATTGATTGATTGATTGATTGATGATTGATTGATTGATTTAGAATTTTGCTTTCCAGGGAAGTTTTGGGCTCCCCTGGGGTAAGCACGAAAAGGGAAAAGCCTAAGTGCTGAAGAGGACACCTACACTGAGGTCTACTCGATAGCGGCCTTAATAAAAAGAAACTCAAAGAAGAAGGGAAACTGAGGACATAGTTGTGGCTATCCTTCATCCATCCTTCTACCAGAAGATTCTGCTTTTAAATGTCAGCCTGTGAAGTCTTGGGTTTTAAATTATGAAGAAAAGCTGCATATTTCTACATATGGCTGCTGAGGTGTCACTTTCATTAAGGACATGTTGTTCCTGGGCTTTTAGATTTTTTTTTTAAGTTTGTATTACCCTTTTTTTTTTTTTAAATTTTCTGGAAAACATGCTGGCCAACTGTCACACTGATCACTTACAAGTTATAGGCTCTATTATATTTCTTTTGTCTTATGTCCTTTCAGTATTTTTTAAACCTTGGAACACCATTTTTTTCTGTTTTCTCTTAGTTTTCTCAGCTATCTTATCTTTCCTATCCAAATCTAGTCATTTCCTTGTCTGGTTATTCTCTCCTTCTCATTCAAAAATTTATTTTCAAACTGGACAAAAATAAAATAATCATGAAATTGTCACTATAAGAAAAGCCACTGTCAATGCTTAAAGTATTTTTGATTTTTTTTCCAACCCACTAATGTATGATAATATGGGAAACATACAGGTGGTTTATAAAACAAAGAACTTACTGCCATCATTTTCCAATTGTCAACTATATAAGGAACCAAATTATCTTTACCTCTTTTTTTTTAAAGGTGTTAACAGTGAAAATATGCCTGTGAAAACAAACGTCTGCCAGCATTTCCTAGTTTGATACTTAGGAATGAGATTGGAGGGACTCCTGGGTGGCCCAGTGGTTAGGCATCTACCTTTGGCTCAGGCTGTGACCCTGGGGTCCTGGATCGAGTCCCATGTTGGGCTCCCTGCA
Organism: Canis lupus familiaris; assembly: GCF_011100685.1. NCBI lineage: Eukaryota > Metazoa > Chordata > Mammalia > Carnivora > Canidae > Canis > Canis lupus. Next base: position 30,291,545 of record NC_049257.1, read on the forward strand.
TGGAGCCTGCTTCTCCCTCTGCCTGTGTATCTGCCTCTCCCTCTTTCTCTGTGTCTCTCATGAATAAATAAATAATAAAATCTTGGGGAAAAAAAAGGAATGACATTGGACATATTTAATACTTTCTGAGCTTTTGATCAGTCAATCATAAGTGTTTAACCATATATTAATAGAGTCCATAGATAAAACTTTTTTCTGTAGAACAAATATTTTAAAAAATTATATTTCTCATGCAAGCACACAAAATCTTAAGAACAGATATTTCCTCATTCTAGGTTATTCATGCCTTAGCAAAATAACTTTCAGGACAAGTATTTTATCACATTATCTGCAATATTTTATCTTCAAATAAACTCTCCACGTTCTACTTTTGATTTACTTACTATTTTAATAGTGTGGCCTAGGTTATACTTTCCTAGGGAATTTATATTTTCAGCAAGTGGATTAGGCAAAGAAATAAGAAGAAATACAGTGACTTTTTATCGCAATAAAGCCAGCTGAAGTAAAATTTCAATTTAATCAACATTTTACTACTTTTTATAGACATGACTATGAAGAATATAAATATCAATCCCTGTTGTATCAGCAGGTTTGAAATTACATTGTAATAACATCAAATTCTTTTTAAGAGAAGCTATTTTTACATGATGCCAAAACAGCTGAGGAAAGGGAAAATTTGGGTTGGTCCATCTGTGTTTGGACTCTTCATGCCAGTTACGTATCCTTTTTTCCTCTGGAAGTTCTACATGCCATACAGATATGTACTAGAGCATTGATGGCTCCTGTTCAGTAGTGGGACAATATTAATTAAACATGAGTATTCAGTTGTCACAGTCATCAAACAAGAAGTAGATGTGGTCATTAGTCCCAGGATAAATTTTGTTTAGTATTTTAAAATAATCATAAACTTAAAAGAGGGAGTACTCAATGAAACAAATACCAGAGCTGTGAAGAGAGAGGGATAATTAATGTGTTTTAAGTCATGATTTTAGGGGCCCCTGGGGGGCGCTGGGTCAGTTAAGTGTCTGCTGTGGGCTCAGGTCCTAATCCCCGTCCTCTCTGCTCAGCGGGGAGCCTGCTTCTCCCGCTCCCTCCTCCTGTGCTCACCCTGCTTCTGCTCTTTCTCTATCAAATGAATAAATAAAATCTTTTGTAAAAAAAAAAAATAGTGATTTTAATAGATTTCCACTACTAGAAGGGATCAGATTTTTTTCAAATAAAGTTAAAACTAAATATAAATGCACTGAAGCTTTGGGGATACAGTCTCGATATATCTCATTTAGTGCTTTGGGGCCTTTCTAGGGGTGTATTATATTTTAGTGAGAGGAAACCCAGCCATAGGTAAACTAAAAAGCAGATGATGCAAAATTCTCAGCTTTTTTTCATCCAGGGCTGTGCATGCTTTACCTCACTTATGAGGAGGGAAACAATACAAAATTAAATGACAGTTCCAGATAGAATAGGACTCTGTACCCACCCCCAGAAAGAGCTAAATGGCACGCAGAAGTTGTTAACTTTATGTGTCAACTGTACTAAGGTCAGGGCTGCCCAGATAGCTGGTAGAACATTATTCCTAGGTGTGTCTGTACGGTTATTTCTGGAAGAGATTAGTATTTGAATCAGGAGATTCAGTAAAGGTCTTCCTCACCAAAGCAGATGGGGATCATCCAACACTTTGAGGGCCCGATCAGAACAAAAAGTTAGAGGGAAAGTGAATTTACTCTTTGCTTGAGTTGGGACATCCATGTTCTGCTCTCGACATCAGTGCTCCTACTTCTCAGGCCTTTGGACACAGACTAAGTTATATCAGCAGCTTTCCTGGTTCTCCAGCTTGCAGACAGCAGACCGTGAGAATCTTCCTTCTCCTTAATCATGTGAGCCAATTCCTATGACCTCTCTCCCCCTCTCCTTCTCTCTCTACCTCCTACTGATTCTGTCTCTCTGGAGAACCCCATTTTGTATAAATGTTGAATGTCTGGTATAAACTGCTGAAAGCTAGGCTAGATCTCCCTGAAAAATAAGCCCAGAGCTTAAATCAATGACCTTTCATGTAAAGAAACTGGAAAAAAGAAAAATTGAGGAAATAAAACTCAAGTAAGTAGATAAGGATAGAATCAAACAAGAATCAGTAGAGAAAATCAATGAAACCATGGTCTGGTTCTTTGAGAAGATAAAATTGATAAACCTTTAAACAAACACTAGGAAAAAAAAGACAGAAGACATAAATGAGCAATGTAAGATGTGAAAGAGGGGATGCCACGACATATGTGTAGGCTATTAAAATGGTCATAATGAAAATTATGTACAATGTTATGTCAATATATTTGAAACTTCGGTGGCATAGACAGATTTCTTCAAAGACACAAACTATCAAAGCCATTTCAGAAAGACTTAATTGTCACGAAAGCCATTTTGAGCCCAGATGGCTTTATGAGGAAATCGAATGTGTTATTTAAGAGAGAAATAATGCCAAAACCAAAAAATGGGAAAGTAGGAACCATTTTCCAACTTATAATATGAGGCTAACATTGATTTTACCCTAATGCCAGGAGAAAAAATAAAATTTTTCTCATAACATAGATGGGGAGATCTTGCAACAACAATTTAGCAAATCAAATCCGACAATACCTAAAAGGGTAATACATCATGACCAAGTGAGTTTTAACCAAGCAATACAAGCTCAGCTTAATATTAGAACCTCTATCCATGTAATTTATTACAGTAATAGACTAAAGCAGACAAGGCATCCGGACATCTCAATAAATGCTGAAAAAACATTTAACAAAAATCCCACAACCCTGATGTAAAGCTCTTAGTTAACTGATAATTGAAGGGAACATTCTTATTTGATTTTTTAAAAAAATCTATGCAACTACTAGGTAACATTATACTTAATGGTAAAAGATGAATGCCTGCTGTGGGGCGATGGGTCAAATAGGTGATGGAGATTCAGAAGGACACTTGCTGTGATGAGCGTCGGGTGTTGTATGGGATTGCTGAGTCTAAAAAATAATAGTAAAGATGGATGTCTTCCCCTAACATCAAGAACAAAGTAAAGACGTCACCTCTCTTGTCTTTTATTCAACAGTATATTAGAGGTTCCAATCAGTGTAGTTAGGACAAGAAGAAGGAATAAAGCCATGTTAGTGGGAAAGAAAGAAAAAAACACTATTCCCAAATGACATGATCTTCTATCTAGAAAATCCTATGGAATCTACAAAAAGAAGTATCTACAGCGTTCAGGAATCAGTATTGTTATAGAGTTAATCTTCCCCCAAATTGACCTAGGATTTCAGTGCAACATGATCCCAAAATCCCAGCAGACTTTAAAAAAATGGAAATTGGGGACGCCTGGGTGGTTCAGTGGTTGAGCGCCTGCCTTTGGCTCAGGGTGTGACCCTGGGGTCCCAGGATAGAGTCCCACATCAGGCCCCCCACAGGGAGCCTGCTTCTCCCTCTGCTTGTGTCTCTGCCTCTCTGTGTGTCTCTCAAATAAATAAATAAAATATTTTTTTAATGGAAATTGAGAAACTGAATGTCAAATTCCAATGGCAAAAAAACAAACAAAAACAAGCCAAAAATAAAAAATCGCTAGAACTAAAACTACTTAAAAAAAATAAAAATAAAAATAAAAGAGAAAAGAAAAGAAAAAGGAAAAGGAAAAGGAAAAGAAAAAGAAGAAAAAGAAAAAGAAGAAAAAAGAAAAGGAAACAGAAAAAGAAAAAGAAAAAGAAGAAAAAGAAAAAGAAAAAAAAAGAAAAAGAAAAAGAAAAAGAAAGAAAAAGAAAAAGAAAAAGAAAAAGAAAAAGAAAAAGAAAAAGAAAAAGAAAAAGAAAACCATACAGCCTGACTACAGGACATACTCTGCAGTTAGTGATGAGACGCTACGGTTCGGTTTCAGGATAGACAAATTGATGAGGGAACAGAGTTGCGTTCATAAATGTGCTCAAAGAACAAATCATTTGTGGCGTTGATTTGGCCAAGATGACTGAGGTGCAACCCAAAAATGCTATGCATAAAGAAAAACACGGATGGATTGGACTTTAAAAGTACACACTTCTATTCTTCGAAAGACATTATTAATAAATGGAAAATGCAAGTGACAGATTCGGGGAATGTATTTGGAAATCGGACTCTGAAAAAGAGCGCATGTCCACAGTCCATAAAGAAGGTCCCTAACATAACAGTAGGGCGGGGGAGGTGGGGAGTTACTTAAGGCTGAAAATGGGTGAAGCTTCTAAATACCTGTTTCCCCAAAGCAGCTGTAGAATGGCCAACGTGGGCCTGGAGCCACGCTGAGCATCCCTGTCCCCAAGGGGAGGGCACCCGAGCTGCTGCACACTGGGAGATGTGACCGGCTGTGCAGGACGTGGCTCGATGGGCCCTCACACCTCGCTGATGAGGGTGTAAAACAGTACGACTGCTTTCGGTCATTTTCCCTCTCTTTGGTGCTTTCTGTTGTAATTGAGAGTTTTATAAAAATGCTTCAATTTTATCCTTTCTTGGTGTTCCACGTATGCTCCCTCTGAGAAGGCCTTCATGCGGTCACCCCAGGGCCTGTGCAGTTTTACGTGACTTGAGTCCACCTTCTAATTACCCTGTGCCACCCACTGTATCGTCTGGGAACTTTCCAGCCCTCCCTCTTGTCCCTGTGACATTTCTCTTTTCACTTCTCCATGTACTACACTTACCCAATAAATTGCTACTGTCATTGCTTCTAACAAGCAGCTGTTTTTTTTTTTTTTTTTTGTAAGTTTTTATTTAAATTCTAGTTAGTTAGGAGCTCCTGGGTAGCTCAGTTGGTTCGGTGTCTGACTGTTGGTTTCAGTTCAGGTCATGAGATTGAGGCCCACTTTGGGCTCCATGATTAGTGTGGAGTCGGCTTGGGATTCTCTCTCTCCCTCTTCTCCCTCTGCCCCTCCCCCTGCTCACACTCCTTCCCTCTCTGTCTCTCTCAAATAAATAAAATAAATCTAAAAAAAAGAAAAATTCTAGATTGACTTCAGGAGTAGAATGTAGTGATTCACCACCTACTTACAACACCTGGTGCTCCTCGCAGGTGCCCCCCTCAATGCCCGTCACCCATCTAGCCCCTCCCCTGCCCACCTGCCCTCCATCAACCCTCAATTTGTTCTCTGGATTAAGAGTCTCCGATGGTTTACCTCCCTCTCTGTCTTTTTTTTTTTTTTTTCATTTCCCTAAGGTTCATTAGACAGATGTGTTATAGATCAATAAAGATTGAAGAAAGAATAAATGATTTTATTTTATATTTATTCTCTGGTGCTCTTCCTTTCTTTATGTAGATCGAAGTGCGTGGCCTGTATGATGATGATGATGATGATTATGATGATGATGAGATGATTTTGCCTAAAGGACTTCTGTTAACATTTCTTTCAGGGAAGACCTCCTGGTAATACGTTCCCTCAGTCTTTGTGTGTCTAGAGCAATCTTTATTTCACCTTGACTTTTGAAGAATACGCTCATCAGATGTAGAATTAATGTTGGCAAGCTGTTTTTTTCTTCTAATATTTTATAAAGATTTCTCCCCACTCTCTTCTTTGTGCTTCAGTTCTGATGAGAAGTCTGCTATAATGATTATTTTTGTTCTTCTATTGGTGAGATGATTTTCTTTAAGAGTTTTTCTTTGCTTTCAGTTTTTGCAGTTTGAATAAATTATCCCTAAGCGTGAGGGCTTTGGGTTTGGTTTGGTTTGATATTTAACCTACATTGTTTTCTCTGAACTTTCTAGATCTGTAGTTTGGTGTCTACCACTAGTTTTAAATTTTTCTCAGCCATTGTTACTTTAAATATCTCTTCTTATCTGTTCTTTCTTCTCCTTTTGACATTCTAGTTTTGCATAAATTATAACTTTTGAAATTATCTCATAGTTCTTGGATGCTCTGAGTTTTTTGTTTAATTTTTTTTCTTCCTTGTTTCAGTTTTGGAAGTTTCTGTTAAAGTATCTTGAAGTTCATTAATTCTTTTCTCAGGTGCAGCAAGTCTGCTGATAAGTATATTCAGGGTAATCATTTATTTTTTTTGCTGTGTTTTTATTTCTGTCATTTGCCTTGTTTTGTTGTTGTTGTTGTTGTTGTTCCTATGGTTTCCATATCTGTGCTGTCATTATCCATCTGATCTTAAATGTTTTCAACTTTTTCGTTAGAGTTCTAATTATATCAAACATAGTTACTTTAAATTACTTGTCTGCATATCTGTGTCATATCTGCGTCTGGTTCTGGTGAGTGTTGTGACTCTTCAAACTTCACTTTAGTTCACTCCTCTGGCTTGCCTGGTATTTCTCTGGCTGGGAGATGTGTTGTGCTTAATGTTTGCTGTAGCTGTAGGTAACTGAAGTTTTCAATTTATTAAAAAATATTTTATTTATTTATTTATTCATGAGGGACACAGAGAGAGGCAGAGACACAGGCAGAGGGAGAAGCAGGCTTCATGCAGGGAGCCCGACATGGGACGGGACTCAATCCTGGGATCACTCCTGAATTTTCAAATTCTTAAAGTGTCCTCATTTTTGTCCTGGCTTTGGGTTTGGGGTTTACCCTTGTGCTGTTCCTCAGAGCAAGTCTGCATCTTTCAGCTCTTTCCAATGGTATATTTAAGGCATTTTAGAGTGGTGACGAGAGGAGGGGATGTTCTATAATTTTTTTTAAATTTCAGTTTTAATGAGCCTATATCTCAGAGTAAGTTCTTGCTGAGAGTGTTTGCTCCTAGTCCAGGGATATAGATCCCCCCCCTTCCCCATACTTCTTTTCCTGGTGCAGCATTCTCAATCAATTTCCTTGAAACCCTCTTCCCTATTGATTTTTTTTTTTTTTAATTTTCTCCTCGGTGGGACAGAAGGCTAGAGTAGATTGGAGTGGGTGGAATTTGGTCAGCCAGCTGGAATGAGCTTTTAGTAAAATGGTGTGGTAAGCCTTCTGGTAACATCCTTTCCTCTGGAAAGTAGGCCTTTGTTAAGTAGAAGGACCAAGCTGGTTTGCACAATGGCTGTCCTTCCCTTCCTCTTTCCAGAGCCAGGAGATTTGCCCCAATTCCTCACCGTGAGAATCCCCCCTGGACTTCCTGGACATAAAGTTCATGAAAGTATGGGGGACTTCCTATACTCTTTCCCTTTCTCACAGTTGTCTGTACTCCAGCAATTTGTTGCTGGACAACTCCAGCAACTTGGACGACTGGACAACTCCAGTTGTCTCCAGCAATTTGTCAAAGTTACTAGCTAAGTAGGTGGTTCTACCATGGGATAGCACGGAGGGTCTTCTGCCTCATGTAGACAAATCTTGGATAGTGTATCTCTCTGAATTCATCTCTGCCTCTAAATTTCAGAGCGATGACCTCCTCTGCAGCCTCCACTCTCAGATGGATGGAGCCAAAAATGGTTGATGTTTATTCCCAGCATTTTCTTGTAAGGGAGGGAGTGACAACTTTTAAGCTCTTTACCTATCAGAGCTAAAAATGGCAGTAGTACAACTGCTTTGGAAAACAGTTCAGCACCTTTTTCAGAAAGGTAAATATAGATTTACCATATGATCTAGTCATCCCATTCCTGGGTATTTTTCCAAGAGAAATCATAACATATGTCCATACAAAGACTTGTGCATAAATGTTCATAGAACTGTTCATAACATCCCAAAACATGGACTCAATACAAAAGTTCATCAGTAGGTGAATGGATATGCTAGCTGTGGTATATCCAACCAATGGAATACTGCTCAGCAATTAAAAAAAGCAAGTGTTGATACACATAATGGCACGAATCAGTCTCAAAATAGTTATGCTGAGTGAAACAAGTCAGAAAACAAAGCACGTATTGCGTAATTTCATGTTTTTATGAAGTTCTAGAAGATGCAAACTAACTCATATGACAGAAAGCAGATGAACGTCTATATATAAAGAGTGAGGATGGTTAGGTGGGAGGAATTACAAAGAGCACAACAAAACTTTTATGGCGTATAGTTATTATTTTCATGTTGACCGTAGCGATGGCTTCATAGATGTGCATATATGTTAAGACTTATCAAATTGCATTTTGACATACACATTTTTTTTGGCCCTACCTCAGTAGTGTTGTTAAAAACAGCTACAATCCATAAATTCTGATACTCTCCTCTCAGAATGGAATCTAAATTCCCACCCCTGATTATCAGTTGACCTTAATTCATTGCTTCCAACTGAAAGAATGTGGGAGATTTGCACTTCCGTGTCTTTAAATCCTACCTTAGAAAGGCAATAGTTTATGCCTGTCCCATCCTTTTCATGTTCCTCCTTGGACCCCAGCCCCCATTTTGTAAGCATGGAAAGTCGCTTGGAAAGACAATGTGTAAATGTTTTGGCCAAGGGTCCAGTTAGAGCGCTAGTCAACAGCATCAATTCCCAGTTGTATGAGTAAATGCTAATACCTCCCCCTGACTCTGGTCCTCAGCCTTCAAGCTGCCGCAAGTGACACGGAATGGAGTAGCAATGGGATCTGCCTACAGAATCCTGCTCAAATTGAAAATTCACGAATAAAATAAAGACTTTTTTTTTTTTTTTTTTTTTTTTTTTTTGGTTTTAGCCACTAAACTTTGGGCAGGTTTGTAACCCAGCCATTGATAAATGGAGGAGTTATTTGTTAGCTTTATTTCTCCTTTCTTTATTCCCTGTTAATATAACAGGTGATCAGTGACTTCTGGGAAGTGAAAGTGTGACTATGTATATGTGAGAAAGGATGTTGACTGTTTAAAATATTCAAAAATCTATCATCATATGCCCTTTTAATACAACAACTTCATGCAGGCAGTCTTTTGAACTTGGATTCCAAACACTTGGATCTTCTTTGGAGGAAACCCTATTGACTACTCTGAACTTAAAGAAAACCAAGCCTTCCCTCTAAATCTTCTAGGGTTAAAATAAACTTAAACCACTCTTTTAGAATTCCATATATTATATGCTTGTTTGTAGGGGAGAAAAGTTTTTTATCTATACATACAAAATATGTTTCCTAATTTCATCTTTGAGAACCAGTATTTGTTATTCTTATGACAAAGTAATTAGACTATTTTGAGGTTGGTTTGCATTTTTAGGTCTTAGTTTATTACATATTTGTCAATCTAATCCCTTTGTCTAATAAAGTAAGTCTAGTCTGAAGTCATATCTCTCCACGTTATCTAGACCACCAGAACCAAAGTATAATCATGTGTTATAGCAACAACTAGCTCGTCTCAGTCTGAACTTTGAAACTTTAAGTTCCTTGAAGGTTTGGTACTTCCCATTGGTAAATTATGTCATGTTTATATCAGGGTAACCAGGAGAAAATTCATATAAGTTATGACATTCTTGTGAATTTTAAAGTGGGGATAAACTTTTATTTATTTATTTATTTATTTATTTATTTATTTATTTATTATTTTTTATTATTTTTATTTTTTTATTTTTTGGGGGGGATAAACTTTTAATAGGCATTTTATTGAACCATATAAAACCATGTAGCATTTTTAATTTTTATAATTTTTTTAAAGATTTTATTTATTTATTCATGAGAGATGCAGAGAGAGAGAGGCAGAGACACAGGCAGAGGGAGAAGCAGACTCCATGTGGGGAGCCTGATGAGGAACTCGATCCCAGGACCCTGGGGTCACGACCTGGGCCAAAGGCAGACGCTCAACTGATGAGCCTCCCAGGCATCCCCATAAAGCATTTTTTAGATCTAAATGAACACATAATGCTAATTTTATATAATTCTACCTTATTTCATAGGATGACAATAACCTCCCTAGTGACAGTAAAGGCTTAAAAGTAAGTACAGAATAGAAGTATTTGTGTCTTAGAAATAAGAGAAACATGTCACACACTGTCATAGAAATACTTTTGATTTAGTGAACGGAATTTTAAAAGATTATGTCTGAGTTGCTCCAGTGGAAATCAAAGGGTATCCAGGCATTCAAAGCCCTGAACATTACTATCATTTCTCAAATAATTATATCCCATCATAAACAAATCTGAGAACCTGAACGTCAATATAAGTGACTAAACGATGACTATTCAGGGTATAAAACTCTGTACTGATTCAACTGATACAGAAATGTAGATGTCCCCATAGTTATTGATGAAGTGCTGATGGGCATGAAGTTTATCTACCCTATTTTTGTTTACATTTAAAACGTTTGGTAACATGGGTGATGACTGCCTGTCAGTAGACAATCTAGGCCACCTCAGGTACTTGAGACAGGTATCCAGGATGATAGATGTGGGTAGATTCCTGGGCAATCAGATCAATGCGGGTGGTGGGGGGTGGGCAGGTAGACAGCTACGTACCTAAAATGCATTTCACACACATGCAAACAAGATACGGCGATTCTGAGTCACTACTGTCCAAATATATGCAAACACGAAGCTCACTTTGGTTGGTTCTAAATATCTATTCCTCTTGGACAAAGAGGAAGCTAAATTTAGTTTTATTAAACTGATGTGGCCCAGTCCAAAAAGATTTTTTTTTTTTTCCAAAAAGATTTTAAATGGAGAGAAGAATAGAATTTCAGTGATGATCTAATTTCAGTCTTCAGGTTTTCCTTCTCTTGTGATTTTCCCTTATTCTTCTCCCTGGCCCTACCCTTACCTTCACAGAATTCACTGAATTACCTAGTTCTCCCAGGGAAATGTCCGAAACTATGGTCCTTAGTATGGGTTGAAAATACGGTATGAATTATGTAGAGCTAAGCATACTACTGATTATATATTTTTACTGATTACATGTTACTATGTAACTGTAATAATTATTACACATTACTAATATCACTAATACTCAGTTTACTCTAAGTAGTTGTTCCTTGGATTGCGTATCAGGTGTAACATGTGATCTGCATGTGGAGCAGGGGTAAACCTTCACTTTTTCACAGGAGACTGGAAGACCATAATTTCCCTGCTTCTTAATGTTGCCAACAATTCTGGAGAATTTTCGTCATGATGCAGGACAAGCCAAGACCTCTGCAGGCAGATGCAGGAGCGAGCACTGTCCTCCTGCCCTTGCAGGCTGCTCATGACTCCCTGCCCTCAGCTGAGCGTGCACCTGCCACTTGGTTTCTGCGTGTAAACCTCCCAGCCCAATGTCTGCACTCGCAAGAGCTCTAGCTCCTGGTTTGGTTTGGTTTTTTTAAGATTTTATTTACTTATTTGAGAGAGAGAGAGAGAGAGCACACAAGTGGGGTGGGGGTGGCGGGGCGCAGAGGCAGAGGGAGAAGCGGGCCCCCTGCTCAGCCCCCGACGAGGTGCCCGGTCCCAGAGGTCCCCCCAGGACCATGACCTGAGCCCAAGGCAGGTGGCTAACCTACTGGGCCACCCGGCCTCCTTCCTGTTTGAGGATGGGGATGATGTCCTCTGCCTCAGTGTCTGGCAGGCGCTTCCTCAGTACCTACCTACCACACACATCACGTATCTTGAAAATAATTCTCTTTCTTGCCCGATTCTAAAACCATAAAAGCATAAATGATTTCTTATGAAATTTAATTTCCACATTCATTCGGTGCAAGACCTCTTACACACTAGACTTTAAGTACACCATGAGTGGGTACGTCTTAGCGTGAGTGTCTTTGAAGTAAGCCAGTGCTGAGTGGCGGTTGTCAGGTGGGAACATAAAAATTTCTGACATTTTAAAATAACTGCATAATATTAAAGATTTATACTTTAACTGCATCTGAATTCACTGGGTTAGGTGTGGTGACAACGGGAAGTACGTGAGCTTGAGCCTTTTTAGCAACTGACAATAGCAATTCTAAAAATAATCCTTTAAATTAATACAATGAAATATGTTTAATGCCCAGAAGGATCAAAAAGCAATATTTTCCTAAAATTAGTATTTGAAAGAACAGAATTATCTTATGATTTAATACAAATGATGCAGCTTTATCAAACTAGATAGTTTGTATTTGAATAGCAATCTAAGACGGCTCATTACCTTCCCTTGAATTATTTCAGCTTGATTTTCAGTTAGACAATGACATTGATCCCATTCTTGAGCTCTGAGTTATGGAAGAACCTTTATTGAACACACATCCCACATCCATCCTTTCCCATTGTGCTAATATTTCAAACCTAACAGGAAAAAAAAAAAAAAAACAAGGTGCAATAATAGGTACTAAAATCCCCTGTAAAAAGGAGATTTAGTGCATACTTTTCAAGAATACTTTAATAATTACAAATTTATGAAATAAGACTAACGGCAACATAATAAATTGAGTAACCTACATGTGGAGTCCATTTATGGAAGCAAACATCTCCAAGAACTTACAGGCAATAAAACCTTGACAAGCTCTAAATTAATGCAGCAAGCTCTTAAAAATGTCCATTTTGGGCCAATTTTTAGACCAGACATTTTGGTAAAAATCTAATGTTTAGAACAGTATTCCTTTATTTTACGTAACATTACCTACTTTACAAAACATTTCTTATGTATCATCTCTTCTTATAAATACAAAACTCTACCAAGGAGAAAAAGGTAAAGTCTGATATCCATTTTAGAATGAGAAACCAATAATCTGAAAAAGTAGGCGATTTGCAGGGTTTTAACTACTAAGTGTGAGGGAGGCAAAGCTGGACCCCCGTTCTCCTGATAACATCTCTAGGGTTTTTTCCACTCTATCCCTTACCTCGTTACAGCTTTGGACTATATTACTATATACTCCGTATATTGGGTCATAAGATATCCTGGAGCATATTAATATACTTTTGTAGCAAGAGAGGGGGTTCATTTTTCTTTTTAAAATTTAATTTAGATAGAATTTTCCTAAAATTGCCAAAGATAAACTGAAGTTTATTTCTGCACGAAGGAACCTGGGTGGAGCATCCGTTAGCGCTTTCTCGGCATCTACTGAACACTTCCCCAAAAGCTCCAGATTTTTGAGCGATGACGGTGTGCTTCCAGCGAAGCCAAGTCTTCTCAGCTCCATGTCAAGAGCGAGGGTCCTGAGTGAAGCCAACCAGCACTTCTTTTCCTATTCCTAGTGATTGGTTCAGTGGAGGCATCTGACCTGAGCTGCTTCGATCAGACTGAAACCTAAAGATTTTCTGTGGATTGTGGACAAATTCAGTCTTTCTTCTATCCTGAATATACTGAAGAAAAGTGGAAGCCCTAGAAGCCTGGGATCACCAGTGAGGTAAATGACAGGGACAGAAATGGAGCCCTTGGCGATACTGGGTCTTGCATGACCTACTTCACTTACATGAACCAGTAAATAATTTAAGCAGGTTCAGATCAGGCTTTTACTTATTGGCCACTGAAAACATCCTAATCATTGATGAATGTGTTAGTTCTGACCCGAAAGTAGTCCAGTCATTCTCAGGAATCTGTTCTTATGTTTAAAAGAAATCGCTCTCGGAGATATGACCAAATGCCCCACATTACTGACCGTGAGGAGTATATCGTGACTCTACTGACTTTCGCTGTACCCAGGTTCTTAACCAAGGCTTGGCTTCTTGTTGAATTCCCAGTGGAGTCATATGATCGCTGTCACCTCGTAGAAGGAATCTTTGTTTACTTCCTAATTCATACTGTAGTCTCGGTTCCTCCAACTGAATAATCCGAATTCCTTGCCTTTTCTACTAGGACTTCTCTTCAAGCCTACTTCCCTTACGGGTCTACTCTATTATCTCCTCAATGAATCCACATAAGTATTAGCAAGCCCTAAAAAATGGATGAGCTACAAATCTTGAACGCTGTGAAATATTGTGGTACAATATTGAGAAAATCGGTACATTTTCAAGAATAGATCCTTCTAGCCATAAAATCTGCTCTTCTAATGTCATATATCTGAAATAAAGCTTCTCTGTATTTATCACATAGAATAATTCTAATAGTTTTTACTTGAAATAATGCTCAGTTCTTAAATTATGAGATATAAATTCCTTGAGTATTATTTTTCTTTTTTTTTTTTTTCATTTTTTTAACTCTTCCCCTGTATGTGTAAGTCTGCACGGATACCATAGGTTGTTCTGTGATCTAATATTCGTGAAAGGCCTGGTAGTCAGTCGGGCACGCCCATCCTCCCGTTTTGTTACTCTGGTTGTTTCACAAGGAGTTTTGTAAAAGTCCTACCACCAGTCACCTGAGTGCCCTCCACCTCCACACTACAGGACTCTGGGTTAGCTCCAGCTGCCAGGGCTCGTGGTTTATAGGGTTTAACTATTTAGTAGGTGTTAACTCTTAGAAAAGTCCCAGAGGCTGGTAATTTAAGAGAGCTCTTTTCTTAAAAAAAAAAAAAAAAAAAAAGAAATCTAAAAAATTAAAAAGATAGCTCTTTCTCCCTTCCCAGAACTAATCAGAATCCTAGAGTAAGTAAAGTGGAGGAGGAGATGGGAAACACGCTTATGACTTGAAATGAACGAAGTCAAGTGCTTATGACGTGAAGTGAATCCGGGATCTCTCTGTGATGTGCAGACTAGTGTGACAGCTTGGGGGGGACGGAAGCCCCAGCAGATGCAGGGCTCACAGCTGTGCCCCATTCCCCGCAGGACCTTCTAGAGTTGCCGCAGTATTTTCAACTGAGGACTTGGGGTGCAGGGAGTTTGCAACCAAAGTCCATCTCAAGTGTGGTCTCAACTAAGCAGCAGGTCCTGGCCGTAAACCCTGAGGGCCAGCCCTCCCCCGGGGACTGGAACCCCAGTGCACTTCGGCGACAGTTTGGAAGTGAATAGAAACCTTCACGTTTACGGTCTACCCGTTTTAAAATTCAATATAATTATGCTTTGTTCCACTTTCAGCAAATAGGCTTTTCCCGAACTGTTTTAGGAATGTCCTCAGGGACTGTGATTGTATGACTGTGTTGCCATGTGTTCAGCTACTTGGCTTTGAATTCTGGAATGATTGGACAGGAAAACAAATGACCTAACTGAGTGCAGAATTTAGTGTGTTTGGGTGATAATCCGGGCCTTAAAATGTTATGGCTCTTGGAACTCCCCTGTCAATGTATTTATCTGAGAGCTGGGCTGTTAACGTCTAGAAAGTGTATGTTCCCGAGCGCGTCTTTAAAAGGACAAAGTCTATTAAGGCTACCATGAGCATGACTATCAACTTTTAAGATGATTGATGATTTAAGATGAGTTAATGTCTCAATGCCGTATCTCAGAACTTCTAAAAATATAAAATGACTGGATCCTTAAAACTAGCCTGTAGTTTCACTGCAATTGCCATGTGCAATGGTAGTCAGAGTCGGTGGAAAAATTAACTAGCACTAACTAAAATACCTCCAGGGAAAAATAAAATAAAATAAAATAAAATAAAATAAAATAAAATAAAATAAAATACCTCCAGGGAGCCAACCTGGCGAACTAGCAAGCAAAAATAAATAAATAACTGAGGCAACATTCGGTTTAAAAACATCAGATCAAAAAAATAATAAAAATTAAAATAAAAAATAAATAAAAAAAATAAAAACATCAGATCAGGAGTTCTATTTGCTCAAATGTTTCCTTTGAATTTATAATTGCTATTATTAACACATTTCTTTTAAAGAAGTCAAGAATTTTTTTTTTCCTTCCCACATAATTTCACCCACACTTCTTTGATTATATGCTCTAAGATAAGAATCATAGTTGCCAGTGGAGGCTTAGGAATTTTATAAACATCGATCAATGTCACAGCTCGAAGTCGATGAATCAAAGAATATCGCAGTAAATTCCGAAAGTGCCTTCCCTATGACACTAGTCAGTCATTGCATGAAGAGTAATTTTAGATTAAAGGTAAAAAGCCCTGCATGTGCACCGGCACAGACCAGGGTTATATTATTATCTGGGCTGAAAGGAGAAGATGAAGATAGGAAGGGCAGAGATCCCCCAATGTCTCATTTGAAAAGAGATGTGGTCACAACCCTATCGTGCTTCTTCCCGCTCAGGTCACCCCCGCGCAGGCCTCGGCTCGAGCAGTCCTGCTGAGCTGAACGAGAAATACAGCGCCAGGGGCCTGCGGCCTGCAGACGTGAGCACGGGGACCAACCTGCTCTGCAATCTGCTGACCTCAGGTCTCGCCTTCATTCCCACGAGTTCTAATGCATGGGGTGGAGCCTGGGGGGTCTGGGTTCTTCTCCTCTTGAAGAAGCATCACTTAGTGCAAGAGCCAGAGGACGGGGAAGAGCAGCGAGCAAGTCGGCAGTAGCTGCTTCAAAAGATCCAGCCCCAGAGGGGCCCAGCCAGGAGGCAGGCTCTTCCATGATCTGTCCCCCCAGCGAGTCAGAAGCTCCAGAAACATCCGTAAGTTGTATCCTTGACTCTCCACAGAAAGGGGGTAAGAAGCTGAGCTCTCTGCAGAGGGCAAAGTATGTCATTACGTCTCCTGCATCTGGAGCTGAGGCCCTGGGCCCAGACACACACGTGTCTTCCTCCCAGCTGCAAACACACCGTAGCTTCTGGAAGGGAGCCGTGTGACCCGCAGAGCCTAGATTACCTGGGGGTCCCACATCACCTCCTGTGATTCTTGGAGTCTGTGGGGCTCCGGGTCCACGCTGATTACCTGCCTTGAAAGGAAAACTCATGAAGAGAACGGATAGGTTGTCTCTGGAACTCTCTCTCAAAAATATGCTAGTTTTAAGCTTTCAGTAGCTGATGGAGGAAAGTGAGCCAGCGTCTCGCTGCAGGGCCTGGTCCCCCAGCCCGGCTAATGGTGGGCGCCGGGCCCAGCTCACTGGGGGCTGTCCGAGTCAGCTGGATCTTTTTTTTTTTTTTTTTTTTTATTTTTTTATAAAAGTTCGATTTGCCAACATACAGTATAACACCCAGTGCTCATCCCATCAAGTGCCCCCCTCAGTGCCTGTCACCCAGTCACCCCATCCCCCACCTGCGCCCCCTCCCGTGACTCTTCATTTCCCAGAGTTAGGAGTCTCTCATGGTTGGTCTCCCTCTCTGATTTTCCCCACTCAGTTCCCCTCCTTTCCCTTATAATCCCTTTCACTATTTCTTATATTCCCCGAATGAGTGAGACCATGTGATGATTGTGCTTCTCCGATTGACTTACTTCACTCAGCATCATACCCTCCAGGTCCATCCACGTTGAAGCACATGGTGGGTATTTGTCGTTTCTAATGGCTGAGGAACATCCCACTGTATCCATAGACCTCAGCTTCTCTATCCA
The DNA here is from genome assembly GCF_011100685.1 of Canis lupus familiaris. Taxonomy (NCBI): domain Eukaryota; kingdom Metazoa; phylum Chordata; class Mammalia; order Carnivora; family Canidae; genus Canis; species Canis lupus. The sequence goes on from NC_049257.1 coordinate 30,308,649, forward strand.
TCATCTGTCGATGGACACCGAGGCTCCTTCCCCAGTGTGGCTATCGTGGACATTGCTGCTAGAAACATCGGGGTGCAGGTGTCCCGGCGTTTCATTGCATCTGAATCTTTGGGGTAAATCCCCAACAGTGCAATTGCTGGGTCGTAGGGCAGGTCTATTTTTGACTCTTTGAGGAACCTCCACACAGTTTTCCAGAGTGGCTGCACCAGTTCACATTCCCACCAACAGTGTAAGAGGGTTCCCTTTTCTCCGCATCCTCTCCAACATTTGTGGTTTCCTGCCTTGTTAATCTTCCCCATTCTCACTGGTGTGAGGTGGGATCTCATTGTGGTTTTGATTTGTATTTCCCTGATGGCCAGTGATGCGGAGCATGTTCTCATGTGCGTGTTGGCCATGTCTATGTCTTCCTCTGTGACATTTCTCTTCATGTCTTTTGCCCATTTCATGATTGGATTGTTTGTTTCTTTGGTGTTGAGTTTAATAAGTTCTTTATAGATCTTGGAAACTAGCCCTTTATCTGATATGTCATTTGCAAATATCTTCTCCCATTCTGTAGGTTGTCTTTTGGTTTTGTTGACTGTATCCTTTGCTGTGCAGAAGCTTCTTATCTTGATGAAGTCCCAATAGTTCAGTTTTGCTTTTGTTTCTTTTGCCTTCATGGATGTATCTTGCAAGAAGTTGCTGTGGCCGAGTTCAAAAAGGGTGTTGCCTGTGTTCTCCTCCAGGATTTTGATGGAATCTTGTCTCACATTTAGATCTTTCCTCCATTTTGAGTTTATCTTTGTGTATGGTGAAAGAGAGTGGTCCAGTTTCCTTCTTCTGCATGTGGATGTCCAATTTTCCCAGCCCCATTTATTGAAGAGACTGTCTTTCTTCCAGTGGATAGTCTTTCCTCCTTTGTCGAATATTAGTTGACCATAAAGTTCAGGGTCCACTTCTGGGTTCTCTATTCTGTTCCACTGATCCATGTGTCTGCTTTTGTGCCAGGACCACACTGTCTTGATGACCACAGCTTTGTAGTACAACCTGAGATCTGGCATTGTGATGCCCCCGGCTCTGGTTTTCTTTTTTAATATTCCCCTGGCTATTCGGGGTCTTTTCTGACTCCACACAAATCTTAAGATGATTTGTTCCAACTCTCTGAAGAAAGTCCATGGTATTTTGATAGGGATGGCATTGAACGTGTAAATGGCCCTGGGTAGCATTGACGTTTTCACAATATTATTATTATTTTTTTTGTTTTCACAATATTAATTCTTCCAACCCACAAGCATGGAATATTTTTTCATCTCTTTACATCTTCTTCCATTTCTTTCAGAAGTGTTCTGTAGTTTTTAGGGTAGAGATCTTTTACCTCTTTGGTTAGGTCTATTCCTAGGTATCTTATGCTTTTGGGTGCAATTGTAAATGGGATTGAGGAGTCAGCTGGATCTTATGTGAAATATTTTTAATATCATCTTTGCCTAAAACAGAGGTTGTCATGGAGACACCATCATCTTCTACTGGCCTTCGTTGAAACATGCAAAGTCCCTTGTAAGACTAACAAATTCTTCTCACGCATCCGATCTTTCTACCCTGGTAAGTTTGTGTCACACGGTGTAAGTCAGCTGGAAGCAGTCGACTCGGCCAGAGGTTTGGAAACTCTACAGTTTATTTCCGTTACCTGGGCACCGATTCTGCTCTTACTCTAATGGACACAGCATCCTTTAGTAAATTAACGGAGGAACTCAAGTTTACCTGGGATAGTGTTGAATTAGATTCTTCCACAAGAGGAAATTAATTCCCAGATGTATCCATGTTTCCCTAAATTTCATCTTGCTTAAACCTCTATGAAATACATTTACATATCAGGAAGAAAAGAAAATATTATGAAACTGGACATGGTGATTTAAGAATAACTGCGAGAATTTTTGTGAGCAATTCAAAATAATTAAAACGAATTCTCTCATAACAGATTTTGAAAAGTCTTTGGATTCAGTTTCCAGGCTCTTCCATTTGGAAAGCCTCTAGCTCACAATGAAAACTGCTGCGTTTGTGATCAGGTGAAGCATTTCATTCAAATTGATAATTTTTGGAAAATCTCTCTGAAATCATTATAGTTCTAGGATTCCTCTATTGCATCTACTATAAAATGAATGATCTCCTTAGATTGGAAAAGCCAAGACAGGCAATCCTCGGCATTACAATTATTTTTTTATCTTTTCCTGAAAGGCAAATTCAGTTGCCTTACACTATTTATTCTAGAAACATTTAAGATAATCTCAAAATGTAGTCTAATTTATTTTCATGAAAAATAAGACCTTACCCTCTAGGTTATCCATATTCTACATTTGATTATCACCTTAATATCATATTAGGGTTCTTTCTAAAAAAAAAAAAAGAAGAATCAATCAATATAATATTTTTCATAAGCATGCAGATTTTAGATGTAATTATGCCACTACTGTGTCTAGCCTCGCTCTCTCATCAAGAAAATAGCTCAAAATAGAATAAGCTCCTCACTATGCTCATTGATCTTGCCCTTAACTCCACAAATAGGTCCTTTGTTCTGGCATGTACGGTCTCAACCTAGATCCTGTGGTGCTAATGTATCGACAAAGCCTGTATCATGTTATTTCAAGACCCAAACTCGATAAAATTCCCTGACTATACGCCATAGTGCGTGAATTAGCCTCACCCTTGCTTCTATAATGTCTGAATGATTTACAGATTATTTTAGATTAATACCCTATGTGAGGTACGCAAAACTAGTGTCCACCAGTACGTTGGTGGTTTGATTTACTATTAAAAAAATCAAGACTCAGGATAAAAAACAAACAACTAATTATTACCAGAAAAAACAATTTAGTATGAATGAAATGAAAATTAAATCATGAGTTTTGAAAGATTTTATCAAAGTGTAATATTAAAGTACTCCTTCTGACAGATTAGCTAATCTACCATTTTGGGATATTTTGCCATAATTCATCCTAAAACTTTTTAGGATACATCCTAAAAGGTTCCCTAGGACACACTCCTAACAAATAAACAAAAACAAAAAACAGGAAGTTGGGGAGGGGAGCTCAAATACTTGTGGATGTTTATGAACAAGGTGATAAAATAGTAACGGCACATCTTTAGAAAAATCATGTCAAAACCAGCTCTTCCACTTTTAGTGTTGCAATACATTGAAAATTTGCCCAAGGAACTTGGCAGTGAAAATACTCCCTTAATTTTAAAAATAAAAATGGCCCTTCCCACTAGTTCTGCTGTAAGTCAATTCTCTTTGGAAATAGTCCTTTACCACGTAGTTTTCATTCTTTGTAATTACTTTTACCTAATCTGTATTATCAATATAACCTATTTTTTGAAGAAATTTATTTTGCTTATTTTAAATATTAGTAACCCTCCAGTTCTTGTGGCGCTAGATTATTACTTTTTAATTTTTATCTTATTTTTTTATGTATATATAAATACAATGGTATATGCTTATTTATTTTGTCTCAGATTACTCATTGAAAGACTATAACCTGCCCAGAATTATGTTGCGGAGAGAAAAGCGCATACCTACAATGCTTTCCCCGCCCTATTTGTGAACTGCGACACCCAGGACTCTCCTACCCTGGGCCCCCAGACCAGACACCTTCTGTATCCCGCGGGGCTTCCTGCAGTCTGTGTTCCTCAGACACAGGTGCTTCTTCCTCAGTTGTGAGGCGATCCAGGTTTGATCTGAGGGAAAAACCAATAGACTTGCCAGGTTGCCTTTTTTTCAGCTCCTGTCATTTATATAATTTAGTATGGTGAGTCATTTTAATTCATTTTGAAATTAGTCATGGTCTAATTGTGTTTTCTTACAAATGACAAAAATTACAGTTAATGTCTTCTCCCAATCTCTTCCTATTATACCATCTTTGGATCCCTGCGGGTAAGGTGTCCCCATCTCCATTCTCTTACAATCCATCCAAACCTAAACGAGAGCAGCAGAGCAGCGTCTCTGACTCTAGGGCATGTAAGCTGACTGCGTGCTAAAAACAACCACATTCTCCTTTGTGAGACCTGCCCCTTTGGCTCACAGTAAAATCCCTACCTTGGCTGCAGGTCAACTATCAGTCAAAGGACCATAATGATAACATTAAATTACGGCCAAAATAAAGTAGATTCCTTTCCAGGCCAATAGGAGAAGGAAGGAGAAAAAGATTATATATAACTCCTAGTGATAATTGGAATTCATCTTGATAGCTGTTTCCCCAGTCACTGTCATAATATGAAAATGCCCTAATTTTAGTAAAATTTTGAAATTTTAGAACTATTTATATTGCATAATTAATATGACTTAAGTTGTTCTTTTGGTTGAAGTATGTTCTCTAAACCTCTCCGTTGGATTTATATTTATAAACAGCAGCTGTTTAGACTGTGCTAATTCCTAATGTTAATTCCTTGCATTTCAGGTAGAGTTAAGCGGTTTCTCCTTTGCTCGTAGCTTGTAGTAAAAGATCCACGGATTATTGAGCTAACTTTTGAAAAAAGTATGTGCCAAGATTGCTCTGTCACATATCTCTTAAAATTAATTATATATATATAATTAATTAATTATATATATATAATTAATTATATATATAGTAATCATCTTAAATTCGATCCAAACTAATGTGTCTCACTTTTAAAATATGTGAACATTTCCAAGGACATTTGGAGTACATTATATCTAAGAAGAGCACTAAAAAAGTAAAACCTTTGCATGCATGATGGTTTATCAATACATCCCAAGTTTCTGTATTTGTGTTTGGTTTTACCCACTGCAGTTTTTCTGGTGGACAATTATACGCTCTGTATATGGAGGAATTTTAATATTGTTTTACTCAGCAAACATATATTAAATTATAACCATATGCTATGAGATAAGCTAATCACAAAGGATACTGAGACAACTGGGAGAAAGGAAGTGCATTTGAGCATAGCTATAAGTAAGGATTATGAAAGTATTGCTTTATTACATTTAATATATCATATTGTTACATTCGTTACGTATTATAGAGTATTATACCACAATACTACATAAGGTTTTTTAAAACACTTCAAACGGGCCATACGATAGGCAGAATGATACACCAAATATCTATGGAGCCATTGCTCAGCTTTAGTGTAATTTAATGTTTTCATGTCTTTGCTTCATATGTTTTTTAAAAATGAAGCATTACAGATAAAATCAAAGCTCCCGGCACAAATGTCTTGGATTTGCTCTCTTCCTTCTTTCCCCAGAAGTATTCACTAACCTGAATTTCTGTTTCATTATTGCAATTCATGATTTTATACTTTTAATACATAGGGATTCTAGAACAATACATAGCGTTAACTTGCATATTTTTATACTTTTGTAAACGGCATTGAACTTCATCTTTCCTTAATTCTTTTCCCATATCATTATTATGCATTTGAGACTTATCTACATCAAATTAATTCTAATAATTCCCAAATAAAAGCATTGATCTGTGAGAAATTCTATGCGTTTCCCTGTTGGTGTGTGGGAAGCATTTCTCTAGGGTGTCTTCTTGGAAGTGGGATTGCTTGGTAGAGTATAAGGTGAATTTAGTCTGCAACCTTTCCAGAGCAGCAGTACCAATTTATTCTTCTATCAACTTTGTGTAAAAGTCTATGTTTCTTTCCATCCTTGCTAACTAGTGTATTTTCAGACTTTATAGTTCTTGCCAAACTGATGAGCATGAAGCAATAAGCTGTTGTGTTGATTAGGGTGGAGAAATGGGTTCCTTTTCATAAGTTTATCAGCTTCTTGATTTTCCTCTCATGCATATATTTTCTGTTCATATTCATAGACCAGTTTTTTTTTACAAACTGTCAAGTTTTCTTTTCAGATTTTAAATGCTAAAGGTCTAAAAACAAAGGTGCCCATTGATAACCATCTAAAACATAGAATTTATAGAAGCTTTTATACTCCTTACCTTTGTCATGGGAACTAAATCAGCTAAAATATATAAGGCTTTAATAAAGCCTGGCACATGATATGCACACAAGAACACCTACCACTATCATCATCATCAATCGTTATCATCATTTTCACTATATTATTATTATATATCAATTATCATATATAGGTATACCTATTTCCAGACTCCATGCTTAACCACCAATTATCTTTAGGTTATTAGATAATTGGTATCTTTTTTCTGTTCCTTTAATTTTACATTTCTGTATAATTTTATTTTATATGTGTGCTTTGTAAGAAGCGTAGTACAGGACTTTATTTAGTGTTTTCAAATCCATTTATTCCTAACTTTATAGGTAAGTGAAATACAGTTACTCAAGTGATTACTAATATACGTAGGCTTAATTATCTTAACCTTATTTTGTAATTTGTTTGATTATTTGTTATCCTCTTAATTATTTTTTCTTGCAGACTTTCAAGTAGAAAGTTAAGTAGACTTTCTTGTCTACTATTGACATGGAAACAGTTCTGTATATTTTCCTTTTTTTCCCTGTGATATTTGGAAGCCATTCTTTCTATTGTTGCTTTTTGACATAGATTCTTAACTATAAGTTTTCTGTCAAGGCCTAAAGTAATCATTTTTATTCTCCTGAACACTGTAAGTTAGCATGCTTTAATTACTCATCATGTGGCTCTTAATTTTAATATTTTTGTCTGTAGTTTCATGTACATTTTGATTAACATAAAAATGTAATTTGATTTTTCAGTGGGAATAAATAAATTCTATTTTATTTTCTTTCCCACCCTCACTCTACATTTCTTTTTGCCTAGTGGGCATTTTTTTTTTCCTAATTGTCTATAATTATCCCTGAGTCACTGTAGTTCACAACCAGATCTAATGATTGTGCTTTATGGGTTCCTGTCCCAAGGTGATGTTAGAGATACTGTGGATTAAGTCTTCAGGGCAGCGCTTGGCTCAAGTTATAGACTCCGGGCTGAATGCTCCCTTCCCCGTCTGTCACACGAGCCACCAGAACCTTGGGCAGAAGATCAAATGACTAGCATGTTGGGGCTCCTGGCTGGCTCAGTCAATAGAGCATGGGATTCTTGATCTTGGGGTTATGGGTTCGAGCCCCATGCTGGGTATAGAGGAGACTTAAAAACTTAAGCAAAAACACAGAACTAGTATGTTTTTGCAGTCTTATTTTATAAGTGGAAAAGTGCCAGCTACCTCCTACCTAAGCTGTAAAGCAGCGTTCCTGGTTTTGATTACTTTCAATTCTCATGTTTTGTTAAATATTTTAATGCCTTTTATCTCAAAGGGGCCAAACTATGGATGTACTTCTGTTGGCTTCCAGACCCAGACTCTTCAGCCTCACTTGCTCCTTTGCATTTCTGGTTCTCTTATTGGCTCACAGAGATACGTAACTTATTTTTGAGGCTGGTATGTCTTTTAGATATGTTCATGTTTTATTTATCTGTTTTTGCTTTTGCATGTACAGCGGAGAATAAGCGTCAAGTCAAGAACCTGATGTGCCATTGTTAGCATAAGTCATGAATTGGTTCTTCTGAGTCCAGATATGCTTAAAATCCAAATTTCATAGGGATGAAAAGAATAATGCCTTATACTTAATTTTACATAGTCATTCATGAAATCGTGGGGTTAAGCACAGTTAATGAGGATGACTCAAAATAAATGACCAACAACTATTGATTAGTTAACCATATGGCTGTTATCAGGTTGTTGCTTTTTATGAGGGAGCGGTCTCTATCCTATTACCTGAAATATATTAATGAAATTTTATGATGGCTATGAATATTCATTTATATGAAGGTGAAAATAATCATTTAGGGATCCCTGGGTGGCACAGCGGTTTAGCACCTGCCTTTGGCCCGGGGCGCGATCCTGGAGACCTGGGGTCGAATCCCACGTCGGGCTCCCGGTGCTTGGAGCCTGCTTCTCCCTCTGCCTGTGTCTCTGCCTCTCTCTCTCTCTCACTGTGTGCCTATCATAAATGGATAAAAATTTAAAAAAAGAAAAGAATCATTTAAAAAATACACAGTTTGGAAAATAGAATACTTGCCTTGTATTAACTTTTCAGAGATATGTAGTTGCTCAATAATACCAGTATATTATAAGTCATAGCAATGGCTAGATGAAAAAGGAAGAGTCTATGCTGTCCTAGTTAAAATTTTAATTGCTACTTTGATTAAGTAACAAGATTTAATTTTAGGTAAGGTCACATATTTATGCTTATTTTTTCTTATTTCCAAAATCAGATATAAAATTTTCTTTTCTAAACCCTTCCCATCGTACACTGACCAATCTAAATTTATTCAACTTCCTTTAAATATATACTTACTTTCATTACTTGTTTGAGGCAACAAGTCTGCTACTTGTTAATAATGGGCTGTTTTATTACTTTTTTGTATTTTTAAATAATTTCTATACTATTAACCATGTCCATTTCCCATTATTACATTATATGCTTGGCAGCAATTATCTTGATTGATGTAATTATAGATAGGTACTGCTGCTGAATTCAGAAGTCATTAAAATAATACTTTACATGTTTCACCCCTTGTTTAGAACACTTTAACATATATTAATTAACTCATTGAATTCTCAAAATGACAAGATGAGAAAAGCATCTAAGCATTCTTCCTGCAGTTTATAAATCAAATACAGTGACCTCAGATAATTATCTGTCTACCCACCCACAGCAATAATGGAAAGTAACATCCAGATAATTTGGTTCAAAACTGTTTTCCTTCAGACATTGCAAAAGCATTGAAATAGAAGACAAATGGCAACAGATCATAAGATGACTCTAAATTACAATGAAGATCATAAATTACTCGGGGTTTTTTTCATATTTTAATTCTAATGAAATTTTCGGTATATAGATGACCATCCTTTTTTTCCCCCCTATAATTGTTTCTGGCCCAATCCGTTCTAGGCCAGAGATGGTCCAAGAAATGTAGACTTTTCCAGTGGCATCTGTTGGTGGGAATCTTGCAAGGACTCAGGCCTGAACTGCTCCCAGCAAGTGTTCAGTAATTTAAATAAAAAGGGGTAGGTTTCAGTAATGAAAAACTGTAAACGTTAGAAAACTAGAAAAATAATTGGATTACTTGTAGAGAAAGAGTATATGTAGTTCTCTACTGAGAACATTGGAAATTACTTTCAGGCAAGAAAATAGATGGGTTTTCGAAATGCTTTTTGATAGGGAAAAGTTATATAAAGAGAGAAAGATTTATTCATTTGAGCTAGTTTAGCTGTAGTAAAGACTTTGGTTAGATTGTATATTACATAAATGATCATACACGTGCAGATATATAAGACTTCATGTAAAATAAAAATGGATATACCTTTGAAATCTAGGATGAATATATGTACGTGTATAAATATAGGTATTCCTAGTCAGACTGAAAAAAAGTATCACATATATGTTATACCCACATTTTTCAGAATGGATAATACTTGAAAAAACAAAAATGGAAGACCAAAGCAACTAGGCTCTGCCCATGTTAGATAATTGTATAAGAGTGGCAAGGGGCAGGATAAATTTGAAAAATTTATCATACAATAAAGAGGTTTTTAGTGTGAATTTCATAATATTATTAATTAGTTCATATTGATTTATATAATACAGATTTTAAAAAATAGTTTCCTTCCCATATATTTTGAGGCAATAAAAAAATGAGTTAAATAACTGCATATGAATAATTTCTAGCTAAAATTATTCCAGATTGACCATATTTTCACAGCCTTCTCTTTCCTAATTTCCTTTATGGACTCATATCTAATGTTGAAGTTCATATATTTATCTTTTAGTCTTTATTGTTTTCCATTTGCAGTTCCATTTCCATTTTTTCCAGTTGCATGAAACTATGGGAACTAAATGAAAAAAGTGTCAGGTAATAAGATGTATTAAGTACAGTATGCCTGCGGATATAATATTAAACACAGATTCTGCTATTACTATCAAAATGAATATTAAAATAACAGTGCTACTTTGAGGGTAATGCTACTTTGGAGAATATTTTCTAATAAGCTTACCATAAAATGGCAGATAATTATACTGACCTCATAAGGTTTCTGTGGTATGTAGCTAATAAGCTATTGAAAACTCCATTCAGATATAAAGTTCTTCAAGACTATATTATAATCAGGATTATTGTCAAAAAACATCAAAAATGAATGTGGTTTCCTGACAAAATTAAAGTTAGCAATGAGAAAAAGAGAATCTAACTACACATTAGTTGGTTTTTCAAATAATGACCTTGCTTACTTGATGATAAATGCTCTGATCACATTCCCTGAAGAGGTTGGACATACATAGATTTAATGTCGGAGTCTGGGTCAACAAAAACAACTGCAGTAATTATCATTATTTCACCATCGTCACAGTTGAAACACTTTGAAAGATTAAGCATTAAAAATAGTCGACATTTAGAATACCAGAAAGTTCTTTGACTGAAAATGTTCCATTGGCCTTAAAGAAATGCAATTGGCATGTCTCATACCTACCTCAGGACACTTGTCAACACCCTATTTTGTCCATTAGGGCTGCAGAATAAGAATGAGAAGATCATTAATCAAATTGGTATCATGTGTATGTATATATAAATGACAAATGGTTGCGCAGCTGAGATTTAGATGACAAATGTGGAGAAAGCCCTAAAGCAATACTGAAAGTTATAGAGCTTTAAAAATTCAAAGGATGACCTTTAGAAAGATATTCCCCATATGGTTTTTAGAGGGCATAAATAAACATTAAAATCTAATCGTATTAGTACTCATGAAACAAAACTATAGGTATCAGACATGCTTATCTCAATCAAAATACAGGCAGAAGATTCATGCAACCTGTTAAACAAACAACATCCTAATGCCCTCAGTGTATGACATTTGAATTTCTTTAAAATTTTTATTTTAGATAATCATGACCCTGAAATTCGAATATTTCTATTTCAGCTCTTCTGGGTATCTGCCTCCAGAGAAGTCTGTCATCCGTGCTCCCTACCACCTTTGGAACACCCACCGCGTCCCTTCGTCAGCTCTACCAAGCGCACGGCCAGTGAGGCAGAAGCCGCTGGGCAGTAGCCAGAGCTGGAATTTTCCCTGGCCTTCATCGTGCTGAAATCCACCACCGGGGACACCTGGTGTTATTCGGATTTGCTTTTCACATCACCCGTTTGTGCTCTTGGTTTACTTGGGAAACCTAAACTACAGCAATATGTATTCCCACTACATTTTCATCATCATCCTCTGTGTCACCTCCAAAATGTGTGCTTCTCCACCGTCAACTGCTTCCAGAATCTAGATTCTATACTTATTCAAAATACATGATGACTATCTCCTATATCTCAGGGTAAAATTACCTTCAATCCTTTTTTGGGAGATTAGAATGCATCCTTAAACAAATATGCACACCCACGGTAGTGAGTGCATGTATGTGTGAGCATGTGTGAGATGTGGTGACTAGGAAAGGAAGCAATGGGGGGTAATTCCTAAGTTTAAAATAATTAGTGTGCATGTAAATATAGAGACTAGCCCAAATTATCATCGTATCTATAAAAAAGTTATGAGTGAGGCAGTGAGGCTCTGATGTCAGGGCTTTACGGACCATGTTGACCCTGAGAACAGTGGGGATCTCTTTCAGATCCTGAGAACTGAGTTTGTTTTTAACTATAAGGAGTAGCTACCTGTGCAGTAGAATTTGGGGAATTCCACATGATGACCTACCTCATGGTGGCACTGTGAGACATGGCCATCACGGAGAAAATAAAATGTATTCACCCCCAATTTATAAAGCGTGAAACATATATTTGGGAAAATAGATGATCTTTAGACGATTCAGAAGATCTTTAGGAACAATACACCAAAAGTATTGTGTCTTTAAAAATATATAAATGAAATAAATTAGCATATGAAAAATTTCAGGTTTTTCTCTATAATTTTCTGATCCATTTTTTTTTAAAGATTTTATTTATTCATTTGAGAGAGAGAGAGAGAACACAGAGGCCAGGGGGGAGGAGCAGAGGGAGAGAGAGGCAGACTCCTCCCTGAGCAGGGAGCCGGATCCAGGGCTCGATCCCAAGACCCTGAGATCACGACCTAAGCCGGAGGCAGATGCTTAACCAACTGAGCCCCCCAGGGGCCCCTTTCCGATCCATTCTTAATGACACTACACTTTCCCTCAACAACAGTCACAGGTTTCTGCGATGACTACCTTAAGCTCTCCCATTTCCATCTCTTACATTGGCCGCGACCTTCCTTCCCGTGCTTTCCATCTGTCCGACCATTTCACCCCTCGGTTTGAAAATTCTCAGTGACTCCCAAATGATACAATCAATGTTAAAATCCAAACAGAAACACATACACACTCAACTTCTCCCTTGTTTAATAAGAATACACGTTAGCCGGAATGGGATAAACCATTCTCCCTCTTTCATGGTGTCACCGGCTCTCCCATGGGTCTGCTGTCTTCCCTGAACTCTTCTCTGTCCATCAGATTCCATTTTTATTTCTAGTCATAGCCATCGTGGTCCCTTCAGATTTTTCTCCAGATCATGACAGTTGAGCTTCAATCTCCATCGCTCACTGGCCTCTTCTTACTGTATTTCTTAGCTCAAACTCACTGGCTCAGCTTGATGATTCGCACAAAATATTTGCTCTCTGAGAACATGGAAAAGAGGCAGCATCTTATGATTAAGAGACATGACCTGTAAGATCCAGCTTAGCAGGCCTGTGGGCAGAGCAGGGGATCTGAGAATATAACGTGGAAGGACAGGCACTAGGGCTGGGTTCAGTCGGCCCGGCTAGCTGTTGCAGGCTGTGTATTCTTGGGCAAGGTTCTTAATCTTTCGTTACCTTAATTTCTTCATCTATATCCTGGTGATTCTAATAAGATCGATCTGGGATGTGAGAGTGATCTGGCTGCAATATCTTCCACCCTCGGTGTCCTTGTCTATGGACGGGGTTGATCATGGCTTCATTCATCTGCTCTGACTGGCGAGGCCGACGTCCCCTTCTTCCCTTACACTCTGCATGCATCCCTCCAGGACACGTGTACTCGATGGGAGAGGATGGACTTCCCTGATAAGAGAGAATGGTTCTTGGGTCAAGGGTATGTGAGAAGCTGCACTCCTCTGCAAGGACCTCCAAACAAGTTCCCTAAAAGGACCAACTTCATAGGACTATTCTAAGCATTAAATGACCATACATATAGCGCGTAGAATAATACCAACCCCTAATAGGCACTATAAAGTGTTAAAGGTCAATTATTTTCTAATTCCATCAAGGCTTAGATTAAATAAAACCTCCAATCCAAACTTATCTGCAGACCCCACTCACTACCATTCCTGGCACAACTAAAGCACAACTATTATTTTTTCTCCTCTGGGATTGTCCTCTATTGTCTCACCATTGTAAGCTTTCTCTCTCATCCATATTCTTCTTTGCTCCTCCTGCCTGGGGATAACACATATCAAATATTTGTTTAATTTAACTCTTTCCAGTGGAAAACCCAGCTTTGAATTAGGAAATTTTGCCAAGTACAGTACTTTCACTATTTGTAGGAGGTATGTTTAATATTAAAGAGTGTGATTAGATCTTTGCAATTCTTTTTTTTTTCCCCCAACTTGAAAATTGCTGATCTGAAAATGGAAATTCAACACTCATCTGGCCATTAACCTCTCTCGTAGGAGTTTAAATGTTCTTTCTTCTTTATTAGATGAAGATAAGAGTTAATATGCACAACGAATCCTGGCAAATTCTAATATTCCACCCCATTGGGCTCCCATTACAATAACTTTTATAGGAGATGTGCTGTTGTTTAAATTCAATGAATAATTGGAATAAAATGTCCAACTTACTAGTTAAAAAGATTAATTACTTGAACATAGTTAAAGAAGAGTATTAACTCTATTGTAGTCGTTGAAATTGTATAATGCTCATTACACTTTATATGTAATGGTATGCAAGTCTCCTGTCTCAGGAGGTGTTTGTTTGTAACAAATGCTTAGTTCCTAATGCCATCCATCCTTTATTTTTTTGTTGTTTTTATTTAAATTCCAGTTCATTAACATACAAGGAAATACTGGTTTTAGGTGATTAACATACAAGGAAATATTGGTTTTAGGTGAAACCATCCATTTTTAATTTTTAATTTTTTTAAAAGATTTTATTTGTTTATTCATGAGAGACACAGAGCGAGGCAGAGACACAGGCAGAGGGAGAAGCAGGCTCCATGCAGGGAGCCCGATGCAGGACTCGATCCCAGGACCCCAATGTCACACCCTGAGCCAAAGGCAGACGCTCAACCGCTGAGCCACCCAGGGAACCCACCATGCATCTTTTAAAAGGAGGAAATAAAATGGCCAAGCTGTATTAAAAATACAAATTGCAAGCTGTCCTAATCGTTAGGAAGATTCTTTATTGCATAACTAACCCTGTAGTGGTCAACATGTTGATTCTGACCACTTCTTATTTTGGAATACAGAACATATTTTTGGTACTTCTTGAAAAAGAAGTTAACTTTTTATTTAGATAACCAAATATTGTGAAGGCATCTCATTGTCTACAGACCCACCTGACTTTTTACCTCTCACAGGTATAGAATCCAAACTCTTCTTCACATCAAACCATTGGTTGATTTTAAGAAATGAATTCTTATGTGACAAAACTTAGAATGGATAAAATCTTGAACAACTGAATAGTAGTGGCCTATAGGAGAGAAATCTCCCATCCGGTACAGGATATATTTAATTATTTAAAAGTGAAAATCCCATTATCAATTCATCTAACATAAGCAAGCAATACACTCTGACTGCAGTTAACCTAAACAGAAAAGTGAGAATGGCATAGGGAAACTGAGGCAATTGACAGCAAGCCTGTAATACAAGCCCATTGCAAGAGCCAAGTCACAGATTAGTCAGGATTTGACCATTTTCCAGCTGGATGCCCACTGCTGCCACCAAAAACGTCTGAACTCTATGAACACACAGCTAGACGCCCTCCTCCCCACCACACTCTCCACTAGACTGAGTGAATCACAAATCATTCCTGTAGACTATTGTGAATTTTTCAATATTAATTACAGTTACAAATACCATTCGGTGTGTGTGTGTGTGTATGTGTGTGTGGTTTGGGGACTTTTTTTAAAATTATTTTTCCAGGCAGCCCGGGTGGCTCAACAGTTTAGCGCCACCTTCAGCCCAGAGCCTGATCCTGGAGACCCGGGATCGAGTCCCACGTCAGGCCCCTGCATGGAGCCTGCTTCTCCCTCTGCCTCTGTCTCTGCCTCTCTCTCTCTCTCTCTCTCTCTCTCTCGATCTGTCTCATGAATAAGTAAAGAAAAAATCTTTAAAAAATTTTTTAATGAAAAATACAATCATTTTTCCAACTTTTATAATCTGTAACTAGCTAGAGAACTGAGAGTAATCTGGAGGAGAAAAAACAATATTTAATTGGAATTTGTGTCTCAATGGCAAACACAGTCAAATAATTCAGTAAAGATTACAGTCAGTCGTCATATACATATAAACTTATGACTCGATACTGACCAACAGAACCAGGGAAGAGATGGCTTTTAAGATATGTGAATCATAAAAAAGAAAAAAAAAAGATATGCGAATCATCTTTAGATCAATATATCTATTCATATAGATCCATGAATCATGTATAAAGAACAGTCATATTTGCTATACCCAAAGGCTTACAAAGGAAGCAATGAGTTTAATTTTAGAGCAGTGGTTTTGGAACAATAAGTCGTTTGTATCCTCTGCTGTTGTGGGGAGGTCGTCCCCTAACAGCAAAATGGGCAGAACCACTCCAGTGTGGAACTGGCAGTTTTGTTCTCTATCCGTGTCCAGGCCCATCGATCTCAAGTGTTCAGGCAGCCGTTCGCCACCAAAATATTAACAATTAAGCTCAGCGCAGTTCCGGTGCCAATGTTGGCTGATGCGTGTGTAACAGAGGTGTATACCAAGATTTCAGTTGTTTGTCAATAGTGTAAATGAAGACTTTGCTTAATTAGGCAATAATGTTTAAATTCTGAAGAACATTTCCTCCATTTTTTTATTTTATTTACATTATGAGATTTATAGAATCCACACCCTCTTAAGTTGACACTTTATTATTAGCATTTTAACCCATTACATATAATTTGAGAATTTATTGAGTTTATAATTTATCAAGATATTCCTACTGGGTGTATATATCTAGTTTACTCATGAGTTAAGATGAAGATTCCATTTTTACTTCATCTTTCACCAAATAAATTTAAAGAAGATTAATGAATACAATAATATTATAGGGATAGTAGTTTATATGTTTACATACAAATACAAAATATTTTTCAATAACTGGTTAACTTGATACTTTGTTAAAATGTATTTTATGAAGTAGTAAGAAACAAATATAAAATAAGTCACTAAAGTGTGATTCTGGATCTCTTTCGGGCCAGGGTCCCTTTGAGAATGTAATGAACATATAAATATACATAATTTGGAATTAAATTAAATTAAATCTGAGGAGCCAATTATCTCAGTATTTTAATAATGCACATACATGTATATATGCTCTCAGTTTCCATCTGGTGCAAACATTTATTTTGCTGAAAAACAAAGACATATTAGGTTCCTTTTCCGTAGCCCAAATGGATTTATACTTCAAATGGATAAAAGCACAAAGTAAATAACTAATACAATTTAAAACTTCCTATCTTTTCCCAGAAAATTAAAACAAAGTGTCTAATCAGTCCAATGTGTTTAAATGGACTAAACCTGATTTAATTATGTGGTTTCTTTCTTTTTAAAGTGTGGCTTGATACAAGATGTGACTCATTAAAAGTTCTGATATACCCTGCCAATAAAGCCTAGCAGATTGCACATTAAAACCAGGTAATTAAATTAATATACAAGACACATAAACTCACACATTCTATTTTGAGTTTCTAATCAATCAGGGACCAAAAGTAAGACAAATATTTGAAGCCGAATGCTTCAAATCAGCATCCACACATGCTATATTTAAAAAAGCAAGCTTATTTCATTACTTTAGTGCATGTAACACTGTTAAATGCTACATCACAGAGGAAATTTTCCCTTACCTTGTAAAAGGAGGCATTCATACTGAAGCACGAATCACATTATTAGCATTGTTCAAAAACATAAAATCATGCCTAGCAATCAGGATGGTAGCATATAAAAATAATACAAATGTGTTTCCTATTCCTTAGACTACAATCTAAAATAGTGACAAAAATATAGAGAGCTACTATAATGTATGTATGTCTGGAACTTTAACCAACAGGATTTGAATATTCTTCCAATTTGAGAGGAATATGTTTTGAATTCCAAGACAAAAAGCCAAGGAGTCACATACTGTCTCTCTTTAACCCCATGCGACTGAAGTTGTACTCAATTATACAGAACCTCTGCTCAAGTAATTGGTGCTTATACTTGGGATCTTAGCGGTAAGGTGAAGGTTTGGGCAAGTTTAGAAGCAACTCGGTGGAGTCAGGGAGAGTCCACTTGCAGATCCTCCTGTGGCTGTCCAATTATTCTGACCAAACATGTATTGGGTTATGAAGGTAGCTGTGTCTTGTGTTTTCCTCCCCTTGTATCTGCTAAAATCCCAATTCTGATTTTCCAGGTGTGTTGTTTCCAAGAATCACACTATATCCATCAACAATTTCATATGGGACTTAATTTAGAAGTGTTTTCTGTTACCTCAAACTGAACAGTCTTACTAATACATATTTAAAGGATAAGGAGAGCAAAGATATGTGGCCATCATATAAAAGAGAACAGCAAAATAAATTATATGAAAATATAGGATAACACATTTCAAGAATAAATGGTAAATATAAACAAATGGAAAAAGATGAGAGAAATAACCTTATAAAATGTCCTTGCCCATAATAAACTAAGCAAAAATTATTAACTCCTTTATGATCTATCCAGAAGATTTTCTGAACTGAAGTCATAGTAAACATTATTTAAGGTGAAAGAGAATGATAATCAGAAATTTTGGTAGTCTTTAAAAGAATATCTCTAGGCATATGACATTACTTTGAGAGAAGGAAAAAAAATAAAAAATGGGAATAAAGAAAAATTGACATTAGGCTTCCTGGGAAGAAGTTCAGGAAATTGTTTGGATCTTTAAAAAAAAGAAAGAGGAGAGGAATGCTTATTAGGAGGATATGGTTATAGAATGAGGACCTGGGACTTGATTTATAGTGGAATAGGAAGACGGAAATAAACTTCCAGGAGCTAAGAGTTGATGTGTTCAAAATAACCCGGTCTGGAACACCTGTGGCAGTAGAAACAAAGGTGAACTGCTAGGGCGGGGGCTCAGTGGGTGAGGTGAAGAGTATTATAAAAATCTCTAGTGAAGTGACCATTTCAGAAATTGTTTTACAAGAAATGACATCTAGGGCAGTGCTGAGGATGACGGGGCAGGGAGTGTCTGGGGAACTATATGAAGAAGCAGTAGGATGTTGAATCAAATGTATATGACAATCAAAAGGGAGGTGCACTGAGAATCACTTTGTGTCCTTGCCTGAGCTGGTAGCAAAATGATACCCTTCCATCTGGTTAGATGTTGTACAAGTTGGAGAAAGTCAAGGAAAGATGTGGCGGGAATTGATCTTCATCATGTGTAGTTGAAGTTGACAATTGATCAATCCCCTCAAATCTGAAGTACAAACAATTGATCACCCCCTCAAATCTGAAGTACAAACACATGCTATGGAGAGCTGGACACATAGGGATCCCTGGGTGGCCCAGCAGTTTAGCACCGCCTTCGGCCCAGGGCCTAATCCTGGAGACCCGGGATCAAGTCCCACGTCCAGCTCCCCACCCCACGTGGAGCCTGCTTCTCCCTATGCTTGTGTCTCTGCCTCTTTGTGTGTGTGTGTGTGTCTCATGAATAAATAAATAAAATCTTAAAAAAGAAAAAAAAACTGGACACAAAACATGAATGTGAGGTAGAATGAGGGGGATAACATTTATCAGACTTGAATTTGACGGGTATGATGAGCTGTGGTCGCTCAGGCTTCAATATATACCCCATCCTCTGGCAGCTGCATGGGGCATAGCCTTCTCATATAGAAGTAAGGGGGAAAATGATGGTCACAAAGTTGAAATCAGAAGACCAAGATTCATTAGACGAATAAGACTAATAATACTCATTGGAAGAATAAAGATGTTCTTCTTCTTATTGTTAAAATCTGTTAACTGCAGATGAACCTGAAAGCTAAGAAAGTAATGACTTCCTTCTGCTTTTGGTGATATAAACTGTCCAGTCAAAGCAATATTTTGTTTTTAAGCATTAAACTTAATATATAAAGTCCCCAACCAAAGTTAACTGTGTATCCCGATTGAATATTTTATCTTAATATTTTTAATACACAAAGGTCACCTTGGATAACACACCCAAAAGCATCTGTTATTTTCAGTGATCAAAGTTTTAACCACGTTGAAACAAAAAGGAGAAAGAATTTCATTCCTTAGTACTAAGAATCCCTCACTCTTAATTGAAATAAGTAAGCTGACAATAAGGTGAGGTCACCGTCTTCGAAGTGGAAGATGAAAATCTCTAAAAGAGAATGTATACCTTTTTATCAGCGCTTTTTGTGTGTAATTGAATGTGAAAATCCTCCTGTGGGAGTGTAGAAGAAAATATCCAGGAAAATGCCAAAGCGGGGTGAATGGACACAAAGGAGAGACATTTGTTTTATATTGTTAAGTCAAGGAAGTTTTCTTCCAAAATATTGCAATAAGCTGTATCCTAAAGAATAATTAGTAGCCGGCCAAATAAACGTGGCCAAAAGGACATTCAAGATAAACCAAAGTATATGTGTCAAAGCTTTAAAGAAAAAAAAGAGCAGGAGGGCAAACTGAAAATTGAGAGGAGACTAGAGTGTAATGAGGAAAGAGAAAAAGTGGCTTCAGGTAAGTAGTTACAGGTAAAGCCTGAGAGAACATGTAAAGGATTTGAACCATTTCCTGACCAAAATAAGAAGTCCTTGAGAGGTATGAAGTTGAGGTTACATGAAAAATGGGAGAGGAGAGTGAAAATGGAAGCAGGGAAACCAGGAAACACGTGGCTGTTCCCAGAGAGGTGGTGGCAACTTAGATTGGGTAATAGGAGTGAGAATCAGAGCAGGGGATGGATTAAAGTTAAAAAATTACTGAGGGATTTCAAGTCAGAGTTCAGAAGAGGGACAAATAAATGGTGGAGGACAGTCCCAAGATTTCTGGCCCAAGCAACTGAGTGGGGTTAAGGTGATGGTAGTAAATGGATATCAAAAATTCAGTACTGAGTGTGGAAAATTTGAGATGTTTGTAGGTCATATGTGTGATAATGTAAGTAAACAGCGGGATATACGAGACCAAAAATGAAGAAGTATCTTCACTAGATAAATAAATTTGGAAGCAAACATATGCAAGGCTTTGAGAGCTTATCAGAATGGATGAAATGAAAAGTAAAATGCAAAGATAAGTATGTCGAGGTTTGAGCCCCAGCATCACAGGAGACGATTAAAAAAGGTCAGACGGGTAAAAGGAAAGCCAGGAGAAGGTGCTACTTCTTTTCATAAACAAATAGAATGTTTCTAGAATAGATCCTTAGGCCCCAAGGAAAATCTCAATGAATAATAAAATCTAGAATATGTTTTTAGTAAACTGGTGTAAAAGTATCAATTAATATCAAAATCTCAAAAATATAATCCAAAAAGAAAAAAATTGATAAGTTGGACTTTTAATCAAATTAAAAAGTTCTATATATAAATGCCATTGTTCAGAGAAGGAAAAAAAAAAAACATAAATTGGGGGTAGATATTTTCAAAACATGCTGTAAGTGTTAAGATGAAAGCAACAGAAACTTATTTGCTGCTGACTGGAATGTAAAACGGTCCAGGCCCTTGTAGAGGCAGTTTGGGTGTTTCTTACACAAGTAGCCATAATTTTATCATAATATTTAGCAGCTGTGCTCCGAGGTATTTACCAAACTGATCTGAAGCTTTACGTCTCCGCAGAAATCTCCGCGTGAATGTTTATAGCAGCTTTAGTCCTAATTACCAGAAACAGGAAGCAAGCAAGATGCCCTTCGATAGGTGAGTGGATGGGTTGTGGTTCGTTCACACGGTGGAATTTTATTCAGCAATAAAAAGAAATTAGCTACCAAGGCACAGAAAAAAATATGGATAAATCTTAAATGAATATTGCTGAGTAAGGAAGCCAGATCAGAGGCTAGCTTGATGGCCAAGTATGTGATGTTCTGGAATAGGTAAAAATTGTAGACAGTAAAGAGATCTTGGTTGCCAGGAGATCAGATGGCAAGAAGGAGGAAAATGGACAGATGAAGCACAGCAGATTTTTAAGGCAGTAAAACTACGCTGTATGACACCTTCATCATATGCATATGATACTACCCCCTTTTTCAAAATCCTTATGGCTTTAGAGCACAGAGTGAACCTCTATGCAAATTTTTAAAAATAATTAATAAATAAAAATTCAGGGATCCCCGGGTGGCGCAGCGGTTTAGCGCCTGCCTTTGGCCCAGGGCGCGATCCTGGAGACCCAGGATCCAATCCCACGTCGGGCTCCTGGTACATGGAGCCTGCTTTTCCCTCTGCCTGTGTCTCTGTCTCTCTCTCTCTCACTGTGTGCCTATCATAAATAAATAAAAATTAAAAAAATAAATAAATAAAAATAAAAATAAAAATTCGGAGAGTAGGGAATCCTAGCATGGAATATAGAACATAACTGCACAACGTAGCCTTATTAAAACTATAGGAAACAACCTCAGTGAAGGGGGTAAAGATAGAAAGTCCTAAGTAACTTTGGTAAGGAGCAGAATCTATAAGAAGAAAGGCAAAAGAACCAGTACATAAAAATTATAGTCTAGTTGAAAAGGTTGATCCTAACAGGGGTGCGGGTTAACAGCTCCAATACTACATACTAGATTTGAAAGTTCCAGCAAAAGGATGGTAGATGGTATGAGCCAGGTTTATTACCTCTGACTGGGACATCACTGATGAACAAGTGGACTAGGGTAAAATTATCCACGTGGTAATGGATTAGAGTCGGAGAACTTAGCACAGACTCATGTCTCAATACAGATAAAGAGAGTTACACATAGAAATACTTATAGATACGTGTATACACAGAGATGAATAGAATACGCACGTGTATTCCATTGCTATCACCTGGAAGAGCCTAGAAGCATTGGCACCCCAGAAGCAATGAGCACACCTGGTGCCTAGGTCTTGGTTTCTAACACCCTCCGTGAGTAAAGGGAACCAGAATCTTTAGAGAAATGGCTTATTCTAGGAATGGACAGGAAACACAGAGATGAGCCTGTAGCATCTTGTAGTATCAGAAAATACTTAAAAAAAAAGAAAAGAAGTGCTTAAAAAAGAAAAAAAGAACTCCACAATGATGGAGTCATGCCAAAGGGACTCAGAAGCCAGTTGAAAGAGCTACCAGGGGCCAAAGCTGAAACCATGGGAGCAAAAAAATAAATGAAGTGGTATTAGATTATGAGCCACAGTGTTAAGTAACGATTCGTGGATCCCTGCTGCTAAGATGAGAAAGGATCGAATCCGCATCAGCGTGAGTCCTGGGCCGTGTACAGTGGGCAGGACGGAAGCCGCACTTCCCACTGTAAGGGTTGGACGCCACTGTGTTGGGAAAAGTCAGAATGCCATAGGCCACCATTCAAGAAATCCAGCAAAGGTGTCGCATTCTTCCCTTTACATACCGGGGACCATGTTTTTATTGAGGAAGATCGTGTGGTCAACGCAGCTCAGATTGGCTCTTATGTTCACGTTGGCAAGAACTGTGTGATTGGGCACCGGTGTGTGTTGAAAGACTGCTGCAAAATTCTTCTTTTTTAATTAATTTATTTATTTTATTTATTTATTTATTTTGCAAAATTCTTGATAACAGTATTACCCCCAGAAACTATGGTGCCACCATTCACCATCTTGTCAGGCTGCCCAGGACTGTTTTCAGGGGAGCTCCCAGAATGTGCCCAGGAGCTGATGATTGACGTCTTTTTATTTATTATTTATTTTTTATTTATTTATTTTTACAGACCAAATGACCTTCAGGTGTGCAAAGTCCAGTTGCTAAAAACAAAACAACATACACTGAGCAAGGAGACCATGGCCTCATGGGGCAGCGCCGAAGCAGAGCCCCATACTCTCAGACCTGGGGAGAGAGGTCCTGCCCTCCCAGTGGGTCCAGGGCTGGCAGGCAGGGAGCTGGGGTCTCACCTGTAGGCCCTCATGGCAAAGAACAGAAATGTGGTGGGGCTGATGGTGGCTGGAAGGAGCCTGATCAAGATGGGCTGTGGCCTTGGCCTCCGCTGAGCCCTGCACCTCTGGGTGCAGGTAATCAGCAGAAAGAGCCTTGGCCTGCGAGGGACGTGCCCCAGGTGGTGTTTTCGCCCAAGGCGGTCAAGGTGCATGACCAGCTCTTCATAAGGCAATGAGTAGAGGAGGCCACCAAACCCCGTGTCACCAGGTCACCGGGTCACCGGGGCTCGCATCGCTCGTGAGCACCCCCGCGGCCTGCCTGCCTGCCTCCCACCGTGGCCCCAACCTGCCCACAGGAAAGCCCCAGGAATACCAGGTGGGGGGCACTTGAGGCGCCACCCGTGGGGCTCTTACAGCTGCCAACATCTTCCCAAGCAAGGGAAGCACAAGTGCTCACGGGGAAAGTGACACTTCAGGGAACGTGACAACCAAATGTCACGTGGTATCCACGGTGCCTAGGGTTCTGGAACTGCAAGAGGACCTTATGTTGAAAACTCAGGAAATCCGACTCAAGTATAGACTTTACCAATAACGTGTTGGTATGATTAACTGTCGCAAATGTAGCAACTAATATAAAATGTTAACGAGGGCGTCAGTAGTCTAGGACGTCTACGAAATCCAGGTACTAACATTACGAATTTTCTGTAAATTCAAAAACGGTTCTGCAGCATAAAGTTGATTGAAAACCAATACTTAGAAGGGGAAACTATATATTCTGAAGGTGAAGTATTTTATCCTCAAAAAATTGGAAGAAAAAATTACATATTTTGGAAAGGACACTGCAATTGTACGCAGGTGATATTAAGGCCCGTGTGTGAAATTTCCGTACAGCCTGGAGCTAACTCCTTTGTTGTACGTCCTTTCATCCTCCAAATTTATTACATAAACCTCCTTTTGGAGAGGTGTGTCAGCAGCTCCTGCTGCTCACGGGTTGTGCCAAACACAGCGAATGTCTTTTCACTCTTCCTCTGCTGCTGATTCTATTTGCCTTTTTAATGACGATCTCGCGTGTTACTGCTTTTACCTATGCCATTATTTTTCAAGACAATATGTTTCTGTTATAGTTTCCGAATAAATAATCAGAAAATGATTTCTACTTCAGTAGGAAAATGCCACCACATAATGAATTCACTTTAATTATCTTCACAAGTATTTTTTTTTTACCTGAAACTAAAATAATGCATTTTGCTTTTAACAGATAGCATACAGACCTTACCTACTGGCATGTATTGCCTTAAACATGCGTGACTGATAGATCAGCTTATTCACGAAAACATAGAAGATGTATTTGTTCTGAGCTCTTGGTTTTAAAACAATGCCAATCGCGAAGGCCAAAAGATTACGCAAAAAGAAAAAAGCTATTTTCATGATTAAATATCACTATGTGTTTTAGAACACATATGATTAAAACTCCAATAAGCTATAATTTTTAAGACTGAATATTCGGGTAAGGGTAAGGAGGTCCGACCAGTTGCTGATTATTTGAATGGCACGGATTCCATTTTTTCTCTTGTTCACCCTGTCGAGTTCTTTAACCAAAGAAAGTAATATGGTGATTCAGTGAAGCCTGGCGAAAATCAAGCGTCCGATATTCTGTAAGACGGCGCATAGTAACGCAGTGGAGGGGGGCCTGGGGGCTCAGTCCCGTGAGTGTCCAACTCTTGATTTCGGCTCAGGTCATAATCCCCGGTCATGAGATGGAGCCCCACATAGGACTCCGCTCAGCAGAGTCTGCTTGAGATATTCTCTCTCCCCCTCCCTCCGCCCTCCCTCCACTCCCCTCTCTCTCTAAAATAAATAAATGAATAAAATCCTTAAAGAATAATGCAGCCTCTGATAAACTGTGAAGTGCAGTGCCAACAGTTTAATTATATTTTCATCCTTCTGAGCATAGGAGTCAGAGAGGAGGGAGACCAATAGATGGTTAGAACCGCCAAGGATGTTTAAGTCAACTTCCAGGAGGCCAGAACTGAAATGAAAATAAAGCCGCCCCCAAAACAAATAGCAGGACATTTTTCATCTTGTGGCTTCCAGTTCACAGTCACCTGGGAGGACTCAAGAGAGCCTCATAAGGAGTTTCTGCCCCCAGCTTTTCACTTTGCCACCTGAATCCTGGAGGACTTGCCTCCATTTTAAAAAAGATTTTCCTTAAAAAAGAAATAAATAAATAAATATAAATTAAAAAAATAAAAATAAATAAAAAAGATTTTCCTAAAAAAATAAATTAAAAAAATAAATTAAAAATAAATAAATAAATAAATAAAACGTTTTCCTCCCTCTTGAAAACATATAACCAAATTAGATTAGGTTATCATACCTTCCATTTTCCCATTGTGGGTGTTTTCACGGCGGTTGTGACTATGGAAAGTCTCACAGTCGAGCACCATTTGCCCAATAAAGCACATTTAGGTAGCTCCGGTTTTCTTTAAGGGCTGACATAAAACTGTGTAAGGTGCAGGCGTAGGGACGAAATAGGACTAAAAGTAAAATGACACTTGCTACCATTTAGGAATACTTGAACTTTTTATTTTAAAATAAACCCTATTGAGGATTTTTGCTTTATTTTCAATTTTCTTGTCCTCCCTTCAACTTTTTCAAGGAGTAAGAATAACATTCACAGTAATAACAAAAATAACAGTAATATCTTACGTTATGTTCTTTTATAACTCAGTTTAAAAATCCTATAATGTTATCAGAAGTTCGAACGTCTTAACATGATTCATATTTATTGTTCTAGACCCATCACTTTTGGGGACTTCGTTGCGCTCTGTAGGTCAGCCATTCCTAATCGCTCATAATTCTGGAAGTATGGAATGTTGTCTTTAGCCTCTGGCCACTTTGGGGTTTTTTGTCTACCTTTTCTTCCTGTTGACTTTTATTCATTCTGCACATCTTGGCTAGAAAGCCTCTTTTCTTGACCCTCATATCTGGATTCGATGACTGTCTTTGATTCTGGCCTTCATAAAACCCAGCACTTCTGTTATCAGGACACAGACAGGCAAAATCGCCTTTGTATTGATCTGCATTTATTCCTACATACAAGAACCCTGGGTGCCCCTTGTCTCCAGGTGGATCTGTAACATGGTGCCACGCCTGACACACAGGCCATGATCAATAAACACCTATGGACGAGTGAGCGGGTGGATGGGTGGAGGGACGGGCGGATGAAATGGGCCTGGTGCGTCATTCTTCAGGGCCGTTTGGCCTGCTTAGCACTCATCACTCAACTTCACAAGTGTTCCTGCATAACTGTTATTGGCAGTAATAGCGCTGAGCCATACACCTGTGAACCAGTGTCTGTCATGCCAAGGCCACATCAGCATTTCTGAACCTTTCACTACTGACATTTGGGGCCAGAAAATCCTTTGTTGGTGGGAAAGACTCTGTCCTGTGCGTTAAAGGATGTTTAACAGCATCCCTGGTCTCTACCTACTACCTGCCAATAGTTCCTCACTTATGACAACCAAGAAGGTCTCTAGACATTGCCAAACGTCCTCCAGGAGTCAAAGTTACTCTTGGCTGAGAACCCTTGGGTCACACTGCATGGGTTTATACAGCTATTAAAGTGCCATCTGTGATGCAGTGTCATGATAGAAGATGTATGAGATGATGCTAAGGGGAAGAGCAACCCTTCACAGTCCTAGAGAACAAATAAGACTTGGCTCCCGCCTACAAGAAGGGTGCAATATAGTAAGTACGGGAGGCAGGTATGTAGGCCATTAAAACGTAATGTGGCAAAAGCCGTCATAGAAGCAGAGAATGGTGCACACACAGAGGGATCCCTCATTAAAATGTTACGCTTCCGACCCTGAAAAGTTGCACGAATAAGGGAGATGAGGTACGAGAGGGCAAGCATTATATTTACTCACATTAAGTATTTACAGAGCATTCACTGAGTTTTGGAGTCCAGAGATGCCGTAGAGGACACGACAAAACATACACAACTTGGTTTCTTGCCACCAAAAAATATTAACTCATTGTTGAAGCATATAATACTGGGGAAGCTGTTGGGAAATGACGGCACTCTAGTCCTCGTAAGGCGGTCTGTAGAGATCGTTCAGGAAGGGGGACACTCAGCGGGGCTGCCGTGATGCTGCTAAGTGGACAACACGGGATGGACAAGAGAGCTTGGGAAAGGAGAAGCACGTGGGGACGATAGACCTGCCCAGGTGACAGAGAGGTGAAGACACAAAGCAAGTCCTCCATGACGCGAATCAGCAGGATGTGGGAGCTCAGCGTATGACACCAGAGCAACAGTACGGGGTCTAAATATAGAAGCCCAGGTTTGGAGAGCAGGGACGCTGTTGCAGGGGACATATTAGAAGCAGTGCTGGTTCTTGATGAGTACAACGGTGGCATGAAAGTGGACCCGAGTGTGGTCCACTTTGACCCCCCAACTCTTGAACACCAGAAGACTTTCCGGACAGAGCGTCCAGTCAACTCAGATGCCTTCTCTCCCAACTACGACTGTGTGGTGCTGGGTGGTGGTCAGGAAGCCACTGTAACCACCACCTCTACCAGGATTGGCAAGTTTGAAGCCAGGTTCTTCCACTTGGCCTTTGAAGAAGAGTTTGGAAGAGTCAAGGGTCACTTCAGACCCATCAACAGCGTTGCCTTCCATCCCGATGGCAAGAGCTATAGCAGCGGTGGTGAAGATGGTTACGTCCACATCCACTACTTGGACCCACAGTACTTTGAATTTGAGTTTGAGGTTTAAGAAGCTTGGATCTCCATCAGGACCAGGGGAAATTTCTGGGCCAGGGCTCACAAAGTTTTGGACTCTGAGAAATAAATTAGTTTGGAAATAAAAAAGAAAATAGGAACATGAAATATTGATGCATCACAGGAAGAAGGAGACGAATGGTAATCCAGGGTGAGGTGGTGAAGGCCCGGGCAAGGCCAGGGCAGCGGGTCTGAATAGGAAGGCTGCCATCAAGAATTGCAAACACTAGAACTCGGGAAACTGAATCATTCATTCCTATGTTTTCTTGTCTAAAAAGTCTGTGAAGGGACGCCTTGGTGGCTCAGCGGTTGAGCGTCTATGTTTGGCTCAGGCCTGGACCCCGGGGTCCTGTGATTGAGTCCTGCATCAGGCCTCCCGCAGGGAGCCGGCTTCTCCCTCTGCCTGTGTCTCCTCTCTCTCTGTGTCTCTCATGAAATAATAAACAAACAAACAAACAAACATTCTGTGAAGTTTGGCTCTGAAGAAAATAATGTGATTATAGATTATAGAGAATAATGTGATGAAGAGAGAAAAACTCAGCCAAAATAAAGGATCCTTTGTCCCAACCAGTGATTCTCCAATGTGACTGCGTTTCTGAAGCCCATAGAGATTTTAAAAGATACTGATGCTTTGGGACCAAGCCCCAGAAGCTGATTTTCTGGCCAACAAGAGGCTATTTGGTGGGTTCAAAACTTCTGCAGGTGATTCTCATGTGCATGTAGGGCCAAGAGCTAATGGTCTGGTCTTGCCCGTGACCGTCTTCGCCTGGAGACCAGTGACCCCCCCCGCCCCGTCGGTAGTTTGTCAGCAGGTATCCGCCTACGGGAGCGTTGGTGCTACGGCCTTCCCTCTTCTGGGTTATGCACTAACCAATGATTTCTTTAAGCTCTCTTTTTCTACGGAAAGTTAATCCATCCTCAAACCTCATGATGAATTAATTCAACAGACTGGTAATACCCCACTATGAAGCATTCCCAGCTATTGGTCATAGTTTTCACAAATTGAGCCCACACAAAATGTTTCAGAATAAGACTGTATGTTTTCCTTGGAACTGTATTTTCCCTTTTCTTTCTGAACGCAGAGGAAATGGGGTGTGAAGAGAAAGAATAAAAGGAAGAGCTGTTCTTTTTCCATCTCACTTTCCATTGATGCATCTTCAATGTTAAACAAGGACTTCCTTAGAGAAGAAAAAGTTAGTGATTGTGTCATGGTGTATCCACGCCCATCCTTGCCTCTCTGCCCCTCCGACAGCACAACATATTTTCCTGATGAGTTAAAACTTTCATTGTTGGCATAACATGACTAGAAAAATACATGAGGACAGGTTCCCAAGCCAAGGCTCTGAAATTCATTCTGGGAAATGTGCAAGAGCATCCGACTCAGAAACGCGGCACCAAACATAGACGGCATTGTGCTTAAATTAGAAATGCTGTCACGACACTTGGAATGTACTTATAATTACGCAAATGTACAAGGGCACATTTATTCACAGTGTTCTGGAATGTTAAAAATTGAGATTCATCTTGAACCCAGTCATGACAGGCCCGGCCTGTGGTAACCAGTTGTAGGAATCAAGTCATTGCAGTGCTCTAGCTCCTGCCCGTCAGGTGTCCTGTCGGCTCTCCTGTGTGTTTGATTAATGCCAAATGGGGAAAGCACCATGCCCAGAAAGCCCTTTAGAAGACAAAATCCTTTGCAACAGGATCCCCTTACAGAGAAAAACAATAGACATATCCCTGGAGATAGGCCAGAGGTTGGGGCGGGAGGACGGAAGAGGGACATGAGCGTCCCCATCTCAGCTGCGCCAGCCCCGGCTACACAACTCTGGACAAGTGTCCAGGGGTAACTGAGCTGCAGGTCCCAGCCTGTGGAATAGGAACAGTAGTTCACACGGGCCGTGAGGGTGGCGAGCACCCGGCCGCCCCGAGACAAGGTACCGTCAGCGAGGAGAGCCGTGGCAGTGACAGGGAGCTAAACGCCCCAGGGACGCAGCTGACCCAGAGCCCCTGCAGGAAGATGTCTTCAACAGAATCCAGAACAGTAGTTTTGTCACACGCTGGCATCTCTTTGCATGAGTTTAAACGAAGCAGAGAGCACGGATGGTCCAGGGAGGGAAGTTTTACTATCTTAGTTGACTAAATTTCATGTTTCAGTAAAAAATTATGTGAAACTATCTAAAATCTAATTTTTTACCATTTTCACATTTAAGTTACAAACTTACCAAATTAAAGTAATTTATTTGGTAAGTTTGTGACTGCCGTTTTTCTATTCTGAACGAAAATAGCAAAAATTGTAATCGCTGCTAAAAATTACAAAGTACTTCTCGATCTGTATCTCATATTTAAACAATAATAATACTTCCAAGTGGATGTATCTGTAACATTCTGTGGATTCAACTATATTTATTAGGTGAAAGGAGGGACAGAGATAAATCTCAGTTTTTTTAGAAGAAAGTTTTATTGACCTATCCTAACGAAGAGAAAGACTAACACAATGGTTTTAGCATTCACACAAGGCAAACATGATTCTCCTCTCTCTGTTTTTGAAAAGGAGGATTTCCTTGTATCACAAATGTACTATTATTTGTTTTTACCCTGTATTCAGTTATAAGCCATTATGAACATTTTATTTTCAGGTTCTCATGTGATGCCAGACCCTTCAGATGCCGCACAAGATATTAAGTACGGAGATACCCGGGGGGCTCAGCGGTGGAGCGTCTGCCTTCAGCCCAGGGCGTGACCCCAGAGTCCCGGGATCGAGTCTCACATCGGGGTCCCCGCAGGGAGCCTGCATCTCCCTCTGCCTGTGTCTCTGCCTCTCTCTCTGGGTCTCTCATGAATAAATAAATAAAATCTTTTTAAAAAAAAAAGATATAAAGTAGGAATTGTGCGTTTTTGCTCCATGTACTAGCATGAACAGTAACAAGGGGTTTCAAAGCATCTATAAATCCTCCAAAAACTATATCCCAATGGTTGTGCATGTCCGCATTTTCTTATGATACATCAGAAATGTAAACGAGTCTCTGTCCCTGGTTCTTTGAAGTGAAGGCCACTCTATAAGAGGTATTGTTGTAACCTAGAAGACACTCAACTCTTACATCCTAGAGGAGACTAGCCAAAAAACTATAAGTAAATGAGTGTATTATCATGCCTCATTCATAAAGTAAAAAATAACAGCATCTACTTTACATTCATTCATTCATTGAACACCTATTCAGAATACAAGTTAGCAGGTGCTCTTCTAGCCCTGGAGATGCAGTTATGGAAAATAAATAAATGAAAACTCTCATTGCAGGTATATTCTAGAAGTGGGAACACACAATAAATAAACAAGATCAATAATATATAGAGGTACAGATAGATATATCTCCACATATCCAAAAGCAATTAAAGAGACAAAACAGAAAATCCAACTAGAGACGGCGGTGGCTGCAGAAGAGGTTGCAACTTTAGACACGATGCCCAGCGAAGGACGCTGAGGGGATGATATTGGAAAACGAATCGAAGAGATTGTCTGAAACAAATTATCGCCCACCCGAAAGAAGAGCATTTCAGGCAGCTGGAATTGCAAATACAAATTGAAATAAGGAATGCAAAGGCGGAAGCTTAACTGGTTTATTCAAGAAGCAGCAGGAAGACCTATTTACACGGAGCCAAGTAAGAAGGGGACGGACCTGTGAGCGATGAGGTCAAAGAGGTGAGGAGGCATTCCTGGTCCTCGTAAGAACTGGGTTTCTTATCTGACAGGTCGAATGACTGTGGAGGGTTTTGAAGAAACGAGTAACACGAACTGACAGTGTTAAAGCCTCGCTCTGGTTTCTGAGTTGAAAATAGACTTTGGGAGGACAGGCATAAAATCAGAGTGACGGGTTAGTTAATAGGACGTCGCCGTCACCGAGGCGAGATGCGATCAGTACTTGGACGAGGTGATACCAATGGAAATGGTAAGAAGCAGTGAACTCGGGATGGATGTTGAAGGCAGAGCTAACCAGAAACGTTAATGCATCAGATGTGGCACATCAAGGAAGGGTGAGATGACTACGGGGTCTTCATCCCGAGCAAACTGAAGAGAGAGTTGTCACCTACTACTATGAAGAAGCCTGGGATACAGGCAGGTGTGGAGAGCGCGTCATTCTGAATCTTGGTTTTTGACACAGCAGGTTGGGGCAGCTACCAAGCATGCAAGTACAGGTACCCAGCTGACAGCTTGGGAGTAACTGGACTTCGGGGGGAGCTTCTGGCTAGAGCTGTAAGTTTGGGAGCCATCAGGATACACGGCGTATTTAAAGCCATGGATTTCTAGGCATTCACAAAAGCACTGAATAAAGGACTAAAGCTTTAGAGATTAGGAAAATGAGAAGCAGCAGCAAACTTAGCCAGTGAGCTAAAGAAGAGAAGAAGCAAATATGTGAGCCTGAAAGTGAAATGAAAAAAAAAAAACAAAAACATACTTGTTAACTGTGTACATGAAGCCGAAAGTCTAAGTTATATGGGACTGAGAATTGACTGTAGATTTAACAACATGGTCACTGGTCACTTAAGATCGTGCTCAGACCCTAGGAAGGGAGAAACGTAGTAGAGAATTATAAGAAATAAACGTAAGGCTATAACAAGCAACTTCCTTTTCAATGATTATTTCTGTAAAAAGAGTAGAAATGAGGCAAAGTCTGTCAAGAGAAGTAGAGTCTCGAAAGGGCTGTTTTGTAGGAAGGCCCTGCTTCGCGTGGTTGGCTCTGCTTATCCTGCTCTTCGTGCCCCCTACAAGTGGAACAAACAGCTTTTAAGTGAGCTTGAGTCAAAGTATTACCGGCAAAAAACATTGGTAAAAATTTTTCTAAATATAAAGAGACCGACTGAAAGGTTTTTGATTCTAGAAACACGTCTTGGTAAACATTCTCTTGAAAACATGAAGCCACACAGTAATCCATTATTTTTCTTCTCTCCCCCTCGATTGTCATTCCCATCTCATCACCACACTAATGGAGAAGTAAACGCTACTTTTTCTTGAAAGAAACCAGTTATTGTTCATGCCTCATGCCATCTTTTCCTTTCTCCGCAAGATAAACATCAAACACCAACGATCAGCAATTGGCACCACCTGGAAAGAGAATTTATGTCCCTTCCCCAGTTAGGGATAAAGTAGACCGATAAAAGTGTTCGTAGAATTGTACGGTTTTTGAATTTATGTGGAAATCTTTTCTGAGTCACGTGTATGGATGTCCTGTACACGAATCACTATAATTAAGCCCAGGAGATAATTTGATCGCTAAGTAAATAATTCTTCTCTTCTCTGACTTCGCACCTAATCTGTGATTATGACTGGATTTATTTTCACTTAATAAAAGCACTTTGGCCTTACATTTGAAGATTTTGCTTCCGACAGTAAGGAGTCTCTAGTGAGCTACTTGTGTGATCCAACTGGAAAAAAAAATTGCTATACATTTAATACCTACTATCAATACTCTGTAGTATATTCATTACTTTTCATAATTTAGGTGTGACTTTTAGATTTGTTTTCTAATTTGGCATCAAGAGAGAACAATAACTACCACATTTTAAGTTTTCAATAAACCTCCTTCCACACATGAGCTTTGCAAGGTCAAGCACTTACTGAATTTCCTAACACTAAGGCTGGGAACAGAATGTGGTTATTCTGGAATGATCACTGAGTAGGCAGCAGAAAGGTAAAGCTGAGAGAACTGTTGACATCTAGGGACCGAGGCTCGACCTGTGGAACACTCCTACCACTACGGGGCTGTCGTGGTGGAAATCTCCACCCAAGGAACCATCCCCAAGAGTTAAAACAGCAACGAGAAGGTTGTTAAATTTATTTTTGTGCCTTCTTTATATCTATATTCAGACTGATCTTTGTTTGCTTTAAGATTATATTTATATATTTGACAGAGAGAGAGAGAGAGCACAAGTAGGCAGAGGTATGAGCAGAGGGACCAGCAGGCTCCCGCCAAGCAGAGAGCCCGATGTGGGGCTCAGTCCCAGGACCCCGGGGTCGTGGCCTGAACCAAAGATCTTAACCGACTGAGCCCCCCAGGCGCCCACACTGAGCTTTACGTCTTATCCTTTACCCGGGCCTCTGATGATGGTCAGAGCTCTCCAGCTGTTACGTCTGCAGGAAAGCTACTGATGCTTCTACCCAGTACTTTGTTATTTGCCCCACAGCATCATGATATGGTTTGCAGTAGAATTTAGAGCATATGTTTGCTACTAAAAGTTAATGTATAGATAATCTAGACCCTTCTATTTTAATAGGCAAAACCCAAAATCTAGAGAATTGTGGGGATTTGTTCAAGTTGAGACATGGCATAGAGGCAGAAGCTGGAATCGGCCTAATGACCACTTAAAGCAATTTGGAAGTCACAACTTTCCATGTCACTCAAATAGCACTTATTCCAGTGCCTACTTTTAAATCAGTGTATCAATTTTAAATCAGGCCGAAGGATATCAGGAAAACACAAAATGCACTCTAAACTCAAGCAGGTTCGCTATGGCAGATATGCAGCCCACACGCATAGAGTAGACATAGGTAAAATGAGAACACTGTCAATGCAACACGTGTGACTGTCATAAAACCTGGGCACAGAAAATAAGGCACATCTAGAACTTTGACAACTTGAAGAGTAAAATCAAGAATATAAGCTATCAAATGCAATGAGCCACGGTGGCAATGCTCCACCCTAAAGTGCAGAGACCCAACAGGTGAGGACAAAGCTTTCATCAGAGAGACCACAGCAGCCTCAGTTATCACCACTTTTTAGCCTAATTGTCATAATAAATGATTCTGTAGCTCAATCAATTCTAGAAATGGATGGAGTATATCATAGACACAATCAGTTGTATTCAACTTGTCTGAAGAAAAAGAAATATGTCGATGTAAGGAGATTTATCAGAATGGCAGTATTTATTTGTTTCTAAGAAACTCATTTATTTGGCTTCACTCTTTTCCATACGGACTTCTTTATTAACATACCTGTCAACTTCTTCAAGAGTATGATCTCCGGGGATCCCTGGGTGGCCTAGTGGTTTAGCACCTTCCTTAGGCCCAGGGTGTGAGCCTGGGGTCCTGGGATTGAGTCCCGCATCAGGCTCCCTGCATGGAGCCTGCTTCTCCCTCTGCCTGTGTCTCTGCCTCTCTCTCTCTCTCTCTCTCTCTCTCTCTTTCTCTCTCTCTGTCTCTCATCAGTAAATAAATAAAATCTTTAAAAAAAATGAGTATGATCTCCTAGAGGATAAGAATCCAGTACTAATTAGGATATGGAGTCAGAGATTGGAGAATCTGTCAGCTTGTAACCTGTGTACGTAAGAAGCTCTAAATCTGAAGATCATGATCATTCTGGAATTAAGGGAAATTTTTCTATAGTGAGGCAGAAGCAATATAGAAGATGTGTTTGTTGCCTGGCTGTAATATACCTTATGACTAATCACCTCTACTCTCTCTCTTCGGGAGAACAGTGACTGGGAGGGGAGGGAACGTCTAGTAGCCTTCCATGGTGAGCTAACAGGCACTGCGTCTTAAATATTTAGGGCTTCTCTAGTGTTAATAACTCCCTCCCTCAGCTTTCTCAATATTTCAGACCGAGGTACGGTTCATAAAATGTATTTATTCCAGTCTGCATATCCCCACATGTGAAGCACTGGTTTCCTTGTGTCCTTTCCACTCCTCATAAGTGCCACCATAAAGCTAGTGCAGATTTCTTCACATCCGAAAGTTGTGAAATAAACATGAAAATTTAAAGCATGAGAAGAAAACTACATTAAAAAAAAAAGCTGGCTCTATTTGTTTGTTTCTCCTAGATGCTCTCAAAACAAACTCTGTCCTTTGGCCTCATTCTCCCTTACACAGACTCCTTTAACGTACTCAGCACCCTCTTTGAGAGGGAAAGCTCCCGGGAAATAAGGGTTTGTCATTGTCCTCGTTTCCCCTGAATCTGGCACAGTGCCTGCCACCTAATAGTAAGTAAATGTATAATAACGAGGAAAGGAATGACCTTAACATCCAACAGAGAGCAATAACTCAGTCTTCGACGTGGCTCAGTATGCTGAGGGTACCTCGAGCCATCAGGATCCCTAACAGCACCGGTTGAGCGTGTGTTGGATCATGTAACTGTGCTTAGATAAGGAGCAAGGGACTCCGGGTTTCTGGACTAGAGGACCTCTTCGGCAGGAAGTGTTGAAGACTGAACAAGTATTCACACTAATTTATTCAGGACACATAAAGGAGGAAGACGACTACACGTGAGTGAAGAAGACACGGGGAAAGGAAAGAAAAACAGATGAATTCCTTGCATGGGATTCGGGGAGAGTCCTGGCTCCAACACAGAGTCACAACTGAATGTTGGCCTGGTGTGTCGATCAGAAAGGCCTAGCGATGTGAAGCAGCTTGCTTCTAGCCCAACATCTGGAATCGCCTCCCTGACCCCCGGGTTAGGCCACGATGCTTCTGCACTGTGACTCTGGGGGTCACGCAAGGCAGGGCAGCAGGTGCCTCCGGGGGATGCTTGGGTTCAACAGAACATCACTCCTCTGACTCAAGCAGGTGGGTGCAATGACCAGGAAGATAGTAGGTTCGGGAAATCCTAAACCCTCCATCTAGGCAGACTGTGTCCTTCGCTGTGAACCCCGAAAGCTCTTCCTAAGGGGCTCTGCGGGATCTGGGGACTGTTACAGCTGGTTCTCACAAGTGTCAGGGACGTCACTCAGCTCATCTCCATGGAACAGGCGGCTACTCGTCCTGGTGTTTGTTTGTTTGTTTGATCCTAAAGGTATCATCATCACCAAACTACTGTGCCGCATCTCTAGCCCCTTTTTATTTAAAAACTACAGAAAATCTAAATGTTTTAAAGAAAAAAAATTAGGGGGAAATTCTGAGATAAACAATCATTTCACTTACATTTAAAAGTTGTATTTCCTGCAGGGTAAAATAGCCATTTGGAGCTGTGAAAATATCAGTCTTTGTACCCACTTTGATATTCTTTCAAAGAATTTCAGCTCCGGGTTTTAGGATCAGTGATGGACATTAAACACAAGCTACAATTATTATTTCCTGCTACTTCTAGTCCAGGGTCAACATTTTGACCATTACACTGCTGATACCACCTTTTAAAATGTAGTACGATGTTTCAGTGACTTGTATTAATGTTGATGATGATGATGATGATGATGATGATGTAATGTCTCCAAAGCAGACATTCAAGATAGCTCATGTTGACATGACTGAAACTAATCTGACTTTTTAAGGCAAGTTTCCCATTTGACCTAAATCTCTACAGTATCAGAAGATCGGTAATTATTTCCCCTACTGTCTGGCTCAGCTTAAAAATCCAACATCAAACCCTCAGCTGGACTAGCAGGTAGAAAAGTACATCGTGGCATCTCCAGGTTTGCCAAATCCAAATGCCAGTGTGAACCCAAGGCCGCGTTGCTCTGTTCAGAGACATATTACCTACCAAATTCTAAAAATCACAACATGTCTTGAACTTAGTGAACTAATATAATAAAAAAAAAAATAGTAGCTTTAATTCTGAGGAAACTGAAATAGTCCAATTTAAAATATTTTTGGTGATTCTGTTTTATAGCAAACCTATATACATATATTTTGTGCAAAATGATATGGTAATTTTGTGGAGGGTGGGGTGGCCCAAGTCAGGGTCAAAACGAAGTAAAGCACAGATCAGGACTTCAAGGTGCCTTGGGTACAGTGGTTAGAGAGAGCCAAAAAGAAATTTTTATAATTCGTATAATTTAATGATTTGGTTTTTGTTGTTGCTATGGCGTGTACTGCAAACGCAGTCACACAAGCAATTCTGCGATACCAGCTGGGCACCCCCAGTTCTGTTCAGGGTCAACACTATCTACCTGCACTTAATATTCGAGCCCCATGTTAAGGCCTCTGTTCCAGGAGATCACCCCTCACCCCACCTCCGGTACCAGTCGCAAGGGCGGGTTGTTCCCTGTGGTTCTCACCAACTGGCTGTAAATGGAGGTTTCCATGAACCCCTCCTGAGGTTCAGTTCATGTGCTAGAAGAGCTCACGGAGCTCAAGAAAACATCTTACTTATTAGGTCACCAGTTTATTATGAGCAGAGATAACTCAGGAAGAGCAAGATGCAAGAGATGCAGAGGGCAAAGTGTGGAGCTTCCACAAGTCCCTGTAGATGCACCACTTTCCTATCTACCTCTACATGTTCACCAACCCAGAAGCCCCCAAGCCCGTACAATCGGGATTTTTATGGAGGTTTTATCACTCAGGCATGATCAATTAACTCTGTTTCCAGCCTCTTTCCCTTCTCTGGGGTTTGGACTGAAACTTCCAAGCTTGTAATTGCGTAGCTTGGTCTTTCTGGTGGCCAGCAGCACCACCCCACCATGAAGCTCACCAAGAGTAACCCCATTGGGATAAAAACACATTTCTATCATCCAGGAAATTCCAAGGGATTTGGGAGCTCAGTGTTAGATACTCCTACCACTCAGGAAATTACACAGATCTCAGGAGCCAGGAACCAGAGATAGGAAGGAAGGAACGAGGGAAGGAACGAGGGAAGGAACGAAGGAAGGAAGGAAAATAACTAAATATAACTAAATATTACATGTACAATATATCAAATACATAAATGTGTATTAAATAAAATATGTAATATTAACATATTGCACACATAATATTTAATATATAATATTCCTTGTTATTTCAGTTTGTTAAAGGCGGAATGAGCTAAACTAAATGGCGATCCAGGAAAGCAATAAGTGATCGTAACTGATAGGCTGGCACACGGAAAGCTTTACGCGTGAGGTGGCTTTTAAAGAACAGTGGAAGTCAAGATATTAAGAAAAAGTAAAAAAGAGTGAGGAGAGGTACAGGAGCAAGAACACACGTGGTGTGTTAAGGAACCATCCAGGTGTCCAGACGCACTACAGCGCAGCATCCGTGGAGAAGGAGAGCAAGAGATGAATCTGCAGAAGCAGGTGGAAGTCGGATCACCGAGCGCCTTAAAATACAAACGGACGAGTTTGAACTGTAGGCAATGAAGAGTTATTGGCAGTTATTTCTGTTTTGTTGGTTTTTAGCAAGTGGGTGAAATCATTAGAATTTTATTTTAGAAAGGCTAAACTTACAGTCCTATGCGGGATGGAATAAATGGAAGGGGAAGGCAAACAAGAGCCCATTGCTCTCTCCTGTGCAAAAACAAGCCCTGAATCAAAATGATGATAGTAAAAAGAGAAAGAAGGGAACTAAAGTGGGGGAAATTAATTCCCTTTCTGAGAATCTTGAAAGAAAATCTTTCCAGATTTATATTTGCATCTATCATCTTGCCACATTTTACCGATGAAAGTATGTCATTAACATTTTCTGCAGTAATTTATCTTTCTAAATACTAACATCATCTGCTGGCAACGTGTAATTGTATTTTCTAGGCAGTCTTTGTATATGTGAAAATATTCTGAAGGCTGGAAAAATCTGAGAAATCAAAAAGACATTTGGTGGTGAAACGCATTCATATTCAGAGTTTTGTTATTTGTCGTCTTTTCAAAGGTATTTTTAAGGATCAGCTTTGGATTCCAAGCTAGTAGCTGAAAGAACCTAACAATGGCCATATACACGCGCAGTAGACAACCTGTGACGAAGCTAATGGAAGTAATGAACCGGGATGTTGCCATAAACTTGAGAAATTAAAGAATAAAGACAAAAGTTAGCCATCTGAGAATATAGAACCGAATGAGATAGAGAGCAGGGCCTTTGTTCATTCGTTGTTCACTATCTCGTGAATCAGCCACGGCCTAGACAATTTAGTCGGCAAAAAAAAGTGACTTTGATGTAGTTCTAACCAGAGTCATCAATTGTGTGGTCCGAAAAACAAATTTGAAATGTTCTTTTCAAAGATTTTATTTATTAAAGAGAGAACGAGACAGAGAGAGAGCACAGAAGGAGAGGGAGAGGGAGCAGCACACTCCCTGTTGAGCAGAGAGCCGGATGCGAGTCTCAAACCCAGGACCCCCGAGATCGTGACCCAAGCTGAAGGTAGACGCTTAACCACTTCACCGACCGAGCCACCCAGGTGCCCCTGAAATGTTTTCTTCATATTAAAGTATTTGTAAAGCATAAGAAAACATCCCAAAATTCAAAACAATATTCCAAATAATTATTTTATTTAACAAATCTGCACCATAAATAAAATACATGAACAATGGTGTTCCTTAAAGCACTTGTTAAAGTGGTGACAACTTGGATACCACGTAAATTCTGATTATTTTGGTTCTATGCGTGTTGCTACATACATGTTAATGACACCTTTGAAAAATCATTTTAGGGCGGTCTATCAATATGAGAAAATACTAAATCATATTAAATTTCTAAAGATAGGCTAAAATTCGCATGTAATCTAATCCTAACAATGGGATGTATCGTGGTCTATTCCAGAAAAAGATGACGCTTCCCATTGCCATAACAGAATTTGTTTTATACAAAATATTTTCCTAATATAATCTTCTCTTAAAGGGCCCTTTAACTGAAGTAATAAAGACTTGACCTCAACTTTTACAAATGCATTCTGTTAACCATATCTTTTATTATGTAACTCTCACTTTTAAGTTAATATTAGATTTGCATTTAATCGTAAACAGAGATTACAGAGAGAATGCCCCAAGCTATGAACTCGGTTGCCCCCCGTGGTAACATCTTGCGTAACGGAAGCACAGTATCACCACCAGGAAATGAACGCTGATGCGGTCCCTTGAACTTAACCAGATTCCAGGAGTTTTATGTGCCATCATTAGTGCGTCTGTGTATATAGTTAGTTCTCCCTAGTTTTGTCACACATTGTGGAGGTGTGTGACCAAGAGACAGAATGGTTCCATCCTAAGAATTCCAGTGCCACAGCCACCTCCTTCCTCCCCTGGTTTTGACCCTTGTCAGCCTCTAATTTGCTCCCCATTTCTATGATCGACATCTCAAGAATACAGTGTTGGTGAAATCAGAGATAATGTCATCTTTTGAGATTGACTATGTCCACGCAGCATAATTCCCTTGACTTCCATCCCAGGTGTTACAAGGATCAGTAGTTTTCTTTTTTGCTGAATAGTATTCAGTGGTCGGATACGTTATCATCTTTTTTTTTTTTTCAAAATTGTTTTTTAACTATTCTAGTTTGTTTGCCTTTCTATATCCATTTTAGATAATTTTATCTCTACCTAAAAACAATTACTAGAATTTTGATAAGAACCATATTAAACTTATAGATCAATTTTGGGAGAAGTGACATCTTTACTATGTTGCGTATTCCAAATCATGAATATGATATGTCTCTCCATTTATTTAGGGTTTTTATTTAAAAAAGAAAAAAACCTACTTTCATCAGTATTTTGTAATTATCTGTATAAGGATACTATTACATATTTTATTATGTTTATACCTAAACGTTTCATTTTTATTGGCATAATTGTAAATGTTCTACACACGTGCAGTATTAGTATCTAGAAATGGATAGAATTTTGTGTGTTGGTCTTTTATCCTTCAACTTTGCCCAAACTCACTTATTAGTCCTAGGAGGTTGTTTATTGTTTGGCTGTCGTTTTTGTCTTTGTAGATTTCTTTGAATTTTCGACGTAGACAATCATGTCATCTTCAAATAGAGATTTCTTCCTTTTTGGTCTGTATGCCTTTTTCTTAGTTTTATGACCTTTTTAAAGTGTGCTATTATGGATAGACTAGAAAGGATACCAAATTTCTAACAACATATAGCAATGTATATATAACAATACATTATTTGTTTTCTTTTTTTTAAAAGGTAAATAAAATAAATTATGGAAAGAAAACAACAGTGTAAACATTCTCTCAATTGTTTGATTTTATAGTCACTTCAAGCAAGTCTGTACCAAAAAAAAACCACAAATAACATTGATGACAAAATTCAGTTAGCAAGTTTTGCTTAACCGTAACAAGTATGTTGTTAAAAAAAAAACCCACAACACTTTTTCTTCTCTCAGTAGCAACTAATTTCTTAGAAGCAAATCAGAATAAACAGATTTATATCTAATACTTGAATCTATTAGGGTTTATAATCTTAATCAAGAGATTTTCATTTAATCAGTTCAAATAGAAATGAGTAATCTTATTACTGCAAATTAATTATCATTGAGAGTTTGAATCTCATATGAAATCAAAGCTCTACAAACTGTTGTCTGTAAATGTCTAAATAAGAGAAAGTAATATTACAAAAGATTTCATATTCTCTTATAGAAATACCTCCAAAACTAAAATTTCATGCAATCTTACCTTCGTCTTTATACCAGGAACTCTTGCTTTGCCAAAAAGGAGGAATCAGGATATCATACAACGCACTTGTCATTTATAGGCCTAGGACAACATGTCCCAAAGTACGGTGCATAGAATATTGGCGAAGAGGGATATTACAGGACAAAGGTTTTCATTGATTAGTTTAGTCTGGAATAAAATAGCGGTCCATTTTGGAGATGATGATCTATTAGTTTATTAAATTATCTGTGAAGCCTATTTGCCTTCATTTACTTCGTTGTTTTTCTAATCTATTCAACCATTAAAGACCACCCTGGAAGAGTAAACACAGTCTATTAGAACTCACGCTGGGAAACCCTCACCTAAACGCTGGCCTCACTCACCGGGTAAGTGCTTAGTTCTCAAGGGTTTGGAAGGAATGACCTTGGTATCTCCGGGATGCCCTTCCTCTCCTCTCAATCACTGCTCGTCGGGATAGAATTTCCCCACCTCGTACCCTATCACGGTCCCTTAGCACCCGCCTGGAAGGGCTACTAAACTCTCTGTGTCTTACTATTTTGCTTGAACAGATTTTCTTGGGCAAATGCTTCGTGGCTGACCTAGTCCACGACCGTGGGCTCTGAGATGCGCAGCGCAGTGTCCAACCAGTGTTGGTTCTCCCCACACTCGCTTCCTCTGTCTCCAGCACTTCGACCCAATCAAATTACAACTGTAAGCGCCCCAGGACTTGGGACAGCCTTCAGGAGCTTTGGGGACCCAGGAACCTTTCAACTTCTCCAATATCATGCCGCTTGAATGACCAATCCCTCTATGAAGAATAAAGAATATCTATTTACACAAATGACGTTAAATTCTAACTGCTTTCGTCAGTTTTAAAGAAATACTGAGATTAGATTAACTTGAAACTATCTCTCAATTTTGCTATAGGTATAGCAGCAATATACCAGCTTATAAACTTCCGAACTGGAGCAGGCCTGTACAGTGAATTAATGTAAGAATGTCATATCACTGGGAACCATTGATTGCGTTTCTATCAACTCATTTACCCCACACATTATTTTAAAGTAAACCACAACACGAAGGAATTGCTTTTAAATTACTTTATTAGCTTCGTCTAATCATTCTACTCATTATTCTGCTACTTGGCAGCCTTTCAAAAATCAAATTCCTCTTAATGGAACAGGGAACACTTGTTCTCTATTTATATTAATGAAAAATTAGTGAATATATCGCTCTTCTAAACATCATCACACCGAAGTCCAAGATCGTCATGTGAAAGTGTCCACTTTATTGTCTTAGCAATAACTGTGAAGTCAGCTTAGTCCTCTTTCACTAAAAACATGTCAAAAACTTTGATTCAATTTAAAGCAACCCTGGTTATATCTATTTTGTACGTGTGGTGTGTAATAGTGTTGTATTTACGTGGCCATTTCTAGATTTCTTCACTCTGGATGACACTTTTTCTGTCTTGCCCTTTATAAGTAGCCAAAGCAACACTTGACATTTTAAAATATAACCAGTAATAAAGTAAAATGAATTTTCCCTCTATACCTATGCTTGACCCTTAGATTATTTTTCCTAAAG
Organism: Canis lupus familiaris; assembly: GCF_011100685.1. Lineage (NCBI taxonomy): Eukaryota > Metazoa > Chordata > Mammalia > Carnivora > Canidae > Canis > Canis lupus. The sequence goes on from NC_049257.1 coordinate 30,352,474, forward strand.
TTTATATTTCTGCTTACATTACTCTCGAAAGAGGATTAATAGTTTAAAGCACTGAAGAGATGTTTTAATGAGATAATGAAGCATGAAATATCACTAACATTATCACGAAGCAAAAATATATTTAGCCTAATCTTATGTTCTTCAGATACAGAAAAAATTAAAATAAAATTTAAAAAAACACAACTCCTTTAATCATGCTGGTGCATTCCACGTTTTATTTTCAGATCACACTAAATGTTTTTCCTAGTAGCTAAGGAAGTGTTTGTGTTTGCAATTCAGGAAATATGTAGGCCTCGTGATACATACAGACCTGGAGCAGGTCATGCCAGTAAATGTGCAAGAGCGAGCTTGGTAGGATTTTCGAGAATGTAAGTGTTGGGGCCTGCTTAATTAGAAGGAGGATTTTGTAGGAATTTGATCAGGGAATTAACAAGGGTTATGAAATAAAAGATGATTAGAGCTCTGGGGAGATTTGTAGATAATTCTCTCATTCTGTCATTCTAAGAAGAACGCTCTGGAATCTGGTTATTACCCGTTCGAACAAGTGAAAGTGACTCTTACGCAAACCTGGCTCGTGGCAAAAGTGTCCAGATGTACGAGCCTCGTATTAGCTACCTTACGTGGAGCCAAATGTTCAGACGCTCATAATATGCTCTGGATCTCTTGGGAGATTGCGGTTGCACAAGTGTGGACGATGAATTTGGGCATCGAAGCGATAGGCTGGAGAAGCTCTAGGTTGCATCGTTCCTTAACAAACACAAAGAAGTATTTTTACCACTTCAGATTTAGTACACAGGGGCATTTTGACTCTTTCGCCTACAAAGAACCAAAACTTGACCTTTAACATCAGAGTCACTCCCACAGTCCTTGTGCTGTCCTGTAACTGCCGCCCTAGGTGTGGCGATAGGGCACGAAAACACAGACCAGCACAGGAGACAACTGAGGTAATCAGAGTTTCCCCTAAACACTAGGAATTTAAAACAAAGTCGCACAGATACTGAGTCCATGGGAGCTGCGTTCCATCGATGGCGAGGTGGTAGGGGAATTTTCATAAAATCTTGCTTCTTCCATGTCTGGTTACCCAACTATTCACTGGACTGGAATCCCTGATAGACCCAGGTATTCCACAATGGGATTCATATTCTTACGTAAGTTATTTGTAACTGAAAGAATCTCACCATTCACATAGGAATATGCAATTTCATCAAAGCTGAACAACACGGACTGAGAAAACCCAGAAGCTGGGATAAATTGGGGAACTTTCATAATTTTAGTTAAATTTCCAATAAGGAAAATTACATAGACTGTTGGACAATCAGTCGACTGACTACCCTTAAGTTAGCCAATAACCCTTTGTTCATCTGACTGTGAAGTCTCAGAGTTTGTATAGTTCACCCATTTTACCATTTCAGGCCCACCCACCTAGTACGATAATGAAGAATTACTAAATTCAGAAGCCTTTGAATTAGAAATATTTGAACTTAAGGGAAATTACTCCAAAGCTAAAAAAAAAATAGTTTTGTTTTAAAATACATGGGCAAGACTGGTGCCCGGGTAGTTCAGTCAGTTGAGCGTCTACTTTTGGCTCAGGTCATGGTCCTGGGATCCTGGGATCGAGGTCCACGTCAGGCTCCCTGCTCTCTTTCTCCCTCTGCCCCTCTCCCCACTCGTGCTCTCTCTCTCTTGCTCTCTCTCAAGCAAATAAATAAAATATTTATAAAAAAAAATAAGTTAAAATATAATACATAGGCAAGATAACTCTATCCTTGATATTAGGATTATAATAGTTTCTGGAATTGTCAGACGCAAAGGTTTTAATTTAACCATTAAATATTACATAACATCATGGAGACATAAGATTGGGTAATTTCACAGACAAACGGTTCTTGTTGTTGGTTTACTGTAGCTATTTATTCTGCATTTTGGAGCCTGCTGTCATCAAAAACATTGAGGTCGCCAGATGGCTTTTGCTCCTTTAGATGTAATATCTACATAATACATAAAAAGTGGGAAGGAAAGTACAGGAGGCCTTACTTTGTGGACCTTTCTCTTTTTATTTGGGAAGAAAAGCTCCCAGGATTTGTGTCTACATACCACCTGGCCAAAACTGTCACATGGACACCCACAGCTGTGATGGAAACTGAGAGGCAAATCATTTAGTTTCCCAGCCAATCCAGTAAAAAAAAAAAAAAAAAAAAAAAACAGGAGAAAAGAAGTACAAATGGCCAGGGGGAACCTAGACACAGTATCTGCCTCAGCAATCTTAAGTTCCTCAGAAAATGGAGGGTTCTAGTTCAGAAGGCTAATTAGTCAATAGACAAATGGAGAGGAAAATGAGGAACATGGTCCAGTTATGGCTGTACTTCTTATGTAAAAATACCTCCTTTCAGAAAAAAATTCTTTGGATGGTTTTCAGCTGTACTGAAGACATTGTAAGCTAAAAATGTACGTATCAAAGTAGTTGAAAACCTACAATAAATGTCTTCTGTAATACATACAAATAGAGAGAGAGCTTCTCAGCAGTCATATATTTATGGTTGGATGCTTGTTCTACCCAACTTGAGAAATACATTTAAAATGAAGAACTATCAAAGGGTGCCATAGAACAATGAAACAACAAAGTGTAATCCAAATGTGAATTAATTTGATTAAACGTGCATGGTTTGTAGAGATCACTTAATCCGTTTTTGCAGAAAGCAGAACTCTCATCTACACACTTCCTGTAATGATATACCTTGGCCAAAATATGGGACTACTCTTTTTTAAATTGTTTTTTGGTACAAATGAGTGACTCAGCTGTCAGCAGCCCTGTCATGTCCCCTTCCTTCAATCCTACTGTACAAATATATTAGTAAGCAATTTATTGATAATTTGGTAATTTTGTATTGATAAGTTGATAAAATATGTCAAAAGTCCACAGCCAGATCCTTGAAATCCTTTGTAGAAATTCTCTTTCTTTGTAGTCATGCTACCACCAAGAAGCCTAGCTCTAGCTTACTTCACTTTCACTCATGTAGGGTGTAGCCTTGCTTTCTCCTGTTTTCTTCATTCTCCACTTTTTTTTTTTTGAGAATCCTATATTACAAAAAGTTCTCTCTCATTTATTACAAACAGTTGTTCTCTAGCTAATACCTTTTACTTACATGCCCATACCCCCCACATTGCTGTGCTAAGTCTCTAACGTTAATAGCATCCATTCTTCTTAGAAAGCAAGAAATTATAAATGGAATTTTCATTCACTACACTAGAAAACTTATTTTATAATTTCTCTTTAACAATTTTCTCAAACTCTGTTTTCTCTTGTTGTATCTTGACCTCATTGACCTATATCATGCCTCAATTCTGTCTTTCTTCACAAAGACAAGTTAGAAGAACATTTAGATTGAAAATAGCAATTAAATTTTCAGTGAGATAATGAAGAGGTAAGAGAATACAAGTCAATAAAGTCAGACAAATGCGAAAAGAAAATGCATTTATCTTTGCAGAGAATATATTTGGGAGTAGACTCAATGATACCAGCTAGTGTCTGTCCTAGAAATATTTTGTACTAAGTGAAAATACAACTTATCAAAACTTATAGGATGCAGCAAAATCAGGGAAACTTTGAATGCATATATTAGAAAAGAAGAAATATCATAATCAGTGATCTGAGTTTCTACCTTAGAAAGCCTGAAACAAAAGAATGAATTAAGTCCAAAGTAAGCAGAAAAAAAGAAGTAATAAAAATTAGAGCAGAAATCAGTGACATAGAAAATAGGAAATTAATCAATAAATTAAACCAAAAGGTGATTATTTGAAAAGATCAATTAAATTGATAAATCTCTAGCCAGGCTAACTAAGAAAAAAAGAGAGGTGGCACAGTTACTAATATCAAAAACAAAAGAGGGCCATCACAACTGATCCTGCGGACATTAAAAAATAATGAAATACTATGAACAATTCTATGTCCATCTGGATGAGATGGATCAATTCTTTGAAAGACACAATCTATAAAATTCACACAAGAAGAAATAACCTAAATTGGCCTAAACTATTAAAGAAATTGAATTAACATTTAATAAATTTTTATAACAGAAAGCACCACCTGTGCCAGATAGTTTCACTGGGTGAATTCTACCAAACTTTACAGAAAAAAGAATATCAACTTTTATAATTTTGTTCACTTTTTACATTTATTTAAACATGCTTTGTATATTACCAAAAAAATGTCTTAAGTAAATGAGGATTGTATTTTGTTGGTTATTTTTCCTCAATTTTGTTAATTTCCTACAGCTGCTTGAAAATATAAAAACATTTATATGTGAATTAAAAATATATATTAATAAAAACTTGGATATATGAGAAATAAAAATGAATTATATATATGTATATATATATGTATCTTAGGAATAAGATCTATTTCATCAGAATATGTCTCTCTTCAAGGTTTTGGGACAGTAATACATATAATGCATAAGAACAATGAGAAATTATGACTAAATCAAACATTTCTGACTTTTAAAACAAATTTTGAAAGATGTAGGTATTAAAGGAAAACTAAATTCACTAATATCTGGGTAAGTCATAATAGAAGATGAAGAACTTCTCTATGGCCACATTTATTTAAAATTCTGTTACAGCAAATATGGATTTTTATAACACTTTATATTCTATTTTTCCCAAAGCTAATTAGAGTGCAAATAAATCAGTGTACAGCATTTCTTAACAAAGACAATGTGATGAAATTGCATGTATATTACTATACTCCCTGAAAGTTCTACAAAACTCAAAATAATTAACATTAATTCATTTAAATTAATATATTTATTTTTGGAATAATATCAAAATGATAAGTTGGAAGTTTTGCTAATTGTACATTCTAGTAGAAGTTATTAAAACTTTGGTATGACGGGCTCAGCTTTCTATACTATGCCTCATTTTTCAAAAAGAAAATGACAATTATTCTTAGGATGATTTTGGTTCCTCTGGGAAGTGTGGTAAATAAACCAAAAATGCTTTCTCTTCCTTATTAGTTTTTAATTTTCATTATAACCTTCTGGAGAATGCTATCATCATTTCTATTTATGTTTAATTACTATCAGAACATTTCCCTTTTATGCCTAATGTGGCTAGGAGCTATAATTTATCATGATTTGTTCAGTGAAATTCTGAGAACTAACTCTTAATGTTTAGGGCTTCAACATGTAATGCTTTCTTTGCGACTAGCACAAAGTAGAAGAGAGAGGTTACTTAAAAATTAATGCCCTGGGGCACCTGGATGACCTAGTGAGGCCCTCTTCAGGCTCCTGCTAGTCTCTCCCTCTCCTTCTGTGCCCTCCTCCCCATCTCGTGCGCTCTCTCTCTCTCTCTCACTCAAATAAATAAAATCTTTAAAAAGTAATAATAATAAAAATAAAATAAGTTACTTTCCTGATCAACCATGATCAGTGGTGAAAGAGCCTTCAAACCTCACTACGACAAAGACATTGTTTGGTTGATTCACGTAACCACGGTGAAGGTCCAATATCTATGTCCTCTATCAACTATATCTTTACATTGGTTATAACATGTATATTGGTAGCTCTCAAAGTATTTTTTTCTGCTGTGTGGGACCCAAGTTATACGTTTCAAGTAGAAGGTCCTTTCCATCCAAACTTCAGCTTTACTAAGTATAGCAAAACCCTTTCTTCCCTACTTATAAAGCCCTGGAAGTGACATTATTGAAGGAATAATTTGGGTCCACTGAAACATATCTGATGTATAAGTTATTCAGAATCCTTAATGCTCTTTCTTTCTTTCTTTCTTTCTTTCTTTCTTTCTTCTTTCTTTCTTTCTTTTTTTTTCTTTTTTTTTTTTTTTTTTTTTTTTTAGTCGTTGTCAATGTGCTTCACAATTCTTGGGAATAAAGCTTTAAGTGAGTAATTTTAACAATATGGCACTATTTAAGGTGTTACATTATGAAAGGAAAGTCTGCCCTAATGGTGTCATTTTTAAGACGTGTACTAATTATACAGATAGGATAAATAAAAGTTTCACTGACACCAACTTGTATATATTTTACCACATTTAATTTTAATTATAATGAATCAAATTCTTATTCAATATCCTCCCCAGAATTATTTCTATCATCCCCCCTTACAGATTTCAAATTCCTTTCAACTCTGAGACCTTGATTTATCACCTTAGAGACAAAGATAATCAAGACATGCTTTAGTTACATATGAAGGAATAAATAAGGAGCATGTAGTTAATTCTCCGTAAAGCTCAATGGAGATAGGTAGGAAAACACAATTGTTAGTAACTGAAGATATCAGACTACAGAAAACACGCCTCTTTGTGTGACTACATTGCTGCTTTAAAATAATTCAACATTGCATTTAGCTTCCTAGGGGTGCCAGAAAAAAAAGGACTGCAAACTGAGTGGCTTAAAATAATAGATCTTTATGATCTAAATGTTCTGAAGTTTAGAAATCCAAAATGAAGGTGTTGGTAAGGCCAGTACTTCCGAGGGAGGGTCTTTCCTTGGGCCTGTTCCAGCGTCCGGTGGCCCCGGGCATTCCTTGGCTCACAGAAGCATAACTCCATTCCCTGATCCCGTCCTCGCGTGGCTGCCTTCTCCTTACCTGAGAACATATTGGGGTTTCCCAGAAGAAACACCTGCAAGTAGGGCCAGCAAGTCTTCCCCGGCGCCCTCAACTACGGGAAGTGTGTAGACATAGATACGTAGCCTGTAGCCTGCCACCCGCATCACTGAAGGGAAGGCAAAGTCCTAAATGAGGCTGGTAAACACTGGGCCAGAATTCAAGCAAGGATGTGACCTTCAAAGTACTCAGATGTACTAATGGGGGAGGAGGGAAAGGGCCAGAGACAGAGAAAGACAGAAAGTGGCAGGTAGCTTAGGAAAGACAGAAGAAAACGATCTAAGAAATGGGGGAAAAGTAGGGTACGTGGGTGGGGAAGTCGGGTCTGACTCTTGGTTTCCGCTCAGGTGGTGACCTCAGGGTCGTGAAACCGAGCTCTGAGTCGGGCTCGTGCTGAGCACAGTCTGCTTGAGACTCTCTCCCCGCACCCCATAAATAATCAATCAATTTATCTATCTTTTGGTTTACTAAAAACTAAAATCTATTACAACTAGATTGTGTCGTGACTATGGCAATGGATGGTATTCAGGAAAGGAAACTACCTTTGACCTTGATACTAGGAATACACTATTTGGGATCCCTGGGTGGCGCAGCGGTTTGGCGCCTGCCTTTGGCCCAGGGCGCGATCCTGGAGACCCGGGATCGAGTCCCACGTCGGGCTCCCGGTGCATGGAGCCTGCTTCTCCCTCTGCCTATGTCTCTGCCTCTCTCTCTCTCTCTCTCTCTCTCTCTCTCTCTCTGTGTGTGTGACTATCATAAATAAATTATTAAAAAAAGGAATACACTATTTAGTTATACCACCTGAGTCATTGGGATGCTGAAAACGTAGGGAAGGAAATATAACCCACACATGACAAAGTTTTGAGGAGATCTATATATATTTAGATTAATGTTATTAATGGATTTCTCAACTTTTAAAATCAACCTACTTACAATATATTGGAAAGTTAATTCTCTTGTAGGACCCAGTACACATGTTACACTTTGGTATATTGTCCATATTGGCAAAAAAGAAGGATGAATGGAAAGCAAAGTGAGGGGACCAGAAGGTCTCCCAAACTTCAAAAATAAGAAACACAAAAACAAGACGTACAGGCAAAAGTTGATAGAAAAAGCAATAGTAGAGCGAGCATATTTAGATCTTGGGTGCAATCAATTATTAAAAAGACTAATAACAGCCTCATATGTGGGAGGGGGAAGAGGAGGTAAGTAGCTCAATCTTTATATAATTTATTAGGAAATTACTAGGTAGTAAATTGTTTATGAATTAAGGAAAAAAAGTCATAAGGGTTGTGCTGAGACATATAAGCAACGCAACGAGGAAAAGAACTAAGAGAATAGTTTAAAAGTGCCTCTGCTGCACGGCGCTGAGGCGGAGAAAGATGGAAGAGAGCCATTGCTTTGTGTTATAACCTTTTAATCAATGTTAATCATTTACACATACAGCTCAGTGATCGACTGTAAACCGAGGAATTTAAGATGAGCCAAAACATCTAAGCCGATTTTTCATTAAGCAATAGGCATACTCTGGCCCTACAGTAACGTAACTAAGAGGACTCTTACCCAGCTACTCTTTGAATAGAAATCTGATAAAAGGTGAGTTTCTCCTCCACTTCTATTTGGTCCATGGGATTCTGAATTTCTAAGAAGCTCCCAAGCGGTACTAATACTGGGAACCGAACTTCAGGGAGTACTAGGCTAGAAAAGGTAGGTGAGGAGGTCGGGGTGGCCCGGTTGGTGAGGCCTCCCACTCTTGATTTCAGCTCAGGTGGTGAGGTCGAGCCCCGAGCCGGGCTCCACACTGGGCCTGAGCCTGCTTAAGATTCTCTCTCTCTCTCTTCCCCTCCCCCTGCGCGCTCTCTCTCTCTCTCTCACGCTCCTTCTCTATAAAAAATAAAATAGGAGAGAAAAACCGGAAACGTAGGAGGGCCTGGGTCCAAGGGAATGGAACAAAAGGGTGCACCCTGGCAGGGAGGAGACGTCCCAGTAACAGGCAGGTGCGTCGGTGTGAAGACAGAGAAAGGGAGACGGAAGCATTCTTCCTGGATGTTCCCTGTTCCCCAATAAATAGGTGCAACATTACTTAAATAGTAAAAACAAAAAGAAACAAATGGAGCGAGACCAAGACTTGTACGAAAAGGCAGCGTTTTGGCCCAGCTGCCGTCGGGGAGGGCGGCAGGACGACCTCCGCGGCTCAGAGCCCTTTCAGACATTCCAGGATTCAAACCATGCACCAGACGAGTCATCAGCATCCCCTGACGGTGCTCCGGGTGTCAGTATATTTTTTTGTTATGTTTTTTGTTAGAACTTCCAAGAATAGGAATCCCCTAAAGTGATCCAAGGCAGTGTGGCAGCGGGTAGCGACCTGCGGCAGGTGGGAGTTAGGGTTGTCCTCCCCCAGCACCCTCGGCAGGGCGCTCTGCTCCGGTCAAGGGAGAACTGGCTGGCCGGGTTAGAAGAGACCAGGGTCTAGGAGCTTTCGGAGGGGGGTGCTGCCTCGCGCCCGCTGGGCGCCCCGACTCTGACACCTGCCAGCGGGCGCGTGTGCGTGATGGTCCCCCGTCGCCCACCAGGCACAGGCTCACTTGACCAGTGAAGCTCCATTTCTGGCCTCCCTCTGGGCCCAGGAGTCCTCCAGGGCGGGCCTGGCTCTCAGGCACCGGACCAGACCTGTGGCTGAGGCTGGGCCTTTGATGAAGGTCCTTCAAAGGCTAATGAGCCACACTTGAATTGAAAACCACCCATTCTGGTAATTAAAATGTAAAGGACACCTTGTAAAATATTGATATTAGTGACCGTTATCAGGCCGTGTCCTTCCATGTGCAAGTGGGAGCTGTTTGGGACTGTTCGGCTGTCCCTACCGCACGGTTGTCCAGAGTGGCTCCGGGGGCACGGGGGCCCGAGCGGCCGGACACACTGCAAGACGCGACATCGTTTCTTAGAAAAACGAGTTGGATGGAGCTTTGCAGAGTTTAAAATTACCTGCCAGATATTCTAGTAGGTGGACATCTTATTTACACGCAGTGGAGCCCAGACTTCATCTCTGCTTTTACCCAAAAACATATTTCCGCCACTTAATTTTCCAAGAGTGCAAGGAAGATGTGAGTTGGGGCGACACTTGCTTTGGTCAAAGCTCCATCAAGGATCTCGTGTACAGAAGATAATGTCACCAACGGCGACGTGAGTCTAGGTGAGTCTGCAACGCGTGGGCATCAGTCTGCGGCTGTGGCTGTGCAGTCACAGTAATCGTAAACACCGGTGCGAAGGGCTGGCTATTTCCTTAGGCCTTTTAGGGTAAGTTGTCACGATCTTTTATTAAACACAATGCATGTAATTTTTTTATGTCGTAGCTTATGTTTCATTTATGTTACGGTCTTTTGATTTTTAAAGACTCTATGCGTAAGTAGGTCACCCTATTCATGAAGATCATTTCATAATATTAAACGGAGCGTTAATAATACTAGGTCACCGTGCGACACCTCAGATAAGCAGCAGGTTTTGAGCAGAGCTACGGAATGAGGTTGTCCATACAGTGAGAACTCACTGGAAACTAGAAGGCAGGCCTTCAAAGTGGACTTAATCACGTTGTTTTGTGATTTTTTTTTTTCCCATCAGCGCTCCTTGGCCAATCTATGAGCAAAATGGTTGCTGGAGACTATGGCAGGACGAAGAGGCGAGGATCATGGTGTCTTAAGCGCTTAGACTCATCTAACAAGATGAGGACTCGCTGGATGCGGTGGATGTGAGGATGGTCACGGAGAGAGCGCAGCAAACATGGCACGAGAGCAAGTTGAGCAAGGAAGGACGACTGTGGTCACGGCTGCGGCCGTCCAGGAGGGGGAACACATGCAGCATGAGCTCCACTCCACTTCGACAAGAGACTGGGGGGGCAGGTGAAGAGTGGGGTAGGTGAGCTGGTTGGCTTGTAGATGGTAATCGGCCTTCCCGGGGGGGAAAGCACACCTTCCTCGTGTCTTCATGATGACCTGATAATGTCCGGCCACCTACCCATCCGGAGGCCAGGAGCTAGGGATGCCAGCCCCCTTGATGTTCAAGTGTCAAAGAGCGAGCCACCAGGTCCTTGAGGAGAGGAACACCTGGGTTGCGGAACTTCAGGGAGAAAGAAACAATATACAACTGCGGGTTTTGTGAATAAGATGCTCTAGAAGGGAGGTCCGTGCCCCAAGTCGGAAGGGAGCCCACCTCGAATTGAGTCAAGCGAAGGGGAGTACCATGACCGTCTTGGTCACCTCCAGGTCAATCACCCAAGAACCACAGGCTCGTTCCATGGATACCACACTGGGCCCCAAGGTGTTAGGAACTCATCTGGATGGGGGCATGACTACGTTTTGAGTCGGTGATTCAGGTTTCTTGGTCTAATTCCTCTACTTACTAAGATTTTGAGAATAAGACAAAGACCAGTTTCCACATGCGTTCTGTAAGCCATAAAGAAAATGCCGCGGCTGATGATACTGCACCGGGGAACGTTCAGCTACGCCCACTAGAAAGTCTTACCATACGCGTGTCTTAACACACAGACTGAATATTCCATGCATTTGACATGCGAGCATTGCTCCAAATGCTATAATTTTATCACGACCACCCTGTTAACATGAATAATAGAAATAGTTATTTAGGTGACTGAGCAATGGCATCCATTTCCCTTTATAAAATTAAGATTCAAAAGAGAGCATGCACACTTTGCATACTCCTTAGAGCTGTTATATTTTCTGCTCGGTATAGATTTTTAAATATAATACTCTCTTGGTAGAGCACTGAGAATTTACTTCAGAAATGTGCATTGCATTTTTAAAGTCCAAAAAAAAAAAAATACAAAAAAAAAGAGAGAGAGAGAGAAAAAAAACTCTCATTATCTCCACTTGAAAATATCTCTTTATGAAAGGCTTGACGTTGAACAAAATGTTTTCTTATGAAACTATTAGGCAAGGATTCATTTATACCTAAGGATAGAAATAATTATATCTGTGTAGACCTGGCTTCATAATAGACCTAATATTTCTAAATTTGCTGAGGAGTTCAGTTAATTTCCCCAGGTGTATCCCTAGACGCCGATGAGCGTTTGATAGAGGACGGTTAAGTGTGTCTTTCTCCCTCTCTTTCTCATTATTATGTGCATCCCCTGAGCTCACATTTGTCCCAACACTGTTGGTTCAAACACCGTTCTTATCATATGGCATTTGGGAGCCAGGGTGCATTTTCTGAGTAAAGGAACAAAACATGTGCATTTTTTCTCGTCCCAATTCTTGTTGCTAATCCTCATTTAGCCTCTAGAGTGGACATACTTGTGTCAGGTGCAGCGCACTCCAAAGCCTGGCACATGGATTTAAGAATCAGAAAGCACATTACTAGGGTGCAGATATTTACATTATAAGGGATGTGAAGTCATGAAAAGCAAGGTCACCTGGTGCATTTGTGATTGAATTGGACCATTCTTTAAAATTCAACTTATGGGGCTGCCCGGGCGGCCAAGTGGGTTAAGCATCTGACCGTTGATTTTGGCTCGAGTCGGGACCTCAAGGCAGTGAGGCTGGGCCGCCGGTCTGGCTCGTGCTCCACGCGGAAGTCTGCTTGAGATTCTCTCCCTGTCCCTCTGTTGTGCACGCGCCTGTGCTCGCTCACGCTCTCTCTCTCTCTCTCAAATAAATAAATAAATAAATTTTTTTTTAATTTCAATTTATTTGTCCTCAATTTCTCCGGAATAGTGATGCAAAAATTGTTTAAAGGGAGGCCGCTCATGTGGGCCGGATATGGAGATCTGCACAACTGTGAGGGAAAGGAACTCTGAGGAACTCGGATTCCTCAGCTGGGCCCGTGGGTCCGGCCCAAGCAGCAGGCTTATTTACAGGCAGGTGGACACGAATCTGAACTTCAGCCGTCATCTCTCGGCCAGCGTCTACTTACTTGTTTCATGTCGGAGACAGAGGAGGACTAGTCGGTCTCTTGTCTATATTCAAACACTCAGATGTGATTGTAAACTGCTCTTCGCCTTCATGTCACTTACATCAAGAACTTGCATCACTTAAACCATCTTTATCCTTTGTCATCTGACAAATTGGTAATTACGTGTGTCAGATCATCACATTGTACACCGTCCACGGTGTTACAGGTCAATTATATCTCAACGAAGCCGGAAAAAAAAAAATTCTCAAATAAGGTGACTTCTGCTCTACCAGGGAATAGGATTTCAATATGTTTTCTGAGGGACTGGTGTGTGTGTGGGGGGGGGAGGGTGGGCAGGACACAATTCAACGTGGAACAGTCTTACTGAAATATATGTGGCAGGACGATGGTAACCAAGGTGGTAGCTGTAGGCCTAAGGATTGGCAATAAAAAAAATTCAATGCAAATGAATGTATTTATAACTCATAATTTCTTTTTTAAGATTTATTTATTTGAGCAGGGGGAGGAAGGGGCAGAGGGAGAGTCTTAAGCCAACTCCACACTGAGCACAGAGCCTGCCCCTGAGGGGTCAGGACCCTGAGAGCACGACCTGAGCCAAAATCAAGGGTCAGACACAAGCGACTGTACCCCCCAGGCGCTCCGCGTGATTTCTTACACGGAACTTAACTCTGCCATCATCAACCGGAACGTTTGATACAATTGTTATTAAGATCGTGTCATCTTACGGAATCGATTCGAAAGAACTGACATCTCTGTAGAATGAAATATCCCATCCGTGAACGCTGTATTGTTTTTATACGCGCAGGTACTATTTTTATATTTTCCAATCAAAACTGTCATTCTTGTCTGATTAATTTGAAAATAAGTAATTAGAAAATTTGTATTCCCAGTGCTGTAGTTGGTGAGGAAGCCTATAACTTTATATAAATCAATAACAAATGACCATAAACACCTCTTTCTCTTCCTCCACCCTCTTTCTCTCCACATGTCTATACAAACACGCACTCGCGGGCGCACACATCTATGAATCTTGGAGACTTCCCAGGGTATATCATGATAGGGGTGGGGCGTAGAGTCAGGATGGATACTAGGCACAGGTAATAAATGAAGAAAGTGACTCTGCATGGCTTGGAATGCTTTGCCAGTGGATGGAGAGGGTGATTAATGGAGCCTTCGGCACCAGGGGGAAAACCATTTAATTGCTCAGTCGTTGTCTCTTTATGATTTTGACAAAGTTTAGTTGCGGAGGGAAATTTTTTCGTCCAGTGTGGTGCAAATATACTGAAAGAATACGTTTCCTCTGACCCATCAGTCACGTTGAGATCGTCCTTTAAGACGATGCCATCCAGGAACTATAGCAGCTTGAAAACTGAAAGGAAGAATGTTCTTTGTTGGAGGAGCAGAAGGAGGAGAAAATGGGGAAAAAGTGGCTTCCTCCCCTGGCTCTGTGATGCTCACTGGGAGCTTCTTGGTCCCCAAGGACATCCAGGCCTGTCTAGTCACGTGTGGAGCGGTCCCGTCAACGTGCTCCAGGCCCGAAGCCACACCTTCCAGAAGGTGGCATCAGCCCTGGAGGGACTTGACCTCACAGCACGTGCACGGCCATCCCCGCCCCAGGTGACAGCCCAGGTGAGGGATAGGCTTCCTGGGACACACAGGTGGGGGCTGCCGCAGAGCCCGAGGGGAGAGCACTTGTCCCGTCTCCCATGACGTGGCTTCCAGGTGGCTCCCAGCGACATGCCCGGGTTCAGGAATCCTTGGAAGTGGGCCAACGTTGGATGGGTTCATCTCTTAGCGGGTCACCTAGGGGGACGAGGATGGAGACTAAGCTATGACACAGGGAACGATGGTAGAGACTAAGTTGTGACACAAGGGGATACTGATAGAGACTCAGCTGTGACATGGAGGAAGAGGATGGAGACTAAGCTGTGACACATGGAGGAAGAGGATGTTTGAGGATGGGGGATGCCAGGCCCCGAGGAGGGGGAGGCCCCAAGGGGGGGAGGCCAGGCCCCAGGGGCTCCTCAGGCCGACGGGGTGGCCCCTGGGACACTCTGCCCCGACGTGCGTGTCTCTCGACCCGGACTGAGCTCCCGGGTCCTCTGCCTTGAGCGGCGTCCGTCGGCCTTAGGAACCTCAGTGCCTCATTTCATTTATAGTTTCTGGTAATATATTCAGTCAACGCCTTAACCCATAGATACACAGTTCCTTCCATTTGTTCAGGTATTTTCCTCCTCAACCCTCTGTTTCTCTGTGTTGGGTTATTTTTATTTATTTATTATTTTTTTTTTTTTTTGTCTCCCAAAGCTGATAAATGTTCTCTTCTCTTAAAAAGCCACTTTTATTTGATTTGATGATTTCTGTTCCTAGAGCAATTAATTTTCTATTTATAAGGTTTCACACTTCGTTTTTTTAGTTAGCATTTATTTCTTCCATAAGTCTCGCAATCTGTTGCTTTGCTTTTAATAAATCTTGTAACAACTCTTAGTGTTGGTGCCTGGGCGGCTCAGTCGGTGAAACATCTGACCCTTAATCTCCGCCCAGGTCTTGACCTCATGGTCATGAATCCAAGCCCGTGTTAAAACCTACTTAAAAAAATAAAGTGAACTGAATAAAATTTTAAAAAATATATGTGATAATGAACATTGATAATCTGTAGGCACAAAAACTAAAGACTGAGCAGGTAAGCGATGAGCCCCTGTTGGCAGCTGGGAGCATGGGTGCCCTTGCCTGCACCGAAGAGTGCGCTGGGGACACGACTGCACAGAGTGTCCTGCTGGCAGGTGTGCCCGACCCGGGAAGGCCCGGGGGCCGGGACCTGTGGGCGCCCAGGGGGGCTGATGCTGCAGGTGCTGGGGGTGGCGGGGCTGATGCTGCAGGTGCCGGGTGGAGGGAGGGCAGCAGCGCTGATGCTGCGGGTGCTGGGGGGCGGCGGGGCTGATGCTGCAGGTGCTGGGGGGTGGGAGGGCTGATGCTGCAGGTGCGGGGCGGGGGGAGGTGGGGCTGATGCTGCAGGTGCTGGGAGGTGGGAGGGCTGATGCTGCAGGTGCTGGGGGGAGGCGGGGCTGATGCTGCAGGTGCTGGGGGGCAGCGGGGCTGATGCTGCAGGTGCTGGGAGGTGGGAGGGCTGATGCTGCAGGTGCTGGGGGGGCGGCAGGGCTGATGCTGCAGGTGCTGGGGGGCGGCGGGGCTGATGCTGCAGGTGCCGGGGGACAGGGTCCCAGAGGCCCGCCTGCGACCTGCCACTCTGCGGTTGCATCACGGGCCCTGCCTCCGTGATGGGGAATGAACAGGGAAAATTATTTTATGAAAAGTGCCATGAACTTTTTAAAAGAGCACGAATGGAGCACAAAGCCGCCGTGCCCTCCGCCCCGTGCAGCCCGTCCGCAGCCGCAGGCTCCTTGCCTACCCTTGATCCCCGAGGGTTGAAGGCTTAGGTGCCACCAGGTAACATCCCTTCATTTGAAAGGAGGAACAGAAGAGAATCCCAGAGAGTCGGATCCAGCAGCTCCAGATTCAGAGCGAGCCGGAGGCTGGATGGGAGGAGAAACCCAACACACTTCCTGACCCTGAAGCTCTTTCCGGCCGTCTTCTCTCTAAAAATCGGACAATTGGGTTAACTTTGCTCTAGACTGAATTACTGACTTGGTGAAGGGCAGATCCCCAACCTACAACTCAAACCTGATTCTGGGTCCTCATTACGTTGACCCAGAGATGATGAATGACCTCCCACCAGTCATAGTCCGGCCTCTTCCCCCGCTGTGAACCGCCCGTGCGCTTGTAACCCCCCTTACATCCGATTCTGTTTTTCTATAAGTTCATTAAAAAAAAACAACCCTCTTCTGCACTCCTGCGACAAGACTTTGCAGGCCCATGAACACGCCGGGCACGGTCACTCCTCACTATTTTTGCACCTAATCTTCTCTAATGGGCAATGTGACTCCCCCAGATACGTGCCTGGCTCACTTCCTTGCTACCTTTAAGCTTTTGCACAAACGTCACCTTATCTACGAGGACTTTCCCAATCACACTGTACACAGTAGGCCCACCCCAACCCTCAGGCTCCTTATGTCTCTTCTGTCCTTTGTTTTTCCCCATAGCCCTTATCCTATTTGATATGCTGTTTTACATGTTTGCTAACTGTTCTACCCACTAGAAATATGACTTCTTTGAGGGTAGATTTTTGCTCACTGTGTATATTGCTATTTGCCCAGAACCTGGAACAGGGCCTGATGGCGTATGCGCTCAATAAATATTGAATGAATGAATGAATGAATGAATGAATACATAATGCTTCTCCCCCAGATACCCATTTCTCCATTTTCCTTCACCACTCAACATATGTCACCACTTTTTCATTTAGGACTATTAGGCCTGTCAATGGTAAGGAGAGAGAACTTTGATAACGGAGAGCAAGTTTCTTGCCTCACGGAGTCAAAGAATGAATCTCGCGGATGCAGGAGAGTGAGTAAAGGGATAGAATTTATTAAGTAAAGATACAGAGAGGAGTGAGAGGGGTCCCGGCAGGGGTGCCGCTGAGGGCTTGTAGGGTTGGGCTTTTATCGAGAGCCTGATCAGGGAACCTAGATCCTTTTAACATCTCCATTAACCTCACCACTGAGCAGGGACCAGTCATAACATCTCTGACGGCTTACGTCTTTAGGGTCTGGTTATTCTTTGTTGCTCACGAGTAGCTGTGATACCAAGACACCCTCCCCACCCACACCTTGGCGCTGGGTGGTCTGGCCTGGTCCCTTATGTCAGGTTTCCTTACACTTCATCATTTTGGGGGGCTCTGTGAGCCTGCTTCCGTGGCCCCCTACCGAGCCCTGCCCAGCCCCGTTGGTCCCTAACTCAACTTGAGATTAGCTGAACCACTGTGCAGAAATTACAGCAGCAAAAAGACCACAAAGCACTAGGGCTCTGTTGGACACATATCCATGATCATCCATGATAGGAAAGGAAACATCGATGTGAAATACAGTTTCTCTCTACCTTGCTCTCAGTGGCATAAAGTGAGATCTTTCCTCAGAACTCTGGTAAGTTAAACACCCGTCTTACCACTTAATGCGCCACGCTTTATGTGTTTTTAAATCTTCGTCTCTGCAACCTGAATATGAGCTTCGTAAGGTCACAGATGGTGCTACATACGTGTTTCCATCGGGATAATGTCTCATGCGTAGGAGAGACCAGCAAATGTCCGCCTAGTTGACTGAGTTGAACGTTACAGTGAACGTAGGACAAGAACTCCGTGAAGACTTGCACCTCTAGAGCGCCAGGGTTTGGAGGAATGTCGACAAAAAGGACGAAGCCAATAATTTTGGAATTAATGAATAAAATAATGAGACAGAGTTGGAAAAAGACAAAAAAAAAAAAAGATTAGCAAAGTGATTCATGCCAAAAAAGTGAGGAAAAAACATTAAAGCCTACGACAGAAACAGAGAGGCTCATCCAGACAGATGCATTTAGATGCATTTCTATTTCTAAAACACAGATGAATTCCTATCTCTTCCTGTAATTTTTTTTTAATGGACTTGCTACTTTTATAACAATCAACCGCTCATCGTTACTGGCTTTCCACTTGTCACCACCATGCAACTCTGCCCAAGAGGTTTCATTCCTCCTTATTCATCGAAAAAATGCCCCATGATCCAAAACATAGTCCAAATCTCATTTCAATTATTTGATTTCCCTAAACACTGTCACTGAGATTTTACCTCACAAATAACACCAAAGGGCTTCAATTCGTACATTGTTATTATTATTATTATTATTAATATTTCAAGCAACAATATGCAATACTCTTGCTTCAAATAATATTCAACTAAAAGAACTTTCCATAAAATCTTTAAGCTAAACACTCTTAACTTATTGAACATGTCATAATAATTAATTTTTATCAAATTCTTTATGAATAGAAGCTTTAAGTTCCAGAGATACATTGTTTGGAAACATTAACAAATGTTTATAGAGCAACCCTCGGAAATCCATTATTCTACTAGGCACTTACAGAAGCGTGTAGAGGCACTGAAAGAACCACTTATCCTGAGAACCCAAATCCTATAAACCCAGCTAAACTAACTTTTCTCAAAAGTTAGATCTGATCAGTGGATCAGAGAATTACTTGGAATCAGAGGCATTTGCCACTATTAGCAGAAGTAGTATCCTAGACCATTGTCGAGTTTAACCAAAAACAGCAATAGGATACAAAGAAAGTATCAATGAATGATTCTGGATCATTCCTTTTGGTGCTTCTAAAGGAATATATGCAGATTCTATGTAAGCTGTTGTGCATATAACTGTAAAATAGCTCTGAACAGTAAGAAATCAGTGGCAAACTCAAAATAATTTAATGAATACACATACAACTTGAGCATTAGTTTTTTTGTGTGTGTTTTTGCAGTTGTTTGGGTTTTTTTTTTTTTTTTTTTGGTATATATCATATGTATCAATAGCAAGTTGCTATTATTTCCCAATAAATAAGCAAACTAGTTCTTCCCAGAACTAAAGAAATAGCTACAGCATATAACACATTCTGCATATAACACATCTACAGTTTAAAAAAGTTATGTTGATGCATTTAAGTCAGAAAAATTTTAAGCTTGGAGAAACTCATAAATGTTTGATATTTTCACAGAGAAAAAATATTTGAGATAATGAGAACAACATAATCATGATTAAAAACTATTGGAATATATAGAAAGAAACAAAACTTTCCAGAAATACCTTCATTATATAAAGCTGTTTTCTTCATTATGCTACCTATTTCTTTTATTTACAAAACTATTCTGAAAAATATATTGTCGGGTGTTAAAATCCCCAAGTCTTATATTTATATTCAAAAACCTTAGTTACTCAGTCCTGCCTTATGTGCATCTTTTGATTATAGCAGTTTATAGTCTTTCTTAGTTATGAGTTTACAATAAAATATATGTATTTTTTCACTTAGTAAACTAATTTTGAGTCTTTTTTTTTTCCCTGTAACCCTTCAGTTTCATGAATGTAAAGAAATAAGCAAGTTCTTTAAGCAGTTTTAAAACACACTTTTTTTACAGAGGGAGGAATATTTATTTGCAAACTTCTTTAAAGGCAAACATTTTCAGATTATGCTGAGAGATTCTCTCCACTGGCCATGCACGTAAAATAACCAAGAAAGGAAAACAAAGTTTTGTTCAAGGATTGATGGTTGTCTGAAAAGCTTATTTTACCTCCTTGGTTATCTTACCTATTTCAAAAGAATATAATCTGCCCTTAAAAAATGTATTGTATGCTCCACACAGAGAACCCAAAGGCTCAAATCCTATGGGGGGGCTGATGCTTCTCAAGATTCTCGTTCCCTTAGGAGCTTAATTATCCTGAGTTTGCCCATCTATTGAGACTCCTGCTGCTTCTGCACAAAGAAGGGGCTCGAGAAACTAATTCAGCTTACTGCACTATTGACAAAGGGATTTCTTTGGATTTTTCATAACAATCTCTTCATTAATTTCTCTTTGAAAACCCGTTTGCTAGTCTCCTCATGCCCAAGACCAACAAAAGCTCTGCTCACGCTGAAATGGCAGCATCACGTAATATTTCAAAGTCAGCTGCTTTTTCCATGCCTCGCATCCCTTTGACCCTGTTTGTGCCCCACTGATAGTATTTCCTTTACTACATATATTTGAGAGCTTTGCCCCTTCTCTTCTCTGACTTACCCAAGTCCTGTCTTTTCTGAAAACATTTTCTATTCTGCTCTCTGGAAACCACATTCCATGTTCACTAAGCTCTCTTCCCAACTCAAGTTTTTCACATAATCCTCTCTTGGTCTCCACTCTTTGGCCTCAACTAAAGTATAAATCTCCCCTTGGAATGATCCTTACCCTGGAAGCTACTCCTAATGTTCCACATCCCATAAGCCGTTCCGCAATACGAGTCACGGCTTCATTCCCCAGGGCCACCATTAGCCTCCATCCTCATCAGGCTTGTAAGGTCATCGAGAAATTCTCGCCTGAAAAACAGAATTGCCATATCCCTGAATCTCGGCATTATTCTAGAACGTTGACTCTTTAAGACCTCAGCTCCTTTGAACTGAGTTCTCATCGCCCTAGCCCGTCTGCGTCTGCAGCCCCAGCCTCTTTTTCACCAGTACCCAAAACAACTTGAGTTCAACTTTATTCTTTCACGTCTTCCTGGTCACATCCTCGCTGCTCTCTGAACATGCCAAGTGTATTCTCACCACCGTGTTGCCTTTGTACAAGTTACCTCCTTTCTCCGGGGTACATATACGTCCGGATGATTTCATCTACAAGCTGCAGAAAAAGAGAAAGTCTATTAACCAAAAGAACATATAATGGTTTACATAAATGGAGGTCAGAGGGACATCAGATTTTAGGGCTGTTCAATCCAAAGGTAAACATTGTAACCGAGGTCATGAATTCTTTCCACCTTTTTGTTCGCTCATCCACCACGCTAGCTCCGTTCTCAATCTAGTCCTTATATCCCAAGGACACCTGCCAGTTGGAATCTTGATGAGATTCTCATGGACATCCAGAATTGGATTCTCATCATCCTCCAGGACAGCTATAAACTCCCTTTCTAGAAACTTTTATTGAGCCCTCTTTTCATTCATGCCATTGAAAGGGATCATATACCAATTCCTAAGTCAAGAACTGTAGCCGAGCAGATGGGATTACTTTGATCGGCAATAGTTAAGACGCAGCCTGAAGCCAGAAACGAGCATTTGGGGAGGCAAATCTCTCTGTCTCTCTATCTCTCTACCTCTCTGTCTCTGCTAAAGGATATTCATCCAGTGTGATTCAGGAATAGACCTTAAAGAGTCTGTAGGGAAAGATGATACCTCAGATGATCCTTAGAACAGTGATTTACAAACCTCATTTTTGAGGGGGGAAATATGTTCTCCAAATGAATGCTAGTACAAGGGCTCCTTGAAAGGTATCAAAGGTGACTTCCTTTTTGTTTTGTTTTGTTTTGTTTTGTTTTTTGTTTTGTTTTGCAAAGATTAAGGATTACTGGTGGTTCCTCATCCACCTAGGAAGCTTCTTAAGATTAGCCTGAAAGCTCTCTGGAGAAACCCCATAGGGTGCAATTTTGAAAACCACCCTTCGACTGTTTCCTGAATAATGTTTAATTATCCTAGCCAGATGACTGAGAGTAACCGACTATTACCTAATATGAGAATAGTGTCTGAAGTTGAGCTAGTCACTGTTATTGATTGAGAAAAAAAGTCTGTATATTCTAAATACCAGGCGTGTTGTTATCATAGTTGATATTTAATTACGGAAATTAAGAAAATCACTGTGAATCTACTTCAAATGCAGAATTTCCTATCCCTGCATAAAGGTAAATATCAAGACTGCCCAGAGATAGGGCCAGTACTTTCTCATGACTCCTTAGGCTCCTCCACCTACATGAAAACCCAGCCGGAGTTGATTTATCAATCCTGACCGAAGGAAATTCTCCATTGGACCGCGTTGTTGCATAGCCCTCACTAGACTGCATTTAGGACCAGCCTTCTTTTTTTTAATCTTCTTTTTTTATTATTATTATTTATGATAGGCACACAGTGAGAGAGAGAGAGACAGAGATACAGGCAGAGGCAGAAGCAGGCTCCATGCAGGGAGCCCGATGTGGGATTCGATCCCGGGTCTCCAGGATCGCGCCCTGGGCCAAAGGCAGGGGCTAAACCACTGCGCCACCCAGGGATCCCTCTTCTTCTTCTTTTTTTTTTTTTTTTACATTGCTAAACACTTGACCATATTGAGCCTAAGAGGCTCATTTGCATATGGAGGTATTGACATCTTGAGTACTTGACATTTTGATTCAAAGTTTAAAGACCAGACCTGTGGCACCTACATTTCTCTGCCCCTGCATTTCCCATCCTTCATTATTGTTGAAGAGATAATAAAATGTCACATATCTTTAGTAAATCAGTCCAGACCTTCTACAAGGACATTGCTTTCCTGGAAGAACAGTCAGAGATCAGTCTCATGGGAAAGTTAATAAAATGTATTAAACTCAGATATCTAAATTGTTTTTTTTTTTTAAGCACTAGCAAGTCTTGATACTGCCCATCAACCTCTATCAGAGATAAGAATAGAGTGAGCATTCATAGAATTATCCCCTTGAAGACTCCTGATCTCCGCTTCTTAGACGTCAAGACCTAGACAGGCCTTCCGCATGCTCAGTTCGCCCCAGTGTCTCTGAATACAGATGACACCAGGGTCACGCTCTAGAGGACCAAGCCCTCGGTTCAGTTGTCACACAAGTTCATTTGTTTGCTTATCTGAACAAAGTCAGGAAAGAAGATAGTGAGATGCGGGGTCTGCATTCCACAGTTCTCGACTTTTTGTTCACAGCAGGCATAGTTCATCAGAGATACCCCCTCCTGCAACAGCCTAGCGCCATTTCCGATTTAACACATTAAAAATATTTCAAAAAGTGAGATTTTTTGAATATATCATACTTAAGACAAAAAAAAAAAAAAACCCTATACACCATACAGAATGAGGGAAGGTGGGTTTCTAGAAGGCAACGATCATAAGGAAAGAGCATGAAAGAAGTACAAAGGATTGCAAGTATGTGAAAATGTTACTTAAAAAAAAAACTAAGATATAAACAGTGAATATATAAAACAACAGCAAAATTAATATGGAGAAAATAGAAAAAGTGAAGAATGGGCAGTAAGAGAAAAAGTAGAATCACCTACTCGGCATGTGTCAGAGCATCGCACAGTAATAAATCCAAAACTTAACCTTTGATTTTTCATCTGCAAAGTCAACCTTCCTCTTGTCTCCAGTCTGACAACCACGCGGTCATCCGCTAACCATGGAGTCGCCTTGGGCGGCTCCCAGCTCCTCAGGGTCCTCCTCGGGTCCGGATCTCTTCCCTCCTGTGAACTGTGCCTCCCCAGGTGTCAGCAGGCCCTGCCTCCCTCCTGTGTGGGCACCGGGCACCCGCAGCAGAGCGCAGGAACCCCTCGTGCAGCAGGCAGGCCGGGCCACCCCCCACAGCCTGCTACCGCCCAGGCCTCGGTCCCTGTTCCCTCCTGGCGGCCCTGGGCCCCATCTTCTCACCCCGTGGAGGACTGCCCTGTAGCCTCAGGCCTCATCTGCACCTCCTGGGCCTTCCCCTGTGCCCGGGGTGGGGGCTGCTTCCTTCAGCACCCGCAGCACCTCCAGGGGCAGCACTGCGAGCTCCCAGGCCCCGAGAAGTCTGGTTTTAAGTAGTAACACAGTTATAATCGTCTACTTTTTTTTGTATTTACTTGAAGCAATTGCTTGTTCATTTTCATACCTGGAGTGGCAGGAACATGTCTGTTTTATTTCCACTAAGGCAGCACTTGGGATCAGGTATAGTTAGCTCCTTCTACCAACTCAGTGAAAACATTTGACTTCTAATTTTGAAAACGATGAACAGTAGACGGCAAAGTCGAAAAAAAATTTTTTTCTCATTTTCACAGAATATTTTTTATTACTAAAAAAAATTTCTTATGCACATATGTTTAACTAGAGCTTAAAGAGTTACTGTTAAGCATTGAACTCACACCTCACCTTATTTAGTAAATTGAGCCATCGGGATTTATCCATTTGAGAATATGACATGGCAAACTATTTTTAAATTTGTCTTCTAGTAAAATAGCTAATGGGAACTTGGTCATCAAAAAGGCAGTGAATGCATGGAAAGACGCTCGTCATTCATCATCAGGGAAAATGCAAATCAAAACTCCCATGAGATACACTTGACACTGGTAGAAGGGCCAAAATGAACACAGGAAACAGCAGGTGCTGGTGAGGATGCGGCAAAGGCGAGCCTCTTACCCCACTGGTGGGAAGGTGAACAGGGGATTGTAGGGGAAGGGGAACCAAAGGGGGGAAACAAACCATAAGAAACTCAACGGTGGAGAACAACCAGGGCTATGGAGAGTTGGGGGGATGGGCTAGATGGAGGACGGTAGTGAGGGGCACTTGGTATGGTGAGCCCTGCGTGCTACATGGAAGTGATGAATCACTGAATGAAGAAAAAGGGGCAGCAAATGAGGAATAAAAAGCGCTGGAGGAAGAAAGAACACGGTCTCTCTAAAGAGAGATCTTTAGATTCTGATCTCTTTAGAGATCTCGGCACGTGTCAGAGGCATCACCTCTGATCTCTAAAGAGATCATCGTCTCTGATCTCTAAAGAGACCTTTAGAGAGATATATCTCTGAAGAGAGATCTAAGGCCAGCAATCGCTCTTCTGGGAACTCCTATCCTTGCTGCAATCCCTTGGTCAAGGCAAGGGCGCACACGGTGGTTTTTTTCTCACAGATTTCCCCGGTTTAGCCTTTGCAAATACGACTAATACTTGTTTGTTGTTGCTGTTGTTGTTGTTCATTTCATCCGCTGTAAACAACTGAATATCCAGGTTCAACACCAAACTCAGAAGTTAAAAGGGCTGTTAGGTGACTTTACTATTCTGCATTCTCCACCCCACAGTTCTTAGTACATCTGCGTCATCTAACCAACGCCCCCAAAGGCCCGTTGCATTCTTGTTGAGCTCCAGCACCTCCTTACCCAGCTGCTTTGTGATGAACACTTAGGACACGTTCTTATTTGACAATGATCCTTTTCACCTTTTTGTCCTGAAGGAATATCTGCTTAAATATTTGTTAAGAATCCTTCAAACGGAAAACTTCACCGCCATGGTCCCCAACAATTAAGTTTTTATGTGTGTGTATTGGAAGACATTTGACCTTAATTAAATGAGCAAAGATTCCAAAAGTCATTAAGAATCACATCAGAATCTAAAATACCCCAGGAAAGTTTCCTTTTAAACGGAGAAAGATCTAGGAAGAGAACCTTCACGGCTCTCACAATAGAAGTTGTAATTGTTCCAAGTGATCAGTATCTACACGTCGTAGTTGGAAAGAGCCCAGGGCTTCAGAGAAGGCAGCACCGAACGGCCAGATGGAACAAACGCGTGACGACTCATGGCTTGGGGACGCCCTACGAGATGGGCAGAGCATGGACTCGAGTTTGCTGGGACACACACCCACTCCCTCCCGCTCCCACGAAGGCTCGTCTACATTGGCCCCACCGCAATGTCCCATAGACTGGACCGTTGAAGTGCGGAGGTGCAACAAAGAATTCTAAACCAAAGTAGATGTTAACTGAGTTTGAAGAAGAAATGCTCTTTCTTATTCTCTAATCCTGGTTTAACCTTGAGAGGCGTAGAGAAGAGGAAACATGGGACAATTCAGTCATTTGACCTTCAGAGCAACGTCTTCACTTGAGGAATTTGCTACTTGTCCGCACCGGCTTTTCTATTGCAGACTTTGTAGATTTGTTTGGCTTTTCCAAATATTGAACAGTGTATTAGATAAACTCACAGGGAAGCAGAGTTCTGAAGTTCTGAAGTTCTGTATTAGATAAACTCACAGGGAAGCAGAAGTCTGAAAATGTCTATTAGCCAAAAAAAACAAGCCACGCTCGACTGTCGGAGTAACCGCAGGACACGTCACTGAGGGAACGGGAATCACATTGGCATGACACCCCTTGCCCACTGGACCTGGCCCACTGGATCGTCCCGCCCATCCAGCCCTACCGGTTAGAGAAATATCCCGACACACAGCCAACGACCCAAGAGAATGCTGAATGTCAGGGTCAGCTTACGTGCAGGAAACCCAAACTCATTTTAGAAATAGCTTCATTTTTCTTCCCATTCATGCATCTTCTTAACTGAGATGTCAGCAAATGCAAATTAACTTAAATAAGCTTCATGGCCTACAGCTTTCTCTAAACACCCTGGACTGAGTGATATTAAGAAAAAATTTCAGATTAATTAAACTCCTGTCTGGGCTCACCCAAAGGTAAATGTAGCAAAAGGAAAGCTAATTTACTTTAATAAGGCAAAAAGAACAAGTTGTGAGCTTCCTGTCTCCATCTATGGAATGGAAACCTTGTGCCATAGGGCTCAGCTCAAAGGCGCCTGCTGGCCCAGTGCGTAGAGCACGTGATTCCTGATCTCAGAGGCTGTGAATTTGAGTCTCATATTGGGTGTAGGGACTACTTAAAAATAAAATCCTGGGATGCCTGGGCGGCTCAGTGGTTGAGCATCTGCCTTCAGCTCAGGGCGTGATCCCAGGTCTGGGGATCTAGTCCCACATCGGGCTCCCTGCATGGAGCCTGTTTAAAAAATAATAATAATAATAAATAAATAATAAAAAATAAAATCTTAAAAAATAAAAAATAAAAATAAATGCACTTTGATGGAGATGCACAAAGAAAGAATGAACGTGGAAATCTTCACAAGTGTAAAAAAACTGCACAAAGGCCGAGGGCGAGTATTTTTCTTCTGTTTATGGACATCATCCCACGCTCAGCAACACGTAAGATCACAGGATACAAAATCTGCTGTAATTTTTATCTACATGAACATTTCACCCAGCGCTTCCTGTTCTATGAACACTTCTCCACAGAAGTGATGGTTTTAATCATTTCGATAAGATTTCGACTTCAGAGCCACAGTATTCATGATATCACCACAGCTGACGCATACGCAACTGGCCCTGGAATAACACAAGTTTGAACTGGGCGGGTCCACTACACCTGGCTTTTTAAAAATAAATACGTTACAATATACTTCCTTATGGCTTTCTTCATATTTTCTTCTCTCTAGCTTACTTTATTGTAAGAATACAATATGTGATATGTGGTATACACGAAATACGTGTTGATTTTTTCTTTCTTTCTTTATTCATCAGACCCAGAGAGAGGCAGAGACACAGGCCGAGGGAGAAGCAGGCTCCCTGCAGGGAGCCCGACGCGGGACTCGATCCCGGGACCCCGGGGTCACCCCCTGAGCCCAAGGCAGATGCTCAACCGCTGAGCCCCCCGGCGCCCCGAGATACTAACTGACTGCAACCGTCAGGCTTCCAGTCAACCGTAGGCTACTAGCATTGCTGTGGGGGAGTCACATCATGCAGGAATTTTTTACTGCAAAGGGAGTCAGTGCCCCCAAGTCCTTGTTCAAGGATCGACTGTACTTCCCTGTTACCACTGTGGTAAGTGGGTCCTGACTCTGAATGATTTCTCCTAAAAACAAATCAGTCTAGGGATATACTACGATTCAAGGTGAAATATTGCTCCGTCCGTAGTAGTTGTCAATTTTGTTCGACTTCTTTTCGGGTTCGCTTTAAAATGTACTGTTTCTAGTATTTTCGGCTGCCCAGCATGTGGACTGCCTTTGCTATATTTAGAAAATTCTCCACCTTTTAGATCTTGATGGAAAGTAGAGCCTACCCCCAGCTACTGGACCTGGGACCCTAGAGACCTGCTTTTCTGGCCTCCTGAAGCTCAGATACTCCGACGCACGGAAAACAGAAGCTAGAGCCTCACACACGACTCGAGGAGATTGTCTTAGAGACAGATGCCCCAAAATGTAATTCCCTCGGGTACACGGCACCCATGGCATGTGGTGTCACCGTTCTGTATCAGCAGCACCAAAGGGGCGCCCGGGGGCTCAGCAGTTCAGCGTCTGCCTTCCGCTCAGGGCGTGACCCCTGGGTTCCAGGATCGAGTCCCGCATCGGGCTCCCTGCATGGAGCCTGCTTCTCCCTCTGCCTGTGTCTCTGCCTCTCTTTCTGTTCTTTCATGAATAAATAAATAAAATATTTAACAAAAAATTAAAAAAAAAAAACAGTGAGTTGCAGGTGTTCACCGAATAGATTGATGATGCAATACAAAAGCAATCGAGTAAATTATTTTATTCTCCAGGTCAATACATATGTTCATTTGCTGTATGGAAATGCATAAATTCTCAATCACTCCAAAGAAAACTTCAAAGTGGCCCATTTCCCGCCAGTCCGCTGGGCATTCCTCCAGACTGACTGCAGAAGGAGGCCCCGGGCCACCTGACCTCCAGGCCCCGCTGGCCACCCTGCACCCCGGGAGGTGAGACGGGCCCACTGGGGTCGTGGGGGCAGCGCCCGAGTCACTGAGCCTGGCTGCCAGCTGTGGATCGTGGGCCTAGGGCCGCTAGGCCGCGGCCTGCCTGGCACCCAGGCCTTGAGGCTCAGCCCAGGTGGGACAGGAGGCCACCGGGCCCGCCCAGGCCGCCCTCCAAACGCCACTTGGAAGGACGGTGTCTCTGAAGAAAATGTGTCACGGTTTCGCAGAATGTTCCTGCTCTCCAGCCTCGTGGGAGCAGGCCTCACTCGGTGTTGGGCGGTGGGACGTGGCCCCTAACGCTTCGCTCGTCCTAACAGCCAGACAAGAGTTGCTGCATCGATGACCCCAAAACAAGCGCTTTTTCCTTCATTACAACCAACTTTTTTTTTAATGTTGCGACTTAACCATTAACCTTGTTCAACAGACATGGGTATTAATGACATAGATTTTTTTTTTTTAGGTCATATTGATCTTCAAGGGACACGGTGTTGCCACCACTGAGGCCATCTAGTAGGAATGATCCTAGATTGCCAGGACAAATGCACCGTCAGTACCACAAAAAAGATCTTTGGGTTCGCAGTTTTTGTTCAGATACGTTGGAAAGACTGTTTCCTGTGCGGGAGCGGTTGGAGTTGAGACCACGTGGATCTAGACACTATGCTAAGTGGTATGCGTGAGAAATGAGGCGAGGAGGTGGAAGTGGGAGGGCCACGAGCAGTCCTGCCTCCAAAGGAAGAGCCGCGCCACCTCGCAGGGCAGTGAGCTTCCCTAACCCGCCAGTTCTTCCAATAAACCTCGGAGGGACAGGGGCCCTCTGGGACGAGGACTCGGCCTTCCACGTTCTCAGAAGCCTGTCCCCTCCACTTGGGAAACCTCACGTTCATCGCTTACGTGTTATAAACTAATTTGGCTTCTTGTCATTTCAGATTTTTTTTCCCCTCCCCTCAGTTGGAAGCATCTAGTGATGACTTCTCAGGTCAAATGGTCACTCGCGTAAACCTTATTATTCCTTTTTTTTTTTTAATTTAATAAATTTATTTTTCATTGCTGTTCAATTTGTCAACATATAGAATAACACCCAGTGCTCTTCCCATCAAGTAAACCTTATTATTCCAAGTCACAGATCTTGGTGTTCCAGATTTAATGTAAATGCGTGTAAATGTGTGCGTGTGTCTAATACAGGCAGAAAATGATTCACGTTTTATGTGATAAAATATAAGCATCTAAAGGAAAAATATTCTAATACGTAAAATTTATTCTCATACATAGAAAATATTCTAATGTATCAACATCCACATTTTACATATTTGTAATCTTTCTGAATCTATAGGACTAGTCTTAAAAAGTGTTAAGTACTTTTTCAAGAAAAGGTTACATTTCTTTGTTGCAGAAATAACTTACAGCAGTCCAAGCATGGTTTTCCTGTGATTTTGTTTCTTTAGGCCCAGGGCTTGGGTGGTGGTTCCTTGTATTGTGTACAATCTTCTAAGAGCAAAAGATGAATTGTTTTTCTTTTTTTTTTCTTTTTTTGCATAGTCCAGTTAAACTGAAATCAAGGAATCTAAGGTGTGACTAGACTTTGGAGGTTGTTCTATCAAAAAAAAAAAAAACAACATTTTTTTTTTTTTTTTGATTTTTCAGATACCACCTTTATTTTTTTTTTTTATAGTTCTTTGAAGTTATTTATTTTTATTTTTTTTTTATTTTTTTTATTTTTTTTATTTTTTTTTAATATTTTAATATTTTATTTACTTTTTATTTATTTATTTTATTTTTATTTTTATTTTTATTTTTTATTTTTTGGGGGTTAAATATATATATGTTTATTTTTTTTTTATTGGTGTTCAATTTACTAACATACCGAATAACACCCAGTGCCCGTCACCCATTCACTCCCACCCCCCGCCCTCCTCCCCTTCTACCACCCCTAGTTCATTTCCCAGAGTTAGCAGTCTTTACGTTCTGTCTCCCTTTCTGATATTTCCCACACATTTCTTCTCCCTTCCCTTATTTTCCCTTTCACTATTATTTATATTCCCCAAATGAATGAGAACATATAATGAAAAACAACATTTTTTTTTAAGATTTTGTTTATTCATGAGAGACACAGAGGCAGAGACACAGGCAGAGGGAGGAGAAGGCTCCATGCAGGGAACCTGATGTGGGGCTCGATCCCAGGACCCCGGGGGCACGCCCCTTCCTGACCCCCCACACACCTCCTCCACCCCTTCCACCCCCAAGGCCTCCCCCCTCCCCTCCCCGCCGCCCTCCTCCCAAGGCCTCCCCCTCCCCTCGGCCCCGCAGCAGGTGCGGCCACCGTGACACCTGCGGCCCCGCGGGGTTGAAGGGCCGCGGGCAGGGACAGGCAGGGACAGGGAGGAGCGAGGGGAATCGGGGGCAGCGGGTCCCACCGACTCCCTGGGGCCCGGCCGGGCGGGCTCCCACCAGGTACTTCCCTCCCCTGGGTGCAAAATGAGCGAGAACTCCCAAAACCCTTTTCCCCCTTACCTCCCTGTCTGCCCAGAATTGTGTCAAGAACTTTGAGGCTCTCATTTTAAGGGGATTTTCTTTCCCCCAAGGTTCTGGAGGGAAAGGATCAGAAAGTCCCATCAGGGGAGGGAAGGCCTTCCTGGGAGTCGCCCTGTTTCCATTACTGCCAACACGGTGGGAAGAAGGTACAAAGTAAGTAAGAAACAGGAGAGCTGAATCCAGATGCATCCATGAATGGAACCTAAGAGGTTGGTAAAACTCTACCTAATACCCAAATAAACAAAAATATCAGGCGCAGTGAGTGTTGTAGGCAAATCAGATCCCGCTCGGCAAATGAATGCTAAATGGCACAAAAAAAGAAAAAAAAGAACAGCTCCAAACTCATTTTATGAGATGGCAATGACCTCAATGCCAGAATTTGACTAAGACATCATAAAAGGCCAATTTATTTGCGAACATAGCTTGATTTTTTTTAGAATAAAATATTAGCAATCAAAACCGAGCAATGGGGAAAAAAAAAGATTAAATGGTCGTTTTTGTGTAATCTCCAAGATGCAAGAAGATATGAGTTTCAGAGAAAAACATTAACGTGCTTTTCTTTTTTCCCTTGGAAATTAGAGAAAGATCATATTATGAGTCAGAATAAATGAGTTAGATTAAAACTTTAATAAACTCGAGAAGCATGTTTCTCCTCTAATAGAGACAAGTAAAAAATTTCCTAGCGAAAAGGGAATAGGACTTCTTTAGCACTGTAAAGGGACTTCGCAGAAGGCTGTCGTCAATGGGAAACTTAATGGGCATTTATTTTTTATTCTCTTTAAATAAGAATAAGAAAGCAGTGTCCACTATAGCAACTACTTTTTGAAATGACATGAGGGACAAGGGCAAACAAGTATTAGGATTAGGTGCAGAGATCTTTCTTTTAGTAAGACCTTATTTCTTTTAGAGGACTTTAAGGTCCACAGCACAAGGGAAAGGAGCTTAGAGAGATTTCTTATAGAGCCCTGCCCCCACAGTTAAGATTGACATCGACACATCACAATCCCCCAAAGTCCATAGTCTGAGTCACTTCTGGTTCTGTACATTCTAGAGGTTTGGACAAACATATAATGAATGACATGTACCCATCGTTGCGGTGTCATACAGAGCAATTCCATTGCCTTAAAAATGCTCGTGCTCCCCTTATCCATCCTTCCTCCCACTTTGACCCGTGGCAACCAGTGATCTCTTTATTTTTTCTATAGTTTTGCCTTTTCCGGAATGCCATGTAGTTGGAACTCCACAGCATGTAGCCTCTTAAGATGAGCTCCTTCCACGTAATCATATGCATTGAAGTCTCCTCCACGTGATGTCTTGCTTTGGTGGCTCAGTTTTTCTTCAGCGCTAAAAAATATTCCGCTGTCTGGATATACCGCCATCCCTTTATCTGTTCACTTGTTAAAGGACTTCTCAGTTGCTTCCCAGTTTTAGCAACTATGAATGAAGCTGCTGGAAACATCCATGTGCAGGGCTTGGTGTGGACCTGTTTTTGATTCTTTTAGGTCAATACCAAGAAGCCCTCCCGCTGCATCACGTAGTGAGATGCATTAGCTCTGTAAGGAACAACCAGGTGGCCTCTGCAGACCCGCAACAGTGTGTGACAGCTGGTGTTGCTCCCCATCCTCGCTGTTCCCGATTTGGGCTCTTCCAGGGTATGTAATGGGGTCTTGGCATTGTTCAGTTTGCATTTCCCAATGTCACGTGATGCGTAGCATCTTGTCATATGCCTCTTCACCATCTGTGTATCCTCTTTGCTGATGTGTCTGTTCAGGTCTTTGGCCCACGTTTTAATCGGGTTATTTTCTTGTTACAGAGTTTTAAGAGTTCTTTGCATATTTTTGGATAACAATCCTTTTTATCAGGTGCGTCTTTGGCAGATATGTTTTCCCACTCTGTGTCATCGCATTCTCTTCACAAAGCAGAAGACTCCACTGTGATGAAGTCCAGCTTATCAATCGTTTTTTTCATAGACCATGCCTTTCTAAAAAGTCCCTGCCGTACTTAAGGCCATCTAAGATTTCCTCCTATGTTACCTTCTAGTTTTATAGTCTTGCATTTTACACTTACACTTTAATCCATTTTGGGATTAGTTTTTGTGAAAACATTGAGGTCTGTTATTTATTCTTTTTTTTTTTTTTTTTTTTTTGTAGGTAGATGTCTAGTTAGGTGGTCCAGCAGCATTTGCTGAAAAGACCATCTTTGTTCCGTTGTATTACCTTTGCTCCTTTGTCAAAGAACAGTTAACTCTATTTATAGGAGTTCACGTCTGGCCTCTCTATTTTGTACCATTGATCTATTTTCCAAAACCACACTATCTTCATTACTAGAACTTTATAGTAAGTCTTAAAGTTGGACAATGTCAGTCTTTCATCTTTGTTCTTCTCCTTCAATACTGTGTTGCCTACAAATGTGCGGTTTGGTGTTGGCTAAGTGTTAAGTATCATGTTAGCTGTAGGTTTTTTGTTGATATTCTTTATCAAGTTGGGAAAGTTCCCACCTTCTTTGACTTAACAGAGAGGCTTTTATCATGAATACATGTTGGGTTTTGTCAAATGCTTTTTCTGCATCTATTAATATGATTCTTTGTTTTCAGCCTATTGATGTGATGCAATACATTAACTGACCTTTGAATATTAAACCAGCCTTGCACAAATGGTATAAATTTCACTCGGTCATGATGTATAATTCTTGTGAATATTGTTGGATTTCCTTTGTTAATATCTTCTTGAGGATTTCTGCATCTATATTCATGAGAGATATACTCTGCAGTTTTCTCTTCTGCATAGTTTTGGTATTAGGGTAATGGCGACCTCAGAGAATGAGTTAAGAAGTATACTTCTCTGCTTCTGATTTCCATTAGAAATCACAGAGAACTGGCATTATTTCTTCCTTCATGTTTTAAATTCTGGACTGATAATTCCAAAATTCCTCCCATGTCTGGATGTGATGCTTGCTCTGTCCCTTCAGATTGTGTTTTTTTTTTCTCTCTTGGGTTACCTTGTCATTTTGTCTTGATGGCAGGTCATGGTGCACTAGATAAAGGGAACTGCTGTGAATAGGCCTGTAGTAATATGGAAAAGTGGGGAGGAGAGGCCTTCTCGGGGCTGTGCTTAGGTCTTGGCCTTTCAAGGAGCCTAGGCCTCTGGACTGCGAGCTTCACAAGAGTCTCTCAGTTTCCCCTCACCCCCATTCCTTAGGTGGCAGATTGGGCTGGACTGGGCATTTCTTTCCCTGTAGGTCAGCTAGGCTCCGATTAAGAGCCCATTAGGGCTCTTAGGCTCTCATTAAGTAGTTTTCCTTGGGGCCGACTGTTAGGGAGAACAGATACTCCAGGTTATTACAAAATGGTTCCTTTCCCTTCCCTTGCAGTACCCAGAAGGGGATTTTTGTCTGGTACTTATGTGGACCCCTGGCTGAGATCCCCGTGGCAGATCTCACAATATCCTGACCCCCGTCTCCATGCCTGGGTCAGCCTGGAGCTTTCGTGTCTCAAAGCTGTCCCCACCGAGCTACTGGGAATTCGTGAATTCCAGGTTAGGCTTTCCTCCCCCGTCGCTGGTTTCTGAGGAGCTTCAGAGGGTGAGTCTCCGGTCCACCTAAGCTGGGATGGCCTGTCTGCCTCTCCAGTCCTGGGATTTGTCCTGGATCCGCCGGCTATCACAGATGCAGGAAGAGTGGTTGATTTTTCCATTTGTTCGGCTTTTCGCTTGTGGTTCGGACGGAGCGGTAATTTCCAAGCTCCCTACCCACAGACCCGGAGAGATTCATGACAAAGAAAATTCAAGACAAAGTGAAAAGTATTAAAAATGACCATCTGGCAACCTTAATAAGAAAGCCTTCCTTGACCAATCCTAGCCCCCCCGCCCCAACAGACACACTCCACATCATCATTTTTTTGTCTTGCTCTATTTTGTTTCTCTTTAGCACATTTCACTACTTAATGTTCTATATGTTTTATTCATTTATTTTGCTTTTTTACAACCACTAGAATGTTAAGCTCCATAAAGACAATAGTTTTTCTCTGATTTTCCCCGTGTTGTACTCCCAGTATCTGTAACACTGCCTGGAACAGAGTTGGTATTCCACATGGATCTGTTGAGTGAATGGATAAAAAAGCAAAAGAACTCATATGGTGGTTCAATAAGGTTACTATAAAAATGAATTGTGCTCCATGTGCCACTAACATTACACTTAAGAGTGCAATTTAAAAATATATATAATATTTATACTAGCAAGAAACATGGTGAGATACCTAGGAGTATGCTGAACCAAAAATAAGACCGAAATAACTGTCTTTTTATTTACTTGTTAATTAGGGACTGTTAATACTTACTGTAACTGTAGTTTCAATCCCACAGGAATGAAACCTTTAACCGATCAACATGGAATTTCTGATCAATAGTAGGAAATTTCCTGGTTGCCCTCCTCGCTCCCCAAGGAGGGCAACCTTGCCAAACAATGCATTTCTTACTAATAAATCCTTTTTGTCTTTTTATTAATGCCTTCTCTCTGCCTTTAAAAGCCTTTCTTTTGTTTAGAACAGAAATTTGGTGGAGCTTCGTGATTTATAAATCATTTAATAAAGCCAGTTAGATTTTCAAATTTACTTGGTTTGATTTTTTTTTAACAAGACTAATCAATGTCAGACAGGTATCCTTTCAACCCAAATTAATCCATAAATTTAATGTATTTCTAGCCACACTCTCAACAGGTCTTTCAATAAGGAGGAGTGACTTAAAACCTATGTTGAAGGGCAAAAAGCCATAAAAAGAAAAAAAAATTTAAGAAGAACAAAAAGTGAAAGAATTAACCCAACCAGAAAATAAGGATATTTTAAACCTTAGCGTTTGAGATTGTGTGGGTATTATTGCAGAGTTAGACAAATAATGAAACAGAGTACAGGTATCTGATAAGTAGAATTTCAGTAAAAGTAAAATGATGGATAATTTTGTAAATAGTGCTGGAAAAAGTGGTAATCTGTATGGAACAAAATAATGCTATTATCTCTATCGTCTCATATATCAAACCTCAGATTTCAGGTGAGTAAACCCCTTAAGATAAAGAACAGCTTGTATCATGTCTAAAAGTAAGGATAACAGTCTGTATTTGTGACCCACGTAAAAATGAGTTTATTAAAACAGGCATGAAACGAATAATGGCCAAAAAAAAATGATAAGTTTAACTACACTGAAATTTAAAATGTTAGTACGATAAATAATTTCATAAAATGGGAAAAGTCTACGCATTATTAATATTCGGAAATATTAAGGTTACTTACAAATCAATAAGATAAAGAAAAGCACTCTAATTAAAACTAAAGTGACAACAATAATGACCAGGAACAGGGAAGCCACAAAAGGAGAAACCCACATAGGCGAGAAACAGATGGAAAGCTGTTCATCTCCCCGGTAATTAAGGACTTGAAAAACAAGACCGCAAGAAGGTGCCATTTCACACTCACCAGCCGGGACGCGCTGTTCCAATGCCTGGTGTTGGGGGGGAAGTGGAGGTGAAGGAATCCTCGCGCACTGCTGAGGAAAGCATGAACTTGTACGGTCTCTTCCATAAAGCAACCTTGCAGGAGGGATCTTGTAACGTTTGCAGGATATTGTAAACCGGGAGGATATTGCAAGATCCAGCATTTCCACTCCCCGGGATGTGTCCTGGAGACACACACAAGACACGTGTGCCGGAAAGATTTTTTAATCATTGCATAATAACAATAGGTAACATTATTATGTGGCATCTACTAAATATTGGATCTATTTTCACTCTTTTTAGGTTTCACAGAAACCTTCTGAGGTGGAGGCTGGTTGTATTCCCTCTTATAGTCGACGAGCTCGAGACCCACGGAGAGCAAGGAATTTGCCAGGTTCATCGAGCTGAGGAGCGGTGGAGCAGGGTTTCCAAGGAGCTCGGCCGGCCCCAGAGCCCTTCATCCTGGCCCCTTGTTAATACTCTCTCAAAAGCCTAAAGGGAGATATTCAGAAACCACTTAACGTCCATCAACAAGAGCATCAAGTAGCCATAAAATAGACAACTTTGCAGTAGCTTCATCTACTAACACGGATGTAAGTTGAATCACAACCATGAACTCAAAAGTCACGCGTGAATATAGCAGTTCAGTATCACTTATATGCCATCTTACAATATATAAAAAAAACATATTTTTACGGGTACGTATGTGTAATAGAGGCAATACGTACACCAGGATAATAAACATCAGGCTCCACATAACAGTTCCGGCCGGACTACGCAGGCGAGTTCTAATTCACCTTAAGGTCAAAAAGAAGAAAATCCAAAGCAAGTCTGGCATCACGTTAACATTTGTCAAAATCACGAACTGGGCAGTCAGCTGTTTCTTGCATTATTTTGTAAAACTTCGCGTGTGAATTTTTCATGACGACGTGACAACGCTACCACTGATACAAACCTTAAACTCCTCTTGTCACAGTCCGCGCAACTTTTATTTTTGTTGTCTCTCTGATGTGTGAACACGTTGACGGGAAGGTGGACCCATTCACCGCCCCCTTAGGGTGCTCAGGGCCCAGGACATCCGCCGAGGCACCACCTGGGGAGCTCTCCCTGCGGCCGGGTGGGAAGGGGCCGACCCTAGGCACGCGGCCCCCTTGGTCCTGGGCCCGGATTCCTCTCCCCTGGCCTGGCCTGGCTCCTTAGGGGGCTCCTGGTCCCTTGGCCTCCGAGAGCCGCGCAGGGAGCGGGCATCCTGCCACCCTCCTGTGAAAGAAAAGGGTCCCTATCCCCTTTGTCCCTAAGCCCTGGCAGGTGTTATGCAAATGTGTCATCCTCTCAGGGGACTTTGAACTCCTCCCGCCAGAAGCAGGAAGGCAATGGTCTCTAAGGAGACGAGGGCAGCGTGGCCACGAGGAAATCCTCGTGAACCCGAAACTCCTCTCATTAAGACGAGTCCCTGAAATGGCTGGAAACGGCGGCCACTGCGGGAGGACCCGCGTCACCCTGACGCCCGGGAGCTGCCGACGCCTTCCAGTGGCAGCATCACGCTCGGAGGCCGGATCCTCGGCTCCCACCGACGCGGCTCGCCCGTATTTAAATTTCTCTTGAAGAAAATCTGAGTGTGGTTATGGTGATAGTCTGTCCCTACCTTCAGGTCATCTGCAATCTAAAAGAGCTGAAAAAAATAAAATAAAAAAATAAAAAATAAAAGAGCTGATTCTTATTGTGGTAAAACACACACACACACACACACACACACACACACACACACACACACACTTTAACAGGCATTTAAGACCCTAAGTGAAATGAATTCCCTTTCTGCAGCTCAATTTCAGGCATCACTGAGCAGGTGGGAGATTTGCCCCCTTCCTCTCGTCAAGGCTTTGACTCTGCTTACGTCTAAATCTAAACACATTCCTTTACTAAAGTAGTTCACTTCACGTAATTAATTCGAATTTCTTCACCTCAACATATATCATTTCTACCTAGATAATATTTATTTTTATATAGGAAATAAGTATCCAATGTGTGCCTGTTGTAATAATCTTTAAAAGTCCATTCATCTAAAAAATAAAAAAAATCTATTCATCTCTTTTTATAAGATTTTATTTATTTATCCACGAGAGACACAGAGAGAGGCAGAGGCACAGGCAGAGGGAGAAGCAGGCTCCATGCAAGAGCCCGATGTGGGACTCGATCCCGGGACCCCGGGGTCACGCCGTGGGCCGATGCTCAACCGCTGAGCCCCCCCGGGATCCCCTCTATTCATCTCTTTTTATAATACTGTTTAGAATGCAGAATCGTAATGGTTTAATATGAACTTCTACAACCTCACAGAAAACTATTATTTTTCTCCCTGTCTTTCTGTATTTCGATAGGATGTCAAGATGTAAGATCGTAGTGTTTACTATTATGATCCTGTTAATCATAAAATATAATTGAACCGAACATTTTTAAAGCAAATTCCACGTCAGACGTGTATCTTTCTTAAATGATGTAGACTCGGTCGTAAGTCTGTGCGATCGAATCTGCAGTAATTAATCCTACAAGAAAATACAGTGCACACACTAGTTTTTGGGAAGGCACAGGGGATCCTCGTCCTCTGAGGACGGCTGTCCATGACACGCCCTATGCAGTTCCGGGTCTTTCCACAACCTCCCTGTGACCATGACACCTTTATTTCAGCGATGAAAGGCGTAAGGCAGACAAACTCCCTCCGGCCGTCTCTCCTCCTCCGGAGAGCCCTACACAGACGTTGGGGCAGGTCAGGACCTATGGTTGCCCAGACCGACCCTGACAGCTTTCCTGATGCTCCTGGTGGGGCCGCCGCGCGCCTGTGTGCTGCGGGGTGTCGGGCAGGTGACAGCAGGACGGCAGGTGACAGCAGGACGGCACCTGAGCGTGTAGCTATTCCCTGGAGGGCGTGCACCGCGGGACACGTGGTTCTATTACAGGGACATGGGATTCGCGAGCTCCGGGCACAACCATGGTCCACCGATGTCCCTCTGAGTCCGTGAGCCGACGGCCGTCCGATGCCCGCGGCAGGTGGGCACCAGCTGTTGACGGGACGGCCTGATGAACTTCGGCTAAAGGGATCTGCCTCTGGGAAGGGACAGATGGAAGCACACAAGGACAAAACAGAAAACCCTGCAGGGAATCGTTTAAGGAAGCAGACGGAAGTCCCTTGGCCGTGACTCGTCCCTGGAAGCTTCAGGTGTGCAGAGGCCCGGCGGCCTTGCGGGCTCGGGACCAGGCCTCCCTGAGCAGGTGGGGTGCGCATGGCCCGGGACTCGGGCAGGTGCCCAGAGGGCGGGCGGCCGGTGTAAGGCCGGGGGAGCTTCTCGGTGCTTCGTCTCTCTGCCACTTGGACATTTGACTTGTGTCCCAGAGGGGCGGTATCGTGGGTCCCAGTGAGAAGCCCTTGGGATGGGGGCGATGCTGACCCCGAGGGCCGTGAGATGTGACAGCAGTGACCATAGTGAGGAGCCAGCGAGACGCGGAGTTGCTGGTGACTGCAGTGTAGACCTCCCCGTCCACACCGACTCGGTCTCTAGAGCCGCTCGGGCTGTGTTCACACCGGGGGAGGCTGGCGGGGGGAGCAGGAAACCACGGAGGTGAGCCGACCCACAGCTGACCTGCAGGTGCGGGCCACCTACGAGGATGGGGCCGGTGGTCTCGGGCGCCCCAAGGGAGCAGGGCAGACAGCGGGAAGGTGTCAGGGAGTTGGCAGGTGTATTCCTCACTGCAAGTCGGTAATTTGGAGTCAAGCTTCACCTTCCTGACCCCACCCCCACTGAGGTCTGCTGACCAAGGATAATTAGCAGACTATTCTTTCCCGGGGAGCTGATGAAGGGAAGGGGGCCCCGCTGCAAGGCCAGGATGGGCAGCGCTCCCCGGCTGTGCCCAGGTGGCCGGGAGCCGGGCCGCGGGCTCGGGCCGGGCTTGGGGCTCTGCTCCGTGGAGGCCCCCACCTGGCACCTGCGCGGCCCCCCTCACGCACACACTGGAAGTGCGGCGGCTCTAGTGGTGCTGTTTGGCCTGTGACTCACTCGTTAGCTCCGTTAACTGGCTACTCACCAGGCTCTGTCCCGCGCTAGCGGCATTTCTTCATAGGTGATAAAACAACGAAATGATATGAATCTCCTTATTTATGTTCCTTAATCTACCGTTTCAGTTAAATGGAGTGAAAGCTAGAAAACGAAATGGAGTGGAAAAAGATATTCTCTCAAATAACCACTTGAGAAAATTAGGCAAGCAGAGACAAGGAGTATGGGCACCCCTTTATCCAAATGATAGTTTGTTCCTTATTAGGCCACAAAACAATTTCATTTAAAATGTCTAGAATAATTCATGTAATAATAGTCAATGTTGTCCCAACTGGCTAGTTGCTTGGAACAATAGGATGAAATTTTCATGTCTTCATCTGTAAAATGAATGCACTGGATAAAATTAGTTGTAACGACTCAAAATTCTGAAATTGTATAAGAATTTTTATACCTTTGCCCAGCATTAGCATAAAACAAATATGGGTCAGTGGGTCTAATGAAACTTTCATGTCAAATCCTAAATTATCAAAAGCAAAGTAATAGAGAATTCTGATCTCTCAACAGGAGACAGTAGTAGGACAGCAGCGTTGGATGACAGCTCTGCTTCTTCCTGTCTGAGGGAGACTCTGTTTTGCTTTAATTTCTCATTTAATAAAAAGGGGAAAAGTGAAAATCTACCTCCAAGGATTGTTTTGAAGACTAGATGCCTCAGTCTATGTGAGACATTGAAAACCACACCTACGGCTTAGCAAACCACTTATCATCAAAAGTTAAAAAGTAAATGAAATCTTAGAGGAGTGTGAGCAGAAACATGGAGGATGGAGAACAGTGGTTCCCAGGGGCGCCTGGCTGGCTCAGTCGGGGGAGCATCCCACTCTCATTCCCCCAGTTGTGAGTTCTAGCCCCACGTTGGGTGTAGAGATTACTTAAAGTCTTTTTTTTTCTTTTTTTTAAGATTTTATTTATTTATTCATGAGAGACACACACACACAGAGAGAGAGAGAGAGAGAGAGAGGCAGAGGGAGAAGCAGGCTCCATGCAGGGAGCCTGACGTGGGACTCGATCCCAGGACTCCAGGATCACACCCTGGGCCGAAGGTGGTGCTAAACCACTGAGCCACCTGGGCTGCCCGAAATTACTTAAAGTCTTAAAAAACACAATAGAATGACAGTTTCTAACTATAACTAAAAGGCCCTGCAAGTTTCATTGATTGCAAATGTGACCTGAGACACACTGAATGGTGTAAATTGTCGCTGGTCTTACGGGGCTGAAAGTGAGGCGCATTGCAGCACAGAGGCTCTCTGCTTTTTTTTTTTTTTTTTCTTTTTTTCTCTTTACATCTCTAACAGAAGCATCAAAGGAAAAGCAAAATCCCCCAAATCCTGCTGTTTGTAAATGAATCGTGACCAACTATGGAGGATAAACCGGAACTCTTAGACTTTGTGTCACCACAGTCGACTACAATGACCTCCTAAAAAGGAAGGAGAGGTTCATAACAGAAGCATGAATTTTCAACTTCTTAGGGGAATGTATGCTTTGTTTTGTGTTTCCTTGAACAGTGTAGTAGCGTTGTTTGAAATTTACCTTTGGAATTGGAAGCATTCAATACAAGTCAGACGCAGTAACCACACTTCAGATTTTAGCTAAGATGGAGTGACATGAACAAAATGTACCCTCTTTATAGAAAAAAAAAATTCAAAGATCATAGACAAATGAGTTTTAAAGCATTGGAAATCCAGCAGCTAAAAACAGTGATCCCAGGCAGACAGGACACCAATAAGATGAGGCTTATAATTGCCCTACCTCACTTCTTGGAAGGACTTGCTGGGCCTTGATGCCAGGAATGGAGACTCCGGACAGATTTAATGATCTCCCTGGTGTGAGCAGAACTGAACTAGAAGTCCAGGGAGGTGAAGGTGGCTAAACACCTTAGGGC
Organism: Canis lupus familiaris; assembly: GCF_011100685.1. Taxonomy (NCBI): domain Eukaryota; kingdom Metazoa; phylum Chordata; class Mammalia; order Carnivora; family Canidae; genus Canis; species Canis lupus. Next base: position 30,394,925 of record NC_049257.1, read on the forward strand.
CGGGAACGGGAGGAGCAATCTTCCCAGGGAGGGAGCTTCAGAGCCTTGCAGTATCACCCATTGGCAGTATCAGAGGAGTATTGATCATCACGTGCATGTGGGAAACTATCTAAAGCCAGTGAAACAACAGTCTAAAAAGATTAGAAGGACTAATCCCTGGGAGCCCACACAAAGCCAGCAATAGTTCCTTTTCCCAACAGCCGCAGTGGAAAAACCTTAAAATCCATAGTAAGATGGCTTTATCGCACTCAAAAGGGTTCTATCTCATTGGCAGCGCAAAATTAACCTACCAAATGTTGCTTTGGTAAAGGCTAGCGCTGCTTAAACACAAGACTCTAGTGATCACATGGTTTCTAAATGATGTAATCATTTCCCAGAACCATGTTCAAGAATAGTTATAAGGAACAAATAAATATCTACCATCCAATAAGGCAAAATGCCTGTTGGGCATCCAATCTGGCATGCAGAGGGACATGAAAATCTAACTCATAATGGAAAGAACAAACTAATCAACACAGACCGATCCCGAATGATGGATGATGGAGTTAGCAGCCAAGTACCTAAAGATAATTACCGTGACTATATTCCATCTGTATGAGAAGCTAAGGGATAGAGTACACATGCTAAGTAGAGCTAGGAACACCAAAAAGACAAAAATAGGAACATGTAAAGGACTTCCAAAGTTTAATAACGAGAAAACTTAATAACGAGAAAACACACCACCTCGTAAAAATAACGAGCAAAATATCTGAACATTTTGCCAAAGGAAGTGCATGGATGGAAATGAAGACCATGGAAAGGCTCAATGCTCTTAGTCATCAGGAAAGTGCAAATTAAAGCCTCAGGTATATGTAACTACAAACCAGTTAGAAGCTAAAATTAGAGACTGAGCACAGCAAGTGTTGACAAAAAGGTGGAACAACCAGGACCCTCATATGCTTCTGGCAAGAAGGTAAAATGCTGCAACCACTCTAGAAAACGTTTGGCAGGTTCTTAAGAAGGTACATACTCAAAAAAAAAAAAAAAAAAAAAAAGAAGGTACATACTCACCTACCTCTGACCCAGCCATCCCACGCCTAGCTATTTACCCTCCTACCCATACAAAAACTAGCGCATAGATGTTCATAGCAGCTTGGTTTAGTAGCCAAAGGCTGAAAAATAAATATTCCCCCAATAATTGAATGAACAATCAAATAGCGGTGATATCTCCGCTAAGGGATGCTGTTTGGCTCTTAAAAGGAACGGCCCACTGGTATTCACAAAACCACGACCAGCGTTCTTAGTGAGAGAAGCCAGAAAAAAAGGGAACCTATGAAGGGACTTCATTTATTTTACATTCTAAGAAATGAAACTAATGTACAGTGACAGAAAACAGCTCAGTGGATCCTTGAAGATGGGGGAAGAGGGTGAGAAATGGAAGGGGAGATTGAAAAGGCTTATAATAGCCCCCAGCGGACGATGCATGTGCGTATTATACTGATGACGGCGACGACTTTGCCGGTAGCATACGTGTCATAAACTCATCAACCTGTACACTTCATGCAGTTTATGTCAATTATGCCTCAAAAAGCTGTTTTCTTTTAAAAAATAACAAAGCAAAATCCCACGTAATTTCCTGCAATGTAAAAGATAACATAAATATGGAATATATGCTATTAATATGTAATACATTGCATTAGTGATAATATATAATATAAAATGTGATTTACGGTGAAAAATTTCTCTTCTGGAAGAATCAAAGACAGGATTTCTTTCAGATTTAAGGACAGTCTCTTCGCAAGTAACAAATGTCCTCACATTTTTTAAAAATTACTACATATTAATATTTCTCACTTATGAAAAGTACTTTGTGAAGTACTCGGCTGTCCTTGCTGGCTGCTGGTGAAGCCTTTAGTGAGACGAATTAGCACCATGAATGATGAATTTTGCTACAGGACTGGGATTATGTTCCACAGTGATCCTCATGACTCCGTAAAGAGAATGATGGAGAGAAACTCTCAAAGGGCAAAGGACTCGGAAGGTTTCTTCCAATAATTCTTCTGCACACACATTTTTAAAGGGCAAGATAATGAATGTCTCCCCGCTGAGGAGGAAAGGCAGGAATTAAGGACTTTAAAATATTATAAATAAAAGGAAAGTCCCTGTCTTCCTTACTGCAGTTGCGGGATTAATCTTCACAGGACAGGAGCTCAGCTGCGCACAGGACAGACTGTCTTGTCCAGGTCCAGGATTTTCCAGATGGTGATCTTTTCCATTTGGAAGGGACGTTCATGGGAAAATAAAAATTGACAAACAAACGACATATAAGCTTGGGGCCCACATACTTGGATTCGAATCGTGGAGGTTCCACTCCTTCGCTGAGCCCTTGGATTATTTATTTATGTATTTATTTATTTATTTATTTATTTATTTATTTATTATTTTTATCTAAAAGCTTTTTTTGATCAGGACCCAGCAGCAGGTCTGGGGAGCACAGGATGATGGGACTCCTCCCCCTGTGAGGTCACACCTGACTTTTCTCTGAGACTTCTGGGATAAGTCAAGGCTCGCCGTTGGATATTTTAAACTGTACCAGGACCACAGTGAAGATTAAGGAAAATTCTTACAAAGCATGAAAGATCAGAGGCTCTAGGAAGAGAGCAGCCTGAAATTATCTGAGCTTCTCGATATTCATGTATTGATTCATGATGCATTCATTCATAGGCGCCACTATTTATTTTAACCTAAACTGGAGATCGGATGTCAGACACTCCTAATGCATGAGTGGCTCCAATGGAAAAAATAAGTAAATAAATCCTGCTAACCTTGTGAAATTATAGCGTGGGAGGCCCACAATTAAAATAATCATGGTAAAATAATAAAGTATGCTAGAGAAGATCAGCGGTTCCCCGGCTGAGGCGTCAGCATTCACCAAACACAAAGTCGTGCCTTGGCTGGGGAGCAGCTCTCCTCCAGTTACTAATCAAGGCAAAAGTACAAGAGATATGGCTCCCTGACCCCCACCCAGAATGGGCCGCCTCAGCTCCAGAGTTTCTGCCCGGAAACCAAAGGTTCTGTTGGGTCTGTAATGGTAGCTCAACTCTTTGCTCTAGGCAGTTCTGCTCCCTTTTCCTTTCTTGGCTGGGGGTGGATCCAAAGAGCACTCACAGGAAAGGGCCTCACACGGGTTCCCATTGCCGGGAAGGCCCCCCGGTGACCGTACCCCACAGCCAGAGCTGGGTAGAGCGAGCTGCAGTACGGGGCAAGGCCGTAGAACATGGGGCAACACCACCTTGGAGGAAGAAATTCTAAGGACGCATGTATATGCAAAAGAATTGCTGGAAATACCATAGAACCTTGCACTCAAAAGATCTGCAGATAAATTGGGGTGCGGGCACCGTGGAAACCTCACATAGAAGATCTGGGGGGAGACACAGCTAGCAACACAAAAGCACTAACAAATGGAAAATGTGAGCAAAGGGACGTAAAGGACGGAGAGAGTAGCTTATATAACACGTAAAGAGTAACAGTTGCAGAAGAGAAAGAAATCGCATAGAGAAGAGGCAGTGATTAAACAAATAGTAAAAGCATTTTTCTCTTACCTTAAAGCAACATTTAAGCTGTTGATTAATAAATGCCTCATCAAGTTGCAAGTAGAATTGATAATGAAAGATTTATATCAAGGCAGATCCTAGGAGAAGTTGTTGGACTCAAAAAAAAAAAATCATGAGAAAATTTTACAGACTTCTTGATAAAAAGAACAAATCACTTACAAAGAATCCTATGTATCCAGCTTCTGACCTGCTAGAGAGCATTGGATTAATACTCAGACAACTGAGAGAAGAGGGCGATGGCCTGAGAAGAGCGGGCGTCGTCCTCTAGCAGAGAGGAAGATACCTGTGGACGTCTTTCCACATTCATCATCTGAGAAAAATACCTTAAAAAAATATAATTAAGGCAAAGAATTCAAGATAAGGTAAATACCAAGGAAGCAAGGATTAGCAATAACCCTACATATGGATGATGCTAGCCTGTCTAGGAATATGGAATAGAAGTTTTTAATTTGAAAGAATCTTAAAAAAAAAATTTAAAAAAATAAAAATAAATAAAAAATACATAAATAAAATTTAAAATAAATAAATAAATAAATAAATAAATAAATAAATAAATAAATAAAAGAATCTTAAAACAGCAGGGCCCAATCAGTTAAGCATCCAACTCTTGATTCCGACTCTGATCACAATCCCAGGGTCGTGAGATCTGGGCCCAGCTCCGGCTCTGCCCTGGCCATGGAACCTGCTGAAGGTTCTCTCTCTCCGTGGCGGCCGGGTGGCTCAGGCGGTCAAGCATCTGAGCCTTGGTTTCACTCAGGTCATGATCTTGGGGTCATGGGATGGAGTCCTGGGTCAGGCTCCATGCTCGGCATGGAGTCTGCTTGACACTCTCTCTCTCCCCCTCTGCCCCCCAACCTGTCGATAAACGAATTTGAAAGAGAAAGAGAGGGAGCGCACTGGGTCGGGGGTTGAGGACAGGGGCTCAGGGATGAGAGAGGCAGGTTCCCCCCGACCAGGGAGCCTGCACAGGGCTGATCCCACGTGCGCCGAGCCAAAGGCCCACATTGCACTGACTGAGCCACCCAGGTGCCCCTAAATAAAAATAAATCCTAAAATTAAAAAAAAAAAGATTCTTTCGCTCCCTTTGTACCTCCCCCCCGCCCCCCATCAGTGCACAGATGCTTCTCAATCTCCGTTAAAAACAAAACCGACAGAAACACCTTAAAGCAGAAAGCATATGTTCCAAGAGAAACTATACAACCTGTGAAAACCAAAATATTTGACTTCCTTAATAAACCCCAGGAGTAGAATTAGAAGCAGAGAAGGAAAAGGCAAAGTGGTTCCGAATGTCCGAACAGAATAGGGGAAAGGGAGCGGGAGAGAGTCCAGCACGATGGTATCGGACCGGAGGGTCCAGGGGAGGTTGGCCAAGTACGTGGTCACGGAAGAAATACGTTTGCATCTGTTTTTTGTTGTTTTTTGTTTTGTTTTGTTTTTTGTTTTTTATTTTTTGTTTTTTTTCCCCTTGTTCTCAGTATGGAGATTGCTGCTTATCTATGAGAACCAGTCAAGGAATTTCCATCAGTAAGAAAACGGAAATCCAAAATAGCGAGGTGGCAGGGACAGATAATAATAAATGGAATTACATTAGAAGGAATGAAATCTTAAAAAATCAAACAACAAGCCTGCACTTTACATGTGGGTATAAAGGCACAGATAGAGAAGGAGAAAGATGCGCGAACACACGGAAGGGAAATGTCGTGTCTCACCTAGAAGCCATCCAAGCCGTCGGCGGAGCTCGTGGTAGGAAGAGTGGTCCTGGGGGCAGCAGAGCGGCAGCTGGAGGGCTTGGGGGCAGGTTGCCGGGATCTCTGCTCCGTCGGATGTAACGTGTGACATCATGTGTGCGACAGGATCACGTAGTTTAAGAGCTTTAGGATCTGCCAGCGTGGTTGGGCTCCGGCCCCATCAGTCCGTCCAACTCTCAGGTGGATGTTGTGGGGAAGGATTGTGCGGGCCACAGCTGGTAGTGGCTCATGTGGGTGAGCGGCGTCCCAGGGAGGATGTCGCAGTCGGGGCGAGGCCACAGGCCAGGGTGAGACACCCTCCCCCTGACGACAAAGGAATCCCTGCCCACGAACAGGAGCTTCAGCCCGGGCGGCAGGGTCCTCCCTGGAGGCCTGCCCTGCGACCTGTACTCGCTCCCCAGGCCACACACCTGTACTCGCCCCGCTGGTCCTGCACACCTATACTCGCTCCCTGGCCCTACACACCTGTACTCGTTCCCCAGGCCGCACACCTGTACTCACTCCCCAGGCTGCACACCTGTACTCACTCCCTGGCCCTACACACCTGTACTCGTTCCCCAGGCCGCACACCTGTACTCGCCCCCTGGCCCTGCACACGTGTACTTGCCCCGTCAGCCCTGCATACCTGTACTCGCCCTGCCAGCCCTGCACACCTGTACTCACCCTGCCAGCCCTGCACACCTGTACTTGCTCCCCAGGCCACACACCTGTACTTGCCCCACCGGAGCACACCTGCACCTGCACCTGCGTGTGTGGATCCACGTACTCCCGCTGACTGATGTTCGGGCTGGAATCTGAGATGCGAGATCACATACTATGTGCGATACAATATATCACCACACAGACATATGGAGAGGTGACATATGGAGGTATATTTTGCTAAGTGGTAAACATTCGTGATAATTTTATAAGTGGAAATATATCATAAATGGCTCTCTTAAAAAATTAGTTGATTTAAACTTCACAGATACGTGCATAGTGTCATATTTTCTTTCTTTCTTTTTTTTAAGATTTTTATTTATTTATTCATAGAGACGGAGAGAGAGAGGCAGAGACCCAGGCAGAGGGAGAAGCAGGCTCCATGCAGGGAGCCCGACGTGGGACTCGATCCCGAGTCTCCAGGATCAGGCCCTGGGCTGGAGGCGGCGCTAAACCGCTGAGCCACCAGGGCTGCCCTCCCCATGTCATATTTTCCAGAAAGGACCCATCATGGCTTAGTAGCGCGCTGCTCTACAGTGATAAACATTACCATTAAGAAAGAGAAACATCTCATTTTTGTCAAACTGCCAAAAAATAAAAAATAAATGTAAAAATCTTAATTATTGAACTTTAGGGGCACCGGGGTGGCTCAGCTAAGTGTCCAACTCTGGATTTTGGCCCAGATCATGGTCTCAGGCCCTGAGGAGCCTGCTTACTGTTCTCTTTCCCTGTCCCTCTGCCCCCCTGCTTGCCCATGTTCACTCTCAAAAAAAAAAAAAAATCATTGAATTTTATATGGTTTCTCGTTAATGCCAATTACTCAAAAATTTGAGCATAAATACACAACTTTTTAAAGACAGGTTTCATGTTTGAATCCACTAAAGCCACCAAGGTTATTAACATTCCTGTTCGCGTCCCCGCCGCTGGAGGCCACGGGTGTATCTGCGCCGAGCGGGACACACAAAGCTTGTTCCTCACGTAGCTCAGGTTTTACTAAAGGGACAAGATAATAAAGAGGTAAATGCGTGTAAGTGAATGAATTGACGGACGGGAAATCATCACAGCGTGATAAACTGAAGAAAACTAGTCCGGGGTGATGGAAAGGGAAGTTCTCTGGCCATAAAGATAGTCCAGGCACAGGAGGCTTCACAGGTGATTCCTGGAAATCTCTACTTGTTAGAAAAAGTAGGATTAATGTCACAGTTTGCCAGAATATAAATGAATATAAATGACTTGTCAATACTTAATATAATACCCGCAATTCCATAAGAAAGACATTGGACCTGACCCTGGAATCTAGGGGGGGGAAAGTCTAACAGACTTAAAAAAAAAAAAAAAAAAAGGATACAAACAGCTACAATTTTTTTCCCATTCAGCTGCACAACATTCCTCTCCACTCAAGTCAAAAAAGTTTTCACCTTGAATCTCGATTCTCGCTGATGACTTTCACTAATTAATTAAGCAAATAAAAAGGCTGAATGAATGAGCGGATGAATAATAAAATGCACATACTGAACACCCACTTGTGAATACCACGGAAAAGAAATAACAGGTTTTTTTTAAAGAATTCCTTTACTCTTGGAATCTCCATTCTAAGGTACTTATTTCTCAGACTTCCTTTTGTCTTTTCTCTTTACCAATGTTCTCTGCCTAAAATGAGTTCAGGCTTTTTTGCAGTCATTAATCAAGCACTAAAAAAAGAAAACGTGTGATATATGCAAATTAAAGCATTTTTCCAAGGTTTCTCTTTGTGAAATGTCAGTGAATGGGACGATGTATAACATGCAAAATCGCTGACTTAGCTTATAAAAAAATGTTTCAGAGGCATTATCTACTGTTCTAGATTGTTCTCCTTTCCTCCTAAATACAGACAAAATAATATGTAAGAAGAAGGTTTTCTTTCTCCATTAAAACTTTTTAGCCAAAACTGTAACACATTCTGGAGGAAGATATTTGCAAAACGACCAACCAAAGATTAGAATCTAGATATACAAGCTTCTATAAAGCATATTATGCACAGTTTAAATGAAAAAATGAGCAAGTTTTAAACATGTCATGATGGATATATATATCTAAGCATATTAAAGGAAAAAAAGAAACTTCTAACGGTTTATTCACAGTTGTTATGAATTTTTTATGTAAATTTTCAAATCAGAATAAATAGTAGTATAAATATATGTAATTGGGATTTGTGCCCCCAGAAGGGGAGATGCAGGGATTGGCCGGGGCGATGGGTCCGCACACCTGTTCTTTCTCTCTTTCTCCCCTTTTGATGACAAACCTGAAACAAATGTGACCAAAAAATTGATGTGCTTAAAGTCTAGGAGACGGGTACTCCAGGCTAAGTAGGACACTTTCACTGGGTGAAATCCTACGGCTTTTGTGCCAAGAAGTACTGTTTATGTTGCTTTGAGTCCCCCTAAGCAGCAAGCACAAATGGATTATCATTAAAAAAAAAAAAAATGTAGTACCTGACACTGTTTTTGGTCTTTCAAGCACTGGGCTTATAACTTTGCCTTTTTTTTTTTTTTAAGATTTTATTTATTTATTCATGAGAAACAGAGAGAGAGAGAGAGGGGCAGAGACCCAGGCAGAGAGAGAAGCAGGCTCCATGCAGGGAGCCCGACGTGGGACTCGATCTCGGGACCCCGGAGTCACGACCTGGGCTGAAGGCCGGTGCTAAGCCACTGAGCCCCCCAGGAATCCCCATTTAGCAAAATATTTGATGAGCATCTACCTTGTCCATGAATCGTGGTAGGTGCTAAGGACATAGCAGCGAACAAAACGAAAGTTGCCACTTTCAGGAATTTACAGTGTGCGTCTTCTGAAGGGCTGTAAAAAATGAATATGATTTTTATTGGGTTGTAAAATCAATGAAATGAAATTTTCCGTAGCCATCTGTTATAGACCGAATGGCTGTGTCCCTTCCAAATTCTAATGGTGAAGCCCTGCCCTCCCCATAGGATAGGATTTGGAGATTTGGCCTTTGTGAATAATTAGGGTTAGATTAGGCCACCAGGAAGGCAGGCTCATGATGGGATTAGTAGCCTTCTAGGAAGAGGGAGAAGAATGATTTTTTTTCCTCTCTGTCTCTCTTTCTGTCGCTCTCTCTCTGCCTCTCCCTCCCTCGCTTTCCCCCCCACCTCTCCTCTGTATTCGCCTGCAAGCACCAGGACGCCCGCCTGTGTGTAAATAGCACGAAGGTGTTCTGCAAACAAGGAGAGCTCGTAGCGGGAGCGGAGTGGGGTGGTGTCCTGATCCAGGACTTCCCAGACATCAGAACGAAAACAAAGGCATTTCTGCTGATTAACAGCATGGTCCTTGGCACTTTGTCACGGGGCCCACACACCGACTCACGCCAGCCCACTGCGCCGGAGCAAAATTGTGTATTTCATGAGGACTTCCCATTCAGCATACCCTTTCCTATTTGGAGTCAAATAGCTAGAATTTTTCATTTTCCTTTAAGAAATTCGCATCTAATATTGTATATTTCAGTAGATGACCCCAAAAGTTGTCTCACTAGAAGGAAGTACGGTTTAAATTCGCACACTTGTTGGCTTAGGAGAGTGTTCCAGATCACGCATCAGGATTCCCACCTTTTAACATCATGACCCATGTCTGTTCCTTCATTAGAAGGACCCCCTAGGCCACTTGTCCAGTAGGTAGCCTAAGACCTCAGAGCCGGAGTAGACCGAAGCCGTCAGAGTAAACCAAAGATAATTACATATATTTATCCAAAAAAAGTGGATTTTTCTTAATGCACTGTTTTCGTTTGTTTGCTCGATATTGGGTCCTGTTGCCATTGCTCTCTCCTGTGGCGGGGTGAGTCCTAGGGCCAGGCATGCTGACGACTCCCCTCAGTTGGATTTTAAAAACAGTTCATAGTTTTCAACTCTGAATACAGTCTATTTGATTGTTTATGATATGGTTATTGTGTATTTTTCTCCATTGTATATTCACTTTATTTTTTGATCCTCTTGTGTAAATTTCAAAAGAGAAATATTGGGATAGCTTAGAATAGATATTTCACAAAGCACGTGTTTCGTTTTAATAACCTAATGGAATAAAGAAAATTTTTGGTGTGAGAATGCTTCAGACTGCCTCTGAATTTTCAGATTTCATTATATACAATCTGATGAGGGAAAACCCAAAACAATTTAAAAAAATGCAGTTCCTCAAGATATAGATATTTACTTGAGAAAATACTTTTGGAGTAGTTACGCCCAGTGCATTGCTGTGTTCAGTTTATTTTTTCTTCCTCTCTGATATTTTCTTATTTATTTATTTATTTATTTATTTATTTATTTATTTTCATATTTATATTCAATATTTCACTTTCACTTTCCTTTCGCCATATTAGGAACCCGTAGATACCTAAGTGAACCAGATGGATTACAGCCTCAGGACGGCCTCAGTCAGGGGAAGGACCGGACATTAGGGAATAGCTGGAATGTAGTATCACAGGGGCACAAGTGGCAGGTGAAAGGCAAAGCGTTGGTACCGAAAGAAATGATGAAGTCTGCGTGCAGGAGGTCAGGAGATGGGAACGGGGATCATCCCTGAAACCTCCTGAGAAAACGTTGACGATGGGCTTTGTGCTGGTCTTGGCCTAAACTCTTAGCAGCAAGGATTGAAATCTGTGAAGCACCCAAACAGCATGTGTCTGGGCGATGCAAGTGGTTTTCTATCGCCAGCCAGACAGAGACAGAAGGACGATGAGGCAGGAGAAGCTCCGGAAGGAAGGTCCTTGAGCTCCTCTACCACCACGACTGTCTTTTTTGCATCAGGATTCTCTTGGTTTCAAGCAACAGACACTCCCAACGTGTAAGTTCAGTATGAAAAGGAAGTTTATGTTGTTTTCTATGCCTCAGAAATATCTAGAGCTAGCACTGGAAAAAGAATCTGGATGCGAGATCCAAGTGACATTTATTAAAAGCAGCGTTTAACAATCATGAAATTGCTGGAGAGTCAGGGAGACACGTTGAGACATTTAAGAAGGGTGGACGGCTGCTCCCTCTGGCTTCCTGGGACCACGCGGGCCGCAGAGACCATGAGGATGCAACTGCCGGGCCGGAGCACAGTCACCAGCAAGGACCCAGGGGCCTCGGGAAGCCGCGCTCTCTGAAGAGCTACTAGCTGGATTTCTTACATTATCCTTTGCTCTGTTTATACTCTTTGAGCCTATAGGTATAAATTCTGACTTCTGAAAAAGCTGGAGTATTAACTGAAGTGCTCGTCTTCACAGTGTGTCAAAGCCGGTGCTCTATGGGATTAATTTATTTCTTAAGAAAATTTGGGGTGTCCCAGAAGGACAGCATACTAAGTAGGCAAAAACACAAACCCACCCAAAGGGTAACCGCTTGATGTGTATAGGAAATAGTAAATGCCTTAAGGACAGAGAAAATGCCCAAAAACTTCTTAATTTTCTATATCACTCAGAAGAAAGCTGAATGAGGCTGCATAACAGTAAGATTTTATTTAAGACCAACTTGCTTGTTTCTTCTTTTCCTACAGTATTTTTCCCCAAATCCCAAAGGACTTATGTTTTATTTTACACATTTTTTTACTGACCTTTAGGGCCTAAAAGTATGCTAAACAATTTAGCATATTTTGTGCAAAAGTCTTACCATCTTAATTAGGTTATAACCACTCAGAAAATAGGCTATGTTTTCTATTCTTTTCCACCTCCAGCCTCTATTACAAAGTCATCAATTCATTTAATCATTCACATATTTATCAAATAGAGAATAATACTGTGCATTAGACAATGTGCTGTTAGAGATCCGAAGATGAATACGACGATACCCATTGCCACAGATTTCAAATTAACTCTTTTACACTATTGCTTACCACAAGTTCATCCTAAAGGAAGAGTCAGGTTATAGCAAATTAATACACTGCAAACAAATAAATACTCATTAGCCTATGAAAAACAAGATCACAGAGAATGAAATAAATGTCATCCTATGGTAGATGAAGAAATTCTCAGGGTAACCTCACCAATGAGAAGATTGCTCCAACTAAACTCACAGGTTCAAAGTTTATTAGACTAACTCATGTATCATAAACTGGGTTTACTTAAGAAAAGAGGAAAAACAATTTATTTTAGTATGTGTATATATATATGTGTATATATATATATATACACGTATGTATGGATTATGGGTCTGCTGATGAAAGGTTTTTTTTTGGATTCTCTTTTTCTAGGAAAAAAAACATATTTTTCCTTAAATTTTGGAAGAATTTTTTTTACTAGTATAGGATTCTCGGTTGGACTTCTTTTCCCCTCCCCAGAGCTATTAAAACCTCATTCCATTCCATGGTGGTTTTCATAATTTCATTACAAAGTCATCTGTAAGTCTTTCCCTTGCTCTTTTAAAGGTTATGCACCTTTTCTAACTAGTTTTAAGATGTATCTTGATATTTGTTTTTCATTAATGTTAATATAATTGTCTAAATGTGCTTTATTTGCATGTATTCTGAATTAGTTCAGCAAGCTTTTCAAGTCAGTTTTAGAAAAGTATCAGCCATTATTGCTTCAAACGTTGCCTTCTCTCTCATCTCCCAAAGTCCCAGTGCTAGTAATAGTAGAGGTAGCATTTGCTCACTACCAAGAAAAGATGATTTTTGTTACCTATATTTTTAACCTCTATACATATATTGTAGCTAAAAATACAAGATGACCTTTTCTATTTCCAACTTTGTTCAAAAGAATCAATTTTGTAAGACTTTTCTCAAAAAGCATTTTCTACACATTTATTTTTTTTAAGATTTTATTTATTTATTCATGAGAGACTCAGAGAGAGAGGCAGAGACACAGCAGAGGGAGAAGTAGGCTCCCTGCAGGGAGCCTGATGTGGGACTTGATCCTGGGTCCTCAGGGTCTGTGCTGAAGGCAGATGCTCAACCACAGAGCCCCCCAGGCGTCCCTATATGTTTTTTTTTTTTATGTCTTTTCAAACAAACCAAGGACTTCAAAGACAATCTTATTTGTTGACTTGCCATTTTATTATGTTTAAAATGAGATTTTACTTTTTTCTGGAAACACAATTTAACCTACCATAAAACAGCTGCTAAATGTGTGTGTGCTCTCAATTTCTCCACTGCTGGAGATTTCTTAGAAATGGAGTTTCCTATTCAAACAGTGTGCTGACTTTTTTTTTTTTTTTTTTTTGAGAGCTTGGGGGGCAGGGTCAAAGGGAGAGGCAGAGAGAGAATCTTAAGAAGGCTTCATGCCCAGTGAGGAGCCCAACACAGGCTGGATCCCACAACCTTGAGATCATGACCTGAGCAGAAATCATGCTTAACTGACTGAGCCACTCAGGTGTCCCAAGAGTTTCCTGACTTTGATGTTAGTATCTTTTCATTTACATATGGAGATTCTACATATTGTTTTTGAAGTTGTTTTTACATTATTTCTGAGAGCTTTTGTAAACAATTTTCTGTTTTCTGAGATGGCATTTCTAACACTGTTAGTTCTCATGGTTTGATTCAAGCTTTTAGTAGGCTCAGAATTTCTGTCATATACAGTTTATAAAAATGATTTTAAATATATAGCATAGGGAACAGATTTTTATTTTTACCACTGTTTAGGAAACATTATATAATACTATTAATAGAGAACAACTATTTGTTCCAAGAAATATTAAGACCAAGAGGAAAATAAACAAGTGCTGTTAGAGTAGTATTTGAATTAATGAAGAATTCACTAATATCTACATACCTTACACTAATATATCTACAAAAAATTTTTTAAAGATTTTATTTATTTATTCATGAGAGACACAGAGAGAAGCAGAGACACAGGCAGAGGGAGAAGGAACCCAATGTGGAACTCGATCCCAGGACCCGGGGTCATGCCCTGGACCAAAGGTAGATGCTCAATCACTGAGCCACCCAGGTATCTTTCCACAAAAAAATTAATATCCAAAATGTTTCCAAATTTTCAGATATCCTTTAAGTAATAATACCATTTTTTTCTCAAGGATGTTACATATTTTCATGGTTTAGTCTCATATTTCTTGATTTGGGATTAATTAATCTAACAGGAGAATTTATTGTCAAAATTTTTAAAAATGTGTTAAATTGAAGCTACAGGGAAACATATAGTACAAGGAATGGAAACATGAGTTTAAAAATTTTGACAGGCAGCCCGGGTGGCTCAGTGGTCTAGCACCTGCCTTCAGCCCAGAGCCCAATCCTGGAGACCCTGGGATCGAGTCCCGCATCTGGCTCCCTGCATGGAGCCTGCTTCTCCCTCTGCCTGTGTCTCTGCCTCTCCCTCTCTCTCTCTCTCTGTGTCTCATGGATAAATAAATAAAACCTTAAAATAAATAAATAAATAAATAAATAAATAAATAAATAAATAAATAAAAATTTTCACAATTGCAAATATATCTTTTCTTATCAAAAACAAAATTGTAATGTTTATTTTCATTTGGAAAAGAGTAAAGTACCTTACAGAATTATTGTAGTTCTTTGAATTCCCATAAGCCGTCTCCAATGTTGGTATTTACTTACCTATTGTATCATACATACAGAATTATCATATATACCACGATGTTTGGTATTTAAAGTATAGAGGACAATTGAAATAGTAAAATCCTTGGCAAATTATTTATGAAAACAGTTTGTGGCTTGTATCAATTGAAAGTGTGTCTTAAGTGATATTTTTCTAAAGTTAATGCATTTTACACTGACTCTAAGCATTTTGTTGCATAATTGAAATAAATTATCTATTTCAGCTGCGAGTGCAATGAATCAAACCTGTATTATTATTTTGAAGACACTGAGGTGTATCATCATACTAGAGACTTTGACCTTGGCTCCTGGGCATACTGCAGTCCCTACAGTGGTTCCATCAGGAGAAGAGCTTAGCCAAGCCTGAGACTGGAGAAGTTAAACATCTCCAGTTAAACAGAAGTTAACTGTTTTCTTGGGCACTGTGTGTAAAGTCAGAAATCCAAATTATTATATTCAAAGAATCATTAGACAATTAACAAATATATAAATACCTTTACTTAATAACCTATTAGTCCAGGTACTGGAAATAGAGACTCAGATACAGTATGGAAAGTGACAGGTGTCCCAGAAGGGTCAGAAAAATATGGAACCTGGATATCAACCTCAACCACCATGAGTTTCAGTTTTATCACTGATAAGAATAAGAAATATCTTAGGTCAGAGGAAACTGGCAAAATACAGTTGGAAGGCAGCTATGCTCACCACTATACCACCAACGCCCGCCTACAGTTGGGATCTCTAAGAAAGGTACATTTAATTCCATTAAGTGAAAATGTAAAAAAAATAAAAGGAGAAATATAAGACAGAATGAAAAACAGGAACTATAAACAGAAAAGAGCAGAGTTGAAGAATAAAAGAAAAACTCTGCAGTGAAAAATATAGAAATTGCTATTTAAAAGTAGATGTTTTGTTCAACAGCAAGTTTAGACATGGAGAGACAAGAGCTAATTAGTTAATTAAAAGAGAATGCTGAATATATGAGAAAGTGTTTACATGGAAAAAGTCTAATGTACAAGCAAAAAGAAAAGAGTCCCGGAAAAAGAGAAAAGAGATAAAGGACAACAGGAGGATAAAACTGTTTTCCGTGTTACTGACAAACTTATTCTAATCCAGACAAGACAAATGTTTTTTAAGTAAATAAGTGGGAAAGATAAAATAAGAGTTATAGAAGGAGAAAAGAGAAGAATAAACAAGGGAAAGAGGAGTAAAAGAACGAGAAGAGGTGAGTTTCCCTTAGAGATACAAAGACTCACTGTGGATCTGTGGGGTCCGTGCTGGCGTGGCGGGGAGCGTGCTACTCCTGGTCTCAGGGTTGTGAGCTCAAGCCCCACCTGGGCATGGAGGCTACTTAAAAATAGTGTGGTCCATGGGACGCCTGGGTGGCTCAGTGGTTCAGCGTCTGCCTTCTCAGCGCATGACCCCAGGGCCCCAGGATTGAGTCCCGCATCAGGCTCCCTGCATGGAACCTGCTTCTCCCTCTGCCTGTGTCTCTGCCTCTCTCTGTGTCTCTCATGAATAAATAAATAAAATTAAAAAAAAATAGTGTGGTCCGGATGCTCAAATGTTTAAACAGTGAAACAGAATGAAGTACATGGAAGCGGGTCCCTAACTACGACGCTGTAGAATCTGAGCAACGTGAAATGATAAACCAGGGAAGAGGCGACTTGGTGGTCCTGGGGGCAATTGGCTCCTCATAATAAACATAAAATTACATCGTTTCAGGTCATACACAAAAATTCAGCCCTGGTGAGCCAAAGCATAGGATTTTAGGTCATTTCAACTAAGCACTTGATCTATTTTAATTGCTAAAAAATACAGCATTAAAAGCTTTTGCTCTATAGCATCATTTTAATCTATTATAAAAACTTTAACTCTTTTTCCATTGAAATATATATTTTTTGCATGCTTGCTTTTTTTTTTAAGATTTTATTCACGTACGTATGTATGCATGTACGTATTATGTGAGCGAGAGGGGGAATCTGAAGCAGACTCCACACTGAGTGCAGAGCTCGATGCGGGGCTCCGTCCCACAACCACAAGGTCATGACCTGAGCTGAAACCAATAGTCAGACGTATCACCGACTGAGCCAGCCAGGCGCCCCTACATATTTTTTTTTTTTTTTACTGTGAGCTAGTTCTGTATTAATAATATGCATCCTAAAATTGTCCAACTTTAAATTAACCATTGAGTGGCATTTCATCCATTATTCAGTATTTAATATTTAAGGGTAGGGGACATATATTGGTTACAGTTATAAAATCTTCCAAGAAGAAAAATCTTTGTTAAATAATTCATTGGTTAATATCTTTGGTTGTAAAAATCCCTCCACTCCTTTAAGCACCTAACATTCTAAAGCAAGACATCCTCTGAATATATTCTTTAAGCATACGTTTAAATCTTCATATAAATATCTCCATCTTTGTTTTTTCTCCCTCCCATTTCTCCAAGAAATATTCTTCATGGTCTCCTTCTAAGTTTCTATGCCTTTCTTCTTTCAGTCTTTCTGTTCTTTTGTCTTTTTTCTTTCGTTTAGTGGTAGGGCGTGGCTGTCTTCTGCGGGGGGGGGCTTTTCTTCTTATTTGTTATTTATCGTTCTTTTTCTTTTTTTTCTTTCTTTCTTTCTTTCTTTCTCTCTTTCTTTCAGTTTTATTTATTTAGTTAGAGAGAGAGAGAGAAACAGGAGGGGCAAAGAGAGAGAGAAAAGAGAATTTCAAGCAGCCTCCCTGCTGAACATGGAGCCCAGCACAGGGCTCAACCGCACAACCCTAGATCATGACCTGAGCCGAAATCAAGAGCCAGATGCTTAACCACCTGAACCACCCAGGTGCCCCCAAATTTGTAAGGAACTTTTTGACCAGCACCTAGCTAACAGAAACTAATATTTCTTTTAAATGATACAAAACAAGGTATTTTGAAAAAAAACTCCACCAAATTTGTAAAACTAAATTAAGGCTTTATTTTTAAGGGTGTATTTAAATATTTTCTTGTTTTAAAGATCTGCAAAAAGGGAACTTTTTTTCTTACTAGTTGAAATAATAAATTATAATACTCTTGACTTACTGAAATTGTAACCGACTTGCACTTTTAAACATTATGTGAAGTCGATGATGAGACAATTTGTTTCAATGATTCGTGTGAAAATACAAGTATTGTGCTAACAGAGACACACACAAAAAAAGCCAGATTTCCTCATGATATACTTCACTTGAAGAAATTTTAAGTGTTAGTGTCATAAAAACACATTATGTTTTTCCTAAAGGCATTTAAGTAGTTTCTGATGTTTGGGCATTATGCAAATGATCTTTCTAAATCTTTTGTAGATTTTCATATTTATTTTAATGTCAAATTGGATTTCATGATGCCCACCAAACAGCTGAAGTTTTTAAGCTTATAAACTATACCCATTATACCCATTTTGTATTTTATTTCATTCTTCCATCACATAAATTTGACATACAAACGCTTCCTCAAGTATATGTGTGATTTTCTGTATTTTTTCATGTTCCTTCTGTTTCCCAGGACTGTAAAATATAAAGAATATTCCACATGCTAAGTTTTATGCTGCCCCAAATTTAATAAACCAAAACTATTCATATTGATTAAAACTTCTCTATCATTAAAGAGAGTTACATTCAGGTCAAGCCCCATGTAAATAAAGATAACTCTCTTTTGCATCTTATAAAATATTAATTTAAGTGTCTTGATATCCTCATCTGAACCCTCCAGATTTACCCTCCACCTTTTTTTCATCCTGCTCTGCTCCTTAGAAGACTGACCTTTCGGAGCTGCATTCGGTTGCTCCGTCGCCTTCAGTTGGCCAATGGGAATCACCAGGGATGGGAATGTGGGAGGAAAGGGATACCGCACGTTTATTCCCCGTTCTCTTCCCGCCCGCCCGGTGTCCATTTGGCTCTGGCCCTTTACTGAAGGTCACAACTTTTCCATATAATTATCCTCTCTAGGTCCTAGTAACCATTCCCTTTCCTTCATCTTACCTCTTTAGGTCTAGGGGTAGGAATGGCTTCCCAGAGTATTCTCAAAGTATATGAGGTTAACCCACCCTTCCTTCCTTCCTTCCTTCCTTCCTTCCTTCCTTCCTTCCTTCCTTCCTTCCTTCCTTCCTTCCTCCCTTCCTCCCTTCCTCCCTTCCTCCCACCCATTCTTCCTGAACATTTTATTTCTAAGTAATCTCCACACCCAGTGAGGGGCTGGAACTCACAACTCCAAGATCAAGAGCTGCAGCACCACTGACTGAGCCCACCAGGTGCCGGGAGGGTAACTACTCCTTAAACCCTGCCACACCTTTATAATGAGCCTCTTTGTTCAACCTTTTTCAAATTATCTGGTTTGAACGAGCTAATTGTTTCCTTCCAGGACTCTGACTAATGCATGCGGTTTCTCATAGATCTTTCTAAAATATATAGGCTAATATTTTTGGTACTCATGGCATCTCCATGTAAACTCGAAAGCCAGCCCGTTGCCAGTTTGTTGGAAGCATGTAGTCTAGGCTGCCCTTAACTATCCATTTCTCTTCAATATCTCATCAGCCTCTATTGTGTTATCTAGAGTCCAAGTTGTTGAGTAATAATCAGAATGTTCCTTTACTGTTTACCTTTTCTCATGAGCTTCTTACTCTTATCTAACTTTCCTGAAATTCCTTCACTTGGCTTATTTTCCACGACTTTAAATTTTTTTTTCAATAGCTGAGCTCAAACATGAGCTTAAAATAATTAAAATAATTACTAAAATATGGAAGGTATGATGCTGAGTGAAATAAGTCAATCGGAGAAGGACAAACATTATATGGTCTCGTTCACTTGGGGAATATAAAAAATAGTGGAAGGGAATAAAGGGGAAAGGAGAAAAAATGAGTGGGAAATATCAGAAAGGGAAACAGAACGTAAAGACTCCTGACTCTGGGAAACGAACTAGGGGTGGTGGAAGGGGAGGAGGGCGGGGGGTGGTGGTGAATGGGTGACGGGCACTGAGGGGGGCACTTGACGGGATGAGCACTGGGTGTTATTCTGTATGTTGGCAAATTGAACACCAAAAAATAAATAAATTTATAAAGAAAAAAAATAAAAATAAAATAAAATAATTACTAAAATAATTAAAAGGTAACTTTAGGAATACAGATTAAATAGGTCCTAAGGATGTGAGGGTGATCTGGCTGTGACATTTGTCACCTCATTAGGTCACCGGGGCTGAGTCTGCTGATTTGGCTGCCAGGCAGGTTTTCCCTTCCCCCCTCACCGCTCCACGTGCGTCCTTTCCAAAGTGGGTGCTGCGTCCAAGAGGATGACCTGGGATAGAGGAGACCCACGCTTCTGTCAAGAATATAGGAGCAGCCATGCTTCCTTGCTAGAAATTCTAAGCAAGATCTCAAGGTCCGTCTGTAGGAGATTGTAGTTTCGTCAAGCTTCCAAGACTCCAGATGCAACCGAATGAGGTGCTGCATGTGGCCGTCTGCCTTCCTTCGAGAGAAATAAATACATAAAAATAAGTAGGTCCCTGGAGACACCCACATCATTTTAATTTCCTGTGTATTATCAAAGATTTACTTACCAAAGCTGTAAGACTCTATGACTGGTGCCTTTTCCTGATGCATTAAAGAATTCCATCACTCCACAATTTGTCATTTCTGTGCCCTCTTGCATTTAGCTGCTCAGGTCCCCAATCATATTAAGCTCCCTTAAAAGGGAACTCAAGCCCTGTCATCGGTCTCCCTCCTTCCACTTTCACACAGCTTCAATATTTTCTCTCAATGGTCACCAGAGTACATTTTCTAAGACAAAATCATCTTATTCTAAGACTTCGAGAGCTCCCGTCGTGAAGATTATAAGCTCAGGACGGCCCCTGAATACTCACCAACGCGTAAGCTCTTTAAACTTCTCTGTGTTTATCTATTTCGAGCTTCTCAGCCTTTGAACATGACCCTCTCTCTGCCAGGAATGCCTTCCTCCTCTTGCCCGCCTGCTGCACAACCAATCGCCCTCCGAAACCCAGCTCCAAGTATGACAACAAGCCTACACCCTGCCCCCAACACTAAGGACTTCATTTTTATTATTTTATTTTATTTTATTTTCATTTTTTCATTTTTTTTCTTTTTTTTTTCATTTTTTTTTCATTTTTATTTTAGTGCCCAACCTGCATTCACTCATTCCCATCTGCTGGACTGTGAGCTCCTAGGCCAAAGACCGTGCTTACTCGCTGTCACTTCTGCACCAGCTCAGCAACCGGCATTAGAGGCCTGCGCTGCATGAGCCCCGACGGCATCCCGGAGCCGTCCTGTCTGCATCATTCCGGGTCCCCGGCGGGAGCCTTACAAAAGAGCCCCAATTAATAGTAGTAAAAATTGTGAGGGCAGGAGAAAAGTCACCCCTGCAAGTCTACAGGAGTCAGGGCTGCGGACAAGATCTGCTAAAGCATGGGGAGCTCTCGGGCAAGAGCTTAGGGGGAAACAGGATGTCTGTACCGGCTCCCAGTACTGCTGTCCAGATGTTTATTAACCAGAAAGAGAAAAAGGGTGGGCTCACCGCGGGAAAAATGGGCAGACGTCACCTTGGCCCCATGAGCAGCCCCAGTGGGAGCTCGCGTGGACCTCATGCACCTGCAATGTGCTGCAGGGAGGAAATGCCACCTCGGTGGCCTCTTCCCAGTAGTTCCTGAGCCCAGTATCACCGTGAGGAGACAACGGACGGGCTATTGGAGGGACGTCCTACGAAACATTCAACCCCCAGCCTTCAACATAGTCAAGGTTATGAAGGCTAAGGAGAGACCGGGGGCCCGTCACAGGTAAGGGGACACGAGGGAGACGCAACCATTCTGTGGAATTCTGGGACGGAAAAGATACACCGAGAGAAAAAATGGGCCGTATCTGGGTAAATTCCGTAGGTGAGTTAAGGGATAAAAATAAGTACCCGCCTGGAAGCTGGTAGCACTCGACCCTGGCTTAAGCTTCCAGTGAGAGGGGCGCCTGGCGGGCTCGCCGGGTCGGGGGCTGCCTTGGGCCCAGGTCATGACCCCAACCGATTTGAACCCAGGATTGTACGACGCCCAGCCCGTGTTTTAAAACTCTATGCTGTGCCTCTTCCTTCAAAAATCAACAGCCCAAAGCTCACCTTTATAAAAAAAAAATATATCTAAAATGGAATTCAGTAAATAAAAATCTGAGCCATGACAGCTTTGTCTGAACTTCAAGAACTATCTATACAGTCATTCCCTTACGCTTCATTAGTTCTCCTCCCAACTCATGGCACCAAACAAACAATTTTTAATGAAAACTATTTAATTTTCTTAATTAGTTTATTACGTTCTTCACTTGTACAATGTATGGACTTGCAAGCAGGCATTGTATAGATCGTGGCGTTCATCTAAAAGTCTTCGGCAACTTATTTCTATGTGGCAAATGGACGAGCCTTACCCGCACCGTCAGGGGACGTGAAGGAGTTGTGTAATTTTGAAATTGCTCCTAGAGGGTTTCATTTTTGCAATTGGGCAATGGGCCGGTGCAGTCCTACCCTTTGAAAACCAGCCAGTTTCCCCTGAACTGATAGCACCTCATCTGCTCATCTGCGTGTGCTCTCGGGTGGCCGGGCTGGCGACTGTTGAGCAGAACCAACTCGCCGCGGCTCTGTTCCAGCAATCCCTGCCGGCCATCGATGGCCTCTGGCAGAAGAGCCTCCGTGAGAACGATTCTACCCGCGTAACGACAAAGGGGCTCCGTGAGAGAAAGTCTGTCGTTGTGGGACTGTCACAGGAGCCAGCGTCCCCTTTGCATCTGAAAACCTGATGACATTTCCCCAAATCGCGTTATGTCGGGCCCAAGCACATGGGCGGCTTGTTGGCTTGGCTTTTCCGTCAGGCTCTGTCATCAGGTCTGGGTCAATTCTGATATAGTATTTTGAAGGGAACTTAAAATATTCTAGTGAAAGACAGCAAATCATAATTTTCAAAGAAAGTCTTCTTTGCCAGAAGATATTTTTTTCAGACCATGTAGAATGTATCATTTGTTTCCAATCTCATTGGGGAAAAAAAGTAGCATACTTGTATTTGCAATACAATTCTGTTCTATTTTTGCATTTTAGGGGATGTGAGTCTTCAAGCAGGCAAAGTATTTTCTGGACTCGGCAGTTTTTCATGCAAATAAAACTGCTTTGAGCAAATTTTCCAGGCCTGCAGACACCGGGGCAGGGGAGCGTATCGTCAGGAGGCGACTCCTGGTCATTAGGCTGGGCCTTTCCATGAAGCACGTCCAAGGTTTTCTCTCTTGGTCACAACTGGCTTTCGTCTAAGACTCGTTACAGTCGCGAGTGCTCGTGAACTGGAACTAAGTGGAAAACTGGACCCGGATTGAGGTCTGTGTTTTCCCTCATTTCTGCTGTACAGTTGGGCTGCTACATCCTAAGTGTTACTTGTATCCCGTGGTTCTCGTGGAATACGGATCGCTTCGCTCTTCAGTGGGGAATAAGTGGGGAACCTGACGGGCAGTGTGCGGCCGGAGGGTAGGGATGGTCCACGCGGGGGGCAGGAGCCGGCTCAGGGAGGCAGGGCGCCTTCTGCTTCAGATCAGAAGCAAAACACAGGGGATCCCTGGGTGGCGCAGCGGTTTGGCGCCTGCCTTTGGCCCTGGGGCGTGACCCTGGAGACCCGGGATCGAATCCCACGTCGGCTCCCTGCATGGAGCCTGCTTCTCCCTCTGCCTGTGTCTCTGCCTGTGTCTCTGTCTCTCTCTGTGTGACTATCATGAATAAATAAAATCTTTAAAAAAAAAAAAAAAAGAAGCAAACCACAACAATAAAGAACGGAGTCAAGTAAATTGCTATGCACCTGTCTACCTATCCATTTACACTAATTCTGACAGAAGAGGGTCGGGGTCAAAAGTAGGGAAGACAAAGACGCCGTGGGGAAGTTTAACAAGCTGATTCCCAAGGGGATGTGGAAAACCACACTTGAGAGAATACTGATAGAATTTTTATTTTTTAAATCTATTTTATTTATTTATTTATTTACTTTTTATTTATTTATTTATTTACTGATAGAATTTTTAAAGAGAAAATAATGAAGAAGAACTTGCCTCCCAGATATTTTAGACAATTATAGGCTGGGGTAATTCATCCTCATTTATTGCAGGAATATACCAAGAGATAAAAGGGAAAGGGTGCTGCTCTCCTGTACGCTGCCTTTGCGCCCATTAGAGAAGCTCAGGCCCCCTTCCAAGGACACTCGGCAGGTGCTTGGTTAGAAGCTGAGGATGTGTCGTAGGTAGAAAAGATGCCCCTGTCTAGGCTCGTGGGCTCACCGGCGCGGCAGGCATAGGGCCCTGGCTGGCTTTCGGTCCACCTGGGCCTTCCCGGGCTCTCACCGCCTTGTGCACACTGTTTGACCGCACCCGGGAGTTAGCCGTGAGCAAACACCGTTTCGTGTTTCAATTAGTGTATGATAAGGATCACTTCTAAAATCACTGGAGAAAGAATGAATCATTCATTAAAAAGTGTTAGACAGCGAGGTCATTATCCTGGGGTGGGGGCGGCGGAGAATAAAAGCCTTATCTTAGATTTCACACCAAACCAAACCAGTGGGGTGTGGAAAAAGCAAAACATAAGATTGCGAAACACTAGAAGAAAATATAGGTGAGTAGTTTGGGTAGAAGGCCTCTACAAGCATTACCAGCGCCCCACCCCCGAAATCATACGAGGCTACATTTATTTATTTGTTTTATTTTTATTTATTTATTCATGAGAGACACACACACACACACACAGAGTCAGAGACACAGGCAGAGCGAGAAGCAGGCCCATGCAGGGAGCCCGACGTGGGACTCGATCCTGGCACCCCAGGATCACGCCCTGGGCTGAAGGCGGGTGCTTAACTGCTGAGCCACCCAGGGATCCCCAAGACTACATTAAAAAAAATTCTACATAGTCCAAAAGAATCAACAAAATTATTTAATTATTGAAATTAAGTTTAAGGAAACACCTCTTTTTTTTGCTAGAGATTAATACATATTAATCTCTGTATTAATTAATACATAATATTAAAGAGCCCTTAAAAATCAGTAAGAAAAAGAAACATATACAAGTCCATTGGGAAAAGAGGAAAATGAATACAATATTCAGAAAGCCAGTTCAGGAAAGAAAATACAGATGGCTTACTCACCGTATGAAAACATACGCAGCTTTATTAACTGTGAAAGTCAGCGAAATGATAAGAATTCAGTTATTGAGCGAAATTTTCACTTCGATAGTTTGGAAGCTTTAAGCTGCTTGGAGACCAGAGCAGCCCACGTGGAGTGATTACACCGGAGCACTGACATGCATTACAAAGCATGAAGAGCGACTGGAGGCGGGGTGGGGACACCCCCGTCTACCTGCACAGCCCAGGCTGCAGCCCAGGTGGTGAGGACCGGCCTCCTGAGGGCATGGCCCTGGCAGGGCTGAGGCTGGGCCCACCGAGATGAGGCCTGAGCACGCTGTGTACCCTGGAGAGGGAAGCGAGGGTTGCTCCTGGACGGCAGGGACACAGGGCCCGGCCGGAGGGATGCTCAGGCCTGCCCCCCCGCAGCTCGAGCCTCAGAGGGAATCATGAAGATAAGAGACGCCCATCACCCCAACGGGGGCGCCAGCCATGGTCTGCGGGTGACCTGGGAGTTCCTTGGGGAAGGAGATGTGCCCGTAGTTTGGGGGTGACTCCTGAGAAGACAGCTACCCCTCGCAGGGGAGAGACAGCCGCCGCAGAGGGGATGCCTGGGGGCCGAAGGCCATCCACCGTCCGACACATCGAACAGAGTGGGCTCAACATGACAGAATTTTTAAAAAACCCCGATGTGGCCTTACACGTCCACGTCTCACTCAGTGATCGTGACCTGAGCCTCACCCAGGAAGCGAGCGGATGGCCGTCATGTGCTCATAATGGGAAAACCTAGTTAGTGACACGCACAGGCAGGGCCAGGCCTGCGCCGCCCCGCGGGGGACAAGGAGACCAGGGTGCCACAGGCCTCCCCGGACGCCCCGTTCCTTGCTGAGACAGTCCTCCTGTGTCGCCCTCAGCTGTGCCCGGAAAAGGGGTCACGGGCCGTAGCTCGGGGGTGACCTTGGAAGGCCCTCAGGGTGCACACAGGCTGCAGCTACCCTTCCTCTCTCCCTGTCTTGGCCTGCTTCTCGCTCTCTCTCTCTCTCACACACACACACATGCACACACACACACACACACACACACAAACAACACTAGACTCCCTTGCCAAGGGGACAACCAGGAGCCACTGTTTCGATTGTGCATTCTTAAAGCTGCCAACTCAAACCACGGGTCTGGCGGTCGGACAGGGAGGACTGTGGCTCCGTCCTGGACGTCGGCTCTAGCTCTCCATGCATTCCGGGCCCAGGCTTCGGAGAGGAGCCTCGCCCAGGGCCCTAACCGGGAGGGCGCCCGCGGACGTCAGCGATGGGCACCCCTGGTGGTGAAGATACAGGTGACAGTTCCTTCTTTCTTTTTTTGTGCCGGCCCTATTCTTTTCTTTCTATTTTTTTTTTTTTTTTTTGGCAATGAGTTTCATATTCTTAATCGGGATGACAAGAACACAGTAAGAGATAAAATGATGGAAGGGAGAAAGTAAATGTAAGGCGTTAATTCCGGAACCCAGATCCCCCAGGAACTCGATGAATACAGTTTGGCTGTTTTGCATAACAAAAAAGAAATATGCTCCCTTTTCAATTCACACAACTGAAAGTTTGAATTATGTCTTGGCTTTTATTTTCTTAAAAAAAAATTTTTTTTTGTCAAATACTCTAAATGATGGGTTTGCAGTAATGTACAGCTAAACAACCAGCATGTTTTTGTGTATGTCTTAAAAAGACTTATTTATTTGAGAGAGAGAGAGAGAGAGAGAGAGCGAGAACCCACGTACATGCAAGTAGGGCGGGGGCCGGGACTGCAAAGGGCTCTCCAGGCGGAGTGTGGGGTGCTTGGAGCTCCAGCTCAACCCCCTGAGATCACCTGGACTTGGATGCTTGACTGCCAGTGCCACCCAGGCATCCCGGTTTGGTGCAGTTTTGTAATAATCAAAAATAAAATTGTTATTCTCCAAATAAAAAAAAAATCAGGAAAACAGGTAGTTTTTTTTTTTTTTTTTTTTTTTTTTGGGGGTCCTAGTCAAGGTTCTTTCAGTTAAACTAAGAGAAACTTCCAACTGGCTTGAGCCAGAAAATTAATTAAAAAAATACCGGAAAGGGGCTGAGTCTCTGTGCACAGTGACAAATGCAAAGAATCTTTAAATGGAAATGTGAGCGTCTGGGTGGAATCGGACCATCGGACCATCGATGCCTTACCCGGCTTGGGGTCAGGCTCGGGGTCAGGCTCGGGGACTTGAGAACTTGGTTCTGATGTCCTTGAGGTGTTTATACCTCTAAGCCATTTCGTAAGACGGTTCCTATCAAAAGCCAGGTTACGAAAACTACAAAGCAATAGCAAGTTTGGAGAATTTAAACATCGGGAGAGGATAGGAAGGCGTGTCTCGGCTGGCGCGGCCTGCAATGATTTCCCGGAAAGAGGCCCTTACGGGGATCCACACATCCCCATTCATCCATCCGTGGTGGATGCACTTTATGTTATTATATATAGATTTTTTGGCAACTTGCAAGCCTCATGGAAAGGGCGCACAGAGAAGGCTAAAAGGTGGTGTGTTCCCGGGATTATTTCAGTGGCGAAGGTGAGTGAAGCTGGAGTAGAGGATGTGTACTCAGGAGGAGTCTTACCTCTGAGAACCCGGGGTCGCGTGAAAGTCCACAGGACTTTAGACATTGAATAAGGTGAGAAAGGGTCTGGAAAAACTTGTCTTTAAAGCCATCGGAAGTGAATGAATAAGAAAGTGCATATTCTGAGATGTTCCATTAAGTCATAGAATGGATGGCGCTTGTCATGTGTGGCCTCTGCAGTCCGTTCGCAGGCCCTGCGCTTGTTCAGGTGAAGCTGGAACATACTGAAGGCTGATGGGGTTCTCCCCCAAATAGGGCCGCAGGCGCTCGCGCTCGGCTGCGTGTTCCAGGGAGTCTGGGGCTTGCTCTCACCCTGTTCCTATGACGTGGTAAGACAGGGATTTGTGGGCAGCCCCAGTGGCTCAGGGGTTAAGCACCTGCCTTAAGGGTGTGATCCCTGGAGACCCAGGATCGAGTCCCATGTGGGGCTCCCTGCTTGGAGCCTGCTTCTCTCTCTGCCTCTCTGTCTAATGAATCAATAAAATCTTAAAAAAAAAAAAGATTTGTATATTCATAACGACGCGAGATCAGCATGGATCTGGATGGGCGTCAGCCTCTCTGCTCCCAAGTACTGGGCTAGCACTGGTGTTCACGATCCTTATATTTTTTCTAGCGGTTGTAAATTAATTGTTTACTTACAATTATTCACAGATGATTTCAATTAAGGCTATTTACAGAAAAAGTAGCAGCGTCCTTAGACCAAAGGTCTTAATAAAATGATTGCACCGTGTGCTTGACTGCTGTGGTTGAAGGGAAAACCTAGTTAGAGGAGGACCCTGAGCAAGTAGCAGGAGGCCTGATTCCAGCACTTCCTAATCCCGGGATATGGGGTAAGTCAGTTAAGGTTCTAGGACTTCAGTGACCTTGTATTTAAAATAAGCGAGTCTGACAAGAGCTAGGTGATCCCTAAATTTAGTTTCCATTTGGAAAACTGCAAACTCTATCTTTTTTTTTTTCTTTTTTCTTTCTTTTTTTTTTAATGGAGAAAGCATCGGGGAGAAGGAAATTGATTCGGTTAACAAGGTCTTTGGGGGAAAGTTCCAGGACCACCTTATCCTAAGTGCAGTTAAATACCGTGGGAGGGAAGAACCGTGCTTCCCGGGTGCCCCGGCGCCGCCCTGGGCCCGGTTCGTGTGCGGTGACCCCGTGTCACTGCAGGACCCTGTGGGGGGGGGGACCCGGGGGTCCGGCCCCGCCGATTGTCAGCCGCAGCCACAGCAGCACCTGTCGGCTCGCCCTATCCGGGGACCCCCCCATGCTTTCACATTCGAAATGACAATTAGTGGAGTGGGGTCTGGGCAGCCGGCGCTCGCGGTCCAGGCCCTCATCCGTGCAGGACGGCTTGTGGGATGCCCCCCTCGCCCCCCCCCCGCTCGCACCCACGGCCTCACGGGGTCGGGGATGCTGTGCGCTGCTGCACCCAAAGGAGCCCCTACAGGACTGTAGGATGCCCCCCCTTGCACCCACGACCTCACAGGGTCTCCCGGGGTGGGGGGTGCTGTGCACCCCTCCACCCGGAGGAGCCCCTACAGGACTGTAGGATGCCCCCCCTTGCACCCACGACCTCACGGGGCTCACGGGGTCGGGGGTGCTGTGCGCCCCTCCACCCGGGGGAGATCGATTCCGAGGCGCCGAGGAGCGCGGCCAAGGCGGGCGGGGAGCAGCGGCGCCCTCCTCCCCCCCTTTGTGGGCCGCTCGCTCGGGGGGCCTGGGAACGTGGGGGGGCGAGCAAGTCTACGTCTACGCAGGTACCCCGGGGGGGGGAGCGCCGCGGCGAGGCTGCGCTGAGGAAGGTTGTGAAGGGGGCGCGGGAGCGCGGGGTGCAGGGTGCGGGGGGCGGGAGATGAGGTTGTGGGGTGCGGGGTGCAGCGGGACAGGGTGCAGGGTGCGGGGGACGGGGTGCAGGGCTGTGGGGGTGACGGGGTGCGCAGGGAACGGGGTGCGGAGTGATGGGGTGTGCGGGGTGCAGGGTGCGGGTGCGGGGGGACGGGGTGCAGGGGTGCGGGTGCGGGTGGCCGCGAGGCACTTGCCGGGCGAGCGCTGGGGCTTCCCCTGTGGGTTTGCAAACTGGATTTAAATCAAGACAAAACGCCGAAGAGAAAGGGAAGGCGCAGGTGCTCCGCCGAGGCGCGCGGGGCCGGGAGGGGCGCGAGGGGCGGGGGCCTGGGTCCGTCGGTCCGGGCGGGGCGGCCTCGAGGTCCCCGGCGGGCTCTCCGCGCCGCACCCCGTCCCGCCGCCAGCGCAGCCCCGGAGCGGCGGGGGGAGGGGGCGGGGCGGGGAGGGGCGGGGCGGGGAGGGGCGGGGCGGGGCGGGGCGCGGGGGCGGGGAGGGGCGGGGAGGGGGGCGCCGGCCCGCGGCGCTGGGGCCCCTCGGCCGAGAGGGGGAGCCCCGCGGCCCCAGCCGAGCCGCCCGCAGGCCCGGCCTCCACCCGGCGCCGCCACGGCCGCCTCGGCGGGTCCCGGGGCGCACGGCCCGGCCCAGCTCCCGCGGCCGCGGCGACTCTTCGCCGGGAAAGTTTCCGAGTGGGCCGCGGGCACGGCGGCGGCGGCGGAGGCGGAGGAGGAGGCGGAGGAGGCGGCGGAGGAGGAGGTCGCGCGGCTCGGCCCGCCCGGAGCCGACCCCACTGCGCGGATCCCGCAGGTCTGCGGGGACCGCGCGCCCCGGCCGTCCTCCCGCGCAAGCCCGGCCTCCGGCAGGTAGGGAGCGGCCCCGGGGACCCGCCGCGGGGAGGGCGCGGGGGCCGGGGGGCAGGGGGTCCGGGGACGCGGCGCGGGGCCCGGGGAGGGCGCGGGGCCCTGGGGAGGAGGGCAGGGGCCCGGGAGGGAGAGCGCGGGGGGCTCCGGGGGACGGCAGGGGTCCGGGGAGAGGGCGCGGGGCCCTGGGGAGGAGAGCGCAGGGGCCCGGGGGGAGGGCAGCGCCCCCGGGAGTTGGGCAGGGGTCCGGGGGGGAGGGCAGGGGTCCGGGGAGAGGGCGCAGGGGTCCGGGGGAGGGCAGCGCCCTCAGGAATTGGGCAGGGGTCCGGGGGAGGGCAGGGTCCCGGAGGAGGGCGCCCAGCGGGGGGAGGCGGCGGGAGGCCCGTGGCCGGCACCGCGGCGAGGACCTGTTGCGGCCGCGCGGGGAGCGGCGCGGGTCGGGGGCGCGGACCCCCGGGGCGGGGCGGGGCGGGCCGGGGCGGGGCCGGGGCGTCTCCGCGGGGTCCGAGCGAGGAGACCCCGAGCGAAACTCCGCGCAGCCCAGCGTCCCTTTTGTTGCCCCCGGAGGGACTGTGCGCCCCGGGGCGGGCCGGCGGGAGCTGCCTGGGCCGGGCTCGGGGTCCCCTAGGCAGGGGTGGGGGGGCCCACACTCAGGGGGCGGACACCCGGGCTCCAGGTCCGCGGGGGTGTGGACACCCCGGGCTCCCAGGTTCTGTCGGGAGGCGGGGCGGGCACCCTGAGTTCCCAGGTCCCCGTGGGGGGGCGGAGGATGCACACCCCGAGCTCCCAGGTCCCCGTGGGGGAGCGGAGAATGCACACCCCGAGCTCCTAGGTCCCCGTTGGGGGGCGGGGGATGCACACCCCAGGCTCTCTGGTCCCGCGGGGGGGGGGGGGAGGATGCACACCCCGAGCTCCTAGGTCCCCGTGGGGGGGCGGAGGATGCACACCCCGAGCTCCTAGGTCCCCGTGGGGGGGCGGAGGATGCACACCCCGAGCTCCTAGGTCCCCGTGGGGGGGCGGAGGATGCACACCCCGAGCTCCTAGGTCCCCGTGGGGGGGCGGAGGATGCACACCCCGAGCTCCCAGGTCCCCGTGGGGGGGCGGAGGATGCACACCCCGAGCTCCTAGGTCCCCGTGGGGGGCCGGAGGTTGCACACCCCGAGCTCCTAGGTCCCGCGGGAGGCCCCGGGCAGGGCTGCCCTTCGAGGACGCCCTACGGGGTGCGGGCGCGGGGGGAGGCGCAGGTGCCGGGGGCGCCCCGGGGCGGGGCAGGGTGCGCACCCCCTTCCCGGGCGCCGACGGCCGGGCTGAGCAGCGGGCTGCGGGGCTGGGGCCACCCCCCTGGGAAGCGCCTATTAGGGTCCTTGAAGGACCTGCTCCTAAGAAGAGGGACGTCGCAGGGACACGGGAACGACAGCTTCCGGGGTGTTCTGGGTCTGGGTCCGCCCGCTGGTTCTGGGGGCGCCCTGACCCCCGTGCGCCCCCTCGGGCAGCCGCTAGCCCCGCCGGCGGAGAGGGGGGGCGCGCCCCGGGCGCCAGGCCCCCCTGGAAGGGCCTGCGGAGCTGGCGGGCTGGTGGGGGACGGACCGTCGGGCCCTGGGGCTTAAACAAGGGGCTGCTTTGCCGGGAGAAGTTTTGGGGTGACTGAGCTCAGGCCTCTTGGCCAAAAAGGAAAAGAAAAAAAAAAAAAAAAAGCCAGAGGCAGCAAGCAGGGGGCGTGACCTAGGAGGGGAGACAAGTGCTAGGGGGGCCCTCCCGTGGCGGCCCGGGGGGCGGGGGCTGTGCGCTGCCCTGACGTGCGCCCCTGCAGCTCCTTGCGCCCCGAAACTCCTTGCACCCTGCAGCTCCTTGCGCCCCGCAGCTCCTTGCACCCTGCAGCTCCTCCTTGCACCCCGAAACTCCTTGCACCCCGCAGCTCCTCGCACCCCGAAACTCCTCCTTGCACCCCGCAGCTCCTTGTGCCCCGCTCCTCCTTACACCCTGCAGCTCCTTGCGCCCCGCAGCTCCTCCTTGCACCCCGAAACTCCTTGCACCCCGCAGCTCCTTGCGCCCCGCAGTTCCTCCCACCCGGAAACTTCTCCTTGCACCCCGCAGCTCCTTGTGCCCCGCTCCTCCTTGCACCCTGCAGCTCCTTGCGCCCTGCAGCTCCTCGCACCCCGAAACTCCTTGCGCCCCGCAGCTCCTTGCACCCCGCAGCTCCTTGCGCCCCGCTCCTCCTTGCACCCTGCAGCTCCTTGCGCCCCGCAGCTCCTCCTTGCACCCCGAAACTCCTCCCTGCACCCCGCAGCTCCTTGCGCCCCCGCGGGGACCCGGCCCCGCCCCCGCCCCCAGTGCGCCCGGCGGGCAGGAAGCCTAGGACCTGCGCTCTGCGCCCTGAGCAGCCGGTTTCCACCTGAACGGAATCCGACAATTAGGTTTTCTCAGGTGGCACCGATTTGGGTGGTGCCGCGAGGCGCAGCCCGTGTGGGAAGCGCCCCCTCCTGAAGGCGAGCAAGTCGGGTGAGCGCGCGTGACCCGCGTGGACCCCGGGCCTGGGCGCTCCTGCCCCAGCTCCGCATCAGGCCTGCTCCGCGGGCGCTCCTCTGCGTGGAGTTTGTGTCCCCGCCCTCCCTCCCTCCCTTCTTTCCTGCTTTCCTTCCTTCCTTTTCCGGGACTTTGGTTTTTACCCTCCTGGGTTTGGGGGTTGATTTGCACCAAGCCCTAGTTTGGTTCTGTCTCCACGGGAGCGGCGAGTCTGAGATGCGGCCCACGCGCCTGCCCTGAGACCCCTGTGAATCCCCTCGGCAGGGCCTCCCCTGGGACTTCAGTTTCTAAACTTGCAAAGCAAAGAAACTTTGTTTTTTTTACATAATTACGAGTTTACTGTGAGCATTAAAGAGATGAAATTATGTTAATAGTTTTAGAAATATAAAGGTCACAGAGTTTCTTAGTGGATTCAGTGGAAAGGATGGGGGTAAAACGGTAATTGTATCTAGTAGACACGTTACAGCGACTGGGCTGCATTTCCTAGAAAAGTTACTACTTTTGCATTTGGATCCTAGCTTTAGTTTAATCAGATTTTAATCTTTGAGAATATTGGGTGAGATTCTGTGATGGTTACAGCTGAGTCATTCTCTCAGACAGAAAAATACAATCAGCGAATTATTTTTCTCTTGGTTTATATTTATAGTCAGGGCCAGTTATTTTATTTTATTTTTTTTAAGTCCAGCTCAATTTTGCCTTTATGAGAAGTTACCAGATATATTTGCAGGATCTGGCTCCTTTCTCGGAAATAACACTTGAGGACTAAAATTGCATTTATGGTGTGCCAGCAAACTTTTCTTTTCCCAAAGGCCAAACGGTTTCCTTTTAAGAGGTGAGAGGGTAGATTTAGGAGCCTTTCATTAATTAATTCAATTAATATTTGCTGCATATTTTTTATGTCTGAGGAAACCGCAGGCTTGGTTTCAGATCTTAGCTCTGAACTTCTTAGCACAGTGATTTTTGTTATTTTACTTTCTACCAGCATTTTACCAACATATAATTTATTGTCCGTTTACTACCTATAACGTATGTCCTTCCTTGTTCCACACACGATAATTGTGAAATATTTCATTTTTAGTTTGACATGTCAATTAGCAACATAAACTACCTATTTTTATAGCTTAATGTGCTATATCGTATGCATGGATGTTTATTTTTTCAGGTGAAAGGGTCAATGTATTAAATAGGTACTTTTTTTTGGAATAATCTAAGGACAAGTGAATGCTCGATAAATTAGAGTAATAATTTTAGTGGAAAATATCCAATTTTGCATTTGATTTTATATTAAAAATCTTGAAATTCTTTAATCTCCACTGCTGAATATTAGATAATTTTTATTTAGAGTTCACTTAGCAGAGCATTTTGTTTGTGATTCGTTCTGTAAAGTTAGTTTTCTAAAACTTCAAAGGACAAAAAAGTTATTTTATTTGAATATAATAAGTACAAAAGTAGTTACTACAGGAGTCAACCGTAAGGTTACCTGAGCCCTGGTCCCTAAACGTATCAGAGGTTACTGGATCTAATAGTGCTTTGCCTTAACACGTTTACAGATCAAGAAACTTAAACTCGTCCCTATGGGACTTAAATATATTCATATTGGAAGAGGAAAATTGGTGTAAATTTTGAGCAGAGAAATCTCTCTGCTTTCAAGCAATGGAGATACAAAATTCAAATCAGGCCTTTATTTTAAGGATAATGACGGAAAGTCATGGTTTTAGGCTTAGAAGGTGCTTAATACTGTTTTTAGGCTCTGTTAGTTGCTAGTTTTGTGTTTCTTTTAGACTAAAAGTTCTCAGCTGCTCTATGATACTTACAACCCATGATTATTTTTTATGAGAAGACAGTTAAGTGACACAAATACTGTACAAAGAAATAAATGCCCATTTCCTGCCCTCATTGAAATGATGTCCTATGGTAAATTTGGAATTCGTTTCATTTTTCCATATGGTGCACTTAAGGATAGTGTTGGAAAGGCAGGTCGCATAGGATGAGTAAAGTAGTTACGTAACAATCGTGATTATAACTTTTTTAAAAAGTTTTGGATGACACTGTATGTTTTCTAGAGTACACCTAAGAGAACGATCTAGATAGTAATAGAGGCTGTAATCTTACGTTTATTTTTTTGATATTAACATTATATAAATATATCTACATATTGTTTTTATCATATACTTTCTGAAGAGGAAGTTCAGAATATATCCTAGAAATGTCCAAGACTTAGGTGACTAATGCCTCTTTGTATCTGTGTGTATATATAGACTGAATCTCTATACATGTATTTATATCTCTATGAAGTATTTATGACATATAATTGTATATATGCTTTGAGATTTCTCTATTTATGCTAGGTATATTTTTATAGGGAAAAGGAACTTCAATTAATTGATGTTTCTAGGCCAATTTTAACCATTAGTTTAAAACCCTTTTTTAGATAACTGTGGCTAGCAATGCTTGAATTCCTCCCCCCCCCCCCCCCCCAAATTTTGAAGGAGTTTTCAGGCTTTTATTTATATCTATAGAGATAGAGAAAAGTAGTGGGAGGGATCCCTGGGTGGCGCAGCGGTTTAGCGCCTGCCTTTGGCTCAGGGCGTGATCCTGGAGACCCGGGGTCGAATCCCACGTCAGGCTCCCGGTGCATGGAGCCTGCTTCTCCCTCTGCCTATGTCTCTGCCTCTCTCTCTCTGTGTGACTATCGTAAAAAAAAAAAAAAAAAAAAAAAAAAAAGTAGTGGGAAAGATCTTCTACCCATATTCTTGGTTAATGGCTCTGACGGTGACATAATCGTGGAGACCTTTTCTACTTTTTTTTAAGTAGAACACGGGCGCGTGTGCAGTTAGTTAAGTACTGGAAGAAGGCGAATTCCCTGCTTGGAATAGTTAGAAGGTGTGGTGAAGTGAGCATTGGGTATAAATGTGGTGTTTTCCTGGTATCGTATAGCTTTCTCTTAGGATTATCAGGTGTTACAGTTGACTTGTTTCCCGAAATTTCAACCGCAAGTCCTCTAAGAATTCCAAGGAACTTAATAAACTGTGCCCGAGCGGCCAACAAAAAGCAGATTGAATGATTGTAGAAATGGTGGTAACTGAAGTGACTGAAACCAGCTTGTCCGGAGGTTGGGCAGAAGGAACTACGGAGCATAAATAACCTACTAACTGAATCGTTAAGGATTTGGCTATATAACATTGTCAAATGGTTATATAATATTTCATGACATGATAGCTGAGCTAACTTTCTCACTTAGTTTGTAAATGAGGTAATATTGATCTCAAACAGCGCTTTAGCTAAAAAGCAAACAGAACCATCTGTGCCGTGGTAGCAAATCTCCAAATCTAAAGTAATTAAAATTTGATATAAGAGAAGAAACTTGATTTTAGCCTCTCTCCTTCTCTCATAGCTGTTTACAACCATCAAGAGAGTGCTATATTTTAGAGTGAAATTTGAACAGCAAATTGGTTAATTTACCCAGATTTCCACCCGAGTGAGTTAAAACATAGTCGGTTAAATACTGAAAAAAGTTTTAAGAAGAGTGCTTTGTAATGTATTTTAAAAAGGTCAAGGTGCGTGGTGTTCTCTGTAATCTAATTTTTGTTTGTTTTTGTGGAACTCCCTAGTAAGGACAAGGATGTTGACGGAGTAGGGGTGGGGTTCTTCGAGTAGGGGTGGGGTTCTTCGTCAGCATTAGGGGCAGCAGTATCTGAAAACAAAGTGTGGAGATAATTGTCAGATAAGTTTTCAGGCAAAGGCGGGGCGGGCCCTTAAAGAGGGATGGAGTGGCACAGGCAGGAAATAGGGAACCATGGAAGTGGTTTAACAGAGCGAATTAGGGATTTTGGAACTGTAGAGATGTTTTTCCTTTCTGTCTTCATGATGACCTTAGTCATTCGTGATTACCTGTGGAAGTTCAAGAACTTTAACTGGATAAATTATCTTGAAGAATTGCTATCTTATTTTCCTTTCTTTCCCCATCTCTCCAGATCTAACTAACGTGCAGTTGGAGTCACAGGGAGCTGAGCGTGCTCTCCATTTCATACTCTAGGGTGTCCCTGAACTTGAATAGGAACAACAACATCATTTCTCTCGTGAACACCACACATACACACACACCTTAATAGTACCTGTAGCTTTCCAGAAGTTGCATCTATTTATTGTCATGTCTAATTGCTTAGGCTGCACATATTTTGAAATATTTTTATGTTTACAACTAGTTCAAAATTGAGATAATAATTGCATCTGCTTCTTGGGATTATTTTCTCATATATGGGTATATCTATAGACATGTAGCTATGTTTGAAGTTGTTTTAATATATCTTTATTATATCTAAGTTTTTTAAATATATCTTTAATGCATCTTTATTATGAGTATTTTAAGTCTATTTCTTTTACATAATTTCTATTTTACTTTAGCATCTAGAAACACCTTTTGAGAAGGGGTTCATAGACCTATCTAGTCTGCCAAATGGATTTATGGCACAAAACAGGTTAAGAATCCCTGGACACCTATACTGATTTTTTTTTCAGAGGTGCCAGTTGGTTTTGCTGCCATTTAATGAGGTTAAAATAAATTATTTAACTCAGTTTTAAGTGTTAGTTATACAGAGATATCCTAAATATTTCTGAAAGTATATTTCTAATAAATGATGCTTATTTTCTAGATTAGTTGCTTTATTCAAGAAGCATGTGTGCAGTTTTTGGTTATCTTGCTTAGTGACAGTTCAACAAAGAAGGA
Organism: Canis lupus familiaris; assembly: GCF_011100685.1. Taxonomy (NCBI): domain Eukaryota; kingdom Metazoa; phylum Chordata; class Mammalia; order Carnivora; family Canidae; genus Canis; species Canis lupus. Next base: position 30,432,180 of record NC_049257.1, read on the forward strand.
TTTATATTTCATTTCAGAACATGTAAATTTAAAAAACAGATTTATCTTTTACACTTTATAGCATTAACTATATTTGGAACAGTTGTGATTTAGCTGGGAATTTTGCCTTGTGGTGCTGGTTTATTTTTCATATATAAATGTTTTGTCTCCTCCACTACACTTTAAGTTCCAGGAGAGAATAGGTATGTTTTACAAGGGAGAAGAGATATGTTAAACAGTTCTCAGTATGTTCTAGTTGGTAATAAGTAATTACGCCGACATTAGCCATTTCCTGGGAATACTAAGAGCAAAATTAATAACTTACAAATATATGGAAGTGGTTTCTTCTATGTGTCACTGAGTTACTTAACATTATATATTTGGTTATAAGATGTGTATTATTCATGACCACTATTGGTGAAAAATTTAAATGTGCGCCATTAAGTTTTGGAAAATAAGAATGTAGAATTCATAAAAGAATAGTAAATCCCTGTGTTATGAAGGGGACCTACAATTGAAGCATATATCAGGTAATTTATTGCACTATATTCCCTTTCTTCATTTTGCTTGGCTTGACATTTCTCTGGAGGTACTTCCATTTATAAAATTAGTCTTTTGTATTGATATTTGAACCTGATGATTCAATTTCTTTGAAATAAATGACAAAAACAGTCTCTTTAAACTTACTAATTTGAGATAATTACTACTTAGAGCCTCACATTCATAAATCACCTTAAAATCCCAAGGGGTGGGTGCAATGTAATTGTTTTGTATTTGAAATCTGACAGTAACTTCAAGATCACAATCAGGGATGCTGGTCTTTCAGCCTATTTCTTGTTTTTGACTCCACGTTGTGTCTGTTCTACTGGTAAACATCAAGTTATCATGGCCACTTGTTTACGTCATTTCTGTGTTGGATCGTCAGGTTCCCTTGGAATGACGCGGATTAGTTTAAGCCACGTGTGACCCTTTACCTTGAGTTAATTCTGCTTTCCATTTCCTGCACATTGATCCATGAGCATATTTTCACTTCCGAGAGTCCTATCTCCTTCCTTGTGGCAGACGCTATTGGTTGGTCATTCAAATAATTAACTTATTCAGTCATCCACTCTGCCCCACGTGACTCCAGGGAAGGCAGTTCATTCCTAAAAAAGTGAAATTTCAGTTGACCTAAGCTAATAATCATGGGGCATTGTTCCCTTTGTGATTGGTGATTGAGGGACCCCTTTTCCTTATCCCAGTCGTCGTCAATTACGGGAACTAACAGAACCGGAGAGAAGTAGGGTAGAAGAAATGTCTTTATGCTTAGCGAGGAGACATTGGGTGAGAAGGCATGTGCCAGCTCTTGATATTGGTTCTTTCTGGAATAGATGTTTAAATTGTCATCTTTTGTCCACTAGGCAATCTGGCTTGAGGGCAAAACAAATGCATTATTGATAGCAGAAAAAACCCCCGTAAGGAACCTAAGTGCTTAATGGCATTGTTGGGTCCATAAGTCAACCGACCATATTTCTGGATTTACTGTTATGTGAGATAATGAAGTTCTCAATGTTTCAAATGAATTTGAACTAGAATTTTTAGTTACTTAGAAAGTGTCTTAATTAGAACAGTTATTAAGTGGTATCTTAATTTGAAATAAACATTTTAGAAGTAATAATTTAGGCTATTAAAGAAAATGGATAGACTACTTGAATTTTGTGAACTCTGGATAGGGTTATTGGTATTACTCTATAAAAAATGTTTTATTAAAAAATGTTTTATTAAATCTTGCAATATTATTATGTCTTTAATATAGTAAATAGATTAGTTATCTTAAATAAATTTATTCTGAGATGAGTAAATTCTACATATATCTCAGAAATACATTATTCAAAAAAAAACTTGAAATAGGAACTTGCAGTCTAGTCATTTCATAACATTACACCACTTTGTTTGGTTTCTTTAGTGTATCGGAAACATTAAATGTACATGAAGAACCATTGAAGGATGGGGCGCCTGGGTGGCTCAGCGGTTTAGCGCCGCCTTCAGCCCAGGGCTTGATCCTGGGGTCCCGGGATCGAGTCCTGTGTCGGGTCCCTGCATGGGGCCTGCTTCCCCCTCTGCCTGTGTCTCTGCCTCCCTTTTTCTGTCTCTCATGAATAAATTTAAAAAATCTTTAAAAAGAAAAAAAAAGAATCATTGAAGGAAACTCAGTGCCTCATCTGAATAATTTAAAGCTTGGAGCCATGTTAAAGCTAACATAACTATTTAAATATTAAAAAATAAAGCTGATAGGAGTAAAATTAAAGAAAATTTTGAAGTACAGATCCGTTCATAGAGGTTTAAGAAAATGCAGACCTACGATACACTTTTAAGTAGGAACTAGTTTTATGAACGTCTAGTTCACTGACACATTAGCAATTTAATTATTTTCCGCCACCATGTTCTTGAGTTATTTTTTTTTTTGATGATTTAACATTTTGCATATTGGTTTTTGTAATGTGCTCTATCAAAGTATGGCGATTATATCTGAGTCTTTGCCTTTTTGCTTTCAAGCTGATAGGAATTGCCCAGAGCTGAGAATTGACCAAAGCAGTAGTGAAATACACTTTGGGGCACTAACGCCGCCCTGCGGGAGTGGTGGTTAACCGTCGGCTTCAGCAGGAGGGGCAGGCAAGCAAAACCAGGAATGATCTAACCGTGTCACGGGGTAAGCGAGTTCACAAGGAGCAGTTTAGCTGGGATGAGGGGTGCGAGAAACAGGGAAGGGTTGTATGGACAGCGCAGATGGAGAAGAGCAGTTGGTGAAAGGGCAGGTGGAAATCTTCATTTGTTGGGAGCCTGCGGTAAAGCAGAGCGGCAGTGGGGTCAGGGCCTCAAGGAAGGACAGGCCGTGGTCTTAGAGCCCTCTCCTGGTGCAGGTTGAGGGCTGGACAATGGACGTTGGGTTGGAAGGAAACATGGGCGGCAGTAGCTTGGATAAAAGACCTCAGAAGAATAGTTACTGAGGGAGATCTCCAGAGTAAGGAGGCCTACTGTGATGGAGACGGGCAGTAGCTTTTGCATAAAAATGCAGTAAACATGCTTGAGATGCTTCCTGGGTGAGATCATGACCTTCATTCAAAGCTGGGCCACAGGGACCGGATCCTACAAAGTGCTGCCATTCTCAGAGGATTATTGTTCTTTTGAGCCCTTGTTCGGGGATTGTCCTGGGGGGGTGGGGGGCATCCCTTTGCCCTCTGACCTTTTCTTGGCTTAAAAGGGAACCACATTCTTGCGTCTTTTTGAATGTGAATCAATCATTCTTGGTATGGCAATGAGTGTAAAAAGGACTCTTCTTATTTACTTTGAGAGTTTTGATAGAAAATATAACTTGGTTCACAGCAGATATAAAATGAGGAAAAGTGTCGAGATAGCTCACATTCCAGCTTCTACTCATAAAATAATCAGATGAAGTGGAAACAGTTTTCCTTCCCTTAAATGGTCTCCGTCTAGTGGGATCTTTGTGGGACCCGCATGCGCACTCTTCTCTAAACTTACTTTCTTACACCTGTCAGTGAGTCTACACCGAAAGTCATATTTTTTGAATAAGAGAGAAATGATACTGAGAATACCACAGGGCCCAGGGTGTGCTACCTCAAAATATGGCACCTTGATGTGTTGAATGTTTCAAGCTGAAAGAATTTGAGAAGCGGCATGTGAAGGGAGGACTTCCTGACCTTCCTCTGAAGCAGCTCGTAAAATCCTCAGGATATCATCCTCTGTATTCCAGAAGGAAAGAACATCCTTATCTCTGAAGGCAAAGGGACGCCGGGAGGAACCTGGGTCATCTTGCTGAGTTCCCCCAGTTTACTATACTTAGCTCGTAATCTTTCTCCTACCGTATCTTTCCAAGACTGTAACTCTTCTTTAAACTTAGCATAAAAACAGGTTTAGCCATTTCTTCAGGTCTTCGTTTTCTTAAGCAGGCCCCATGTCATGCAAAACTTACATTAAATAGGTTTATATGTTTATAAATAAAATCTCTTCTGCGTTACAGAGTCTCAGTCAAGAGCCTAGAAAGGTAAAGAAATATTTCTCCTTCCCTACCAACAGCATTTGGGGCGTGCTATGTCCTAAGCATTTGTGCTGTGTTTTTTATGATTTTTAAATGATCACAAAACGTGTCTACGGTTCCTCGCACACAGTGGACCGGGGAAGTAGTTGGATGGGAAGTGCGGCCTCTTAATTGCCAGACCCCCGGAGGGAGGGTGCGGTTGAGGAGCACCCGTGGTCCTGGAGGACTCGCCAGCCCTGGTAGGTCTCACTGGTGTGCGTGTGATGCCTTTACGGGACGTGACCAGCTAGACACCTGGCTGATGGCCCGATTATCCCCCGTTTTCCCCGATTACCCCCCGTTTTCCCCCGGCTCAGCTCGATGAGCTGCTTCGTTCCCACTCTCTGACCTGGCAACTTCCAACTCTACTGCGACAGGGCACTGGTTCATTGTATCCTACGTGGCATAAAGATTAACCCATTGACTAAATTGTGTCTGCCTACTGCTTCGGCTTTTGCTCGATTTGATGCGACTGGAGGGTTAACGTGTTGAGTGAGAATATCTGACCTTTTGTTAATCCCATTTTCCCCTGGTTTTGTCAAAATGATAAGGTTTGGGTAAATACAGCCTAAGATGTAAAATCATTAATATTAATAGTTTCTAATAACACGACAAATACTTTTCACTTAGGTATTTGACAACATTTTCCTTCACTGAGAGGAGGGACTAGAGAACCTCAAAGAACATTTTGTCCCTTAAGGTAGTCCAAGTTTTATTTTTAAATAGTTGGGAAAAAAAAGAACCCAAAAATTTCTTAATCAAAATATCACATTCAAAGTTCTCCTAATTTTAATATTTGATTTTTTTGGAGGTTTTTTTTTTGTTTGTTTGTTTGTTTTGTTTTGTTTTGGTGAAATACTGTTAGACCTTTAGCCGCTTGTGATATTTTAGAGCTTGGGTATTTTTTATTTTTTTATTTTTTATTTTTTGGTGAAATACTGTTAGACCTTTAGCTGCTTGTGATATTTTAGAGCTTGGGGTTTTTTTTTGTGTGTGTGTGTGAAATACTGTTAGACCTTTGGCCGCTCATGGTATTTTAGAGCTTGGGTATTATAAGGTTCTCTCGAATGCTTGGAGCCACTCATAGGAGCTTTGACATACATGTTAAGGGGGAGACACCTCTGTAGGCAGCAGTGGGAGGGGAGAGTGTTTCACGCACGTGGGACTCTTATACAAGGAGTGACTATAGAGTCCAGCCACAGATCTAGAAGCCTTGAAGTAGAGCTAGAGGACAGAGAGGAAGGGAAAGAAGGACTAGAGTTGTTGGAGATGAAGCTGGGGGGCAGAGATTTTGTGGGGCTTTCTAATCCAAACTTCGTACTTCAAAGAACAATTAAAAATCCTGAAATATTGTAACAGTCATCTTGCAGTGACAAGATGTCCTCTGCATTTTATATTTCGATAAATGCTCTGCCAATAAGCCAAGGCAAGGGAAGATGGTAGTCTCGTCTAGAGATGGTAATGAGACACAAGTTTATAAGATCATGTTTAAAAGAAAAAAAAAATCTGTACATTTTGATGATTTGTCAATGATTGTGTGAGGTAGGCAACAGGATGGTATAAATGTTGGTCCTGATGGCGAGTAAAATAATGTTATTTCTACCTTTCTAGGTTTTTGGGTGAGACCAATTAACAAGAGAAAAAAAAAACCACAGATTAATAGGAAAAAAACCCAAAAGTTTAATGACATGTACACCTCCTGTACATGGGAGATACCCAGAAAAACTGAGTAACTCCCCAAAGTGGCCGAAGCCATCACCTTAAATGCCATCTCCATCTGAAGATAAGAAGATATCGGGAGGGTAGGGATCCAGTGACAGGAAGTTTCCAGGAAAAGCACAGTAAACAGGGTATGGCTATTAAACACAGATTTAAGTCAACGTCTTCTCCATTGGAAGAGTTTCTAGAGAGTTGATCATCCTTCTCTTCCTGCTGTGAGAGGGAGACACCTTTGTACCAACAGAGACTTTCCTTATAAATGCAAATGTCCCTTGCAAAAGAGTAATTCTATTTGGTTTTCAGAGCTCTCTCACATCTGCTGTTTCTTAAAAATAGCCAGCTCAAGATGATCCTTATGCCAGAGGCGTATTTTGGGGTGGCAAATTCTGCTCCCCTTCAATTCTAGTTTTGGCAACCTGGGTGTTCCACTTCTTCAACAGAATAAATAGAGGTGGGAATAGAATTGTTGAAGGAAAATAATGGTTTCCACTTTGGACACATTCTGACGTGTCTGAGTCCTCTCGTTATGGATATCCGGTAGTCGTACAGCCACACACACACACATTTGTAGTGAAGAAGTTTGCTGTGGGCTTGTGATGTGGGTGTATATAGGGTATAAATGTGTCTGTATTATTGGGGCCACCCCAAAATGGCCACTTTGGCATGAAGATTATTCTGAGTTGAAGGCGGTGGAGACTCTACGGGCTCAAGAGACATTTTTCCCCTCTCTTAGCTACAAAGAGGAATCTAAATTGAAGATCTTTCCTAGAATATGGGTTGTTAACAGAGATAAATTTTGTCTAAATGGCCCACATGTATAGAAGGACAGACATCTAATTATCAGACATCTGCTCCTCTTACCACCCTTCCTTTAAGTCCCAGATCCCTACCTGCTCCTCCTTAGTCCAGGATGGCCTTAGTCCCTCATCCTACTGGACTATCTTTGGAATTTACACGGCTGCATGGATTCCCCCTACATAGACTATTAAATTTAAATTTCTCCTGTTAATCTGTCTCCTGCCAATTTGATTTTTAGTCCAGCTAGAAGGACCTTTGAGGGTACAGGAATTCTTGTTCCTTGACAATATATATACATATAGATGTATACGCATTCAGATTTCAGGTTACAAATAGGAGTTTTTAGCTTAGAAAGGATCTTCCAAATGTTTATAGTTTATATAGTGGGAAGAAACTTTATGACATGGCTCAAAGAGACACTAATATTTTAACCAGGGTAGAAAACACAGCTTAAAAAAAAAAAAAAGAAAGAAAAAAAAAAGAAAAGAAAAGAAAAGAAAAGAAAAGAAAACACAGCCTACAAACAACCCTAAGGATTTACCAGGGAGGAGGAAAAAACCCAAGAGACTATGATGTTATAAAAGTAAAGATTCAAAACAAACAAGATTTCAGGAGGGGATGATCAACAGTGTTAAATAGTCTAGAAAATCAATAATAAAAAGAAAAGACACGGATGAAAGTGTCTGTTGTGTGCCTAATGTACTTGGCATCAAGTCGGCGATTGTGGTGAGAACCATTTTGATGGGATTGTGTGTGTGGTGAGTTAGTTGGGAAGTAGAGTGTTTAAAACAGCACCTGAAAAAAAAAATAAAATAAAACAGCACCTGAAGGCAGTTCTTTCGTGGCATGATCCCGTCAGTGAGGTAGGGGAGGAACATTGTCTACTCTTTGGGTTGTCTTGGCTAGTTAGTCTATTAATTAAATTGACATAAAACAAATTAACAGGAGAAAAAAAAAACATTTAATAACGTAATTACGGGAGTCCCCTTAAAAAATATGAGACCTTAGGACACGTCGGTCAGTTGAGGTTTATATGCCATACTGAGCTGAAGAATGGAGAATGGGATGGGAACCCGGGTCTCCATAGGGGAGGGGGGTCATTCACAGGACAGTAAGAGGAACAGAGGTTTGGCAATTAGATGCTCACTCGACATACAGAAAGGTCTTTCAGATAAAGAGTCATCTCTGATAATAGTTCTGTTTTGGGGCCAGTCCCCCTTCTACACTTTTTTAGGTAGTTGAGGGAGAAGTAAAAGTTTGTCTTGAGTCTGCTGGGTCTTCATTGCCTTCAGCTCCACATAATCCACATGCCAAAGTGGCACATCTGGGGGTCATGGCACATCCCTCTCCGTGGAATAGGAGAGCTAGTATAGACACCGGAAAGAGACTTGGGTTCCACTACACAAAGGGTTTCTTTAAGATGGGGCGGGGGGGGACTTCCTTATACTTTAAAAAAAAAAAAAAAATTTCAATTTATTTAAATTTTAAAAAGCAATTGAATTTTAAAAATTCAATTTATTTAAATTTTAAAAAGCAAGCAAAACGAGCGGTTTGCTTGTTTCTCCACCATATCCCCGCCCCCCCATGGCAATGACCGGTTCTTTCTCTGGATCTATGAGCTTGGTTATTTGTTTAGTTCTAGATTCTACATGTGAGAGAGATCGGACCTGCTCTGTCTGACTTATTTCACTTAGCGAAGTGCCATCAAAGCCCATTGATGTTGTCACAATGGCAACATTCCATTCTTTTTTATACGATCATACTAGTTAGCATAATATTCCAGTGAATACATGTACCACATTGACCCATCAATGGACACCTGGGATTTTCCATAGTTCGCCTGTTGTGAACGTGGTGCGTGTGTCACCTTTTCAAGTCAGTGTTGTTGTTTTCTTTGGACAAATACCCAGAAGTGGAATTCCTAGATCTCAGGGTAGTTCTATTTTTAATTTTTTTCAGCAACCTCCATACTGCTGCTTCAGTTTCCATCCCCCCCAACAGTGCCCAAGGGTTTCTTTTCCTCCATGTCCCCACCAACGCTTGTTATTTCTTATCTTTTTGATACTGGCCATTCTGACAGGTGTGAGACGATATCTCACTGTGGTCTTGAGTTGTGTTTACCTGACAATGAGTGATACAGAGCATCCTTCCTTGGACCTGTTGGCCACCTCTGTGTTTTTAAGGAAAAAAAAAAAAAAAAAAAGTCTATTCAGATTTTCTGCACATTTTTCTTACCCGGATTTTTTTTTTTTTTTTTTTTTTTTTTGCTATAGAGTCTTATGAGTTTTTAAAATATATTTTTGCCCCTAGCCCCTTATCAGGTATGTGATTTGCAAATATTTTCTTCTGTTTGGTAGATTGCCTTTTCCTTTTGTTGATAGTTCCCTTTGCTGGGCTGAAGCTCTCCCCGTTGTATATTTTTGGCACCTCTGTTGAAAATTAATTAGCCATATATGTGTGGGTTTATTTCTGAGCTCTCTTTTCTGTTCCATTGATCTGTGTGTCTGCTTTGATACCAATACCATGCTGTTTTAATTACTACAGATTCGTCCCAGAGTTTGGAATCAGGGAGCATGATGCCTCCAGCCTTGTTCTTTCTCAAGAGATTGCTTTGGCTGTTTGGGGTCTTCTTTGGTTCCATACAGATTGTGGGATTGTCTGTTCTTCTTCTGTGGAAAATGTCGTTGGTGTTTTTCTTAATAGGGTTTGCATTGAACCTATAAGTTGCTTTGAGAAGGATGGATATTTTGACGATATTAATTCTTCCAAGAGACATTCCATTACACTTAGAGCAGTTTTGGCAAATAGGGTCTGTAGAGACCAACGAGTATGTGTATACTGAAATCACGTTGGGTGGTTGGTACTGTGGTGAGCTAAAGAGTGGGTACTCTCTGAAGGGGGTAGGCCTTCCTCAGCTCTTTACAGCTGCAGATGTGTGAGAATGTAGACGTACTTTTACACGTGTCACTGTGGAGAAGAGGAAAGCGTGCAAACCGGGATAGCACATAGGAATTCCACGCAATATTGAAGACCGCTTGAAATTTATTGTAGTTGTATTTATTATAGCTGTATGATTTTTCCCCCCTCTCATACTCTTCTTAAATATAGGTGAGTATAAGGAAGACAATCGATTTTTTTTTTTCCCAAGTGTACCGTGGGAGGTTAATGTAGTACCAAAGCTTTGAATCATGTGCCAGAAGGTGGTTAAAAAAATGGACCAAACATTGAACTATTAGAAGGGAAGGGACATGAGAGAGGGAGGGGACAGATCGATAGGGGAAGGAGTGGGGGCCAAGAAAGGGAGAAAGATCTATGCGTTATTGGAGACCGTGGTCGGAATAGTTGATGTCAGTTGTAAAAGTTCTGAATGATAAGGCCAGTGGGATGCTTGCCTGAAGGATGAGGAGAGAAGATGATTGGGTGTAAGAATCAAACCGAGGGCCGCTGTATTGGATGAGGGAGGGAAGGAAGGAAGGAGGGGCCAGAGGGGGTGGAGGAGCACGCTAGGGAAGTTGCCTGTGCCTTTGGAGGGGCACTAATCCCATCATGAGGGCCTCACCCTCATGACTTCATCTAAATTATGTCCCAAAGGTCCCATCTTCAGGTAACATCACATTGGGAATTAGGTGTTCAGCACAGGCATCTTGGGGTGGGGTACAGTTCAGTTCATAGCACCCAGGAATACAGTGAGTTCAGTTTGAGAGGGTGATGAGACTTTATTGCGCAGGTGGGTTTACCGATAGCAGATATTTTTGTTCCAGTTTTGTGCTGCTTTTTCGCGTACCGTATACTCAACTAGCACTTGATGTTGAAGCACTGGTGCTTTAAACACATTTGCACCGCTATTCATTGTGGTTTTGCATGATCAGTATAATGCATTACAGAAATTTCTATGTTCTAGAAAGAGCTTGGCCTTTGACTTCTTTGGAGATAGGATTTGATATTTACAGTCTGGATGCTCTTCAGCAGACAAATTAATTGCAGATGGTTTCTCTTTCTTAACCTGAAAAGTGGTACATATGGTAATTTCTCAGTTTCTTGAGAGGATTAAATACATGACTGTTTCACGTAGCACGTTGGCTGCCATTTTGTAGGAGGTCAGTAAATGGCGAGGAAAGTATAATTTTGTGCTGCTGTATTTAACCTAATGGTAAATTATATGCTGTTTTCATTCTAATTAACTGTTACACTATTTTATGTAAATGAATGCATCCTAAACTATAAGTACAAATGGAGTAACTTCAGCGCGGTGTGTCACTTGAGATTTAGAAAAGATAAAAACTAGAGGGGGTGCAGAAAGAATGTTTTTGACCACGTCGCTATCAAAAAGTTGTGTATTTTCTGAAAAAAAAAAAAAGAAAAAAAAAAGGAAAAGAAACTACCTAGTTGAAAACATTCTGTAATTTGTACTGAGATCATCTCTTTGTAGAGTAATTTTTGGTTATTATTATTATTTTTTATTTTTTATTTTTTATTTTATTTTATTTTTTGGTTATTATTTTTTTATACACAAATGAAATACCATTGTGGAAAATTTGTAATATAAAATATTAATGTGAACCAAATAAGAAATCTTTAATCTTGAAATTTCGTGGGAGAAAACTCTTTACATTTTTAGCATATATAGGTCAAGACTGGCACAATTAGTGCATGCTGTCAAAACAAGTTGAAGAATGCTGAAGCGTAGAAAGGAACAAAAATGACCTGGCCATTTTAATGACATGTTTCTTAGTTTTTAAAATACACCTGGGATCGCGTCCAACACACTGGTATGTAATTGGACTTTTTTCACATAATATGCAGATGTGCAGTAACTGATTTAGATCATGCACTAAGGTGGAGGCAGGAAGGACTTGAGGAGAATCCTGGAGATCTAATTTCATCATTTCAAATCATGTTACTATTAAAGACGAGTGTGCAATGCTGTGGATTGTTGACATCTGAATGGAAAATAAGTAATCAGAGAAACATAAATCATTTGGCAGTGGTTTCTGGCAGAGTCACAACTTTTCTCCAGGAGACAGATGCCTGAGGAAGGCTGAGTGCATTATACACTGATTGGCACCCATCTGTGCCCCTCTGCTTTGTGTTTCTGAGCACTCTCCAGATTTAGTCCATTTTGACCGAATAGCTGTGTCAGTGATGACGAGAGGCCTATGAGTTGGATCACTTAGGTCATTATTTTCTGGATACATGTTAGCACCCGCATGTGCCTGGACTCCACTTATTTTAGGTCTGAGAAGAGGCTGTGTCTCTGATGCTTTTCTTGGTGTCTCCACAGGCATTAAAGTCACTTGGGTCTCAAGGTTGCAATCTATTTTTCAGGTCCAGTACTTAAAATGCATCACACCTCCCATCAAGGGCTAAGAGCACATTTTGTTTTGTGACTTTGCACGTGAAAACAATGATCACAGAGCAGTCTTTTCGATATGAATTCCCTTCTCTAGGGTATTAAGATTCAAACCTTACAAAACTCAGCTCTTGACCATTTTTGCCCCCTAATACTTTTTAAAGAAATGCCTCCTGGTTTAAAAATCTGAAAACAAAGAACTATGTAAGGAAAAACAAAAATGACAAACTCACAAAGCAAAAATGTACCAGGGCTTTGTTTTGCTTTTATGTGTGGACTTCAGTACATCTAAAGTAGTGAGCTTTTGCAAGAAAAGATGAAGCAAAGGGTGAAGTTTGTAGGAAGCCGTGGAGGAAGACCCCAGAGGAGTTATCAAAGACTTCCCGAAATACAGGTAAACCTGGCCCCTTACCACGTGTTTTCCTATTCTGTGTCGTCTTGCCTGTGGGTCCATCATTTCCTGGTTTAGGGATCCTGGGGAGATCACTTTCTTGAATGCAAAATGAAGATAGTAATGCGAACCCCACATGCATCACCGAGAAGTGTAAAAGCAAAATTCTTCAGTGATACGGCAGATTTTCACGCAGCTTTGTGTGCCTCTGCCCGGGGCCCCACCATCTTGAATTCGCCCAGTTGTGTGTTGTAGGGTTTGGAGAGCAGGCAACTCTGGATCTCCTTCATCTCCTCCTAACAGATCACCAGAAGGATCCTGAGATTCTGAGAAAAGCAACAAATAGTCAAAGTTCCTAGCACTACGTTGTTCGTTTTAGACACCGTTCCTTTCCACAGTTTGAACCCAGGGGCACTCTTTTTCTTTTTCAGTCTCGTATTCTGGGAGATGGAACGTCACATATGGTCTCTACGTTGGGGAGGAATTACGTTGTCTTCAGATTCCAAGTCAGGGCCGGAAAGAAGCTTCTGAGAGTGGATCTAACTTGATCTTTCGGTGGTGATGTTTTGCTACCGAACCTATCGAGAGAAAGGCTGAAGAGCTGTGAGTCAGGGCTACTATCGAAGGATATGCCGTAGTTTGCTTGTAGCTCGAGACGCCGCAGCGCAGGATTTCTGAGGTCCAATTGGAATTTCAGTGGGATGATCTGCCTGCTGGAATGATATTTGTGAAATAAGGGAGAGCCAAAAATAGTGTGCTGAGTGGTTTAAAGCTAGGTGTTTCTACATTTAATCCTGCAGGCCTTCATTCAAAACACTTTTCAGACGATTCTTCTGGGCCAGCTACTGTGCTAGATTCCTCCAAAGCCTTCCAGTGTCAGACAAGTGCTGGCGAAAGCTTCATTTGCCTGTTGCAAGTGGAATTTCTTGGAAGTCTCAGATTCATTTGAATCTGACCTTCTACTCTGTAAACTTTGTTTTAAACTAATGTATTTTAATTGCATTGAGGCAATACCGATCCTCCAGGATTATGAGGTAGTAATCCCGTGACTTGGTTTATTCCTTGGCTTGATGTTACATTTTTCTTTTTCTTTTTTTTTGATTTTTATTTTATTTTTTTACATTTTTCTAAGTATATAAGTGCCTGTGTAAAGTACCATCACTGTGAACCCTGTGGAGTCCTTCAAGGTTCTCAAAGAGAATGGAGTAAAGGAAAAGGCGTTAAGGAACATGATAAACTTTGCATTTATGAAACCGCACAGCTTTGGGGCAAGATGGAATGCAGAAGTAGGAAATAGCCATATGGAACTGACTTAGGCAGTGTTTAAAATTGTCTGGATGAGAGATCATGCGGATGTAGGAGATAACGGTGGAGTTGGAGAAGAAAGAGCTGGAGTGATAGAATGTTGTTGATAGAGTGTTTGTTGATAGAATGCTGACTGACTGGGTCTAAACGTTCCAGGAAGAAGGAATAAAGAGAATCATGTGCAGGCTTTGACTGATTGACTAGCTGGCGCTACTTTTCACCAAGACAAGGACATATGGGACAGAGAATGTGAATCGAGGGAAAGACTAAGGTTTCCATTTTGGAATTTTTGAGGGTGAAGTGCCTGGAGACCATTGTGGGGGAACATGCGCTGTAGTAAATTGGGTATGTTATTTGGAAATAAGGATCCATCCTGGGATGTAGATACATATTTGAAAGCTGCCCACATGGGTAATCGTTGGCGCCATCAGGTCAGCTTTGAGAGCACTTGCTTGATCATTGAGGGGAATCAGAATAGGAAAAGGCAGCAAAAGAGACTGAGGAGAACCTAAATGTGATGAACCCAATGTCTCCTTTCCAAAGTTGAATCTTCCCTGCCCAGGAGGTAGACAACAGAGGTCTAAACTGAATAGGTGAGAGACCTAAAGCATTGCACAGGGTATGGAAGGGAAAGGACTGGCTTGCCAAGCGCTTCATTGTAAAAAGTCCAAAAACACCAAATTGCACCGAATCTGAGACCGGCGTTTCTAGAATCGGCCGGTTTAGCTGAGCAGGGCTTCCGCGTCATGTTGGAGTTACAGCTTCCACGTTCGTACGGATGGGCTCCGTCCCAGAAACCGAGTGAGGGTTTCATAGCTTTGGCGACGTGAACCTCGATCCTTGGCCCAAAGGCAAGGTATTACCGGTCTCCCTAGGTTGTCCCCGATTCTCCAAGCATATCTCTGCCCGTGGTTTCCACAGAGGCATTAAACGGACCGCGACCGTGCTCTGGACATACCTGTTGCCCGTGACTTCACTTCGAACCTTTCTGATGCTCGCACCATCAGAGTTGACCAATCATTAAAGTAAGAGTACCTGGAAGTAAATATGAGTAGAGGGAACCAATTTTGACAAAATGAGTCTTGCGACATTAATGAAAACTGGTCAGTAGGCAGTCATCGTAATATTAGAAAAGCATCCGTGACAAACATTATGAGCCTGCATCTATCTCTCCGTTGAATGTAGTTGTATCCTGAAACATTTTTATTTTCCCAAATCAAACTGGATTTCTATAAACTAATTCTGTGTGGGCGATCACGTACGAGCGAGCTCTGAAAACCATTGCTCAAGCACTTTCTCAAGCGTCAACCAACTATTCACCCTTTAGGCTCCCCTGAGCCTTTTGAGTGAATGAGGGACGCAAGTCCGGGCTTGGTTTGGTCCAGTTACTCCAGCCAGTCCGTGGCCGCCCACAATTCTGCCAGAAAAATAAAGAATTGAGAAAAAGAGCCAACGGGTGAACCAACAATGGGATTTTCATGACCTCCTTTTCCTGATTATTTAGATTCTAAACATGATTATACCCACAGGAGGATTTCAGTCCTTAAGAAAACATTTCTTCTTGATTTGGACTGGAATATTTTGAGATTGAATGAAATAGGATTTGTACTTTTAAAGACTACTCTGGAAGCAAAATATAGTTGACGTGATGTAGTCAACGGGTATGTCAGGCGGTGATGTGGGAAACAAATTCTAGGAAGCCATAACTGAAGAGAAATATAACTGGCATAATTTAATAGTAACTTGGTTTGCATGGATTAGTTGAAATAATTACACAGGTTTATTTTTATCTCTTTTACATTATTTCAAGTTTATTTGGGTACACATTTGGGTATAACCTATCAAGATGTTTATGTATTGGAAAGTGCCCCTTACTAATAAAGTATAAGAAATAGGAATACATTTTTTAAGATTTTATTTATTCATTTTAATATAATAATTCATTTTAATCAATAAATAAAATAAGATTTTATTTATTCATTTGATAGAGAGTACATGAGCACAAGGAAAGGGAAGGCAGGCAGGGGGAGGAGGGGGAGCAGGCTCCCCGCTGAGGAGGGAGCCCTATGTGGGGCTGGATCCAGGACCCCGGGGTCATGACCTGAGTCAAAGGCAGACGCTTAACTGACTGAGCCACCCAGGTGCCCCCAGGAATACATTTTTGATTTATTAGTTGATGCCGTGTTAACAGATAACTCTACTTGAAAAGTTGAGGATGCTTATTTTATTTATAATTTATAATAACGTGCCTAATCATATACGAATATAACTAAAGCAAACAGTATGTTTTTATAAAGACACACTTATAATATATTTAAAAATATGCAATAAGCCATTAGCAGAAATGTTATTATTTTTATATTATGGTGTGTTATCACATAGAAAATGACATTAGATGGAATAAGAAATATTTTTCTATAAATGAAATTATAGCTCCATAAGGAGATTGGTTTTATGATCACAGTGTTTTCATTTCCATTTTTTATTGTTCATTTTTTACACCTTGGCAAGCTAGTCTTCAGCATCAGCCAAAATGTCACTTGTCTATTTATTGTAAATTACCCTAATTGAAGAGTGAGAAAAAAAATTTATGATATCTGCCAAATTTTAGGGGGTGAAATACCTCATTTCCTTCTAATTCATTATTTTGTCCATAAAATGATGTTCATAAATGAGAAAAATCAATCATAAAATAGAAAGTGCAGTTATTCCTGCTCATGATTAAATAAAACAGCTTAGAGAAAATTCAAAGCATTTAATTGTTCATTGACTATTCCTATATATATACTATTATAATAAGTTAGAGTAACCCTCATAAAAGTTGTAAAATGTGTATTGAGTCCATTTTAGAGGTAGTAAACATTTTTTTTGAAGATTTATTTATGGGGGGGGGGGTAGAAAGAGAGGGAGAGAGAGAATCCCAAGCAGACTCCCTGTGGAGCACTAATGTAGGGCTCGATCCCAGGACACTGAGATCATGACCTGAGCTGAGGTCAAGAGGAGGACGCTTAACCCACTAAGCCACCATAGCACCCCAGTAAGCTTTTTTAAAATCAACTCTTAGGAGAATGTATACATTCCTAAAAATGCTCTCATGGTATCTGTTGGTTAATTTCCAGATGGCATCAACATAAAAGTGTCCATTGAAATCCCCACTAGTAAAGATGGTGTGCTCATGGCATTCAGGTGTTCTTTTCTTTCAATAAACTCCATACATGGAAATTCATCACTTGATTGATGAGTGATATTTGTTTTCTAAAAAGTTTTTAAACCTGTAAAATAAACTCTAGGATTTCTTTAGCAAATTCCTTTTTTTAGGGGTATGATTAAAGCCGTTGCTGCGACTTCTAAACAATTTGTATCTCGTATAAAGCAAGATATTGTATTAAATATTTGCAGCTTATAGAATTTTTGCATTTTGCTTTTGGGAAAATTCGTTCTTTAAAAAAAAAAGTAATTATAACTGAATACATTTCCCATTATGAAAGAAGCACATAGTCCCAAGATCTAGAGAGCAAAATAGGACTGTTTACATTCCTGCCCTCCTTACCTCCATGCCCCCCATGAGATAAAACCTGTTAGTAGTTTAGTATGGATCATTACAACACAAACACATTATCTATTACAAACATACACGCCTTGCTGTTAAACACTAAAAAATGGGGGCACAATATGTATTCTTTTACCTTGTGTTGGAAGAGATGAACATATTTGGAGTTAAGGAGATCTGATTTCTGAGTTCAAGGTCACTCTTATTTGGACAATCTATCCAAGTAGCACTGCTGCCCAGCATGAGTCTCGCTCAGTCACTCTAGCATTTTCGGGGCCTGGCATCCAGGAGGAACGGGAAACGTTCATTAGAGAGTAAACTAATCGTATGGAAGGCAGTTCATTCATCAACAAGCCAGAAGTGTAGCTTAAGAAAAAAGCGTCGTTTTTTCTTCTATAAAATGCTTGTCAGGTTTGCACACATTCTCATTGTGGGTTTGTGATCATTACTGGTTTGACTCCATATTTGCATTTCTTATATTAGCTGTAGGGAAATCTCAAAAATACTTTGTATTTTTCCTTGATTCTGATCTTTCTCTTCTATCTTATCTTCCCTCTCTCTTATGTGACCTTCTGTGCTTTTCCTACCTTCTCCTGTCTTTGACCCTAGCATTTTAGAGCATATTTCATGGTGATGTGTTTACGACCAAATTTTCTCAGCCTTGGCAGTTAAGACACGTAGGGCCCAATGATTCTTTGTTGTCCAGTCGGGGGGACGAGGCTCTTCTGTGCAGTGTGGGATGTTTAGCAGCATCCCTGGTCTCTGTCTACTAGATGCCAGCACCATGCCCCCCCCGGCCCCCCCCCTCCCCCGCCCCCGTGGTGATGATTCAAAATATCTCCAGATGTTGCTAAATGTCCTCTGGTGGTCGTTGGGGGTGGAGAGGAGGGTGGGCAAAAGCATCTCTGGTTGATAAGATGTCCCCTAGGGAAGCAAAACCATCCCCAGGTGTCCCCTGGGAGTGTAAAATCACCCTGTTGAGGGACATGGGTGGCTAAGCAGTTGGGTGTCTACCTTCAGCCCAGGTCATGACCCCAGAGTCCTGGAATCAAGTCCCGCGTTGGGCTCCCTGAAGGGAGCCTGCTTCTCCCTCTGCCTGTGTCTCTGCCTCTCTCTGTGTCTCTCATGAATAAATAAATCTTAAGAAAACCAAACAAACATTTTTCTGGCATATATCTTGCAGGGATAGGTAGCTAACCCTAAACCAGTCCATAACATGTTTTGAGGTCACTAAAATTGCAATAAGTATGACACAGTCAAGCCTTCACTCTGTATCTGTGTCATTGACTTTAATTCATTAATGGCAGATGTATATGTACGCTACATATTAGGTAGAAAAAATGTGAAAATACTTGCTGATGAAAAGGCCTCTCCAACCTGAAATGCCCTCACATATCTATGACATCAGAAACCTGAAATCAGACCTTAACCTTTCTTACGTCTTGAGAAAAGTTCATTTACCACTTCTTTGTATTTTATTTTATTATTATTTTTTTCTTTTTTTAATTTTTATTTATTTATTTATTTATGATAGTCACAGAGAGAGAGAGAGAGAGAGAGAGAGGCAGAGACACAGGCAGAGGGAGAAGCAGGCTCCATGCACCGGGAGCCCGACGTGGGATTCGATCCCGGGTCTCCAGGATCGCGCCCTGGGCCAAAGGCAGGCGCCAAACCGCTGCGCCACCCAGGGATCCCACTTCTTTGTATTTTAAAAAAGAAATGCATTCAGGCTACTGCAGTGCCAAATGTGAACATGTTTCCGGAAAGTGTTAAACTAAACAAAACAGGCTACAGAATAGATGCTGCCTCATTAGTCTAAATATGAATGGATTTTTCTCATATAAAACCATCTTCAAATATGTGAACATAATATTCAATTTAAGTGGAAATAACAAACTAAGATTTTGACATTTTACCTAAAATTTGCTAAAGTCAGTGAAAGTGTTTTAATAGTAAAAATCCGCTCCTATGTAATATCTGGGAATTGTTTTCAGGCACATTTATCTTTGAAACTTAACATTTTGATGCCTCTACCAAAAAAGGGCCAAGAAAAAAAAAAAAGCTGTCCTTCACAATGAAATTTAAGGTCCTTTAAACAGGGTTTCCTGTATTTTTAGGCCTAATAGTCTTATTTCCACGCTTGGTATATATTCTTGTTTAATTTCCTGTTGATTTTAAAACAAATTTGTACTATTGGCTATTTTAAAAGAATTATTTCCAGCTTCTCCTAACATGTGTTTAACTCACTTCCTTATTGTTCATTTATAGAAACAATACTTTTTTTGAAGATAAGATTTGGAGGTGAGATCCAAGCTTTGTATTAGTTTTACTGTGTTATTTTGTTATTTTCAATACCTCCATGACAGAAATCTCTTAATTTCTGATTCTGCTTTTATAATTTGTTTCCTAATCCAGTTTTAAAGACTTGAAAATGGCAGATCCAATAGAAGATGAAGTATTTTCTTTGCTTTCAAACGAATATAAATCACATTCTAGATACCAATATTATCATTTACCACTAATTCTGACTTAAGTAGTACACTTGCGTCTCTGTGAACTTGAGATCAAGTAAAAATTATAAAAAAGTAATATTCTGACAATAATATGCCACTAAAGTTCTTGGATATTAAAATCTCGTTGTGCAGTGTCCTGCTAGAACAGGGTTTTTGTTTTTTTTTTTTTTTCCATGATGTCTTTATAGTATCACTGGAAATATTTGAGAACCATTTGTGCAGCTTTTAATATTTTTATCCAAATAGAGCTTTTTAAAAACTTAAACGTATTTAAAAGGGAAGCATCCTGTTGGGTTTTTTCGATGCATATTAACATAAATAGCAAAACAAAGCCGGTTAACAGAGGAGGTCACGCAGGAGTGCCTAAGGTCATCTGTTGCATCACCTTCCACATTTCGGGAGACATTGATTTGAGGGAAATAATTTGTGAATCATTAAAGTCACCCTTTGATTTGCAGAGTCTTCAGATCATAAATAGGAATTTCCCGCAATGTGACCGAAAATGCTTCTGCTCCATCATTTTCATTCACTTATTTATTTACATAGCGGTGCCCGCAGACCCCGGGTCGTCCCAGAATGGAACCGAGTCGGGCAGGTGTGCGTGGGACTGGGCCGTGGGGTGGGGGCAGGGGGCGTGGGGGGGCGTTGGGGGGGCCCGGCGGGAGGGGGACCCCCAGGCTGTGCCAGTCACCATGCCCAGGTAGGGACACCTGAAGGGAGGGGCTCCACCTTGGGTGCGGCTCCTGCATGCGCTTGCGCAGGGGTGAAGCAGGGATGGGAGGAGCTGCGGGGGTGGGGGGGGGGTTCGCAGGTGGGCAGGGGGCGTAGTGCTGCGGGAGGCAGGGCCTCCCTTCCTCCGTCCGCCCTCCCCCCTCCGCCCCCCCTCCACCCCATCCCCTCCCCCTTCCCTCCCTCCTCCCTCCCTCGCCCCGCCCACCCCCACCCCACCCCCACCCCGCGGCGCCTGTGCGGAGCTCCGGCTTCCCGAGGGGCCCTGCCCACCAGCCCCGGGCGCTCTGCCGGGTCCACTCTGCGCTCAGCTTCTCTTCTCCTCCTTTTTATTTATGTATTTATTCATTTTAAAGATTTTATTTATTTATTCATGAGAGTCACAGGCAGAGGGAGAAGCAGGCTCCACGCAGGGAGCCCGACGTGGGACTCGATCCCGGGGCCACCCCTGAGCCAAAGGCAGGCGCTCACCCACTGAGCCCCCCAGGCGCCCTAGTAATTTTTATTTTTGTGAAATTTTTTTGTGCTCGATTTCTCGGGCCCCTGGGGAAGTCTGAGGACAGTGGGGCCGGTATGTGCTTGTTGCCTGGTGTACCCAGAGGGGTTTTGGCTGATAGATGGAGGCAGCGTGGCACGGGGAGGATGGGACACCTCTGCGCCGCCGGCCTGGACAGACTGCTGGGCGCCGGCACCCGCTGGCCTCGCTGCTTAGCGGAGTCCCTGCTTCACTTTTTTTTTTTTTTTAATTTTTTTTAAATTTTTTTAAAATTTATTTATGATAGTCACAAAGAGAGAGAGAGAAAGAGGCAGAGACACAGGCAGAGGGAGAAGCAGGCTCCATGCACTGGGAGCCCGACATGGGACTCAATCCCGGGTCTCCAGGATGGTGCCCTGGGCCAAAGGCAGGCGCCAAACCGCTGCGCCACCCAGGGATCCCCCACTGCTTCATTTTTAAAGGTAGACTGTAGTCAGAGCACAAACCTGCCTGGCTCTCGCCCTGCACACATCCTGGACTGCCCAGTGGCTAGGGCAGGCTCCCCCGCTACTGTCTGTGTCCCCACCGCTGCAGGGAGCAGCAGGACGTGCAACGTGCAATGCTGTCCGTGCTCAGGGCGCAGCTGCTCCCCGGCTCCGGTGGCAGCGAAGGTGTGCTGACTGCTGGAAACTGAGGCAGATCCTGCTCGGGGCTCCACTGGCCGCCGGTGGCCTACTGCTTGAACCTGTGGCATCGGCTAGGTGTGCCCAGGTGCGCCTGGGCAGGTGAGCGGGGCAGGTGCACCCCAGCAGGTGAGCAGGGCAAGTGAGCAGGGCAGGTGAGCAGGGCAGATGAGCTCTTGTGCAAGGCTGGTTCCGTCGCGTGTGTGCATGTGTGCAGGAGGTGCATGAAGAACGGCCAGGAACCCGGGTGTGGAAGGGCGTGGACTCCATCCAGAGGACTCGCAGGAAGGACTGTTCGCAGCTGGTCCGGGTGGACCAGGCCCACGGCTTGAGCCCGGGGATCTTCCCGTGACCTGCGAGAGCCTTGCCGGGAGCCGACCGCTGCTCGGCATCCCCATGGCCTGTGGCTTTCCTGGGACTGTGCGAGCACCACGCCTTCAGTGCCAGAGCTGGGGCCACATTGGCTGCCCGCTGCCGCTTTGGGACATCAGCTTTGGGCCTTCAGCTTCGGGCTGTGGGGCTTCGGGCTGCCAGGTTTGGGCTGACAGCTTCGGGCCATCAGCTTCGGCTGTGAGGCTTCAGGCCACCAGCTTCAGGCCACCAGCTTGGGGCCCTGCCCTCACCCGGCCGTGCGCACAGGCTCACATGTGAGGCCGGCAGTCGTTCTGCACTAATACACCCCAAGGCTGTCCGTGTGCACTCACAGGCCCCTCCGACACAGCGACCGTCATACGAGGAGGTGACCACGGCCACCAGCAGCTCTGGCATCTGGCCGCCGGCCTGCTGAGCTGGGGAGCGGTGGGGCTGTCGGCGTGAGCCATCAGAAGTCGTGCTGTCCAGCGGCCGATGCTGGACACTGGCCGTGTCACAGGCTCACGCGTGCTTCCTTCGATGTGTGAAGGGGTGACCTCCAGAACCTGCCGCTGCCGAGCCTCATCTTGTGATGTGCACGTGCCCCCAGCACCTGCGGTAGACACGTGGGCAGGGCAAACAACGGCGGAACTTTGACCCTCGTAGGGGAAAGGTTGAGTTATTTTTCTGGTCTCTCCTCGGAACAGATTATAAGATATCTGAACTAGGAAGAGGCAAACAAAATGTATGAGTCAAAGCAAAACAAAAGAAGTATAAAAAGTACACCGAAGAAATGGTGCCAAAGCATATCTAGTGATTATTTGAAAACACAGGCAAGTTTTCTGGATTTTGTGATTTTTGTGATAACTGACAAATTATTTACTTTCAGTATTTTGAAATTTATATATTTATCTATTTACTTACTTAGAGAAAGAGCCGTGTGAGCAGGGGCGGGGGGGGGGGGGAGGACAGAGGGAGAGAGAGAGAGAACCCCAAGCAGGATCGATGCCGAGCTCAGAGCCCCATGTGGGGCTTGATCCCACGACCTTGAGATCATGACTTGAGCTGAAATCAAGAGCCACATGCTTAACCCACTGAGCCACCCAGGTACCCTTGAAATGTAATTCCTGAAAGGGCTCCTCTGCCCCCCATTGTATGAGCTTCAAAGTTTGTGATACTTGGATCTGCCCCTGAATGGAAAGCATGTGGAATGGGGGCCCAATAGCAAACAGGTTTTCCCCAGGAACCGAAAGACCCTTTTCGGAGATTATTTTTGTAACTTCTTAAAGTAGAGATCGAGTATAGTAACATAACTGATTCCCTTTCAGGGGAAAAAGGTGTATCATGGGATGAAAATAGATTGTGAGAGTGGTACTCGAGTATATAAGAGTATATTTGTAGGGTTAGGATTAGAGTACATTTCAGAAACCATAGCAACCCAGTCTATTTCTATCTTCTATCGACCTTGTTTAGTACCATCTTCCCTTTCAGGAAAATGAAGACAGATAGGATTCATCAGTGAATGAGACTCTTCTCTTAATGAACCTGAGAGCAGGTACGAAAGATCTCTTTTAAGGGTATCTTCTCATATTTTTCACTCTTTCTCCTAATGATGTGTTACTCTGATTTTTTCCCCCTTTTCTTTGGCGATGGTCTGGGAGGGGCTACTACAATCCCCAAATACATTACTTGTTAATAAATTCTCCACCAACATGAATTCTTCGGTTTTTAAATGTAAAATAGATGTTGCTCCGTCCCGTTGCCTCATCTTATCCTCTGACTGCACCATCTTTGGGGAATCTGGGAAACTCTAACGAAAGAAGTAACGCTTTTCTTACCGTTGCACACAAATGCGCAGATGTCACAAATAATTCAGAAAACCAGGGAGTCAGAGGTTCTACTAATGTTTGTTCCTCAAAGAGCTTTCCTTTCGTGAACCCCTGCCAGGGGGATGGAATGTCTCACGAGAAGCCTTGCTTGATTTATTCAGGGCGGATACCAGTATGTAGGACGGATATTTAAACATTTAATACCCTCTTAGCTTTCAGAATACAGCATATGTATGACTTCTGGTCCCATTGTTTCTGTTATTAGAAACATCTGTGATACACACCAGACATCATGAGTCAGCTGTAAGGCTTTAGGGTGTCGGGAGGGACCCTCAGGGCAATGCCCACGGATGGTCTTACGTCTTTTCTTTGACATTTCCCTGTTTTGGTGAGAGTGATAGATAACCTCAAGTTCTCCAAGGCGGAGTCTGAGGCATGCAAGAGGCCTCACAGTTTACCCACCATATCAAGCTCATGGAAGTCTCCTTTGTCTCTGCTTTGGATGACCTTAGTGTCTCCTGACTCCTTGTGTGACTTACAATCAGAGGAGTGTTTTGTTTTGTTTTTAAGAAAATGTGGTTTCTAGGGTGTGTTTAAAGCCTCATTCGGTGATCAGTCACCACTGTGCCATATTAATTCATTCAACAAGTATTTGAGTGCTGGGGAGAGATGGAATGAAGTGACAGTTTGCTGTCTCCTCCAGGTCCGTTGCCTACCCGTCTCCGTCCGCTCCCTGCCCTGGGAGGCAGATCAACCTGGACCATATTAATGGGCCGCCTGGGAAGAATGCTGAGGGAGAGACACGTGTCAGTTCCTTCCGCTTGTTTATTCTTGTAGCCCCTTTAGTGTGGTACACATTTCCTTTGAGGATCCTGGCTGAGACAGATGCTAGTCAAGTAATACCTCTGTGATGCTTTGACCTCGTCAGTGACGTATGACGGACATGAGGAAAATGCCACAGAGACGTGTAGGGAAAGAACCTTTTGCGTAGAAAAAACTCCTTTCTCGGAGTGTTGAATGGACAGCAAAGTGGGCTGGGTGGTGGGAATGAGTGAAGTAAGCAGGTGGGAGAGTGTGGGAAGTTAAGTCCGAGGGATAGTAGAGTGAGGTGGGAGACCACAGAGTGCGTATAAGGGCCTATTTTCAGAGTGAGATTGGAAGTCATTGGAGGTGATGACGGGCTTGTAATGTGTCGCTCCGGCTACTGTTTGGAGAATAGACTGTGCGGAAGCAAATGTAGACGCAGGAAGGACAGATCGGGCACTACTGAGAAAGGCAACAGTGATGGTGGTGGCGAGGGTAGTGAAAGACGCTGGGATTCTGGGTGTGTTTCGGAATACAAGGACAGAAAGTGGTGATGGATGTAGGCTATATTACAAGAGATCGTAATCATGCCAAAGTTCAACAAACTGGATGGATAGACCTATCATTTTTACATTTTTTTTCTAAATTTTTATTTATTTTTAAAGTCATCTCTACAACCAACATGGGGCATGAACTCACAATCCCAAGATCGAGAGTTGCATGCTCTACTGGCTGAGCCAGCCAGGTGGCCCCCCACCCCCCTTTTTTTTTTAATATATTTTTATGGACCTATCATTTCTGGTATGAAGATGCCCATTAGGTGCTCCCTAGAGTTTAGGGAGGAGGATTAAGAATTTGATTTTGGACCTGTTAAGTTTGAGAAGCATCAAAGTTAGATGCATTGAACGGGCAGTTTATGGGAAACGTCTAGGCAGGGGTACAAGCTTAGGAGCCATTGACCTATGGATGGCGTTTAAAGTTGAGACCTACGGAAATTACCTGGGTTGTTGATCCTCAGATTCCTTAGTTGGGTATTTGTAAATACAATTTCCATCGTAAATATAGAGTGCTTGGATCAGTCTAGTTAACTTTTAAAAACAACATTATATAAATTTTTTTTCCTTTCTATTTTTATTTAAATTCAATGTCTCTATTTATTTAAATTCAATTTATTTAAATTCAAAATTTAAATTCTGGTAACATACAGTGCGATATTGGTTTCAGGAGTAGAGTTCAGCGATTAATCACTGACATGCAGCACCCAGTGCTCAACATAGTGTCCTCCGTAACCCCCACGCCCATCTAGCCCATCCCTCACCCACTTGACGCCATCACCCCTGCCTTTGGTCTTTAAGGATCTCTTATGGTTTGTTTCCTTCTCTCTTTTTTCTCCCCCCTCCCCACATGTTCATCTGTAAAAACAATATTATTAAGATTCGAAATGATATTTTAGAACAAATAAAGAGCTTATACATTCTATAATGAGAGTATGTATAACATAGCACCTATAAACGTGCATAACCGCTAAAATACCGGGGTGTGTGTGTGTCAACTCCTAGGTAGACATATAAAGTGTGTATAACACAAAGACTATGTTTGAAAATATTATTTGTCTTTTTGGAAGGCATTTTTTTTTTTAAATGTCAGAAAGTGAGAGCAATCACTGAATTTCCTGCCAAGCGGGGAATTAAATTATAACTCTGGGAAGAGAACATAAGGAGCATTATTGCAGCTATCCTTGAAATGTCAATCTACTTTTAAGATGCAACGATTTTAAGCCATTTGTTTACAATATGGCATTTTCATATGTAAAGATTTCAAACATTTGGCCCTCCGTGATTTCTCTCTAACATTTTAGGATTTTGCATACAAGGCAGTTTGTAGTCATAAAGAAATCTTGCATATCCAAAACACTGGAGCGGGAGTGAGAAGTGTGGTCTCCCAGGGTAGTTATTTTGTCACCAACCAGCCACGCCGATTTACAGCCCTTACCGCTCTCTGGGTTTAACTTCTGTAGACTTGGCCTGTGTAGGTTTTTTGCTTAAAAATAAAAAAGGTTAAATCAGATTACTGGCATTACCGTAGTTCTAGAGAACCACGGGGTCCTTCTCTTTTTCTTTTTCTTCTTTTCTTTTTCTTTTTGTTCTTTTCCTTTCTTTTCTTTCTTTTCTTTCTTTCTTTTCTTTTTCTTTCTTTTCTTTTCTTTCTTTTCTTTCTTTTCTTTTCTTTTCTTTTCTTTTCTTTTCTTTCTTTTCTTTTCTTTTTTTTCTTTTCTTTTCTTCTTTCTGATTTCATCAGTACTGGGATCCCTGGGTGCCGCAGCGGTTTGGCGCCTGCTTTTGGCCCAGGGCGCGATCCTGGAGACCCGGGATCGAATCCCATGTCGGGCTCCCGGTGCATGGAGCCTGCTTCTCTCTCTGCCTTTGTCTCTGCCTCTCTCTCTCTCTCTCTCTCTGTGTGACTATCATAAATAAATAAAAAAAAAATTAAAAAAAAAAAGATTTCATCAGTACTATTTTAATGTCATCTCCAGTATGGGACTTGAATTCACGACCCCAGGATCAATTGTCCCGTGCCTTCCGACTGAGCCAGCCAGGTGCCCCGGCCTTCCCTCTCCGCCGAGGCCTTTCACGTTAACCTCTTCCGAGGTAGCGGGGCTGCAGCGCCATAGCAGGGCTCTCGTCTCACGGGGCCGGAGACTGGATCTCGGGGACACAGGACAGCGAGCAGAGGGATGGAAGTCACCTCGGCGAGGTCACACACGGGGCTCTCAGCAGTGAGGGCTCCCGACGGGGTGGCCAACGTGCGCCTCCACCCACAGGCTTTTCTTTGTGGCCTGTGGCCTTGTCGTTCTTGCGACGTCCTGTTTGAGTGAGGACGGTGATAACATCTTCAGTGTCTTGCTTCTCCTTGGGGTCTGGCCATTCTTCGTTGGTCACAAGGTGACGGCCATGAACAGACCCCTCGGGCAGGGTGGTCTCTGGTCTCCCTACCTCTCAGCATTTTCGGGGTCTCAGGGGGCCTGGCCCTGCAGCCCCCTGTCTGGCTCTCCCCACCCAGCCTCCCCGTGCCTTGCTCATTACCGAGGAAGACGTTTTGAGCCACGGGAGCAGCAGCTGAAAAGTCTTAGGAAAACAGTCGTTAATCTTTTCTGGGAAAAAAAAAATTCTATTCATGAGATGCACAGTTTTTGTCAGCGTGGAGAGCTGTCTTCCCTCTAAACCACTGCCCCCAAACAGGCCCAGCCAGTTCCGTAACTGTCTTCCCAGGTAACTGTTCGTTTTTGTCTCTGAAGTATAATTTAGCCCAAAGAGTCTTAATTACAGTCTTAGGATCTTACGGTTGAGACAGACCTTAGAAACGATCTCCTTCAACCTCTTTCCTGATACACAATGACCACCACGTCCCTGAGACCAGTTATTCAGAATCTATTTGCAGAGCGCCGTGGGCTCATCAGCTGGGGCGGTCACCCATCCCGGTCTGCAGCAGCCCCCATGCTTTCTTATGTGCTGCCAAAGTAAATACCCCTGAAACCTTCACTTTTCTGTCATTTTACCATAGTGATCTGAAAACGCGGTGGTTAGTGGCTCTCAAAGTGTACTGCACACGAGAGTCACTGAGAGGGTTAAGATGACTATTCCAGGATTCTTCATACAAGAATGTTTTCAACAGATCGAGATGAAGCCCAGCAATCTACATTTTTAATTTTTAAATTTTTTTTTTAAATTTTTATTTATTTATTCATGAGAGACGGGGGGGGGGGGCAGGCAGAGACACAGGCAGAGGGAGAAGCAGGCTCCATGCAGGGAGCCCGACGTGGGACTCGATCCCGGGACTCCAGGATCACGCCCTGGGCTGAAGGCAGGCGCTAAACTGCTGCACCACCCGGGCTGCCCAATATACATTTTTAATGATCATTTCATGGGATTGTAATTATAGATTATTACTGTAATTCAACACAGAATATTATGAGATGGTAAATTCAGTTATAACATAGTTGGTATAATACGATTCTGTTGTTGCATGCAATATAATCTTGGTATAAAAAAAATCAATTCAGGGGCACTTGGGTGGCTCAGTTGGTTAAGCTGTCGAGTCTTGATTTCGGCTCAAGTCATGATCTCAGGGCCCTGGAATCAAGCCCTCGGGCTCCACTCTCAGGGCGGTCTGCTTCAGCATTCCCTCTCTCTCCCTCTGTGCCTCCCTTTATCCCCCTCTTCCTCTCTCTCTAGGGCGAATGAATAAATCTTTAAAAAAAAAATCAATTTAGGGGGATCCCTGGATGCTCAGCGGTTTAGCGCCGCCTTCAGCCCAGGGCGTGATCCTGGAACCCGGGATCGAGTCCCGCGTTGGGCTCCCTGCATGGAGCCTGCTTCTCCCTCTGCCTGGGTCTCTGCCTCTCTCTCTCTCTCTCTGTGTCTCATGAATAAATAAATATAATCTTTAAACAAAAATTCCATTTAGGAGGATCTCCCAAAAATGTTATCAATGGTCAATTATTTCTGCTCACTGGGATTGTGGCCAGTTCATACTGTTACTTCTCTTTATATTTCATATTTTCACAATAACTGTGTAGTACTTTTATCATTAAAGACAGTAAATTTTAGGAGCGCCCGGGTGGTGCAGTTGGTTAAACATCTGACTCTTGGTTTCAGCTGAGATTGTGGTCTCACGGTCTTGAGATTGAGCCCTGTGTTCGAGTGCAGGGGGCAGGGCAGCGGGACAAGCAGGGAGCCCGCCCGGAATGTGGGGCTCCATCCCACGACCCCGGGATCACGGCCTGAGCTCAAGGCAGACCCATCATTGACTGAGCCACCCAGGCACCTCCCAAAACAGTAGATTTTAATGAGTAGTTATCACCCCCCACTCCTTATCATAAAGGTGGTTTTTGTAGAAATGGAGACTTGCAAGGATGAAAAGAGACCTTTCTAGTCTGGCAACATTTTTATTGCTCCTGGTTCTTTCAGAGCGCTTTAGGATAAAGGTCCTTTGCAACACATACTGACTGGTCTTATCTCTAACCGGAGGATGCTGTCCACATCGGTAGTCCTCTCATCGTCCAGCCCACATTTCCTAAGCCACTTGTGTGTTCTTTCAACCAACATTTGTGTTCTAGGGCCTTGCCACTCACTAAGGCTGATAAACAAAACTTCTGCACAAATTCCTACCCCAGCGGAGGAAGCCAAGGCCTCCTGTCCTCGGGAAGTGGAGAGAGCTGGCTTCGCTTGAGAGTTGTTGAATGAAAGGAGTCTTGAAAAGTGAGGAACAGTCTTATCTAAGCAGATGGCTTGGGAGGGTGGAGATTTTTCCTTGGGAAGCACATGCAAAGCCACAGACACGTGATCTGGCGCTTTATAAACGAGGAACTCTAGGTGACTTGATACGGCTAGAGGACTGGCTGCCCCTGACAGAGAATTGCAAGCGGTGATTTGCACAGGTAAGAGGGAGTCCCGTCGTGCGCCGCCCGGTATGCCATTTTCGAAGAATCGGGGAATCGAGGCAAGTAACGTGATCCGCTTTATACTGGGGACAGCAGGTGTGGTAGGGAGATTGGAGGGGGTGGCTGGAGCTGCCGAGGCCGTCGGAAGGCGATTCTGGGACGAGCCAAGTATGTTAGAGGCGAAAATTGTTAAGGGGTTGGAATAACTGGGACATCCTGACTGGCCGTGTGAGTGGGATAACGAGAGGGAGGAGCCTGGCATGACTGCGTATGTCGCAGAAGGTGGCTGGGTGGTTTGGGGTCTAGCACCATTTTTGCAGAAGATGGAAAGATACCAGTCCTAGAGGTTCTTTTCTTCCTTCCTTTCTTCCTTTTTATTTATTTATTTATTTATTTATTTATTTATTTATTTATTTATTTTTATTCATTCATTTATTTTATTTTTTATTTTATTTTGTTTTATTCATTCATTATTTTATTTTATTCATTCATTCATTTTATTTTATTTTCATTCATTCATTCATTTTATTTTATTTTATTCATTCATTTATTTTATTTTATTTATTTTATTCATTCATTCATTTTATTTTATTTTATTTTATTTATTTATTCATTCAATCATTCATTTATTTATTTATTATTTTTTTTAATTTATTTTTTTAAAGGAGGTAGGGTTTATTGAATACACTGCAAGGGAGCGGTGGGCAGGGCAGCAGAGGAGAGGCCCCTAAAGGTTGTTTTCAACTTAGAATATTCCTGCTCTCTCATGGTTTGGAAGGAGCAAAAAAGTCCATGGCATGTATAAAAGACAATAAAATATCTGAATTCACCATCTGGACACTTGTGTTCCATGTGCCCATCTCTATATTTAATCCCAGCCTTTCTGGGTCTCGGGAGATTGCTGTGGCCTGGAAATTCTTCAGTGTATGTGGTTTCATAATTTTTCGTTTGGAGGCTGTTTCACCCTTTGTCTTTGTGAGCCTGGGGATGACTGTGAGGGAGATCATGCCTTTAGGAAATCCAGAAGGTCGTGCCAAGAACGAGCCATGTGGGAAGGGGAGGGCTGCCAGAGAGCGCGGAGAAGTTTCCTGAAATGCTGGGTCCTCGGGACGGCAGACGGTCGCAGCGTAAGTGGCGATGAGCTGCCGGCTGCTGGGTTGGAACGGCCGGGATCCGTGCATATTTCCCAAACAAGAACGGGGTCTGCAGATGATCTCTAAGGTACATCCTGCAATTCAGAGTTTGATTTTACATAAAGGGATCGACTCCAAACGAGCTTAAATGATTTTACATAATTTTACATAAAGGAATCGACTCCAAATGAGCTTAAATGATTTTTCCAGCGTGAGGGGAGGCTGCTAATGCAGGGGATCTAGCCTGTCGATATGCAGACGTGATTCTCTTGTACCTACTCTGAGAAACAGATTGCTGACAGACGCCCTGTGTCTTTAAGGCAGGCTCATTGTGTATTTCTAAAAGTAACATATGCTTTTATAAAAAAAAAAATTAAGGTATGGAAATGGAAGCAAAATGTAAAAGTCTACTTTACTACAAGTCGGTATTTTTCCATATTTATGTGTGTCTGCAGATACGCCTGCTCAGTAGTTCTTAAGGCATAGAATTCAAAGGTTTTGAGATAAGAAAACAGAGATAACAGCCATGGAGAATTTCATGTAATTCAAATATTTCCTTTTTTTAAAAAAAAGATTTTATTTATTCATGAGAGACTCAGAGAGAGAGGGCAAGGACCCAGGCTGAGGGAGAAGCAGGCTCCATGCAGGGAGCCCAACGCAGGACTCGATCCCAGGACCCCGGGGTCACGGCCTGGGCCCAAGGCAGATGCTCACCCTCTGGGTTCCCGGCGGCCCGTGTAATTTGGGTCTTGAGCGTCGGTCCTAATCCAGCTCTTCAACAAGTGACAGCATTTGGGGCAGAGGTGCGTATCTGTTCCTGAATCATTAGCAACCGGTTCAGGTTAAGCTGGGTTAATTCTGTTTGCAATTTTTTTTCTGACCCCAAAGGGATAGTCACCGGGCGGCTGCGCGGCCATGAGCTGTGCAGCTCCGTCTCTGGTGCTGGCACCTGCTGCCCCCCACCCCCCAGGGCAGCACAGTGGCCGCGTGGGAGCCCTGCCCCTGGGCATCCGTGGGAAGTGCTTACTTCCAATCCTCAAGAGCGGGGAGGGGCCACGTTAGACGCAGCAGGGCGGCCCGACGGCCACGAGGTCCCTGTGCTCGGGGTGCTGTGACCCCACAGTCCCTCGAGTCTTGGTGGGAGCCGGGCCCTCTGGCCTGGGAGCAGCTGTTGGAGGCCATGTGCTGTCCACGGGCCCCGCACCCGGGATCGGCCCCTCCTGGCCTGCAGTGCGCAGCTCGGGCCACCAGCCTGGCCCCACACAGAGCGTCCCCGTCCCCTCCAGACTGGGCCCCGCCGCCCGGCCCCCTGCCCTCCCGTGTTCCCTTGACCCCTGGGGCTGTGGGCCGTCCGGGGAGGGACGAGCCCAGGGTTGGCCGGGTCCCCAGGCACCGAGTCGAGGAGGCGCTGAGCTTGAGGCGGCCGCTCCCCCGGCCCCCCAGCCCCCCAGCCCCACGGGCCTCCTGCCGCACCCGCCAGTCGGTTTTGCAGAGGAGGAAACGGGCCTGCGAGGACGGAATGTGCGACAGCCGGGAGGGCCGGTGGCTTTCCACGCTGGCCGCGCCAAAGCTTTGCGAGTGCAGCCTCCCGGGGGTCAGGCCGGTGGCCTAGGTCGGCCTCTCGGGGCTGGGCCCTGCCTTTGGCACCTTAAAACAGACCGTTCCCGAGTGACTCACCTGAAGCCAGGGCTCAGCATCTTTGTCCCCGCGTGTCTGTCCGTGTGTCGTAGCTTGTCGCCGCCGGGTCCCCAGACCAGCTGCGTTTTCACGGGTAGACGCTTGTCAGAAAATCCATAATATCAGGATTTCCCCAAACCTGCTATATAGGGTCTGATTTTTGAAAAGATCCCCAGGGAGCTATTTGTACCACCTTTGCGACTCTTCCATAGTGCCACGGCTCTTCTACAGTTAAAAAACGTTCATTAGGGGGTAAAAAAAAAAAAGGATCATGTTTGGGATACAAAGATCAAACCCTTTTGTCCAGAAGCTCAGTCTTGCAAGAGAGAAACAGATTAAAGGCAATTTGCTAAAAAAAGAAAAAATTAAAAAAAAAAAAAGGCAATTTGCTAAGAGCTGTAATGGAAGTAACGTAGGGAGTGCTGTCGCCTCTTGGGAGGAAATGAAAAACGCCGCTTAGAGGAATTAGGTGACAATTGCTGAAGGAAGGGGACTTGGAGGCATTCCAGGCCGCAGGACAATACCTTTAAGAAAAGTCACTAATAGAGGGAATTAAAAAAAAAATGCAAGAAACAGTAACATGGAACTGAGCTTTGATGTGAGCATAGTCTGGACTACGCACGTATGAATCTCTCTATGAACCCTATGACCCTGTGAACCCTAATGGGAAACTGAGGGTCGTGCCGGACCGGGGAGGACAGACAGCAAAGGGGTGAGGGGACACGGGTCGTGCACGGCATCAGCTGCGGTGGGGCTGGGCGCAGCCGCGTCTCTGAAATGCTCTGTTCCCGGGACTGTTGACGCTCGTGGCCCCGGCCGGGCTCCTCGGCTCGTGGGGACCCGAGGGGGCCCTTGGCTGTGCTGGGCGCCCTTCCTTTGCCCCTGGGCTGGGCCACTGCTCCCTCACGCCGCCTCCAAAGCCGCCCGCCCCTGCAGAGGGGTCGGTGGCCCAGTCTGGGGGGCCTGTCCTTGCGGGCAGCGATGCCTTGGGGGTGGGGGCAAGGGCCACGTTCCCCGAAGCTGGATTCAGCGAACGCTCTGAAGCACGTGAGAGACGTGGAAGCAGGAGCGGGCTTGCCCTTGGGTGCAGCGCCAGGGCGGTGCTGGAGGGGCAGGCCGGGCACACCCCCCCAGCAGCGCGCTGCCTGCGACCTCGTGGCCCACGAGGCTCTGACTAGATCACGTGGAGGCTCCTGTCTCTTTGCACGTTGGGACGATCACGTGCACGGAGACGGGGGTGGCAGTTGTGCCAGCTTCTGACGGGGAGATGCCTCTGCGTGCTGGGTGGTAGGGAAACGGGCCCTGTGTGACGGGTGCTCCCGCATCCTCCTCTGAAAGCCTCCCTGTAGTAGATTTGCAGGACGGGTCAGGACTCAGACGTGTCATCAGCTCCTGCTCCTTCCCCATCTGCTGCCCCCCTCCCCCCACCCCCGGGCTTGAGGAGCAGCGTCACTGCTCCCGGTGGAAGGGTGAGGCTGCGGATCAGACACCTGAGGCCGCGTGCTTGTCTGTAGATCCCGATCTTCTCCGGCTCCGCATGCATCAAGTGGACCTGTTAACTGTATCCGGGATTCGTTTGTTACGCAGCCAGCACCTGGGAGGCTCTAAGTGCTGACGGTGCAGAAGCACAAAGAACCGACAAGACCCGCGGTCCTGGGGCGCCCACTTAAACATCCCGCTCTTCATTTCAGCTCAGGTCAGGATCTCAGGGTCCGGGCGTGGAGCCCCGCGTGGGGCTTTGGCCTCCGCTCAGAGTCTGCGCGTCCCTCTCCATCCCTCCCTCTCCCTCACACAGTCGTGGCCCCATTCCCTGGCCCTGGATCTCTAACACCCTTCTGGACGTTTCTTTGTGCTTTGACTAACAAGAGCACATTTTACTTGCTTGCAAGTCGGGGGGTGGAGTCAGGGGGTGGTTGCAACGCCCTGAACTTGAACGTGAGGGTCATGGACATTTACTCCCTGTGTCTCAGAAGCATTACGTCGATTCACCGCCAACTCTAAATTCCTGGGCTAATTAGTGGCCTCAAAAATGACCCGGAGATAGGGGGATCCCCGGGTGGCTCAGCCGTTTGGCACCTACCTTTGGCCCAGGCGTGATCCTGGAGTCCTGGGATCGAGTCCCGCATCGGGCTCCCTGCATGGAGCCTGCTTCTCCCTCCTCCTGTCTCTCTCTCTCTCTCTCTCTCTCTCTCATTCTGTGTCTATCATAAATAATAAATAAGTAAATAAGTAAATCTTTTAAAAAAAATGACCCGGAGATAGAAACTCTCGTTAGGTCAAAACCCTGTTTTCCATAGTTTTATTTGTGAAATTAATATTTGTAAACTCGTCGCTGTTATAGAAGCCGACTATTTTATTCTAAGCCCTTATGGGAAGTCAGGCTAATTATTCAATTATACCCTTCTGGAAACGTCTTATTGGCCCCTTTCTACCTTAAAGAGCAGGATGCAGTACAAAGATATCTTGTCGACTGGACTTCCCATCCCTCCCTGCTCTGAGACACGGGGTGGGTAAGGACCACGTAGCCCTGGACACCGTCTCTCCCCCGAGAGCCCGCGTGTTGTCGGAAAGCCAAACAAGTGTCTAATTGTTAACCACCGTCCTAGACCCACATGCCTCTGTGGTGTCTCTTTAGTAGCTGTTCTTTCCATAATACACGCAGGCCGCCGTCGATGAGGTCTACTGTGCCGCATTTGAGAACGGGCTCCTCAGTTTTAAGCGGTTCTTGATTGCTGCACGAAAGTAAGGTGCGAAGAGCTTGCGGTGATCCCACCCCCGCCTGTTCCATCCGCGCTGCCGCTCCAGGGTGCCTTTCCATTTTCTGCGTCTCCGGCCGTCTCCACCCCGGACCGGGAGCTCTGAATCTCTGCCGACTCCTGCCGGTTTCATCTGTTGGAAGTTCTTGTATTTATAACCATTTGTTTTCTCTTTCTTACGGCCGTGTCCGTCGGAGGCGCTCCTCACGGCGATGACGAGCAAGGAATCCGTCTCCCAACCCACTTCTGGGTAAAAGGGTGATTGGTTCTTAGAAACAGTTCACCCGTTGACTGGGACCTGTTCATTGTGATGCAGAGGAGGGATGGAGGCACCCCGTTTTGCTTTTTTTTTTTTAATTTAAAGATTTTATCTCCAGTGATATTAATATACACTTTAAAGAGTAGTTTGCTTTGGCTGTCCATTGAAAAGTAGATTTTTCTGACTCAAAAGTGTCTTTCTGTCAGATATAACCATTAGGCTTATGCATATTTAGGCTTCACCTTTGCTGTTGAATTTTCAGAGACTTCCTACTTCGTTCACGCCTTGTCGATAAACCTACGGTGACATATTTCTGGTAACTTGAGTGATACCACGTGGGGATGGTCTCGGTGCCGTTTTGGTTTACAGACAGAGCGTTTTGGGTGGAAAGTTCTCATCGTGGATTGTCTTTTCCGGTTGTCCCTTTTCCCTCTCCTTTCTTAAGACATAATGCACATTTTAAGTTACATAGTACGCCCGGAGATGTCGTGTGTTGTCCCACGAAGGACATTATGAGGAATTGAAAGTAAATCTTGTAAAGAAGCGTTTTAGCTCGGTAATGGGGACCTGATGACTTATTGCATTATTCTGTTTACTTCCTACAGGTTTGATTTTTTTCATAATGAAAAGCTGACAAAACCCCCTTGTGTACTGGATTAATATAACCCTCTGACTTAGGCATTCACTAGACTTCTCTGACCTCACGTGTCCTTATTTGTAAGACGAATACGTAGATAAAAGAACAAATACTTTTTCGGTAGGATTAGGATTTGATCCGGAAATGAATGCACCAAGTATTCCTGGTGGACTCGACTCTGAAATACTGTTCACATGTTGAGTATTAATTATAGAAGGATTTTTTTTTTTTCAAGTGTCACTCGATGTTGGTTAACCTAGAAAGACCTGGACAGATTTGCATAATTGCTTTTTGTCTCAGAACCAGGGAGGGTCATGGAGGCCAAGAGAGAAGATGGGTTTCCTTTAGAAGCTAGTCCCATGGGAAGTGGTGGAACAAAATCAGAGCTCACCGTTTGCCTAGAAATGTGCAACATTTTGGGACGCCTTGGGGGCTCAGTGGTTGAGCATCTACCTTGGGCCCAGGGCGTGACCCCAGGGTCCCGGGATCGAGTCCCGCGTCGGGCTCCCTGCGTGGAGCCTGCTTCTCCCCCTGCCTGTGTCTCTGCCTCTCTCTGTGTGTCTCATGAGTAAGTAAATAAGGTCTTTAAAAAAAAAAAAAGAAAGAAAGAACTGTGCCAAAATTTTTATCATAAATGATCGTATTTCTCTCTCACAACTAACATAGTAACGAGTACTATTATCTTTTGTTATACAGATTAAGTAGGTCATTTGGCTCAGAGGTTAAATATCTTGGCCAAGTTCATATGACTAAAAAAAAAAAATAATAGAACTAAGAATAGAGATTGCCATTCTAACTCCAGGACCTACGGTCTTTGCTAAACAGTATTGATTTTTTACAGCAATTATTCTGAGTCAGGTTTTTTTTTTTAATAGGATTTTTTTTTAAGATTGATTGATTGATTGATTTATGATAGACACACAGAGAGAGAGAGAGAGAGAGGCAGAGACACAGGCAGAGGGAGAAGCAGGCTCCATGCGGGGAGTCCGATGCGGGACTCGATCCCGGGTCTCCAGGATCACGCCCTGGGCTGAAGGTAGGTGCTAAACTGCTGAGCCACCCAGGGATCCCCTCAAGTCAGGCTTTTTTTAAAAAAAAATTTTTGTTTTCATACTTCTTTGTTTTGCAGTTTTATCCAGCTATTTAAGCAGATATACATGGGGTTTTAATTTAATAGTCCAAAAAGTCCAATTTGGAAGTGGAAAGGATTTAAATGAAAATCTATAAATGCGTACAAATCACCGTACATTGTGGGTCCCAGGACTGCCATAAAAAATAACATATACTTGATGGCTTAAAACAACAGAAATTTATTTTCTCATAGTTCTGGTGGCCAGAAGTCCAAAATCAATGCGTTGGCAGGTGGGTTCCTTCTAGAAGCTCTGAGCGGACTGATGTCCTGTCTCTACCCCAGCTTCTGGTGGCTGATGGCAGTCCGTCGTTTGCGGTCTGTGCGTCTGCACCTTCACCTGGCTTTCTCCCTGCATCCCTCTGGGGTCAGATTTCCTTTCCTTTCTTTTTTTCTTTTTTTTTTTTTTCCCTCTCCTTTCTTTAATCACGATGCTGGCCATTGGTTCAGGGCCCACCCTATATCCGGGATGACCTCCTCTGAGATTTTTGACTTAGTTGATTACGTCTACAAAGACCCTATTCATAGTAATCAATTTACACTATTAGATGTTAGGACACATCTTTTCGGGGGGCCACTGTCTGACCCACAATCTATTTTGAACACTTGTGTTAAAGAAACAGGTAAAATAGTACAAGGACAGTACAACCTTTAGCTTCTGTCCATTTTGGCTCACAGAGTACTTAGTTTTAAGTATATTTTACGTAAGAATGCTATTTTACACATACTGTCTAAAATCAAATCTATCTCACAAAGATTTTAGAGTCAGTTTTCGTGTTCTTTTTGCCGATTCACTAGTAAAAATACATGCTGATCATCATCTTTCAGTTACTCCCGGGACATGCTATTGAATATGCACACTTAGTCACTCATTACTTGGAACGTTGATATTTGAAATTACTTTTAAGAGATTCTTCATGGTGAAAAGGTATTTAATATTTCAACGAGATCTCCTAATCTCCTTAAAAAATATAAATAAATAAATAAATAAATAAATAAATAAATAAATAAATAAATAAATCAATCTATCTCCTGATTCCCATCCTGAAGCACTTATGACATCATGGACCAGAATATTAGCACCAGATCCAATGAGGAGATGACAAATTCAAAAGGTTGACATAGCAAAGACGGTAATAATGATATTTGATGATTGACCAAAATTGGGGGCATCCAAGCAAGAAAAGCCAAAGATACACTAAACTGGGCATTAAGAAAATTGGATTCCGTTCTGTGAAGCATTTTATAAGTTCTGCACCTCTGCAGAGCAGAAAGGGGAAAAAAAGAAATTGTAGAGAAATGGATATGGAGACGACCGCTGCATGCAGATTGGTATAATAATTGGGGTGGGGGTGGGGATGGGCAGGGCGGGGGTGTCTGGGAACCCCTGAGGATAAGTGGCATCAAATTTGGGGCAAACGTTCAGAGATGAGAAAAAGAGGGAACCGAGGATGAGAGGTGATTTGTACACTTTAAGGCCATCAGTAGGTACTTGTGACGGGAACTTAGAAACGCCAGGTTCGCTCAGAAGCAGTTTAGGGTCGTGTCAGGAGGAGGTGCCACCTGAACAGTGACTGGAAGCATCGTTGGTAAGGTTTTAGCAAGAGATGGTTAAGGTCACAGTCACACAAAGGTGCCCGTGCACTTAAACTATTTTACCTTAAAGCTCCTACAAATGTACTTATTTGCCAGACTTTCCACGTGAGGCCTTTCCTTGAGGGTGAGGCTGCTAACGGGAGCTCCGAGAGGCTTTTCTTCCTGCTGGATCCTCCCGGCGATGACTTCACCAGGAGGGAGGGAGGGGGTAGGGCTACCTGTGGGCCCCTGACGGCCAGACTCTCGCTAAACGGCCAGACTCTCACTAAACCGTGGTCGTTCCGGCTCGGGCTCCTACGGCGCTTGGCCAACTCGCCGTGGGACGCGGACAGCAAATGCTTGACCCGGCTGTGGCTCCCTGGGAAGGGAGGAGGAGGAGTGGGGGCTCGTTGGGTAGCTGACAGTTTTCCTGCCGAGGAGCAGCCAGGGACCCCGTGGTAGGGAGCCGCTGCTGGACGGGGGCAGGCTCTGGGGCCCAGGTGGGCAGCCGGCTCTGCGGCATCCGCTGTGGCCTAGGCTCGTGTGCGCCCATCCGTCCATTGGTGAGTGGTGAGCTGGTGAAGAGAACCCTGTCTTCAAACCCGGTTGGTCTCGTTGAACCTCAAAAGTGCTGCAAAGGCTCCCGTCACCTCGAGGGCAGGAGCTTCACAAAGGCCCCTGGGGCTGGGCCACCTGTGGGGGCGACGGGGTGAGTGGGCGCTTCTGTCGGTCCCTGGGCTGGGGAAGCTGCTGAGCCCTGGCGTGTGCCTTGGTGTCAGGCTGTGGGGCCACCTCTGGGGCTGGTCACGTACGGTGTGGCTGGGGTGGCCTGTTCCTGGGTGGCCATCGCAGGGTGAGGCAGGCCCGGCGGCGACGGGTGGCTCCGGGACTCTTTAAGGCTGCGCATGGGGCACGGTGTCGTGTCTGGACATGGGTACACATGGGCTCAAGGGCCGCTTCTCTGAAGGAACATCTTGCAGAAGGAGGTCAGATACTTTTTTAAAAAGGACGACTTGGTCACTGTAAGAGCGATTAGGGCCTCCTTTCACGAGGAGCAGCTGCATGCAGGGCCCTGCGCAGGGCCTGGGTTCGAGGACTGCTGGCCAAGTGTCCCTGCTGTCGTCCCAACCCTCCCACTGGCGGGGCGCTGGAGGGGGGCACATGTCCTGGCCGCGTTGCACCTGCCGCGTAGGTCGGCGCTACCCCGAGGTCAGTGTCCTGTCACCTCCTGGGCACCTCGCAGGGCGGCCAGTCGCCCCCTGTCCCAGCAGGACACTGGCCAACGGCCCCCGAGAGCCCCTGCATTTCACGGCGTCCCCAACCCGCAGGGAACCTGGCCCCCTCGGCCGAGGCATCTGGCCCTGCAGCAGCTGTGTGGGGACTATCTGGAGAGGAAAGAAGCGGGCAGGGAGGCGCAGGCGGGCGGCTGCCGTGGCCTCGGGCGGGAAGGCTGCGCGTGGGGAGGGAGGCCTGGACCGAGGGTCTCATTTGCAGCCAAAGACAAAGCAGCCAGCAAAGCAGCGGAGACTCTTGGGAGGCGACAGAAGGTGGACCGTCCGGGTCCTCGCCTGTGTCCCTGGAGCAGTGCCCCTGCCTGTCCCCCGGCTCTTAGTGCGAGCAGGGTGGCCCCGATACCACCCTAGCTGGTCACCCCGTGGCTCACCAAGCGAGGCGATGCCAACAGGACTGTCGCCTCTCATTCTTGCTCTTTGAAACTTCTGGCCGAAAGCCACATGGCGCATCCCGGGGAATAGGGGTCATCCTCACCTTGAGCTTGTTCCTCGGCACAGCCTTCGTGGGGCCTGTGTTTTGGAGAGTCACGATTTAACCCACCTCCCTGCGTGAACCGCGTGGACATTGGCACCGAACACAGAGCGAGCCCCGTGCTCTTGGCCCCGGGGCCAGTCATGCCCCATCGGGCTTCTGCGGTTGGGCATCAAAGCCATGTAACCCTTGGTTGTGTTCAAATAGGACAGTTGGCTTGAGCCCCAAAAAGGGCTTTCTTTCTGGGGCATCACAGAAATCTCCGGGTTAAAGGGACTTCCCGATGAGTCCAGCACGGCTTCCACCAAATGCTCATCAGGGTCGTCATGGACTGGCCCCCAGACTCAATATATACAAAATTCTAATGAGGGCAATTCATAGAGTTAAAAAAAAAAAAACAGCCAATCAAGAGCAGGTTTATAGAGTTGGTTTCTTTTCTTTTCTTTTCTTTTCTTTTCTTTTCTTTTCTTTTCTTTTCTTTTCTTTTCTTTTCTTTTCTTTTCTTTCTTTCTTTCTTTCTTTCTTTTCTTTTCTTTTCTTTTCTTTTCTTTTCTTTTCTTTTCTTTTCTTTTCTTTTCTTTTCTTTTCTTTTCTTTTCTTTCTTTTCTTTTTGTTTTTAAACAATAAGCTTCATGTTCCATAGTCGGTGTTAGGTAAATCATGATATTTAAGACTCTTTACCATTTGTGGAGAGCGTGTTCTTTACAGTTTACAAACTCGGTAGGGCCCTATTGCTCTCGATGCACAATGTAGCTGATCCAGTAGCAGAGGAGGTGTGGCTGTTGGGATACTGGGATATAAATAAGGCAATTGAGGCCCAGACAAGTTCGTAATGATAGCTGGCATATCGAGAGCTCATTACGAGCCAGACGTGGAATTAGGAAACTCACGTTTAGAGTTCTTAGACTTTACGTCCACTCCCATCCTACACTGTAAGGGTTGCTTTTACCCAGAGTTTGTGGTTGATCCGTCGAGAAGAGGTTAAGTGACTTCTCCAAGGGCACAGGACGGGTGAGTGGCAGGAGTCAAGCCCAAGCCCAGGTGGACAGACACCAGGACAGGTGACCCCTCTGTAACGCCGTGCAGCTTTGTTAGGCTCTTTACACTCATTTTTTCTTTCCTTTTTCCCTCTGTGGCTCTAACATCCTCTAACCTCTAACTCAACCAATTGTCCCGTGAAGAGGTAAACTGAGGCACGTTTAAATATTTAGGCTTTATTTGAGTAAAAATTGATTGTAGTCAAGCAGCACCAAGGCCGAAGGGGTTCAGGCCCAATGGGTGGAGCATCTGACTCTTGGTTTCAGCTCAGGTCACCATCTCACGGGTGGTGAGATCTAGTCCCGGGAAGACTCCAGGCTCCGGGTTGGGGGGAGTCTGCTTTAAGATTCCCTGCTCTGCCTCTCCTCTCTCTCTCTCTCTCTCTGTCTCATCAATCAATCAATCAATCAATCAGTCTTTAAAACAATGTGATTGGAGCCCTCCATGAGGACCTGGGAGCTACTTTATTATAGAAAAAAGGTAGAAACAAAGGAAGAAAATTACTGATTGTCTATCGCTTAACACCTCCTTGGCTATTCCTGATCGGTTGTCCTTAACTTTTTGATTTCCTAATGCTGAGGCACCCATAGGCCTGGGTTTGGGCTGTCATCATACATAGGCTGTCATCGCATAGAGATACTTAAGTCTAATCACCTCCTTTTTAAGTTGATTTCAGTCAGAATCAGTGCGTTACATTATATGGTTGTCCGGGTATCTTCAAAAAAGTTAGTGGCCTAATGTGCTGTAATCGTCTTAAAAATTGACACACGTGTGATTTCAGTGTCTGGTCAGTGATTGGTTCTTCTCACAGGGTTTATGTTTATTCAATTAGACCATGAGAACGTGGATTATCTACTATCTATCAGGCATTATCTATTGAAGGGGATTGGCGGACTTGTTATCAATGGCAGCCAGTATCTGTTTTTTCTTTGGAAATATTCTAGATGCAATAGGTATCAAAGGAGGTAAAATTCAATGTCGAAGTGATTTACCATGAAACATTGGACTGGTGTTTGATGAATCTATACAATAGTTGACAAATGCGTTCTTTAGGATACTTATTTTATTTTTTTTAAAGATTTTATTTATTCATGATAGATGAGAGAGAGAGAGAGAGAGAGAGGCAGAGACACAGGCAGAGGGAGAAGCAGGCTCCATGTCTGGAGCCTGACGCGGGACTCGATCCCGGGACTCCAGGATTACACCCTGGGCCGAAGGCAGGTGCTGAACCACTGAGCCATCCAGGGGTCCCCTAGGACATTTATTTTAATGAGACTATTCACTGGTACGGAGATATGTCAGTGTTATAACTGTTTTTCCATTATTTGAAGGTCCTCGAAGAAAAATGCTAACCACAGTATGAGGCAGTAATCGGCTTCTACTGCTGTACTCTACCCACGATGCCACGAAGTTATCTGGTTAAACATGGGATTCTTTTTTTTTTTTTTTTTTTTTAAGATTTTATTTTTAAGGACTCTGTACACCCAACATGGGGCTCAAACTTATAACCCTGAGATGGAGAATTGAGTGCTCCACCGACTGAGCCAGCCGGTGCCTGGACGTGTGAGTGTGCACTGTGGCAGGCGCTAGGCCCGGGCCGCTTCTGTCAACGAACAGCCTGCAGCGACGCACGTGATCCGCTCAGTGACTGCCGGGTGCTTCGCGGTTTCAGTGTCCTGTGGTGCTCGGATCATTCCACGGTCCGTGTAGGTCAAACACGCGCTTGCGTAAGCATCACTCTTGTCCCACTGAGCTGGGTAAAAGGAGGAGGTCTTAGATAAAAGCATGGCCTTGAACTCGTTTTCCAGCCATATCTGAAGCAAGCAAGCAGAACATCACAGTACAAAATCAAAATTTTATTTTGAAAACATAGAGTCATGGGAGTTGCAAAAATAGAAGGGAGCACCTGGGGGGCTCCGTTGGTTAAGTATCTGCTGTGGGCTCAGGTTGCAACCCCAGGTCCTGGGATGGAGCCCCGCGTCGGGCTCCCTGCTCAGCTCGGAGTCTGCTTCTCCCTCTGCCCCTGCCTACCACCTGCCCCGCCCCCCGACCTGTGCCCTGGCTCTTGCACTCTCTCAAATAAATAAATAAGATCTTAAAAAAAAAATAGAGAGATGTCCCAGGTACCCACCACTCCACTTCCTCAGTAGTAACATAACAGTAAATAATCTAATGCAAGTTGCCTAC
The DNA here is from genome assembly GCF_011100685.1 of Canis lupus familiaris. Taxonomy (NCBI): domain Eukaryota; kingdom Metazoa; phylum Chordata; class Mammalia; order Carnivora; family Canidae; genus Canis; species Canis lupus. Next base: position 30,476,326 of record NC_049257.1, read on the forward strand.
ATATGAACCAGTTTTGCAAATATTGAAAATTAACACCTTTTTCTCAATAGTAGATGAAAGTAACTAAAGCTTTCTGATAAACCAAAAAGACAAGTCTTAAGATCTATCTAAAAAAGAAAACTTAGGGGATCCCTGGGTGGCTCAGCAGTTTGGCACCTGCCTTTGGCCCAGGGCACGATCCTGGAGTCCCCGGATTGAATCTGCATCGGGCTCCCTGCAGGGAGCCTGCTTCTCCCTCTGCCTGTGTCTCTGCCTCTCTCTCTCTCTATGACTATCATGAATAAATAAATAAAATCTTAAAAAAAGAAGATAAAATTTGTTCATATTTCATCTTAAAAAATTAATGCAGAATGCATTCCAAATTTTGTTTTTTGAGACTTCCACATTTGAGAGGAAGGAAGGCTCTACATATGCATCGTTCTAATGTGACACAACGCGTTTGTCTATCAGTGAGCTTTTAGGTTGTTTCCATTTTTTTGTCTATTTTTAATAATCCCATCGTGAGCCCGTGTTTTAAGTTTCAGGGGGCACACACCTCAGCGTGGAATTACTGGGTCGTATGGTAACTGTGCGTCTAATATTTTGAAGACTTGACAGACTGTTTCCCAAGGGGCCTGCGCCCGTTCACAGCCCTCACGGGGTCCCTGGTTTCTCTTCACATTTTTCGACACTTCCCTACGTCTGGCGTATTTGGCCGTCCTAAGGGGCATGCGGAGGTATCTCTTTGTGGCCTGGATTTGCATTTCTCTGGAGGCTAATGATGTTGAGCATCTTTTCGGGTGTTTACTGATCACGTGTACATTTGCTCTGGAGAAGTGTCTATTCAGATGCTTTGCCCAGGTTTTAATGGAGTTGCTTTGTATCGTTGAGTTATCCTCTTAGCAAATGTATTTTTTTGCAAGTACTTTCTGCCGTTTTGTAGGTTGTCCTTTCACTTTCTTGATGTTGTCCTTTGAAGTCTAAGAGTTTTTAATTTTAATGAAAGCCAGGGTGTATGTATATTTTTATTGGTTTCACTTTTAGTGTCGTATCTAAGAGACCATTGTCTGAGTTAAATTTACTCTTGTGTTTTCTTCTAGTGGTTTTATAGTTTTAGATGTTACATTAAGATCTATGATCTATTCTTTTACACAGAGATAGCCAATTTTACCAGCGCTATTTGTTGGAAAGACTCTTCTTTCCCCATTTCTTTGTCTTCGCGTCCTTGCAGAAAATCAATTGACTGTAAATATCAGGATTTATTTATGGATTTTCTGTTTTACTCCATTGATCTATGTGTCTAGCCTCATGTCAGCACCACACTGTCTTCACTATTGTAGCTTTGTAGTAAAATTTGAAATTAAAAAATCTGAGTCTTCTTAACTTTTTTCTTCTTTTGCAAGATTGTTTTGGCTACCCTGGGTCTCATATTTCTGTATGAATTTTGGCGACAGCTTCTCAATTTCTACAGAAAAGGCAGCTGGAATTTTGATAGGAATTTTATTAAATTTGTAGATCACTTTGGGACATCCAACGTATAAGCATGGAGTATCTTTCCATTAGTCAGATCTTCTGACTAATTAATCTTTGTATATTTATCTTAATGAAACTGTGTATCAGTTTTCAAAGGTTTTTGGTTGTTTCCATTGGATTTTCTATATATAAGATCTTGTCATCTGTAAACAGAGACAGTTACACATCTTCCTTTCCATATTGATCTGCTCAGGCCATGATATCAAAGTACCACAGACTGGGTGGCTTAAACATTTATTTTTCACTGTTCTAGAAGCTGGAAGATCCAAGGTGTTGGCAGATGTGGTCTCTGGAGAGAGGCCTCTTCCTGGCGTGTATTGGGCTGCCTTCTTGTTGTGTCTTCACTTGGAGGAGCAAGATCTGATCCCTTCTTCCTTATAAAGACATTAGTTAAGTTGTCTTTGTAAGAACATCATCATCATCATTATGGGGCCCACCCCATGATCTTGTCTAAACTCCATTGCTTCCCAAAGGCCCCACCTCCTAAAGCCATCACAGTGGGGGCAAGGGCTTCAGCATATGCACTTTGGGGTGACACAACATTCAGTCCATAACACCTTTCGATCTGGATGCCTTTTCCCTCTTTTCCTTTCCTTTTGAAAATATTCTCTTTAACGTATAATACGTTAATACTATTTAGTTGTAACAAGCTTTTAAAAATCACAAGAATCTACAACTGGACATCTGCTTCAGTCTGTATTTTCAGTGCAACAGCGGGTGAACCAGGAAAGCAAACTGTTCCTCATTTCATCGATACGGTTGTCAGCGAACATTCATTGACTGTAACATCATTCCCAGGAATGTGCTAGGCATCGTGGAGGTCATAACTAAATGAGCTCCGTGTACAAACTTAATTTCATAGAGAAGCCAAGTTTCAATATGCTTGAAATACCTCCAAAGAAAATGTAATACTCACCACAAATTCCGTGGATAGTAGTAAAATGAAGCTGGTACTGCACACGGAGGTAAATGACAAGACTGTGCAAACGACAGGACACGGCATCTTTCTTTTGAAGAATGGACGGGATTTCACAAAGACTGGGTCAAGGGGAAGTTATTTTACATGGCAACTCCTGTGGGTAAAGTCAGAGTGTAGGGACAATTTTTGGAGAAGTCATATTTAACTCTTAAAAAACAAATAATGAGGATGATGGACCATACAGTTCGAGGAAGACTATAAAAGTAAAGACTAATAAGATGCATTTTGTGGTAAGATAGATATAAAGTGAAAAAAAAGTGATTTTAATAAAAATAGGAAAGAAACGAAATGAGGAGAGAACTTCTGGGGGACCAAAGATAAGATTCGGTAAAAGATTGATTATGGCAGGATGAAGGGGGGAGGGGAGGGTAAAAATTACTGATACTTCCAGCTAAAAATATGAGGTGAGGGCCTGTGAAATGCTCAAGGTCCCAAAGCCACGAGGACAGAGCTAGATTTGAAACACACACCTTCTGACCCCAACCCTGTGTTCTTCGTACCATGCCACCGCGTCTTAGGAGTAACCTTGGAGGGTTGCAGTCTTTATTACCTTCACCAAATCTCCAATAGCGTGATCCAACCCATGTTAAGAAATAGAAGGTTTTGCGTCTTATAGTGACGTATCCCTTACAGTAGAGGAGCATGAGCTAATTCCAGAGGCGCTCTTGATTAGTCAGAAAAAGGAGATCAAACATTTGTATTAAAAATTTGCAGGACTGTGTTCTAATTCATAATAAGCAACCACGGTTCCCGTTGGCCTCGTGTGACCGCGTCACACCCGATTTCCACGCCCAAGCGCAGTCCTGCTGCAGGAGCCGGGTGTACCCGGTAAGGACGTCCCATGCCCTCCCGGTCTCACGCGAGGCTCCTGTACATCGTTCAGGTCTTCATTCCTGTATTTATTCAGCAAATGCTTACTTTGTGTTGATGACATTCCAAGCTGCATGAGGAGAAATGAAGGCTTTGGGAGAAGAAGGCAGCTTGCCTTTTCTACTAGCAAAATCCCCCTCGACTACCCACCCGGCATCCCTACTGGCTGGGCCGCATCTGGGTTTGTGCCGCCGTCTTGCTACTCTGTCTCTGCAGCCCTCCCTTCGCTCTCAGAAGTGTCCCAGTTTCAGTAGGAAACTACGTGGTCACAGTACATGTAATACGTTCAAATTCATGTTTCAGTAAAATTTCAATTTGAGAGCATATCTTCCATCTCCAGCTTCACTGTTGAGGAACTGAAATAGGAAAATGTGAAGCCTATGAGTGCCAGCATTCTGCAGTAATTACAGATTGAATTTCCAAGAAAACAATCTAAAATAGAGGTGAAGGAATTTGGTAAGCCACAAAATAGAACACTGATGTAGTACTTACGGAATGCATTTCTACTTTAAATAAAACCAGTTAACTAAAACCTTTTATCCCCCTTTCGACTGATTGCTAAGGTTTTTAGCAGAAACACGAGACAAGTTACTTTTGAGTGCGAAGTCTTAGAGGAAGCTGTTTAACCTGGCAAGATGCGTGGGGCGATGGGAGTAGGGCCGCAGTATCAAACGTTCCCCGTTTACCAGGTGGAAGTACTTTACTAGGTCTCTTAGTGAATTGTTTTAGGAAAGGACTTGGTGGGGGTCAGGAAAACTGCAGTCCGTAGTGGCGAATAACGCCAGGAACTCTCCTGAGACGCTTTACTCGTAGTGACAGCCATGGTGGTGGCCTTCCAACGTTACAGGTGAAGAAGATGAGATGCGGAGATTCGCTAGCTTGCAAGGCCACTCACTGACATTTAAACCAGACCCTGTAGGTACCTAGTGCTGCGATTTCTTTTTTTTTTTTTTTTAAGATTCATGTCTTTTAGAGAGAGAGAGAGAGAGGCAGGGGGACGAGCAGAGGGCGAGGGAGAGAGCATCTCCAGCAGACTCCTTGCTGAGTGTGGAGCCCAATGAGGGGCTCGATCTCACGACCCTGAGATCACGACCTGAGCTGAAATCAAGAGTGAGATAGTAACTGACTGAGCCCCCGGGTGGGCCCCGGTGCCACACTTTTGAATCAGGTGATGTCTCTGCTACGTATGAGGAGGTGTTATCGACGGCCAACACATATTGTAGGAAAGACCTCTATGTCGTGAGTACTTTGACCAAATACAAAATGTATTTTAGAAAACCCATTTCCTCAGTGAGTTTATACTCTCCCATCTCTTGAAAATGCACCATTTTTGTGAGGGGCTGGCAATGGGGAGTTGATGTCTACTACACTATGGAGTTCCAATTTTGTGAGAGGAAAAGGGCCGGGTGGTTGCTTGCACAGCCGTGCGTGTGAGTGCACTGACTATGGAACTGTGTGCTTAGAAATGGTTCAAGATGGTAAATTTTTCTTAAGGTGGTAAATTTTATGTTACATATATTTTACTACGATAAAAAGCCTTAAAAAAGGAAAAGACACATTATTTTAGTCCTAAGAAATCTTCCTCTAGGGCACCTGGGTGGCTCCGTGGGTCAAGCGGCGACTCTTGATTTTGCCTCAGGTCACGATCTCAGGGTCCTCCGATCAAGCCCTGGGGAGGGTTTGCACTGGCCGTGGAGCTGCTTGGGATTCCCTCGCCCTCGCCCTCTGCCCCTGCCCCGCCACTCGCGGGGGTACGCGTACTCCCTCTAAAAAATCATCATAAAATGGGCCTTATTTTTATATTGTTATTTACATGGATAGAAAATAGTGTTTCCTTTCCTTTTTTTTTTTTTTCTTTTCCTTTCCTCTTCCTTCCTCCTTCCCTCTCTTCCTTTCTTCCTTCTTTGTCGAAACACCCGGTTAATCTCGATTGTGCAAAAGATGCGCTTTGCTTTGTTTTCGGCTTGGTTCTCTCAGGATTGTTAATCAACTGATGAGATCTGTGTTGTCCCACAAAGGGAGACGTCCCAGACCTCGGGCAGTGTAGTAGTGGAGCAGTTACATGGCCCCTTCCTCTGGGAGGTCAAGATGGCAAATGAGGGTTTTCCTGTAGGGTTCTTTTTTTTTTTATTTTTTTTCCACTTTATTCTGCCACTTTTATTACTGTACTTGACAGTTGCTTTGCATATGTTTATTTATCGGTCTTAAGTTAGAAACTAAAGGACATGTTTTTAAGGCCTTTTAACAACCACGTTGCTAGTTTTCTGCGTGTGTGCCTTTAATTTTTCACCCCAGAAAGAGTCATACACTCTTGGGCTCATCGTTCCATGAGAAACGCAGCCTGCAGCATTGGGGACTGAAACCAAGGTGCGTTAGATGAACTTTGGGTGCAACTGGCTCTTGGGAAGAAGTTCATCTGGATGCACATCCGTGCGTTTGAGCAATAGCTTTATACTGAGTAAGGAAAATAAAAAAAGGTGCGTGTGTGTATTTAGGCGATTCACAGATTCACATCAGCTTGTGCGCTGAAGAAGCGATAAATGCTAACTGGCAATTCTCAACATACAGGGGTCATAGGCCCTTTTGAGGGGATCATCAGAGATACGTGTACATGTCTAATATTGCTCATATTTTTAGGCGACCAGGGGACTTCTTAGAATGCATCTGTGTGTCCTGTGAACCACTCAGATACCAAAAAACATGAAGTTTGAAAACTAAAATATCCTCAAATGTGCCTGATTGCCTAATAAGTAATTTTCCACTGAAAACTAAATTTAGAGTGAATGAATATTAGTATTTTTTTGAGCTGATTGAAAAAAGGATAGAAATACCATGTTCATCTTCAACAATAATCATAGGATACTTAGAAAAAATAGGGGAGAAAAGCTATAAAGTCGCAAATAAATTAAAAAAAATAATGTGTGTATCTGTTCCATAGCTGTTTTTTCAATAATTTTTTATTTCCTTAAAAGTCATTGTAAAAAGTAAAAGACTAATTTTAAGGAGACATATTTAATGATGTCAGAATTTGTACATTATGAAATTTAAGACTGCCTAATTCTTGCATGATGTCTTACATATGAAGAAAATTAAAGAAAAATAAGCTTATTTCAAATGCTGATTACGTTTGAGACTGTCCTTTGTGGATACTGATTAGTTTAAAAGTACAAATATTGGCCATCCATTTCGAGTCAGAAAAAATGTAGTAATTGGCACATTAAAAATTTGTAATCAGTCTAGCATCTTGATTATGTAGTGAGTAATGGAGTCAATTCCATTCTATTAGCTTCCAGATTCTTTTTATTTTGAGAAGAAAACCCAAAATTCCTTTTGATTTAAACAATGCCGAGATAATTATAAGACGATTATATAGATATTAGAAGGCTTATCAATTATAATTTTTCCATAGAGAAGTTTAGTATTTTATTTTATTTTTTATTTTTATTTTTTTAATTTTTATTTATTTATGATAGTCACATAAGGAGAGAGAGAGAGGCAGAGACACAGGCAGAGGGAGAAGCAGGCTCCATGCACCGGGAGCCTGACGTGGGATTCGATCTTGGGTCCCCAGGATCACGCCCTGGGCCAAAGGCAGGTGCCAAACCGCTGCGCCACCCAGGGATCCCAGAAGTTTAGTATTTTAAATTGAATTTGGATGACACAGAAATACATACAACTGTCAGATACGTGCATCAGAGCATCAGAGTGTACTCTCCTACCCTGCTCCCACTGCCTTATCTAGTTTTAACATTAATTTATTCCTGGAACAGACAGTAGTGAGTTCCACTTTTATGTCAGGCTCTGTACCAAATGTTGGAGACATAGCGGTGACCCAAACAGATGCAGTCATGATTGCTAATTAAGCTCTCGGGTGATCCATGCTATGAAAGAGAAATGAATTGGGCTATGATTGTGTTTAACAGGCCTTAAAATGAGGGTAAGAACCCTGAAATAAGCTATTATCCACTAAGTCACAGTATCTATACAGCTAAGCCAATCTTTTGGAATGCTTTTTTCCTCTGGTGGGTTAACAAATGCATTTCCTTTTGCCGTGTTTGCTTCTTGCTTCTACGGCCCGCAAAGCCAAAGCCTGTAATTGGGATGTGATCAAATTCATCCCATGGAAGAAGCTGTATTATTGTATTTTTTTTTTTTTTGGAGTAAAAAATGGTCCCTTGATCGTCATCAGGTATAAGAGCAGGATGCATTAAAACATGATGTTCATTTACCATTAACTTTAACTTTCTCGAGGAAAAAAAAAGTGACAGACCTAAAAGAGTCAACTGTTCTTTTTCTTTATAATTTTATTATTTTTTTTATTTTTGAAAGATTATTTATTTATTCGTGAGAGACACAGAGAGTGAGAGAGAGGCAGAGACACAGGCAGAGGGAGAAGCAGGCTCCATGCAGGGAGCCTGACGTGGGACTCGATCCCGGCTCTCCAGGGCTGAAGGCGGCGCTAAACCACTGAGCCAACCGGGCTGCCCTTCTTTATAATTTTAAAAGGAAATGATTTTGCTTTTATACATGACCTTAATGTTAATAGCAGGGGACTTGGAAAAGTGAGCTCAACTGGAGCTGTTCCTTCGCTGGTAAACTTCAGGAATTGTGCAAGGCGATGTGCTAGAGGCATTATCCCAGAGAGGAAAACGTGAGCTAGTAAATAGGAGAAAAGTTGGAGGCTAGCTAACCAGAGAGGCTTTCACTGTTGATTTTGTGATTGTTCCATATTTTATGACCGTAGTTGGCTTCAAAACATCGTGATTATCAAGGCTTGTTGACATTTTGTAATGAGAACGTGAAGTCCTGGGTGTTGGGAATGCTGTTTCCCCGGGCTCTCTGCCTCTTGATCTCCAATTCTCTTTGACCACCGTCCTGTAGCGAGGACCTTCCCGGGGCGCTTTGATGATGCTACCCCGCTCACTCCCAGGTTCTCTGGTTATGATCTTATAAACAGTGTGACTCAGGGCTAAAAAGAATGTATTCTGGCTAAAATACTCTGAGCGGTGAATAATTTTCAAGCAGAAAGATCTTCAATCACTGCCTGAAAAGTCTGTGTCTACTTAGCATAGCCTTTACAGAGTCCTGATTGAGCATCAGGGTTCCTTTCATACTGATTTTCGAGCAATGACAATTTCCACAGCTAGCTAAAAACTACTAGAAGCATCCCAAGGTTTTTAATCACTTTTTTTCTGGCGCCAAAGCTCATACGTCTCAAGTAGTGGAAAGCCCTTCGGCAGGAAGAGCTGCTTCCACCTGTGAAGCCTTTATTCTGATGTCTTAAGAGGAAGATTAATTTCATTACTAATGTTGACCAAATCAGCGGTGAGCCTTTTGCTTTTTGCTGAGGTCAGGGCGTGCACAGCGCTTGATCCCCGTACCCTTGACGGTGCTCTTATCCGATGAGATGCTGGAGGAAGAGATTAAATAGAAACCGTTGGCTGCTGTTTCTGGAAGGACACGACAGCATGACATACTGTAATGCAGGGCAATAAAACACAAACTGCCTTCTAGAAATTTTATTGTGGAAGTTGATATTTCACTTTATTATCCGATTATAAAAATTCAGAGCTAAGTATCTCAAACAGCGGTTTTGGATTTAATATATCATGAGTAGTGTAGTTGCCATGCCGCCGAAGGCTGTGATCATTCAACACAATCGTAGAATATAGCTCCTCTTCCATGGTGGCATAGACCTGAAAACCTGATTATCCCCCCCCACCCCCCGCAAATTCGCAATTGAAAGTGTTGTAAAGTGTCACGAATGTTGTGACCGTTGGATATCAATGGTTAATTACTATGTGCTCCACTCCAAGTGCGTTCTGGTCTGTGAATGTGTATGCCCTGGATGCCCGTGTCTTCATCTGCGTGAGTCATTCACTCATCTCTTCGCCTATGACATCCCAGACGACTTTCTATCCGGTTACTTTCAAGAGACACTGATGCCTGTGCCTGACCTTAGGCCCCTCAAATTAGAAATGCGTTAGCATCCAGTCACTTGTGCATTTTCAAAGCTCTTCGGGTGTTTCTGACATACAACGAGATTTGAAAACCATGCTTTTTGGTAGGAAGGAAGGAAAGAAGGTAAGACCTCGTTTCTTATGTTAGTGAAGAAAACACGCAGTGAAAAAAACTGAAAATTTAAACTACTGATAAATGCTCAAAAGGAAAATAAAACAGGGTAAGAGAAGAGGGCGTGGCAACGCGGAAGTCTTACAGTAGGGGTCAGGGATGAACACCTCTTGGATGCGGTGACATTTGAGCAGAAGGTTGAATGATGGGAAGGTGAGCTCCGGGCAGGTGTAGGAAAGGGGCTCCGGCGAAGAGCCTGAGATGGAAATGTCTATGGCTTGAGGCAGAGCAAGAAGTCCTCTGTGGATGGAATGTAGGAGGAAGGAAGGCGGGAGGGGAAGACAGATGATGGAGACCGAGAGAGGGGGAGAGAGAGCATGGGCTAGCTCCCATAGGGCCGCTCGGTCTGCGTGAGCAGCAGCCATCGGGTGACTTGATCTTATTTGCATTTGGTGAGGGTCATTCTGACTTTATCATTAATATCACTACAGAAGACATCACACATTGGGTGTCTGTTGTGATTTGTCAGATGTTCACACCTAAAGCAAATCGACGTAATTCTTTTTTGCAGATCAATTGAATGAGAAGAAAAACATATTGGGGCAAATTGACGCTAATCTGCGCAGCTTTTAATGACTTGGTTTAGAAAGCAGGTTGGTGCTTATCATGCCTTTGATGTATGTATGTGGTGATAATTACCCAGGTTTTCTTTTTTTAAGATTTTATTTATTCATGAGAGACACACAGAGAGAGAGAGAGGCAGAGACTCACGCAGAGGGAGACGCAGGCTCCATGTAGGGAGCCTGACGTGGGACTCGATCCCGGGACCCCAGGGATCATGGCCCAGGCTGCAGGCAGGCTGAGCCACCCGGGCTGCCCGATAATTACCCTGTTCTAATGGGGGAGGAGACATTTCTTTTAGGAAAATGTACATGTCATTTATGTTCAATAAAATTTTTTTCTTAATTCAAAGGGACTTTGAACAAAACCTAGTTTCCATCATGACTGCCTGCCTTTCCAGATTTAATTGTTTCCTTCCTAATGACAGCACGTTCTATATGAATACTGCTATATACCATCAGCTCAACTTTAAAAAAATAAAAATGATTTCATGGCTTCTTTATGAACCTAATTTTGTGAGCTCCTGTCTAGTTGTCAGATCCTCCTGCATTTCTGTCAACTACTTAGTTGTCATTATTGACTCATTTTCTGGAAATAAAATCATTAATCGTGAAACCATCTCCATCTCCTCATTTTTCTGAGCGTATCATGACTAAAACTCTGGAGATACCTCATGAGAAAGTGTTTCCTGGATTAAATGAAATAAAGAATCATGTCATGATATACTCTGGGAGCTTCACAATACGTAATATATAGTAAAAACGCTAGAAATACCACAGTAGAAACATTGTTTGAACCTATTTACCCGGTTTTCCAAGCATATTTAACTATAGCGCTCTTCTGTGTGTGTGTGTGTAACTTCGTATTTTATAGAATTAGTGTTTCTCAGAATTCGTTTTGAGAAACGTGGTCCCACATACGTAGCTGACTTTTATTTTTGCAAGTGTTATTAATTGCCCTTGGTTTACTCACCTGAGCATGTTTATAAACAAAACAGTAGAAGACTTACGATCCTTTCTGACACTGAACAGATGTGAAGCTTACTCCCTTGTCGTTGCCTGCGGGACTTAGAAATAAACCTGCTCATCGTTTGTTGCTCGTTCTTCTAAAGTCTTAAATTTGATTCGTAGAGCTGACTTCAGGCTTATCACGAAAAGAGCAGCTTCAGCCCTCCTCGCCATGTATCGGGATATTAAATGGTTGTGTTTCCTTCATAAGCCCCCGGACATTAGGGAACGTGGATCTTTTCACTCATTTCTTTCTCTATTTTCTGACTTAGAAGGCTTCTAGGTAATATGGGCCAGGAGAGTATGAACATTCTTTGCACAGTGGCTTCCCCCACCCCCCAAATATATGAAACTTGAAGCCTGTAGAGATTATCACCGGTTACTTCTAACCAGTTAAAGGGAATAGAATACATAAAAGGAAACCAGTGCCCAGGAGGAAGAGGTTTCTGTCCAATCATCATCATCATCATCATCATCATCATCATGGATTGTAAAGACAGGTGACTCAATCAGCTGTCGAAATTATTGAGTCCTGTTCCCTCTCTTAATTTCCCAGAAGCTATGGCAACATTACATTTTGAACCCCCTTCCCATTGCTCAATATCTTTTCTATCGATATCATTGCCTATCTTTTTTCTTCTAGGAAACACTGTTTTTGTCCATTTTGTTTGTGAGGATCCGTAATCATGAGATGTACTTGGCTTGGGTACATTGAGGCGCTCGTGGCTGTGCCTGGGTCGCCATGTGGGCTTCTGGTCTAGAAAGATGCCGAGGGCCCTTTGGGCTTGGGTGTGTGGCACAGGGATGTTGGGCACTGGGGAGCGGGCCCTGGGCAGGAGTTGTGGGGAGCAACGGCCCTGGCAGGGAGGGGCTGACCCTGACACACAGTGGGGTGTCTGCAGGCCTGAACCCCTGGCGGGATAGGAAATCCCCTGCAGAGCCTCAAGGAGGCGGTGGAAGAGGGTGCGCAGGTGGGTGATGCAGTGATGATGGGCGTTGGGGGCCGTCGGTGCCCCAGGCCAGGCCAAGGTCCCAGGACGGCGCAGGTCAGGGAGGTAGTGGGCTGACCAAGGCCGGGCTCTTGGCGCCTCCAGCGGTGGAATGGAGAAGACGCAGCAGGTGCAGGGGAGCAGGTGCAGGGCTCTCGCCGGGGCACCCGCTTGGGGGGTGGGGTGGACGGAGCAGGTGCAGGGGAGCAGGTGCAGGGCTCTCCCTGGGGGGTGGGGGGGCGCCCCGCTGGGGGGCATGGTGGACAGAACAGGTGCAGGGGAGCAGATGCAGGGCTCTCCCCGGGGTGCCCCGCTGGGGGGCCGGGGTGGATGGAGCAGGTGCAGGGGAGCAGGTGCAGGGCTCTCCCCAGGGGCGCCCCGCTGGGGGGCATGGTGGACAGAGCAGGTGCAGGGGAGCAGGTGCAGGGCTCTCCCGGGGGTGCCCCCTTGGGGGGGGTGTGGTGGACGGGGCAGGTGCAGGGGAGCAGATGCAGGGCTTTCCAGGGGGTGCCCCACTGGGGGGTGCGGTGGATAGAGGTGAGTGAGGGGAGGCGGGCCACAGGCTGAGCAGAGCGATGTCGGCGTTTCCCTGGCTGCGGCCCTGGGAGTGGCAGGCGTGAGGACAGGGTGACACCATGGGTCCTGTGGGTCATGCGTCCCATGCTTGTGCTGCGTGGAAGGTTGTGGACGTGTCCTCTTCCGCACAGCGGGTCGGTTATTGCAGTTTTCCAAGAGCTGCTGTGAAATCTTGACCTGGCGGCAGGGGGCTCCCTGTCCAGCGTCGGCCCTCGAGCATCTGCTGTGTTTGGGGGTGGCCCTGCCCCGGGTCACTCAGGGGCGCTGCTGCCTGGCCTTGGAGGGTGCACCTGGCTGCCTGCCGTGCAGTCTGCTCTGTGCACCTGCCACTACCCCACCCCCCCCACGGTGGCCTTGCTGTGCTGCCTCCGTCCTCTCCCCACCCCCTCTTCATTCCTCCAAACTTCCTTCTCCTTTATCTCCATCTCCTGCTTCCCAGCGACGCGGTCTGACTTTGTAAGTACAGCAAAAATTCTGTACTTAATGTTTTATAATATAGGAAAAAGAACTCTAACATATAACACAGTAATCTAGGGGAGATGGCTGGGCTTTTGTGGTGCTGGGGGACCCATAAAATCGAAAAGAAAGTATTTTTTCTGCTCTACCTGATAGTCTATGAATACATTTAACTTCGCTTCAAGCTATAGAAAAAAACACGTACACACTGTTCCAAGCTCAATAAAGAAAAGACCGAAGCTCTAGATGAATCATGTGCGCTTTACTGTTCTTATGAAAAAGGGAAAGATCACAGCACAGATGCGCTTGTTTGCTGTTTGGTTTCAGATCAGGTTTAGGGGAACGGGTACCTACATGGAGAGCATCTCTTCTTTTTAGGAGAATCTACGATTTTCAGTCACTTGCAATGCCCAACAAATTTGTGGGGCCGGCTTGTTCTTTTCGTCTCATGGTGTCCGTATGATTCTTTGAGGGTGTATTAATTCGGTGGAGTAAGAAGATACTATTCTCAGAGTGTGTCGTATTTGAAGTTTCGTTCCTCTGCAGTTTCAGGAGCGTGGGCCCTGCAGGTGGCCGTTGAGGCCAGAGAGAAGAGATGGCGGTGTGTGGTTCTTTGGCTGCAGGACCAAGGCTCCTGCGAGTGCGGGCGGCCAGGCTGGTGAGGCCGTGGGTAATCGCAGCCGTCCAGGGCGGCTGGCTGGGTCGTGTCCTGCTTGCCCCCAGGCGTCGGGTCTCTGCTCCATGCCCCGTAGCCGAGGGCCTTCTGCTGCAGAGCTCAGGACGGAGAGCGTGTTGGTGGCCTGGTGTTCCGCGGTGGCTGGGTTTAGGGGTCCCCTGATGATCCAGCCTTAGCTCGGGTGCTCAGTCTGGTCTCCCCAGAGGGAAAGGAGTAGGTGGAGAGCCTGAGGCGGGTTATCCTCCAACAGCGGGAATGGGGGCAAGACCCTGGTGGCCTGGCTGTGTAGGCTCCCCACTGGGGGGCGCAGTGGATGGAGCAGGTGCAGGGGAGCAGGTGCAGGGCTCTCCTGGGGGCACCCCACTGGGGGACAGGGTGGACGGAGCAGGTGCAGGGCTCTCTGGGGGTGCCCCACTGGGGGGTGCGGTGGATGGAGCAGGTGCAGGGGAGCAGGTGCAGGGCTCTCCTGGGGGCACCCCACTGGGGGACAGGGTGGACGGAGCAGGTGCAGGGCTCTCCCGAGGGCACCCCACTGGGGGGCCCAGTGGACGGAGGTGAGTGAGGGGAGGGGGGGTGCAGGCTGAGCTGAGTGGCTGGTTTGGGTTTGCTGAGAAGCCACGTTGGCCCAAGGTGTGCAGCAGTAGCCAGCCTGGCCTGGCGCAGGCTGCCACCTTGATAGAGCAGCGAATGAATGAGGGACGGCGCTCCTCCCTCAGTCCCCTCGACCTCCTTGCGTATTTCATCACCCCCCTTGTTTATTTCGCAGATTTTCCTTTCAACTTAATTGTCATTTACTACTTTATGGGTTATTTTATTCTGCAGGTGGGACTTGAAAACGCAGAAGCACCTTGGGCCGGGAGTTAGGCTCCCCTGACGATGGTGACATGTCAGAGTAGGGAGGCTCCTTCAGGGTTAAGAACGAGCATCGCTCCCGTCCTGGGTGCGTCCCTTCTCCACGAGGTCCCTGAGGAGCTGCTTCCGGGCCGCGCAGGCCACGCTGGGCAACAAGCAGAATCAGGGGCCTTAAAACGTGAGCCCCGGAGTCCTTCAGGGCATGTGCACTTCTATTAACTGAGTGTGTGTTTTATTACTGTCGTTGTTTCGCTGAAGTTTTGGCAAAGTGGCACTGGGTGACCTATTCAGATTTTTTCTGTCTTCTAGGATTCCGTCTCCTTTCCTGCCCAAGTATCTCCTGAGCATTTACTGTGTATCAGGCACAACGATAGTGACGCAATCCTTATGTAATTCAGCTGTACAGTAAGCCCGTGATTGCTGTGCTTAGAATTCAGCTGGCAAGACCGAAGTAGGTCGGACAGAACGGTTTCCTTGATTAGGCAGCAATTTTCGTTGGTGTACAAGCATCTGATATATTTTTCAGACTTCACACTGTGTCTGTTTTCTTCTCTAGTAGGTCTTCTTGGCAGGTTACTAATAGAAAAAAAAATAAACTTCATTATTTCATTTGGCAATAAGAAATTCGTAAGTAGAATCGTTTTCTCACATGAGCTTGCTTTAGCCATAATAAGTGGGGATTTTTTCTTTAACAGTATCGCCAGTCGGCATGGTTGGCAAAAACAAAACAAAAAAAAAGAACAAAACAAAAAAACAAAACAAAACGAAAAAACAAAACAAAACAAAAAAACAAAGCAAACAAAACAAAACAAAAAAACAGAACAAAACAAAAAAACAGAACAAAACAAAAAGATAAATAATACACAGGATTTTCTCGTGCAGACTAGCAGGCTCTCCTCCAGTCGTGAACAGGAAATAAAAAGAGTCGGAATTCCTGAGTTGTGGTCTTAGCTGTGATGCTCATAACTCGTCTCTCAGTATCGATTTTCTTTTTGGTAAACGAAGGTCCCTGCATCTGGGACAGCGTTGTTTGGAAATCTGATGTCATTATCTCGGTGGAAACATTTTGAGAAATTAAGAGGAAATCGCACATTCATCACCATCAGCACTGAACTAATTTGAATAGATTGTTTAGACGTTAAGAATTAAGTCACGGACGCCTGGGTGGCTCAGCGGTTGAGTATCTGCCTTGGGCCCAGGTCGTGACCCCAGGGTCCCGGGATCGAGTCCCATGTCGGGCTCCCTGCATGGAGCCTGCTTCTCCATCTGCCTGTGTCTCTGCCTCTCTCTCTCTCTTTCTCTCTGTCTCTCTCATGAATAAATCAGTAAATCTTAAAAATAAATAAATAATCAAGTTTGCCATAAAAAAAAATAAAGAACCAAGTTAGGTGCAGGTGCTTAGCAGTATGCACCTGTCCTCGTGTCTACAAGGGACAGCTGAGGTCCGCAGGCATGCCTCCTCCTGCCAGGTGGGAGGTGTGGTTGCGTCACCTGTGTCCCCAGCGCTGCCCCGAGTGGGTCAGTAGTGTTCCTCGGAGGAGTAGAACTGGGCAGAGACTGGGTGGGCGCGGGGTCAGAGTATCGCGGATGGTTGTCACACACCAGCGTGCTGGATGCTCCAGAGACAGAGGAACATCCGTACCCGGGGCCCCAGGTCACTGTTTCCCTTGGCTTCAGTCTGTGAGGCTGGAAGTCCTTGATTCCCTTCATTTCATTGTTTTTCCCTAAAATGGTTCTAGAACACGGGGTGGGGCAGGGGGGATGTGCTGTGGGTAACGTGAGCTTGCGCTCCTGGGTGAAACGAAGTCTCCGTGGTCTGCAGAGCGTCCTGTGCTGGTCTGACAGCGTTTCCATGCCCAGCAGAGAGGCATCGAGCCTGGCTTGCCTCGTGCTCTCCTGGGGAGGACTTTGCAGAGGGGAGGCCCACTATGGTCTTGTGCTCCCCAGGGGAGGACTTTGCAGAGGGGAAGCCCTCTGTGGGCTTGTGCTCCCCAGGGGAGGACTTTGCAGAGGGGAGGCCCACTGCGGCATTGTGCTCCCCAAGGGAGCACTTTGCAGAGGGGAGGCCCACTGTGGCCTTGTGCTTCCCTGGGGAGCACTTTGCAGAGGGGAGGCCCGCTGTGGCTGGTGGAGCCTTGCCCTGTCACCGGGAGGATGCCCTCGGGCCAGCCACCTCTTCTCGCTGCTCAGTGGCTGTCACACGGCCTCGTGGCTCGGCAGCTCAGGAGTGAGTCCTTACTTTGCAGAAACATCACTTGCAGCCGTGGACTCTGACGTCTCGTATTGGAAAAGGGGACTTTGGTTGTGATATTTACTTTTTTAGCACAAGCTATAACCTCTCCTGCAGCGCATCCTTTGCCCAGTCACCTGGCCCCCTGCCCGCGCCGTACTTCAGGCTCCGAAAGCGCTTCCATAGGCAGATGACTCCTCTGAAAATCCCCCCGAGGGGGGATGCGGGGGGATGCGTAGGTGTCATTAGCACCACGTGGCAGGTGCTCTGCAGGTCGCTGTGACCTAACTTCCGTATAAAATATTTGTCCAACAAAATTAGACCCGACCTAATTTTGATGACATTTCCACGCTTTGTACTCTTGCTAAATCTGTGGGCAAAGGGAAGGCCTGGTCTATTTATGCTGAACCATGTCGTTGGGTTCTGGAACGTGGGGAGATGAGGTTCAAATCAAAGGATCGCAGTCCTCTTTGCTCACAGATAGGGAACTATCTTCATTTATCACAAAGTAACCGAAGAATAACGGAAAAACTAGAGATCTCCTGGATGTTTTGTTCTATTAGTAGAGAGAGAAATAACTCCCTACGGATGAGGAGAACGTGTACCGGAGGCTGAAGAGAAGGAAGTGCGTAGCTTGGGTCAATATAACGCTTGCTCAGTTTTATTTTATTTTATTTTATTTTATTTTATTTCATTTTATTTTATTTTATTTTATTTTATTTTATTTTATTTTATATTTTATTTTATTTTATTTATTTTAATTTTATTTTATAGATTTCATTTATTTATTCATAAGAGACACAGAGAGAGAGAGGCAGAGACACAGGCAGAGGGAGAAGCAGGCTCCATGCAGGGAGCCCGACGTGGGACTCGATCCCTGGTCTCCAGGATCACGCCCTGGGCTGAAGGCGGCGCTAAACCGCTGAGCCACCCGGGCTGCCCATAGCTCAGTATTTTCTGTTTTCATTTGATAACGTAGAGTCTATCCTGTGGGGTTATAATTATAACGTACGGCCTCTTTCTTCAGTGATTATGGTTTATTGGATTCTGTTTGAGATGGAGCTAAAGTCTAAAGAGAGCAGGACACGGAGAAGGAAATTCTAGGGAAGGATCCGGAACCTTTGGAGAACGATGCTTATGTAGATAGTGTATTACATTGGAACCCACTTATGAAAACAGGAAATTTTTTGCTTTGTTTTGTTTTAATGAAGGAAACGGGAAGAAAAGTGAGCTGGGGTACGCTAAACTTTTTTTGTAGTTGACGTTTATTTGGAGAGAACTTCTCGGCGCCGTGTGATATCTTGTGCACTGACTCTTCAAAACTAAATTGTGGAATTGTGGATCTGGGTATCTGACGTAGCCTTGTTGAGTATCCTATAAAATAAAGTTGGTTTATTTTTCCAGCTTTGTTTTTTTTTATTTTTATTTTTATTATTATTATTTTTTTATTTTTCCAGCTTTGTAAACGCTGATAGTTCAAGTCTTTATTTCTGATAGGCCATTCCGATACCACACAGGAGACACCACATCCTTATCAGATAGGGAAACGCTATGAAAGGTTCCAGTGTCAACATAAATAATTGCCCTGGAAACTTCTATGAGTTAGTAAGGCACCGTGTTTACTTAGGTGATGTCTTTATGAGAAGCTCCAAAAAAAAAAAAAAAATACTAAAGTTTCTTATTAGAGGAGAATCAGGTACGAATAATGCTATTCAGCTGCCAATCAGGTCTGTATTTGCTTTTAAGTAGGACGTAACATTGATTCATCGGGAATGAAGAGCTGTTATTCATGTTGTGTAATTTTTTAATTGATCAATGCTCCATGTCACCTAATGCATATCACATTAGTGAAGTTGTTCATATCCAGCCTGAATCCATTTATTCACCGGTTTCATAAATCAATCACATTTATGCTGTCTTCAATAGAAATTAAGATGTGATTTAATATAATGCTCCAGTCTAAATGTAATGAAAGGCTATATTATATCATTTTTTTAAAGAGTTTATTTATTTGAGAGAGCAATCGAGCGAGCACCCCGCTGAGCAGGGAGCCCGACGTGGGGCTGGACCCCAGGACCCAGGACCATGACCTGAGCCAAAGACAGACGCTGAACTGACTGAGCCCCCCAGGTGCCCCCCAGGTGCCCTTATATTATATCATTCCTTAAGAAAACATTCTCAAAAACAAAAACAAAGCAAATAAAAGGAAAACAAACATTTTAAACTATGTAATTTCTGCCTTTTTAATTCTTTATTTTTTTATTTATAAATTAATTTTTTATTGGTGTTCAATTTGCCAACATATAGAATAACACCCAGTGCTCATCCCATCAAGTGCCCCCGTCAGTGCCCGTCACCCAGTCACCCCCACCCCCACCCACCTCCCCTTCCCCCACCCCTAGTTCGTTTCCCAGAGTTAGGGGTCGCTTGTGTTCTGTCTCCCTTTCTGATATTTCCCACTCATTTTTTCTCCTTTCCCCTTTATTCCCTGTCACTATTTTTTATGTTCCCCAGATGAATGAGACCATATAATGTTTATTTTTATATTTGTGGGGTGCTTGGGTGGCCCAGCTGTTTAAGCATCTGCTTTGGGCTCAGGTGGTGATCCCAGGGTCCTGGGATCCAGTCCCCCACTCATGCTCTCTCTCTCAAATAAATAAATAAAATAAAATAAAAAGTTATTTACTTGAGAGAGAGGGTGGGGGGAAGGGTCAGAGGGAGAGGGAGGGAGAATCTCCCAGAGATTCCCCACTGAGCGCAGAGCCCTGGGCCCACAACCCTGACATTGCACCCCAAGCTAAAATCAAGAGTTGGGCTCCCCGGTGCCCCTCTGTCCTCTTAATTCTTAAAAACCTACTGAAGAGTCATCTGACCTTCCATGTCCTTTTTAGCTTCTCACAACAGCAGATACCTTTAAAACACCAAAAGAGTAGCTGAATAACGATTCTGTAGGAAATTTTTTCAATGTATCTTTCCATCCTTTGGCTCATTATTATTTTACGCTGTTAGCTCAATTTAGAGAAAGTCCAATGAAAATTCAATGAACGTATATTATACGTTAGTAAATGGCATATATTCAAGTGATCCTTTGCTTGAACTTGACAGAAAACCAATTAGAATTCGGTTAAGCAAAACAAAATATAATAAGTTACAATATGGTTATATAATATATATAATGATATATAATATTTATAATATATAATATACATAATAATAATAAATAATATATATAATATAATAACCAATATGGTTGTTGTAATTTAAAGTTCTAGAGTGATGCTTCAGGCAAGGCTGAACCCAGGCTCTCAGATCTTTGTTTCTGTCTCACAGCTCTGTTTTTCACGGAGTTGAATTCCTTTGAAGGTTGGAAACTTTCTCAGCCGTTTTAGAAGAAGGTGTTGACTTGATCCTCCTTATTTTAGCCTTAGTGCACATTTCCATTCCCAAATAACTAAGTATAACTCGGGGGACCGTGCTCTCATTGGCCAGTCTTGGAACTAGCGCTGGGGCCACCGTCGGTCAAACACAACTGCCAGGAAGAAGGGAAGAAGTGTCGGGAACCCAGGATCTCCTAACACAGTCATGAGAATGCAGTTTTTTGGTTTGTTTTTTGGTTTCTTCTCCCCCGGGGAAGTGATGGCAGGAAAGCACAACGTGTTTGTATACGTATATACACTGAATTAAACGAGGTGTGAAATGTGTGCTGTTATGTGAAAACACCGTCGAGCAAAAAGAACAGCAGTTCCGATGGGACGCGGATATTTCATAGATCAGCATAAAGGATGACGGCAAAATCTTGATACTGAAAATGTTGGACTGGCCGAAGAAAGACCTTGAAACGGAACCAATTGACATAAAATACTTGTGAGGAGAGCATCTCAATTTCCTCTTCCTGTAAGATAGTAATTGTTTGGTTAAGAGTAGATGATGCATTTATATACTTTTTTGTGTGTGTGCTGAATTATGTTGATACGGAAGGTTTTCTAGATTTTATTGGGCAGTGTTTGTATAATTTAAGTTAATTATATCCAATTTTGGTGATATTGCAGTTAGTTTAGAGACAAGGATGAATAAAACTCTCTTTCCCACCCCTCACCCCCGCCCTTAACTGTGGGAAGTTGGAATGCCTGGATTACAGCTCGCTGAAATTTGCCTTTAAATGCATTACATACTTCATAGATATTAACATGAATAAAATTAAACTCCACAGGACTGGAAAAATTAAACTAATGACTTTTTATGTAACCCAAGTTAATGAATGTTTGCTGCCCTAATTTTTTTTTTTATTATTATTAATGAATCAACCATAGTTTCTTGATTACCTTCATTTGAGCAGCCTCTATTGTGTGGCTATTGACCAAAATGCTTAATAATAAGAGCCTTTGAATAAAGGTGCTCTATTTCCACAAACACTGAAATACCTTTATATGGTTTTACAACGTTTTTAGTAGTAAGGTTTTTTCAAGAATTAAGGGTGGCTTTTAGCAAGGTGTTATATAAATATTTTCTTCAGTCTCCTGAATATGTTGTGATATATTAAAATACTACAGTGAAGAATAGTAAGTCATGATTTTGTTTTCTGAGATGAAGGAAGGAAGAGTGCAGAGAAAATAAGGAAGAAAAGAGGGAAGAAGGAACAAAGGACAGAAGGAACCTAAAATATGGAGAATATTTGGAAAAAAATCCATTTTTGAAGAACTTGGTGTTGAAATCCATATTTGCAGTATTTTAGAAATAATCCTAGTATTAGAACTAAGTAAAGATGATTAGTTAAAAAAACGAATTAAATGTATAAAATATACCAGACCGAGATAACCATTAATAAAATTCCTTGGCACCTTTGATGATGATTTAGCTGCTTTAATGCCTTTTTAACTGCTCGTGGCCACGGTCTTAATGCAAGATGACAGGCAACTTACGGTATTTGGTAGGTAAATGTGTCACTGGCATTAAGGAACTGAAAACCAGCCTTTCCTTATGTCATGAAGGAACTAAGTGATGCGTTTTCTGCCGATTTCACCAGAAAGGGCGACTGACTTGATAATTGTTCTCCTGCCTTCTTCTATCAGGACAGTTTTCTGCTGGTGACAGCTTCAGAGTGTCCCTGAGAGTTTGACGTCAAAGGCGGAGGGAAGAACTAGGTCGAATTTGTTTTGGAATTTAAGGTTGTTCTTGATTCTGGGATAGTTGGGCACGTGTCCTCCTCTGTCGCTGTCTTCCCTCCGGATAGAGCTGGGCACGGGGACCGCGCGATGCCCACGGAGCGACCTCGTGCCTGTGGAGGGAGCCCTGGTCCGAGCCCCGCTGCAGGGTGACAGCTCGGGGGGACGTCCCGGGGCAGGGGCTAGGGCCCGCTTCTCCGTGGCAGGTGCGCAGAGCCTGGGCCTTTGCACACACAGAGCCGCGCTGGTCCTGGGCCCCCTGAGTCACAGTTCGCGTGTCCCTGTCCCCACGGTCCCCGACGCCCACAGCGCCCACCTGACTGAGCCGCTCCCGACGCCCCTGACCCCCGCCGTCCTCGGGCGAAACCCGGACTTTGCCACCCGGCGTCCAGCGGCCTCGCCATGTGGCCCTGCTCGCGGCCAAGGTCTCCCGCGGCCTTCCTGCGGGCCTGCCCCCTCCCGGCCTGCGGGTGGCCTGCCGTCTCCCCGTGGCTCAGGGTGGCCCTGGGCCCACAGTGGCCTTTCCCAGGTCCCTGATACGACTCTTCCATCGTGTCCCCGGCACCTGCCCCACCTGGCGGGTGGCGTCCCATCTCCTGTTGGCTCACAATGGCCCTGGGCCCACAGTGGCCTTTCCCAGGTCCCTGACATGACACCTTCTAAGGTGACGGCTCGCAGACTGCAGCCTTTGCATTAGGACGTTCGTCCCCGGGCCCTGGTCCTCGGCTCGTGCCCCTGCTGCCTGCACAGCCCCCTCCGCCCCCCGCTGGCCCTCATGGAGGAGGGTGTGGACCTTCCCCCCCATGCCCCACCCGGGGTGCCCGGTGCACTCGGGGTGCTGCAGCTTCAGGATCACCCTCCGGCTCTGCACCGCTGCAGTGCGGGCCCGGTGAGCGGACGGGGCGGGAAAGGGTGGCCCCGTGTCCCCATGTGGCCTCCCGGCAGCACGTCCTGTCCCGGGCACCAGGCCACAGCGACCGACTAGACGGCAGCCAGGAAAGGTCCCCAGGCCGTGGACTCGGGGGCCGATGCCCGCTGGCCCGCCTGGGCCTCTTCTGGGGTCACCCGGCTGCCCGTGGACTGGTCCTGCCGATGCCTCGGGGTCCTGGGCTGGGGAGCGTGGAGCCGGGGGGGGGAAACCAGGCGGCGGCGTGGGCACCAAGTAGAATTAAAGTTACTCTGATTTAACTCCATGACGATGGGTAAGCGGAATCAGGGACTCATAATGCCAGGTTTCGGCTTGACTAATTAGAACAAACCTTGTAGCATTTACTTAATTAAAATCACAGGACAAAGGGGGGAAAAAGGAAAAAAAGGAAAATCATAGGCCCGAGGATCTGATCTTGTATATTTTGAATTTAGATGCCCAGACGGAATAAAAAAAAGATGAAGATCTAGGAAAACTGTTTTTTGCGACATTTTGTAACTTAGTTCGAGATATCACTGAATTCTTGGGGCTAGATATAAAAAAGAAGCATAGGGAGCAAAATGACCTGGAAACAGTTTTAAGATCCTGGTAATACTGGTTTCTATTTCATTTGATGACAAGTGGAAATACATCTTCACCTGGCTTGTTGGTTTTTGTTGGTTTTAGTATGTATGAAATATTTAAAGATACCATCTGCATTAACAAATGGAAGCGTCTGGTCATATTTCAGTGTTAATAAATTTAGTCTCTTAAACTAATACCGGTTTGGGGGGGGAAATGATGGTTCTGGTAAAGAAGCGGTTGGCTTCACGTAATTTCGTATACATCTTCAGATTTCACGTCAATATGTAATCGGTGGTGGCAAAATAATATGAAATCGAGTGTATTGCGTTCATATTGAAATTTTAAGAGACATTCACATTGGAAGCAAGAGTTCATACTTTACAATATACATATACTCAAAAGAACGACTCTCATTTTTTTGTAAGAATATTTGAAAATGCTCTGTATGTGCACAAGTCTAATGGTCTCGGGCACGGAACATAGATCCACTTCAGAGAATGTCATTTTCTTGCAAGGAGGAAGACAGAAGTAGGCACAAGTGCATTCTGGTTTTTCGATGTGGGTATTTTAGCGCTCTTCTTTATTCTGTGACATTCCATAAAGTATTCCAGACTGAAAACATTCCCACAGCAAGCCTGGATTTCAGTCAATCTGAGACAGAAACACAAACTGTGGGGTTGTTAAGTTGAATTAACCGCTTTACGGAAAATATTCAGTTTCCTATAATATTTTGGAATGGGGCTTTTGTGAACAGTCTGGTTACTTATGTTATCTTGGATGATTTCTTTCCTATGTATTCCCCTAAGACCAACATTTGCACAAAATAAATAGAGAAATTATCGTCATGCTAAAAAAGAACTAATTTTCTCTCCCCCTTTTCTCCCTTCTCCCCAAGACAAAAAAAGAAAAATGATCCAGTTAAGTCACTTTGGAAACCATGGCGTAGTTTCCTGGTTACCTTTTACCGTGTCCTGCTTGAGTTCTGAAGCTGCAGATACGTGGTGATGGGGCCTTTACGTTTTGGGGGAAGAGAGAATGAATCATATCATGTGTAGAGCGAAGACTCAGTAACCACGAAGGGAGAACCGTGTGATTTTACTAAATCATAGCATCATTGGGCTGATAGACCTGTTTTCACTAAAATCATAAAATATCCATTCTTGGACTTAAAATATACCATGCTCATATTTTATTTTATTTTATTTTATTATTTTAATTTTATTTATTTTTTATATTTTATTTTTATTTTATTTTATTATTTTATTATTTTATTATTTTTTATATTTTATTTTTATTTTATTTTATATTTTATTTTATTGTATTTTTTATTATTTTATTTTCCATGCTCATATTTTAATTCTAATTTTACAGTCCTTGTCTGTTGTGGTAGATGTTATTGATGATCTAAAAACCCTTTCCTTCAGCATCTCCCAAGCAGACCTATTTACTTGAATTATTACTTTAGAGTTTGCCCCTGGGGCCACTCAAACTAAGACCCTTTCTTGTCTTTCTAATGTTAGAAAATGAATGGGAGGGATCCCTGGGTGGCTCAGCAGTTTGATGCCTGCCTTCAGCTCAGGTGGTGACCCTGGGGTCCCGGGATCGAGTCCCGTGTCAGGCTCCCTGCATCGAGCCTGCTTCTCCCTCGGCCTGTGTCTCTGCCTCTCTCTCTCTCTCTCTCTTTCTCTCTCTCTTCTCTCACGAATAAACAAAATCTTAAAAAAAAAATGAATGGAAATGGCGTGAACAAATAGGTGGACTTCTAAAGAAAGTGGTGGAAAGGTAGTGTTGAGAATATTTAGATGGCTTAGATACAAAAGGGCAGAAATAAAATATTTGACGTCTGTCTTTAGTCTCTTCTTGGAGAAAGTCAAAAAATAGAGATCTTGCTTTACCAACGGCCTGTATCAAACCTCTGGAGGGAAGTCGAACAAAAGAGTGAGCTATGCTTTCGTATTTTTGCCAAAAGCAAAACAGAACAGCAGTTTTGGCAAGAGGAGATACTACCCTGTGAATATCTTTGCTAATATTTGAAATGTATATCAGAGCTACGTTGGAAATGACCAAATTAAAGGAAGGCATAATTTGTGTTGTGTCTGGAAAGACTCTTTCCTTTCCCCTGTCGGAATAAAAGATGTGAAAATCTTGATCAGCTGCTGCGTTTGTTCTCATAAAGCGTGAGAATGAATAGAAGGATGAGTTCCCTAAATGCTTCTCCATGGCAGTGGAAGTGGAACTAGAGTCTAAATAGATCAGTGCTTTCTAAAATCCTGTTTCATCTTCTTAATCGGGGCAGACTGTGCAGTTGGTTGGTTTAATTAGCTGATAAGCGAGGAGGGGCCCGTCCACCAGCCGCAGGCCTTCCCGGGAATGCCAGGACCCGAGCACTTAACTGATTACTAGCGATGTTGGTGCTGACCTTGTCTGGCCACCTGTGACTCTGTCTTTTCAAAAAAATTACATGCTTTGCCATTGGCTTTTCTGTCAGGTGACTTTCTTGGACTTTCACAAGAAACATAATTAGAATTTTAGAATATGTGTCACAAGCCCTGAATTGAAATGGACTTAACCCATAATTATTGGTTGACTCTACTGAAGCCAATTTTAATTTTATTTTCAGTCGTACGTGATTTCCTCTGCTACACATGGGAGAGAAGGTGATCGAAGGACTCAGATGGCAACTGTATGATTGAAGCCATCCGAGGTCAAGCACCCGCGTGTTCTTTCAGCGGTGTCTGAGCACTCCCAGGTAAGGGTAAGTGACTGCCTACGTTCTTCCCACCGTTTTGAAAAAACATTGGAGACTGTAAACAATGCTTTTATTTTGTACCAAATATTTAAAAAGTTAGTTTTATTGCAGAATATGATAAAATACATAAAAGCATAATAAAATTAAAATCACAAATGAGCCTGTTTTTCTAAAAATAACTTCTTGGGGGTGGCCTGAGTGGCTCAGTCGGTTAAGTGCCCGACTCTTGCTTTGCTTGACCTCGGGGTCATTATCATTTTGTTCATTTTGTTCTATATCGTTTAACGTTTTGTTGGTTTTCCTCTTTAAACAAAGCTGGGAAATCTTTCTTTGTTGAATTTCCTTATTTTCCTAACAAATCTATTTTATTTTGAGAATATGAATTAATGTTTTATATTTTTCTTTGTATCTGTTTATATAGACAAATGATTTTAAAATATTGCTTAGATTGTGTTTATTATTCAGGTAATATCTTTATAGATAAGTTGGTATGTGCATCACTTATTTCGCATTGGTAGAGTTAGTAAAATTAGCATCACTGGCTCAATGGCTATACTATTCCAAAGGCTTTTTATTATTTATGAACTTATCTCCAGAAAGTAGTAATGAGTTACAGTTTTCATTAACCGTTTTTGAAAGTGTTTGTTGATCTATGACTTAACACGTTTTCATTCAAAGAAATTCCCAAACAAAACCTGGTTTATGTTGAAGAAAAAATTCAAAATTAATATTTTAAATTTTACTTGTAAGCAATGGCATCCTCTACTCCCATATATTCAGCCAGTATATCCCTTACATAACTAAGTACAAAAGCACATGTATATGTGCGGTCTTTCTACACTGTTTAAAAATAAATTCTTTATAAATGATAGCAAATATATTGTATTCAATTAGTATTTATTGAAAGTTTATTATTGAAATAAGCCTAAGCACTATGATGGTTTGATTATTATTGGTGGTGGTGGTGGACATTAAGAGCAGGAAGGTCTAGAAGTATTTTCTTATGCCTTTTAATTTTCAATAAAATGTGGCAAGATGAGAAATGTATTTCAGTTCCTTAGGTAAAAGTAGAACGTGCTGGGTGCCAAGAACAGCTCACGGATGAGAGACCGGTTGAGTTGCACTTTTTAGAGTAGGTACAAGTGTGGTGGGTGCTCGTCTAACTGGAGGCCGAGGTGGAGCAGATATACAGCTGAGAAAGAGAGGCAGGTGGTCAGGAAATAGGGAAGATTAGGTGGGTACCGCAGGGTGATGGGCCATACGTTGCGTATTTGGATTTCTGTCCTTCGGCGTTTATATTTCGCCACGTATGATGAAGGAACAATTGCAGGGGAAAGAGGTGGTCCATGCAGTCTTTTAAGGAGCTTGATACAGAAGTGACGTGTGTGTTAGACTGGTGCAGGGAGAGCAAACCCAAAGGAAGGAGAATGATTCCTAGACTTTTCCTTTCCTTTTCATCAGCATTTGTTAAGTATCTTGCTATTTGCCAGGTACTTGAGGAACTTGAGCAACTGTAGAAAAAAGATGAAGACATAATCTCCATTCCCGAGGAGCTCGTAGTGCAGGGGATGAGACATGCAGGACCAGCCAATGAATATAGTACACCATGATAGTGTGACGCTTGACTCATAGTTTGTAAAATGGTTTCATTTATTTATTGGAGAGAGAGAGAGAGAGACAGAGCACAGGACATGGGGGTGGGGGGCAGAGGGAGAGGGAGAAGCAGACTCCCCGCTGAGCAGAGAGCCTCACAGAGTCGGATCTCAGGACCTTGAGACCATGACCTGAGCCAAAGGCAGGCCCTTAACCGAGCCACCCAGGTGCCCCTAATTGAATCACATTTTTCAACAGACTAGTTGGTAATTATGCGGAGATGCAGCTGCTAGATTATCAACTGATGGGATTTTCCCAAAGACATCAAGTCTGATGAAGTTTACCCAGGAAGCAATGTTTCTAGACATTGGAAGAATTCAAACAAGAAGCAGTAGAAATTTTATCTAGCCTGAGAGTAATGTCCATAAAAACCAAGGCAGTGCTTAAGTGCTGGGAGGTTAAGGGGAGGGTCTTTTATGTGAGGCAAGAAGGGCATGTTGATGGAATTAACAAAAATGGGGGAAATATGGGAAAAGTGAGATGTTTTTGTTGGTAAAATTATAGGTTTGGTTTCGGACACTGGGGATTTTTCTGTCCTCTCTCACTTTTTTTTTTTTTTTTGTTTATAGCTTCCATTGCAATTCCTTATATACAATTGAAGATTCATTTATTTATTACTTAAAGTGATTTGAGTTTCCTTAAAATGAAGGTAATGTGCAATAAGGGTAAAAAACAAGTTACACCAAATAAAACATGAAATATGAAGTAAAGTTTAATAACCACTGTATATATAATTTAGCTCCAGCCTTTCCAGCGGTGGGAATGGATATATGTTCTTGCCCTAAAAGGTTAGCTAAATTTATTATAGGGCTCTTAGTGGAACGGACAGGAAAAGTGTCCTTACTACGTAGAAGTGTCTTAAATTTTGCATTGTTGAAAGGAAGGGAATGCTGATGGTATCTAGTGCTAGGTCAGTCAGTTTGTGGAATTTAAGAATTCAGCTTCTCTAGGAAGTCTTTTCTGACTTCTGGGACCTGGATCAGATCCTTCTGATCCTTACTCTGGATGAGATCTTTACTCTGCGTGCTGTATTCCTTCACCCAGTTTACATTCCTGCGTCATACCATGCATTGTGGTCTTGCCTTTCGTTCCCGGAGACTCTACTATTCTTGAGGATGGGCTCCTCACTTATCATTACAGATATAGACTTAGATCTAAATAAAACCCACCACAATGTTAGTTTTATGGAGGATACTCCATAAATATTTCTTAAATGCTAAATTGAATCATTTCTGTGGTTTGTGTTAATTATTGTTGACCTAGCTAGCCTTGACATTTCTGTGAACTCCGTATTAGTTTTCTACTGCTGGATGATAAATCTCTTCAAGACCTAGCAGTTTATTTTTTTTTCTTTTTTAAGACCTAGCAGCTTAAAACAATCCTTACGCATTAGCTCATAGTTCCCGGGTGCAGTGGTGCCTCAGGCCCCAGGTCTGTCGTGATGCTGCTGTCATGCTGTCAGCTGGAGCTGGTCATTGCAGAGCTCAGCTGGGGCTGAAGAGTCCACTTCCAGACTCTGCCATGGGGGGGGGGGGCTCTGTATAGGGCTGCCTCGTGATGTGAAAACTAGACAAGCAATCCAAGAGAGAGCACAAGTGAGCATGACCGTGGAAACATTACTTCACAACTAGGAATGTAGTGTGAATGTAGGAAGCGTCATTCCACGTGTAGTGAGTTGAGTGATGGCCCCCCAGAAACATACGTCAAGTCCTAACGTGTGGTACCTGTGAATGTGACATTTGGGAAGAGTCTTCGAAGATGCACTTAAACTAAGGATCTTGAGTGCAAACAAGGATTAGCTACATGAGCCGTAATAATCTACTGACATGTGGCCTTAGGAGAGGAGAAAGCCCCGTGAAGACAGAGGCAGGGCTGGCGTGATGCCGCCACAAGTCAGGTAGTACCACCGGGAGCCACCAGAGACTGGAAGAGGCAAGGCACAGACTCTCCCTGTGAACCCCTACGGGCAGTGTAGCCTTCCTGACCCACCTTGATTCCAGTTCTGGCCTCCGAAACTATGGCACAATAAATTTCTGTTGTTTTACGTCACCCAGGTTGTGGTTATTCGTTGTAACAGCCACAGGAAACTACTAAAGTACTACTTCCGGAGTCTTCAGTACTTTAGAAGTGAGACGTAGGTCCAGCCCACATTCAGGGCGGGGGATCGGGGAAGGGCATCAGTGTCAGGAGGCGGCTCGGAGGCCCCTGTCCCATCAGACTTCTAGATCCTTCCATTTGCTTGGTGTATCTGTGGAGATGGAAACACTTCAACAGGTCATCCCACATTCTTTGAAATCCTGTCTGATTAGAATCCTACCCCTCTGATCGTTTGTTATCCATTTCTTTTTTTTTTTTTTGTTATCCGTTTCAGTAGTCAAATTGGAAAACTTAGAGTCAATCTGAATCCTCTTTGTATTAATATGCATTACCTGGAGTTGGTTAGCCAGTCTTTTTCATCTCATTCCTTAAATTTTTCTCATTTATCTCCTTCTCTGCAATCTCTCTTCCACTGATTACTGGCTTCTATTATTTTTTCTAAACTAGCTGAATAGCTGCGAAGCTGTCAGACTGTTTCTGAGCTTTCCCCCTTCAAACCTTTCCCTGCAAAGAGGCTTTTGAAAACCCAAATAGGATTATGCTGCTCCCTTTATGTAACATTCTCAGGAAATAGAAGACCCTTGTGATCTGAATCTTGACTTTATAAAATTCAAGCTTCATCTTTAATCATTCCTTGATATAGATCAATAAAATTTCATAAAATTCACCAAATATATTGCGTTCTTGTATTTTTGCTTGCCTTTGTCTTGTGTTCTCTTTCTCCCCTAATGAAATAGGTGTTTGTTTGTTTTTGCAACTAGCGGAATGTCTAATATCATGACTAGGCCGGAACAGGTTTTCATCTGTTGTCAACTAATGTTGTTGAAGACAGTTGAAGACAGAAGATGCCTGACATCAATAAAATGGCTAAATTTACAGATTAGCCTAAGATGGGAACAAATGAAAGAGAAAGGGAAATGGTGGACTAATCATGCGGGAAGACTGGGAAACGTAGGGGTAGGTGAAGGCTCACGCCTGTTCCCTGTAAATGTGCGGAAGTAGAAAGTCAAGCATGTGGGACAGAAAGGGAAAGGTTAGTGTTTGGGATCATAAATGAGGCTAAGATTCCACGGTGAGCATAACGTAGTTTCTAGGTTTTCAGAGTATAAAGAGCCGCCTCGTCATGGACATTACGGTCTACCAGGCGGAGAGCATGAGGAGCGACGTGTAGCCATTCAAGAGAGAGGAGCAGAATGAAGATGACAGAAATGTAATGCAACGTGAAGAAAGTAGCAGAAAGGAGCAAGAAGTATAATTTCTTTTGCCCTTTTCTGTTGTAATAAGAGGAGAGCACTTTGTCTGAAGAGAGTCTCTGGGGAGGTCCTTCAGTGGAGAGCTATTTCAGATCCTTTTCAGGAAATGCATTATGCTTTATCAGAACTTGAATACAAAAGAAAATAACCTTTAAGCCATTGAAGAATTTGAAGAAAACCCTTTTGCTGCCACCGACCTTTGGCTGCACGTTTAAAATTTATGTTCAGTGTATCAATATATGTACGTGACACTCCTCCAACAATTAATGATTTTAAAATTAATCTTTAATGACATTAGTTTCCACTTAATGACGAGGTTTAAGGGGAAAAGTGCTCTGTACATTTATGTAATCATAATCGGAATGAATGACTTCCTTATAAATTAATTGCTATTTGAATGAAATAGCGAAAGCTAGCAAAGCGATTCTTTATCAAGGATGTTGGTCTGTATGCTGCAAAGTGTAAACTATGGGCCTTTTAATGCAAACTAATGATTCCTGTTTTAAGGGTGTCATGTATTACACCAAAGCCTGTCCTTATTTAGAGGTAACATTCTTTATAAAATGTTTTAATTTGCTTTTTAGAGCATGATTTGCTTTGAGAAAATCTAGTTCAGTGAAAAATAAGCATTTTTTAGAAGGATAATTTTTATATGTAAAGATGAAAATAAGTGAGGAAGACTAGGATTCCCTCTAATACGTGCCGTGTGTGAAGAAATGGAAATGCCTGAGGGACCGAAGTTGGCAAGTCACAAAGCTCAGGTGGTGCGGGCCACCAGGCAGGTGGCTTGACGGCCTCGCCCGGACTTTCTGATGGGACGTCGACCCGTGCCCGCAGCCTGCACTCTGCGGTGACCGCATTCACGGGGAGGGGGGGTGTCTCCCGGGGATTACTGTTCCTTACTGTTCCCAGATTGCAAGGAATGGAAACTAGTTCTGGATTCCTTGAGCCATAAAGGGCAGCCCGCTGAAGGGCTGGGAGTCCGTTGGCCGAGTCAGAGGGTACTGAGCCGGACAGTTGTCAGCTCAGAGCGGAGCCAGAACTGCCTGGGCCATGGCCAGAGGGTCCCCGTAGAGCGCCCGCGGCCCATCCTGCGTGGTGCTCTTCGCCCGCCTGCACAAAGGGCCTGCGTGGCTGGCTCGGAATTGTTTGCCCTCTGCCGGCACCCCGGGCCCTTGATGGGCAGTTCTCTGCAGGCTGTACTCGCCGAGAGGATAGGTTCCCAAAAGGCACTTCCGAGTTTTGAGACCAGGATGGGGAACGGATATGGGGCAGTAAAAGCAGTAGACGTTCGCTAAAACTCTTCTTCAGAACCGTCGTTTGAAAGCCAGCAAACTCCAACAGCAACAGTATCTCAAATAATAAAGATTTTGCAGGGAAAATGAACATAGATTAAATAATAGAGTTGCTCAGGTTTCAGTAGAAACCTACTATTATGAAAAAGTCATTCTCTTTTACGCATGTTTATTAATTGCCTGTCTTATGTCGATTGCTGTACTTAGCAGTGAACCTGAAACTACGAAGGAGTTAGTCCAGAGAGAACCAAAATACAGCAATTCATATATTGTAATAATTGTAAGATAAGAGGTGGGTTTCCTAGGTCCCATAACAAAGAGCCACAAACTGGGCAGCTTAAACCAACAGAAACCCGAGAGCCCAGAAGTCGGAGATCGAGGTGCCGGCAGGGTCCCATGCCCTCCAAAGAGTCTGGAGGAAGATGCTTCTTTGTTCCTTCTAGATGCTTCCTCGACTCGTTGCCACATGACTACATTCTGGCTCCATCTTCTCTGCATGGCTTTCCTCACGAGGTGTCCCTGTCTGTGTCCTCTTCTCTCTGCTTCTCACAAATGTTCCAGTCATTGGATTCAGGGTCCATCTTAAATCCAGAATGATTTCATTCCTGATTACATCTGTAAAGATCCTCCTTCCAAATAAGGTCAATGCTGAAGTTCCGAGTGAACATGAATTTTGTAGACCTGCTGCCTCACCTACCATAGGAGGGTACAGGTCCCTGAGCCTGTACTTGGGGTGTGCTAGAGAGGGTCACTGAAAGGACACAATGCCTAACCTAAGGGTGACTGTTCAGTCTGGAGGAATGGGACGTATGGGGGACCCTGCAAGCATTTATGAAAAAGCATTGTTCGTTAGAACTCAAACCAGTTCAGGAGAGCTGGAGCGAAAATTACCCAGGGCCGGATAAGGTGTGGACAGGAGAGATGATGGCGAGGGAGTTAATGGGACACACGAAGAGGGAGCACGTGAGGAATCTGACGTTCTCCTGCTGCAGTCGGGCACCGTCCGAGGGTGTGAAGCAGGTGAGCCGCCGCGTCACATGTCTGTTTTACGGACACCACTTTGGGGGTGTGGTGTAGAGACGCGGAATGTTCTAGCGATGCTGGGGGAAGGAGAGCTAGCTGGGCGACTGTGCGGTCATCTGGGTCTTAAATAACAGGCTTGGTGAAGGAGAAGCTAGTAGGGACGAAGGAAAGTAAATGTACTCCTGGTGTCTCGAAATGTGGAATTGCTTTCGTGTGGATTGTAGACAAAGGATGGTAATAGGAACCAAATATGATGGCCCAGGGTGCTCGCGTCTGAAGACTACGGGTGACGGCTGTAGGTGCTGAGATTGGAAATGTGATGGAGAGAGAGACAGATGGAGAGGGACAGGAAGGCAGATGGAGACTTGGGAACAAATGATGGATTCAGTCTATATTTTCAGTTCTGATGCCGTAGCGCTTCTAAACGAGTACGTTCAAGAAGCGATTTTCTACATGGGACAGGTGCCGCAGGGTAAGGAAATACGAGCACATAAATGGTACCTGACGTTGTTGAGTTATCTGAAAAAAAATATCATTCCTATATCCAACAAAGGGATATTAGGCACAGTGAAATAGTGACATTTAGAAATAATATTTATGTGCCATTTGTTGCAACATGGATGGACCTGGAGGGTGTTAAGTGAAGTAAGACAGAGAAAGACAAATTAACTTATGCTTTCATTTGTAGGTGGAATCTAAGAAGGCGTTAAATGAACAAAACAAAATGGGAATGGAGGGATAGACAGAGAGAATTCACTGGTGGTTGCTGGAGGGGAGGGGATGTGGGTCCGGGGCAGAATAAGTGAAGGGGATTAAGAAATCCAGGCTTCCAGTTATAAAGAAAGAAGTCACAAGGATATAATGACGGGGCAGGGCATATAGGCAATATATTGAAATGACTGTATGGTGACAGATGGTGGCTGCGCTCACCGCCGCGGTGAGCTTCCCATAACGTACGTCCAATCGCTTCGTTGCACCCCCACAACTAATATAATACTCAGTTACACTCCAGTTATAAAGGGATATCCAACGGCGTAGGAAAAACCCGTTATAAAATGCGAACAGAATCAAAGTGAAAAGAACAAGACTGGGACACGCAGCTGTCTCTACAGCAAGATCTCAACACGGCCTGGCGACCTTTATTATATTTTGTTTGTTTTTTTTTTTTAATTTTTTTTATTGGAGTTCAGTTTGCCAGCATATAGCATAACAGTGCTATCCCGCCAGTGCTCATCCCGCCAAGTGCCCCCCGTCAGTGCCCGTCACCCAGTCACCCCGACCCCCCCGCCCTTTCCACTACCCCTTGTTCATTTCCCAGTTAGGTGTCTCCCATGTTTTGTCACCCTCTCTGAGATTTTCACTCATTTTCTCTCTTTCCCTTTGTTCCCTTTCACTAATTCTCATATTCCCCAAATGAACGAGACCATATAATGTTTGTCCTTCTCCGATTGACTTATGTCACTCAGCATAATACCCTCCAGGTCCATCCACATCAAAGCAAATGGTGGGTATTAATATGAAATACTCCAGTGGGTTTCAATGCTAGCAGTGGCTCCTTCTGGGTGAATTTTAATTTTTTTTTTTTTTTTTTTTTTACTTTTAACTTGTTTTTTTAAAGTATACTGCGTCTAATGAACATACATGGCTTTTATAATCGGGAAAAAATATGTTCTTTAGGTATATTTTAGCACCCGAAATAGAATTCTTGTAAGGCAGTATTTCTAAACATAAGTAGGTGATTTCAAGGATTGGGTATCTTTTGACTTTAGGAGGAAGAAGAGTTGTGAGTGAGTAAAGAATTCCAGCCCCTGAGCCAGGTATTTCATAAAATACCTTGAAATATATATGGGGATGTGGATTGTTGTATAGGGGAAAAATTACTACTTTTGAACAAAAAGTAGGAAAAAAAATGCACAAGGAAAGCATTTTTCACTTAATTTTGAAAACCGTATGAGTGAAGAGCAATTTTAACAAAACGTAGAAATAGATTCTTTTATGTAAGTTGTCGCCAGTAATCCCAGGTTACCTTATGTAAGATGATTAGACAACATTTCTGTGCAGATTTTACTAATTTCTGTAAGACTGGAGTGGTATTTAGATTTCTGGAATGCAAAGTTAGAGCTTTAATATTAAATCTACTTTATTATCCCCGAAGGTCGTGCTGCGAGAACAGAACGTTTTTGCATGTTCTTTTTTTTCCCCCACCCAGTTTCGGAATATTAAACAACTACTCCATTAACACATCCCGGATGATAGGAAGATGCAATTAAAACTCTCAAAGCCATCTTCAGGCTATTTACTTTTTTTGGAGTTACCGAGAGATAACACAGGGTAATTAATGCCACATAATAATTTTAATAAAAGGCTGAATGCTGGCTGGTACCCGCAGAAAGGAAAATTATTTGACATTTGTGTGGGAAGTATTCTTCCCTTTCAAATTTCGACAATTGCTTAAATAGCACTGTTTGCCTTGACTCATCAATAAACGTGTTTGCTAATTCTAACCTGGGATGAAATATAAAAATTTCGCTGTTGAAGGACAGTTCAAAATTCAGTTATACTTTGACTTGTTAATGGCTATAATTTAAGCAGGTCCTCTTTCTTTTTAACTATTTTTAAAAATAGTTTTGAATATACTTAGTAATAGATACACTAGAGATAAGTTTCTGGTTAATTATTTTATAAGAAGATACAGGTAACAATAATTATGATAGAAAAGGAATATAAGCTTATATTTCATTTATTTCAGTAGGATTTTGACTTGTTCAAAGCAAGTTTTGATTTTTTATAATATTTAGTTAGAGTCTCCCAAGAATATTTTATTTTATTTTATTTTATTTTATTTTATTTTATTTTATTATTTTATTTTATTTTATTTTATTTTATTTTATTTTATTTATTTATTATTTTATTTTATTTTATTTATTTTATTACTTATTTTATTTTATTTTATTTTAATTTTATTTTATTTATATTTAATTTAATTTAATTTATTTATTTATTTATTTTTTATTTTTTTACCCAAGAATATTTTAGATGATTTGCCCTATGAAAAATTTGACCCGGTTAATACTGTAGACCGGGGATTCCAACGGGCAATATGTCTGCTTGGAATTCATGGGCCTTTTCTTTTTTTCCCCCATTCTTAAGTGGAGTTTTCTAAACTCCTGAGTCATCAAAAATCTGCCACAGGATCCTTAGCAGCATTGATCATTTAATAACAATGGCCAGTACTTCGCCGTCTTGCGGTGTGTGCCAGTGTGTGCCGGTGTGTGCCGGTGTGTGCCCGGCTGTCCGTACTACTGAGCATGTCTAATCCTCACGTGGAAATTGTTAGGTAAAGAACTCAGTGTACACATGGGAAGCCTTAGGCCCAAAGAGGTAACGGGAATTCGCCAAGGTCACCGGGCAGAGATGGGGTTGGAGCCCACGTGGCTCCTTATTTTAGCCACTCTACCGCAAGAAGATGACATGGGTTAACGTAAGGGGACGTATTTTAACCCAAAACTATCAAACCGCCTCGTCAGTGCTCCCCTGTCGCCTTGTGAGACAGCCCGGCCTTCAGCTCCACGCCGGGCCGGCCGATCTCATCGTCCCCCACGCTTTTCTACCTCCCACCCTCCTCATCTTTCCTCCATTTCAAATCCCTTAACCCTGTTCCTCTACCTAATATTCAGTTTTATAGTTTTACTTGCATGTTTTCTAGCATGTGTCGTTATAAAGAGATTCCAAGGAGACCCCCTTTAGTAGAGAGTATGAAAACAGCATCCCGAGACACTTCCGTGCCCTGCGTCAGCACCAGCGCGGGCAGCACGGTGAGTTTTCAGAGTAATGAGATTATTTTTTTTAAAGATTTTGTTTATTTATTCATGAGAGACACGAGAGAGGCAGAGATGCAGGCAGAGGGAGAAGCAGGCTCCATGCAGGGAGCCCGACGTAGGACTCGATCCCGGGACCCCGGGGTCACGCCCTGGACCAAAGGGAGGCACTAAACCACTGAGTCATCCAGGGATCCCCAGTAATGAGATTATTAAAAGAGCATTTGACACCCCGTTTTATCATGTACACTTATACTTGACATTAGATTATATTTTGGGGAGAAAATTATAGATTTTGTGTTCCTTATGATAAGCCTCGCACATGTAGTAATAGCCTACTTACAACAACCTCAAATTCCTGGATAGAACAAATAATGACTATAATTCAGCCCAGAACTGTGCTGGAAAATAGAGAATCTCCAGGAAGCCAAAAAATATGAGAAATTTGGGGGAAAGGACTCAGAGTCAGATTCGGTCTATCGGATTTGAAACTGCAGCATCAAGCCTTGCACGGTGGAGGGCCGTTCGGGGGGGGGGGGGTGACCCCAGGGGGCTCCCTCGTCACCAATGGCAGGTTCCAGGCCCGCAGGAGCCGGGTGTTGGGATGAGTGAGATGGCTGGCCGGGGTGGCACGGGGCTGGAGGCGCCCTGGGCATGCGGAGCCCGAGCACGTGGCATCAGGGCACAGGCCCTGCGAGGTGACCCAAGGACAGCGAGGGGACCCTGGCTCCCACTGCCCCTCCGAGCACCGGGGCTGAGGACCAGCTGGTGTCAACCACGTAGGGCGGGGGGCTCGCCTGGACCCACGGGCCCGGTGACATCAGCTGCGTGGGAGCCTGTCCCGGGCCCCGGTGACACTGTAGCCACGTCACAGCGTAATGAGCAGTGCTTCGGCCTGAGAGTCCGCTGTACAGTTGACTCGCGAGAGACTCGTAACCATCGGGAATGGAGGTCGAGGACGAAGGTTATTATCACAGTTTTAAAACAAGACAAGTCACTTTTTGAAAAGGCTCTTTTTTTTTATCCTATCTGGTATAATTCTTTTCAAAATCACAGTACTTAATTTTTATATTATAAGGTGGCCAAGTGTTTCAGTGCTAAAATTGTAGGGAAGATTGGAATTTCAAATGGTGTAATGACCCATGTTTGTTTTATTTATTATCTATCTATCTATCTATCTATTTATTTATTTTTATTTATTTAGATTTTATTTATTTATTCATGAGACACAGAGAGAGGGAGGCAGAGACACAGGCAGAGGGAGAAGCAGGCTCCCTGCGGGGAGCCCAACAGCGGACTCGATCCCGGGACCCTGGGGTCACGCCCTGAGCTGAAGGCAGACGCTCACCCATGGAGCCACCCGGGCGTCCCAGATTTTTTAACGATTTGGCAAAACCTAATTAAATAGGATTCCTTTTCATCTTTAACAGATGTTTTATAACAGTTCCCTGCTTTTACTGGCGATCAGCCCCATTCCACGTTTATTTTATTAATTTTTAAAAAGATTTTATTTATTTATTCATGAGAGACACAGAGACAGAGAGAGAGAGAGAGAGAGAGAGGCAGAGACCCAGGCAGGGGGGGAAGCAGGCTCCATGCAGGGAGCCCAACGCGGGACTCGATCCCAGGACCCGGGGTCACGACCTGGGCCGAGGCAGGTGCTAAACCGCGGGGCCGCCCGGCTGCTCCCATTCCACATTTAACCGGGAGCACCTGACGTCGTTCGCCTGTCGCTGTGAGCTGTTGGGCAGGATCCCAGCACTGGTGCTGTTCAGGGGAGGCCTGAGCCCCCCACAGTGAGTGGGATTTAACAGGGGATCTGAGACCGCAGCCCGTCGGGTAGGGGATCTGTTCCTTGCTGGAGGGCGGCGCTGGCTTCCCGGCCCGACGGGTCCTCCAGCTCCACGTGGACGCCCCCCTGCCGCTGGCACTGATCCTGCCCCGCGCTTGCCCGCCTCCCGCCCTTGCTTTCAGAGGACGCTGAGCCCCGTCCCCAGGTTCCAGTGTCACCGTGTGTCGCCCGAGCTGGAGCCCCAGCCTTCCTTCCGGCTCTGGCCTGCGTGTCCGCGGTGAGCCCGCGATGGCGACAGGCCCATCCACGTGCACACCCAGCGCGTCCGGCCCGTTGGGTCGCTGGCCGAGGTGGGCTCGCCCGGCCCGACGGGCTCCCTCAGGGCCTCACCTCCGTCCGCTGCATCTACTGCGCCTCCGTCTGTCTGGTCTGCGTCTCAGCCCTGCTGGCCTGCGTTCAGGTCCCCTTCCCACCTTCCCACCCGGACACCGCGTCCCTCCCTCTCCGTAGACTCCCCCTGTGTCTCTGAAGCTGTAGCTCGAACATCGCTCCCTTAGGATCGGCCCGTAGGCACCGGAGCTCCCCTAGAACAAGCCGCCAGCGCACTGTCCTTCGGGGATTTCTCATTCTCTGTGCAGTCGCGTTTTCCCCGATGTCCGTCTGTCCTGGGAGCGTGTGTGCAGCACCAGGCCGCGCACCTTAATCCTGTCTTGTTCATGCGTGTGATACGGTGTCATCAGCAGCAGGAGTTTGCAGTAAATGTATCCTTTTTAAAGATTTCCTTACTTTAAAGGGGGCGGAGGGGGAGACGGAGAGAAGCGAACTCCCTGCTGAGCGTGGAGCCCTGCTCCGTCCGGACTTGGGCTCGCAGCCCCGAGATCACGGACAATCCCGAGATCGTGACCTGGGCTGAAATCAAGAGCTGGAGCCCCATGGCCCGAGCCTCCCGAGCGCCCCAGGATGACCCCTTGGAGCACGCGGGGAGCTGCGCCCGTCGGGTGTCCGACTCTGGATCTCAGCTCAGGGCTTGAGCCCAGGGTCGTGAGTTCAGGCCCCGTGTCGGGCTCCATCCTGGGCACGGAGCCTACTTTACAAGGAAGGAAAGAAACCTTGTCGCTACTTTCAAAGGTGGGTTATTTTTTGAGAGACGCACGTTCATCCATTTTAGGTATGCTTCGGACTTTGAAATGTCGACTTTGAAAGTGAGAGAAACGCGTAGTTTAAAAATCTATGCGGTCACCGTAGGCGCTAATTAGGACCAAGTGTCAAAATAACCTTGTGGGGGTAAGTGGTATTATATAAATGGGTCATTTATATGATTTTTATTTATTATGTAAGTGAAATTTATTTTAATGCATTAAATACAGTAAGTAAATACTGTGTTCATGTTTTCTAATTGAATTGATTGGTCTTTTTTTTTAAAGATTTATTTATTTATTTATTTATTTATTTATTTATTTATTTATGTATGTATTCATTCATTCATTCATTCATTCATGATAGACATAGAGAGAGGCAGAGACACAGGCAGAGGGAGAAGCAGGCTCTATGCAGGGAGCCCGATGCGGGACTCGATCCCGGGACCCCGGGGTCATGCCCTGGGCTGAAGGCGGGTGCTAACCGCTGAGCCACCCAGGGATCTGAGCTTCTACTTGGTGACCAGCTTTTGTTGGGTCTACTTAAATCTTTGTCATTTTCTTTGCCAAGAAGCTGCATGAATATACATTTTTAATTGAAATATTGGCTGCAGCCATGTAAGCATTAGACAAATCATTTTTAGGACTCATGAGTATGACTCTAGCCGGGAGACACTTATTCTAAATCATGACACTCCACCAATCTTCATGGGAAAACTAATAATTTGTGCGTTTTTTAGAGCTCCGTTTAGCAAGAGCTGCATGAAGGATTTCAAAGAGAAGATGCTTGCCCTCTCGGAGCGTTCAAAATAATGCTGAGGCTTGAAAGGCTAAATATGTCGGTAGCTTGGCAATCCTCCGAGAACTCAACGCTATTAATCATTAAAAGGCTTTTTATGATATGTCAGGGGCTTCTAATT
Source organism: Canis lupus familiaris (assembly GCF_011100685.1). Classification (NCBI taxonomy): domain Eukaryota; kingdom Metazoa; phylum Chordata; class Mammalia; order Carnivora; family Canidae; genus Canis; species Canis lupus. The sequence continues at coordinate 30,517,556 of NC_049257.1, forward strand.
TTGTGCTGTTCTAAAATCATATTTGTGACAGGAAGGTGATTTCAATTTCTGTGTTTTTGAGTCCATGTAGATTTTTTAATCGCACAAATGACAGAAATAGTTCCGGTCTTTTCGGAAAAACCAACCACAGATGATTAGAGTAATTCACGATTTCTTAAGTGGAATTAATTTGCATGGCTGTCTTATAATTAGGAACAGGATCCGAACAGTGAATGGGTGGTGTTCAAGGGCCTCTTTCAGGTCCTTTGTAACAAACTATGACTTTTAGTTTTACGGAATAATATTGCGCCAAGAGCAAATGTATCAGCATGTGGGATAAGCCTTGGATTGCAGTGTTTAAGGAGGACTTTTAACAGTATTTAAGAACTTAGGCAAAGTTCACTTGTTTCATTTTGCAGCCCCAGAATTACTTTACAAATATCTGAAATTCCTTGCGATAGACTATGGTGGTCCTGGGAATTTTCTCCATGTGGTCCTTTGGGGCCTCTGATAAACGATAAATCTAAGGAAATTAATAAGCATAGAGGGCACATTTGGGGGACTTTTTTTTTTTTTTCTTCTCCAGATTATAGCGTGGAGGCTACGACAGTTTCTGTGTCTCTGGGCTCGCTAGAATGATGCTCGATAAAATCTGTTTCATCTACGTAATAAGGCGACTCTATCCCCGAGGACTATAGGGCTGTATATACGTGTCTATGAATTGTCGCCCAGATGCTGGAAAGCTTTATGGAAATTCCTGGACATTGACCGCTCTCAAGGCTCCCATGGTAATTTGGAGAGTGTGACCCTTACTCTGCTGTCCTAGCAAATATCAAAGAAACGCGAGTCTGGATGAAATGTTATTGACACGTGTCCCCGTCGGGTGTGAGTGTGGAGCAAACCAGAGGATGAGGCGTGTGCGTTTGCAGAAGGAAGGCACAGACGGGTGTGGGACATGCCCTTGGGAAAGGTGTAGATGCCTGGGGTGCACGAGAGCTCAAGTGATGCCCGTTTGCTGGAGGCCAGTCCGTGTCTTCCTTCACAAGAGCCCAACCCCTCCGGTTCAGAGGCATTTCCATGGTTTTGCAGAACATTGACACTAAACAAGATGCCCCGAGGCCGTTACAGGAACATTGTTGATTCACAGAGTCCTTTTTTAAAAAAAATTTTTTTGTAGGAATCTTTTATCTATTCTGTGACTACTTAATAATGAATAGTAATTGATAATGGAAAAGGCAGGAAAGTAAATCATTTAGAGTAACGTGGGAAATAATACTTTAGAATTTGTATTGCAGGGGCGCCCGGGTAGCTCAGTAGGTTAGGCAACGGACTCTCGACTTAGGCTCAGGTTGTGCTCTTGGCGTTGGGACGTGGAGCCTCCATCGGGCTTCTTCCTTAGCGTGGAGGCTGCGTGGGACTCTCTCCCTCCCCCTCTGCCCTTCCTCCTCCTCCTCCTCCTCAGTGTCTCTCAAATGAATGAATGAATAAATGCATGAATGAATGAGTGAATATTTGTATTACATGTATCTTTCCAGAATTTTCTGTTTTGTTTTGCAAGCATTGCTTTCTTCTTTAAGATGAAACTCACTGGGAATCCCGGGTGGCTCAGCGGTTAAGCGCCGCCTTCAGCCCAGGGCCTGATCCTGGAGTCTTGGGACCGAGTCCCACGTCGGGCTTCTTGCATGGAGCCTGCTTCTACCTCTGCCTGTGTCTCTGCCTCTCTCTCCCTCTCTCTCTCTGTGTCTCATGAATAAATAAAATCTTTAAAAAAAAAAAAAAAGATGAAACTCATTTGGGATGCCTGGGTGGCTCAGTGGTTGAGCATCTGCCATCAGCCCAGGTCATGACCCCGGGGTCCCAGGATCGACTCCCGCATCCGGTTCCCTGCATGGAACCTGCTTCTCCCTCTGACTGTGTCTCTGCCTCTCTCTGTGTGTCTCATGAATAAATAAATAAAATCTTAAACAAAAAAAGAAAAAAAAACGAAACTCTTTCTGTGCATCTGTCCTCCCTTTATTCTTCCCTTCTTCCCCTTCCCCTTTCCCTCTCTTTCCCCTTTTTCTTCTATTTTTCCTTTGGTTGGGGGTCATAGGCCCCTTTTGAGGTGATAGAAACGTTCTACAATTAGATTTTGATAATGGTTGCACAATTCTGTAAATATTCTAAAAAACAAACATTGAATTGTGTATTCTAATATAAGTGAACTCTGTGGTATTTAAATCATAGACCCAGGAGGCTGTTTTTTTAAAAAAATGAAATGCCAACCAGAGGTTAACTAAGGTGACTGGAATAAATGAAGCACAAGGACAAGAGCCTAAGCTTATCTCAGATTGATTACAACAAATCACAAGGCTCGACACTCTCAGGACCCAATTGGTGTGTCCTTTCAGTTCTTAACAATCTGGCGCTTTTTAGTCTTGTGATGGAGGAGATGGCCTGACAATCAGAAAATTGGCATCACTCGCCACTTTAATTCACCTACATCAATTTGTGGGCTTTGTGTCCTACATCCTGAAGGAGGGAGACTGACAGTGATGATTCAGAGACAGGGTTTGCCCTTTATGAAGACAAGCCACAGGATAGCAAGCGCTCGAATATACAGTATTCGATTGAAAAGTGAACAAAACGCACACAGAACGCTTACTGCATTTAATCAGATATAGTTGGGTAAATATATTTGAACATTTGTTTTTAAAGTCTGGTAGGCTTTATTCTTTCTTAAGTAAATGCCAGATCACAATGGTGAAAATTGGGGTTTTGAAAAAAAAATTATAATTTCTGTTTCTGAGAAAGTTTTGAGTGCTTGTAAAATAGTCTTTGTCTACATCAGGAAACATCAAGATCCTTAATGGTCAAACTCTGTTGTAAAACCAGGACGGTGAGAATCCACGCAATCAGATTGCAGGTGGTGTTACCCAAATGCAAGGTTGTTTTGTGGGGTTTTTTTTTTTAAGTTTTTATTTAAATTCCAGTTAGTTAACATACTAATTATTAGTTTGATGCAATATTAGTTTCAGGTGTACGGTGTAGTGACCCAGCACCTCCGTACAACACCCAGTGCTCCGCGCAGGCGCCCCCGTAAGCCCCATCACCTATTTCATCCCCCGCCCCCCGCCCCGTCTATAACCATCAGCTTATTCTCCATAGTTAAGAGTCTGTTCCTTGGTTTGTTCCTCCCTCTGCCTTTCATCTCCCCCCTCCAGCCCCTTGCAGTGTTGCTCTGTTTTTATTGTTTTATCAAAGCGGGGTCAATTTGTTTTTGCCACCTCATCTTTCTCATGACGACAGGAAATTCTTTTTCCCTGTATCTCTAATGGCAGGAAGCGTTGCTTTTTAATTGACTGTGAAATGTTTCACTGGGAACACTGGAAATTTTAAAGCATGGATTCGTAGAGTATGAAAAATGGTGATGTTACATTTTTTATCAAACTAGTGCTATTAGCTAGAATTACTCAGTAGTTTCATTGTCCCTTATTTGTATGCCAGACGTTTTCTGCACACTCTAGATTATTGGAATAGCTCAGGTGACCTTTATTAGCAGGAAAGATGGTACATTTTAACAGTTTTTTTTTCCACTGGTAACTATACAGTAGTTAGAAATAGCAAAAAATACATCACTATTACAATGTCCAGTGAATTGGTTCATATTTGTTTAATTTTGGTATCATTTAGAAAAAAATTACTTATGCTCCACTTAAAATCCCTATTCTCGTAAAAGGTCAGTGAATCTAATCTTAATGAAAGTGTGGTTTAATGGAAGTTTGACTTTATGGAAACAACTGCTTAAAATAATAATTTTAATTTCTAATTTCACCTCCTTATTGACAAAGAGTTGTTCCTTGAAAGAGGAGCTTATATTTCCCCAATATGTTGATTTTGAATTAATAATAAATTTAAATCAACCTTACTCCTGGAAAAATTATGAAATTTTAAGTATGTGGAGTCCAACCTAATGGAGTCTGTATTTTAACATGGAGTTTGTGTGTGTGTGTGCACATGCATGTACATGCGTGACTATGATGTGCGTGTGTTGGAGACAGTTTTATGAATTAATACAATGATAAAATGTCAACATGCCAAACTAGATTTCTTTTCTTTAGTACATTTTTTTTTTACTAGAATTTCAGATTAAAAAGGTGAAGGGTAATCAATACCAACCCTTCATTGTTGGCACTTCCATCTACCCATTCTATCATTCATCATTCAATTAAGTGTTCTTTGAGTATCCAGTATGTTATATTTTGGGTTAAAATCATATATTAGGCACAGTTTTTGGCATTTGAGAATATTTTGGTTTAGTAGATGGAAGCATGTATAAATGAATAATTTCAAATAGTGTGATGGAAAATGTATAGAGACTTATACCTAAGGCAATGACCATTTTTGTGAGAGTGGAGCACTCAAATCCATGCTTAATATGGGAGAAAGCTTTCAAGGCAGAGGGACAAACAGTTCCAAAGAACGGAGAACTCAACGTAAAAGAATGGAACATCAAATTTTAGAAATAAAATCCTAGGTACTTCTTGCTTTCATATGGAAAAACACCTTAAGTAGAGCTAAGTAACTCTTCTTTAATTTATTTTTATTGAAAAGAAAAGTGTTGAGCTTCCTTTATAGCTTTTGTGTTTCTTCTATGTCAAGAAATTCAAAATTTTAAATAATTTGTTCACAATGTAGATAAACAGTGAATAACCTCAGGTTGCACTGTTATTTTCTTGAACTTTTCATTTCTTTTTAAGTTTACTTTTTTATATGTTGTATGCTATATCCTCTAAATATTATATTTCTTCCTCTCAGAATTCTTGAAATTCCTTTTATGCTTCAGTACAGAATTTATTAGGTTTTATTTAATGTGCTAATTAGTGATGATTATCTTTTAAAACTTAAACTCAAGTATAGTGATTGGTTAATTTCTAAAGACAAATTCAATACTTGTACAAGTTCATATGTCAGTATATGTTTTCATATGCATGTAAATAATACACATCCATACCACACCACACACACACACACACACACACACGTATAATTTACATGTATAAATTCATAAACTCATTTCATTCTTGGAACTAAAAGATAGCCCTACCCTTCAATCTCCTCCTGTACTAAAATTGTCTTAGTCAAGGTGTTTTATTTATTAACTGGCAAGCATGAAATTTAGTAATAGAAATTTATTTGCAAATTGCTTCCCACTTTATATTATGAAAGTGAAATATTTATTAATTTAATTGAAATATGTGCACATCTACTAAAAAATTCACTGAAACTAAGCTGGTTCCTTAAAAAGATAGGCAAAATTGACAGACCTTTAGCTAGACTTACCAAGAGGAAAACAGAACTCAAAAAAATAAAATAAAATAAAACTTGAGAAATGTTATAATAGATGTGATAGAAACACAAAGGATTATAAGAGGCTACTATGGACAACGTCATGCAACAAATTGGACAGCCTAGAGGAAATGGTTGGTTACATTCCTAGAAGCATATGACCAGCCAAGGCTGAATCATGAAGAAATAGGAAATCTTGAACAGACTGATTTCTCATAAGAACATTGGATCTGTAATCAAAAGCCTATCAACAGACAGAAGTCCAGCACCGGATGACCTCACTGGTGAGTTCTAACAAACATTCAAAGAAGAGCTAATACCGGTTCTTCTAAACTCTACCAAAAACAGAAAAGGAGGGAATTCTTCCAAACTAAATTTATGAGGCCAACATTACCCTGATACGCAGATCAGAAAGGGATATCACAAGAAAAGAAATTTATAGGCCAATATCCCTGATGAACATAGATGCAAAAAAATCTTCAACAAAATAGGAGTAAACCAAATTCGATAATAGATTAAAAGGATCATGCGCCATGATCAAGTGGGACTTACCCCAGGAATGCAAAGATGGTTCAGCATTCATAAGTTCACCCAAGTGACACACCCTGTTAACACAACGGAGGATACACATCATATGATCATCTTAATAGATGCAGAAAAAGCATTTGACAAAATGCAACATCCACTTATGATTAACAACTCAACAAAGCAGGTGTACGGGGAACATATGTCAGTATGATGAGGCCAAATATGACAAGTCTACAGCTAAGAACCCAGTGATGAAAGCTGAAAGCTTTTCCTCTAAGATCAGGAACAAGACAAAGATGCCCCCCTGTTGCCACTTTTATTCAATATAGTATTAGAATTCCCAGCCAGAGCAATTAGAGGGTGGAATAAGCATCCCTATTGGAAAGGAAGAAGTAAAACTCACTATTTGCGGATGACACAATATTGTAGATAGAGAACCTTAAAGGCTTCATCAAAAAACTGTTGGAGATAAACTCAGTAAAGTTGCAGGATATAAAATCATATGCAAAAATCTGTTGCATTTCTATATAGCAATAATGAACCATCAGAGAAAGTAAGGAAACAATCTCATTTACAATTGCATCAAAAAGAATAAAATACTTAGGAATAAAAATTTAATGGAGGAGGTGAAAGACATATACTGACAACTACAAGACATGAGTGAAAGAAATTAAAGACAGGAATTAATGGAAAGGTATTCCATGTTCATGAATTGGAAGAATTAATATTGTCAAAATGCCCGTACTACCCAAAGCAATATGGATTCAATGCTATCCCTATCAAACTTCCAGTGGTGTTCTTCACAGAGGTAAAACAAACAATTCTAAAGTCTGTAACCACAAAAGACCCTGAATAGCCCAAAGCAGTTTTGAGAAAGAAAACAAAGCCGGAACCATTATGCTCCCTGATTTCAAACTCTATTACCAACCTATAGTAATTAAAATAATATGATATTGGCCTAAAAAGAGACCTATAAATCAATGAAACAATAGAGAGCCCAGAAATAAACCCACATAAATAGGGTCAATTAATTTATGACAAAGAAGCCAAGATCATGCAATGGGGAAAAGACTGTTTTCCCATCAACAAATGGGATGGGAAAATGGGACAGCCACGTGCAAGAGAATGAAACTGAACGATGCACAAGAATTGACTCAAAATGGATTAACGACTTGAACATTAGACCTGAAACCATAAAACTCGTAGAAGAAAACATAGGCAAGTAAGCTCCTTGACATAGATCTTGGAGATGATGCTTGAATCGGACATGAATCCGAAGGGAGCACAAGCAAAAATAAGCAGGTGGGAATGTAGCAAACTAAAAAACTTCTACACAACAAAGGAAACCAACAAAATGAAAAGCTAGACTACTGAATGGGAGAAAAATTTTCAAATGATATATCTGTTAACATCCTAAATATATAAAGAACTGGTACAACTGAGTACTAAAAACACAATCTGATTAAGAATTGGACAGCGGTTCTGAATAGACATTTTTCCAAAGAAGACATAAAAATGGCCAACAGGTGCATGACCAGATGGTCTACATCCTTGATCCTTAGGGAAGTGCAAGTCAGACCCTCAGTGAAATATCGCCCCATTACCTGTTAAAATAGCTACCATCAAAAAGATAGGAAATAACACATGTTGGCGAGGATGGGAGGAACAGGTCCTCTTGGTGATGGGAACGTAAGTGGGTGCAGCCACGGTGGAAAGCAGCATGGAGGTGCCTCAAGAAATTAAAAATAGAGCTGCCCTACAATCTGGGTATTTATGCAAAGAAAATAAAAATACTAATCTGAAAATATATGTGCCCTCCCACGTCCACAGCTGCACCATTTACAACGGTGAAGATACAGGAACAACCTAGGTGTCCATTGATGGATGGATGGATGGATGGATGGATGGATGGATGGATGAAGAAGATGTGGTGTATAGACCCACACAAAGGAATATTATTCTGCCACAAAAAGGAATGGAATTTGCCGTAGGTGACATGCGTGGACCTTGAGAACATCGTGCTGCGTGAAATACGTCTGAGAGAGAAAAATGCCCTATGACCGACCTCTCTTACGTATGTGGAATGTTAAATAAATCTCTTAGAAAGGGAATGCAAATAAATAAATAGCATTCAAATTAAATAGATAATTTCAACGAACTATTATTGATCTATAATCAACTTCAAGTACGAATTTTGATTCGAAAAGAATTCATGTGGCGCATTAAAAAGAAATGGTCTCCACTGTTACGGAAGGCACCTTTTTCCTTTTCTAGGACGCACAGCTCGCGGGACACGGTGTGGTCTCCTACCTCGCGGCCGGGCCAGCGCGACCCGGTGTGACACGCTGTGTTTCTCAGCAGCTTCAGTTTCCAGATTCCCGGGCTTCTCAAATACCTCTTTGACCTCCTTTCTGAGAAACGCCCCCCAGACGATGGGTTGTCCACAAATCAGCTGGATGCGCGGCTTCATCTTTAGACCTAAATCGTCTGCCTTTCACAAGGCCGCCGAGGAGCGCGGCTTTCCCTGGGCCCTTCCAGTTCCTTCACGGCGCCCGAGGGTAAAGCAGGGTCCCTGGCGTTTTGAGAAACTGTGCTCATGATGTACTCAACTTTTCTGCAGCGCTAGAGCCCAGGATGATATTATTTATCCCGTTTTAAAGGTGAGCAAATGTCTTTATTTATTTGAAATGATTAAAACTATTTTTAGAAACAGCCCATTCCCAATTTGTGGTACTAGTGAACTAAGTTTTTTTTTTTTTTTTTTTTTTTTTTAGTGAACTAAATTATATTCTAGACAATATATGGTTTTCAATATATGATTTTAGGTCTCGTAGATAATAATATTGAGAATCAGAACCTGTTTTTATCTATTCCTAAGGTACTATTTCTTCTGCTACACAAATATACTGTCTTCATCACTTTTTTAAAATTATTTTATTTTATTTTTAAAAGATTTTATTGATTTGAGAGAGAGAGCATGCACATGCATGAGCAGGGGAGGGGCAGGGGGAGCGGGAGAAGCAGGCTCCCCGCCGAGCAGGGGGTCTAACAAGGGGCTGGATCCTAGGACCCTGAGACTGCAGCTGACTGAGCCCCCAGGTGTCCTTCTTCAGCATTTTTAAATAAAACAGTAGATTCTTCCAAAGATTCCATGATTATGACCTGATTGCATTTTAAGAATATCATATCCTGGGGACACCCGGGTGGCTCAGCAGTTGAGCGTCTGCCTTGGGCCCAGGGTGTGATGCTGGGGTCCCGGGATCGAGTCCCACGTCAGGCTCCCTGCATGGAGCCTGCTTCTCCCTCTGCCTGGGTCTCTGCCTCTCTGTCTCTCATGAATAAATAAATAAAATCTTTAAAAAAGAAAAAAGTTCTTCCCTGCTGTAGCTGGCCTATATCAATACTTCATTCTTTTTAATGGCTAATCTTACATCGTGTATTTATACCATATTTTGCTGGATCGTTCACCCACTGACGGGATTTGGCTGTTGTATATAAGGCTACGCGAAGCATTTCGTGTCCCAGGTACTTGAGTACCTGCTTTCAATCCTTTTGGCCCAGCTGCAGCGTCCTGGGGTTATTGTATGTTTAACTTTTGAGGACATGTTTTCTCAGTGGTTGCACCATTGTCACCAGCAGTGGACAAGGGTCACAGTTTCTCTACGCTCACCAACCCTTGTTATTAGTTTTTTTTTTGTTGTTGTTGTTTTTTTTTTTTTTTTTTTTTAATTATTGCATTGGTGATTCAAGTGGGTGTGAGGAGTGGGTGTCTCACAATGTCTTTAGTTTGCGTTTCCTGGTGATTGATGATGCTGAGCATCTCTTTGGGTGCTTGTTGGCTATTTGTAGATCTTTGAAGAAATGTCCATTGAGGTCATTTGACCTTTTTTTTTTTTTTTTTTTTTTTTTTTAAGAGAAGGAGGCAGAGAGAGAGGGAGAATCTGAAGCAGGCTCCATGCCCAGCACGGGGACCGGTTGGGGGGATTGATCCCGCAACCCTGAGATGACGAGCTGAGCCACCATCCAGAGTGGGACCCCAACGGCCTGAGCCCCCCGGGTGCCCCATCGACTCTTATTTATTTGGGTGGTTTGTCTTTTTGTTGCTGAGCCCTTCCGTGGTGCTGTTGAAGGCCCGCTGTCAGCTCCGTCATCGTCTCTCCAGTGAGTTGGTCTGCCCGAGTAGTGAGGGAGGGTCGACTAGAACGCTCCCGGGGTTCTTGGCGTACAACCAGCTGTTGGGGGCACGTTCTTATTTCACAACTATGGACTCCATTTAAAATCCTTTGTTTCAAGGGATCCTTGGGTGGCGCAGCGGTTTGGCGCCTGCCTTTGGCCCAGGGCACGGTCCTGGAGTCCCGGGATTGAGTCCCATGTCGGGCTCCCGGCATGGAGCCTGCTTCTCCCTCTGCCGCTGTCTCTGCCTCTCTCTCTCTCTCTCTATGTCTATCATGAATAAATAAATAAATCTTTAAAAAAAATAAAATAAAAAAAATAAAATCCTTTGTTTCCACTTATTTTCTTTGGCGGGACTCTGCCGAAGAGCGGTCGTCGGGGATGCCTCGGGCCTAGGTGTTTAAGTGTCGGGGTTGTGAGCTTGGACTTGTGAGCTCCAGCCCCGTGTGGGGCTCACCCCTGGGCGCAGAGTCGCTTAGGATTGTCTGTCTCTCTCTCTGCCCCTCCCCACCTTCTCTCCCTCAAAAAAAAAAAAAGGTTGTTGTCTAGACTTTCATTTCAATTTCAATTTTTTGTTTTTCACGAGCACCTTGGAGTTTTCGCTTAGGTTCCCAAAGTGGTTATTTTTTTTTTCTTCTTTTCACTTTACATTTCACTGGAATGTGACTAGAATATGTGTTCTTGTTGATCAGTTCGGAGACTTTGCCCAAGTATACAATGTTTTATTCATATATACATATTTTTAAATCTTTTTTTTTCCATTTTTTTTTTCATTTTCCTATTCATTGTGTCCCATTGTGCTGGCTTTCTTATTTGAGGACTCCTCTGTTGGATTATTGTTTTGCATTCTACATTTGAGACTTCCTCTCTGACCCTTTGTGTCCTCGTTTATGTATTTGGGGAAGGGGAGGGGCGGAGGGAGAAGGAGAGAGACTCTTAAGCAGGGTCCATGCGGTCTGGGCTTGACCTCATGACCCTGAGATCCTGACCTGAGCCGAAATCAAGGCTGATGCTTAAGGGACTGAGCCACCCAGGTGCCCCTTCTCTTTCCTTTTTTCTTTTCTTTTTTGTGTTTTTTTTCTTCCCCCAAGAAGAGACCATCCCCTTTATTTATTTATTTTTTAACCTCAAAATGCTTCCTATTTTTCTTTTTCTTTTTTTTTTTTTTCATAGCATGACAATCGTGTTTGCATTTTTTCTGGCTTACTTTTCCTTTCTGAAATTACTTTTTCATTTATTTCTAAATTTCCTGAGTTCCGTCTCCTAATCTCTTGGGCCTTTCTAATTCTTGTTGATGTTGTCTTTTCATAGCTTCGGTTATTTTCTTGAGTTCTCTTGGCTCATTTTGAAAAATTAGGCTAGAGTTTTCATCTAATGTGTTGGCAAGGCTTTTTGGCATACTTCGCTTCTACGGGTGCTAATTCTTTCCTTGTCTTCTTTTTATTTTCTTATAACTTTACATGAGACTCCAACACAACTCCTCTCCCATTTTGAATTTTTGTCTGAGGTTAGGCTTGCTGAAATTTTGAACAAAAGCGGTGACTTACAGTATCTCTTCTAGCTTCACAGCCTTGACACTTTTTATTCTGTGGTTTTCCTGAAGAGACAAAGAATAGCTTCATCCTTTCAGGTTTATCCTGGCTCTGTCCTCTCCCCTAAATTTTTCCGGACTTCTTTATTTAGTCACCGTTATTCCCGTCTATCTCAATTCGTTTCTAGTCTCGGGATTTATCTTTCACGAGAGACGTCAGTGTGTCGCTTTTAGGGATTCCATTTGCACCGTCATTGGGAATCTTCATTTCTAGTAACGGCAAGATGATAGAAAAATTCCTACGAATCAGTCCCCAGATGTATATTGGGACTTTACCCTGTGCTCGGCATGTGTTAGGAACTGCAGGAGGAGGGAGAGGGACCGGGAGGTGTAAGAAGTGGCCTGCATCCTGGTTTGCTTTCCGGACAGCGGACGCGTCCAGGTAGCATTGAGAGCCCTACTGGGACAAGGGGGGCACCGTGTTAGCATCCCGCAAACAAAGCCTGGAGAGGAACGTAGTACCACTAACATGAACGTCGTACTTTAGTGTTTGCAAATACTTGCCCCAGTGTTTGACCCTCCCAGATCCCTGTGTTTAGGAGAAACCACAAGATTTCTCTGATTCAGTTTTCTACACGTAGGATAAACGGTAGCTAGGTGTCATGTCCCGCGTGAGCCTCTTACGTGCTCTTTCATCGCATCCTAATTGTAAAGTAAGTGGTCATTATGACCTTTAGTTTGGGACGCTGAGCCCCAGGAGGGTTGATATTTAGCTTAAATCACTCTGAATTCTGTTGCTGGGAATGAAACCAAGGTTTGCTTTCCTCCAAATGCAGGGAGTGCTCCTGCCGGTTTTCCGTGGCGCTGGGAACCCTCCAAGCTCTTGCTCAGACTTGGGCCCCCTACCTGGCATCTGGGAACCTCTGCAATGGGTGTTTGCATTCAGGCCCAATGGTCCACCCACATGAATCTACTAGAAAGGTAGCTAAAAGGGAAAACCTGTTAGATAAGGCCCCGTTTCTCTATCAAGGTTAAGCCAAATGATGGAGAAGAGAGAAGCGTGAAGCTCTCTGGGACCCTGAGCCCAGTGCTGGCCACCGCTGTCTTCCCATCAGCTGTGGTTTGGTTAAATAAGTCAATAAAGTTCCTCCTTTGCTTCTTTAAGCTAGAATTGATTTTTCTTTTTTTGGATTTTGAAGAGCCCTGACCAATAGAGCTTTGTACATTTAAAATAACACAACCGACCTAATACGGCTTCTGTTTACTGAAGAAGCAAACATTTTGAATTAGACTTTACAGCGCTGGGTTGACAGTTTAAGATCGCTGGTTTTCAAAAACATGAAAAATAGCCTTTTTAAAAACTAGGTGAAAATGTCAAATGTCAACTAATAAAAATGTTCTTTTAATTTTAGAATGCCAGTAAAATTATTCTGTTAATAATTACAGAGGTTAAATTCTTTGGGTGCAAAGTAAAATAATGGACACATTTGGAATTAAAACAATGGTTGGCAGCATTTAAAATTTAGAAGTAAATGTCCAAATTAATTTTCTTACCGTTGATGTTTGTGAATAAAATATAGAGATTTCATACGTAAATACCATTTTCTGTCCATAAAGTAACGTGACTGCTTTTCATTGTTATTTTGGTCTTTGCTTCTAATTTTTAGTCACATTTGGTAAACGGAGGTAAGGCATTGGGTCCTTAGGTCATACAGAAAGTCATTAACATTAATTATTAGTCACATTCTGCACATTTTATAAGATGAAGAGTGAAGGATCAATGTTAAACACAGTGGCTACCATTTTGCCATAAGAAAATAAAAAAAGGTTTGTGATGGTTATGACTCTAGAACCTAAGGTGTAAAGCAAATATAGAATTAAAATAGAGTATTTCTCACTGAGAATGGTATTTTATCCATTTATAGCTTTAAAAGTTTAGATTACTAACCTGGATATGGTTCTTTGAAAGTTCTCTTTTGTTGAAAAAAAAAATGATTGATTAATTTAATGTCTTTTTCCCCACTTATACGTTCCACGAAATATTTCGGAAGATGTGTAGCATGTGTAAATAAAATTCAAACTTGAATGAAAAACATTAATATTAGCTGAAACTAAGAACAGCGAGGGTTTTTAGTCCTAATCGTAGCTGAGAATGAAATTCAAAGTATACTAGGAAGTCATTCTAATCATATTGACTTATTCTCAGAAAGGAAAAGTCAAATAAATGTTTTCTTCTTTCCTGAAAGATACTTCTAGAAAGACATTTAAAAATCAGTTGTGGCGTTTCATGGTCTCTCCTCGCGTCCCCAGGCAGCCCCGATATCTTCCCCTATTCTCTGTTCTGTGTAGGCCCTGACCACCTGTGGCCCAGGCTAGTGCAGTCCGCCCTTGATCGCCTTGCCTCGTAAACTCTGTTTATTCAAATGATCCTGTTCTCTGCTGCCAGGTTAATATCGATAAAACAAACAAAAAAAATAATATCGATAAAGCACACTTCCCTTGATCGACGCCCGATACCAGTATTTGTCAAAGTACTTTTTCCATCCTCTTTAATTGGGAGAGCTGGCTGCCCCATAAGCTAACCAAGAGTGATCCCTGCCTTTCTTGAACTTCTGGATCACTGCGACCTCATAGGCCCAGGCGGCTACCCGGGATCGCACCACGCGACGGTCACTTACGAATATGCCCGCTGCCCTCCAGCGTCAGCACAGTCCGCACGTAGCTGAGCCAGCGGGCCAGCGTCTGGCAAAGGCCGCCCTCGGTGCTTGCTTCATCAGAAACAGCCAATACGTTTTTACTGAAACTGCAAGGTTGTGCGTTCCCGGTTGGCAAATACTCCCTGTGTTGGCTGCTAGGATGCGGACAGAGGCTACAAAAATATCCCGTACCTTCCTACCTGCAGCTGACAGTATCCTACAAAATATTTCTTTTAAGAATCTTGTCTAATGAATAGTGGGTTTTGAATTCCAGAATCGTAGGATACGAAAGAATTTCAAAGCAGACTCCAACTGATTAAGTCACCTGCTACTTTTCTGATGTGAAGAGTCTCATGGTTTTGTCAAATTTGTGATAAAATATAACTCTCTAGTAGTTTCCACTTCATGCAGAGCACGAACTCCGAGTCTCCTAACATTCCTATTTAGGGATCCCAGCCCCTATCTTGTCTCCTGCTTTGGCTGGTGCACAAACCTTGAGGTTTATTCCACTGTACCTTCAATTTTCCATTCCTTCCTCAGGCTCCTCTCTCGTGCCATCTATGTAGGTCCTTCAATGGATAAAAATTTAAAAAGGAAAACAACAATAACAACAACAAAAAAAACTGAATTAAGATTTGTTTTAGGGGATCCCTGGGTGGCTCACAGCAGTTTAGTGCAGCTTCGGCCCAGGGTGTGATGCTGGGGTCCCGGGATCGAGTTCCCGCGTCGGGCTCCCTGCATGGAGCCTGCTTCTCCCTCTGCCTGTGTCTCTGCCTCTCTCTCTGTCTCTCATGAATACATAAATAAAATCTTAAAAAGAGAATTGTTTTAAAAAGACATTAAACACAGGCAAGGAAGACGCAGGCATAGAGCATGTGTTTCATCGTGAAGAATTGGGAGAGTGAATCGGCGGTGATGAATGCGAGGGGACTTGAGAGCTGAGAACGCGTGGCCAAAGCAAGGGCTGGGTCTCTGCCTCTACTAGACATGTGACCGTGTACCAAATGCTGTCGCGATCATTAACTTTGATAAAAAATAAATAAATAAATACTATGTTTTTGAGAGACAGAGGATTAGCAATTTAAAAAGGCATCGTTGAGGCTTCTGTGTAATTCTTTTCTCTTCCTACCTGTAGACTTCTTTCCAGGTCTGTGTATTATTAGCACAACTACCATTTTAAATAGAAGTCTCGCAGTTTTAAGACATTTAGGCGGGTATGGCTTGGCATCACCAAGGATGTTTTCATTTTATTTATGTTCTATTCTTCTATTCTTTTCTCTCCTTATTCTATATCATTGCTAAGCCTAGAAGTTGAAATGAGTCCCATGATGAATTTTATTGGTGGGTGGAGAAAGGCAGGAAGACAAAACTGAACCTGTCTGGTCATGTTAAGGTCTAACTCCAACCTCTATCGCACGGAATGGTCATTTGAGATCTTTACATTTGTTTTTGAGGACAAGTTTTCATGTAGTACATCTGCAGATCGTCAGCCGTTCCCCCGGCTGTGCTTAGCAACGAGCCCATTGATGAAGTTCAGACGTCTCGTATGCACAGTCCTGTGCTCATCTTCAATCATGGCCTAGGTGTTGAGACCCGTCTCTCCTCGAGAGCGGCTAGAAAAGTTTTGTGGGGACTTTTCCCCCTGTGATAAAGTGAAACACTCTTTTAGCTGCATGTGCATGTGTCGAGGTAGATGTGGATAGCCATTCGTGACGGTGAGGAACAACTTATTTTTTTTAATAATAAATTTATTTTTTATTGGTGTTCAATTTGCCAACATACAGAATAACACCCAGTGCTCATCCCGTCAAGTGCCCCCACAGGTGCCCGTCACCCAGTCACCCCCACCCCCCGCCCTCCTCCCCTTCCATCACCCCTAGTTCGTTTCCCAGAGTTAGGAGTCTCTCATGTCCTGTCTCCCTTTCTGATATTTCCCACCCATTTCTTCTCCCTTCCCTTCTATTCCCTTTCACTATTATTTATATTCCCCAAATGAATGAGGCCATATAATGTTTGTCCTTCTTTGATTGACTTATTTCACTCAGCATCATACCCTCCAGGTCCATCCACGTTCGGTGAGGAACAACTTCAAGGCAAAAGCCAACATACTGAGGACGGGAAAGCGGAAGAGACCGAAGCACCGCCATCCCTCATGACAGCTATGTGTTGGATTTTCCAGCCCGGAAACCCTTTGCCCCCAGATTTTTTCCTGGGGGATGATGAGTCCCTAGGATGCAAGCCAGTTCAGTCAGCCCATGGCAACCCCAAAGCGTCCTAAGGAGGACGAGCTGAGTCCAAGTTTGGCTGCTCAGATGGCGCATCCATGTGCATAGGACATGGCACTTCGGCTTGCGAGGTGTGAGGTCAGCAGCCTTGCTTACCGGACTTGGGGTTTGGATTCCGCTCTTCTGACCGCTGCAGGCTACGTGTCTGTCCTCTGCCGCAAGCGGCTTGTGGGTCGAAGGTGCATGTTATGTCCTCTAGGAGCCTCTCGGCCTACTGCCCGACAACCAGACAGGACTTTAAAACATCATATTTCAGAGTATAGACAAAGAAGTCTTTTTTCTTTTTTTTAACTTGTATGCACCAAACATGGTTTTACCAAATGATGTGTTGGTATTTCTTGCTAGATGCTTAACAGATTTGAGAGTAAGAGTTGTTTCGGAACTTTCCCTGTACCCAGTGGTGTTTTAGACGGGATTTACCTTGTAATAATGAATCCGAGATGAGCCAGCCCGATCTAGTAGCAAGTTCACACGTCCGTTAGGGTCACACCAACTTATGGTAAAAATTTTGACTCGACCACTTGATTAACACATAGATTTGGGTGTGTCATTCGGCTACCTTAGCCCGGATGTGGCCATATTGAATTTCTACCTCCCTGAGAGTATTATTTGGCGAAATGAATGAGATGCTCCATGTAAAGCATTATTCATTGCTACGCACACGCTGGATGCCAGATATATGGTCCATCAACTCGTCAGAGCTCCCTGAAAATCAGACGGAGGCAAGGAATTCTAGTTATTGTTAACCTGCTGTCTTTATTTATTCCATTCCTATAGACCGTATGACCTTTTTTTTAAAAGATTTATTTATTTATTTATTTATTTATTTATTTATTTATTTATTTATTTATGAGAGAGAGAGAGAGAGAGAGAGAGAGAGAGAGAGAGGCAGAGACACAGGAGGAGGGAGAAGCAGGCTTCATGCCCGGAGCCCGATGCGAGACTTGATCCCGGGACCCCAGGATTGCGACCCTGGGCCAAAGGCAGGCGCCAAACCGCCGAGCCACCCAGGGATCCCCCGTATAACCCTTTAAATGTTTCTTGCTCCTTTACCATTAATCTTAAGAATTCATTTGGGAGAAAGAATTTTAAATTCATTTCTTTCAGGGTAAGGCAAAGTATCAGTAATCGGTACTACCCTAGGAATATAGAGTTCATGCTGGTCAAAACAAAAACCATGCCCAGATTGAACACGTAATTTGAAATATTAGAGCGCGTAGTTTGTGTTGGGTCTAGAAATAACTAATAAAGTCAGAACGATATGTTTTGGATTCTGAGATAGTGGGTATCGGCCTCTTACAGTGGTCAAAGGAAAACATTATAAGCATCCCAGGAGATTTGCGATAAAAAGTTTAGATAGATAAAAGACAGCAGGGGTAAAAGTAGCATTACCTGATTTTAAGAAATATTTAAATAACTTAAAAAAAAAAAGATTTACTTACTATAAGGGATTTACTTACTACAGAGTGAAAGGAGAGTCTTAAGGAGACTCTGTGCTGAGCATGAATCCCATGACCCTGAGATCACAACCTGAGCTGAAACCAAGACTCGGGCGCTCAGCAGACCGAGCCACCCAGGCGCCCTCGATATTTAAATGACTCTTTAACCCTTACGATCAGTCAGGACCCATATTCTTTTCATGTTCTGTGATCTCAACTTTAGTTCTACTACAGTCCCCAAAAAACTATTTCCCACGTCATACACACGTACACGTAAAACTCAAACATGTCACTTGACAAATTCGTCTTCCTTTGGAAGCGTATCACAAGATGCGTTTGGTATTTGCGGAATAGTGTAAAAGTCCCTCGAACCTGTCATTTGAAGACCTACGGTTTGGGATCCCCGGGTGGCTCAGCGGTTTAGCACCTGCCTTCAGCCCAGGGCCTGATCCTGGAGACCCGGGATCGAGTCCCACGTCGGGCTCCCTGCATGGAGCCTGCTTCTCCCTCTGCCTGTGTCTCCCTCTCTCTCTCTCTCTCTCTCTCTCTCTGTGCGTCTGTCATGAATAAATAAATAAAATCTTAAAAAGAAAAAAAAAGAAGACCTAGGGTTAGAGAGTCCCCGTATCTCTTACCAGCCGTGCGCCCTTGGGAATGTTTATCACCTACGCTATGACTGGACCACTGTGTGCGCGTCCGTAAATTGAAGGAACCATTACCTGCGTCAGAGAATCGCCATGGGAGCCGAGAGCAAGGCTGAAGGTTCCTTGGATGGGGAGACAAAGCACAGAGCAGGCACACGGTAGATGTTTGTGGAATCGCATATTGTCCTTAAATTGAGTGCTGGTCTCCCCCCACCCGGTTTTCCTGGCCTTGCAGAGTCAGAGCATTCGACTGGCAAAAATATGTCAGTCCCATAGGAGCTCTTGTTCCGTAGTAAAGCTCACGGCGAGGCAGGGACTTGGTCTCACTGCTTTCCCCTCTTCCTTCATCCAGACCTTCTTTGATCCCTCTCCTCCCCCCCATTAAATGTCTCTTCGTGATTCTCAGCCTTGGCTGGCCTCCCCGTACGTCCCTGTAGCTTTCTTCCTGGAGGAATCGTATAAAATGAGTCACTAATTGGATGGTCAATATACTTCTAATACCAATATTATGGAAGCCAACGTATAATAGGATCAGAGAACAGACGGCACGAGCCTCGTGGGGTAGCGTCGCTTCTGTGAGTGGATGAGTGCAGCATCGGGCGTTCAGCACCGCGCTCAAGCTAGGAAATTCAGATAGTTATAGCTTGTGTAGATTTTCCAAAGGAGAATACGTTTCTGCTCATGCAGAGTAGTGGAAAGCAATTCCCACGGCTCCTCTAGGGCTTGGAGCCTTGGAATCGTGCCTGGAAATAATGCATTGGAAGGGTTCGAGGAGACTGTGCCCGAAAATGAATTATTGCCACATTATTGGCAAATTCAGTGAGAAATTGGTTTCGCTCGAACTTTAAGGAGATTAGAGGATGGAATAGCTTAAACGGCCTCTATAGAATTTATTCATATATATATATTTTTTTACTCATTCAGATTTTATTCATTCCGATTGTCTTTCTTTTTCTTCCCCTTTTCTCATAGTATATCTTTAGATTTCAGCTAATTGTATGAATCTAACCAGTGTTGCAGTATGCACGGCTTATAGGTTAATATACATCAATTGATGATTATCCAAAATAATATTATAATTTAGAAACATATAAATAATAAGGTAATGATACAAGAAAATGCCAAAAATGTGTATTGCGTTATAATCATCCACCCCTTTTATTTATTTATTTATTTATTTATTTATTTATTTATTTATTTATTTTTATTTTTTTTTTCATCCACCCCTTTTAGAATGACATTTTAGCAATCTCGCACCATATCCCTGCAGTATATTATACGAAGTGATTTAGGATTTATAGAATAGGACAAAAAGAAATTGGAAAGTCCCTACTTTCAGATTCACATTTATTTCTTGTCTAATTACTATTTATCTTAAGATTTAAAATATTGAATTATTTATTGGCTTGTGATGAATAATAAAATTGAATTAATAAAATTAAATGTCGATGATACGGTTAATTTATACACATACGGTTGTGTTTTTGAACCGTTTCTAGCCAAAATTTTGAATTAGCGGAATAGCAGTAACTTGGACTAACTAGATGGAGGAAACCAGGTGGCTGTGGAGGAGTGACTCCGTTGGCGTTAAACTAGTATGTTTCTAGTCACTGGGTAAGTGTGAGCCCGTGTGTGTGTGTGTGTGTGTCCCTGTGCAGATCTCCCTCGAGTGTTCAAATGAGGTCATCCCACAGGCCGAGGGGAGCCCCGCCGCCGCCTCTAACTCTCTGGGATTCAGCATGTTTTACCTAGTACAGGAGAAATAGAGGGCGGGGGGACATGGCCCTGTTCTGAGAGCCAGAGAGGCTTTCCGTCTCGCTGGGCACGTTCGGCCAGGACCTGCTCCTCCGTAGCCCGCGAGGGGCCCGCCGAAGCTGGGCAGCGGCCCTGCCTGGGTAGGGTGGGGTCCAGCCCGGGGCCCCGTGTCGCTAGCCTCCGAAGCCCCAGCGCTCGCCCCTCCCGGAGTGACAGGTGTCCCCTTACCTGCTTGGAGGACGCGCACCTGCGCTCCTCTGCTGACCGGGCGGCGCGGCCGCGGCCTGTGCGTCCGCCAGCGGTGCCCCCCGCGTTCCCTGAAGGGCTGCTTCCCTGCGGACATCCCCGCCCCTTCTGGTCTAAGCCCCACGACACCTGTCTCACGGAGGACTCGGTGCCCTTCCCCTCACCTGGCCAGCGGTCCCCGTCACACACGCTCGGCGGGATGACAACAGGATGAGGACAGGAGAGAAGAAGGAAGGAAGGAAGGATTGGGAAACATGAGAAAACTCTGAATTGGCTTCTCTTGAAAAGAAAGTTCTGATTTCACCTCCACCAAGACAGGATTTCTTGGCAAAGGCGGGTGTGCTGCTTATTTATCACAGAATAACGATTATTTGCTTGCGAGCCTGTTAAATAAGTGAAGCGAACAGTTCCCAGCACTTAAAATGTGTCTACACTTGGCCAATATTCTCATAGTTTAAAAAAGCTCTTAGTTTACCTGAGGCTCCTCGTCCCTGTTATGTCCACAGACCCCAGGAGGGGACGTCGTATGGGTGAGGGCTGCGGGGTGAGCTGGGGGAGGTCGTAGAGGTGAGGGCCGCGGGGTCAGCTGGAGGAGGGCGTCTTGGTCAATTGTTGAAACAAGGTTTATCTTTGAGATCGGTCCATGTGTTAGAACCCACATCAAACAGCTGTTTCCTCTTCCCACCATCCCCCGTTCCTATAATCCATGTGAACGTTCACGACAGTCGACTATTTCAGAGATGTTTTTACGTGACCACCATGCAGACGTGTGCAGGTTCAGTGACTGCAGGGGCAGCTGCTCCTCGGCCCGGCGAGCCCGGCAGCCCTGCTCCCCATCCCCACCGCCAGCCGCCACTTTCCTGCGTGGGGCACAGGTGGGTCCCCGGGCTCCACCTCAGTCACACCCTTCCACGCGGATCCACCAGGACGAGCGAGCAGGGTGGGGCCGGGCCTTGGGAGCCAGTGCACTGAGGGCATCGTGGGGGGCCGCCGTGTGTCCCTGCCACTGCCCCGTCCTGTTGTCCTTCCCGTCCATGGGAAAGCAGGTGCATGGCCCCCTGGAACCTCCCTCCTGGGCTGGCGTCACCTCCCCGCCCTGCCCTATCGCTTGCGGCCGCTTATGCACGAACTCCTGAGTGTCCCCAGTTCCCGCATCCACCGCCTTCTCACCTTGTCCTGGACCCGCACCAGCCAGGCCGCCTCTGCCCCTTCACTCCCCGGAACGACCTCGCAGAAGCCCGGCATCTCCGTGCTGTCGCCTGGCAGCTTGCTCGCGCTCCCTGTGCGCACCTCCGCGTCACCGATCTCCTCTTGAGGACGTCCTCGGCCGGATGCCCAAACTGCACGCTTTTCTCTTTGACCCCAGTGGCTGTCCCTTAACTAGCTCAGAGTTGATGGTCTTACTCTGAGTGATTCCTAAAGTTGGGCGTACCTTCGGGCTCCGTAGTCACTTCTCTGTTCACACCCGCTTCCTCGGGACCCCATGGTCTACACTCGCTACTTCACAAGTTGTATCTGTTCCGATGCTACCTGTTAGGAGCAGGTTCCTGTACCAGCGTCCACTCAGCCCCTCTCCTTAGAGGTCTGATGGAGATCCCAGAACTAGCATGGCGCCACAGGAAATCTTTGGGATTTCCCCAAGGGTCCTCTGCTCCATAAGTGTCATGGGGATTTACTCTGTGAAAGGGGCCGGCGTGGGCGGGTGGAGGGGAGGTATCCGTTGTCCTTGAGGTCGCTCTCTTACTCTCAAAATCCATCCATCAACTAGACTGGTCGGCTCTCCCTTTGAGATATAAGTCCGGTAACACTGCAGAGCCCAAGGATGGACACAGTGGGCAAGCGGGCCATCGCCGTTTGCCAGCCCACCGGTGAGACGGGGAGAAACGAGGCTAGGAGAAAGGGTGACCTTGGTCACGTCAGGAACATCAGGGGCAAGATTTTCTCCTTAGCATTGGACCTGACAGGAGGAGAGAACATTTGCACAGGCGCGAACAAGCAGTCACGGGAAACCATAGGTGGGAGGCCCGTGCCGATGCCTCCCGGGTGTGGAAGTGCGGGTTTCCAGTCTCGGGGAGCTTCTGCTTCCTCTGGACCCGGGACGGGGCCCTGACTTGACCCCGTAAAGGCTCCACGAGACTCCGTGTGCTGAGCGCACAACGGCAGGTGGCTGGCTTCGAGCCGACATGTCCGTATTGATCGTGGGCACCAAGTATGGACAGAGTTGTACTCCTTGGGGCTGTCAGAGCCTCTGCTGTTCCCCTTACGCCACCCGTTTCCCCTTTTCCACTTTTCACCACAGCCAGGTGTTTCATGTAGTCACTTTTTGTTTGTATTTTCTGAATTTTAATTCCAGCATGGCTAACACACCATGTCTGGTGTACGGTCCGGTGAGCAGTTCTAGGCACGTCCTCTTGACCCCCTTCGCCTCTCACCCATGCCCCCACCCACCGCCCCTACATTTTTATTTTTATTTTATTTTATTTATTTTTATTTATTTTTATTTTTATCTTTTTCAGGTGGGTGTTGTTTTGTATATGAGCGTTGCTTGATTCGGGGGCTCTCTGGCTCAGCATATTTGTTGCGTCAGCGCCGTCTCTCAGATCCACTTACGCTGCGATGTGGGGATGGAGTATTTCCAGTCAACCATTACGCGTGGCGCCCCGTGATGTCCACCTACCATGTTTTTTGCCTGGCTTCCTGCTGGCGATAGACGACGAGCTTGTTTCTTGCCCCCGCAAACAAGGTGGGGTTTCTCACACCAGCGCTTTGTGGGCCTGTGAGAATTCCTTCGGGACGAGTACTCGCCAGTGGGGTGTTCCGAGTTGTGGGCTCTCTGAACATCCAGTGTGTTAATAAGCATTATTTTTTTCAACTGAGTCGTGCTATTTCTACGCCATCACCAACGGTTCACGAAAAGCAGCTGAGTTTTCCTCAACTCTGTTTACGCATTAGAATCGCCCGAGGAGTTCTTAAAAAATATTAAAGGGCGGGACCCCATATTCTGGTTTAAATGGACCGAGTGAATCTTTGACACTTGATAGTTCTTGGTTTCTCCCTGGTGATTTCAATGAGTATGTAAAGGTGAGAACCCTTGTTACAACCCCCCCGTCCTCACCAGTATTGGGCACTTCACAATTTTCTAACTTTTCCAGTCAAATTAAAGTAATATGGCTTAAATTTGTGTCTTGGTGATCACTATTAAGTTTGAGCATTTGTCCATACACTTATTGGCCTCTCGGGCCGCCTCTTCTGTGCATTGGCAGTTATCGTTTGTCCCTTTTCCTCCAGGGTTACCCACTTTTTCTTACTGTTCCTGGGGAAAATCTTTGTTACTTCTTTACTTCTCATATATATTATTTCTTTATCAAATATACAGAGATAAGCTCTTTTTTTCCCTCAAATTCATCTTTGTCTATTATCTTTTCCGCGGCAGCCTTTTTTGAAATGAAATCTTTCATTATGATGCAATCAAATTGTTATTTTTGCATATTTTTCAAAAAATCCTTTCCTTGCTCTAAGTGAAAATAATATCCTTATTATTTCCTGTGTTTTCCTTATATTACATAGCTTTTATTTCTTATTCATAAAGGTATTAATTAATTTGGATCCCAACGTTAAATGTAAAATAGGGGAAGACTTGTATTTTTCTGTCTTATTGCATATTTTCTATTTAGTATGCTTTGTTTTTAATTTTTTTCATTTCCTACTGTCAATTGATAAAAATTTTTTTTGACTAATTTAGTGTGTATATATTATAGTTAATTGTAATTGCTCCTAAGACACATTTCAGGGATGCCTGGGTGGCTCAGTGGTTGAGTGTCTGCCTTTGGTCCAGGCCGTGACCCCAGGGTCCTGGGATTGAGTCCCACGTCGGGCTCCCTGCATGGAGCCTGCTTCTCCCTCTGCCTGTGTCTCTGCCTCCCTCTGTATCTTTCATGAATAAAAAAAAAAAAAAAAAGACACATTCCCATTCTTATGTTCCCACATTAATTCTTAAGTTTCAACACATGTAATTTCTCACAGTAGGTCAGTACTAGACTACATGTCATGTCACATCACAGCTGTTTGCTCTGTGCTCCATTATGTGGCAAACGCTTATTGAGATTTTCAGTTCCCGATTGTTACAGCTGTACATGTGTGTGTCTGACTCTTTCTTTATGCTTATATATCCATGTATCTTTCTATACATCTATTTTTTCTTTTTTTCTTTTTTAGTCCTACATTAGCTATTATTGTTTTTACGATAAAATACCGTAGTAAAATTTATGGTAATGCTATAGAGCTTCTCTCTTTTACAAAAGAAACTGGATTTCTCTCTCCTATTTTAATCCTACCCAGATTACCTTCAGGATTTTTTTTTTTCAGTATAATAAAGTAAAAGTACTTTTTCAGTAGTAAAAATTCTGAGGCATTGTATGTCTTTGACATTTTATTTTTTTAAGTAACATCCACACCCACCATGAGGCTCGAACTCACAACCCTGAGATGGAGTCGCGTGCTTTATGGACCAAGCCAGCCAAGGGCCCCCAGCACTGTGCGTCTTTATTACTCTCTCACATTATACTGTGGTTACTCCATGTGACGTTCGTGGTTCAAAATTCTTTTCTTTTAGAGCACCTTGAGAATATTGCTTACGTGTTTTTTGCATACTGTGTTACTATTTTGAGTTTTATTATCGATTTGGTTCTTGTTGCCATATAGGCCATCCTTTTCTGCCTGGAAGTGTCATATATTTTCATTGTGCATTTAATATTCTTAAATTTAGCATAATGTGCCTGCATCTGAGACTTTCAATTTAACACTTTTCATAATTTATTTTAATTCGTGAACATTCTCTTCATAATTGTTTTTACGTCTGGCCCGACCTCTCTCTTCGTCTCTATGTCCGTGTCCAGATTTTGGCACTTTTATTTCGACCCTTTATCCTCTTAGTAATTCTTTGACGTATCTTTGTTTTGTAGCCACCTCGGAGAGTTTCCCCATTTGATCTTCAAATTCAGTAATTCATCTCCGGGTCATACCATTCTGTCATTCAGTCGCATTTACTGTGGGTTTTTTAAAGTCTTAGCCCTCTACTGTGGCCCCATTACCCACTGATCTGTCATAGCTGCTAACTTGGAAAGTGGGTCCGTAACCCCTGGTGCACGGCTGTGGCCAGTGCTCCAGCCCAGGGCACCCAGCCACCTGGGCCATCAGACATGGGGCTCCTGGCTGAACAGACGGGGACAAACTCGTCGGAAGAGGGGCCAATAACACAGGAAATGAGGGTTTGGAGAGGAGAAAGGGAGAAATCGACTTCAGAAGGCAGCAGCGGGGAGCCTCAACTGGTGTCCCCCCCAACGGTGGACACCTGCTGTTTTACAGGGGGTGGTTGGCAGGTGAGCACGGGCAAGGAGCACGTGCAAGGAGCACGGGCGTCCGTGTCGCTCAGCCCTTCGTGAGGCAGGACAGGCCGTGGGGTGTTGTGCCCTGGGCCCCCCATTGCTATTGAGGCTTTTCTGGTTTGTTGGTTGGAATGTTCCGGTCTCGGCAAAGTATCTCCCTCAGGGCCTTCAGAAAGTGCGCCAAGAAAGCAGCGCAGTGTGTCTTAGAGTCCGAGCTGAGTGGCCTTGGTGACTCTTGGTTCTAAGTGTTGGGACCTGTAGTTGAGTAAGAAGCACAAGGACGAGACTGATGTTTTCCTTCCGGTTCCCCGAGCACTGATTTCTTACTCTTTTCTCATTTACAGATATTTCTTCCCCTGTCCTCATCCAAATACTATCTTCATTCCCTTCTATTCTTAGACTTTTGTTGGTTTGACAAATTTAACCCAAAGAATATTGCCTGTTCTGTATTGGAGTAAATTTTTTCTTTATTTTTGGCATTGGTACAGTTACTGTGTTTACTTGAGTTCGGCGGAACTTTTGTCTGAAAATATGCGTGACTTTATCAAATTGTTCATTAATTTATATTGTTTCAACCCATAACGTTGTTTCAATAGACGTTTTCCTGTCCAACAAAAGAAATATTTCCTATGTCGGAAAATCATCACGGCCTTTATCATTATTGGCTTGTTTATAATGTTTTCTTTGATGAAAAGGTGCATGGCCTTCATTTGTACGATTTATTGTAATTGTGTACAGTATGTGTAGCAAGATAACAGTATGGTTTTGTTCATCGATTACTGAGCAACTTTAGAGAGTTTCCTGATTCTGAAAATATCTTTAAGGTTTTTTATATTGTTGTACAGTTGAACAAGATTTTGGGAGCTAAGACGAGTTTGTATTAGAATAGGATATAAATTGTCTTAGAAGACCGAGCTTGTTAATTTGCTTTGTAAGTCAGCAGATACTATACGTATCTGCTGCTAGATAACTAACTAACTAGATGCTACGTATGGATGCAAGGATAAAATTCTTAAAACTCAGATTCATTTACTTTTCTAGGACATTCTTGCCATTCATTTTATGCTGACATGAGAGCATTCATTAGTGCAAGAGAATGAGAGCTCTAGCTCCATCTGAGTAGATATATTGAAAGGGAAAATTTTCAAATTAGTTCAATTAGTTCAGGGAACTAGGTTGAGGTTAGTTGCCAGAAATCTCTCTAATCTGATCAAATGGGGCGTCAAATAAAAAGCAAATCTGGGCTTATGTAAGGAGAGCTTGTTTGAAAAGATTACTGCAATCAGGGGAGGGAGGGAGGTTGTAATGGGGAGAGTTTGGCAACCTTGCATCTGGAGGCATCTCAAAGGTGAGGCCAAAAAGGGCTTTTCTTTTATGGGGAAGAGTAAACAAAGATGAGTGGGGGGTTGTGATTAGGGGCGGTGACCAGAGAAGCTTTACCCTGGGGTCAGCCGAGTTTTAGGAAAGATTATGAAGGAAAGGCTGCATCTGGTAAACTCAGGGCAGGTCAAAGTTAAGGATCCTGGAGGAAAGAGACGGGTTTTTTGCTAAAGATACGAGGCCCTAATGGAGTAGCGGAGATTTTGTCCAGACGGGTCGGAGCGGTGCCACAAACAGTTCAGCTAATCCTTCATGAAGCAAAGAATGGGAATTTGGAGGGTGTTTGCCTGGCCTTGTCATGAGTAAACGTGGGGAGAGCCCTGGATCTTATCTACATCAACTGGGGAAGGGTGGGTCTCTGCCCTGAGCCCTTTTCCAAAACACTGAGGGGTGGGGGATTTCCTTGACCTTTGTTGTTTTCTGAGATCACGGGCCTGAGCAAAGGTCAACCCGGTCAGGATGGTGGTGAAGATAAAGCGGCCTCTGGAGGGCGGCTTGGCCTGGCGAGGCTGGAGGACACCCACGGGGAGGGCGGGATCTGAGAGTAGGCCCTGCGTGGTTGTGGTGCCCGTGCCGGTGACGGGCTTGGGGCTATTTTTAGCTGTGGCCCAGCAGCACTGGGGGCGGGATCCAGCCCGGGCTCCCCCGTAAGGAAAGCTGGTTTCCCAGGGTAAATATTCAAAAGCTGTGTTTTCAAGGACCAGATTTCCTGTCCACCAGCTCTGTCCCGGAGCCCCCTGGCACGCGAGACACTCCCCATACCAAGGGAGAACATTCCAGGCTTCTTGTGAGGACGGCTTGAAAAGCCAGCAAAAGAAATGGTGTCTGGCTCTGACTTTTTTTTTTTTTTTTTTGCTCTTTCTTACAACACTTCCTTCAAACCAAACCCTATAGTATGATGAAAACAGGGAGTCCGGGCACATTTATAATTACTGTTTGTGAGAAGGTAAAGACAGAGACTGTGCTCACTGTAAAAACACCCACCCCAAAACCGCTGACGTCAAAGCAAAAGACTAAAATGAAAAAAAAAAAAAAAAAAGAGAGATAGAGAGATCCTTTCAGGTGGTTAAAAGAAGAACTCTTATGGGGTAGATGTTAAGATGAAGCAGGCTGGCGAGCCGGGCCCTCCCTGCAGCCAGGGAAGGGAGCTCTGCGGAGCCGTGGGAAGGGGGGACGTGTGGGCCCGAGGGGGGCGGCCGGACAGGGGCGGGCCCGAGGGGGGCGGCCGGACAGGGGCTCTGCAGCAACCCAGAAGAAAGCATTGTTTCTGGCAGGTCACCAACCCCGGGAGGGCCAGGGGTCCCACCAGGCGGACGACCTCACTAATGCTGATCAGGAAATTCCAGGCGGATCGCCTTAAAATTCCACTCCTGGGAGAGGCCAAAATTGCAAATTAGTTGAGGTATTAAGTCTTGGTTGGGCTTTAGCAGAAGTGACTCCATTTGGAGCCTGTTTCTTTTCAACAAAGTGAAACCCTAATAAGAGGTAAACAGTTTCAACCAGAACTAAAAATTTTTACATTGTTGCTTTGTTTTCAGAGATCAGCTGACTCTTCAGTGTCCATCTTGCAAATTCTAGGGAGATCAGCTGATTCTTCAGTGTCCATCTTGCAAATTCTAGTCTTTTAGTTAGTTTTCTTTTTTTTTTTTTAAGATTTTATTTATTTATTTATGAGAGACACACAGAGAGAGGCACTTGCAAGTTCTAGTCCTAAGGCCATGAAGCCTGGAGTGTCAGCCTCTGAGAGCATTGGTTGAGCAGTCAAGCCGCTTTATTCTCGTCTTTCAAAGGCCCTCGGATGGGTTGGCCAAGGATAATGTCACCTCAGCACCTGGCCCCGCTCACGGTCCCGGGCGGTTGGGGCAGCAGCACGAGGGCGCGCGGCCCGGTGGCCACAGCGGCGGCTCTGCAAGGACGCGGTCTTACGTGTAGAACCAAAATAAGAAGGAGAAAGAAAGTCTTGTCGTGACTTTAAAAAAAAAAATGGAGAAAAATTGAGCAGGACTTCCGCATTCACTTCAAAGTCTGATCTTCCAAGGGGAGCTGACCCCGGGACGCGGTCCGTCTCCACGCAGGACGGCAGGTGTGTCGTTCCCACGTCTGCTTCACGATGCAGAGCTTTGGGGGTCTGAAAAGATGCTTCTGCTGGCGCCGTCTCCTCAGATGATGACTGCGCCCCGCAGAGAGCAGCCGAGCTCCCCTGAGGGACAGAAGGTGATGAAGAAACCCGGGGAGAGAGAGACTTGATCGATCCCTGAAGGAGGGTGTAGGGGATCCTCTCAGGCTCTAACTCTCCAAGCCGAGCTCGACGCCTGCCGGGGGTGTGGGGCGCGGGCCCTGACCGTGTGGGGGCCACGGGGCCACCGGGGCCGCGGGGCTGTCCTTTGACCTTGGAAGCGCCCGGGGAGGCCCTGATCGCAGAGGCTGGGTGCTGACGCCACCCCCGCCCCACGTGCAGAAGGTCTCTGCAGCGGGGCCAACCTGTAACGAGGCCGTCATTGCCGATGCTCCCTGCACGGCAGTCAGAGGGCCCGGCGCCGGCAGGTGCCTGTCGCATGTGCTTGTCCCCTTACAGCACAAAGTACTATCAGGACCCCAGCGGTTGGCACTTGGTAGCTTCCGTGCCCAGAAGGCGTAGGTTGGATGTGCCCATCTCTTTGACGATTGTAGCCCTTCTTTTGACTTCACTCCCGGCATCAGAGGAAACTCAGATTTCATTCTGCTCTGCGGACCCGTATGCGGGACCTTATACATTAGGGTTTTCTTGCACGTAGACCGCCGTGAAGGGCTGGCCGCGTTGCAGGGTGCCCGGACGTGCCCTTGGCCTTCCCGGCTCCTGGCCGAAGTCTCCCCGAGAAGCGCAGGAGGGCCAGTGCCGCTCTGAGGCCCGCAGCGCCTGGCAGGGAGCCCTGTGCCCAGCCGAGCTCCGCGTACCTGTTCTGCCCAAACCTCCTTTCCTGTCTCACCTCCGACCTTTGCTCACCTGGGAGACGCCTGCCCACGGCCTCCCTGAGATCATCACCTTGAACGACTCGGTCATCTGTGCTTCACCCTCTAGCTCTCAGTGCATCTGCCTCTTTGACGGACTGCTCCCTACCTGCCGAGCCCGCGCCCGTTATCCCCATCTCTCCAAGACGTAAGCACCTTGAAGGCAGCGACCGAGTCCTATTTATTTCCCCTTTTCCTTCGCTTCTCTGACGCTTGTCACCAAAGTGCTCTCATCGTGTATCTATTGGAAGAACAAAGGATGTTTAATGAGAGTATGAGACATGGGTCAGTCTCATAAAATAAGGAAAAAATAATGGTAAGCATCTATATCCCGCGTCAAGAAACTTCAGAGAACATTCATGTTGCTATTTCTTAGTAAATTATTAATATATAAATATTAATATATTAAAGTGCTCTTTAGCACATCGTGTGGTCCCTCCTCCTAGTGATGTGGATCTCAGTTAGTGTACCGGTCAGTTTTCCTGCCTACCCTTAGGTAGTATTGACACACAGACGCCGAGTCTTTGCAGATTATGGCCACAAAATACAATGAAGAAGAATATTGTAAGGTGCCTTAAAATTTGGAGATTTATTTATTTATTTATTATTATTTTTTTAATTTGGAGATTTAAACAGAGAACCTTTACAATAGATACTAATTAGATCAAGAAGAGCCAAAAATGAGCTGAGTGCTCTGAGTAGGATTTTGGAAGCTACACGAACTATTGGAAGCAATGAAGTTCCAGGACTCAGCCACTCTAGAGGACTCAGCAACTCTGAGCAGCTACTGGGGCACTAAAATTGCCTGATGTTCCCTTATGGTTACCTTCTTCTTCTTTTTTTAAAAATATTTTATTTATCTATTCATGAGAGTCACAGAGAGAGAGACAGAGACGCAGGCAGAGGGAGAAGCAGGCTTCATGCAGGGAGCCCGATATGGGACTCGATCCCGGGACCCCGAGGTCATGACCTGAGCCAAAGGCAGACGCTCCACCGCTGAGCCCCCCAGGCATCCCTCAAGATTACCTCCTTGAATTACGTGTTTTTAATAAGTCCACAAAGTGAGAATTAAAAAAACACATTTACAGGAGAAGCAACTGTGGTTGTTTGTTGTTTTTTGACTTTACCTGATTTCCCTTCCTAGAACTAAGCCGCGTGATTAGACTCCATCGTGAGATCAGAAATAATCTAAAATAATGAACAACAGGATCTTACCGATTTAGGATTCATTTAATATGAATTATGTTTTAATCAATTTCCAAGTTCTTTAAAATTTTAACCTTAAAAGAATTCCCAGGAAAATTCAATTTTAAATATACTCATAAGGGTAAAATGAAATTCAGAAGTAGCCGTTTTATGGGCCTCGGTATTACACCACATATAGTTTCTTTAGTCATAACAATGTTATTTATTTATTTAAGAAGAGCCTGGGCAGCGGGTTGCAAAGCAGGAAACTGCCGTTCGTTAAGAAGCCGCTCTCGACTTCCCCTGAACCAGTGGTGTGTGAATATCCGTGGATTTACCTCGGTGGCCGGCCTTCAAACCTGGGTCTATACTGTATTCACTTAAAGAGATGATCGTTGGCCCCAGACTTTTTTAAAAAAGACTTCGGCCTGGGACGCCCGGGTGGCTCCGCAGTTGAGCGTCTGTCTTTGGCTCAGGTCGTGACCCCGGGGCCCTGGGGTCCAGGTCCCGCACCTGCTCCCCCTGCTTGCGCTCGCTCCCTGTCAAGTAAATACATAACATCTCAAAGGGAAAAAAAGAGGAGTAGAATTGTCTGCACAGACCTGCAGGGCTCTGTGTAATATGGGAGGGCTTCTGAAGTTTGGCCGAGCGGTGATAGGGACGGAATCTGTGTGAGCGCTGAGAGCGCACCACGCAGCACTGTCAACCCCGGAGCACTCAGGCATGTCAAACCAGGAGAGCACGGACAGACACACGCGGGGACACACGCTTCAGGGGTCAGCCTTGAAGAGTAAAGTTAAATGAGGAATCTCACACGGAACTGATGGCCCCACAAATTGTTTCAGCCTTTGGTATACTCTTAAAAAAAAAAAAAAAGAAAACCCAAGTAGTCATACTTTAGACCTCATATAATTTTTACTCTGGAATGCAATTTTATGGAAAAAAAAATCAGTAAAAGACATTTATGTGGATTATTCTCTCTGTATATTACGTAGCTAGGATTTAGAGATAATTTTTTTTTAGAGATAATTTTTTTTACCGATAAGGAAATTATGCATCCATGTATAAGAGGCCACCGAAACAATGTTTATCAAAAGTTTGTTTGAAAAGAAAGATTTATGTAATACCGTAAATTGAAATAAAGTTTATTCAGAACTTAGATTTCTTAAACTTCACACGTAGTAAGTTGGTACCAATATAGATCTTACTACCTCAGCTCTAAAGTACATTAAAACATACGTTATTAATACATTAAATGGTATATCAATGCTAATTTAGCCTTAGCGCTACAGTCTGAGCTGGGGATAGCGAGCAAAACCAGCATCTGCTTATTTTCTAGGCGGGGGGGGAGGGGGGGCGTTAAGATCTGTTTTGCAAAGAAAGAGTAAAATGTCAAAGGATCAAATACATATGCTAAAAACAATTGTTTGGAAGGTGGAATTTTGGTGTTTATTTATATGATAAGAACGGCTTATCTGATATCTCCTGAAATTTGTATCTACGTGTATTGTGAGCAGGTGAAAATGCTCCTGCTGTTTTATTTTGTTTTATTTTATTTTTTATTTTTTTAATTTTTATTATTTTTATTATTTTTATTTTTATTTTTTTGCTCCTGCTGTTTTAGAGCCATAGGATTGTAGCCACATTTCATACCCTCCCTATCTGGCCTCCTGGCCTTTATATGATCATGTCAGGGTTGTTTTATTTATTTATTTTCTTTCTGTCTATATGCCCCGGAAGAGTTTATATTATATTCTTTATTTAAAATACACCCAATTTAAAAAAATAAATTAAAAAAAATAAAATACACCCAATTTTATGAAATTTAAGATTTCAGGGTGTTAAACTCCATCCTTATATTTCACAACCTGCTACTGTTGGAAGTGTCCACCTGAGAACTCCTGCATTTGAGCTGCTGATTAATAGATTTCATGGTAATTTTATTTTTCCAGGTAAATTGTACATCATGTTCAGATGCGTTTTGTTTCTTTTCTTTTTTTTAATTATTTTTTTATTTCTTTATTTTTTTGGTTTTGCTTCTTTTCTGCTAGTTTTTTTTTATCTTCGCTTCTTCCTCCAGGATACAACCAATCAATAACCATCTCTCTTAGGTTCTAGGTGAAAAGCAGCTTTTGGGAGAAGACAGCGTATATTTCGTCCGAATTGTACTCCCTTGTTTACCTTGCAGAGTGACTGGCCCTCATGATTGATAAGGGGTTTCTGAATGAATAAGTTAATTATTTGTAATAAATAAAGTCATTTCAATCATTGCTTCCAGAATAGTATTTTCTGTATCACAGAAAAGAAGCCATATTATATCATTAGTATAAATGACATGATCACTTTGGTGTTTTAATTTTTTTTTATATTTAAAAGCCCCTTTTATTATATTATATTTTATTTTATTTTTTATTTTTTTTGTAAATTTATTTTTTGTGGTGTTCAATTTGCCAACATCTAGAATAACACCCAGTGCCCATCCCATCAAGTGCCCCCCTCAGTGCCCGTCACACCGTCACCACCACTCTGCTGTTTTGGGATTTTTTTTGCTTATTTAATTAATTATTTATTTATTTTTTCACTCTGGTGTTTTAATTTTTAAAATATATTCTCTACCTGCCATTATTAATGGCATATCGTGAGCAGGTGAGTAAAGTATGAGGTCAGTAAGAGCCTGATATTACTGTGTCCTTATGTAAGTGCACAAAACAATACCTAGTAATAATATTTCATAATTCCTGTTAACCGGTTTCATTGGGAGTAGAAATGCCGGAACAGAGATCCCAGTAATTTCACTGTAAAAATGACTTTATGATAAAGATCGATCTCTCTGCTGGGTCTTATTGCTGTAGATTTATGGAGAGTGTTACGGTCTGACGGTTGATAGAGCCCCGAAGTTCACACGTTGAAATCCCCCAAAGTGGCGTTTTGAGCTGGGCCTTTGTAAGGTAATGAGGTTTAGATGAGGTCATCCGGGGGAGGCCGTGTCTTTATAAAAAGAGGAAAAATAAGAGCCTCCTCTCTCTGCCATGTGAGGACACGGCCAGAGTCGTGCCCTGGAGGCCGGAGCAGGGCCCTCAGCAGCCCCTCGCCCCGGTCATGCGGTCACGGCGTCCCTACGCGGGCCACGCTGAGCCACACGGAGGCTGATACCAAGAAGCCGGGGCCCGCAGCAGCCAGAACCCAAAAATGTGGAGGCGACCCAGGCGCTGGGCAGCAGGTGGAAGCTGGCGGCGTCTTGGGGTGCGGGTCACAGGGGCGCGGACGGCCGGGCGGGCTGCTCCAGGCCGCTCAGGCGCCAGCTCGGAGGGAGAGGCGGGCGGCTTCTGGAGGACCCGTAAATGATGGAGAACGCAGCGTGGTGGTGGGCTGGCTGCGTGGCCACTCGGAGGAGGACAGCGGGCAGCGTGGTGCTTGTGTCCCAGCGGTTCGTGGACAGCGGAACCGCAGCGAAGGACGTTGGACGCTCGGTGGAGAACATCTCGAAGCAGCGTGTCGGAAGAGGGGCTCGGTTCCTTCCTACTGATTCTAGTAAAATGTGAGAAGAAAAAAATGATTTCAGGAAAAGGAATCGTTAGACCAAAGAGACATGGTACTTCAAGATCTGGAGGAGCGTCAGCCTGGCACGTGGCGGGGAGCACCAGGCACGTGGCTGGCGGCCCTTTGACAGCTTCCCCGGGGGAGGCCGCGGACGCAGGCGGCAAGGCTTTGGCACGGAGCCCAGGAGGCCTGGATGGCGGTGGCTGTGCTGGGAGCGTGCATCGTTCGCCAGGACGAGGGACAAACGGCCCCGAGGCCAACCCCGAGCTCCGGGCTCGCGTGGGCTCCAGCGGGCGGGCCAGCGGCTCCCCAGCCCCGGGCCCGGTGCCTCCTGGGGACGCACACGGCCACCGTCGGGGTCACAGACCTCTGCTGACAGTGACCCCAAGGTGTGCTGCATCCCTTAGCCGTCAACTAAGGGGGTCCCTCCTCTTTCTCCCGAAATTTGCGGATAAATGTAGTGAACAATGCACGTATGGAGGAGGGAGACAAGAAGATCGATGAACTTTGTGGAAAATTTCTTTGAGGCATTGTTCTTGTCCGCTGTGCCGCCGGAGTCTCGAGTTCCCCCTGTGTGTTCTTACCCAGAGGCTCTTCGGGCATTTCAGAATATTCTTTATAGATATTGAAAAAAAATAAATTCAAAAGACTTTGCGATTAAAATGCATGTGCATGAAGGAGGTGGGCCCAAATGTCTTTACTGACGCTTTGGCACGTTGTTATTCCTTTTAGGACATAAAGTGTGACTGAACCGGACGCCTGCGTGGCTGGTCATCATGAACCGTGCTTTCAGCAGGAAGAAAGGTAAGTGCACCTGCTTAAGGACCCCGAGGGTCAGTCCGCGCCGCTGAAAATCAGGCGGAGCCGGGGAATCAGCCTTTCCTCTTGTGAAACCTTGTGGCTCAGGGATGAAGTCCAGATACAGCGACCCACGCCCGCGCACCTGCTGCTTGACCTTTGGTTGTCACCCTAACGGGACGGCAGCCGTTTGATGCGCGTGTTTCGGGATACGTTGATGATGCTACGTTTCCTGGATCATTTTACTCTGTGGCGTGAAATGCCAAAAAATAAATAAGTAAATAAAGCGATGGGAAAGGCATCCAAGTAGGCCCGCATACGAATAGAAGACACCGCTGGTTAAATGACCTTTTTTATTTTTTTTTAATTTATTTTTTATTTTTATTTATTTATTTATTTATTTATTTATTTATTTATTTTTAAGGAGCAATGAGACGTGGCATTCAGCAGGTATTTCGGGGTACGCTCAGCACAGATGGAGGCCTCTGGTAGATTTACGTGCTTCAGTGCGTGTGTGTTTGGGAGCGGTTGCTTGGTGAGGGAGCCAGGGCTTGTCCTGTGTGATGTGCCGTCAGCGAAGGGGGTGAGCAAAGCTCTTTGGGTTCAGAGCGAGCGGCAGCAGGGACCACGGGGCACAGAAGCCGGGCTGCATCCCACGCTGCGATCACGCCGGAGGCTGACAGGCGTGGGTCTGAGACCTGCACGTCCGTTCTCGTTCGTACACCCCTGATATTTGGGGGACGCCCCTTCGTGCTGGGCAGGGAGGATGTGGGTCCACGCGTGATGATCAGAGGCCCCCGTTGCCTCCTCGTGTCCGTATAACGGACAGTCCAGGGCCACAAGGTCGTCTGCTGTGTTGGTTCCACGAAGCCCGACGCGCTGTGTGGACCCTGAGGACTCAGCAGACAGGCTGGGGGTGGGGGGCGGCTTCGGGCCTTGGGGCCTTGGGGCCTCCCCACTGTGCACCTTGCTGAGCTGCCGTCACGGGGCTGACTTCAGGAAAGGTCCAGTCGGGGTAACTACAGGGGCGTCCACGTAAGCGGGACACAATCCCCACAAAGCCGAGCAGACACGCAGCGGGATTCCCCAAAGCTCAGACGTTCTTGTTACGGAGTGAGACACCCGCGCACGCTCGGCTGTGGGGCCCGATGGGTAGCCCTAATGTGGACTGTCAGGCTCCTGGCAGCTCCTGGAAACTAGCACTGTATTTTTTTTTTTTTTTTTTTTTTTTTTTTTTTTTACTAGCACTCTATTATTTTAGGTTTTTTTTTTTTTTTTTCTGAATAAGGGGAATGCAAAAATGGCATTTATTGTCATCTATAGCTTGGTTCAGATTTAAAACACCTACTGAACGTGGAGTGGACATAATGTTTCTTTGAAAAATCTCCTTTACTAGTAGGAAAAGAATCCAGAAGTGATTCTCTGATACGTGGAAGTATTTCTTTTTTTTTTTTTTTTTTAACGTGGAAGTATTTTTAACGAAGTGATAAAAGTCTTACATCAACGACTCATCACTTTAATCATATTATTTTTATGTTTTTTAAAGATGTTATTGATTTATTTGAGAGAGGAGCAGAGGGAGAGGGAGAGGAACAGGCCAACCCCGCACTGAGCGCGGAGCCCGACGCAGGGCTCAGTCTGGTGACCCTGAGGTCAGGACCTGGGCCAAAACAAGAGTTGGTCGCTCAGCTGGCTGAGCCACCCAGACACTCCACCGTCTTATTTTTTTTTAAACACTCATTTTAATTTTATTTTATTTATTCATTCATGAGAGACCCACAGAGAGAGGCAGAGACACAGGCAGAGGGAGAAGCAGGCTCCTTGCAGGGAGCCCGATGTGGGACTCGATCCCGGGACCCAGGGTCACACCCTGGGCCGAAGGCAGATGCTCAACCCCTGAGCCCCCAGGTGCCCCTAAGAAACACATCTAGACTCTTTCCATTTGTTTACAATTCCCATGGTTTTAAAGTTAAAACTCCCAATTTCTAATTTCCCTTTAGTTGAAGAGGATGTCGGACTTTTTCACTGAGAAATCCCAAGTAACCAGCAATTAGATGGTTACTTAGATGACGGCGGGAGTGCGGCCACGGGGAAGGTTGGAAACAGGAAGGTTAGAGAATCAGGAAACAGAAGCACTTGTTCTGCTTTGCCTCCTTCTCTTTAAAAAAATTTCTTGTGATTTCTTTTCTTCCCCCCAAATCTAATGATTAAATATCCTCAGGGGGAAATTATTGATCAATATTTTATTCTAATTTCAAGGTAGAACTTGAAACTTATCTTAAACTCAAACATATATATATATATTATATATATATATAATATATATATATATATATTTTTTCCCCTTTCATCAACCCTTCCAATTAGTGTTTTGTCTGATAGTCTTTGAATTGGCTGGTGACCCCACTGATTTTCTTTGCAAGTACTTTAATGCTACAAATTCTAAAAAAATAAGACTGCACGTATTAGAATTGCTTTATTTGGACTATTTTGAAGACATCTGTAAAAATTAGCCTGACCTCATAACCACGGTTACATTTTAATGAATGTATTTGTTCTGTAGCTCCTTTTCTTACGTTAGCTTTATCTTTGAATTTTGAAAATCCTATCTTCTATTCATTACGTCAAAACTGAATAGTTTATTTTTTTATTTTTATTTTTTTATTTCACTTATATGTGGAATTTTTTTTATAAATTTATTTTCTTATTGGTGTTCAATTTGCCAACATATAGAATAACACCCAGTGCTCATCCCGTCAAGTGTCCCCCTCAGCGCCCGTCACCCCGTCACCCCCACCCCCCGCCCTCCTCCCCTTCCACCACCGCTAGCTCGTTTCCCAGAGTTAGGAGTCTCTCATGGTCTGTCTCCCTCTCTGATATTTCCCACTCATTTTTTCTCCTTTCCCCTTTATTCCCTTTCACTATTTTTTATATTCCCCAAATGAATGAGACCATATAATGTTTGTCCTTCTCCGATTGACACTTATTTCACTCAGCATAATCCCCTCCAGTTAGAAACGACAAATACCCACCATTTGCTTCGACGTGGATGGAACTGGAGGATAAAACTGAATAGTTTAGTAGAAAAGCAGAAAATATTGAATGTGAGTAAATGTGATTAAATAATTCAACTTACTACACTTCCTATTTTTTAACCTGTCAGTTGACACGCTGATGAGTAGACATAACCAGAGTGAACAGCACATGCAATTCGGTATTTCAATATTATTTCCCTTTTTTATGACCCATTTATATGCATCTGTTCACCCAACAGTATCTCGTTTTGAACTTGATGTACTCAAAGTAGACGCTTTAAGCTCTGGCGATACAGTAATGACGACGTGACTGCGTCGTTCTTGATGAGCTCTTCATCTAAGTGCATTTTGAACACTTGGATGTGTTGACCCAGCCGTCAGAATGGCTTAACGCTTGCCCAATATTTTGAAATGCTGGCATTCCCCTTCACATGACCGTTTGCTCTTGAGTTAGTGACGGCAGTTTAATTTCAAGGAAAAGGACGTGTTCCAGAGTATCCGTGTTCCATTATCTGATTGCATTTGTGGGCACAGGTAGCGACCAGGGACCGTCGTCCATACTCCGTCCTCAAGGTCGGGCACAGCTATAGGACCAAGATAGTTTAATTCTGTCAGTTTTTTCTTCTGCCGAAGTATACATTAGGATGCCAGTAGGGAGGCGTTGTGGAAATCCCTCGGGTCTCGTAAGCGAACTGCCGTCCTCGAGGTGGGTGGTGAAGCCATCCTGGCTCCATGATGTGGATGTAGGTATTTTGTCATTGTAGCAACTGCGGCTTATCCACCGCTCGCTTATGACTGTGATTACCTTAATCTGTCATCGGTGCCCCCTGGATACTCCTGCCATCTTTCTGGGTCACTGCGGTACAAGACTCTAACAGATGTAGTATCATCAGCTTTCAACTCAGAGTATCTTACAGGAGAAAGCAATTGTCCCTCTGCCCCAGGGTTGGGATGGACCGTCATATTCAGAGGTAGATGTTAGAACCTTCCAAGCAGGGTTGTGTATCTTGGAAGAGGAGACATGAGAAGAAATGAGTTATGGGGGTTAAAAAAAATAAATTGGATTTTTTTTTTCTTTTTAGGTTTCTTAGAGGCAGATCTTTGTCTTTATTGTTTTGATATTTTTATTGTTCTGGTGTATAGCATTGCAATTTGTTTCTTTCAATATGGAAGGGCAAGACTATACCCTAAATCTACGTACAAATTGTTCTTGAATTAATCATATCGCTCGTCAGTGGCAGTCATAAGAAGAAAACTGTAATTAAAATAAAAATCCTTACAGGAAATAAAAATTTCGCACATCAACGTCAATAGCAATATGTCAGTATTGCTTTTTGCAGCTTAGAATGTATTGCTTCTCAGAACACTGGCCCCAAGTACAACTAGCACTTATCCACTCGAGTAGCCAGAAATAGCCCTGAAATGCACCATAAGCTTGGGATGTTTATTGATCCCTCATTTTTGTCTTGGAAATTCTTATGAATATTGCATTGTACCCCATAAAGATATTTAATATAAAAATAGTGCATTATTTTCCAAATGGTGTAAAATAATTGACATTCCAGAAATAGAAGCCTTTTTCTCTCTGTCTTACATTCTTCCAGTTTGGGAACATATTAATGATATCAAACCAGTTCCTGTTCACATCATTTTCAAATGTTCTGAATTGAATGTTGAAAATACTTTGTTAGTAATCTGTTTCCTTTCAGTACGTATTTATTTACTACTTTTCATGGTAAAGTTGATTCTATTCTGTTGGTTATATTGATTCTAAACTTTTAAATTGCGTGAGGAATAAAATATTCACAAAACTCTGCTAAAGGAGACAACAGTTTCTGAAGACTGTGAAAGTTTACTACAAACAAATGGAATTTCCAAAAAATGGTCAAGTTTGATTAGTGTAATGTTTTTTGTTTTTTCCCCACTTATACATTCCACAAAATATTTTGGAAGGTCTGTAGAATGTATAAATAAAATTCAAATATGAATGAAAAATATTTTTCTAATGATATGCAATATAAATTACTTTCAGTATCTTCTATTATTTTAGTTACTTTTATTTTTAATATTCTCTTATACTATCTAAGGAATATTTTAAAGATTTAGGATTTATATATTGATCAGGGAATTAAAAAAAACTGTAAATCATGAGAGTATAAAAGGAAAGAAGAAATGTGTCACATAATTACATAATTGATATAATTGTAGTCCACTGAGTTTTTTTTATACTCTTTAAAACCTTAGTATCATTTTATTATGTGAATACTTTTTAAAGGAAAAGCTAGAGACTTTTATGCCAAGAAAGACTCTTATAAGCACTTTCCAGCTATGCTGTTCTCCTATCTGAATAGTTACTCTTTCTCCATTTAGCAAAAGAATCACGATTTAGAAATGCTCCCACCCATATCAGACTCCTTATGTTAATGAATGAGTATGACACCCCGAGAACGTGTAATTTAATTTAACCTTGTGTATTCTTCATTGCAGACAAAACATGGATGCATACGCCTGAAGCTTTATCAAAACATTACATTCCCTATAATGCAAAGGTAAAATGGTTTATATGATATTTAATTTATTTTGTTATAGTATTATTATTAAATTCGTGGTTGATCTAAGAGATTCCTTATGCAGTCCTATTGATGGCATTTCCTCGTAGATGATCCCTATAAAAACGTTTGCATAAGTAATTTTGTAATCTATAGTGTGGGAAGTGATTTTCCTCTCCAAATAAGTCTTTTCTTCCTCCATCACTTCAAATAAGTAATTATTTTATTTAGTTATAAAGAGTATTCTTTATAATTTCTGTCTGTCGTGCTTGTATTTTCTTCAAATGATTTTGGCTATCTTTGAAATTATTTGCAGTATCATGGCCTGTAGGAAAGAAAACAATCAACAAATTAACTTCCTTTAAAAGCATTTTAATGTTGCATTACATAGACAACTGTTAAAACTAACCTGATCATGAGAGAAATGAGCTGCAATTGTAATTAATGCAATTTTCATTCAAAAAGAGAGACAAAACTTAAACTATTAAGAAAACATAGAAAAACACAGTTTTTGACTCTTTGGTTCAGTTTTATTCATTTTCATAAAGAAATAGAAACAATCTGTGCTCCATATCCTTAAAGATTTGATTCATTGTTGACATTGGAAAAGTGGGTGAATGAACGAATGCACTTCACAAACAAGTCTTTAAAGAAAAGTGTTATTGTATAATGAGGGAGCGCAAAACCTGAAATAGATTTTGAGTCTAAACTTGGAAGACACAGAAGAGAAAGTTGTGTTGGGGAACAAGCGAGTGGGTCAGA
Source organism: Canis lupus familiaris (assembly GCF_011100685.1). Taxonomy (NCBI): domain Eukaryota; kingdom Metazoa; phylum Chordata; class Mammalia; order Carnivora; family Canidae; genus Canis; species Canis lupus. The sequence continues at coordinate 30,559,781 of NC_049257.1, forward strand.
TTTAACTGGCCTTCGGTTTAACTGAGCTTTGGACAAAGTGTGGGGAAAACAAAACGATAAAATTATTTTTATGAGAGAACTTAATTAGCAAACTCTATACTGGGATATAATGAGATGAGGTGCAAGGAATGATGTCCGGAAAAAGGGAAAAAAAAACAAACAAACCATACTTTGAACAGAAAGTCAGTGCTGTTTAATAAAGAACCTCTTGAGGGCTGGTCTGAGTCTGAATCAGTAGAAAGAAGCATTTAAAAGACCACCTAGTGGTTCATCCAGTGCTGTGGCTCAGCTGTGAACTTTGTAGAGTATCGCAAGTCCCATTTTTCTTGCTGGCTCCGTTAGCAAAGAAATACTCTAAAATATTTCCAGTATAAAGCTCATATGCTCGAAATCACAGCAATGCTTAGGACTGTCCCATAATGTTAACATATGGTTTGATTGCCATGATTTAGCATGAAAAATTTGGTTAGCTGAATGAGAAAAATTGAGCTAATATTATCAATATCTTCCACAGATATTCTTCCTATTAGCTATTGAGAAACTATATGAAAACTATTTAGAAAAAAAATTCATCTTGAAGATGACTGTTATTTTAAAGGGCATGTTCAGTTTTTGATAATATTATTGGTCATACTAGAATCATATCTTTTAAGGGAAACCACCACGTATTATTTATTTTTACATATGATTGAAGTGTCTCATTTTGAAAAACTCGTTTATAAAGGATTGGGAGATTCTGAGTAGAACCATCCTTAACTCTGTGGGTTAATGTGAACAATGGGGATCTGCTTGTCTACATAGAAAAGTTGCCTGGAAGAAAAAAAAAGAAAAGAAAAGAAAAGTTGCCTGGGCTAGTCCACAGTGCAGACAACTATAAGACATGCCACGTGAAGTAGAGTGCACAAAACCTCTTCCCAGATGGGGGTCAGTAAATTATGGAAGAGCAGGTTGGTTTTGTCCTGTTCTGATATGGCCTCCCGAGTGGTAACACATGTCGTGTATGCTAAGTGGTATTGAAACTATCTGAGGAACATTATTTTTTTTTTTTCTGAATTCCTTCTTTTTGTGTGGGACGTTATAAACTCATCATTAGTAGTTATTTTTGAAAATTTTGTAGTTTTTTTGAAAATTTTGTTTGTCACTTTAGAGTACATGACACTTGAAGACCAAATCCATGTCCACAGGATGTGCCTTAGTACAACCACCAAAGATATCGAGTCTTGGGGCGCCTGGCTGGCTCCCCATACAGCATGTGGTTGATCTCAGGGTCATGAGTTCAAGCCCCATGTTAGGTGTAACATTTACTTTAAAAAACACAATAAAAATATTAACAGAACAAAAGGGTAAAAAAAATAAAAAATAAACAAATACGGAAGGTTAATAAATATACAGAAAAGATCCTCCACTTATGATCACATAAGTGCTTAAAAAAATACAGACTCTATATATTTGACGAATTAATGCATAATAACTTTTCCAAAGTAATTACAAAGTACTTACATTTCAGTGGGCCCTCATATGTGCCGGGTACATGGTCTCATTTATTATTTGCCGTGATCCAGTATGGTGATTATTAATCTTTACGTGAGAGAAAACATTATACTTTAAGTGAGAGAAAACTAAGGCTGAAAAGTTAAGTAGTCCGTCTATTGTCACAGAATTTGTGAGACGGAGCCAGAGTAATAAACTGAAGTCTACATGATTTCAAAGATCTGCTGTTTTTTATGTACATAGTAACACTCAGTTATTCCTTCATCTATTGCATTGCTGAGACGTAGAAGGCGCCATTACGGAAATGTCAGAATATTGGGGAAGCCTCAGTGCCCTATGACACGTCTTATATTCTCACGGGCCTTATTGTCTTAAGGAAATACACAAAAATAACCAATGTAGGGGCACCTGGGGGCTCAGCTCGGGTCATGACCCTGGGGGGGCTGGGAAGGAGCCCCATGTCAGGCCCCCTGCCCAGCACGGAGTCTGCTTCTCCCTCTTCCCCTGCCCCTCCCCCTGCTCATTCTCCCCCTCTCTCTCTGTCTCTCTCAAATAAATAAATGAAATATTGAGGAAAAATAACCAACATAAAAGTCAGGTCATGTTCTGTGTCATTCAAATGAAAGTTATGGAGATTCAGAGAATGGAGTGACTCCTGATTTATGGAAAATGGGACCGAGGTCGAATTTCCTAGGGTCAAACAAGGGGCGAGTGACTGTGAGTAGGATCCCTAAGGTCGAGGTGTGGACTGGGTATGACAAGAGGCAGGCTGGGGCATAAAGCACTGTAATGCTACAGTATCTCATGAGCAAAGGGGCCACGTGATAGCAGAGCTGCCAGGGGTGTGAGGCGTCCACACACACGGATCCCCCGTCTTTCGATGAGCGGGTTGCAGCTGTGGCTGGCGTGACCAGACCAGAGAGCATGGCATGGGCCATCAGGGAGGGTGGGCGGGGGCCTAGCAGGGACCAGCCACACGTGGCACTTCTTCCTCAGGGCCGCCGCAGTCCTCTTCCCGAGGCCCTTACCCCGATGGCATCAGGCCCACTCATACCATCCCGGGTATCCTCTTACACACACACTCAGCTGGTGATAGACGCCAATCGTACCCATAAGTCGGCTTTATGGCAGCGCCTGGCTTAGTATCTGGTCGAGTTACCGGGTGGCGTAAGCTGCCACGCCGACACGAAGCGCGGGCCGTCGCGGTGCTAGTGATGCACGAGGCTAACAGGACAAATTGGGAAGGCGTTGCCTGGCAGGAGAAGCAGTTTGAGGGGTCAGTTAGTAATCCCAATTAAGTGGGATGATGAAGATAAATCCGACATGTCTGAGAGTTGATCTGGATCAAGAGAGAGAGGATGATATCCAGCTTCTTAGGAAGTTACTTTAATGGGCCAAGAGTGTGGTCCTAAGTTTTTATAGGATAAGAGATAAACCTATCATCATAGGAAAAAAAGATGTGCTAACTCTTGCAGGGACGGAACTGATGCAACAGAGGAATATTTTATATGTGGGGGAAAAAGAAAAGTATCTACGTCCATCCTGGCTAAAAGGAGGACTGAGCATCCCATTAAGACTTCCATCACTTTGTTCACTTTTTGGAACCACTGGTAAGAGATTCATCTGATAAATTTACCAGATCAGTGCAAGAATCATAATTCTCACTAGGGAAATAGGTAATAACATTTACACTTAGGTGTTCTTAGTTTTAGAGTAATAGTTATCCGCTTTCGTGTTAAGATTTCTTTAATTTTTAAAGAACATATGTTAGTTCCACATTCTTTCATTTTATATAAAATCCCATTTAAAAAATTCACATTTGGTACAGTATGCTTATTTCAGAGCGTCTTATGGGAATGTAAAATAAGTTGTTTTCAAGAGTATTATTCTGTGTAGGGTTCATCAGTTTTGGGTTTTTCTAGATGAACAGCGACCGCTTTAGCACAGCTTCACCAGGCATTCTGCATGTTATCCTGTGTGGCCTATACTGAGGTTTCCAAACCGCAAGTTATGCTCCATGAGAAAAACCGGGTCATGAATTAATGCAGCCAGTCACGGGAGGCGAGCATTTGAAAATGAAATAGAACAGAAGAGAAAAAAGGAAAGACATTTCTAGAAGGCATATGGTAAACACCCGTTTGTTCCATAAAATTGTGGTTCCTGGTCATGAGTATGAGAGCCGCTGCCTTTAAACGGCAACCTGCCTTGAAACAGGACCAAAGACTTCGCCCGATTTAACCAGTTTAAATCGTAAAATCATAATGGGGGGGGGGTGCTTAAAAAAGGCATCAAACCTTTAATAGAAGAGGTGATACGCGTGTAAGTGTAGCCACACGCCGTCACTGAATACGGCATCCTGAAATCCTTTCCGCAGCTTGCACGTGAGCACGATGGGCGCATGAGAGAAGGCTGGGGCGGAGTGTGACCGCAGGTTCACCCGTGCTCTCATTCGTGGTCCCGGGCGCCGGGCCATGTCCGTGGAGGACCCCGACCCAGGAGAATAGGACGCGGTTAGTGAACCCCACAGGTCAAACCCTGCCCTCCTGGCCTTGACCTGTGAGAAGCAAGGTAGCATCACCCTTTCTGAGAAATACCTGATAAGAACATTGTATTTTGATCTGCTAACACGCATGACAGTCTGGTTTTTATTTGTATGTGGCCGAGGTGCAGCGTCCATCTGGCCTGTGTGTCGTGTGGCTACGTGGGTCTCAAGCCAGGAGCAAGTGTGAGCCCCAAGGAGCTGCCCACACGGAGGCGGGTGCGAGGCTGGGAGGAGCGGGCCTGGGCTCCGATCCCCAGGGGCCCATGCTGGAGGAGTGGGGGGACACCTGTGGCTGCACGACAGGAGGAGGGTCTGGCCACGCGAGCACGAGCACAGAGGGCCGCAGGTGCCTGGGGAGACCGTGGGTGGGGTGCCACGGAAAGTACCCGAATGCAGGGAGGGTCCTGAGCACAGAGCAGAGCAAGCGGGACTGCGGGGAGCGGGGGGGGGGGGGGGGGGGGGGGGGGGGCGGGGCTTGCGGTCCTTACGGGCTCCGGCTCCATGATGCGGAAACCCCGCCAGGCCAGGAGGGGGTGCGGCCTGAGTCTGCAAGGCTGGGCCTGGGGCAGGGGTGGGCCTGGGGCCCGGAGGGAGCTGGTGTGGACGGGCCTGTGGACGGGCCTGTGGACAGGCCTGGAGGGGGGCCGGGCGGTAGGCAGCTTCCTGTGTCTGCTGTATCTAGGACATTAAGCAGAAACGAAAACAAAAATTGATCACCCTCAAGGAAGGACATAGAATTTTCCGTTCGTTCCAACTGTTGAAGAGCCTGCTGAGCCAGCTTTTCTATAAACGTGAGACATTGGAAAACCTCTAGCAAACTCACCATTCCGTCGGTGTGAAGTGGTCATTTTCACAATGAAGAATCATGATGTTTCATGAAGAAAAAAAAAAAAAAGCCACTTACTTGGAAATGTCCTGCTGTCAAGCGCTCCATCATCCCGGCGTGCTTCCCGCCCGAAATGCGCGGCTTGCGGCAGCATCGGGGACACGGTCCTGAGGAGGCGTCACACGCTCAGGCCGCCTGTGCAGTGAGGGACCCGCGGGGCGAGTGGCTCAAGAGCAGATGGGACCGCGGCCCCGCTTGGCCTGAGGCCTCCGGACTCCCCTTGGGGATGGAGAACCAGGAGCAAAGGGTTCCGGAAGGACGGGAAGCGGGTCATGAGCAATGAGATAAAGTAAGTGTGTCGAGGAGAGGTCGAGACAGACGCTGTCCCATTGCGGTGACGTCTCGAGGCGCCGAGCCTCGCAGGTGACCGAGCGGGTGGCCGGCAGGTGCCAGGCCTCCCCAACCCCCGCACTCCCCGCCTCCATGTCCATAGCCCGGAGGCTCAGACTTGGCTTCTAGGAACCACAGAAAGCAGCCGAGAGCCACGACAAGGCCCCTGCGTGACATGGGACAGCGCCCCGGCCCCAGTGCCACCCGTGGTCACCGGGGCCGCCCTCGGGGCCAGGCTCTCCCCCCCCCCCCCCCCCCGCACCGGGAGACTTCCACCCCGGGCTTGGCATCCGGGCAGCGGGGCTAGTGGTCGGAGCCCAGGGAGCCGCTGTCCTGGCCTCGCAGGCCGCGCCTCGAGCTCCCCCGGTGACCCCGGGCTGGCCCCCGCGACCTGGAGAGCACCGGCCTTCGCCCCGGGTCCGGCCCACGGACAACGCTCCTAGAACACCTGTCGGGCCCGTCTGGTCCCGTCGCCGCACAAGCAGCCCCCGGACGCGAGCCGGTGTCCCCGCCGCCGGGTGTGCACGCGGGAGGCGGATCCGTCGTCAGGGGAAGGTGCCCCCGTTGCCCTACTTTCCTTTTACCTCGAGGTTTCAGCGGCTGCGTCCTGGAGCCGGATGTTAACCCAAAGGTCACCTTGGCCTTAAAGTTGAATAGAGCCGAGAAGGAAGCCCGTCCCAACCCCACGAAACCGCGATGGCGTCTTCCAAGCAAAACGTTCGCGAAGAGAGAAAATTGCGACATTATGAGGCCTAATGAGTCGTGGTGAGGGAAGGGTTTAATGCGACTAAACCATTTTGCTAACGACTTCTCAAATGGTTCTGGTGCCTGCGTGATGCGTGGCCCCTCTGGACCGTCCCCGTCGGCTTAGGACTCAACAGAAGCACAAGCACCTGCCACAGGGCCCAAACTAAAGGAAATTAGCCAAGAAGGCCTTCGCCTCGAACCCGGTGGGAATCGTCGAAACTTGGGCAAAAAGATCCACCCCTGTAAGTAGTTTCGAGACGTCTTTCCAATTAAAAAAGTGGTATATGCTACATCAGATAGACGGGTAATAACTCTGCATCTGTACTGTCCGGGAATGGCCCTTTGTGTATCACAGCAACACCGACCGGCGCGTGGTTTAAAAAGGAAATTAGGACGCTGGAGTATGTTATTTTTCCATTGTTTTCTTTAGGGTTGGGAAGCTACAGATTTTTCACGCTAAACAATGTGAAAACAAAGAAGATAGTAACTGGGAAATTTGTTGGATGATGATTTTATAGTTGGGTATGTGCTTATGAAATACAAGAATAAATGGAAAACCAGAAAGGACAGTACGCACCTACCATCACCTCGCTTCTCAGTTCCGGAGATGAACTTATAAAACTAATTTCTGAAAAGTGTATGGTTGTTGGAAAAGATGCTTAGCTGTGTTTTTTTTTCCCCCTAGGTTTTCCCGGGTAACTGAAATAGTAATTTTTTAATATTTTTATTTATTCGTTACTTTTTTATTGAGGTATGAGGACATATACAACATTATATTAGTTTCAGGTACACAACAAAACGATCAGACATTTGTGTTTATTGTAACATGGTCACCACAATAAGTCTAAGTTATTAACATAATTAACATAGTTAATTATGTTAATATAATTAACTTAATTTTGAAAGCGATCATCATTGTAAACTTACTTTACATATGAGAATTCATTTGAAAAGTGTCATGTAGCTGTTAGAAACTACTGAATAGAAACTAAAAACTCCATATTAATCATTCCTTGCAACATTTCAGTATGGACTACAGTGTTTTTTTTCTTAAAAAAAAAAAAGACATTCTATCTGTTATGGATTCATAGACTTTTAGTGTTAAAAAGGGCCTCGAATCTTCCAATTCCATCATTTTCTTGATAAAATAAATTGAGGATCACACTTACACAAGACAGTAGCAAAATTCAGTCTAGAAATCAAGTCTTTTATTCTATGGCCAATTTTCTTTCCATTTTTTAGAGGAATTTTTTTTTTATTCTACAGCCAATTCTCTTTCCATTTTTTAGAGAAATTTTTTTTAATTTTTTTTTTTTTTAGAGAAATTTTAAAGAGAAAACCTACTTAGCAAGCAGATGAATGAATCCAAAGACAAAATAGAATATGTATGCATGTCCTCCCTTTATATATGTTAATTGTGAAACCGGTTTGTCCCCATAGCCCTGTCTGTTGGTTGATCTCTTGGATGTCCTCATTGACAACCGGCCAGGAGCTTGGCAGAGACGGGAGGTAAAGGAGACTGTGTATTTACCTCCCCAACAGAGAGGCCAAAAAAAAAAAAAAAAAACTCTTTTCTTATTCTGCTTTGCTTAATAATATTAGTATTAATATAATCCCAGGATGAAAAATGCCTATGATGTTGCTTATCCTCATAGGCTTCTTCAACGGGAGAGCACCGAGCTGGAAACAGGGAATTCTCTGCAAGTTAGATACATTTGTCATTTCACATTCCTACATGGAGATGTTCGGCCCGATGTCCATCAACAAGAGAGTTTATTCATGGCTGAAGAATGTTTGTGAAAAAGGAAAAGTCTGATCTGGTCTCAGAGGGGTCAAGTAGTAGCATTCCGAAGCCTGGAATATGAAAATTAGGGATGTGGGCCAACAGCACAGCTAGGGAGTATTGTAGTTTTGGGGGAAAAGAAAATGTTTGAAAATGTAAAAAAAAAAAAAAAAAGAAAGAAAAAGAAAAAAAAAAGAAAATTAGTGTTTTTATCAAGTTGATTTCAACAGCAGTTTTGGTTTTTGGTAACTCAACTAAACATAAGCTAAATATAAGTAAATTAGGAAAGAGGTGGACATTTTTGGACAAAGGACCTATGAGAAATGCAAAATGGGAACAAAGGAGGGATTGTTATGTGAGATGAAATACAGCAGGAAATACCAGGGTTTTCAAATTATTCAGATTTAAACACCGAGTCAGCCCTATTAGTGGGTATATGGTTACATTTCAAATATTGACTGGAAAGATGTTAGGTAGAAGGAAGTTGCCTCCAGAATTCTTTGTCCTTTGATCCGGGGGCTGCGAGATGGAGAAGCAGGTGGTTCGCTTCAGAGAGGAGCCTCTGCTAACAAAACCAGGGCTGCAGCCGACGGCGTGCTTACATTTTAGGAGAGGTTTGGAAGAAGGAATCTTTCATCTCTTAAGAAATATGTACATACATATATTTAAATCAACTGCAGTCATTTTTGTCTTTTTTCTGATCTTACAGACTATGGGAAGCTTCATCTCCATAGCAATTATGCATATTTTTACACTTAAGAATGGTCTCCTGTTGTGTGCCTGTTTCTTCAGTTTCCAAGAACGTGTTTATTATCTTCTCTTTTTCCTTCCTGCTGGAATGAGCGGTTCCTTTTTCTTTGAAGATCATGTTCAAAAAAAGTACGAGTCCGGTCTCAGTCTCAGTCGCAGCCAGGATCGGAGCGCTCCTTCTCTGCAACCTGCCCGGTTGTGATGGCAAAGCGGTAAAGAGAAAGGGCACGGGGAGCCAACGATCTGACCCATGACCCAGTTTATGGGACCATGGCCCGAGAGAAGGTGCATCTCAAAGTACAGGGAACACGGATAAAATATGGAAGAAGCGCTTCTTCACATTTTAGGCCTGTGCTCTATTATTAGCTAAGCTATTATATATAATGTATATTATATATATTATAATGATATATATAATTATATATGATTATTATATATAATATATAATAGTTTAGCTAATATATTATATATAATAGCTATTATTAGCTAATAATAGCTAATATATATTAATGTTTATATTAATGTAATAATATATTACATAATATATATTAATTATGTGTATTACATAATATATTACATATATAAATAATATATTATAATATAATATTAATATATAATACATAATTATAATATATAATATAATTAAATATAATTAACATATAATATAATTATACATATGTTGATAATAGCTAATATTAATATATAATATACAATAGCTATTATATATTATATTAATGTTTATATTAATTAATATATTAAATCATATCTAATTAAATTAAATATACTAATAATAGCTAATATTAATATATAATAGCTATTATTAATATATTATATTAATGTAATACATTACACAATAATATATATTAATTATGTCTATTACATAATATATTACATATATAATTAATATATGTATATATTACATAATATGTCAATATAATATATTATAATATATAATAGCTATAATATATAATATATATTATTAGCTAAGCTATTATATATTATTAGCTATTACTCTATTATTTGCTAAGAAATAACTTTATTATTTTGTAAACATGATACGTGCTAATCATTAAAAGGTAAGCAGTATAGAAAACCACTAACGTGTAGAAATCAACAGAACGCTCCGATCATCTCGGGCAGAAATAATCCGGGGGTAACTTGTGGCTACCAGAAGTCCAGGGACCCCGGATTCTCTCTGAATAAACACAAGAATAGACACATAGATTCTGAAAAATGACTGCCACAGGATGTAACCGCCCCGTGCCAATAACTTCCCGTGCGTTTCCCGTCTGTCGTCTCGTTTAATCTTCACAAACGCCCGATGAGATTAGGTCTGCTAATATCCCCCGTTACACAGCGAAATTGTGACATTAAACTCCAAACAGTGGACTAGTTAGGGAGAGAGACCAAGGCTGGGAACAAAGAGACCGCTGGGAGGAGTCAGTTTTGTAAGGAGGAGGTTATAGTCTGCGAGCTGTTTCACAACAACAAGGCTTGAACTTTACTTGGATTCAACAAAAGAAACGACAAAATTGCAGTGAATTACAGGAGCTGGGCATCTCCCAGAGGGTACCTTCGCCGCAAGGGATAGTAATCCCTGTAGGGTTGCCCGGGCGGTAAGGGAAGGCGTTCAGGCGAGTCGCCGGGCAGTTGGCCTGCGTCGGTGGCCCTCGGGCCCACCGCCGCCCGCCCGCCTGCCAGGACTTGCAGCGTCTACGCCTTGTTCTGACCCTATAACCACCCTAGTCGGTTAGTCCTACTTATGCATTGAAATGGGCTCAGGGCACCAGCGCTCCTTTACCATTTCTTTCCTATTCCTGAGCTCTTGATGTGGAATGGATTTTGCGTTTCCCCTTCTAAAAGCTTTTCAGAAAAGCCTCAGTCGGGGTTCCGTGGGAGGTGTCCTACTCGAGGACGCCCGCCTGTCACCTTGGGTTCCCCCTTCCCTGAACACTGGTCCCTGGCGCACCGTCTCCACTTACCCTCCTGTTGGGTAAATATCCGAATCCACCTCCCTTGCCCCCTCGAAGTTGTCTTCCTTTTTTTTTTTTTTCCTTGCGCATAGATGCCCGAGACTTCGTTCTTTATCAGTACATTGTAACGACCAGCAGGTGGGCCGGGCTGAGGTCTCGGCCAACGGCTCTAACGCCTCGTGACCGGAGAATGACGTCCTCGGCCCTGGCAAAGGCAGCGCAGGAGGAGAACAGAAAGAGCGGCCCCTGTTCCTCCCAGGGCAACACACTCGCTGCCCCGAAGAAACGGACGCCGCGGGCCTGGGGCTGTCACCCGCGCAGCAGGGCCAGCAGTCCGGGGCCGGGGGCTGCGCTGTCGCCAGAAGCGAGCGGACGGGAGCCTCAGAACCGGGTGCAGAGCAGAGCCCACAGCTACGAGGCAAGCCCGGCGCCTACCGGCTTTCCCATCTGTGAGATGTCAACGATACGCTGCTGGTACCGCCTTCACGCCCGTTGAACAAGGGTAACACGTGTCCAGTGCCCGGGACACGGCCGGTGCTCGCCAAGTGGCCCCGCTCCTGCGTCTCCCTTCCCATCACACGCAGATTAAGGAAGATTCGCTATAACACCGTCACCACGGAAAACAGCGGCCACAGTGTCACACAACCAGCTGACGGACGGGGTCTGTAGAATGCGGCCGGGCATTAGCAGGTTGTCGCGGATCCCTTGCACGTCTGGGTAACACGCCGCTCCGAGACGCCGCATTGCACGACCTTCCCCTCTACCGGTGCCCTGTCTCTCAGGCAGATTTTATCTGTGGTCGAATAACTCAGGGATGGGGCCAGACGGGGCAGCCCTGGCTCATTACGTCCCGGGAGGTCTGGGGTCGGGAGCACAAACCACTCCAGCAGGCTCTGTGGGGGTCCCGGGCAGCGAGCAAGCACTGAGGGGCCTTGATCTGCCTTCACCTGATCCCCAGGCGTAATCCTGACAGTCAAAGGTGGGTCTCCAGCTCCATCAGGTTTTGCATTTCTTCCCGAGGCTTGCCAGCCACACCACACCACGTACCTGGCCACGTGGCTGGTCTTATTGCTCATTGGAACGTGTTGCTGCAGACTTGCTCGCGCAGGCTTTTGCCGGGCGACGAGATGACGGAATGAACACAAAGCGAGTCTTGCAGACAGAGGGCTGCTTCCATTTGCAAATATTCAGACTCCATAGCGTGCTGCAGGGACTGCTGGGGGACAATGAGCCAGACGGAATGTGCTCAGGCATCGTCAGGAGAAACATGTCAGTCAATTTAATTTTTGAGACGTATTTAGAAAGAGGGAGTAAACAGCAGCTAAGTAATTTAAGAAACTAGAATTCTACAGATGGCTTTGTATGCTTGCATGTGAGCATGGCAACAGCAGGTTGACGTAGGAAGTCAGGTATTATAATCAATGAAGCACTTGTTCTTTTTGGAAAAATAAGAAAAATTTTACAATAGAGATGTACAGAGCACAGATCTACGAACATTGTGTGAGTGATACTTGCATGACTTTAGCTCAGACTTTTATAATGAATTGAATGAATGTTACTTTTCACATTTATTTAGCAAATTTCATAAGTAATGTCTTTCTTTTTTTAATATTTATTTATTCATGAGAGGCACAGAGAGAGAGAGGCAGAGACACAGGCAGAGGGAGAAGCAGGCTCCAAAATAAATAAATAAATAAATAAATAAATAAATAAATAAATAATAAAATAAATAATAAAAATAAAAATAAAAATAAAAATAAAAGAAAATAAATAAAAGAAGCAGGCTCCATGCAGGGAGCCCAACGTGGGACTCGATCCCGGGTCTCCAGGATCATGACCTGGGCCGAAGGTGGTGCTAAGCCACTGAGCCACCCAGGCTGCCCAGTAATATCTTTCTATATGTCTTCCAGAGCAGTAAAACTTGGAAAAAATGGAAACACACATGACGTAATAGTAAATGATCCAAACAGCAGGGCATTAATTAACCAAGTGAGTACACTAGCTCCTCTGATGGCCACCAACCTAAAATGGAAATCATCATAGTTTAAAAAATAATAATAATAATGAGCTGTTACCAATTTAAATGATTTCGTCATCAATTGACCATGAATCACCCGATGATGAGGTGAGGGATAAAACTGTATACATAGTGACTTTGATTTGAGGGCATAAAATAGCCATCTTTTAATCTAGTTCCAGGAAGCAAGTCTGTAATTTCAGAAAACTGATCAACCCAAAGACATGAATGTTTGCTTTACAGTTGTTCGTGGACTGGTTCAGCCTCCTTCTTTTTCGCATGCATGAGGTGCCAGACTCCAGGTGCTTAAAATGCCTCCCCCACAGTCGTATGGAGGAGTCTCCAAGGATGACACAACACTGGGTGATTGGAAAGACACGCGAGACCCTGTGATCTCATGCCCATCTCTAAAAGGCTTTAATAAAGGGAGTGAAAATGCCAGAGCATGAGAAAGAATACACACAAAAGCATCAGGAGCCCAAGAAGCTTCCAGCACAGCCCTATGGGGCCCTTGGTTAACCACCCAGAACTCATCTCCAGACTATGAATCACCAACATATGTGGAAGGAATTTGGACTTCCAAAGACCTCGTTCTTATCTTGGCCAGAAATAAATACCAGATGTCCTCACTTCCGGAGATATGCATAGAGCTGGCTCAAGCTGACACTCCCCAAGGGTCATCCATGGGGATGGGGAAGAAAGATCTCCTGGTGGAGATCAAGGACCAGGGGAAATGATTTTGTGATGACGATGAGGTGGCCGTGGCAGTCGTGCACGCGCGACCTACCAGAGACATCCCGGAAAATGGCATGTTTGACAAAGTCTAAGGGTTCAATATGGCTGGAGTGTAGAGTGTATGTAATAAAGTAGACATAGAGTCATGAGGATGGTTCCTCATTGGCATTCGTGGGTGACAGGCAGGTAGCGATGGGCCTGAATTTGAGGTAGGGGATAATGAGGTGCCAAGTTGGGGACACGAAGTCTGGAGATAGCCAAGAAATCGTTAAAAGCCCAGAATACGTGAGGATCCCTGGGTGGCTCAGCGGTTGAGCATCTGCCTTCAGCCCAGGGTGTGACCCTGGAGTCACGGGATCGAGTCCCACGTCGGGCTCCCTGCGTGGAGCCTGCTTCTCCCTCTGCCTGTGTCTCTGCCTCTCTCTCTGTGTCTCTCATGAATAAATAAATAAAATCTTAAAAAAAAAAAAAAAAAAAAAAAAAAAGCCCAGGATACAGAGCACAGTGTTTTGCGACCACCCAGTAAGTACTAAACAGCGAGAAGACTAATGCTTGGTCCTGCATTTTAAGAGTCCTGGTAATTCCTTTCAGAAACCTCTTATAAATAGGCCAACAAACAAAAATAATCGTTTTGGAACCTGTCTCATGCTGTCAACTTGGGTCAGGGCAAACTGCTGTCTTCAGGTGGCGACACCCTCAAAGGAAAGCGTGTCTCAGTCACCCAGGGCGCTGGGAGGAGGCCAGGTGAAGGCCAGCGCCCGGAGAAGGTGGCCTCGCGGCGGTCATTATGGCTTCTTCCCACCATACGGCCTGAAACGACACAGTCCTCTCCTTCTCTCTCATCCAGGGATTAATTGGCTTCTGAAATAACAATGAGCTGGGGTTAAGTCGGTGCGTGTGCGTGCGTGCGTGCAAGCGTACATGGTTTACAGGTGTCCGTGAAGCACACGTAAATGCAGACACATAGGAGACGGAGTTTGTCTCGTCCCCCGCGTCAATGGCACATGGCTCGGGCTCAGCAATCCGGCTGTCTCGGGGTCGGCATCGCGGCCTGAAAATAAGCGATTTCTTGAGACCTGAGAAAGCACAGCACTGCGGTTTTTTTCGCGTTTGAGTGAGTGATGAGTCAATCCCTCCGAGCATTAAGCAGCAAGGACCGTCAGTGCCCTTCTGGGTGTGCACCTCACCCCGTCTCGTGCCAGGACGCCTGTGAAGGACTCACGGACAGAGCCGGTTCCATGCGTCCTTTGGCGTAGGGGCTCCTGGGCCTTCGCAGACACCGTGGCTCTGCCCTTACATTCCGGGGCCGTAGCCAGAGCTCATGCTGTGTTTTATTTTTATTTATTTTATTTTATTTTATTTATTTATTTTATTTTATTTTATTTTATTTTTTATTTTATTTTACTTATTTTATTTTATTTTATTTTATTTTATTTATTTTATTTCATTATTTTATTTTATTTTATTATTTTATTTTATTATTTTATTTTATTTATTATTTTATTTTATTTTATTTTTTTCATGCCGTGTTTTAGAAATAGGAATAAGCCCAGCCCCAGAGTGCTTGCTTCACTGACTTGCTTGAGGTCCCATCATGTAAAAGGCACAACCCGGTCTTCCGTGCAGTGTCCAGTTGGGCTCCAACATATTTGAGTTGTATTTCTTTTCTTATCTGAGCTGCTTTCTCTATTTTCAGAAAAGTAAGAGTAGGGGAATATATTGTCCAGTTACTCATGTATGTCTACAATGATAAAGATATTTTATTACACATATAACTTTTATTTTGAATCTTCCATCAAAGCGACCTTCTGCGTAGAAGTAAATAAAATAGATCAAGCTGCTTCCGAGGGTGATGGGCTGATCCACGCAAGTGCTGCTCCTCGGGACCGTATTGCTCCATTCTTTTTTTTTTCCCCCTTAAACCTGTACACTTTCTTTCTGCATGATCCTAATGCAAACAGACATTTTAGTAAATTGGGCACATGCAGGTCCTTGGTCAGATTAAGAGCCACCACAATGATTTGTGGCACAAAGAAACATCCTCACTGAATATGCAGAATTAATCTTATTTGGGCTTAATTAGAATGGGTCAGGGATCCCTGGGTGGCGCAGTGGTTTGGCGCCTGCCTTTGGCCCAGGGCGCGATCCTGGAGACCCTGGGATCGAATCCCACATCGGGCTCCCGGTGCACGGAGCCTGCTTCTCCCTCTGCCTGTGTCTCTGCCTCTCTCTCTATGTCTATAATAAATAAATAAAATCTTAAAAAAAAAAAGGAATGGGTCAGCTTTTCTTAAAACTGGTGTGTTTGTTAAAAATGCAGATTCCCTGTCCACTTATTCTGATTTAGCTAATCCAGAATGAGCCCAGAAACCTGCATTTGCACTTGAGAAGCGTGGGAAAGATAGGGGTATCTTCTTTGTCTTGGAGGGGATAAGTAGCAAAACAAGCAAAATACACAGAGAAAGTCTATTTTAATCAATAATGTCCACCATGCTCCCTACCGGTCTTTATAGGAAGCTAATAACAAAGAGCTGAATCAAGTGGGCTTAGCTTCAGGTCTCTGCTCTTGGACGCCAGCTGTGACAGTGTTAATAAGCATCAAAATCATCCAAAGGTGATGATTTAGGAGACGAAAAAAGAAAATTGCGGCATCTGAGTAATCTCTCATAGTGGGGATGCCTGAATAAATAAATCTTTGGGGGGGGAAAGATCTTGAAATAAGATGGACTGTGCTACCGTAAGGGGTAACTTTCCAGTGCAACAGAAATAGTTCCCTTGAGCTGCTCTTGGGTGTTTGCATAGCGTGGACATAGTAGTGTCAAGATTTCCCGAACGTGCATCTATGATTAGCAGGATTTGATGGAGTCAAAATTATAAGTAGTTTGCCTTAGTGATTGCTTGTTTTCTTCCCTTTTTTCCACACTCCCTCAAGGGGGGGCTCATCTGTGTTTCCCAACTTCCCTTTTCTTAAATTCACATCCTTTACCCGCTATTTTCCATCAGATTGGGTACGTGTTGGTGACTGGTCATTGCTGTACGCTGACCCTCAGGTCATCACACCCAGCATCAGAGTAACCCTACTAGCGCTGCTCACTGCTCGTCGGGCACGTGCTGTGTCCTCGACCCCGCAGCATTCCTCTGAGGTAGGCAGTGTGGTTGAGCGACCTTTCGTATACCTCCCTACTTTGGTTATTATCATGGCCCTTATTTTTTTTATATATTTTATTTATTCATGAGAGACACAGGTAGAGGGAGAAGCAGGCTCCATGCAGGGAGCCCGACATGGGACTTGATCCCGGGACTCCAAGATCATGCCCTGGGCCAAAGGCAGGCACCAAACCGCTGAGCCACCCAGGCGTCCCTATGGCCCTTATTTTACACGTAAGAAGATTAAGGTTTAGAGCAATTTAATGCCTTGCCCGTGTTATGCAGTTAATCATCAGTGGAGCTCTCGAGTTCAGACAGCGTGATTAGAGCCCGAGCTTCTGCTCACCCCAGCACGCCACCAGGTATTAGGACTGGACTGTAAGCTCATTGTCTTTCTAAGTAGGGAACGTGTCCTGTCAAAGACCTTTCTTTATTATATATATATATATATATATATATATATATATATATTTATTTATTTATTTTTATTGGTGTTCAATTTGCTAACATACAGAATAACACCCAGTGCTCATCCCGTCAAGTGTCCCCCTCAGTGCCCGTCACCCAGTCACCCCCACCCCCCGCCCACCACCCCTAGTTCGTTTCCCAGAGTTAGGAGTCTTCATGTTCTGTCTCCCTTTCTGATATTTCCCACTCATTTTTTCTCCTTTCCCCTTTATTCCCATTCACTATTTTTTATATTCCCCAAATGAATGAGACCATATAATGTTTGTCCTTCTCCAATTGACTTATTTCACTCAGCATCATACCCTCCAGGTCCATCCACGTCGAAGTAAATGGTGAGTACTTGTCATTTCTAATGGCTGAGGAATATTCCATTGTACACACAGACCACAGCTTCTTTCTTCAGAGAGTTGGAACAAATTATCTTAAGATTTGTGTGGAATCAGAAAAGACCCCGAATAGCCGGGGGAATATTAAAAAATAAAACCATAGCTGGGGGCATCACAATGGCAGATTGCAGGTTGTCCTACAAAGCTGTGGTCATCAAGACAGTGTGGTCCTGGCACAAAAGCAGACACATGGATCAGTGGAACAGAATAGAACCCAGAAGTGGACCCTGAACTTTATGGGCAACTAATATTCGACAAAGGAGGAAAGACCACCCACTGGAGAAAAGACAGTCTCTTCAATAAATGGTGCTGGGAACATTGGACATCCACATGCAGAAGAAGGAAACTGGACCACTCTCTTGCACCAGACACAAAGATAAACTCAAAATGGATGTTAAAGGCCTTTATGTGTCTTGTTTTGTTGCTAGAGAAAAGGATGGCCCTGTGTCTTTTCGCTTAATAGTCTCCTGCTCTTCTGCTAAGTAGCTTCTAGCAATTTCTTCCTGGGAAACCCCCAGAACAGAAAAGGACGAGTGTCCCATGGTCACTGCCTTCTTCCAGAACGTATGTGCCAGGAGGCTGCTTCTACTCCTCGCCCAGGCTGCCATTTCCCGTCTAGAACTCACTCTGTGTCTCCACCCCTGGTATGCCCAGTTTCCCAGAGCCACAGTTTCTATTTTCTTTCTTTTTTAAAAATATTTTATTTATTTATTCATGAGAGACAGAGAGAGAGAGAGAGAGAGAGAGAGAGAGAGGCAGAGACACAGGCAGAGGGAGAAGCAGGCTCCGTGCAGGGAGCCCGATGTGGGACTTGATCCCGGGTCTCCAGGATCACGCCCTGGGCCTTCAAGGGCAGGCGCCAAACCACTGAGCCACCCGGGGACCCCCGTGGGCTCAGTTTTAATGAAGATACTATTGCATATTTGTTATCGGCGCGTGTGAATATGCTAGGGTAAATTATGATGTCTGTAAGGTAGTGTCTGTGATTTTAATTTATATGGAAATGGATATTATGTCACTAAAGCTAAAAATCGTCTGCCCTTAATCTACAAATTTATCAAACCTCTCTGATTGCTGTGGCTCTTACATGAGATTTATTCACAATAATTTCCACAGCGCATGACACGTGGTAGGAGGCTGATGATACGTGATAGAAACCGTCCCTTCCGCTGTGATTTCTAGCCGTCGCTTAATCTCCGAGCGTTTCAAATGCCAGTGGAGCGTGACTTGAGGAGGCTTCTAAAGCGTTGTCTAGTGGAGGTTTCCTAGGAAGTCTCCTTTTCACATGACTACGACTAGACACGGACACAGCTGCCAGGCGTTTGAATATCATAGCGCTCACGGAATCCTTTCGACGTGCGACTGGGAACACAGTCGCGCAGCTGATGCCTGAGATCCCCGAAGTAGTAATGTCACCAGCATGTTTATCTTGATGATAGCGTGTAAAGTCTACGTAATACGTATATACATGTACATCGATTCTCAGCAATCCATATTTACCTGTATCCGGAGCTACGTAGCAGACGTAGTTCAGCCGTCACTGCCCCGCGGTGACCGTAGAAGGGAGTGTTACGACGCTTAACTTCCAACGTTGACAACGTGGCCATAAGGGACGCTCTCAAAAGAATGCGCGGAAAAGGAAAACGGATAAGATGTCACGATTCGTACATCCTCAATTTGAAAACTAGACTCTAGAAACTCATTGGGACGTTTCAAAGCGTGTTGGATCTACTGGAGATGGGAGCTGGACGAAGGACAATCATTTTTAGAGCACGGGGGGAGTTGCCTGGATGGCCTGTTCACCCCTCGGCGCCTTGAAGCCTATTTCACATCCAGCAGGTGTGTCACGGTTCAGTAAATTAAGTGTCTGGGCAACAATTATAAAGAAAGTCGCTGGGACGGGCGGCTCTGTGGGACAGAACGTAGAGGCAGACATAGTTCACGTTTTATCCCATGTTGATGGAGAGCGACGGGTGTTTCCCCAAGTACTTGACAAGGGTAAGCATACGATGGGTTGAAATGAAGTCAATAATAACTGTGAAGCTTTTCATATTCATGGTTTCTGTAAAAATAAAGCAAATGTCCAGTGGGCTAATTCAAATTGAATGAGCCATCCAGCACTTCAGCCAGTGAAATCCCATATTAATCCACTTGCACGTCAAAGTCCCATCATACGCACGAAGCACGTTCATTGTATCTTGTCAACCCGGAGTCACACGGCTGACGGGTTGTGTTTCTCTGTGCTGCTGCTGAAGAGCTCGTAGCCTCGTTTATGATCCACCCCTCGCAAGCTCACAGGGTTATGTGGCTTTTGACTGCCAACCTACTTCTACTCCATATTCTTGCTTTCTTTTCTGTTTGCTTCATTTTTCTTTTCTTTTTTTAAAAAAAGATTTTATTTATTTATTCATGAGACACAGAGAGAGGCAGAGACCCAGGCAGAGGGAGAAACAGGGTCCACGCAGGGAGCCCGATGGGGGACTCGATCCCGGGACCTGTCATGCCCTGGGCTGAAGGCAAACGCTCAACCGCTGAGCCACCCAGGCGTCCCTGCTTCATTTTTCTATTTTATTTTATCTTTCTCTGTTTTATGACTCTTCACAAGCCGCTTTAAATACACCTGGGGACATAGAATGATTTTTTAAATGGGTGAGATGAAAAAAAAAATGGTGGTTTTTGTTGTTTTATTTTGTTTTTGAAGAAGGAACTACGCCTGGGTCCCTAGGAACCCAAGATCAGTCATCTCCCATAATCCTCTTGGTCTTCCACCTTTCTTCTGAACCTTGCTGTTTCTTTCTCCGAGGAAAACCCGTTCTTTTCTGAAGACACTGAATCCAGTTGCCCTTCCCATCCTTGAACACTTTCTGCAGACGGTGGATGTTTTCTCCACACAACTCTCCCCAGGACACCTGGCCTGGCAGATGAATTGGTTGGCCTTCTCTTTTCTTTCTCCCTATAATCTCCCGCTTTGAGTCCCATTATCACACTGTGCCACTTATTTTCTCCTGATCAAAGTCACCTACAGTCCCGGGGGCGCTCCTCCACTCCTTCAGGATTCTAGCTCCTGCTTCCTTGTCATTGTCCCCAAAATAACTCCCTAAGAGGAAGCATGTTATCATTTAGAGGGTGGTCACTGTAGGAGCAGATGCCCTGGTGAGGTAGTGATGCCCTTGTCAGTCAATACTCTCAAACAGAGGGACACAGCATGCCGATCATTGGGTCTGGCCCGTACCTGACTCACCCAGTGCATGCAGGTGTGCTAGTCTAGACTGGCAGTGGAATTAGCGGCGGGTAATTCTCTTCATACAGAAAATCGTAACCGGTAGGCTAAGTATTCGGCCCCAAATCAATACAGCTATTTATATATTGAACTTAGAACTGATAAATTATAGACATTGGAATCATTTCTATGATGCATGTCCTGAATGCTGGGTCTTGACCTTCACAAACTGGGTCATTTAACCGGGTAGGATTCAGACTTTTTTTTTTTTAATTTTTTAAATATTTATTTATGATAGACGGAGAGAGAGAGAGAGAGAGAGGCAGAAGCAGGCTCCATGCCGGGAGCCTGAAGTGAGACTCGATCCCAGGACCCCAGGATCGCGCCCTGGGCCAAAGGCAGGCACCAAACCACTGAGCCACCCAGGGATCCCTAGGATTCAGACTATAACCAATTTGTAGTCACTGAACCAGAATGCTTCTGTGGTGACCTCAGACTTTTTTTTTGTACCATGTGGTTGACCTGTTGCGTGACCTCGTTAATGAGATCGGCACACGCCTACGTAGTACACACAGAGTTCTTAATTTAACAGCAAATATAATTATAGTAACCTGTAAGATTTTTTTACTTTATTAAATTTAGAAGTTTCTGGGAAAAGGTCATATGCAATATACTTAGCTCCTAATGAGGTGGGTTTTTTTTTTTTTTTTAGTTTTTTTGTCTTGTTTTTAAAGATTTTATTCATTCACTCATGAGACACAGAGAGTGAGGGCGAGAGCGAGAGAGAGACAGAGAGACAGAGAGAGGCAGAGACACAGGCAGAGGGAGAAGCAGGCTCCATGCAGGGAGCCTGACGTGGGACTCGATCCCGGGACCCTGAGGTCATGCCCTGGGCTGAAGGCAGATGCTCAACCCAGGTGTCCCCAGGCGTCCCAACATGGTTAAATCTTTCTTTGAAGGCAGGTGGCGTTTGATGCAACAGACAGCTTGGGGAAGGGCCTTTTTGAAGCCCTTGGTGGCATGTCCTGGAGCTGGGGGATTCAGTCACCAGAGCCCCACCTGTCAGCTGTGCCCCAGGGACCCTGCCCGCAGCCTGGGAGGACTGCTCAGCCACAGCGGGCGGATGGGAGGAGGAGCGTCAGGGCAAGGGCAGCAGCCTGTCCGCCCCTCCGCCAGAGCCCCTGTGGCTTTGCTGCCATAAAAGTGCTTCCTGGAAGGAGCAAGAGGTCCAGGCTCTGGATGGTTCCCCCCTTGGAGGGGACGTCCAGTTGGTTATGAGGTGAGCAACCTTGGCGGCTGAGCAGACATCCCCGGGAAGTCCCCGCGCAGACCTGAGGCCCTGCCTCCGCTGTCACACTGTCCTCGAGACCCGCTGCTCGCTCAGGTGACGAGGCCGTAGGGGGACAGCGCCCAACAGGGGTCCACGTGCTCGGGGATGTGACGATTTTATCACCGAGCACTTGCGGCCCACGGGCTCTCCATTCCCTGGGTCTATCCCTCTTTATATAGAGTCATGCTGAGGATGCTCAAGACACTGAGACAGTCCCGGCTGGCCCGGCTCCTGTTACTTAATAGGTTAGAATCCAGTAGGTTTGTCTCACTTACCAAGTAGGAGAGCTAAAACTGTTTTATAAGAAAAGCCAAAGAGTCTCCTTGAAATCACATTGTTCCAGATGATCCAAGAAAATCATAGAAAATAAGAGTAATTAATTAGTTTTTGGCTTTTCCTCCTACTTTGGAATTATGTAAATACAAGTGAAAAGGAAATGTCATTTATCATGTCAGTCCCTCCGATGATTTTAAGGTTCCATTACCATTCCGGGAATTTGACAAGTGGAAATCTGAAATTAAAAATGGATTATGAAATGTATACACATATTAGCAATTATACCCATAACAATACAGCTTTAAAAAAAGACAAAAGGGAAAAAAAAAAAAAGACAAAAGGAAAGGCGTGGATACACAGGGTACTATTTATCAAATGTTAGAGATTAAAATTTGTAGGAAACATTGCATTAACACTCCATTAGGGGGACTCCTGGGTGGCTCAGTGGTTGAGCGTCTGCCTTTGGCTCGGGGTATGACCCTGGGGTCCCAGGATCGAGTCCCGGGTCGGGCTCCCTGCGTGGAGCCTGCTTCTCCCTCTGCCTGTGTCTCTGTCTCTCTCTCTGTGTCTCTCATGAATAAATAAATGAAATCTTAAAAAAAAAGAATTAGCCATGTTAAAGTGGCAGTAATTCTCAGAATCTTTAGTAAAATCCCATTATGGACTTTGCTGGGGCTTTATAGACTGAGGCCCCTGGGTTCGTACAGCTGTTTCAACTTGAACGTTCGGCAACAGGATGTAAATTTTTGGAGCAAAGGGAGAAAGGCGTGTGTGCTGATTCTTGCTCGTAGCGGCATCCACGACTTCTGTGGACATGTATAATATTGAAATTTATACTTGATTGGCCCTGAAAGGAGAGACGAGTAAGTGCCATGACTCCAATGATATCGTGTCCTTGCTCATGCTTCACTTATTTGTGCATTTTAATAGCATGTGTCACTTTTAAAAGGAAAACAGGCAGAGGCCCGGGTCCATATATGTATTTTATATTGAGCCTGATGGTCAAGGAAGTGAATCGGCATGGCACAAAATGCTTAAAAATCTGTTAAAAATAAGTAGGTTACTTTGAACTTTAGTCATATTAGTAGTGAAATGCATATGGGGCAGAGGTTCATCTGAAATGCCAGTTCTGTCGTCTAAAAATAGCGAATTTAAGTATTTGATGGATTAATCCAATATATCATGGGAATAGGAATGTATAATTCTTCTTGATAAAGGTGATGTACTGCAGTGTAATTCTGTCTATGTGAAGGAAGTTTTTTTTTTAATATAATTTGAAATTATAGTCACTAAACAGGTTATTAAACCTTAGAAGTGGTCCAATAAAGACATAAAGGTCTGTGTTGATACCAGGATTAGAGCGTTCAAAGGGCAGCCGAAAAATGCTCTCAAAAGCTGCCCAGGAACATGCGACGATTGATTTTTTTTAAAAGGCCAAGAAAATCAAATAAAATCAACGTAGGGCAGAGTTCAGACAAAGCCAATTAAGCGTTACGGTGAAGACTAAGTGGTGCTAATTAGTGATCATTGATTTCAAGTATCAAGAAAATAAATAAATAGAGTCGTTTTTAGAAAGGGAAAAAACATGGGCTTAAAAAAATAAAAGAAATGATCCAATTGAGGTTAGAAGTACAGGGAGGTGGCTGCTTGTCACAGCAGCGGGACGCGGGGGTGGCGGTGGGGAGGCAGGTGGCTGTTGCACTTAGGATCCTCGGGACGGAGTTGGGCCTCAGCACGCGACCTGACCGGGCGCCTGTGCCCATCAGCAGCCGACGGGGCGCGGGCGTGCAGCGTGGGACCCGCCGGGGCTGCCCATCGTGGCACCTGCTTGCGCCTCTGCACTTCTCGGCCTCCCTCCTCAGCTGCACCCCGCTCCCGGCCGCCCTGCCAGGCCCTATTGGCAGAATCACGTTGGGTCCGTAAGACCAGAAGGAACCCCCTCCTGACCTTGCTGAAAGGACGCGGGGTCCCCGGTTGTGCTGTCACGGGCCGTCGTGGGTCTAGCCGAGGGCGCCCGCCCCGCCCGGGCCCTGCTGCGCGAGGCACGATCCCTGGCACCCGTGTGGCACCGGGGACCTCGCTCACGCCCCTCGTCAGGTCCGGGCGGCTCAGGTGTCGAGCTCCGCGGGCTCAGCACGAGGCCAGGCAGGTCGTGGCCCGAGCCCTCCGGGGGTGTCCGGGGCCCGGCGTGGGCCTGCAGCCTGGGCTCTGGCCCGACACCCAGCAGGTGTGGCGACGCCGGGCAGGGAGCCGGGGGGACTTGGGGTGCCGGGGGCTGCCCGGGCTCCCGTCCCGTTTTGGAGCAGGGAGGACAGCATGGGCCATGGGCCTGGGGCGGGCAGCCGTCGCCGTGACCGTCCGGGCCGCCGCGGCTGGGCATGGGGTCGCCCGGGCCGGGCCCCTTGGAGCCACCCGGCCCCGCGGCGCTGGAGACACCCTCACCCGAAGTAGGACTAGAACATTTAAAGCATGATTTTCCCAAAAGGGAGAGAGAGAGAGAGACATTTAGCTCAGGAAAGATGTGAGGATTCTTGGAATAGCAGCGGCTTCTCCCCGCAAATACATTCTTTTCGGAAAGAGTCCAGGGACACCGTGTGCAGATGTGGGCCCTGGCTTCGTCGGCGTGGACGCCCAACGGCGGGCGGAATGACCATCCCTGCCCGAAGCTCCGGGAAGTTCTGTGAAGATGAAGAACACGAAATGAGTACTTAACCACCTTCGGTTATTCCCTAGGGTTTCATAAGCAAAGAAAAACGATGTCATCGGTAACAGTATTGAGAAAGAAAAGGAAATGTGTTTCGCTTTATTGATAGTTATATTCTGGGAGACTCCAATTTTAGACAATAAATAAAACTGCTGTGCTTGAGAAGATACCTTGATAAGCTGCCTGGATCTAGGGCATTTCCTATAGTTGCAATAACTTGCTATAAATAGAATTTTATTTTATTTATTTTATTTTATTTTATTTTATTTTATTTTATTTTATTTTATTTTTTTATTTTATTTTATTTATTTTATTATTTTATTTTGTATTTTATTTTATTTTATTTTAAGATTTTACTTATTTATTCATGAGAGACACAGAGAGGCAGAGACATAGGCAGAGGGAGAAGCAGGCTCCATGCAGGGAGCCCAGGAGATGCAGGACTCCATCCCGGGACCCTGGGGTCACGCCCTGGGCTGAAGGTGGCGCCAAACCACTGAGCCACCCGGCTTCCCTAAATAGAATTTTAAAAGCCGTAATTAAACCCCAAACTATAAAGCAACGGGGCATATATTTAGGAAGAAAAATACTCGGCCTTCCTGAAAACAGACAAAGCGCCCACCAACAGGCATATCTTGTATCCTGGAAGCCTCACTTGTCTCAAGTCTTATATAGTGGAATTGCTGTGAAATTACAATTACATCGAGAATTAAGAAGAATAAATGTCTGAAAATAACCAATGAAATTTTGAGAAAACAAAACTGCACCCGTGTATGTGCTGGTGAGAATCGCGGCAGCCTCCAGAGCCCAACTCCAGACACGAGCGGCTTAAAAATAGGGTTTTTTCCTGCTTGCTTCACAGCTGCCCTGGTTGAGTTGACTCCTTTTATTTGCTTGCTGTGGCCGTTTTGTTATTTTATTTTACTCTCTGAGCCTAAATTCGGTGAACGTTCACTCTGCGCCCGGGGCTGGTTGCATTTTCTCATTTAATTCTCACACAAGCGCTAGGAATGTATCCCCGTCTCGTGAGGGATGGAGTGGAGTGTCTGAGAGTCTCCGTAAACAGTATTTGGACATTCAGGTTACCCCTGGGAAGCCAGCCAAGGAGCCTCTTGGCCCCTTCGGGGTGTAAGCGTAGTTCACAGTAGAAAGAACGGGCGGCATGATGCTAATTAGCCGCAGGATGTGGTTGAGTGACACACGCAGGTGTCCTGTTCCCCTCCGTCCCGTCCCTGTTCTGTCTGGGCCGAGGGAAGACCGCGGTGTGACACCTGGAGGGCTGGGAACGCGGCCTGACCTGAGCGTCCTGGCCTGGGCTTCAGGCCTCTCACTAATGGGAGTTGGATGCCCCACCCCAGGCACAGCCGTGCAGGTGCAGACGCCCCCCCCCCCCCCCCCCCCCCCGGGCACAGCCATCCAGGTGCAGACCCCCCCCCCCCCGGGCACAACCGTGCAGGTGCAGGCCCCCCACCCCCTGGGCACAGCCGTGCAGGCGCAGCCCCCCCCCCCCCGGGCACAGCCATCCAGGTGCAGACCCCCCCCCCCCGGGCACAACCGTGCAGGTGCAGGCCCCCCCCCCCCTGGGCACAGCCGTGCAGGTGCAGACCCCCCCCCCCGGGCACAACCGTGCAGGTGCAGGCCCCCCACCCCCTGGGCACAGCTGTGCAGGTGCAGGCCCCCCCCAGGCACAGCCGTGCAGGTGCAGCACCCCCGCCCTGCCCCAGATACAGCCGTGCAGGTGCAGGCCCCCCACCTCCTGGACACAGCCGTGCAGGTGCAGACCCCCCCCCCCGGGCACAACCGTGCAGGTGCAGGCCCCCCACCCCCTGGGCACAGCTGTGCAGGTGCAGGCCCCCCCCAGGCACAGCCGTGCAGGTGCAGCACCCCCGCCCTGCCCCAGATACAGCCGTGCAGGTGCAGGCCCCCCACCTCCTGGACACAGCCGTGCAGGTGCAGGCCCCCCCCCCCAGTCACAGCTGTGCAGGTGCAGCCTCCCCATGGGCATAGCCATGCAGGTGCAGCCCCCAACCTCCCGGGCACAGCTGTGCAGATGCAGCTCCCTCCCCACCCAGGCACAGCCATGCAGGTGCACGGCCCTGGTCAGGACTGGTCCTCTCCCAACAACACGCAAGGGACCACCTGTCTGGCTCCAGAGCCCCGCTGTTGGTTCGCGGTGTAGACTGGGTTATTCCTGAGGAGCAACAAGCCGCTGAAGGCCCACCCTCCTCTTCCCCGGGTCCCTTCTCAGGTGGGTCGGCCTCAGAGTTGTGTCTGGGACCGGACGACACCCGAGGCTGCGTGTCCGCCCGTGGGAGGCCCAGCTCCCGGGAGACCCCTGAACACTGGGCTCCCCCGTTGTAGCCAGGACGTTTGCTTGGCCTTCAACTCACAACTCTTATTTTAAAAGCAGGAGCCTATGAAAACCACACATTCAACATCCGTGTGAAAGAACAGAAATAGCTTAGTGGAAAGTGGCTGTAATAGAATAAGGAACCTCATATCAAATCAAATGTGAAATGTAGATTTTTTTTTTGTTTAATGCTGAGCCCAATCTCTTTTTTAATTCTCCATCAAAATTTCCTGGCCCTCCTTTAAAGAATAACCTTCAGAGTATTTAAAGTATGACCTTTCTTTTTGGTGGATCTATTTTAATTTATTTTTTTTTTAAGATTATGGTTTTGGTGATTAAGTAATGGGTTGGAATCTGATGAATTCTGATCCTTTGTTAGCAATTGAATGTTATGATGTGCCTTTTAAAACTATTTTTTTTTTCCTGCATTGCTTGGCGTAGTGGCATGGTAAGTCAGCCAAATAAAGACTATAAAATTAAATTGGCTTACTCCCGTATGGCTTATCTCCTGGGTGCAGTTGAGTAGCTAGAAGGTTTAAAACCTTTTTTTTTTTTTAAACACATACGCAGTCAAGTTAATGCCAAGAAAATTAGCCCAATCCTATTTGAGGCCCCTGCAACCTTGGTTATAAGGATAGAGACATGCTCACTTATTTTATTCTATATTT
This sequence comes from Canis lupus familiaris, assembly GCF_011100685.1. Classification (NCBI taxonomy): domain Eukaryota; kingdom Metazoa; phylum Chordata; class Mammalia; order Carnivora; family Canidae; genus Canis; species Canis lupus. The sequence continues at coordinate 30,587,584 of NC_049257.1, forward strand.
AGAATATCTATTGGTCATTATCTACCAATTATTTATTAACTTTAATTTTAGATGAATCTTTTATCCTGTAAAAAGTGGAAATTATTTTCCTTTAATATTTTTAAATAATTATAAGAACATATCTACATAAAATTGGCATATTTTGAATTTGATACAAGCATGTGTTCCGTAGTATATTTGTTATCAACTAGCCCTTTCATATGTTAAATAGTGTCAAATTTCATAGCAATTAGACTTAATAACTCTTTAGTTAATTATTCTAATTGTCATTTATCTGACATTTTTTTTTAAAAAACCCACATTCTTCATAGAGTGATCTTAAGAACGTTTGAGGAAGCAAGTAAAGCAGAGCATACATGAGTCCATGTGGTGTGCAATGCTGCTCTCTACTGGCAAAGCAGCAAGTCCTAAACTGTGCGGCTTTTCATGTGAAAAAAGTCCATCTCAAGTGATATTTGAAAATGAAGATGGAATCCTCAAACTCGAAAACACGTCCTTGCAAAATGCTCATTGTGGTACGATGGAAGACAGTGATTGACCTGGAAGAAACGAATATGGACATTACATGAGATGAGCTTTTTTCTTTTTTTAAAGATTTTATTTATTTATTTATTCATAGATACAGAGAGAGAGAGAGGCAGACACGCAGGCAGAGGGAGAAGCAGGCGCCGTGCAGGGAGCCCACGCGGGACTCGATCCCGGGACCCCAGGATCCCACCCTGTGCTGAAGGCAGGCGCTAAACCACGGAGCCACCCAGGCCGCCCCATGACATGAGCTTAAAAGAGAAGTTGGTATCATCTTAATTAAATAAAAACATAACTGTGGAAGTTTTGGAAAATATGAAGCCAAATGTGAGAAATATCAATAGCATTTTAGCTTAGGAAGTCTGCGTAGCCTGATGACGCCCCGTTTCTCATTTCAACAGACCGTAGCCTCCGAGGTACCCGTCGAGGGCGCGTCTGCCGGGTCCTCGGGCCTTGAGCAGAGGGACGCACGGGTTGTGAGGGGGCACAGCAGTGAGCCGTATCCTCTCAGAACTGCTCGGTATTTGCCAAAGTATTTGTAGAAGATTCTGTAAAGATCCAGCGTGTGGGGATCCCTGGGTGGCGCAGCGGTTTGGCGCCTGCCTTTGGCCCAGGGCGCGATCCTGGAGACCTGGGATCGAGTCCCCATCGGGCTCCCGGTGCATGGAGCCTGCTTCTCCCTCTGCCTGTGTCTCTGCCTCTCTCTCTCTCTCTCTCTCTCTCTCTCTGTGTGACTATCATAAAATAAATAAAAATTAAAAAAAAAAAAAAGATCCAGCGTGTGGGAAATACACACCGAGTGGGCATCCGTTCAGCGCACACACGAGCGACACGCCGCACGCTTTTAGATCATCTACAGTCTAATACGTTCGAAAAGCCCCTTTTGTCCCTTCCGTCTCCCTTCTCCGTCCGCACTGCTTCGGAGTCATAGTTGATACTTTTTTTTTATTTTTTTTATTTATTTATTTTTTTCATAGTTGATGCTTTAATCTCGACTCTTAATTATTTAGCTGGTAGTGAAAGTCTAAATACATGCGCACACGCGATAATGCTCAATGAATAAGTAAATCAGTGATACGTGGTAATTTAAGTTGTTCTTGTTTGTTTTCATGAGTTTATCCAATATTGTCACTGGCTGATTACTTTTATCGTAACGTGAATTTAAAAGATCACGATGGTTCCCTCTTGGCTCGGAGGTCAATGCTGATGCTTATTTTCACGGATACGTTTTTCTCTAGTTCTAAATTCCCTGCAGTGACTGCATCGCTATGAAGATGATCAGGGTTTTTTCGTAATAAAGTGGAAACGTTCTGTTGTAGCGTCTCAAAACACGGGCGCCTGATTGTGAAACACAGGTACTTGTGCTTTTGTAAGATCTAAAGATCTAATTCCTCATCTTATTTTTTTAAGATTTTTTTAATTTATTCATGAGAGACCCAGGCAGAGGGAGAAGCAGGCTCCACGCAGGGAGCCCGACGTGGGACTCGATCCCGGGACCCCGGGGTCACGACCTGGGCTGCAGGCAGGTGCTCAACCACTGGGCCCCCCAGGCATCCCTAATTCCTGATCTTAAAAAAAAAAAAATGTCCCAAAATGAGTGTTGCCTATTTGTGACTTTGAAGTAAAATAATTGATAAAATTTGAGACTTTTAACAGTGGGAGGAAGTGCCGCGAGGCCTGCCTGGGCCCTGAGCCTGAGGCCTGCGCTCCCTGCCCCAGAGCAGGACCCCCGGCATCTTGCTCTCTCTCATCCTCCCCATTGTCTTTCTGCCACAGGGAGGAGCTAAGACAAAGTTGCTAAATCATAAAAGCCGTGACTTTTTTTACTGCTTAAAATGTTAAACATGCCCATGTCCCATTTCTTTTAAGAGAATGCTAAAAAAAAGAAAAAGGAGAGAGGAGACTCTTGTTTTTCACCGAGGTCCATGCCTAGCAGAGGGGGCTGGGATGGATTTCCTCGTGGGGTGACCTAAGGAGCCCGGGTCCTCAAGGTGCACCTGCCTCAGTGATGCTCCGCGGGCCGCTGAGTGCGCTCCGGGGGGTGGGGGGGCTCCGGGGTGAGCACCCCCCCAGCGTGGTGCAGGTGCCCGGGTCAGGGGTGCAGGTAGGGGGCCTCCGGGGTGAGCACCCCCCCGCCCCTGCACGAGCCCGGGTCTGGGTCCAGCTGCCAGGAAGGTGGGTGCGCTGGGTGCCCCCGGTGGTGGCCTCAGGGTCAGCGCCCATGCACAGGTGGAGGTGCCCGGGTGCTGCTGAGCCTCCAAGCATCCAAGCCCCTCGCCAGGGGCCACCCCACCCCGGGACCCGCGACCCCGACCCTGTGCGCTGGGACACCCGGGGGCTCCGGCCCGCACCCCCCACCCACGTGTCCCGTGAGCCCCCCCGACCCACAGGAGCCTCGCCCCAGCCCGGCCTCGTCCCTGCGCTTCCAGCAAACCAGCCCTGCGACGTGGACACGGTCCTGTGGGGGAGCCCGGCCCGGCCAGTCCTTGGGGGCATGAAGGGCCCTGGGGCTGCGTGGCTCCGGGCGCCCTGATCGGGCTGTGTGGGGCGCCAGTGGATGCTCCTCCTGGGATGGGTGCACCTCCGTGGGCTGGGTGCTCCTCCGCAGGATAGTGCTCCTCTACGAGATGGGTGCTCCTCCCCAGGCTGGGTGCTCCTCCCGGGCTGGGTGCTCCTCCTTGAGTACTCACAGTGCTCCTGCCGCCCCTCGCCAACCCGGGGCCGTCCTCCCAGGGTGGGTGCTCCCCCCAGGTACTCACAGTGCTCCTGCTGCCCCTCGCCGACCCTGGGGGCATCCTCCCGGGATGGGTGCTCCCACACAGGTACTCGCAGTGCTCCTGCCACCCTTCCCAACCCAGGGCCTCCTCCCATGCAGGAGCCGCCCACAGGTGCTCCTTCCCTGTTTCTGGGAGCACCGCCGCGCTCAGCGGTCTAGGCCAGGGCCTGGGATGAGCGGAGCTAGGGGACCGCACCTGCCTGGGTCCCCTCGGCACCGCAGGCTCCTCCTGCAAGGACCGTCTTGGGCCCGCGATGCCGCCTCCCGCCAAGCGGGGTCCAGGGAGGTCACACTCCCCCCCGCCCCAGGGCAGCCCGGCTGGTGGCCCAGGGACCCCGACGAGGCCGGGGGCAGGTGCCCGCCTACATCAGGACACAGGCCCTCCTTCCCGGTGAGCCCCGCGGGGCACAGGGACCCTGGGTCCCCCGGGGGCACGACCTGGGTCCCCAGGGCCTGTGGCGCCACAAGTGGGCCATGGGGCCGGGCTGTAGGGGAGGAAGGACCCGTGCACCTGCCTCCCCCCGAGGATGGGGACCTGCACCTGCCCGGGTGGTGGGCCCGCCGCACGGAGCACCTGCCCCCGTATTTTGCGGCCCGAGTGTGTCTGCCTCCCGCGGGCCTGGCCTGTTGCTGCTGTCCCGGTTCCCAAGGCCCCGCCGAGGCGTCATCCGCGGCTCTTCCAGGTGGGTCCCCCAACCTGCCCCAAGGATGCGGGGTCCGCTGTGCGGTGTGAACGTGCTCCTGCGACCACGACAGGCCCCTCCTGGAAAACAGACGCGGGTTTCTGTGCTCACTACTGTCACTTTTCCAAGAACGAGGGAAGGAGCACCACGTGATGTAAGAGGACACCCCGACTTTACTATTTTGCTCCTTTCCACGCTGGGGGTGGACATTACAAGATCCTACAGCGGGCAGCCCGGGGGGCCCAGCGCTTGAGGACCCGCCTTCAGCCCAGGCCGTGACCCCGGGGTCCCGGGATCGAGTCCCACATCGGGCTCCCTGGGTGGAGCCTGCTGCTCCCTCTGCCTGGGCCTCTGCTTCTCTCTGTCTCTCATGAATAAATGAATAGATAAGTAATATCTTTAAAGAAAAAATCCTACAGCTTTACCTGATACAAAGTGCACGCTCGCACACACGCGTATTCGTACAAGAAGTGAATCCAGAACGCACTCGGGTGTTGCAACTGGTACTGTGTGGCGCTTACTGCATTTAAGTGTTTGCTGTTTATGTAGAAATATTTTATAGGATAAAATACCAAATTTCGCTCCTGATGATTCTTACATATTTCATGAGATTGGACTTGTGTTTAGGAGGTCTTTTATCTCTTCGCGATAGAGATCCTGTTGCCGTGGGGTCACTATTAGGAACCTTTCTCTCTTTGACCGGTCGGGGTGGGGGTCGGGGGTATGGATCAGGTATGAGCCAACAGCCTTCAGGGATATTGTAAGACTTAGTGAAATCATAGATCATCAAGTTTGTTTTTATAATGCAGTTTAGCTTATAGCCCTGATAGGTGGAATCATTCGTTTTTTTTGTTTGTTTGTTTTCATTCGTTTTAAAGAAATTTGTGTTTTAAAAGCTTTCACACTGTGTTAGTGTCATAGTTGGAAAAACCAGGAAAATGCTTATTTGAAATTATGAGCTGTATTGAATCGTAGATTATCTTAAAATATTGATATTTTAAAATATGCTATGACATTTAAACCAAGTAACCGAAAAAAGGCATTTATATGCTTTGAATTTACAGATGAATGAATAATTTACAAATTAGTAAACGTGTTTTAAGTTTTAAATTTTGAGGTCAACTTTCCTCCTTTCCTCCTAAGGTAATGAAAGTCGCTTTAGTTCTCTTTCCCATAAAAATCTTCAAGTAAACTATTTAGGGGGCCCCCGGGTGAGCCAGCGGTTGAGCGTCTGCCTTCAGCTCAGGTCATGACCCTGGGGTCCTGGGATCGAGTCCCGCACCGGGTTCTGTGCTCAGAGTCTGCTCCTCCCGCCCGCTCAGCACGTCTCTCTCTCTCACGAGTAAATAAAATCTCACACAAAAATCAGTCAATCGTATATTTAGGAAAAGTATGTCTTAAAAAAATCTTCCAACGATAGGAGTCGTCAGGTAGCGTCCTTGCGTTTTCATGTAACATCGGATGATGTCAGCTGCACGCGCTCCGCGGGCTGGGCCTCGGGGCTGCGCCCCCGCCTGCCCGTGGGTCCCGCGAGGTGGTCTCGCGCTCCCAGCTGACCCGGGGACGCCTTATCTGACGTCTGGCCATTTTCAGTTTCTCGGCAGCACCGAGGTGGAGCAGCCCAAAGGAACCGAAGTCGTGCGGGACGCCGTGAGGAAGCTCAAGGTAGGACACTCCCAGCCCACGCGGCCCCTGGGCCCGTCCCGCCAGCCAGGAGTGGCTTTGTCCCCGTAAAAGTGCGGGACCGTCGCAGGCCAGGGGGCCAGAGTCAGCGATGAGTGTGCACCCACAGGGATGGCTCCGGAGGGGCAGCGTTCATGTCTGCCCGTGACCCCCACGCCCACGGGCCGCGACCGCGGGGGCCTGCGGGACCCTGAGGAGCTGGCCCGCACCCGACGGCTGGGCCCCGGCGTCCGGCTGGCGGTGGCATCCGGCCAGCTCCCGGGCAGCACACCTGTGCAGGTGTGCCGTTGGCCGTGGGGCCCGGCGGGGGTCTGCACCCTAGGTTAGGGGGCCCAGGAGTCGTGGCTTTGTCCCCGCGCGGATGGGACCGGGACACCCAGACAGCACAAGAGACGCCACCGTGTGCTCACAGTCACGTTTCCCGAGACCGTTCCCTGGAAGCCGCGGCCCGTCTCCGCGGGTGTGTCAGGTGCGCCCCGTCCCGGAGACGCTCTTCTCCCCGAGGCACTCGGATGCGGGACATTCCTGCAGCCGAAGCCTCCTCTTTATCCCATTAAGAAAACCCAACACACCACTACTTTTTTTCTTTTTACACAACTCATTGTTACTCTCTGTAGTTATTCCCACAGTTTTGTTTTTTTTTTTTTTTTCCAGAAACAACCCTTCTCTAACTGTACGTGGTTTAAAGACCGTCCAGTTATTTTACGAGAGGGTCAGGCCGTTGCTTGTGTCTGGCAAAACTGTAGACGTGAAAAAATGCCTTCTTGCTTTGAGAATGTCGCATCAGACGGAGTCCACGGAGTGTGTAAATTGAATAAGAGTAGAAGTGGGGTGGCGTGTACTCTAGGGGAAGAAAGCGAAGTGGATAATATGTTTACCTGCCCGTTTTACCCGATTTACATGATTTACAAATGCTTTCAAGCAAATACGCCGAAAGTCTCCAAGATGCTACCTTTCCCATTTGGGAAAAAAGCGGGCGAGGCCACCGTTTCTCAGCAGCGCTCATCAGGTGGTGGCCCCGACCTGCCCTTGTTGGTTGGAAAGGCCTCGAAGCTTATGAACGACACTTGAGGTTCCCCTTTAGATGTTTAAGATCCTGCAAACGCGGCCTGAGTCCGGCTTACCTGCAATCAGAATTTTTAGAGAAGAATAATGGTCTTTATACTTAAAATACGTCTTTGTATCCAGGAGGTTCTTTATTCAGTCGCCTCAGAGCCTGAACCAAAAGGATTAGCTCACATTGCGACCACATATAACGGAGAATATTCGAGATGAAATGCTTTTAAACAGTGGCTAGTTTTCAGGCATTTTTGTGAGTCTTTGCCGTTCCTGTGTCGTTTCCCATTTGGAAATGCACTCCGTTAATAAGGGAACGTGATCTGCAGTAAGAATGCAACATAGTCTAAAAATGCATGTTCACTTCATAATTTTTGCTTTCCGAGCGTCTTCCAGAATAAATGTTTCTCTAATGAGTAATCTTTAGGCTGCTGATTGCAAAAATTCTGTACATCGGGAAAGTGTATTTCAGGGTAATGATCTATAAACAAATTGAAATAAATAAAGCAATGTTTTTTTCTTTAACCTGATTTTATTTTATATACACATATTTCTTGGTGTCAGAGGTCAGAGGCTACACTTCAGAGCCTTCAAGAGTATCTGCATTTATGTTAGAAAAGTAGACCCGGTTTCCTTTTTAATTCTGGTGTAGAAATGGCCAGAAGGTGGTGCCATGGTTCCACCAAAAAAACCCACTTTTTTTTCCTCCTTCACTCTATTTTGTGTGCACCTCCCCCATTTCAATTTCCTGCTTATTTTTCTTAAACATATGGATTCTGACTGCCTCTCTATCTATTCTAGTTCAGTGTTGGGTTTTATTTGCCACATGAGTTAATATTTTACTTCCTCATTTTTGAAAACTTTTCAGTATTTTATATACTGGTTTTTCTGACAATTTAAAATTCGGGATTAATATAAGATAATGGAATACTTAGACTGTTTTCAATGATGTATTTTTTCATGCTCCCGTGTCTAATTAATGACATCTGATTAATTAATTGTCATTAATTAATTAATAACACCTAATTAATGATGTCCGATTAATTTTTCAAGAAAAAACTTAGAATCTTGATTTTATTACGTACAGTTTTCCTGCCACTTTGTAGAAAATTTATACTTTATAAATTTTTCTTAAATAAGGTAGTTTTTATAAGTGTTAAAAGTTTTATTTTCAGATTTCATATTGTTATAATTGTTATAATAATGAATCTCATTTTTAATAGTGTTTTATTTATTTTTATTAATACAACTAGTGCGGATGTCAGAGGATTCGATATATTTTATAAATGATCTGCTCGTGGGGTTTACACGTGGATGAATGTCGATACAGGGACCCCATCCTCTTAGTTTTGGGAGATCAGCAGAGGGCAGCCCTCCGGGACCCCGTTGTCAGAGGGGACACCCCTCAGCCCCGTCCAGCTAAACCGCAGTCACGAGAAGGCCCCGCAGCCCAGGAGGCCCTGGGACTTGTTGCTGCCCTTGTGCCTCTTGGTCGTTTCCCTCGACCTCAGGCGCCCGACGTAGCACCACACTGCTTTGGTCTTGGTAACCAGTTATTTAATCAATCAAGTGTTTGGCGCTTACTTTCATTATGTACCTACGCAGCTGATTCCCTATAGGGCCACTAGGGATGTGCTTAAGTAAATTAACGATTAATAAGAGCCACGGAGAAGAAGAGTGGCTCCGAGTGCTTGGCTCACGGTGGTAAATCCGTTGGTTCTCTTTCCTAGTCACGTATATTCCCTCGGCAGTATAGTTTGATTTCATTTTTTTTCTTTTTAAAGTCCTCCGAGAAAGAAATAGAAATTGCGTGATTATGCCATTGAAACCCAGGAGCGCTCCCTGTAAGAAATTTGCTGAAATTCGCTCTTCTACTCACTGGTGACATATACTTAACTATGAATTTCAAGTAATACTTCATTCTCCCCCCCACACACACCTTTTTATGGTGCTCAAGGCTTGTTTCTGTCTATTTGTTTGTTGTATCCAGATATCTTTCAGGATGCTGAGGCTTTGCCCCCACTCCCCTTTGAGTATTTTTTATTGGATTATTATATATAAATGTTGATGGTCGATCGCTAGCTATCTAGATGACCAAGAAATGAATCCACTGAAGCAAAAATGGAAAGCAATTCGTAAAAAGGCCCTTCAAGCCTTAACAACTCAAGGAGTAAATAGGGAGACGAGAGATCACGATGGTGGAAGTAAGAACGAGGAGCAGTCTTCAGCACGTAATTAGAAGTATTTTGGAACTCGGTTAAGAAGCCTATCAGGCTTTGAGTTAGAGGGGCCTCCAAACTATGACACAGTAATCTTAGATTTCGGGGGGGGGGTAATGGACAGGAACGAGGATATTATATTCTGTTTAAAATACAGATTGAGCAAATACAACCTCAAGCATAATTGTTTGAAACATCTGTGCAACAGTCAAAGCCAATACCCCTTATTAGCCTTGACACACATGAAAGTAGAACTGGGAAGTTTTTTTTTTTTTTTTTTTTAATGTAGAAAATATGTTGTGCAAAAGAAGTCATTTAGTGGGTTGCTGCAAAACTAGATTCTCGGCCTGACTGCGACAAGCCCCATTTTATGACCGACGTATTGCAGTGGATGACCTATAAATCCTTTTTTGAGCACAATTTCTTCATCTCAATTGGAAGCAAGAAAAAAAAGGTCTCGGAAGGCTTAGACTGGATATTTTGTTCCCTTTTCTTTATCTCATTCTATTGTTTTCTTTTCCTTCCTTCCTCTTCTTTTTTTTTTTTTTTTTTTCTCCACCCGGACCCCCCTCTTTTTTCCTGTCTTCATTTCTTCCATTATTTTTTCTTTTCCTTTTCCTGGCAGAAAAGGAGTCACTCGATAAGATTTAACACGGTGGTTGTTCTGTGATCGACTTTGGGGAGCTAACAGAGATCCCAGGAATGGTCGTGCCCAGATGTGGAAAAGGCCACAAGAGCCCCTGCTTCTGGAAAAGGGTGGCACCCGGGGCCCGGCCCGGCCCAGCCCGTGCTGCAGCCAGGATGGGAGTGGCTTCGTTCAGAGGCGCTCCCATAGATAGAAACAGCTGATTTATTTTGCAAGCCTTCGTATGTGAAAACCCCCAAATGGTTTTCATTATGCCAATACAGGAAGGAGATTATGAAGGGAAAATAAACAAAGTGAATCTTTTCTTTGGGAGAGAGCTGGAGTAATTTTTGAAGATCTGAAACAAACTGTGTTTCTTAAAGACACACGAGAATTCTCGGGCACAGATGTGTGGGATTCGAGCGCAGATACACAAGAGCCGCCTGCCGCCTGCCGTCAGAACAGCACAGGTCGCAGCTCAGAATCATCCCTCCCCAGCGACCCAAGACAGGTGCTGCCCTTCCCATGACGTCGAGGCGACACTCGGAGGCATCCGCGCGCGCACCCCGTAGCCCTGATGGCTGCAAAGCCGCGGGGAGGGAAGAGGCCGGGACCTCTGGGCGCGTCAGCACCGAGCTGCACCCTGTGTGCTCACGTCTGCCTGCGAGTACAAGGAGGTGAACAATGCAAAGAAATAGGACACACAGAAGACGCCTGGAACCCACTCTGCCTTGCATATGATCCATTTCAAGTCAAGTCGGGATGATCCATGTGCAGAAAACATGTTATAATAGTAGAGAATAACATTTTGAGGCTCTAGGAGTAAAAAAGTCTATTTTTTTCCATAGTTTTTCTCCCCTTCCTTCCATTTTTATAGAAAGAAAGGTGGCGGGGGCAGGTAGAAGGAAGTGAGGTGGGGACAGAGCAGCATCGCCGGTAGCGTCGCCCAAATCAGGATGCTCACCAGACAGGGAGTGATGTGTAGTGTAAGTGTGTCCCGTGCACGCATGCCCCAAGCAGCTCCATGCATCGCGCACGTGCATGTGTACACGTGGGGGGGGGGGTGTACCCGCACAGAAGAGGCGTCTTGAAGTTTAACTGGGCTCCTGCGAGGTCTTCCACCATGGGGTCCAGCAGTGATGGGAGAGGGAGAGAAAGTCCATTTACAAAGTGCGTGCGTGTCAGGATTTTCTTTTTGATTTTATGACAAAACCTAACGTGCATTTGCGTGCACTTTCCAGTTCAGTAAGAAGGTGCGACAAAGGCTGCTCGTAAAGTGTGGGGGAACTTCGGTTCTTGAGGTCCCTGTAGTCGTGGGCCTGGTTCCCAGCCTCTTAGCTCAGTCTTGGCCTCAGCTTTCGTGTGGCGGGAGGGTCCTGCCCTTCGTGGACTTGATGGGACAGGGCGCCGCGCCAGGGAGGAAGATCCAGGAGCGGCAACGACCGCCAACTCCGGCTCTCCGAAGGGATTCAAAGCAAAAGATCTGCAGAAAAATACATCGATCTTTACTTATCTTCTTTAACTAATTGGTATGAATCCCTTAAACATAATGAAAGGAGTATTAAATACCTTTTTAACCGTTACTGAATATCCGTCTCAACTTAGCGGCAGTAATGGAGCATTAGTGTGATCACTCCATATGTTGAAGCTATGTGAGGTTTATAAAACACTTTAAAGTGGGTAATAATCTACTTAATGAAAGCCCAGCACATATATTACATGTACGTTTGTGTTCGTTTTCCGTAGAAGCGGAATTACAGTTTTCTGAATAATTCTTCACTTGTAGTTCGCAAGACATATCAAGAAATCTGAAGGCCAGAAAATCCCTAAAGTTGAGCTGCAAATATCGATATATGGAGTAAAAATTCTAGAACCGAAGACAAAGGTAAGGCTTCCTTTGGAACGTCACGGGCACTGTGACCTTTCGTTAACTGAGGGCGTGTTCCTATTTCAGTGTGTGTCTGAGATGCGGTAACTACTGGAACTGGCTAGTTCTCGGTTAATGGCAATTAATTTAAAATTCTGTAGGATCTTTAGGAGGAAAACCGACTTTTGGGAGAGCTTCCAACGTGGCCTGTTCTCCAGTGTGTGCTCGGGATGGAAGTCCTCGGCCTTTGGCCTTGCGTTGAGGACCTTTTCCGTGTGTGCAATGCAAGAGATGCGTGAAGTGCAATCCCCGAGCGTGACGGGGGCGGCCAAAGCCCTGTTATGAAGGTGCCCGACTGCCCCTGCTGCCTGCGGACGTGATCAGCGTGTGCTCCTTCCCCGGGGCTGCCCTGATACAACGCCCCCGACGTGGTGGCTCAAGGCACAGGAGGTCTGTCCTCAGGGTCCTGGAGGCTGGAAATGGCAGACTGTGCTGACCGTGGGGTTGGTCCCCTCCGAGCCCCTCTCCTCGGCCTGCAGACGGCCGCCCTCTTGCCACCTCTGTGCACACGGACACCCCGGGGGCTCTGCGTGTGCCCGGGTTCCTTCCCGTAAGGGGACCCCAGGCAGACTGGGCAAGGGGCCATCCCAGCGGGCTTGCTCTGTGGGACCACCACGGCCAAGCCTTGTGTGCAAGTGCAGCACATCCGGGGGTACGGGGTGGCCGGGCTTCCGCATCCACGTTCTGGGGCTGCATAAAACAGTGAGCACCTCAAGTCCTTGTACTTAAGAGTCCTTTCTCCTGCAAATCCAAAGAAAACAACTTAAATATAACTCATTGGGGTTTCACATTCATTACGATGGCTTCTTAGGGACCTGTTTTTACCCAGAGTTCCTGTGTCGGAACCCTAAGCCCCAGAGAGACTGAACTTGGAGATAGAGCTTTTAAGGTAACCGGTTGCACAAGGCCTTGACGAGGCCTTCATCTACCAGAACTGGTGTCCCGGTAAAACAAGAGGCGTCAGGGATGTGCAGGCGCAGAGGGGGGCCCCGTGAGGCCGCAGGGAGAGGCAGCCACCTGCAGCCCACGCGGAGACGGGACGAAGGCCCCTGGAGAGGACATCTCTGGTGTTTGCAGTTGATGGTTTAACAGCGCCGGAGCCTTGGAAGAGCACAAAATAGACAGAAATTCTGCAGGATGGCCCGTGTGTGTGTGTGTGCATGTGCATGTGCAGGAGGGACGGAAACGGACCATGGGAATGCTAACACGCGGCCCAGTGTTACCGGTGCGTGCTCTGAAGGCCCTTGACCAGCCCTCTACGATGGGGAGTTGCCCCTTGGCGGCTGCCAGTCATGTCACTCTGTTCTCTAAACCCTGCCTGTCAGAGGTACCTTCCTTCCCGACCTAAATCCCATTTACAAGACCTTAGTGAGGGGACAAGTGAGACCCACCTCAGTCTGATCAGCCGGTTGACTTTGGGCATTATAGTTCTCCTTTTACGCAAATCAGTAGCACGGGAGCCTTTCTTCTCTGTCCCACGTTCTCAATTTCCTATACTTAACAGCGGATTTTCAAGAAGCCCAATTGAATTTTTCCCTTAAAACCATAAGTTTTGGGCAGCCCGGGTGGCTCAGCAGTTTGGTGCTGCCTTCGGCCCAGGGCCTAATCCTGGAGCCCCTGGATTGAGTCCCGCATCGGGCTCCCTGCATGGAGCCTGCTTCTCCCTCTGCCTGTGTCTCTGCCTCTTTCTCTCTCTCTCTGTCTCTCATGAATAAATAAATAAAATCTTAAAAAAAAAATAAGTTTTCCCAACTTTTAATAGGAAAAAAAAATCTCTTTTTTCATCCCTACCAAGTCAACGAGCAATCTTGGAGCTTTAAAATCTTTGAAATGTATAAATAAATTCAGTTATATTACATTTAAATAGAGAGTGACTGACTCTTGACCCACATATTGAGTATGAAACGGAGAGTCTGAACTCTTTACCCATATATAGAATGTACCATTTTTTGAATCCACTAAAAAAATAAAATAACCTAATAAACGTTTCACGAGCTCTGCGTAGCACCAGTGCCCCTAAGAGAGTCCTGGGAGTGCTGGTTGCTGGAGTCCCCTCAGGACTTTCAGATTCAGAATCTGCAGCACAAGACTAAGCATTTATATTATAAAAAATACACCCCAAAGCACCTCCGCACGTGACTCCAATGCACCCTGTTGGCAGATACGTGTGTAAGAACCACTGCTTGAGGAGACCTAAGTGAGGCCGGACAAAATCTGTCACTCATTATATTTTAGTTTATTTCTTTTATTTAGTTGTAATTTAAAAAATTTTATACTCCTAAAATAAATTCACTTATACTAAAATGTACGTGTATGAGACAGGATTTAAATATTCATTATGAATCCAACATGGACTTCATAGAAGATGGACTATTTTCTATGCCATTTAGATGGATGAAAACAGAAGAGAGAAGCAATCTCAGCTCCAATGTCTTTCTTTCTGTGCCTTTTCCCCTTTCTGTTTTTCTCACTTGTCCTTAAAATGAAGACTATGCAGTGCTGGAGAGAGGTGGTATAGATCATTTAGGGACTTACTAATTTTTTGTTCCAACTCCAATAAAATATTGTCAGTTGAGGCAGAATTGTGCTCTCACTGTGCTGAATTCTGTTTCCACGTCTGTCCTGTCTTGCCAAAAATTTAAAATTTAAAGATCTATCACAACAATAGAAATTTCATGAAAATAATAAGATTATAAGTTTTGTAGGTTTTAGCATCCTAGTCTTGTTTTGTAGGGAGATACCCCTGCTAATCTAGACAAAAATAAAGAAGCTTCCCCACTGCCATTTCCAGAGGCTGTGACCCGGGCGGTTGGTGAGTGAACGAGGGAGGGTCTGCGTTCCTTCTCCACCGGCCTGTGGAAATGATGTGTTTTCATGTTCCCTGTAGTCTTTCCTACAAATGGGGAAAAAAATGAATCATTTTTCTATGTTATAGAGTAATGATATTTTCTCCCTGTATCATGAACATGATTGTGCCATTAATGAACCTGCCATTAGAGTTTAGGAGCTACCGTGTGGCTGAAGGGTATTGTTTGACTGTATGGACATTAAAACCAAAAATATGTCAGCAAGGAAGAGACTGGTCAGTGGACGAAGTATAGGAGGTGGAGATGGTGCATCTTAGCACTAAGCAAGGAGGGGAGATGCCCCCCTCGGAGGCCTCAGCAGGTGGAGCCGCTCTGTGGCATCGTTCCTTCCTGCTGAAACAGACGCATCCAGGTATCTGGTAACGGCACAGACGCTGCAGTCATGGAGTATACGTCCTTGTTCTAACGTCCGTGCTTGCTGTTGACGATGCACCATTTGGTTTGTGTGCAGGGAAAGGAGACCGGGCTATAAACAGATTCTCTTAACGTGCATCAGTGTAACTTACGTGTTTTCAGTCTGATGAGCAATAATGCGCATCAGAGCGATAGACCACATCTCATCAAGGTGACGCCTCAAAACCCTGAACCTGGAAAGATGTAGTGAGAGTTGGTATAACTACAGAGTGTATATGCTGTGATCTGCACATCGACATGCGATATATATGCATATGTGTATATGTCCATATATGAAAAATATAGAGCTGTAACAGTGTAAATACATATATACATACATATATATACATATAGTTCAGTAGTTATCTTTCTGATGAGTTGGGTTGATTCAGTCATTTAGATGCTCGAAATGCACACCTTCCTCATGAAGACTCGTAAAATACAATTGAATATGAAACCTCAGGCTGAAATGGAAGCATGTCTCATAGGAAATCTTGTGCAGATGAAGTTATTCTCTAAAACTGTGATGCTAGTGAGCAGCAGTAAGAGAAAATGAAAATGTTCTGGTTAAAAACGGTTCTGCTAGTTCTATAACCTTCTGGGAGTATCTTCATTCTTGGGGCCTCGTTGTTCTTCTCAGTAAAATTTCAAGGTTTAAAGTTATTGTCTCTTAAAACCCCTTGTAACTCAGAAGGTCCAGGCACCTCTGATCCTCTTGTGCTTTGTTTGTGTTTTCCTAAGTCCTGTTGAGATGACTACCTTAGTTTTAATCTGAGTCAGGAGGTCCATCTCCATTACGTACTTGTTTAAGTTTGGGTGCATGTAATTATAAACTCAAGTTTGACAGATGATCGTGTCACCTTTAAAGTCATAAGTTGCATGTTACTGACACAGGCTGGTATGTCAGAAAATGGACAAAAATCACTTCAACTATTTATTTCCATTTGTGTTCGCAGGAAGTCCAACACAATTGCCAGCTTCATAGAATATCATTTTGTGCGGATGATAAAACTGACAAGAGGATATTCACTTTCATATGCAAAGATTCTGAGTCAAATAAACATTTGTGCTATGTATTTGACAGCGAGAAGTGTGTAAGTATGCCAGATGTTTTAGGGTGGTTTGTTCTGTTTTACAAGCCAGGAGTTGTCTTGTTTCCGGCATTAGCAAAGTATTTGGAAACGAATAAGGTCTGCAAATACTTAAGTACACTAATAGATTCATCCTGTCATGAGATATGCTTCAGGACTTCATCCCTAACTGAATTCTTATGTTCGAGGGCACATCCTTGCATGCAAATTTCTCTCCTTAGAACGTCATGCCTGCTTATGTTATGCATTTATTTATTTTATAATCATCTATTTGCAATTTTAATCTCAAATATGACTTAGCCATTGGCACATAATGCAAAGAGTAATGGTGAGCAGAGTATTTCTTTTTTTCTAGAATGCAATGGATATGATAAAAAGACATATTTTAAACTCCAGGGAATAAAATCTGTATGGCTCCTTTAAAAAATCTCCAATATTTTGAAAAGCTCATTCTTGATTCTCATTATTCAGAAAACTTAATATAATGAAAGGTAATAGAATCCTACAGGCAGGAGCATGTGCCTGCATGCATGCGTGTTAGCTCGCAGAGGCAATCTAAAGTTCTCAGCAAGTAAGATCAATCCAGGAATTCTAAAGTTAAGACCAGTGATATCTCTTCTAGCCAACTGGAATCTTCAGAAAAACCTACATCTTGATTATAAACATAAGCTAATGCTCATCATAATCTAGTCTGACATCCTCTTATAAAACATAAGATATGAATTCCAAGCACACATTGCAGCCATTAATGCCTTTAATGAAGGAAGAACATCTAACCTCAACAAAATTATTGGCTTAGACAAGAAAAAGAACTTAATTCATTTATTTGCTTGTTTTCCTGTGTTAAAAACAGCAAAGGATTAATATTATTATCACTCTTATGTAATTTATTTCTCTGGTTCTCTGGTTCCAGTATGTGAGATGCTTTTCTTTTTAAATAAAGATTTATTTATTTATTATATATATAGAGAGAGAGAGTATGTGTGTAGGAGTAGGGAGAGGGTCAGAGAGAGAGGGAGAGAAGCAGACTCCACACTGAGCATGCCGTATGATGCAGGACTTGATCTCATGACCCCGAGCTCATGACCTGAGCCAAAACCAACAGTTGGACAGTTAGCTGACTGAGGCACCAAGGTGGCGCCCCAGTATGTGAGCTTCTTGAAAGCAAATACCTTTTTTATTTGTCCATGTAACTCCTGTAATTAGGTAGACAATAGATGCTCAATGAATTTTTTCTTATAGAAAAAATAATCATATAGAAAAATTTACAAAAAGGAGAGTAACTTATTATATGCATCTTTTGAACTATAATGCTCTAAAAATGCAAACTAACATGCTAAGCTTCTTGGCATCATAGTACTTTTTCGAGGATTTGATGAATGTTATGGAACATCTCATCAGAAAAATATGCTCACCCAGATGACAATATTATATGTACAATTAGGCATTCTATTTATTTATTTTTAGAAGATTTTATTGATTTATTTGAGAGAGAAAGAATGAGTGAGCAAGCAAGAGAGAGAGCAGGAGTTGGGGTAAGGCAAAAGGAGATGGAGAAGCTGACTCCACACGGAGCAGAAAGCTTGGATGTGGGGCTCAATCAGATGCTTAACTGACTGAGTCACCCAGGTGCCCCATAAGGCACTTTGTATAAATTTCTTGAAACTTATCCTCTTGAGTGAATGCATTATATTTAATATTCCAAGTGTGTCTTGACCATAATCATTTGCAGATGTTTTTCTCTCTGATTGAGAAGATGAAAGCTGATATTTGTTGAAAATATTCTATCTGTAAGATATAACCCTTTGCCACTTGCGCCAGTCAGTAAGCTCAGTTGTCCTTTCTTGGCTTACACATAGACATAGATGGCCTTGGGGTCCTTTGAAATACTCATAATTAGAATTCATTATAAATATTAGTCTTCTTATAGTTTTATGTCACGTGTTTTTATTTGATCCCCATCCAAATTTATTGGATTACTTAAAACATAAGCTTGCCAGAGTCCCTGCATAGTTAATATTATTTCAAAAGTATAAACTCTAATTCACCCTACATAATTATTTCTAATTGATTTCAAGAGTTTAAATTCCTTGACCCATTATTCTCTTTGGATATAGCATATTAGCTTTTCTTCTTGAGTGTTGAAAATGATTTTTTGAAGCCTAAAGCAGTGGTTCACAACTATTAGGGTGTAAAATACCCTAGGTTCTTTGGTTTTCACTTCAAAAAATAAATTCATAATGGTTGGGGCTTGAGCTCAGGAAGTCTATTTCTAACAAATTCACCAAGTGATTCTGCTGCAGGTAGAGGGAAGTCTGGGCTTTGAAAAGAGGTCCAAGTTACTTCTTCAGCTATAAGTGTGCATGACTCTCATGAGCTCAAAGAGGCTATATTTCCTTAAAATTTCATTATATCATTTTCACCTCAAGGTGTTATTTGCTCTAATTATAATAAGGACTATATTAATAAAATTGATTGGGTATGTATGTAGAACTTTTGACATGCTATCCTATTTAATTTTCATTTTAAATAGCTAGTCATGGAGGATTAAAACAGGAAAATAAATTATGGCCCAATTGGCAAACTCTTTCTTCTTTACAAAGCCAAGGCCAGAAAAGTTGAGTGGCTTTACCAATTTACAAAGCTAGGTAGTAATAGAATTGGGATTAAAATTAAGACCTTAGATTACCATTGTAGCATTTGTTCTATCCTGCTGTATTACTTCCATAACTGTGATCTGTTTCAGAGGTCCACTTTTACTGGGGTCTTTGTCTCCTCTATTCATTGTATCTTTTTTAGTACTTCTGTGAAATTGCTGACACATAGATAGAATTGGAATTCACTACTTTATAAGCAGTTTCCTGTTGTATTAATGAGTCTCCCTCCCTCCATGGTGACAATGAAGATCACCTGGGGAGCTAGAGTACCCATCACCTGAGCAGTAATGAAGAGCAGCCAAATGAGGAAGTTGAACCTCTACCCCACCAGGTAGTAATGAGGTAGTGCTCTCCATTCCCATTTCCCTACTGGAATGGTGTCTGAGTAAGCCACTCAAACACAGAGTTTAAATACTTTCTAGAGTCTTATAATATCTAAGATATCCAAGATTCAGTTGAAAATCACTCATATCAAGAAACAGGAAGATGTTAAACTCAATGAAAAAAGAAAAAACTAGATTCCGACACTGAGATGAGAGAGATACTAGAATTACCAAAGATTTTTAAACAACCATCATAAAAATGGTAAACAATTACTAGCACTCTTGAGACAAAAAGTATGAAATTTTATAAAAGAACTAGAAAACCTAAACAAAGAAACAGAAGATATAAGAAGACCCCACTGGGAGTATTAGAACTGAAAAATGACAATAACCAACTGAAAAACTCAGTACCTGGGCTCAGTGGCAGAATGGAGAAGACTGAGGAAAGAATCAGCGACCTAGAAAAAGGAGAGACTATAAAATGCCGATTTAAACAACAGAGACATAATAGGCATATGCATGCACAGACATGTAAACACATGCACAACACAGACCACAGAGACACAGACACACATACAAAATAATATAAAAACAAAACAGGACTTCAGGGGTCCCTGAATCTAGAACAAAATATTTAACATTCATGTGTCATCAGAGCCCTGGAAAGATAGAAAAAAAAATAAGGAAAAGAAGACAGCCTTGAAGATACACTTGAAGAAATAGTAGTTGCAAACTTCCCAATTTTGACAAACCTATAGATTGAAGAAATTGAGTAAACTCTGAATAGGATAAACCCAAATAGTTCCACACCAAAATACATCATAAGTTAAACTTCTGAAAACTAAATACAAAGACAAATCTTGAGGATAGCAAGACATAAACAAGTCCTGTAGCAGAAAATCAATTTGAAAGACAGTGTCTCATTAGAAACCATGAAGGCAAGAAAGAGATAGCACAATGTGTTTTGAGTGTCGGGGGTAAAAAAAAAAAAGAACTGTCCAGAATTCTATATCCAAAAAAAATATATACTTCAGTATTTAAGGAGAAATTGAAAAATTATCAGATGAGGGAACACTGAGATAATTTGATTCTATCAGACCTACCCTAAATGAATGGCTAAAGGAAGTTCTTTGAACAGAAAGGAGACTATAAAAGAAGGAACCTTGGAACCATGAGGAAGGAAAAAGAACAGGATGAGCAAACATGGGTAAATCTTTGCTTTTCTAAATTATCATTGAAAGTAGAAAATACCAACATATTTTTCACAGAGCTAGAATTTTCCAACAGTCCTAAAATTTATATGGAACCACAAAAGTCCCCGAATAGCCAAAGCAGTCTTGAAAAAGAAAAGCAAAGCTGAAGGCATCACAATTCTGGACTTTTCAAGTTATATTACAGAGCTGTAGTGATCATAATAGTATGGAGCTGACACAACAATAGACCATAGATCAATGGAACAGAAGAGAAAACCTAGAAATGAGCTGACAATTATATGGTCAGTTCATCTTTGACAAAGCAGGAAAGATATCCAATGGGAAAGAGACTCTTCAACAAATGGTGTTGGGAAAGCTGGATGGCAAAATATAGAGTGAAACTGGACCGCTTTCTCACACCATACACAAAAATCAATTCAAAATGGATTAAAGACCTAAATGTGGGTAAAAAAAAAAAAAAAAAAAAAAAAAAAAAAAAAAACATCAAAATCGTAGAGGAGAACACAGGCATAACCTCTTTGACCGTGGCCATAGCAACTTCTTACTAGCTACGTCTCCGGAAGCAAGGGAAATGAGCAAACTATTGGGACTACATTAAAACAAAAAAGATCTGCACAGCAAAGGAAACAGTCAACAACTCTAAAAGGCAACCTACAGAATGGGAGAAGACATGTGCAAATGATATATCTAATAAAGGGTTAGGATCCAAAATGTATAAAGAATTTATAAAACTAAACACCCCAAAAATGAATAATCCAATTAAAACATGGGCAGAAAACACGAGTAGACATTTTTTCCAAAGAAGACATCAAGGCAGCCAATAGACACATGAAGAGATGCTCAACATCTTTTCATCTGGGATGAATGAAGGAAATACAGATCAAAACCATAATGAGATATCACGTCACACCTGTCAGAATGGTTAAAATCAACAAAACAGGAAACAATAGGTGCTGGTGAGATTGTAAAGCAAGGGGAACCCTCTTGCACTGTCGGTGGGAATGCAAACTGGTGCAGACACTGTGGAAAACAACGTGGAGTTTCCTAAAAAATTGAAAATATAGCTACCCTATGATCCAACAATTGCACTACCAGGTATTTACCCAAAGAATACAAAACTACTAATTCAAAGGGGTGCATGTGCCCTAATGTTTATAGCAGCATTACTACCTACAGTAGCCAAATTATGGGAACAGCCCAAGTGCCCACTGACTGATGATAAGGAGGAAGTGCTGTATGTTATATGAATATATATGAATATTACTTAGCCTCAAAAAGAGTGAAATCTTGCCATTTGCAATGACATGGATGGAGCTACAGAGTATTATGCCAAGTGAAATAAGTCAGTCAGAGAAAGAAAGAAAAATACCATATGATTTCACTCATATGTGGAATTTAAGAAACTAAATGAGCTAAGGTAAAAAAAAAGAGAGAGAGAGAGAGAGAGAGAGAGAGAGAATAGCAAGCCAAAAACCAGACTCTTAACAATAGAGAACAAACTGATAGAACTAAAACAGTGCAGAGAGAGAAATTTATCACCACTAAATTCACACATTAGAGCAACGGGAAGTCCTCGATCCATGATCTAAGCTCCTAAGTCAAGTACCTAGAAAACATAAATAATCCAATATTAAATATATAATGTGAATAGCACTGTAAGTAGAAAAGGAAATTGAATTTATAATTTAAAACTTACTAAAAGAGAACTCTTAATGCATAGATGGTTTCATCTGTAAAATGCTTAAGAAGAATTAACATTATCCTGCACAGCCTATTCCAAAAGACAGAAGTGAGAGCACCCCTCAATTCATTTTATGAAACCAGAGTTTCCTTAATTCCAAACCAGACAAAGTCAGTGAAAAACAAAGTACAGACCAAATTACATCCCCCAGGAATATAGATGCAAACATTTCTAACAAATTATTAGCAAATATAATTCTGCATTATCTGCAGAGGAATCATACGCCAAGACCAAGTAGAATTTGCTCCAAGGATACGAAGTTCAACATTCAAAAATCCAGCCCTGTCATCAACCATATTAACAGGCTATAGAAGAAAAAAAGACATATGACCGTATCAGTCAATGCTTAAAAATTATTTGAAAAAAATCGACACCCACTCAGGGCTAGAAAATCCCAGAAAAATAGGAATATAAAGAAACTTGTTCAATTAGATAAAGAACATTTAAAACCACAGATACAAAAAAATAAAAAAAATAAAAATAAATAAAACCACAGATACGGGGCACCTGGATGACTCAGTCGGTTCAGCATCTGCCTTCGGGTCAGACCATGACTTGTACCAAGGGTTTCTATTCTAATCGCTCTTATTAAACACAGTCCTGGAAGTTCTAGACGTTGCAATGAGGTAAAATAAGAGAATGAAAAGCATGCAGATTGTAAAAGAAGAAATATTATTTGCAGATATCATGATTGTCTATGCAGAAAACTCAAAGGATTCCGCAAAAAATCTAGTAAAAGAGCCCAGCAAGCTGGCAAGACACGATAAACCTGCAAATATCAATTGTATTGCTACATACTGGCAATGAACACACGGGCAAAAAATCCACAATTACTTAAAAAACCAAAATACATAGGTGTAAGTGTAACCTAAGATGTAAAACGTGTACAGGACTTGTAAGCTGAGAATTACAAATTGCTGATGAAGGAAGGAAAAACAGATGTAGATAAAGGGAGGGAGATGCCGTGTTCCTGGATCAGAAGATTCAGTGTAGTATAGATGTCGATTCCCTCCCACATTAATTAATTAATTAATTAATTCCCACATTACTGTGCTGGTTTAGCACAATTCCTGTCAAAACCATAGCAAGAGGTCTTGTTTTTGCAGATAACAGACAAGAAGATTCTAAAATTCATATGAAAAGACGCAGGAACTGGAATCGTTACAACAGTTTTGAAAAAGACCAATAAAGTAAAAGAGACTGGTTTCTCCTATTTCAAGTTGAGACTGTCCTTTTGGTGACGGGATGGATAAACAGATGACTGTAACAGAGTGGAGGACAGAGAAGTCAATCCTAAATCTAGCCGCTGCACAAAAGCAACGCAGCACACGCCAAATGCAAAAGATGCCCTTTCCGATAGACGGTGCTTGTAAAATTGGACCTTCAGCACGAATAAAATGCGCGTCGACTTACGTCTCACACCTTACACAAAAATTATGTGAAAATGCATCGTGGACTTAAATGGGAAATGCCCGAGTATGAAACGTTTAGAGAAAGAGGACGAACATCCAGGGCGGAGGGATGGGTGGCCTTCTACGCTCGACCCCAAGGTAGGACCCGCACCTAGGAAGAGGAGCGAACTGAGCTTCATCAAAAATGAACTTTTTTTTCTGTGAAAGGCCTTTATGGAGGAGACGAGAAGACTACCCAGAATGGAGAGAAGGTCTTTGCAAATTTATTTCAGGCAAAAAAAAACCCCTTCAAGACTCAATAGCCTACTTGATGGGATGAGCACTGGGTGTTATTCTATATGTTGGCAAATTGAACACCAATAAAATATAAATTTATAAAAAAAAAAAAAAGAGAAAGACCAAAAAAAAAAAAAGACTCAATAGCCTAGAAATCATTCATCAAATTGGAAAGTTGGGCAAAAGATAGGAAGGCTCGCCTTCCTGGGGGGCCTGGGGGCGGGGGTCCGTGCGGGTAGCCGGGCTATGAGGGGCCCGGAGGCCGGGCCCAGCACTGGGCCATTGCGTGAAACACCAACAGGCAGCTGTGGTGTGACCCGTTGGGGCGTCTCTCCGGGGGCGATGGAAGCTCGTGTCCACGCAGAACCCCACACGGGGGTGTTCGTGGCAGCTGTTTCACAGCAGCCCCACCTACACCCCGTCGGCTGCGGGCCCTGGCCCGACCGTGGGGCAGCGGGCGGCGGGAGGAAGCAGTGGTGCCTGCAACGACCCGGTGGCCGGCCTGCTGACCGTGGAGCGAAGAGAGTCCGTGTCAGAGGCCCACGTGCGGCGTGACTCCCCTCCGTGGCCTTGGGGTGACAGCGGGAAAGCCACGAGGGCAGACCGGGTTCCTCAGGGGAGGCCGTGGAGCAGCAGGGCGCCGCGGGCCTGTGGCCGGGGCCTACTGTGCCTGGACGGCGCCCACATCAGGGTTGGCCGGCGAGCGTGTGCCAGAGGCAGATGGTACGTTCGCACTGGGGAGAGCGGGGGACAGGGGCTCGCCACCCCTCGGCGTCCTGTCCTACAACCGCCTGTCAGTCTGGAGGGAAACCGCTGGGCCATAAGCCGTGGCCTCTTTGATCCGAGCCTGTCGTCTCCCTTCAAGGAAATCTGGGCAGAGTCAGTGGCTCCGTCGGCGTCAGGAAGGCTGGGCGGTGAGGGAATCGGGCTGCGGGCCGAGGCCCTGGGTTCCCACTCCCCGTCCTGCCAGCAGGGCCCCTTGCTGCGGCGGCCGTGACCCCCGGAGCCCCTGCGCCCAGCGCGGCCTTCGCCCTCTTTACTCCTGGCGTCTTGTGCCCTCAGGACTTCTGCGAGGCTCTCAGAGCTTGTTCGACGTTGAGGTGAAGGCCTATCCTCGAATGCGACAAAACCGCAGCTCACCTTACTAGGGTCACGTCGTGTCATTAAGACTGAACATCTGTACAACCGCCGTACTCATCCCGTGAAGTTTAAAAGTTTAAATTAGAACGTAGATAATCATTGTGATGTGATGGGCCTCATTGATTCCATGTATGGCAAATACCAACTGCTTAGCCATCATATTTTTCACGGTTTTGTTTCCAGATATTAATATATTATACTTTATTCACTGGATATCACACTTGATAACTTTTTAAAAAGATTTATTTATTTATTTACTTATTTATTTATTTATTTATTATTTATTTATTTATTTATATTTATGAGAAAAAGAGAGAGTGAGCACAAGTGGAGAGGGGCAGAGGGAGGGGAAGAGATTCTGAAGCCGACTCTGTGCTGAGTATGGAGCCTGATGCAGAGGTTGAGACCATGACCCTGAGATCATGATCTGAGCCAAAACCAAGAGTCAAGCGTCAGCTGCTCACCTGACTGCACCCTCAGGTGCGCCTACACTTGATAAACTTTAACTAGTAGCCCCAATAGGCCTCCCCCCCCCACCTGTATATTTTTAATTATGTGAGATGTACATAAGGCAAAGCTTAAAACCTCTCTCTTACTCGTTAACAAATTGTAAAAAAAAAAAAAAAAAGGTTCACGTGTCATCAAAATCATACATTTATCCGTAGAAGGAATTTTTGCATCCAGTCTTTTCACAAACTTTATTTTTTGTAAGGTATTTGTTATATATTCTTGCTATATTTCATGTTTGCCTTGTAATAATTTTTTGAATTAAATGTTTTAGAATTTTTTAAAAAATGTTCTTGCTCTTTACATTTCATTAAATGATCAAGGAGGGAAAATTAATATTCTTCGCTTAGTGATTCATGGACCTGGGCTAATGTAATTATTCAACAGGGAAATTCAAGTTAAAAGCACATTGAGATAGCACCACTTCACCCAGTAAGGTGACCAACTAGGAAGACTGTCGGCATATGATACTGGTCAGAACGAGGAGCAACTAGAGCTCTTTTTCTGCTGGTGGGAACGTCAAATGGTGCAGTCACTTTGCAAAAACAGTTTGGCAATTTCCTGTAATGTTAAAACAGAGCCGTTCCATGATTTAGCATTTCCATTTTAGATATTTATCCAGATTTTTGAAAACAGATGTCCACGAAAAGATTTTAGAAGAGTGTTTGTAGCAGTTTTATTTATAACTAAGAGTCAAACAATGCAAGTATTCCTTACAGGCCAAGTAGATAAATCAATATGGTATATTCATTGGACGGAGCACGAGTCATCAATAAAGCAAACGATACACACAATGTCTGAGAAACTCCGCAAGAAGCCAGACAGAAAAGAATGTGTATTATATGGCTCATTTTTATGGATACAAGGACAGCAAAAACTGATTTATGGCGAGGGAAGTCTAGCAATGGTTGTGCATAAGAACCATCATTGACTAGAAGTGGGTAGGAGAGAGCTTTCTGGGGTGGTAGATAGAAATACTCCATACCTTTACCGATACAGTGGTTACATAGGTACGTACGTTTATCAAAAACACAACTGATTGTGCAGAGATGATCTCGATGTTTTATTATTTATAAAAAAAAAAATCAGGGTTTGTAGAGTGAAATATTTGAGATTTGAATCCAGTTTCTCCACTCTCAAACTGAGACCTCACGGAACTGAGGTTGCATATATATTGTGGGGATAATAATAATCCCCACTTCATAGATTCATTATGAGAATCAAGTGAGTTGATATATGCAAAATATTTTCTAGGGAGCTAAATGCCTTTTTTTTTTAAAAGATTTTATTCATTTTTTCATGATAGAGAGAGAGAAGGAGGCAGAGACACAGGCAGAGGGAGCCTGTCACGGGACTCGATCCCAGGTCTCCAGCATCACGCCCTGGGCCGAAGGTGGCGCTAAACCACTGGGCCACCCGGGCTGCCCGCTAAATGCCATTTTAATAAAAAAGATATCTTATTACAAAAGATATGGCTTATTATAAAAAGAGAATGTGATTTTTAAAAGTTATTGTGAACAAATAATGAAGTCAAATCTATTAATGATAAATCAGTCTTGCTACCACTGAAATGATTCTCTGTAACGTACACCTGGAGTAGTTGAGGGTGACATGTTACTATCTTAGTAAGAAGACATTGAACCCATAATTAAGAAGGCAGCAAAACAAACATAGTTTACACATATGTCTTATTATCATAAAACAAATACCAATACATTACCTAAAGTTTTGAAGTTAGAGATATTAAAAAAAAAAACTGATAGTCCATAACCTATTATAATCACATTTACCATGTTCTGATATTATATGTGATCCCAACATTCAATGCAACTAATTTTTTTATGTGTACACTTTTTCGTTAGTTTGAACCACTGAGCACACATAGTTTAGTATCTGGCATTTTCATCTCTTTAATATTCCTTAATGTAGCTTCTTTTTTTTCCCCCCTTCTACTTGTTTGCAAGACAGATAGTTCTCATGTATAATCTTAGGCATATATTTTGTATCGTTCAGTTAACTGGGTTAGACTATAATTTTTTTATGACTACAAGCCTTTCTTAAACAAGTAGTGAACTATATAAATGACAATGTCTTAATTAAATCCATGTTATTCATAAAAGAGACTCTTAACTGTAGAAAACAAATGGACGGTCACTGGCAGGGAGATGGGTGGGGGAGTGCGCTAAATGAGTGACGGGCATTAAGGACACTTGTTGGGATGAGCCGTGGCTGTTATAGTGGTGAATCACTAGGTTCCACTCCCAAAACCAATATTTCACTATATGTGAACTAAGTAGAATTTAAATAAAAACTTGAAACATTAAGAAAAAAATCGGTGTTATTAATAAAGTCTATTTTCATTTTTTTATTTTTAATTTTTTATTTTTTTATTTTTTATTTTTTGTTTTTTTAATAATAAATTTATTTTTTATTGGTGTTCAATTTTGCCAACATACAGAATAACACCCAGTGCTCATCCCGTCAAGTGCCCCCCTCAGTGCCCGTCACCCAGTCACCCCAACCCCTACCCCTTCCACCATCCCTAGTTCATTTCCCAGAGTTAGGAGTCTTTATGTTCTGTCTCCCTTTCTGATACTTCCTACCCATTTCTTCTCCCTTCCCTTCTATTCCCTTTCACTATTATTTATATTCCCCAAATGAATGAAGTCTATTTTCAATTTAGATTATTCATAGCATATCACAAAGTTTTAGGATTCACAGTAAATTAAAGCATGGTCTATTCAAGATTGATTATTACCACCAGTTTTTGGAAATCTGGAAATCTTATAATTAAATATATATTCATGATGCATGAAGTCAATTGATGCCTTTACTAATCTTTTTAAATATCAATAAGGTAAATAGGTTTTTATTTAGTGTTTACATCGTGCAAGACACTGATTCCAGTCAAGATATGAATGAGGAAGGAATGAACTGGTGGACTTGGGGCATTGATGACGGTTTCTGATTAACCGACCAAACCGTCAGTTGTTTATGAGGCCAAATTCAGAGGACAGTTGTATTCCGTTCAGCAGGCGCTGTGTTTTATATTATAGGGTTTACTATCATTTACAATGGGGAAATTTCATATAAAAATTCAGGTTTCTGACCTCATCTCACATATTTACAATCTGACAACTGTGGGTTGGAATTGTTCATTTCCACAAGCCAACAACTAACTGGAACTGAGTATTCCACTTCGAGAGGGCACACCTCAGGTTTTCCACAACACCACCCCGTCAGCCTCATTCGAGTTACCTGCCAGGGTTAGCCAACCCTCCTCATTAGGAAGAGGAAATAAGTAGCAAAGCAACAAGAGAAACTGCAGTTGGCACTGTGTTTTCACTTAATAGGCACCAAAAAAATATTCAGGAAAGAAGGAAAACAAACTAGGAAAAAAATACTAAGACAAAAGATGAGAAGGTGGATAGAACTCTCCCTTCCAACTTCAACAGCTACTCATTTAATTAGAATTTTTTTTTCTAGTTTTGTGCATGAATAGACCTTGAATTACGTGAACACAGACGACCTGATTCATTTACCACATTTCTACCTACAGCCGTTGCCCCTTTGAAGTACCTCATGTGAATGTTTTCCTTGATTCAAAGAACAGTCTGACATATGAAATCTTTGATTTTTACAAAGGCTGAAGAAATAACTTTAACAATTGGCCAAGCATTTGACCTGGCATACAGGAAATTTCTAGAATCTGGAGGAAAAGATGTTGAAACAAGAAAACAGATTGCGGGATTACAGAAAAGAGTGAGTAAACTAAACTCTAAGTCTAACGTTTATGTCATGTAAGTACAGGGAAACTTGCATATCATCAAACAAATTAAGAAGGCCTGCCATTAAATTCCCCCCCACACCGATTGGAACTGCTTTACTGTGTTCCTATAATTTTTCATTCCTGATCCCCTGCACAGTTTTTAACCATTTTATATTGAATTCCCACAAGAACTTAGTGTTCTCATGTGACTTTGCTTCACTTCCTGATGCTTCTCATGGGGATCAGAGCAGCAGAAGCAGCAGATGCTGGGTAAGTGGTTTCCCATGCAGATCAGATTCCTTTGTAATTAAATTACACCCTTTCTCCACTGTCTTCAAAGTCATCATAAGCAAGTTTCACTGTCTTGCGGTTATACTCCAGGATTATGGGTAACAGACTGCACAGTGCAACGAGAAAACACACAGATGAGGTATTAGAAACATGGGATTTACACACATGTAAGAACATTTTAAATTTAATAAAATTCCCGTGATCTAGAATCTCCTGATATGTCCCAGCCATTATCAAATAATGTTCTCCCCTGTGCATAAGAGTACATTAAAATTTCAAATAATATAAAATCCTATTCATTAATGTAGCCGATATAATAGCCAATATTTCCCAAGAATAAATTTCTGAAGATTATTCAATAATCATTGCTTTTTAGATTCAAGACTTAGAAGCCGAAAATATGGAACTTAAAAACAAAGTACAAGATTTGGAAAGCCAGCTAAGAGTAACCCAAGTATCAACGTCTCCAGTAAGTATATAGATTATGTGCATATTTTCCTTAGAAACGAGACTTCATGGTAATAAAGCATCTCTGGGTCATCAGCTCTGGGATGTTTGTAATAACCTCGATCAATATTTTAAAACATGATAGAGATGAAAGATGCTAATTTAAAAAAAAATCAAAATTACGTAGGTGGCTCAGACAAGAGCTGTTTTGCCATGTTGCTCTTTTCTCTGGTGTTTTGTAGAATAAGCCATCCCTCCGTTTGTTCTTTTTCTCGTTGTGACGTCGTATTTCTTTCATCCTTATTGATCACTATTTACTGAGGTTAGATTTCATGACCTAAGCCAATCCACCCTTGGAGCACTGACCTTCATTATAGATCCTGGACTGTTAACGAGACTGGCTTTGGTTTTGTACGTTGCATCGCAAGGGTCTCCACTGGGAGGGGCACAGCTGAATTTCAGACGCTAAAATGAATGGCTCTCTCTGCAGACAACTCTCAAATATTTGAATTATTTACTTTTAGTTTATCATAGATTTGAAATCTTTTCCCCAATACCATGTATGATGCCATTCTTTCATGATTTTGGCTAAGGGAATCTTTTGGAAGAGGAAGATGGAATTTAAGACAATATTTTTTCTGGCAAAATATATTTAGAAAACTTTTTTTCTTCTTGAATCATCTGTGCTACTGATATTCTCCAATAAAGTATATATTTTATTTTGCATTAAAAATATTTACTGTATAACTTATAGCACGATGCTATAAACTGGAACACAATTATGGCATTTGCAGACTTATAAAAAGAATTTTTGTTTCTAAGGTTTTGTTTCATACACAATGGGGAAAGGACAGTGTCTATAAAAAATGGTGTTGGATAGCCACATGCAAAATGACACTTGGTCCTTATCTTACATCATGCAGATATGTAGGCACATAAAATCCCAAAATGGATAAAAGAAACAAGCAGAAGTCTCAACCCTAGATCTCATAGGGGAAAACTTAGGGGGAAACATTATGACGTTTGCTTGGCTGTGATTTATTTGATATAAAAGGAATATCAGAGGCAAAAAAAAAAAAAAAAGCAGATGAGTGGGGCTACATCAAAGTAAAAAGCATGTAGAGCAAATATTAGGGCAAGAAGGCAGCCTAGGACATGGGAGTCTGTGTGCCCAACTATATACAGGTTTTTATTTGTAAGTCCATCTTGGTTCAACCTCTAGGCTGACTCAATGAAAATTCTATAGAATACATAAATACGTGTGTGTGTGTGTGTATGACTATCTAGTTCTAGAATATTTCACCAGTTCATCCCTAGAAAGAATGCTCCTATAGAAAATTGCATTTAGGGTTTCAAATTTGGTGTGCCTTCCCTGGAAATGGGTCAGAAAACTTTCTTTTAAACTCAACACTTTTCCATCTTTCTCGCGGATGCTGTTGGCATTTCCATTGCTTGGCATATAGCGTATGACAGTGGGGCTGCCGTGGCCAAGAAAGAGAGGTGGGGAGTAGGTTCATATGTTCCCACGTACCTTTGTTATGGACAGTGAGGCTCGCTTTATTATTATAGCCTTCCTGTTTTCCCTCTTCTCTACCATCACTGTTGGCTTCTCAAGATTGTGATATTTTTTTCTTTCCTCCCTCATCCCAGGGAGCAGAGAGCATCAGCTCAAATTCCTTTAAACTGTGGTCCCAAAATGGAGTAACGTCCTTCTGGGTCTTGTTGAAAGCCTTCCTATAAGCCGTCCTGGAAACAAACTAGAAGTACAAAGGAACGTAAGGAAGGGAAGTTACTTTGTCAGGCAGCCTTAGTAAAATGCCCTTCCTGACACTCATTGCATATGAATAGTAGCTTTACTTTAGTCTTCGTATTTGCAGCAGAACAAAGTAAGATCCATCCATTTGGTTTGGATGCAAACCCAAAGCCTGTTCACTGAGCACACTCTGTCCCCGGATGGAGAACTAAGTATCACGTTGAGGGACAAGGCAGATAGGGGAGGCGCCGACGGGTCAGGGGCATTGTTGATGAATGAAGAAGCAGCCCTCCCCTCTTTCTCTCCTGAAAGCAGGTGCTGCCCTGGAGTAGCACTGGGGTCACCAAGAAGAGGTGGGCCAGGCTGGGGGTGAGTATGTGCATTTGGAACCTAACTGGTCACCAGGTCGGCTTCAGAAGTGTTGAGGGCCAGGAGGTCGGGAGGAGTGTAGGGGTGACGCTTCCCTGAGTCCCGTGGGCCTCTGGCTGAGGGCCCCCCACCCCAGCAATGCGCCTGACCGTGGGCATGGAAACGAAACAGTCTGTCTGTGTGTCAGTTTACTCAGCAGTTCTCATTGGTCGAGCCAATTATGTGAAAAACAACAAAATTATTCAAATAGCCAGTTTTTAGAAATGATGAGCTCTCTGGAAGTTGTCATTTAATGATTATGAGCATTGCGTTCAGCTCAGTATTGAATGTGTCTCAATAGAATGCTTCAGAGACTTTAACTAAAAGCTGAATTTAAAAAAGAGAAACCATTTTCTCTAAATCACTTTTTTGCACCTAATCCATATGTGTAGAAAATTTATTGCTTTATTATTATAAGTAATAATAAGTATTATAAGTAAATAAGTGTTATATTATTTATTATAAGAACTCAGCTTGGGGATCCCTGGGTGGCGCAGCGGTTTGGCGCCTGCCTTTGGCCCAGGGCGCGATCCTGGAGACCCGGGATCGAATCCCACATCGGGCTCCCGGTGCATGGAGCCTGCTTCTCCCTCTGCCTGTGTCTCTGCCTCTCTCTCTTTCTCTCTGTGTGACTATCATAAATAAATAAAAATTAAAAAAAAAAAAATAAAGAACTCAGCTTATAACTTTGCAATTATATTCTTTTGTCATAGTAAGATCTTTGTATTTTTCTTTACTTTAACTTCAAAAATTACTTGTCACAATTTTTCAGTTTCTAAAGGCTTATGTGATTTCTTAAATTGCTGACATACTGGGGGATGTACATCTTTAAGATAAAAAATAGAAATTATTTGATTTTTAAAGGAAGGAGACTCAACGTTTTTATGTTGCTAAAGATATCTGATGTTTTAAAAGTTTTTGAAGAGATTATGAACAAATGTTTTTGCCTTTCATTTTGAAGTTTAGTTATGTAGTGTGGAATTAATTAATACGACATTAAGTACTATATTTCACATTTCCAAAAATTATGTCCCGATTTTCTGATATTAAAAATGAACTAAATTAAACTATCTACATTATTTAGGGTGAAATGCTGTTGTGCTTGCAAATATCCACTGAAGGTTTGTTAATGATTCAAACTATTAAAATTGAACTTGGAAAACAATGAAAATTATAAAAAAATAAAATAATTTTAAAGTATAGTAAGTATATATAAATAAGTAAGTATATATAAACTTGTTTAATAGCTTGCAGTGGGCCTATAGTAAAGCAAATTTCTGTTAAGTTAGAACTTTCTTATGAAATTTGACCACCGGTTTTATAGGAGACCGCCAGGACACCAGCACCTCATAGCGGGCCACTGCGTGTAGCAAAGTTAATGCACAATTAATGCCTATTGGGCTTGTAACTCTGGAAAGGAGACTCTGTAGCTTTTCCTTCCTTGTTTCCTTTGCTCTCGGAGGACTAAAGGATAGAATGGTTCAAAATTGCTGAAGTTCTCAGCGGTTTGTTTAAAAGATTAGAGGCAGCAATTGATGCATGAATTGAAGAAGCTCTGGAGTGAATTATGAATCCCATTACACACATCAAAATTACAATATAGGTGGGTTTGGTATAAAAAAATTAATTTGGCATCAGGTTCTCCAGGAGCTTTCAGTACGATATGGTGAGAAGGAGCCCCAAATGACGAAAGACTCTCCTCAAATGACCAGCCCAACATGGCTCTTGATCCTATTGGGAGCCAGATTTTCTGAAGTCAGGCTGAAGTGACTCTTTTGCCATATAAGAAATGGTTCTTATAATTCAGGAATGGTTCTCTGCAAATGACTTAACACTGTAATTCGGTTCCGAAATATAAGCATATAAGACAATAATTTCCTGAAATATCCGGATTTGCTGCCCAAACAATGAAGTCCATATCACGTGAGTATTAGTCAAAGTAAAATAAAAGATTTATCTCTCATCTTAGTTTTAAGATAGTCTCTTTGGTAAGAGAGAGAGAGAGAGAGAGAGGAGAACAAAAGTAGGAATGGAATTACGGAGAGATTGTGAAATTAAAAGTAATGTAGAAAATGAAAATAATTCAGATCACTGGTTTGGATGCTGTTCTTATCAGTGTGTGATGACATAGCAGATAAGGTCAGTTATGGGAAGCATCGGAAAAATAAGAAACATTTTTTGGTTAGATAACTAAAAGATCGCAAGCTGTTTTTCCTAGCAAGAGGTCCAGAGTGATAGCTGAGTTTCTGTAACACAGAACAATGGTTCAGAGGAGTCAGATCTTCTCATAAGAAATTTCAGTTTTAGAAAATTTGATTTTATTCTATATTAAGTCATAAATGAAAAAAAGTGAGGCCGTGTTGAGTGGGATGTTTCAGACTGAGAACCTTTGTCCTTCAAGGAGTCCCCGTGCGGGTGGGCCGATAGGTACGCGTCTCCGCACTTCCCAAGGCACCTGAGGAAAGGCTGCTATTTCTTGGATGGGGGCTGCCATCCACAGAATTGGTCATTCTGATTTGTCTTGCAGATACAAACTTAGTAATTTTGGTTCAAACTTCTAACGAAATTCTTCAGCAATTCTAAAAAGTCCTTTCAAGGTTTCACAGTGTAAACTGTCGTTTTGTTTCCATTTTTCCTAGTCGTACAAGGTCATCACTCCTTTTCTGAAGTAGTATCTTAGTGACGTGTCTTACGTTGTAGTACAACGCACATCACTTCTGGTTCTTTATTTTCTCACAGTTGTCAACGGCACACATTAGATACAGCTGTGGTCTGTTACGGCAGCTTGTGAGATACCTGTCGACTGTCTAAGGCAGTCGTAGGACATCCTAGGCTGTTGGGTTTTAGCCGTCTATGGATTTCAGCAGTTATGGGACACGGAGGGGGATGGGTAATCAACCCATAGATAAATGGATAAATGAATGTAAAAATCCAGATCTGATATATGCTATGAGTAAAACAAAATATAGCAGAAGAGGAGAGCCCGGGTGGGGACTCTTAGAAGCAGTGATCAGGGAAGCCCTTTCTGCAGAGGTAGCATTTGAATTGAGACCTGGAGTCGGTCTGTGCAAAGGGCTGGAAACAGTGACGAGATCTTTGTGCCCAGAGCATAGTGACCAAGACCCAAAAAAGTTGGAGATGACATTGGAGAGATGGTCAGAGGCTAGTTATTATAGGGCCCTGTAGAGGTTTTTTTGTTACTTTTTTCTTTTTTAATTGCACTGAGAAGTTGCTCGCAGTATTAAGTAGGGGACTCGGGGATCATCTGGCTGACACATGCACCTGGTCTGTAAAGAGGCCCAACTGAGATCCCAAAAACTGTGTCGGAGAAGGAGAAGAGTAAATTGGCCTAGAATTCTATCATTTCAGATGGCGCATATAACCCGATAGATTTTTTTTTAAAGATTTTATTTATGTATCTTCAAGAGAGAGCACGCATGCGAGCATGAGTGGGAGGAGAGACACCCCCGGGTGAGCCCAGAGCCAGACACCGGGCTCCCACCCGGGACCCTGAGCTCACGACCCGAGCCGAAGTCAGATGCTTAACCGATGGGGCCACCCAGGCGCCCCTAACTTGAGCTTGCACGATTTACTGATGGTTGGGGGCTGGAGGATAAAAGAGGAGTCGGGATTGGCCCTTAGGGTTTTGTCTTTAGCCTCTGGGTGGTGGTGCCATTTCGCAGGGTAGCCATGGCTTGGGGAAGGGGCATGACGGAGAGTCACGATTTCACTCTTGCCCTTGTGAGCTCTACCGACTGGACGCCGGGTGCTCACTGGGGGGTCGGATCCGGAAATCTGGAATGGAAGGAGGAGGTCGGGCTCGTGATTAGAGTACTTGAATGAGAGAAGTCTGCTTTTTCTGTCACCATTTGGGCTACTGTTCATTGTTTCAGTCAGTGCCCCCCGCATAGGTGTGCCCAGTGTGAGGTTCTAGAGTCGTTTACTACTAGCTAAGGAGAACAGAATGAGGGCCTTTTTTTTTTTTTTTTTTTTTTTTTTGCTCATTATCCAAATTAAAAGACCTTTCTAACTGCAGGCCAGTGTATGTGTTCCATATATCCAAACTTGTTCTCACTGAAGCAAGTTCCTCATATGCACAACGAACGAAGGACCACACCTATTTTTAGTTTTCTCACGTACAATCGACGGACCGTTTTTTAACTTGCTCGTAACAAGCAGAATGCCGACGCGTCCCCTGATCACCCTGCTGTTCAGTCCTAGGGTCCTTTTCTAAGGCAGATGAAATAGCCTCCGATAGCGCCCGTACTGCGTGTCGCTGTGTCGCACTGACATTGTGCAAATCTTTTCATTGGTTTCAGAAATTGGGTCCTTGTTTTATACATTTAGATACACTGAGAAATTTCCGTTACTTGACTGGGCTGTTTGCTTTTTTGCTGTGTTCTGGTGGTTTGGCAATAGATTAGAGGTTGGGTTTCCACCATTTGGTACTAATTATCTAGGAACAATCTGATTTCCATTTATTACATTCACATGGCAGCACTGCCTGTATTTATATAAAAAAAAAAAGGGTTCATTCTGCCCTCCTGGCCTCATGAATGCCCCCAGAAGTTTGTTCCGTTATAAGATGTGGGCACAGCAAGTTAAATCAGACCGTTCCTCTTGATTCTTGTGTCTGGATGCTTACATTTAACTTTTCTGGCTATAGATGCTTTTAACCAAATCAGACTATTGCCAAGAAGTTAAATGAATAAAATTGTAGTCCTTACAAGTACTGGACTTTCTGTTGCTGAGTAAAATAAATGTCTCCCTTTCAATTAAACCAAGTGTTTGTTACTGGATAAAGTTCTACCTTTACATAATCAACCGTGTGGCCACTGATTAGACTTGATAGGAC
The DNA here is from genome assembly GCF_011100685.1 of Canis lupus familiaris. Lineage (NCBI taxonomy): Eukaryota > Metazoa > Chordata > Mammalia > Carnivora > Canidae > Canis > Canis lupus. Next base: position 30,624,222 of record NC_049257.1, read on the forward strand.
AATTATAACCGAAAATGTGTATTTCATTGTGGGTAAACAAAAGTGCCTATTTATCTTCCTCTAGTGTTCTCTCGACTGTTACTGAAGTCAAGATGGGCAAGAGCAGATTGTGAAAACTCCGTTGCACAACAAGCCAAATGTGAATCTTTAAACAAAGGCATAAATTCTAAACATGACATTGATTCAAGAACATTTGCAGCCCACAAAAAAATGATCACTGGTTCACGGCTTCACTTCCCCAATTGTTACTTGCAAAAAAGACACTTCTAAAGAAGTAAGCTCTATCTAATGGGGAGAAAAATATATTCCGCTCCAGTTCCGACCATGAATATCTATCTGATCAATAAATTTAGTTTCTTGATGCAGTTTTTTTCTTTGGGAATTGCAGACAATCCTATCCACTTGACCCGTGACACTCTTGTAAGAACAAATAACAGGTCTTCCAAAATAAATAAATAAATAAGAAAAAAAAAAAAGATAACAGGTCTTCCAAGTAAGAGACCAGAATAACCAAACTGTGAATCTAGAAATCTGGAGAAAAAAAAAAAATGCATTCATGATGCTATAAATTCTAAACTCTAGAAGTTATTCCTTTTAAAAACTACTTAAAAAGGGATGTTGCAAATGTGACATGATAGTGAACTTTGAGAGTGTGAATCAGCATGGGAGCATCCATGGGTTGGCTAGAACATTTTGCATCACCGTTGTATTTCCTCGTCTTTAGTTTTATTTATGACCTACCAGTTTTTCAACTAGAAAAATTTAGACATCGTATTTCAAACACAAATAATTAAACATTAAATTAATAAATATTTATAAATATTAAATTAATTTAAATAATTCAAGTAATTTGCTTAAATCTAATTCTAAATAGAATTATTTTAATCATTATGATAAATCGTATTTTAATCTGAGTTGTGTTTTACCTTTCAAAAAGAAGTTTGAATATTTATACCACCAAAACAATTAACACCATAAAATAAAATTTTGATATCATTCTAATATTTCTGTGGATGTTACCAAAGAACTATTCGATGCAATTTCTTTGTTTTTTAAATGTATTCAACATTTACTGAGAGTTCAAACCCTTTTATGATTCTTCATCATTGCTGTCATATTTAGACGAGGCTAAGAAGGTTGAAATATTCACCTGGGCCTAAATATATGAAGCCACTGCTTCTTGAAAGAGCAAACTAGAAAACTACAACGAGTCTCAACTATGGGCACTCCCCTCCCCCTTGTTTTGTTTTGTTTTGTTTTGTTTTGTTTTGTTTTGTTTTTCTGAAAGAGAGAGAAGGGGCAGAGGAAGAGAGAAAATTCCAAGAAGGCTCCATGTCCAGCGTGGAGCCCAATGTGGGGCTCAATCTCACATCCCTTTGGTCATGACCTGAGTTGAAATTAAGAGTTGGATGCTTAATGACTCAGCAACCCAGGTGCCCCTGGGCACTCATTACTAATAGGCCTTAAGAACCTAACAATGTCTGCATAATTAACATGGAATGGTTGAGCATAGAGCTCCTCCTTCTCTTAGAATGGGATCAGATCCTATGCACCTTCAAAGACCAAAGCAGCTGGAATTATGAACATAAATACTAAACAGTGGTACCATGAATTTCTGTAGGAGAGTCCAAAAATCTTGGTTTCTAGCCAAATGTCAAAATACTGACGAGACATAAAATAAAAATATCAAGCTGTATCCATCTAAACTATGCATTTAATTTCTTTTTTTAAAAGATTTTATTTATTTATTCATGAGAGAATTATTCAGAGAGAGAGAGAGGCAGAGACCCAGACAGAGGGAGAAGCAGGCTCCATGCAGGGAGCCCGACGTGGGACTCGATCCCGGGCCTCCAGAATCACGCCCCGTGTTGAAGGCAGGCACCAAACCGCTGAGCCACCCAGGGATCCCCCTGCATTTATTTCTTTAAAAAATATCCTCAACCAGTTAAAAATGGCAGTTAAAAAAAATGACTAGCTCCTGACCCCCTAAATTTAGAAACACCACTCAAAATATTTAATAGATATAATATTTAATTCCCTGACTTGAATTATTTCTAAGTTGGGAATCACGAACCCGATGTCCACAGAGCCCGGGCTGTGACACTAATAATGAGCGTGTGGTGGTTGTGGTGAAGTGGAGAGCTTATACCCAACTGAAAAGGCACAGCCTTTTAATAACCAATCAGTTATTTTCATGCGAGTCTGTGGGCCCACTTTCTACATTTTGTAACTTCTCAAGAAAAGCTCCAGCTATTAATGTGCGGTCTCTTAATATTACCTGCAAGGAACTGATTCAACATATTGAGAGATCTGTGTGACCAGAGCAACAAATGCCAGTTGACCAAGTCTACTTTACTGATGACCCAAAAGGAAACCTGTGATGGAATCTTAAACTTTGGATAGCACAACTATTTATAGATATCCAAGTTTTACCAATTTGGAAATGAAAATACCTAAGTGGGTTATTTAAAACCTTGATCATTTTCATGTTACAAACCTTCTTCACCTGCGTAAGCAAGTAGAAGGCATAATTAACACTATCATAAAATACTAGAGCATTTATAAGTTAGGTTATTTTGGCCTTCAGTTTGTTTTGAGGCATCTGGTAAGATATTTTGACTAATACAAGTCATATAATAGTTTGCGTACTATCATTTATGTTATAAACCAGATGATACGAAGGACAACTTCCACTTAATATCATAATATGTTTCACTCCATATAAACATTCTTATCAATTCATAGTTTGAGTTTAAAAGTTGCTCTAGTATAAATTAGACAGTAAATATACATAAACAGTTTATGTCTTTTACTTTGATGTGTTATATAGCTTTTAGAAAGTATTTCTTTCAGATGAAATTTAGAAAAAATTTGTCCACAGGGAGTTTACAGTTGTCACTTAAAATTAAGTAAAAAATGACCACCAATCACAAAATTATACAGCAAGCTGCATAGACTGTAAAATAGACTTTAAAATTGTGTATATGCGTGCATACATCTCTATCTACAGAGAGCTCACTATGGAAAGCAATAGGGAAAATAGTAATCATATAACTATATCCATATTGATAGAGTGATAACTTATATAACCCAGACCATCAGAAATTGTGCTTCCACACTAAACCCTTCCCTCAACTTAAACCTCTCAAGTTCCACTGCCTTATTTTCCCCTCAGCTTTGAGAAATGTGTGGAGAGGTGACTCTTAGCCTAAACACTTCCTTCAGATTTGTGGGTTCTCCTAACCATCCTTTTGGTTATAACTTTTCACTGTGAAGTTATCAAAAGCCGTATTCGTGTTCCTATTAGTGTTAAGAAATCTCTGAGGTGTGCCCTGTAGTTGGGAAGTCCCACCTCGGGGCCAAGCCCGTCGGGCTCTGTCCTAGACCATCACCAAAGCTTCCACTGGCTGGCCTTGGGGTAGGCTGCGGTCCCCTCACCAGGTAGAGGGCCCAGAGTGCAGGCGAGGCAGTCCAGGACTCAGCTCCTCCACCCCTAGGACCCCTAGGACCCCTAGGCCCACTGCGCTCTTCCACGTGGCACATCTACGTTCCCAGCCTGGTGCCCATGTTCAGAGGCCTCCTTTTTGGAGGCCCTTGGCCATGGTCTTTTTAAAATGCTTCTGTCAAGACCATCTTCTGAGGGCCTCGAAGACTCCTTTCTCCACTGTGAGTCAGTATTCAGGACATTTCTGCTCCTCGCTCTTTCTCCTTTCTCTCCCCATGGCTTGCTCCCTCCCTCCAGACACCACACCACACAACCCAGCAGGACCTTGGTTCAGGGCTCCCTCAGCAGAGAGATGAAGCCATGCTTCTGCGCGGATCTTCTGATCCTAGCCCAGTGCCATTTTCTGGGGGAAACGGGGACACTGATGAAGCCAGCACCTTCTCTCTGGCCTCTTGCTTACACTAGAGCAGGACGTGAATAAAGACTGGATTATTACTTTCATTTTGGCTTGTTTTCATTGACCACTCTGACAGCTCGGTTCTTACCAGCTCAGCTTTTGACAGTAGCTTTCCAGACTGTAATGCAAATACCTTATAAAAGTCATTCGAAAACTGCTGTGCAGACCCAGCGCAGTGTACCACTTACTGACCATCTGATTATTTATTATCTCACTTATTCGAGATGCTGGACGGCCCCCTTTGCCCATCCCTGGAAAGTCTTAGTCCATTTGGAACTCACAACTTACAGAAAGGTCGTGATGATTGGAGTTAGATTGTTTTAGATTTAGGCTCTGCTTCTTACCTCATAAAGGAATAAATCACAAAGAATCTATGGGCCTTACTTCCCATATCTTTATTATAATAAGGACAAAACATTACTCATACAAATATCTCAAAAGAACGTTTTGAGGATTAAATTTAAAATGATTGTTGTAAACCTTTTTGAAAATTCTACAAAGTCATTACTTTTTACTAGACTTTACTCCTACATCAATGAGTGTTCTTTTTTTATTATTTTGATTCCTTTTCCTGTGTCATTACACAGAAGCTCTTATTGAAATGAATCAGTAAGCTTTCCTCTTAACTATCCTCTCGAGTCCTACTGATGCAACATTTTATTTATCTAAAAATGTAAGATTTCAGTGAAAAATGGTCAAATTAAACATTCTGGAATCTAAGGAACGTTGCAATAGGAAAATATATTCAAATAATTTTTAAACAGTAGTTATGTTGAAACTATTCTTTTCACAATATATCATTTTACAAATAGATTTTCATATATACTTTTTCCTCTTTCCTCCATGTCTTCTTTCTTGTCCTTAGTGTATTTTTCTGTCATTCCTTTACAGCTGCTGCACAAAATATCTGATCATGAGCAACATGGGTTTCAGAGATGCTCATCCTCTTTCTGGCGTAGTAGTGATGATTCATCTTCCTGTCTAAATATTTCTTCTGTTACTGTCACTCCTGTCAACTCGCCTGATTCCAGACTGTCACTGGGACTGTTAATACCACCACCTTCTAAATGTGGCCTTCCCAAGCCAATCAGTGAGAGCAGCATCCCAAGACCTCATGTAATTTGCTAAGCAGAAAATTCTTTCTTATTATCCCACATATTTGTTTAAACTCTGCTAAAATGTGCTATTTATATCAAATTGAAAAAATTTCAGGTATGTCCACAGAAATGCGAGTTAGGACAAGTAACTTCAAAGAACCCTCAGATATGGCAACTGGGAAAGTTGGTCATTGCTGATATTGGTAAAAGCAGTTTCAGTGGTGTTTGGTACAAAAAGAGCAAAGTCTAGATTGATAGGAGTTAGTACCTCTCCTAAGGAAGTTAGTCGTAAGGGAAAGAGCAAAAAATATGAGCTAGAAGCGTAAAGATGGACAGGCTAAAGATGTTTTGGTTGGTTTATTTTGTTTTCAAGAACAGTGAAGATTTGAATATCACTATAGCAAATGGGTGACTCTTTACACACAATTAGCCTTATTTTTCTTCCATTACCTTCATTATCTATGAATGAGAAAAATAAATATATTCCAAAAAGTCTAATTATACTGTGAAATATGCCAAGTAATCTCTGTTCATGTTGAGGAAAAGCAAGTTTTTTCTTCTATTCTTCTCCAAAATAAGAGTTCTCTTTCTTCTCTAGATTGTGTGTATGTACGTGTGAGTGTATTTTGCCCCCCAGCATGGCAATCAAAGTGCTGGTTGCTTCATTCCTGGGTCATTCCTGACCCAGACCGACCCAGATGACACTTTTGGTGGTACATTTAGTGATAATTTATTTTGCAAGGTAGCTATTTATCATAGAAAACCTGGGCCCGGGTGGCTCAGCGGTTTAGTGCTGCCTTCAGCCCTTCAGATCCTGGAGACCCGGGATCGAGTTCCACATCAGGCTCCCTGCATGGGGCCTGCTTCTCTCTCTGCCTGTGTCTCTGCCTCTTTCTCTTCCTCTCTCTCTGTATGTCATGAATAAATAAATAAAATCTTAAAATAAATAAAACGTATTTCTTAAAAAACAACAAAAAAGAAAACCTAAGAACTCTTACCTGGGAATAAAAGGCACTGCAGTGAATATAATAGTTGGCTGTCATTGTAGTAATAAATACAAATTAATATATAATCTTCATAACTTTTTAAAGTTGCTATTAATTGCGTTTGAATGAATGGTCATATTTAAGAAGGTGCATTACTTATGTTTAATTATTTCTATTTATAACTTAAGCAAAATATATTACTGAAATCATTGTTTTATATAGTTTCTTTAAAAAAAAAAAAGACCTTTTTGGCAAATTGAACTCCAATAAAAAAATTTTTTTAAATAAAAAATAAAAATAAAACAAATAAAATAAAATAAAAAGACTTATTTATTTTGGAGGAAGAGCACGAGCAGGGGGAGGAGAGGTAAAGGGAGCGGGAGAAGCAGACTCTTCACTGAGCAGGGAGCCCTACCTGGGGCTCCAGCCAGGACCCTGGTATCATGATCTGAGCCTAAAGCAGAGGCTTAACAGACTGAGCCACCCAGGCTCCCTGTATAGTTTCTAATAGTTTCAATTCTCTGATACACATGGCAATTATTCCTAGGTATACAAAAAAAAAAAAAAAGTATATCTAGAGTAGTATTGTCAGCATTTTTGTCATCATCTTTAAGGCCACTGTTGCAGAAATTTTCTGTTGCATTCTTACCAATGAGCATTTGGCATGACTAGTTAAATCATATAGAACTGCCAACATTTGATCTACAAAATGGCAAGTGCATATAATTCAACTGAATTATTTGTTGTTTATATGTGTTTTATATGCATATGAAATATTTGGCATTAAAATGTGTCTACCTGAAATACTGCTTAACTCACATTATTTTCATTGCAGGCGGGCAGTGTGACACCGAAGTCACCCTCCACGGACATCTTTGATATGATACCATTTTCTCCAGTGTCACACCCATCTTCAACACCTACTCGCAATGGCACACAGCCACCTCCAATACCTAGTAGATCGACTGAGATTAGTAAGCTTTCTAAACAAATTAATATTCTTTGCTATATTTGTATACATCTGAAATATTTAATATTTTATGAAATTAATACTTTATGGAAAATTATATATCTTGAGCTCACTAAAAGTGTTGATTATCAAAGAATTAGGTTTATATGGGCCAAATCAGCTAATCATATTTTACTTTATAATTCAGAGTACACTACTAAAGATGTCACTGTTGCATTTGAAACTATTTTATGAAAAATGATATAGGGTATAGGGTTATTTATATCATCATACAAAGCATTTATTTATATTTTATTGTGTTTGGGGTTATACTTTTAATGTTTTAATGATTAAAAATAACTTGGTGGTAACTATTTTAATATTTTGACACATTTAGTAGAACTCAGTGTAAATTTTTTACCAAAGTGTATATGAATATTCTTAAAGAAACATGTAAATATTGAATTCCATGATTTGTTTATTAACCCTACATAAGTGTTTTTTCTTGATATCTAAAATACTATACATGTATCACTTTTCTGATTTATCTTCTATACATTTGGAAGGAATGTAAGAGTCTCTTACCGATGAATTAGGAACCATCCAACAGATGCTCACTTTCAATGTCTTGATTATATTTTGATCTGTGCCCTATCACAGGAACTTAAAGAATAGTTCTCAGTGGCCATGATCAGTCATTATGTCCGAAGGGAAACTCAAGAAAAGACACTTTTACATGTTCTGCTTTACTGTATCCTCTCTGGTTCACATTAAGAGGTTTTTCCATATAACTCCAAAGTTTTAGCTTGGTCTTAAACTGTGTCAGGGCCTTTAATTTATTTTTTCCCCTTGTGGAACTTACCAAAATACATTACACATGTTAGATATTCAGTAAATTTTAGAGAATTAATTGTAAATGCAAAGTAATAACATCAGAAACTCTGAAAATCAGTGTATAAAAATACTTTTACATAAATTGAAATATATATTTTTTAATTCCTCTGAATATATTTTGTGCCTTGCAAAATATTTTTTCAGGAAATAATCCATAATATATATGTCATAGTGTGTTTTTAGCAAATGTTGCCAGTATCCTCATGTCATAATAGGGTATTTTTTTGTCCTTCTGAGGGTCTCACATCTCTTCCTTTACTGTTTTTTAATTCCTTGAATTTAACCACTGGTTTACTCATTCTCTTATTTAGCCCAGTAGGCATTCGTTTAGCATATATGCTAGACTTTCATTACAAGCTAAAATCTGAAATATAAATTAGTGCAGTATCTGCAAAGGAGGATTTTAATCCAGGTCAAACTATAAACTGAGAAGAGTGAATAGCTTTGAAAATATTTAGAAGGGATAATTTATCAGGATGGTGGCTGAGAGTTCAGAATCAACTGTGATTCAGGATATTAGACCAAATGTTGTTAACAGGGAAAACTAAGAGGGTAGGTAAGGTGAAAAATGCATTCAGTTTTAGATATCAATAAATTTGACATGCCTTTGGAAAATCTAGGCAGAGATGTTCAAATTGTGTTAAGGACTTTTTAAATGAGAAACTGAAGTAACACCCTGCTACATTTTTTAATATCTAATGATCCTGAGTGCCAAAGTTTAGTAAATACAATGAAGGATAGATGATAGGTAGGTAGGTAGGTAGGTAGGTAGGTAGGTAGATAGATAGATAGATAGATAGATAGTAGATAAATATAGCATTCTAGATACCCCCATACCATATCTATCTTTATAGCAAATACTGTTGGAAAAATGGTACTTATTTGATACTTGAGTTGCCACAAACATTTTTAATTTGTAAAAAAAATACAATATCTGTGAAGCACTCTAAAGCAAAGCGATAAAATGAGATAGCCTATAATGAAAATCTCTATTCCTCTTGATCAGCTCTTCTTCCTTCTTGTTAATTCATTTCTTTTCACAAACATCTATCCTGTGCAGAGCAGTGTTGGACGTGCTTGTGGTATGGTGGTAACCAAGGCACTCCTCCAAAGAAAAGTTCTCTTGTTCCCCAAGCTCTGGTTTATTAACTGAACAACATCAGACTGAGGAAAATAACAGACAATAATAATAACACCCATGCCCATATATAGTGTCTACATATATTATGTAATATATATAAAATATATATAATATTCATATATAAAATGGTCATAAATTCCCATTTGTTTAGGACAGTTCTGGTTTATATCTCCTGTCTTGGTGTGACTGTTGGTTGCATTCCTTTTACTCTTAAAAGTGTCTTTATTTGGATGATAAAAGTGTATGTCCCTCTTATGTATATAATACTTAGCAGCACCAGGCACTTACAAAATTTTTTTACTTATTTAATACATGAATTTGAAAAAAAAAGTTATAACTATAAAAGCCAGAGTCTTTCATAATGAGGGTCACAGATTAATTTAGAGGATATAATAGAACTCAAGGAACATAAATATTATTTCTTACATAGCATTGAATTTTGATAATATAGTTTTTCTTAATATATTACAAATTCCCATGCACCTATATAATTTTTAAAAATTGTGTCAAGAAAGAAATTTGATAATTTTTAAATAATAGGCCATGGTTTTTATCAATTACAAATATCAATTTTAACTTTAATACTTCTTTAGTGGTTAAAGAATGAATACTTTAGAGTATATGTGACAGAGAGTTTTTTGATATTCCATTTTTGTTGTATTTAAAAAGAAATTTGTGTTGGGGCTAGGAGGCATTTTTAAAGAACCTGCCTCGTTGTGTTTATTTGGGAAGGTGATATAGTTTCATAGCACATGAGACAATGTGCCTTAAATTTTTTCTAAATATATGTGAGATTAAGGTGTAATGAGCTATGAGTAACACGACTTACCAACCAGTCCCGGTCCCTCGGATTGCTTCACTGTTGTGTTACAAAGGCATCAGTAGATGGAAAAGGGAAGTCTCAATAAGTAAAACATTAATTGTAATAAATTAATTGCTTCAAAAATTTGATGAATTTGATATTGAGAAGTCTTAATTAAAGACACAGAAGCCTCTCTGGATAATAATTCTTTGTAACCAAACAGTTTTTAATATTGTCATAAAATGGATTTTTGCCTCTTTGTTAGTGTTTACCTCTAAGCTCAGAAAAGCCCAGCATAAAATGAGTGTGGATAGGAGCTCCTTTGGCCTTGTGAGCAGTTCTTTATATAATCCTGCCTCTGAGACCTAACTCACCCCAATCACTTCTTGCTAGCTAGTTAGTTATTTATTTATTTATTTATTTATTTATTTATTTATTTATTTATTTATTTATTCTTGTCATTTAATTTACTAAATTATTTTCCTCCTTTTAGAACGAGACCTGTTTGGAGCAGAACCTTTTGACCCATTTAACTGTGGAGCAGGGGATTTTCCTCCAGATATTCAATCAAAATTAGATGAGATGCAGGTGACTATTTTAACAGATTGACCTACACATGGTTTATTTCTTTTTGTTTATGGGACACAGAGAATGTTATATACCAAAACTACCCTTTCCTTAAATTAGTATTACTATGGAAACTTATTTGAAACAATTACTTGGAAATACTCATATGCATTTAGTCCTAAAAATATTCCTACACATGCTAAGTTTTATTTTGTTCTGTTTTCTTTTTAAGAATGCAATTTACAATGGCAATAAGATGGTTCTTTTTTTTTATATGAAATTACATGGATTCTAATGGTTCATTACTTTCAAATCCAAAAATTACAAGGTAATTGCACTAGGTTTATAAGATTTCATCTCAGTTTTACCAATTATGCAGTTCAAATTGTAAATGGGTAGATGAAGGAAAATCTTTGTGAGAGTGAAATCAATCTCTTTTACAAGAAGCATCGTCGCTATGGTTCATAACTTCTGGACTCTTTTGGGGAACGCAGGCACCCAGTGACAACTTCTTTAGTAATATAGTCCAGTTGGGTTTTTCATTTCTCTCTCCCTCTTTCATTTTTCAATTCTCAGTTGTACTGGAAACTTGAAGATGCTGGTTTTAAAAGCTTTTTACAGTGGGCCATGATTAATAAATAGTCTTGAAAGCACCGGGGGAAAAAAAAATATCTTCTCTTTATATTTGCCCTTTACATTTTGGTGAAGTTATTATAGCCTATATTTTATCGAAAAGATTATTTATATGGCAAAATGTAGGCAAAGACCAATTATATGAAGCTGATTGAGAAGATGTAGTGAAGAAGTCACTCCCACTTATTAGGTGATTCATTCCCTATGTTTCATTTCCTGGACAAAACTATTAACGGTGGGTTCTGATCTTCTAACACTGATGAAACACTCCTTCCTAGAAAGATAATATAAATATCCTTCCACTCATTTTGGACTACAGCTATGAAGCAGTCATCTTCTTTTCTAGGCATTATGTGAATTTCCTTATTGCTCTAAATATAGTAACATATGCCTTGAGATTTTCAAAGAATATGTTAAAACAGCATTTCTCAAGTTGGGTAATTCATAATCTTATTTTACATGAAAAATTATTTTAAATCCTTTCTATTGACTTAAATTGTAACATTTCTCAAATATTTACAATTATTTGCTCCTATACAACTATTAACTTAAAAATTACAAGTTAAATAAAAGCACAATTACAACACCTAATAAAATTCAAATTAAGAACTTCAACAGGATGGTGATATTATGTGGCTGAAACTAAAACCACCGATGTCAAACTTCCGTTGATTTTAGGATGTATCCTGTTCGGTGGTGCAATTTCTCTCCCTCTTTTCTAGAGTTCAAATATGACACTTTCACTCAAATAGTACATGATTATTTAGCAGGAATACTTCATTTATTTAATATGAAATCAATCTTTTCCCTTTTTCATTAGTTTTACCACCTAGGTTTGTGCTACTTGGGACTAATGCTTTTGTAAGGGCAAACACAAACATGGGCACGACGGTGCGGTGGTGTTTGTTGTTAAACATTATGCAAATCACAAAGAGTACTTTTCTGTTAATGTTTTTAAATTTTCACAAGACTGAAGAAAATTCTATAGCTTTTTAAAAACAAACCTATAGCCCCAGATTTTTGTAGGAACTAACCCCAAAAGACACTGTATTGAAATGATTTAGTGATGTGTTAGTTAAATAATGTTAAGCTATGGTATTTTTGCTTCTGTTTCGGTTTTTGCCATTTCTAATATTTTCTTAATGTCTTTTTTATTCTTTTCTGCTTTCATGGTGGGTAGCGCCAGAGATGGTTGGTATATTATTTTCATAATAATTTTAAACAACTTACAACTTCTTAAAGCTAAAACCTTAATATTTGCATGCTTTACTTAATAAATCTTCAAACAGCAGTTTCACATGGATGTCTCTGATTGTTAGTTGTGTTTAAAGAGGTTTTATAACCCATATTTTAAAGTTATTTTTTCAATGATGTCGTCACTATTGCATTGTCCACCTCATTGCTTGTCTGTTTTTGTTTTGTTTTGTTTTGTTTTGCTTTGGTTCAAGATTTACTTGCAAGGTCACTTCAACTAAAGTAAAATAATATTTTCTTCATCTAAAGTCTATGACAACTTTTGCTATTAATCTTGTTAGCCTAATTAAGCTAATGTACACATTTGGCTATTATTTTTATATTTGCATATAATGTAAAAACAGTACAGTACAGTGGGTTGTATATATGATATTGAGTTAATAAGCCTAGTGAGATATTCAGGTTTTCTCTTTCATTTACAGGGGAAATCACAAAAATATCTTGGGTGTATCAAATTTAAGCAGAAATGTGAGGTCATATTTTATTATAAATGGTTAGAAAATAGAATATTTATTTGAAACCAGTAATGTAGTCATTTAATTTGACATAACTTAAGCTTCCTGGTGTCACTGACAGACAAATTAGTAAAATAGTATTGATAGCTCAGAAGTGTATATTCTAAGCTATAATAATTTAATACATGAAAAAAGGATCATGGCAAGTCAGTGAAATATGAACTTTGCATTAAGGGGTGTTAAGTCAGCTGGTCAATAATTTAGTGGAAGATCAATGAACAGCTGTAACATACAATAGATATCCAAGTAAATTTCAGAAATATTAGTCAGCTTAAAATGTTTGGTATACAATTGAATATTTATCAGACTTTTGAATTGGAAAGAAATTTTTATAAGGAAAAGAAAAATATGTAGTTCTATAGTTTCTATAGTTTTTTGTAATTTTTTCTTTTCTCTTTAAAAATATATAAATATATCACATATACATAATTAAGGTAAGTAGACAAATACTTAGAAAACTAAATCAGATAAATTTTAAAAAACCCAGCAGTTCACAAAAGACCACAAGTGGCTAACATGCATGTAGACATGTTCAATCTAACCGAAGAAAATATACAAATTAAATAAAGAACTAAAAGTGCTATTTTAATCAAGCAAATTAAACATTTTATTTCTTTACTTATAATCCACGCAAGTGAGAGTGTGGTGAGACAAACTCATTGCTGGGACAGGGTCAGTTCAAAGCATCCATCTGGAGAGTAATTTGTTGGTAATACTTATATTTCTATTCGATATCAAAAACTGTAATGCAATCTATTCTGAGAAGAAAATGACTATAAATGTGGAAAACTTCTATGGGCAAAAGCTTCTAGTTAACTTTATTCATAATTATAAAATACTGGAAATAATTAAATCACATTAAAAATAATAGATTGGTAGTTGCCTGCAGGAAGAAGAGTGAAGAGACAGGTGGAACGAGGGGATTAAAAAGTACAAACTTCCAGTTATAAAGTAAATAAGTCACAGAGATGAAAAGTATAGGGAATATAGTCAGTAGTATTATAATAACTCTTTATGGCGACAGATGGAAACTATACTTATCATGGTGACATTTCCTAATGTATATAAATTTTCTGTCACTATGTTACACACTTGAAATTAATATAATATTGTATATCAACTACACTCAGATTTTTAAAAAAATGAATAGAACATTATATAATCATTAAATTAGTTTTATGGGGACCCAATAGGGAAAATTTGTTCCACTAAATTTTAAAAAGAATATAGAAAATTATATATGTGTGTGTGCTACATTAAAATAAATAAGAAAGTTATATATATTTTTATATATTATAGTTTTTATGTTATTATTAAAATTATTTTTAAAAATCTAGAAATTGATAAAGAAAGACCCTCAAAGGACATACCTCAACGTGTTAACAATTCTTTCATATGAGTGGTTTTTCCTTCCTTAACATGCTTTTCTCCCTATTTCAAAATGAAGTAAAACTGAGCAAAATATTTCATACAAAAGGCATATTATTAATAATATGTTAATAGTAAAGTTATCTTTTGCATGAGACTTGTTTACAATAATCTCCATCACAACATAAATTAAAGCCTCATTTTCATCCAGAGTTTTCAAATTCAAGAGAATATGGAAACCTGAGAAAGATTCAGTAATCATTAAATCATGACTTAGTAAATGAGACCTAGGAGGAAAAGTCAGAAGCTGTATGAGAAATTTTATCTTAGAAGTAAAGAAAATGAAGGAGAGAGTCAATAATGTGTCTGTTAATAGGGATGATTAAATTAATCGAAGGTGACTCCAAAGGGATCCTTATAAAATCACTATGGAGATATTCTTATAAATGATCTACTTTTTTTATTATTGAAATAGTGACCGATCCGTATTTTACTGATTGCTGTTCTGCCGTGCAAACACAAACGCATTGATAAATAGTATTTTCAGGGTAGTTGAAACGATAGTGGTTCCATTTCAGAATGAACTGAGAAAAAGATTAAAACACTGGCTAGTATCAAACCTTCTCAAGTTAATATATATCCACTCTGTCTGTCTGTCTGTCTGTCTGTCGTGCCAGAAGAGGGCACAGTGCACAGAGCCTCCCATATCCAAATAAAACATTTGTACAGAACAGTTAACTTACACTATTCTTAGCTTGAAGTCTTGACTTCTCTAAGTATTTGGCAGCTGTTTAAGACACCGCGCCCCGATTCAGCAAAATAGCTCTTCCCGTGATAGGAACAGGCTTTAAACAGTAGCGGTGAGTGCCGGGGCTCGCTCAGCCCCTTGGCTTGTCGGGCCGCGCCGGAGGGAAAGAGCCCCGGGCGCCTGGCGGCGGTGGCACTGCCCGGGGCCTTGGGCCGTAGACCGTGAGGAGCCCTGAATGTTCGGAGCAGGTGAGGCGAGGCTCGCAGTTTCGAGCTGGCTTTCTCCCTTCCCGGGTCACGGTCACGCTGCACCTGTAAGAAGGACATTGGGCCCCTGCCGTGGACGGACGGGACTGGGGTCAGAGTGGCTCACCCGCCAGTAGGCTCAGTCTCACGAAATGAACGCAAGGAGGACGGAGGACAAAGCTTCTCTAGGACGCCTGTCCCCGCTCGGCGGCCCGTGTCGCCCGCCAGCCCCTGCTGCGAACCACCGCCCTGAGCAGAATCTCAGTTGTCAGGAGGAGAGAGACGTAGGGTATATGTACAAGCGGCCCCGGTGCTTCCACAAGGAAACCTAAATACGGCCCCGGGTCCCTGCTTAGTGGGAGGCTCTGCTTCTTATCTCTTCCTTGCAGGCCGGGGTGGGGAGGGACCAGGCGGTAAACCGGAGGGAGCTGGGGCTGGAGGACACACTCTGCGGCCGCTGACCTCTCACTCAAAATCGCGGGCCCGTGTTGTGATGAGCCCTGGTGTTGTACGGAAGTGACGAATCCCGAAATCCTACGTGTGAGACTAGTAGTCCACTCTGTTACCTAACTGGACTTTGAGTCAAAAAGTTGGGGGACAAAGGGAGGCAAGAAAATGTGTACTTGCTCCCAGTAGATGGAGGGCACCTTCATTTCCAGAAACATCCCAAACATGCTAGGGAGAGTGGGACCCAAAGCAAGACTTACAACCGTGAGCCACAGCGGGACGGGCGGGGGCTTTCCCCGCGGCCCAGTGGTCTGCAGCTGTGTCCCACGCAGGCCCTGGCGTTGCGTGTGCCAGCCCGAGCCCTGGACGGTGTAACCGGGAGGAGGACGTGAAGACTCTCCAGCTGTCTCTGGTCACGGAGCAGCTCCAGCTCTCTTACCTCTGTTTAAATCATGTTGGCCTCCAGAGCCAACAGAGGAGATCTGAGCCCCAGTAGACTGGCACACGAGGCCACCCGTGACCATGCAAGTCTTGAAACCCCTACGGGATGCCATTTGCTTCTGTTTCCCTTGGTCTGTCACTCATGCCAACGTCACACGTACTTAAACCTTTAAAACGCTGATGGGTCTAAACAACTGCCCGAGACACACAGCGATAGGAACACCTGACAAGCCAGCATGGGCCATTAGTCCTTGGCCGATCAAAGCGTGAGGATTTCACCTTTTGTTCGGTCTCTTTGTTTTGTGGCTATCATCACTATCACCGGTATTAGTATTGCCATGAGCATTTCTTATCTTAATGATTTTGCTCTGTTTTGCAGGAGGGGTTCAAAATGGGACTAACTCTTGAAGGCACAGTATTTTGTCTCGACCCATTAGACAGCAGGTGCTGATGTCAAGAACAAGAGATCCAGATTTGTGTTCAGTTTGTTTGATATGCGTATACGTCATTCCTTATTACTTTCTGACAGGTGGTATACGTGTGCCAATATATTTTTGAAGACCGTAACTTTTTGCAAGTTATTTTACTAAAACGTCCTTCGCTATTGATCTATAATGTTTATTTTAAAAACAACTGACTGTAAAGTAAATCATACTTTTATGTTCTTTTCTGTTTCTCCTGTAGATGAATTTATAATCAGAAAACAAATTATCCAAATATCTGTCTTGTGTCAGAGTTCTGAATAATTAGTATCCTTCTTGAAACGTGTTCATTTTCCAGGCTGCTAGTTCATTTTTGATTCCCAAAAGCCATACCTTGATGACACCTTTCAAAGTCTTGAGGAGATATACCAATGCCAAACTAAATATATTCCATATTCAAACCAATAAGCATGTTACCATCCATTAGACAGATGTTATTTTATGTATTAAATGTTGTTCATATCATTGGCAAAATGTAAACTCTGAATATAATCCCACCAGGTCATTTTTAGCAAGTAAAGTAGCAAAAATATAATTTCCAATAATAATTAAACCAAATAATTAGAGTTTATTAGTAAAAGCAAAGTATTAATGTTAGCTATTATTATCACTTATACTCTAAATCTTTTATTTATTTCACAAGTGAAGATGATGGAAAAAATTAAAATTTGCTCATTACAAAACACTTAAAATTTAATTTCTAATGAGATAAGTTATGCTAAACATCTAAACATAATCTGATCTGATGTTTTCTAAAAAAACATTTGGAATATATGCTATGGTTGCAATGTCTATCTATTATCCACATTTACTTTACCAAATATATCTTTTCTAACTGAATAATATTATTCTCATATTTTCTCCTTTGATAATATTTTCTCACCCAATTTATTTTGTGATGCCCCATTAGTTTTGATACTTTAAAATCTATAACAATTATTCCTTATGAATCATCAGTATCATTTAGCAATTTTAATTTGTATTTGTTTTTGTTGAAGTCAAATCTCATTTTTTTTTACAAAAATCAAACGACTTCTCAGTTTAAGCTAACATGAACGATAGAATTTTCTTTTACTTAATTGATAATGTGCTGATGAACTCCGACCTTTAAAAGTGTTTATTTCCTACACCTTTGCCCATTATGTAAAAGACTTTAATTTGTACTCAGTGCAAGAATTTATGGTTAAAATTTATAATTTGGTACATTGCATCATAATAAAAATAGATTAAATTAATGAAAATGTGAGCTTAGATTAGAGGTAGATCTCAAAAATAGATTTTTCTTTTACTCATGGAAATTTTCGTCAAGTGCTAAAGGTACATATATTCACTAGGAAAAGAAATCAAATACGCTTATGCAATCTTATATTTGTATGTATCTTCGTAATGTTCTATGGTATATATAAGCCTTCTTGTTTTCTGTTATCTGCTAAGTTGTACCTTAATTAGAAGTTAGTATATGTTTCATAAAGAAGAACCTTTATAATTTTGTTTGTCATATAGTATTTTGGAATTTGTATAATGAGAATGTTTAGGGGCCATATGAATGGCTTTTTTTAACAGATAGAATTTGTATTTTTATTGTACTTTAAAAGCTTTATGTAATAGGTATATATTTAGTGGCCATTTATTATCAATGGTAACACAATAGAGTACTAAGATGGTATTTGCACACTTAAGATATGTTACTTTACCAATTTTTAATGGTAATCAATTCTGCTACTGGCATGACTAAATAGTACATAATTGGTCATTAATTATGAACATTTATTTCACCAGTGCATTTTTATGAAGATCCCAGTTGAAAATTGTATTTCTATGTATACTCAATATGTTTGATTTTGCTGAGAATAAATGATTTTAAATAAATAATTGTATATTTACTCATTAAATAATCCCTGGTTAAGTTAGAAACATTCTGAAGGTGATTATATGACAGCGTTTCCAGGTCATAAAATGAGGCCTAAGAGTAGAAGGAAGAGAGGAAGAGAAAGGAAAAGAATTAATGAACTTTAACTTCATTTCTTACAGCCCACACACATTTTAGCTTTGTAAGCAAATATCATTCAGTTGTGAAAACAGTGGCCTCGATCCTGGTGGTGAGAGAGGTCGTAACTGGGTCCCTTTCACTAGAAGCATCTGGTGCAATAACTGTATTATGTAAATATCTCCTTTAAAAATTGAGAGCCTTTTTAGCCTAGTAATAGTATAAAGGGTTTCGAGTCTTTAAAAGGTAGACTTGATAATAAGATTTGAGTTGTGGCTTATTGGAATATCATGAAGTTTTGAACCTTCTGAAAACAAAGTATTAAGTGTTTTAAAGATTCACAGGACTCCCATGCCCAGTGTTTGCACACCAATGAACAATCCATCAACCCATTCAATAAAACTCATTTATTACTCACTTTGTGTGATAACCTATGTTATGTGGGTAAGAAAACATCTAGTAAATTTGCTTACTGGATTTAATTTTGCTTGCTTAACGTTGTTAAATTGAAGATGACCGGATTCCTGCCCTCAGTTAGTTTATTGACATAAAGGAAAGGTAAGGTGATATATGAATTACTAAGTAAAAACCAACATGTGCGAAAGTACCGGCTGAACCAAAAGCCTCCCAGAAGACACTTCTATTTAATTCTGTTTAAATGTGCGTATCTAGCACTGGCTAGTGTCTAGTGTTAGATATCCACTGTGAGACTATCAAGAGAGTCCAATAGCAATAGTTTTCTCTTCGTATTTCTCTTTTTTTGGATTTGAACTTTCTCAAAAAAGTTTGGTCACATTATGAAGACTTATTTTCAGATAAAATTTCTGATAGATGTTGCATTGTTGCCTTTCTGATTCTTTTTTTTTCTTTTTTACTTTTTTTTATGTTAGTTAACATAACTATGAAAAAAAACTAGCTGCTGATATTTTTCAGTTCCAGTGTTTCCATATGTAGTTCCAAATTCAATATTTACTCATGATTTTGGATTTCAACCTCTGTTAAATTAGCTGGAGACTCTTGGACTCAATTTTGACAGCTAAATCTCAGACTCCACCTAAACTACACCCGTTATAGGTGGCTAGCCCACTGCGGAGATGGGTGTGGCTGGTGTTGCCCTCGGATCCCCATGTCTCCGCAGAAAAGGCCTAACTTGTGTCCTCTCCTTCCTAGATAAGTTCAGGCACATTTCTCAAGAATGTCCTCTTTCAACGTCCATCTTATAAATGGAACAAAACCTTAATTCTTATAGACTTGTTCCACGTCTTGATCTTCTGTTGTGAAGAACCAAACACAACCCACTTCTAGAAACACCTCCTATAAAACTTATTTTCTCTGGATTCATTTCCTACCACTTAGGTTCATGAATTCTAAGATACAGCATTTCCTAAATCATAGTTAAGTAATATGCAAAATATGGAATGCTTAGGGAGTTGAGTTTAAAGTCTCAAATTTTTCTGATCTTACATGGTAAATTGAAATAATGGAACTTCTCTATCACTAACATTGGGTTTTGTGCCACTTCATAGTACTACCATAACTATAGAACTAAAAATTTGGAAAAAATGTATTTCCCTTAGCCACGTTTTTGGCATTAATTCAGATGCATACTCAAAATTTATCAAGTCAAACTTTTCTGGTTTGCATGTGAGTCTATCTATGGGCAGTTTGGAATATGCATTAAGGCTTTTAAAGAAAACCTGGCTAGAAGCTGTAGGAATTACCTTCTTAAAAAGATTCTCCAGTACACAATGGGCCTCGTTAAGTTATGAGAGGACATTCTGATATCCCATAGTATTTTCTTGGTAACTTGTACTGTATTATCATTGATATATTTTGCAAAAATAAATAAAATGCTGTCTTGGAAAAATAATTTTTTAATAAAGTTTTTTTTTTTTTTTTTTTTTTTTTACTTTTCTATTTATTCTCCAAAAACTTTGAAGAAAGGATTACTTTGACATTTTTATATCCTGGGGTGCCAAGCGCAACATTCTGTCCATGAGCATTCAGTAAAGGCTGCGTGCTTCTTTAGCATACTTCTTGCTAATGACCTGAGCTAAAACTTCCTGTGCTCTCTGTGAAAGAAAAGGAGAGCATGCCTTCCAACCCAATGTTAGAAGATAATCACTTTGTTCTCTCACATGAACTCTTTACTATTATTTTAACTTTTATCTCCCTGCAGCAATAACTTGCTAAATAAAGGTCTTGACCATTCTCTAAGAGCGTCTAACGACCACTGTAGAATCATAGACTGAGGAAATTTGGTGCCAATGAGGGAGGGAAAACAGATGATTACTGAGTTTTCCAAGACTATGGAGATTCAAAGGTGAATATTACATAATTAAGAGACATTCCTTGTACTGAAGGGAGTGGAGAACCATATTGGTTGAGCATGTGTATTAAAGAATGATAGCTAAAGACTCCTACTGTATCTTTCCTTGAATCCCATATTGTGGTCACACAGTTTTCATTGGTTTTAGATATTTTTAAGCTCATTTACTTGTCCTTAATTTTTATTGTCCTCTTACTTCAAATGGCATTTCACAAGAACATGTTGGGGCCCTTCCCAGTTGACTACTCCCTCCTCTCTGTCTGGCCAGGCTGCTAAGTTCTAGTCTGTTCCAAAGGTCACTTGTTCCAGTTGAAATAGCTGTCTGGATGGCCTGGAAATAATCCAGAGACTGGTTCTTTCCTGCAAAGAAAGCAAAGAAAGATGTTTGTTTCTTGGCTACATTTTGAAAGGAAAAAATAAAAGAATTTTATGACTAAGTCTACTAATGGCTGAAAAAAATTAATATAACTCTGGGACAAATTTAAATTTTTTTTTCCATGCTCTGTGTCATTTTGCTTTTTTTACATAATTTTAAACATCAGTTGTTTAGTATCAAAATCACTAAATGATCGGTATTAGGTAGCTAAGTATATGTAAGAAGTGTGTGCAGAGAAAGTTTGGCAAGGATTCAGCATATACTGATTTCTCTCACAGACAAGCCCAAATACACACATTCATGCGTCATTTTTCAATTCAGTTCTTCATTTATTTTATTCTTGGCATCTGCTTTAATTGAAAAAAAAAAGGTTGTGCTAGACAGTACGGGGAATGGGGGAGACAGGTAATGAAGGGACAGTCATAAATATTCAGAGATATCAACTAACCCCCACTGGGCCGAGTGAATGTGCACAGATACTTGGCCTGTTCATTTTTTAGGCAATTTGGACCATTCGTAGACTAGAGAGTAATAAGTATGCTGCAATTATGCAACAAGCTGTTTCTATAGTGATTCCTCTTTCATTTCCCTTAGTTCTCTGGTAATGCCTGCAGTTTTCATCTTTTCAACATAAAAGGAATTAAACAGGAAAATACCTGAAAATAAGCCGGCCATGTGTTCCACCACCTCCTGCCATCTATGGCGATCAGAAAAACCTAGAATCACTTCAGTTCGAAAATTTCTAAGCCATAGCTTATTTGAATTTCTGAGTAATTTAAATAAGATTACTTAAACTCTTTGCTCTAGAACATCCCAGTCTGATCTATAGAGAACCACTGAACTAGGATTTTAAACTTCATACTTGGATCTTACAGCCATAGCTCTGATCGGAGCTTTGACTTTGGGAAAGTCCTGTAATGGGGTTCATGAAGTTCATGAACATTAGCTATTCTTGGCATAAAAAAAGGAACAAAGTTCTCCAAACTAACCAAAAAATGTCACAGAAACTCCATATTTCATCTTTTATTTATATACTAGTTTAAATAAATATTGAATCAATGTCTCCTAGGTAAATTGTGCATCTGGCTGTCAACAGTCTCATAACAGGGGACAGCAGAGCCACAGAACTGTCCCAGCCTTTGTATCTGTTTATGATCTCAAAATTTGTATAATCTCAGAATTCTGTCCTTTTAATAAAGTTGGATGCAGGGCAAAAGCATGATTCTAAGATTCTCTCCTTTCTCAACCTTTCCTACTCCTAGGGACACACTGAAGGAAGGATCTCAGAGCTCAGTTACACTGGAGAAGTGGGGCCTATGGTTCTCTTCAAAGTAGTAATGTCTTGCCAAATTCTCAGGATAACCTCAAGATCAATGATGCATGACTCAAAGGAATTCAGGGACTCTCCTCTTTCCAAATAAACATTAAACTTTGAAAATGCCACCAAAGAAATGCTGAAATGTATAAGATACTACTATGTTGAAATATCAAAGCACACATATTCTTAAAGATGTTGACATGGAGAGAAACACTTAAATTCATAGAGAATTTTTCAGATTTCTGGGTTTTTTTAAAAATATTTTGTTTATTCATGAGAGAGAAGAGAGAGAGAGAGGCAGAGACACAGGCAGAGGGAGAAGCAGGCTCCATGCAGGGAGCCTGAGTGGGACTCAATCCCGGGACCCCAGGACCCCGGGGTCACCCCTGGGCTGAGCACTCAACCGCTGAGCCACCCCGTGTCCCCATATTTCTGGATTGTATAGGAACCTACTTGTATGTGCTTAGGTTTTATAGTGAAGTACCCTTGCCACTGACATATGAGCTATACTCTTTAACGTGGAAGTTGTCTGGTGGGGTTTTTGTTGTTGTTTTTCTGTACCTATAAAGAAAAGAAAATGCAGAAAATGCAGAAATCCCCAGCATGCCTGTTAAATCTTCCAAAGGTAGCAATTGTATTTCTCATCACTCTGTATCCTTCCTTAAGCCTTAATCATAGAGCTGAAACCGGAGAAAACAGCTGTCCTTGAAAACCACAAGGGGCTCGAGTATTTATTTCTGCTATGCAAATTGATCGAATCTGTACAAACCTTTGGAAGATATTTTACTGAAAACTCTACAGCAGTACCTCCTTCTTAGCAAACAGTCGATTTTTCTTTTTCAAAAAGAGGCGATCAAGAATGTCTATCTGATCAAATAAAATTAATTAGAAAGCTTGTAGACATAAAGTCAATGAGACCATGGAAAGCGCATGAGTCATATGACCTAGTTGAGCTTATTTAGAACACACACACACTTACACAACTTTGGGATTCCATCAAAACCAGATTGTTTCCCGCACTGTTCCCCAACTAAAAATTAGAAGGTCAGAGCAAAATTAGACCAAAAATGTCCCCAAAAGTGACGCCTGAAAATTGCCTAACAACTAACAAAGCAAAATATAAGGGAAAAATAAAAGGAAGACCACGTTTCATCATTCTGAATTTTACATGTTCAAGTGTTTTCATCTCACATAATATTTAATATTAACTTGCATGTGATACGACTTATCTTTCTCTTTAACGACTATGAGGAGATCTGCTATGGTTAGTGCATCTTTAGGATGTAAAATGTGACAACGTAACGAGGGCTTAAAGGACACAGAGAACTATTTGGGAATGTGCTTGCTCTCGAGAAAGGCCAAGCAAGATTAAAATAAATGCATTAATTGATTATTGTTCTTCTGGAGAATGAGGAATTTCAAGCAGAGAGAAACTTCAGTTCTGTTTCAAAAGGTCAGCTGTGATGGTATTTAAGAGGAAAACTGAAGTCACATTTTTAATACTTAAGACAGATGCCTTATGTTAAAAGGCCTCTCTGATGAGGTCCTGTTGTGCTGACTAGAGTCTATTCTCCTGAGTGGATACGGATTGGAAGGAAAAAAACAACAAGTTCTTGTCCTTCACTGATCCTTTTATGGCCGTAACTGCACATATTCTGAAGGGACAATTGAACTCTCTGCACCCAGGTTTTTTTCTTCAGTCTCTGCTTCCTTTCCAGCGAGAGAGAGAGACATCCACGCAGACATACAGGACTGAAGTTTCTAGAAATGTTATCCTGAATTTGGCTTACGGCAGTTATTAAGGCAGTTTGGGATATTCGATGAAAATTTCAGAGACGTTTTACAGACATTTCTTTTCCTTTCATTTCCTTAAGGCTGACACATCAAAAGAAAATGGTATTATAAGTAATGAATATATATTGGCAGGAGTAATGTATGCCTCGGACTGCCGGCATTTCAAGATCCCTGATACAAACTGTGGTATGTCCATGTGGCCAGAAAGATCGTTGTGAGATGCACCATCTTTTCCATCCAACACTCATCATAGAATATTTTTTGGTATATGTGAAACCACAAGTGTATCAGTGGGAACTTACTCGTATGGAAATACTGTAGTCAGACCACTAATCGTGGCAGCCAGATTTCCCAGAATAAGGCAGATGCTTTAGGCCTTGTGCCAACTACTGGAGTTAAAAATATGGTTTCAAAAATTGTAGACCAGCGTAATATAGAGCTGCTATTAGCAAACTACAGAAATGTGGTCCTAAAGTACTGTGGAATAGCAATTTCATACGGACCTTTATTTTCCTTAGACAAAGGGTCTTAAACAATGAGCATCTGCAACCCCGGTCAGTGGTGCCTTCCGCCGAGCAGGCGCTTGCCTCTCCGTAGCTCTATTCTGCACGAGTGAGTTTCATTCACAAGATATGTCTTTTTCCTGGGATCCCTGGGTGGCGCAGTGGTTTGGCGCCTGCCTTTGGCCCAGGGCGCGATCCTGGAGACCCAGGATCGAATCCCACGTTGGGCTACCGGTGCATGGAGCCTGCTTCTCCCTCTGCCTGTGTCTCTGCCTCTCTCTCTCTCTCTCTCTCTGTGTGTGTGACTATCATAAATAAAGAAAAAAAAATTAAAAAAAAAAAGATATGTCTTTTTCCTGATGAATATTGGGCACCATGTAAACATTTCTTCTCGTTTAAAGTGCATAACCAACCACTCAGATGTTTTTTCATGTTTTTCTTGACTTTATTACCTGACACCTCATAATAGTTGCGAATCAATATGAATTAGAGCCAAGGCAATTACAGAGCAATGTGATTTCCATTAATATTCCAATATTCCAGACAGACTCAGGATGAGAGGTAGACAGGCTCACTCTGGTTAAGCTTTTGTAAAAATTTCCAATTAAGAAAAAAAAAAAACAAACTACAAAATAAGACAGTGACGATGTATGCATTTGTAAAACATGTTTGTTTTTATAGCAAGATTTTGTAAAACAAATTCACAAAATGAGTTTCTATTTCCTAATTCTTTATCTAGGTCTCTTAATGCTACGTAATGCCAATGTGTTCTACACAATATTTTTTTTTAACTTGCTTACTCATGTCAACGCTGCTCTTTTGACCTCTATGGTTTTGCTCTACATATGGTACCATTGAGGGAAAACTTTATACAGCCTTCCACTGAGTTAATCCTGTAGAGCAGAGATCACCTATCGGTTCTGTAATAAAAGGATCATTTGGATCCCTGGGTGGCGCAGCGGTTTGGTGCCTGCCTTTGGCCCAGGGCGCGATCCTGGAGACCCGGGATCGAATCCCACATCGGGCTCCCGGTGCATGGAGCCTGCTTCTCCCTCTGCCTATGTCTCTGCCTCTCTCTCTCTCTCTCTCTGTGACTATCATAAATAAATTAAAAAAAAAAAAAAAAAAAAGGATCATTCACCATCGACTGTTCTAGCTTTGGGTTTTCACAGTCCACATGAGACAGTCAGACAATGTGACAGAAACTTGTGAAAGTGGGTTTCCATAATAAATACTGTAAAATCCACAAGTTCTAGATACTCTATTGAAATAAACGGTTCAAACATCAAAGCACATGATGCACTTTGGATTGTGTAGTGTTAGATTTTTAATTTTTTTTTTTTTTAACTTGGTACCACGTCTTAAAGAATGTTCCTCTAGTTGCTAGTTGCGATTTTGGTTCTAGCTTCTTTTTATAGGAGAAGCTACATTCAGGCACAAAGCTGACTTAATGGTGTGTTGAGTTTCGTGAAGTAACTGATGTTGAAGTATTGTGAAACAGACTTTGAAACATCTTACTTGGGCTAATGATTCTCAGGGGAAAAAAATCAGTGTGAAAAAGCTAGAGATTTGGCTATTTTTGATAATAGCTGCCTCTTCCTATCTAGAATTCCCGTATTAAATAATAATAGCTAAAATCCAAAATACTGAAACTACCAATTGCAGGCAAGGATGTAGCACGCACGGCAGGAACGCTCATCCACTGCCAGTGAGAACATAAAACGGGGCAGCGACTTTGGAAGACAGTCTGGCAGTAGCTTGCAAAACTAAACCCAATCCTACCATTGAAGTCAGCAACTACTCCCGTAGGTCTCTACCCAACTGATTTGAAAACTTACATCTACACAAAACCCTGTATGTTTACGTTCATTGCGACTTTATTCAGTATTGCTGAGAACTGGAGGGAACCAAAAGACCCTTTAATGGGATCCTGAAACAGAAAAAAGGACACTGGCTAAAACTTAGGAAAATATGAATAATTTGTGGACTTTAGTTAATAATAACACATCAGTTTTAATACCTTAATTGTAACAAATACAAAATATGTCAATTATGGGGATGTCGGTGTGCAATACATGGGAATCCCCTGTTCTAGCTTTGTGATTCTTCTGCAATTCTAAAAGTGTTCTGAATTCAAAAGTTTATTTAAAAGAAAATACTAACAGCTCCTTGAGATATGTGGTAACTAACCTACATGTTTGCTGGCTAAATTTTTATCAACGTAACACTCGAAATGTCAAGAAAGCAAAATATAGACATAAAAAGAAGTGAACTGTAGAAGTGCCAGTTTTCTCTAGACTTAGGCCCTAGAAGAAAGGCCTGTTAAATAAAAAAATAAAAAAAGAAAGACCAGAATGCATCAGAAATATAGAAGTGGTGACAATCAAACCAGCACTAAGAGGGCATTAATTTTATAGGAACTCAATAAAAACAGTAGATTTTTAAAAAAGACTTTACTTACTCGTGAGAGACACAGGCAGAGGGAGAAGCAAGCTCCCTGCAGGAGCCCGATGCAGGACTCGATCCCAGGACCCCGGGGTCACACCCTGAGCTGAAGGCAGCCGCTCGACCCCTGAGCCTCCAGGCGCCCCGTAGACTTTTTTTTTTTAATTGTAGAAATGTCACAAATGATATCTTCCAATGCACTTCAGAGACCCTGTTTACTTCATTTTAAGGGTTAGTATTTACCTGCCAAAGGTAGATAAAGAGCCTCGGGGGCACAGTAAAGGATTTAGTAAAGGATTTAACGTGCTTAAGTTCATGCAGAAGGAAAGCCCTGTACAGGGTTGTATGGTCATAGATTGAAATGATTGAAAAAATAGAAGCCCCACAAAACAATGAAAGTAAAGGAGCGTAATCTCATTCACAGCACATAGCACGTAAATAGGTTGAGTGGAGCGATGCTTCTGGTGAAGACGGATATGAACGGGTACACGGAGCACATCCTACCAGCCTTTCCAACGGGTCTAGTCGAGCTGGACATGTTAGGTTTCAAATTGGGTCACGACGACCGAGTGCAGGTGTCCTGAGCAAGGCCACCCCCGGCCGAGGCCCGCGTCGTCAGCGGTGACCTGGGGGCCGGGTGCCCAGGTCATTGCCCGCCGGGGCAGGGGTCTGGGGCCTGCACACAGCACTCGGCCCCGGGGGCAGCCAGAGCCAGGCGCACCTGCTGGGGGGGGGGGGCATGGCCAGCACCTGCAGCGCCTCATGACACTGTGACCTCGGAAAGCAAAGATTAAGGTCCTCGAGCCTCAGCCTTCCTGCCTAAGACGCGGTGGTTTAGTCCTGGGGTCAGTAACCGGCTCTGCGAGGCGGGGAGACTGCGGCCGCTCTCCTGTACGTCACCAAGTGACTCAACAGCAAAGCTTGGTCTGTTGCTCCAGAACAGTCTCCCTGGGCCTGCCTCCCCGAGGGGCGCACGCCTGGGCTGCCCTGTGCTCCACGCGACACCTTTAGTGAAAGCGAGGCGCGGCCTCCCGGGACTGGCTGTGCAGAGCTGCACCCCGCGCAGCTGGGCCGAGGCAACGGGGGGCAGGGGCTGGGGCTGCGGAGGCCTCACCTGGCCTCACCTGGTGCCCGCGGCCCTCGGCGGGACCCCGCCAGGAGCTCTGGTGCCAGCGCGGCTGCAGGACCGGGAGGCCCACGAGGCCCAGCTTGCATCCCTTCGTGCTTTTTCTATGACTTGAAATGTATCCCAAGGAGGGACTCAAACCCAAACCCAAACTGGATGAAACACTCGAGAAACACGACCCACTGTGGGGGCTGCGGGTGCACCTGCAGCAGGTGCGCGGGGGCTGAGAGCCACCGTCTCCTGCCTAACTGCTCCGTCCCTCCGTGCCTCCCCGGGGACCCGCCCATCAGTCTGCGCCCTTCCGTCTCTTCCTTCACAAGTACACATCCAGGCTCCTTCACTACTAAATCTCACATTTTTACAGTTTCACCTCCACTCGGACGTTGCTGAGTCCGTGGGTTTAGTATCAGCTTATGGGGTCCGGTCCGCCGCCCCGTCTGCCTGCTGACGGCCTCTGTGACGCGCTGCTCGATGACCGACCACGGCGAATACACCGTATCCTACGCAGGCGTCTCGCTCACCAACTCTCGGCCGCCTGCTTGTCACCTTCCTTGCTTGTACTCATATCTGCAGAATCATACTTGTTCTCGAAGGACATCATGGCCCGAGAGTTGACTCAGAAACAGTTGATCAATCGTGATTGAGGAAGCAAAGCCACACCGCAAAACATTTTAAGGTCGGTCCATGTGTTGCTAACACATTGCATGACTGAAGTTCGTATCTGTCCTCCGTGATCCCCTAAGGATGCGTGGCCGGGATATTCTCAGCTGCTGTCCTTGCACGAAGTCGAAGAGCGCTCAGAACATCTTAGCAAAAATGTGAAACTTGGATAAAAGGGGAAACTGGAGGGGATGAGCAGAATGAAAGATGTGAGGTGAAAAGTCCTAAGCTGGGCTACAGGTCGGAGAACTGAGAGGCGGGATAGAGGGGAGCCCGCAGGACCGGGCTGCGGGGAGCTGTCACCTCCCAGAGGCCTGGGCCCGGAGGAGGTGGCCGGGCCTGCCCTGGTGAGGAGGCCCCACGGGGCTGCCGTGCGTCCTGCACATGCACCAAAGTGGCTGAGAGGCGACAGTGCCCTCAGCTCCCTGAGGCTCACAGGGGACGGGAGTCTGCAGTCCCCGGGCCTTGTCCCTGGAGGCCTGACGGGGCCCAACTGGGAGGCGGCTGGGCGCACCCAGCCGGGGGGAGCCCTGGGGC
This sequence comes from Canis lupus familiaris, assembly GCF_011100685.1. Taxonomy (NCBI): domain Eukaryota; kingdom Metazoa; phylum Chordata; class Mammalia; order Carnivora; family Canidae; genus Canis; species Canis lupus. Next base: position 30,653,768 of record NC_049257.1, read on the forward strand.
TGCAGGACCCTCCAGAGAAGCTCGGGATGGAGAAGAGGGCACCGCACCCCTCGCGGATCCGGGGCCACACGCACCGTCCTGCGGGGAGCGGCGGCCCCTTTGGGTGGGGCACCCCTTCGGCCTGAGCCAGTGCCGGGGGGGGGGACACACGGGCCCCTGGAAAGCAGTGTTCTGGCGGCCGGAACAGCAGGGCCCGGGACGTCCCACCCGACGACGGGTAGCGAGGCTCCTCCCGTGTGGAATAGTCCTCCCTCGTCTTGACGGGTCTTTGCTTGTGAAGAAACGGACACTAGGAAGATGAGGGAAGCAGACGCCGGGGCTCGTCCGGCCGCAGCTGCTACGGGGAGGCAGAGGATGCTCCGCAGCGACCCGGGCTAGCAGCCCTTGCAGATTCCTGCCATGTGCGACTCTCCCCAGGTGGACGCCCGTGGGGGGAAGAGCGAGGCCCATGGCGCAGGCCCAGCAAGGTTCAGTGCGGCTCCTGCTACGTTCCCGTAGAAGCATTTCTGCTTCGGGAGCCCAGACGTGCGAAGCCATGGAGCCAACCATGGCACGAATTCCTCTTGTGGGTCTCGGGGGGTAGCTGGGAGCATCACCCTGGGTGACAGGGCCGCACAGTCTGCCCGTCAGCGGCCATCGACTGAAGGATGACTCTCCGTGCTCCCAGGGAGTCGCCTCCAAGGGGATGCCGAGGTGCCTTTCCAAGAAGACGTCGTGCTGTCCGGGACCCAAGCTTTGCCCTGATGCCCCGAGGTGGCACCGGGGCACCGCTCTAGCTCCTGCACCGTGAAATAGGTGTGACCTTGGTGCGACCTGATGTGACGCAGGCAGTCCTTGTCAACAGCGCCGCCCCCCAAGGTCTGACCTTCGTGGGCGGGAAGACAAGACCACACCCAGGCTCTAGGTGGGGTTTAGTGACGATGCCCTGCGCGGGCCGTGCGGTGAGATGCGCCGACATAATCAAATCATGTTGTGATTTTACTCTAGTCTTGGGTCTGGTGGCCCAGGGGACACACGGTGTCGATCCCGAGGAGGGCTGTGTCCTGTCTTGCCGGTTCAGGACTCCTCCGGCCTCTAAAAGCGAGTGGAGAGGACAGACCTTCCACAGGGAAGGCGGGGACCTTCCTGGAGGCTCAGAGGGCCCGGGGGATCCGATCACCCAGGTTTGGGAATGCATTTGTCCACGTGCCCCGCTCCATGTGTCAGATTCCCATTTCCTCCCGGTCGGAACCCTGACATGGGGTACTGGGCTCCACAAATCCAGCCTCCTCTGGAGGCAGCCTTTCCTCTCCATCCGGAATCTCATCCTCAGTGTTTTTCTTCCCTCCAGAGGGCGGCGAGTCTCTCCACCTGGTGCCGACACATCGTGGCCTTCAGACTTTGTCCTTAATGGCCCGCCAGTCACCGCCAGTCACCGCCCTCCTTTCCTCCTCATCTGCCCAGGGCCGACCAGGGGCCGCGGCCCTCACGAGCATCGCCCTCCCGAGGTCCTCCCCACTAAGGGCGCGCTCCTTCCACTGCATCACTTCACCCTTGGCTCGGCCGCTGCGTTCAAGGCCGCCTCAGCTTCTCCACGGCAGCCGTCGGGGCTGCCACCTTGCCGGGGCGGCCTTGCTCAGACTATCGTGTAAGAGTGTGCCTCCCAGGCCCAGGCCGTGGAGGGACAGCCCTGGGCCGCTCGTGAGGAAGCAGACTGTGGGGGAGACCGGAACCCCCGTGATGGCGAAGGAAGGAGCAGGTGGGGTAGGCCGGGGGCGGGTGTAGTTGCAGCCAAGACCCTGGATAATCGCACAGGGAACTCTGCAGCTGGACTAGCTTTGCAGAAATGTCCCCATGGGGGATCCCTGGGGGGCCCAGTGGTTGAGCCACTGCCCTCGGCCCGGGGCGTGACCTCGGGGTCCTGGGATCGAGTCCCCGCAGGGAGCCTGCTTCTCCCTCCGCCTGTGCCTCTGCTTCTCTCTCTCTCTCTCTGTGTCTCATGAATAAATAAAATCTTAAAAAAAAGTTGTAAGACCAAAGAAATGCTCCAACTTGTCAAGACTTGCTAAGTCAAAACGTCCTTTCACTGAATTCTCGGGAGCAGTTAGCAACACCCAGTAACTGGTGAGCAAGACCCAGTAGCTGCTTAGCAACACCCAGTAACTGGTTAGCAAGACCTAATAACTGCTTAGTAATACCCAGTAACTGGTTAGTAATACCCAGTAACTGGTTAGCAAGACCTAATAACTGATTAGTAATACCCAGTAATTGGTTAGTAATACCCAGTAACTGGTTAGCAATACCCAGTAGCTTCTTAGCAACACCTAGTAACTGGTTAGCAATACCCAGTAACTGGTTAGCAAGACCTAATAACTGGTTAGTAATACCCAGTAACTGGTTAGTAATACCTAATAGCTGGTTAGTAATATCTACTAACTGGTTAGCAACACCTAGTAACTGGTTAGCGATACCCAGTAACTGGTAAACAATACCCAGTAGCTGGTTAGTAATACCTACTAGCTGGTTAGCAATACCTCGTAACTGGTCAACGACACCCAGTGACTGGTTAGCGATACCCCGTGACTGGTTAGCAATTCCTGGTAACTGGTTCTCATGGATCATTTCTATGACACACGTTTGCCCTTTGTCCGTCCTGCCTGCTGCCGGCCTAGCGCACACGGCGCGTCCAGGGCCAGGTGCGTCGGACAGGCCCACCTTGTGTCCTTGCAGCTCAGCGACGATGCACACGGACATGCTGGGTCCTTGTTAACAGCACCCGTAGCAGCCCCTTAAGCTTTCAGCAAAAGCTAAAGCTCCACAGAAGTCCTAAGCAGTTAGAGTATTAAGACGGAGTATGTTAAGAAGTGGTGTGGAAAACATGTCCTGCGACCTGTTTATTTCCCCGACTCTCCCTTACTGAGAAGCTCTGAGCTTTGCTGGGGGAACACGCCCGACTCCCGCTCCCTGCAACCTGAGGGCACTTCGGGTGGAACCTACACCCTGAGGTGAAGAGGAGGCAGCTGGGCAGCCTCCCTGCCTTCCCCATCCCCACCGCGGAGCCCAGGCCGGGGATCCAGACACGCAGGAGCAGCTTCACGAAGTAGATACTCAGGGGAAGAGGGAGCACCGCTCAGACCCTCCTCCGTGACCTGGTGCTCCCCTCGTGCCAATCCTAGGCTACCTACCTCCGAATTTCCTGTTAGAGAAGAAAAGACCAAGCAGCAGATTCGAGTTTCTGATGCACAGAACCAAACGTACCGCTAAATAACCGACACCGTGCTAAGAAGCCAAGCAGCAGAGTCTTCAAGTGACAGCCCCGTAACTCGAATTTCTGTCTCTTCATAGATCATTATTTGAATCTTCCTCCCTGGAAGGAAAATAATAAAATATATATATTTTTTCAGTAGGCAGAGCTCCTCGTAAGCAAGTTTAAGAACACAAATGATAAGTCTCTTTTTATAAAGTAAGTGTAGAGAATAATCGAACGTTCCATGTAAAAAGGTTAGCAGCTTGCTAAGCATCTGTTCCGCTTGCCTTTCCTGTGGTGGGTTTACTTTGATGGGGATCCTCTTAACAAAGCTAATTGTCCACTGAAAAGTCTCGTGTGTTTTGGAAAACCAGGGCTGAGTGGTTGAGACTTAGAGACTGACCAAAAATCATGTAAAATTTTCCTTTGTATTTGAAATGTAAATATTTTTCTCTTTGATTAAAAAAAAAAATTCCTGTGGGTACTGGGGTGGCTCGGTCAGCTGAGTGTCAGACTGTTGATAGGAGCTCAGGACACCGGGTGGGGAGCCTACTTAAAAAAAAAAAAAAATCCTATAATTGCACAACAGTTAAGAACTGTAAAGTGATACATGAATTTATAGGAAAAAAGTTAGCTACTCTGCACAACTTTTGCAATTTTATAAGTTATATTTCTTTTTTTTTTTATAAATATTTGATGTACTTACTCAGGACAGACACAGAGAGAGGGAGAAGCAGGCTCTCCATGGGGAGCCTGATGTGGGACTTGACCCCCAGACCTGGGTTCAAGCCCGGAGCTGAAGGCAGTTGCTCAACCGCTGAGCTACCCAGGCTTCCCTATAAATTATATTTCTTCTTATTAAAAGGGCTTATGATCTCCTAGGTAAAATTATAATGGATTTTGGATTACAATGGATTCATAATGTCATGAATGTATTTTTCCCCAGGTGTTTATTTTCTTCAGAAAAATTAGAAATACTTTGTCTATAGCCATACAGTATTTTCCAGGTTAGCCCCAATTTTAAAAATACCGAGAGGCCATGCACCCCGATTTCTTTGTTTGATCTTTACATTCTCTGTTCCAAAACTGTCCCTGTGGGCTGTGTTATTTTGAAATAAAATACAACGTCTCTCGGATTCTGTTCCTCCTCTTTTCACTCAATAAATCATTTTGACGTTTCACCCCTCTATATTCTAAATTTTACTTTGAGGCTGCCTTTGAATTTGTCTCTGAATCCGAAACTTTGCTCTTCTGTCCTTCGCAGAATGTACGCCCTCGTTCGAAGCCTCCCGGCCTCCCTGGGGTCTCCGTCTGGCTCTGAGCGCCCTGGGAGCACAGAGCCAAGCCAGCCTCTCCACCGTGTTCTCCCGCATCCCTGGGCACCAGCGCCTGGGCCTTCAGCACAGGGTTGGAGTTCTTTGTCACGGTTCGCCCTCGAGGGACTTTGAGTGCACAACCTTCACGAAGCTCCTCAGGAACACAGCTCTCAAGACCTCTTAAGGATTTGGTTTGAAAAAAAAATAGTGAGCATCCTTTGGGATTTCTGGGATCAGGCCGGAGATGTTGCGGTTTCACTGCGGGACGAGCGGGTGAGGTTGGCAGAGCGTGAGCTGCATCTCCAAGTGCACCCGTGGGTGGGACCGTCACAGGTCACCTCCAGCTGATGGGTCCCCAGCGTCGGTAGTTGCACTTTCCAGACCCGAGCTCAGGGTGCCATCCTACCAGCTACCGCGTGGGTGCGGGGCCGCCAGGGGGCTGTGGCTCAGGCGGTGCTTCTCGGCCTACCTGCCTTCACTTCCGCCTCCGAGAGCTTGTCTGAATGCTGTAGTCCTAGGCAACGTTTCTCACAGAAGGTTTTCAGTAACCAAGTAGAATATGCTTTAGAAAATGAGATAACGTAATGCCTATTATTTTGGAGGATTATTTTTAATGAAATTACACACGTTTAGATGACTTCTTTAGAGACTGCATAGGCAGCGTAACTAATAAGTAGAAATGAATTTTTACTGTAAGCACTGTACATTTGTATCTTATATCTACATAGCAAAAAAGGTTATTTTACATGAAATTGAAATTTCTGGACACTTAAAACATTCTTATGTTCACTATACAATGTTTACATTGGCTAATTTATTTCTTAATTTTGCCTGAAACATGCTTGGGATAATTTGCAAATTGATACAAAAATTCTTTCCAAGATTTTTAAAAACAAAGGTTCAGTTTTAAATCAAGCATTTTGATTTATTACTGTCTTCCCTGAAACATCCATGTCACTGGAACTTATTTCTTGTAATGTAAGCTTTTTTCATTCTAGGAGATAACCGTGCAAGGGGTAAATGAAAATGCAAAAAATGTAAAATCCTCAGGAGTAAACTTAGTGATTACCTGGGTTAGCCCACTAACACTCATTCTGAATATTGACCCTCAAAAACTGCAGGAGAAAAATGTATATTGTTTTAAGTCACTAAATTTGTTATAGTCGCAATAGGAAATTAACACAAGAATTAGAGAAAAAGGGTGAATTGCTCTATAACCAGACTATAGAGAAGGGCTTTTTACCTGTGAACCACATGCAGGGCAAAGAATGGCTTCCGAGAACGTCTGCTTTTAATTCCTAAAATTTTTGAATATGCTACCTCACATGGCAAAGGGGCATTTGCAGATGTCATTAGGGTGAGGACTTTGAAGTGGAGAGATTTTCCACTTTTTTTAAAATAAATTTATTTTTTATTGGTGTTCAATTTGCCAACATACAGAATAACACCCAGGGCTCATCCCGTCAAGTGCCCCCCTCAGTGCCCGTCACCCAGTCACCCCCACCCCCCGCCCACCTCTCCTTCCACCACCCCTAGTTCGTTTCCCAGAGTCAGGAGTCTTAAAAGCAGAGAACCTTTCCCAGTTAGATCAGAAGGAGATATGACAGTGGAAGAAGGTGTGACAGGACTTTCACCCGACACTCACTTTGCAGATGGAGAAAGGGGCGATTGCCAAGGAATATGAGCAACCTACAGGAGCCGGAATGGAACAGGCCCTCCAGAAAGTAAGGCTGTCCGCCGACGCCTTGGTTTTACTCCTGCGACAGGAGTATCTACGATTGACTCCTGACTTGCAGAACTGTAAGTAGTAAATTTGTGTTACGGCAAATCTGTTACAGCAGCAACACAAAACCTATACAGCTCACAATCCTGATGAAATGAAAGATGGACACATTGGACTGCATAAGAATTTTAAAAAATAAGTTTGCCTCACTTGACCACCAGATTCAATAAACACATAAAGAACTAGAAGAAAGTATTTTAATATGCATCAGACATAAAGGGTCAAGATCCTTTATATGTAATGAACTCTTACAAGCTGCGGAGAATACAAATGCCCCGTTATAAAAGTGGGCAGGAGATAGGAGCCAAGAAGACAATAAGACATAATTATCAAAGAGGGCAAAAAATGCACAAAAAAGATTAAATAAAGGCTCTTAAACATCATAAGAGGAAGGCAAATTAAAACTATATTGAGAGAATAGTTTCTGCTTCCGGGAAGTTAGGATAGACATATTTTACCAAATCTGTCTCACTAAATACAACCAAACACTGGGTATTATATATAAAACCAACATATGATAGAAAAGTTGAAAGGAGAAGGTGGTCCCCACCCAGGGAAGGACACAGTGGTGAATTCTTTGGTTTTCCTTTTGACGAACGCTCCCCAGAGGCTGGCAACCCAGAAACCAAATGCACACGGGCCCAAAAAGCTCCAGCGAAAGCCTGCTGTCTCGAGCCAACGTGCCAGGGAAGGTGTAGCCTGGCCAAATAGCCACTCTGCCCCAAGCAAACATCACAGAAGAACCTGTGGTCTGGCCTTTCTCAAAACAACAAATGTTAGAAGGGGCACCTCAACTTCACGGTCGCCAGGTGAGCCTGAACCTTCCACCTGCTGCACGGAAGCATCCCAACCCCCCTGTTGGTATCAGAGGCCCGGGAGGGACACAGGATGTAAAGAGTCCCTGATGTCACCACGGTGTTGGTGGAGGCCAGCCCCGTGGGAACCTGGATTTGACCTCCACTAGCCGTGATGAGGGCCCTGGCTCTCCCCACTAAGATGATGTCAGAGGAGGCCAGGGGGAGAGGCAGGACTTTCACCACTGCCCACTGTTAATGAGGCCACACTCCTCTCTGGTGTCAGTGGAGGCCCCGCGAAGAGCAATAATGAGGAACCCCTTTCTCTTAAGCCTAGGAGGTATCAGTCGAGGCCTCCTTGGGACCCAGAGCTCCCACCCTTGGTCAGCAATAGTGAGGAACATCTTCAAAAAGTGTCAACAGAGCTGGAGTGGAGAAGCTGGACTTCCACACGCGGAAACAAGACAGCACCATCCTTTCTCCTGTGGACCAAGGTCAGAAGCAGCTAGAACAGAAGGTCTAGAGTCTCAGGACATAATACCCAAGCTTCCCGGCTTTCAACCAAAAATCACTGGTAATACTAAGAACCAGGAAGATCCTAACCTAAAGAAAAAGACTACTGGGATGACAGAGATAGTAAGATTGTCTGACATTCTAAAAAAGCCATCATAAGGATGCTTCCGTGGCCTACAACAAACACACTTGAAAGACACAAAATTTAGAAAGTTACAGCCACAAATAGAACTTTTACAGAACACCCTCTCCAGCAACAGCAGAAAATATGTTCTAGTGCCACTGACGCAAAGATATTCCGAGGTAGACCGCATCCACGGCCATAAAATAATCCTTGAAAAATTTAAAAGACTTAATACTGCACAAATTTGTCAACAACTACAATGGGATAAAACCAGAAAACAGTAATACATGGATAAGAGGAAAAACTAAACACTCGGAAACTGAATAACACTAGATAATCCTTTCGCTACAGACACAAGCTAATAACATTAAGAAATAACAAAATACGTTGAATGGAAACGAAAACACCATACATCAAAACTCGTGAGACATAGCAAAACACCAACTACATATGTTAGAAAGGAAGAAAAGGTCTCAAATCAGTAGTCTCAGCCCCCGCCTCAAGAACCCAAAAAACAGCAAAATGAACCCAATGTAGGTAGAAAGAAGAAAATGATAAACATAAGAGAAATAAAATTTTAAAAATATACATATCGGAAAAGAATACAGCTGGCCGTATTTGCCTCTGACATGATTGTCTACGCAGAGAACATGAAGGAAGGCAGAAAAATATACCTACAACGTGTGAGTGTAGCATATTCACAAGATACAAGGTGAACATGCAAAAATCAATGGTATTTCGATGTGCTTTCAACGAATAAGTGGATATGCAAATTAAAATCCCAATACCGTTTGCAATTGCCCCCCAAAATGAAATGCTGAGGTGTAGACCTTCCTCCAAATCCCCTCTCCCTCTTTGTTTTATTATTTTCTCGTTTCTTATTTTCCCAATTACCTCCTGAGCTATTTGGAGACACTTACATGGTTAAGTGTAAGGCAAAATAAGAGTCTTAGGAATATAAAACCATAGAAATGAAAGGAAGCAATAAGATTCAATTATATTTGTTATTTCTTTCAGAATTGATACCTATGATGGCCTTTAAAAAAAGGTCTCAAGTTTCTGAATAACTGTAAGAAGAAAAGCTAGATTATATATACCTTTATTAATAATATATTTTTTAATTTATATATTTAATATATTATTTATTTATTTATAATATATACCTTTTATTACCTAAAAATTAAAACATAGCTTACTATGTGCAAAGATTTTTTTTTCCCCAGAAATTAAACTTAGCAGAATATTTTTTGCAGTGGTTTGGGTTTGACAAACATACGATGAGATAGAGCCTACTTTTCTTTTTTTTTTTTTTTTTTAATTTTGGATGGAGCTATCCTCTAGGCAAAGATGTGCTTTATCACTGGCATTAATTCTAACATTTATCACTGACATATTTCAGGATCATCCCCAGGCTATTCTCTTCTTTGGCCTCAACCATGTGGAATGCACTGTACTGAGGACACACTCAGGTTGACTGCAGCTGGCTTGGCAAACACTGCAATTCCCAGTATCGATGAACTTTCCAAGTATTTTCTGTTCCTGGTGCGTGAGAAGCTTATTGAAAATGATCTTCCAAATTCTTTACTTTTAGGATCCGGCTATCATCTTGCCACTCCAAGGGTGGTCTGAGAACCAGCAGCAAGCATCACGCAAACCTGGTAAAAGTGCAGGCTTGGGCCCCAGCTGACAGCGGCCCTCACAACCCACCTGCTAGCAGGAGCCCCAGGGATCCACCCGCGCACTGGGGCTTTGAGCCCAGGTGGGGAGGCATCACAGCCAGGTGCAAGCTCACTTGCCCCCAGGCTGCTTCCGGCGGTTTCCACTTCCTGGACTGCTGTTAGGACAGAACCAAGCATCGTTTTGTCTACGAGTATCTGAGCGCAAGGAGAACTTTGTGAGCACAGACGTCATAGACGACTCGGTCATAGGTGAGTTAGGAGTTACCGTCGGAGACAACAGATGCCGGGAAATCCGATCTGCTGTCACCGTTGGTTAGACAGCTCTACCTGCCAGTTTTCTGCATTTAAAATGAAATCACAGTCCCAGGATATTATATCCCCTGAAAAGGCCACATCCTACTCTGTAAAACGAGTTTCTGGTAGAGCTGTACTCTAGGCAAGGGAGTGTTTTATCCCTCAGGTTGGGACAACCTTTATCCCTGACGTGTGCTGGGAGGTCTTTCCTGGGTGATTCACTCCTTCAGCCTTCATTCGGTGGAAATTCTTTGCAGTTTGCCCTTCTCGGGCCCATCAGAGGGCAGATTTAGCTTCTCAGCCTAATCATCACTTTAGGGTATAGAACAGTATATAAGAGCGACGCTTTCAGCGAAGCTAGAAGGGAGGATTTATAAACCTTATTATCCAGCGCTGTGAGATCTTAGGCCCCCGGCATCTCTTCTCCAGTCTTTCACGTGATCCTTGGTGCAAAGAGGAGACAGAGGGCTGGACTCAGGGTGACTAGGCGCTACTTTTATTCACAATTATTTGCTGGGTAGTCTCCGAAGGTACTTAACCTTGATTCTGACCCTTTATTTCCTCATTTGAATAATGAGATAATTATGAAGAGTAAAATTGATGAGTTAATTTTATGGAAACCATAAATATTATAACATAGCGTGTACAAATTAGCGTTGCCTTCATTTGATTGGAAAGCCAAGATTTTTTTTTAAGATTTTATTTATTTATCCATGAGAAACACAGAGAGAGAGAGAGAGAGAGAGGTAGAGACCCAGGCAGAGGGAGAAGCAGGCTCCATGCAGGGAGCCCGACGTGGGACTCGATCCCGGGTCTCCAGGATCACGCCCTGGGCTGAAGGCAGCACTAAACTGCTGAGCCACCCGGGCTGCCTGAAAGCCAAGATTTTTATGGTACACTTTGCTTTTGTGGGATATGTTAAGTGGAAAGGACTCAAAATTATAAAAATTGACTACTTCATTTGAAAGCCATGTATTAAAACTATATATATATTTTTAAATATATATTTAATATACATAATACATATATTTAATATATATAATCCTGATGCTCAGTCGTAGAGAATTATAGCACGAACTGTAAGTCTGCAGTTCTGCAGCTGTGTTCATTGAGATAGCTTTGTACTTTCTTGGCAAGGAAATGCTGCTTCCAGGAAGTCCATCACTGAAGATTTTAAGCTTCAATAAAGCTTCTAGCACTGGATTTCTCAAATAGGCTGATTACAGTAATAATGAGAAATTTTTCATTACGTCACATTTTATAAAACTAAAACAATAACTGACAAACCTTGATAAATGTTACGATGAAAACAGTTCGGTTCTAGTGTTTCAACATCAGGATGTCTTTTGGTTCAAATGGCTCAAGTGGGCAGTTTCAGGAGGGGCTGAAGAGCGTTTTGGAGAGCAGATTGGAGAACGTCGCCAAGCGAGCTGAAGCAGAGCCGATTGCTAGCACGATCTTGCGGACGGGAGCACCCTGGAACTGATATCAACATGCATTTCCTCTTTGCCCGTTACTCAGCTATGCCCTACCTGCCCTGCTTTCTGAGACAACATAGCTGGTATAGGTGCTGACCAAGGACTTTGAGGATGGAGACAAGAGTTTGGCATCAAAGGGATAGCATGGTACCATGTTGGTAATAGAGAAGGAGCCACCAGTTACTGAGAAGGAATGAGAATTTGTAGTTTTTAGGGCTATCACAATCTTCATATCTTCATGGAAAGGTAACTACGTAGTATGTTGCTATAGAAACATCAATATTCTGCATCTTTGATTGAATCTTCTGCAAAAGGTCCTAAAAATCCATATGGCATTGAGAGTGAGAAGCTGTGGGTTCTTGAGGAGGACCTTTGGGTTTGGACTATCAGCATCTCAGTGATGATCTATATGATCGGAGGAGTAGGGATATCTTCCACCCAGTTTTCTGTATGCTGGGGTCTTGTTCCCAGAGTAGGCTCCATCCTTCTCAAATAATAGACTGATGCAGGATTTCTCCACTTCATGGGGAGTGGAGGAATAAGCCAAGATTTAATGTGGTAAAAAATAAATTCATATTCTATGGCAGGAGGCAAATACACTAGATTTTGATACTATATATTATGAAAAATTATGTTACATATCTAAAATAATTCAATATTAAAATAATAAATTTGTAGTAGAGGGATTAATTATTCATCCCATCAAGAAAAATCCAATTTTACATTAATAGCTGTTCTCTGCCCTATTCATATGAGTAAAGTTCTATTAAAATTATTTGTAGAAACTATTACAAATTGAGACACATGAAAATTAGCTTGGAAAGCATACAAAGAAGCAAATAAGTGTGCACTTATTAACTGTAATTGAGTTTTTGGAAAGAGTGACTGATAGGAAATTTGAAGAGTTTATAATTCTACGAGATTTTTTTTAAAACTAGGATTTATAAAAATGCTATCACTATGTGACTTGTTTGAGAAAAGCAATGGGAGGAATTTGTTGCCAGCAAATTCATGTGGTAAGTAAGCTTAACGAACAAAAATTTGAAAAATACATTTGTTTGAAAGATCTCATATTCTGGAGAAATAGTAGGGTAGAGAAATGATCTATGTTACATTAGGAATCAATTTGCAAGAGAAAACTTTTAGTGTGCAAAAAATAAAACAAAACAATCAAGAAAATTATCAGGCGGGCTTCTGAAGACACATAAAAGGAGTGGTCAATACATCAATAAATCTGGGTTTATAGGGAAAAAACATATTTTAAGGGGAAATGATTACACAAAATTCAGCAAAATTAATTAAAAAATAAAATTTTAAAATAAATATGTCAGACTAATATAGGTTCAAGTCAGTAGAAAATCGCAATTATCATTGCCACCATATTTATGAAGATGTCCTGATCAACTATAGTAACTAGTTATTATAAAACAGGCATAGAGTTGACCCTATAGAAGATAATTATATAACCCAAATAATTTGCTGTTAATGCAGGAACTAAAAACAAGTATGTGATCAGTGAAACACAAAAGTTTGAGTAATGAATTGAATAAATCCCAGGGTATTATTTTCCCATTTGTTAGTTAAAATACGAATCTCCTTAAGCAATACTCTTCTTGTCAGGTGCTCCAGCGGATGTAGTGCTTTCTTAAGCAGTTTGTAAAACTGACAGCTTGCGCACTGAAGTGGTGAATAAATGAATAAAATTACTCTATTAGCATCGTGAAAACTCACGTAAGCAAAAGATATTGCTCAATAATAAACACGAGCTTTATTATAGGGGTCGTGTGTTTGAACCAGAGCAAGGGGGCCTTCTGAAATTTTATGAATGAACAATTGATGTAGGAAAACAGTGACATTTTGAAGATTATGCAAAGAGAATATTTGATAATATGAGGATGTCATAAAAGAGCATTGAGTAAACTTACTTGGTAGAAGTGGTAATAGCAGACATATTTGATTATGAAGATCAGTGAGTAAGAGAAATTGTGAAAATCTGAAAACTAATTGAAGACATTTCTTATATTGCTCTGAACTACAAAATTAAGTTAAATTATTCTAGCCTATAAGAGTCAAGTCTTAGACCTTTAGGTCACGCATGTCACCTCACACCTGAGTCACCTCATCCAGCTTCCAACTGGATTCCATGAGCCCTCAGTGATGGTCATGACCAGACTAATTGTATTTAAACTTTGGTTCACCATATTTTGTTTTGCCTTTCCTTTCCCTGGAACACTCCATGACTCTCACTCTCTACTAAATTAAGGCCAAATTCCTCAGTCTGACGTTCACAGTCCTCTCTATCTGATGACAAATAGCTGCTCTGCAGCTTATCTGCTGTTGCAGTGGAGCACAGAGGCTCTCTGCTGATCATCCTAAGCTTCTTGTATTTTCCTAAACATGCAGTAGGCTTTTCTGCTTTTAACGACCCATTGCCTGTGTTTGAGACCCTGCTCCACCATTTTTGTCTGACAAATGTCTTCATTTCAAGGCCCATTTCACATGTCAGCGATCTCTTGAGCGGACATAAATTCAGTTCTTCACCAAAGAGTGTATTTTATATCTGTTGCCACATGGTGATTATTAATAAGATTGCTTCAGTTCTCAAAAGAATTCCATTAGATGGTCATGAATTTAGTCGGCTCAGTGACTTCATCTACTTCAGAAGAAAGATGATCTTCTGAAGCATTAAGCCTCGCTAATTATAGGAATTCAAAAAAATGTTTTAAAATGAGTGAAAGAGGGCAGGGTAGAATATACAGCAGGAATAATACAGGAGGAGTGCTGACTAGTGTGAGGATTAAGCTACATGAAGAAATACCTCTGGGATGACGGGAAGGAAAAATTAGTTAACAAAAAAACCATGTATGTGAACGTATCTACTACAAGAATGAAAGCTGGTGTAGTTTAAAATGTGGCTCACATTGCTGCGTAATGGTGCCATGTCTTCTCACTCACATGATGTAGTTGTAAATGACTTAAATAGAAAAATACAATTTTTCTAAACTGTGAAACAAATAACGAAAACTGCAGCAGGAATAGACAGTAGAGGGTCAATCAGAGGAGACGCTCGGAAGGCAAACTGCCCAAGTTGGAATCTCTCCCCTTTTCCTGGTTAGCTGGATCATTTTGACAAGTTTCCTGATCTCTTAGTATCTTGGTTTCCTCATTGTGTAAAGAAGATTATATATCAGTAGCCTGGATATAGCTCTCAATCTGAAATTTTCTCTGTCTACCCACAGTATATTATTTAAAAATAGTTTTAAAATGAATTCTATGTGTGTGTTTCAAATAGTTTAATCTTTCCCAGCTTTGCTACGTGGGTGATCCCAGGCCTAGGCATTTTTAAGTGTAATATAGTATCTGAATCTCTTAAGACCTCTTCAGGAGGGGAAGCTATCATATTTTGTACAACACGGTCTTTAGTTTCTGGCTTCCTCATGATGTTAATATTACATTTTTGGCTCTTTCCCAAACATATTATGCTGTGCTCGCATTTTCTTACACAGCCTAAAGAAAATGAGAAAAAAACACTCTTTGTTTCCCCCCTGAAATGACTGAAGAAGCCTCCTCTGATCACTACAGACCTGGGAACAGGTTAATAGACAGGAATTACAGCATGAGGAGTATTTGCTAAGGTTCCTTAAAAGGCCTGATAACATCTATCCCATAATCAGTTTAATGGGCTGTGATCCAAAAGAGGTTTGCAGTTCAGATCCCCTTGCTGAGGATAATACTAAGCTATAGCAGGACAGGCAAGTGCGGTGGTGGTTTGAGTTCCGTGTCGGCATCCTCTGATACGTAGGGCATCTCCTCTGGCATATCTTTATTCCTAATTGGCATTCACAGGCCTACTGATCAATCTATCTAGTCCGTATGTCCTCACCCAGACTCTAAGACCTCACCTTTCCAGAGACATCCATTCCCCTCTGCAGGGAAAAGGGAGAGCAGGAGACTCTTCAATGCTTTTCTGTCCTGCTGCTATGAGGGGAGGGTGTTGGTTTGATCCTTTTAGTGCCTGGGGATAGAATGCTGCCCTCTTTCCCTACAGCAATCATAGTCTGGTAGGAGATTATTGAATGAGACTTGACCTCTTCCTAGACTCTGTCTGAAAATGACGGACACGGTCATCCTTCACCTTCGACCCATCCGTTAAAGATGCTTCTGTCATTTACCAGCCCTTTTTCATGGAACCAGGCTAAGGCAGGGCAATAAAAGGGTAGGAGACTTCCATTTATATCCAACTCTTTTTTTTTCCAACGTGTTTTCTCCAGCATTTCCTATCCCCTTGTCCAGTTTAGACATTCTTATCCTTCATTTGGCTCCTGCCAAAACCATGCGTGTAACAAACCAACTGTAACTCAGCAGCATACAATATGTTTATTTATTTATTTTTAAAGATTTTCTTTTTTTAAGTTATCCCTACACTCAAACGAGGGGCTTGAACTTACAACTCTGAGATCAAGAGTCACATGCTTTACCGGCTGAGCCAGCCAAGCACCCCCACCCCCAACAATATGTTTAAATGATTCTAGATTGGTGGAGGCTTAGCTTATCAATGATGGGTTCAGTTGGGCTTGACTCCAAGTTGCAGATTGGGTCTAGATTTCCTCCACTTTGGACCAGTGGCATGTTCTCATAATGAAAAAGCAGAAATGAAGACAGAAAACACATCCTAAGTCTCTGCTCACATCATGTCAATAACATGTCATTGGGTGACATAAGTCACAGGCCAAGCCCAAATTCCAGAGACTGGGAAGTACGTGCCATCCACCATGAGACCATTGCAAGGAGATGGATCTATAAAACTACTACAGGGAAGTGAAGGATGAGGACAAATAAAATTTCACTTAGCTATCAGTATCGCTAATTTAATTAAATTATATTTTCTTTGCATCTTTTTTTCTGGTGCAAGAGAGACTAAAGTCTAGTCTGAACGGTGAGGAGAGTGATGGAATAAGTGAAGATATTTCAGGGATAATGCAATTCAGCAAAAACATACAAACGTAATTATAGATTTCACCATATAGTTGAGTATTCTTTGAATCCACTGGGACTCTCTCTTTCTTCTTCCCCTCCTGGATTAGTAATATTTGGAAATGGATGTTGTTTAAACTTCTCTCTCTCCAAAATAAGTGGAGGTCTTGATGTTCTAACTGGGCCTGAAGTTGCTAGGAGGAAAGCTGGTTTCAAGGTGGAGCCACATAAGGCTCAGTCTGTGCAAAGTCTGGAAGCAAGTCCAAGGCATTAAGTCCAAGGGGCAGATGATGAACAAGAACTAGATAAGACATGAAAAATCAATAGGGAAATATTGAACCAGAACCATACTTTAGACCAAATGCAACTAACAGACACATATAGGATATTCTATTCAGCAGCCACAGAGTACACATTCTTCTCAAGTACACACGGATCATTCTCCAGGAAAGAGCATATGACAGGTCACAAAACAAGTCTTAGCAGATTTAAGAAGGTTAAAACCATACCAGCTATCTTTTGTGACAATTGTGATATGAAACTAGAAATTAATCATAGAAAGGCAGCTGGAAAATTCACAAATAAGTGGAAATTAATCAACTCTCGAAGGATCAATAGGTCAAATCTTTTTTTTTATTTTATTTTAGAAAAGATCAACTAAACTGACAAATATTTAGTTAGACTAAGAAAAAAAAAGAGGAAACTCAAATAAATAGAACAGAAATGGAAGAAGGGATAGTGTAACTGTTAACACAGAAGTACAAAGGATTGTAAGTGACTGCTGTGAACAATATGCCAATCAATTGGATAATCAAGAAGAAATGGATAAATTCCTAGAAACATAGAACCTACTGAGACCAGCTCACATAGACACAGAAAATCTGTACAGACCAATAATAAATAAGGCATTTAAATCAGTCATCAAAATTTCCTAGCAAAGAAAAACCCAGGACCAGATGGTTTCCCTGGTGAATTCTATTAAATATTTAAGAATTAAGGCCAATCCTTCTCAAACTCTTCAAAAATTTTGAAGAGAACACTCCCAAACTCTTTTTATGAGGCCAGTATTATTCTGATACGAAAGCCAGATAAGGACTTTGAAGAAGAGGACTTTAAGGAAAAATAACAGCTATAGGCCAATATTCTTAACAAATATAGATGCAAATTTCTCAATAAAATATTAGCAACTGAATCCAAAAGCACATTAAAAGGATCATACACTGTGATCAAGGCAGATTTATTCCAGGGATACAAATATGGTTCAACACAAGCAGATCAACAAATGTGACACACCACATTAATATAATAAAAAATAAAAACCATATGGTCATCTTAATAAATGCAGAAAAAACATCTGATGAAGCACAACATCCTTTCATGATAAAAAATTTCAACAAGTTGGGTATAGAAGGAATGCACCTCAACGTAATGAAGGCTATATATGACAAGCCCACAGCCAACATTAACATCAATGGTGAAAGTTTAAAAGTTTTCCCTCTAAGGTTAGGTACAAGACAAGGGGGCCCATTCTCACCACTCTTATTCAACATAGTACTGGAAGTCCTTGCCAGAACCCTCAAGAAAAAAATAAAAAAGAAAGAAAGGAAAGAAAGAAAGAAAGAAAGAAAGAAAGAAAGAAAGAAAGAAAGAAAGAAAGAAAGGAAAGAAAAGACCTCCAAATGGGAATAGAAGAAGTAAAATTGTCTTTGTTTGCATACAAAAAACCAAAAAACTGTTAGAACCCAGCAACAAATTCAGTAAAGCTGCAGGACATAAAATCAACATTCACAAATCAGAAGTGTTTCTACACACTAACAACAGAACAGCTGAAAAAGAAATAAAGAAAATAATCCCATTCACAATGGCATAAAGAATAATAAAATATTTAGGAATAAATTTAAATAGGGAGGTGACATTTCTGTCCATAGAAAGCTGCAAGTAAGACTTTGATGAAAGAAATTAAAGATGACGCAAATTAATGGAAAAATATCCTGAGGTAATGGATTGGAGGAATTAATATAGTTAAAATGTCCATACGACCCGATGCCGTCAATAGATTCAATGGGATCTCTATCAAAATTCCAACGAGACTGTTCACACAAATAGAAACAACAAACCCGAAATTCGTATGGAACCACAAGAGACACTGAAAGTCAAAACAATCTAGAGAAAGAACAAAGCTAGAGGCATCGAGCTCCCTGATTGCAAACTATATTACAGAGCAATAGTAACTACATGGAACAGTGTGGTATCGGCACAAAAACAAATACATAAATCAATAAAACAACATTGGGAGCCCCTAGATAAGCCCATGAATGTATAGTCAGTTAATTTATGATGAAGGGGCCAAGAATATACAAAGGAGAAAGGGCAATCTCTTCAACAAATGGTGCTGAGGAAGCTGGAGAGCCACGTGTCAAAGAATGAAACTGGACCTCCGTCGTATCCTATACACAAAAATCACTCAAAAATGGATCAAAGACTTGAATATAAGACCTGAAAGAAAACATAGGCAGCAAGCTCCCCGACATAAGTCTTGGTGATGATTTTTTGGATTTGACACCAAAAGCAAAGGTGACAGAAGCAGAAATAAACAAGTGGAATTACATCAAACGTAAGGCTTCTGAACGGTAAAGGAAACCATCAACAAAATAAAAGGGCAATCTATGGGATGG
Organism: Canis lupus familiaris; assembly: GCF_011100685.1. Taxonomy (NCBI): domain Eukaryota; kingdom Metazoa; phylum Chordata; class Mammalia; order Carnivora; family Canidae; genus Canis; species Canis lupus. Next base: position 30,672,624 of record NC_049257.1, read on the forward strand.
GAGAGAATATTTGCAGATCATATTCCTGATGAAAGGTCGTATCCAAAATATATAAAGAACTCATACACTTCAATAGAAAAAAAAAAAAAAAACAATCCTAATAAAACATGGCGGATGAACTGAAGAGACATTTTTCCCAAAGACATGCGAATGGCCAACGGGTGCATGAAAATGTGCTCAAAATCACAAACCACCCGGGAGATGCAGATCAAAACTACAGTGAGATGTCACGACCCATCTTCCAGAATGGTTTTCACCAGAACAACAAACAAAACGAGACAAAACCCTAAAAACCCTGAGATAACAAGTGCTCGTGAGGATGTGAGGATGCGTATACTGAGGGGTGAGCGTGTAGATTAGGAAAACGGTATGGGGTTTCCTCAAAAAATTAACAATAGAACCACCATGTGACGCAGCCATGTGACTTCTGGAGGCATTTCCCAAGGAAATGAGGGGCCGGGCGGCTCAGTCCTTAGGCCTCTGCCTTCAGCCCAGGTGTGACCCCAGGACCCAGAGGTCAGCCCTGCCTCAGGCGTTCTGCTCCATGGGGAGCCTGCTCTCCCCTCTGCTCCCCCCACCCTCCTCCTTCCCATGCACCCCCCCTTTCACACACACACACACACACACACACACACACACAAATGTGTAAATACAATCTTAAGAAAGAATGAAACCAGAATCTTAAGGAGCTGTGTGCGGCCCGTGTGGACTGCAGCACTGTTCGGAATGACCAGGCTATGGGCAAGGGAGATGTGCATCCGTGGACGCGTGGATAAAGACGGGTTTGCACCCGTGGGGGGTATCATTGACTGGGGGGTGGGGGGCTCTCATTTCCTACCACGGGGCTGGAGCCCGGGCGCTGTGTGAGCCGGGGTCAGGCAAGGAAGGAGCAAGGCGCACACCTTCGTGGGCTGCAACAGCTGAGCTCCTGCCAGCAGGTGACAAGGGGCCTTTTCCTGGGACCCGGGGAGGGGGGGGGGGCGGTCAGGTGAGGGTCAGGTGCGTGACTTCCAGGTATGAGATAAGTAAGTTCTGCAGGTCTCATGTGCACGTGGTCATATCAGCACTACTTGAAAGTTGCTAAGAGAGCAGATCTTAGTTTTTGTTTTTGTTTTTTAACCGCAAATAAGAAATGGTAATTAAGTGAAATGATACTAGTGTTCACTATTGCTTCTGCGGTAATTGTTGCACAGCAGGTGGGTTTATTAATCGTGCACAATGTCATATGTCAATTGTATCTCGAAAAGGTGGGAAATCGTAAATAAATCCGACGGAAAAAGCAAATGTTAGAGTAGTTTTTCAAGGCTGCTTTAAGTCTGGCTATCATGAATTCATTCGTTTTTAAACTTTTTTACATATGCGGTTGCCATTTTGTTTTGTTTTGTTTTTATTTATTTAATTTAATTTAATTTTTTTTTTTGCAGTTGCCATTTTGAAGAAAAGGAAAACAGGGTTATGAATATGTTCGAGTGACAAAGCTCCTTTGTGACAAGCTGGGAGGTGAACGTGGGTCCCGGTGATCGCAGTCTGGGTGCTTACTCACCCACTGTGCTACAGTGTCCTCCGCTAAGGAATCCGTTTTCTCATAGATAGAAGAGAATTATGCCCTTTAAAAACAAAAACAAAAACAAAACCAGCTGACTCATTTTGTGGTTTTGATAAGACTCATTTGTTTTATTGGCAGGAGCAAATACCAGCTGAATAGTTTCATGTCAGACTTAAATACATATTGCTTTTAGAAAATAATTCCATTTGGCTTTTTGAAATGTTGGTGAAGGAGGACAATCTGCATTGCATTTCAGAGACAGCTAAACAAGTAGCCTAGCTTTGTATTTGCTTGGGCTAAATAAAAAAAAAATGATTTCATATTTTCTCTGTTTAAGATTATGAAACAATTCTAAAGCTGTTCTTAAAATTCACATACTGATGTGCAAAGAACTAAAAGTCATATATAGATATGTGTGTAACTAAAGGTATTTGGGAATCGGTTATTTTCTAATCTGGTTTATGGAAATCATGATGATTTGGGCATTTGAAAAGCAGACACCGTGGATGCCAAGTTATATTTTCACGTGAGAGGAACAGTACCATAGGAACAAAAGTATATCCCTGATTAAAATGCTCCTGGACATCATAAGCACATAAAGATTATATGGAATAGGCTTTTTAAAAACTGCATTTATTATTTGATGTGAATGGGGAATGAATTATCAATGTGAAATTTAACTGTTTACCAAACTAAGTGGATAAATGTTTGTTTTTCACACTTGGACCGTTATCTCTATTGAACTACAGACACAGAGTTTCTTTATCAGTGGAGGCACTTCTGTCTTCTGTTCTTGTGACTTGCTAAGCTTGTCCAAATATTTCAAGAGAAATGTACCATTCCCCAAACGAGGTTAATTTAATTTGTTTTAATAAATAGGGTATGTTTTAACCAAACTGACTTGATTCTAGAGATTATCTCCTAAAAATACAGGCAAGGGCCTAAAACTTTAATCATTAAGGAATCAAAGTTGAAGAGATTTCAGAATCCATATATTTTTTAAAAAGTTCAATAGGTAAGTGCAAGTGATACTGATGAAAATAATAGAGAGTAGGCAAATATATATTTTTGAATATTACAGATTTTTTCAATACCTGGAAAAACATAATTATGTTTCATAAGTACCACTTCATAAGGTTTATGTGTACGTACCCAAGGGTCACAGGAGTCTGTGAGAAAGCAACTGTCGACTTTGTTCTATTAAAGAAAATAATTCCATTAAAATTCAATTTTTCTTTATGCGTAAGGGATAAGGAGAGATAGAATCACTTAATCCAAAGTATTTTTCTTTATGCAAGTTGTTTAGTTTTGTTGTGCTTCATTCATTCAGCAGTCTTCTTCCAAAGTTGTTTATAGATTTTTATCATTTTACAGATTGCTTAAAATCAGGGCACATAGAATGTTTAGTCGGCTAAAAGTGAGTTTATGCTAAGAATATAAGGAGGAGCAAAGGAGAGCAGGAAGCATTTGCTTAATCACTGACACAGATAAATTTTTGACCAAGAATAAAAGAGAAACCACAAATTATCTAAAAAGATATGAAAGAGAGAATATCATTATTGACGCCACAGACATTGAAATTATACTACAGACAACTCTGTACATATTTGACAACTTAAAGGAAATAGACCAATTCTTTGAAGACACAAACTAATAAAGAGACGATCTGAACAATCATATGTTTAATAAATTGAATTTCTACTAAGAAAATCGTCCAAAAGAAAGAAAACTTTTTAGTCCCAGATGGTTTCATAGGCTAATTCTAACAAAGGCTTAGGGAGAAATAGTCACAATTCTACACAATATCTCCCAGAAAATGGTGGAGGATGGACTACTTCCCAAAATATTTTAGGGAAGTTGCAAAACCCTGAATTCAAAATCAAAGATATCACCAGAAGAGAAAATGGTAGACAAATGCTTCTTAAGATGATTTTCTCTGTTTTTTGGGGTTTTCTTTTGGTTTTGGTTCTTTTTTTTTTTTTTTTCAAAATGAGAATAAAATTAAAACAAAACAAAACAAAAACATGTAAGGCCAAAATACTATAATCCAAATGTTTATATTTCTTCTAAGTTTAAATATCTTTATAGGTATTTTGTTTAAACAAAAGAGAGCAGTAATAACCTGAAACACAAAAGCATAAAGAACTTTTAGGAGTTGCTTTTTCACTTTGCTTATTTTTTCACACGACGCTAGAGCTTTCGACTAGAAGAACTAGAAGACTAACTAGTTGAAATTGAAGACATTATTTTAAGAGATTAGTTTTGACATTGTGACCCAAAATATTAACTCCTGTGTTCTAAATTCTTAACAAGTTTTAATCCCTGAATGGAGTGCAAAGTATAAGGATAATATTAAGAGGCTGAGATTAGTCCCTAGCTCGAGGATTGTGGAGGTGCTGTGAGGATGGCAGAGAATAGGAAATGCTGGTAGCCACTGGCCAGATCGGCCATAAGATTCAGCCAGTGATTCTGAAGCAGATGATTGGGTTTGGAGGCGTTTCACTAATTCACCACGTATGTTAACTAACTAGGATTAAAATAAAAATTTGAAACAAAAATCTGTGTGAAAGTCCAACCCTGTCTGGGCCCCAGTTTCCTTACATGGAGATTACCACACCATGGGGCTGTATCTTCAGGAGACTCTTCTTGAATCTGTCAGATTTGTTAAGATGGTATTTCCCATTCTGTGTCCCCCTTCCCACCACACCCCTTGCACCCAAATACCAGTCTAGTGTGGAAAACTGGAACTTGACGTCCTGCAAAGTGTGCAAGCTGATTGTAGCCCATGTACAAGCTTAAAAACCCAGAGCTACAAATGTGACTACAATTTACTAGGTATATGCAAGTCGAAGACAGTACAAGGTCTGCTCTTCGAAGAATTCAAAACATATGCATGTTTGAAATACCAAAGTAGTTTACATTCCAGAATCTCTCTGCTTCTTTTCCTAAAGTCCCTCGCTCGGTGTCTGAAGTGTTTTAATGTTCCCAGGGAAAGCAGCCTTCACTTAGAGTTAACCTCTTTTCTTCACTGTAGTTTCCAAATCAGATTCTGGGTGTGCCGCCATGACTTAGAGGGTTTCAGTCAACCCTCCCCTGGAATTCTTCGTTTCACGCCTGTACTGTTATGGAGACGGTATAACACTTTACTAATGTCCATTTTACTTCGATGTCTAAATAAAATTTGCTGTACAGTTTTCAGAAGCAGTCCTTAGAATATATCCAAAGGAAAGGAAAACACAAACCCAGAAGGGTATATCCATACCCCCATGTCCACAGAGGCATTATTTACACCAGCCAAGAGGTGGAAACAAGCTGATGCCGTTGATGGTGAATGGATAAGGCAGGTATGTTATATCTACACAGGGGAGTATTATTCAACCGTACAAGATGAGAAATCCCTGCCTTTCCGACAACGTGAATGGACCTCAGGGGGTATTATGCTAAGTAAAATAAGTCAGACGGAGAAAGACAAATGCAGTGTGGTCTCACTTATATAGAGAGTCTTATTTTTTTAATAATAAATTTATTTTTTATTGGTGTTCGATTTGCCAACATACAGAAGAACACCCAGTGCTCATCCCGTCAAGTGCCCCCCTCAGTGCCTGCCACCCAGTCACCCCCACCCCCAACCCTCCTCCCCTTCCAGCACCCGTAGTTCGTTTCCCAGAGTTAGGAGTCTTCCATGTTCTGTCTCCCTTTCTGATATTTCCTACCCACTTCTTCTCCCTTCCCTATAGAGAGTCTTAAATGAACAAGTCAAAAAGGCAGATGAGGACAACCAAAGTCAAAGAAAAGTAGATAAGATTTGTGGTTACCAGAGGTGGGGTTGGGGGGTGGGAGGTGGAGAAAAAAAGGGGAATTGGAAGGAAGGTGGTCAAAAGGTACAGACTTCAAGTTATAAGGTACATAAGTCCTAGGGGTAGTAAGCATTTCACAGTCCATGCAAGCCAAGTACGGCAGATGTCGGTGTAGTCATATCTCAATACAACCGGACAAAAATAAAATAAAACCACAATGATCTCAACATGACAAAAGACCCACAAAATATGTGAGATGCATCTGCATTTCTGAGCTTTGATATTAAGTACTTTTTCTCCTTTCCAGCCTGATAATGAACTGGTCAGATATAATTTTTTAAAAGGACATTCTCGTTCTTATCTTTTGGATTGCGTTCTTAAGAGATGTAAAATCTATTCTGCTCCAGTGGATATGCACAGACTCGTGTACCTGTCTGAATGAGGGAGCAACACAGACTCCCTGGTTCACATAATTGGATTACAAAGTGTTAAACAGATTGATGCTGCAAATTCAGGTTCTGTCTACATTGAAAAAGAGCAATTAAAGAGGGAGTTCACCTCTCTCCACTTAGCTACAGAGCCTAAACTTCATACCATGACCCTAGTGGGTCCTAAAGAACTTATCTCCCAAGGTCTGTGTGACGCCCACCGGGAGTCTTCGGGTCTTTACTGTCGGTGTCGTTCCTGTTCCTGGAATCTTTTTAGTAAACGAAGTCCGTAGGACCAGCAGCTGCACTGATGGGTTTAGCAGCTTCAGAAAGAAGAGATCTTCTATAACGTGAGGTCAAGTTTTGCTGTGCCTGATAAATGAGGGAGCGAGCGTCCAACAGCCTTCAGAGATGTTCTTTGACAACACATCTGGAGCCCATAAAGATAGTTTTGCATTTATACCCTGGGAAAAAGATACCATTAAACGATGCTCTGAAACCTAGTTATTCCACATGAGATAGTTGTAATCACACTCCTTTCTAAACTTTTTTGTTTGTTTGCCTTATTACCACATGTGGAATTATAGGAAACCTAATAGAAACAAGTTTTGACCTGCCCTCAATTTTATAAATAAATACTTCAAAAAAGAACATGAAAATGGACAAAGGGATTAGTAATAGATTACACAAGAGATAAGCAATTCAGACTAAATAGCAAATAACAAATGAGGCTTTACTGAAATGGAAAAAAAAAGAAAACAGGAGTGCACAGAAACGATAACAGATACAAATCTAGGTCGTTGGTTGTATCACAGAGATTAAAATATATTTTGAATATGTAATATATTTATTTATATATTTTGGTGCTTATTGAGTTTCACTTTATGGAAAACCATAGCTTAGAAATGATTACGCCCCATTGTCATTGAGCAACTTATCAATGACCTAGCTAGCGTGAGGCAAAGAAGTCAGGTAGCTTTCTTGGTTTCTTTTTCCCAGAGGACATATGAGGCCTTACCTTAAGTCACTTTGGAAATAAAGGATAATAAAAACAACTAAACTTTTTGGGCCACAAGGATCTTAAACAAGACACACTGAAGATTTCACAACATATTAGAGAAAAAATATTTAACAAGTCGCACTGTTGTTTAGCTAAGGTCCTTCCCGGCTTACTGGATGGAGGAGCCTGAGAAACTCCTCACCCATCTGTTCACACAGGTTCACTTTCAGTCGACCCTCCCCTGGAATTCTTCGTTTCATGCCTATAGAATGTACGGTGGTCATTTTACTTTTGTTTGTTTGTTTGTTTGTTGTTTTCCAAAACTCACAAAGCTTGAACATTTCTTTTTATGATTTTAGTATTTAATTAGGTGTTGACTTGAGATGTGTGCATGTCTAGAGCACAGTAACTGAATGCAGCTGCTTCTTTGGGAATTATGACATATTCTTGTTGTTAGTAGCCAAGGGGAGTGGCTGCAAAAGAACTGGGTGGCTTAGGGGAGAAAGAACGTAAAAGACGGAGCCTTTCTTCTGAAGACTGAAGAAAGAAATGTCCAAATTCTTGGTCAGGTTTCACTCTTCTGTGAGCCAACTTGCCACATCATAGGTCCCCACTTCACAGGATGAAAAATGATGATAAAAGAAACTGAGTCTCTTAAGAAGTGGGACAACTCCCCACATTTTTCCATATTGTTTATACAAATCGGTAAAATTGAAACACTTTCAAGGACAATTCGAGATGCAGAGAATCAAGACAGTCTTTCACTGCAACTTATCATTATTAGAATTGAGTCCATCCTTGTTTTTCTAGTGTCTTTGGAGAAGTGTTATTCTACATGAAGGGATTTTTCCAAGTAACCAGAAAGGGTACTCTTTCAAGCACCCAAGGTTTTCATCACTTTTAAATATCTTGGATCCTAGAGATCTTTCTAAAATCACTGTTCCTTGTTTCACAAAACAGCAAACACAGAAAATAATCAAGTATGGTTTTCCAAATTGCTTTTTAAATCATATTTAGCAAGGCGGTGATAATAATTAAAGCTATCACTGAATGAGGCCTTCTCCGTGCCAGGAGTTCTGCTAAGCCCTGTCCATGGAGCACATCGCTTAAATCTTAGAATATGGCTAAAGGGCGAGGAGATCCTGCCTCAGGTCATATTATTAGAGGAGGACCCAGAGGTGAACCCAGGACAGGCTGGGTGTGCCTGCCCTGGGCCTGGCTTGCTGACCACTGAAGATTAATGGGTTTTTTGGTTGTCATCATTTTTTCTCTTCTGGTATAGTTTTCCTTTCTCTTTTTCCCCTGACAGTTATTCATAGTCTCTCTCTCGGTGACCACGTCTGCAGCTCCGTCGTCCCCTCCTTCTTCCTACAGTTTTAATATTTCTAATCTGCGGAGAAGACAAACCATCTCCCTGAAGAGTTACTACGGGTATCAGCTGGAGTCTGAAACTACTCAGCGATCTTCCAGTTGCCAGTCCTGCTGATAACTTTCCCTGTTGTTAGATATTATATTCACTTTTCCCCATCTTGTTTCAGAAAACTGTGCAGAAGTCGAGAACTGAATAAGCTGAAAATTACCATATTGGAGATAGGTCTTCATCTCTAAGTAACACCGTGGTTTTATGAGGAAGTTTCTTTTTTCCTTCTTTCAGGAAATTGGAATTCACTCATCGTATATTTCCCTTTTCTATATGAGCTGGTCATTGAGAAAAAAAAAAAAGAGAGACAGACAGACAGATCTCTGCCCTCACGGAGCTTACCATTGAGTGGGGAGAAGGTCAATCATGGGTTTGCATTTGCTTACAGACCAGAAGCTGCACCATGTCAGCACTTAGAATCACAAGTGAGCGGTGGCCACGCCTCTCTCTGCCACTAGCCGCCTTTCCAGTAGTTTCCTGCAGTCCTGCTGCTACTCGCTTTCCTTTCTTTCTTGCCTTCCTTCCTGGCTGACTCTTCCGCCCTCCTTTCTTCCTTCACCTTTTGCTTTTACAGGAATGAAAGATTAAAATGTACATTTTTGACGATATGCTGCAGAAACAGGTGACGGCCTCGTCATCACTACAGGGTAGGAGCGGTCAGCGGCTCCTAGGCACTCGGGTTCCTCCCGGCACTGCTGCCAGCACCTTTCTTATTTAGTTCCTTCGGCTCTACGGGGTGTCCTGCACCACCACCGGGACGGTGTTACTGATGAGGAGACCACCACCGAGACACGTCGCAGGCCATTCAAGGTGCGCCAGCCGGTAGACGAGATCTGGGAGATGCCCATGTGTTGCCCTGCAGGTGGACTTTCTTTGGTTGGTAGCTCTTATGATCCTTAAAACGATTTCTTTATCTTTGTCTTTGTGTTACAGATTTAATATCAGAAAATTACTAATTGCATTTCTACATAGTTACTGCAGCTCATTGACTCTAAGACTATCCTGATGGCCTTTTAGGCACCAGTCAGAAGGAAAGATAGCTACTAAGGAAATAATGACCCACCATTGATTTTAAGACACATACCAATTATATAACTGAATATGTGAATAAAGGCATCTTAGAAGCCATGAAAATTAAATTAATACATAGAAACAAGGAGGACAACCAACAGGGTGCACAGGGCTGAAGGCAGGATTAGCTGGAACAACTGAAGAGGTATTTTCAAAATTAGGGTAAAAAGGAAAAAGCTTTTAACCCAAATTTGTTTAACTAAAACAGAAAATAAGGGCACCTGGGTGGCTCAGTGTTTGAACATCTGCCTTCACTTCAGGTGTGATCCCGGGGTCCCGGGATCAAGTCCCACATCGGGCTCCCCGTAGGGAGCCTGCTTCTCCCTCTGCCTGTGTCTCCTTGTCTCTCTGTGTCTCTCATGAATAAATAAAATATTTTTAAAAAAAATAAAATTCTAATCACAATTGGTAAAACATGCATTTTTAGTAAATTATACATTGCAAAGGTGTTGAGCTCCTTTCTAGCAAGTAGTTAGCTGACCTTCTGGAAAATGACCTTGATTCTGTGCAAGCTCGGTGTTAGACTTTGTTGAGCTGGTCTATTCCAGGTTCGCCCTCACCCGTTGGTGCGGCCCTTACTGCTAGAGAAAGGTCATGCCTTCTTTTTGCCTCACTTGAATGCCCAGCATGTTCAGCTGAGTCCCTTCATTCTGGTCACACCCAATTTCTGAGGCCTTCCCTGCATCATGGAGCCTCTGAAATCTCCTTTCAGCTCTCAACTTCCCAGGAGCTGTTCCAGCATGTTTTTTTGGAATCAAACCCTATGAATTTGCAGCTCAAGAGTTAGCCAAAACCCAGAAGGGAATTTTACACAGAGTCTATGGTTCCTTCTCTGTGCACCCTTTCTCTCTACTACTGCCCCCAAATCCTAGTATTTTTCTCAGTTTATTCTTCCTAGAAAGGCATTCCCCTTCACTTGAACTCGGTTTCTCTGGCCTATGGTTTGGGAAACTACCTGAAGGATATTGGTTGGTGTCAGGAGTCATGGACCTCTGGGTTAGAATTTCTATTTTAAAAAGAAGATGTAAATGTAATAAAGCATTTTATTTCTTAAAAAAGATTTATTTATTTGAGAGAGACAGAGAGAGAGAGAGAACATGTACGGGGGAGGAGCCCAAGGGAAAGGGGGAGAGAGAGGAGAGGGAGAACCTCAAGCAAACTCCCCACCGAGCATGGAGCTGAACTCGGGGCTTGATCTCACCACCTTAAGGTCATGACTTGAACCAAAACCATGAGTCGGAGGCTCACCCCACTGAGCCCCCAGGCCCCCCTAAACCAAAACACTTTAAATCAAGTGTTGAGAATATGACACAGTATTCATGACATAAACATTCAGCTTTTAGGCATGAGATTTCATAATTTTGGCTGTTTTATCGCAGAAAATTTAGCAGACTGAATTCATCTGAGCCTAGACCATTTTGTCTGGGATAAACCGAAGTAAAACATGCAGATATTAAATGTTTTTAAGGTACCAGAAAAGTGGGAAAAGATAGAAAATGGAAATGCTTGGCCTCATCATGGATACTTCATCAGTTCTTAGCTGAGATTATTTTCTTGAGTATGTTTTCAAGATGACTGGCGTGTAGACGGGCAGTTAAAGTGACTTGAGTCCGTCTGTTTTCTTTCTAGCGTGCGCCTGTGATGAATGGTCTGAGCACTAGTCTTGGTTGCCCAACATGTAAAGTGTTTGGAGGATTTGAGAAAATATTAGAATTGCACAGATGTTATATTCATGCATTATTCCGCACGGGGAATAACCTGGGAGATAATGTCCACCTCATACATCGGTGGCTGCTGGGGATAGGATTCTGAATGAACACAGGTAAAAGTGCTAATTGATGCTTTACAACTTATTTTCCGCTATTTATGTAATTTATATAAGAGAGATAAAGTCTGCTCTTAACACTTTAATATCATTTGAAGCATAAGTTGATATGTTGATTTTTATTCTCAAATTAAAAAAACCTCGTAAGCTTTTATTTTGCTACAGATAGATGCCGCGAGGTAATAAGCATTAAAAGGACTTCGGGATATTTGTTTCTTTATATTTAATATTAAAGTTAACAATTTCCATGGAAACGATTTTAGTCCCTTGCGTGCACTCATGATCACGGACAAGGTGCTTTGTTTTTCTCTTTCTTCTTTTCTTCATCTCAGAAACAGCAGGGGTTTTAGAGTTTAGGAAGAGTGCAGCAAATTTTAGTTCTGGTTAAAACTGTGGTGGAGAATCTGTGTAATTGGGGAATGAGAAACAGTATTTTCAGCGCATTTTATCCCATACATTTTAACAAAATAGTTCTTAATTATTAAGTAGTTGACAACATTTGGTTCTCTCCATTTTCAACCTAAAAGAATATACAGGTAAAATGCGTTGGTAAAGTGTATTATGGACACATCTGTGTTCATAAACCTCTGCTATTATTTGTAAGTTAATGAAATTTTAAGTGGGTTTAAGTAACACAACAGGGAACAGTTGTAAGATGCAAAATGTTGAAGCAAAGACTCACAATGGAAACTATTACAGCATAGTGAGCAGAACTAAATTTCAAAGGACTGGAGGCCTGCCAAGGCCCTCTTGAAAGTGCTCAAGCCCCAGGACCTACAGCTCCTTTGCAACAGACTCACAGGAAAAGAGAAATTCAGTGAGTGAACACCACAGGCCAAATGAGTGCCTCACAGAAAGCAAAGCTGAAGAAAAGAGCGAGTCACAGCCTCCACCTTCATTTCAGAGGCAAGCGGGAAATGGGGAGCCCGGTGATTCCTATTTCCTAAAAAAACCTAAAGTGTCATAAACACTTACGTGTTTGTGTGGGTTAGAGCCACCGTGAGTAAATATTTTCAACTTTGCATATATGATGGTTGATTTTTGTCACCGGTGAAGGTTCATCTTCATCTTTGACCATAGATTGGACGATTCCAGCAACCTGTTATCTGAACGTGACGAACATAAAGCTTCGAGGGCAGGGCGCCTAGTTGTCTCGGTGACTGGTGCATCTCAGAGCTCGGGCATGGTCTCCGTGTGCAGTGGGGATTCCGTGAATATTGGGATTCACTCCGTTTTGTAGAAGTTTTGCCGTCGTAGAACGGTAACTCATCTGTTTAATGCAGTGATAATTAGTCCACAGGCTGTTGCGTCAACTGATTTGCGCTCTGTAGAAAACACAGTGATTTAGAACATTTACTTAGTGCAGATTCGGTAGGTCACCGATTTTAGTGTTTGCTGCCCGGTTGTGTTGACCTGGGTCAGCCCGTGGCTGAGATTCCTCCTGTCTCTAGGGAGTTGCAGGGTTAACTCATGCTTGGCTGCTCCAAACTGGTTATATACTACAAAGGATGCCTTGGGGAACAATGATTTATGGTTTCTCCTTGCTACCAATCAAAATGCATTTTTGAAAATCATAAATTTAACCAACGGTTTCCAATTTTTTTTCACCACCCCTACCTTCTAATATCAGATTGATTGACTTTTGGATCTCTAGCCTTTTTGAAGACTTGTGATGCCTATAGATGTTCAACGCGGGTAATCCTCTACTTCAGGGGGTGAAGGCCAATCTGCTTTTATAAATAAAGTCTTATTGAAACATAATCACGCTCATTTTTTGTATATTGCCTCCCATTTTTTTCATGCTACTATGGTAGAGTTGGCATATTGTGATAGAAAACATATGTTTTACAAAACCTAAACATTTACTATCCAGCTCCCGTTCTCATCTGATTTCTCTCCTGAATAATGATGAATACTGGCACATACTTTTAGGGCTTTCAATATTTTATTACTGTAAATAATAATAGCAATAATAAAGATAACTCCTAATAATTTTAGAGCACTTCCTTTGTGCAGGGTACTATTTTAAATTTACTTATTCCAACTAATTTAAACTTCATGAAAACCTTGTGATATGCAGCTATTATCACCACTTTATAAATGAATAAAGTGAAGTGCAGGAAGAAGGTTATATTCACTCACCGAACTTAGAATGTAGTTACATCTAGGCTCCATGGCCTAGAGAGCATAATGTGTCTTCCATATCATTGATCCTACTCAAGAGTTTTAGCTAAACTAACTTTCTTTGAATTCCTAAAATATGCTGCATGTGTAACCTCTTAATGATCTTGGTATATGGAATGTGCTCTATTTCAAATACATTCACACTGTTGTATCTGGCTTGTCATTATTTATATCACAGTTCGAATGGCAGTTTCCTCAAGTCGTCTTCCCTAACAATTCAGCTGAGCAAAAAATTTTCACCTATTTTACTCACTCCATAAACATATTATTTTTCATCATGACACTTACCAAAACTTGCAGTATTACATTTATTCGTGTTTACCTCTGTTCGTTATCTGTCTTTCTCAGTACGACTCCACGGGGGCAAAAGGATGTCGACTCTATTCACCAATTCTAACAAAGTGCCTGGCACATAGTAGGCGTTCAATTAATGTTCACTGGATAATGAAGAAATAAATTGCAGGATGGGATCTCAAAAATGATTGTTTACATATCAATAAAATTATAAGATTTTTCTACTGTTTAGACACCTCACATTCACCCAGAGCTACCTTCGCGCATGTGTGCGTATGCATTACATACAATACATGGGATGTATGCAAAATGCATTATGTAGATCGTATTTCGCTGCTCCTTAAATACTCCTCTCTCTGAGCATGAAATGACCTCTCTCAACATCCATCCATCCATCCATCCACATCCATCCAAACTCATCTATTAGTCCTTTCACTATTGTAACTGTCAAGCCAACTATTTTCCAACTTGAAATCTAACCATTATAGGAAAATTTCCCAAATCTCTGATAATTTTAAGAGCTGGAATATTTTAAAGGCTTCTCTGCATTTAAAATCAAGTCCAAAATCTCAAGTATGCCATTTTAGTTGAACATAACTTCAGGTTCCATAGGACACCATCTTGTTTTTCACTACATTATAGTCATAAAACTTCTCGGCATTATTCCTACCATTAAGTTAATATACTTTCATTATTAATATTAATGCAATTAGCATATCTTGAAACAAGTGTCCATTGTAGACAGTTCTACCCATACGTGTCCTAATGAGAATTATTTTTAATTAACATCATTTGCTGTCAAACTATGTTGGGAAGTCATGTGGATGTATAATTAAGTAGGAACAGGTACATTTTCCTTAATATAGCATCGCAATGACCTTTTTTATACATGCATTACACACCTTATTTTAGAACAGATTTGACAGATAGTCTTAAATTGGCTCTATGTGTTTTAACTTCTAAGGTCAGTTTAGAAATAAATTGAAAATGTGGGTAGACATATTTCTAGAGGAAAAAAAGGCTGCAGAGTATTTCAAGTATTTGATTTGTTTAATGTCTCAGTGCTAGCAATGCCCTTTTTGGAATAAGTGGGCGAAAATCTTGGAGAAGTTTCAATGGATACCACATCATTTGTTCACATTCTTTTCATGTCAAAAATCCAAGGGATTAACTCAATCACTTGTGACTATTTTTAGGCCTGTACATTTATGGTTAATTCTTGAACGGTATGAATTATAACCTCATTGTAAAAGTGAAACTTTCTGAGATAAAATCACAATCACAATACATGTAAAATAGATGCAAATGTTTTAGTATAAAAAATATGTGAGGATCCCTAGGCACACATCTGACATCAGGGACCCTCACAGGATTTGTCCTGTTTTCGGCTATGCTCTGTCTGCAATATACACAAGAAATTTGGGAAAGCACAGTTGGATCTTCAACACTGCATTTTCTTCCTAGTGGGAAGGGATCCAATGTTTCAGGACACTTACTGCATATCTTAAAGAAAGAAATTAATAATCAGCATCATATGATTTCCAAATAGTTGACCATTAAATTGTATAGACAGAAAAAGAAAAAAAATCTTAAAAAGATAAAATAATTTGTGTAGATAGTAACATCTAGATGACTGATTGCATTTGCTACTGACCATCAGACATGACCTGTATGATGAGGATGATCTCAGGATTTGAAAGATAAATAAATGATTAAAAGGAGATGGCGAAGTTTAAAGTTTCCATCCGAGTTGCTATGAATGTATCCAAAATCACTCTTTAACTTAGTCTCTGGTTAAAAAAAAAAATCCCATTTTGGTTTCAAGAAAGACAGAAAGAATGTCTACATCAAGGCTTTGTTAGCTGTGAAGAATGTAAATATCTGGTAAGTCAGGGTTTCTATATGAATCTTAGTGAATACAATTGGTGCAACAATAAATTATACTTACAAAAGGGTTCAGTATGTGTTTGTTGAATGCACAAGCAAGTTGCTGACATAATAATGACTAGTAAGATTTTAAGGTTTAAGGAAAATAAAAATAAAATAGAAAATTGGACACAGTTATAATTATAGACCAGCAACTAAAACAATGATGTTTGTAGCTAGTTCACAATTATTTAATAAATAGAAAATTAATTATAAGGCTAAAAAATTGCTTTTTAGTCTAATAGTTTAATTGTGGACTCCAGGACGTTTTTAAGCAAAATGATGGAAATCTTCCTGAAATTTTGTAATTTTGAAGTTTCTAGTAAGTCATTTTCTGACAGATATGCTTTTCTGCACTAGTCCGAAGAATCTATCCAGGGTTTTACTGAACATTAATTGAACGTCTCCAACGATTCTATATGTGCTGGGTACTTTAGAAGGAAAGAGGAAGGGGACACCGTTTTAAGGAATTCATTTAGCAGCTCAGACAAACATGTAATTGTGGCTTCTCTCAAATTTTACCTGGTTGACCTTTTTATATCAGTCAGGTTTCTGTGCAGTGAACTCCTCAGAATGAGAAGTTTCCTTACACGTGTAAGCTGCTTTATCTGTAGCTAAACACACGGATGAACCCGTTTTTAAGTTGTTGGAAAACAGCACTGTTTTTTATTTAGAAGTAGATATGATAGGATCAAAAAATATATACTTTTCTCATACAGGCCTTTAGGGTAAATAGCCAAGAACCAGGTTCTTATCATCTTCTGACAATTAATACTCCCTTTATATCCTTCCAGACTATTCACTTATTTGGTTTGAAAATAGTTGAAATGAGATATGAAATTTTATTTTACTTATTTACTTAAAAATATTATGTATTCGAGAGAGAGAGAAAGAGAGAGCACAAGCAGGGGGAGCGGCAGAAGGAGAGAGAGAAGCAGGGTCCCTGCTGAGGAGGGAGGGCTGGGCCCCAGGACCCCAGGATCACAATCTGAGCCAAAGGCAGGTGCTTAACTGACCCAGCCACCCAGGCGCCCTGAAACATGAAATTTTAAAACCTTAATTATCGCTTAACAATATGTCCTTGAAATCTCCCCATATTGAGACTTATAGAGTAGGCCATGGTATATGGCTGGTTAGGTTCTGCTTTGAATCAGAAGTGCTACCTCTAAGGAAGAAGGTATCCAGATAAATTTGAAAAATTTCAATAGTGTCTTATAATTTTTTGACTCTGAAGATAAAACCTCACAACTGACCATACTGATGTTGTAGGGAATAGAGACTCTGAGGAAAATGCTCTGCCATCCTATGCATGATATAATTTATTCAGATTTGGTGAGGTAATACCTAGATGCAGAACATCACCCCAAAGTACTTTGAAATTATGATAATAAGAGTTTCTTCATATGGTAGAAACCATAACAAAATCAAATAATGTTCTAAAAAAGAACCCGTGCAGGGACACCCGGGTGGCTCAGTAGTAGAGCATCTGCCTTTGGCTCAGGTCGTGATCCCAGGGTCCTGGAATCGAGTCCCACATGGGGCTCCCCACAGAGAGCCCGCTTCTCCCTCTGCCTGTGTCTCTGTCTCTCTCTGTGTGTCACTCATGAATAAGTGGAAATCTTTAAAAAAAATTTTTTTTTTAAACAATCCTCTATAATTTCCTTAAAATTCACTCTTCACCATTCTCTCTATTTTCTCTTTGGAATTCTTTGTTGGTCTTAAGTTGTTTTGCTATATGTCCTTGGATTATTTCTTTGAATGTATCTTTCATATGGCTAATTTAGAATGCAACAGTGTTTATTCTATTATTTTTCTATCTACTTTTAAGCATTGTAATTAATTTCAAAGTACTCGATTTTGTTTTCTTTTTTAAAGATTTTACTTATTTATTTGAGAGAGAGAGCACAAGAGAGCAGGGAGGGTCAGAGGGAGAGGCACACTCCCTGCTGAGCGAGGAGACCAATGGGGACTGGATCCAGGGACCCCAGGGTCATGACCTGAGCAAAAGGAAGATGCCTAACTGACTGAGCCACTCAGGAGTCCTCGCTTTTGTTTTCTGTATTGTTCCAGTCTATAGCTGTCCAGTCTTATTTTGTGGATGTTATAGTCCCTTGCCTCTATTATGGATATAGACATATTAACATTTTTAAAAATGTCTTAAATTATTTTTTGATCAGTTTCTTTTTCTTGTTTGTTTTTGTCTTAAATATCTGGCGATATTTGATTATTCACTTATATGTATTAATGAAGGTGATGTTGTCCATATATGTCCATATGGGTTTTCTCTATAGGCTGTCTCTGGATAAGATCTCTAACCCGAATTCGAGAAATCCGTGCAAATGTTTGGGGCAAGATTCACTTTAAGGACAAAAAAGAAGCATACAGGGTACTCTTTCTCCATTGTTACAATAAGGGGAAATTTACTCAGGGGAGAGAACACGCTCATGTAATTTTTTTTTTAATTCCCGGCATCTTCAGATAAGACATTTTCCAAAATTTTGTGGATTCCCCCAATCTCTAATTAACAAAGGAAGAGAAAAATCAAGCCTTTTTAAGGAAGAAATAAGTCTGAGATATGAATGAAGATCTCTGTGTTTTAGCTTGCAAAGTCAACCCACCAATATTTGGATGATAATATTAAAACTCCTTGGCTCCTTTACTTATACTATATAATTAAATGGCTAAACAAAGACTGTTAGTCATTCTCCCAGAAAAAAAAAAATGCTAATTTATGGGGCTAGATGAAAATTTTGAGTCACTCTGTCATTGTTGGGATAGATCCTTTGACCAGGGCCTGTGCCCCATAATTTAGATTATGGTGGTAAATAAATGATGGCTTCTTAACTCTCGTTGACCAAGAATCATTTATGTATTTATCTCTCTCTCTTTTTGTTTGGTGTTTAAGTACCACATTCCTGTACTTACAACAATGGCCTTGTGAGTAAACAGTTATCAGCAAGGGGTTGTTTGAAAGGGGAGAGGGGGTACCTAAGAATGCAGCTTCTTACAGCAACTGGGATAGTGAAAAACTCATGTTCAGACATGTAAAAACATCTTTGCTGCGTGGCTATGGTTTTGCCTTAGCTGGATTATTTCTGTAGCTCTGACTCAGACTCATGTGCTTCTCAAAATCCCTCTTTCAAAGGAACTTATCCCAGTTTTTATCATTACGTGCCAGATGACTTTCTCGACCAATGATGTGTTTCAGCAGTCATTGGCTCCATCCCACTGCCGGCTTATGTTTCAATGTTTCCTCAAAACATTCCCCTCTTCCATGGTGTGGAGACAGGGCTCTGGTTTCCCCACTGCCTACTCATGTGCCTGAAGCACAGTGGGTATTTAATGCCTTTCACTGAATGAATAAAAAATGCATAAACCAGGCATCTAGTTGTACATCTGTTGGTAGGTATGCCCTAAATACGCATTGTTCAGGAGAGTCAGGTCATGATGAAAAGTGCCTCAAGATCAGCAAACGCTTTGATGATGAAACCATTCTATCATGCTCTTAATCATAATTATCCTGATCAAACTGCCCTAGAAATCTGATGCCCAGATTTTGATAGGTTCATGTCTTGCTGACAACTTGGGTATTAGATTTCACCTTCCTGGGCTTAATTTTTTTTAATATTGAATTTGTTGTATTTTGTCATAATTTATATTTGAGATGTTTGCTCCTGTTGTTTGTAATTATCAAGTAACCAAATCTTAATTAGCATTGTGATTTTAAGGTGGTTAGTGCCTTGAATGTTCATTAAATTAACATTTTTTATGTACAAATGTATAGGGCATTTGATAGTTGAAATTAATCTTAAGCCCTTAGTATCTACCTAATGGGAGGATATCATTTGCTAAATTAATAATAAAGTTAGAGCAGCTAAGACAAAGGCATAATTCAATTTTCATTTGCTTTTTCAATTTCTATTTAAATGACTCATGACTTTCTTGGTTATGAAAAAAATGAAAATCCAAAATTCTCCTGGTTATTTGCTTTATTAGCCAAGCAATAGAGAAAAATACGTGACGAGTTGTTAGACACAGGTGTGTATTGCTGTAGCAAATGATATGCCACAATTTCCCAATAGAAATCTCTAAGCACGTTTTTTGCCTGAATCATAATCCATTGCAATTCAAACTCAAGACTTTATTAAAATCATAGCTTAATATATAATTAAATCTTTCCTTTATTTACCTCTTTCATCCATTCAAATGCTCAGTAGGTGTAGTACATGTATTCAGGACTGTATTGGATCATAGTCAAAAACTTTGATGGGCAGAGCCCAGGGAAAGAAGGCGAAAAGATGATCAGATTGAATTTTGTGGCCTAGAGATACAAAGATACATAATACGTGATGGCCAAGATCGTTGCTCCCTGAAACCAGACCACCTGGGTTTAAATCCTGGCTCAATTACTCCTAAGTGTGAGATTGGGGAACTCACTTAACTTCTCTTTGCCCTAGTTAACTCATCTGTGTTAATAGAAATAATAATAACACTCAAGTAATAGGTGACTGTGAAGATTAAATAAGTTAATATGTGTTGCTCAAAAGAATGATTAGCACATAGGAAGCAGCTTTAGAAATTACTTTCATTACTACCATCCAAAGGAAGGCATTTTGATATTTATAAAGATATAGTGATAGGGAGGGTTATGTTTAATGTCTCAGAAGTTGAACAGTAGGAATTATCTACTCCTTCACTGGGCAAGAGGACTCTCCTGGGGGGCTGGACTCTGCTAAATATGCATTCATAAATTCTTGAATGTTTAGAGAAAAGCATAGATAAAAGAATACTATAAACAAACACCCTAGTCAAAACTCTTGACAATCAATTTATTTGCCCCTTTCCAATTGAAACATCATTTTATTTCCGGTATCCAACCCTCAACTAGGTGGGCATCCATTATGCTTGGAAGGAATGTGACCCCATCTTCTTAAGTGGTTGGTTGCATTTGGACAAAAGATGATTCCATCCTCTGTTCTATGTGCAAGCATTTGGCCACTGAGGTTTAAGTCAATCACCATAAAGTACTTCCATTAATTTTCTATTTGGACCTAATTTAAACATCCAGGGAGGTCAAAATGGGCTTCGTGGGCAAAAATGGAATATTTGCTTGATACGAACACAGAGTCAATGAAATATTATCCATGTTCTTCCATACATTATTGTGTGTGAATTAGAAGCCTGAAATTGCCACAACTTTCTAATGGCTACAGTGAAGAAGAAGGTGACACATGGAGGAGGAAAGAGCCAAGAGAGTAGAGGGTGACAACAGATTACTGACTTATCCGAAGGCTTGTTCAGTTATATGATGTAAGATAACACTTTTTTAAAAAAAATTCAAACTTGTTTTTTATTTTCTATTGGCTGCAACTGAAAGTGTCATGACAAATGTACACGCACATTCGCACATTCTGTACATTTTCGTTTCAGAAGAAAATTTGTGGTACCTTTCATATGATGGCAAATAACAGAGAGTTGAAACTAAAAGAAGCTTGTTAGGACACAAAAACATCGATCAGATCATATACTTGGAAGTTAGAGGTAGGGTGTGCTATGGGGCTGGCTTAATTCAGAGAATCCAATTTCTCTCTGATTCTCTGGGGTCTGTTTGTGTGTGTGTTGGTCTTATCTTCGGGCTGGTGGTAATACTGCTGGCAGAGCGCTACACCTTACACTCATGTACTATGATATCAGGGTAGGAATAAGGCCTTTCTTTCAAATGAAGGAAAACGTTTTTTACTTAGTGGCACTCATTGAATTTCCATTTATGTTTTATTAGTCTGAATGGGATCATAGTTTCACCTCCTGGAAGATGGTAATTTACTTAAGCTTTAACCAGTTTTTGACAAGGAGAGTGGGTTAGCCACGATTGGCTTAGACTATAAACCTAAGTAAAGCCTCAAGGCAAATACCAAAAAAGTCACAGGATTTTCTTAACTACCTTCAACTTAAAAGTTAATAATAACTAATATTTATTGGGTATACAGCATTTTCAGACAGTATTGTAAGGATTTTACATCTATGATGTAATTTATTCCTCATAGAAAACCTATAATTTAGACGTTGTTATGTCTCCATTTTATAAAAGAGAAAAACAAGACAAAGAAGCATCAAATAATTTGACCAGGCCACACAGTTCGCAAGTGTCATGGCACGTAGCCGTATTCCTATCCAACTTCAAAGACTATGATTTTAATTACCATGGTTTGTTTCTGTTACTCACCAAAATAGAAAGAAGGTAAGATGCAGAACATAATGAAGCTAATTCTTGGACCTTATCAATTATTGTAAATCGACTCACTTGAAATGCTAGCACAGTACAAGTACAACTGGAGAATTCACAGGAAGAAGGAGATACATGTGCTATTTGGAGAACAGAGCTGTCAGGACTTGGCTATTGCCTGTGGGGGAAACTACTCACTACAGAGAATACTCTGGAGCTTCTCTTTGATGGAAATGTCTTCATTTTGAGAAATTTGCTCCCATTTTTATGAAGTATTAAGAGGATGGTTTATTTTTTATATAAATATGAAATAAATATCAGAGATATTCACGGTATATAAAAGTACAGAATAACCATGTGTGATATTGACAAAACATCTATGAGAAAGCTTTTGTTTGAACAACTCATTTCGTTATTATTTAATGATTAAAACAGGTAAGATAGGTATTTTTAGAAGAAAATTGAATACTGAAAGATAAAATTACTTCTATGACTACTAAATATGCAATCCAGCCACATATCAAAATTTGTGTGAAACCTCGCCTTCTCCAAACAACTAAACACATCCTAAATACACTGTTGAAGCTGTGCTCTCCTTCCTATACACACTGTGTGTGTCTGCATGTGTGGATGTGTCTCTATTGTTAACTAGGAAAAAGGGTTTCCCTTTTAACAATACTAAATTGAGCCCTAAATATAATTTTTTCTATGCATTTCTCATGTTTTTATTTTAAACCATCATTACTTTAAAGGAAATATTGGCTGACATGTTAGTGTACTCCAAATGTAAAATTGCAACTTAGTTCTAGGGCTATTGGTTGGTTTTACATATGGAAGCTGAATAATAACTAATATTTATTGGGTATATAGCATTTTCAGACAGTATTAAGCTGTCTGAAAACTGGATATAAACTTAAGTAAATAATACTAGTTGATTTTTTAATGTAATAGTAGGATTTAATATATTTCAAAATGGTATCCAGCATTAGTGATTATTGAACCCCTTTGTTTCATAATTGTTCCATCTACAGCCTGAGAAAGGAGGATTCCTTGCAGAGTCTCCTTCCCTTTCACTGTCTCTTGGCTTGTCAACGGTAGCTATGGCAGGCATTCAGAATGATGCACCGCTCAGATCTCCCTTCAAGGTGGGAGCTGTCATGAGGAGTAAAGTTAGTTGAGGGTCTCTAGCTGCAAAGCAAGTATTTTCATGGTCTTAAGATTTCAAGCTGAAGTCACCCTTTTCCCAGAAAGCACACAGATAATGCAAGGTAGACAATGACAGAGTCTGATGAGAGGACCAGGGTCTGGCCATCTCTGCACAGTCTTTGCCCTAGAGTTCTCCATGTGAAGGGCCAGAATTTTCTTGGAGCTGCATTGAAGTCTGAGCCTCTTCCTACCCAATCTTCCTTCTTACTCCTCTCCTTTTACAGGTGTCAAGCCCGTGTCATGGCCTGAAAGTCTTCCTGCCTACTCCTGATCCTTTCACAGGCAAGTCTCCCAATAAAGCTCTTGTACTTTTAAACTTGCCTTGGCATCTGCTTCTTGAAGAATCCAACTGACTCATGGCAAATGTGAGATTCTTATCTTGCTTTCTGTCCTCTTTGTGCAGATATTCTCACAAAAAGTCTTGCCAGTGACTAGCTTTAGCACCAAAACAAAATTACTTTTTGAGATAAGATACTATTAATGAATTCAAATATATCTGGGAGCTTACTATGCTCCACACTGTTCTATGCACTTGGAATGTAACAGGGAACACAAGTGATCTAATTAAATCACAAGTTAACAGAGAAAAGGTATATTCAGGTAAGGTGTCAAAATATGGGTTATTTAACAAAAAAGTACTTTTTAGATTATAGTTCACACTATATTCCAAAATGAGTACTAAATATTTTTTTCAAATTTTAATTTAAAATTTAGTTAGTTAACTTTTAGTGTTATATCGGTTTCAGGAGTAGAATTTAGTGATTTATCACCTACATATACCACCCAGTGCTCATCACAAGTGCCCTCCTTAATCCCCATTACCCATTTAGGCCATTGCCTACTCACCTCCCCTCCATCAGCCTCAGTTTGTTCTCTGTAGTTAAGAGTCTCTTGTGGTTTGCTTCCCTGTCTTTTTTTCCCTCCTTCTCCTATGATCATCTGTTTCATTTCTTAAATTCCACATATGAGTGAAATCATACGGTATTTGTCTTTCTCTGCCTGACTTGTTTCACTTAGCATAATATACTCCAGCTCTATATATTCATGTTATTGGAAATAGCAAGATTTCACTCTTTTGGATGGCTGAGTAATATTACATGTATGTATGTATGCATATACTGTATGTGTGTATACCACATCTTTTTATCCAAAATAAGCACTAAATTTCTTAACAATAAGTGTAAAATAAGAATAAAAATGCCCCCCCAAAGACAACTGAAAATATAAAAGCCTAGAAAAAAATAGTTGCATATATGAATCTGTTCTCTATGTGGGAAAGATCTTTTTCCAAACATCAAAATAATTGAATTCATCACAAAAATATAGCATTATTAAGCTATAAAAATTTACTAGGAAATATGGCCATGATTTCCAACTCAAATGGTGAGTATCATGTTAACATCTTTAGATACAGAACCATGCAATTTTCTTCCCAATTGCATTGGAGACATGGGAAAGACTGAAACCCACAAGAACAAAGGAGTCTTACAGAAAAATGAACCACTGAATCTATAGGAATTAAGAAAAACCATTCATAGTCTACCCAATTTTATATTTTGCAAAGATATCAAGTTATAAAAAATATAAAGCTGAGATGATTCTCAGCCTCCCTGGAGACCCAACTTTTCACAAAGATCACTCTCTGCTACTTAGAGAGTAGCTACTTCTATTTTGTTTGCTTTCACTATAGTAGGAGATCTTTACCTGACTTACCTTAGGTTGCCAAAGGCACCATTTGATGTCTTTGGCAATCTAAAGATAACTATAAACTATGTCTCAGAATAATAGATTTTAAGTTTATAGGATAAAATATAATACCTAGGATTTCAAGGGAAACCAATTACATTAAAAAGTATTTATTAAGATATTTTAAAAATTTGGTGATACATCAATAATGTGCTTCTTATTAATGCTATAAATAAAAGTATTAGCCAAAAATTTATTGCCTACTATAATTTTTAAATAGTGTTTAAAATAAATTTTATCTTATTTATTACAATATCTGTAATATTAGGAATATATCTCTAATTTCTATTGGTGGTAAGGTCACAGTTACTCTATTACTGTTCCGTGTCTAAAGCTATGTTTATAATTGAAGCAAGTGCTGTGTTTTAGTTGGAGACTAGTGAAAATAAAAATGTAGTTAATTTGCTTACAAATCATAGGCCTTAAGAATTCTTTCTGAAATAGAATCCAAACCTCGAAATGATCTGAAAAGAAGTAAGATTGATCTGGCAACAGTATGATGCTTTTTGGAAGGCATAGTTTGCATGAGGAAAGCACTGTGGACAAGATGGAATCAAGGCAAAATCTGATGGCAAAGTGTGCTTGTAAATGATATATTTTATACTTTCTTAACCTCAAGTATCAGAAAACTGAGCAATAGAGACTAGTGGGAAAATACCACTATGATATTAAAAAAGTCACCTTAGCAAAAATACACTGGGAAAGGCAACTGGTCTAGGAACAACACAGAAATATTTTTTAAATGCAAGGGCAAAGAGAATGTTCTTTCAGTATCAGAACAAAACAACACAATACACACACACACACACACACACACACACACTTCTCTGACTACTTGCAAAAAGACTAGACTTGGACTGTGTCACACAAATCAGGAAAAAGAATGGAGTACCATTTAACAGCGAGTAGGTGAAGTCACTGAGGATGTGAATATCTTGACAGATTTTCTTTCATAAGTTAAAGTGACAGACAAAAAAATCATTTGAACGTATAATTCAAAAAATAAGGATCATGATAAAATCAATAAATAGTACAACAAAGGAAAAATAGTAAAATTCTTTTAAAAAGAAGGATAATACTAAATCTAATCAAACAAGAAAAATAATTATTTATAACCACTTATAATAATTTATATTTATTTCATATTTATAATATAATAGTAATTGCAGGTATTTTAAACATGAACATGTCAAAAAACTTTAATACTTCCATATTATTTTTGAAAATACATGATAGTCTAGATCTAAAATGCCAGATTAAATTAACTAAACTAAACTGACTTAATTAAATTAACTAAACAAGTATTTACAATGAGAATTGGGAGGGGAAAAGGAGAGAAAGTCAACACTGGCACCACTCTCCATATTAAAGAGGCAGCATCCAAAATGTTGAAAAACTGAAATTGATAAAATCAGAACAAAGAACAGAAAAGCATTAAGAAAAAGATGAGTGACTTGTAAAAGCAGGAGATTCAATATTAAAATGTAAGTAGGTAAGTCAGTCGGAGAAAGACAAATACCATATGATCACATTCATATGTGGAATTTAAGAAACAAAACAAATGACCATAGGGGAGGGGAAGTAAAAGAAAGGGAGGCAAACCATAAAAGACTCCAAACTAGAGAGCAAACAGGGTTGCTCGGGGCAGTTGGGCAGGGTGTGAGGTAGGTGGGGGATGGGGCTCAAGGAGGGCACTTGCCTTGAGCCCTGAGTGTTTCACGTTAGTGATGAATCACTAACTTCTACCCCTGAAACCAATGTGGCCCTATTTGTTAACTAGAATTTAGATAAAAACTTGAAATAAAAAAGACGTCAGTAGAGAAACCAAAGCAAGCCCTATTCAATAGGACACCACTAACAGAACGCTGATGACAGGTCTATTCATGATGAGAAAATGATTGCTTATTTGTAGATCACCATAGAACAAAGCCTGCTAAAATCGAGAGGAAAAAGAAAACCTCACTTGCCTCTCCTCCCTTCAAGCTTATTGAAAACAACGAAAAGCCATAATAATAATAAAAAGAAGAGTGGGGGAATTCCTCAGCAGTGATATAAAAAGACGGCCAGAACCTCAAACCACAAACCATGGAGCACACTTGCCAGAACCATACAGCCTGGACTGAGAAGGCGAACGTGCTGAGACTTGACATCCGTTGCCTTTGAACTTCATCGACGTGCATTCTCCCCAAAAGTATCACCTTCGGGAGAGGCAGAAACAACTAGAGTTTGATTAGAGGGATGAGATCCAGCTCAGTGTGGGTCACAGGTTTTATGTGGAACGTCCAGAAAGAAGCCCAGTTCAAATGACGGGGTAGGGAGGCTACCAAAAATCAAGCTGATAAGTAATTTATTTTATTTAGGATTTGGTTTCCTAGCTCCAGGAAACTGTAGAGAGTGAAGTAGAGTAAAAGAAGAAGAGCCAGACCACAAGACCCAGGACCTGAGCCTGAATAGCAATTGCTGTGAGGCCCATGAGTCTGTTGGACAAAACTTGAGGGGAGTTGTGTCCCTAGAATAAAGAATGTGGTCAGAGACAAAGAAAGTAGAAGGGTGTGTGTTCTGGAAAAGAAATGCTCTCCGTTCCTACTTCCAACTGCATCTCCTCGACTGTATTATGCTGGAAGCGCATAATAGGTGCCCATTCGAAGGTGAGTTTTAATTAGGAATGAGCCAATAAAGTTTCTATACATAAAAACTGCCATCGTAAAGGAATAGGTACATAACAAAAAGATAAACATCACGGACTAAAAGAAAAATCACTCCACCAAAACATAGGGAGATATTAGAAATTCCTTCTAAAATATCAAAATAATGAAAGGTAACATTATCTTTTTTTAAAAGAAGTAAAGGAATGAGAGAAGTTTTAAGACATTGGAAGAACATAGATCAGTGCAAATGAATAGCCTGAGGAAAAAAAGCATGGGAAAGAAGTGGGAGTGAATCAAAAATACTAAAGGTAATGCAGAAAGAAAAAAGATGGAATAAAAATGACTGAAAAGAATGTCAGAAATATGTGCGAAGATTTGAGGCAAAACTCATAACAAAAGGAAAATGGCAACTAATTATAAAAGATTATAAAAAAATTAAGAGTATGGTAACAGAGGACATCTGGGCCACACATGACTAGTGGTTTCCAAGAGAAAAGAATGCATCAAATACAAAATCTATTCAAATATAGAAGAGGAGAGAATTTTGGAACAAAGGGCCTGGAATCTGTAGACTTATAAAGCACGCTATTTACCAGGAAAAACTGATAGGGAAAAATAAATATTAGACATTGTCTTGAGGGTTTAATGTCACTAATAATTGGCATCTGCGCAGAAAGAAGAGCCTCTTCTACCACAAGGCAGTGCATTCCAACCAGTAAATGATGTCCCAACACATGAGAGAAAAGAAATCGAACCTTAGATTTTATCTTAGTAAGTTTTCATTAAGTAGAGCAGCAGCAGATAGATGATCACGAGTGTCTAAGGGCTTCAGCAAATTTAACGCCAGACGAACAAACAAAATAATTCCATGACGATCAGTATAAAGGGCAGAGACGACAGAAAGCGCCTCGCGTGGTGGAAGCAGAAGGGAGTCGTGAATCTTTCAGCTACAGCAGTGAGGCCAGCTGTGGCTCTTACTAGTTGAGCAAGGAAGTATGAGCAGACTACAGGAATAACACAAACCCAGGAAGTAAGAAAAATAAGAGACATATGGATGCGCATTACATCTTTACTAGCGGGAGTAAGTAGTAACTGTACTAACTGAAGCATGATTTGAAAAAAAAATTGAAAAAACTCTAGACAATGTCAATAATTCTAACAATCCTCATCAAGGGCATATGGGGTCTTTGTGCCACTTGTCTTGGACATTCTCTGTGAGTTTCAAAATTTTCAAAAGAAAAGTTGTAAAACCAGGTGAAAAATCATTTGTTTGAATAAAACTCCAATAACTTCAAGTTTTCATGATCTTTTTTTAAATATTAATTTTAGAGGGATATATTAAGAAATAATATCATTTTTGGCAAAGAAACTACTACCTGAATTTTAGAAGTTCTACTAGTTTTGTGACAATTGGGGGATTACACTCAACTAAATAGTTTTATTGACATTAGAAGGCATCTGTAAATTAAAACTATATTTATTTTATTTTTTTGCTAGAGAGTTATCTGAAATAATGCTACTCAAATATTATGGAGGTTTCTAATAATTAGAATTTTGGTGATTAAAAAAAAACCCTAAACTTCTTACATTCTTAGAAATCATTTTTTAAATTATATAATTAGTAAATAAAAGACTATATATATATTTTTTCCTGAAACATACTAGTGGTGAGAGGATAAATCTTTTAGACTTTGGAAAGCATATATGTGATTTGGAGTGGAAAGCATCCTTCTGTTGCATATTCAACCTCTATAGAGTAATGCTTTCTCATTTAAATAAAACTCCAATAACTTTCTTTTCAATTAGCCAAAAACTTACTTGCAAAAACTATCTTTTGTCAAAAAGTAAAATTAAATTTATGAACATCAGATTTAATATGACCACAAAAATTCAGGAAAAATTATCACAAATATGGCAGGAAACTGGTTTCCTTAACATTTAAAGTCTCACCATATGGGGGCCGCTGAGTGGCAGCCTGGTAAGCATCTGACTCTTGGCTTCTGCTCAGGTTATGACCTCAGGGTGGTGGGATCCAGGAGCCCGGGGCAGACTCCATGCTCAGCCCCGAGTCTGCTTAAGACTCTCTCTCCCTCTGCCCCTTCCCTCCTCCCAAATAAATAAATAAACCTTCTTAAAATAGTTTCATCATATATATATATATATATATATATATATATATATATATATACACATATACTCAATAAGAACATAGGGCATGAATAGAAAGTGTTAGAAGAGGTAAAATCAGAGAGAATAATCAATAAACATTTTATAAACTATAGGACTTGAAGAAGTTGAAGATAAAATATTAACACCAC
This sequence comes from Canis lupus familiaris, assembly GCF_011100685.1. Classification (NCBI taxonomy): domain Eukaryota; kingdom Metazoa; phylum Chordata; class Mammalia; order Carnivora; family Canidae; genus Canis; species Canis lupus. Next base: position 30,702,256 of record NC_049257.1, read on the forward strand.
ACCTTTGACTTTCAAATTTGAGCTATTTATTTTTAGACATTTATTTATTTATTTTAGAGAGAGAGAGAGAGGAAGAAAAAGTGAGACCGCGTGAGTGGAGGTGGGGCAGAGAGAGAGGGAGAGAATCCTCAAAAGACTCCACGCTGAGCAGGAACCTGATGCAGACCTTGATCCCAGGACCTGAGCCGAAACCAAGAGTCACACATTTGGCCAACTGAACCACGCAGGCGCCCCAAGTTTGGCTGTTATAAAGTAATAATTCACAGACTTTAAGACTGAGGTTAGAAAGACAATCCTCACTGTGTTCTTACAAGTTTGAATGTTGGAACAATGTTAAGGAAAATGTTTTCTAGTATAATCAATTCTTTGAAAAACTAATCTTTCTTACAATGTGTTCCAAAACTTAGACTTCTAGGAATTTATCCTAAGGAGAAAGATATTCTGGCAATAGTACTGAAGCTTTTGGTGGCCTGGTAGGACCGTGGTGAATAGAGAGACTCCAGAAAGAGGCCGCCTGAGTTTGAACCTTAGCACTGCCACTTTCTAGTTGTGTGATCTTAATCTCTCTATGCCTCAGTTGCTCATCAGCAAAATAAGGATAATTAAAGCCACAGCATTGTTATAAGGATTAAACGAGTCCATATAAAAATGTGATCAGAATAGCTATTGTAAACTGCTATGTTATGCAAATATCCCATAATAGAGTATTCAAAGCAGCAAACACTACGACAAAACTAAATGTCTGATAATAATGGGATGATGAAATAACTCATAGTACACACGTAGAATTATGAAGCCACTCTAAGATTTTTCTTGACATGAGTAAATGTCCACTTATAGACAACACTAAGGGATTAAGGCAGGTTATAAAAGTTACCAAAAGCAAGGCTTCAATTAGTCCTAAGAATAAGTAAATATTCTTAAGGTAAATATTCCCAAATGTTTGGGGCACCTGGGTTGCTCACTTGGTTAAGTGGCTGCCTGTGGCTCAGGTCATGATCTCAGGGTCCTGGAATGGAGCCCTGAGTCTGGCTCCTTGCTCAGTGGGGAGTCTTCTTCTCCCTCTGTCTCTCCCCTACTCTTGCTCTCTCTCTCTCTCTCTCTGTTAAATAAATAAATAAATAAATAAATAAATAAATAAATAAATAAATTCCTAAAAAAATCCAAAATGTTTATAGGAATCTAATGAATTATGCACAATATGTTTTCCATGTTAATTGAATTTTACAAGTTTATATTGCACCAAATTTTTATGTTGAACATGTATTGACTTAATAATCAAAAATTAATAATTAAAAAAAACCTAAGTCACTCACAAAATACACAGTAGCAGCTTCCTAATCGCAAATGTATTTTTCTGGAATTTAATGATTCATGAATAATTGATTCTTGGCTACATGTTAATTTTATTTATTTTTATTTTTTATTATTTTTTAATTTATTTTTTACTTTTTAATTTTTTTATTTTAATTTTAGAATTTAATCAAGTGACAAATATATCCTGGAATATTCAGACTAATAGATTTATTTTCTTTTTAGTGTTGGGCAAATTTCTTAGCAGAATGAATGTGGAAGGTTGAAAGGATTATCAGGCAAGATTCTCCCTCTCTGGTTTCTTACAGGCCTGCTACCTTCTTCACCACATACTCTAAATATACTTATAAAAAGAAAAAATACAAATTCCACTGAAAGAGACCTTCTAATTGTATACCTGAGAGGAAAGAATCAGCATGAGAGAGAATCAAAACAATCTGCAATCTGTGGTCAGAAGACAAACAAAAGCTAAGAAGAAATTTCAACTATTTCCTCTTGGTTTGTTATCTCAGGTGCAAAACAACAGGAGCCATCAATTTTAATTGAGAAATGAAAACTGTACTTACTTTCATGTGGAGAACATGCCTAATATAATATATCAAGACAATATTAAGAGAGGGAAAGAGAAGAGAAGCAGAGAAATAGGGAATGTTTTACTTCATATATGATCATACAATTTTTAGATGAGAAAAACAATAGCTAAATCAATATCATAAGGTGCCATATCTTGTTATCTTAAAATTTGCATCCTATTTGTAAAAACCCAGCGAGGATACTCTAGCTTGCTTCGAACAGATTGGGGGTAAACAGATTACATTTCTTTCTACCCACGGTCTAGGCCATAAGTTTTATTAAAGCAGTTTCCTTATTGTTTCACAACTCTGATAATCTGTTTCAAATACAGATCTGTTCACACATTTTTATAGGAGTCATAAAGCAGTACTTCTATTTCAGATGGCATCTAGCGACCACCCCCCGAAAAAGTCTCACTTAAACTTTGGGCTGAAACATCCTGACGAGGTCACGTCTTCAAAACAATGATTTACGGACAAGTTAATTGCAGATTGTGGGGGAGATAACCGTCTAACTTATAAGGGGAGTTGCTTGGAACGAGGGGGATTACTTATGACAAATCAAAGCCTTAGAAAGACATGAAAGAGGCAGCCTAAGACAGAGACACAGGGCACAGGGACAGTTCTCTCCTCATTGGCTCAAAACGAGGCTTTGGAGCAATAAAAACCTTGGTTGCGGCCTCTGCTCCTGAGTGAATTCCCTTGTACGCTGGCATTTCACACTCTCTTCACCTGAAGCAATAAGCAGAGCCGTGATAGTGCTATTTAATAAACTTTTGATAATCTATGGAAGGAGAAGACAACCTTTAAAAAACGATCTTTTTATCTTTTAGGTAAAAGTCTGAAATATATGAATTTTATCTTTGTCCTTTTAGATAAAAACGATACATCTATAAAACAAGAGCACGGTGCTCTCAAACATGCTAATGTGAAGAACAAAAAAGAAATCTGTGGATGTTACTAAGAGAAGAGAAAAGTAACTCTGGAAGAGAGTTGGAAGATCAAACTGGGGACATTTCCTAGAAATAGAGGAAAACAATAAAAATTAAGAGAAAGAACATGAGAACGTGATCACAGGTACAGGCTCATAGGTACAACGTCTGAAAAGCCAGAGTTTAGGCAAAGAGAAGGGAGGCCTCCGTGAGCACATGCAACATCTCCAGTCACAGAGACATAAAGTCGGGGAGGCCAGAGTAGTTCATACACAATGAATTAAAAATAGAGCCAAAGTAAGGCCATTGTCATACAACCTCAGAGGAGAGTGAAGAAGAAGATCCTGCAGATTTGGGGCTGCACGGGCTGGACATTTGTGTCTTTGCAAATGCGTACTTTGAAAATCTAAGGCCCGAGGAAACAGTGTTAGGGGGTGAGGCCTTCGGGAAGTACGTGGGTCGAGAGTGGGGAGCTCTCCTAATTGGGATTCGTGCCTGGTGACAAAGGCCCCTAATGTCCCCTCAGGCCTCCTGCCCCACCAGGCTACCACCACAGAGAAGTCTGCGGCCCAGGACGGCGTCCTCCCCGGAGCGCTGGTGCCCTGACGGCAGATGTCCGCCTCCAGAAATGTAAGAAATAAATTTCTGCTGCTCATAAGCTACTCCCTCTATGGCATTTTGTTACAGAAGCCCCCCAAAAAGACCGAGATACTTCTGGAAGGATGGTGACATCCCAATTCTCTCTGTCTCGCAGAGAAAGTCTCTGGGACGAATGTGGACAGGATAAAATATTCAAGGGCACATCGAAAGCTGAGAGACAATGCACTTTGTCTTCCAAATCCTGGGGGAGAGGGGTTTCTTCAACCCGGAACCTAAAATTAGCTGAATACCAGTCACGTTACAGAGCAAAGCACGCACAGCTGCTGACATCGGGGCACCGTGACCAGTTGTCCTTCACGTAACCATCCTCAGGGAGCCTGGGGAGACACACGAATGTGAACAAGCAGAACGACCAAGAGGCGGGCTTCGGGGTAGGCTTCGGGCACACCCGCACCTGTGGGTACCCTGCTCATCTCAGTTCGCTAAGAGCAAAGTATTCAGGACCATTCGTGTGATATACTCAGATGGGAAAGTGAGAAACAGCTGAAAACTTGCCTAGTTCTCTAACTATGGTTTTTAGACGTAATTTCTTCTAATCACGGGCCTATTATTTGATTTATCCAACACTTAACCACATGACTGTAGAAATTACTTTTCTTTAGAAATCTTTGGAATAGTACACAGTATTTTTATGATTTAAGTTCTTTTGATGCTGAAATTAGATTTGCTTTTCAGGAGTCTGGCCATCTTTAAAAGAAATAATTCTCAGCCATCTTGCACATGCTATAAACTGCTAAATGACTACAGGAAACTCTCATTTATAAAGTTCTGAGTCCAGCTGTTTTCCATTGTCATGTTTCATGTACAGACTTGCTTACAAGGCACTAAAATAGAATGCTGTGACTCATGCGGAAGTGTTTCTTTGTATTCTGAAGCTTGTTCGAACATAGTCATAACAGGGCCAACCGATTGTCTTAGATAAGGAAGACAAATTCATCAAGTTGTACAGCTCACGTGGACTCTCGGTGGAGCACACTTTGGGAAACAAGACTTTAAACCACATAAAACTTCAATGCCCTTCGGCATCAGCTTCTTTCCTGCCATCTAGAAGGGCCGGTGTTTCTTGCAAAAATCTATGTTAGTCTGAACGTGGATGATTTGCCCATTGCTCTGTCACTTCTGAGGACTGTTGAACTCCGAAGTAGCTCCATCGCTTGGGTGTGAGAAGTTACTGCCACACTACTCTCAAGGAAAGACCTTGCCATCCAGTTGTAAGCAGGGCAGTCAGCTGACGACCATCCAGCTGTTAGCATCTTGAGGATTTGTCTCAACTTTTGAGCCAAGGCCCGGTACTTCCAGCGCGGCCCTTGCCAATGACTGAGCCCCGGAAGAGTAGAAGTGCTTGGTGGTTTCTGCAGCGACATTACCTGACCCGGCATGTTTGCTCTAGAATTCCCCCTTGGAGTTGGCTAAGTTTTGTCATAAATATATGATTGTCTGAAACTGCCTGCCCAATCCCTCTCCCTCGGATCTCAGGGGTTACCCCTCAATAAATGTCTAACATGTCCACCTCCATTTCAGCTTCTGATCACAGATTATTATAGACTCCGTATGCCCAACACCAAACATGCCCTTCTGAAACTTATTTGCACATTTGACGATGTGAGAGGAAAGATCTGTGCACATGGAGCCAGAGGATGTGGGTTGAAGTCTTGTTGCCTACACTTTCTAAGTTTATGAGTGGTCAAATTGTCTCTCCTGATTAGTGTCCTCATTGGCAAAACGAGCATTTCAGTCCCTCCATGTGCAGATGATGGCTTGAGGCTAACATGAAAGCGTGCGTGTGGTGGGGTTTGAGATTCCCTAGTGCCTGGGCTTACTAAATTAAATAAATTATCATCAAACTATAACTTCGTGTTTTAAAGTCTGTCATCCCATCCTGTCAGTATTTTTGTCCTTAAGTGTCAGAGAAATGGCCCAAATCACCTGGATCTGGACCTAAAAGGAAACATGAACACTCAGCCTCTGCACAGAGAATAGGGTCTCTATCTCCGGGCTTCTGAAGCAGAATGGATATGTTCTCACGTCAACGTGTTTGCAAAACTGTCCCAGCCTAGCGGCCCGGGGCCCCCATGCAGAGGTGAAGGACGTAGCACCTGTGCGCTCATTTTCCTCCGAGGCTCATGAAGGTGCCCAAGACCATGAGGAATCTGTGCACGGGAGCGATGGCGACAGCCCAGGAGGGGTGCGAGCAGCTGTTGGGGCTCAGAGACACTGTTGAGGAGGTGACAGTGAGCCATAGGGCGGGCGTGTGCTGTGGGTGTGCACGGGTACCTGCGGCCCAAGCACCCGGAGTGGGACAGGCCAGGTCCCAGGGGCCCCACCGTTCACACCGCGAGCCTGGCCTTCTGAGACGTGGGAAGAGAGCAGTGCAGTTAAAGACACGAGTGTGCTTCTTGGCAGGGAAGATGGTCCGGGGATGTAGTGTGTAGACGGGTGTGCGAGGAGACTAGACCGGGGCAGGCTGTTAGGATGGCTGGGCACACAGCCCTGCGAGCCCCGGTCGCTGCAGGCGTGGAAGGTGGGAGTGGGTGGTGGTGCCCAGGGTGGCTGGACCAGTGGACATGGGGTGCAGCGGTGCTGGGTCCAGGGAGGGCCTGGGCTGTAACCCGGCGGCCCAGAGGAGACGGCTTTCCTTGGGGAAGAGGGTCGGCTGAGGGCCGATTGTGGGCTGGGATGTGTGTGAACCCCCAGGGCCGTCTAGCTGGGCAGGGGCTGCTGATGCTCAGGAGCCCTGGGCCGCCAGGTCGTGGCCTCTGCAGCTGTGGGCCGTGAGGAAGGGGGGACGCTGGGGGAGCTAGATAGGCCTTGGAACAGGGGGACACTGGAGGAGCTCGGTGGGCCACGAGGAAGGGGGGACACCGGGGGAGCTCCGTGGGCCTCAAGGATCAGGGGGACGTTGGAGTTGCTCAGTGGGCCACGAGGAAGGGGGAAGATGCTGGGGGAGCTTGGTGGGCCGCAGAAAGGGGGGGGGGGACGCTGAAGGAGCTCGGTGGGCTCGGTGGGCCGAGAGGAAGGGGCGGATGCTGGAGGAGCTTGGTGGGCCGCAAGGAACGGGGGATGTGGGGGGGGAGCTCGGTGGGCCATGAGGAATGGGGGGGATGCTGGAGGAGCTCGGTGGGCCGCAAGGAACGGGGGACCCTGGAGGAGCTCGGTGGGCCGCAAGGAACGGGGGACCCTGGAGGAGCTCGGTGGGCTGCAAGGAACGAGGGGACGCTGGAGGAGCTCGGTGGGCCGCGAGGAAGGGGGGACGCCGGGGGAGCTCATTGGGCCACGAGGAAGGGGGGGATGCCCAAGGAGCTTGCCCTCCCACAGGGGCGACAGTCTGCATTCTCCGGAAACGGAGAAGGGAAGGAAGAGGATCTACCTATTTGTGACCCAAACTGAAAGGCAGTCCCTGGCTCTTCTTCCCCACACAGCAAGACCGGCCGGAGAGCTTATTTCTGCCCTGGGAGTCAAGGTGAACTTGCAATCATAGGGGTAAGAAGGAAGGTCCTTGCTGCTACAACTCCTCGAACGCACTGTTCTCTTCCACGAGGAGTTTTGACATGAAAAGAGGGCTGAGTAGTCCCATTTCCCCCAGTCTGAGGTTTACAGGGAACCCCCTGGCAATGAGAGCCTCCGGAGAAGCCCCGAGCCGACTCCCGGCTGCGAACCCGCGGCCTCGGCCTCAGGATGGGCACCGGCCTGCCCCGCCCAGGCGCTTCCCTTCCCTCTGTCCCTGCAGTGGGAACACGGAGAGGAGCTGCACTGGGGCTCTTCTCTTCGGAGAACAGGCTTCTATCGGGGGAAAGTGAATCCCCTTGGAAATAAAATAATTAAAACACAATGACCTCTACCTGCACGACTTTCTTAGGGTCTTACAGGGTGCTTGCCCTGGTCTCACGGAGCATGTGGTACCTTAACTGCCCCTCCTTTGACCCTTGTTCTCCGGAACATCACAGAATTAACCGTATCATGTCTCACAGCCAATTGAGAAGATCACAAGCACATTCTCCTAACTTTTAGTTACTAGCATCTATCATTAGTTTGCATTTGAAGTCACCATTTAAATTGATTCCAAGTGACAACGTTACTGCAACAATCTCACGATGCCTAGATCCGTATCTTTACTTAATAGGAGGAAACCTGGAGCTTTCCCGAACACCATCTATTTACTAGGTGCTTCCAAAACATAAGACCATACATTTTATATCTTTTGTTTCATCTAAATTGCCAACACTATTTTAAGATGGGTTTGCTATATCTCTTACTTTTTGTGTGTGCTTAACCTATAGACAAATTGGGGTATGTCCGGGATGCTGGCAAGGTCTGCTCTCCACAGGCTTCAAGTGTTCCACTGCTGGAGAGAAACGAGGATGAAATAAGATAAAATTATTCTACTCAGATCCAGAGAAATGCAATTTGTATTTAACTATCTTTGCGTTGACTTCGCCGGAACAGCGAAAGACAAGCCGATCTTAACATCCCAGTCTACAAAGATGCTGATTTAAGGAGAAGTGTTGGAATGTGACATTTCTGCAAGTGTTTCTATGTGTTTTGAGTTCTTTTTTTTTTTTTTAATAAACATTCTGGAATCATGCGAAGAAAAATAAAGATACTTTTGGGAGTGGGAGGGCTGCTCTGAGCATCATCACTTTCCAAATTCTCAATATCTCTTCGAGTGTGACCTACATCATTTATGAATAAAACGGTATAAAGAAGAAAACAATCTGCTGGACCACTGAAGTTGGCCTCTCAAGACTGTAGGAAGCGGAGTGGCCTCGCCTGCGCATCCCACTCACAGTGAATAAGCAAGCAGGGATGTATACCAGACGACTTATCTTTGACTATTTCTATCTTGGTTTCAACCTAAGCAAAACACACATCACCATAAAAATGTCAAATTAACCATTTAGAGAGCTTGATTAATTTATTTTTCAGTACGATTCCCACATGTGTGACTCATGAGAAAAAACCCTTTTGCGTGAGAACATTTAGGGAGTAGCCATAATTGCTAGAGTTTTGTTCAAGTATCAAGTCAGTTGTAAAACAGTCTGTAAATCTAAGGGTTAGATGTTTAGGGAAAGCTTATCAGGTGATATATTAGTTTTAAGGGGACTTTGAGGTGAATGTCCTATAAATATACATCTTTAAAAAGACCATCAGAACATTTAATAGCCTGTTAATTATCAAGATGTAGTTTAAACTGTCCTTTAAAGGTCAAATTGTTTGGTCATTGAAAAATCAATTAAAATATAAATAAATGTAAAAATAAAGCAAAATCAGTAAAGCAGTAAATTATCTTTTTAAATTTTGTTTCCAAAGAATTAGGTAAACTCAACTCATCATCTCTTCCTCTCCTTCAAAGAGTTGATGTCATATTAACTGGTGAGAAGAACTGAAACATCAAATGTCAATGCAAGAGTATATATTTCTGTGGGGGGAAGAAATGGGATCAACAAGAATGATGGCCAGACTGTATGGAATCAATTATACCTGGCAATAAAACTAAAAGGATAGTGTTTCTTTTGTGAAATATTTTCCACATTGGTTCCAGCCATTTCTGCATCATTAGTAACATCTGTGACAAAAAAAAAAAAAAAAATCAGTTAAAACAAGGAAGGAGAGGGGGCTGGGGAGAGAGAGAGAGAGAGAAAGGGAGAGGAGCTGTGACTAATCCATTTTCTTACTTCGTCTTCAGTTTGCCCCCGTGGTATTTTCCACCAACATGAAATCATAAAGGAAGCTGGGAGGCTCTAGATATGTAAGATGTTTTCTGCATTATACATGCGATTCGTCTGTGACACATTCTGCAGTGAATGTACTAAATGTGATTGTACTTTCACCCCCTTGTGGGGGGAGGCTAGCAACCCCTTGAGTGATCTGCTTCCTTACAGGAGGCTCAGCGGACACCACCACTTAGCCCCTCACTCCGGTACACTTTGGCACACTTTGTACAACAGCTACTGCTGCTGAGAGCCTGCATCACAGTCAGCAGATAAGGCTTCTGCTTCCCCCAACACTTGCATCAGGGTAATATTTTCAGTGTTTACCCCACTTACATAGGCAATTAGTTCTTCATGGGAAGTAAGTGTTATGACTTGTCCTACGCGTAAAAGGTATTTTCTTTTCCTTTGAGGCAAGGAGAATGAATCTTAGCTGGCCGCCACCCCCACCCCCGCCACCCCCCGAGCTGGGTGTTTTGGTGTGGTCCTGTGGGCAAAGAATTTCAGTGGAAATCCCACCTGACTGACAAAGAGTATTTGGGCCCCTGCTGAAAGGCTGGATGTTTTCTTTAAAAACATTATTCCAACTACAACCTTTCAAGGTACCAGCGCTAATGCTTCAAGGAAGCCTATCTCTCCAGGGATTTTTACAAGAAGAAGAACACAAAGCATGTTCAATTTAATTTATCATGATTTCAGTTTCTACTATATGTGCCAGGCAGAGTGTTTAATACAGAGGTCCAAAAAAAAAAAAAAAAAGCCCACATAAAATTTTAATAAAGAACCCAAAATACAAAATAAACTTCAATCTGGAACAAAATAAGAAATACCAGAGAGTGCACCTGTCTTTATGCCTGGCAGCCTATACATCGTGGGGTAAAACATGTCGCTAAAATTAATACCCTAATTTTGCGGTGAACAGTTCTTGGTTCCATAATATTTCAAGCAGTGGTTTTTTGGAAGCTACAGATTTCATATCTTAAGCAGTCAATCTTTTCAAAGGTTAACTTGGGATGAACCCACTATTATGGAGTCCGCATCATTATTATTGGAGTCCACACCACCGTTATGGAGTCTATACCACTGTTATGGAGTCTACATCACCATTACAGAGTCTACACCAGTGTTATGGAGCCCACACCACCTTTATGGAATCTACACCACCGTTATGGAGTCTATACCACCATTACGGAGTCTACACCACCATTATGGAGTCTACATCACCCTTATGGAGTCTACACCACCATTATGGAGTCTACATCACCATTACAGAGTCTACACCACCATTATGGAGTCTACATCATCATTACAGAGTCTACACCACCTTTATGACATCTACACCACAGTCATGGAGTCTACAAGGAAGAGCAGTGATGGTGGACTCCTATGAGGCTAGGATAAAAAAGCAGTCATGTAAGGATTTCGTTTTTGCAGAAATCATATAACTGCCTACCAGAATCACATTCTAATTGCCTCCCTTCTTGAATTATCTGATAAAAACTGAAAACCTAACAGACCTCTTAATTTCTTCCATGTCAGGACATGAGTGTTAATAGAGCACATGGGTAGTGAGTCTAAAGGAAACATTATCTCGAGTAACGATCAGGACTGTTGTGGCCGAACGTGAATAATTTGAGACCGAGCATGTGTATCCTGGCTGGAAACAGTAAAATTTAAGAAATCTGCTAACACCAGGCTCGTAGAAAGATATCCCGAGGCTTTCCGCTAACAGAAATAATCTCACCTCCCACCATATAAACAATATTTTTCTTTGATCTGCGTTCTGTAGTTAAGTGCACGCCTCTGGTATTTCAAATATGCGAGCACGATAACCTGCTGAACGGTACAAACCCACAGACACTTTCAGCGGCCCTAACCACCTGCACAGTAACATTCACTCTTGTTTTCTAATGTACAGACACTGACTATCTTTCTCTTCTATTAAATTTAAACATTTTAAAACATGGTTTTTCTCTCCTTTCAAAATTAAGTGATAGACTTTCCATTTCCCTTCCTTAGGCTAATAATGGTTGATTCTTAAGAAATGAAAAGGAAATCCTAGCTTCTCGGAGCCTGACACCTCAAGTACACATTATACTATATCTTATCCTTTAATTAGAATTATTTCATCTTTAAATATCTATGAATTGGTATATTTTAAACATTTCCCCCTGTTTTATCCAAACACAGGGATGCTTTGAAATACAGATATTGTGAGTATATTTTTTAATATGCCAGTGTGATTTTAGCGTAAAAATTTGCACAGCTCAATTACATTTAGAACTCAAACTTTTAAAATCCTAATGTAATATGTAACTGTTATTCTGAGTTTCTTAATGACAAGAACACCAAACACTTTCTGCATATTAGCTCTAGATTTTTAGATACCGACACCACAGATCATAACATCATCATAACACACAGACTTCCTATTTTTTTTTATTCTAGAGAATATGGAGTTGCCTTATGCACAAGCATGATAGGAATGTATGTCCTTTATTGGACGTGCCAGGGCACAGATAACAGAGGGAAAGCGTCTGGATGTTTCTATTTGTTATCAGTTGACAGACATTTGGCAAAAGGACTGAAGAAGATAGTGAGCTGTTGTATAACTCAAGGCAATAAAGATACACCTATTCTGTCATTTTCTTTCCTTCTTCCTCCCTTCCTCTCTCTACCCTCCTCTTTCCTTTTCTCTTTTTTTCTTTTCTTTTCTTTTCTTCTTTTCTTTTCTTTTTTCTTTTCTTTTCTTTTCTTTTCTTTTCTTTTCTCTTCTCTTCTTTTCTCTTCTCTTCTCTCTCTTCTCTTCTCTTCTCTTCTTTTCTCTTCTTCTCTCCTTTACTTCCTTCCTTCCTTCCTTCCTCTTTCCCCACCCGACCAACAGAAGTGAAGCCTTAGTTGCTAAAGACTATCCCTTGGGTTAGATGGTGGCAGTAGGACAGATACACCAGAGTCATAATCTGCTTGAGTAAGGGCTACACTAGTCACTAGTCCCAGCACTTAGCCCAACTCACTCGATCACTCATTCTTGGCCTGGGCACAATTTGGACCGTTCCTGTTTATCCACCCAACCACTATGTATTGCATGTTACTGGAGATATTAAGATGAAAAAGCACATGTACTTAAGTTAATTGGCCTACATTCAGGGGAAGAGAGTTTGTACATAAACCTGCATGGTGGTGGAGTCCACGTGGAAAGCTGGTATTTCACCCACCACAACTTAGAAGCCGAAGCCAACACACCGTCACGTACCAACCCTTTCATCATCATCACCAAAGCAATTGAAACTTTGGGAGGACTTTGGTATGTGATGAATTTTCTTTTTCTATATCCAGAATCCCTTCTTTAAAATCTGAGAGTTCTTTTTTATTTTCCAGGCTCATTGTCTCTCTTGTCTGCTCACTCCATGCTCTCCCTTCCTCCTCTCTAGTATCTTTTTTTTTTTTAATGATTTTATTTATTCATGAGAGAGACACAGAAAGAGGCAGAGACACAGGGAGAGAGAGAAGCAGGCTCCCTGTGGGAAGCCTGATCTCAGGACCCCAGGATCATGCCATGAGCCACAGGCTGACGCTCAACCATGGACCCACCAGGTGCCCCATTTTTTTGGGTGGGGTCTGTCTTAGGTGTCAGTGACTTAGGCATAAGGAAGATTTAGCAATAAAATAAGGAAGCTGTTGAAGTTTTTGTAAATAACAAAAAAGATACACAAAAATAATAGTAATTCAGAGATCCTGGGTGTCTCAGTCGCTTAAGTGTCCAACTCTTGGTTTCAGCTCAGGTCATGATCTCAAGGTCGTGATGTCAGGCTCCAGGATGCTCAAAGCCAAGTTGGCTTGGAACTCTTTCTCTACCCCTTCTGCTCTCCCTGCTTCTCTTTCTCTAAAATAAAGAAATAAATCTTTAGAAAAAAATAATAGTAATTCATCCTTTCTGTAAACTTCTAATTTAATGCATATGCAAAACACTGAATGTCATAATAATTTTTATAAGTTTTCTTACATTTCAAAAATGAGCCTTTACGTTTCTATCAAAATCTTCAGTAATACCACTCAACATCACATTGATTATTACAGGGATGCCTGGGTGTCCCAGTGGTTAAGCATCTGCCTTTGGCTCAGGCCGTGACCCCGGGGTCCTGGGACTGAGTCCCGCACCAGGCTCCCCACAGGGAGCCTGCTTCTCTCTGCCTGTGTCTCTGCCTCTCTTTCTCTCTCTGTGTGTCTCTCATGAATAAATACATACATGCATACATAAATCTTTAAAAAATTGGTTAATAGATAGGTAGTTGTGCCATCTTAATTTCATTCTTCAATATTTAGGAATCTGGACTTGAAAAGAATACCAGAGAACAATTATTCATCTCATCATGAAGTCACTAAGGAATTCCATGACATCATAAATGCTTCTATGAATTTACAAAATTCCTAGTTACTTGAAACATTTTAAGTAAAATATTTGTTAAAAAATCGTAAGAAATTACAGACAGTAATATTTAGGTGTCATTCTCACGTAATGTGCGTAAGATGGCCATTCCTCGATGGCATTTTTTCAGCCCAGCAGAGTTAGAATCAGTTTTCTTCTTCCTTCCCACCACTGAACCTCTTACAGGGTCTACCACTTTTGTCCTAGCATCTTTGTTTGTTGTACAAATGTCTGCTTCTCCAGCCAGTTTTTTGGGGATAAACTCCATCATGGTTATTTTGTCTTTCTCTAAAATCCATAACAAAGTGTATACCACATACAGAATGTGTAATAAATACTTGCTGACACAAACATGGGACTGACACAAACATTGGATTTTAGACCTGCAAAGTGAAGGAGCCTCGATAGGAAAAATGATTACATTATAACTGCGACTGTTTTAACAGTTTTTTAGGAATTATTTAAACTACATCTTTGTTTTTCAGAGTTGATTTCCAAGCCAATCAACATATATATTTCAAATGTTTCTATCTTGCTTTAGTAAGAAGAAAAAAACAGGGATAACTATCAATACGCTGTATTATCCAGAATAACATTTTCATTGCCATCTAACTGTAATAAGGGAACATGTTTTTTGAGTATAATACTTCAATTCAGAAATATGAGTAAATAATTGAATAAATGAATTAATAATTCAGTCCATTCTGTGAGTGTAAAACAATACCACCTGCAGATAATGACCGAGAAATTCAAGATCTATACTCTCAAATAAAGCAATTTACATTCTAGGTAATTCGTGTTTTCAACATATTTTTTTAGGCAAGATTCCTTACTAAATATCTGGCCAGTTTCTGTCCTGACCCCCTCCAGAAATTAGCATAAGTCCCAACTCAGATAACTGCTTTTTACCTGAGTCCACAGGGAGGGTACAAGTGTCTGTCTTTGAAAAATTACAATTTAATACAGGTTGTTTTATTCATGTTAGGGAAAGGCACGTTGAACCACTTTAATCATTCAGTGAATACTTATTAACTTGCCTTTCAGTAAAAGAGGGTATCACTCGCATTTATTTAGACCTGAAATAAAGTCATAGGCTGTATGTGCGCTACACCTCGATTCTGAAGCATAGTACATATGTAAAATAAATTGTATGTCTTTGGATTCCTTGATTTAACATATATGCAATTTCACATTTTCTTTAATTTAGTGACTTTTTCCTAATTTTTAAAATTAGTTGTGATTTTCTTGTAACATCAAGTCACTTTTACAACTGTGGGAACATCTAAGAATATTTCCAAAATTCTTCATCTGATAGTTTGGTTCAGAAAAATGTTTTTCTTGCCAGGTACTGTGTGTAGTAGATGCTGGAGATAAAAGAAAGGGGAAGGTAGTTTCTCAAAATGCTTACAGCTATGATATTTTATATATATCATGTTAGACACAAATGATTAAAAGTAAACAGCATGGGAAAGATGATCAAAACTACTAATGTGAATGATTTTGATTCTAATTTTTCTCAATGGTAAAGTTGACTTAGCTTCAAATTCTTGTTTTTCTCCATATGAAACTCCAAGATGGTTAGCATTGAGAGGCGACATGGTTAACAGTCCAGGTTCCACAGGCAGATCTGTCTGGGCGCCACGAATCCTTCTTCACCATTGGTTTGGGTAAACTGTGCGAATTACCTGACTTCCTCACTGCCCAATGCACACACGGCAAGGGACACGTTGTGTTGCTATGTGGCCTACATGAGAGGTGGTTTTGCATGCAAAGAGCTTAGCACAGTATCTGGCACATACAGGCACTCATTAAACACTAACTATTTAAAAAAATTATAAAAAAATAAAATGAACACTAATTATAATTTTATGAATATAGAATGTTGACATAGATGCTTATCATTAATGTAAGCTATAGCATTTATTTTTGTATCTTGTTTTTTGTCTTTTTCTATATTCTCTAATTCCTAGTAAATAAGACAATCTTATAGAAATAAAAATCTCTTAAGAGGCCTTCCAGAAAACATAATACATTCTTGACACATTCTTCATTTTCATGATTGACATAAATTTATGGAAATTATAAGGAGTTGGATAGCACACAATAAAAAAAATGGTAACCTTTTGAACTTACATTCTTAATATTCTTAATTACAAAATATTCTTTTGTTTCTAAGAATATAGTCAATGCAGTTATTGTTTTTGTTTTTTTTCAAATGTGGTTGTTAATTTTATAAAATATTTTCCGAATTATCTTACAGTAAATAATAAAAAGGCGCTCTGTCTATTTGAGTAAGTTTGAAGTCAGATAGGGCTGCTTGCCAGTGACAAAAAAAAGAATGTCCTTATGTTAACAACATGTAGCCCATTATTCAAGGAAGAATACAAATGGATCAGAAACCCTACTGGATGAATGAAAACTGCTAAATATCATCTTGTATAATAATGACTGTTCAAAATCTGATTTTAAAACTTGTATAATCTGAGCTTAACAATGGTAAATTTGCTCAAGAATTAACTAAAAAAGTGCCATCTGAAGCAAGTAATTTTCTTTCTATCCAAATCATTTCTTCTATAATTTAAGCAAAGCACTGTAAAAAGGGAAAAAATAATTATAATCATCATATTTTATATTACTTATTACTTGTTAATTTGAAATGTGTTGAACTGTCTAACGCTGAAAACTCATATTACTCTTTTCCTTTGAAATATTTCAGGACATATCAAAGCCTTTAAATTTCTAAATTTCAGTTTGAGAAAATATTTCCCTTCTTAGCCAACAGTGTGTTCTCTGATTCAGAAACTGGATTCATAGGATTGCAATAGGTGAAATGGGTTGAGGACAGAAAGGAGATGGAAAGGAAACAAACAGTGAACAACCAGAAATGTAACATACCTTTTGAAAATGATTTTAATTATTCTCACACTTCTGGGTTTGTTTTTACTATATTTCAAAGAAACACCTAACAGTAATACCTGGATATCCAAAGGATACTTTTATATCAAAATTAGGACTCTATGACTATGTCCTGCAGACTTAGACTTTAGGAATAATGATAAATGAAGGCACAAATATTAATTTGGACATGGTTTTTGATGTTTAAAGTATAAATCAAATATGAGAAACACTAATTCTATCATGTATTGAGATAATCATGTTTACCCTATAATGTATCAAGGACAGTTAGATTATGTATTATGTAAGATTCTTTAAATTAAAAAAAATACAAGACATTCCCTCAAAAAGATATTTTCCAGGCTATTAGGAAATGTTGCTGTAATAGTGAATTTATTCAACAATATAAAAATATCAGTGTTAAAATTATGAATGGAGAAGAGAAGTCTAATATTAAGGATCAAATTCTTCACATTAAGAAGCTAGGAACAGAACAGAAAATGAAATTTAAAGCAAGGATAAGAAAGGAAATTATAAAGATAAATAGAAATATGTCTAATAAGAAAAATAATAAAGCTGAAAGTCAAATTGTTGGAAACTTTAACAAAATTTCAAACCCCACCCTAGGAGGATCTCTGGGTGGCTCAGCAGTTTGGCGCCTGCCTTTGGCCCAGGGTGTGATCCTGGACCCGGGATTGAGTCCCACGTCGGGCTCCCTGCATGGAGCCTGCTTCTCCCTCTGCCTGTGTCTCTGCCTCTCTCTCTCTCTGTGTCTTTCATGAATAAATAAATAAAATCTTTAAATAAATAAATAAATAAATAAATAAATAAATAAATAAATAAACAAACAAACCCTACCTAGACTGAACAATAGAAAAATAGAAAAAAAGAAACATTCCATGTAAAAAAAGAAAAATTAGAATACTTCCCAACTCATTTTATGAGCCTAATTCTTTTTTAAAAAAATATTTTATCTATTTATTCATGAGAGACACACACAGAGAGAGAGAGAGAGAGACAGAGGCAGAGACACAGGCAGAGGGAGAAGCAGGCCCCATGCAGGGAGCCTGACGTGGGACTCGATTCCGGGTCTCCAGGATCAGGCCCTGGGCTGAACGCGGCGCTAAACCGCTGAGCCACCCGGGCTCCCTATGAACCTAATTCCTGATGAAAAATCTGATAAAAGTGTTATAAGAAAGGAAATTACAGAGTAATATTTTTCATGAACAAAGATGTACATATCTTCAATAACTTTCAAGTAAATTGAATCCAGAAATATTTTTAACATACAGTACTTTGTCATCAAGAAAATTTTAATTATAGCAATCTTTATCTGTTGTATATATTGAATGTTATGTAAGTTTTAATTTTTTAAAAAATATATAGTTTTTTTAACCAGTCAAGCATAATGATGAATAAAAATATGTTCACCTGATAGTCACATTTATTTACTTTGATAGATATTCTCCACTGACTCTACTGTGTATGGTAGCAAAGTGTACTTCTGTGTAATTCCACAACAAGGAGCAGTGATGAGCAGAAAATAATAATCCAGTCTATTGTAATGTCTAGTCCCCAAAAGGCATTTTTCTTAAGTAAAGTAAGGCTTCCACCTAAAGGCAACTCTTTCATATCAATCATTAAAATAATAATTTTGACCCTTTTTAACATAATGTGCATTTGAGTTGCAAAACAAGGCCTGGTTCTCATCAATGAGACCTGAGGATCTGCAAGGAAATTAGGTAACGAATGAGTGAAATAAACTCTCCTATCAAGCTTTATTATATGAATCAAAATTCCAATATATGTGAATAAAACTAATGTTAAAATGGATAGCAAATAAAATGAACATTTTTAAAGGTCCACTCCAAATAAATTAATAAAACAATTTAAATCGATTTCATAAGAAATGTATTTGTGATTCTTAAAAAGATGGATACCAGCAATGTACAGAGAATGAAAATTACAAACACGGGCAGACTTGATGCAAGAAACAATGAGGTGCCCTGAAACTGAAATCTATAACCACTGAAAGTAACCACCTGACAGGCGACGACGCAGTTATGATAAGATGTAAAGTCAATAAATATGTGACCATAGCCTAAGAAATGGAGGGTAAGTTTAGGGGCGTCTGGGTGGCTCAGCCGGTTAAGTATCTGCCTTCGGCTCAGGTCATGATCCCGGGGTCCTGGGGTCAAGCTCCACATCATCTCCCTATTCAGGGGGCGTCTGCTTCTCTCTCTCCCCCTGCCCCTCCCTCCTGCTCTGTTCTCTTGCTCTCTTTCTCTCTCAAATAAATAAATAAGTAAAATCTTAAAAAAAAAAAAGAAATGGAGGTTAAGTTCAGATATATCAACACAGGTCTGAGAGGAGTTCCTGAAGAAATAGCAGGGGAAAGGACAGAAAATAAATGTTTGAAAAGAAAATGGTGGAGAT
This sequence comes from Canis lupus familiaris, assembly GCF_011100685.1. Lineage (NCBI taxonomy): Eukaryota > Metazoa > Chordata > Mammalia > Carnivora > Canidae > Canis > Canis lupus. Next base: position 30,721,199 of record NC_049257.1, read on the forward strand.
ATTTTTGCAGAACTGAAGACATGTAACTTCAGGCTGCAAGTGATCATTGAAAGAGCAAAGCAAAGTATCGATGATAAAGAAATACGTATCAATAGGTAAATTCTTTGTGAAGCAAAACATGAGAGATAATGAGAGAAGAAAGATCAACAGCAGAGAACATATGATCAACAAAAGAACCATTAACCTGGAATCTGATAATCCGTTAATCTATGACCTGAAAAATGTAAGTCTAATAAAGACATTTTCTTTTTTTTCCCCAGGGATTGCTATTGAGTTTATTGATCCTCATATAGGTTAAGCATATATTAAGCTCTATCTAAGTACCTAGTGTCATCACTTTATCTTCACAAGGGCCTGAAGGGTGTATCAGAATATAAGGCAAAATTACAAAAAAGCTCCTACGAGATATATTCAGATACACAAGGACGAGGAGAGCTTTGAGACCCACTGCAACAGTGTCGTAGAGATATGCTGTAGAGCCGCAGAGACGATTTCATATCAGTTAAGAAACTACAAGTGACTCAACACTGGCTATTTTATTCAAATTCTCAACCATCAGAACCAGTATTATTTATGTCGTCTTCAGCAAATAAAAAAGTTGAAGTTGCGAGAATGATAAATAACCTGCTCAGATTCATACAACAGTGCTGGCCCTCTAACACGGAATTTGTGAATTCAATTCTCGTGCCATTTGCAATATATTTTTTAAAAAATACCCCATCACAGAGGATGTGGCCCACCAGGTAAAAGCAATGACTCTGGAATTGTAATTTGTTGCTGAGAGCAAGCTCTGCAGATGCAACTTGCTCTGTATCTTCTAGTGTCTGAAGAACGAAGAAGAACGAGTAGCTAACATTTTCCTTACCTATTTGTCTCAAGAACCCTGTAAGAAATTGGAAATTTGATGGGGATTGTTTTCTGAGGATTTGAAGGCTGTGTGTATACATACCTATATTTTATTGTATTTACTTATTATTTATTTTGTTTAGTTCATTGAGTTTGTTACTAACTGGACAACTGCAATGACCACTGGCGAGTCTTATCTGCCTTGCTGATAGAGTCGTCACTCCGCTCATGTCTTACTCCACGTAACTGGTGAAGGATTTACATGTTATTTCAAAAATATAAAACTAGTAACCAGAGACTTCTTTATTGGGACCATAAGGCTACAGGCATTTCAGTCTTTGGAGAAGATGAAACAGATTAATCTTCGCAGTTTTGCATAAACACACATTTCTCTTCTAGGTATTTCTTTCTGGACAATGGGGAATTTACATACTTGGCCACATGCTTTAAAATAATCAGCTACTCAGACCTCATGCTGCGGATATGGAACGTGGTGAGTTGATGCCAGTCATTGTTATTAGGAAACATAAATCTAGGCCCCCGGAGTACAAGGGAACGTACCGCTGGCTGTTTTAGGGTGTGGCATGAATTAGTAACATTCTTGGCTTTGATTGTACCTTTGAGAGAAGTGTACCCAAAATTTGAGCTGTTACCATAGCTGGTAGGTGTTACCCAGAGTACAGGCAGGAACAGGATTGTGTCATCCCGGAGAAGAAAACTAATTGTTTCCAGTGTCCTCACTCAAACTGAAGTGTGTGCCTAAACATACCTGCTAGGTTTTAATGGGGCTGGTGTTTACAAAGCTCTCTGTGGTTATGTGGTCATGTCTATAAACGAACATAAAATTTATTGAAGTTGGTGAAGTTACTAACCTGCAAAAGGCAAGAGAGTCAATGACCTCAACACTGACCTATTTCGGAGGCCATTTCCAACTAATGACAATGGAATATGTGATCCCTAAATGTCAAGCCACATGTGAGAGGCAGCATGGAGATAATTGGTCACAGCCTACAGGTCAAGGCTGCGGAGGCAGGTCTGACTCCAGTCAGGAGACAAACCCCAGCAGAACTGAGGAGTGAGGCTAGAGCGAGGCCAGAGGCGTCCCTACATTTCTAGGACGAAGCTAAGGAATCGGCCAGAGACCCTGACAAAGTAAGACTGCAATGACTGGGGCCAGGACTGAGGGGAGGCGGCCGTGGTCCTGGGGAACTTGTGTTTGTTCCCGATGGTGTGACTCATGGAAAGGCCTCAAGACGTAGGAATAATCAGAACAATAAAAACAATAGTCAACCATCAATGATCCTGCCAGGTCCTGGCTCACGGCTCAGGAGATTCTCCTACGCTGGTGATCAGGAGGCTTGACGGACCGTTTCTGCAGGGCCCTCTTTGCCCCTGGTGCCCGACACCCCCCCACTATGGGCCCATTCTGTTCTAGCAAGACGGGCTTCTGTTGAGTGGTGTAGCATTGAATTTTCCTGGGCTCACGCAGTCCGGGTCTGCATGTCTGTACTCAAAGCGGATTCTCGTACACCACACGTAACTGGGTCATATTTTTGAGCCATTCTGACAACCTCTGTCCTCTGACCAGGGCGTCTAGACCATCGACCTTCACGGTGACTATAGACACAGCTGGAGTAACAGCTGCCACATATGTTATCGCCTTTTCTCTTTGCTGCTCTTGTTCTTCGTTCTTAGCTTTGTCTTCTAATCCTTTTCTATTTTTTGTGTTTTTTTACCGGAACATTTTATATGATTCTGTCTTCTCTCCTTTCTTGGCGTATTGATTTTATTCCTTTTCAAATGGTTTTCTTAGTGGTTGCCAAAGAATTTGCAATACTTACCTACAGCTCATCCAAGTCCACTTTCAAATGATACTATATCATTTCACGGATAATGTGAAAACTTTATAATAACAAAAATAATTTTAATTCCTCTCTTCCATTTGTTGGTTCATTTCTATAATTAATTTTATTTATATGGATATAAGCATAAATAATCAAATGCATTGTTGGTATTATTTTGAACAAGATGTTATCTGTTAGAAGAGAACAAGAAAAATTTTTTATTTTACCTTCACTTATTTCTTCTTTGATGTTCTTCCTTAATTTATATAGATCCAAGCTTCTGACCTGTATTATTTTCTTTTTTTTTCTAAATAATTCTTTTAACATTTTCTAGAAGACATATCTACTGGCAATAAATTCCCCCAATTTTTGTTTCTCTGAGAAATTCTTTATTCCCATTCACTTTAGAGAGTAATTTTCTAGGCTACAGAATTCTAGGATGGTGAGGGGGTTTTTTTTGTTTGTTTTTCTTTTTTCCCTTAAAACTTTAGTTTTTGACTTCACCTCTTGCTTGCACGGTTTCTGAGAACTTGAATATAATTGTTATCTTTGCTCTTCGATAGGTGTGATGTTTTTCCTCTGGTATCTTTCAGAATGTTTTCTTTATCTTTGATTTTCTGTCATTTGACAACGATATGCCTGGGTGTAGGGTATTTTGGGGGAGGTGGTGTTCACTTACCCTGCTTGGTGTTCTTGGTGATTTCTGGATCGGTGGTTCAGTTTCTGATATTAGTTTGGGGGAAATTCTCAATAATTATTGTTTCAAATATTTCTTCTCTTCCCTTCTCTCTTTCTTCTCCGATATTTTCCTTATGCATATATTTCACCTTTTGCAATTGTTCCACAATCCATGGATATTCTGTTCCAGTTTTTGTTCTCTTTGCTTATTAACTTTCAGGGATTCTATTGATCTCCTGTAGCTTAGAGATTCTTTTCTCAGCTATGTCAACCTGATAATAAATTCCACCAAGGCATTTTTCTTTTCTATTACAGTGTTGTTGTTGTTTTTTAATCTCCAGCATTTATTTTTGGTTCTTTCTTCAAATCCCCATCTTTCTGCTTACATTGCCCATCTGTTCTTATATGCTGTCTACTTTATCCATTAGAGCCCTTAATATATTCAAGCTGTTTTAAATTTCTGGACTGGAAAGTCTCACATCGCTGCCCTGACTGGTTCTGATGCTCTGTCTTGTGGCTTTAAACTGTGTTTTGTTTTGTTTTGGCCTTTTGATATGCTTTGTACGTTTTTTTGCTACCTGGATGTGGTGTACTGGGTAGAAGGATTTTTCTCGGATTCTATCATGGGAACCTGGTCAAGCTCCTGGAGGCAAATCTCACCGCCTGTGGGGGTCCCTTGGGACTGGGTCTTGCTGAAGTTTTTAACTCTCAGACTCATCCACACTAAGCCTCTGGCAATTCACTGATTCCAGTTCCAGTTTTCTTCTTCCTGGTTCCTGGGGTAGTCTGTGGTCATGTGTCTCTGCTGTGAGAAGCCATGACTCTGTTTCCACCTGTGTCTCTAGTGGTGAGGGCAGCGGTTTGCCCTGTGTCCTCTGCTCTATCGTGGGCCCAAGAAGGGTGTTGGGTTTTCAGTCTATTCAGCTTTCTCTCTGTTGTTGGGAAAGGGTGGTGAGTTCCACACTCCTTACACATGGAACCCAAGACCCTCTCAAGGATCTTTTCTACAGTTTATAATTTGCTACTTTGCTGGCCATTTCTACAGAATAAAATAGCATCTTTCTTTATTTTGTCAAACAACACTTCCTCCAAGTTTAAACAAACTGTCACTATCTAAAACTTGGCTGATTTGTTCTATGTAGCCTTAAATTGGGGGGCATTAGGCCCTTTTAAATGTTTATCATTAAGGGATTTAGTTGGGATAAACAATTTTTAACTGAGAAACTTTTATTCTCTTCATATACATATGTGACTTCTTTCCTTTGCTGTTGGTTTCTGAACGTGTTCCACGTGTTTTGTTGGGTTCAGTACGTATCAGCAGATGAAATGTATAATTATTTTTGCTCAACACACTGTTACTTTACAGCTTATAATTTTAAAGAAGGAAATGCTCAGAGCAATGCACGCCTCCCATCCACGAGCTGTTCCTGCGACTCCATCTCTCTCTAATCCTTACCTTGAACTCTGTGTTTAAGCCAAACAGGTCCCCAGTAACAATGGGCTCTTTCATGCCAGGATGTCTTTGCTCACATGTGAAGTCATCTCACTCTCCCTCCTCCACGAGTGACTGGTTCTGTCAGACACTCCGAGATCGTGTTGATTGTCTTTCTTCTCTGAATATCCTAATCATCCTTTTGCACGTGCACGCACGTGTGCACACACACAGAGACGATATGTCAGCAAAGTCATCTATTTCTGTGCCAGTTTCCTCCCTCATCACTGTAACTCTTTGAAGTTAGATAAATCTTCTCAGGCAACCCTCAATCTCCAGTGTTTATTCACTGCACTCTGCACTAAATTAGAGCTCGAGTCCCCCGGCTCTCTTCTATATGTCTATCTCTTACGATACAATAAAAAATATATTTATAAAATTTATTTCAATTTTAGAATAATCCAATCTGTGTTGATTACATGGTTTCATTTCATACATAGAAAGCTCAATTAAAACTTTTAAAAATTTCCCTGATGCCAAGTGACGTTGAGCATTTTGTCATGTGTCTGTTGGCCATTTTTATGTCTTGCTTGGAGAAATGCCTGTTCATGTCTTCTGCCCATTTCTTGACTGGATTTCTACCTCACACTGGTCAGAATGGCTAAAATTAACAACTCAGAAAACAACAGATGTTGGTGAATATGTGAAGAAAGGGGAACCTCTTACACTGTGGGTGGGAATGCAAGCTGGTGCAGCCACTCTGGAAAACAGCATGGAGGTTCCTCAAAAAGTTGAAAATAAAGCTACCCTATGATCCAGCAATTGCAGTAACTGGGTATTTATCCAAAGGATACAAACGTAGTGATCCAAAGGGGCCCCTGCACCCCAATGTCTATAGCAGCCATGTCCACAATAACCAAACTGGAAAGAGCCCGGTTGTCTGTGGACAGATGAATGGATAAAAGAGATGTGGTGTGTATATAAATGGAATATTACTCAGCCATCAGAAAGAATGAAATCTTGCCATTTGTGATGACCTGGATGGAGTTGAAGGGTATTATGCTAAGGGAAGTGGGTCAGTCAAAGAAAGACAAATATGTGATCTCACTCATAAGTGGAAATTTAAGAAACAAAACAGATGAACACAGAGGAAGGGAAGGAAAAAGAAAATAAGATGAAAGCAGAGAAGAAGGCAATCCATAAGAGATACTTAGCTTTAGGAAACAAACTGAGGGTTGCTGACAGGGAAGTGAGTGTTGGGACAGGGTAACTGGGTGATGGGCATTACAGAGGGCACTTGATGTGATGAGCCCTGGGTTTTATAGGCAACTGAGGAATCACTAAATCCTGCCCCTGAAACTATTAAGAGAGTGTTTATTAGCTAAATTGAATTTAAATAAAAATGTTTTTAAATCACTTTTTTTAAACAATGAAAGTGTATATTAGCTTCTGTGAAACTTGACATTTTAGAAGTAGAAGGGCTTCAGGAATGATTTGACCAGAGCTTCAAATCCATTTCTCAGTGATGCCCTCATCTCCGTCTTCCCTGTCAACTTTGGCCATATGCTATTTTCCATCATGTTAGCAAAAAGGTTACAGCAACTCCAGGATTCACCATACATGATACGTTCCCCAGGAAGAGAGAAAAAGTTTCTCTTCTCCACTCAGGGTAATGGTGGATTTAGGCCAGTGGGATCCACAGTAGAAGTTGGTGGCAGATACATGATTAAAATCACAATTAAGGGATCCCTGGGTGGCGCAGCGGTTTGGCGCCTGCCTTTGGCCCAGGGCGCGATCCTGGAGACCCGGGATCGAATCCCACATCGGGCTCCCAGTGCATGGAGCCTGCTTCTCCCTCTGCCTGAGTCTCTGCCTCTCTCTCTCTCTCTCTCTCTCTCTCTGTGACTATCATAAATAAATAAAAATTAAAAAAAAAAATAAATAAAATCACAATTAAATCTTGATTTCAGCACTAACATATTAACTATCTGTATAGAATTATATTTTTTCTTTTTTAAAAATAGCAAGTAAACATCAAATTTTATTCTACACTGCATTATTTCTAGAATTCCTCATAGATCAGAAACATATTTACTGTTAAGAATATTTTCTGCAAGCTTTTTGTATTTTATAAAAAAATGTTCTAGAAATATTCAGGTATTTTATACCTGAAATATTCTAGAAATATTCCATATTTCTAACTCAAGTAAATCTCATGGAAGTTCCCTAAAACTTTCTGAAATAAAATAAAACAATGGACAAACTGATTATACTCTTGAATATGTAAAATATTAAAATTATACAACAAAATATTTTGAAATATATTAAAAAGGTATTATACCCTACAATAAAATAAGAGTTATCGCAGCTACAATAATGCTTCTTAATAAAAACATGACTAACAATAACAGGTAAAATTGCCAATTGATTGCAATATTCTATGAAATAAAATAAATAAAATCTTAGTAATAAGAGTAAATACTGAAAACAAACTCCTATAAATACGATTAAGAAAGTAATCATTTTCTTAGAGTCTGTGTTCACCACAGTTTGTACATTTCAGAGCAAAATTTAATATTCACATAAGCTTCCTTTTTGAAAAGCATATTTTGTAACCACCACATCTTTATGTTGGGTCTATGCTGCTATATATTAAATCTTCTGAAGGTGAAGGAATTGCAATCTTTAGGCCAAAGACAGACTAGACTTCCTTAAAGTTTATAAGAAAGAGTCACTTTTCCAGTGTTGTAACACTGAAAGCCATGCACTGCCCTTTGCTGCATTTATGAATTTATTTATAATTAATAAAATGGCATAGCCTCTACTAACTTCTTAAACTGTCCCCATGGCTCACATGGTCTACAGAGTGAGGTCATGCTAACTAGCACCTGAGATAGACGTCAGCAACTGCATCTCAGGTCTCAGGTCATGCTCTCTCTGCGTACCCTGCTCTCTCTGTAGAGTTTTTGCACTCTTCTCTGCAATCCCACCTTTATAAGACACCACTGGGTGTTTGTACCAACTCTTCTTCTGGTGGTCACTACTCTCCCCTCTTCTCTGATTAGAAATAATTTTTCTTTCAGAATCAGTCCAAATATAACCTCTAATGTGAAACATCCCTAAATCCCATCTTACTACTTAAAATTTCCTATACAGTATCACAGAATTAGAAAGTTCTATATGCCCAGTGACTTGAAAGGGCATGAGCAATAGAATATCTTTAGTCATGATAAAGGCATGAGTCTTAGAATATATTAGAATATCTTAAATTACTAAGCTAATACATCCATTAATTTTGTGAGTTTATTAAAAAATATATAGAAACAAATGTCAGCTTTGTGCTCCTATATGACTTTTGCTAATTTAAAAAAATTCTCCGTGAAAATGGATAACAGTAGGTTAATATTTATGATTAAGAAGGAAATATTCATTTTTATTATTCTAATGTTAAATTCTTCTTTATATAAAAAACTCCTGTTCTTCTATAACCTTAATTTTAATTTTTTAAAGATCCTCTGAATCTGGATCTCTGGTGAAAAGTGAAAGACTTGCAAACTCAAATATCTCTGATTGATAAGATTTGTGACATTTCCTGCAAATTGCTTCCCTAACATACATTTCTGTAGATCTTAATTGATATGGAAAGTGTCCAGCAAATACTAACTTTCCCACCTCTCCTGCTGCCAAAGATTGCCCTATTTCTTGCCCCAAAGGCAAAATATGAAGGCTTCTGAGTAAGGTTTTCTTTCCTGTTATAGATGCTGTACCTTATTTGCTTCTTTATCATACTGTAATGTGGTCATGAGATAGAGATGAAGGAGTCACATCCAGATCGTAATGACCAAAACTATATGTAAGGGGTGAATGGTCAGAGGATTCTGATCCTAAGTCAACCTTGTATAGCTATACCAGTCTTGACCTGCCTGGTGTCAGATTCCTTCTTTCTTTTCCTTTCTTTTTTTTTTAATTTAAAAATTAGCTTCACTGAGATATGACTAACATGCCATGAAATTCACTCACTTAAAGTGTACAAGTCAATGGTTTTTAGTAGATTCACAGATACGTATAATCGTTGCCACCCTTATTAGTCAATTTCTGAATATTTTCATGGACTCAAAAGAAACCCTGTGCCCTTTACCTATTGCTCTCATCCCCCAGGCCTAGGCAACCACTATAGATGTAGCTATTCTGGACTTTCATAGGAACGAAATCATATGATAGTTCATCTTTTGTTACTGACTTTTCTCAGCAACAAGTTTTGAAGGTTGTTCCATGTTTTATCATGTATCAGTATTTTGTTCTTGTTTTATGGCCAAATAATATCCCATTGTATGGATATACCATATTTGTTTTGTTCTGTTTTATATTTCCTTTTCAGTTGGCAGTAATTGTGTTGTTTCCACCTTTGAGCTTTTGTAAATGATGCTACTATAAACACTGGTGTCCAGGTTTTCTTTGTGTGGATATGTGTTTTCATGTCTCTTGGGTATATACCTAGGAGTGGAATTGCTGGGTCATAGAGTAATTCTTGTTTGTTTAATTACTGAAAAACTGCCAGATTATGTCCTGAAGTTAGGTAAATTTCTACAAAGAAAGTTTCATATATTTATAGCATTCTTAGATAAAGGCTTGCTTTATGTTTCCTTCAATTTATATTTAGGAAATTCTAGCAAATCTTTGCTCACTATAACCTATATACTAAGATGGTACAGATGTGAAACATCAGTCAACATGAATGAGGTGAAAAATTCACATCACATTTACTTTGTCATATGACATTCAAAACAGATCCATTATATAACAATAATTAGAAAAAAAAGGGGATTATAATTTAAAACTTTGAAAGATTTACTCCTGGATTTCTTTAAAGAACAAACGTTTTCAAACTTTAGTTAAGAAACTAAATTAAAAATTTTATTAGTAAATGCTTTTTTCAGAAAAAAAAATGTTAGCTGAATAAAGAAAACACATATGTCCACATTTATTTATATCTTAATTGGCTGGTAAAATGATATCCTGAAAGGAAGGTAAGAAGAAATAAAGCCTAGTTTTCTGAGGGTAATCCTTGCCCAGGTGAGTCACATTTGGCTCAGAGCCACTGAGGGACTGTTTTAGAAATGTACTCTGTGTCTGTAATTTTATGGCTAGTCCTTAAGGTATAGAATATGTTCCATATTACTTACTATCATGGTATGCCAAACTAATGAATTAAAAATAGTTAATGTTGGAACAAAAAAAAAAAAGATCTGTGCCAAGTTGGAAGAAGTAGATTCAGACATGCCCAAACAGTAAGAAGCAGGAGGGAACAGAAACATCTATCATTGGTTCTGTCAGTTTGGGTGCAGGATATATGGCAGGAAGGATACAGGCCATAATTTACAACAGATGCTAAAGTATAAAACATATATTTAATTTTTACAAAAATTTTATGTTTAAAAGAAATAATGTTCAGTTGACTGTAGTATGTTAGCTATATATATATTTTTTTCTAATGCTTTTATAATGGGGAATATTTAAAAAGTCATTGTGAACAAGAGACATTCTAATACACACAAATAGATATATGGCCAGGAATCTGCTTTGGAGAGCACGACTCTCATCATAGTCCAGACTGAGGTCCACTAACCTACCTGAGATCTACCACTAAGGTGCCTGAGATCTACTGCTAACCTACCTGAGATCCACCACAAGCGTGCCTGAAGAGGAGCTCCTGACCCTTCTGTCTCCCTAGAGACCAAAGAATAATGCTCTTTGCCGTCAGACAGGCACATATAGTTCCCATTTGTACGTGGTTATTGTAAACAAGATGAATTTCCCTAAGTGCAAGTAAAGATAAAATATCTTTATCTTTATATCACTTATATCAATGAAACCTTCGTAATTTTTAATGGATAAAAAGTAAAATAAGTATTTGCAAATGTCAGAGAATGATCAAATGTGATCACTGGGCTAGGTATTACTTCTCTACAATGTGCTATAATTACACCTTCCACTTAATGTACCTTAGAGATAATTCCATGATAGTTCCTATAAAAACAATATTTGATTTAATGGTAAGCTAGTATTCTCCTGTAGGAATGTATAATAACATGTTTAGTACATGATACAATGTTTTCTTTTTATATTTTGCACATACATAATACAAGGAGTGATTCTTACTAATGGATATTTGATGTATTTCCACATATCTTGGTGATTATCAGTAAACATACTTCAGTGTCTATTCATATCCATACAACTTTGGACACTTGACTATTAAAAAAATTGCTGGGGGATCCCTGGGTGGCGCAGCGGTTTGGCGCCTGCCTTTGGCCCGGGGCGCGATCCTGGAGACCCGGGATCGAATCCCACATCGGGCTCCTGGTGCATGGAGCCTGCTTCTCCCTCTGCCTGTGTCTCTGCCTCTCTCTCTCTCTCTCTCTCTCGCTGTGTGCCTATCATAAAAAAAAAAAAAAATTGCTGGAAGTGGTAACATATATTTTATTCTTTCATTGATATTGGCAAAGTGATGTTGCCAAATATCTAAGACTTTGTATCAATTTACTCTCCCAAGGTAAGGTGTGAGGAAGTTTGTTTCTCTTCCTCTTTATTAATTGAGCATGTAACAAATTTTTTAATCCTACCACTGTGATAAATATAGCTTAGTTTTCCATTTCTCTTATTACAAGTGAGGTTATATATGTTTTCACAAGTTTAAGAAAGATTTTCTTCCTTTTTATGTATACTGTTCATGTCACTTTGCCCAATTTTAATTGGGTTGTTGGATTTTTCTTGTTGATTTTTAGGAGCTTTTAAATATGAATAAAATAAAACTTTTTCTTTCATGTATGCCTATTTGGCTTTTGGCTTTGTTTCTGGAGTTTTGTCCAGTCATTTTGTAATTTTTGTGAATTCATATTTATAGTTATTGATCTCTTACGACTATGTCAGTCTTCTTGAGATTTGTCTCTACTTGCACCCAACACATTTCCTAGCCATAGGAGGAATTATATGAATATTGTTGGAAAAAAGAACTGTCAAATTCAAGTGTAAAGATGTTTATATTTATTAATCCAAAATCTAATTATTTATTTTCAGTTTCTATTAGTTTGTAAACTTTTTAAAAGGAGAATCATTTCCTCAAAGTCTTATTTCCTATTTTTTCCAATACAATTTGGATCAAAATTAGAATAAAACTATGAAGCAGTTTGTACAAATTTTTAAATGATGAAAATTAAATTATATTTTAAATAATAATGTCTATATTTTGTAAACACAGTTATTTGAATTATTTATGGGTCAGCCAAAAAATAATTAAAATTACTTTAGTATCTGACTAAAGGACTAACTTGAATGTATTATGACAAATCATGAATTTAAAACGTCCTGCTAGATTAATGGCAGAAAATTGAATTAAAGCAGGTTTATTGCCATTAGGTAATTATTTCAAGTCATTAGCATGTAGCAAACACACTATTTAATATTATAGACTCAAAAAATTTAGGACTTTGAAAAGGCACTTATGTGTTCTATCAACGTCAAACCAGATTTTGCCATTAAAAAAAATCAATGATCTCATCATTCATATATGAGTTAATGATATAAACAGTAAATCCCACATGTGAAATGGGGCCAATTATTTGCTCAATAACCCAATATTTTCTGCATCACTAATTTTTCATTTTTTTATTTAGCAACTCTAGGGAGTTAAAGATAAGGAAAATTTATGTTGATTAATAATGCTTCCAAACAATTTTAAACTTTAAATTTATGAGTTAGATTTAATAAATTGTCAGTGTAACGTATACTATGTTTAATCCTAGAAGTCATATCTTCAAAATCAATTGAGAGAGGCTTTGGTTTTGTCTTAGGAGGCAGAATGTTTAAAAGAGCATTGCTTCCACCCCAACAGTGACATGTTGGATAATTTATCCATTCATAAATTTTCTCGAACCCATCAAAATAGCAAGACACAGGAAAATCAAAGAGTCTCAAGTCCAAGGAAATACAGAGGTCTCTAGAGAAAGACAAGATGTGAGCACTGGTTAGAACATTAAATATTTTAACAAATTTTTAACTGTGGAGTGTTGGCTGGTTTGTCACTATAGAGGCCTTGGAGCTACAGACTAAGGGACGATTGTACTTAACCTTGGGTTTTTGGTGGCTCCCATCTCTCAGGACTTGTGAGAAAGAGTTGGATCAGGTGGGAGATTAGAGATTGCCTCCTGCTTGAGTAGGTCGGCACCATTACAGGAAAGACACACAGCCCCAGCTAGATCCTTTAGCCTATCTCCACATCGAGCACAAGCCTAATATCACTGAGTGAGGAACAGAAACCCTGGAGCTCTCAGGAACGTGTGGTGATCCACCGCAGCACGGAGAAAGAAAGGGGACAAGAGGACTCGGATACCAAGGCAAAGTCAGGACGTCAGAGGTCCTGAGCGTCACTGAGAAACTCCAACATCCGTAGGCAGAGGGCTCACCTAAGACTGAGACTCAAGCAGGACAAGAGAGAACCCTTTCACCCCTCATCGCCAGGCTACCTACTGATGGGGGATTAGCAGAGCTCCTACTGTTGAGACGGGGCAAGAATCTGCAGAGAGACCTCTGTTGAGTAAATTACAGAAAGGTAGACTTACAACAAGAGGTGTGACAGTGGTGGAACTACTATGACAACACGACCCAAATCACAGCAACCTGTAACTGGATTAACTCCAACTGCTTCACTAAGGACCTAGCCAGACATCAGCCGTATGTATCTCAATTTGTACAGTCTTAGGCACAATGGCCAGTATTCACCAAAAATACAGAGCAATGTTTAGCAAGAAAAACCATATATTGTTAAGATACATTGAAAGCAATTAATAGAATCATGTTCACATAGGGCCTAGATATTGGAATTTTCAAACAAGATTTAAATTAACTATGATAAATGTACTTAAAAATTCCTGTTAAAAATGGAAAACATTCATGTATTATATCAGAGAGAAAAAAATTGTAAGAAAAGATTTTAAATTTTATCTGAATGATGAACTCTATAAGAAAGAATCAAAGGGAAATGCTAGATATAAGAAACAGAGTAACTGAGGTAAGAATAATGCATTTGATGGGCTTATTAATAGACTCAAGAGAGCCAAAGAGAGAAGAATGAGTAAACATGAAAGTGGATTAATAGAAATTAACCAGGATAAATTACGATGAGTTAAAAAAAAAGAAAAAAGACCTTGAAAGAACTTGGGGTGCCTAATATTGGTATTATAGGAACAGCGAAAGAGAAGAGAAAAAACATGGAAAGGAGATATTATTGTAAGTTAACAACTGAGAATTTTCCAAAAATATTAAAAGACACTAAGCCATAGATCAAAAAAATTCATAGAAAACCAAGCAGAATAAATACTAAACAAAACAAATAAGACGCCTGATGAGCATAATCAAAGTGTGGCAAACCAAAGGTAAAAATAGAAAATCTTAAAGGAAGCCGAGGAAAAGAACATACCACACACACGTGCGTGTATGTGTCATAAGTCACAGCCGACTTCTCGAGAATTCACATCAGGAATCACCGAAACCAGAAGATGAGCAAGTGACTTAAAATTCCAAAAGGAAAAAACAAAAACAAAAACAACCTAGAATGCTCTGGCATAAATATCTTTCAAATATGAAAGAGAAATAGATTTTTTCAGATTAAAATAAATGGAGAGTTTAATAACAGCTAAGCAGCACAACAGAGTCTTCGAAGGAGACAAACACGGACGATAAAACCCTACGTCCACACAAGGGAATGCGGATCCCTGGAAATGGTCAAAGAAGAGTAGGTGCAGAATCGTCTTCTGTGTGTTTAACTGCTTCGTGGACTGAGGGATGGACCCAGGGAATCCACGCGTGGTCACAACGCTGCAGGTTGGACTCCACAGCTCGAGGCCTTGAGCACGGACAGGTCCGAATGACGGGATTGAGGCCTGAGTGGGATGAGGGTTGGTCCCCGGCTGTCCTCAATGTCAGGCAGGTCTTCTTGCAGCTGAAGTCATTGCCTTTCCACCCACCCGGAAAGGCTTAGGGGCAACTGTCGGGAGGGAGGAGACCTAGGAACCCCACCTCCCCGACCCAGACACTCACCGCAACTCCTAGAATCGCTTCTCTATTCCCTGACATTTTTTACTTGGGGGTCATTTTCAGGGCGGCACATTAATTTTGGAAGTCTGGCCCATGATGGTCCTGCTGTGTGTGGACTGTCGCTGCCCTGTCCCCACCGTGTGTCCCCCCAGCATCACCCGCTGGGCACTCTTCACTCCTATGACCCCCTCCCCCCAGAACACCTACCACCCACCTCCCAGGGACCCGCTCCACCGTCCCCACTGTGTGTCCCCCAGCATCACCCACTGGGCGCCCTTCACTCCTCTGACCTCAGAACACTACCGCCCACCTCCCTGGACCCACTCCACCTTCTCCACATGTGTCCCCCCAGCATCACCCTCTGGGTGCTCTTCACTCCTATGATCCCCTCCCCCCAGAACACTACTGTCCACCTCCCAGGGACCTGCTCCACCATCCCCACCGCGTGTCCCCCCAGCATCACCCTCTGGGCGCCCTTCACTCCTGTGACTCCCCCCAACACTGGAGGGGGGTTCAAGTAAGAAACAAAGTAGGAAACATACCACAAAATAGTATACTTTGCAAAAACATGGAGTTTTCAAGCATATGGGTCCCTTAAAAAACAGGATCTGTAAAGCAGGGAGGAAAATTGAACATATACTTTTTTATGCACAGTAAAGGAAAATAACGAATCCTTAAGTATCAATAGGATGAGAAGCTTCTTCACCCAAAAAAGAGGCAGTAGACATGGTAGAGGAAAATTGGCATAGAAAATTAAATAGCAAATATAACATTGAGTAGGAAAAAAAAATTAGCTAATTACATGCTTTCATCCCCACTTAACCAGAGGAGAAAAGCCTAATTTCTAAAGAAATGGAAAAGTTTAGTGAATGCCAAGAGTATTTTTTCATGCATTATAGCTCTTTGGCATAGAATCTATATGCATTTATCCAGATGTAATGGGTGGAAATTATGGGATTCAATGGTAACTGGAAGTGCATTTGAAGCACAGAACAGAAATAAAATGAAAACGGATGAGTATGTTTGAAAAAAAAAATCTATTTTATTCTTAAAGGAATTTAGGCTCACACAGTGTTAGAAGTGGCCAAACACGTTGGAGATAGAGACACAAGCACAAAATTGCCTTTTTCCTAAAATTCGCACTTGAAATAAAGTACAGGAGAGTGAAGTTTCCTGAACACAGTACTGATGTGAACTATGTACTGGTCTTTAACACATACATTTTGTAACATACCCAGTATTCGGCAAGAGATTTCCTGAGGCTGGGGTGCTACTCCCTCCGCTGGGCTGGGTCCCGGCGTGGGTAGGACATGGGGAGAGCAGGACATGGCTCCACCGTGTGTGCACCTTGTGACCTCCAACAGGTGTCCAATGTGGTTTCCTCGGCCGTGAAAGGTGAGAGCCTCTGCTTCGGGATCCCTGTGTGGGTCACGCACGTGGCTCTCGGTACCGTCACCCTGAGACCCTGCACAGAGGGTCCTCCGCTGATCATCGTTACGCTGACCATCAGCACTGACCACTTCTTTTTTTAAAAAATTATTTTTTCATTGGAGAGAGAGACAGAGAGAGAGCAAGGGATGGGGGGGTGGGAACAGGGAGAAGGAGAAGCACTGAGCCGGGAGTCCAACCCTGGGGATCCCAGGGCCCCCAGATCGCGACCCGAGGGCAAATGCTTCATCACGTGAGCCGCTGTCCTCGTGGAGGCCCAGGGGGTGTCCTCTTGCTGTGGGTGTGTGTCTCCTGGGGGGCATCAGCTGAGGGGCCTCATCTCCTGTGAGGGCCGCAGATGGACCCTCGAGGGATCAGCCTGCTTGCTGGGGGAAGACTGGCCCCGGCCCTGAAGCTTATTTAGCACATTTAGCACAATGACCATCGTCTGTGTCCGTTTGGGTTAAAAACTTTAAAAAGGGGGACAGGAATTCTGATCCTCTCAAACATCCCCTAGTAATTGAAATTTTAAAATATTTTATCAGGAAACTTAGAGTACAAATTATGTGATCCACTTTTCAAGATTTAAATTTTATTCGGAAGATAATATGTGAAGAATGATTCAGTTAAATGAACTAATAAAAATGTAATATGATTCAAACAACTTCCAAGCAATTCATGCTTTAGAACCAAGATATTTCTGTTACTTATTTATCTTTGTTCCATCCAATCTCAGTAAGAGGGGGGGAAAAATGTCATTTAAAGTTATACAAGGATCACATTAATCCTAGATATTCTTTCAACAGCTCTATCATCCTGAAACTGGTTGTTCAGACTAAATGCACCAGTTGTCATTTTGATCTTCTAGAAGGCGGAGTGTTTTACCTAAAGCAAAACTCATGGTCTCGTGCTCACCATTAACTCATCCAAGCGCATTTTCAAAGTTTGCCGTGATGGAAAGCTGGCTTCCAGAACTTTTTGTAATCCCTAGAATTAAAGAAGGAAGTGGCATTGACAGATGGATCTGCTCTTTTCTGCACTGGAGAAGCAGACAGAAAATGAAAACTGGTTCTGGTTAAGTAGAAAGAACTAGATTGAATGTGGAGCGACTTAGCTTCTGGGCCCAGTGGTCATTATCTCATTCCCAGGAATGATGCATGAAAACTATCTAGTTGCAAAGATTTTAAAAAATAATGATACTGCTACGACTAAGAAAAATAAAAGTGTGTTCCCTTGAAGTCATTAAAGCATAAGTGAATCCGTGTGGTAAGTCTAACTCCTGTGAAAAGGAAGTTCTGGGGGATTATTAGCTTTTCCGAAGAACCTCATCTTCCAGTTCTCACGAATATCCCCAGTGGGGCGCATCATGGATTTCCTCATTTTGCATAATATGAGTCCCAGGTGGAAAGGGGGGAGCAGGCCAGGAGGAGAGTGTGGGGGCCAGGACGCAGCAGCAGTGAATGGAACAAAGGAACAGGAGCCCCAATTCCACCCGCTGCAAAACACTGGACAGAAAGCTCCAGGCGGCTGGTGATGTCATGGGATAGCTGCAGTTAAGGGAACTGTACAGGTGGGGACGCGAAGAGGCAGGCGGCAGGACCGAGGGAAATAGGACAGCAGGTCAGCACCCCCACTCGGCAGATGTTGGGGTCCCCGGCCCAGCCCAGCTGCCCACAGTGGGGTCCCAGGCTGTGCGCCCCACACAGCAGACCATCCAGGAAAATAGTAACAGGTGCAGTTGCAGAGCTGTGCCACCAAGGGCGTCTAAACAAAAAACATCACATGAGTTTGCCTGACATCACTTATGTTCCAGGGAGTCGGTATAGCTGAGGTCTTAGCTTTCCCTTTGGGTGACGTGTCGTCCATCGTTGCCCTTATTATGATTCGATTTTTTAAAAGATGTTATTTATTGACAGAGAGAGAGAGAGAAGGCGAGCACAACAGGGGGAGCAGCAGGGAGAGGAGGGGAGAAGCAGGGTCCCCGCAGAGCAGGGCCCGACCCGACCCGGGGCTCGAGCCACCACCCGGGTCACCACCTGAGCGGCAGGCAGATGCAGCCACCAGGCCTCTCGTGATTTGACTTTTATCAACTTATGAAAGTTTTGACTTCTTAGACTCATTTTTAAAGACTAGATTATTCCCTAACGATACATTGTGTATCCTCAAAAAGTAGTAGGGAGGTGAGGAGAAAAAAGTACTTTAAGTCTTCAGTGATTCCTGTTGGTTTTATCTTCAGCAACTCATCAGGATGAAATCCTATTCACTCCTGCCTCTGACCCTCTGACTCCCGCCCTCACAGCCTAAATTCATTAAGGACTGAGCCTTAAGGGCGGTTTAGGACACACCCGCTAAAGGTCCAACACACGCTGACGTCGTCGGGCCTGTTGAGAATGAGGAGCTGTCTGTGCTGTTTGAGTGACATCGCGCACGAGTATGTTCCCTCTGAATATTACCAGCAGTTCAGGTGCGAGATTCGCTGGAAACGGCTGACGTTCTCCCAACGGAGGGGCCTGGACCTCAATGCGGCATTTCAGGACCAGGCCCGTGACCCGCGTGCCCTGGCGCTGCCCGCCCGCTGCCACCGGGGCCTCCCGTACCCCCGGGGCCCGCGGCTCCGACCAGCCCTCCCCGCCTTCTCCCCCGTTAGCTCTCCCGGCCGAGACGCTCGGCGCCCCCGGCCTCCCCTGGGGCCCTCGGACCCAGCGCCCACCCGCCCTGAGCGCTCGGCCTGCGGACCTTCACCCGTGGGGCCTGGGCGCCGGAGCGGGAGGGGAGGGGGAGGGGGAGGGGGAGGGGAGGGGGAGGGAGAGAGGGAGAGGGAGCAGGAGGGGGAGAGGGAGAGGGAGCTGGAGCAGGAGGGGGAGCGGGGGGGAGGGGGAGGGGGAGGGGAGGGGGAAGGGAGGGGAGGGAGGAGGGGAGGGAGCAGGAGGAGGAGCGGGAGAGGGAGCGGGAGAGGGAGCTGGAGCGGGAGAGGGAGCAGGGGAGAGGGAGCAGGAGCTGGAGCAGGAGTGGGAGCTGGAGCTGGAGCTGGAGCGGGAGCAGGGGAGGGAGCGGGAGAGGGAGCCAGAGCGGGAGAGGGAGCAGGGGAGAGGGAGCAGGAGCTGGAGCTGCAGTGGGAGCAGGACAGGGGGCAGGAGCAGGGGAGGGAGCGGGAGAGGGAGCAGGGGAGAGGGAGCAGGAGCTGGAGCAGGAGTGGGAGCTGGAGCTGGAGCTGGAGCTGGAGCGGGAGCAGGGGAGGGAGCGGGAGAGGGAGCCAGAGCGGGAGAGGGAGCAGGGGAGAGGGAGCAGGAGCTGGAGCTGCAGTGGGAGCAGGACAGGGGGAGCAGGACAGGGGGCAGGAGCAGGGGAGGGAGCGGGAGAGGGAGCAGGGGAGAGGGAGCAGGAGCTGGAGCTGCAGTGGGAGCAGGACAGGGGGAGCAGGACAGGGGGCAGGAGCAGGGGAGGGAGCGGGAGAGGGAGCAGGGGAGAGGGAGCAGGAGCTGGAGCAGGAGTGGGAGCTGGAGCTGGAGCTGGAGCTGGAGCTGGAGCAGGAGCAGGGGAGGGAGCGGGAGAGGGAGCCAGAGCGGGAGAGGGAGCAGGGGAGAGGGAGCAGGAGCTGGAGCTGCAGTGGGAGCAGGACAGGGGGCAGGAGCAGGGGAGGGAGCGGGAGAGGGAGCAGGGGAGAGGGAGCAGGAGCTGGAGCAGGAGTGGGAGCTGGAGCTGGAGCTGGAGCTGGAGCGGGAGCAGGGGAGGGAGCGGGAGAGGGAGCCAGAGCGGGAGAGGGAGCAGGGGAGAGGGAGCAGGAGCTGGAGCTGCAGTGGGAGCAGGACAGGGGGGAGCAGGACAGGGGGCAGGAGCAGGGGAGGGAGCGGGAGAGGGAGCAGGGGAGAGGGAGCAGGAGCTGGAGCTGCAGTGGGAGCAGGACAGGGGGAGCAGGACAGGGGGCAGGAGCAGGGGAGGGAGCGGGAGAGGGAGCAGGGGAGAGGGAGCAGGAGCTGGAGCAGGAGTGGGAGCTGGAGCTGGAGCTGGAGCTGGAGCTGGAGCAGGAGCAGGGGAGGGAGCGGGAGAGGGAGCCAGAGCGGGAGAGGGAGCAGGGGAGAGGGAGCAGGAGCTGGAGCTGCAGTGGGAGCAGGACAGGGGGGAGCAGGACAGGGGGCAGGAGCAGGGGAGGGAGCTGGAGCGGGAGCAGGGGCGAGGGCCTGGGCCGGTGCCCTTTGTCTCTCGCCCCTCGCCCCCCGCAGCCGCGCTCCAGGCCCCCTGACTCCGCGGCCCCCGCATCCTGGACCAGATCCCTGCTGACCCGTGTCACGGGCTCTCTCGTGGCCGTCCGGGCTCCCGTTTCCCTGCGGGTCAGTCTGGTCGCGCGTGGACGTTCCCCACGGGGAACCCCAGGGGCAGGTGAGCGCAGCGCCAGGGGTGCCGGGAGGCCCCGGGGAAAGCCGCGCGGCCCGCGGAGCCCTCCTTCCCCTCCCCCCCGGCAGGGGCCTGGGGTCCAGCCAGTGAGACCCCCTTAGGGACACGGCAGGTGCTCCTGGACTTGCTGCTTTGGGGCCGGGCTGCAGGCGACGAGGTCGGAACAGCGTAGCCAGAATGAAGTATAGGACCGGGCACAATGGAATTTTCAGCATCTTTGAGTCGGGATTTAATGATGCGGTCAACGGTGACCTTTGGAACATTCTTGGTTTGATTTGCATAATTCACGAAGTCCCCATGCACGGCCTCCTCATATATCCTACTAGCCCATACAACACGGGACACGTCTTATTCGCGTCTAAATAATCCAAGCAATGCGTTTTCCATCCAATGGCAACTGCTTTTGTCCAAATGTCATTTTATTAGAACCAGAACCTGTCCTGCATGTTGTGTTGTTGTTTCACCCAGGGAACATTTGCATAATGCTAAACACTTGTTGTCCTTGTTTTTTGTTCGCACCCTCCAAATTCTTTTAGCCCTCTCCCCTCTTACTCATCGGTTGGCCAAGCTGGGGGGATCTAGTTCTCGCATCCGCATCCGTCTGAATCAAGCAGCACCTTATTTTCAACAGAACCTTCTTCTTCCTCATGTGCTCTCCTGCATATTCCTACCGACCTGGAGCAGAGCGACGTACACTCCCAGGATAACACTCGAGGTGCTTCCAGAAGAGAAACGCAGAGAAAACACTTATTATAAACCTGATTATTCCAGGGGAGGAAGTGGCTGCTCACAAGCCTCCCACCGTCACCTGCGTAATTGGAGGAAACCTGTTCTCTATTCCGTCCCAGGATTTGGGGGAGGAAGACTCTGAACTGTGACCTGCAGAAGGGAGGGGAGCTCGGTGCTCGCTGCACCTCTGCTAGCGGCTGAGGCCTGTGGGAAGTGACACCGAGTGGCCCTTGGTCCCCCTGAACACTCCTTCCTGCCCCATCTGTGGAAGGGGCAGCCACACTGTGAGGCCTCACGTGCAGGAGGAGCCACTCACAGCATGGGAAAAAGACCCCCAACAGAATCATATTAATAGTTGTTTGACGATATTTAAGAATTTTTTAAAACAACAAAGTATGGATTATACGACTTGCAAAGCCTTTTCTAGTTGAAGAGACCTAATTAGACACCAGTAAGCAACTGGGCCAATCTAGAATGAATCAGAATCTGCCCACTTGAGCATCCGTGTCTTCCCGACTCTGCACCACTGCTGGCTTTGTCTCCTGCTTTTAAGAACATTTCGCCCTTAGAATCGGGCCTGGCAATCCTACAACAAAGAAGGGTCTTTTTATTGGGCATGTCCCTGTTGAATTCTGTAATCATTACTGGGGCTGGAGGTCAGAGAGAGGCCTTTTTTCTTATCAAACTTCATCACGTCAGTGAATAAAAAGCTCTCCACCTCTACTGCCCAGAGCACATCCTGCTAAAAAATGACACACAACTTCTACAAATTGCTTTATTCAGCAATCATTTGCTACAAACCATCTTTGTTCTTGGCACTAAATTAAACGCCTAGAACCCAGGGGAAGATAAAGACACAGACTCGTGCATACACACGCCTCCCCCTCGGTTTCTGTGCGATGCTCAGTTCAGTCAGGAATATAGATGTATAACAGGCGGGGCCTTGTGCACACCCCTGAACACTTTGGGCTGTACTGAAATGCAGAGTTACAGAACGATCTGAAGTTGGGGAGTTAAATGATTATGTCGAAACGTGGGGAGATTGCCTTGTGGCCCTCGGGAGCGTGCAGAGGCATTGCCCTAATCCGGCTTTCCTTCTCGTCTTTATCCTTTATCTCAGCAAAGAAAAGAGAAAAGAGAAAGAAAGGGTGAAGAGCAAGCAGAGGGCTAGGGGTGGAACTAAGGTGGGAGAAGAGCACAGGGGCACGAGCAGGGAAGGGCTGCAGGGAACCGGGGAGGGGGACGCCGCGGGCCTCGTGTTCCTGCTCTTTCCCTGCGTCTAAGGCCCGACCGAGGGGCCGTGAGCAGGGCCCGGCCGCCTCTGCTAGGCCTCCCGAGACGTGACCCGCCCGGGGCAATATTGTGGGGCTGCTGGTTCGCTGAGGTGCTTTCTTGTAACCGTTAAAACACAAATTGAAATGATTTTCTCCCAAAGGAGGAAGCCTTGTGACAGGCACCGAAACTAAAGCGCTCCCTACATTCATCAGTCCTGCCCTTACTGCGGAACAGTCAGCATATTTTTAAACAATAGCTGCTTAGTGGGACAAAAAACTATTAGCTTGACTGTTGCACCAGATGACGATCTTGGCTGCGGAACCCCTGTGTCTCCATCAATCCCTGCATAGGCCTTTAGATAGTTTGTCCTTTCTACAGGAGGAAGCTGATTTTAGTGTAACCGCACGTAAGTACAAATGCACCAAAATAAGTTAAAAAAAAAAAAGAAAACTTGACATTTCTCATATATTTTGGATCCTAACCCTTTATCTGATGTGTCATTTGGGGGGAAATATCTTCTCCCATTCTGTAATTGCCTTTTAGTTTTGTTGATTGTTTTCTTTGCTGTTCAGAAGCTTTTTATTTTGATGAAGTCCCAGTAGTTTATTTTTGCTTTTGTTTCTGTGGCCTCAGGAGACATATCTAGAAGGATGTTGTTAGAGAAATTACTGCCTGTGCTCCCTTCTAGGATTTTTTATGGTTTCAAGTCTCACATTCAGGTCCTTAGTCCATTTGGAGTTGATTTCTGTGTGTGGTGAAGGACAGCGGTCCAGTTTCATTCTTTTGCAGGCACCTGTGCAGCTTCTCCGGCACCACTGGTTGAAGAGACTGGCTTTTTCCCACTCTATATTCTTGCCTCCTTTGTCGAACATTCACTGACCATATAATCGTGAGTTCATTTCTGGGCTTTCTGTTCTGTTCCATTGACCTATGTGGAGATTCCTCAAAAACTTAAGAGTGGAACTGTCACATGATCCAGTAATCGCACTACTGGCTGTTTCCCCAAAGAATATGAGGATGGCGATTCGAAGGGATACATGCACCCTATGTTTATTGCAGCATTATTCACAATAGTCAAATTGTGGAAGCAGCCCAAATGTCTTTCAGTAGATGACTGGATGAAGAAGATGCGGTCTATAATACAATGGAATATTACTAAGCCATAAAAAAGAAAATTTTCCCATTTAGAACAACATGGATGGATCTAGAGACTAAGCCTAAGTGAAATAAGTCAATCAGAGAAAGACAAATATCACATGATTTAACTCATATGTGGAATTTAAAAAACAAACAAAAGGGGGAAAAAGAGACCAACCAAAAGCTGGGCTCTTAACTATAGAGAACAAACAGATGGTTATTACGAGGGGAGGTGGATGGGGGGATGGATGAAATCAGTGAAGGGTATGAAGTGTACACTTTTCTGATGAGCACTGAGTAACATATGGAATCGTGGAGTCACTATATTGTACACTTGAAACTAACATAACACTGTATGGTAACTATACTGGAATTAAAATTTTAAAAACAATAATAAAAGAAGACAGAGGTAGTGTCACAGCACAATCCCCTAGGATTCTGGAGCAAAACAATGCTTTCTCTAGCAAAGAATGACTTGATTTTTAAAAAGTCAAATATGGTTAAATACAATATATTTTCCTGCTTCTCTTGAGTTTTCTAAAGTGTACTTGACAACAGTAGCCAAAATTATAGCCCTACCTACTGTGGATCTAAATGTATGTAGAGGAAACATTTAATGTAAGTATATTGTAAATAGAGATGAGGAAAGGGACAGCTAACATGATGTCTGCCAGTAACCCAGGCAGATTTTTTTAAAATTTTTTTTAATTTTTATTTATTTATTAGAGAGAGAGAGAGAGAGGCAGAGACACAGGCAGAGGGAGAAGCAAGCTCCATGCACCGGGAGCCCAATGTGGGATTCGATCCCGGGTCTCCACGATCGTGCCCTGGGCCAAACCGCTGAGCCACCCAGGGATCCCAACCCAGGCAGATTTTATGTATACATGATGTAATACCTAAAGTAACCACTAAAACGCTTTACAAAATAGAGATACTCAAAAACGATATGAATCAAATTAGAATTCTAAAAAAATTTAAAGTAGAACATGAGAAGGCAGGAAAAAATATAAATAAATATTAGAATAAACAGAAAACAAAAAATGATATGGCACAGCACCTGGGGTGACTTGGTTAAGCATCTCAGTCCTTTTTATTTTTTTTTTAAGATTTTATTGATTTATTTATTCATGAGAGACACAGAGAGATGCAGAGACACAGGCAGAGGGAGTAGCAGGCTCCCTGCCGGGAGCCCGACGCGGGACTCAATCCCAGGACCCCGGGATCACACCGGGGCCAAAGGCAGATGCTCAACCACTGAACCACCCAGGTGTCCCATGACTGGTTTCTTTCAATCATTCTGTTTTCCAAGCACCCCCCCCCCGCCCCCGCCGGAGGCCGTTATTCTGCCCCCAGAGACGTCCACATGCAAACCTTGAAATCAGAAAATAGGTTACACAACAAAGGGGATTAAGCTTAGAGATGGAATTAAGGTTGCTAATGAGCTACCGTAAAATAGAGAAATTATCCCGGATTGTGGAGTGAGCCTAATAAAACCACAAGAGTCCTTAAAAGTGGAAGATGGAGGAGGAAGAGGAGGTCAGAGTGATGCTGTGAAAAGGACTAGACCCACCATTGCTGGTTTGAAAGATGAAGAAACAGGGTCATGAGCCATGGAATGTGGTTCCTTCCTCCAATGTGGCTGGAGGAGGAAAGGAAAAAAAAAGTCTCTCCTCCAGAGAATTCAGAAAGCAATACCGTCCACTGACATCTTGATGTCAGCTTGGTGAGTCTTCCAAACTACAGAACTGTAAGATCATTTGCTTTAATCCACTAAATTTGCATCAATTTATCAACAGTAGCAACAGAAAATACATATATTCTTAATACAGGGCTTTACAGTTATAAAATTCCCTCTAAGTCATGTATAGCTCCATTCCACAGTTTTAGTATGTTTTGTCTTCATTTTCATTCATCTCAAAGTATTTTCCAATCTCCTCTCTGATTTTCCCTTTGCTTTATTAAGATTGTGTGTTTTTTTTTGATGTTCACATATTTGTGAATTCCCCAAATTTCTTATTTATTTCTAGTTTTATTCCATTGTGGTTAGAGAACATACTTGGTATGATTTCAATCCTTTTAAATGTATTTATTGAGGCTATTTTATGGCCTCACCTATGGTGTATCATGGAAAATACCCTAACTACACTTGAAAAGAGTGTGTATCTGCTCTTGTTGGGTGGATGAAATCCAGGGAAAAATCAGAATGAACAACAGTAGGCAAAGAGATGAAAAGTTAAGAGGTGTACATACATATCAGAGAATATTTACGTTTGACTCTACATTTTGGGATCAATGTGACTGAGAATGTAAGTTGTAGATAGACCATGGGGACATCTAGAACAGGGTAAAGGACGTGGAAATAAGTTTTTCTAAATTTTAGAAAGTAGTGGATGATTTTTAAACTGGAGAGCAAGTGTTCATTTTCTTATTACAGGATGAAAAACACTTGACACCAAAGTGGAAAAAACTTGATTCCAAACTATGGTAGTGAGATTCACAATTTCAGTGTTCCCAAAAGAATGCATATCCCTTATATATGGACTTTAAAATGCAATTCATCGGTGTCAGAAAAACGTCCACTGCTGGTTTCCGTCTCTGGCTCCTACCTATTGGCAACCCGATCCATGAGAGACTTCATCTCACAGAGCACATCAGATTTCTTTAACCTAGCCTCCTAGAAATCGGTTTAGTTGTATAAGAATATAGAGAATTTAGCTCGATATATATAAGTTGTAAACAGTCCAGAGCTCAAGTTGCTAGAGATTAAGAAGTTTACATATTTGTTACCAATCATTAATATTGAATATTTTTATATTTCTTCTGCAAACGGAAAGTATAGTTGTACAGCTAGATTCTGAGATAATATTGATGTTCCAAAAAGTTATTCTTGCCAAGAATCTTTATTTATGTGCTTTCTCCACATGTTATCATTTCCAAGTAGATTCTCTAGTACCGTATGACTTTAGTTTAAAGCAGAAGCATCAAAGTGGGAGGATACGTTAAAGACGCATTTTTTAAAAATCTCGGATTCATTTGAGATTTAGAAGATCTATTTAATGATGTTTTAAAGTTGAAATACAATAGTTGATGCTATTTCTTGGGCATTAAAGCTCATTAGCTGGAAGTTGAGGGTTCAGTTATTATAACAACAGGCACGTGGCTGTTCCTTTACGGTCGCACACGAAATTCTGTGGGACAACTTTGCAGCACTGCCCTTGGATCCAGTTCTTGTCACCTCGCTGAGCCCTTAGGAAATCACATTGATCTAGGAATACATTTACATAAATGAGCATTATGTTGGCATCTATTTATGAATCTTCTAGACTGACGACAGCTTGGCCTGTATGATGCCACTGTTTGCAAGTAAAACATATTTTTTATCCCAAATTCTGATTTTAATCCAATAATCAACACTACCAGAACACAGGACTAATCGCAAGAAATGGAGTTTTACGTGGTGCGCACCTGCACGGAATCAATAATTTGCACCTGGGGAATCTGGCTTTCCTATCGCAGAGGTCGACAGAGAGTAAACGCTGTTTGCTATTTCCAAGAGAAGTTCATCAGCCCATTATAATCAATCCACCTTGCAAAACTGAATAGAAGATTAATTAAAAAATAAAAAAGTACCTCTATTAAGTCATGATTAGGTCACTCAGGATCAGATAAAGGAAAAAAGTAGTGGTAAGTCTAAATAAAACACACTTCTTCATAGGTGGTCATAAAATCACAAAATAGAAAGAATATTCAGTTAAGCTCAGGGGCATCATTCTTACTAGAATCTGAAAATAATTTTGGAATTGATATGCCCCTTTGTGGATATTACATGGCGATCAAACTTAGTCATTTTTTATAACTTAAATAGCATCACAGGGGGAAAAAAAAAAAACAGAGCCAAAAAGATTTTTTGCAGCCCTAAGCACGGCAAGGATTATGGTTTCCTGCATTGGTTTAAAATCAAAAAAAGAAAACAAACCTAAATTATAAAGTAATTGTAAGAAATTACAAAATGTTCTGATTTTTACCATGGAAGCTAACTTCACAATTTTTGAAACATCAAAAATCAAATTATTTCCAAAACATTGCTGATGGCCCACATTGCTGTGCGCGGTTGGCCTCCGAGGGTGAGTCAGCCTAGGGCCAGGCCAGGAGATGGCCTGCGGTGGCCCCGCTGTCTGTAGGGTCCCAGCAGGAACGCGGCGGCGAAGACAAACTGACAACCCTGGAACCTGCCTTTGCCCCCAACGAGAACCACCGAGGTTACTAGTCCGCACGAAAACCAGCCATGCGGCGCTGTAGTCACCCCAAGGTGACACCGCTTTACGGTTCTCCACGTTGTGCGATGCTAGGAATCTGCACAACATGTCAATCCTTTTTTTTTTTCAGAATTTTTTGCAGATATGTTTGAGCATGGGTAATGTAATTTAAAGACATGTGGCCCTTGGATATTCAAATCCAAATTGGTTTGTTGTCTACATGTATCAGTCGAGAACATGCTTGACGGCGCGTAGATAATGTAGCGAGAGCCATTTGGGGATGAGTTCAGTCGGTGTTACATTTCTAATGCTCTTTTCTTACTAGTTCTTGCTTGGCCTTAAATTTCTTCTTTTCTGACAAATTAGACGCTCTTCAAATTTTACTAATGAGACTAATATTTCCCCCATTGAACCAAAAGGATTAGTTCATTGTATTTGAAAATGAAAATAATTTTCCCTAGGAGAACCCACGAGACCCCAACTCTCCACGGTATGGTATATATTCATGTACTTTCAAAACCCAATTCCTTTTGGCTTACGGTGTGAAGTTAGCTATTTTTGTTACATAATTTGCCGAGGCAGGAATGCGCGCTGAGCGATAACTGTTACAAGGTTGACGGGATCCAGGGCCTGGGTCAGAGGACCCGAATTTCAGTCTTTTTCTGGCACATTCAGCTACATTAATTTGCAGACTCGATTTCCTTCTCTGTAAAAGATTAATAAATGCTAAAGTAACAGCAGCAGGATAATGATTTAAAAGGGCATATACAAAAATTTTGAGCTCCCTAAACTCTGGGAGGAATTAAGGGAAAACAGATCTTGACGGTGGGAATTATGGGCTAAAATTCAGAGAAAATATTGCTGTCTGTGGGAGTCGGCTGCCTGAGTGCAGAACGGTGGGTCTTCAACTCGCTGATTATAGGAGAAACACCCCGGCTTTCAGAGGACCACTGCTTGCCTACACGTGAACAGTGGGATTTCATTGCTTAAAAACTCATGAAAGCGCCTCTTGCATCGGTGGCCACACTGACAACGACGGAGATCATTGTTTCAAGAACTGGGATGTTTCCAGAATCACTGCAGCAACCCTCTAACTGGCTAAAAGCTTCCCTGCCTTTTTTAGTGTCCACCTTCCAATTTATTTTACACAAGCGCAAAAGGATATTTTGAAATTTTAACATGAAACTTTCTGGCTTAAAACCAGTCCGTGGCGCCCTAT
Organism: Canis lupus familiaris; assembly: GCF_011100685.1. NCBI lineage: Eukaryota > Metazoa > Chordata > Mammalia > Carnivora > Canidae > Canis > Canis lupus. The sequence continues at coordinate 30,750,527 of NC_049257.1, forward strand.
TGCTTTAGGCAAAAGCGTTCACATCCCTCGGCGTGACATACCCACTCCCCTGGGGTAAGACTCCCGTTAATCCTCTGGCCTCATTGGTGCCCACCCCGTCTGCCCCACTCGCCCTGGGTACTGGTCATGACAAACTACCTTTGTCACTGCAGGTTGTCTCAGTTCCTCTCGTGTTTACCCGGAGTGCACCCTCTGCCAGCGCCTCTCCTTACCCTGTTCCAATCCTCACTCTTGACTCAGTATCCCTGGAGCAATCCTTATTATTTTTTTAAGACGGAGTTTAACCGTCATGTGCTTTAAGAACTACTTTGGGTGAAGTGATCACTCCTATCAATGATCAGTGCATTCCCACGGCAGCCGAGAGGCAGGACCCCGGGACCAAGTACGGTGCCTCATGACTGCGATACAAGAAACACAAGGGTCAAGACCTAGGCTACCATCAAGGGAACAGGAAAATCAAAAGGCCACCATGGGAGTAAGAGAGATTCCTAGAACCCAGAGATCTTGGAGAAGATCTCTTTAAAAACAACACTGATAAAATAATAATAACAACAAAACCTTAAGTTACTTTACTTACAGATTCAGTAACTAAGAGTTTTCCTTGATTCTTTCCTCCCTTTGGCACCACACGCAACTCCACTTATTCTAGCTCTACTCTCCTATCTGGAAATTTTAAACGAACAATAGAGCTTTTCCAGTTTATATAACATAAAAGCTGGAGAGTTATGCCTCGGTCCCAGAGTGACCCCTAAGTTTATTACATTCTTAATATCCAAAGTGCACTTTTTGTGAAATAATTGTCAGAATGCGCCTTCCTCATTTCCTGGTTATGTCTATAATATAGTTGTTTTCCTACCTCTAGTTTTAGCCTGGAGCATAAACTGGGGTCGAACTTTGGACATTGAAGGAAGAGTCCATTAAAATCCTTGTTCTAAGACCATTAGGCTTAATGAAAATGAATATTCCAGATGTCATTATTGCCCCTCCAACAAGGAATAATATGCCTTGCAGACTGTAGAGAAAGGCTACGTAATTCAGCCGTGCTCACACCGTCCTAGATCCTGACTGCACAGCCCTCCTCTAGGAATTCTGTTCTCTTCCCCATCAGACACTCTTGGCCATTCCCAGCTCTCCTTTAAATTACACCAGTGCTCGCTTTCATAATAAATTTGCTTTATCAGGGCAGGGCTGTTTGTGTTTTAAGATTTTATTTTTAGCTAATCTCCACGCCCAGCATGGGGCTCAAACTCACAACCCTGAGACCACGAGTTCCATGCCTTACTGACTGAGCCAGCCAGGCACCCCTAGCAGGGCGAGGTTAATATTATAACTTTGTTCTTAGTGTACTCCTCAATGTTTAAAAACTTCTTTTTCACTTTTTTTTTTTAATTTTATGATAGTCACAGAGAGAGAGAGAGAAGCAGAGACACAGGCAGAGGGAGAAGCAGGCTCCATGCACCGGGAGCCCGACGTGGGATTCGATCCCGGGTCTCCAGGATCACGCCCTGGGCCAAAGGCAGGAGCTAAACCGCTGCGCCACCCAGGGATCCCTCTTTTTCACTTTTTATACTCCAAATTATATGGACTGAAGTTCAAGCTAAATTCTGACCCATTCTGAGGTGAATGAGAAAAGGAAAATATGTCTTGTATTTCTCAGTACTTTGTAAATCTTGTCATGGGTAATAGTTCACTTTCTGTCAAAAAACAATTTCTTTAACAAAGTGCGACATTCTTAAAGCATGATTTTCTTAAAGCATTTATAACACATTACTTAAAAAATTCTGTTTAATGTTTCCTCATCACGAGACCCCGGTGTCAGAAATGTTATTTAATTATTTGGCGGTGGAGCACCTGGGTGGCTCAGCTGGTTAAGTGTCCAACTCTTCATTCCCACTCAGGTCGTGATCTCAGGGTCACGAGGTGGAGCCTTGCGTTGGGCTCCGGGCCTGGGGTGGAGCCTGCTGCGGATTCCTCTCCCTCTGCCCACCCCCACTCCACGTGCTTACAGGGGCACTGTCCTCTTTCTCCCAAAGAATTATTTTAGTGATTTATATATATAAATATATAATCATATAATACGTGATTAAATTATAAATGTTATATGTATGTATAAATATGTATAATATAAATATACAATATGTATATAAATATGTAAACAATTAAATAAATATATGTAATATATATGTAAATATAAATATGTATATATAAATACACAATAATTCAATAGTACAGACATATTTAAAATGTTTTTCTCCATCCATTATACCTCATACTTCTCAAAATGATACTTCATATCCACAGAGCAATCTTTTCTTTTTAATTTTTATTTTTATTTATTTATTTTTTCCACAGGCTAATCTTCTGATAAACATCCTCTTTCCTATTCATCGACATAATATTTGAAAAAAATATATTTTATATACTTATTTTATAGATGATATTTTAGACAAAAAATAAAGAACGAATATGAATTACAGGCGTGTTTTAGCACCTATGGATGAAGTGCAACAACTGATATGAAGGATTTCAGTTTGATCTCACTGATACTGTGACCTTTGTGTCATATAATATGTTCTGAACTCAGTCTAAAAGTCAGTATCACACGTGATTCTTTTTGTTTTCATGGGGGATGGTTCTAGCTAAGACCAGCCAAAGATCACTTTAGATGCCAGGGGGGCTAAGCAGGGAAACTGGTTTTCTCCGAGAATCTCTAACCGAAAGCAAAAAGTACTCTTTTTCCTAACAACCTCCTCTGTGTCTCGGTCAAACCTGCCATCTGACCAATTAACTACAAGGAAGGAGGACAAAGAGCCTCATTTCCCCCCCCCCCCCCCCAAGTATCCCAGCGTACAAATTGCAGTCTTTAGGTGTATCCTGTTGTGGAAAACAAGACTTATATTTCTGGATTGGAGATGTGATGGGTTCTCCTTCAGGTTCTTCTTCTTTTAAAGATTTTATTTATTTGTTCATGAGAGGCACGGGGAGAGAGGCAGAGGCGCAGGCAGAGGGAGAAGCAGGCTCCCTGCGGGCCGATGCGGGACTCGATCCCAGGACCCTGGGGTCACAACCTGAGCCAAAGGCAGATGCTCAACCACTGAGCCCCCCCAGGAGCCCTTTCCTTTGGGTTCTGACCAAAAAATGGCCACATGAAGACGGAGCCTCATGGAGTCAGGCTCTAATTCTGGGGAACTTTACTTTTGTTGGTACTAAAATCATCAGAGAATAAACGTCAGATGTAAAAATATTCTTTGACACTGGGGAGTAGCCCTAGAGGTTACTAAAGATAGTGACCTTGTATGTGCTTCAGAAGACCCGAAATTCTGTCCCCTAAAGAATTTGGACTCTTTTTTTTTTTTTAATACAGTAGGTTTTAGTGCAGGATAACAGAAGGAAAAAAAAATCATCTCTTTTCTAATCTTTTAAAGATAGTTCTTAAAGGTGTATATTATTGAAACCTGTGATTATTCACCATATTAAATGTAAATATATACCTAAGAATTTCTATCATTTGCATTAATCAATCAAATTAGAGAAATCCAATGATTTTTTTGAATATTTTATAATACTTTAAAGGTTCTGCATAATTCAGAGATTAAGATTTCTCCTTAAATTATCTTACTTAATAAACTTATTTAAGCGTCCCTTAGACATAAGGCCTTCTAGGCTGCCAGGAAAATCAATCCATGACCATGAGCACCCTCGGGGAATGTGCGGCCGATTCAGATCGCTTATAGGAAACTGTATGAAGATAGTCACTCATTTAAACTCGATTCAGAGACCTGAGAGTGTCTGGAGCTTGGCTGCTCAGTGCTGCTCTTTCTTAAAGGCCAGAGGTTCGCGTGTCGACCGTCCCCTTGTCTGCAGGGATGTTTGTCTCCAACAGGCGGAGGGGATGGGCTCGCCTGGAAATGAAGCCAAAGACGTTTACCCTTTAGGTACACCCTTCAAGGCCGTCCAGGCCTGGCCCCCCCCCGCCGAGCAAGCACGTGGACGCACCTGCACCTGCACCCGCAGCCGCACTGGGCCTGCGCCCCGCCCCCAGGGCCCCAGGCCTCCGCCGGGGTCGCCTCCCCGAGTGTCTCTACGGAGCGGAGCCGCGACCTCTGGGGCAGGAAGGCGCAGCGAGGCCTCCGACCCCAAGCGAGGCCCGCGGAAGGGGCGCCCGGGGGCGCTGATGCAGGGGACGAGGCTGCCCCCGGGTCGGGGCCGGAACCCGCGACGCTGACCACAGCCACGGGCGCCGCGTGTCTCGCCTTGAGCCGACGGTGGGAACCGGGTGCAGGCGCCCCGCAGCTGCTCGGGCCCTCGGGGGCCAAGCCCGCCGGCCCACTGCGCCCCACGGCCCCCCACGGCCCTCCCACTGCCCCCCACTGCCCTCCCACTGCCCTCCCACTGTGCTGCACTGCTCCCCACTACTCCTCACTTCTCCCCACTGTCCCCCGCTGCTCCCCACTGCCCTCCCACTGCTCCCCACTGCCCCCCACTGTGCTGCACTGCTCCCCACTACTCCTCACTTCTCCCCACTGTCCCCCACTGCTCCCCACTGCCCTCCCACTGCCCCCCACGGCCCCCCACTGCCCTCCCACTGCCCCCTACTGCCCTCCCACTGCTCCCCACTGTACCCCACTGCGCTGCACTGCTCCCCACTACTCCCCACTTCTCCCACTACTCCCCACTTCTCCCCACTGCTCTCCCACTGCCCTCCCACTGCTCCCCACTGTCCCCCACTACTCCCCACTGCCCCCACTGCTCCCCACTGTCTTCACTGCTCCTCACTGTCCCCCACTGCTCCCACTGCCCCCAGTGCTCTCCACCACCCCACTGCTCCCCACTGTCCCCACTGCTCTCCCACTGTCCCCCACTGCTCCTCACTGTCCTCCACTGCTCCCACTGCCCCCAGTGCTCTCCACCACCCCACTGCTCCCCACTTCTCCCCACTGCTCTCCCACTGTCCCCCACTGCTCCCCACTGTCCCCCACTACTCCCCACTGCCCCCACTGCTCCCCACTGTCTTCACTGCTCCTCACTGTCCCCCACTGCTCCCACTGCCCCCAGTGCTCTCCACCACCCCACTGCTCCCCACTTCTCCCCACTGCTCTCCCACTGTCCCCCACTGCTCCCCACTGTCCCCCACTACTCCCCACTGCCCCCACTGCTCCCCACTGTCTTCACTGCTCCTCACTGTCCCCCACTGCTCCCACTGCCCCCAGTGCTCTCCACCACCCCACTGCTCCCCACTTCTCCCCACTGCTCTCCCACTGTCCCCCACTGCTCCCCACTGTCCCCCACTACTCCCCACTGCCCCCACTGCTCCCCACTGTCTTCACTGCTCCTCACTGTCCCCCACTGCTCCCACTGCCCCCAGTGCTCTCCACCACCCCACTGCTCCCCACTTCTCCCCACTGCTCTCCCACTGTCCCCCACTGCTCCCCACTGTCCCCCACTACTCCCCACTGCCCCCACTGCTCCCCACTGTCTTCACTGCTCCTCACTGTCCCCCACTGCTCCCACTGCCCCCAGTGCTCTCCACCACCCCACTGCTCCCCACTTCTCCCCACTGCTCTCCCACTGTCCCCCACTGCTCCCCACTGTCCCCCACTACTCCCCACTGCCCCCACTGCTCCCCACTGTCTTCACTGCTCCTCACTGTCCCCCACTGCTCCCACTGCCCCCAGTGCTCTCCACCACCCCACTGCTCCCCACTTCTCCCCACTGCTCTCCCACTGTCCCCCACTGCTCCCCACTGTCCCCCACTACTCCCCACTGCCCCCACTGTTCCCCACTGTCTTCACTGCTCCTCACTGTCCCCCACTGCTCCCACTGCCCCCAGTGCTCTCCACCACCCCACTGCTCCCCACTGTCCCCACTGTCCCCCACTGTCCCCCACTGCTCCCCAAGAGCTGCCCCAGCCATGTAGGTCAGAGGGGAGGCATGTTGCCAAGGCAGGGGACCCCGGACAGCTGCGATGCTCATTGTCCCTTTCTCCCGAAGACAGAGATTTTGACCCTAATTTACAACATTTTCCTGGCTCTAGGAGGTTTACTATTTTCACAACAACCTTGTAAAATTGCATTTCTAGGGCAGTTTATCACTGTTTTTTATTCTATGCTCTTGAAACTTTCCAGAACCCTTAACCAAGGAGGCTTCGGTAAGTGGAGGCAGCCTTTGGGCCCGACGAAGAGTCAGAGAGGAAAACAGCAGTAGTGACTCGGCCCACACCCCAAGCTTACCCGGCTGGGCCCATGGGACAAAGGACAGACCTTATGCACAACAGGGCCAGGAGGCGGGGGTCACAGCAGGCTTCGTGGGCCTTGCCCCTTGCAGGGGCACAGAGTTCTCAAAGGACGATTCTGCCCTGAATTAAGCTTATTGACACACAAAGTATGCGGCGTGTAAATATTTAATTACATAACTGCGGAGTCCTCCTAGTGAACCCTGCTCCCCATTCTCCACGCGGCCACATTGTAAAAGGCAGGATTACAAGCTCCTTTTTTCTTTCTTTCTTTCTTTTTTTTTTTTTTTTTTTTTAAGAAAGAACTTAATATTAAGTAATAAAAGTGACCTGAATAAGCCTGACTTCTAGTTTGGAGAGCATTGCAGAGATAACTCAATTTTTTTTTTGACTTTTAGAATGTAGGATTCATGCCTTTTTACTTTTCTGAAAATTATGAACTGATTTTTTTTTTCTTCCCAAGGAGCTACGTGGCATATCTTCATCCACAGATTCACTTTTGCCCTTGGACTCTTTCTCACCCTTCCCCTCCTTGGGGAGAGAGAAGGGGAATAAAAAAGGGCTGTTTCAGCCAACTGGCTTTATTAAAGCTTTCTCATCTATGAGGCATGAGAATATGTTTGCAAATCTGCTTCTTTTCTGATTGGCAGGGAGAAGGACAATTGCTCTTTAATTAGAACCTTCTGAGCCCCATCATATGGCTTAACCCAGGTGTTTATCTCAAGCCCAGCGCCAGTTCAGGACATGGGTCAACTGATCATTTTATTTGATTATCCAACAATGCAGGATTTACCCCACTGGGTTATTTTCTTTGTTGATATTAGAGCAGAGGATGGGGAAGTGATGGAGGGGCCACACTGGAAATCATGGCAGACTCGGTCAGAAATTGCATGCTAACCTTGATCCCGACAAAATCTGTCTATATGAGTCTGAATCTATGCCTAACGATCCCGGGACCTTGACCGCGTTATCTGTAAGAATCAGACTAGTGTTTTTCATACACTTCCCTGAGTGACTTCTAAGATCCTCCCCGGGCCTCAAGGACTGTCCTTCTAATCAACACACAGAGAGATACCCTCGTGTTACCAGCGGGTTGCTTATTGCAAGGTTTTAGGGTTTTGAAAAACTCCTATTTACTTAACACTTCATCAGTCATGTTTTGCTTTCATGGCATTTTAATAAAATGTTTGCTAATATTGTCAAGGGAGTCCCCAGCTAAAATACAACCAAGAGATAGCTCTGAAGAACGTCTCTCTTCTTATCCTGATCCCGTCTCTTTGATCTTTTACAACTGACCAAAAATATCAATGCCATTGGCAAACAGAGGAAAACATAGTTATAGAGTTCATCGCACCTCATTGAAAATCACACACAGTTGCCTTCTTTCCCTAATGTTTGGCTATAAAAAAAAATCCGAGGAGAGCATCCTTTTTTTCCCCTTGCGTTAATTCCTGTTCGTGTACAGAGAACATCAGGCAGTGACTCACATCGCTGACCCGCAGCCAGCACAGCTGGAGGGGCCCAGGACGCATTTCATAATGAGGACAAAGACAGAAAGGGAGGAAAGTTTGCTTGTTTGCTTAAAAAATCTATACAGCTTACTGCTGCAAAAGCAAGATGCAAGCTTTTCTAAGAAGACCGCTTAAAGGAAAAGCGTTTTGTGCTAATTAAAAATTGCTTGACTAATTCTTGACATGTAATATATTCCCCCAAGGAAACCTCACCCTCACTGAGAAGAAGCAACAATTTAGGACTATCGTGAGGCAAGCTCTGGTGACAGTTTAGAGGCATGAACAATAAAAGAGAAATACTACATGGCACTTCTGGAATTCTTTTGAGAGAAAAATAGTAGGGATAGGTTTGTATGTAGGCAAAAAAAAAAAAAAAAAAAAAAAAAAAAAGAATGATATTGTGTAAAGTCTTCCGAGATCTGGTAAATGAACGCAGAAATATCCGTACTGTAGCTTCCAAAGGGTGAGTTGGTTGATACAGAACAATGTCAAAGGTGACACATCTCCATGGGTTTGCCCATGGGTAGCACTTCCCTCCCTGCGCAAGGAAGCATAAATGATCGCATCTGTCGCTCGTTGGGTCTTCTGTCCGCACTGTAAAGAAAAGTCGAATTAAATTGTTGGCTGGATATTAAAAAAATTTAAAAAAACTGTTAAATAAATTAAATTAAATAAACTGTTGGCTGGATAGTTAAGATCGCTAAGCACGTTTGCACCGTGTCTATCATCGCTAGCGATAGAAGGTCTCATCACCGTGAGAGGAGGTATCATTTCTCCAGACTGTGCTAATAGGAAAGGCCCTTCGGGGCTAAGTTATGATTAAGAAAAAATAAGTGGGAAATATCAGAAAGGGAGACAGAACATGGAAGACTCCTAACTCTGGGAAACGAACTAGAGGTGGTGGAAGGGGAGGTGGGCGGGGGGTGGGGGTGACTGGGTGGTGGGCCCTGAGGGGGGCACTTGACGGGATGAGCACTGGGTGTTATTCTGTATGTTGGAAAATTGAACACCAATAAAAAATAAATGTATTATTAAAAAAAGAGAGAGAGGGAAAAGAAAGAAATAAGTCAATAGGAAAAAAAAAAAAAAAAGAAGTAAGTGCCTTGGCAAACCTGCCGTCCTGTCGAAGCTTGGGTGAGCTGCTCATTCCGCCAACGAGGAACCTGCTAGAGCGCCCAGGCCAGCCGTAGTCATCTTCAGAAATTCAGCAAATAGTGATGCATTGGTAGTGAGGGGTAGGATATATTTTCTTAAAAATTACTGCAGAATTTCTCTTACTTAGGGCACCGTGTTTGTTGGAAGAAAATATCTTGGAAGGTGTTTAGAGATGGAAAGGGAAGGCAAGTTGAGGGCAAGAGAGAGCCTGCCATGATGGGAGACTGTGAGCTCGGGTCCTTTCTGACTCTGGCCACGTCATTGGCCCGAGAGAGTTCCAACAGTTGGTCTGCAATCCATTTTTTTTTTCCTTTGCAGGAGGTGGAGTAATGCTTTTGGGGGTAAAAAGAAGACCAGTTGCCTAGTGTACTGCCTTGTACACCGGATCTCTGGTACGGCTGACGCATTCGTTCACAGATTATTACACTATTTTAGAAATTTCACTTCTATCCCTAGCTCCTGGCAGTTGGATAGTTGCATATGCGACTGTACCCTGCGGAAGGTCTTGCCACCTGGGACACGTGTGCCACATTCATCAGGGCTTGCACGACTTAATCGTCTTGAAAAGTATTCTAATTTGGAAAGATAGATCGGACTTTATCTGAGTCGTCATGAGAATACATGTCTAAGTGTATAAATGCCTCAGCATTTACTTTATACATATTATATATTCCTATTTTCAAAAAAAGGTTTTATTTACTTATTTATTTGAAAGAGAGAGAGAGAGAAAGAGAGCAGGGAGAGGGGCAGAGGGAGGGAGAGAATCTCAGAGTTCCCACGGAGGGCAGAGCCCAACATGGGGCTTGATCTCACAACCCTGAGATCGTGACTCGAGCCAAAATCAAGAGTCAGATGCTTACCCAACTGAGCCACCGAGGCGCCCCAATATCTCTAGTTTTGAATGCTCTTGGATAGTGACCACAGCACAGCGGACCAGAGATGGATAGATACGTACATACATAGACGACCGCGATAACGGAGCTAGTTCAGCGACCACAAGAATAGTTACCTTGACTTTATACAAAGACTAAAAACTAATGTGTTCTACCTTCTTTACTTGTTGTTTATGATTTAATATAATTGAGGAATATTGCATCTTTGTGTAATTGTCCTTTTTAGCCCATGTTAAGGAGAAATGAGAGGGGATCCAATAAATAAATAAAAGGGGATATCTAAAAGTGGAGAAGAGAAAATTCATTTGCTCCATCTTCCCTAGAGTTCTCTATAATAATTAATTAATTTCTTAGTGTCTCTGTGGAAGTAAAGTTATCATACATATGTTTAATGATAATTCTCTTGAATGTGCCATTCGGTAAATGCTTATAGTCATGCATCTTTATTTTGGGGGTGTCGATAATACTTAAGTTTTAATGGTAAAAAAAAATGATAAAAAATACAACAAAATAGTCTAGCACATTTTTTAAATCTACCAGCCATATTTTAAGACAAAAATTCAAAAATAATAATAATAATAATAAAAGACAAAAATTCTGTACTTCCTTACCATGTTCTCTTTAGCTTTAACACTATTTTGTGCTGAGAGTTCACTGGTATTCCCAATTAATTTCTTTCAAGACATAGATGGAAATTTAGTGTTAATAGGATCTTAAAAAGTCATCCGCTAGCCTCCCTCTCGTTTCAATTTCCTCTTTATCACTCACAGCTTAGAAGGAAATGTTATTACATTTTGACATTCTGATCTCTCTCTTGCCTTCTATGTAATTCTTGTCTGTCCCGTTCACATTGTTTACAATTGTACCGTGTTCCTGAACATTCTGAAGAAATGTTTTTCACCAGGTAGTTGTTGTGGTTTTATTTTATTATTTTTGCTTTTGTTATTTCTTTTTATTTTGGTTTTATATTCATCAAATTAATAATAGCAGTTTATACTCTCCCATTAAGAAATTAACATAATTCCACTGGTGTTTTAGTAAAAGTTTATATACGATTTTCATTTCTGATTAAAAATCACTAAGAATCTCTTTGTGACAGTTTCATAAAAGATAATCTTGAAATTTCACTTACACATGATAATTTAAAAAAAAAACTATTAGTGTAATACGCTGAGGGCTGATGAACAGAGTTTTAAATTAATGAGTTCTAATCTTTAATTCGTCCATTCAACACAAGTTCACTCAATACAGAGTAGCAATGCACGCCGTGGCAGGGGAGCGCTGGAGCACTCTCCTTCGTGGGCTGGCTACAGACACAATCTTCTCTCCTTCACGTAAAATACTGTCTCACGTCTACTACCCGAAGGATAACATCACACTCACACGTCGTTGTAAGAACATAACTTGATTGGAAATTATTTCTTCAGAGACGAAAACTTACGTGCATGTTCATCTTCCAGAAATGAATATAAAATTGGCAGCATTTCTACTAGAGGAAAAGGTGAACTCAAGCATCAGTCTGTCCATGTGGTTAAGACATAACTAAACTCAGTGTGTTTTTTTGAAAACACGTGCTTCGGTGGATGAATGAGAGCATGTGCTGTCAGTAAGTGGAGGGTGAGGTCAGTATAGCACGAGTCCACGTGGGTCCCCCTGGAAGCGTCCCCGGCACCCTCACCTGTGGGCCACCGCGGACTCCCCGCTGAGCGCAAGTCGGGCAACAGGTGAAGCACCAGACCGCCCGGCGACTCGGGCTCCTCGAGGCCCGCCCATTCCTCACTCTTTCTCTGGGCTCATTTCCTCGTGTGATCAAGTCGTGAAGTGCTTTTTATGCAGCTCTTTGTGATTATTTGTATTTTAAGCTTATGGTCGGACCCGAGCAGGCTGAGCCTTTCTTACACAGTCTTTTATCCATCCACCAACATCTTTCTAAAAAATGAAAAACTTTATATTTACAATGATTTTCTTCCCTTACTAGCAATTTACAATCTTTAAAACTGTGCTAGAATTTTAAATAGAAAAGCTCAATTGTGTTAGTGATATTGACACAAATTTCAAGAGGGTTTAAATGTTTCGCACAACTCTTTTTCTCAGAAGCCCACTTATAGATGATGTTTGATATTGTGCAAAGCAAGGGTTTTCAGGACTGCATCTAGTGTGTTAGATCTGGGACAGCTCTGCTGTATAACATTGTAAAAGGCTGTTATTAAATCAAATATAAAAATTTCTAGAATAATTGGATGGGAGTAATGACAGAAACATTAGCCAAGTAATACCGTCTGTTTGGATGCTGTACCACTTTGGGATAAAACACGATTCCCAGGAAATAAATTTAAAAATAGAGGTATTTATTTGAAAAAAGATTTACATCAAAGCAAGGGAAAAGTTAAGGGGAAACCGTATATATTGTGCTTCTAGATAAGTGAAAAATGGCTACTCATATCACACAATCGGAAATAAAACTACAGGTTGTTAAAAATAATAATAAAATACTACCTTCACTATGGCTAAACATGAGTACATTGAGACCTTAAAATGGTCTTAAACATGATATATGCATAATTATAAGGGTGCCAGGCATATAGTAGGTGCTCAATTAATACTTGTTGAATAAACAAAAAGACCAACATATAACTCTCTAAGTTGATTTTTTTCTTTTGGAAAAATCTACTAGATTATAAGTTCCAGGAGGACAAGCCCAACATCTGACCACCTCAGCCCCGGTACCCAGCACGTCGCAAATGCTTAATAAATGTGTGTTGAATAAATGAGTTAAGCCATTCTCTGCCAGATTCACCTGAGAAAGATGGTTTTTGACTCTAAATCATTTCCTGCGCTTCCCTAGAAGATTCCTACACATGACCTCAGTGCCTTGACTAAAAAGACAAATACTACTTCAGCCATATCCTACTACTTCCTTGGAGGAAGTTTATGCAATAAACTGATAAAACAGGTTGTGTCCTTGTCCGTCCAAGAAATACCACTGCCCGGTTCCAATGATCTTCCACAAGCACCCTTGAAGATAGCTGTAGCGCACGCCTAACGATACCGGCTGTGGAAGCACTTTCTGGGTCTGGACCCTGGCTCTCTGCCTTGGTAACTGGGCAAAATGCTCAAGTCTCTGCAACTCAGCTCTCTTATCTATAAAACTGAAATGAAGTCACACCTATCCCAGGGGATTTTATGTCATAAATGAGTTCATACACAAGAATACCTTAGCACTAAGCATAACACATAGTAAGTGATCAATAAATATGAGATCTAAATGTTACCTTTCCTGACGACGCATCCATCGTTGCTCCTGATGCCATTTCCCCATTTCTTGCTAGCTGGGGTAGCTTCCTAGATATTTCTCCCACATCAACTTCTCAGTGTAGACACCTGTACAATTCCTGCAAGCTGTTGATGAAAAACAGACATATTACCTAACAATAACTTCATACGTGATTGGGCTTAGAGTATTTTCAATTTAAAAGTTAACACCTAAAAAAATAAAATAAAAAATAAAACTTAACACCTACAATCCTCTAGTATTACCATGTTAGCTCACTATTAGGAATAAATAAAGAAGATACTGGTATGCAATTTCCAAAACATTGCTAATTTCCTTCAACTGTTTTCATTCTATTCAGAAATATTTGCTCTTCTTCCACACATTTTATTTAAAAGATGTATCTCTCTGCAATTGTAATTACTCTTTATGCGTGTGCGGATCCATATTAGGCGCTGACAACGACTTATTAATAAACGGTGAGTCAGGATATAAGCAGCTCCTTGGTTAGTTGTTTTATCCATGTGTTTGCAGTATGCTAGGGCACATCGTTTGCAGGATATTTGTATATTCACTAGGGATCCATGAACTATGGAACCGTTGGAAATATCTGGCTTTGTGCTGTAATATAGAAAATGGGAAATTCTGAGGACAGCTGTGTAATATAAACAACAGCTGGAACAACTCTGTCGTGGAAAAATGGGAGCCTTGGGCATCTGTGTTATCAACCAGCTAAAATAAATACAGTGCCCTTTCCCAAGTTGTATATTTAAAGTGTATTTTCATAAGATTCAGAGTAAATTTCACAGTACAGTTGATACACATACACTATATTTCTCCCTATTTTATTATTTTTCCATACTCAGCTCACTTAATGCTAAAATATGTATTACAGTCTAGTGTTAAAAAATGAAAAGGGAGTGACTGGGTGACGGGCACTGAGGGGGGCACTTGACAGGATGAGCACTGGGTGTTATTCTGTATGTTGGCAAATTGAACACCAATAAAAAATAAATTTATTATTAAAAAAATTCAAAGGGGTACTTCCAGATTATGTTCTCTGAATACTATTTTCTATTAAAACAAACCAGCATTCTTCGGGGAAAAGGTTGACTACAAACCTGGGACAGAAAACATTGACTAATGTTTCAGGCCAAGATGAGCCTGGGATATCTGTTTATTGAATGCAAGAAAACTGTCAAATACTAGTGGAGTCATGTCTGAATTAAATGGGTGCCAACCTGAAGGGACTCTCACAGTCCAAATATGGGACAATTTAGATTAGAAAGAATAGTGATTGAAATTACTGAAGCATATCAAATACAGAAAATCTATTAATGTTTAAAATTTGGGGACATTTCTAAAGTTTGCCCCAATTATGACCCCAATTCATTGTTTTGAATAATGATCTATAAAGGAAAAGATTCAAGTATCTATTCTTTCTTTGTTGGGCTGTTATTTCAGGTGAACCAAATAGTTTTTTTTTTTTTTTATGATAGTCACAGAGATAGAGAGAGAGAGAGGCAGAGACACAGGCAGAGGGAGAAGCAGGCTCCATGCACCGGGAGCCCGACGTGGGATTTGATCCAGGGTCTCCAGGATCACGCCCTGGGCCAAAGGCAGGCGCCAAACCGCTGCGCCACCCAGAGATCCCCAGGTGAACCAAATAGTTAATGGGGGAAAGTTTCTAGAAGAATCACAATTAATGAAAGTACAAAGAAATTATAGAATTAAAAAGTTATCATTTTAAAACACCAAAGGAACTGATGGATCTACACACCAATAATCACTGGCTGCTAAAACCATTGTGGGACAGGTTGATGGAAACTCTATAACAAGGTAGGCTGGTTACACCTGAAACCAGTGATAAATCATAGCATCACTAAAAGTGAATGTCTAGACAGTAGGTGCTTCCCAATGTGAAACAGCAGGAAACAAGCAGCGTTCCACGTGAGGTGTTCTTGCTAGATATTGGTACCTACAACAACCGCGCCTCCCATAGCACTTTACGAGAACTTCAGGAGAAAGAAGATCATGTTAAATGCCTCCATAAAGACACAATCATCCAAACTAGGAATCAAAGGCATTTGTAGAAATCAATATCCCAGGTTTGACACATAGAAGGCACAAAAATGTAAGAGAGGGCTGTTATAACATTAAAAAGACCTAAGACACAAATCAAAACAAATGTGTATATCCTAAGGGTGGGAAAACCTAAACTATATCTAGCAAATACGTTTGCAATATGACTACTATTGGAAGCTACACAGTACGGGGCTCCTGGGCGGCTCAGTTGGCTGAGCATCTGCTTTCAGCTCAGGTCATGGTCCCAGTGTCCAGGGACTGAGCCCCACGGGGCTGCCTGCTGGGTGGGGAGCCTGCTTCTCCCTCTTCCTCTGGCCCTCCCCACTGCTGGTGCTCTGGCTCTTTGTCAAATAAATAAATAAAATCTTTAAAAAAACTTTTTAAAAAGAATCTACACATGTACATATGTATGTAAGCAAGTAAGTAAATGATGATAAAGTCTCTAGGAATAAAGACCTTCACAGTAAGAATAAGGAGATGGCAATCTAAAATGAGAATGACTACGTACTGTTACGGTCTGAATGCTTGTATCCTCCCGAAATTCGGATGTTAAAATCCTAATGCTCAATGGGACGGTATTAGGAGGTGATTAGGTCATGAAGGCAGAGGGAGTAGAGGAGGAGATTATTAAAGTCCTTATTAAAGAGACTTGCAAGAGTTCCTTTGTCCCTTCTACCGCGTGAAGACATTGTGAGAAGTCTCCAACCCGAGAGAGGGTTTTCACCAGAACCCAACCATGCTGCCCCCCTGACCTGCGACTAGTTTCCAGAACTGTGAGAAATAAATTTCTGTCATTTGTAAGCCAGCCAGTCTGTGTCATTTTGCCGTAGCTCCTAACAGGCTAAAACAGTGACCCCCATGAATAAACTCATGATATATTTTGCTTTTTCAAAGAAATGTATTTCCTAACACCGTCCACTAAAACGGCCCAGAAGCAATGACCAGCTCGGAAGCAGTGACAGCACAAATACCCGGGTTGTGGAAACACACCCCGAAAGAACCCCCAGTGAGTCAAGCCCTTGTATAACCTCACCTTGGGTGCATGGAACCTGTTCTACCGGTAGAACCGCCCTGACGATGATGTGCCATCACTCTCACAATTACACCGCGTTGCATCAAACTCCACGTCACGAGGCATTAGCGACAGACTCTCCCGTGACCTTGGGGAAGCAAGCTGCTGTGATGGGAGCTACCCGTGGAGAGGGCAGTGTCAGGGAACTGCAGGTGGCATCAGGACTGGCACAGGAAGCGGCCCCTTAGTCGTGCAGCCACAGGAAAATGAACTCAGCCTGCAACCTAAATGAGTCGGAAAACAGACTTTTCTCCACTTAAGCCTCCTGATAAGAATGTGGCTCTCCTAAATCCTTGAATTCACCCGTGTGATACCCTGAACAGAAGATTTAAGGAAGTCATGTCCAAATTTCTGACCTATTATATATAGGATTTTGTATATATGCATTTATATATATATGTGTAATAAAATATAATTTTATTTGTATATTATATACTTTAATGTATTATTTGTATATATACAGATTTTCTATATGTGGCATACGTAACATCTCTATGTATATGTATGTGTGTGCATGTGTTTTAAGTCACTAGTTTGCAGTAATTTGTTACACAAAAATAGAAAACTAATACAGACCCTAAATACTCTTTCTCAATAAGAAGAACTAAGAATCCTTGAAGGAATGACTGGTTTAAGTTCTGGATCAAGAAACGTACTAGATTAGGAAAAAGAGGGTCCTCAAAGGCCATGGTAGCTTTCAACCAGACCAAGCTCCCCCTAGGCACCCCAGTTTGGAAGGGGGAGCTGAAAAAAAAAAGAAGAAAAGAAAAAAAGAAAAGAAAAGAAAGGAAAAGAAAAGAAAAAAAGAAAAGAAAAGAAAAGAAAGAAAAGAAAAGAAAGAAAGAAAAAAGAAAAGAAAAGAAAGAAAAGAAAAGAAAAAAGAAAAGAAAGAAAAGAAAAGAAAAGAAAAGAAAAGAAAAGAAAAGAAAAGAAAAGAAAAGAAAAGAAAAGAAAAGAAAAAAAGGAAGGGGGAGCTGAACTACACTCCAGTTCCCCACCCGTGCCTCACTTTCCCATGCTGCCGGCTTCCAACCACAACAGGGACTCTGTGGTTGTCTGTTTAGTTCTGTGTATAAACGGAATGTTGCTGAGATGACCCCACCTTACACCACCTGGTTCCCCCTCCCTTCCCCCTGGGCGTGGCCACTCATGGAAGCAGGACCAGTAAGAGACCATCGATTATAAAAAATTTGCACACTAAAAAAATTTTTTAAAAAATTTAATTAAAAAAATTTGCACACACAATAATAATTTTAAAAAGTGCATAAGAATCCATTTGAAGGAGCTTCCCCTGACTAGACATGAAAAAAAAAGTGATATAAAGAAAAATAATGGCAGTGATGCATGAAAATACATTCAATATATCACATTCTAGGAGTTCAACCTGATAACTAGAAAGGCCTTCTTGGCCTTTACAAGTTATTGTGGCAACATCTCATTTTCCCAAAAACTATTAGAGAGAGAGAAGGAAAGCATCTATGTTCTCTTTACCAAATGATCTACCAGAAGCTAACAAAATAGTGGAAAAGTGAAAACTCTTTGCAGGGGAATTCTAGCCTAGAAATGCAGAAGGAACGATGAAATTGGAATATAGTTTGCAACCCCTAATGAAATCATGACTCTAGGACATCATCATCAACAGCTGCTGAAAAACAGGCGAAAAAGGCATCTTTCCGGCAACAGGGTAAGGCTGACTCTAAACCCTCACCAGGTAGTACTTGCTTTAAAGGAGAGACAGCCCCGCGCAGCGTCCTTGCTGATGCGACGCAGTGGGGAGCTCGAAGCACTACCTAACGACATGCTCTTGCCAAACTGTTGAACGTGAATTTGATCAAGTCCCAAATCTACAATGTTTTTTCACTTTTATTGTCTTATAGCAGACAGACTTCCAGAAAAGTTGAAAGAATAGTACAAAGAATTTCCATAAACTTTCATCCAGTTTCCACAAATCGTAACATTTTGCCAAATTCCTTTTATCTTTCCCTTTCTTTTCCTCCTCCTTGTCTTGTTTCTTTCTCTCTGACTGTATGTGTGACTATACGTATGTAAATATAGGCAGATATATTCACACGTATATGTATTTTTTCTGAACAATTTGAGAAATAAGCTATACATATGATGCTTTATACCTAAATCCTTCAGTTTTCTCTAAAAACAAAGACATTCTCTTAGTTATAATGATCAAAATCAGGAGATAATAATAACATAATACTATGATCTATTTATAGACATTCTCAGATTTTGTCAGTTGTCCCAATAATGTCATTTATAGCACAATGAAATCTCTCAGTACACACTGAATACTAAACTGAATATTAAATGATATAAAGAATTAATTTTTAGGTGTGCTAATGGCATCATTATATATTTTTTAATGTAGTTCTTATCCCTTAGAGATGTCTGTTGAATTATTTATGGTTAAAATGATAACTTATCTGGTATTTGTGTTTAAAAAAAAACCTAGTCAGGGGTAAGCGTGGTGGGTACAGATACGTAAGAAGGCATGCATGTTGATAATTATTGAATAGCTTGAGATGAGAGCTATTTGGGGATTTGTTTTTGTTTTTTTGGGGGGAGGGATTTGTTATACCATTCTTTTACTTTTATATACCTCTGAAAGTTTTCAAAACTAAATGTTAGGAACAAAAAAATTGAATGCCTTACAATGAGACTATTACGTGATCAGACTCCTTGAGCTCATGAGGTATGTGTTATCAGATCCATGTACCCATAAAGTCCGGTATGCATATTAGTGGAAGCCTAACAGAAGAAACTTAGTCCAAGAAAGTTCTGGAAG
Organism: Canis lupus familiaris; assembly: GCF_011100685.1. Lineage (NCBI taxonomy): Eukaryota > Metazoa > Chordata > Mammalia > Carnivora > Canidae > Canis > Canis lupus. The sequence continues at coordinate 30,769,543 of NC_049257.1, forward strand.
CATGCATAATTTGCATGAGCTGACGACTCATGCTCCTAATGGGCCCATTCTTATTTCAGTTCCATCACTCTCTCAATTTAAATCAATGTCACATACAGCCTCCCAGAGAATTCTTACAACCAACTGACTAAAGAGAAAAACACTTTAGTCTACTTTGGGATTCCACGCCCTAAGTATTTAGCAGGTAGAAGTGCAATTTTGTGCTAGAAAACTCTACCAAGATGGGATATAAAAGATAATGGAACCAGAAAACATGACCTTTGGCAAAATTTTGAGTGTCATATCTTTTATGCTTTACTTGAGATGGGCTGAAGGTAAGATTTGCATTAATTCACTGACAATTGTTAACAATACGTGTGAATGGTCGGTCAGTCAGGAACAAAATTAAAGAACGAACAAGAAGAAATTTATGAAAATGTATGGATCATTCAAAACAAGCTTAGAATTTGAAAACGTTTCCTTTGTGGATGAGGTTTTCAATAATCAAATGGAAATGAGGAACCGCTATGTGGATGTCAGTCCACCTTTCCCCTCACTTCGGCCCTAGACCCATGGGCTCATGGTGGCAAGGATGGCTCATTGTAACCATATGAGCTTAATGAGACATTTGCCATTCTTTTTTCTTTTCCTTAAAGGGAAATTTTTTTTCTTTTAAAAATTTTTAAATATTCTAACCCCTTAAGGAGGGGATTGGGACTTCCTCATCTTACAAGTCTTTGCAAGTAGAATGTTCTTCTCATCGAAGAACCTGAGAATGCTGTTTGCTTTCCCTTTGGAGGTAAGGGGCAATCACAAGACCCAGGTCCCCTAAATAAGATACGCTCACCTCAGACTTGGAATTAAGAGCTAGTGATGCAAAGACTGGAGCATATCACAGGAGGCCATGGATTAGAGCATGGGCGTTGGTGAGCAATGGTAGAGTCTGATGGTAATACCCAAAGTCCAATGACTTCAGAATGGGATTGTGTGGACGTTAAATGAACTTGTAGGTATGACTGTGTTGCACGATGTCCTGACTGATTGATTGTGAACCTAACCACTCATTTGTGCCACGAGATATGGATACTGTATTAATCATAATTGTGGTTAATTTTTAGGCCACTCAAATCCTGTTCTGTTTCTCTCATTTGCTCTTATTGCCTCATACTTGACATCTTTGGTTCTGCCTTTTTCTGATTGGTGATCTGGTTGGAAGGAATGTCTAGACTTGGTTTTGCCCCTGAATCACCTTTAATTCCATTCCTCATCATCTGAGTGAGTCTTTCTTATTGCTTTTATTTAGCCAGTTCTCAAAATTTGTTAATCCAGCACAGACACAAACTCTGGGTTCCCAATTATCTATAAAAGGGAGTCTAACACTGAAAGCAAAGTACAATCAAAACCATGTCTTAGATGTATTTTCTCCATCTTAATTTTCATGTATTTACTACATCATCTCTTCCCAGGTATTTAAAATCTCAAAGACATTTAAAGTTTGGTTCACATAGCTTTTTGTCTGTCATAGTTCAACTTCAATAATTTAAAAAAATATATTCTATTTATGGAAGAGTTACAAATTTTGCCACCAAAAGAAGAAAACGATAGCAGATACAAAGATACATTCTAGAATATCAAAAGGCAAATTTTATTGATAGCATATTAAAACACCACAAAACACCAGTTGGGCCAATGATTAATGTAATTTTAAGTCAAACATAATGCATCCTTTCTTCTTATTTTTATTTTTCCCATTCATTCTGAAATGTTATCAGTGGGCCAACCTATAATTATTCTCAGTAACTGGTCTTAGACTCATGGCTATTAGGTTGAAGTTGCAGACCAATCTAAGGAAGAATCGGCACTTGGGTGGAAAATGAGACTATTACTAAGAATGAAAATAGTATAATAAGAAAAGATAAGTCACAGAGTATCGATGCTGAAGAGCACCTTTCTCACTACCCATCTCCCACGCTGTTTACCTTTATCTGGTCACGCACAAAGGGCAACACCGCAAGACCATTGCGTGGTCTTGTACTTTGGATGGTTAGCAGAGTGTTGTTGGGCTGGGCGAAGCAGCTCAAATTTATTATTGTTTTATAAACTGGTGATTTCACCAAATGACACACAGCAAAACAAAAACAAGTAAGCACAAGGCTTTGCCTCCATCCAATTTAATTAAAGTGTCACTGTATTCTTTGCTTTTCAAGTAACTGAAACATATGTGTTAAAAAGGGCTAGAAATGGAGTCCTTTTGTCACGGGGATGATTTCTGCCACAGATACTTGAGGAATCCCTTTGCAGCCCTTACCTTGAGGTTGTAGGGAACTTTCCACAAGAGAAACGGTGAAATTTTCAGTTTCCTCATTTCCTAAGGAGCTGCAGTGAAGACCTACTGAGTTAGAGGATATTTAGCGACCAATAGCTTTACTGTTCAGGGTTTTTGACTATGGATAAAGGGCAACTCTGTTCCCTTTCTTGTAAATCAAACTCAATTATCCCAATGTTTTCTTCCTCATTGAGCAGAGGAACAAGCGGAGGTGAAGTACAATATTATTTGTCTCTTTTTGCTCTACGATAGGAAACTATATGGATAAGACTTTAAGTTACTGATTAACAAAGAAATGAGTGGTGTGTATCTTTTTTTTTTTTTGTTGTTGTTGTTGTTGTTGTTGTTCTTTGAGGCACACGTCCCAGGAGAGTGCTGAATTCTCACCAGTGCTACGTCGGCTACCTCTAATACTAGATTATATATCGCTATGAATGAATGAAGTACATTATAAAAGTCTTCTCATGTTGGGTTTCATGAAAACCATATGTTTAAAGAAATGTAACTGTTAGTGGACAGTTTTAAACCACATTGATCTGTCATAGGCAGGAAAGTATTTTGATGACTAACTGTGGTTGTCTTGACTAAGCATCTCCTTATTCACTTTCTAACTGGTTTCTTTAAAGATATTAAATTAGCTTTGAGATCCTCTTACCATGGCAAGTAAGGGACTAACATGTGTTTTTCCAAGACTCTGTGGGGAGTTGTAATTTTCTGTGGAGGATTTTCCTAAATGTTGAAATGCCCTCCCTGGTTCCCAATGACTAAGTTTCAATTTGGCTTGAATGTTTATAGCAAGATTTTGAAAAATCACTTTTTTCCCAGAGAAACATTTCGTATTTAACTAATGTTTCTGCAGAGCTACGTAAAATAAAGCTTGCCTGAGACCGAATGCTCCCAGCATTTCGACCATATGTCTGCATGTGGTTCAGGCCAAGGTGACAGAGAACTTATTTCTCACTTTCGGTAGTAAATTTTAGATGAATTGAACAAACCAGGCACCTTCAGCTTTTCCAAGTCAGGGAGTAAGGCTAGAAATGTGTCGGTGAGACGAGGCTTAGCCCTGACCAGGGTCTGGAAAGAGTCAGTGCAACACTGTGAGCTTCTGGGGCTGGATCCAACATTGACTTAAGACAGGAAATGTGTGCTCCGATGGCGCTTTGTCAGACCTAGTTGGGCCTGAGACGTGCAGAGATCACAGAGCGTACTTGAGGCTTTATAGCTCCAACTGGTAAATTCAGCATTAAGCCTCTCTTTCCTGCTCTCTGACCTAATAGGAATTCTCCCCTTAGTTGTGTTTAAATACTACCTAGTGTATTTTGGCTTTTCGTAATTAGAAAAGCAGAAGTCTACAACATGTGCCATGTCTCTGAATTTGAGACTGCAATGATATCATAACTTAAGGGAGCACCATTAATCACCTGGGGCAGGCTAGAAAAGTCAGGGAAAGAGACTTTTTTTTTTTTTTTTCTGTAATAAAATCCAGGCTAAAATTGAAATGGTGAGGGGAAAATGCTGAAAGAAAGGAAGAAAAAAAAAAAAAAAAAGCTAGTACACTTGAAGACTTGAAACTATTTCAGCTAAACTTTTTAAAATTTACTTATGTACATGTGTCTTATGTATTATATGTAAGGAAAATATATGCATCTACACAACATACACATATGATTGATATCTAAACAACATCATTGTTGTATTATTATGCTTTATGACAAGTTAGTACTTAGCATATATATTTAAAGAAAAATGTAAATAAATTTTAAGCTTAGAGAAATGTAGTTGGCTTTAACTTTAAGTAATACTTATTTTTAACGATCCATTTACCATCAGGGGTACTATCTTTAAAATAGCCAACCCTACCCTACCCACTTTGTTGAGTTGCAGGTTCAAACAGAAACCACATCAAAGAAATTACACAGAGGCAGCAATACTGATAAAAGTTGAAAGTAAAAGTGCTTTGATGGTAAATCCAGACACTTTTCCCCCAAAGAAAACCTAATGTAAATCATGATGATTTGTTGTCTCTGTAATCTAAGAGAATTACTTACTGAGGATGTAATGAGGTAGAAAAGTTTACTTACAAACAGTGCACTTATCAGGAAAAAAATATGTTTGTGAATGAGATAAAAAGCATGAAACAACACGACTTTGTATGAAGTAAGTTATGATATTCATAAAAATCATTAAATCCTTTAGCTGCTAGGAGAGCCTGTAAGTCAGAAGAGTGAAATGAATTGAAAACTTAGGTCACAGAGATAACCATCTAATTCTTCTAATAAAAAGGGGTAATGCATTCGAATAGGAAGGATTTGTTTTGTTTTCCATACAGTTTTGTTTATTAAAAAAATAGCATTTCAGGTCAGGCTTCCTTCAGAGTTCAGATTTCCAAACCAATGAAGCAGTATTACTTCTACGAGCATTTAAAATTTCTTGCAGAGATCATTAATATGGTAATTAGATCTGACACAGTTGATTCGGCATTTTCAATTGTCTGCAAATTCAGTAGTCAAGTCCAACATACACTTTAAAAAGTCAGCCATGCCATATTCCAATTATTTCTACCATATAAGCCCATTAAAGGAAGAGAGGTCCATGGCTTTGTATCTCATTGGATAAAACTTAGCTAGCCTTGTCACAGAGTGGCCATCAAGCACATTCACCTTCATACATTTAAAAAGCATTTGTCCACATTTCCATTTCTTTAGCAAGGTACTCTACTAGGGGCTTGTGAGTAACCTAGATAAAGAAAGCAAGACCATGTCCCATAAAATCACAGATGTTGTGTCTTGAGTGGCTCAAGGGAATTTGATCTTAAAAAGGGGGGGGGGGGTTGCCTCGGTGGCTCAGGGGTTGAGCATCTGCCTTTGGCTCAGGTCGTGACCCCGGGGTCCTGGGATCCAGTCCCGCATCGGGCTCCCCGCAGCAAGCCTTCTTCTCCCTCTGCCTGCGTCTCTGCCTCTCTCTCTGGATCTCTTATGAGTAAATAAATAAAATCTTAAAAAAAAAAAAAAGAGAGAAATTTGAAATTTATCCTAACGAATGACATGTCATTACTATTTTACCCTCGTTCCTTTTCTTAAATGAGGTGAGATGCGGTGTAGTGATGGAGGTGGGAAGGTATATGTAGAAGGGAGGGGGAGGTGAGATGAAAGGAATGAAAACATGCACAGCTACAGGAACCCAGAGATGGAGGCAAGCAACGTCATTGTATTTGTTCACTGACACGCCCAGTATGATAAATCTTTGCTTTAATATTTCTTTTACTATGTCATTTTTCATTTTAGATCTCTGAAAACTCATTCAAGAATTCTCATGTCACAGGATCCCCAGGGGGCTCAGTGGTTGAGCATCTGCCTTCGGCCCAGGGTGTGACCCTGGAGTCCCAGGATCCAATCCCTGCATTGGGGTCCCCGCAGGGAGCCTGCTTCTCTCTCTGCCTGTGTCTCTGCCTCTCTCTCTGGGTCTCTCATGAATAAATAAATAAAATCTTAAAAAAAAAAGAATTCTTATGCCACTTACCATAAAAGCAGTCCTTCTATAGAACTCCCTCCAAATTGAACACTGATAATCAAATACATGTACGCAGATGTTCATAGCAGCGCTATTGACAATAGCCAGAGGGTGAACACAGTCCAGTGTCCATCAGTGGATAAAAGGATAAATAAATTGTGGCATCTACATGCAAAGGAATGTATGTAGATAATGTTATTCATCCATAAAGAGGAATGAAGTCCTGGTCTATGCCCCAACATACATATGTCTAAAAATATGCTGTGTGAAAGAAACCAGATGCCAAAGGTAACGTTATATGATTTCATTTACATAAAGTATCCAAAATAGGTAAATCTATAAGGGCACAAAGCAGATTGGGGGTTGCCAGAAGTAGAGGGGGAAATAGGGAACGACTGTTTCATGGATAAAGTCTTTTCTTTTGAGGAGACTAAAATATTTGGGAAATAGAGGTGGTGATTTCACACATTGCAAAGGTACTAACTAACACTGGATTGTTCACTTTAAAATGGTTAATTATGTGAATTTCACCTCAATTAAAACAGTTTTTACATTTTTTTTAAAGTAGCCCTTCTAGTCAGTAAGATGCATAGTACATTGGGTATTCAAATTGAAAAGAAACAGTCACTCATAGAGAGGAAGAAACGATAATAAAATTCAGAAAATGTATAGCGTGTTTAACACAGGTTCCTATGGACATACTGATTTTCTTTTCTACAGAAGCTACACCTTCAAGAAAGTTATTGTCAATAGGATTTGGGGATTTTAAGCCATCAACATATATTTCATACTCTCAATAAAGTAATAAAATACCATTTTAATACAGTGACTCCACTATGTTGGTTTTTTTATATTAATACCTCCAAGATTGTCAGGTATTTAGTCTTTTTAGTACTCAATCCCTCTCACTATAAATGGAAGAAGTTGACTTGCCAGTTGATGTGAGTCAGGTACATACAACAGAAATACCCATGTCTACACTTTATCTCAAACCTTGAGAATCAGAAGTGAGGAGACTGTCTTGACGGCCATGTTTTGAAAAATCTCCATCTTCTTACATTTTGAGTAATAACCATGAGCTCGAATAACCTCTACTGTCCCTTGATTTTCATATTTTACAGAGAGGAACTTATAATTATGGCCGAATTATCAATCATTAGTGGGCTTCTATGCATTCAAAAAATAATCACAAATATCTTCTCAACAATATTTTAGATTGTTTGGCTTTACATGGTTAGTTATAGAAATTGCTTACAAATTTTAATTCTGCATGTATAGATAAATTCTAATTTTTAATTGTTGGATTTTATTTTTTATTTCAGGATATACAGTTATAATATAAATATATAATATATACACTTTATATATATACTTTTTTCTGGTATCCGGAAAGTGTGTTAAGAATCCACTGCTTGAAAAAAAAAAAAAAAAAAAAAAAGAATCCACTGCTTGCTCTTGTGAAATTTGTATTTTCCCAGAGATTATTCACTGAAAAAATGTGGTGATTATTCATAATATTACATGAAGAAGTCATATTTCTGTGGGTACCTACAAAAATAGGCAATCAGACAACTATTTATTCCAAAGAACTGCATCCTGAAAAATTACCCAAATGCTAATGTTGAAACCCTAGGACTCACGTAGTATCTTTTCAATTTCAATAAGTACAATGTTTGTCCAGCAAAGTTATCCCTCTGGATGTAAAGAGGTCAACTGACTCTGATTTCAGTAGCCATAAAATGCCTACCTTCTTCACTTTTTAATTCTAGTAAATTCTAGGCCATAAGAGCAGGAAAACATGGTCTGAGTTCTAGAGGACTAGCACTTGATGGCTTTGATATTGTCAAATTGTGCTGAGAAGTTCACCTCAGAAATCTTAAAACTGTGCCAATAAAATACTGTGATATATACTCACTCGCTTTCTGGTCCTTATAAGACAAGGGCTTGTGACTTCAATTTTAGTAGCAAAGTTTTAATTTGTGCAGCAAATGGAGGATAATTCGGTGCCAATAGAATGGCTTAATTTTCTCTTTTCCTTTCTTTTCTTTTTTGCTGCAGCTAATGTTAGATGGAGTTGGCTGGATTAATACTTGAGACGTAGATATCATCAAATTATTTCATATGAGAAATCTTTATCAAATGTCAGGGTATGTGATAGGCTTCTCTTTGGTTCTGGGATTAAAACAAATGAGGACTCATTAGAGACTTGTAGACAAGTACCATTTACTTGCAGAATCAAGAAAAGTAGTTATGACTATACTACAATAATACCTATTCTTTTTATTAATGATTTATTAAACCCTTGCTATATTTCAGACCTTGGGCTAAGCACCAGGGGTAGAGATATGAAGAACAATAGCTCTTGTATCCCATACATTTGTCAACTACTGGGGGTGAAAGCCAGGCAGCCAAACCCTTACGACCCCATGTATTAAATGACGGAGGTGAGCGCGAGATGCTGCGGGAGCACAAGGGCCATCTGACATATTCGGGCTGGGGGAGGAGGAAGGGGGGAAAGAACACTGAGAAAAGACTCAAGGAGGAATTAAATCTTAGATGGTTTGGAGTCAACAGGTAGATTATACTAAGTAATGCATAATTCTACATTTATATATATATATAGATGTGTATATATGTTATATATACACACATATATAACACGATGTATATATATATATATACACGGTGTGCTAAAAAATGGCAATCAGACCTTTTAACTCTGGCTTACAAGAGGGTTCAGGAAATCTTTGTGGAGAAAATGTTATTAAGCCCCAACCTCAAAGTATGAGTGGGGTTGACCAGGTTAAGATGGGGAGAAAGAACATTCCAGCAAAAGTTAAAAATTTGAGCAAAGAACAAAGGTGGAAAAGTTGGTGTGTTGTTTGAGCTACTGTGAGCGTTCAGGTGTCCACATACACCCTTCCCGAAGGATCTCCCAAAGAGGAACTTTACTTTAAAAGTGTTATGTCTCCATCTTACTACAGAGGGAAAGCAGTAACTAATGTCTATTTTTTTTTTAAGATTTTTATTTATTTATGAGAAACAAGAGAGATTGAGAGAGAGAGAGAGAGGCAGAGACACAGGCAGAGGGAGAAGCAGGCCCCATGCAGGGAGCCCGACGTGGAACTCAATCCCGTGACCCCGAGGTCACGCCCTGGGTCGAAGGTGGAGCTAAATTGCTGAGCCACCCAGGGATCCCCAGTAACTAGTGCCTAAAACCTAAAAATGACCTTCCAGAGAGGAAAGATGATCGATAATACATAAAACTTAATGACAAAACGCAAGCCGACCTGTGGGCCCAGCAGCATCCTACCCCCTGCGCCCTCGCCAAGGGAATCACACCATCAAGGAGGGAACACAACACGCCCAACTGCAACATGAAGATACCTGGAATTTCTGATTCAAGATATTTTCTCCAATTTCTAAAAGCCTCCTTTGTGCGGTGAAATATAGAGGAATGCTGCGAGATGGTTTTCCTCTGTTGTGTTTATTTTGGGAGGAGGAGAATTTTCCTGTCTTGAGAGGAGCTTCATGTGTCAGTTCTTCCCCCTTTTACACAATTTCCCTAAACCATGATTTTGGGGGCAGAGAGGTTGCATGCTTCGTTTCTCATTTTTTTCCCAGAGAACTAACTTTTCTCTTTCTTCCCCCACAGGCCACATGGGCAAAGGCTGTCAGCACTTCTGCTCGTATACGAATCTTCCAGAAATACTATTTCTCCAAAGCTGCAACCTACGGCCCCGCTCACTTTTCAGCCCCTCTCCCTAAGCTGTCTAGTCTCAAGCGGTGCACAGTACGTTGGCACTTAATGATGAATGTTTTTATTCTGGGAAAATTTTTGTATGTCCTCCTCCTAAGTCCTCTGTACTCTTTGGCTCTTTCTAGTTGTTTCTTAAGCCTTATGTTCCCCTATTTTCGCATTCATTGGCTTGCAGCAACAGACAGTAGGAGTTCTTTTGGAATTTGGTTATTTATCTTTTATCTTTCTACCCTGGAAGAACATTTTTAAGTTTTAGACATCATCTGCTGCTTTTGCTCTGTAAGATGACAAAATTGCTCTTCCAGTTGATTTGAGGTTTGTGGAATTTGGTGACTCCTAGTAATGCAGAGTGTGAGTTGTGCAAGTTGTTATAGAGGACATGCAGGGTGATTCACATTATTTAAAAAAAAAAAAAAGAAGAAGACAGAAGAAGAAGAAGAAGAAGAAGAAGAAGAAGAAGAAGAAGAAGAAGAAGAAGAAGAAGAAGAAGAGAAGAAGAAGAAGAAGAAGAAGAAGAAGAAGAAGAAGAAGAAGAAGAAGAAGAAGAAGAAGAAGAAGAAGGAGAAGAAAAGGAAGGATTGGGTCCTGGATCCCATAGTGAAGAGACCGTGGATGAACAGACCCGGGTCACAAGGTCGGCTCCGCCAGCACGCGCTCCGCCAACCACGCGGCCTGCTCCCAATAGCTGAATGGCACTGGGTTATCTGTGCGACCACACTCCTAACTCCCTTCGAAATAAGGCGCGATATAAACTGCCTCTTTCTCCGAGGCTTGACGTTCATCCAGACCACGTTACGTGGAAAAATTAAAACATGTATAATTTGACAGCTGTTCAGTGCTAACTCACCGAGAGCCCAAATAATCTTTACTTTGTGCCTCCAAAAACAAATGTTGGAAATTTATTTTCTTTTTTTTTTCTTACATTGCCTAAAATATTTAATATTGACTTAAGCTTCATTTACCTGCTGCAAAATAATTTGGCAGTTATTTAGGGATTTCCAACATTGCTAGCTATCTGTGCTATTACAGAAATATTTGCTCAGAACTTATTTATGAACAAAAAAATTTTCAACATTACTATTATGGAGGAGGCAGACACATGAAGTGTTTGATGTTCTTTAGCTTTGGTAAGTAGGATTGGTCAAAAAAACAGCTTAATATCACATCAAATATTATACTGAAAATGACTTTCAACACATAAAACCCAAGAAAGTGTAGATACCATACTCACTAGGTAGTTCTTAATTACTCAGAACCAAGATATATGTTGATATAAATGTCTGTATATATTAAGGTTTCTTGCTTCTTACCCTGAGGGCAGTGTTATTCTCCTACAACATGCAGGCGTATTTTATATATATAATTATATATATAATTTGTTAAAGACCACTGTAAGTCACTGCTATCAAAGTTATTATCACAAGTACATACTTGCTATGTATATCGAGGGTTAAATGAGATTAATGTAGAGGGTTCTGCATAGAAGGACTTAGTACTTGTTATTCCCTAATCCTTACCAACTGTTCTATAACAAAACAGCTAAATGTACAAAATATATTCTCTTAAGAATTATTTGTATTTATGCTTTTAGTGTCTACTATTTATACAGTACTTTCCTACGTGTCTGAGAAGTTATATGACTTTTGACATTTGATTCTTTCATGAAATAATTATGAAATCTAATGGAGAGACAAGATATACAAAGCATTTTATCATAAAAATAAATGAGTTTAAGATAGTAAAAGAAAGTTATATGAAAGGATTTAAATTCAATATCTTAAAACTCATGCTTACAAGAATATATAAGGCAGCTTATAATAACATCCTTTGCTAATGAGGACAAGCAAAGCATATATAAATATATAAATATATAAGGATATAAAAATATATATATTTAAGCAAAGCATATATAAAGCATATAACAAGGACAAGCAAAGCATAAAAAATTAGCATATTATGGCTAATTTTTAACTGGATGATAAAGACAATGTTCTATATTTTCTGTCTCCTCCTGCTTGGAAAGCTCTAAGTATAAAGATCTTCGTCGTTTTTGCTCACTGATCTGTCCCATGCACATAGGTCAGAGCCAAATACCTGCTCAGTAAGTGTTATTTTAAAAGTACTATTGAATGAGTTTACAAGATAATGATTCCCAGGGAAAATTCAAGGAGAATTCTGTGAGTGGGTTAAAACCTAAGATTAATCTTGAAAGATGGGTCGGTTTGGATAAGTAGTTGGAAAGGAGGGTGATCTAAATGGAGTGACTGGCTCAGCTCCTAGTGAGCACTTTTTATTATCCATATACATTATACAAACTAGCAGGGACGACAGGCATTAACCCTGACACATGCTGCCAAAAGGTCAATTAAGAAAGGAGAATGGCCACCTGGATTTAGCAATAGGATTCTTATTTAGCAATAAGATCACTTTCCGTGGGGTGCTAAAGATGGAGGCCAGACCCCAGACCAGTTAGGAAAGGGCATAAAAGAGAGGCACTGGGTCTCTGCAAAAGTTGGGTAGTGAAACAATGATATATGTCCTATAGTGAAACCCTAGGAAATTTCTTTTTAATATTGTCTTTAAAACTGGAGAAACTTGAGCATGTTTAGATAGTAATATAAAAGACAGAGAGGTTGAAGATATATGTGAATCAAGGGTAATTGCTAGAATGAGGTCCCTCAAAATGAAGAAAGGTATCTAACCCGGATCATAAAAGGAAAGAATAAATTTGGACAACAGTCAGATAATGTGATGAGCAACCTAGCTGTGTATCTTTCTTTTTTTTTTTTTTAAAGTCTTATAATAAAGATATCCAAATATTCTGAAAGGCTACAAGAATTGCACGATGAACACCCATAGTCTCACTACCTTGATTCCATGATTATTTGATGATATTAATCACATATCTGTCCATATTTCTATCCTATTCAGGCATAAATCCATCTTATTTTTGGATATGGTTTAAAGTAGGTTGAAAATGTCACTGCTAAATCTTTGGATATGCATATCATTACCTATTGTTCAACATTGTTAACTTTTTTTTAAAGATCTATTTATTTATTCCTGAGAGACACAGAGAGAGGCAGAGACACAGGCAGAGGGAGAAGCAGGCTCCATGCAGGGAGCCCGATGTGGGACTCGATCCCAGGACCCCGGGGTCACGCCCTGGGCCGAAGGCAGACACTCAACCGCTGAGCCATCCAGGCGTCCCAACTTTTTGTTATAAAATATACAGGTGAAAAGCACAAATATTCATTGTCCTTAGATTGAATGAGTCTGAAAAATGCATACACCTACGTGGCACAAGCCAAACCTCTATGGAGATATAAAAGATTTCCATTGCCCTCCCTCCAGAAGTTCTCTTATACTGCTTCCGAGTAAACCCCTGTTCGGGGTTTTTGGGTTTTTTTTTTTTTTTTCACTCTAGATTAGTTTTCCCTTTTCTAGAACTTCATGTAAGTGGAGTTATACAGGATATAGTCATCTGTGTTTGAGTTTCACCCGTGTCGCAGTTATTTGTAATTTGTTGTGTTTTACTGCTAAGTAGTGATCCATTCTTATGAATATACTGCAACTTCCTTATCCTTTTCTTCTCAGGGGACACCTGGACTTCAGACTGCTATTTGCCTGTTAATAAAACTGGTATGCAAATTCTTGAACTGGTCTTTTTTTTTTTTTTAAGATTTTATTTATTTATTTGAGAGAGAACATGCGCGCACAAACAGGGGGAGTGGCAGGCAAGGGAGAGAAGCAGGCTCCCCTCGGAGCAGAGAGCCTGATGAGGAGTTTCTTGATTCCTGAGCCAAAGGCTGCTGCTTAACCGACTGAGCCACCCAGGCCACCCTTAAACTAGTCTTTTAATGGACATATAAAAACTCTTTCTTTTTCTACTGTAAATATCTAAGAATGGAATTTCTGGACTCAGGGAAGATGTTTGTTGAACTTTTGAGTAACTGCCAGACCTTTTTTCAAATACGGCAATACTATTAAAGAAGTTTTGGCATAATTATGTAAAATTTCTGGGTTATTTTATGTTTAATTTGTGTCATTCTGGTGGGTGTATATCTTATTGTAATTTATTTTGTATTTTCCTGATAACTTGGGAAATATCTGTTGAAAATTTCATCCATTTTTTTCTAAGTTGTTTGTCTTTTTATTATTGAACCCCAGAAATTGTTTATATATCTAGGAAACCAGTCATTTAAAAAAAATGTGCTGGGGCAGCCTGGGTGGCTCAGTGGTTTAGCGCTGCCTTCAGCCCAGGGCCTGATCCTGGAGGTCCCACATCGGGCTCCCAGCATGGAGCCTGCTTCTCCCTCCACCTGTGTCTCTGCCTCGTGTGTGTGTGTGTGTGTGTGTGTGTGTGTGTCTCATGAATAAATAAAATCTTTAAAAATAAAAAAATAAAAAAAAATTTTAAATGTGCTTTCTTGAATATTTTTTCCAGCTTATAAGTTATCTACTCATTTTCTTAAAAACAAAAAAACAAAACAAAACAAAAAAAACAAAGGCAAAGACAGAAACCCATCATTTTATTGAGGTATGATTGACATACAAAAAAACCCTTGCACGTTTGGTGTATACAACCTGATGAGTACGGAGATAAGGGTACACCCATGAAACTATCACCACAGTCTTTGCCATGAATATATCCATCACCTCCAAACATTTTCTTAAATTTCTCTTGTATGTGTGTGGTAAGAACACTTTTGAAAAGAATGAGTCAGTATTGGCTTTTGTCAAATTTTTATTGCAGTATCTGTTGAATACTTTTCCTTCTTTATTGTTAAGATCATGAATATGCATTACCTTTTTAATGTATTCACCAATATGGTAGAAATTGCATTATTCTTATTTCCAGTAAAAAGTCTGGGGCTCATTTTGTGGAAGGAGCCACAATGTCCTTCGACAGGTGAATGGACAAAGAAGACGTGATCCATATATACAATGGAATATTCCTCAGCCATCAGAAAGGATGAATACCCACCATGTGCTTCAACGTGGATGGACCTGGAGTAAATTATGCTGAGTGGAGAAAGTCAACCAGAGAAGGACAATTATCATACGTGGAATACAAGAAATAATGAAAGGGACTATAAGGGAAGGGGGGAGACTGAGTTGGAAAAATTAGAGAGGGAGACAAACCATAAGAGACTCCTAACTCTGGGAAGCAAAGGGTTGCAGAAGGGAAGGTGGGGGTGGGGGGTGGGGGTAACTGGGTGGCGGGCTCTGAGGAGGGCACATGGTGAGATGAGCACTGGGTTTATACTGTATGTTGGCAAATTGAACTTAAATACAATAAAAAAAATAAAGTCTGGGGCTCAAGGTAGCAAAATAAATATTTCATTTAATTATATATTGAACTGCTCGTAGGTGTGAATCCATAGCTCTCACTGCTACCTCTACACTACACTTGCCTGGCTTCACTTATAAAACATTGTAGGAGAATAGAAAAGCTAAAAGATGGTGATGAATGCAAGTTAGGTTTACAAATTTCTTGAGAGAAAAACGAGCAAGTTTTTTTTCTACTATTTAATTTCTTTATGAGATTACAGCCAAATAGCTTGTTGAGAATGTTAAGGAAGATAGCAGGAGTGAAGAGTTGTTGATAGAAATATTTCCAAAGAGGAAAATAAGAGGGGACTAAAAATATGCAGTAATATTGATTACTGGTCAGTACTGAAGGCATAGTTAAGGTTACAAATGATGGCTTCAAATTGACAGTGGTCCTGGGCCAGGCACGGTGCAGGCAAACTGCTGCTCTCATCTATGGTTGGAAATTGGCTGATGAGGCACTATAAAATATTTAAGGAGGGCAATGAGTCTCTAGATATCCCAAGAGGACAGCAGTAGTGAACAGCAAAGAGTGAAATTGGGATAACGTGACGAGGTTAAGAGATGTTGAGCAGAGACTTCAACAGAATGAATGTCTCAGTGAGATTGATGAACCAAGGTCATTGGAAGGGGAGGGCAGAGCAGACCAGACTTGTGAAATTGCAGTGAGAGGTATGTATAAGATTTTAGTTGATTTTAATATTTCAGAGTCGAGTGGTTCTAAGGAATGATAAAATCCAGCATGTGGTCATGAGGACAGGTCGCTGGAGGGGAGGAGTTTTGCAGCTAGAAATGTTCCAAAGCTTAAACACTAGATGTGTACATCGCAGTCACACTAGACATTGGAGAAACTCCAAGAGAAAAGGAAGAAAGTGAGCTCAGTGCCAAATTTTTGCTCAAGGTTGGGGGTAGGTGTCTGGATGGTCATAATATGCATACATGAGGACAGGAAAGATGTAGTATTTCTAGATTTTCTGAGTCTTAACAACAGAGGGTTTTGTACAAAAGTGGAGAGATTCATCTAGACATAGAATTGGTACAAAAGTGTAAGTGAAATTTCTGTGTAATGTGTTCTTCGATGTAGCATCCTTTTCCAAGAGGACTGTACATCATAATTTATTGCAGTGTTCATAATAAAGACATAGACGTAGATCCCCTCATCCCCCAAATTAAGACTTACGGCCAGATACTAAATTGACCAAACTGAATGGACAAAACTCAGTCTTAGTTTCTACAACAAATCTCCAACAAAGTAAGTTTACCGTGGTCTGGTATATGGATGTTTGAATTTATTTTTCTCTTCCCATGTACATGATTTGATATCGCAGAGACACAACTCAACCCGAGGAAGTACACACACCATGGCATGGCTATTAGAGTAATGAATTTTCAATTGGAGGATAAATCTTATATTCCACTTCATGGAAAACTTGGGAGTGTTTGCAGTATATCAGTAACAGGAACAAAACCGGTTGCAATTGGTATTTTATGTCCAAGGGTCAATTGGCAGAATGCATTTTATGGTTAAAGCTACAAAGAAAGTAAAAATGTGACAAGTTTCCAACTGTTTGAATGAAATACTTTTAGGTCCTTGCTGTATTAGCAAGACAATGGCAGCAAATGTTTATGCCTAAATCATTTCCACTTTCTCCACATGCCTGAGCTGAGTCATCACCTTTTGAGAGGATCCATTTGGTGGCAAGAAAGAGATTGGCTGTGTTCTCCATGTCCCTTGTGTGAAAGCCAAAGTATATTTTCCTTCTCCGTGTAGCAGTCATGGAATCCATTTCTGCCGTATTTGTACCACAGAACATATTTTCAGTAAGTCTGGTGTTAGTAGACCATATCGGTCTCCAGGCTTCTGTTTGTTTTTCTGAGAAATCAATAAAGCTGGGATGTGATGGAAATCCCATTTGTACGAATCTCTCAATGAAAGTCTCAACATAGCATTAAAAATCATAGAGTGACTTGATTTTTATCTCTTAATATTATAAAGTAACAAGTGTTTGGGGGCATCAAATGAGGGTGTAGAAGAGCTAAAGTTATGGAAAAGCATAATACTGAACGGTAATATCTGGAAAATTATTTCACCAGTCTGGGGATGGCAAGGATCAAGCATGGAAAAATCTGTGATAACTCAAATTGTAGCATCTCTTAAGATTGAGAAAACACTCTCCTCTAGAATATACAAATCCAAACACTATAAGTAATTTAGAAAACAAAACACATATTTTTAATGAAATGTCTAGTGTCTATTCCTGGAATTATCAATAACTATGATGTAATAAGATCTGATTAAATTCAGTCTGTTTTTAATAAGAACACAAACAAGACTGGTGCCTGGGTGGCCCAGGTGGTCAAGTGTCCAACTTTTGGTTTCCACTTAGGTCATGATCTCAGGGTTGTGGGATGGAGCCCCAAGGTTCATATTCAACACAGAATTTGCTTGGGATTTTCTCTCCCACCCATTCAAATAAATAAATAAATATTTTTTAAAAAGAGTACACACAGAACCTTATTATTATCAAACACTTACTTGAAGTATGTTTGTGTAATGCATATGTCAACAAATATATCAACTGCTGAATAGATCCGAGGAGTGTATTTATTTAATAATAAAAAATAATCAGATTTCCCCTCCTACAATTATGAGCTATTACACTAAAATCATCTCTTTACTGACAAATTTATATCTGAAAGTTACATTTTGAGTGAAGATGTACTCTTTTTAAAAAAAAAAAAAAGTGTGTACTTATTTACTGGAGCAAGAGAGCGGCCGGTGTGAGGTGGGAGCAAGAGCATGAGGAGGGGCAGCGGGAGAAGCAGACTCCCCACTGGGCAGGGCGCCCAATGCCAATCGGGGCTCCATCCAGGACCCATCCAGGACCCGAGGTCCTGACCTGAGCTGAAGTCGGATGCTTCACTGACTGAGCCACTCCCACACCTCTTGAAATATAAAGTATTATCAAAATATAGGATTTCAGGATATTCTCTCCCCTTGTCCCCCTTCCTGCTCATGTGCTTTCTCTCCCTTAAATAAGTAAATAAGTCTTAAAAAATGTATGCTGTGGAATTTGAACATTTACACCGGTGCTGTCCAATAGAAATGTCGGCAATGAATAAATGTTTTAGAATCTGCACTTTTCAGTATTGCAGTCACTGGCTCCCTGTGGCTCATGAGTGCTTGAAAAGTGACGAGCATAACTAAAGAAACAAAATTTTTAAATATATATTCATTCTAATTAATTTAAATTTAAGCTGCTAGTTACTGCCATATTGGACCGTGAGGGTTTAGATGAACTGGATAAATTACTAGAAATAAAAAAAATAGTTATAAATAAATAGAAAATTTTCATAGCTTTATAATTATTAAAGAAATTGAATCTGTAATTTAAAAAAAAAAATCTTTGCCGGAAGAAATTTCCAAACTCCACTGGTAAGTTCTTCCTTAAAACTGAAGGGAAAAAAGAGCACCATTATCAAACAAACTCTTCCACAATGTCTGATATTAAAAATGTTTCTCAGGCCTTTTTATAACACCAGGATAATCTCAATATCAAAACTCACAGGGGCATTCCAAGGAGATAAATGAGAAGCATGATACATTACAGCTAGATGAGTTTTATTACAGAAATAGAACACTGATTTTTAACTTGATCATTGTCATTATAACTCAACAGTTTAAAGGAAAGTCATATAATCATCTATAGTAATAAACAATTATTTACAACTATTCAAATACATGGCAAAAATCCAAAACATAAGATGTGCAAAATTTTTACACAGAAAACCACAAACATTGAGACGAATTAAAGAAAACTAAAATAAATGGAGAACTGCCTCATAATCACGGATTACAATAGTAACGTAAAGATGTGGTGTCTTCTTTATTTATGGCGTCATTTCAATTTCATTTAAAATTCCAAAAGAGTTGAAAAGAATCTGGGGGCTAAGGTTCTCTAGACTCCAGCCTGTGGCCGAATTTGCATGTTCTGTAAGTAAATCGTCATTGGAGCAGAGCCCCCCCAGCCACGTGCTGCCCGTGGTTGCCCTGGAGTTACAATAGCAGAGCCGACTAGTCATGACGGCTACCCTCTGTGCCTTTATAGAAAACTTGGTCAGCTCTCGGGCTAGACACGTGGCGGGGCTTAGACTCCTGAAGGTCAGGACATTACAGAGAAGGTGAGCCGTTAACGACCCTTACACCATGAGGAGTCTGGGATTATGTGACAGGCAGACAAGGAAAAATATTACCAACAAAGGAAAGATTAATTGTATGGTTAAAATCAGAAACTTCTTTTCATCCTGAACACTATTTAAAAAAATCAAATGCCTAGCCACGGTGGAAAAAAAATATTTTAATGTATAAAATAAAGAAAGAAAACATATTAGAATATTTAAAGAATTCCCACACATTGGACTTTGAGTTTCAACTCTGACATGTAAAGAACTTATGCATCATCACTCTCACCCTTAAAAGAAAAGGCTGGACCATCTGACAACCAACAGTTTCTCTTTGATCCCGTCAGAGAACCAAGGTTTCCGTTAAAACCACCACCTCACAATCTAGAGAAAGAGGCAAACCCGGAAAGGCTATGTCAAGATTTGATTACCTGCAGTAGAAGCCCCAAGACCCAGAAAGAAAGAGTGCTTTGGTGGGACATTTGGTGAATTGCTGGGCGCTGAGTGTGACTAGCACGAGAGCAAGAAAGCCCTGCGTGCCCCCACCCTTTGGTCGGCTTCTGCGTCCAGGAAGCCCACCAGGTTTTCATCGTGAACATCTGAGAAAGATCCCCTCTTGGTTCCGGAAGAGAGAAGGGAAAAGTGATGGTCATGAAAGACTTTCAGGGCCTTCTCAACAACAGAAGTCTGTTCTGACGGGAAAAGTGCTTTTCTGAGCCTCCCTCTGGGTGGGGGAGGGGAAGGCCTCCCATCCAGGAGTCCCTCCAGCTCTCCTGCCTCTGCCAGCAGAAGACAATAAAACATAGTCACCGGTCGGAGGGCTTCCGGGGAACAGACCGAGGCTCCTGCAGCCGCAGAAGGGAGCAGAGAATGGAAAGGACAAAAACACCTATACAGCCCGGGAGGGAGAATTTAGTCAAAGTCACTGCGCTGAGACACAAACTCAAAGAAGGATTAAGATCTAATTGGAAGACGATAGAACGTTCCACTCGCACCTCACCACGTGCAGACTAGTCCACACATGCAGAGCTCTCCACCCCGCAACAGTAGAAACCACATCCTTCTCAAGCTCCTACAGAACGTTATCCTATACGGACCATAAAACACACCTCAACACGTTCAAAAGACTAGAAATCGTGCAGATTATCTCCTCTGACCACAATCGAATTAACTAGGAATCAATCACATACAAAAATAGTTGAAAAAGTCCCAAATATTTGGAAATTCAACAACATACTTTTAAATGACCCACGGGTCAGAGGAGTCTCAAGAGAAATTAAAGAATGTCCATGAAGAAATAGAAGCGGGGCACCTAGTGGCTTCCCAGTTGAGTGACCGACGGTTGATTCCAGCTCAGGTCATGATCTCAGGGTCCTGGGATCCAGCCCTGCCGCGGGCTCTGCACTGGGTGTGAAGCCTGTTTGAGACTCTCTGTCCCTCTGCCCACCGCTCCCCGCAGGAGCATGCCCACCAGCGCTCCCCACCCGCCCCCACACACACACTTAAAGATAAGAAAAAAGCAAAGTCAAGGTAAATTTCATAAAGGAGGGGGGAGCCTGGAACAGGCAGGTCACAAGGAGGGATTTCCAAGCAGCTGATGACTCTGATGAATTGCATAACAAAGTTACCAGGGAAAATGCAAATTAAAACGATCAAATTTTTTAAATGACCATTCCCGGCGGTGAGCACAGGCAACCACGGTCGAGCACCCTGATGAGCACAAAACCAGTAAAATCACTTTGGAAAACAGACGGTATCTGGGCGCGTGTCTGAGTTATGACCCAAGACATTCTCTTTGAGGCATGTGCCAAGCAGTAACGTACCCCCCAAGATGTCTTAAGTACAAAAATCTCCACAGAATTATGCTAGAAGCCCAAATGGGACACGCTCTCAATATTCCTCAACAGTAAGAGTGTAACTGAAGAGCAGGTAATGACTCAACGGACCAATTAACACTGCGAATGAACGAATGTGATACATGCAACAACACAGAAGCCTGAAGGAAAGACGACCTCAAAATAACCTGAATTGTGCGATTCCTTTCATGTAAAGTTCAAAACGAGGCACGTATAAATTTTGGGTACTGGTAGGCTGGCCGGGCCTGTGCTTCAGAGGTGCTGCTGGCGTTTTGTCCCTAGACGTCGCTGGCCGGCACACGGGCGTGTTCCTTTTGTGACGATTCACCACCGACCTCTACATTTTGATTTTAAATGTTTTCCGTATCCTGCTTCATTTCAGTAACAACGTTTACTTAAAACATGGAAGATAAAATGCCAAATCCCCCGGCGCAGCATTCGGTCCTTACTGTTCAAGCCCTCGCGGCTGGACGCCACCCAAGTACATTCATCCTCAGCCTCGAAGACACTGATAATGGTCTTACAATATTTAAAGAGCTGTTTTAGCCAACTCCTACTCCTTAGTAGGAAAAAAAATAAAGTTGTTCATTTTGAAAGTTCCACTCATGTTCCAAGAAGTGATGTCATTTCCTGTGTGACGGAGAAAAGCTTCAGAAATGAACGACCGCCCTGGGTCCTCACTGTATTAGAAAAACATCCTTCTGTAAAATTATTTTCAGGTTTTCCGTCTCTTTTCAGGGTTATTGATGTTCCATTCAGTGTCGGAGAAGGAAGCTGGAGCTCTTCTTGGCCTTGGATGCCACGGGCACCGTCACTAGCTTACCTGCCCCAAGGCCTCCGCTGAGCTGCTCCCCCTTCACCTTAGTGCATTAATAGATCGACTATTCTTCAGCTTGAGAGGACATTCTTTTTTGTCTGTAAATCAATAAAAAAAAAAAACATAGAAGTAAAATTACAGTTTAAGAAATGTAGCCCATGTTTGATGCATTCACTATCACAGAGGCAAGTGCACTAATTTATTTTAATTGAAGGATTATTGTTTAGGAGTCACACACAAAACTGTTCTTGCATTTATAGATAATCGCTTAGGTTCTGATTCAAATTGTAAACTTTTTTTCAAGATTGATTTATTTATTTTAGAGGGAAAAGAGAGCAAGGGGAGGGGAAGAAGGAGAGAGAGAGCATCCGGAGCTTGAGCCAGGACTCGATCCCAGAACCCTGAGATCATGACCTGAGCTGAGATCAAGAGTCAGCCGCTTAAGTGCCTGAGCCACCCAGAGCCCCCATTAAAGCCATTTCTCAGATATTTAACTTCTCCTTTTCCTTTCACATTAAAAATAAGCCCGGATGGCTCCTAGGAGATGCAGGAAGAGGCGGCCCTGAACCGTGGAAACGTGGATGAACTTGGGGTCTGGAGGCCGTGGCTGCGGCCTTTCCTCAGGGACCTGGGTCTCTGAGCTCATTGTCGGGTGGAGATGTGGAGGCGACCCCCCTGCCCCCCTGCACCCCTGGCCCCTGCACCCTGGCCCCCCAGCCCTCCTGTCCCCCCTGCACCCCTGCACCCCCAGCACCTCCTGCACCCCTGCCCCCTGTACCCCTGACCCCCAGCACCCCCTGCCCCCCTGCTCCCCTGCACCCCTGGCCCCTGCACCCTGGCCCCCCGGCCCTCCTGTCCCCCCTGCACCCCTGCACCCCCAGCACCCCTTGCACCCCTGCCCTCCGGCACCCCTGACCCCCCCTGCCCCGAGCGCACTGGGGCACAGGGCCCTGCAGGCCTCCAGGAGACCCGCAGCTGCTGGCCCCACCACTGCAGGTCCCACACCTGCTTCCAGACCAGGTCTCTAAGGTCGTGCCCCTCTGCTAGACCCAGTCACCTCATTCACCTTGTCACTTCTAGAATCTGTGCAATATTGGGATCTCAGGAAACAGGTGAAGCTTTAGGAAGGAGAGAAAGCCCCTGCCCTATGTGGGCGATGGTGCTTGGGGAGGCTTCCAGCCTCGGGCTCGGAGTGTGGGCAATCTCCGCGTGGGCGAGGGGATGGGGGCAGGGCCCCCCCAACCCGGCAGCTCTCCTCTGTCTTCCTGGGGGCCTGCTTCGTGCACCTGCCCCCGGGCCCCCCCACCCGGGCAACTCTCCTCTGCCTCCCAGGGGGCCTGCCCTGCACACCTACCCCTGGACCCCCCCGGGGCAGCTCCCCTCTGCCTCCAAAACTGTTTGTTTAGATGTAATAATCTGAGGACCTGACCTCACTCCACTACTCCCAGGTGGGCGCTGGAGCCAAAGGCTTTCACTCCCTCCACCCCCACCCCTTCCTTGTCTCGCTGGTTTTTATTTGCCTTTCAGACCTTACCTGAAATAAATGTCCCTTTTTTAGGGAAACTTGCCACAAATTATAGGACTAGTTTAGGTTTTCCTGTAATGCACACATACAGCTTCTAATACTATAATTTCACATCAAATTACACTATTCTTATTAAATACCGATTTACACAATTGTTTACATTTAAAGGTTCTATTTCTGGGAGATCCCTGGGTGGCTCAGTGGTTTGGCACCTGCCTTCAGCCTGGGGTGTGATTCCAGGGTCCCGGGATCAAGCCCCATGTCTAGCTCCCTGCATGGGGCCTGCTTCTCCCTCTGCCTGTGTCTCTGCCTCTCTCTGTGTGTGTGTGTGTGTGTGTGTGTGTGTGTCTCTATGTCCATCATGAATAAATAAATAAAATATTTTTTTAAAAAGGTTCTATTCCAGGACCTTCCACCTCAAGAAGGCAGACATGGTGCTCAGCTAGGACACTGCTGAATCTCCCTTGTCTGATAGGGTGCTTGGCACTTAGTAGTAGTTGAGGAATATTGTCACATGAGTAAAGAATGAAGAGAACGACATGCCCCCGACACCTAACTCCTGGGGAGCCTAAAACGTGCCCCGGGGAAGCATGGACAGAGCTCAGGAGCGTTTGTGCCCACTGGTGATGAGGGGGAGAAGCAAGGGACACAGGCGTGTTCACTGCCTGGAATTTCTCTTTAGTTCACGAAGTTGTCGTGACGCACTGATTCCCTCAGGCTTTGCACACTAATCGCAGAGCCCGAGCTGCGGAGAGTCCGAGCTTTGCACCCCCGAGCTCCATGGACCACCTGGCAGCCTTGAGCCCTTAGTTTTAAAATCCACCCCAAACACGGTGCAGGCCATGGCGTCCCTGGTCCACGCCCGGGCTCTGCCTCACAGTTCTCGGCCACGGGGCGCAGGAGCACAGAACCACGCTCCTCCCCGATGCTCTTAGGAGCTGTCCCAAAGGGGCTGAAAATAAGAGAGCGGCAACATTTTTTAGATCCTCCATTTCGCCGTTTCAGTTACCGAGGTAGGTGACCAACAACCACGCGGCTTCTAGGCCCCATCGTGCGTGTAGAGAATTGGTCATTCTTTCTGACGACTCACTTAGTGTGGGGCAGGCATCAGTTGGGTTGAGTCTACTCGATCACCCAACATTAGGATACGACCATAAATTAAATCAAAAGAAAAAAAAGCAAGCCAAAGACAGGGAGAGCAAAACCGAAAATCCTTTGAGCTATTTTATTAGACACTAAGCCATTTTGATGACAGTGGCCTCAGCTTTGGTGGAAACAAACTAAAACCAAAGTCTCTTTTGATTTCCCAGGGAGGAGCCCACTTGCCTGCTGTATGCCCCGAAGTGTCCCTCCACGTGCCCTTCCACAAAGACGTCATACGAGGGGCTCCAAGTCCCCGATGATTGTCTTGCCGTCTTTTAATTCTAGGTGAAATTAAAACTCTGACTTAATTTTTTTCTAAACAGAATTAAACAAGCCGAGGTGGGTTTGCTCAGAGTCCGAGTGCCGCTGTTCTCTGCTCTGGGTGCACCTGGGAAGGCCCGCTCCGAGCACCGTATGGACGCTCAGCGAATGCGAGCCCACGAGCAATCGCGATCATCGGAGCCTTTGTGCTGACTTGACTTAGAAACGCAAGGCTTGGCCCTTGATTCGAAATGTCTGGTAATCTTTTGTTTCCCTTCACCACAGTGCTTGCGCTGTCAAGGCGAACCCGTGGCAGGCCCGTCAGGATGGATGCCAAACATATGGTGTCCACGACCAGTCAGCACGACCTCTGGAATGCTAATTGCAAAGAAGAGCCAAATGAAAACGCTTAATAGCACACATATGGCCAGTTGAGGATTTCCTAATAGACCGAGCTCTCTGGGGCCTGTAACCATCTCCATCACAGACGCATTTTAATGTCGCGAGAAACACCATGATTAAACGGTCTTCTAACAGCACCGTGTATTTTTAAAAATGAGATAAAATATAATATTTGTACCTTGCTTGAATCTATAAGGTGGCTTTTCCAAAACCGTGCTCTCTTCTCTGGAAGTGCCTGCTATCTCCCCACCCGTTTATAGGCTGAGGCCAACCAGATCAAGGCCACAACAGTTTCCCTGAACTAAATATGTAATAATTCCAGGAGAACAGCTGCCACAGCAGCATAAATCTAATATCGAGTTAGTGCTGCATTTGCTTCGAGCACCAATCGTGAAATCAAAACTTCTCAGCGCAGAGGATACTAGAGATCCCTGGTGTAAGTGCTTCATTTCTTTGATACGTGAGGACACTGTGGTACATGGGGGCTCCGGGGCCATGGGCCACAGAGATCCCCGTGCAGTGAGGATGCTCCCTCCCGTGCGGTAACGCCGGGAATAGGTCATTCTCCATTCAGCCAAGTCCGTAGCGTGTACAAGACCAAGAGCGAGCCGGGGGTAGACAACGGGCGGGGGTAGTGACGCGCCAGTGAAGACACGCATACCTCTCTGTGGGGAACATGGTCGTGGGGAGGACGCGCGTGTGCAGGACGAGGGTAAGCCGGAGATCTCTTAGCTTCCTCTCAATTTTACTATAAGCTTAAAAACTACTGTAAAAAAAAAAAAAAAGTCCTTAAAAAAAATCAGCAGATATACTTTGTACCATGAGGACTAAATCTTGAGCAATTTTGCCTGTGAAGAGAGTCCATACGCCACCCCCACCCTGACGTCCTTTATCAACCTCCCTCTGCTCCCACACCCCCTACGGTGTAAGCCTCCTTTCTTGCTGAGAACCTGCTCTTCTGTTGTCTTAGGCCGCCTGTGGCTGTGGCTCCCTCATGTGTGCCCAGCACACGTGATGCTGTCACGAGCACATTCAACGTCTATACCAAAGAGAAGCTTTGCTACTCAAGTTGCCCGAAGGCTCAAGTAGGTCCCCCCTGAAGAAAGACATGAGCAAGGAGGCTGCAGGCAGAAGCACCAATGTGAGTGTCTGAATGAGTCAGGGCCAGTGTAGGAATGTTCCGGAACTGGTGAGCGCTCCCGTGTAACTTAACAGAAGCTCAAACATACGACTTGCAGCTCAGATCTGGTTTGACGTGTTTGCTTAGGCAGAGTCATGTTCTCAAAATGTTTAAGTTACTTGTCAATACTTAATGACTGGGAGACCTCACATTACACTTCGGGGCCCCGGTTGTTTTGAAGCAGAGATGGAAGCTCTGGGCCTGCCTCTCAGCCTGGCCGCTCGGGTTAGCCAGGCGGGGCGGGGCTCCGCGATAAACAACTGCGATGTTCAGTAGCTCAGCACAATAAATATTTATTTATTCCCAAAGCAGTGACTCAACAAAGGGTTCCCGATCCAGTGCTGTTTCCCAACGGCTCCCTACCAAGTGACACAGGCACAAACCCATTTTGTTTGACGGCTGTGCCCTCGTGTGCATCCCTGGGTTCTCGCTCTTTGGCGGAGAAGGGATGGAGAGGGAGGGCCGGGGTCTGCTGTTGGGCTTCGTGAACCTGCCCAGACGTGGGGCTGGGGCGTCTCAAGTGGGCTCACTGAGCCCGAGGCCAGTCACAGGCAACAGAGCCGGGAAGGCCGGGCTGGGCCCAGGGTGCCGCAGTCGCCGTCAAGGGCACAGCCAGCCTGGCCACAGTCGCCGCCCGGCCCACTCGTCTCCCTGCCGCTCTCCCAGCACCATGGGCCCGTCAGCCCGACGGCTGCCGTCCAGCCCCTGCTCCGGCCTGAGGCGGACAGCTCTTGCAAACATGCTTTGGCAGGTGCAACTCTGCGAAGCTGACTCCCAAGCTGAGGACGGCTTAGGAGTGTGCACTGCGAGCTCCCCGTGCACCTGGACAGAAGGGAGTGCGTGGCTAGTGCTCGGAGGGGAGGCTGGGGAGGAGTGGGCTCCCCTTCCGTGGCAGCCCCGGGGGGTAACCTGCCCCGGCTGAGGCCCCAGGGCCCCGGGTTTGGAGGAGCCCGCGTTGCTCGGCCGCATGGCCCCTCATCCACCCCGGAGCTGCCAGGTCCTGCAAAGCCCTCTGAGTGGACAGTTAGGGCGCATCCCGCGGAGTGAACAGGAAGGGAGAGGCAGGAGGTGGGGCGCAGCAGAGGGCAGCCCACCCATCGCAGCACCTCCCCAGCCCGCGCCCAGCAGCCCCAGAGGTGGGCGACCACCCGGGAGACGCTGGAAGGCGTCCATGGAAAGCAAATGACCCTGTCTCGCATGCAGCCCTGCAGGCCCCAGCCGGGAACGGTCGCGTCTGGCCCTGCTGCCCCGTCCATGGCCAAGGGCCCCCATGTCTGTGGGTCCCCCCCGCCCTGCACAGAGAAAATAAGCAGGTGCACTCACACTGCTGGGTCACAGACACTGTCCCTTGTGCTACTTTTGCTGTTTTAATATGAAAAAAAAAAAAAACCCTATTCTTGGACTCCTCTTCCTGTTGTCCAGATTGTTAGTCTAGTGTCTGGACTCTCGGTGGTCACTGTTGAGCCCCAGCTTCCCTCCCCGGGGTTCGCACCCTGTCCTTCCACAGCTGCGTTTTCTCCTCACTGCCCAGCCCAGCGCCCGGCCTGCAGGGCCTGGTCTCACCTGTTCTGACGCCCACTCGCAGCGACTGGCCCACCTGCTCTTTGCACGTCTCCAGACGCACTAAGCAGCCGGGGCTCGCACCACAGGTCGAAGATAAGAATTCCCGGCCACTGGATGCGACTTGCAGCGACTTTGCACGAATGGTCACCTGGTTCAGCTAATCCTTCCTAGCCGCATGTCCACGGAGTCCCTCTCTTCACCCCGTGAAAGCTTCTGCCTGAAGCTAAGAGCCTCACCGAGAGGCCTGGGTCCTGGGCTCGGTGCGGGGCAGGGCCCGTCACAAGGCAAGGGGGCCCCGGATGGGCTGACGGGCCTCTGGCTTCCTTTAACCTCCAAGGACGCTTCAGAGCTAGTACTCAGAATGGAACGGTATCGGTGCTTAGAGTTTACCAACCCGTTTTGACAAAAATAAAACACAACTTAGCAGGACTTCGATAATGTAAGGAAGTTTTAGAGAGCTAAAATTTCACTTAAATAATATCAGACTATCTAATATAAGCTCTGCACAACCCAGTGTGCTTAGGAAAAATATAAGGTTACTTGCCAAAGAATAAAAACAAAAAGGTTTTATTAGAATTCATCATGAATCATATTCTGGCTCTTAGTGTACCACGAAACCTCTCTTTCAGCCCTTAAATTTGGTCCCCCTAATCTTTACTTGTAAATTCATTGTTATTTTAAAGTCTCTGACTGATAATTGCAATGTCTAGGCATGTACATTCCTCTTAATACAGAGAATTTGCCAATTGCTTTAATATCAATCAAATCTATTTGGAAAATGAATTTGAGGGATCCCTGGGTGGCTCAGCGGTTTAGCGCCTGCCTTCGGCCCAGGGCGTGATCCTGGAGACCCGGGATCGAGTCCCATGTCGGGCTCCCTGCATGGAGCCTGCTTCTCCCTCTGCCTGTGTCTCTGCCTCTCTCTCTCTCTCTCTCTCTATCACAAATCTAAAAAAAAAAATCTTAAAAAGAAAAGGAAAATGAATTTGACTCCATACTGCAAAGCAAATTTATTCCAAGGCAAATACTGGGTCAGACATATCATCACTGACAAAAAACAAAAGTATGAACACAAACAACAACAACAACAAAGCACACCTCCCTTCCAAACCACAGTGAATTGCACCTTTACCAAAAATATTTAGCAACATATCCACACAATGATATGATACAATAAGCTACTATTATAATCGGATATAAGGCATTAGTCTAAAAAATCGTGGGACATTCATTTCTCCAAAATTTTTACTACTGCCTTATATTTCTATATAAAGTCTTATAAAATCCAACTCCACAGCTAGTATAATATTTCAAATCTCTATTTCTTATATATATATATTCATAGTATACATCAGAGTAACAGAGACTTCTAAAATAGTTATATACGTAAATGTATTTTTATATTCTAGAGCTTAAAATAATTTTCCATTGACATTAAAATATTTAACCAGCAATTAGAGTAGAGGGGTAAGATGAGAACTGATTTATAGTTGAGGTACCATAATAGTAAAACAAATTTCCTTCAGTAAGAGCTAAGAATCCTCTATTATCTTCAGATGAATACAGTGTGGTGGTTTCTAAATATCCGATTCTATCCTCCCTTCTCTAACCAATTTACACCTAGTTACCAGAATAACCTTTTAAGAAAGTCAAAACACAGCACTTATCATGTATCACATCAGAATCACCCACACTTAGGTACTTTCTTACACACTCCTTCCTCTTCCTATACTTTGCTGCCACTTTCTCCCTTTTCTTGGTCAACTAATCTCAATTTTACCTTTTTCCTATGACAATGACGGGTCATAGAAACAACACCCAGCCTCCGCTCCATCTCTCCATGCATTAGTTGGACTCATCAGTCCCTCCATAAAAGTGGGGCTCTTAGGGGTGACTCCCATTGGTATGTATTCATGCAAAATAAAACCGTAGTCTCAAATATAGTTTTCTTTTTTTTTTCATTTAAAATATTGAATCCACGATAAATCATTTTCCTTAAAGTGTATCCAGTCATAAACTTGGCAAATCCCTCCGGAAGCATGCAGTTATGCGAAGAAGCACCATTGGGTAGGAGGTCAGTGGCCTCGCCACCCATTCGGCTGGCGTAAATGCATGAAGAGTTAACTCCACGGGGAGCGCTCGGCAAGCCACGGTTTCCACTGACTCCTAATTGAACGAGACTTACTTTCCCCACTTGTTTTTCATTCCATTATAAAAACTATACAATAAACGATTATATATATAATTCATATTAGCTTTCTCCGGCATTTTAAAAATTAGCATCTCAGTGCGTCTGGCCTCAAGGTGAGTATCGCCACATACAGACCCTTCTTTTCGCAGGTTCGAAGAATAGAGCTCATCTTGGAAAAGGAACAGCCCCTAAACGCCAGCAGCTCTCTTCCAGAAGTCTACACTCTTAGAAATAGTTGAGCTGCTGTAGAGCGTCGGAGTGCGGATACACTGACAAACTTCTCCTTGTAAGCTTTCAATGCAAGGGATGACATAGTTAAGAGCATAATGTTCCTTTCTCTGCTTGTTTTTGGGCACTGATCTTATCCCTTGAAATGTTTAAGATTTTTAGAGCAAGAATATAAAGATGGTGTTACTATGTTCTCATATTCAAAGTAGTAATGTTTCAGCAAAACACTGTTGACGGAGAAAGGCCTTTCCAAATTCCTTCTCCATCTACGCTCCCTCGCCTTGCACCTCACTCTGGACTACCGAGGGCAGAGTCTGGTTGATCCAAGCAGATCTGTGAAGAAGGAAGGTTCATAAAGGAAAAGAAACGGGGACAGGGAAAAAGAGCAGAGGCAGAGGTCACATGTTGCCTCTCCCTCTCTCAAGGTGACCCCAGGATGGACGGGTGTTTAGAAATATCAAGATAAACTAGAGGAAACTGAAAACAATGCTTTTGTTGTGTTCCACGCAAAGGACTCCGAAGTAAAATTGCTTCTTGTGCAACTGTACCCCGAGTCAAAGTAAACTCGATGGTGAGGGGTGTGTGGTTGGACAGGGAAGCCCATGAGGTTTGGTCTTCCTGGACGGAGTGGTTGGGAGCAAGAGACACATGAGCCTCTAGAAGGGAAAATTGCCAGAGGAAGCGCCCAGCAAAGAGGGGGACAGAGGGCAGGAAGGGCGTCGCCTGGACAAAGCAAACGAATATCACAGCCAGGCTTAAAGCCTGCGGCAGGGCTGAGTCGGGAAGGGCTTTGCGTCTCAGGCTAAGGAGGGACCAAACACAGTTGGCCTCGGTCAGGCCAATGTCGGGCAGACCAGAGCCATTCGGAAACCAGAAGATCCAGAGGACGCTGCGGATCCGAGGATCCCGCCTCATTGGTGCCAGAAGGTTCCATAAGTCTCTTGCTCCCACTACAAAATTCCATCTTAAAGAAGAGCTTGTGTTGGGGATAAAAATATGAAGGAAACTATCTAAAACAACGAAAGAGATTGAGTTTGCCAATAGAACTAAAAATTATATAGTCTGTTTTGTTTATTTGCTGTTCGTCTATCAACAAACGTGTGGACACGCGAGGACGACCGTATCAGGCGACCATATTTGGCTATTACAGGCCAAATAAAGCTGCTAAAGTCTTTTTCTGTGTATCTCAATATTTTGTGTGTTAATGGTATTCTCAGTATATTAATTAAGAATATGAGTTATATGAATTATACTTCTTTAAATTTTTGTGGAGTACTACCTTATATTTGTTAGTTCTTTGTCCTTACATAAAATAATAATAATAATTAATAATTAATAATAATAATAATAACAACAACAACAAATGGGAGCACCTGGGCGGCTCAGTCGGTTTAAGTATCTGATTGTTGATTTTGGCTCATGCCATGATCTGAGGGTCATGAGATCAAGCTCCATTGGGCTCTGCACCCAGGGAGGAGTCTGTTTGTCCCTCTCCCTCTACTCCTCCCCCGACCCACACTCACTCTCTCTTCTTCTCTCTCTCTCAAGCAAATAAATAAATAAATAAATAAATAAATAAAATCTTAAAAAAAAAAAAACCTAAAATAATAACAACAGCAAACTACTAACACTACTTGGAGCTAGGTATGGTCTCAAATTATTTACATGAGATATCTTTTTTATTCTTCACAAGAATCTGGTGAAGGTATTCTTATTATACTCATTTTTTTTTTCAGACTAAAAAAAGAGAGAATGTCTAAATCATTTGCCAAAGGCGCTGAGCCAAGACCCCAACTGAGGCATTCTGACTACAAATCTACAGCCACAGCCTGTTCATTCTTCTTGATTATTCCTTAATGAGAGTGAATCACTGACTGTGAGATACTGATTTCATTACACTGGTCACTTTGATTTGAAACTTTGCCAAGTAGGTTGCTTGGCACCAAGTAGGAAAAATGTCTGGATGAATAAGAGAATTTTTTCCTGAGTTGAAATGTCTACATTTTAACGTGGCAAATACATGTTGGTTGTTCCTGATGACCCTGAAGAGGCATTGCACTTACATAAACTAGGAGTTAAAAGGTCCTCTCTTGTGATTTCAGTGCCTCTATTGGCCTGTTTTAGTTTCATATTTTGACTAAGAAGATGCATTCAAATCACAAGGGCAGACCCTCCACTGTAATGAGGAACTTCAGGTAGCCTGTCTCTTTATCACTTCCCCTTACCCTACGTAATTACTTCTGCATTTTCCTCCTCCTTTTCTCTCCTCCTTCAACTCATTCATTTTGCTCTTCTCTGTTCTCTTCATGTTTACCTCATTCTTTCCACTCAATATTCTTTAGTCAGTTCCTCTTGGAAAGAACTATTTTTCTTCATTAATCCTCTGTCCTCATCTATCAATGTTATCAGCACAACTATGGCAGAAGGAATATTAAAATAAGAGGTAGAGATTTTAAATCACTTGGTGTTAGGCATGTCATTAATTTGTCTAGGTCTGTTTCCTCACCTGTAAAATAAAAGGAATTAACCTAGAAAGGTTCTAAAATTTACTCTAGTTCAAGAATTCTTCACTGGGCTTGTTGAGTTTGCGTTTATATTTTACATATAGCATTATTCCTTTAGGATGTGTCTATGCAGTGTCAAACATGAAGTCAATTTAGTCAAAATATTAGCCGGCCAGATCTTTTGTCTTTATGACAGCAAACATCTGGGAGAACCGCATTTTGGACTGATTTGAGACCGTTTAAGTACCGTGGCATAAGCCTGGCCAGTCAATATATTAGCTGAACTGATAGTTTGTATCTGGTTCCCAATTAGTATTTCTATATGTAAATCTAATGTCTGTGTTTGAACTGCAACTATTTTAGAACTTCTCAAGAGCTGGATGACATTTGAATAAGACACCAGAAGTTTTCAGAAAGATTTATTTCACTGAGTGATCCCGTGAATAGCCTAGTTGAACTGGAGGGTGAAATGGCCAACTTGGTTTCCTATAGAAGTTCTGATTTTGATTTTGAAATGCTTGGAATAATCAATTCCAATGCTTCCAGTAATTATACCTGGTGTTTAACGGTTCATAAGAGGATCTTCCTCATACATCTTATTCCTGAGAGCCACAGCCTGTTCATTCTTCTTGATTATTCCTTAATGAGAGTGAAGCACATTTGGTTACCATCCTCCCTACAAAAATAACTGAAGTACTTGCAGATGCTCTCCTCCAGGACATCATCTTCTAGATGCACCGCGTGGGGAATCTGTTTTAGTTTTCAACTTAAAACTTATTCTGCCATTATTAAAATGTGAAATATGTTTAGCTGGATGCATAGGACAAAATGAATAATTAGGGCTATGTAGTCACTTTGTTTTAGGGTTATTGGAGGCAGCTTGCATGCAAATAATTAAAGATTGGAGAATGGAAATGGGAAGAAAGTATAATCTAGTTACTGTGAGTCGTGGTAATGAAAATTGCTATTTATTGATTTATATTGCACACATTAAGTTTTTTTTTTTCAAAAATTAGGACAGAGTTTCAAAAAGGATGAAATAAACGTCCAGCTAAAAAAGAAACTGTTCACACCAGAACTCAAATTCTGGCCTGTTTTTCTTAAAAATCCATGCATTTTCTAATACACAATTTTGTCACTATACCAAAAAGTTCAAAGGGGACATTATCTCATATAAAACCCACAGATTTATTTAAATGACTTGGTAAAGTTTTAAAAGATTATTTTAAAATTGGGATATGTCACACAAGATCTCTAAGAGAAATCAGAAAATCTAGAAACATTCACCCAACAGTTAGCAAGTTAAAAATAGTTTCTGCCTCCCTTTAAAAGACCCCTATAGTATCCAGTTTGTCCCAATCTCCATCATCCTCTACCATCAATCTATCAATATGTGTGAATGCTTATTGTTATATGAAAACATTAGATATTATGTCATTAGATTACCAGAATGATACCCAATCTAATTAAAAGACTTTGCATGATTTCCACATGCAAAAAATGTGGCACAGAGGCAGTGTTGGTTTGCCATAATATCCAGATGGAACACATGATGTTAACATATGAAAATCTTTCCATTCAAAATAATGTGATCACACAGCCAATATGCTCTTCCCCTATAGGGCTATGACACATATACATCTGTCACCCAGCTGTGTAATCCAGAATTGCTAAAAATAAGAGGTGCTCTTTTCAAATAAAGAAGTCTTAACAACATTAATTTTTTGGATAAATGTTTTGAGCCAGACAAATTCCATATCAGATGCCAAGCCATATCCTTTCAATCCATTATGATGTTGCCACCAATCCAGGGGGTCACATGGCACCATAAATTAAGAAATGTTGTTTTATGTAGTCTTTCCCTTAATAGGCCCTATAAAAGATAACTTGGTCTCATAAATACTTGGCAAAAGAGTCGAGTTGTAGGAGGTAGTAGCAACATGTAACTTCGAACTTGCAGAGTTCCAAGAAACAAAGTTGTGGGCTGGAGAACTCACACAAAAGCAAAAGGGATTACAAATGGTATCTGACATCATATTTACTTGTTTGTCGGTTTGCTTACTGCATTTTACTGTTTTAAATTTACCTACTATGTTCTAGACACTAAGCCGGGCACGATAGATACCGTGTTAAAAAAAGACTAGACATGGCCCTTGCTCTCATGCAGCTTGCACTCTAGTGGAAGGGAAAGGCACTAATCATGGATTTACATATAAAGAGGTTTTCTGGAAAATGCTGTTTAAAAGGAGATCTGATCTAAAGAGAGGAAGCCTCCTTGAGGAAATGAGGCTTTTCGCTGAAATACGAAGGACACGCAGGAGTTAACTATGGAAGCAGAAGATGGACAAACACGTTAGGCCAGGAAATTGTATCTGGCCTGCGGTGGGATGCAGCACAGCGAGGAGAGAGAGACTGGGAGCATGTCTTCATGGCTGGGCAGAGAGCAGAGCTGAGTGTGAAACGGGGATGGGGATACGGAGAGGAGCCAGGCTACGCAGGGCTTTGTTCACCGTGTGAAGGAGTTGGCTGACATAAGCAGGAAGCCGTCGAAGAGCAGACCTGAAAAACAGACTGACTTATGTTACGGAAAGATCAGTG
This sequence comes from Canis lupus familiaris, assembly GCF_011100685.1. NCBI lineage: Eukaryota > Metazoa > Chordata > Mammalia > Carnivora > Canidae > Canis > Canis lupus. The sequence continues at coordinate 30,804,902 of NC_049257.1, forward strand.
TATCCCAAGAAGACGTCATCTGAGAGAGGCTACACGGGCTGTGGGTAGGCAAGCTGGTAGACCAGCGCACTCCTGGAAATGTGAGCTGTTTGTGGCTTGTACAAGGGCTGCTTAAACACGGCTTAAAGCCACACACACCTATTATCTCGCAGATTCCACGGATCAGAAATCCAGGAATAGCTTTGTCGAGGTCTCGGTCTGTAGCTCCCTTGGGCGGGCGAACAGGTGTTCAGAGCTGCAGTCATCTCAAGGCTCCACTGAAGGGGCCCACTTGCAAGCCCACCCATGTGGCTGATAGCAGAACCCGCTTTCCCGTGGGCTCTTGGGTGAGGGTCTCAGGGGCCCTTGGTCAGCCACCTGCCTCGGCAACGGGCCACGGTAGGCCTGTCCGCGGTATGGACTCTGGCTTTCACCAGAGCAAGCAAGTGAGTCAGAGATGGCAAAAAGATGGAAGCCCAAGTGACTCTGTAAGCTAATCCCAGAAGAGACGCTCCATCCCACTGTTGCCATATTCTATTCATTAGTCAGTAGGTTCAGCCCAATTCAAAGGTAGGACAAAATGCAAGCGCGTAAAATGTCTGGAGGCAGAGACCCTTGGGAGCCTCTCAGATGCTGCCTATCAATCAAGTAAGAGGCAGTGGTAGCCTGGACTATGAAGGAAGTAAGTGCATGTTCAAGAGGCATTTATTTAAGGAAAAAAATATTAACGAATTTGGTGATAGATTTTTACGGGCTAAATTGTGTCCCCACCAAAATTCATATGTTGAAGCCCTCACCTGCTAGCACCTCAGAGAGAGAGATGAGGCCTTTAAAGGGGGGATCAGGGATCCCTGGGTGGCGCAGTGGTTTAGCGCCTGCCTTTGGCCCAGGGCGTGATCCTGGAGACCCGGGATCAAATCCCACATCGGGCTCCCGGTGCATGGAGCCTGCTTCTCCCTCTGCCTGTGTCTCTGCCTGTCTCTCTCTCTCTCTGTGTGTGTGACTATCATAAATAAATGGAAAAAAAAAATAAAGGGGGGATCAAGGTAAAATGAAGCCACCGTGCCGGGCCCTCATGTACTCTCACCAGTGTCCTGGGAGAAGGGGAAATCTGAACACAGACACCAGGAATGCACACACACAGAGGGGAGACCATGTGAGGACGTAGGGAGTTGGCGGCCACCTGCAAGCCAAGAAGAGTTGTCTCCGGAGAAAGCAAACCTACAGGCATCTTAGTCTTGATCTGGGACTTCTATCCTCCAGAACTGTGAGAAAATACGTTGCTTAAGCCACTCAGTCTGTGGAATTTTGTTATGGCAGCCTTAGCAAACTAATACAGTCGTCAACCCTGGAAGATGAGGGAAATGAAAATGTGGACAATTTTTGCTAGGCTCTTCAGCTGGAGGAATGGCGGTACTTCCCACCAACAGGAAACCCTAAAGGAGGATCAAGTTCATAGAGCCCTTTTTTTTGCCTTCATGAAATAAATATTTGTTTAACTAATATATGCTGGGTACCAGTCTATGCACCAAGGATAGAGCAGAGACTAAGCAAGAGTCACTGCTTCCACTGAGCTTACGTTCCACGTAATGTGTGGGTCTGCAATTCAAGGGATCTGAGGTGGAAACAGACATTTATGAACCATCCAATTAAGGTAATAATTAAAGCCACAGGTGAGCATGAGATGCATAGGTGGAGAGTGGTAAGTAAACAACAACAACAAAAACCCAAGAGCCTAGAAATCCATCTTGATGCACTCCAACAAGGAAGGCGAGGTACAGGCGAGTGAACTTATGTAGGAGATTGGGGGAAAAGGAGGAAAGCAGGACAAATAATGTTCCACATGAGCCAAGGGAGGAGTGTTTCAAGGAGGAAGAGATGGTCAACAGAGCGAAATGCTGGTGAAAGTTAAAATGAAATGAGAGATGAAAAGTGTGTGCCAGATTTAGGGCCATGGAGGTCATTTGTAGACTTGGTGAAAGCTGGCTGGGTGGAGGGTCTCTATTAAAGAGGTGAAAGTAAGCGGTAAGGAAATATAGATAAGAACAGTTGCTCCTTCCAAGAAAGTTGTGTGTGGATGGCTCGATAGGAGAAGGAGCCGGGGGAAGGAGAAGTGGGGGGATCTACGGGTGCACACAAATAAGGTGAGGCGGCGAGGAAGGAGGGCATAAGACCCAAAGCACATGTGATGGGAAGGATTAGCCCCAGATGGAAGCGAGCTCGCCTCTTCAGTTACGAGATGTAGATTTTTGTAGGTTTGGGATGAGGAAGAGTCGGAGTCCATATGCATGGTGGCCAAAGTCAAGGCCCACATCGGAGTGCTGGGTGAGAATCCAACCCTGCCGCTTGCTAGTTGTGTGACTGTAGGCAAATAACTTCAATGCCCTTTGCGTCAGTTTTCTTGTCTATAAAATGGTGATGAAAATAATGCCTGTTTCCTAAGGTTGTTACAATTATTAAATTAGTCAATATATGTAATGTTTTAAAGACTAGTTCCCGGCATATAAGGAGCATTAGGCATGCATTTATCACTATTATTACGTCTCTACACTGGAGCTAAGCCAATCTGCTGAGGGTAAGGATGGAAGAAGAGGGCAGGAGTTTGGGCGATAGTCGGAAGGGGTGGAGATACGCACCGCGGCGGGCAGGGAAGAGGAGACGTAGTAGGATTGTCTCGCTATGTGGGGAGCCCTTTAATGTTGGGATTGTGAATTTGTCATCCGTTCAGCTTGCTCTATTATGTGCATTTTGGGGCAGTTTTCAGCTATTTGGAAGCAGCAGCAGAGAAAATAAATATTTGAATACAACCACACTGGGTTTGCCCAACACACTGGTAAGACAAAAAGACAATAGGGCAAGGAGTTTCAGTTTATTGGCAGAAAACTGTATTTCATGGACATTAGGCCTGATAAAGAGGGACATAAAGGAACAGGACAGATGTTGGATTTGGAGAAAACAGAGAGGTCTCTTTTACAAGAGCCGCAGATAATAACAAGGGAGCATGTTGCTTGTCAAGATTAATTTCTTTTGGCTCTGATTTAGAATGACTTGGTATCAGTTAAAATAGGGTTTAATATCATCCCGACATTAATGGTGTGAAGTGATATCAGCAGAATGGTGGCATAAAAGACCCTAGCCTCTGTCTGTTCACCAAAATCAACACTTAGCCAAGTGTCTACCAACAAATCAGCTCTGGGTGGGCCCTGGAGTCCATTTAAGCTTCGGCAACACGCGGACACAGAAACCCGAGAGCGACCACACGAAGAGGGAAGAAGGCAGCTTCGCTTTGCTTGCCTCACCCCACCTGCCAGCCTGCAGTGCAGGCCATGAGGGGGCCCCCCCAACTAGAAAGAGTTCCCTTTACCAGGAGGACCAGAGTAGGGCGAGCAGCAGCTTCCTCGGCCTTGAAGGGCTCTGCGTAGGTTCCTGCTTGCCCTTACCCTACCCAGACAGCAAAGAAGAGATGGATGGACTGAGACAGCGAGGGGAGAGCAGGGAAGCTGGGCGGCCTAGCAGCAGTCGCAATCCCGGTTCCCAGGAAGCTGCTCTGCAGTAGCCCAGCAGCTTCTGTCGCTAGAGGAAGGAATAACCAGAACCTTCTACAGACTGTACCCATTTTTGCCCCATAGATAGTTGCATCTGCTGATGCCAGCTGCGTGGTCCCACCGCCACAGGAGCCTGGGAAGTGTCCCAGCAGGCCTCTATGGCTACGTGAACGCAGGCTGCCCGTGAGGCTCCCACAACTGACCCACCACATCATGTGCCTGTTTGGGTGGGCACCTTCAGCTGTCCCCCCGCATGCCCTCAGCTCTGAAGAACCCAACAAAGCAGGGCATACCAGCAGCCAGGACCCCTGCAGCTTCCAGGAAGCCTTCAGTTGGCCCCCGCCCTTGCCGCCTGCCCTGGCCCCACCACTACGTGTGTGTCCACAACGGGCCCCTCCCACCCTACAGGCAGCTGTAAAAACTCCTACAGGACTTACGGACACCATAAAAAGACATAGGCACGCATTATTGGAATCCCTAAAGGAAAAGAGAGGGAGTAAAGGGGAGAGAAATTACTTTTTAAAAACAATGGCTGAGAACTTCATGAATCTGGGGAGAGATTTGGACATTCAAATTCATGAAGTAAGAGGTCACTGCAAAATTTCAATCTAAAATAGTCTTCTCTGAGACACATCATAAAACTCTCTAAAATCAAAGACAAAGATAATTTTTTAAAAATTCTCTTATACGAGGAGACCCTGCAGCCGAGACCGTGAAGGCTGAGAAAGAACGGAGAAAAGAAGTGTGGAAAGAAAGATGCTGCCAACCAAGCACACTTTACCCAGAAAAGCTGTCCTTCAGAAATGAAGGCATAACAAAAACACACACACACACACACACAAAAAAAAGAAAAGAAAAGAAAAGAAAAGAAAAGAAAAGAAAAGAAAAGAAAAGAAAAGAAAAAGAAATGAAGGCAAGATAAAGACTTTCCCTAACCAGAGGCTGAGGAATATCATTACCAGTAGATCTGCCTTACAAGAAATGCTGAAAGGACTTCTTCAAGGTAAAATGAAAGTGTGTTAATTAATAATATGAAACATGAAAATATACAACACACCGCTAAAAGTTAATGATGTAGCCAGGCTTGGAATAACACTGTAATATGAGGGTGTTAGCCGCTTTCCTCCAGCATAAAGATGAAAGGAAAACAATATTTAAAATATCCATAGGAAAATAAATAAATAAAATAAAATAAAATAGCCTTACGTACAATAATTTGTTAATGAATACACAACATAAAAAGATGTAAATTGTGACCTCAAGAACATAAAAGGAGAGGAGTAAAAGGGCACAGTACCTTGAAAAGGTATCCATAAAAAATGCCAGGACAGAAAATGATCAACCGACAAAGGAAGGAAGCAAGAGAGGAAGAAAGGAACAAGGAAAATATAAAACAGCCAAAAGCCAATTAATAAAATGGCAGTGGTATCTTAGGTAGCAATAACTATTTTTTTTTTGCAATAATTACTTTAAATGTAAATGGATTAAATCCACAAAAGACATATCAAAAGACAGAGTGGCCCAATGAATAAAAAAAACAAAAATCAAATATGTGCTGCCTCTGAAAGACTCAAAGGACACCCACAAGTTCAATGTGAAGGGATTAAAAAAAGATATTCTGTGCAAATACAAACAAAAGAGCAGGGGGTAGCTACCCGTGCATCAAACAGAATAGACTTTAGGCTAAAAAATGGTATCCAGAGACAAAAAAGGTCGTTCTATGACTCGACACATTCAACCGAGGACATGGAGTAGAAAGAAGTATAATTGTACAATTCGGCAAGTGGGTCCCTCGCTCAGTTCAATAGTTGGTGACACGTTCAGTAGGAATGTGGTGGTTTATTGGGACGAACTGTAGCTGAGAAACCAAGTCACCGAGCCGCATCCCGGTTCTCGTGTGAACCATGGACAAGAGTGCAAACCCTCTGGTCCTCCGGCCCTCACCAGCAGGGGGGCTTGGTTTAGTGGTCTCTGTGGCCCCCTGCAGCTGGAGTGCCTGCTGCTGTCGCCCGGGGCTGCCATTGTCCAGGTCAGCTACAACGCGCCATGGAGGGTGCCTAATAGGGTGCCTAATAACGGGACGTATTCCCAGGCAAGAGATGGTCTGCAGCCTGCTGGAGGTGGAATCCAAGAAGGGCTTAATTTCATGATGTTAAAGAGGCCCGTGGAAGTGTATTTCCTCCATGTGGTTTTGGTTATGGGCAAATGTAAAGTATATCTCTGACTCAACTTGTGGGTGGTCAAATGGGGGAAGATAAACAAAGGCTGGCTCTGTACTGCGTTAGATCACTGCAGCCCTGTGTTTGTAGAAGCTGCTTGAGAAAAGATAAACAAACAAATGCTCAAGTCAAGTGAAAAAAGAGAACGTTATATGCAGCTCAAGACGCATAGACTATACCGCTTCCTAAAATAGAGGAAGCTAAAGATGTCAATCTTTAATCATTTTATTATTCTCTTCCACTCCGTCACAGTGGAGTTAAAATTGTTAAAAATTGTTAAAAACCCAACACACAAAGAACTCTTCTTAAAAGTGTCTTTACAACATTAGTAATCTGTAGTAGTTAACTTCCAAGTAAACCAAAATTCGATTTTACAAGTTTCCTTTGTTCTATTTTTATAATAAAAATTTTGAATCTATGGAGTCTTAATATGGCAGGATATAATAGAAACTGGGAGAGCCCCATATAGGACCTATACAGGCTCTTCAAAAGGAGTCACAGAAATATGGATTTGAATTTTGTCTGAAGAAAATGTAACAAAAAATTTTGGAAATATATTGTGGAAGTTTTCCTATCAGCTGAACGTTCTGATGCATTGAATCAATTATTATAGGACATTTACCATACACCAACAAAGGATTCAGTGAGAATTGGGATCCACATAGATCCCATTTAAAATCGTATAAAATGTGTTCATTGAGTCTGTGAATTTGAATACTAATTTAATGTTAATTTGCTGATGAAGAAAAATCAATCAGAAAAAAAGTAAGTCTCTAAAAAACTAGTCTCATCTACATACCTATGTTTTTCTCATGGTTGGATGTGTGGTAATTCTCCATTTATAGCCATTGAAATTATTTCAAGGAATTTTTTTTTTTTATTTCAAGGAATTTTTGAATGGAAATCATCAGTGCCATCTGGGATCATGCATCAAATCCCACACTTGAAAGTGTTGGAAGTACCCCTTTTATTATAAATATAGTTTCTGTATCTTTAATAAGCACCTTCTTTCATTATCAGATGTCTCTGAAAAAAAATCACATGTTAAAATTTTTAAAAGATAAAGATAAACAAATATTTTATTTTAATAAAATTTTATTTTATTTTAATATTTTAAACATTTTATTTGAAGCATTTTTCTTGGCCATTTGCTCTTTGTATTGTGCACAACCATATTGTGCATTGATGAGGACTAAAGCTAAAACAAGAACTAACGTATCAAGGTTAAAATCACAACTATTAGTCCATATGTAACTTTTTTCTATGTTGGGAAAAAGTAATTGAACATTTTTGATTTTTATTTCATTGAGAAGATTAACAACCTGAATTGTTTAAAAACCTAAATACTTATGAGTGGGGATAAGATTCCATCAACTTTTAATGTTTTAACTAATTAGTTAATAATGTTCTATTTAGGTGCCAAGCGAAAGGAGAACGTGATTATGTAATTTTAAAGAATTTCTTTGAAATTAAGATATTTTATCTTTAAGTTTTAAAAATCATTAGTTAGTCAATTCATTCCCTTGTCAAAGTACAGGAAGCAGTGTCTAAGAAGTAGATTCCCAACTCACGTAAGAGTTTCTGACATCAGGTCAACAACAAGGGGCCGTGGAAAGGGAGGAGGCAGGGGGTTGGGGGTGACTGGGTGACTGGCACTGAGGGAGGCACTTGACAGGATGAGCACTGGATGTTATGCTATATGATGGCAAATAGAGCTCCAATAAAAAAAAATCAATAATTTTTTTTTAAAAAAGAGTAAATCTCAGTCAACCAACAACAACAAAAAAAGAAAATATCTTCTGTAATTTGCTTATTTTTATTGCTATATCAGTGCTCAGGGGGGTGTTTTATTTTACTCTTTTAGATTGAATATCTAAATAGTTCTGAGCTTTAAGAAGCTCTGAAAATGAAGAAGAAAAAAAAAGAACTTTCAGCATTTGGTTCCTTGCTATTCTTTCTCCTTCAGATAAGATGATAAAATGTGGAAGGAATGGATTCATTTTTCCCGTATGACTTGGAACAATGTGTGGTCTCTCTTTGCGTGACTATGGACCACACAGTTTTACAAATTGCAGGGCAATGAGTCAAGTTCAAAATTCTATAAAGAGAAGTTTCATTTTTCATGTAAAACTCCTGTTATCATATGGAAATTCTCTATGTCTTCAAAAAAAAGTTTTTTTTTTTTTTTTTTAATAACCACTGAATAGATGTGTAGGTTTCCTTTTGTCTGCCCTTAATTTGCATTCCAGTCTTCCTTGGCTGCCGTGGGTGCCCTCCTTCCACTCACAATCATTTCCTGAGAGCCCATCAGTAGCTAGGAGCTGTATTAGCAACATGGAGACAGGAAACTAAAGCAGCCTTTCTTCTCAGGGAACCAAAAGCCAACACGTGCTCTTTGATGCGGTGGAAGCGGTTGAGATCGTTGAGGTAGAGATAAGACATGCAAATATAAATAAAATCTTTAAAAAAAGAGAGAGAGAGATGCAAATATAAGGGCAGCCAAAGACCAAAAGCCAGCAGCACCGGGTCAGGGCTAGTGGGAGGCTGCCCGCCGAGGCCGAGGCCTACCCGCCCTGGCTGCACCAAGACGTCCTCTCTAGTCTCCCTTTGTGCAACAAGAGTAGTATTTTTAAGAGAATCCCAAACTTAGATTACTTTATTAAAAGTGAGTTTTCCTTTCCCCGCCCTGTGCTGGTGTTTCAGTCCCAGGGAAATAGGGAGAGGAGACGTTCAAGTCAGGAATCTGGGAAAACCCCGCAGAAGAGCCAAGTAGGTGCCCCTGAGGAATCCGGGGGGTTTGGAGGTGCACAGATCCTCACCTGCTCCCTGAATCCTGCCTGGAAGGCAGTGGACGTGCTGGGTAAACTGAGGACAGGAAGGGAGCGTTCTGGAGCAGCAGCCGAGCAGCGTCTTTGTGGGCACTGGGACGAGGGAGACGGGTCTCCCGGGCCCAGCCCCCACGAGGCCGTGTTTCTGTGGTTTCTGCTGTTTTCTGGTATGTATTTTTTAACGATTTTATGTATTTATTCCTGAGAGACACAGAGAGAGAGACACGGGCCGAGGGAGAAGCAGGGGCCGAGTGGGCCCCACGCAGGACTCTATCCCGCGACCCAGGGTCACGCCCTGGGCCGAGGCAGGGGCTCACCCGAGGAGCCCCCAGGGGCCCCTGTCGTGGTATTTTAATGACCTGGAACAAAAGAACTAAAACTGTTCTCTGGGGGAAGAATCAGGGTCTCGCGCTTGTGGACCTCCCGTGGGGCGTGCAGGTGGGAGCAGGCCTCAACACTCCCGGGGCGTGACCCGGTGCCCAGGGGTGGGAGGGGACCCCGCGGGTGACAGGTGGGCAGAAGAGGACACCCGCAGGGGACAGGTGGGTGGGAGGGGACCCCTCGGGGGACAGGTGGGCGGGAGAGGACCCTGCGGGTGACAGGTGGGCGGGATGGGACCCCGCGGAGGACAGGTGGGCGGGAGGGGACACCTGCAGGGGACAGGTGGGCGGGAGGGGACACCTGCAGGGGACAGGTGGGCGGGAGGGGACCCTGCGGGTGACAGGTGGGCGGGAGAGTACCCTGCGGGTGACAGGTGGGCGGGACGGGACACCCGCGGGGGACAGGTGGGCGGGAGGGGACCCCACGGGGGACAGGTGGGTGGAAGAGGACACCCGCGGGGGACAGGTGGGTGGGAGGGGACCCCTCGGGGGACAGGTGGGCGGGAGAGGACCCTGCGGGTGACAGGTGGGCGGGAGGGGACACCTGCGGGGGACAGGTGGGCGGGAGGGGACCCTGCGGGTGACAGGTGGGCGGGACGGGACACCCGCGGGGGACAGGTGGGTGGAAGAGGACACCCGCGGGGGACAGGTGGGCGGGAGGGGACCCCACGGGGGACAGGTGGGTGGAAGAGGACACCCGCGGGGGACAGGTGGGTGGGAGGGGACCCCTCGGGGGACAGGTGGGCGGGAGAGGACCCTGCGGGTGACAGGTGGGCGGGAGGGGACACCTGCGGGGGACAGGTGGGCGGGAGGGGACCCTGCGGGTGACAGGTGGGCGGGACGGGACACCCGCGGGGGACAGGTGGGTGGAAGAGGACACCCGCGGGGGACAGGTGGGCAGGAGGGGACCCCTCGGGTGACAGGTGGGCGAGAGGGGACCCCTCGGGTGACAGGTGGGCGGGAGGGGACCCCGCGGGGCACAGGTGGGCAGGAGGGGCCCCCGCAGGTCCGCAGGCGGAATCAGCAGGGAAGGAATGGGCTCCCTCCAGATCCTGTGGGTCCGAGCGAGCAGGTGGGAGGCCGGGGCCACGGCCTGGGGAAGGGCACGGAGCGGGCGGCCTGGGCAGGGCCTTGTCTGTATTCTAGGAAGAGCCCGCAGGTAGCCCATCACCAGCATGAGCCAGAAAGCTCCTTCCCTCCTGTCACCAAGAGGTCATACACGTCTCCCTCGCATCTCCAGGGAGGACTCTAAAAGTTCTGCGTTAGGACGCCAAACAATTGAATTAAATCTAAACAGACTCTTTAAATTATCATGCATATATTTTTAACTAGATTTACCTGTATTTAATTTCCTCTACACCCACCCTGCAAAGACTTAGTGGACCAAGTGATAAGGGAGATAAAATCTGTGTTAGAATATGAGGAAATTCTATTTTTTTCTGCAGAAATAGTTTAAAGTTAGTAATTTTTCAACCAAATAATTATGCATCATTTGTTTTTTGTTTCTCATCCCTCAACAGATTTTTTTTTCTTTTTTTTTTGTTTTTTTACAAAATTGAAAAGAACAAGTTGGGTGAAAAGATGAACTCTGATAGTTTCATTATCCCAGAACTTTCTGTCCTCAAACACACACATAGTTTGATTATTATGCATCTAAATAATCTTTGATTAATGACTGATGCCTTTTTTTTTTTTGACTGATGCCTTTTGTCAAAAGACTCTTTTTTTTTTTGTCAAAAGACTCTTAACAAGAGAGATGCAACTGGTAGCGGTGGGTAATTTAGTATATAATGATTATGGGGCATATGGGATATCTACTTCTAGATAAACTTGGAAAACAGTATGTAGAAAGGAGGAAGGAGGTCTGACGTACGGGCAGTCCTGGGAAAAGTGAATATAGCTGTAGCATAGAACTAAAATCATAAAAAAAAAGAAGAACTAAAAGCATATGGTTGGAGCCTAGGGACATCAGGACCTTCAGTGGGAAGAAGCTCCAAAGCCTAGGAGACATTTGAATTAAGGGCAACGGGAGGGCACCTGGCTGGCTCCATCAGTAGAGCAGGGGACTCTTGATCTCAGGGTTGTGCGTTCGAGCCTTACACTGGGTGTAGAAACCACTTAAAAATAAAATCATAAATAAATAAATAAATAAATAAATAAATAGGACAAGGAGAACTGAAGGGTAATCAGAATAACATTTATTTTTATTTAAAATACACAAATGTTTTAATCACATCTAATATTCCACTGACCCCTCACACCAACCTCAGGATGTCTTTTTTTCTTTTTTTCTTTTGCCACTGAAAAGCCCAAGATTCCAAGCCGTAAAGTGACTTGTCTAAGGCCACAATACATTAAGTGGCTGAAGTCGGGCTGGAACTCAAAGGTCCTGCTTCCATGTCCATTTCTCTTCTAATTTCAATCACAGTGGCAACTTTTCAAACCTCCTAATTTTTTACATGTCCAACTCTATGTTTTTAAATGATCCAAAACAAGTATGAATAAAATCTAAAAAAAACAATGGCCCTCCAACTTCTAAGACTGTAAACATTTCGGCTCAGGCAGTCCAGTCTAATCTTTTCATGTCTGTCCTTCATTAATATTTAGACTTGCTACCCTGTACCTAAAATCTAGGATTAGTGTCCTTGAAATGCTTTTAGTAAAAATGATTTGTCTATTAGTTTGTAGAGGAAAAGATGGCATGGCATGTGAGAGTTTCTTGCATTTCAGACTTGTCAGTTTGAGAAAGATAAATGAAATATAATAAAGTATATCAATTGAGAATGGGTCCTGAGAGGCACTCAAGTGTATCTGAATCTGTAAAAATATGCAAGATATTGTCCTATTCTCCTCGGAGTAATGGTAACGGCTATCCTACAGTAGAGATGCTTGAGAAGGACAATGATACACTTTTCCAAGTATAAAATGAGATACTTTTGCCTTCACGGTTCAAGGAAAAGAAGGTTTTTATAGCCATGAAGTGAACATTTAATGGCAAATGCATTTTTTTGAAAATCACAGATAATCATTAAACACACAGAGGCTCCGCTCCAAGGAAGGAGAGGGCACAGGATTAAGAAAGAAGGTAATATATGGGGCATATTTTCACATGGCTGGTTAATGTGCTCATCATCATTTAGGGACGATCTTTCTTGAGAAGAGAGTTGTCAAGTTACACAGATTTCTTTTACCAAGTGTTTTCATAATACATTTTTTATCTTCCATACTTAAATTTTGCTGTATGCTTTGTTACAGATATATCTCTTTAACTAGTTTATAATTAGATGGTCTTTCGTCCAGTCTGACAATCTTTGTCTTTTAACTTGAACATTTTTAGTCCACCTGTATGGAAAAATAATTACTATTGTGGCTGTTGCTAAAAGTGTTGAAAAGTCAACTAATTTCACTCCTCTGGAGAGAATCTGTCTTCTCTAGTTAGACTCAGATTTCCTCTTTGTCTCTGATCTCTGTTGATCTATTCATTTGTTCATGTTCCTGAGGTTAATTGAACTTCCTGAAATAGTGGATGTCTGTGTGACATGTTTTATTTATTTTTTATTTTTTATTTTATTTTACTTTTGTTGTTGTTTCTCTATTCGACATGTTTTATTATGTTCTCACAATTCTTTCTTCCCTGCTTGCATAGGCCTTGGTCTACAGCATGTCCCCATCTCATTGATAATGGGCACGCCTTGCAACATGCTTTGATCAGTAAAATGTATGAGGGAGCGAGGGTGTGGGAGTGCCAGGACCTAGCCAGGGCTCTACGAATACCTGGTATTTCCATGGGTCCTGACTCCATGAGGAAAGCATGTTCAAACGGGCTGTTAGGCCCCAACCAGAGTCCCACACAACAATATTAAACTTGATCCTCCATCAGTTGTGTACAACAAAAGTGAATTTGTTTAACTATCGACCACTGATATGTGGAGGTCGCTTGTTATCCTATTATTGACGCAGGTTTCTGAGTAATGCAATATGTTTCATCAGGTCTTGAAACATTCTAAGTTTTCTCTCTCTCTCTCCCTATCTCTTTTGCTTCTCTCTTTATCTTCCAAATATACATATGTTTAAACATACATATGTTTACAGCTTACTTTCTCCTAGTCACTTACAAAAATCTCCATATTTTGATCATTTTCCATGCTGTTCAGATAACTCTTCTAACCTATATTACAGATCATAAGCTCCCTCTATAACTGTTTACCTTGATTTTAAAATATCTATGGAGCTGTTTTCCTATAATTTCAATGTGACTCTTTTTCACACATAGTAAGCCATTTTCACAGATTTCTATTTTCTGTAGGTCTTCAATCTTGTTTTTTTTTTTTTTTTTTTTTCTTGTTAGGATAATGACTTCTTAGTCTGCATCTAATAATTTTTGTGTTTTAAAGTATTTCTTTCTCTCTTGTTTGTTCTGGCTCACAGTCATTTCCTTTGTGATCAAGTCTCTTTTATGACTAATTATATTTTTAGAATTGCAGACTTATGGAGAGTTTCTCCTTTGGGAGCAAGATGTATATTCTTTTCTGATGAATGACCACGGATTTTACCTGCCGTGTCCAACCTTCAACCATGCCAGTTTCAAATTCCTCAGAGCACTGAAGGATAGAAACCCGGATTGTAATTCCATGCCTAGAACTAATTCCTTTCTTTCTTACATTCATCCAGAGTCCAAGATAACCGGAGGATCTCGTTAGACTCTTCTGTACACTCTCAGCTTTAAATTCAGCTTCATCATCATAGGAAGATTTTGATTTTCTAGGTCAACAAATGCCTAAAGTACTATCTATGTTTGCTTACGTACTTGATTTCTAACATTCCTTTATTTTGCCACTGGTAATTGTTGATATTCCTGTCGTTTTCTTAATGTTTAAACCTCTTTAGAGGTTTTCTTTTTAAAAATCTTTTATCCAAGTTTTAAATTATTTTCAACAGGATGAGTGATCTGAACAACCTATTCCATCGTTATCAGAAACAGGAAGTACCTCACAGTTTTTCCAGGCCTTTTCATTACACTGCTATGTTTTTCTGTTTAATTTCCTTTTCTCCCATCTGTTCTTTCCACTATCTTACATGTCTGTGCTGGAATCAATCCTGTCCCAAATTAAAGTACATTTGCAAAATCAAGAATAACATAAAGTCAGCATTGCGGGCAGTCTGACTCTCATCTATTGACTTTATGGAGTTGGGAACAAACTCTCAGGTTGGGCCCCCATTTGGTCGAGTCATTTTTTTCCCCTTTCTGTGTAAGAGATCATGTCTAGAAAGTCTGGACATTTTTCCAGCATAGTATCAATGCCTTACTTTTCCAGATCTTTTTTGTTGCTGAAATCCTGTCTCTTCCCTTCCAACTTTATGGCTAATGTCATGTTTGTTTAGGAAAGACCATGTTGATGCAGACCTTGATCTCTACATGTTATTTTCTACAATCCTTGTTGGAGTGTTTTATTGGCCTTGTGGAAAGCTCAATGCCATTTTCTGAAACTCTTTGGTACTGACTGTTTCAACCAATTCTCTGGATGCCAAATTCTCTCCCTTGACTCACTTTACCACATCTCCTATAACTAGATATGTGATATACGCACACATTGCACCCCTCTCATGGACAAAATATCATTCTGCATTTTGACCCCTCTTTGATGTTGCTATCAGCTTCATGAACTATTCCATAAACTCTCGTATCTCCAGACATGACCCTTCACCACTTGCTTTTGAGTAGTGAAGAAAAGAAATGAAAAATTAATCGATAGATTTAATTATTTGCTTATACATTTTATCAAAGATGTGCTATTTAAGGATGAATAAACCAACTGAGTCACCAGTATCTTTAAAAATAAAAATTTCTTGACAGGCACTGAGGTGGGCACTTGACGGGATGAGCACTGGGTGTTATTCTATATGTTGGCAAATTGAACGCCAATAAAAAATAAATTTATAATAAATAAATAAATAAATAAATAAATAAATAAATAAATAAAAATTTCTATGAACAATAGGAAAACCCCTACTTCTTTGAAACAATAGGAAAACCCCTACTATCTTTGAAAGATAATTGCATTGACAGATTCTCCCTCCATGAAATTTATTAAATGTACTTCTCCCAATATTTTGGCTTCCTTTTGCAATCTAACTCCTGGAGAAAGGTATCAGACACAAAATCTGAATTACAGCTGTGTTGTTTCAAAATGAATAATGTCTACTGGGTGAGACACTGAGTCAAGGGTTTAGTTTGCAGCAAAGGAAAATATTTGTGAGTGCTGCTGGAAAAGCTGACAGCCTAGCATATGCAGCCTCCCTTTTAGATAGAGAAACATGGGAATAAGAGCAATTGCTAATCTGGCTAGAAAAGCAAAAGCAACTTTTGTAACCACTTCAGTAGTATCCCAAAGAACCTCTGATTACAAGTAATCCTCATCTGTTCTTCCTTGTTTTAGAAAGTAAAGTTATGAATTTTTAAACATTAAAACAAACCTCTGGTCTTAAATTCAATGAGAAAAGATTTCCTGGAAAAAGGCAGTGAAAGCATTCTTGTTGCTCAACACAGAATGTTATCTAAAAGAGATAATAGGCCTAACATCGAGTTCACTAGCCCTCGCTTCCACAAGCCTAAGCAAGTAATGGGATTGCTGTGTTGAACTAGGCAAAATGCATATTAGTTAAGGTTATATTTTCTAACTCTTAATTCATTAATCAGACAACACTTAAAAATTTCTCTATTGAAAATGTGAGTTTTTCATTTAGATAAGCTTTCCACTTGTTTGGTTTCACCAGACAATTAATACTAAAAGTTAGAGAAAGTAGGAATTGATCTTTCAGGAAGAATGAATTTTATAAAGTACTTGGCTGTGCATATTTTTTACTCAAGTTTTAAACATTTAATCTCAACTAAATCTACCTAAATTTAAACCACCAGCAACATATTGGTGGGTTTAAATGAAATAAAAAGTTCAGTTCATTAAGTCTGAGGGGTATTCATTTGCTCTCACTCTTGAACCCACATGTGTGCTAATAGTGAGCATATATGAATGTGTAACTCGGCTATTTACTTGTCTTGATGGGATTGGAAGATTACTGGAGTAGCAGCTGGAGCGATGCATTTCGAGCGGCATCATTAACTAGCTGGATAACTCCAAGTAAAGACCACAGACCCCCATTCGTGTTGACGTTCTTTGAAAGCACTAAAAATATAACAGCACAGTGAATAGGTCATTGGAAGGGCAGTCCAAACTTTTCCACAAATCCAAGTATTTTCCAGGGTTAATTAACAAGGATATATCGTGCTACAGACTTACGTGACATGACTTTGGCTCAGGTAGTTCATCTTCCAGAAACGACCCCGACAGACAAGCAGGAGTCTAGGATAGATCATGTGCAAGGTCATCTGCAGTTTACACTTTGTTTGACAGTTCAAGACCAACCTGGCTGCTCTGCCTGCGTGCACAGTACGACTTGAGGAGAGGGGCACGCGTACCCAGAGTTAACCAAAGGAAAATGAGCTAATGAGCTCTGGGGAGGCAACCATACTGCAGCATAAAACATCTTCTTGGCTTCCAAAGTAAGAATTGATTTAATAATGCAATAAATGAAGTAATATAAAAACAGAGAGCCAATATCAAAAACTGCTAGCAAGTTGCTGAACATGACTTGTTTTTTTAAAAAGCCATTTATGGGGGGTGCCTGGGTGGCTCAGTCGGTTAAGCAGCCGACTCTTGGTTTCAGCTCAGGTCATGATCTCAGGGTCCTGAGATGGGCCCTGGCTATTAGCAGATATCCTCCATAGTTTCTCTACCACATAATACATGGGCTATAGAGTTTGTTATTCCAAGAAAAATACTTGAGAACGAAAGGATATTTACTAAATGATCATTGTACATAGCATATTGTGTATAATGGCTTAAGTTTCCTTTAACTAAAAAAGCCTAAGCTAAAAATGTTTTTACTTCCTTTATAAGCTATAAGGAGTTATTTTTTAAAGAGGAAAAATAGGAAGAGGCAGAGAAGGAGGAAAAGGAATTTCAAATCCTTGGTATTTTTCAACAGAGATGTTATCTTTCATCTACCTATTCAATGCATTTCCACCTTTAAATAATGTTATCTCTAAAAAGTATACACATGATACAGAAAGTTAGTAGAAAATAAAATTTTCTGAGTTTCTTCGTCCAGTGATTTCACAAAGTTACTGAACTAATGAATTAATGAAATAATTCTCATCTCTCATGACTGCTTGCAGTCTCCCAACTAACAATAAGGAACCTCATAAAGTGATTTATTTTCTTTCTTGTGGATGTAGAATCAAAACTGATGAGATGCTAATTAAAAACATAAGCTTCTTGTAATTCTTAGTATGTGGGTCTCCACTGAACATTGCCATTCTTGCTGATATCTTGTCTTGATATGTTCTTATTCTTTCTTTCTGATACTGAGCATCTGCGTCATAACACAATAGCAAAGTTCACACATGTAGTAAATTATAGGGTGAGTACCACGTCCATTCCTTCATCTTTGCTGAGCCAGTGATCAATCAGATACTTTTGCTCAAGATGTTGAACTAAGAGAGAACACAGTCTCTGAGCCACACTGATGGTGGAACATTAGAAAGAATGTCTTTCAAATATGAAGGAAACTGGAAAATATATTTGTGAAATAGAGACTCTCAGAAACTCTGACAGAGATCTTCACATTTTCTGGGCTTCATCTTCTAATCTGGGTTTGGTTATGTATTTAAAACAAAGCTAATCATCATTCATTGCATATATTTGGTAGAGAGAGGGAAAAAAAACATTATATTTTGATGTAAGAATTTTTGAATTTTTAGTCTATGTAAATATTACCCAAATCTTACAAGACAAGTGCTAGTTACCAATTAAAAGCATAACATTTGCAACATCTTTTACTCTCTATTCATTATTTTTGAGAGTCAAACATATAGCACCATCAAAAAGAAGTCCCTCGTTGTTCAAAGCATATATATAAAAAAATAAATAAAATAAAAATTTAACAATTTAAAAAAAGCATATGTATATTCCTTTCTCACTAATATGCTTATTGAATCAAGAAACTATGAGATTTTGTTTTGGCTAACAATTTATATAGATAAAAATGTTCAAGTCTCATGATATAATGGACATCTCCAGATAATAAAACAAGACATGGAAATATATAGAAAACAAAAGAACTTCTATTCCTGCATCACAGTCACTCTCTGTGGGCACTCAACTTCCCACAGCCTCTCACAGTCAGGCAGGGTACATGGTTTTAAAGTAGGATCATGCTTAAACAAATACATTCTCAGCCACCCAAGCATCGGCTGATTGCTGGAAGTCCAGAAACATTGGTAAATGTTTTGCATTTCTGGTTTTTGACCTGGGTTGAACTGGACACACTGAAATTATGTGAGAAAGACTGTTTTTTGGCTAGAACTAGAAGCTAATCTGCCAGCATTCCCGTGAGCATGCTTTTTTTTTTCTGTCCAGCTTTGACTGTTTGAGAAATCAAATTATGTTAGACCCAGCCCTTAATCTCAACTATAGCTAGATCATGAGCCATTTCTGAGAACGACAGAAATGCCTAACCCATATTGTGAGGGTGGAGCTTTTAGGAGGGCTGGCATCGCCAAAAGTCAGAAACATTTGCTAAGTGGAAGAAATGAACTGTCAAAACGTGTGTCAGTGGGTATTTTGTCCCATCCAGGTGAGGTGAGCTGAGGGTAGCTTCTCACCTAGAATGTGACCGACACCACGCCAGAGAGAACTCTCCAGCAGAAGTTTCTGAGATACGTTAGTGATCGTCTATCTTCCACCTTCAGTGGGAAGAGGAAGGTGTGGCCATAGTTAAATCTCTAACTTAGTCTTAGCGTATTAAGCTTATGTATTACTAATAGGATATTTGATATAAGTTTATAATTTATAAGTATCTGCAAACTTTATTCATCTTCAAACTGATCTCTTTCTGCCAAACGTTATTTTTTACTTTTAGATTTATAAAATTTTTCAAAGAGGAACAAAGAGGAATGGCTAATCTGAAGCTGTATTTTATTGTTAACATTCTGATAGATTTTTTTTCATACTTATTATTCTTGTATCTTATTTAAACATAACGTGGTTCTCTTTTAGAATCATGAAATAGAGTTGGAAGCTTTCTTCAAAGGTCAAAACATCCTAGAATATCCTTTTGAAAAAAGGAGTGGCACATTATCCCCAAGTTATGCAAACATTACATTTTGCCTAGGCCTCGGGCCACAAGATAATCACAGATGAAGCCCATTTTTGCCTTTTCAGTCACCAGTGAAGGAGAACAGCTGGCTCCTCTCCTTTGTATGTTCATCTTTTATATATTTAGAGATCAGGCTCAGCTCTCAGTGTTTAATCAAGACTAAACAATAAAGATCCTTTAGACTTTACTCATCACTTTTATTTCCAGTTCCTTACTAATCATGTGGATGGCCCCTGAAATTTTCCTCATTTCCCCCTTTTAAGTTGTGGAATCAGAACCAGGAATAGTAATAGTCTTGAAAGGACTTAGTCAACCCTGAAGAGCATAAGTTGAAAGAACTTCTTTATGGTTCTTAAAGTTCTTGCGCATTACCTTACTTTCCATAACAAGCATGACACACAGTTGACATGTGATCAAACTGAGTTTATTTCACCCATTCCTAGCAGTGTTCTGTGAGCGTGCTGATGCTATGTATTTTCCTTCCCAAATGTGCTACATTCAGCCCCAGGTCCAATCAAGAAGCTAAATATTTACACGTAAATGTGACTAATAACCAATCTGATGTCTACAGCTGCCTATGTGACCATCTATAGTTGAGGGGTGTTAAAGTATTGCCACCACCCATAACAAAAATTCTAAAAGCATCTAAATCCACTTAAACAATGAAGTAGAGAGAAGAAAAAAAATTTTATAGGAAAAGCACATTTCAGAATCAAATGTGTAAGGATGAGTTACCCTGTCACTATTGTTCCAAATCAAACTGGAATTAGACTTTCTGGTGAGCTCTGCTCGGGAATGATCTGTAATAAACACAAGCAACCAGAGCCAACACCTCAAGGGTGGTGCCCAAAGCTGACTTTTGTCATTAATGACAAATCAAAAAAGCATAGTAGTCCAAAACATAATAAATGGATTTCCATGATTATTGCTATGGTTTTATATAGTCTGTGTGCCTAATAGCTAAACACAGGGTGCCTAAATATACCCATTAATAGGGAAATCCATTTTTTTTGTTTAAAATATCTAATATGCTCAGTCAATATTCTCAACAAATACTATTCTCTAAATGGTTATGTTTGTTAGGAAACCTTTGACTATAGATAACAGAAATCTGACTATTTAACCACAAAAATGTTTATCATTTACTTAACAAAAATTGTCTTGATGTTGATCCAGCAGCTCAGGGATGTCATCAAGGATCCAGGCTCTTTCTCCCTTTCTTCTCTGCCATATTTTTATATTTCCTATTTGTCTTCGGATTTGTGGGTACCTGCCATCGCTCAAGACATTATAATGTCCATTTTCAGAGTAGGAAGAAAAGGAAAGAGAAGGTTCATCTAACATTAGTCTCCGATTTGTCTCTTTAATGGGAACTCCTCCCCCCCCCCCCAGAATAACCTCCTTCAGGAGAATTTCTCTCTCTCTAATCACTTGGTCCCTCCCATCTACAAGAAGTTTAAAAAAAATGAGTTTCTATCAGGTGAGAATAAAGTTACATGATTGGTGTCAACTAATCACAATTCATTTCCTAGTTTCGATGTATTGCCTTATTTCCTGGAGATCAAGACCTCTCACTTAAACAAACCTATTTCAGTTTGCAGAAAAGTACGGCGTGGGGGTGGCTGGGTAGGCAGCCAACCCCGGTGGCCATCTCTCCTGCACCATCACGTATGTAAACTGGTGTCACTCTCCCCCAAACATGTCTTGGATAAGATACGCTTCGGGAGATAACATCAAATCGTTCTATGTAAACGTATGCAGGTATTTCTAAGAAACAAAAGTGTTCTGAGCTAAAGAAAGCCTGGAATGTAGAGATCAAAAGGGCTCACTGTGTCTCCGGCCCACATCCGTGTTTCATCTAAGCAGAGGGCTACTGAGCTCTCTGGGGGCGCTGGGCCGAGGCCCAGAAAGCCTCTGACATGTTAACATTCTCACAGTCAGGCTGGCTTCCCTCCCTCTGGAACCCCCCCTTATTCTCAATGTAACATGTTTCACACGTGAGCAAGGTTCAACCCAATCCAGGGTCCGGGAGACTCAACCAGCAAGTGAAGGTACCAGATACACAGCGCCTTGTGTCGAGAGCCGTGAAGGACGTGGCCCTCTGTGGCTCGCTCACCTCACCTGTCAAATAGAATAATCGCAGCTGCTTCTCTGGGTTGTTGCAAGGATTAACTAAGATAGTCACAAGTGATAAGAGCCTAATCAAGGGGCGCCTGGGTGGTGACTCAGGCGGTTAGTGTCTGCCTTCGGCTCAGGTCACGGTCTCAGGGTCCTGGGATGGAGCCCGGGGTCGGGTTCCCTGCTCAGCAGGGAGTCTGCTTCTCCCTCTGCCCTTCCCCCCACCCATGCTCCCTCTCTTGCTCCCTCAAATAAATGGTTTTTAAAAAAGAGCCAAATCGGTGCAGTAGTACTACTCTACGAGACGTGGATTTATGTATGAAGTTAATGGTAAATGGTGACTGCTTCAATATCACTGGTGAAATATTCAAGGTTCACAGGTGAGTAATACCTGAGGTTTCTATAAAAAGATACAATAAATGTTATCTACACACACACAGGGAGAATCATCTCATTTTTCTCCTCTACCACACTAAATCCTGGAAGACACTAGCATATCTACAGAATTTTCGTTTAGGGTCCAAGATGTTTTTACTCATACAACACAGCAATAGAAAGATAGCTTCAAATCCTCAAGGACTCAGGGTGTAACCCACATAGTTTTTGTGGAAAAAAAAAAGGTTATTAAAAACGTACTTTAATCAAGAATAGTAGCCAGTGTCATCCCTTTAAAAAGTAGGTCAGATTGTGTCATTATTTTGTTCAAAACCACCCAATTGCTCCTTCTTCACCTTAGGATGCATTGGCAGTAGTTTAAAAAGACTCAGAAACTCTGGCCCCCGTTACTTCTCTTACCTCATGTCCAATTAGCCTCACTGTTGGTTACTCAGCTCTAGTGTCAGTAGCTTCCTTGCTGTTCCTCAGATAAATCAGGCGTTTTCTTACCTTGGGTCTTCTCAGAGATAACCCTCTCTGCCCGGAATGCCCACCCCACCGTTACTGCAAGAGTCTCAAACACCCCTTCTCCCTGTGGCTTCTGACCAGTGGTTTATTTGATTATCCCTAACCTTATTCCATTTTCTCCATCTCTGCCATCTGTAGTATGTGCTAGAATATGGGTTCTCTGCATCTTCCATAGCTATGAACTCTTTTCCATCTTTTTTCTCTTTCAGCTGAGGTTCACTTTACTTCTAATTTTCTGATTCTTTTTTTTAGACTGATACTATTTTAATTTTTCCTGCATATTTTTAAGATTTTTAAGAATTTTTCTTGGCCTGAGATTACTCCTATTCCCTAATATCTTGTTTGTGCTTCGTGAATGATAAATTCCCTCGAATATCTCTAAAGATACATACTCAAGTTTTTAAACTCTCTACTATTTCTTGCTTTATTTCCATATCTGGGATGTGCTCCTCTGATTGCCCATCCTGGTCTTTCTTTTCCAGGCTGTTAAATATTCCTCAGAGGCCTAAGAGTCCTCGGTTAATGATTCATATTCATCAACAGAATTTTATCTGACTCAGCATGAATTGCTATCACGCTTTTCCTTTTCAGTCGTCTACGTCTCCCAACCGGAACAGGAACAGCTGCCTGAGACCCCCGTGTGAGTTGATGGATCCTGTTGAAAACCAGGCTTCTCTTTATGGTTCATACTTGGCAGAAAGGCTGGCTCAAGAACTCCACAAATGCCGAAGTAAATGTTACTTTGAAGCAGATCCTTGCACAAAGTACTTCTTCTCGGCCGTGGCTGTCCTAGTCTCCTGTGCGGACATGGTATCCGTCAGCCTCTTCTCTACTTCACCTCACCACACCGACTCTGCCTGACGCCTCCCCAGGTCTATTACTTACTCTGTATAGAGGGGAAATCCTGCATTTCCATCTGTGAACAAACATTCTAGAATGCTGCTCCAAAACTGCCCCGGAAGATAAGGAGCCAACTTAAAACACGTGGATTTCCGTGACGCTGCCCAGTCCTGCTCTTTTGCTCTCTGCCAGCTCCAAATGTGGAATTTCTCTGGAGCTCAGCTAGGAAGGGCTTTGCCCTCATCTGCAGCATCTTACTGTTGCCTCTCTTCCAAGCCATGACTTTTTCACCCATCTGCTTCATCTATTAGTGTAACCCCTACCACTTTCAGAGTTCCAGAAGTTTGTAAAATCTCTAGTTTGCTAGAGGAATCCTCTCCTGGGCAGTGTCCTCAGGGACTCACTATGTTCTATGTCTTTAGTGCCCTTCAATGGGATCTATGGATGGAGGGGAGAAGCCGGTATGTGCCCAGTTCGCCACTGTAGACTGAAAACCAGCATGAAGTATTGACTATACAGTGGCAAGAAACGGGCTTCAGATGAAGAAACTAGAATAATAGGAGTAGGAATGCAAATTAGGGGTTTTCCTAAGAGAAGCCACAGGAAAAGGAACTTCACTGTGTTTTTCTATCTTTCTGACTTAGCTCTCCTCGCTTCTCAAGGCTTCTCAGGAACTGTAATGTGATGGCAACACCTATCTTTGTAGTCTACACCTAGGGATTTCAGAAAAAGTAAATGTGGAAATCAGCCAGGAGGCCCGGCTCTGGTCTTAAGTCTCATGGAGAAGGTAGCAACAAATTTCACTAAAGAAAAGAATGGCTCAGGTTCCAGGCAAATTATTCGAATGTGACAATAATTTTATAGAAACAGTCTGTAAATTTTCACGGACAAAATTTCCCTCAGACATATTTTAACATATCCTTTTTCTGACTCTCCCATGTTGGTTGATTTTTATGATTTGGCCCTTTGGTTTGTTATTTATTCTTTCCATCTCTACCTCCTCTGCAAAACCTTGTAAGACAATAATTCAGGATGATAGACAAGGCAACATCTTAACTTCATTATGGTTTTCCATCCCTTAACAATTATCGTGACTAGAGAATGACAGAGGCAATTGGCCCAGGAGCCTAATACCAAAATTGAGCTTTTGAGAACAAAAGTCAAGACATCAAAGCCGGCAGGACAAATGAGGCGGGCACAACCTCCTACATTCTCTAATTTGAAACAAAGCAATGAAATTCCTTTTCATTTTAAATGGATGACTGAAATAAATTAGAGTAAGAGAATGTAGGATGTGACAGGACTGTCTAGTGTGATGCAAATGTTAATTTAAACACCAACGTCTTCATATTTGCCTTAACAACTACTGAAATGTACATATGTTGATGATGGCTGTTGCTTATAATTTGAAGTTTCATTAGATGGTGGAAAGTCTCCCTTGGAGGCTTTATAATTAGCATAGACAATCATCATCTGTTTTGGATGATTTTGGAGACAGAATTTCTAGGTCCCTTCCAGCTCTGATCCTGTGTCTGGGTCTAAACAAAATGAATCATTTCCAAGCAATTTTCCCAAATGCACACATCGGCACTTTCTGCTGCTGTCATATTTCAACCACAAGTGTAAATTTGGAAATAACCGCTTGACTGTGCTTTATCTCAATACCACTCCCCCCAAAACACACTTCTGGTTGTGGTCTTCCCGGGATGCTCCAGTTCCACCTTCTCCCACCTGCTTCCCCTTCTTTCCCTACTCCACGAACACATCATGCTCAAGTACACACACCTGCTTACTCTTTCTAGCTCATCAACTAATCCCTCATTTCCTCTCCAAGTCAGGCTGCCCAGCTGCAAAGAGCATCATTAAATCATAGTTTATATGTTCTCCTTCCTGCTCTGATGTGAAGTAAGTGATTGCTTCTCTGGAAAATTCCTTTCTGTTTTCAAAGAGCCAAGTTTTTACACAATAAGATAATCAAGAGTTTTGGCCTTAGTAGGTAAACAGGTGCTCACATCAGCATACAATGATTTACCACTGAGCAAAATTATTTATCAAGCTCAATATAATCCATCTTTGATGTATGTTATAACATCAATCCATATCTGATATATTTTATAATACATATTATTACAAAGAATTCTAAATAAAATTAATATATCTAACAAAATTACTTTATAGTCAGGTAGGTTTGTGAATTCTCTCTCTCTCCACTGACTTTAATTATAAAAGAAGGACAGGAAAGGATGCCTGGGTGGCTCAGCGGTTGAGCACCTGCCCCTGGCTCAGGGCGTGATCCCGCAGTTTTAGGATCAGGTCCCACATCAGGCTCCTTGCCTGGAGTCTGCTTTTCCCTCTGCCTACGTCTCTGCCTTTCTGCGTGTCTTTCATGAATAAATAAATAAAATCTTTTAAAAAGAAAAAGAAGAGCGGGGAAAGATGGAAATAATAATAGTTAATATTCCTTGAGCTCTTACCATTGTTCTCCACACTCCAAATAGAATAATCCATTTAATCTTCACAACATCCCCAAAGAGTGGGAGTATTTCTATCCTGACTATGTGCGTAAGGAAATGAGATACAGAAATTTTCTATATCCTACCCAAGATCACTGCTACCAAGTGGCAAAGCCAGAACTCAAACCTATAACCTGGTTCCAGAACTCATGGACTTAATCAAAATGAGTTAATGCCTCAAGATATAATGCAACAGTGCTAATAGTCCTTGAGAAAATATTTAATGGAAAATAAAATTATGGAGTGCCAACGATGGCATTGAACATTTTAATAATAGTGTAATTGCGTAGTAGACAATTTTATCAAAACAGGTTAAAATAAATAACTGCTTACAAGGAAGAAAAACAAACCAAAAACCTTTCTATAGTAAAATCTGACTCTGCATATGCTACAGTGACACAGACCCCAGAGCTACTGTGAAATGACAGGTAAGTATACAAAATGCCACATGATGGGAATTACAGCCATCCTGCCTATGTCCCATAATTAGGATTTCCCTAGTGCCTGTTATACCGAGTATCCTTTGCACAACGAATGTTTGTTGAATTGAATGAACTTTTACTGGTCGCCCTGTAAGGGAAATATCAGGTATGAAGTATTTGAGCGCCTTCTTTGAACTACTTTCAATTCTTTAGGATTTATATACTTTGGAGTGATCTTTTTACAGAAGTCCTCAGCAACACACAAGCAGGCGCACGCTTGGTCCAGGGCTGCGAGAATGTGAAAGCACAGCCACCAGAAACTTCCTAGCCTCGGGGCGCTCACCTGGTTGAGCATCTGCCTTTGGCTCAAGCCACGATCTCGGTCCCGGGATGGAGCCCCACGTCAGGCTCGCCGCTCAGCGAGGAGTCTGCTTCTCCCCTGCCTCTGTTGCTCCTCCTGCTTGTGCTCTCTCTTTATGTCAAATAAATACACAAAATCTTTTTTTTTTTTAAGAAAAGAAAGAAAGAAACTTTCTAGTCTAATTCTCTCATTTACAATAGGAGGTTAAATGGGCCAAGAACGGTTAACAGACTTGCTAGCTCACTAATCAACTGGTTTATGGCAAAGGGCATCTACCCACGTATCCTGATGCCTGGGTTGACTTGAGAAGTACACACATGGACACAAGCACGTGCACACTGCATCTGCTCTACACTGTTTTTCCTCACCAGGATGCCACAGCTCTGAAACCCCAGCTTTAAAGGAAACGGTCACCCATATTTGTCTTTCCCATGTTCAATGCTTCCGGCAAAACCCCATCCGTGGATTTTGCACCATCACGGCACCCTACACAGCACTGCTGCTGGTCTGGGAAGTCACTTCTCAGCAAAAGAACTATTGCACTGGGCTCTCGCTCGTGGAATTCACTGGCACTTCCATGTTTTCAGTCATCCTGAAGCAGCTGGCTTGACGGAATGGTGGCATGGATTTTTGAAGACTCGGTCACGGTAGCAGTTCAATGGCAATACCTTGCCGAGCTGGTGGAAGGTTCCTCGGAAGGCTGCACAAGCTCTGCGGCTGTGTCCAACGTATGGTGCTTTTTCTCCAAAACCAGGATTCTTGGGCCCAGGAATCACAGGGTGAGAATGACAGTGGCATCATTCACGATGGATGACCTTTAGTGACCCATTAGCAAAATTTCGTTTCCTGTTCTAATGACTTTATGCTCTGCTGCGTAATGGTGCTAGTTTTGGAGAGAGGAATACTCCCACCAGGGAACACAATAATGATCCATTGAACTGGAAGCGAGACTGCCACCCAGACGCTCTGGGCTCCTCTGAATCAACAGGCAAAGGAAGGAGCTCCAGTATTGTCTGGGGTGTTTGCTTCTCACTGCCCGGGGGAGGTCGGATGACTGTTCCACAGTGGAAGTAAGGAAGCACGTGTTTGGAATATTGGAGACCCCTTCAATGGTCTCTTAGTATTAACTTGTCCTGAAACTAAGGCCAATAGAAAACTACAGCAGCCCAATCTACAGAGAAGCATTAATAACTTAGACCCTTTAGGAATGAAGGTTTAGGTCCCCCAACCAGCTAAAAACCATGACCAGCCTTGGTGATTGCTGAAAACAAAGGGAATACAGAATGGGTAATGGGATAAACTGGTTATAAATGGCAGCTATGATCACGTGACCACTTACAGAAATGACCACTAACTCTCATGAGTATTGTCTTCCCATTTTGTTATGAACACATCTGTGTATGTGCAAGTATATGTCTTCATCCCTTTCTTATTCCCTTATCATGTAGTAGAAAGTTTATTGATTTTGTATCATACTATTTAAATGTTGTGATTTTTTACCTCATATTATTTAAGTTACAGTATATCAAGAAGAGTTAACATTACCCAAAGACTTTATCTTCTCTCCTGGGGGACAGTTGGTGTGTTTTGGGTTGTATGCAGGATAGTTGTATCATGTCAGGTGGAATTATGACCTTGTTATTGTCTTTATTTGGAGACAAGTCTGGTTTAAGGATATGCGTTATGCATGTGAATGCCGACCTGACAAGGGGTGAACCTGCGATGGTTAGTTTTGCGTGTCAACTTGAGTGAGCTACGGGGTGTCCAGATAAAGCACTATTTCTGGGTGTGGCTATGACAATGTTTTTTGGATGAAATTAGTATTTGAATCAGCCGACCAAATAAAGCAGATTATCCCCTCCAAGTTTGTTGGGCACCCTTCAATCTATTGAAGGTCTGAATGGAGCAAAAAGCAGATGTAGGAAGAATGTGGCCCTATTTTCTGCCTCATTGCTGGAGGTGAGGCATCTCATTTCGTACTCTCCTGCGCTCAGTCTAGAATACATGTTATTGACTCCCCTGCTTCTCAGACCTTCGTACTCAGGCTCAATTATACCACCAATTTTCCTGGGTCCCCAGCTTGCAAATGGTAGACTTCTCAGCCTCTCTAATTGTATGAACCAATTCCTTATAATAAATCTCCTTTATATACTATTGATTCTGTATCTCTGGAAAATTCTGACTAATGCAGATATTATTTTTAACTGTGTAAATAGGCTAGGTCAGCTGTAACCCCACGACTTTAAAAGAAGGAGAGAAAAACAATGGCCCAGCTCCTTACAGTTTTCATGAGTTGGTCCTGCTGTTGGTGTTTCAGTCGCCAGGCAACTGCTAATTGAATGTTTTCTGCAGTCACATTGGTAAGCAACACGTCTTGTATCTAGAGGATGATCTCAGCAGACATCTGGATCTTGTTCTTCTGTAGTATTTTTATTTCTCATCTTAACCTTCTTTATCCTAAAGTGATGTATCCACCTACTTATGCCTGAGAGGGTGCTGACTAGTAATATAAAGGGAAGCATTCTCTCTCTTGGCTGTTTTGCCCACTTAGCAGCTCTTAGTTATAAAAAGATAATTAGAGAATTGAATATCTAGTAATTTTCATGCAAACAGAATCACCTTTCAACTCCGTAAGACCATTTATTCGTGTATTTAGTGGTATAGATTAATTATAAATACGACTGTTTTAATGACTGTGTTCAACAACCCAATGTTTAGTTCACCGCGCCCCAACAAGTAGAACCAATACAATTTTGTGACCAAGTTTGGACCCTGATTTTTCTAAGATACTTGTGATGATCTCATCCTCTTTGCCACTGATTGACTTAAAGAGTCTCATAATCCACTTGGTCTGGCGAGACATGAAAGTAAGTATTCAAGTTTCTTCACTCTTAAAAACAAGAGACAGAAAAAAGTCAGCCCCATTTCTTTTTCTCCTCCTGGATACAAATGAAGAAATATGCATCCCTTATT
The DNA here is from genome assembly GCF_011100685.1 of Canis lupus familiaris. Lineage (NCBI taxonomy): Eukaryota > Metazoa > Chordata > Mammalia > Carnivora > Canidae > Canis > Canis lupus. The sequence continues at coordinate 30,834,198 of NC_049257.1, forward strand.
TCCACTGAAACATTATTCAATGAAATATCAGGGTTATTCTGGCCAGATAATTTTTAAAGATTTTTTATTTATTTATTTATTAGAGAGAGACAGAGAGAGAGAAATAGAGAGAGAGAGGCAGAGACAAAGGCAGAGGGAGAAGCAGGGTCCATGCAGGGAGCCCGACGTGGGACTTGATCCCAAGACCCCGGGGTCACGCCCTGGGCTGAAGGCGGCCCCAAATCACTAAGCCACCAGGGCTGCCCCAGATAATTCTTTATTATGAGGTATTGTAGGATCCTAGCAGCACTCCTGACCTCTACAAACTAGGCGCTAGTAGAAACCTTCCAGTTCTGACAATCAAAATGTTCTAGATACTGTCAAATGTCCCATGGGGGTAAAATCTCTTGCGAGACTTTAATCTCTGAGAAATATTGACATAGATGAAGCTGGAAGGATGGACAGCAGCAAGGAAAGACCAAGATAAATTAGATTCATGATTTTATCATTAAATCTCTAGGTCAACGAATTCTGAAAACTTCTTTACATCTAGCCTATTACAAGAACTAATAAATCTCTTGATCTCCTTAACCAGTGTGAGTTGATTGGTCACCTGCAGTGGATACTGGGCGAGGACAGAGTGAATTGGATAGTGGTCGGCAGGTATAAAGTGATACAATCTTAAAGCAGAAGCTTGTGAAAGAAAATGAGAAATATGGGATATTGGGCACATGATGGTTATGAAGTTGGGAAAAGAAGTATCAAAGTAGGTTGTTGAAAAGAAGATGAGGAAATGGCCAAGGCACAAGACGCTATTGGGAGGAATTTTGGACTAATGCTGTCCCCCTTCTTGTTGTTCTTCCCCTGAATTTGTTTCAGCAGAAAACCTAATATATTTGTGCGGTACATTCGCTCTCCCACTCCCCCAAATGACTGCTTGATATGCCCAACCTCCTCAAGCCACCTGCTCACCATATGCACTGTTAGTCAGTTGCATCACTCCCCACCTCATTGAGAAAATAAAAGAAGATGAAATCTACTTACATCCCAAGTCCAAATGTATTTACCAAGCAGCACCTATTTCCATACACTGTCCTCTGTCACTATGGTTATAGGAGAATCGTTCCAGTCTCTTCACCAGTACAGTAAATCTCATTCCCTTTCTCCCAGTATAGCTCATAACCCCACAAATTATCTCCCTCTCTCTTCCCTGTATCATTTCAATCAGTAGGCAACCATGCTACAATTTCTCCCACTTTATATTATTCTGGGTTCTTCGGAGAAATAGAGCCCATAGGATATCTGTCTGTATCCCATCTGTGTGTCTGTATCTATCGATGTGTTACAAGAAATTGAGGTACACAGTTAGGGAGGCCAAGAGGTTAGGGTTACACAAGATTGGCAACCGGGAAGCTAAAGACCTAGGAGAACCGATGGTATGCGCTCCAGTCTGAATCCAAAAGCAGAATAAGATCAATATTCCAGTTCAAAGACAGGCAGAGAAGTCACATTCTTCCTTGCTTAGCTTTTTTTGGTCTATTCAAGCCTTCAGTGTATCGGATGAGGTCAGCCCACTTTGGGGAAGACGATCTGTTTTACTCACTCTACTGATTGCAACGTTAACATCATCCAGAAACACCCACAATAAGATATAGCCAGATATCTGGGCACTCCACAGCCCAGTTAAATTAACATTAACTCACAAACTTTAAATTTTTTAGAGTAAACTTTTTATGACCTCGCTTTCCCTGTGGCAACAGATCCATTCATTTACTTTCCTTTACAGCAGCCTCTCAAAAAAGCTACTCATTAGAACTATCTGAACTCAACATCTCCAACTTCCCCCCACTATACTTCTGAATGTCACCACAATCAAACTTTCACTCCCATTTTTCCACCAGAGCTGCCTTTATCAAGATTAGTAATGAGGAGCACCCGGGGGGCTCAGTGGTTGAGCATCTGCCTTCGGCTCAGGTTGTGACCCCACGGTGGTCCCGGGATCAAATCCCATGTCAGGCTCCCTGCAGGGAGCCTGCTTCTCCCTCTGCCTGTGTCTCTGCCTCTCTCTGTGTGTCTCATGAATAAATAAGTAAAATATTTTCAAAAATGAGTAATGACCTTTGCATTGGTATATCCAATTGTTCATTCACAGCCCTCGTTTTATTTATTTCTTAAAGTTTTTTGATTATACATTTCTAATTTGAATTTATTAGTTTCAGAGGTAGAGGTCAGTGACACTCAGTGCTCATCACATCACGTGCCCTCCTTAACGTCCATCCCGCATTTACTCCATCCCCCCACCCCCCTCTCCTCCAGCAACACTCAGTTTGTTTTCTATGATTAAATCTCTTATGGTTTGTCTCCCTCTCTGGTTTTGTCTATTTTCCCCTCCCTTCCCCTAGGATCCTCTGTTTTGTTTCTTAAATCCCACATATGAGTGAGATCATATGATAATTGTCTCTCCAGTGGACTTATTTCACTTTGCATAATACCTTCTAGCTCCATCCACATCATGCAAATGGCAAGATTTCATATTTTTGTTGGCTGAGTAGTAGTCTATTGTGTATATAGACCACATCTTCTTTATCCATTGATCTGTCGAAGGACATTGCTGACAGCCCTCATTTTAAATCACTGATCAGGAGCCTTGAATAAAGCTGATCACCCTCTCTTCCTTCATATATTTTCTTCACTTGACTTCCTACCGCACTGCCAACCTCGGGTTATTTTACCGGGTTCTCTTTATTTCATTTACTTCAATCCTGAGCCCTATTCTCAGTTCTTGGTTCTGTTCTTTTCTCTGCTTAAACTTTCTACTTTGGTGACTTTTATCCAATCATGGCTATAAACTGATATGCTGAGGTCTTTCAAATTTATGTTTGCAACCCAGATCTCCCTCCTGAATCTGAAACATGTATACACAAGTATCTCCCTGATACACTGTCTTAGTGCTCTAATAAATATCTCAAATAGAGTCAAAAATATCTGCTCTTGACCTCCTCCCACCCAAACCTGATCCACTTGAAGCCTACCCTTTCTAAATGGAGGACAAAGTTATCCGTTTAGTTCTCTTTTATCATTTCTTTCTTTTCCTTACACTCAGACTGTTAAGAATCTCAGCTGGGTCTACCCTCAGAATATACTTAGGGTCTTACTGCTTCTTGTCGGCTTCAACACTACATTCTACTATATATTGTGCCTGAGTTACTCAAGTAGCTTCTGTTTTTCCTGTTTCTTCTCTCCCCCACAACCCTAGGACACTCTCAGTACAGAAGCCAGAGTAACGCCTGTGTGCAAGCAATATTTAAACCCTCTCAATGGTTCTCCACCTAAACTTTATGAGACACAGCTCTATTAAAAAGACTGAAAAATCCTATATGACGTGGCTTCTTTAACTTCTTCTAGTGCATTCCCCCTTTACTCATAGCTCTAGCTGTCCAGGCTTCTTTCGTGTTCCAGAAACATGCCAGGTATGCTTTTATCTTAGGGCCTTTTGCACAGATGCTCCCTTCTGTCTGGAATGCTTTATCTTAAGATACCAATGTCTTACTCCTCTACTAGATCATATAGACATAGATGATATAAATATGGACACTGAAGAAATATGGCCAAAGTGTTACCAAATATGGTAAAACACAAACACACACAAATGCACAAATCCGAAAAACTCTTTGAACCACAGGCCATTTAAGTACAAAGGAAACCACAGCCAGGCCCAACATAACCAAACTGATGGTAAAGCAAAAATGAAAAGAAAATGTTAAAGGTTGCTAGAAAAAAAATATGCATTACATTCAAGGGGAAAAAATATGAATAAAAGTTGACTTCCTTTCAGAAAACAAAATGAAACAAGTTTTATCCCCATGGAATGGTATCCTTAAATTCTGAAACAAACAACAATAATAAAAAAAAAAAGGGATCCCTGGGTGGCGCAGCGGTTTGGCGCCTGCCTTTGGCCCAGGGCGCGATCTGGGAGACCCTGGATCGAGTCCCACGTCGGGCTCCTGGTGCATGGAGCCTGCTTCTCCCTCTGCCTGTGTCTCTGCCTCTCTCTCTCTCTGTGTGTGTGTGACTATCATAAATAAATAAAAATTTAAAAAAATTTAAAAAAAATATCAATGACCACCAATACCATATCCAGTAAAAATATCCTTTAGATACAAAAGGATTAAAGAAGTTTTCAGATTGAAATGGAGAGAATGCATTTCTAGTACTTCTGTAATGAAGGAAAAGCTAAAGAAATTCTTCTGGCTGAGGGGAATAGAAACCAGATAAATATTTTGACCTATAGGAAAGAATATAGAAAACTAGAAATGTTAATATAAGAAAATACAAAAGGCTATTTTATCATAACTTCCTTAGAAGGCATATGATGGAATGAAAATAACAGTATTGCGGTAAGAGTCATAGCATTTGCCAGTGGCTGGAATATATATGACAGTATCAGTGACCAGATAAAAAGAACCCTGTGATTACAAAGTTTTTACCTTTTATATAAAGCACAGTGTTATTTCAAAAATAAAGAATGCATATTGCAATTCCTAGGGCAACCACTGAAAATAACGGAACTAGGTTAGAGCAGAGAAAATAATAAAGGACTGCGCTGGAAATCAGTAACTAGGAACTCCCTCAATTATTTTGAAATCTGACACACTGCTAGGGAACTCACAGCTCAGGAAACAAATTGCAAGAGAAATTAGAAAATATTTCAAATTATTTTTTTTATTTATTTTTTAATTTTATTTTTTATTTATTTATGACAGTCACACACACACAGAGAGAGAGAGAGAGAGAGAGGCAGAGACACAGGCAGAGGGAGAAGCAGGCTCCATGCACCGGGAGCCCGACGTGGGATTCGATCCCGGGTCTCCAGGATCGCGACCTGGGCCAAAGGCAGGCGCCAAACCGCTGCGCCACCCAAGGATCCCTAGAAAATACTTCAAAGAGAATGATATTGAAAACACACCACAAAAAAAAAAAAAAAAATTGTTGCACAAATTTAAAACTGTATTTGGGGAGATTTGTAACTTTAGATGTTTATATTAAAGAAGAATAGTCTAAAATCTATTTTCAAGTTTTTCCTTCAAGAGGGCAGAAAAGAAGTGCTGCTTAGAACTAAATTGAATTTAAAAAATAATGGCAAACATCAGTAATAAAGTGTGGGAAAATAGACAAAATTAACAAAGTCAAACTTGGGTTCTCGAAAAGATAAATGAAATTGATAAATAATTGTGAGACAGAAAGGAAACAGAATTGAACAAAAATAATAAAGCAAATTAGGCAGAAACATGAAATAACTGCTGAGGGGTGGGTGGGAGCTCTTTGTACAATTCTTGCAAATTTTATCTATTTGAAAGCAGACCAAAAATTTTAAAATTCAAAGAAAATTCCTAAATATTACTTGAAATCAGAGTAATATTTGAGTAGGCTAAGATTAACCTTTCTCCCTTCCTGAGTACTGCTGACGCTGGCTCATACCGGTTCCCACTGGCTGTGGCCCCACTTACACTATGGACACCAACAAATGCCATATGTAGATTGAGGTTTGATTTATTGTTTTGTTGATCAGCAAGACTTAGGAAAATGATTGGGAAAATGTTAATAATGCAGATTAAACAAAAGTATGTCAGGTATGTAGCTTTTGTATTTTGAATAACACAACAACAATTAAAGAAACACTCTCCCAGGATTCAAAAGCTAGTATGAGATTCAGTAAAAAAAAAAAAAAAAAAATTGCCGGAGGCATTGACCAATAAGTGAATTTCTGCCGTGTGTCTTTATTATCTCACTTTGTTTTACTTGTTAATGTAAATTAAAATGTAAAACAGTGTTCACGTCAGAATTACATTTACCCATCATTTCCGGTGACAGATGGGTTATGGATTCAGAGCTCAACAAAAATCCGAAAGAGTGTTCTGGGAGACTTCACTGGCCACGTGGAGTCGATGACGGAGTGTTCCATGGCCCATGGTTAGCCGCAGGCTCTGGGCTACACACCTCTTCCATACGTGAAAATTATAATGCGCTTCTCGGTATACGTGACTCTATATTCACGAATGTGTACCTGTGCTTTTCAGCAGGGATCTAGGATCACGTCACTCAACTGTGGGCACATCCCCTAATTCTGAACATGTCCTAGACGCGGCTTCACACCTGACGGTTAATAGGACTCAGAGCTACCTCGTAAGTTCGACGTGAGGATTATTGTTGCGACCTCAAAGCGAGCCAACGTAGTGCCCAACACAAACCGGCCACGTGTACGACAAAGGCTGGACCCCCCGGGCTCCCCCACTGCTAACTGGCCGTGGCTGAGGCTGTGCCTGGTCCCTCGCGGTGCCCCCAGGCTCCATGTGTCACCCCCTCAAGTATTTTTGTCTCTGTCCTAGTTTGTTGACCTCAAAAGGAGAAGCCAAGTCTCTGTTTCCTTCAGGCTGCAGTGTTGTCACCGGTGAGCGAGGGGCGACAGGGGTCCCGCAGCCCAGGGCTTGCACACCCCGAGGAGGGCTGAGTGTGTGCCCTGGGTGCCCTCGCGCCGGCCCACCCCCCGCTCCTGGAAGAGGCCTCGGGAGGCCTCGGCGGGCTCGGCGCCTCCCCAGGGCCGCACGCGGGTGGCCTGCGGGCTGGAGCAGGTGGCTGGGCCTGCTGAGCGGGACTCGCTGCCTGCCCGGGACCTGGGATACAAGGTCGGCAGCTGGGCCGCTGCCAGTGAGACCCTCTGGGCCCCCACTTGCCACCTTTATGCACAAGACTGCCCGGCGCTGCCTGGAGATTCTGGAAGGGGCGACAGTGAGCAGACCCGGAACAGCCGAGGCCGGGCCTGTGCTCCCGGAGAGCTGCGCGCTGACCACCAAGGGCAGCTGTGGCCCACCCTGGGCTCACGCGGGCCAGGAGGCCTTCCCCCGGGTCACCTCGGGGAGTCCCGCTGTGCCATCAGTCGCAGGGCGGTAGGGACATGCACTGAAGAAAACATTTGTGACTATTGCTACTCTAATAAGAGCAGCCACTAGCGAGCGGCTCCGTGGCCGGGGTGCCCTTCCAGAAGTCTGTCTTTTGCATCCCAGGTCGGCTTGGTCCAGACCCGTGCTCGCGCCGAGCCCTTCCCAGGACTCCCTATTCATAACTACAGCACGCCAGGGACGCCCTCCCGACATGTAATCTCTAAAACATATTTGCAATTGAATCGTTCTGCCATTTCCTCCTCTGGATTTCTTTCTAGGACACATGGAAAGGAGGAAGGCTACTGTTTGCACAGCCAAACAGTCTCCGCGTCCAGAAATTTCCCTTGGCAGTCAGTGCAGCAGGTTTCCGAGCGCGATGAGAACACGTACTGCTCCCGAATGGTGAAAGGGGCTCCCAGCACCGGGCTGCCACAAGCCGGGTCTCAGATGAACGCTGACTGGGTGAATGAATAAGAATTCAATTAAAAATAAAATATGTTACGTACTTGGAAAATACCTTAATGCTTTAGGGAACTGGGAAAGGTGTTTTAGACAGAAAATACAACCCACCCACCCATCCACTCAGCCCTTCCATAAGTGCTGATTGAGGTCTGCTCTTTTCCAGACACCGTGCAAGCCTCCCCGACTATCGCGCTCACCCCGACGTGCTGGGATCGCAGACTGCTGAGGAAATAGGTATTAAACATAGTCTCAAAATCACTGCCACTCATGAAGAAGACCAGTTACGCAAGTATGTAATAGGGAATATAAACAGGAATTTCAGGTTTTACCTATAAAATGATAGGATTCAGTTCTTTGAACCCACCTTCATCCACGTTTGTAGAGCTGACGTTCCAGAACGAGGCTTAAATACATGCATCTCACGATCAGGTTCTGGATGCCCTGCGTTGTCGTTCAAGGTCTGATGCTAAATAAGCTTATTATAAATTCATCAACTACAAACCCAAGGCATGATGTGCACTATCGGACGGTAACGTTGAGGTTCAGTTGTGTGGAAATGGGCTAGTCCATTTTATGAGATAAATAGCAGTTTCCTGCAACAGAGCATCAAAAAAATGATACTACTTGAAGACAGGTGGCTAAATCTTTAAATGATAATCTAACTCACAAAGTCCTGATCCTGACTAGACAAAAGTAACACAAAAGAGAAAATCCTCCAAAAATTGAAATATAATCAAAATAACAAAATAGGAATTAGTGTAGAAAAAAATAGGTAAAAAAAAAATTATAGGTGAACTTCACAGAAGGTTGGAGGCTGTGGATGGATCGTGAAGCAAAGAGGACTTTTAGGCCAGTCTGAATCCACTGAACACGGGGCTGAGCACAGCCCGCTCGGTCCTGGTGAGAGGAAGCAAGGAGCCTGCAGTGTGCTCACCCTGGCGGCAGTCACCCAGCCCTCTGCTGCCTTGGCTCCCGGAGCTGCCCGGCCAAGGGCGCAGGGCCCTCGAGGTCCATCAACTTCCATGCACGTGTCGTGCTGCACCTGCACCTGCAGACCCTGGCCGCAGCCCTGAGGCCGGCCGGCCGCCTCAACCTTCCTGCTCCTTCCCCCACTGGGCTGCGGCAGGTAGGGCCCCGGAACACCCTCCCAGGAGCACGGCCCTCCCCAAGAGCACAACCCTCCCCAGGAGCACGATCCTCCCCAGGAGCACAATCCTCCCCAGGAGCACAGCCCTCCTCAGGAGCACAGCCCTCCCCGGAGCACGGCCCTTCCCAGGACCACAATCCTCCCCAGGAGCATGGCCCTCCCCAGGAGCATGGCCCTCCCCAGGAGCACGGCCCTCCCCAGGAGCACAACCCTCCCCAGGAGCACGATCCTCCCCAGGAGCACGATCCTCCCCAGGAGCACAATCCTCCCCAGGAGCACAGCCCTCCTCAGGAGCACAGCCCTCCCCGGAGCACGACCCTTCCCAGGACCACAATCCTCCCCAGGAGCATGGCCCTCCCCAAGAACACAATCCTCCCCAGGAGTATGGCCCTCCCCAGGAGCACGGCCCTCCCCAGGAGCACAACCCTCCCCAGGAGCACGATCCTCCCCAGGAGCACGATCCTCCCCAGGAGCACAATCCTCCCCAGGAGCACAACCCTCCCCAAGAGCACGGCCCTCCCCAAGAGCACAATCCTCCCCAGGAGCACAATCCTCCCCAGGAGCACAACCCTCCCCAAGAGCATGGCCCTCCCCAAGAGCACAACCCTCCCCAGGAGCACGGTCCTCCCCAGGAGCATGGCCTCCAGGAAAGCAGGCCTCCAAAAGGCAGAAGCCGCCTCCCACACAAGGGAAGGCCAGCGCCCTGCAGTATGCAGAGAAAGGAAAGCACAAGTACCATGAACACAAGGGACATATGCTGTTCCCACGTGCTCAGCACGCCTCCCCTCTCATGTGGGTCCCTAAACCAAAATTTTGAAATCCCAAACTAACATCAACAAAAAATAAAAAATAAAAAAAATAAAAACAAAAAATCCCACCACCGGGGACAGCTACTTTGCCAAATTCACCAGACTTTCCCCCAAAGGTCTTAGTCATTGACCTGGTTTTGCACAAGAGTCCAACTCTAACAAAGAATTCACCGCCCATGTGATTGCTCCACCTTTTCAAGAGTTGGGTGAGCTCTTCCCTCTTCAAACATCCCCTTCCCTTTACGGTTCCCAGCCTCTTGGCCACACTCACCCTGGCAGCTCCCGGCCCCCTGCACCCCACCACGGGTGTCGTTCTTCGGGGTGGCCCTGCAGGCGTCCCCCCCATCCTGCTCACTCAACGTGCCCGTTCCCATAAGCAACCCAGCCAACTGCTGACCGGCCACCCCTGTCTGCCAGGTGTGCGTCTTCAGCCCCCCAATTTCTCCGGGCCCTAAAGCTGTAGCCAGAAGGACCCCTAGACCCTCAAAGGCCACCTGGGGGGCTCAGCTGCACCTCGGACTCTGCACACCCCAAGTCACATGCTCCATTCCTCCCACCCAAACTGTGCTACTCAAGGAATGAGCACAGCAAACCCTCCTCGCGAAGGACCCACGTGGTTTCCTCCACCGTTTGCTGTCTCACCACGATGGTCACCCACATTCCAGTTTAAATCAGCACAAGCTCTACATAAACTCAACCCTTGTCCTTGCTTCCAGATCCATCGGCCCCTACACTTCGCTCCTCAGCTGCATGCACTGGGTGTCAGGCGCGCTGCCCGCCTGTAGCTCGGGCCTCGGTTCCACCAGGTCCATCGCAGGACCAGCCTGAGATCTGTGTCCTCACCCAACTTACTCCACCCAACCCAGTCCTCTTCACGCTGCGTCGTGGCACATGTTGAAAGCCAAGGGTTCATCACTGCTTTCTGTCTTGCTCAGAAATTCCCGATGGCCTCACTGCCTGCTGAGAACGAAATCCTGCACCTTCACGAACCAAGCAACGCCTTCCCTGGCTTCACCCCCGCCTGCATCTCGGGCTTTGCCTCACACCCTCTACCTGGCTCTTTGCTCCAACTCCACGGGCATTGCCTCAGTCCCCGAAAGTGGCCTGCTCTCTCTCACCTCACCACTTTTGCTAAAACTCTTCCCTCAGCCTATGATCCTCTGCTATTTTCCCAACTTTGGAGAATACTCATCATTCAGGTCAAATTTCATTTCCTGAGGGAATAATTCCCAAACACCACAGACCAGGTCAAAGACCTCAGTACTTCACAGCACTTAGCATTGTTCTGTATCAAGCAACAATTTGTGTGAAAATGGAATTAATGTCTCTCTTTCCCATGTGTCTCTGCCATAGGGGGCATCATGACTATTTTCATCACAATTACATACCCAGAGTCTAGCCCGGGACCTGTCATTTAGTATTGATGCTTTTTATTATTTTTTTTATTTTTTATTATTATTATTTTTTTAGTATTGATGCTTAATAAATGTTTGCGGTAAGAAAAACCAAATTAACCCATTCTGTAGAGATGAAAATTAGTTCATTTTATTTAGAGAAATAATTAAATGTCTTTTGTTTTTCAATCTTATGTCTTTGATCTACATGGATACGTTTGATCAAGTAAAGTTGACTCAAAAAAAGGCTGATTTTCTTTTTTTTTTTTTTTTTTTTTTAAGGCTGATTTTCATACTCAGGTGCATCTTAGTAATGTTTCTGGATGACTGGTTGACAGCAGAGCAAGAGTGATACAGGGCTTTGTACGTATCACACTTCTCTATTTTCATAATGCGAAACTCTGGCTCTTACGTATCTACAACTTGAAATACATAGTTGGCGTATATACATACACACCCATGTATGTACACGTATATAATATGTGTATGTGTATACGGATTTTTTATCATAATATATATAATGATCAAACATTTCAGGAAGCTGAGCTCTCCCTATCCCCCACTGTGAAATTTAGATTGAGCGCGGTCTTTTTTCAAATTCAGGAAGAGGTATTTTTGACATCTTCTTAATACCAATAAGCTCGAAGGCGGTAGTACGTTATGCTTGACTCACATGTGACTACAGACGAGGAATGGGAATTCTCTAGGCAATGCTTGGCTGTGCCTTTGAGAAAGTATCAGTTTTTAATTTCAGTTGGTAAAACTTGAACACAGTTGGTGATTTACCAGCCACCATGTTGGAGACACATGCAAAAGAAAGGAGACCCATCACTTTAAAAGATTTATAGAATTTATGGCAGTTACTGCCACGTTTCAGGTATTTACAAGCCCTGGAAGAAATTACAGTTCATTGATAAAGACTCTATATCTTCAAGGCTATGCAGTCAATACACTACCATAGTTGACTCTTTGGAAATCAGTGTATGAATTCATATATAATATATATTAAAGCTTAAATGTGACTTTTCATTATCATACAAAATATCAAAATTAATTTTATATTCTATTTTAAAATGGTTGTTAGAAAAAAATAATAAAACAAAGTAAAATGGTTGTTAGATATTTATTGACTCTAAAACTGTTTATTTGTGATAAAATTCTCAGCTGGATGTGACCTATCATGTAATAAAGAAATCATTATGTGTTACCTCACTGCTAGTATCATCAAATCGAAATATGTTTAAGACACTCTCTAGTTCTAAGAAACCTGTAAAAACGATTACATGAGAAGAAACACTAAGACCAGACTCTGAATTCTTTCAAATGGGAAAAATGGCAAATGCATATTTAGCTTACACACCAAAGACCTCTCTTCATTCATTCAACAAGTAACTCTGCTAGATCCCCTGGTAGCTAAGATAGTTCCCGTGAGTTAGATCTCCAGAGGTCACCTGCCTGCCATCCCAAGGATGTATCTTAACATCTTCTCAGCTCCTGGCAACCACCTTTCCGCTCTGGTTTGGGGGGGTTCATTTCTTTTTGGATTCCACAGAGATATCATATAGTATTTGTCTTTCTCTGTTTGACTTATCTCACTTAGTGTGATCTTCTCAAGGGCCGACCCTGCTATTACAAACGATAGAATTTCCCTTTTCCTCATGGCATGTGTGTACGTCCACCACATCTGTATGCATTCGTCCATTGATGGATACTAGTTTGCTTTCGTACCTTGGCTTCCGTGAATAATGCTGCACATTAAACTTGCGAGGAGATGAAATCATAATTGTTTCTCTAGAACGATTAGAACGATTATCACCTCTAGAAGAAATAATAATTGGGGCATGTAGGTGACTCAGTTGGTTAAGTGTCTGCCTCTTGATCTTGGCTGAGTTCATGATCTCAGGATTGTGAGATCAAGCCCCGAGTCAAGCTCACATCTGCTTGAGTTCCTCTCTGTCTCCCTCTGCCCCTTCCCCTATTCATGCTCTGTCTCTCTTAAATAAATAAATAATAAATAAATAAATAAATAAATAAATAAATAAAATCTTTTTTAAGAACAGAAATGATAATTACGTGGCACCACAGAAGGATTAGCTAATACTACAATGACAATCATACTGCAACATAAATTATCAAAGCGATATGTTGTGCCCCTGAAATTTATATAATGTTATATGTCATTCAATTATACCTCAATTAAAAGAGAAAACACCACTTGTAAAAAAGACGTTTCTAAGAGTGAAAAAAAATTCCAACCTCAGAGAGCTTAATCTAGTTCTAAGATTAACCTCAATTTTGGTGAATCCAATCATATAGAAATTTTTTTTTACCTTAAGTCATTATGATTATCTTTATATCCAAATAATATTTGAGGTTGATGTTAATTCGTAGTATACATACCTAATAGACAAAATAACATATATGATTTACTGATAGTTGCTTTTGTCATTTTTCTCATGTATTTTTTTTTAAGATTTTATTTATTTATTCATGAGGGACACAGAGAGAGAGAGGGAGAGGCAGAGACACAGGCAGGGGGAGAAGCAGGCTCCATGCAGGGAGCCCGACGCGGGACTTGATCCCAGGATTCCAAGGATCACACCCTGGGCCAAAGGCAGACTCTCAACCGCTGAGCCACCCAGGCGTCCCTCTCAAGTATCTTTAAAATTTTATTTCATACGTACATAAAATAAAATATAAAATAGATACTCTACTTAGGAGGGAAATTGGTTTTTCAATGCCTTTTAGTCGCAGAGACTTCCTATTTTAAATTACTCTAAGTCATTTAGAAAAACAAATGTTGTCATCTGTTCCTCATGCCTATTTATATACCTTCTAGATCCCACCCCGCAGGCTGGCAGGAACCCGCGTGGTTGTGTTGTCGGAGAGAACTGTTCATGCTGCTGAGGGGAGCATGAATGAACAGGGTGTGTTCAGGGATCTGCAGAAGTATTTTCCTGAGCTGTAGGACTGACTCTCCTTTAATTGCAGTTGACTCAGGCAAAATCACACACTCGTCCAGCACAAGGAGGGATTAGGGTGTCTATTCTTCATCCATTTCCTTTGAGTGATTTGGAAAACCAGCTGCCCTATTCCAAGACCGTTTCCTTTGTTTCCCCATCACAAAATATCTTGCATTCAGATCGACGACACCTGGATGTAGACAGAAATGCTCCATGCCCGACTATTATTACTGATAGATGACATCGGTGGGCAAAATCAGCCAGGCCTGCCTCATCGCGACCCCCCTCTAGGGCCTCGTGGTTGTCAGTGGCATGAGGACTTCCTCACCCGACCCTGCTGCAACAGGAGTTTCCTTACGGATGGGGAATATGTGTTACTTGCATTTATATGACCAGTGGTTAGCAAATATTTGGATTTTAAAAATGTTTTTAACGGTATGAACAAAATGTACCAATTCCCCATTTAATGTTCTGATCAAATAATAAAAGGACTCACCGTGTACAGAAGAAAAGCGCCAGAATTGTATCGCACACAGCCTCGATTCTGCTGCCAACCCTGCCTACTTTGGGGACCTTGCTGCGGTTCTCACCTGGAGCTGCACCATGGAATCACCGAAGGATTTCTTTTTAAGAAGATCCCACCCAGATCACATCTCAGACTAAACAACCCAAAATCTCAGGAAGGGAGTTGTAAGCATCTGTATTTCTTAAAGCCTCCTGGTTGGTTTGAATATGCAATTAAGTCTGAAGAAACACTTTTGAAGACGAACCTGAGGAATGCAGTTATTTCACTTACGTATCCTTAAAAGAAAAGGCTAAGCTTATTTCAAAAACTGGTAATGAAGATAAATGATTTAAACAGACGTCGAATTTGTTAGAGAAGAATAATTAATATTTCAGCTCCTCAATCTTGAGATGTTGGGGAATATTTTTGGATGAAAAGATAAAAATATACTTGCTTGAAAAGTTGCATGATGTGATACGAAACCTATTAAACCTGGAGAAGCTTCCCAGGCTTCAGAGACTTTCATTCATAAATTAAACCGTGCATCTCAGTGTTCTCACCTGTCGAGGGACCAGGTTGGGCTGGATCATCTCTGATCCTCCCCAGCCCCAGAACTCCATAGCTGGTTCGAGGAGCATTCTGAATAATTATCTTAATCCGTTTCTAAAACGTACTTTTCTTTCTTTTTTTTATTTTTATTTTTTAAAAAAACATTTATTCATGAGAGACACAGAGAGAGGCAGAGACACAGGCAGAGGGAGAAGCAGGCTCCCTGCAGGGAGCTCGATGTGGGACTCGATCCCAGGACCCCGGGGTCACTCCCCGGGCTGAAGGCAGACGCTCCACCACTGAGCCCCCCAGGGGTCCCTATGACGTGCTTTTCATTGGAGGGCATATCCTTGACAGTTGTGATGAATTAGGCCTTTGATGGCCATCAGGACCTTTTGTTTTATATTTAGGAGCTCTATTCTTCAAGAAAAATAAGTCTAGAGTCCTTATATTTTGAAGAAAGGCTTTCCTTGGCTCAAATTCCTTAAGGCTGAGTCCAGATCCCAAAACCCCTGCCCACTGTCCACATGAATGAGTCCAACACTGTTGGCTATTATGGTCTGTAAATCAGCCTTCATGGGATAAGGTTGATTCTGACCAAGAAAGGGCTTTGCCAACTACAGAGAACTGCAGGAATTCATTCTGGCTGCCGCCAATCTGTAGAGAATTATGTAATATGGAATAGTTAGGAATTAGTACAATAAGCAAACAATTGGGTCTATCAGTGAAAATTTCACTACGACCTTTAAGCTTATGTTCAATCTTTCATCTTTCTTTCATATTTTCATCATTGCTCATGGAGTCAGTTGCTTTAATACCGGCCCAACGTTCTATTTGCTTCTCTTGTACTTCACATATATCTCAAAACAATTCTGTGAGTCAAAGGACATTAACTTTTTTAAGTGAGAAAACTGAGGTTATAAGAAATTCAATAAGGTGTCTAAAGCCAGTCGGTGGCAGAGCCAAGGCTTACGTCCCGCGTTTTCGGTTCCAAGTCCAGGGTGTCGGTGCTATGCCTTGCTGCGTGGCCAGGCACACCATCAGTCAAGTTGCTCTTTTTATTTACTTTTAAAAAATGCGCTCTTCATGTTTCATTTGGATTGCAGTGACTGCGTCTTCAGTTCTTCTCAGGGCAGAGGTGGGACTGAACAGATTTGCACACTCATGCTTGGAAACCACTTGAGACAGAAAGTGATGATGTCAGTGATGTCAGGCCATAGCAGAAGAAGCAAGGTTCTGCGACCAGACACTGTCGTCTCCGTCTCCTTGCCCTTCCTGGGCAAGGCCCAGTCTCTGAATTACAGGTCAGAGCGTTCAGACTGAGATTCCTTCTGCTTTCTCCTTCAGTCTCAATGCGATTGTCTTAGTGCCGTACGCTAGACGATATTCAGATGCCCGGGTTACCATTTTTAATTTTTTCTTTCTATTTAGTACAGATTTCAGGTAATATTCTTTGTTTCTAGTGAATACTGAATAGACTACTAAACAATTTTTCCTTGAGTAAGGGATTAATGAAATAACTAAAGGTCTCATTGTGGGGATCCCCGGGTGTCAGCAGTTGAGCATCTGCCTTGGGCCCAGGGCATGATCCTGGGGTGCCGGGATCGAGTCCCCGTGTCGGGCTCCCTGCATTGAGCCTGCTTCTCCCTCTGCCTATGTCTCTGCCTCTCTTTCTCTGTGTCTTTCATGAATAAATAAATAATATCTTTTTTTTTCTTTAAAAAAAGGTCTCATTGTGCTTTTCAAAATCATTAGGCAGTTGAGATCTTTTCTCTGTGGTCTTGATTAAATTGCTAGAAATAACTAGCACGTACCTGATTTCTCTATTTACATTTGTATTTCATTTCTTTGCATATAACATTGACTAAATTATATTTAACTACCCTTGATCTAACAATATTAAGCATTGGACAACTTAAAACATTTGTGGAAATCACATTCTAATATTCTAATTATATAGGTGTTAACAAGTCTGTCTGTACCTAAAGATCTGTAAAAAAAAAAAAAAGTCACTGTGATAGATAGCATTCTCAGATGGCTCCCCAAATATCCTGTCCTAATCTTTGGAATTGTGAATAAAATAGATATTACTCCCATGACTACATGATGTCATGTGGTACAATTAATTTTTTAAAATATTATTCAGTGACTACTTTAATCACTAGAATCCTTTTCTTTCTTTCTTTCTTTCTTTCTTTCTTTCTTTCTTTCTTTCTTTCTTCTTTCTTTCTTTCTATATCTATATCCTATATCTATATCTATATATTTTTTTTGCTAGAATCCTTTAAAAGCCAAGAGTTTTCTGGGTCTTGTTACAGAAGAGGAAGTCAGAAATTCAAAGCACAGGAGAGGCCTCCCACACCGTCGCCGGCTTGAAGGCAGAAAAGGCCACTTGGCACGGAGCGTCCAGGGGACGCCGAGGGGCTGAGGGCGGCTCTCTGCGGATGGCTGGCAAGGACTGAAACCTCAGGCCTGCCCTTCAAGGAACAAGAAGGGAGAACTTGGAGGGGCCACTTGCCTGAGCCCCCAGAGGAGACCGCACCGGGCACTGGCCGGATCCCAGCTGTGGCGCCCTGGGCAGAGGGCAGGCTTACCTCCCGACCTCTGTACTGCCAGTAAAACCCAACCAATAAATGGACTTTTGTGGTCATTATATTTGTCATGATTGTTACCCAGAAATAGGAAACTAATACATACCCCACCTTGGCCTCAATTCTCTGTGCGTACAGTTAAGAGTTACAGGGTATTGATGCACAGTACACAGAAAACAATCACTCAAAAATAAATCAAATACACAAACTTCTTGAAGTTGGTCGAGGAGATGGGGAAGGACTGCATGAGAACCCGACGGGTGGCGCATACTCAGGAAATCCTGGCATTTATCTTGGTTTTCTAGGAGCCACGGGGCTTTTCTCTTAATGTATTTCTCACAAGAAATTTTCTTTGATTTCTCATAATTTCAGCTTGATATATATTATTATATTATATTATTATATTTATAATATCAATATATATTTATAATATTAATATATTATCTGTATATATAATGCTATATATTTGCTATATTCACTAGGTAAAAATTTTTCAAGTTCTGCCCTTTTTCCTAATTGCTTAATCGTTTTCATGCATCTGATTCAGATTTTGCAAGGGGGGATCTGATGAGAGTAGCTCCCTTAATCCCGCCATTCGTGTTCAAGGCCAAAGGAGGCTGCGTCCTGATTGCTGACGCACGAGAGGGATGAGACCACAAGCTCCCCAACGGGGCTGCCGTGCAGGCAGGGAGGTAGCCATCCCCCAGGACGGACTTTGCCCCATGACCATCAGCTCTGGTGGGAACCTCATAACCTTCTCTCTCTCTCTCTAACATACAAACTAAAAAAAAATAATAAAAAAAAGGTAAAAATTTGCCTTATCTCCTCCTATAGAGACAAGAGGAAACCATACTTAATTAGTTGGAAGCCTACATACCAAAGAACATCTCTGCAATTGAGAAATAGCACTGCAACTGGTCTTTCCATAGAATATTTTACTAAAAAAAAAAAAAATGTTCTCGAACATTACTATCCTATAACGAAACATCTATAGGAATAAATGAAAGAGAAACAAAGGCAAAGTTAATTTGAAACCATCAGATAATCAGAACTGAGTGAGGATGAGTCAATCGGAGAAGGACAAACATTGTATGTTCTCATTCATTTGGGGAATATAAATAATAGTGAAAGGGAATAGAAGGGAAGGGAGAAGAAATGTGTGGGAAATATCAGAAAGGGAGACAGGACATAAAGACTCCTGACTCTGGGACATGAACTAGGGGTGGTGGAAGGGGAGGAGGGCGGGGGGTGGGGGTGACTGGGTGACGGGCACTGAGGGGGGGCACTTGACAGGATGAGCACTGGGTGTTATTCTGTATGTTGGCAAATTGAACACCAATAAAAAATAAATTTATTATTAAAAAAAAGAACTGAGTGGGGAATGAAGTGACGAAATTGTGTCCCTCAATCTTCAAAAATATCTGTCAACAGATATGAATTCTTATTTTGACGTAGTTTATGTTAAGATGGCCAGTCTGGTGCTAACTGGCCAACAGTGACAGACACTCTAGACAGTTCTAAATTTCAAGAATATATTAAATATCATAAAAACTCAAGTGTCATATCATCTTTTTCCACAATAGCTGACAACAACCTATAAAACTGATCTTGCCTTTGGATGACAAGTGACTCCTGGATACGTGCAGAGAAGTTGAGAAAAGGCACGTCTGGAGGAGGTAGTAGTTGGAGTAAAAGGATGCAACGATGAAAATGAACACGACCAGCTGAGATGGCACCAAGACCTGGAGAAAAGCATTCATAAAGTGTTTTAGACGTTGACTTGTACCGGGTTGAGTGGTCAGTATGGGAACTCTGGAGAGAAAGCTGCAAGAGAAACCGAGCGTCACAATTCCATGAACATCAAGCGGTGCACTGGATAATGGCGACTAACGCTTACTTGACAATGGCCAGGATTGGTTCTTCATGTCTATCACCTCATGCAATTCTCACAAAAACCCTGCGAGGTAAATAACTATCGTCTTTTCCATGTTAGAGATAGAGGATCTAGGGTAAAACTGGGTAGGTGACTGGCCCAGGGTCATGCAACTGAAAGAACTTGAAAACAAAAATGTTAGTGTCTATTTTTATCACTCCGCCTGGTTTTTCTAGCCTGTGCTTCTCCTCTCTTGTGTGGGTGAGGAAAATCAGCTAGAGGGCTGATAGGTAGAGAAACATAGTTATAGGGACGGTGAGCGGGGGATGAGGTCATTTTGTCTTATTACTTTGAGTTAACGGGAGAGGAAATGGCAACAATCAAGTATGGACTGGGCCAAACTCAAACTCAGTAAGCTAAAAAGAATATTCATTTAAAAAAAAAAATGCATTGAAAGGCTAATAACCGTTTTTGTGGGTAAATTTTCTTGTGAGCATTTTTAAGCCCTGAAACGTTTAAGGCAACATCCAATATGCCATTTATTTCAAAGAGCATAGAGTTTACAACTCTGCGCTGTCATTTATCCCTAGTTCCCACAATTTATCACCGAGACCACGAACTCGAATATGCTTTTCAGAATTTACTGAGGTTACTTTGATGTTTGTTTTTTTTTTTTTAAACTGAGATCTATAGAAACTCCTTGTCGGTTTGTTCTTTTCAGGCCAACAGTTTGTGATAGTACTAACCAAGAAAACAACATTTAAAAGCTGATTATTGTAAAAACAAAACAAAAAAACCAACAACAACAAAAACAAAACAGCATTTAATGTGGTGTTTGCCTATGATTCTTAATTGTACTGAAGTGGGAAAAGAAACATCAAATCTTAAAAAAAAAAAAAAAAAAAAGAGCAGGGATGGCTCAGTGGTTGAGCGTCTGCCCTGGGCTCAGGGTGTGACCCTGGGGTCCCGGGATCGAGTCCCGCGCCAGGCTCCCTGCAAGGAGCCTGCTTCTCCCTCTGCCTGTGTCTCTGCCTCTCTGTCTCTCTGTCCCTCATGAATAAATACATAAAATCTTAAAAAAAAAACCATCAAATTGATTAACAATTAGTGATTTTTTCACCTCGATTTATGCTTAGCTACTAATATTCACTGAACTTACACTTCTTTCTTCTCTTTTTCTTTCAAGTATGTTCCACACCCAGCGTGAGCCCAGCCCAACACACGCCTTGAACTCACGGCCTTGAGAGATCAAGACCCAAGCTGAAATCAAAAGTCAGACACTTAACTCACCGAACCCGCAGGTGCCACCAACTTGCACCTCTTCCACAGTCAAGCTCGCGGAGCTGGGGAAGCAGACGCCCACGCCCTGGTCACTCCATTTTTGGATATTTCTTATTCCAATGATTGGTTTAAACTCTTTGGTGAAAGAAAAAAAAGATTTTATTAATTGATTTTAATTAATTAATTAATTAAACTTCTCTACTGGGTTTAACTGAAGGGTGGAAAAACCCCAAAGAAGGAAGACCACTAAAGCTCGTGTAAAACCTAGAAGTCTGATCTACTTAAATGACAGAGGGTTGTGACAGGAAGGGAGGGTTTTTTGTTTTGTTTTGTTTTGTTTTTTAATGTTAAAATATCTATAGAAGTGAGTAAAATTTGAATAATTCACTTGCATTTCTCAAATGGAAGTTCTTTCAGCTTGAAACCTTCCACAGCTCAGATGGCTTTCCTCTGACTCAGGAAACCCCTCGTGTGGCCTTCTCATGTTTACATTGTTTTTAAGTTCACTTTAGAGATCTAATGGAACGAAAGAATTCGGCAACTTTAGAAGAAACCACTGGGGTTTACATGGTTCTGTTAAGCATTCCTCTAAAGTTATTTTGTTTCTGACGATCTTGGCTGTACGCAGTCACTTTCAAAAGGCATATTTGTTTTCTTTTATCTTTCTCTGTTTTCCCAAAGATCTCACAATTTTCTAAGATGGGCACTTAAGGATTAAATTACAATCCAACATCTAAAATAAAAGTTGAAAAAAAATAAAAAATAAAAGTTGAATATCTTACTGCTTTAGACTCTCAATCTCCTGCAAAGATGGGAAGTAACTAGGTTCCTATACCATGAAATCTCTAATTTCATATGTGAAATGTTATTTTTTTTTAATATGCCGCAATTCTTATTGCAACATGGCCATTTTTGTGAAGATGGGGAGTTTGATCTAAATGTGCAATGACTGACTGGGTGACGGGCACTGAGGGGGGCACTTGATAGGATGAGCACTGGGTGTTATTCTATATGTTGGCAAATTGAACACCAATAAAAAATAAATTAAAATAAATAAATACATAAATAAATAATAAAACGCTCAAAGTCTCACAAAAAAAATTTTAAAAATAAAAAATAAATGTGCAATGTTTAATAAATGCCATCTGAACGGTCTCTCTTCTGTCTGTGCATATGTGGAACACGTACTAGTGCCCAATAAGATTTCCAGTTTTTTATACCAGGAATTTTCTTCTGCGAGCACACCTCGGGTCTTGCCGTTTTGCTTAGCCCATGAAAGCGACTGGAGGTGGCGGGCCAGTTGCTGGTGGGGACGGGGGCCAGCTGTCCAATTCCCCACAATCTCTGCAGCTCACAAAGCCAACTCGAAAGCCTCCTGCTCATGTAACAGCAGAGCTTCTAGGGGTTTCCCTCCCTGAGTGACCACGATGAGCAAAACCCCTGCTGACCTGCAACCCATGTACCATACGCACAAAATAAACCCATTTTGAGAGTTCTTTGTGCATCCTGCATACAAGTCTTTTATCAAATATGTGAATTGCAAATATTTTCTCCAGTCTGTGGCTTTTCTCCAGTCTGTTTGTCCTCTTAGTATCTCTCCCGGAGCAAAAGTTCTTAGTTTTAATGAAGTACTTTTGTTTTCCTTCCCTGGATGGTACTGTTGGTGTCATATCTCAAAAGTCACAAACACGAGGTTGCTCAGACAGATCTCCTCCTATTTTTCTCCTAGAAGTTTGATAGCTTTGTATTTTACATTTATTCGGTCCATTCTGAGTTGATTTTGTGTAAGATGTGAAATCTGTGTGTGAGTTCACGTAGTTTGCACAAGGATATCTAATTATTTCAACATCATTTGTTGAAAAGACTATTTTATCTTCATGGAATTACCTTTGCATTTTTGTCAAAAATCAGTCAGCTTACATCTGTGTGGGTCTACTTTTTTGGCTCTCTATTCTGTACGATTAATCTGGTTTCCACTTTTTCTCAATACCAGACTGTTTTGATTCTAGTAGCTCTACAATAAATCTTGAAATGTCATAATGAGAGTACTCTGACTTTACTCTTGTTTTTCAGAATTGTATTGGCATTCTAGGTTCCTTACCTTTCCATATAAATTTTAGAGTAATTTTTTCATAGCTCCAAAAATGCTTGTAGGGATTTTGATTGGGATTATGTTTAATCTATGGATAGGGCTAGGAAGAACTGACATCTTAACAATACTGAATTTTCTTACCCATGAAGAAATATTTTTTATTTATTTGGATATTATTTGATTTCTTTTGTCAATAATTTACAATAGTTCATATACCAATTCAGCACATATTTTGTACATTTAAAACTAATTATTTCCTCTTTCTTTTTGGTGCTATTGTAAATGCTAACTTTTTTCTTTCCACCTTCTAATTGTTAATTGTTAATAAATAGGAAAGCAACTGCTTTGTTGCTTTAACCATCTGAAGTTTAGGGGTTATTTGTTATCAATTGACTGTCTTGATGAATGTGAACATTGTGCATAAAGCGTGCTGATTCCCTAACAGAAACCTAAAACATACATTACTACTATTGGGATCTAATAGCTGGTGGCAGGGCATCATTCTGGAAACTAGAAAGACAGAGATTTGTGCTTCACAACATGGTGAAACATGTGCTATGACCTATAATACCATGAAGGGCAGATCATGTTCCCAACACACTTGTAGCTCTGAAGGAACACCTCGGAAAGCACAATGTTGGTTGTGTGTTTTGGTAACCACTGGGTAGTTTGGCAAGAAACAAATGAACTCGGGAAAGAACTAGCCAGTTTCCAAAGCAGAAGGGAAAGGAAATAGAGTGAGGCCAGACATTACTTTTTCATCCCAGACAATGAAAGTCTTTCCTTCATTGAGAAATACTTTGTGGAACCAAAATCCACTAAAACCTTTTAACTGATTAGACTACATTCGGGCAAGGAGCAAATTAAGGGTGAAAACTCATAAGTCCTTTCAACTAGAAAAAGAATTCATTATTATTAGATCTTAGGGTATCAAAGTACTTGACACTAAAGGGAGAGAGAGAGAAAATGTGGACGAGAAAACAAAGAAATGTAGCAGTTCTGGGAACTATATCTCAAAAAAATAGGATTGATCTGGTTCCCGGCCCAAGGAGCTGACTAAAAGCATATAGATCTTAATCTTTTACTGAATTTCTGAGGAGTCTGTTCCTCTCCTCTTCCAGACTTTAAATGATCTTTGGGCTCCCCACCTTATATAGGCAGAAATGAGTTAAGAAAGCAAGTACATATTCCCCAGTGACCATTTAAGATGTGGCCAAGAAATATATTGGAAAAGGAATACTCTCCCAGAGGGAGTAGCTAGCAACTTGAAAAACAATGAACAAAGGAGTTCCTCCCAGTGAACACTACCGGGGCATAACCAAGGAACATTCCATACCCCCAGGGCAGGGATCCTCATAATATCTTCCCTTTGGAATTTTAGAACTGCTGTGAAGTAGAGTTTATAGAAAGTCCCCTGTTCTTCCTCTTTCTGAATGGGAGTGTTTCCTGTTTTTCTTTCCCACCATTGCACACCGTGCGTCTATCTGGTTGGGAAGGTAGCACATCCTCACTGTTTCTAGCTCCCCGTTCTCCAGACCAAGGGAAGCCATATTAAGACCAACACACATCACTCGGATCCTGGATTCTAAATTCCACAGCATGACTGGGGTCGGCTTTCGCATCGTCTCTTTTCGGTCGTAGTGAGTGTGTTCCACGTGTGGGGAGAAGAGCGAACAGAATAATTGATAGAAAAGCAAAGTGTGATGGTTATTTATATTGTTCCCAGAGATTTCCTTCTCCTCCCTTTCCAGGAACATTCATTCTCTAAGTGTTTCGTAGCCGAAGGACGTTCTTTGGCCAATGAAATGGGAATGAAAGGAAGTGTCCCCTGTGAGCAGAAGCAGAAGTCTCCATGGAAGTCTCCAGGTTCTTCGGTCCGACCAAATCTAAACCTGAGGCCTTGTGTCCAGGCAGCCACGGAGCTTCAACCTGGCCTCCTGAGGGGCTTCGGTGTGCAGGTTGCCCTTTGCCAACCTGGATTTCAGGTACCACAAGGAAGAAACGGATCACTGTTGTTTTCAGCCGCGAATATGTGGGGATTCTTTGTTTTGCAGCATAAGGTGATCTATCCTGATTGTCGTACAAGGTAAACTACATAACAACACTAGACACTTGGATGGACCAAAACTCAACAGCTTTGCACATAAATAAAAATGTCCACATTCGGCATGAAATTCTTAGGGGAAAAAAGTATGATTTTAGTCAAGTTTCTATACCCTTCTAAAATACATTAGTCATAGTAAGTATATGAAAAGAACAAGATATACAAGTCTAGGTAAAGGCAAGCTTGTGAAGTTTGTTTTTTGAACCCTTCTACTTCCTTTTTCTGTGGCTATTCGGTCTCCAGAGGGCCTTAGTCTCCACTCACCAATCCCAACCTCTAAATACATGATTGTTACACAACTCAGAGCATGATCGTTTTGGAGAATATGTAAAAGTGGTGCCATTTGGAGTTAGTGCAAATTATCTCCATTATTTGGTTTGGAAAGCTCGGAGAAAATGATACGGGATGTGAAAAATAATGAACAGGTTTGTGCATGTCTACACTAGAAGCAGGATTCAATCATACTTTCCCTCTTCTCCCTCTTCCCCACTTTTTCCCTTTTCTCTTTTTTCTACTCATCTTTTATTTTCTCCTCTTGTGATGCCTTTAAAAAAGCAATTTTAAGGTAAAATGCAACACTTTGATAGGATATCAAGAAAATATATGTGATGATGTGTTAATTTAAGGTCCTTTTAAATCCACATTTTAAGATGTCTTATTTACTTATCATAGAAGAATCACAAAAAAATTCCATCCTAGAGCTTGAAAATTAAAATTCAGAATTAAAAAAAAAATAAAATAATAAAATAAAATTCAGAGAAATTCATTGGTCTGAAGATTCATAGTCACAAGGAAATTCAGGTGCTCTATTGGTGAGAACAAATATAACTAAATGGTAATAATGCAGGGTCTCAAGTATGATAAGCTGCAGGTGTGGTACTCATTGTACTTACAGGGCTCACTGCAAGTTAAAGGAAATAAATATTTGCATTTTATTCTAAAATAAAGGCAACGTTTTATAAAATATGGCCTAGTTCTCCTATTTCCTGAGATATTATTAAGCATGATCCAGTAAACCATTTTCTAAGGAGTTAGCCCCTAGATAAGGCCTAAAGTTTCCAATGTCCTTTGGCCTTAAGAAATTCCATCTATGATTCACTGGTTTCCAGTGATAAGAAGTCGACAAATACCAACTTGTTAATAGTATTTTCTCAATACGATTTCGACAGTAAGTGGAGTGCATATTGACCTTGACAAAATATGACTTAAAAAGTATGGATTTTTAGAGCCCTGAAGTATCCTAACACAAAATACACGTGACAAAGTGCGTCTGTTGGTGCAGAGCCGTTTTGATTCTCTGGGGAATATGTTCCCAGGATCAGACCATTGACTGAGGGCTTTTTTCCACGACTGTGATGAGACTCAGCTGGGTCTCCAACAGTCCCTCCAGGGAGCCGGCACTTCCCAAGGACATCGCTGCGCCCGGCTTCCCTGCCCCCCTTCCCTCGGTGAGACTGACTGTCTGGGAAGACAAAAGGGTTCAGACAGAGAATTCGACATGAGTTTAAAGCGGTGCCAAAACCCACTTTATTTCATGTAGGCAGTGACTTTCCACCCACAGCTTCCATCTCTTAAGTGTTCCAGGCCTGCCTGCCGGCTCATGAACAATCTTTTCCTGTGGACCACTGCCAGTTACTTGATTATTATATTTTCCTTTCTAACTTTGAACTGAATTATCTTTCACTGGTTGAAAATCTTTCAGAAATATCCCCCAACTAAAGTTAACTCTTTCTTTTCATCTTTCCCTTTATTCATGGAAAACTTAAAGATAGGAGGCTAGCTAGCACTCAAATGGAATTAGAGCTAGAAAAGAAAAAAAAATGAATGTATTTTATTGACATGGGGAAGAAATGGATTGATGTAGGAAAAGTGGCTGATATTTGATAATACATGTAAATTCTTTCCAACATCAACCTCAATCTCTGGTACCATACTTTTTTTTAACTGAATAATTGCATTTAATTTATTCTCATATTCATTGGTTTAGGTACACAGACTCTGCTTTTCTCCAATCTAATTTTATCTTAGAATTCTTCATTATAGCTCATGGAAGCTACAACATGTAGAAGGTATTAAATGGGACTTTACACATTATCCACTATGGCTACGTGGATCAGACTAGAATGAGAAAGTTTAACCAAACTCATTAAAATCTCATTACACTGATTTCATAATAAGGATAATAAAGTAAATATGATAATAAAGGATAAGAGAATGGCAGTGAGAGGCTTCAGACACTAGATATCATCATCAAATCAAGAGAAAACACAGAAATGTTCTTTAATTCTCATCATCTTTGAAAAAGTATAATAAAAATTAATCACCAGGTCCAGTTTGCCTAGACCAACTGGTTTTCTATACAAAGTAAATTCCAATTTTTTTTAAAGATTTTATTTATTTATTCATGAGAGATACACACAGAGAGAGGCAGAGACACAGGCAGAGGGAGGAGCAGGCTCCATGCCGGGAGCCCGACGTGGGACTCGATCCCAGGACCCCGGGGTCATGCCCTGGGCCAAAGGCAGGCATTAATCCACGGATCCACCCAGGCATCCCCAAATTCCAAATTTTTAACCTGTATTTCGGTAGGCAAGTAATTTCTTGAGCTCAAATCTCAGGAGGAGTCGGTAAATTGTTGATTCCCTTGGATGTGTGTGTAAATTGGATCTATGTATAAAATATCCAATGAGTATTAAGACAGTATAAACGTGTCCTCTTTTACATAAAAGAATTACTGAATATGTATACTTTATATGTGACATTGTGCAAATTTAAGGCATACAACACGTTAATTTGATACATCCACATGTCACTGCCATAGTCTGGTTGCCATTGTAGCGATATTGAACGTGTCTATCATATTACGTAACTATCCTTTCTTTTTAGTGGTTGGTAAACTTTTTAGTGGAAAAAGGTCAAGAGACAATTCTACAATAGTGAAGGGCATGCTTTTTTG
This sequence comes from Canis lupus familiaris, assembly GCF_011100685.1. Classification (NCBI taxonomy): domain Eukaryota; kingdom Metazoa; phylum Chordata; class Mammalia; order Carnivora; family Canidae; genus Canis; species Canis lupus. Next base: position 30,861,841 of record NC_049257.1, read on the forward strand.
GAATAAACACTTTTCAAAAAAACACTCTTTGGCTGTCGTATCCTAATGACACAAACCATTTCTAGTTTCCATATAAATGCTTCCATTTCATTTGAGGACAGGTGCCATATGAGGTCAGGAATAGGGTGGTCAGAACACGTATTACACATTGGCAGTACTAGACATGACTTCTGGATAAAAGAATGAGAAGTTAATATATTTCCATTCAGAGTGTCAGTTAAAAACTCAGTCTTCGGTGGTGATGATGAGTGGGTGGGGAAGGCCTTGTTTGTATAGTTTTCTTTCTCTTGCTGTGGTTTTTTAGAACGTTTCAAAAATATAGACACTGTGCCAAAATAAATCACAGTCTTTAATAAAATAATTGGAGAATTTTATAAATTTGAATGTGCTCTTTACTTTGATATAAAAAAATCTGCAAAGAAAGAAGTTGTATCTCTCAATAGGTAGTTGAGGCATTAAAACATTAGTGGTAAGTAGTAGTAATAATGATAATAATAATAATGTGATATTTTGCAAGGGACGTATGCAGAGAAGTTCTCAAGAAATTGCACTTGCCGTAGCAGATCTCTGTCCAGTTGGGAGGTGACAGCAAGATTCATTTTCGTTAAAATGCAAGACTTCTTTCCACCTTCACGAGAGCCCGTGTCGACAAAATCCATCAAAACTATTAAGGAAGAGCACAAGGTATAAATCTCCTGTTTAAGAAACTAAAGGATTCTTGAGTAATATTGATTACTTACCACTTTTGTCCCTTCTTTCTCTTTGCTCCTAAATTTTCATTTGAGGTAAGCCAGTTTAATCACAGTGGATACCGCACAGAGAATATTTGGTTTATTATGCAACTCGAGGAAAACGGTCGTTCCACACGTTCATCTGTGGAACATAAAAGCCCAGAACGGGAATTTCCTGGGAGACGGAGCCAGAGTCTTTTATGCCAGTTCAAAGTATAAAGATTGTGGGACGACCGGGTGGCTCAGAAGGGTAGGCCGCTGCCTCGGCTCAGGTCAGGATGCCAGGTCCTGGGATCGAGCCCCTCGCCGGGCTCCCCGCCCAGCGTCGGGCCTGCCTCTGCCTGCCGCTCCCCCTGCTTGTGCTCTCGCTCTCTCTGTCACATAAAGAAAATCTTTAAACCAAAACAGAACAAAGTATGAAGATCACATGAGTTGGCTGTTGCTGCCACACACTTACGTCTGACAGTCCCGGAGATCGGGGGTCCAAGGTGGGCCTAGAGCTGCAGTCGAGGGGCGGCCGGACCCTATTCTTCCCCGGGGGCCTTAGAGGAGTGTTTCCTTGCCCTTTCCAGTTTCCAGAGGCTGCATTTTACTCCACTGGGGGCTTCCTCCTATTTTCCAAGTCAGCGATGCCCCGTGGAATCTGTTTTACCTTGTGTTAGTCGGACACAAACATCCCGGCCTCGCAGAGGCTGTTCCACGTTTAGGAAACCTTGTGATGACCTTGGGCCCATGCACATGACCTGGGGTCATCGCTCTATTTTCAAACCCACTGATTAGTCACCTGAATTCCATCTGCTTCTTTAATTTCTTTTGGGTCGGAATTTAACATCTTCACAGGTTCTAGGAATTAGACTGTCGCATCTTCAGTGGGTCATCTCGCTACCTGCCACAGAACTATTTTTTGCGCTTTTGTGAAATTGAGCATCTTAAGGAGGTGATTTTCTATATAAGACGTGTGATTACTAATACATTCCCGTGAACTTTCCCAGCAATTAAAACCATATGCCTCTTTTCCTAAGGCCATATTCTTGTTATATCTAGCATTTTCTTTCTTTGAAGAAAAAATATTTCAAAAAAATTCATTTTCCTTTAAAGGAGTTACTTGCCAGGCATATATCCAGGCATACAAATTAATTAAAAACTTCCAGGTTTTAACCCTGAAAAACCCTGAAAAAAGTTATGAAATTTCCATATTTTAAAAATGGTGTATGGCTCAGCAATAGTTTCAAGGGAATAAGAAATTCTTTAATAATGACTGATTTGTAAAGGGTCTTTCAAATCTATAATTCCTTTCCTTAAAAATTTATCTTATTGAGATATTTTCTTTTATGCATTGAGAGGACTTTACTTAGTAATTGCCTGCAACCTTGTTTTTTTTTTAAATATTGGAAATAGTGAATTTAACATATAAGCAGTTGTGTGTTTATTGTTTTATATTTCTAAAGGTGTTGTGTGTGCATATGTCACCCACCCCTCCATCCCAGAAAACCATTTATTTCTTTTCTGTCATTATAGATTAATTTGCATTTTATAGAATTTCCTATAAATGAAATCATATATTATGTACCTTTTTTTAGTTCAGTTTCTCTCACTCGGTCTATTATTTTCATATGTATCAAGATTGGTGACTGGCTCCGTAGTTGATGATTTTCGTAACCGAGCAGTAGTCCATTCCATACCAAAGTCTACAATTTGTTACCCACTGACCTGTTGTTGGAGATAGAGACTGTTCCCAGTTTAGGGTTATTACAAATAACATCCATCAACATGTATACTTATAGGCTCTCCTTTTTATTGAGTGAACAGCTAGAAATGAAATGACTGGACCCTATGGTGAAAGTATATTTAACTCTTGAGCTGAAAACTGTTTTCCAGAGCAGTTGTATCACGTCGCATTGGTACCAGCAGCATATGAGGATTTTAGTAGCTGTCTATCCTCATCAACATTTTAACACCTTATCAATATTTTAGCTGTAGACTTTCTAATAGGTGTGCACTGGTACCTAATTGTTCTGATTTATATTTCTCCAGTGACTAATGATATTGGCCATCTTTTCATGTGCTTTTTACCAAACACACACACACAAAATGTGTGTACATTTTCTTTGATAAAGTGTCTATTCAAATCTTTTGTTTGCTTTTTTCCCCACAAATGTGTACATCTTCCTACTGCCGGAGCCATGCTAATCTACTCTGTATTGTTCATATTTTAGCATATGTCACACCAAAGCAAACGTTATTATTTTAAATTGAGTTGTTGTATCCCTATTGAGTTTTGAGAGTTCTCTATGTATTCTGAATACAAGTTCTTTACTAGATGTGTGGTTTGCAAATATTTTCTCCCCATGTTTGGTCACTGTCTTCATTTCTTTAACAATGTTGTTCAAAGGCCTAAAGTTCTTAATTTTGGTGATGTTCTGTATATCAACTATTTCTTTGATGTTTTGGGGGCTTTGGTGTTATATCTAAGAAAACTCTACCTCAAAATCAAAAATATTTTCTCTCACATTTTCTTTTTTGGTGTTTTATTTAGGCCTATGAACTATCTTGAGTTTCTTTTTGTATATGGCGAAAACTATGGATCAAGATTTTTTTAAATAAAGGGATACTCAATAAATAAATATATAAATAAATAAATAAATAAATAAATAAATACTCCATTATTCCAAACACAATATAAGAATTCTATCTTTTCTTCATGCAATTGACTTTGCATCTTTTTTGGTATCAGTTGACCATATGTGCATGTCTACTTCTGTAATTTCAATTATGTTCCATTAATCTGTCTATCCTTACACCATGATCGCACTGTATGGACTACTGTAATTTACTATAAGTCCTAAAGTCAGATAGTCTTTATCATCCAACTTTATTCATTCTTTTTCAAGTTGTTTTTGTCTATTTGGATAATTTATATATTTTTTAAAGGACTTATTTATTTATTTTAGAGACAGGAGAGAGAGCATGAGCATGCAAGCAGGAGGAAGAGCACAGGAAGAGAGAGGATCTCGAGCAGACTTGACACCAAGAGTGGAGACTGACTCACCACCCTGATATCATGACCCTGAGGTCATGACCTGAGTGGAAACCAGCTCACCTGACTGGGCCACCCAGGCACCTCTTGGGTGATTTATATTTCTATATGTACCTCAGAATGAGCTTGTCTGTTTCTACTCCCCAAAAAAATCCTGCTGGTATTTTGACTGAGACTGCATAAAATTTATAATCCAACTTGACTTCTTTTTTTTAATTTTTTAAATTTTTTTCCAACTCGACTTCTCAACATTATTTTGTGTTCCATTTCATAAATGCAGTGTATCTCTCCATTTATTTAAGCTTCTTTTGAAATCTTTCATCAGAGTTTTCAGATATTCAATGTATAGGCCTTGTATATATTTTTCAGATTTAAGTACTTTATCTTTTAATGCTATTGTAAATGGTATTTCTTTAAATTTAAATTTCCAATCTTATGCTGTTAATATAGATGACAAAATTAATTTAAGTATATTCATCTGGTACTCTGCAATGCATTAACTTCACTTAGAAGTTCCACTTTTTTATTTTCCAATCTGGATGGGTTTGATTTACTTTTTTTGCCCTACTGACCTATCTAGAATCTATCTGAACCACCATACAATGATCAATAGAAGTGGTGAGAGTGAACATGCTTGCCTTCTTGAAGATCTTAGAGGGAAACATATATACACATAACCAAGTAAGAATAAATTACATAGCCCATTGCCCCAGAATATGAAAAATAAATACATTCTGTTATGTAATCACAGTACAATTATCAGCTTTGTAAATTTAAATTGCTATAATACTTGGATCTATTTTAGCATCAATATTTCAATTTTGTTAGTTGGTCTAGAAAAGTCATTTACACCATTTCCCCCCTGTATTAGAGTATCCAATCCGAGGCCAGATATTGTGCTATCTGCTATTTCTCTTTAGTTTCCTTTAATCTTGAACATCCCTAACAATCTTTCTTTTATGATACTGACATTTTGAAGAGTAAAGACCTCATTTTTAAGTCCCATGTTCCTCTCTTATGTTCATCTGATGTTTCCTCATGATTAGGTTGACGTTATGCACTCTCAGCTGGAATACTGCATAGCTGCACTGTATCTTTCTAAGTTCACTTTTGGAGACATATGATATCCATCTATCCTTCATTGGTGATGTTAGTTTTGATCACCTCATTAAAGTAGTGCTGAAATCTCCACTGTACAATTATGGACTTCTCTCCCTTGAAATTAATAATTAGTCTGTGGGGAGACACTGTGAGATAATGTAAATATCCACTCCTAATAAACATTTCTTTTTTAAATTTGTCATACCTTCATGATTTTGCCTAATTCCATGTAGACATAATGTTTTTCAAATGATTATTTGCCAAATTTTACATTCACTCCACATTGATCAGTTGGTCATCAGTGTTTACTATAAGGAAGAGGTCTCCTTTCTTTAATTATACATTCCTCCACTTATAAATGTGGACCCCTGAATTCCCATTCATTTAGTGGATTACAATTCATTAAGGTGTATAATTATTTTAGTACTGAAATTGTCCCAGATCTGGCCAGTAATGCCCCTTCAAATTGCAGTTGTGTCCTTATGACATGTTCCCATCACTCTTTTTGTGGTACTTCCTTACTTCCTGGCATAACAAGGAACACCAGGACCATCTTACTGTGTCCAGCCCTGGTATCAGATTCTTCAAGGTGCTTTCATTCACTTTAGGGAAGAGTGGTAACAGAAAAATCGTGGGCATCAGATGGGTTCATTGCTCCTGGGGTGTCATTTCTTCTTGATCTTTCCTTGGACAGAGCTAAGAAAAATGAAAGCACAGTAATATAAAATCTCAGAGGGAGCATATTGACTTCCAAAAATTCATGTGTTTCAAGTGCAAGCAGGATGTGTTCTTTTCCAGTTCTCTTTCTCAGGAATCATACCATAATCCAGAAAAAAAAAAAGAAAAGAAAAGTAAGTGATGCCACCTTTAACAAGTTTTTGTATAAGCCATTGTCTTTGTGCCCTGCAATAGCATATGAGGTACATGGATGCTATATTTTGAAAAAAATAAGTAAATATATACATTACATTAAATGCAATGTGTGCATGTTTTCCTAATTGTATGACTACGACTGAATATAAGGGAAAGCCTGAACTTAACCCACAACTTTTTTTTTCACATTCTTCATTTGAATTTTGGTAGGAAGTGTACTCATTACACAGGATTATTTATTAACTAAAGGATGGATAGAGATTCAACAGTAATAATCAAATTAAAGGTGTAAAATAAAATCAAATTTACCCAACTACTTGTTTTCTTATATCTCTTCCTCCTGTCTTCAATTTCACTCCTAAGCCAGCCAACACTCTGGCTCCTACTTCACAGACTTGGTCAAATACTTTTTCCATCTCAAAATCTCACTCCCATTAGTTTCTTTTCCAAGTTATGTCATATGTTAGCTTCACATTCTTTCCTCTCCCTTCTCAGATCTCACTTTAACATATCAAGACTTATTGATCACATAAGTCTAAAAATTGGATTGCAGTAAGTTGGTCATTTTGTGGTGAATTAATATCAATATAATATGATTTATCAGATCATTTTAATAATTGAAACAATGACAGGAAAAACACCTACAGGATTATAGTCTAACAGCAGCAGTATAATATTAGATATTTGGCTTTAAAATAAAATTTTTATGAAATCTTATTTTCTTATGTTAATATTTCATAATCTAAATCCTATCTCCTACATTTTACTCTTTTATTCAGTTAGGAAATGATTACTATAGTCATATGTATCTTCTGTTAGCAGAATTTCAAAAAAAGCATTACACTAAGATATGAGCTGGGAATATTATGACTGAGACAAAAGAAATTCGAGACACAATATAACAAATAAGGAATAAGACGTTCCTATTAAATTCTTTTAAATTTTTGTAGTTATTGTTTTTTTGTTTTATTTTGTTAGTGTGAACATAATTTTGCTATTTTGGTATGAAAGAGACAGTTCTATTTAATAATATATGGGAGCTCCTCATCAGCATACTTGCATTAAGCATAGAGAGTGAGTGTAGTGCTCTAACGATGCCAGATGCTCTACTCTCCCGCAACATTAGCTCATGGTCTAAAGAGAATTGTAACATGTGGCAGATTCAGAAAAGAGATGGATTCCAAATCCTTAGCAAGAGTTCTGAAAAATGCCGATAATATTTTGGCAAGGAAAAATCGATATACATGGTCTTGGCTACAGTCCGAAGCTTGGCCTGGTTCCATCCTTTTTCTTCACCTACATTCCAACTTTGTTTCAGAATGGTTACCACGGCGGGTCTGAGAGGAGGGACAAACAGAAACCCTCCAAATCTGGCTACGAAGCTGTGAAGGGTCACCCAGCCTCACCTACAGGTGACTCTGGTCACCGAGCCAGATCTAGGCAGGTCGACTTTTGAAAATTCTTGCTTCTTTATCCTTGAAAGGCAAGAGCAGATAAAACAAATTGATCAAAGTTAAAGGAGGTAAAGGGGAAGCTGATCATTTGGTGGTTTGGGACTGTTTTAGAAATCTGGAAATATTAGAAGTATTTTGGATCCCAGAAACTTTAAATAGGTAGTTTTACAAAAATCAAGAACATGTATTTAACACAATGATGATGATCTGTGCAACTTGACTGCCCAAAGGTTGGTGCTTCCTGAACATGGAGCCGTTTTAATAGCAATTTGGAAGAAAATATAAATTATAAATACAGCTAGCTTGGAATTACTTTATTAAACACTCATCATGCCAACATGATGTCTGAGGTTCCCCCATTCATTTCCATCCACGGAGTCACTCTCAGTCTCTTAGTGAACACCAGGCAGGGTGAACCACGGCCTGGCCCGAGAGCTTTCACTAAAGTAGAGTAAGTTTATCAAACAAACAATCTGTGTATGTTCACAATAATTGCCTCTCATCTGACTGCAAAGGAGAACAATCTTGTGAGTTGTTTAGCAGATATTAATTTGGTGTCTGCTATGGCCTATTGGGTTACTGAAACAACACAGTGGCTTCAAGATAATTTTTTAAAAATTTTCCATTGGATTTTAGATGTGTTTTTATTATCCAATTAAAAAACCTTTAAAATAAGAAAATTTATTGCCATGGATAATCTAAACTTGTCTTCTTTTATTTATTTTTCTTCTTCCTCTTCTTCTGTGAAATATAGAATAAAGTCTAACTCCCTCTCCGCCTCACCCATTCATTCAATCCAATGTTTTTTTCAACTCTTATTTTCAACAAATACCCAATGCATACTATAAGCCAGGGGCCTTGCTAAATTCCAGGGACGTAGGCGTGAGCAAAACAAAGCCGTGACTACCTTCTTGGTACTCAGACCCCAGGAGAGGACACACGAGCATTGAAAGCCACTTGGAGAGAGAGCAGGTGCTCAGTAGGTACTCGGCAGGAAAAGCCGGCCCTTCTGGGTTTCAGGGAAGCTTCCCGGGGCAGGACCGTCTGACAGTGAAGAACCAACAGGAATGAGTCTGGTCCCATGGGCAGTTGGAAGAGAGTGTGAAGCTGTGAAGGTCCGGGGCCAGGGAGAGGGGAGGGTGAGGCACTGGCTTCAGAAGGTCCGAGAAGACTGGAACGTGCAGCCCTAAGGCCCAGTGAAGTGACAGGAAGCGAGGTGGTTCTCCCGAAGGGTAGGCTTTCCTTCCAGGAGTGGTGAGATGTTGTCGGCAGATTATGCTGCGGAATGGCAAGAGCCAACCTGGGTTTTAGAATAATTTCTCAAGAGATGGCGTAAGGAATAAACGTAAAAAGAAGAAAGACTGGAAACAGGGCTGGAAAGTGGGAAGGTGCTGCCCAAATCCAGGTGGGCTGGGATGGCTCGGGCTCTCCCTGGGCCAGAGAGGTGGGCCCTCGGGAAGGAGGTCAGAGGTCAGTAAAGTGTGGGGCTTGTTTCCTCATCCACTAATTTTACGAATATCTATTGTGGATCTAACATGTCTGGGACTTGGCACTTGAGTATGAGGTGCCAGCACCCAGGGCAAGAACAACAGAGACGGAAGCCCTTGTCTTCACAGAACGTAGGTGCAGCTGTCATGACAATAACAGACACATAAACAAACCACGTATCAGAGGCTCACACGTGCTCAGAACAAATGGTGCAGGAGAAAGAAGGCCAAGGGTTGAGAAGGTGCGAGATTTTCCAGGAGGTAATGGGGGCAAGACTCGCGGGGGTGAGGCTGGAGCAAAGGTCTGAGATGCTGGAGGAGCAGCCGGTGCAGATGCTGGGGGAGCTACCGGGGGAGGCACTGGCGGGCCAGAAGGCTGAGGACAGGAGTGCGCCGTGGACGCCTGCGTGTGTCGGGGGTCAAGGCCATAGCACACACGAGATGGAGGAGGAGGAGGAAGGAACTCAGGATAAAGAGACTTGGGCTACTCTAGAAAACAGACATTTAGCTACAACTGGTTCTCAAGGGCATCACGACATGCCCTGGCTCCTCTCACGGGACACGAACTTGTGCTGGTAAACATCACGGACGATTCTGCGGAGCGGCCCTGCTTCGGGCCTAAGGGCTTTTGTAGAGATTTGTTTGCTCCAATTCGAATGCTTTGAGGATATTGGGATCACGATTTGGAAAATCAGAAAAACGGATCTGCTTTTGGATTTCTTGCTCTTGTCTCTTCTCCTTTCTACAGAATCTCATCAACAGGCTGTTGCCTCGTGCCGCCCGAATGCAGCTCTGCTTCTTACCGAGGACACGGAAGAGGTGTTAGGGAAGTTTCCTTGGTTCCCAGGACCTATCGTTGTCCAATTTCGTGTTTGTAAGACTAATCTGGCTGTTGAAGAAGTTAGAGGAGGCACCACGTTCAATCTTCTCCGGATAGTGTAGGGGAGGGAGAAGGGTTGAAGGGTCCTGACGGAACAGGCCAAGGCTGGGCTCTACACCCAACTGCATGAACCCCTTTGTGCGAGATTGCTGGGAGACACGAGGCATCACTGTCTACCCCACTTCCTCCGGAAAACCCACCTTGAGACCTAGAGAGGGAATTGCGTGCCCCCCAAATGTCTCGGCACCTCCTTTGCCGGAGCATGTATCCCTCTGAGCTGGAATTGCTTCTTGTCAGCCCTGGAGACCAGGCCGCAGTCCCCTGAGGACGGCCAGCACCAAGCCTTGCGCCCAGCAAAGGCTCAGCTCAATAAACACACGTTTAATTTATGAACGAGGGCACCGGCCAATTCAAGACCCGCACGTCCACGGTAGGACCAACTAAAACCTACCGGCTTTTTCTTTTTCCACATCGATGACGACTCCTGCGCAGCCACGGTTGTCTGCACCACAGTCCGGGCAGCTCTAAAGGAGGCCTCTGCGTTAGCCTCTTACGTGACTTGGCCGTGCTGGCTTCAGCCGCCTCACTGGACTCTGGGCTCTGTAGTTTAATCCCAGTGCTATCATGCAACCCGGAGCTTTTATCACCACCAATTGATAAGAATTTCTGCTATGTCTACTGATGACTATTTTATAGGAATATCAACCAAACCTCTTTCCTATTTCCCATCTCAGTATCACCCCATGAAGACGTTGAAGATGACGACAAAGTACAGTGTGAGAGACTTTGCCAAGATTCACTGACACGAACTCTGTAGCGTCGGGAAGAAAAGCAGCATCTCTAAATAGCCCCAAACAGGCAGTGTGGTTGCAAGGCATTAAGGGATTTACGTCTTGTCCTTTTGTAAGCATCTTCACTCTTGTCTACACCAATACGGGCTACGTTGCTGTTAGGGCGCTTGCAGGCATGAGCGAAGCATTTGATTAGAAATGCTTGAGGAATGCATGCGTGCCAACCCTCGAGCCTTCTATAGGACGCGTGCAGCAGACTCAACGGCGGGGCCTGAAAAACAAACCAACGTGACAGCCAGATGACGACTGCCTGCCATAGCCCAGCGGAGCCGTCACGAAGGGATGAACCACCCACCTCTGAATCATGCACAAGAGCACCCCCAGTATTTATTAAGTCGTCGACACTATTTTTACGAACCCTACATCTTCTGATGCGGATTTCTTTGATCTTTTGGTGTAAGAAGCGTTATGGGTGGAATGAGAAAGTCAGCTTCTTTCTTCCCTTCTCTATGCTTATTTCCCGGAACTATTCCCAGTGGGAAAAAAAGGAGATGTCACCTACCCAGTAGTGAGAGATTCTTAGCTTGTTGCCTCATTCTGAAGCATCCCATTCAAAATTAGAACAACAAATAATCAGTTTACTCAAAACAAAAAAGAACTCAAGAATAATAAAAATAAATAATAACAGAATGGATTATTCCAGCGTCATGTATAATTCTCTATTTCAAAGCACAAACATTTCTAGCGTGACCTTAAGATGGGGTCTGTGCCTCAGCTCTAGAGAGGGTTTAAGTAGCTTAACAGCTGAGGAAACACTTCATGTTGAACACACACACACACACACACACAACAGATTTGCTTCTCTTTTTCTAAAGTTTATTTGTTTTTTGTAGTCATCTCTACACACGATGTGGGGCTTGAACTCATGACCCCGAGATCAAGAATCACATGTTCTTCCAGCTGAGCCAGCAGGTGCCCCCAAACCTGTTTGGTTCTCGTTTCCTGTATTTTACAATAATGTGCTATTGGGGGGGGGAAAAGATGCTGTTTGGTTAACTCCAGAGAACAGTTGCATCTGTGTGTGCAGGACCCGCTTGGAAAACAGAAACTCGTCTATAAATATAAAATATATTATGAGAGAAAGGAGCATATTTGAATAAATAATTGAAACTTCTTTTAAATTGGGGACAAAAAGCAAACCATATGATTTTTTTTAAGAAAATTGTTGAATGTTTAAGCCAGAATAAACTCTAGTCAAGTTACGTTTAACTTTGTCGTTTCATAAATGAATTTATGCTGAGTGGCTGAATGATTCGTTCGGTATTAGATTATTACCTCCGTAAGGCCAAGGGTTGTACATTACTTTTCTGTGTTTATCCTAACAAACTCAGGGCAGCATTATGCTTCTTGAATAGACAATTGGTATTTGGGCAGCACAATTAACTAAGCAAATGGAAAGTGCTGGAAAGTTAGGCACCACTATCTACCTAGAGGCACTTACATGAGTTGCTAGAAAGTAATCTGGAGGCGAAGATGTAGAAAATGAGCAGTGTCCTTGAAAATCCCAATCTATAGACTGAGAGGAAATGGCACATCTGTCAAATGATTAAAGTATAAAAATGAAATAAAATAATAAAATTGGAATTTGGTGAGCTGCTTTAATTTATTTAACTGCTAATCCACAGATTCTCCTGGTTTAACTGTTTTTTATGTGTTCTTCGGTTGCTTCTTGTCACTCAATAAACACAAACAACAAACTACGAATTTGTCTAAAGAAAAATTTTCTTTGGAGAAATTGAAAGTTAACCAAACTCTTTCTTGAAAATATGATAAAGAGAGAAAGTGATAAAGAGAAGGTCAAGTTGAGAAATGCTGGAAAAGTCTAGGGAATACTGTTGAGGAGAAAACCCTATGATCCTCTGGAAATACTTGTCTCAGTATGTCATTTCGGGACAGCTCCTGCCACATATGTAAGTTTTGTTGGAAACTGTGCTCGTTTCTGCACGGTCAGGATGGGATCATCTTGTGCAGTTTACAACGTGGACAGGGCCTGGGGGAGGGAAAGCCTAATTTTTCACTTTCTGGTTTTGCTTGGCTAATCCTAGCTTAATACTGACTACAACAAAACCTGGACTGGCCAACAGACTCTGAGAAAAACAAAAATGGGATAAAACTATATAATTTAGTAGAGGAATGAGGTTCTACTCACAGACCACTCGTCGCACAGACCTCTGCGTTCCAAAGTGTCTTCAGGCCACCTCCCCCCAAGACATGAGATTTAAAAAAACTCTTACATTGACTTTCAGATTCCACAGCATACTGAGAGTTGTCTATCTTTAGTCTTTTCTTTTTACTAACACAATTTTCACTCAACTTATTTATTCCTTTTTTAAAAAATGTATTTATTTATTCATGAGAGACCCAGAGAGAGAGGCAGAGACACAGGCAGAGGGAGAAGCAGGCTTCCCACGGGGAACCCGATGAAGGACTCGATCCCAGGACCCCGGGGTCACGCCCTGAGCCGAAGGCAGACGCTCAACCACTGAGCCACCCAAGCATCCCATAAATTGTTTATTCCTATTTATTTATCAGAAATTGCAGCAAATTGTTTTCAGTAGTCTAAAAACATTAAGCTTACCCTTAATGGCTTCACCAATGGATACATTCAATATATTTCAATTATGCAATTGAGGGAAAAAAAACTAAACTAAAAAAAAAAAAAACTAAACTAAATAGAGTTACATGAAATATTTCATTGAAGATGAAAATGCTCATTTAAATATAAGGCTTCTAATCTGTTTAAAAGAATGTGATGCTATGAAACTCAACATAATTGAATACGTATAGGGATTAAAGGGATGCGTTCTAGAACCCGACTTCCCAGGTGTGAATCTTGGCTCTGCCGTTCACTACCCATGTGATCTTTAGCAGGCCAATGTGCTCATAATTGCTATTATTGTTGTTGTTGTTAAGAAACGCTTTGTTTGTGGTTTTAATGGACAATCATCCACGATTACTTTTCCTTCCAATACCCTTCTTCATACTAACAAAATCAAAACATGTAAACCCACTTCATAATTCATTCATTAAACAGATATTTACTGAGCACCTTACATGCCAGGAGCTTCATCAGGAATTAGGTATTTAATATTTTTCAGATTTTATTACAAGATGATTGAAGCTCTCTGCCTAATGCATTTTGGGGCTAAGTGCTTAAACACACAGTCAACAATTTCTGAAAATGGTTTAATTGTGGGAGACTCTCTTCCTCTTCTTCACTCAACCCCGTTCCTTGCCTTTATCTATGCTAACTAGCATTTATGGGCCAAGCTTTTTCTTGTAAGGCTTTAAAAAAAAATAATCTGTTGGACAGTGATCCAAAGTAAACAGTTCAAAGGAGATAGGCTTTGGGAAAATGTTAATAAACTTGCCTCAGGCAAATTACTGGAGTTTTCTTGCATTTCTTTCATTTGGTAGGGATTTTACTTGGGATTAACAAAAAGAAATGAAGAAAAATGTCACCAGATTTTACAGATGGATACTTTTATTCTAAAGTGATGATTTTCTTATAGAACTACTTCAAGACTGAGAATTGAGACACCTTTGATTTAAACAGATTAGAAGCTTTATATTCAAATGAGCATTTTCATCTTCAATGAAATATTTCATGTAACTCTATTTAATTTAGTTTTTTTTAGTTTAGTTTTTTCCTTTGATTTAAATTCACTATGAAAAAAATAAAAAAATTAATAAAAAATTTAAAAAATAAATTCATATTATGTAAATTAGACTAGAAAACAATAAAATTACGAAAAGCTGAGAATCACTGGTACGGGAGTAGATTCTCAGCCCCTCCTCAGTCTGTAGGCCCCACTGAGAGCCGCCCTTGGAGGCTGCGTGCTAGGTGGCAGAGAAGCGGTCACCACCAGAATGGGTACGACCCTTCCCCATGGAGCTTAGCCCTGCGTGAAGCACAAAATAACCCTGAGTGGTCGAGTAAATTGCCATAATAAAGAAATGCCTAGCTGCATGCACGCGTGGATACCAGACAAGAAATTGAGCAGTCTGGGAATGTGGCCATTCAAGATGGCTCGTACTTGGCCATCCTTTCTCTAAGTCTTCTGACTTCTTTACCCCAGAGTCATGATGACCATGTTCCCCCAGTTCTAAGCTGTTGAAAAGAGAAAATGGGAAGTGTTGCCTTTGTCTGTTTTAGCTAACAAGGAGATCAGTGTAGTGCTGGGAAGAGCAAGAAGAGGACAGCTGACACTGGGAGGGGTCCACGGGGGTGCTCGAGGGGCTGCCATGAGGGCTGCTGTCTCCTGCAGGTCACTCGTCACCCTTTCTTCTTGTGAACAGCCAGGAAGGACTTTGCTAACTAGCATTGGCTGCATCATTAACAATTTGGTGAAGTTCCAAAATCCACAGCCCCTAAGAAATTTTCCTGGATCTCCTACTTGGAGAAACACTGTAAGCATCTTACAGCACACTAAATCAGAAAGGTTGGCCTGGAAAACCATTTATGTAATTTCTCTGCTTTTGTTTTGGGGAATCTTCCAAAAGAAGTGTCTAGGGAATCAGATATAATTTTGTGCAGGGTATGCTAACGTGGCTTCAACAATGATTTTACTTTTCTTGTAATTTTGCACTCGACATCATTTTTTCCAGTGGTGTGTCATGCTGTCCCAATTGACTGGCCATATTTTGCTCTGTTGTTTGCTATAGCAAAAAGTGCAGATACAAAATTACCATTTTTCAACATGATGTTGATTTCAGTCAAATCTCCCAAGATGCCTCCTCTCCCCTCTTTCCCCCTATTAAATCTACATGATTTCAAAGAGTCCATCCGTTCTTGATTATATTTTGAATGGGAAATAATGACTCTTTGGTATTTAAAAACAATCCAGGAGTCTTAATTTCACGATGGACTTCTTCTTAATTAGCTAGTCATCCTACCTAGCGAACATACTCCGTTCTTTTTCCTCCTTTCCCCAGCATAAAAGTATGTTGCTTACACCTCTTCACCTTGGAAGATGGGGAGAAACATGCAATTTCACACACTCCTACCCAGTTTGATCACGTACTGCTTCCAGCTACTAACCTTTAGCTGCTGGCTTCCCATTGCCCGTCACACCCTCCTTGAAGTTTTAAGAGCTACTGCATCGGTTCACGCCAATCAAGACTGATACAACCCTGATGCGGAATCTGGGTCAAAGAAGCTTCCTCCTTTGAGAAGCTCACCTTGCCCCCAACAGCCAAAACCTGGATTCCAATTCCCACACACAGAGGACCTCGTGAGAGCACCGCTACCTGACCCCATTGTCTTCCCCAGCACGCTCAGCTCGCCAGCCTGGTTTCCACCCTGCTCCATGACATTGAAACCAACAGAGCAAACAAGAGAGAGCAAAGTATTGAGCAGTTGTCTTACAGAGTGTGTGGAGTGTTTGTGTTTATGGAGGTGAAGGGAAATTTCAGTATTTTGATTTGATAGGTTACACTTTTTTTCCCTTTTTAGAATTGCAATTGCAAGGAAACAGAAAAGGGAAGTAAAAGAGCTCACACAAAAAAAGTGCAAGAACTCCCTTTTTAAGTATTTTGTTCTCATGATACTCATTTATATGCCTTTTTTTTTTTTTGGTTTGCTTTTAAGTCTCCCCCCTAACAAAACACGTTAAAACTGTGATGTATTTCTTGTCCAATTATTTAAATTCATTGAGAAATGAACTTTTGGCTTTTTCTGTCATTCTCTCTTACAATCCTGGGTAAATTACCTGAGTTTTTTTCCATTGTACAAGTTATTCTTTCTTTTTTTCTTTTTCTTTTTTTTTTTTTGGAGATCTGTCTCTTACTTGTGATACTTGTGGTAAACACAGAGTTTGGCTGCTTTCAATTTGTTTGCTAACCACTTTTATTGTTTATTTTTTCTTATTCTAGAAATAAATTCATAACATCTGGAAGTTTTAAAAATCCATTATAAATCCAGAGACTTCCTTTGCTGGAAAGAGTGACCTTTCTTCTTTCAGAGTGATAGAAATACTGGGAGTTATTAACTTATTGAAAATTACATGAATTCTAAAGAATACTAAGGAAATAGATTACTTCGTATGTAGTTTGTGTGTTGTAAATCACATGCCACTTGATATTTATTAATCACCTCCTATATGGAAGGCCCTGTGACAACTACTATGGGGTATAAAAAGATGAATAAACCTGAATCTTACCCTAGGGTAGCTTTCTCTTTAGTATGAGATATAAATATCTGTAAATCCAACTAAGAGCCATGAGAAAGGTAAGGAAAGTTAGGGGAGGAGGAATGTATTTTGCCAGGGAATATCAGAGAGATTCGCCACATTAGGTAATCTGTGGGTTGAGTCTTAAAAATGGGGGAGAGAAAGATCACATAGAGATGTATATATAGGTAGAAGAAGGACCATTTCAGACAGAATGGCAACACAAGAAAAGGCATAGAACCAAAAAATATAGGTTAGATATTAGAAAAAGAGCTGTTGGATTTAAGAAGATAGTGCCTAAGTCAGGATGAACTGCATATTGGAAATTATCTAAGAGAGTATCAGGGAGGAGATGGGGAAATGGAAAGTGTGGATGGATGGACATGAAAGAATAGAAATAAAGTGATATTAATCTATTCAGCAGCAGCCAAAGTTGGGTGTTTGCATAATCAAGCTGGCATAATTTTTATGTGGAAACTTTCTACTTGGAGTGGTTATTGTCATTAGTCAGATGTTTTGACTTAATCACATCATGAAATGCATCTGACATCTGTAAAATGGTGAAGGGTAGAAGCGAATTCTTGCTGTGGGTCCCATACATTTTAAGAAACGTCTATATTATTAAACACCTAATTTTTTTTTCCACACTTTTGCTTATTTTTTTCCATAAGTTTAAATCCTTAAGGGATTCACCACCATACAGATTCTGTGTCCAATGGCCTTAGCAGGAGATTGCTTCAGAATTTGGCATGAACCATGCCTCTGTGTCCGTTGGCACAGCTCCCCAGGTTACTTTGGTTCTGTTTGGTTGGCCACCAGGAGTCACTGTGTGTCCTTTGTATGCATAAGACCATTTATTGCCCAAACAGAAGTCCGTTTTATCTCAGACACAAGCACCTTCGCCTTAAGAGGAGCTGTACGTTCCCTCTGGTTCTGGAGACTCCCCTGAAGCCAGCAATAATGGGCGCAGACCGCACTCTTCCAGACATACTTGCATTTTAGAAATCTTGTCCCCAGCAGGCCTTCATCGGCCCCAATATGGCAGAAAGAGAATGCCTAATATTTTGAGCGCTCCATTCCAACTCCATAATTTTTTTTTTCACATTTACCAATACCTACTGTGATCAAGGGACTGTTCTTGCTTCTATGCATGACTTTAAAAAGAAGCTGAAAAAAATAAAAATAAATAAAAATAAATAAAAAGAAGCTGAGGTAAAACAAAAAATAAGAATGCCCTATAAACAGGAATAAAATAAATACATACATAAGAATAAATATAAAGCAAAGCTGTTAAAATGGACATTGCCACATGAAAGCTAAGATTCCAGAGGGTGACAGTTGGATCCCTGGAAACAAAAGGAGCCCATTTGCCATAGCCACCTTCCACCAAGAATTTTTTTAAAGATTTTAGTTATTTATTTGAGACGCAGAGAGAGAAAGAGTGCACGAGGAGGGGAGGGAAAGAAGGAGAGAGAGAAGCAGACTCCCCACTGAGTGCAGAGCTTGACCCCAAGATCATTAACTGATTGAGCCATCCAGGAGCTCCCACCAAGTGTTTGTTTAATGTTGGTATTGTTTCATAGACCAATAGCATACCTAAATACAGAGCTTTTTTCAACTTGATTTAATGTACAGACAAAAATAAAGACTTCAGGCAATTATGACAGTATCTTTTGCACGAACAATAATACTAACCTGAAGACAGGTTGGTTATATAAAGTAATAGTCACAATAAGCTAAACATGGAAAGGCCACATTTTCATTTATTTTTGGAGAGGAAGGCAGATGGCTCTAAATTTCTGTGTCCTAAACAATTATTCGAATTAAAAGACCTTAAATCTGGACAAGTCCCTACCGTTGAATATCTGGATATAAAAATTTTGCCAGGAATTAAAGTCAGTATCCGTTTGAAACCTGTAAATCCAGTGAGTTTGGCGTTGGCCTAACTAACGCTTCTATCTGTAGATGGTGATTTGGACCTTCTTTTTATCTGCAGACAGAATTGGCTATGTTTGAAAAGCTATTGCAGCTGTGTTGGATATTGCTGAAAATTCCAAAGTATGACTCAGATGACAAATTATATTTGATATAGAGTCTAGTGGGATTTGCAGAAGAGAGTTTCAATCCTGAGAATGATTAAGTTAACTGAAGACCCAACAGGGAACTCCTAAACTCCCGCAAGATGTTGCATCCAGCTCTCTGTGTCACCTTAGTGGTAAAATTCATAAAGTAAAATCGCACTGTTCTGGGATGAGTCAGTGTGTTAGGTAATGAGACGCATTTCAGTTTTCTATGAATTTTCAAATATAATTATAATAATAATTATGATGGCAAATGAATCATCACTGAAACATAAGTATATAAAGATGTCATTCAAGAGGACATACTGACAATACTTCAGAAACTTTCAGTTTAAACACATATATTAAGGCAGTTTCCAGGAAATTGTACTTGCACAAATTTTTGTCGATCTTTAAAGTATACATATATGTATATATATATTTTTAAAGTGTATATATATATTTAAAAGCACACATATATTTAAAAGTATGTGTATATACATATACACATGCGCACCTATATATACATATAAACATACACATAGACGTGCATATAAACATACTCACAAATATGTGAATTCTCCTACATGCCCTGGGATTGGACTCCATCATCATTTATAAATTAGTGAGTATTTACTAACAATAAATAAATAAATTACAGCAATACTGGAAATTACATAAGGATTAATGGCAAACCAAAAATCAGAAGAATGGTTTTTTTTTTAATTAGCCATTAACCCTACAACTTTATTCTTCTCTTTTCTCCACCATTTTACAAAACCCCATTAGAAGACATTCAAAATACAGTGCCAAATTTGTGTTCACCCAATTCTTAACTTGCATAAAAATATCTTTACCACAATCAGTGACTAATCCAAGTGGAAAACATCTGAAAAAAAAATTGGAAAGCGTGCCATTTAATTCCAATCCCAATGAGTAATTTGGAGAGTCATGTAACCTCTTTGAACTTGGGGTAATTTTCAGCTGAAAAATACAAGGAAAGAAAAGCAGAACCTCAGTCATACCAGCAAAGGGTATAAAAAGGATGGATAGGAATAAAGAAAAAGAATGGATGGGATTAGAGATATGTCTCCAAAATGAGTACATAGTAGCACATTTCGTTTCACTAAATGTTGAGGAAGTGTGAGTCTTGTCCGAAAGTAAAATTTCTGGGCCGGAAAGAAGTCATTTTCAATATGTTCTGTAGGAACAAAAATAAGAGGACAATTAATTCTACCTTGTGGACTAAGAGGAAATTGAAAAGGGGGTCTTGAAGCATTGGTCACAGTAAACCAGGCAAATACTTGCCCGTCAAGGCCACTCCCAATGCCATCGCCTCAGTCTTGGGGTCTTGGGTCTCTCTACAGCTGGATGTGCCCAAGTTCTTTAACTACAACTGACACGTTTTCAGTCATATTTCTAGCTCAACTACACACACAGTGGTATTTGTCTAAATTCTTTTTAAGGGGAACCCAACCCTTCAAGTGCGGTTTCACACACGTGAACTGTGTGAACCGGCCCACCCCTCACGAAGAGCGAAGAGAACCTGCGTTGTGTTGCGCAGTCCTACGTAAGTCACCCTCTTTTAGGCTGCAATTCTGCTGTGGACTCAGTACATTTTTAAGTGACTCTTAGCCATAGAGACATTTTGAAGGAGCTTATGGTGATTTGAAAACATATAGAAAACGTCCATAGAAAATGATGCATCTCCTTGGCCTAAAAGAGGAAAATTACACGTAGGAGAGTGAGACTTGTCCTCCGTGGGTGTCTCCTGATGGAGACTTGATTTTCTCATCGCTGTTGTAGAGAGCACTGCTGACATTCACTGGCCTACTGAGTTCATCACAGCTGTGCTTAGGCATCCTCCAAGCTGTGCTTTCCGCTGAATTGGAAAAAATGGGAATTTGGGGTTGATAGTTTGCCACACCCTCGTTTTGCCTTGTCGTTCCAGTCACTCTCTTTGTTAAGGAAGAGCCAGATTAATCAGTGCTCTTGCTGGTGCAGGTGTTTAGATTTGTGTTAAAGCCCCAAATGCAATCCAGAGAGCAAATGACAGGTCTGTGTGGGCTGGTTAGTGTCCGGGCAGCCGGGGTGTATAGGAAGGAACAACAAAACACAGCAGCGACTGTACGTGCACTGCCCGAGCAAGAGCATAAAAGGAATTATTTTAAAAATAATATATCTAATTTTTCACACTGCAGAAAGATTCTGATGAAGAAACTCAACAAATTTCAAGTTTTATTGACTGTCCCAAACAATAAGGTAATACATAGAGATAGCTGGATTTTTTTTTTTTTTATGCACGTGTCAAAGACCCTGGGGGAAAAGTCGATCATATTTCTGGATTCGTTTGAACACAAGATTTTTTAGTTGTTTTTTTTTGTTTGTTTGTTTGTTTTTAGGTATAGCGTGGAAGGCAGAAAGATGTAGGTAAGAGTGTCTTTCCCCAACAGCTCCACTACGAGCCAATAAAACAGCTTATTTTCATGACTATTCAGTAGTTACTTTTTTTTTTTTCCCACCAAGTGGTGACTCTCCAATCTAAAATCAGAAGACTCATGAGAGATTGTTCCAACGGATTCTCTCGTCCTGTCATCAGAGGACGTCATCTACATTGGGACATCCTAGTGCTTCCGTGGCCGAGCCTAGGAGGCAAGTTAGCCACCGTGCATCCTCGCGGTGCAGATACACGTACCTGGGAGCGTACGAGCAACGTGTGAACTAGGTAAACAGTGGTAACACGAACCGAGAGAGAGACAGAGACAGAGAGAGAGAGAGAGAGAGAGAGGAACGCAAGTGTCAAGGATGGTCTTGAACCAGGTCTCAGAGAAGTGGCCTCCAAGAACTGCGGTGAGGTGCGGAGCATGATCTGTACCTGCACACGCAGAAACGGGCACCGTTAAGGTGGAAAAAGCAAAATAAATGAAAGTGGCTTTGGCTAGATGGCATCGACTAGAACTGAGGATCCCAGGTGGAGCACGCGGATGACCCGCGGATTGACGCTCAAGGTGTGAAGGGTTATTGTGCTCACGACAAACCCCTTGATGCTGTGGACCAGTGTGTTTGACTGACAGAAGGTGTTTGTCCCTCTTTCAAACATGACCCAGAAATTACTCCTCAGATCCGGGGCCCGCACTGCAAAACCACGTGAATGGGCTTGGGGATCATACCTGAGAACATCTGGACTTGCAAGAGTTCACCTAATCCTTACACCAAAGCAGATACAGTGAGGACTCGCCCTGGTTCTCTCCATGTGATAAGCCCTCTCCCTCCCTGTTTCTTACAAAGTCAGAACATGAAAAAACTCCATTTTTCTCCAAAAACGCTCTGTTCTGGCTTTCACGAGCAGCATAAAAGCTTGAGCTCTCACAAGAAACCGCTCTCTGGCCGGCTAATGAAATCTGCGCGGCGGCCGCACGGCTATTGATAAGGACCTGGGTGGTTAGACGCCCTCGGCAGGGTGCTCAGCTCACATGCTCGGGCGCTGGACATTTGCCTGAACCTGCCCTTCTCGCACCCAGACTGGGTGGACGGGAAGGCACAAAGGCTCTTCTTTCGACTAATCTCTCCCAGTTTCCTATTTAAATTGAGTCTGGGGCGGGGGGGTTCTGGCAAAACCCCAATACAAAGAGCTTGTAGGAAGATAAGATCTGCAGAGTGGCTGTGCCCCAGGAAGGGGCTGAGCGGCTCTTCCAGAGCAGCCCCGGCCGAGTGGGGGGGCGAGGGGCCCCCGTCTGGGCCCAGCCCGGCGCACGCAGGGCTTCCTGACCCGCAGCCTCGGGTCGTACAAACACGCATGGGAGCGAACCCCGCCACCAACTTGCACACAAGCAGCTGCACACGAGCTGCAGATGTGCTCTTTCCTTCCTTTGTGGGCTGTGTCTTCTATAAGGGAGAGAGACGTATTAATCATTTCTTTTACTGCTAAGGGGATGGGTGCTGCTCTCATATTTCAGAAAGGGGCTGGAAAGTGAGAGAAGCCAAACTTTTTCCTATTTAAGGCCGAAGCGAAGGAATCTCAGTGGCTGAGTTTTATGACGGGCCCGGTGCTGCAGGGCAGGGAACATCTGATGGTGCTACTTTGAGCTGCTGCTCTCCCCTCCTCGCTGCACAAAGAGTCTCATGTCTCACATTTAGACATGACGAGCTTTGTGCAAAAGGGGACCTGGTTGCTTCTCGCTCTGCTTCAGCCCGCTGTCATCTCGGCACAGCAGCAAGGTGAGTAGGCTGCTCTCAGGAGACTTCGCGGGGTTTTGTCTTTACTTCTTGCAAGCAGGAGGAAAGGGGAGACCGGCCTCCGAGAGGTAGTCGCCCCGGTCGCTCCCACGGCCCGGGCCCGGCCGCTCCTCCTCTAAGCAGCTGCTTGGAACGAAGATTGGCATTTTTGTGTTTCAGGGTTTTCTGGTCGTTTAAGATAAAGATGTTCTTGTGTTGACTCGTTTGCGTGTCAGCGGCACTGGAAGCCTTCTCCGTGGCCTCTGCAGAGCCCCGTCCCCACGGCTGACCCTGCGGCCGGGCCATCCGGAGGCCGCGGGTGGGGCCCGAGGGTCCGTGGGTCCCCGCGCAGCCGAGGCCACAGGACCGCCCCCCAGTGGGATCTCGGGGGGCTCCCCAGGGCCGCAGGCAGCAGACGTCCTGAGTGCATTTTACACGGCCCCGAAGTGCTAAGACTGCCTGCCGGCTCCTGGCCCGGGGTCCCCGTGTGTCCTCGGCCCGCTGTGAGGGTCTGGGCTTGGCCACGTGCTGTCCACTTTAACCGCATTTGCATTAATGAAGAGAATATTTTAAAAAATCGTTTTTGCCAGGATTGTTGGACTTTCCTGCAAACGAGGTAAGAGGCGCCGGCACCGCCAGGCGGGCAGGGGTTCGCAGCCTCCCGGTGACTGGGGCCAAGGGCTCCCCCGCCGTCCTCCCCAGCCTCCCGGCGTCATCATTTGATGATGTGACGCTATGTCTTTTCACTCATATGTTTCTCATAGTCACGAAAACACCGGTCACGCTGCCGAACAGACTTTCATAGAAATAACCCTTTAATGTTAAAGGTATCGGAAGAAACCGTGACACAGCAGCTCCTGTGTGCCCAGGGCCCAAAATGTTTACATTCACGTCGAGGTTTTGCAAACATGGGCCTGACAATGGCTTTTGTGTTTCAAGTAAAGCCTTTGATGTTGTCGAGGGTCACGTATGGCAGGGGACAGGACAGGACGGGGGACCCAGTGACGTTGCTTCAGTCACAAGCAGCCCGTGGCCACGAGAGGAGAGAAACACCCACACCGCCTGTTCCCCGAGCTCCTCTGCCCCCTTCCTGTCCCCTCCTTCTCAATTCTCCGCCCCTTCGGCTCTTTGGAACCTCCTCCTCCTCTTCATTCCTTCCCCCGCCCCCCCCATCACCCCTATGACCCCCCTGTCACCCAAGGGTCCTCCTTGTGCCTCCATCTCTTTTCTTCCCTCCTTCCCCTCCTCGCTTCCTCCCACCTTCCTCCCCTGGAGCCCTTCCCTCCCCCATTTCCCTCTCCTGGGCCTTCCCATCCGTCGGCCCCAGACACTACACCCCCGTCCTCGGCTACGGACCAAATGCATCCTGCACACCCCCAGCTCAATGAAGACATTTACCTTTTTTAAAGCTCTTAATTTCTCCTGATTTCTGGGAGGGGTGCAGGGGGGAGGGGGATCCGAGCTGCCATTTATTGGAAAGACTACAAACCTTTGGTGTTTAGTTCAAAAGACTGACAAAGTATTAGTAGTTGCCCAGTGGTTACCATCTTCTATAAGAAGCACTCTGGCTATGTCTTCTTGATCCGACTTTAGAGGGGAAAAAGGTGTTTAATGCCTTTACTGTTGGTGCATCACATAAGCTCTTTTTAACTTTTGTCTTTAGCTGCAGAAAATAATACATAGTCATGAAGTTCTGCTGCTGCATGTGTGTGCTTTTAAGCTCAAAAGAGGTTGACAAGGATTTTGTTGAGGTTTTTATTTTGTTTGTCATGAAAAAAAAAAAAAAAAAGCTTGAGTATTTTAAGATAGCACATCCTGTGTTTCCTGCAAATTTTACAAGAAAATTCTGTTGGTGGATTAGCTTTGGGAGGTTCCAGAAGGTGGACGGACAGACACTGACAGCCGTCGAATACGGGTTCTGGGTTCTTATCAATGCCCTGAGGGTCCCCGGGGAGAAATAGCAGAGCCCTAAGGAGTCCTGACCTCGGGGCTGGTCGTGCAATTTTTCTGGAGCTTAAAACATTGTCCTCACAAAGAATTTTGGTCCTTTCACAAGTTTCTGAGAGTTCTATTTAATTCATGTGTTTTATTCCACCAATGGAGAGATGTGGTCTGTTTTATATTTCCTGTAGTTTATAAACATGCCAAGTCTAAGCACAGAGCCTCTCCGCCTAGCGGCCAGCGGAGTTGCCGTGTGCAGGACCGGTGCCAACCCAAATGTCACACAGCTGGACCCCATGCTTAGGAAGGAGATTTAAAAGTATTACATGTGTGAATTCTAGGTATTAAATACCACGTTCCTGAGGAAATAAGTGCATTACTGATAAAGTGTTG
Source organism: Canis lupus familiaris (assembly GCF_011100685.1). Taxonomy (NCBI): domain Eukaryota; kingdom Metazoa; phylum Chordata; class Mammalia; order Carnivora; family Canidae; genus Canis; species Canis lupus. Next base: position 30,887,034 of record NC_049257.1, read on the forward strand.
CCCAACACACACAAGCACATGGTAACAATATTCAAAGACTTTGGGGATGAACTTGAATGTTAACGTCCATTTTCAAAATTCCACAGGTAATGATTCCACATCTAATGTGTCACTATTTCTCTGGTATTTGTCAAGTTTTTGATGTTAGTCCTTGTTTGGTGTTAGTATTGTAGCCACTGCCTGCTAGACAGATGCATAAATGAATAGATGGCTATTGTTAAGTAATATTGCTTCGTTATGGGCAAAGAGAGCAACTCTATTTTTTTTAAATTTTTTTATAAACTCTATTTTTAATTAAAAGTGTTGTAATGATTTTGCTTATATTTTACTCTCCTGATAATTTCACCGTGATAATTTCACTGTGGGCCTTTGATTGTTTTGAATCACAAAATAAATGGGCTTCACAGAACCTGTTCCCTATTACAGGTTATGAGAGTCTATTTTCCACTACGTTTAAGGACACAGTTAGTAATCCGTCAGGTTTTCTGGTTTGTGTTGCCCCCAGAATTAAAAATAGCCAATGCAGAAAATATAGCATAAAGTCACTAGAAACAGTTGTCCCTTTAAGAGGAGAGAACGTATAATTACTCATGTATTTCCGTGTCGTCATCCCACACCGGTTCGGGGCTTTAGTTGAGATAATACAACCCGGAAGTGATAGCGTAAGACCAGGACCAGAATTCTGTTGAATCCTAAGTATTTAGAGAACACAAAACATACATTCAGTCTCCAGGATCTGACTTTTCTCACTCTTGTAACTGTCCTTGAAAAGGAACACTAAAACCTTGTCTTTTGTCCTAGAAAGTACATCAGCAAATGCATTTCTAAAGGTGAAAAAGGTAGATTTTTGTCTGTGTAACACTCAACTTTGAATTGGTAAATAAATCTATTCTTGAAACAAGAGAAACCAAGGTTCAGTTATGAGCTAACCAGAGATTATCTTCATTTCTGTAAAAATACACATTTTAAGTAAATAAAGTATTGATACAAGACTTTGTGTTTTTCATTCATAATATCTCGCATTTCTTACCACCCACAGACTATTCCGCATCAGACAGTCTGATGTCCTATGTAGGTAAATAGATATTCTGATTAAATTCTGGACTTAAACATCTCACTTTCGTGAGTGGAAAGCGCGAAGCCGCTGAAACAATTCTGGGAGAGAAGGAGAGACGTGATCGTGAGCCTTGGACGGATTCAGCCTCTGGGTTGATTGTCTGATCCAAAGGCTTATGTTTTCCAGGAGTGGAGAGGAAGGGAAGGAAAAGCCCGTGTTTCAGCCCGGAGTCCTGGCCGGGCCTCGAGCGGTCACCCGGACAACAGTGCCATCTACTGACCTCACGGCTCCCGGGGGGGACGCGGGCGAGCCCAGGCCCCCGACGCCCAGGCTTTCACTCCGTAACATCAAGCGAGATCCCCGCCTTGAAGTCATTAGGAGTGGATTGCCTAAGAGTTAAGGCTTTAAAGATGAAAGATGTTATTGCCTTTGCTGGACATGAACATTTGTAAAGTTTCCAGGTCTGCAATAACTTTCTGGAAACGTCTCAGTGGACTGTTTCTTGTAAAGCAGTTTTCCCTGGAAAAAAAGCTCAGTCCCATTGCTTTCCACACTCAAAAAAAAAAAAAAAAAAAGGAAAGAAAAGAAGAAGAAAGAAAGAAAGAAAGAAAGAAAGAAAGAAAGAAAGAAAGAAAGAAGAAAAAGAAAGAAAAGAAAAAGAAGAAGAAGGTAGGGAGGTGTAGTGTAAAAAAAAAAAATCCAGAGTTTTCAAAGGGGGAAACTTAGCCTGTTTCATATCAAAATGACAACGGAAAAAATGAGATAGCTACTCTTCCACAAATCACTTGTTAACTGCAGTTTGGGGAGTTACACTAACCGCTGGAAGGTCTGTCTGTGCCTAATGAAAACACAGCAGAAGTGGATTCCTTTCAGATTAACTAATAAAACCCTTGTGTTTTCCATGACTGAGGTCAAGAACTGCCATTTAAAATTGGAAGTTAATGAACAAAATGAGAAGTTCAAAGAAGAGGGCAAAAATTAGAATGGCCAAACAATGTAAGAGTCAAAGAGCAAGGAGCCGGGACCTATTAAAAGTTACATTTGCTCTGAGAACTTGCTAGGAGAGCTCCAGTCCCTCTGAGGCCGGCCCCGAAGCCGTGGGGCAGGGAGGCCAGGGGCGTCCGTGTCCCTCAAGCTAAGTCAGAGAAATACCCCTTGAAACTACGGCATGTTCCTAACGTCCAGACTGAGCAGGGAGGCTTGTGGTGAAGCCAGAGGCCCCCGCATCCCTGCAGGTGAGGGTCAGGATCTGGGCGCTGCACCTCCGGCCTCCCTGTGCATCGCCGGGGGACTGGGCTCCCCTGAACCTGCTAAGGTGCCTGCGGAGGGTCCCCACACAACTTGTCCTGGAGGTGGTCCGGATGCCAGTAGGATGGCCTTGGGGACGCAGCTGCTTTCCAGAAGGTCAGGGGACCATAAACCACAGAACTGCACCCCACATGCTATCTTCTTGCTTTGAGACCAGACTGAAAAAACAATCTGTAGGCCACCGTCATCCCTTAAAAAAAAAAAAAAAAAAAAAAAAAAAAAAAACACTGTCTTCTTAGACTCTGATTTGAAGCTTGCAGGGCCCAGAAGCCGTCGTGGGGGAGAGCTCCGAAGCTGGATGTCCCAGCCCTCTGGGGCCTCGAGCTGCAGAGGATGCCCGAGCCGCATCTAAGGGTGTCTGGGCAGAGACGGGCCGAAGCTGCCCCCCTACCGTGTAAACCTGGGGAAAGTTATCCAACCTGCCTCCAATGCCCCGTGTGTAAAGTGAAGATGATGACAGCACCCAGCCACTGCAAGGCAGGCCGAGGACAGGAGGTGCCGAAGGCCTCAGACCGAGCCCCCCCGCACAGGGGACACTCTACAAATACTGGTTTTACCACCAGCGCAAAATAAAATTGCTGTAGGGAATTAAAGTGACCTAATGACTTCGTGGTAGGAATTTTGGTGATCAGATGTAAGATTTGGTGTTTGCCAACTGTAATGAAACAAGCAGAGTAGATTTTCTCCAGTGTCGCTATAATGTGTCACAAACCAGCTCATGTTATAGTGCGATCGCTCATTGTTAGACGTATGATACCTTTCGCTCTGATTATCTATTTTTATTTTTCACAGGACAGAATGTTAATCACCTTAAAGGGAATCTCTAGTTGGAAACATAAAAATCATATATCTATAAAGAATAAAGCAAGGAAACATCTAGAAATGATTCATAAAGTTCTTTGGTTTTTGGATTTGCTGGGGGGGATGAGAATATCAGAATCTGTCTTGTCCATGTAAAACAACATTTTGAAATTGAAGCTATCCACCCATATAGGTCTATAGATATTTCCTTGAAATTCTATATTTCCTTGAAATATATGAAATATATTGAATATATTTGAAATTGAATATATATGAAATTGAATATATATGAAATTCTGATATTTCCTTGAAATTTAGTCAACTTATCTAATGTATTTTAAAATATTCTGATAAATGTAAGCCCCAGAAACATATTTAATCAAAATGTATGATTCCTAAACAGCATCATTTAAAAGCAAAAGCCATTTCAGTGGGAAGTTGTATAGACTCTACATACTCACACTTATGAAATAGTCAACTTCCTAAAGTAACAGGAAAATAATATTGTGGTAATTTGCATATCACATCTGTTATTTTTAATTTTCAGATTAAAGAACACCTTTTCCCAGGAAAGGATTCAGTAGGAAGAGAAAAGAAAATAACAGTGAAACTTATCACTCAGGCTAAATTAGCAATTTGATTGGATGCTTTGGGGCATATTATTTTTACTCCAAAAATGGAATTAAGACAAACATAATTTACATTATTTTTTTACTCACAACAATAAAATTCTATCAAATCAGCATTTAAATTAACATTTAAAGAATGGAAACAAAAACAATAAAAAGAAAGTGTTCACATATCTAAACATATTAGATTATGTTACTTGGTTTTATTTTTCTCTGAAGTTTCAAAACAGAGAGCTAAGAAAGAAAAGAAGCTCAGAGAGATGATGTCATAGACCAGCTTCGCTTTGTTTTATATTTTAGGTCCTAGTAAGGAGATGGTTTAGTCTAATGCATGGCTTGTGTGGCTACAAATAAATTCATTTCAGGACTGTTCTTTGTAATAAGGAACAGAAGCACCAAGTGACATGAGAGATGGGGTTTAAAATTAATTACATTTTCGAACAGGGAGACTTCGTTTAAGCAACAAGAATAAAAGACGTAATCGGAAAAAAATCTATTTCTCGTCCAGTAGTAAAAATGAGATTATTTGCCTTTGAGTTAACATTTTTGAATTTCTGAATCCCATTTTCTAAACAATTTCTAAATGCTGCAAGTGGCAAACTAGAATATTTTATTCCTCTTGAGAACAAAACATTCTTTTTCTTGGCACCAGGCTATGGTGCCAAAACGGAGGGCGGGGAGACATCTGTGTAAGAGGCTTAGCTTCCTGGAGAACATATTTCCAACCATATTTTGTCATGCGCACAACGAGAAATTAGAGGAAACTGCCTTTCAACAAAGGTGTTTGAGATAGAGCAACAGAAGAAGGTCTGACTCTCAACCACAAGTTTCTACGGAAACTGACTTTTCAGGAGAGCCAAATTCTTTTAAATGTATGTGAAATATGTTATGGCCATAAACAAACTGCATCAACTCTTATTTTTCAAGTATTCCAACTTCCTTTTCCATAGAACAACATCACTTAAAAGAGGGAGAGAGAGAGAGAGAGATACAACAAAGTGACTCAAGCTTTATCTTGAGACCTTCGTGTTTTAAAAAGCGTAATGCATATGGCTTCTGATAAAATGTGGACCCAAGAGGCTAAGTCGCGACTTTCATTTACAGAGCGTTGGGTTTAACCCAACTCTAACAAATTCACTTACAATTTTTAGAAGTAAATATCGTGCCCGTTTAGCACAGAGCAAATGGAAAACGCTGGGTTGCTAGTGATGTGATGGTACTTTCAGTGAGACGTGAACAGAAGAGGGTGATTACTGAAGAACGAAATTTATGTTAATTTTAGGGCAGATTAAGAACCTAAGAAAAGATATTAAAACATGAGATGCTTGACTCTCCCTTTAACTTTCTTCATCATTTGTCTCTAGTAGGTCATCAGCACCCCAGAGCTAAGTTCTGTAACATGGCTCCTGCGTGACATGTGGAAAGATGTTCCCGTTCCAGAGTCAAGGAGTTGAAAGAATTATGACTAATGATAAATCAGCACCGTATTTTCTTTTTTTCCCTCCAGCTTTATTGAAGTATCGTTGACAAAATTGTGTGTATTTAGGGTACACAACGTGACCGTTTGATATACATTGTGGAACGATCACCCCAATGTAGCCAACGACTAGTTAGTGCCCATGGCTACCTTCCCGCGTGCGAGGGCCGGCAGCACCGAACTTCCAATCTCAGCAAATGTCGAGTTTACCGCGCGGTATCACTGCCTTGTGGTTTACATCCTGTACCCTGGGGGTATTTTCAAGAAGGCTAGGGAGTCCGAAATCCGCATTATTCATGGGGAAGTCTTCGGCTGAAAATCATCTGTCGCCACATTTCACATAATGTTAGTTTAGAGAAAGTTTTAAAAGGATTCATTTTAAGAATCGGGACTGTATGGCCTACAGTTTTAGCAAACGATCTTCCATCTCATTAGAGCCTTCAGACCTCTTCTGGAAGACCGTGAACCTAGTCCCTAAACATAAGCCTTCAGTTCTGCTTAGAGAAAAAGGAGTTTGGTGCCTCTCTCCCCTCTCTTGCTGTTCATCATGACATAAAAAAGAAACTGTGCTTCCCTTAAGCCTACGTTTCATGACACTATTAATAGACGTCCTTCACTTGCGTGAGGCGAGCATCGTGGCGTTGAGCTCTTAGGCTCCCGAAGTGGAAAGGAATGCCTCTCTGCAAGCTAAGACAGTATTTCTTTCCAATGTTCTCATATATCTGCTCCAAACATGGAGGAGGAACGGGAATAACTTTTTAAATAAACAGATTCTTGCCTTCTTAAAATCGCAGTAAAACAAACAAGCTTCCTTGCAGTAGCTGTAGAGCACGTTGGGGAATGGCCATGCACAGCACGAAGAGACTTTGAAACTTCCCGAGTGGATGGACGGTGTCACACAGGATCATGAAAGTCATTATCTGTAGCCAATAATGGAGAAGAGGAATGGAGGCAAGGCCAGTTTGCGTAGGGTCTATGTTCTGAAATTACCCCTTCTTCTGTGAATCTTTGTGAAGCTGGCTAAACCTCTAAACCCAAATTATTTAGCATGAACTTCAATCATTATCACTCCAGATATGAGAGGACACAGAAATGGGACGTATTAAAGGTGATCTTCATGGTCGTATGCGACCTCTAGATGGAAAAATTGGGGGACCCGCTCAAAGGCCTCTTGGCCACAATATAGCAAAAAGTATGGTTGGTAAACTACTTGCTTCCTCCCAAGCAGGCCTCTTTCAGCAGACATTTTAAAGATTTTGGCTCTGAGAAAATAAAATTTCACTGTTTCACAAAAATATAAATACTGAACAGTACATCAATTGTTGTTTGCAAAAATTTCTGCAGATGTTTAGAAACTTCTTATTTATTTTCTCAATTACTGGCAAGCTAACATAGTAATCCTCAAGAACTAAAGTTGTCTTTAACCACAATCCACAGCTAATGCTTCAAGAATTGAGACCAGGTTTTGTTCTGGCAACCCCTAAGCTGATTCATTGTTAATGGCCGCTGAAACCTGAGTACCTTACATATAATTAGGAAACAAGTTTAAAATTTTGGTTGAAGCAAATTTTTTACCATGTTAAGCCACAAATACACATGGTCATGATTCATATTTTTCCCTATTATTGTTCCCTATTCCTCGCCCATATTTATTTTTAAAAAACATTATTTTTAGTGATTTGGAACTTACTTTACATCTACAGGGGCCATACAATATATTATGTCACATCGTGTTGACCTACTAATGCCCGATGGGGCTGGCAGTGATATTCAATACGTACAATAAGCTTTGCTAAAGCTTTCCCAGGAATCTGGGAGAGTTTTATGCTGCCAAGAATATCTATTTTCCCTTGAATTTCCCAATTAGCTTAATAAAATCCAGAAAGTCTTCAGAGTTAGTGACAAAATCGTCGCGATAGTGTAATAATGCTCTTGTCTACCATGAAAGCAAAGGATCGTGATTGCTAGAAAGGCTTGTTTTCAATTACACAATTAATAAATAGATGTTTAAGTGCTTGTGTGATTTCCATTGGTGGTAAATTCTTACTATAATAGAAACTAAAATTCTTATTGGCCTTAAGGAGAATTTCCTAGGGGGTGCCATTTTGAAGTTAATAAATTCGGTATTTTCAGCAACCTCTTTCCAGTCAGCAAATTACATAGAGAGAATATGATGTTCTTGGTAATGTAATTTGTGGGTTTTTTTTTTCTTTTTTTTTGCATAAGCATGCTTGTAAGAACATACAAATTAGTTTAATAAAAGGAAGAAAGTATTGGTTTCAAACTATCTCCACTTTGGTTATTGGAAAGTGGTGACAGCACACAAAAAAATCGTATTTCAGCAAAACAGAAAACAACCTCAAACCATCTTATTTTCCAGCTATTGATGGAGGATGCTCCCATCTTGGTCAGTCCTATGCGGATAGAGATGTCTGGAAGCCAGAACCGTGCCAAATATGCGTCTGTGACTCAGGATCTGTTCTCTGCGATGACATAATATGTGACGAACAAGAATTAGACTGTCCCAACCCAGAGATCCCATTTGGAGAATGTTGTGCAGTTTGCCCACAGCCTCCAACATCTGTGAGTTTAAAGAAAATCTGTACACCTTCATATTAAGAAGAGTATTAGGAATCTTCATATATAAGATTCATATCTTAACACATGAAATAGTTTCCTTTCCTGAAAGGAAAAGAAAGTAGTGTATGACAAACAATCATGTTGGTGTCACAAGTTAAAAGGTGGATTTTCTGGTTTAAAGCTAGGGATTGGATGTGAGTTGGGATAAGAAATAAATAGGCAAATTGGGACACACTTCATGGGAAAGTTGTTCTTATGTCTTATTTAATCTGTGTCTTTTTCATTTATTAGCCTCCTCGCCCTCCTAATGGTCATGGACCTCAAGGCCCTAAGGGAGATCCAGTAAGTAAACATTCTTCTGTGGAATGAATTGAGTTCTTTAAGTAATTTGCTGCCTTTTTTTTTTTTTTTTTTTTTTGCTTCTTCTAATAGCCTTTTCATATTTGAGCTTTGATCATTCAGACATTTCCTTTGCTACCCCATATTTAACAACATGAAAGAACTCAAACCGAGAATCCGTAATTGTACATGTGAATATTTAAATTTCCCCAATTTTATACGATCTCTTCATCCCCATTATCAGTTTGGAAAATAAAACATAGGTCAATCTACAAAGAAATAAATCACGCTGAAAATGTTCCCATGATTTAGATAAAAATGTCTGTATTTTCAGGAAGATTTATCACTCATATGGATTCCTTGTATTACAAAGCAGAGAAGCTACAATTGGATGATGATTCTGAATCGTTAGACCTTTTTCCTGTTTTGTGAGTTTTTATCTCGGATTCTTTCAGGGCCCTCCTGGTATTCCTGGGAGAAATGGCGACCCCGGTATTCCCGGACAGCCAGGCTCCCCTGGTTCTCCTGGCCCCCCTGGAATCTGTGAATCCTGCCCTACTGGTCCTCAGGTAATAAATCCCAGGACAACAAGATCCCCTCCCTTTAAAACTACCTACTTCGTTTTCTCTTCTTCAGCCTGTGGGACATCTCACGTTTGTGGATTCCTTGCATCTATGCTCTGATTTCATGTATCTAACAAATCCTTACTTAGTGCTTAGAAGCGCTGGACACTATTTTAAGTGCTTTATAAATTTTACCTTTCCTCAAAATGCCGGTGTATCACTATTACATCTTTGCAAACTTTCCCGACTTCACAGCAGGCATATGACATATCACTATGTTTAAGAAACGAGTCAACAACTCGCAAAAGAATTAGCCCGGAGTATTTAGGAATTGCTGTGACTGTGCCTTATTGCACTTAGAACCCCAGTGGTAAAGCCTCTGTAGGTCTGGACAAAAAAAAAAAAAATAAACATTTGAAAAGCTGTGAATACTCATTGACTTCACGTCAGCAGGATTATTGACGCCTGACAACTTCTCTGGCCAAGCCTTCAGAGCCCATCCTGCTCCTCCTAAAACACGTGGCAGGCAGCTAAGCCTGCGTGTGAAGCAACTAACCAAACAAATAAATGAGTCAAAATTTCTGCTGCCTGAAGTTAAGAGAAATTAGAAGCCACTATACACAAATAACTCTGAATTTTAAACAATGCAATTCAAAACTCAAAATAAAATAATCGCCAAAGAAACCCAACAGGCACATGGGTTTTTCTATTATTCTTTGCCTATTGTCTGTGGGGATGTTTATTTGGGGAATAAATTTGCTAGTGTATTAAGCAGAAGCCAAGGGAGACAAATCTTATTTGCATCATTAAATGTTGGTAAAGTAATTTGACTTCTCCATTTTTTTTTTTTTCTGCTCCAAATGAGGAGATCAGATTATATGATTTCAAGGCCCTTTCAGTTTCAGTCTGTGATCTGATGTTTCTGAAGCTGTGGGTATCTCTTAGAAATCATATTTTGGGTAAGACCACATAGGAACCAATTATTTGGCATTAACACTGCACCGAGTTAGTTGGAAGACTTGCGCATTACGGAGGCACGTGTTTCCGTCGAGTACCTGCCACACAAGCTGCAGAGAGACAGGCTGAGCAGGCTACCCAATGACACGTGCCACACCCTCCGGCACGTAGAAACTTTCTATCAGGGAAGAGTAGGTGCTGTAAATGGAGGCTCTTTTAAATGTTTTGGGAAAGAACTACAACATATATATCAAAATGATCTTATCTCTGGTGTCTTTGCTACAGAACTATTCTCCCCAGTTCGAGTCCTATGACGTCAAGGCTGGTGTCGCAGGAGGCGGCATCGGAGGCTACCCCGGGCCAGCTGTACGTACCAGGGTCCCTCAGCATCGTAGAGCAGCGTGTTGGTTGACTTCCCGTTGGTTGACCCCGAGCGGTCGGCTCCCTAGTAACACAGCCTTATTCCATGCTTGCCCAAAGCGGCTGACCCTCCACTGAGGCTGGGGAGCACCTGCTAGGATTATCCCGGTCCGTCTGCCCTGACCCCTTCTTTCCTCACCGCCCCTCGTTTCACACCTGTTGCACACTCTTTCTCTCTTTACACAACCACACGTAGAAGGCGCCCACCTGCCTTCATGCTCAGGTCGCACGCTCGTATGTTCCCTAACTTTAACCACATTTTGTTGTTTTTCACCTCCACGTTTCCTCGTTCGCCCTACGTTGTTCGGAATCTTCTTTTTATGTATTTTCATCAATGAAGTGCGGCCTTCTAGATGACAGTCCGAGGGATGAACGCCCAATATTACAATCTGCCCCACTTAAAACCCTGAAGTCGAATACAAGTATTTCCAGAATTTATTGAGTCTAGGTTTCTCTATGACAAATGATAGCTATTCACATTGTACCCAAAAGGCTTCCCTTAATGTAAATCACCTAGAGTTTTGATAGAAGAAAATAGAAAAAAGTCACTGAAGCCTGAGCACCTGGGCACGACGCATGGTGTCACATAAAAGGTCCTTATCACAGAACAGGCTTTGGGAGGAGCAATGTAGGGAAGTTCACGGCTTTGCTGCCAGTAGCAGGTATGAGTGTGAATGAATCATGACGCCGGGACTATGGAAGATTGTCCCCGAGATCATTAGACACCAGGTTTGTGACTTTCCAAACTAGAGAGGACCACACTTTAGCTAATAGAGCCAAATTACCAGTTAAACAAAGACCCTTAAAACTGATGTAAATTGCAAAAAAGAGGATTTTTACAAATCTCTAAAGTTTTGGGGGGATGTGGGGTTTTTTTCCCTTTAAAGCCAGAAGGAGAATTATATTAAGAATGTCAACAGCTGGTCTTACTCAGCTAGGTTCAAATTATGAATCTTATTTTTCAGTCTTATGTACAGTTTTTACTAAAAAACAAAAACCAAGAAAAAAAACCCAACAAACTCATTACTTATTAACATTTCAGAAAAGAAGTTATAAGAGATCATTTATTTTTTTAAGAGATAATTTAATTACAAACAGTGGTTTTAAGGTTTGTTACCAGTATTTGGAAATAGCATACTATAAAACTGAAGGTTTTCTAGTGTAATCTGTATTTCTGAGCAATGATAAATCAACTGGTTATAATTGTAATTTATCATTGTCCCACTTATAATGATTCTCCCGTACGTCTAAATCTTCACGTCAACATAACACAGTGACATACTTAAGAACTTCTACTTTGATTTACATCATTATTTTTAGAGACTGGGATTTACAGTATGCAGATACGTTTCCACAGGAGTTTGGCCAGTGGGCAAAAAATGCTCCTTCCCCAGTACCAGTATCATCCTAATATTGCAGGGACATTCATAGCATGTTGCATGAATATTTGCAGATTTTATTGTATGTCTAATAAAACCCATCATATCCATGGATAGTTACCATATCATGAGGTATGCTGTCCTCATTTTTTAAAATGTCAGTATCATTTCTAAACAGAGCATCTCTTTGATGCCCAAGTAAATTATATTTCAGTTGCATTTATTTTAAACTTATCCTTCAAAAAAAAAAAAAAAACTTATCCTTCAAATTTACATTCCAGGGTCCCCCTGGTCCTCCTGGTCCCCCTGGTACATCTGGTCATCCTGGCTCCCCGGTAAGTTTAACCATTAACGGGGCTTTCTTTCTCATATATATTATATAAGTCTAGTTAACACAGATTTTGCTGTAACTCCGCCATTCCAGCAAGCATAACCCCAATTAGGTAGAAAAATCACAACCAAGAAACTGTCATTCCTTCAAGATATTGGAATTTCATATTCAATTCCTTTCCACAAACAACTATCAGTAATTAAAATGTCGGTGAAAGTTAAAGCAGAGGCTTAATTTGCATGTGATATGGCTTCAAGTTCAGAACAATTCAATCTCAATGGAATAAAATGGATGGAATGGAATAAATTTGGTTGTTTCTGATCTAAAAAATTCTTTATACATTGGAATAAGATCCACCGAGTACCTTCACAAATCCCGATTTCGTACTGTCTTCTAGACTTTTAACACATTTGCACGTCGTTCCATCCTAGGGTTCCCCAGGATACCAAGGCCCCCCTGGTGAGCCTGGGCAAGCTGGTCCTGCGGTGAGTATTTCACCTCTACGTAGTGAACTGACAGTTCTACACAGAAACCATCTTCATTTTCTAAAACATTATCACAGGGTCTATAATGTATAGATTAAATTTATACTCAAATTTTAAATAATAAATATTATTTCTTGGCATGGTTGAACTGGTTTCAAAGGCCTTTTGGAGTCTTTTAGTGGTTTAGGTTTCCTAGAGATCCTTGCTTTTTCATCTGGAAATTCCCTGGCTAATTAGCCACCACAATCGTTCACCTCCTAGGGAGGATACAAATCCTGTTTTTCTTAAATATAGATTTAATTTCCCTGTAAGCACTCAGTTCACCTTCATATCTACTCTTTGATGTATAATTTTTAAGACTTCATTTAGTGGAAATAAGCATAATCTAGCAGAATTCTTCAAAAAAACATGCTGTATGAACAAGAAAGTGAGGTGAAATTAGTTTAATTTAATATTTCAAACTATTTGGAAATACCTGTATATTAAAAAAAAGAAATACCTGTATATTAAGAAGTTCAGGGTCTCACAAATGCACTTGGAGGTATATATAAATATACATTTAGGTATGTATAAAACATAGATCCATGATATTTCTAATTCCCATTAAAAATAACTTCATTAAACAGTAAAAACTTGATATAATATAGATATATTAACTCAATGTGTCATTTTCATAAGGAAACATATTGAGAGTATCTTCTAGAAGAGGGTTCCTTTCAGAGAAACACATATAACAATAAATCTCTGTAAGAGAAAAACCTATGGATAAATTTGTTTTTTATTTTCTTATTTCAGGGCCCTCCAGGACCCCCTGGTGCTATGGGTCCATCTGGTCCTGCTGGAAAAGATGTAAGTGTTTAAGATTGAATGGAGATATGGAAAAATTCAAGTTGGAATATTGCACGTGGCATATCCTGCATGCTGTATACGCAGAAAAACCGGACTGAAATACTCAGTGCTATCCTAATGACATTTTAGCTCATTTTACTTTTTGAATGTGTAGGGTTTGTATAGCTCTATGCACCACTTCTTGAATTCCAGACTAACAGACCCCCTACCTGTGCTTCTTCACTGCCAAGAAGCATCCAGCGCATATATCACTTGAGGAGAAACAAGTATCTTCTTTCTTCCTCTTGTAACGAAGACATCGATATCAATACTTTACAAACTTGAAAACTTAAAAACACCTTTAATATCGTGTCATTCTTCCTTTCCCATGGCACGTTCTTGTGTGGGTCGAGAGCGCACCGTGATGTTTCAGGGAAGGGCGATGCCCCCGCTATGCAGAAGTCGTATTGCCATGGAAGTCCTCCCCATTCCTTCTACTAGGAAAGCTGTTCCAACGGCTACAACAGCTAGAAAGTGGTTGAGCCTAACCACTTTCATGAATTTTTGATGAGAAAAATGCAAAGTTTTTGGTTTGCTAGTTGACTGCAATCTGTTTTCTCGTACACAATCACCTAACGTGATTTGTCTTTCTCTACCTAGGGGGAATCAGGAAGACCTGGACGACCTGGAGAGCGAGGGCTGCCTGGACCTCCAGTAAGTCTTCAGCATCCAGTGAATTATTTGGAGTAACCATGACAATCTTAGCTTGAAAATTATTCTATAATTAAATTGAATCACACTTAAAAATGGAAGGCATTTTACTACTGGATTGTGATTCTATTTGAAAACTCATTAACGTCTTTTTTATTCCTTATTTTTAGGGTATGAAAGGTCCAGCTGGCATGCCTGGATTCCCCGGTATGAAAGGACATAGAGTAAGTAGAGTTTCTAAATTAACTATAAGTTATTTCATCCAGCTATGTTTACTTGCCTAACCTATTTTATTGGGAAATTTGAGTATGTACCAAAAATAGTTGATTTTGACAACTAGTCAATTTGATTTTTTAACGATCTATCAACTTTGTTGACCAAACCAACTAGTTATTTAACAGATAATAATTAGACTGAGTTTCAATGTGTTATAAGGCTTAGGAAAGAATTATTTAATTTTATCATCATTGTCAAAAAAAAGAAGAAAATATATTACTGAGAGCTAAGTGTTAAGGCAACTTCCTAATTGAACTAAACTGTGCTTGCTGATAAGTTCAGACTTTTTACTCTAAAATCAATCTCAAATGTCTTCTATTAATCCATTTAAAAGGGCTTTTAATTATTTACATCAATGTTGGAAATGGTGCCATCTAGTAAAAATTAGTTATGAAAAATACAATGTAAAGTTTTCAACCATTCTGGATTGTTAACAGATCTTTAATATTTTTGCTACTTCTGTACATTTCCTAGGGCTTTGATGGACGAAATGGAGAAAAGGGTGATACAGGTGCTCCTGGATTAAAGGTAAATCAAAAGCAAAATCATATTTTCATAAATAAATTCATTTTAATGTTATATTTATATTTAGGACTTATATTTTGGGGTTAACTTTTTCTGAAATTTACCTGAATTTTGCATTTTTGGAGCCAAATAACAGTGAGTAATTCAGAGGCTTTATTGAAGCTCCTACCAAAGCTGAGAACTTGAACTGTCTACATTAGAAATGATTGTGCATCCCTGAGTGACTCACTGGTTACTTCTGCTTCATCCGCAAGTTTTTAAAATGCAAAAATTGAGAATGATGGTAGACAAAATGCTAACAAAAATTTGACATTGCTGGAACGTGTCTTTTTCTTAGGCTCTATAATATTCTTCATAATGTGCTGCATTTAAAAAACTATACACTCCTCTCTCTTTCTACAAAATGGTAACATGTTTTATGTGTTTCTAGGGTGAAAATGGCCTCCCAGGTGAAAATGGAGCCCCCGGACCCATGGTAATTATAGTTCTCATGTAACTTTCAGCTTTATCAACCCAAAGGTCGCCTTGCTCCGTCCCCAGCTGCTCTCACCATGTCAAGTCTAAAAGGAGATCGTCCTTTCCATTGTGTTCCGTAGGGTCCCCGAGGTGCTCCTGGTGAGCGAGGACGGCCAGGCCTCCCCGGGGCCGCGGTGAGTGTCCCCGCCGCACCCACAGCTCCTGGGGCGACAAGGGTGCAGACAAGGGCCTGGGCCAGGCTGCGGGGGCCCCAATCCCCGAGAAGCTCTTTTCTATGAAGTGTGGCATTTAAGGATGCCTCATAAACCGTGAGCTACACTTGTAGGGACACAAATAAGGGCTTTGTAGTTATCGCCTCTTTTGAAACTTAGTTAACCTTGTCCATGTCCCTATAGGACCCTCAGCTCACAATCAGTTCTGTTAAACGCAGAATCGGGCCCTCGCACAGCAGATCACTGCTGGGAACACCGGGATTGTCTCAACTTGCCTCAAAACATAGTCTTGGTAGGCAGATTTTAATGCACTGCAGGAAAAGCCAACTCGGTGGAGTCAGAATTTTAGTCAGAACATTACTCGCAACTGGCTTTTCAGAAGTAAGAGGATATTTGAGACAAATTTCTCTCTTTAGGGTGCTCGAGGTAACGATGGTGCTCGTGGAAGTGACGGACAACCAGTGAGTGACTTTTAATCTAACCCTGCGTTGCTTCGGGGTGATGAGAGATTTGGGGTATGGAATGTTGGGATGATGTGGGTCCTAGACCTACAACTCAACGTGGCTCATGAATATGTCATTCCAACTGACACGAAGTCCACAAATGAAATCGAGGAACAACTAGAAACATTAAGCCCATACATAACATTCTGATGCTCCTTATGATCCTTGGCCGATCGCTAACATGTGAGAGTGCGCTCACTGTCAGTTAATGACCAGCACTGCACGTGGCAATTAAAGGGACCTGAAAAATAGGTAATAGTGTCACCTCCATTTCATACACAAGCGTACGAGAGCTGGGGACAAGTAAACTGCACAAAGTCACAGAATTGTGATGGAGGGCAGAAGCATCCTACTTTTCCAACTTTAGATTTCACTCTCTTGTTACTTTTCCACATCATTGCCCCACATAACATTCATCCGTGGATGATAAATGTGACTTTGTCTGCATAATTGTCTTCTATGTTGTGTATGTGCTCACTTAATATTTGCTGGTTAATGTTATCTTAGCTTTTGTTTACTTGATTAAGAACTCTTGAAATTGTCCCTAATTTTTTTCAGGGCCCTCCCGGTCCCCCTGGAACTGCAGGATTCCCCGGTTCCCCTGGTGCTAAGGTAAACATGTATTCCCATAGAAGAATATAAAATAGATCTTAGGACAACAGAAAATCATTGATTTGCTTCTTGAAAAAATATATATATATATATTACCCATCAAGTAGATATCTTTTCAGATCTTTAAAGTCCTATTTTTTATTACAAAAGGGGTTACCCATGGCATTCAACTATTCTGATGTCTCCTTATTTATGCCTTTTCTTTTTTCCCAGTCTCTTTCTGAAAAGCAGCTCACGTAGTCGCACTCATAGTATTTGTCTCCACCTTCACGACTGATGATTCTTTCCTTGTGATAGACTATATTGTCAAACTACTCGGGGCTTTGGGAGCTGGGTTTCAATGGGCCTAATGATTAGAAGTGGCAAGAGAAGCTGACTACTCGGGACTTTACACCTTAGGGTGAAGTTGGACCCGCGGGATCTCCTGGTTCAAACGGCTCCCCTGGACAAAGAGGAGAACCTGGACCTCAGGGACATGCTGGTGCTCCAGGCCCTCCTGTAAGTGACAAGTATGGCCGTCGGGGAGAGTTGCCTCACTTCTTTCATGAAAGCAAATGTTTTAAGGTTGCTATCAATTAAAATATTTTTTGAAAAAAAAAATCATCGCTTGGTGCTTAGAAATATTCTATTGTGATAAACACTGATTTTATTAGTACCAAAATTCATGGGTTTTGAGGTTTACACTCTTCTAGAATTTATGAATTTTGTTTATATGACAAAGTGAAGTAGAGGATGGATAGTTATCTGGTACTTCAAATACTGTGCCCCAACTGATCGCCAATCACAGAAATTCAGAGAAGAAACAGTATTAAAAACCTCTCCTATTTATTATTTAAAAATTTAGACCAAGGGCATATTATCTTTAGATTACTCAGATAATGATAATTCTTTTGCCTACATTTTACATGTTGTGCTATAGTTGGAGGAATCACCGAATCTCTACAAAGCCCAGCACCCATCAATAGATTTACTTTGCAAATGTACATTCACTATTTGCATTGTTTTTAATATGCTCTTCTCCCCTTGTAGGGCCCCCCTGGGAGCAATGGTAGTCCTGGCGGTAAAGGTGAAATGGTAAGACATCCTCACTTCCGTCCTCACTTCACCCACTCACGTTATTGGCTTCCCTTGCACTTTGCATGACATTGCATTCATGGTGTTTGAGTGAGCTGTTCAGAAAAGAAGGTTCAAGTTTGACTAATGTGACGTTCTTGGGCTATTTTTAGGGTCCCGCTGGCATTCCTGGAGCCCCTGGACTGATAGGAGCCCGGGGCCCTCCTGGACCACCCGGTACCAATGGTGCTCCTGGACAGCGAGGTGGTGCAGTAAGTTCATATTTTCCTTAGTTGCCTGGAAGATGGGACTTAATTCCCACAACAAAAATATCAACAGCAGACTTTCTGTACTTGTTCCGTTGATTTTATGTTGACTTCAGTCTGGGTTTATAATTGGATTAGTTGTTGCTGCTGCTGATTTTGTTAGCCTGTAACTCCCTGTTTTTAAACCAAGATTTTGTTTCATTTAGGGTGAACCCGGTAAAAATGGTGCCAAAGGAGAGCCAGGCCCACGCGGTGAACGTGTAAGTATTACCCCTGACAGAATCGGTTATTTCTTATTCCAGGTGAAAATTTGGCAAAAGAATTAACCCTTTATTGGCATCCTTTTTAGGGTGAAGCTGGTTCTCCAGGTATCCCAGGACCTAAAGGTGAAGATGGCAAAGATGGCTCGCCTGGAGAACCAGGTGCAAACGGACTTCCGGGAGCTGCCGGAGAAAGGGTAGGTTTCCCATAAGCATCTAAAAGGAGCAGGGATATCATACTCATCCATAGAGAGCTTCACTTTAAGGGTGAGGATATCGTCCTCAATCCCAAATACTGTCTTTGAGGCATTGGATAGCACGAAAATATCCACTGCTACTCAAAAATTATGAAAAAGTTTCATGCTTTGGGCCACAACATTTGCCTTTCACTGTCTCCAGGGTGCACCTGGATTCCGAGGACCTGCTGGAGCAAATGGCCTTCCAGGAGAAAAGGTAGATGACTTTAAGGTCTAACTTTGTAAATGCTGGTACTACAAATGGTCATCTTCTTCCATACAGTGTCCCATTAACTGAAACCTAAACATCGGAAAGAAATACACTGGAAGTTAAAAATCATAATAATTCTCTCATAATAATTCTCACAATGGTCCCAGCCCCTGCTCAGCCCATCTCCTAGCTTCATAGCTAAAGCAAGTCACTTAACTTCTATGAGAATTCTTTAGCTCATCTGTCATTGGAGAATGATTCATTTCAGCATCATTGCAAGAATAAAGTTAATTAAAATGCCTGAAAGTTCTTTGAAAACTCTAGAACACTGTACAAATATGGTTTGATATCATCAAAGATATTTGACTTTATATGCACAGAAACATATCGTTATGCTCACTGAATATTGGTGGCATGTGATGTTCATCAAAGTTGCCTTAAAACATTCCCAATATGATCATCCAAACTAATGGGGAACAGTGATTGTAGGGCACGTCATGACCTAAATATGGTCAGTGTCTAGGTCAGTGAAGGATCTTTTACCTATTTGTTGACTTCTTTCACCTCTTAGGGTCCCGCTGGGGAGCGTGGTGGTCCAGGCCCTGCAGGGCCCAGAGGAGCTCCTGGAGAACCCGGCCGAGATGGTGTCCCAGGAGGTCCAGGAATGAGGGTACAGAGAAGCGCTCGTTTGCTTGACACTCACATTTAGTGAGAAGAAAGACAAATAAGGGAGCGTTAAAGACAACTTAAGGCAGACTCTACTTTTATAGCATCAAAACAAAATACTCTTAAGATAAAGTTAGAATGACTGAAGAAAAACAGAAGGCTTGACTGAGACACTTTATAGATTGAAAAATATGCGCCAGTAAAAGGCTATGTACGAAATCTCACAGTTTTACAGATATATATTTTTTTTTTAATTAACATTTTAAGATCACCTGACTGACTGCATTCTTCAATCTAGGGCATGCCCGGAAGCCCAGGAGGGCCAGGCAGCGATGGGAAACCAGGGCCTCCCGTATGTACATTTTTGACATCTCTGTTTATAAGCCCAGTGAATAATGGAATGTGCAGTTTGGCTGGCGTTGATGTGTGTTGCGTAGTCTTGGTATATAGCTGGCATAGTTTCATGAGATCTTTATCAAACCTCTGTTAATGCAATTTTGTCTCATTAGGGAAGTCAAGGAGAAAGTGGTCGACCAGGTCCTCCAGGCCCGTCTGGTCCCCGAGGTCAGCCTGGCGTCATGGGTTTCCCTGGTCCTAAAGGAAATGATGTGAGTTCCTCCCTTTATTTCTTCAGTAAATATTTGACAGAAGGCTTTTACTTCCCATATGGGAGTTCAGAGATGGCCAAGACTTGATCTCTGCTTCAAAGAAGTAGGATATAGGAAAATTAAAATGCCATGTGAGACTGGGTGGGTTTTGTGGTTTGCTTTCTTTTTTAGACGTCTGGAGAAAGAGTAGTGAACTTTATGGAAATCTAGTTCTAGAAAATAATTTCTTGGCTGCGGATGCATGCATGTGTATGTGTAAGAGGCAGATCCCAACTATCAGGGAACAGGACACTGAATGATTTCGTTTTGAGAATGAATAAATCCTGGCCACTCCTTTAGGGTGCACCTGGCAAGAATGGAGAGCGAGGTGGTCCTGGAGGTCCCGGCCCTCAGGTACGGAGCTGTCGTTAACTTGTTTCCAGCTTTCTCTAGAAGCCTTCATTCCCAACCTATGACTTCTACTATCTCCGTTACCTCTGCTTCCCTAACTGCTTTTTTTTTTTTTTTTTTTTAGGGTCCTGCTGGAAAGAATGGTGAAACTGGACCTCAGGGTCCCCCGGGGCCTACTGTAAGTTTACTCACGTAACTTGGAGATGGAAGTGAGTGGGAGTGGGGCCGAGGAATGATGCCATCGTTCACCAAAGCAGTTCCGAGGCTTGGTTACTTAGCTAGCTAAATGCTGGCTGACTAGAAGTAAAGATCACGTTGTACGAGGCTCCCTTGCATCAACTCTGTAGGCCAGACTCTGTCCTCCTTCACACTATTAAGTTTTAAATTAAGCAGTGAGCCTGTTGAAATCAAAACTGTGTGGACTAAGTATGAAAGGATATTTTATAATAGGACATCTCATTGTATTTTCCTACGCTAGGGGCCGGCTGGTGACAAAGGAGACGCGGGACCCCCTGGTCCCCAAGGGCTACAGGTAAGAAGTTGCTACCTAAGTATCCCTGGGTTCCTGATTCTACCAGACAATTCAGTACTTCCCTTGTGAGCTGTATTTGTTGAGCTGATTGACAGTTTGGTTTTTTTGGTGACACTCCTAGATTACAATTCCTCTTCAGCTTAAAATGTATGGGTCTGTCTTCCACCTTGAAATAAAATGACAGACGATGTGAGTCGACATTCCTGTTGCAGATTGATTATTATTATTATGCAATTATTTTAATTAATTAAGCACATCAAATTTTTTATGCTTAGGCCTACTTCTGTTATAATTTAAGTCCACATAGCAAATCCATATTACCATCGGTTCATTTTTACCTACAGCAACAGAAAAACTACAGGGAGATAAACATTAAGTTTGAAAGATATGATTGTCCCAGCTGTGCCCCTGGGTTTTGAGACCCACAAAGCTCTTAGTCTTAAAAAGACCACTAAACCTTTTTGAATACCTTGCAGAAACACACAGATGAGAAGCTTTTCTGTGAGCAGTGTCTGAAGTGATTACACAACACAAAATGTGGTTCTTTGTAGGGTTTGCCCGGAACCAGTGGACCCCCAGGAGAAAATGGAAAACCCGGTGAACCAGTAAGCTGCATGCCTTTTTATTTTTTTCAAAAATCAGAAGCCAAAAGAATAAATCATAATCACTCATCAGTTATCACCTTTTGCATTTTCTCACGCCATGGTTTCTGAGTTTTATCATTTGCTTTTTAAATATTCATTAACCAAACCAAGAAAAATTATTCAATCATAGCTGTAACATGGACTGTTTCGGTTTTACCATAAAAGAAAGAGCACACAGCTCAAGATTCAACAAACTGTACAAAATGCCAACAAGTCCTTTTGCTTATATTCACACAACCTGGATCCTGACATAGGCTTAATCGTATAACCCCGTCTTCTAGGGCCCGAAGGGTGAATCTGGTTCACCTGGAGTTCCAGGAGGCAAGGTAAGTATTTCAATTTATTTTCTAATTTCTTCAAACTGTTAGAGAGAATTGGTTAGCGACTCCCTTTTAGTACATCAAACCCAAATGGTCTTTTCTTAGAAGCAGGACGTGGCAAACAGTTGGCCAACACTCTTAGGGTAGCTCAAGACATTTCCAGGACGTTAGATTTGCATCATCTATAAAATCACATTGTCTGACATGAACAAATGCTACAGAAGCAACCGAGTGTCTGAAACTGCAAACGCCAAATCTTTCCAGGGCATGGATTCCGCATAGGAAAACTGTTTAAGTAGAAAAACGTTTTTTAAAAAATGCCCCCATGAGTAAAAGAACAGCAGCAGTGTCAGAGGCAGCAGGTCAGGCCAGGTACCAAGGTCCCTCTTTACGGACTCTTCCCATGTCGCCTCCCTGCTCAGGGACAAGCGTCTCACAAGCACATTTCCCAGGTGTCACAGTCAGTGCTGTGCGCGACAA
Organism: Canis lupus familiaris; assembly: GCF_011100685.1. Taxonomy (NCBI): domain Eukaryota; kingdom Metazoa; phylum Chordata; class Mammalia; order Carnivora; family Canidae; genus Canis; species Canis lupus. Next base: position 30,909,170 of record NC_049257.1, read on the forward strand.
GCATGCCCTCCACTGCGGGCCCGCTAACCGCCTTCTCCCTCCCACCAGGGCGACTCAGGTGCACCGGGCGAGCGTGGTCCTCCCGGGGCTGCAGGCCCCATGGGCCCCCGAGGTGGAGCTGGACCCCCAGGCCCCGAAGGAGGGAAGGTGAGCGGTGGGGACCTGCGGCCACCCATTAGTGCCGGCGCAGTGGCCTCCCGGCGCTTACCGTGTCTCCTCCACCCCAGGGCGCTGCTGGCCCCCCTGGGCCACCCGGCTCGGCAGGTACCCCTGGTCTGCAGGGGATGCCCGGAGAGAGAGGAGGCCCCGGCGGCCCCGGCCCCAAGGGTGACAAGGTAGGATGGCCACGCAGGTGCCAAGGCCAACCTGCTCCCAAAGCCACCCTGTGGTCCTGAGGCTACGACCACACCCTGGGCAGCCTCCCGGGGTTGCTCCTGGGCCCATTCCAGCCATGACGCTGACTTCTGCTCGACAGGGCGAACCAGGCAGTGCAGGTGCAGATGGAGCCCCGGGGAAGGATGGTCCCAGGGTGAGTGTCTCTATGACCTGGAAGTTTCTCTCCTCCACTTGTACTTGCTGTAAAACCTCATCATGATGGCCTAGACCGTATTTGGCCACTTTCTGACCACTAGGAAGGCCCACATGACATGAATGTTAAAATTCCTGGCTTATATCTGTCATTACCTGATGGTCCGACCGTGACATGAGAATAGAAAAATCTCAAAAGTCTGATAAAGGTTAAAAGCTAAAGTCATAATGAGTCACTAACATCCAAGATAATCAATAGTGTTCATGAAGGAATCTTTTGATTTGATGAACACTGTAATTCTGTGGTATAGTCAGACCGTGGGCATCAACCTACCGATAGAAAATACACACAACTTACGCTAACCTCAAAGACACCAGCTTCTAGAGCTTATACACACATTCCCGCGCAAATGAGAATGCGCACAACGGCTGGGCCGGGGTCAGCTCTGGGGATGGTACCAATGCCAGTCGCTTGGTTCTGACATGGTACAACAGTTGTGTAGATATTGACATTCAGGGATGCTGAGAGAAAGGCTCATAGGATTTTCTTGTATCTTCTTTCGCAACCTCCTGGAAGGCATAACTATTTCAAAATAAAGGTTAAAAACAAACAAAATAGAAAAACATTACCATCAATTCTATCCCCGTTCGCAAACACCTTCTAGATATGACTACAGCCAATAAGCATGATTGGTGCGTCGTTAAGTAGATGTTATATTCATGGTGGATGCCTTAAAGAAATTCACACAAATTTCACTTTTGACAGATTTGATGGGTAAGCCATCATCCAATTAAAAAACCCACCTAATCTAAAAAAAATAAAAATAAAAATAAAACATAAATAAATAAAAATTTCAAAAAAACCACCTAATATCTCACTTAGGTAACGTAGGTAAAACTCTACTATTTGAAGATGCCAATTTGAAGATTTTAATATGTGTATTTATATTCTGAGTATTTAAGCATTTTGGATCATCAAGCTGTTGACTAAGGCAATGCATTTTAATTTTTAAAAAGATACTATCGTAAGATGTTATGTCACATCATTATCTTCTGCAATGGAAAGAAAAATGAATCAATAAATTGCCCCTGGAAAGGAGAAAAAAATGAGTGGGAACTATCAGAAAGGGAGACAGAACATGAAGACTCCTAACTCTGGGAAACGAACAAGGGGTGGTGGAAGGGGAGGAGGGCGGGGGGTGGGGGTGACTGGGTGACGGGCACTGAGGGCGGCACTTGATGGGATGAGCACTGGGTGTTATTCTATATGTTGGCAAATTGAACACCAATAAAAAATAAATAAAATAAGTAAAAACTGAATCAATAAATTGCCCCTGAATCCATTAGAGGCAGCCCCCTCGAAGCTCATGGTTCTTAAGCTCTGCAATATGTACGCACCAAGTGAAGCGTATCGTTGAAGCCAGAAAACAAGTCCTATTATCTGGTTGATCAGATCAATGCTGTGTCTATATACTCTGATTAATAGGAAAGAGGATGCTTTTTTACCTCTAAAATTAAAAATGTATTTCTATTTTCTTCAGGGTCCTACCGGTCCCATCGGCCCCCCTGGCCCAGCCGGTCAGCCTGGAGATAAGGTAACGCGTAACACTACCTAGAAACAAACACACACAGAAATGCCCCGGCTTCTTTAGACGCAGAGCGATATTGTCTTTCTCTTTCTTCAGGGTGAAGGTGGTGCCCCCGGCCTCCCGGGCATAGCTGGTCCTCGCGGTGGCCCCGTAAGTGAGAACGAGGCCTCGGGTTACTCTTGCGCCCACCAGGCCCGAGCACTTCCTCAGCAATCCCGCCCCAGGACCTGAGTCTCAGCCGTGGGAGACCGTTTCCTTAGGCCAAAGTTCTTAGATCTAAAATTCACGAGAGAGAGTTTTAAGTCACACCTTCTCTCCTGAATAATTCTGGAAAAGAAATAAAAAATGGCACGAATAATGCTCATTTGTAAGTATTTGTTAAACCTGCAGGATCTTTGCCTGAGGCACCTTCTAGATCTAAAATCCTCTGCCTTCAGGGTCTGCAACTCAGGACAGATACGGAGTAAATGGCTTTAATTAATTAGTTGACTGATTTCCCAATTAACCCTTTTACTATACTTTTAAATTCTCACATGTTTAGAATTACAGATTGCATGTGTCAAACACTTCCAAATGCTCAGATTGCTTTCCTGGCAAATAACCTCACAGCCGGAGGGCTCTGGGGTGCACCCTCGGCGCCTCGTTGAAGAGCGGGGGAGTCTTCCAGAAGCTACCGGTGTAGGCCGCCGAGCGGGGAGGCGGGCGGTGCCGTGTCCCGTGGGAAGGGCACCAACGGGAGCGTGTTTCCCCCCAGGGCGAGAGAGGTGAGCACGGCCCCCCGGGACCCGCCGGCTTCCCCGGAGCTCCCGTGAGTACCGTCCGGGTGTGGGGCAGGCCCGGCCGCTGGCTCCCTGGGCCCCGGGCCGCCCTCCCGTCCCTGTCCGGCTCTCACCCCCCTTCCCCTGGCGGGCGGGGATGGGAACACCGCCCCACTTACCCGCGTTGGGAGGCGCTCGTGGCGCCCAGGGCCCGGGGTGAACACGCCCTGGAGATGTTCGACGTCCCCCTGTTGCAAGATGATACAATCAAAACGCTCGGGCCTGGCCCTTCCCGAGGGTCCCCCGCGCTCACCTGCCCCACAAGTGGCGCGCTTGGACCTCCCCTGGGGAGGCTTCCCTTACCAGGCCTTGGCCTGTCTTCCGAGAACCTTCTTTTCCAATCGTATGGCACCGTCCTGCCCCCCCAAGAATTCTAGTTTCTGCAGAAAAACTAGGATGAGCCACGTGCACGGTGAAGGCCGCGGCTCACGGGCTGTCGTTTCCCACCTCAGGGACAGAACGGCGAGCCCGGCGCTAAGGGCGAAAGGGGCGCCCCCGGCGAGAAGGGTGAAGGAGGCCCCCCCGGAGTGGCAGGGCCCCCCGGAGGAGCCGGGCCTGCGGTGAGTACCCTCGTGCTGCCCAACGGCGGCCCCGGGCGGCCGGACGCCAGGCCTCGGGGGACGGGCCCAGCCTCAGGGAACGGCCTGAGGTGTCCTGGCCACGCCACAGTCCCGTCCCCTTGACGTCGGTTTGTCGTGCACTGGGGAGCCTGGGGTAGAGGGTCGCCACGCGGCTTCGTCAGCGCACCGTGGCCTGGAGGAGCCCGACGGTGACCCGACGCAGGGGCACGACTGATGGTCACCATAAGCAGAGCCACCGTTTCTTGAAGGCTTAGTGCTTCTTTCAAGTTTTGATCTTGGCGGTTTTCTGATGAACCATTTCTACCTCCGTTCCATACAGGGTCCCCCCGGTCCCCAGGGTGTCAAAGGTGAACGTGGCAGTCCCGGCGGTCCCGTGAGTATCGGTTCTCCCAGCCAGCGTCCTCCACCCCACTACGCAGAAGCACTGCTCAATTCCCATCCGTAAAAAACTGCCTTGAAAGTGCTAGATCCCTCACGGGGGATCCCGAACAACTACAATCCCCTAATCATAAAGGTTCTGTGTAAATTCCAAAAGGAAAAAAACAAACCGTGAATAATCCCAGGGTGGAAAACGGATCCCATTTCTTATACTTTATATGTGTTTTTTGTACTTGATTATTCATCCTGCTTGACTTGTGGAATTCAAAAATATGTTGTCATTTCCCAGGGTGCCGCTGGCTTCCCTGGTGGTCGTGGTCTTCCTGGCCCTCCTGGCAATAATGTGAGTTTTTTTTTAAATATTTTTTCTTTAGTCCATAAAGAATATTCACATATGCGTAGGATGAGAAACTTACCCGTTGCTACTACTCTTTGTATGAAATCCCATGTAAAATGCAGGTAGAAGAGGGAGATAAAAGAGGGAAGAAACATTCATTGTTCCATTGCAAACTACTCAAATTTCAAAAAATGTCCTTGTAGGGTAACCCAGGCCCCCCAGGCTCCAGTGGTGCTCCAGGCAAGGATGGGCCCCCCGGTCCACCCGGTAACAACGGCGCTCCTGGCAGCCCTGGGGTGTCCGGACCTAAAGGTGATGCTGGCCAACCCGGTGAGAAGGGATCGCCTGGCCCCCAGGGCCCTCCGGTGAGGGGTCTCTTGCTCTACTGATCCACAATACCGTTTTGTTTTTAATTATGGATTCAATAGAGGAAAACACAGTCACATAAAGAAGGACCAAGCCTTTATTATTTGCTCAACAGGGAGCCCCAGGCCCTCTCGGAATTGCTGGGATCACCGGGGCCAGGGGTCTCGCGGGACCACCAGGCATTCCAGGTCCTAGGGGAAGCCCAGGCCCACAGGGCGTCAAGGTGAGCGTGGCCGTCTTTCACTGCACCCGGTTTCCTTTGATAGCCCTCGGACAGCACGTAACCGTAGCAAGCGCGCGACGGACACGTTTTCCTGTAAAAGATGCAAATTCTTGATATTTTCAGGAAGCATGCGTAGTATAAAAAGGCTGCAGAGCAAAAACAATGGACGTCGTAGGGCAGCCTCGAACGTAGACACTAATAAACTGGTATCGCAGCAAATATCCTGCCACCTCGAATACCCCTGTTATGTTGTGAGCATTTTACTTTGCTGACTGTCCGTTTTAAAGAGGGAAATTTTAGGTAGTTTTAGGAACAGATCCAATTGACCTTTAATAAAACAAAGTTTTGGGGATCCCTGGGTGGCGCAGCGGTTTGGCGCCTGCCTTTGGCCCAGGGCATGATCCTGGAGACCCGGGATCGAGTCCCACGTGGGGCTCCCGGCATGGAGCCTGCTTCTCCTTCCTCCTGTGTCTCTGCCTCTCTTTCTCTCTCTATGTCTATCATAAATAAATAAGTAAATAAATCTTTAAAAAAAAACTTTAAAAAAATATAAAATAGAAGTTTTTCCTTGAAAAACGAGCACACCTCATATTATATTAATTGATTATTAAAGTAAGTTTTAAAAAGCTTAAATTTTTTTATAAAGTAAAACAAAAAACGATAAAATAAGTCAAAGTAAAATGTCTTTTATTTCTTTGTGTGCAGGGTGAAAATGGGAAGCCAGGACCCAGTGGTCACAACGGAGAGCGCGGTCCTCCCGGGCCCCAGGGGCTTCCCGGCCTGGCCGGCACGGCTGGTGAACCTGGAAGAGATGTAAGTACCAGCTCTTGGGAAACGTCGGGCTGTCCAGGTCGTACCTGGTCACTTATTTAAGCACCGGTCGGGCCGTGCCCTCGTGTCAGGAGCGTAAATATTGCCAAAGCTCCCCTTGTTTCTTAATGACAGATCCCCTTTCTGTGACAATTTAGAACGATGTTAACTAATAGTTACCAGAGATTGTGACGGCGAAGGGTGAGCGCACCAGGGGAATGGAGGCCCGGGGAGCCTTTCCTTAGATTGCAGGTTTCCGTTATCAGCTTATGTCACGGTTTCTCCAGCTTTTGTCGCCTGTGTCCTAAGGGTTTTCTCAGACACCTTTCCCCGACCACATCCCCCGTCTCACGTGGGGGAGACACACGGGCCAGAGGCCTCGGCCTGCAGCCCCCACATGACCGCCAAGGGCCACAGGCACCGCAGAGCTGAGCCACAGGGTCCTGGGAGCGCCCTGTCATCCTGGGGTCACGGGTGGGCCCGGGCTGACCTGCCCCCTTCTCTCCTCCAGGGAAACCCAGGCTCCGACGGGCTGCCAGGCCGCGACGGCGCTCCGGGCGGCAAGGTAGGGGCAAGCGCCGACTGGGCGGCCTCCCCCGGCCCGCGGCTGCCCCCACTCGCGGGCCCCACTCACGTGTGCGCCCTCCGCAGGGTGATCGTGGGGAGAACGGGTCTCCTGGCGCCCCGGGCGCCCCCGGCCACCCCGGCCCCCCCGGCCCCGTGGGCCCGGCGGGGAAGAGCGGCGACCGAGGCGAGACGGTGAGTTTCCTGTGCTTCCCCGGCTCCTCTGAGAGCCCAGGGGTGGGGGGCGCGGGGTGGCCCACGTGTGAACCGAACCACCTGCCATCGTTTCTTCGGGTTTCCTGCGACCTGTCCCTCAGGCAGCTGTGCTGTTTTAGAAAAGGGCTCTGGTAGGTTCGGGGCCCCAGCCCACGAGGAGCCACCACGGCTCCTTGTGGGCCGTGGCCGTGGTGCCTGGAGGGGCGAGGCCCATGTGGCCTCATCAGCCCTCCTGCCTGGGCCGTGCCGGGGAGCCCGGACAGCGCCGACAAGGACAAGGTGACCTGGATTGTCACAATCGCCGCGCCCCCGGCAGCCCGCGACCACGGCACGACCACGACACTGACTCTGAGCGAAGGCAAAGCTTTCTCAGTGACCCGCGATCGCCGTGTGTTTGTGTTCACGCAGGGCCCCGCTGGTCCCTCCGGCGCTCCTGGTCCTGCAGGCTCCCGAGGCCCCCCTGTGAGTGGCTCTGCTTCCCCTCACCCTGCGTGCGGTGGGACACGCGCCATGCCCCGGCGTGTTGGGGGCGGGTGGCAACACCCACCGCGGAGGAACAGAACTGTGACTTCCTTTTGCTGATGCGGAAAGCAATTCCAAATGTAAAAGCTCCTTGGGGCCGAGGACCCACATAGCAGTTACTGGCCTTTCGTGGGATTATTAGCCCCACGTGGGAACTACCCGAACAGTCCCCATCACTGCACGCGCGGTGCCGGCGGGAGTTCCAGCTAGCAGGACGTCCCCGATGGTCAGCTGCTCTAGGTCCTGTTCTGTTTTCCCAGTGTGTGCGCGTGTTCTTGACCTTGACTTGAACTGTGTCTGTAAAGGGTCCCCAAGGTCCACGCGGTGACAAAGGTGAAACCGGTGAACGTGGCCTTAACGGCATCAAAGGCCATCGAGGATTCCCCGGTAACCCAGGTGCCCCAGGCTCTCCGGTAAGTGTGTCGGCTTTGTCAGCAAATCCCCTCTGGTGTGTGTGAACTGCAGAGCGAGGCAAGTCTGAGAGACCAAAAGGGGAAGACTGCTCACCTTTAGAGGTGTGTGCAAAAGGAGGTGAGCGTGGGTTCGAGGGCTTGTTCGAAAGAGCTGTTGGCATGAGGCAACGGGGAGATTAAGGTGAAGGGAAATCACACTCCGTCACCCTCCCTGTGGCTTTTATTTGATGTTGGATGCACAGTCTCCTACATCTCCTACAAGTCTCCGTTCATACTGACCCTTCTTTTCCTCACAGGGTCCTGCAGGCCACCAGGGAGCAATCGGTAGTCCAGGCCCCGCAGGCCCCAGAGTGAGTAGCATGGAAAGAGATGGGCAGACCCATGTTTTTAAGATGTTCTAGCAGAAAAAAAAATAATTAATTAATTTAAAAAAATGTTTGGGGATCCCTGGGTAGTTCAGCGGTTTAGCGCCTGCCTTTGGCCCAGGGCGCAATCCTGGAGTCCCGGGATCGAGCTCACATTGGGCTCCTGGCATGTTGCCTGCTTCTCCCTCTGCCCGTGTCTCTGCCTCTCTCTCTATCTCTCTCTCTCTATGTCTATCATGAATGAATAAATAAATAAATAAATAAATAAATAAATAAATAAATAAAATTTTAAAAATGTTCTAGCAGAAAGGTATTCTAACATTGTGATCTCATGATCATCTTTTAGGGACCAGTTGGACCCAGTGGACCCCCTGGTAAAGACGGAACAAGTGGACATCCAGGTCCCATTGGACCACCAGGCCCTCGAGGTAACAGAGGAGAAAGAGGATCTGAGGTAAGACATCACTTACACATACATGTATTTAATGTGCGACAGCCCTCACTTTTCAGAAACACTTGGTAAGATCGGCCCCGCGAGCCAGCGAGTGAGGCCCAGTACAGGCATCCCTGTAGTGTGGCAGATGAACAGGGACTTGGAGGCAGTGTCCACCCCAGTGAGGCTCCTCTGTCGGCCTGTAGCAACCAGGGGGGAAAGATCGTGCCCACGGTTTGCTCAGAGAGCAGGTGGGTCAGAATAAGGACGAAGCCCGATTAAGCAAAGTTACCCAGCGCTGCTGTCACGCTGGAGGCCTCACAGTCACGATCATCGTGCCAGCAAGCGTGTGGCCCACCTTCTCCAACAGCTCCCGTGGCTCCCCCGCAGCTACCAGGGCCGTCATTGCCGATACCTTCCTGTCGCACATCTCTGGCGTAGGTGCAGTAAGAACCTCTTCCCCACAAGTTACACGTCTGGTCGTTGAGACACAAGTGAGCGATCAGCCCAAAGACACAAAGCCAGTGACAAAAGTGGGATCAGAATCTGGGGGTCCTCGTCAGATTCCCTCTGTCCCGTCAGAGTTAGAGGAGTTGACATCGTTTGTTGCAAAGGAAGCAAGATAGGGTACAATGTGTGCTCTGGCTCCGCTGATTTGTACACAGTGAATCTCACGGTAACGAGTCTATTATAACCGGTATCATTCGGTCACAAAACAAATGGACCTTCCTTGAAATGATTATGATGACGTATTGATTGTTTGTGATGCATTTTATCAGCCTAGCAACACACCCTTCCAGCGGAGAACGGGTCCCCCATGACGCCTGTGCTTTCCGCCCTAGGGCTCCCCCGGCCACCCAGGACAGCCAGGTCCCCCCGGGCCTCCTGGTGCCCCTGGACCCTGCTGTGGTGGGGGCGCTGCCGCCCTGGCTGCCGCCGGAGGGGAGAAAGCTGGCGGGTTTGCCCCCTATTACGGAGATGAGCCAATGGATTTCAAAATCAACACCGAGGAGATTATGACTTCGCTCAAATCCGTCAGTGGACAAATAGAAAGCCTCGTTAGCCCCGACGGGTCCCGCAAACACCCCGCTCGGAACTGCCGGGACCTCAAATTCTGCCATCCAGAGCTCAAGAGCGGTGCGTGGAGGGGCTCCCAGCCTCTGGCAAGGGGTGCAGACACTGCTGTCGGGGGACGGCGTGGGGGGGAGCACCTGCTGGGGGCAGGACACATACCATAGCACACGTAGCGCTCACAGGACGTGGGTTGGCTCGAATCCACTTAATGTTTTAAGCAAGCAGACACTGCAGGTAGACAAAATGTGACATGAATAACCAAAATAGCCCAAACGTAGGAAAATTCCTGGACAATTTTGTAGAAATTTTCATACAAGTCCTAGTTTGCTCTATTCCTGCATATCAACCCCAAGCTGTCTGAGTCGTAACGCAACCTGGATCCCTGTGTGTTCAGGATAAAATTTATATAACTTGATACAGACATGATTTGTGGTTTAACTTTTGCAGTATTTATCGAATGGGATTAATTGTGTGATAAATCTAATTATTAGCTTTTTTCATATTAAATGAAAAATCCCAGACTCCTATAAAATTAAATCAAATATTGGTAATGCTGTAAGAGTTAAGAATATACTGGGTTAATCCTTTCTGAAGGGCAAAAATTACTGGAGGCTCTCAAATACCTTGACGTGGGACATTGCCTGTGTTAGGAGTCATTTCTGAAAATTACTTAGGATAGAGAACAACCATCAATCACAGGGACTTCGGGTTAAACCCAACGGCATAAATATAGATTAGACGAAAAGCTCACATTATTTAGCAAGACTGCACTAAATAGACAATCATCTTAAAAAGAGGGAGAGATTTCAATGAACACAATGCACCAACCAGATGTCTCGGCCTAGTATCATCAGCCTTGTTCAATATCAAGAAGTTGTATTTTACTCCAGCGTTTTTTAACCCTCGTGGCTCATTCTGAGCTTCGCAATCCCAGGGAAAGCTCCTGGGTCACGCTCTCCCATAAAACACAAGCACACTGCAAGCAGCCTTATGAATGGGCACAAACAGGGACACCAACGGAGTCCCTGTGACCCAAACTCCACGGCTACGTGTATAACCAAGTCCCGTTATTCTCTCTCGTGACCATTCAGGAGAGTACTGGGTTGACCCCAACCAAGGCTGCAAGTTGGATGCGATCAAAGTATTCTGCAACATGGAAACCGGGGAGACGTGCCTGAATGCCAGTCCCGGGAGCGTTCCCCGGAAGAACTGGTGGACAGATTCTGGTGCTGAGAAGAAACATGTTTGGTTTGGAGAATCCATGGATGGTGGCTTCCAGGTAATAAAGGATATACCTTTTTTTTTTTTTAAAAGTAAGTCATTCCTACTTACCTGACTTTTTTGGTTCCTCCTAAATCGTTCATCACAAAGCTAAGTTAGAGAAAAAAAAAAAAAAAAAGCTAAGTTAGTTAATAAACAGAGGAGCCCAAATGGTTTTATATATTCGGGTGATACCTTTATGACTTTATGACTTCTCTCCCAAAGCTAAGTTAGATCGAATTATTCTTTGTACGCACCCACCTTTCTCTCAATTCTTGACACCTTTGTTACTGTAGAGCTATATGTCATACATGCAGTAAAAACATATTCAGATGTAAAATATTCATACATAAAATACATGAAGAACCTACGTTACGATGACCATACTACCGCGCACAAATCCTCAGGACCTACGGTTGCACCTAAGATGTCTGATCCCTTTTGTTTGTCCCCATCACAGTTTGGCTACGGCAATCCCGAGCTGCCTGAAGACGTCCTCGATGTCCAGCTGGCATTCCTCCGCCTTCTCTCCAGCCGGGCCTCCCAGAACATCACGTATCACTGCAAGAATAGCATCGCGTACATGGATCACGCCAGTGGGAATGTAAAGAAAGCCCTGAGGCTGATGGGGTCAAATGAAGGTGAATTCAAGGCTGAAGGAAACAGCAAATTCACATACACAGTCCTGGAGGATGGTTGCACTGTAAGTAATAACATTTTTTGAAGCATGGATCACAACGATCTCAGCATTTCTAGTTTAAGCACACTGTTGTGAAAAGAACTAAAAAAAATACCGAGGGCGAACGTTTGGTGTGAGGTACATAGAATCTACTGATTCATTGCGGGGAATCTTAAATACCCCACACACGAGATATCGATCTTCTCAACCTCCAGGTGAAACTAACTGAAATCAGTAGAAATTTCAATTCTTAATATAAACTTTATCAGATAATCTGGGTGGTTACTGTACGTTCTGCATAACAGTTGTTCATCTGGAGTCGCTCTAAAATCTCTGCTCACTTTTTCACGTTAAAGGTTAGCTTCGAATCTATTCTTCGTTATCATTTATAAACAAAGGGAGACTTTGCTTCTAATGTTAGCAAATTCCATTATGAGAGACTTACCCACTTTTCAGTAAACCAATCGTATACCTGGTAGCAGTGACCAGACAGGAGCAGGCCTCCTGAGACTCTCTGCTGGGTGGACCTAAAGCTCTATAAGGCTCTTGGTTAACAATATGGTTTATTAGGCACCTGGGTGGCCTAGTCAAGTGTCCAACTCTTGACTTTGGCTCAGGTCATGGTCTCAGGGTTGAGGTCAAGGCCACCGTGGGGCTCCGCACTGGGGGTGAAGCCTGCGTGAGATTCTCTCTCTCCCTCTTCCCCTCCTCCTTCTCCCCTCATGTGCACATGCTCTCTTTCTCAGTCTCTAAAAAAAATAAAAAATAAAATAAAATAAATATATATAAATAAATATAAATATATTATATATTTATAAATAAAATATATATAAAATATATAAAATAAAGTATATATTTTTATTAAATATATTATAATATATATTATAAATATATATATAAATATATAAAATTTAAAAATATATATATATGGTTTATTACCCGGGGTGATTCTAGCTTTAAAATGGAACGGGTCTCATATGCATGGAACATAGCCGGGGAAGTTGGCACCTCCCTTAGAGCACGCTGGTTTTCTAAGCTTGATCACTCAGAGGAAGTATCTAAGTAGTTGTAATGGCATGATCACTTACATTTTTTTTTTTTTGCTCTTTTTTACAGAAACACACTGGGGAATGGGGCAAAACAGTCTTCGAATACCGAACACGCAAGGCTGTGAGACTACCTATTATAGATATTGCACCCTATGATGTTGGTGGTCCTGATCAAGAATTTGGTGTGGACGTTGGCCCTGTTTGCTTTTTATAAACCAAACTCTATCTGAAACCCCAGCAAAAAATTTCACACTCCATATGTGTTCCTCTCGTTCTAACCTTGTCAACCAGTACAAGTGACCAACTCAATTCCAGTTATTTATTTCCAAAAGTTTTGGAAAAAAGTATAATTTGGCAAAAAAAAAGATACCTTTTTTTTTTTTTTTTGCTGTTACACCAAATACAGTTCAAATGCTTTTTGTTCTATTTTTTTACCAATTTCAATTTCAAAATGTCTCAATGGTGCTATAATAAATAAACTTCAACACTCTTACAATAACACTGTGTTATATTCTTTGAATCCTAGCCCATTTGCAGAGCAATGACTAGGCTTACCATTAAAAGATAACCTTTCTTTCTGAAATAGTCAAACATGAAATTAGAGAAGACCTCCCTGTTTCAACTACCTCAACCTGGTCAGAAATACAGATGAATTCTAGAAGTCCTGGAAGATGAAAAAAATCATAAATTAGCAATAATTTCCTAAAATATTGATAAAAAAGTATAGTACGAGAATTTAAAGAAAAAATTTTTTTAAATCTACGATTTTAATCTTGGATATCAACTGCTTTTAAAGGTGCTTTTCTCCTTTCTTGTCATTGCTGAAATGGTCAAGATTACCCACATTTGGGAAGGCTTTAAAGACACATGTTATGGTGCTAATGTACTTTCACTTTAAAAACTCCAGGTCAGAATTGTTGCCTTGCATTCAAAACATAAATGCACACCATCTTTCAAAAAAATTTATTGCCGTGTCACTTCAGGGGACTCTCTCTCCCTTGATCCTGTAAAAGTCAACAACAACAACAACAACAACAACAAATTATGGGGCTGCTTTTGTCACAGTAACACAGAGAATGTGCTGAAATTTAACTTTGTAAGCTTGTATGTGGTTGTTGGTCTTTTTTTTTTTTCCTCCAGACACCCATAATAAAATATCATAATAAAACATTCCTGGTTTTCGTCACTTTTCGTAGATATAAGAAATGCATGTGTACACGCGAGAACCCTGGTGATCTTGAAAAGACGTATGGAGTTCGAACTCTCTAGCTTAATAAGGCAATGACCTCAAGAATGTGAGGTCATACGCTATGTTCAGAAGAGATCTGATGCTCAGTGGGGACTCTTGAGGATTTTTAGATTGTATTTAATGAAATTCTTGGGGTCTATTGGAAACTAAGAGCATTCTCTTTGAGTCAATCGCTGGAAATTACAACATAGGAAATTCACTTGTCCCCAAAGTGAGAGTAATCAGGGAGGACAATGCTGGTAATTTATTGCAAGGAAGCAGGGTCTGGCAGACTAGACATTAATATTAAGAATAATCGCAAGTTGGGGCTTTTCTATCACTGCTACACACTGTTCATTGTTCTCTTGGCCCTTTTCCACCATCAAATTTTTCTTCTTTTAGTTACTGTGAACATGGTCTTGCACGTTTGACTTCATAGTTCGAAGCTTGCTTACTCTCTATGGCTTATGGTATTTTATATTGTATTTTATATAAGTATTTTATATAAGTTTTAGATAACCGAGGAGCAAATATAAATCTTAATTTTGCAGATGGGTAAACTTCAATATAGATCTACATGGGTTTCAAATTCTGTATTTGATTGATGTATAAGTGAGAAATAATAGGACCCCGGGAATTTGCATGGGGTTTTTGAGAGCATTCTCTTCAACTATTCCTCTTTCACGTTAAATTACTTATATATGACACTCCTTTCAAAAATAAAAAAAAAATCCATCAGTCAAATGTCACATCAAGACTATTAGTCCGCTAAAAAAAATAATAAAAAATAATAAAATAAAATGGACAATTAGTCCACTTATCCTCTGTGCTAGAGGTGACCAATGTTAAACTTCTTGTGTATCTTTTCCAGAAATATGGAGAGACACAGACAGAAAGCCAATTTACATTATGCACCAAAGCTAAATTATCTGGAGTTTTAAATTTAGGCATCTTCCAAGCCAGAAACGTTTGGTCAAGTCTTCCTCGTAGTGCATTGCTCTGACATTGGCCTTCCTGCCTCCCTCCTTCATTTATAAGGACGTTTATAACACATTTGGGCGTAACTGGATGAATCAGAATAATCTGTCCATCTCAGGGTCAGTTGATGAGCAACTTTAATTCTGTCTGCAACCTTATGCCCAAGAACACATCTAGTGTCCAGTCTTATGATGGCCTCGCCAGCCTGTTTTTGGGGTATGATGTTGACTAGGGCTCTGAATACAAGCATTCTCTTCATTTCTGTTTATTTTATGAGGCTGGGTTCTATAGCTTTCTCGGAATTTCCCCGAACTTCAGACAAAAATCTGTCAATTACTACGTAAAATAGCCAAAGTTAATTTAGGTTGATGTAACAAAGAACCGTGACTAGACAAGCAAAAAAATAAAATAAATAAATAAATAAATAAACAGCAATTGATAACAGCAGGGATGGCAGTGAGAAGTTCAGGAAAACAGAAAAATTCTGGGATCAAATATTTGTACCTTTTAAGGGCAAATATAGGGAGATCTAATTTGCACGCAGAGATGAGGACCTGGCAGCCCCTGGAGACAGGACTCATGTCGTGATCACCTGCAGTGACTTGCCCGGGAAGCCAAGGCTGAGGAGGGTGAGTGACCTCTGCTACATGACAGGATATTAAGGTCTCATGAGAAGTTGCAGGACGGCACGTGGGTGTGACGGCTTTATTGCTGACGCGCAGGAAGAGAAGGACGAGTCAGATCCCTACCACCTTGGCTTGCGGGGGGGGGGAAGGAGAGCCGTGGCCTTTCCCTGGCCGTGCCAACATAAATATATGAACACGAAAAAAACATACTTTAGAACTCATCTTCTTGCACAGGTTTTAGGTAACTGAAGAGCAGATATAAATCTTAATTTTGCAGATGGGGAAACTTCAATATAGATCTACATGGGTTGCAGATGCTGTATTTGATTGATGTATAAGTGAGAAATAATTGGACCCCGGGAATTTGCATGGGGTTTTTGAGAGCATTCTCTTCAACTATTCCTCTTTCACGTTAAATTATTCCAGGCATTTAAAATCAGACCCTTGGGAATACCCGGGTGGCTCAGCGGTTTGGCGCCTGCCTTTGGCCCAGGGTGTGATCCTGGAGACCCGGGATCGAGTCCCGCATTGGGCCCTTGGCATGGAGCCTGCTTCTCCCTCTGCCTGTGTCTCTGCCTCTCTCTCTCTCTATCATGAATAAATAATAAAATAAATAAATAAATAAATAAATAAATAAATAAATAAATAATAAAATCGGACCGTTTACTTCCCGCCTGCTAACGTTTCTGCCTTTCTTGAAACACAAGGTGCCTCAGCCCAACTCTCCTCCTACTTCACTTCCACCGCCGAGTCAGCGCCCAGGATGCGTTGTGTGACAATTAGAAGGTCAACCTCAGGAGGCGCCTACACATAAAAAGAATGAAAAAGTTTAATTAAATACTAGTTCCTAAAATCTAGGCAATACGTGTAGACGTGGGTTCTGAGGCACTAGACAAAGAGGAACCGTGCAACTCAGATTAGACCAAACTCACAGGCATGTGGATGTTAACAGAAAATTCCAGAAAGGCTGTATTGTTGACATGTTGGTTGACTGAACCTGGTCTCAGAGGCAGCGCAAATTAAATGAACAAAGGGATCCGAGGCACGATCACGAGGTCCTGCCAGAATGAAAGAACCGAAGCTAGAAGTTGGGGAGGCCCGTCCGGGGAGACCTTGTCAGGATGGGGGCTCCGGTCGCACGGGACGCCCGGCGGGCCGCAGCCAGCGTCGCTGAAACCCTCCTCGGAAGGGAGTCTCGTCTGCGGGTGGAAGGAGAAGGAAACCCGCTGGTGTGGACTTGGTGGTTCCAGTGGGGATGGTGGCGGCGGCGGCAAAGAGCCCCGCAGACCCCGGAACCCACGCGACGGTGCCTGTGGTGACGACGTGGCCGAAACGGTTTGGGAAACAAAAAAAAGGCCCTAACTGGGAAGCGCCGAGCCTTGGGTGGTGGCTGGCGGGAGGCTCCACTGTTTGGGCCCCCCGGGTGGCCCGACCCACAGCCGACAGCCGCGCTGAGCGTTATGCCACGTGTTGGCAAATCGACTCCAGTAAAAAAAAAAAAAAAAAAAATACATATAAAAACGACCAATAATGACAAAAAATTCCAGGGCAGGTGGGAAGGGAGGTCGGTTGAGCCATCACGCAGGACGTGAGCTGCCAGCCCGACCGCGCACCGTGGGCAGCCCGCGGAGCCCGCGCGGCCGAGCCGGGGCCGCCAGTGGCCCCGGAACAGCGTGGCCGTCGGGCCTCGACCCGCGGGCCCGGGCTGCTCTGTCCTTACACTCGCCCTCGAAGCGCGGTGCTCCTCCGTCCACGAGGCGCTGTCCGCTGCAGGGCGCCAGGGAAAGCTCCAGGCAGACGAGGAAAGGTGAGCCAAGTTGCAGATCCCCGAAGGCACCTGCTAGTTAGAGGTTAAAACCTGGGGTCGCGATTTTACCCCAAACCATCTGGTTTCAGGGCTAAGACTTTGAGGCACGACAGCAGGCAGCCCGCGGGAGACGGCGCCGCGTGTGGCCACCGGCCTCCCCCTCCTGGCCTCCCCCTCCCGGCCTCGGCCGACCTCGCGGCCCACCTTCGCTCAGCACCTTCCCTGAGGGTGACTCCCCAGCCCACACCTGCTCCTGTGGGACCCAAGGGCCACGCGTCCGTGGCCTGGGGTCCTCACCGAAGGCCCCAAATGTCTCTCATGAGGCAAGCAGTGGCCCCGGGGTCGCTCCACAGGCACGAGCCGGGGCAGAGCTCGGCGGGGGGAGGCCGGCCCGGGCCGCCGGGAGGGCGCAGCGTGGGGCTGGCCGGACGTGTCCCCACAGTGAACGGGGGTCCCGGTGCTCTGACTCGGCGACGGCTGCGGCCATCGTGCGGTCGTGGCCTCGGCCCCAGGGGGAGGAGGGGCCGTGGGGACGGGGCTGTGGCTGCTCCTCGGGCCAGGGTGGCCCAGCCGGTGACCAGGCTGCGGCCGGGCACCCACAGGCCGGACACGGGACAGCGGGGACGCGGAGGCCGCCCGAGTGGGTCACGACCTCAGGCCACGGCCAGGTGCCCGCAGCCACCGAGCCCGACTGGCCGACCCGCGGCCCAGGAGCCCGGAGCCCGGAGCTCGAGGGGGCGTCGGGGCCAGAGAGACGCCTCGGAGATACAGGCCCGGCCCCGCTCCCGGCGGAGCAGAGGCCCCGGGCAGGTCCCCGGGGCAGGAAGAAGGGACGAGGGGACCGGGCGCGAGCCTGGCGGCGTCCGAGGCCGTGGGGCGAACTGCAGGCGGATCGAGGGCAGAGCCGAGCAGCGCCCGCCCCACAGGGCACGTCGGAGAAAAGCCGGTTGTGGCCACTGCGGCGTCCCGTGGGAGCACATTAGGGTCCGCAGCCTCAGAGCTGGGCTGTCCCGAGGCCTCTCGGCACAGATTTTAAAAAGTGAGTCCCAGTGAGGGGACGCGGGGCCTCCGGGGCCCTGTAGACGAGCCGGGGCGCCGCGTGACCCTCCCCGGGCGCTCGGTGCCAAGCCCGGGCACCGCTTTACGGCCCCTCACGTGTTGGAGACCCAGTACGACCGTCTCCACCTCCAAATTGGCATGTGACAGAAACTATTTTACTTCCTTGTTTTAAATAAAATTGATTTTCTGAGCCTCGAGGGGGAGATTCGCACAGTCCTGGCAACACGGTTGGCAGCTGCAGACAGTGGGAAGGAACATGGGTCCGCTCGCCGGCTCGTGGCCGCTCCCTGTTCTGTGCGCGCTCAAAGGCGATGTCACCCTGGCCGACGTGCTCCAAACGGATTCTTCTCTGTGACAGTTTTGCTCCTTTTTGCCCTTCTCATCTGTTTAAACATTGTCCGAAGGCGTCGATCCCCTGAAACCCCGCAGCGCGGCGGGGGGCGTGCGCCCCACCCGTGGGCACCACCGCGAGGCTCCGGGGGGGGGGGAAGCCCCGCGTCGCCACAGGGGACCGATGTCCGGAATCACGGGGCTGCTCACACGACGCTCGAACGACACGTGTCATAATCACAGTCGTTCAGTTCATTCATTTCCGTTCAGTGAGGTTGTTGAGCAACTATTGGGCGCCGAGGCCCAGAACCAAGGGCTCGAGACGATTCGAGGAGAACGAGGCACCATGACATTGAGAAAATAGCGCGTCTCAGGATTCACTGGGCCGTCAGAGCGACGGGGCTGGCAAAGGACGAGGGGACGGCGGCGGCATGCAGGGCGCCTGGGGTCCTGGGGGGGGGAGCGCCCGCCTGCAGCTCAGCCCGTGACCCTGGGGTCCCGGGGTCGAGCCCTGCACCCGGCTCCTGCGAAGGGCCTGCTTCTCCCTCTGCCTGTGGCTCTGTCTGTCTCTCTCTCTGTCTCTCATGAATAAATAAAAAAAATATTCAAAAACAAACCAAAAAACCTGTCCCCTTACCTATTAACTCAAGCTCTGTGGGCCCGACTATCCCTCCAGCCTTATCATCATGGCGTGAATCCTAAGCTCCCCATAAAACTGGGAAAATTCTGGGGATCCCTGGGTGGTTCAGCGGTTAGCGCCTGCCTTCAGCCCAGGGCGTGACCCCGGGGTCCCGGGATCGAGTCCCGCATCGGGCTCCCTGCGTGGAGCCTGTGTCTCCCTCTGCCTTGTCTCTGCCTCTCTCTTTGTCTCTCTCATAAATAAATAAATGAATAAATCTTAAAAAAAAAAAAAGTGGGCAAATTCAAAGGCCAAGCCCCCCGCCCCACCCGCACAGGCCTGCAGGGGTTCCCCGCTCCTCTGCTACAGCACGAACCAGCCCCTTGCATGACCGGGGTGCCCCAGGCCATGGCCACGCTCCCACCGGAAACCCTGGATTGCCTCCTCCGAGCAGCTGGCCTGGAATCCATCTCCACGTCCCTGACCTCCAAGCCCCTGACGACACCTCCTTGTGCCTCCAGAGGCCTCCTGGCCCCGGGCGGGCCTCTCGCAGGCCTCCCTGCAGTCCCTCAAACAAGCTGCGTCCTTAGGGACCCCACGCCTGCATGTGTGCTGCTCCCCCGGCCAGTCAAGGCCCGTCCTCCCCGACCCCGGGCCTCCGCAGCTCCCGCGGCCTGGGCCTCCCCTCCAGCCTGAGACTGGGCCTCCCAATCCCCCTGGGCCTGGGCCTCCCCTCCACGCCAGACCAGGCCTCCCATACTTGCCGACCCCTGGCCTCCTCTGCTCCCCTGGCCTCCATTCCTCCACGACCACGGACCACCCCGCACCCCGAACCCAGGCCACACCAGCTCCCCGGGCCTGGGCCTGCCCTCCTCCGCGAACACGGGCCTCCCCTCTTCCCAGAGCCCGGGACGCCACTCCTCCCCAATCCCAGGGCTCCCTGGAACTGGGCCTCCCCTACTCTCCAGGCATGGGCTTCCCCTCCTCCAGGACCCCAGGCCTCCCCACCTCCCCGGGAGCAGACCTCCCCTCCTCCCCGAGACCACTCCTCCCCAGCTTGCCAGGAACAGGCCTACCCAGCTCCACCGGGCTGGCCTCCCCCGCTCCCAGAGCCCAGGCCTCCCCTCCTCCCCGAGCCCAGCCTCCCCAGCTCCCAGGGCCCGGGCCTCTCCTCCCAGGTCCCGGGCCTCCTGTCCTCCCATAGACCAGGCTTCCCCAGCTCCCCAGACCCGGGCTTCCCCTCCTCTTCGGTCCTGGGCCTCACTACCTCCCCGAGCCCAGGCCTCCCCTCCTCCCCAGCTCCCGGGCCGGCCTCTCCTCCCAGGTCCCGGGCCTCCCGTCCTCCCATAGAACAGGCCTCCCCTCTTCCCCGGGCCGGGGCTCCCCTCCTCCACGGGCCAGGCCTCCTCAGCTCCCTGGGACCTGGCCTCCCCTCCTCCCCAGGACCGGGCATCGTCTCCTTCCCAGTCCCAGGGCTCTCATCCTCCCCGAGCCCAGGCCACCCCAGCTCCCTGACACCAGGGGACGCCCCCCTTCTGCCCCAACCCCAGGCCTCCACAGCCCCCCGGGGCCCAGCCTCCCCCCTCCCCAGGCCAGCCTCCCCTATTCCTGGAGCCAGGGCCTCCCCAGCTCCAAGGACCCGGGCCTCCCCTCCTTCACAGGCCAGGGCCTCCCTTCTTCCCCAAGCCGGGTCTCCCCTCCTCTCCGACCCCAGGCCTCCCTCCTCCCCGAGCCTGGGCCTCCCCTCCTCCTGGGTCCTGGGTCTCCCCTCCTCCCCAGGCCGGGCACCCCTCTGCCCCGACCCTGGGCCTCCCCAGCTCCAAGGACTCGGGCCTCTCCTCCTCCCGGGTCCCGGGCCTCCCATCCTCCCAAGACCAAGCCTCCCATCCTTCCCGGGCCCTGGCCACCCCAGCTCCCTGAGGCCGGGGCCCCCCCCGCCGCCCCGACCCAGGCCTCCACAGCTCCCTGGGACCCGGCCTCCCCTCCTCTGTGGTCCAGTGCCTCCCCTCCTCCCCGGGCCAGGGCTTCCCTCCGCGCCAAACCTGGGCCTGCCCAGCTCCCTGACACCAGGCCACCCCAGCTCCCCGGGCCCGGGCCTCCCCAGCTCCCCGGGACCAGACCTCCTCTCCTCTCCAAGCCCGGGCCTGGGCCTCGCCTCCTTCCTGAGCCCAGCCTCCCCAGCTCCTGAGGCCCTGGCCTATCCTCCTCCCAGGTCATGGTCCTCTGGTCCTCCCATGGCCTCCCAGCCACGGGCCGGGCCTCCTCTCCTCCCTGAGCCCAGGCCTCCCCAGCTCCAAGGACCCGGACCTCCCCTCCTTCATGGGCCAGGGCATCTCCCTCTCCCCAACCCCTGGCCTCCCCTCCTCCCCGACCCCGGGCCTGCCCAGCTCCCCGGGACCAGGCCTCCCCTCCTCCTTGAACCAGGGCCTCCCCTCCAGCCCGAGACTGGGTCTCCCAATCCCCCCAGGCCCGGGCCTCTCTTCTTCCCTGGCCCTAGCCTCCCCTCCACCCTGGACCAGGCCTCCCATATTCCCCAACCCCTGGCCTCCATTCCTCCATGACCACAGGCCTCCCTGCACCCCAAACCCAGGTCACACCAGCTCCCTGGGCCCGGGCCTCCCCTCCTCCATGAACATGGGCCTCCCCAGCTCCCGAGACCCGGCCTCCCCTCCTCTGCGGGCCTGGGCCTCCCTTCCTCCCTGAGCCTGGGCCTCTCCTCCCGGGTCCCAGGCCTCCCATCCTCCCATAGACCGGGCCTCACTTCCTCCCCAACCCGGGCCACCCCAGCTCCCTGATGCCAGCCCACCCCACCCTGCCGCCCCGACCCATGGCCTCCACTCCTCCCCGACCCTGGGCCACCCCAGCTACCCCAGCCCGGGCCACCCCTCCTCCGGCAACCTGGGCTTCCCCTCTTTCCTGAGCCCAGGCCTCCACAGCTCCCGGAGCCCAGGCCTCCTCTCTTCCCCAAGCCCAGGCCACCCCAGCTCCAAGGACCCGGGCCTCCTCTCCTTCACGGGCCAGGGCCTCTCCTCCCTGAGCCAGGCCTCCCCTACTCTCCAAGCCCAGGCCTCCCCAGCACCCCAGCCTGGGCCTTTCCTCCCGCGGGTCCCGGGCCTCCCCAGCTCCCGAACCCTGGTCTCCCCTCTTTCCCGGACCGGGCTTCTGATGCTCCCCGACCCCTGGCCTCCCCTGCTCCTGGACCGCTGGCCTCTTCTCCTCCCTGACCCCTGGCCTCCCCTCCTCCCCAACCCCAAGGCCTTCCCCAGCTCCCGTGGCCCGGGCTTCTCCTCCTCCCACATCCCGGGCCTCCATCCTCCCTGGGCCCGGGCCTCCCCTACTCCCTGAGCTGGGGCCTCCCCTCCTTCAGGGGCCAGGGCCTCTCTTCTTCCCTGGGTCCCGGGCCTCCCCTCTTCCTCAGACCCGGGCTTCCCCTCCTCTCTGGTCCTTGGGCCTCATCACCTCCCCGAGCCCAGGCCTCCCCTCCTCCCGACCCCAGGCCTCCTCAACTCCCTGGGCCTGGGCTTGCCTCCTCCGGTCCTGGCCTCACCACCTCCCCAAGCCTAGGCCTCCCCTCCAGCCAAACCGGGCCTCCCAATCCCCCCCGGGCCCGGGCCTCTCTTCTTCCCCGGGCCTGGGCCTCCCCTCCACCCAGGACCGGGCCTCCCACACTCCCTGACCCCGGGCATCCCCAGCTCTCCATGTCTGAGCCTCCCCTCCTCCTCGGGCCGGGCCTCCCCTCTCCTGGAGCCCGGGCCTACCCTGCTCCCCGACCCCTGGCCTCCCCTCCCCCGACCCCGGGCCTCCCCAGCTCCCTGGGACCGGGCCTCTCCTCCGCCCCTGGCCCAGGCCTCCCCTCCTACTGGAGCCCGGGCCTCCCCAGCACCCTAGAGCGGGCCTCCCCTCCTTTTCAGACCTGGGCCTCTCCTCCTCCCTGACCCTGGGTCTCCCCTGTTCCTGGGGTCCAGGCCTCCCCTCGTCCCCAAGCCCCAGTCTTCCCTCCTTCCCGGCTGGGCCTCCCCAGCTCCCCCCTGTGGTCCCACCCTGAAGCTTCCTGCACCCCTTCATCTCCAGGTGTTACTGAAGCCAGTGGCTGTGTTGCTCCGTTTGTCTCCCGAATGGTCAATACGTCCTTGAGCGGCAGCCGGACAACTGTCCCGCCTTCGGGGTCCAGACGCCGGCCTCGTGGCCGGTGACACCAATGGAAAGAGCGCCGTGAATGCGCGGCAGCGTGTATGGCTTCGCCAGGCTGTGGGGCAGGTGTGCACCCCCCTCCCCACCCCGCACTCCTCCAGCTCTGCGGTTCGCACCTGTTCATCCTTTACTGAGCGAATCTGTTTTGAACGAACCCGAGCCCAGCAGCCCAGGGGAGCCTCCCGCAGCGCCCCTGCCCCCGACAGCCTCGGCGCGGGACGAGCGCCCCAGTCACATCGGGGTGGACTACGTGGAGCCCTGGGCTGTGCTCCAGGGGAGGAGGCGCCCGGAGCCCGGAGCCCGGAGCCCTGGCAGGGAGCTCACCTGCCCCACGGGTGCAGGGTGAGCTGTGGCTGCGCCGCGGACAGG
Source organism: Canis lupus familiaris (assembly GCF_011100685.1). Classification (NCBI taxonomy): domain Eukaryota; kingdom Metazoa; phylum Chordata; class Mammalia; order Carnivora; family Canidae; genus Canis; species Canis lupus. The sequence continues at coordinate 30,932,582 of NC_049257.1, forward strand.
TGAGAACAGGTAAAGGGCACACAGGCCAAAGGTGTGGACCGGCTGGGCCCTGCGCTGGTGGGGAAGGCACGTGCGGGTGGGGAAGAGCAGAGGAAGGCGACGGCCCACAGACCCGCCGGCACAGGGCGAAGGGGCAGCCGGGGACCCCCCTGCTGCGGGTGCTGTGCTGCTCTCCGCCCCTGGGAGCAGTGGGGTTCCGCCACAGCAGCCCCTCAGGGCTCTCCAGCTGTTTTAAATTAGGGTTCCCTTATTGTCACAAGGCAAGATTGAAAATCCTTGGCAATGCCAGGATCCGGCAGGGGGAGGGAGAGAGGGGTCAGGAACGACCCCCCAGGTCCGGCCTCACTGAACGGACGGGGGTGACACTGCGGCGCCAGGCGGGGACCACGGAACATACGGCAGCTCGCAGGTAGGGCCGCAAGCACCTGGGGCCCGATGAAGACGGCGAGTTAGACAGTGACGCGGGCATCCCCGAATCCGAGACCTTGGGCTGCCCTGCACTCCGGAGCTCCTGACACAGTGACCCGAACGTGGGCAGGTGAGCGTGCGAGCTGGCAGAGGGAGCGTGAAGGGGAGAGGACGGCTGAGCCCCGGGCGCACCCACACTTAAGTGTGGATGAAACCGTGCACTGACAGGAGGAAGGAACGCCGCTCCTGGGTAAACATCCCATTTTGGGGGGGGAAAAAAAAAGCCTATTGACAAGCCTTGCGCTCCAGAGGCTTTTGGTGGGCGTAGGGTATCACGGCCTTGGCTTACGGGGTTTGGAACTCAGCCCCCAAATTAGCTTTTAAATAATTAATCTTCTTAGGCTCTTCTGAAATCTTCATCACTTCAAAGAAAAAAGTGATCCTGACATCTCGTTATTCATAGCATGATAGGGACTCTCTGTAGTTCCAATGATTTTTCTTTTTCTCCCCCAGAATTTTCTGTACTTGACTTCAGCCACACATAACACTTTTGAGAAGGGATGTTGTGTACAATTGCTCTGAAGCTCTTTTCAATTTGGAATAAGTTACGTTCAATTTGGCCATAATTTGCCAAATTTTATGTTTTGTCTTTTCAGCATTGTTTGTTATATTTTTGCTATTTTTCTTCATTTCTGTTAATGCCAGGAATTTTCATTTGTATTATTTTTTTAAGATTTTATTTGTAAGAGACAGAACACAAGCAAGGCGGAGGGACAGGAGAAGGAGAAGCAGGCTCTGCTGAGCAGGGGGCCTGACATGGGGTCAACTCCAGGACCCTGAGGTCATGACCCACGCCGAAGGCAGAGGCTTAACCAACTGAGCCACCCAGGCGCCCCTTCATTTGTATTTTTAATAAATTAGTAATAAATGAATGCTAGAATCCCTCCCAGATGTAGATTATTTCACTTTTGGCCACGTAGAGTTTGAGGGATCAGCTGGACGGTTAAAGAAGTCCACGGGCATTGTGGGACCTCGGGATGTAGAACTCAGATAATTTGAGGGCTGGGATGGTCCGGGTCAACCTTTCATTCCTGAGCTCCAACTAAGAGCTGGTATTTCTAGAGCCAGAGATTGTTAGTGTTTTTGACTTAAGAGAATCACCACCTATTATTTCTGGTTTATCTATCTGAACTGTACAACCTGCACAGGTTGGACTTGAAGGACGTTTTAATACAAACAAAACTCACAGATGCCTTCAGGTACATAAATATTCAAATTAAGACGTACAGCTCAAATAAAAAAAAAACCAATCTGGGGGAAAACAATGTTGTGAAATAACTATTGAAAATAAAACCCAAATCATTTAGGCTAAATTCATATGTGATGTACTGTGAAACATACATTTTATTATCAGTTTATTCAACAATGAAAAATCAGTTGCTTTTCTCTTTTTATCAGTAATACTACCCTGAGATTTTCAAGGGCTTAAGACAATGATAATTAGTGTCGTGTTGCCTTCGTGGGTGATGTTGAAAATTGATTTTCATTTCTAAGCCATTATATACACAATGGAAGGTATTCGTCATTTTGTCCTTTAAACAAATGGCAAAAAAGAACACAACACTCTACTTTTCACCATCGTAAGTAAAACGGATCTAATACGTTCAAAGGAATCTCACAAAACGAAAACCGTTGACATGACAAAAGCGTGCATTTAATTTGATGCTTTGCAGAGAGATACATGACTAAAGTTGCGTGCATGGCTTGCCCTTTGGGATGGTCCCAGCTGTTTATCTTTAAAGAAAAAAATAAAAATGGAGCCAACAAATGCAATCGAGGAGGGAAAAAAAAAAAAAACAACAAACCTTGAGACACAAGGGGACCTACACGTTCTGGTCTAGGAAACATGCAAGTATCACATAACATTCCAGATACGGTAGGACAGGTGAACAATGAAAAGGCACTGGAACAACGCTCCTTCTTTCAGAAGTGGGCAGTCTAACAATTATTTTTTTCACAAGTGGCATTGATGAAACCATCTTTATTTTTGAAGAGTTTTATAGAAGGAATTTTAGCACCATCATTAGAGGAAAAATAATAATACATTTTAGCCCTGCCTATCTCCAGTCTTGGAATAAAAAACAGAAGCATAGCACCTTTTAGTATCTAAAATATAAACAAGAGTATTAAGTCCATCCCAGCTTCTAGAGATGAGGTAGCTCATGCTAAGAAATGGTGGGTCACTTTTCCTATGAGAGTTCAAAGATCAAATGTTCTAATTCCAATCATCACATTTGCTTAGAGTCAGCTCCACAACTTGAGTTTCTAAATCTTTTTCTTCGTTATAGGCTTCAGGATGAGGAGATTGTACATGTGGAAGACTCTCGACTTTGGGTCCTGGACATATGTTTATGAAACTGTATGTGTAAATTATTTTGCATTCAATGTCTTCTTAAACAAGAAAAGTGCAAATGTATTCAATGTTTAATCATGTAACTTCTATATATGTTGATAGACTGAGTCAAAAGGGAAAGGTACTTTTAGATTTGAATGAGAAAAAAGTCTGAGGTTGCCACCCTTCACAAAAATTTAAGGTCACTTTGTTCTCCATAAATTCCATTGAATATATGCTACTTAAAAATTCCATTTAAGACCATGAGAAACTGACATTTTTTCAAAGTTCTCTTTAAAGAGTCTTTATGGTAAACAATATCAAGACATGCGTGTAGGTCTCAGTCACAAGGATAAATATTTTGGATTTCACTTTTAATTGATAATCTGGAAATGAGAAGTCACAAAAGGCACTACTTTCTAGTTCTCAAACTACAGCCAAGTGAAATAAACACGTACCGTGGTTTTACGTACCCCACTCTTTAAGCTACCTGCCAGGAAGAAGAATTTTCTCATAAATACTAAGCAACTTTGTCATTACATTGAAATAAATTGAAGAAAACGGAGATTCATTTATTCAATCAGTTTACTTTTTAAAAAGGTGGTCATTATCATCGGTTGTCTTAAACCTAAACTGGTGTATTGAAAAATAGTTTAAATCAATTAAGACTCGAGGACTGTAAGTAAAATAAATATTCTGAAGGATAAGGAGGCCAGGCACTTAGGACCATATATACAGTGCTGATGCGGGATTAGCCTTTACTTCAAGAGTCTCAGGATCAGCTTCAAATAGTCAGAATTCTTGTGAATGGTGGTGGTCACTGGTGGCGGGGGTGGTGCTCTTGGTCAATGTATCTTGGCCTGCTCTACACAAAACAAACTGGCCCGATTTCAATGCCAAATTCTTGGTCTGTGCTGCCAACATCCACAGCGGCAAGATCTACGATGGGTAAGCGCGCCACATTCTGCGTTCTGTACTCGAAGACGGTCTTGCCCACATTTCCATTTCGTTTCTGGAATTAAATGGTGCCATGGGTTAACAGTCTAGACAAACTATTCCAAAGATGGTAGACACAAACTACAAAGCCAAATTTTATAATGTGAAAGCAAGGACTTTTAGGGCAATACTTAAAATTATGAGCACTGCTACCATCGAGGTGGCACTGGCATGGCTGGCAGGCACGGGCTCAAAGAAATGCCTTTTGTTCTTTTACAGCTTCCCCGATGGTCACTAACACGAATCATGAGCACTTTTTTGCTTTGCACAAATGAAACTATCATTCATCATTAAGTATTTTCCCTTTTTGCATCTACATATGCAAGTGAGGAAACCTACAAATCTGAAAAACATAAAGGGTATCTCAGATCGATTATATGTTTTAGAATCAAGGAATTTTAAGCTGAGATTAAATACAGTGACTTGTGGAAGAACCACAGGGAGTTTGCACAAGAGCCGGGTCGACTCTCAAGGACCCAGTCCTTTGCTAATTATTTTGTGTTAAAATCTCTACCATGCTTCGCGTACTAAGACACATCCAAGTTGACCCTCCAGGACAAGGGTAAACAAAGCTATCATGCATAATCACATACTGGGTAAAACTGCCCCACTTCCACCGTGATGGTATTTTTATTGAAAATAAATTTTCTTCTTCAATCAGATCAGTAGAGGCCAAAAGTACTTACAGAGCAAGTGTCATGAAGAACAATATATCGGAATCTGACATTTCCTTCCGCCTTGATTTCCAAGTCATTTGACCCTTTGAGAACCACAGCTTTCTTGAGGTTCTTGGCTTGATCGTCCATGTATCCCACACTGTTTTTGCAGATGTAAGTAATGTTCTGGGAGGCTTCTTTTGATAAAAGGCGCAAGAAGGTCATTTGAGTAATGGCTGCATTAGGTGACTGATGGTCTCCGTAAACAAACTAGGGAAACAAAGAGTCTCTGTTATCTGAAACGCTGAAGGGCTGAAGGGTCTCACACACAGTCCCCGTGTGTGCGTGTGTGTGTGTGTGTGTGTGTGTGATTTCAGACATCAGTTTTAAGGAATATTACTTTTATTCTTTCATTTAACAACATACTCTGCCTATATATAAAATATTTTGAAACTTCTATGAATACTCACAAGTAAAAACCTTACTACTCCAACCAAATGGTAATGAAACCAATGATATTTATAACTCATCAGAGAAAGTGTAAGTATTTTTGAAATCTGCTTCTCTATTTGTTTAAACAATCTTAGATATTGCTTTTTAGAAGTTATACTTGAACACTGGCTCAATTGTGTATCAAAAGTAACTCACTGTTTTTATTGCTGATTATAATAAGAACTGGGACTCAACTACTGGCCTAAAATCTTTTATTTTATTTATTTATTTATTTATTTATTTATTTATTTATTTATTTATTTATTTATTTTTAAGTTTTATTTATTTATTCATGAGACACAGAGAGAGAGAGGCAGAGACACAGGCAGAGGGAGAAGCAGGCTCCATGCAGGGAGCCCGACATGGGACTCGATCCTGGGACTCCAGGATCACGCCCTGGGCCGAAGGCAGGCACTAAACTGCTGAGCCACCTGGGGATCCCCCTGACTTAGCAGCTTTTAAAATCCACTGATCCATACTTACAGGAAGTATAAAATACAAACTTTCTGTTAGCTAACAAAAACAGATAATCAAAAATGTTTTCCTACAGACTCCTTTCTGCTCATCTTCTCTTTGAGTTTTACTTTCAGTGCTCCTATTTGAGCCTTTTACATATTGTATTAACTAAATTACATTTCTCTTGGGTATATCTAAATTTAAAATTCTCCTACTCATTAAAGTAATGGTAGATTTTAGTGTATCCTATATATACTCATAATGTCTCACATGTTTGCTATGAACATGAGTTTGGAGGAAAGATCAGAAGCAGAAGTGAGAGGAAAATTGCAGTTACGGTGTCATAAGGAGACCCAGAATGAAATATTCATATGACAACAGGAAATGGCAAGGCTGGGTGAGAATCTAAATGCAGGATCATGAAAGAAACCTAAAGGAGACTGGACTTCAAAATGTTTAAGGACTCCCTATGCAGTTGACCCTCGAAGAACAAGGGTTTGAACTGCGTAAGTCCACTTATCCACAGAATTTTTCAGTATATTCAGTGTACAATACTATAAATGTATTTTCTCCTCATTGTGATTTTTTTAATGCATTTACTTTTCTCTAGTTTACTTTATTGTAAGAATATGGTATGTAATACATACACCATTCAAAATATGTGTTAACCAACTTTACAATATGGATTAAGGCTTTCTGTCGACAGCAGGCTGTTAGTAGTTGAGTTCTGGGGGAGTCAAACGTCGTACCCAGATTTCTCACTGCACAGACTTTTGACTGATTTTTATCACTAACCCCTGTGTTGTTCAAGGAGCAACTGTAATTATAAAAATGCTTTAAGTTTAAATAATACTACAAAGCTTACATAGTGAATCATTAAAAATACTACTATGGTACTTATCTAACACCTATCTGTAGCTTATCAGGAACTAGATACTATATTAAGCTCTTTATATTCATCCAGAGACTGTGAGATAAATATGATCACTTTCACTTTATTTTTTAAATTTATTAAAAGGTTTAATTTATTTATTTATTTATTTGAGAGAGAGCAAATGTACCCGCATGCATGAGCAGGGAGGGGCAGAGAGAGGGAGAGAGATCCTCAAGCAGACTCCCTGCTGAGCGCAGAGCCCCACACAGGGCTCCATCCCAGGGCCCTGAGGTCGTGACCTGAGCCGGAACCAAGAATTGGATGCTCTACCAACTGAGCCACCCAGGCGCCCCATCACTTTTACTTTAAAATGGCAAAACTGAGCCTCGTGAAGTTTAAGCAACTTCCTGAGGTCACAAAGTCAGCAAGAGATCCAGGCGCCAGTCACTGAGGTTCCCTCCCCCACCCGCCCCATATAATCCAATTTTTTTCAACTGTGGCAAGATCCCTTTGAGTATACTCCACAGCCAGGGTCACATGCATTAAAGGGACTAAGAGTAAAAATGATTACTTTTCCACATTGCATCGAGGGGGAAATTATCATTCAAAATTTGTTAATATAATTCGTAGTAAGATTTATTTATGCAATAATCAATCTGGTCAAAAATGATAGCATGGTCTTAAATAAATAATAAAGTACAATAAATAATGAAAAGCAAAGAATACAGTTTTTAGCAAGGACTGTGAATTACCTGAGATCCTCTATTCATGTCGAGACCATACCAAATAGGCTTATGGTCGGAAGATTTGCTGGCCCACCAGGTTTTACGTGGTATGCTGGATGGGTTTGCTGAAATACATGTTTCTCCTGTGTCCATGTTGCAGTAAACTTTGATCGCGTCTTCAACAGATCCCTGGTTAGGATCAATCCAGTACTCACCTATTTTCCAAAATAAAAATACATGCTAAATAAAGAGAATTTCAAAAGATTATGAGTCTCTCAAAGAGCTAACAGATGGTTTGAAAAGTATGAACTCATTGTTGAAGGACTCTTTTAAGACAGAGTATCTCAGTTTAGGAAATACTCTACAGCTGAAGAAAAAGTAAATGTCACCCGTCTGAGTGCTTCCTGTGTGCCAGGCACTGCTCTGACGTACTGTGCCACAACGGGAGGGTGCTTAAAGCTCAAAACATGCCCGGGGATGAAGTACCACCATCGCCGTCTTACATAGAGAGCTATACCAAAGACAGACGAGTCACCATAATGAAGTGGCTTTGCCAAAATGGATGTGTTCTCATTAAATTTAGAAAGCCAACTTTTTAAAGCAAAATAGAATTAGAATCTAATAAAATAACGTATCGTCAATACTGTAAATGAGTTGAGCAACAATTAGAATGCCAACAGTTATCTCCAAAATGACGTGAAACTGGATCACTAATGGAGTAGGTCCTCTTATTTTTTTTTGTTTTTGTTTTGGTCCTCTCTTACAACACGGATCCTCTCACCCCATAACCGGTCACATCGCTGACCGTCCCCACCACCAACGCATAAAGCCTGTGCCGCGCTGGTCCTGTCACCTCTTGAGTCTGTCACTCACTCAGCACCACGTTTCGGGATGTGGCCAAGAACACAATCAATCAGGAACAACGGGCTCCGCCCGAATGGGCAGGCGCCTACTCACCGCTCTGCTTGGCAGAATGGCAAAGTTTTAGGTCATCACAAGTCCGGGCCGGGTGCTTCTTAGAGCCGTCAGGACTGCGCATGGTTTCAATCTGACTACTGAGTGACTTCAGGGTTGCATGGACCCCTGGGTCAGTCTTGTTTCTGTCATCGGGAGCAGCCTGGTCCTCAGTGAACTCTGGCAGTGGGTCTGGCATGCTCTCATCGTAGTGGCCCATGATGTCTCCAAGAGCAGCTGTAAGATGGCCAGGGGGCCCCGGGGGGCCAGGGGGACCGGGCTCACCAGGAGGACCCTAATTTTAAAAAAAATCAGAAATACAGTTAACAGATTTTTTGTTTTTTTTTCATCTGGACACAAAGCATCAATGGGACTCGGTACCTATGTTGGGGGTTACAAAGCACTGTCCCAGTTTGGTGGTACTGACACATCTGTGACCTCAGACTTTTTAAACCTGGAGGGCTGCGCTGTGGCCTACTCCTGTAACTCTCCCAGGATGAGACATGATGTGTGACTGTTACCAGCCAACACACCTGCAAGTCAGCCTGAGACCAATAAAAATCAAAGCACAAAATATTTGTTCCAATGTTTACCTTGAAGATGCAATACGTTTCATGTTAAGAATGTGTGGACATGTCGATTCATTTCTAAACTATTTGGGGCAAGGCACACTGAAATATTTCCAAAGGATTTATGGGCAGAAGCTGGAGGAGGAGATGCAGAAGAGCTGTGGGTGCTGGTTCTCTAAGGCTTCACGTCTGTATCAGGGAAATACCCACAAGAAACACCCCCGAAACAATTTCCCCTACTTCCAAATATGGAGGAAAGTGCAGGATATCTTTTTATGTGCATTAATTTGTAAGTTAAGATTCTCTGTACTATGTTAGTATATATGCTGCCGAAGCGAGCAGATTCTCTGTACTAAACAAAATTGTGAAACGTTCTCTTTGGTCTTCTTATTAACAAAAATAAACAGCTCCCTTACTTTTTTGCCATAAAGAACTACTGGACTCATAGGGAGATAAGCACAAAAAGTGGCAGAGGCCTGGAAGTGGATTCTCACTATCGATCCTTTCTGCAGTTTCCCAAGGAAGAGCCCAGGACTTGAGGGCATCGGGGACAACCTGCAGAGGCGCCTGCTCCACATCCGATGCGCAGAGCGTGGTCCCAGCCGTCAGAGGCTGGAGCTCCACGCCAGCCCTGCCGCCTGTTATGGGCTCTGAGCAAGTTGCTTCAAAATTCAGTGCCAACCTGGATTCTCCCTCAGTAGCCTGTTAAATCTGCTTGTTTGTTTTTCCTTTCAGGTCATATCATGGCTCTATGCATTCCTTTATGCTGTTTAGGGGAAAAGATGTATTTTTTTCCATTAAGGGCCACTGAAGCATAGAATAGAGTCAATCGAGAGCCACATAAGTCAGAGGTATTCCAATTCTGTAGCTGTTTTCCATTCAGAGAGCTAGACAGGAGATATTGCCCTTGACCATAGGAAAAACAAGGCTATTCCATCCATATAATAAATAATAAGTATTTAGTTTAATGATAATATCAGTAAAGGGAAGAGATAGAGTAAGGAGGGAAAGGTAAATGAGACACGTTAACTCCTAAACAACACATGCACATGTACACATGCGTATGGCAGAAATAGGAGGGTGTTTCCCAAATTCCTCATGTCTCCCAAGTCAATACTATTAGAATTTTTAAGAAGTTTTAATTTAAATCCTTTCTGAATGCCATTTTTAATAGAGAAAAACTTTAATTTTAATATTTTCGCTTTCCAGCATTTTCATGAATGACTATACTCATCAAAGCTCACATTTAGTTTGCTGGCATTTAAAGCAAAGCAACATTTTCATAACTTTAATTATAAATACAATCATAACCTGCTATTTTCTCTCACTGGTGTCACATGAAGTCAAGGCTTTGGTAGGTTGGACTCTGATTTTATATACTCTGAATCATCTGTCTTAAAATACTTGAAAGAGTTACTTATATAGACAAGCTCTTGTTGGACACCTACGTTTGTTTTCAGAGGTTTTTTTTTTTTTTTTGAGATTTTATTTATTTATTCATGAGACACACAGAGAGAAAGGCAGAGACACAGGCAGAGGGAGAAGCAGGCTCCATGCAGGGAGCCCGATGGGGGACTCGATCCCAGGACCCCAGGGTCACACCCTGAGTCGAAGGCAGACGCCCGACCCCGGAGCCACCCGGGCGTCCCTCCAGAGTTCTTTAACTCTCCTGTCCACCAGGCTTCATGGAGGTTCCTTGGGTAGAATCCAGGCTACAGGAACCAACAGTGCTCTGTGCGTGCAACCCTCTGGAATTACCTCAGGTCCTGCTTCTCCGACACTGCCCCGCACACCAGGAGGCCCGATAGGCCCAAGTGGTCCAGGGTTTCCTTCTTTACCTGAGGGACCAACTGGACCTGGAGGACCCTGCCGGAAACAAGATTAGATTAGATTAGATTAGATTCTATGAAAAAACATTTTGCAAGGACTGTCTAACCAAAGAACTATATTCCTTACAGAGCTATCACAGTGGTTTCACGTTCATTGTCCTGATGACTAATCAGTGGGGTCCTGGATCCTTCATGTTCACTGTTTGATCACACATGAATTTTCCATCATCCATGTGTCATAAAAGACAGCATCAGGCAAAAACTTTAATGGACTGGTCATCTGCTTTTATGGGAAGAAGGCTGTTTCATGAAATCTCATGTATTATAAAGTTAATTAGTAATCTAATTAGTTAGGACTAAGAAAATGACAGAAGGTATGAGTGATTAATAGAAGTTAAATTTGTGTGCTTTTTCTCCAGGATCTCATCACATCCTACTTATATTAATACCACTCTTCTCAATGTTATGTAGGATTTGTTTACACTGTATTTAGACATAGTGGAAATTCTTTCTAATGATTTTCCTAAGTAATTATGTCTGTCAATTGTCCTAAGACATTAATGACGTTTTGGAGGCAGCATTAGCACCAATGTAGAATCTTTAAAAGCTGCAAATCCTGGTTTCATTTTATTATTTTCTTCAGAATTAGCCTTATGCAAACCACTTCTGAGAAACTATCTCAATTACTAAAAGGGGGTGGGGGAAGGTATCCAGCTTCAAAACCTGTTTGTACCTCATGGTAAGTCTTATTATATCTTCTCAAGGAGTTCAATAAAATTTCCATGAACACAGACTAAGATGATGAAGTAACAGATCAGCATATACCTAGTAGGTAAAAGATTCTAATGTGGGCTCGTGAAGCAATATATCATATTTTGGAATATTTCTACTTAAAGGGAATTGCTGAATCAGAGCTCCAGAGAACCCGGGCTGACTCCGATTCAATGTCATAAAAAACGATCCTCAAGCCCTAGCTCTATGTCACCAAGGGCCTTATTTATTTATTTATTTATTTATTTATTTTTACCAAGGGCCTTATTATTCGTATCTGCAACTTAGTAGGTTTTGTTACTTACTCTTGGGCCAAATGGTCCAGGAATCCCAGCGCTGCCTTGTTCACCATTGGGACCCTAGGGAGGAAAAAAGTAAAAACTGTTGCCAAAATGTTTACACCCACATTTTGCCGTTCTCAGCTTTTAAAAACGTGCTGTCATTCACTTTCGCAGCAAACGCTGATTTCTTCAAGTCACCCATCTCTCCAACACCTACGTGAGCCGGCGGATCCTCAACTGCAGGAGCGATGGTACACCTACCTATCCTTTTGCTTTATTGCTTCCTACAGAATCACAGCTGATAAATGGCATATTATCCTGGATAACTGGGTAATTAAATATTCACCAGGATATGCTTTGAAATGAAAAGATACAAAAAGTGCAATCACCTAATGGGTAAATAAATGTTCACGTCAAGATACTAGTATATTTGTACACGGAAGCCAAGTAATACTTACAGGAGGTCCGGGAAGACCCTGAAGACCAGTGAAGCCTCTGTGGCCCTTCTGACCTCGGTCACCTCGGTCTCCATGATCACCTTTGTCACCTCGAGGTCCTTGGGGTCCCTAGAAAGAGGGTCATGGCGTGGATATTGCTTGGTGAGACTATAATTTACTACAGTTTTAATTTTTACAGTTGTATTTACTACAATTGTGAACACCGTACAAGGATTCCTTATCCATGGGGGACACGTCCCACGATCCGCAGTGGAAGCCTGAACGCTATAAGCATTACATTTTTCCTATACATACATATCTCAGAGTGAGGTTTATAAATTAGGCACGAATTAAGAGATTAACAATCATGAATAATAAAATAGAACAATTATAACAATATAATAATGTGAATGTGGCCGCTCTCTCTCTCTCTCTCTGTCTTCCTGTACTGTTCTCACCTTTCTTCTGGTGAGGATGTGATATTTGATAAAATGCCTACGTGATGAGATGAAGCGAGGTGAATGACGCAGGCGTTGTGACGGAGTGTCTGGCTACTACTGACCTTCTGATGACATGTCAGGAGGAGGATCGTTTGCTTCCTGACTGCTGTTAACCACAGGTAATGGAAATCCCACAGAGGGAAAGGGGGCAACTGTATGAACTAACATAGCTACTTATCTGAATCGGACTGAGAAATTTTTGTCTCTTTTTCTTAAGGAATGAAGGCGTGATCACTAAAAACATAAGATATATAATAAGGCTTTCCTACAGATTCACTTTTTTAAATGTTTGCCCTGCATTCATAGTAAAATGATGCACTTTTAAGTTTGACCTAACCTATCTGAAACATTTTCCAAAGACTGTATTGCACATATTTTCTGATATCATTATGCAAAAATATTGCCACTACACATAGATTCTTTTTTTTTTAAGATTTTATTTATTCATGAGAGACACAGAGAGACAGAGAGGCAGAGACACAGGCAGAGGGAGAAGCAGGCTCCATGCAGGGAGCCCGACGTGGGACTCGATCCTGGGACCCAGGATCACGCCCTGGGCTGAAGGCGGCGCTAACCCGCTGAGCCACCTGGGCTGCCGCCCTACACACAGATTCTTTTAAACTAAAACATGAGTCTTTATTTACTTACGTTACCTCTAAGAAAAGAATGATTATTAAGTTTGCACATGTAGATAAGCTAACTGGATATGACCCCCAAGAATATATTAGAAAGGTGGCCATATGCTAAGAGAGTAGACCGTAAAAGTTCTCACCATAGGAAAATAAAATTTGCATGTATGTGAGATGATGGCTGCTAATTACACTTTCTGTGGTATTGTCATAATCATTTCACAACATATACGTACATCAGTCATTGTGCTACGTACTATAATAATGTTATGTGCCGACTGTATCTCAAACTTGGGGGAAATGAAAAATTGGCAAAGTCTTGCTCAAGCTAACAGAAGAGGAATATCATTATTAAGCACTCTCCTTTAAAGAAGACACAAAGAAATGCCTGTTATCCTTATATCTGCAATATTTGTACCCAAATCCATCTATCCTGATGCTGAGAAACTAAAGAAAAAGCAGTAATTAAGCATCTTCTTGTGGAATAGTAGCTATGCCAAGAGGTAGAAATTATCAGATCAATCTGATCGGTCTTGGGCTGCCTTTTTGTTTGTTGTTCGTTTTTAAGTCTTGGGGACTCAGAAAAGCACCAGGGATCTAGGGGTTCACAGTAATTGGACAGGAGGCATAGGGTCACCTACTTTGAGGACAGCTTCTGTTGTCTTTGGTTTTCCTAAAAGATAATTCAAACTATCAATCTGACTTAGGAGAATGGAAAATATCCTCAAATATATACTGGCTCTTGGGTTAGTTTTTTTTATTAGTTTGTTATTTTGTTTAGTTCTCTTTTTTTAATTTGGACATCCTAACTGTCAAACAGCATGGGAATCTTTTTATAATAAAAATAAGAGTAGATCTCACTTTTATGTATTTTATATAATAATACAAATTTAAATACTAAAATCAGCCTGAATGTTTTCATGTTAGAGAGGTTCTTTTATTTTGGGATGTCCTAGAATTTCATAATTGAAAATAAACCAAACCAGAAAGCACCTATTTAAATTATTAACTAAAATTCATTTAATTATGAAAAATAAACCACATTGTTATGTAAGTAGTTAGAAAATCATTCACTTGACACACCATATAACTGAAATTGTCTCCGATTAGGCTCAAATCAAAGCTGAGAATTATGATTTAGTAATAGATCATGAATTTAACGCTATAATTTTTTCATCATTATAGATATTAATTTTTATAAGTGTGAAAGGAACATGGCTAACAGGCTGCCCGTCAGAGAGGATTCACTCGCAGTAAAACAGCTATATAATAATCATTAACCTGGAAGCAACTGTAAAAGCAAAAAGATTAGAACGTGAGCAGGGTAGTCTAGCTGAAAATATAAAATATTTGACTAGCACTTTTCAAGTTTACAAAGAGATTTCAAGCCCATTTTCCTATGTGATTTTTGGAAAATCTCTAAAAAAAAAGGGCACCATTCCTATTATTTTGAGAGAAACCTGTGACTCCACAAGTCCTTATTGACTATTGAAAGAATTCACAGTTAAATTTAGAGGACATATGTTAAAATTATAAAACAAACACAAACTTCTGGATATTAAAGTAATACTTTAATCTTCATTTTTGAATCTTAAATTGTGCTCCTTTGAGGATATATATATATACACACACATATACATATACACATACATGTACATACAATAGATGTGTGTGTATATATGAGAATATTTTTATTTTTAAAGAATAATTACTTTACTTACAAGTAAGCCACGTTTTCCGATTCGACCAGGTGGTCCTACAGGGCCCCGAGAACCCTAGAAGAAATTTTCACAAAAATCGGTATGTAAAAAATATTACATATAGATACATAATTCAAAAATAGGTAAGTTGGATACTTATATATGGTTTATGTATATCCCTGTGTATATTCTTATGGCTAATGGATTAAAATCAAACCAAATGTCCTTAGGTGTAAGAATGTGCTCACTACAACTCCGATGACACTTCTTTAGTCAACTTTATTAACTGATTTCACTGAATGACGATCCTCCTTAGTGGATTATGCTAAGACATTACTAGCATAAATTTAACATGATGCACACGTATTACATTTCCTATACACCCCAACATCGTTAGATGATGAAATTCAAAGCATCAGGATTTTTGAATATCTAGTGGAAGTCAAATGTTTTCTGTTAAGATTAACAACAATTTAAGTCATAACTGACTGTTTATCATTCTTTGTTTAGAGTCCTTGATCCAGGGTGCGTGTACGATTAAGTCCAGGCTCACATGTAGCTCCCTGAGGTGTAACTGTCGGTATGAAACTGGGTCTCCTTACCGGATCTCCTCTTTGTCCTGCATCTCCTGGAGCACCGACAGGGCCCGGGGTTCCAGGGGCACCCTGAGAGCCCGGCAGACCTGCAGGTCCCGGGTCTCCACGATCACCCTGAAGAGAATAACCATGGGATTATTCTTTTCATATTTATCATCAAACAGCGGCATTCTATACCCTCATGCTATTCGCGGTAAGAAAACATATGCCTTTTTTAAAACCTTATTTTCATATTTCAACGTATATTTTTCTTAAATATTTTACTTATGTTTACTTCTTAATAAATCAAACTGAAAAGAATATTTCCCCAATTCCAGTTCTCCCTCCCCTCACTCTCACCCTACTACCATCACAGTCAAGATTGTAGTGTATACCAGTGTCACCTCCAGAATTTAGCGTGTTTTTTACACCAAAGAGTCCTCAAGAGGAGTATCCATTCACTTGGGATAAATAAAGACTTTCCAGAGTGTGAGAGCTGGGAGAAATTTAAGGAACCCGTTTTCTAGACTTTCAATTCCACATGTGTTCTCTCAGACAACTGACCTGAAGTATCCTTCCCTATTTCCTCTTTAATAATCACCCCTCTCTCATTTTATGAAAGAAAAAGTATTCCAATCTCTCTACAATCTTACTATGGTGCAATGCCCCGGGGAGGGACACCTCTATGGACTTTTCTAGAACGCAGAGTTCACTTGGGAATAAAGCAACGAGATACTTGGAAAGAAAGAGGCTGTTCCTTATTTTATCCAAGTGACCCAACTATGACAAGGCTCCAAATCTCGTCTCCTCGGGAAGTCAGACGTGAGATAATTGCTATATGAATATGTACTGTCATGATTATTTGACTTGAAAAATGAAGTCAGACCTATTCTGCTGACAGAAATTAAGTCTTAATTTGACTGGTTAGTTTGGCAACCGGGATAAACGCTGGCAATTCGGCTGGAGAACAGACATATGATACATCAGGTAAGCAAAACTGGCAAATATGAGTTTGAAAAAAATGTATTAAAAGCACATACACATTTAGACTTTACCAATGATTACCTCTTTTCCAACTATTTAAACTTAGGATTAAAATAAAATGTGATGGCAACTTAAATTGTGCATAGGGGTTCACAGATTTTCAAAATTATACCAGGGACCACATTAGCAAAATCTTTGAAGACCACTACCTTGTACGATGTATGCTGACCAAGGGGGAAACCCAGGTGCCAGGAGAATCTGCGTTCCCTAGCTTTATGGCAGATGAGGCGAGGGCTTACTCAAGATGCCTTAAAACTCTTTCTCTTCGAGTGCCTACTAGATACTCTAAACATGTTACTGAATGCAAGTATTAATCGTATTTAAACTATTTGAAAACGGAGGTTCAGGAAATTTGTTCAAGGCTGCACTGCTGGCTGCTTAAGGAATCGAGCTTCCCGGCAAAGTCTGTCTGAATATACAGGCCTTTTGGCCACATGATGAGCTGCAAAGTGAGCAGAGCCAGTGTGTCATAACAGATGTTAAATCGGGGAACTGATTTTTTTTTGCCTTCCGTGGACTGATACGCAGTCTAAGACGACCATGTGACTACCCCAAAGGGACTGGGCCTTCAGACGAGGCTGGGGATGTTTTCAGGTCAGCATATGTCATGATATTTAATACACACCATGGGATATGTAACAGGCAGAAAGCCACCTGGTTTATTTTCTCATGGGGCATTCACTTTAGGAGATGAGTAGAGAAATTTAGATGTCACACAGCGATGCTTCTGCTTCCATATATTTGTGAATGAGTGTGACACTTAGACTACTTCCTCTGTATCCAAAGCCTTCATGTTACATCAGCTATGAAAGCAATTTGCTTTCCTACAATTAATAATAAATGCCGTCTCACTTTGCTGTGTACTCAAGTCTCATTTCATTTACCTAAATAATGACCTTAAAAAAAGGTAGCTACTATCAGAAAAATCAGGACTGCCCCAGAGCTATGAAAGAAAGGGCAAATTTTACTCTTCAGTCTTACAAAGGTTTCAAATTTACATTAGTGCACATTTCTAATCAGCGAAATTGCCCTTACACGTTCCCCAACAGCACCGTCCCGTCCCGGAGTACCATCGTTACCAGCTGGACCCTATAAAGAATCATATTTGAGAAATGAGTTAACAGAGTAATGAAACAAAAATCTCATTCCAAGCGCCAGAAAAATTACAGCATGTTTTCCACCTCTGTTCTATAAAGTGTAAATCAGCACTTATGGAAATTCTAGTAGAAGAAAGTCTTGGGCCATCTTTTCTACTGCTTGGAATTGCTTCTAAAATTATTAACACATTCTTACTTGTTTTAGTGCCAATTTTAATACAGTTTTATTGAAGACATTGCATTTTCCACTTACGATACAGTGCTTATAAAGTGCGGTGTTATTGCCTTGCCCTGTGCACATATCCCACACTCAAGCATTGAGAACTTCCATTTACTATGGCAGCTTGACTTTAAAACCGTCGTGGAACCTGCTATGAATCTGGGTCCTTCCGTGCTCTGTGTGGAACAACACTGAATCTGCTCTTCAAGGGTGGGCCCGGGAAGGCAGCCCCAGGGGAGGGCCACACCAGGGAAGCCCCCCATGCACTCAGGCACGCGTCCTGCACTTAACTTAAATTTCTTCATTTCTACTTTTTATTTTATTTTATTTTATTTTATTTTTTTTTTTTCTACTTTTTATTTTAAAACAGGGGGGATAAACCTCAAATCCTTTGAAATTTTATTCTTGGAATTTTGTGGTTTGTATTACCAGTAAATGGTTTTCCTCCCTTTCGTATCTTAAGCTTAGCCAAACAATATCCTTAAAGTTTTAAAACAATCGTGTTTAGATATTAAATAACATTTTTTAGAATATACATTCTTCTCTCCCTATATTACTTTGATTTTTTTTTTCAGGACTATATTTTTATCATTTGATCAAAAATTGCTCTGAAAGGTATGGTTTCAAGAAAATGTGACACTGTCTGGTGACTTATTCATTAAAGCACAGAACAGAGGAGATTCCAACCTATAACTTCACAAATCACCTTTCAAGCATTAACTTCCTCTCAGATGAGCCTAAGGGAACATGACGTGCATGATGTTACCTTCTAGTGATATTTAGGTAGAATGATCTCACCTTACTTTTCTCTTTTCACAAGCTGTAATAGTTCTATTAATCCTATTACCACAAAACTTGGCGATTTTGAGAAATATGCCATTATAGAGTGAAATAACAAGAAAAGATTAATTACTGTGTCTGTTCACCTTCAAAACAATTTGGTAACAACCTAAATCCACTAAAATACTTGGCTCCAGACCAGATGAAGGTCAGTGCGAAGACACCCATCTTACTTCCTTCTCCTTCTGTCGTCATTTACACAACTCTCCAGGGAAGCAAAGAACACCACCAAAAAACTTCAAGGCAAATGCACAATTTCTAAATTTCTGAATTGATTTCTAAATAAAAGAAATATTGTCCCCATGCCACCCGGATAATTTTCTCTGTGGCACTCACTTCAGGGCCAGGCTCCCCTACGGGGCCATTTGAGCCTGGGGGTCCCACAGGTCCAGGCGGACCTTTATCTCCTGGTGCGCCGGTAGGTCCTACTTTTCCTGGTGTGCCCTGAAATAAAAGTATAAGTAGGTCAATCAACCACTTCCGAAGAAATGTAAGAAAGCTGGTTTCCAGAAAGGCTCTGTTTATTCAAATGGCACTCCAGTCCCTCCTTCTATAATATTAATTATCCACTATCCCAAACCTCCTGTCACCCTAGCACCTTCCTAGAGGCAAGCTCCCTTCTCACATTCATTCTGACATACCAGAGGGACCAGGAAGTGCCCTCTGCCACCACCTCAGGTGTGTATTTTTGGTTTCAATCCCATGCCCTGTGGTCAATCCTGGCTGCTCTCTTGGAACCTGCATCGTTGGTAAGACAGGCTCATCCACATTCACTCCCGCTCTCTCGACTCACTATTTCTGGATCCCGGCACTTGGGTTTCACTGTCACATTGGGAGGTGTTACTTTTGGGTCTGTGGCTCACTTCTGGTAACAACAGGATACCCCCTAACTCCTGGTTTGCGAGTTCAGATCTCTACCCACATTCTTCCAGTTCCAAGGTCCCAGCAGGACACCTCTCTGTCTACATTCCATATAAAAACATCATTTTTCTTCCACAAGCATGTAAACTTTCAGCAGTAATATTCAATCTCTTCAAAGCTAACAGTAAGTCCAACTTTTATCCACACTCCGGGGACTATGAGGTCTTTAACACGCTCCAGGGAAAAGGAGAGTGCTGTCAGAGTCCATCTTCATAGCTCACCCCACTTTCACCTCCAATGTTGCTCTGGCTCAACTACTCCTTCCCTTTGATGATTTATGAAAACTTGCCCTCTGAACCGTGAAATACAGATGCTTTTGTTAACATTAACATGTTGATTTAACAAGAGGCTAGCTGCTCACGAGGAGATTGTCCCCCTTCTCTGGCTCTGTGAGTACTTTTAATCTTTAAAGAAAGATTTAGAATCACCCCAAATCCATATCCTTATTTGTCTACTTCTCTGGTCCCAGGGTTAAGTAAATATATTTTTCAAAGACTTTGCAAGGTTCTTAAGAAAAGAATTTGACATTCAAAGTCAAAGGTTTTTAAGATAGTCAGAGTTTGTATCTAAGAAAGACTTTATTAAGGAAAAAAGAGATAAATTCTCTCTTTACAAATTATATTGCAATAATCACTTGAAATGCTGACCAACGTGGCCACTCACCGCTGGGCCTGGCAAGCCAGGCATGCCTCGCTCCCCACGCTGCCCTGGCATGCCCACAATTCCTCTCTGTCCAGTAGTGCCTGCTGGACCAGGGGGGCCATCTGGACCCTAATTTCAAGGATAAACTAATTAGGAATTCTCCAGGGTAAAACCTTATGCAAGGAACAGATTCAGATTCCAGCTCTACTGGTCTTTCAGTACAAGAAAAAAATTCTGTTTTGTAAGATATGAATAGTCAACATTTATTCTCCACACAGAGCCCTAACATTGTTTAAAGGTGGCTCACTGGCTTCTGAGAAACTTGGAAGAGTACTGTGAATTTTGAAGGAATAAAAGAGTTAACTATTTAGGCAAAGATTTCTCTTCTTTTTGAAAAGACAAAGAAATTTCTAAAATAAAGAAATAGTAGTCTAGCAACACACATTAGTGCTTGAGATACTTAGATATCAAATAAAATAATGTATTTTAAAAAACACTTCTCTATACAGCACGGATATTTAACAAAGAGTGTTTTCTTGTTTAGTTTTTGAACACCACAGGCATTATTGTTACATTTTTATTATAAATTTAAAAATATATGGCATAAGGATTTATGAGAGTAGCCAGGTTGATGCATAAACAGTTTCTCTGTGGCAGTGACTATTACAGATTTCTAATGGTAAATATCTTTGTTAGAGCTGGCCGAAAACAAAGATGCCAAACTTACAGGTTGCCCATCTTCTCCTGGGTCTCCTTTGTCTCCTGGGCCACCAGGGGGGCCAGCTGGTCCTCGATCTCCCACTCGCCCATGAGAGCCGGGGTCCCCACGAAGACCTGGAGGTCCCTCCTTCCCAGGTTCCCCTAGGGGCCCCGCAGGTCCCGGAGCTCCCTAGTAGAAGATAGAAACCGCGGGGCAAAGTGGAAGCAACATTAGAGCCCTTAATGCAACGGCCCCTCAGGTCCATTTTTCCTGTTAGATAATCATTCGGTAGATTTAAACAAGATTAAACAAAACACAGCTGCAGATTCATTTCCCGAAAAGAAATCTAAATTATTTGCAATTGCCTTTGAGTTAATATCGAAAGTATACTGAAATTAACTTGGATTTTCAAAGTTCTTAAGACTTTGCTCCATCAATGCATATATAACATTTTTTTCTGTCTGACCAGATCTTATCATTAAAGAATAACATTAAACAAAGCTTCAGAGAGATGCTTCCTAACTGAAGGAAATGGCTATTAGCACACAATACCATCAGAATTTAGTATCCAAATGGAATAGTAGTCAAGCACTGAGGTTCAAATGCTCTTGTAAATAAGTGACTCCAAAACACACTAGATGATTAAAGACAAATTTGCTATGACGGGATACCAGTACGTATGAATTATTAGGATAATGGTTGTTAACATGGGTTAACTAACTATTAAGGATTAAATAAAACCATAAACAATAACTCAAATATATATTATCTATATAATGTGTATATACGTGTGTTTTTGTG
Source organism: Canis lupus familiaris (assembly GCF_011100685.1). Lineage (NCBI taxonomy): Eukaryota > Metazoa > Chordata > Mammalia > Carnivora > Canidae > Canis > Canis lupus. The sequence continues at coordinate 30,954,091 of NC_049257.1, forward strand.
TATTCTCATGTGTGTGTATGCGATTATTACCAATGATTTGAGTTACTGAATTGACTTACAGGAGGGCCTGGAGGTCCAACTCTGCCGGCAGAACCAGGAAACCCTGTTGCACCCTAGAAATATAATATCATATAAGCAATTTTAAAATAACTATTAATTATATACACTTTTGGGGATCTATTTTTTTCACAGGGATATTAGGCTTCAGATCCCCTTCATTGTTGTAAACAATGTATTTTTTTCTTGTATCCTACGTTTTTAGAATGGATCTGAATTAACCGGTAGGAAGGACACTAGTTTTCTCTTTCTACTTTCCATTTATCTTGCACGTCTACCAGGATACTCAGGGCTAGCGCTAGCATCACATTAATCTGCATAACAGAGTTCTGTTGAGCTGTTCCCAGTATCCATTACCTCTTCCGCAGGTAATATATTCTTTATGTTATATGTGAGGCAGCTGGGTCTCCAAGATCATAAACTAATTGCAACTCAGATCTTCCCACTTAAGTGCCCTTTCCACTGCAGTTTACTTATACAAATAAAAATTTGTTACAACTTCAGATTAACTTTAAAATGGCCACAAGGTGCTAGAGGTCTGTGACTAGCTGTGCGTAATTCCCAGAACTTCAAACCAACTTACAGGTGGACCCTGAGTTCCTCGGCCACCTTTGAGTCCAGGAACACCATTAGGACCCTACATAGAAAGAAATGAACAAAAAATCACTTATAGTAAAACAAGATGGGCTAAACACAAAGTCTAAACATTGGGCACATGACTCAAGTTATTGGTTTTGTTTTTCTTTTCACTTACATGAGGTCCCGGGGACCCTGCTAGACCTTGTGGTCCAGGAGAGCCAGCATCTCCCTTCTGCCCTGGCTCGCCAGGCTCACCTTTCACTCCAGGCTGCCCATCGGGACCCTGTATCAATTGTAATAAATAAGCCATTGATTATAACACTTATAGACCAGTTATTTCACAGTAATTATTACTAACATATCATTTAACCGAACATTTTTAAATGGTGCTTTGTAATCAACATGAAGCTCAGAAGAAAAAAATTCCCTAATGAGATCTTTGAAGACCATCTGAACAAATAAGTCATCCCATCCCATTTTTATAACAACAAATAAGTATAAAATTTGAAATAATGCAAACTCATCCATTTTAGTGGCAGTCATGAAAGAATTAAAAATGAGAATATTGCCTAGAAAACTGTAAACGTTCCAGCATCTCTGATGTTGTACCTTCAATACATATGACAATGATAATCAAGTAAATTTATTGCTATAACAAGAAGAGTGTTCGCTGTAAATTAGAGATACTTGAAAATTATACCTGAGGTCCAGCAAAACCAACAGCCCCGGTTGGGCCATTTTCACCACGAGAACCCTAGGAGAACACAAAGATTACTGTGGCTTTCACACTTTACTCTAAATAGAAACAGTATTTAAAAATACCATTATATTACATTTAGATTTGTGGTGTCTTTAAATGTATATATAGATGAATTAGATGTATTTCTTGAGGAAGACTTTTAGGCTGATATAGAGATCCTAGGGCCATAGAACAAAATTTCCAAGGTCTGAAGTCTCTAAAAGGTTTCTTAATTATTAAGTAAATGAGCTACTTACCTAGATTTAATAGGTTGCATAGAAATAACAGACTGGTAAGTTTTTGAGTTTAATGAGAGAAGTAAATGCTGAAAACTAAGAAGTTATAAATAAGCCTGAAGCAACAGGCGTGGTTTTATATAAATAGCAAGACAAAATGATGCACTGTTTTACTGCTCACTCCCCTTCTAGAACACATCAAAATACTGCCACTTACGGGATTGCCACGGGAGCCAGGAGGGCCAACTAAACCTCGAGGGCCAGGTTCACCCTAGAAAGCAGATGTTAGATGGTTATTGTCCAAAGCGGGAGCAGAATATAATGCAACTGGAGGACCCTGAGCACGAAGAGCAGGGCAGACAGGGGAGAGAGCGCTGAGACGACCTGGCCCAACCACCACACTTTATGAAACAGAGAACACTATGTGGAAGAGCTATCATACAGACTTCCTGATCCTGAGCCCACAAAATAGGAAATTTACGATACTACCTTTTCTCCAGTGGGACCTGCAGGACCTGGAGGACCCAAGGGGCCGGGAAGACCCTGTCAATGAACAGAACACAGGCACACTGAAGACGGGAATGCATGGAATGCTCCATGATTAAACAAGGGAACTGTTTTGTTACAGCTTAGCTGCTCTTGCAAAACGTTGTCTATAATAAATATATAATGTGTATATTCTTAAGATTTTTCTACTTACTTTAAAACAATTTCCTGGATTCTCTCCACAAAATGCTTTAATCTCTTTCATCCACCTCAACTCATCCATACATCATACCATCTTCAAAACATTAGTTCTAAGTTAACACTATTCTTCTACAATGTTTCTGTGTTTCTTGGCCTATTTAATTTTGAAATTTGAGTATAGATTGAAAAATGTTTTTCTTCTTTTGTCTAGAATATCATATTCTTAAATTATATAAACAAAATACCACTTTTTTTTTTTTAAGTAAAACTGTGATAAAGCATTGAGTTTTCTACATTCTCCTAAGATTACAAGGAGTGCAACTACCCAAATACGCTGTGGTTGGGGTTCTTTATGCTCAGAGCTTAGGGAGCTATCACACAAGGGTTCAAACCGGGTCTTCTTGAAATGTGGTCACAATCTTTAAACTGGACTATTATTAGGGACACCTGGTGGCTCAGTGGTGGAGCGTCTGCCTTTGGCTCAGGGAGTGATTCCCGGGGCTCTGGGATCAAGTCCCGCATCGGGCTCCCCGCATGGAGCCTGCTTCTCCCTCTGCCCGTGTCTCTGCCTCTCTCTCTCTCTCTCTGTGTCTCTCATGAATAAATAAATAAAATCTTAAGAAAAAAATTTAAACTGGACTATATTAGAGTCTTTTCCAGAACAAGTTTTCTATTATATGTGCATTGCCTCTTCATATGCGGCCCACATATATTCTTTTGTAATTTAACTTTTGTATGTATTATGGAAGGCATTTAAGGAATAAAAATGACTTCTTAAATTTATATTCTACTAAGAACACGAGAAAACCGTGATCTTATACTCTCTAGATCTATAATGGAACAATATTCTTTCAATAATTTACCTAATATATTTCCTCAAAGAACTGGATTATATATAAAGATCACTTGATTAAATTCTCCCATTTTTCTTCTTACAGAGAAAACACATCGTCCATTTTTTTCCCTTTAGTATGAGTTTACAACAAATGGTCTGCTCTGCTTCCTCCCTAAAGCAATGTATTGTCCTGACTGAAAACAAAGCAGTCATTGTTTACGTCCTGTTTCTCTTCCACTGCACTTGCAAAGTCAGTTCATAGAACAATAGCTACCTATTTCAGATTTCATCTTAAAATAAACTGTTAATGCAACACTCCTTCAACCAGCACTGCACTGCTTCACTATGCACCACAGGCCATCTCTGACATAAGATACAAACAATAGGCCAGATTAACTTAGACCTTTTTTTGAAATACGAAATCAAATATTAGAGTCAATCCAAAGGCGAGAAACATCTCATGTTCATAATTTGCTCACCCTTAAGGAGACTTTCAGAAAAAGAAAAAAAGAATAAAGGGATAATTACCACTAAAAACTAAAAACTTTTCTGTATTTTACTTTATTTTCCTTATCAAAAGCTAATACAATCAATGCGTTAACAATGGCTCACTGTGCAGAATCCATGTGTTAACGATGGTTCCATGTGAGTTTTATAGTACAAGTACTCTTGCCAGGGCACAGCATGACAATTAACAGCAAACCATGTCATACTGAAACAGAAATTATTCATCAAATATCAGGAATTATTCCAGGAAATGCTGAATGTCTGAGCAACTATATCTATCCCCTCTTACATGACAGAATAATTTCTTCATGTCTAAAATATTATATTCAATCTGTCCTTACAAATGCAAATGAATTCTACTTCTGAGGATGGAAAGCTTGTTAAAGGTCAATGCCCCAGGGGTGAACTGTCCTTTGCATTTCACTTCTTCATCCTCCTTAGATGAAAGCATTAATAATGATTCATTGTGCAGTCATTTTCTCACCCATAAATCCAGCATATTGAGAAATAGTTACCTCAACTTGGCTACTCTGCAGAACTCTACTTGCCTGCCCTGGGATGAGGTCTAGAACAGCTCATTATATTAACACTTGAACAAAAATAAACATTGCATAAGAAATAAAAAGAAAATGGAGAAAGGTAAAGCCCCCCCCCCCCGCTTAAAGCACTGTTCTCATATGCACAGTAAATTGTGTTTTATTTCATTCCCTCAACAATGACTACTTTTTGGCCTGCTTTAATTCAACGTAAGCAAAATGAGTATCCATGATTGATCAACATCAAATCTCAAAATTCATCATTTTCCAAGCCCTGGCCATATGGAAACACAATGAACTTTATTTTGGAAAGTTCATGCAAATTCATGTAATAATGATAATGTTGATTCCTAATTTAGCTGGGAAAAGGAATGATCTCACTTACTCTTGCTCCATCATTTCCAGCTGTTCCTTCAGCACCCTTCTCTCCTATGCCACCCTGGGAAAACACACAAAATACCATTTGTTCACTCAATTGTTTTTTTTTCTCTCAATTTTATGGAAGCTTCATGAGGGCAGGAGCTTATCTCTCTTGTGCATAGCTATATCCCCTTGAGCCTAGAAAAGTGACTGGCACTCTGTATTTTTCTTAATAAGCATAGATATTGAAAGAAAGAGAGAGGAAGGAAGAAAGGAAAGAAGAAAGGAAGGAGGGAGGAAGGGAGGGAGGGAGGAAAGGAAGGAAGGAAGAGAGGGAGCGAGGGAGGGAGGGAGGGAGGGAAAATTGACTGGTGACTTAGGATAATAGAAGTAAAAGCCTAGACAGGAAATAACTTTCAGTAGGAATTTACAAAGTCTAAATGAATGAACTAAAACAAAACGAGACAAGACAAAACAAAACACAGACTTACTCTGTCACCCTTGGGGCCAGGAGTTCCTGCAATTCCTCTTTCTCCTGGCATACCTTGAAGACCTGGTGGGCCTGTGTCTCCAGGGGTCCCAGATGGTCCTGGACTGCCCTAAAATGAACCAACAATAAGTGACCTCACCAGTACAGTATTAAGATTGAGCCACATGAAATTTCTCTGCTGGTAGGTCAAAAATAGTTGAATATCAGCAATTTCATATGGTTCAACTTAGTGCATTTATTTTTCATTTATGAAAATTATCTCTGAGGTCATTTTTTGAAATAAAAAAAAAACTTCGCCTTTCTGATTGTTGGTTTATGTTTTCAACTTTTTTCTTTGGGGAAATTGAGCATCAATTGAAATAAAATAACAGTTGCCTTTCTTTACCTTGGACAACATCATGGGGATCCTAATGAAGAAAGAAGACATTATTTTTAGAGAGTACTTCACTCTCACTAATGAACCCATGACATTAAGCTTGCTTATAGGTTAAATCAGTGATTAAATTAAAACAGATCCTATGTAATCACTCTGGGCCTTGAAGATGATAAGGGATCTAATGACACATGATCATGAAAAATTCTACTTTAATTGTTTATATTAAAGTTGGCCACTTTATTTTCTATCAATTTTAAGTGGCACCCAAAGGAAATGGTTTTTTGCCTTATGATGTATTTTACTTTCAGATTTCAAAAATGACATACTTTATGGTTAGTAAGCAGAACTGTGGAACCGGAGACCAAAAAAAGGGGAGCATATAATTAGGACTATCTCTTAATAAATTACACGGTTTTCTATGTATTGCCTCTGCTTATTAACAGAATTATACAATTTTCTGTTTATTGCTTCTGCTTATTAACGGAAGTCACTAGTAAAAGTCATATAAATAAATATTAGGAATGGGTTTCTTTTTTTTTTTTTTTTTTTCATTTTTTTCTTTTTTTTTCATTTATTTATGATAGTCACACAGAGAGAGAGAGAGAGAGAGGCAGAGACACAGGCAGAGGGAGAAGCAGGCTCCATGCACCGGGAGCCTGACGTGGGATTTGATCCCGGGTCTCCAGGATCGCGCCCTGGGCCAAAGGCAGGCGCCAAACCGCTGCGCCACCCAGGGATCCCAGGAATGGGTTTCTATAGGAGAACGTATCACCATGTACACTAAACCATAAATTCCATCACAGAAAAGAGACTTCTTTTCAGCTGACTCTTTAGTGCCAGGAAAAAGCCTCGTAGATGCTTACTGAAAATTTGTTGAAGAAGAAAATGATATAATTGAATTATCTTGTAACAACAAGAGAAATACATCCTAGTTGTGTCCTGCGTTTATCAGGCTGTAAAACTATCTAGTGCAGAGCTGGCTGCCACACTTACTTTTGGGCCGTCAGGGCCGTGGCCTCCAGCCATTCCCTTCTCCCCAGGGAGTCCGGTTATTCCTGGTTCTCCTCTCTCCCCCGGGTTTCCGCGTTCTCCCTAGAGCAACATCAGGATGGCAAACAATCTTAGAGACTGATTTAAAAATGGGTTAAAAATGTTTCTGAAAATCTGGAAAACTGCTTCCACTGGAGAAAACCTGAGAAAGGAGCAACTATTGAGGCTTGATTTTCTAGTTTAGTGATTTGAACTTCAAGGAAGGATATGCTAGTTGCACAGCACAAAACATAAGATTGATTTTCATCAAGTGAAAAAATTTTAATTCTTAAAGCCCAGTTTATGATAAAAGATGTTTTATTTCAATGGAAGGCAATGGAAACAAAGTGAATGACAAAGGAGAAAATACTCACTCTAGGTCCTAATGGGCCAACTGCTCCAGGATCTCCAGGAACTCCCTATAAGATATAATTTTAAAAATTCTAAGTAATGCTTTGAGCTAAATTTTAGGCATTTATTAGAAATCTTCCCATATCACATACCAAATTTCTTTTAATGTACTACTAGAAGTTTGAATAAACCCATAACATTAAGAAAAATATGCATACTTTTATAAATGAGGGGATATCCCATACATTGGATGGAAATATTTTTCCAGAAAAAAAATGTTTATTACACCTGAATGTTTGATTTTGGGCAATGAAAACAAGCAAAATATTATCTCACAAATGTAGTGCACTGGTTTTTTTTAGAGACAACAACACATATAGTAATTTTATTTCCTAATGAAAAAAATTTTAACAGAGGAAACTGAAATAAAAGGCAATAAAGAACTGATCTTTTCTTTTTAAGATCTTATTTATTTGAGAGAGAAAGCACAGCAAGCGAGAGACAGCATGAGTGGGGGGTTGGCGAGCAGACTCCTCACGGAGCAGGGGCCTGAGCAGGTCTCTACCCAGGACGCAGGGGACCATGACCTGAGCCAAAGGCAGACACTTAACCAACTGAGCCCTCCAGGCACCCCAGGAGCTGATCTTTTAAACAGAACCAGTTCAATTCAACTTAGTAAATATCTCTTGACTATATACTGTGGACCATGTACTCTGCTGGGAATTATGGGTTCAAACTAGTGCAGTCGTGACTCTTAGAAAAGTTTCAGTTTGCTCTTACTAAAGGAAAGTTTGTCAAAAAGTTCAAAACCTCTCTCTTCAGTTAAAAATAATAACCAATGACAAAGAAAGCTGTTGTGTCATCAAAGACTGGGATGAAAACTAAGGTAGAAGTGGGGTTGGTCCTGAATGTGAGATTTTAAGAATAATTTAATCAAATTATTTATTTTTCATTTTCCTTTTTACGTATGCTAGTGGGTCATATGTGGCTTAAAAGAAAACCTAAGTATAAACAAATCTGAGCGTTCTTTCCATAATATTTTATCTCATAAGAATACACTGCGGTAGCTTAGTCGGCATTATGTGGTGTATTGTAGGATACATAAGTAATGGTACATCTGGCAATTATGAAATACAGTAGAGCTTACAATTTTGTGGCAGATAGTGCGTTATTCATAGTGTCTTGATTTATATGATAACACCCTATAATATTTTGAACAGAGTATATTTTTTGACAAAGTAACATATTTCTGATAGTTTGGATAACAGATTATAACCACTACTGTCTACGTTTGCAAAATGTTAACCTCAATATACTCAATAGGTCTGATTCCACTGTAATCCTCCATGAGAAATTCTCCTTTGTGTGATACAAGAGCTCACACGGATATGTCTTAACTAGAGGGATCAGTGTCCATCCTCCAACCCCAACCCAGGATGATGCCGGAGGAAGGGAAGCGTGAAGAAGCACATGCTGTCCTTGGACAGTGACTTCACATCCTCCAAAACGAGGCCAGCTTTTCCTCCTCACGTAGCTCAATACAAGCTGCTAGCAGTCCCACTAGAACACCACTGCTTCTGTTGACTTAGTGACCTGCCTCTTATGTTATGTCACGAAACGGAAGAGCCAACCATGCTAGCAAAAGAGCTTTCTTCACTTCGAGACCAAAGGGAACAGCTAAAGGCAGAAGTAAAAAATATAGAGTGTGACCCACAAGTTGCGGAAGAGTTACATCAAGCAAATAAAGTGGCCAAAGAAGCTGCTAACAGATGGACTGATAATATATTTGCAGTAAGATCTTGGGCCAAAAGAATATTTGGGTTCGAAGAAAATAAAATTGATAAAAATTTTGGAATTCCAGAAGACTGTGACTACATAGACTAAAATGTTCAATGTTGGTAAAGGATCTGTGTACTTGTGAATATGTAATTTTTAAAATCTTATCGAACTAAATGTACTGAATTGCCATTAACCTATATTTGTGTTTATCATTTTATTTTATACTTTACTCTTCCGCCATCTTGCTCCTCCCCCCTATTTTATACTTTATTTAAAATTAATAAAATGATAAACACAAAGTATAAAGAGGGGAAAAAAAGTTCCTTTGTTCCTCAAATAAACTCAGTTCCTCAGTTCTTCAGTTCCTCAAACTCTGCTTTTTACTAAAAAAAAAAAGAAACAAAACAAAAGCTGTATCAAGCAGGCCTCCAGTCTTATCCCCTGAAATGTACTGTCCTCCTTGTGGTGTGGTCTTCCTAAAAGTCCAATCCCTAAAAGCACTACTCCCTGCTTGAGAGCCCTTCATCATCTCCCGTTAGAAGAATCAGAACCAATTACATTCACATTCAGACTTTATGTAATCTGGCTCCTGATTGATCATCCAGCCTCATCTCCACCTCTGCGTTTACTCTGCATTCCTGACTTACTAGTTTTCTCAGAGTCTTATTCTGATCAGCAAGACCTTTGCACCTGCTGTTACAATTTCCTGGAGTATTTTATTACCTTCCCTCCTACCCTCTTAACTCGTAAAAGATATTACTTAGTCTGGGAAACTTGCTGTAAATCCCCAAATCTGAATTAGGTGAATCTTCTATGTTTCCCCACACACAGTGTCTCCCCAGAAACCCCACATCTCCTACTATGGTGTAATAGAAGGGCTAAGTTCATGTCCATTTTGTTCAGTTGTTTAGAGCCAGGTTAGAGCCAGGGCTTAACACCACTACGCACAGAGTGCTTAGCAAATATTTGTTGAATGGTTAAATGAATGAACAGATCACCCATAGAAAAATAAACTAAATTAACTGATGTCCTGGTAAAATAATAGAAATAAAATAGTATCTGTTATAACCATATAAAGCCTCCCGCCAAACTCTGTAGTTGATAAGATACATGTTCAGTGGGTAAGAACCCAGTCTTGGGAAGCAGATTACCAGAATTCAAATTATACCAGCTTCTGAGTGACTGGGAAAGTCACAAAACATCCGTGGGCTCATTTTCCTCATCTAAAGAATAGGCATGACGCTAGTACCTAGATAGGTAGGGCTGTTCTGGGGATTCCAAGAGACAACATGTATAAAGCAAACCAGAACAGAGCCTCACATATCCTAAGTGATACCGCACACCCCGCCACCTTTTATTACTGCTCTTATTACTGTTTTAAGACTTACCTGGTCACCTGGCTTTCCCCCTTCCCCAGGGGGCCCTGGAGGACCAGGAAGCCCCTACAGGAAAGAAAGAAAATAAAACTGTGAGTTTTCAAAGTTTAACAGGCCACGAGTGTCAGCAGTTCACCTTTTATAACCCACAGAGCCTCCGTGACTCTACTGTCAGGCAAAAGATTGTTTAAACACAAGCAAAGCAGAGTAAGGAGACTATCTTCTACCCTAACGCAGCAGCCGGCCCCTGGATAGAGTCAGACCTTCACTCGCACACCACTTAGTTAAAAAAAAAAAAGATAAGAATCCAACAGGAGATCCTTAACATTTGTCAAGTTCTGTGGGGCTGAAAGCAGTATTTTAGGTTGCTAGTATAGTGCTGAAAGTCACTCCTGAAAACTTTTTTCACCAAAGTATGATTATCCATTATAAAATAATTTCCCATACAATATATTTAGGTAAATCATGAAATTTGTTTAACAATAATTTTAAGACATTTTTCCTTCCTTAAAACTAGATAAATTTTAATATAGTCCAGTAAGACTTATCAAGAACACTCTATAATTTTTAATTTGTTAATAATTTTGGATTTTGATCAGTTTTTCAAGGGAAGTCGATATCTTCTCTTTGAACAAAAATGTTGGGTTTTATCCATTTTATCCATTTACTAAAAGAGGGACTTTTTTCAAAATTGTGGAATTTCACATCATCTGACCATATCTTTTCATATTTTAAAAAAGCAGCTTAATTAACAGTGGAAAAAACAGAAAAGTGAATTTGTGCATACCTGAAAGCCAGTGGGCCCTGGAGGTCCCTGCTCTCCTCTCTCCCCAGCGAGACCCTAAGTCATGAAGGAAAGAAAATCATGAGTAGAGCCTGATCTTTACACTTGCTTCTTGTTTATGTGACCTACTAGAAGAACTGATAGTTGCCTTTTTCCTAATCACATAGTTTTCACTTTAGTCAGATAACAAACCGCATTATAATGAAGTAATTTAATGGTATTGTTTGAATCGATGTTGAGAAAATATCTTCTAAAGCTGGCAAAGATACTGATGACATGTTTATTTTTTGATCCAAAAAATGTCTACAGGATCCCTGGGTTGGCTCAGTGGTTTAGCGCCTCCTTCAGCTCAGGACGTGACCCCGGGGTCCCAGGATCGAGTCCCACATCAGGCTCCCTGCATGGAGCCTGTTTCTCCATCTGCCTGTGTCTCTGCCTCTCTGTGTGACTCTCATGAATAAATAAATGAAATCTTAAAAAGAAAATGTCCACAGCTAACCATAAAATTATAGGGAAATTGGATAAGTTGAACCTGGAAAAATTCCTTACTTTCACGTATCTAATCATTTAAAACAGGTAATCCCCTGCTTTTCCAAAGTTTGTGTTACATCATTTCACTTTTATGAAAGCTCTATATTAACTTTTTGCTAACTGAAAGAAATCTGCAGATAATTTTTGATTTTACAAAACAAAGCAAAATGCAAAAACAGCGTTTGGCATTTGCTTCGCAGTGAGCCCCCATAGAGGCAGCGTGCACCCCTAGCAGTGAGAGCAGCCCCCACAGGCTCCTTCCTCGGGAGCCACACTCAGCAGCTGAGCATCAAGCCCTCTGAGTGCTGAACTGTGAGCATCTGTGTTTTATCTGGATTTATTTTGTGCATCTGTAAGAGCAAGATATGTCCTAAGGTATCAGAAAAGCCAGAAGAGGTTATTTTTGGAGTTTAGGAATTTTAAGAAATTTTTCCATATAAGTTAATGATAATTGCTTCTTTGCTTTATGCCATTTAAGCTTATAAACGTCTTCAGAGGAATGCTCTACTTTCGGGTAGTGAGGGAAACGTGCATCTCTATTCCAATTTATTTCTCTGTGTCATAAAAAATATTAATCAAGCTTTCAACACTAGAACAACTGAAGGAAGCAAATCTAACATTTTAGAAAGATTTAAATTGCCCCATTGCAAACAAATAAATATGCCAAAATATTTCTGATATTTAATTTTGGAATTCTAGGATGCAAATGTACCTTAAAGGATAAAAAACTTTCTTTTTTTCAGTCCTCCAAAAAAAAATAAGTCAGCTTAAATAAATTTCTGTAAGTCATCATTAGAAGAATGCAGCTATAACTCAGTATTCATGTATTATCAATAAAGAGTACAAAATATTTGTCACACGAGTTTCCTCAGCTGATATATTCTTCAACTGTGTCATGCAAAGATGATGAGGCAGCTTTTGCCATCAACATTTTAAAGAAGCTTAAAATGAAAAGTCCAATCACTCCATTTAAAAAGGAGATGCCAGCACATGAATCAAAAGAAAAGACTGTAACTGAAATTCTTCAATCCTGCATCTTCTTATTTACATCCCCTGAAACTTATTTATAAGTAGTCTTAAGCAAACGTCAGTGAAAAATGCAATGTGAATATACTCTGGTTGAAAGACCACATACCGGGGGGCCCACAGGACCAGAAGGACCGACTTCACCATCTTTTCCAGGAGCTCCCTAATATCACACAGAGATAATATGTGAGGTGAGGCCATGAGACAGCTGGATGATCCATATGCACGTGTGTGTACATATATCTATATTTATATCTATTTCCCCCCTTTAGAAGAAATGTATAGTTACCCTCTGCCCAGGAACACCAGCATTTCCCGCCTCTCCAGGTTTTCCAGGGTCACCCTACAGAAAAAATAGAAACTATTTTAAAATTCAATTTGCTCCAATCATGCCTGCTCCAAGTGAGGATTATGATGAGAGAGCAAACATATTACACACTGTACTCACACTGCTACCTTTGGGGCCTGGAAGACCCATGCTTCCCGGCTGCCCTCTGATTCCTATGGAGCCTGGAGGGCCTGGCCGGCCATCCTCCCCTGGAGCACCCTACAAAAGAGACAGAAGCAGTGTACGTTTTATGTAAATTCTCTCTAAATATCGTATCACCAAATTGACACCTGCCTTTCTTCGCTTACTTATAAAAGTTATGTAAGCTTTAAATTATCCTTCACCTTTTTCTTAGTGAATCAGAACAGCTGAGTGCCTAAAAAAATTTCTGAAGTAGTTTGGAGTATTTAGAACAGAGAATTAACTCTTATTCTCTACATATAAACCTCATCCTCACAACCCTTACTCTCTCATATTCATAGGGAAAATTTTCTTTCTTCTTTAATTTACTCTAGATTGTGGTAACGAAAATTTGATACTTCTATTTCACATTTTTGGTGTAAAGAAAAGGCCCAGAATACATGAGCTGTCAAAAGTTGTACCTACCTCTCTTAAACCTATACAACTGCAAGGACATCAAGAAATGAGAATGTTTCTAATAGACAAATTTGACCAGTCCTGGAAGAATACATAATTTCAACTTTTTCCACTGATATCAGAGAAACAATTTTAATCTCAGATATTGTATCAATTAAATTTGATCAATGTTGGGTGAATTTTAAAATATGAAGATCCTATAAATTTACTTCAGCATTTTAAACATGTAAATAAGATCAGCATCCAGCCAATTAAAAGCATTAACCTCAAATAAACATCTTATCATTTAAGTTGTAGGTCTATTGAGAACTATTAATGGTTGTGGACTTTATTTACTTATTTATTTAAGTAGGCTTCATATGGGGCTCCACTCAGGACCCTGAGATCAAGACCAGAGCTGAGATCAAGCGTTGGATGCATAACCAACTGGGTGCCCCAAAGAGAGTTGTTTACATTACTTACCAAAGGCCCAAGTTTTCCTTCAGGACCTTGAACACCAGGATTTCCTGTCAGACCCTGAAAATTAAAAGCAACCGTCATTTTGTTGCTGACTTGAAACTGAAGTAAAGATTCTAGAGAATAAAAACAGCACCGCGTTAAAAGGACCCCGTTCCACTTTGCAATGTCCACTCCCAGTGGCCTTAGGCTCCTCCAGACAGGCCTACAGGCCCCTCAGGGTCCTCACCCCTCCTGGCTTTGGAAGGACCAGGGCAGAAAACACAGCGTGCCAACAGGCCGCACTATGTGGGCTTTCCACGGGCCGGGGTGGGGACCCACAGCACAGCCTCCGAGGGCATCCTCTCCCCCCACAAGGGACAGGTCACATGTGAGCAAGTAAGTCTACATGGTGGGCACACGGGCCACTCTGCCTTAGAACTCCCACGTGAGCAGAATTATAACAGCATCGTGAGCACAGCATACTGGTCCTGGCCAACAGGCAGGTGCATGTTACTCCAAACTCACAGCACCCACAGCTATGCTGCCCACAGGTTTTTAGTATTCGTGGTCCTCCCAGTCCAGATGTGAGCTACAGTCGGGGGGGGGGCGGTCATTCTTCCTCTAAGCAATGCTGATTGCCCCTTCAGCTGGCCTGCCCATTTCCTAAGAAAATGCCAGTTTGCCACATAGAAGGAGGAAGCTATAATACACTTCTACTCATATAGTGAACGCTGGGTTCAAGATCACGTAGCCAAATGTATGTTTCCATCCAACAATTTATTGTATGAATTCCTTTCTCTTCAAGGAGCATTGTTGACAACCGAATATAAGAGTGATTCCATAGTCCAAATGAATTTTCAAATGACATTTGGTCAAAATGAAATTTATCACGAATTCTCTTTGGCTAAAAGCCAAGGAAATTAGTTGTTAGCAAGTAGAGGAAAAAATAAATATTGACAAAGATGATTTTCTTTCATGTCAAGTGGCAAAACCATTAATATGTACTCCTTTGAGAAAGGGAGCGTAGAAATTACTATATTTTCTATACATGATAAAATAGCAAACCAGTATTTTAAAAAGTCAATCAGGTCAAAATTGTAAAACCAGGGGGATCCCTGGGTGGCTCAGCAGTTTGGTGCCTGCCTTGGGCCCAGGGCGTGACCCCAGGGTCCCAGGATCGAGTCCCACATCGGGCTCCCTGCATGGAGCCTGCTTCTCCCTCTGCCTGTGTCTCTGCCTCTCTCTCTGTGTGTCTCTCATGAATAAATAAATAAAATCTAAAAAAAAAAGTTGTAAAACCAAAGAAATGCTCCAACTTGTCAAGACTCGCTAAGTCAAAACGTCCTTTCACTGAATTCTCAGGAGAAGTTCTGGCTTGATGTAGCAAACTGCTGTGTTCTTACCCGAGCACCTGGAAGCCCAGGTTCGCCTGGCCGTCCTGGATCCCCCTGACTTCCTTTAGGTCCTGAAGAACCTACAGGACCCCTCTCTCCTTGAGCCCCCTGTTCCAATGCAAAGCAGAATATGTCAGGAAAAAAAGAAATGAAAAAAAAAAAAAAAGAAATGGTGCAGGAAAATAAAAGCAATAAATATGAAATGTATGTTGTACAAATCAAAGCACTGGTATACCATACAGACGCTTTGTCAAGTAGTTACAAAGTCACAAAAAATGTCACAACATAGTCTCTTCTAATTTGTATTTCTTATAGAATAGTGGTTTTTCATCATTAGCCAATGAAAATTATCTAATCTAGATTTGGGGGAAAAAATACCAAAATTTTAAAGTCTAAATTCTGGATAAAGGAAAAAGTATATATACCAGTCAAAGGAAAGGTGTATGACCTTTTCTTCTCAGCAGTGTCCCTAAAAAGTCCGAAAACAAACTTCTCCCTACTTCCAACCATTATACGTCCCCCATCCCTCTATAGAATAGAAATGGCACAAGAGGGATTTGACATTAGGCTCAACCTCCATGTCACTCTTCAGATCTGGACCACGTGGACCAAAGCTAGAGCACCATTCCGGACAGTGGCATCTTTTGGAGCACCACCCACGTGAGCGTCAACATTTGATAGGATGACCTCACCTTCGGTCCCGGTAAGCCATCAGAGCCTGGAAAACCACGATTGCCAGGAGCACCCTACAAATGACCAAAATGTGATTCTTAATTGTTGTCGATGCTCTTGAAATGTATCATGAGTGGGTAATTTTTACTTTTAGTATTATATGGTTTTAAGAGGTGTGATCAAGCCAACATGGCAATAGATAGGTAAGCAGGGGGAAAAAAAAAAAAACAACCCTAACTATATGGAAAGAAATATTAAATTTTGGAAAACATGTAAGTACTGAGCCAAAAATTATTCAGATTAAGAACTATACTAACAATTCATTGTAAAATTAAATATAGAGAAAATCTGATATGAGCAGCAAAGGAATGGCACCATCCACCACCATCAAAATGTCAATGACATGTATTTGTTTTGTCTCCCACGTGAAGCTCCATGCTTCCTCTGAAAGTTTCTACAAATGTACGGTGATATTGTTGTTTCATTATGGCGACCTCTTCTGATCTCTAAAGTCACCGACCCTCGTGGCCTCCTGGCCTAGCATTTCCTGTTTCCTCTGCTGACAACGTTCTTTCTCCAAGTTCTCTTGCTCACCCTCATCTTCAGGTGTCAGCTAGGATGCCATCTTCCCAAAGAATCCTATTTCCTAACCACCTAATGTCACACTACCATCATATACTGTTATTCTCTCTTTACCACATCACCCTGTTATTTCCTACGTGTATATACAGTATTCACTGAAATGCATAATTATATTTTTGTTTGCCCATTCACTTGTTTATTGTGTACCTCCCCACTGGAGTAAACTATTATTACTAGCCCCCACTAGTACAGAAGGCTGGGACCACAGCCTTCTTTTCCACTGATGTAGCCTAAGTACCAATATATCAAACTGGCCCAGTGTAGTTGTTCAATCAGTATTCGCTGAATGAATGAATGAGCACCAATTAAACAGTTGGCTCCTTTAATTCACAATCATCCTGAACATCCTGTATCCTGCTGTGAAATGCACTTGCAGGCATGTCTTTTAACTGCTCTATCATTCCTTACTATCCCAAAATCTACCCATATAATTCCCCTACAATTCTAGAATTTATTATTCAAATTTTACCCTTTCTCCCATGGAGCCTGGAGGACCGACTGTTCCTGGATCACCTCGGGGACCTCTCTTGCCTTCTTCACCAGGTGGGCCTATTGGACCCTGAATACCATGTGGCCCCTATTGAAAACAGAAGGACAGTTACCAGAAAGACCATAGCACAGGGGAGTCATAGTCAAAAGCTTCATTTAAAATGAAGTCAGTTATAAATGTGAAACTGTATTAAACTGTTTCCATCTAAAGGTATATTTCTCAGTATTATTATGTTAACACTTGAGCATGTTGACCTGTGCACTCTGGGACAATATTCATGCTCTTCTTATCCTTTAAACAAAAAAAAATGAAGACTTACTGGTTCCCCTTTTGGGCCAGCTTCTCCTTTGAAACCCGGAACTCCTGGATCGCCCTAAAATAAAAGTATGAACAGTTATAAGAACCAGGACATTTAGCCAGTCCAACCTGCTTTAACTAATTATACTAAGTGGGCCTTGAAAACTTTTGCCGGTAAGTTTGTGTTATCATTTTTTAAATTTTGCAAATCTTGTAGAATGTATGTGAAATTTTATAAAATCTAGTATTGATTAGGTAGCAGTTTGTCTATTTTACAGTCTTCAGAGACTTATTTTTAAAATCTTGTTTTATGGGATCCCTGGGTGGCGCAGCGGTTTGGCGCCTGCCTTTGGCCCAGGGCGTGATCCTGGAGACCCGGGATCGAATCCCACGTCGGGCTCCCGGTGCATGGAGCCTGCTTCTCCCTCTGCCTGTGTCTCTGCCTCTCTCTCTCTGTGTGACTATCATGAATAAATAAATAAAATCTTTAAAAAAATAAAAAAATAATAAAAATAAAAAAAAATAAAATCTTGTTTTATCATGCATACTAGGAAATTTAGAATTATTCAGTTATTCCAATTTGCTAATTAAAATAGAACTAACAATGACAACTTCTACAGATAAATCTATTTCAGGTTTATTTTAGGAAACAGACTTGTTTACCCAGAATCAAGATAATTTTATATTTATGTTCTCTTTATTGACAGTTGGACAACTTCAAACAGGCATTTCATCTTTGGAGCGTTCTGTGTTTTTTTTATACGTGTATTTTTAAATACTAGTTAAACTTGTGGGGAGCAGATTACTAAATTGAGAACATGATAAAATCAAATGTGAAGTATCAGCAACACTTATGTCTTAATAAATCTGTCACCACCATTTAAAAGGATTTATTAGCATAACTAAGTTACTTGGAACAGAATTCAAAATATTTGTTTTAGGTAGTGTTAAGAAAGAAAGTTTTAATTTTTATATATCAAGCTAAAAATATATAAGCACAGCTTCTCAATGTGTTTATTTCTTATGGGCTTGTCGTAACATTTTTTTCTAATAAATAATTTCACAAAATATGGAAATTCATTTGATTTGAACAATATGGTGGAATCACTTTTCACAATAGCTCTTGAGAAATAGCCGTTAAACCCATTTTAACCAAAGTGTCATTATAGCCTCCAGATTTCTTCACACTGGCTTGTAAAATATTTCCATCAGTTTATTATTCAAATACTGATAAAATTCTATGAGGCAGACCAAAGTCATGACCTTATTATTTTAAATTTAAAAACTCACTAAAATCCAACACAACGCAATAATGTTCCCCTTTGAATTTAAAAGCCTACACTGTACATTAACATTTGGCTTCCACTTTACAAAGATTTCTGTCTTTAATTGGCTCATTCAAATAAGTCACATTATCTATGTTTCATTCCATCTCACTGAATACTGTTTTTCTTGGTGCTCTTCGTTGGATTATACTAACGATGATAGTTATTTTAAGGGACATTACCGGTTGGCCTCGAATTCCTGGAGGTCCCGTGCTACCCTGAGGCCCTGGAGATCCAGGTGGCCCTGCCAAACCAGGAGGACCGGAGGTACCCGGAGAGCCCTATCAGAATGAAAGAACGACATGATGAGCAGAGACTACGTACAGGTCTATGGTCCTAAGGATCACGCCCACTTGTGTTTCATGTGGCACAAATGCACTTAGTTACTCACCGTTGGGCCTTTGGCACCAGGTGTACCATCAGTTCCTACTGTACCCTAAAAGATACATGAAAAGTTTGTAAGCTATTAAGCCATATCTAGGGTGGTCTTTGGATGTCCACTCATATTCCAAAAGGAAGCAGAAAATTGTTGTAAAACATCAACCACCATTATATCCTAAAACTTACTTCTGTAACTAATTCCCTTTTCCATAAAGTAGATAGAATTTTGCAGAGTTGACAAGAGAATTATGTTTTTTTTTTATGTCAGTTGCAAACACTCATTCAGAATTCAAAGAAGATATATTAAAATAGATTGCCTTTGTTCTGAAGTTACAAAACATGTCAAGCTTTCTGTTAAGAATATAGTTCTTAAATGTACTAGGAACTTACAGGAAGACCTTGAGAGCCAACTGGGCCTGGTGGCCCAGTTTCACCTCTTTGACCCTGGGGACCTTCGGGGCCTCTTGCTCCAGTGGGACCTGCTTCTCCCTAACAGGATACAAAAGAAATGTTAATTTAAGAAGAACATAAATGTGTGGTTCAAAGTTTATTGCTTCTTTGGAGCTTTACATTTAATACTCAAGTATTTAAAGGAGTCATAAGCACAAACTGGTTTACAAAGGATGTGTGCCTAACTATGACTTAACAAGTGGACTCACTTTCCTAAACCTCTTCGAGTATGATGATGTCTGTAACATTAATAGCAAAGCTAAGTCGTCAAGGTAGCCTGATAACTACCGTTATTTCAACCCAAGATAGTGGTCCAGATAGTAAATAAAAATATAAATGTCTAGTTAACTTTTAATTCAGATAAATAACAAATAATTTAAGTATAAGTTTGTCCCAGGCAATATTTGGGCCATATCTATACTAAAAATTTATTCTTTATTTATCCGAAATTTAAACCTAAGTGACTTTCTGTATTTTATAAACATATTAGATCCCTCTAGCTCTAATCCTAGTGGGACCTGGAGCTGGAATTTTAAAACTAAAATTGTAAGCCTATGGGTGTTCATTAGTGCCAATAAAACATGTTAAATCCCTATTGAATCCTTGAAATACAAGGAACTGGAGATGGAAGTTTATTCTTCATCCAGAAAAACAGAGACCATGGAAGAATTTAACAGGTGTAGCAGAATCCTGGCCAAAAACAAAGATCTGGGAATTTTATATTTGGGGAGGTGGGAATAGGACAAACAATTTCTGTGAAAAACAGTTTTGCAGAGTGTTTGATTTTTAAGCAGTTTTCAGTAGCCAACAGCCAGTATTAGAAAACCCGAGGAGGAGAAGGAAATATGCAGCATGAACTGTTATATAAATTGTGATTCTAATGAGGTCTTAGCTAGATGCCACAATCTAGCAGAAACTGCTTTCTGCCCAGTCTTAGTTGTGGGCGCTGTGAGTATTCATTCTATCTCTAGTTCTCTGGCCAGAGCTCAGTGTAAGAGCAGAGGGTCTCACATGAAGGGGGAAGGGTTTTTGAATATTTTGATGAGGGACCATGGGGGGATGGGCCCTCTAAGGCCAGAGTCAGGAACAGCTGGATTAGGACCTCAGGGAGCAGATCAGAAACAGAGGGAACCTCAAGAGGGTCCTACGAGCTCCAGTGCACAGTGAGTTCTCAGTGAATAAGGGGTTGGTTAGTGAAATGATGCAGGGTGCCACTGTAAAGCAGCCACATCTCTGCGGCCCAGAGTTGAGAGACAGCATTAGAGACAGCCTGAAGAATCATTTGACTTGATGACGGTGACATTTCAGAGTATTTAAAATGTCAGCTATGGACTTTTTTGTTGTTGTTTGTTTCAAAATAGAGTTCAAAACCCATTTGAGTAGCACTACTAACAGGAAGCGTGGATCTATATGGAGGGCATTACTTAACCTTCAACAAAATTCCGTGAGGAGACAAGATTTAGAGAAGTGAGGGGATTGCCATGGCCTCTTGTGAGTACATCTCCTCTTTGAGATGAAAAAACTATTGCCAAGGGGAAACTGCGTATGAGAGGCAATCAAACACACCGTGTTGTTTAAAACTTGTAAGTAGTGTTCGGAATGTACTCACTAATTTAGCTAGTATAATCTTAATAATCTCCTATTCTAATCCTTGAATTTATCATCCCAAATACTGAAAGAACAAATTGTGGCTCCCTACAAATGTAAATCAACCCAACAGAATACTTTAATCCCTTCCCCTGTGGAAAGCCAAATAGCCTCCCTGCTTATTCCTTTAAATGGGTTGTGTCAATGGTAGGGAGCAGGAATAGGAGTGAAAAGCCAGCACTGTGTGAGAGAACAGCCTTTTGACAACCTCTGATTTATTTTAACCTCCTATTGTTTAGAACATTCTGCTATTTAGTGCTGTATCCAGGAATAGAGCTCCAATTCAGATTAAGTTCTTATTCCTTGCAGCTGTTACAATTGTCTAGCCTTAGAGTTCTAAGGCAACAGATTCTTTGATATTACAATTGTATAATTATCAGTAATTCTCTTTCAATTACATATTGTTTGCTAATCTCATTTTTAAATATTCTAAGCTATTTTTTTGCCCCTACCGGAATAGCGCTGAGAACGCTCTAGGCTTTTTCCATGGTTAAGAGCAACCTCCATACAATTAATGAAATGAAGTTCCTCACTTTGGGATTCATAACCAAGTACTTCTTGTAATCAAGAGCTAAACATATTAACATTTTACCTTCATCCCAGGATTTCCTGGAAAACCAGATGATCCAGGTATCCCAAGAGGACCCTATTAAGAGAAACCAGAAAAGTGATCAGACATGTTTTTTAATCAATGTCCTACTGAGTCATCTTTCATTCTTAAACAACGTTCTGTATTTGGACACATAAGAATAATCCACTTAGTACTTTCAAATCCCAACGATAATATAATTTTATAATAAGTACCTTCCAACATTGGTATGAAATAGTACCAAAAGACACGTCCAGTGGCATTAAACACTTGTTGTTGTAGTGTATTAGAGAACAAGTCACAATCACAAACTGTTTGAAACAACTGCTTCTTGAGAGATGTACTTTCTTTGTGTTAACCAAGTAATATAGTTTTTAGAAAGTTGTTTTATACCAAAATCCGGGACTGTACTTTATAAAAATGATGCTTAAGAATCACCTGCATATTTTACAGTGATTTTTTTTTTCAAGCTGACATGTGGATATTTATCACTATCCCATATTTGGGAAGACGTGCATAGAGTTTAAATCATTGAAAGAAATGAGTATAAGATGAACTCCATTCTTGGGCTCCTGGGTGGCTCAGCAGTTGAGCTTCTGCCTTCGGCCCAGCGTGTGATCCCGGAGTCCTGGGATGGAGTCCCGCATCGGGCTCCCTGCATGGAGCCTGCTTCTCCCTCTGCCTGTGTCTCTGTCTCTCTGTGTGTCTCTCATGAATAAATAAATAAAACCTTTTTTTTTTTTAAAAGGAAGCATTCCATTCTAGGTTATCCTGATTCTTCTTTGAGGAGTGTACTGTAATTCCATCAGTTTTGCAGTAATAAAATCCCTTTTAAACTATACTTATGTTTTCCTGCTATTATTTCCTTTTTAGGAGTAACAAAGCAGGAAAGATCCTAAAGGCAAATAATTTCAAATCTGATTTACCCTCCTAGTATTTCTCTGAGCTTATTGTGCTTTTCTCATCTATCCATCCTGTAGACCATGCTACATTCCTGCTCATTTTATTTATTTTATTTTTTTAAGAGTTTATTTATTTATGAGAGACCACTGAGCCACCCGGGCTGCCCCCTCCTGCTCATTTTATATGCTCATTTTTCAAGACTTAACTTGAAAGTTGCTCCTCTTTAAGTCCTCCTTGATATCTTTATCTTACTCTAGATGTAGGTACAGACAGGTAGGTTCCCATAATTGTACTTCAAGTTGCACTGCACAGCATAGCAGTTAGCAACAGCATTACACTGCAATAGTAACTGATATATCTCTCTCCCTTGATAGTTAAGGCAGTTTCCAAATATAAGTAATATGTGTTTATCACCTTTTTATCACCTTTTTATTCCAAGTGTCCAGGATGCTGAATGCTCTGTAAATGTTAACGGATGTACAAATGGAACAATAAATGAGTGAATGAATATCAAAGTAATACAACTCACCATTGGCCCAGGTTTTCCAGGCATACCATGTGTGCCTCGTTGTCCCTAATTAGGAGGAAAAAGACAAATAAAATTCCATTTTCTACAGTATTTGCTCATAATTCATTTGTTTTCTAAAATTTCCATGTTAAAAACTGAAGAATAAATATTAAAGTTAACCAACAACCCTCAAATGGGTCGATAACAATAAAAATACATTTTTGTATAACACTGATAAGGTAGTAATAAACACATTTGTCCTTACAAAAATAACAAAGAAGAATCAAAATTGAAAAAATGAAACTGATTAAAATGATCCTTTTTACTCGGAACATATGACTTTCAATAAAATGATCTCAAAGATACTGAAATTTTGTACATCTGCCTTCCTAATAGATTAACTCAGAGGAGGAATGTGCTTTTTGTAAAAACAAAATAAAGCACACACGCACACACAGAGGAAATTAAATAGTGAATGCTATGGCTATCATCTAGATCTTCCTTCAGCACTGAAGAAACCATTGTACCACTGCTGGAAGTGTTACAAGCTGATGACTCATAGTTAAGACCCTCCCATAAACTGCCCTCAGCTAAGGAGTTCACACAGCAAAGGTTATGCCTCTTCCCAGGTTACTGCAGTGGTACAATGGATTGGCCCCCCATTCATGACAAGTCTGATGAGCCATGCCAGCCCCATAGTTCTCATGGAACTGAGGACTCATGGAGACTGGGGTCTTTGTTATAACTGTAATACAGTTTAAATTCTCCCTGTGACAAACCCTGCTTTTTATTCATTTCTTCACAAATGTAGTTTCTGAGAGAACTCCACAATAAATGTCCTGCATATAAGTCTTTGATGTTGTTTCCTAGGAAACCAGACCTAACACCCTGATACCATTGGTGCCTGAAGAAGTACAAGAAAGCTGACTCTAAAATGAAAATGTAAAGCTGGACTCCTCACTGAATAGCTTGTGATAGATGAAGTAGGACTCACTCTTGACATCCTGGGGTGATGCAGCAATGAACATTGTCTCCAGTAGTAAACTGAGATAGGGCGCAAGTGTCAGAGAAAGGGCTATGGGTACAGTAGCTCAGGCACTTGAGAAGGATTAGTAGTAGCAATTATAAAATTGACGGAATTTCATGGCTCTTGTTGAATGCATACATTGGAGAAAAACATTGAAAGGCTAATGGTGTTTAATCATCATTATAAGACTCTTTGGAAGCATCTTAAAATATCGTAATCTTCTACAATCAGAGGGAAGAAAAAGTTGATGGTTGGGATCAGGGCTTGATAAAGCTTCAAGAGCCCTTGTGAAGGCTGAATTCTAAAGCACAGAAAGCCTGTTATGCCGTCCCTATTTTGAGGGCCCTTGGTTAGAAGGAATGAAATTTGGCATTGGGATATCTTAAGAACTTTGAAATCTCAATTCTGAAGTCTATGGGCCTATAGAAATTCCCACCATCCCCACCATCAATAGCTTATTCTTCCTTGCTTAAAGGGAATGCAGAAGCCTCTACTTTACCAGGCAATATATGCTACCACCACTACCCCCTGCTCCTGTCCTTTGGCCACCAGATGAATAACTATTTTTCTCAAAATAACTAAGTTGAGGAAAAGCTGCTTCTGATAAAAGAGGGAGATACACACCAAAGGAGTCATGAGTGCTTTACATCACGTAGAGGGAGAATCCAAAAGAGAATGCATGTGAGTAGGTCCTGAGGGTACTGGATCAGGAGGGAAAGAACATAAAGTGGGAAACTTAAAGAATACACAAACACTCTCCCATGATGCACAGTTAGCACTCTGATAAAGACTCTGAAAAATGGTGTTGACATGGGAGATGGTTCTTTGAAACTTAGGAAGAGCAATGGCCTAGACTAAGTGGGATAGAAATGCTGGGACTGCCTTGGCAGGTAGTAGAATGAAGCACAGAGAAGTAAAAATGCTAGAGTGGATACTCCATGTAAGGGTGGGTGAGGCAACAGCTATGTTCTACAGTATTTTCTGTGTTTCCAGACGACACTTTATCTTCAAAGGGATAAGAAAGGGCCTAGTGAGAGGGTCTCACTTCTCCCCAGCCAAGGCCCTGACTTTGGTACTACTCAGAAACTCTAAGGTGGTTGTCATCTTTAGGCTAAGGGTAACAGCAGGGGATACTGTAAGCCTGGGATTCCTATTATTAATGGGAATGAGAAGATCTCGT
The DNA here is from genome assembly GCF_011100685.1 of Canis lupus familiaris. Taxonomy (NCBI): domain Eukaryota; kingdom Metazoa; phylum Chordata; class Mammalia; order Carnivora; family Canidae; genus Canis; species Canis lupus. Next base: position 30,979,237 of record NC_049257.1, read on the forward strand.
AATAAAGGCCAGGTGCAGTCCTTAATTGTCCAAATTAAAGCAGGTGCAATACAATGAACTGCAAGGTTGAAATATTAGCAAGTATAGTCTAACACCTTCAGGGAGCTATGAACAGAAACAATGGAATACATCCCCTATCTGGCTAGGTCAAGGCACACAGGCAGACGGCAAGGGCATTTCTCAGTCTATACATTTAAAATAAATCAATGACAGGGGTGCTTGGGTAGTTCAGACAGTTAAATGTCTTCCTTCAACTCAGGTTATGATCTCAGGCTCTTGGGGTCGAGCTCCACATTGGGCTCCCTGCGCAACAGGAAGCCTGCTTCTCCCTCTCATTCTGTCCCTCTCTTCGGCTCATACTCTCACACTCACACTCTCTCATGAATAAATAAAAAAAGCTTTAAAAGACTAATAAAATAAACCAAACACAGATAATCAGAAAACTCGGCTCTTTTAAAAGGGTACACTCACAGTACTTACCTTTTAGGATTATGATGAATGTGAAATAAAGCATGGAAGAATGTTTGGCATACAACAGCTGCTTGGTAAATAGTACCTACTATAATTTTATTACTATTCCAAATTTTTTATTTTTTTCATGGACTCTATTCCATGCTGCTATAGGTTTTTATAGTTTTCTTAACTTTTGTATTAATATAAGTAGGCACCAAATGTACTGTGGTTATGTAGGCTGTTAATATTAACAGAAGCTAGGTGAAGGTTGCACAGGAACTTTCTATACTACCTTTGCAATTTTTCTGTAAACCTAAATTTATTTCAAAATAAAAAGCAAAGATAAAAACTGAAAAATTAAAAAGTAGACAACCAGTACTATTTTCTCATTTAAAAGACATATTCAGTTCCTTTGAGAACACTGAAGCACACATACTTACAGGAGCCCCCTGTGGCCCAAGTCTCCCCCTTTCTCCTGGCATTCCCCTTGGGCCCTACAGATGAGAGAGAAAAAAACATCTCTTGAAGCATCTTATTTGACTCCTAAGGTAGTCTGGCTACATCATGCAATCCAACCAAGACTCATCATAATTGGCCACCAAACAGTAGTATTTCTAGAAGCAACTTTGGGTTTGAAAAAATCTCCACCTGTGGGGATACATAACCTACCACCTCTTACCTAATAGATTTTACCTTATGAAACTATAATGGACTAAATCTACAATAATTCTGATTTAAACACTAACTATAGAAAAAGAATAAGAGCATTCAATGGTTAAGAAAAACAATGAAATGCAAGAAGCCTGTCTATTTAAAGGGTGCAATTCTCTGGATATGCCTTTCTATCAGCTGGTAATCAAGTTTACTTCATCAGGTAACATATTTTCTCCATGTCTTTTTATTTTTCATATACACATTCTCTTAATTTCTAAAAAATAAAAACAAACAAAACCAAAAAAAACAAATAAACAAAACCCAAAGAATTAAATTGATACATACCATTGGACCCATGGCACCCATTGGACCAGTAGGGCCAGCTTCACCCTAAAGCAAAAATGAGGTTATATTACAGTATGAGAAACCTACAACTGATACATCACTTTTTCTGTGTGTGTGTGTGTGTGTGTGTGTGTGTGTGTGATTTTAAAAGTGTATTTTCAGACTGGGCATCTGAAAGGCATACTTGAAATGAAGGGCCTCAAAATTCTGATGTATTATTTTATCTTAAAATGCAATGGCAATTTAGTTTCTATAGAAATAAGTATAAAATAAAACTGAAAATGTAAACAAGATTGATAAGACTATCATGTCTATTCATATTAATTAGGATCAAAAAGTAATTATATGTTTATATCTGATAATACTTTAGCTCAAGTAAAACTTTGCAAAGCTAAAACTGACCTCTTAAGATCTATTATAGGAAGTTTAAAAATAAAAAAGATTAAAGCCAATGCCTATACACATATATAAATACACACACACAAACACACACAGAGATATGTGTATGTATATCTTGCATGAAGTTCCCACTAAAAAGTCCTCTGTACTTCTTTTATGGTCTCTCTCTCGAAATGTAAACACATCTTGTGAAGACAATGGCCAGAAGGCCTTGGAATTAAAAGGGTACTAAATGATGAAGCTAACGACTACCTAAACCTCTCAGATATTTTTGAAGAAGAAAGAAGAGGGACTGTGTTTAACGGGTGAATTCACAGTACCATCTTCATGTAACACCCACCCCATGCTGGCAGAAACCCAGTGCCATGATGGCTGTTCTTGGTGGCAAAGGGAAGCCATGTCATGGGCCCTTCCAAATCTACTGCCACTCGTCTCTGAAAAATTATATTTACCTACTCAACTATCTCTTTTTTGGTACTCCTCATTCCTCCAGAACTTAAGATGGCTCTGAAAAATTGGTAGGCACTTGAAGCAAACCTAAGGTGTGACAGAGACATGACTTGGGGATAATGGGCATGCTTACCTTGGAACCCGTTGCCCCAACTTCACCTTTAGGGCCTTCAAGACCTTTGTGTCCCTAAGAAGAGAAATATAAATTTATATTTTACTTGCTTTTTTTTCATCCTCAGATTTGTAAAAGAAGAACCAAAAAGAAGCTCACAGAAAGTACCTTATAAAAATATAAAAATGGTCATTTAAAGTTGTCACTCAGAATGTTTCCAAATTTTCAACAGTTTTTTGAAAGCCTATTCAAAGAAAATTAGAGCAACATTCTTAATTTGTAGTGTTCTCACCTTTCAGATTTTTGTGACTTTGCAGAAATTTCATCTATAGCTACATATGAAAGACCTTTGGTGGTTTCAGAGAAGACAAATAATTATGCAGTTTATATAGTTATAAACTCTGGGTTATAGCAATGGATGACATTCAAAATAATTAATAACTAGTATAGCAGCACGCATTCTAATCAGAGGCTCAACTACTCAAAACAGGCCAGCAAGTATATACTTACTAAATATCAGTCATGCTTTCTGATAATTAGATGACAGATAGATAGAAGATAGGTAATTTCTTTTTTTTTTTTTTTCTGGAATTTGGAGATCTTTTTTCATTTGAAGGTAAATCTCAATGTTATAAAATTCACAAATATGCTAATTTAAATACCTAATTCTACTTATCTAAAACATACTGTAAACTTACAAATATGTATGTTCTCCACGTGTCAGAGTCTATTTCTGGTTTGGAAATCCAGAGAATCAATTCCCCCTAAACTGCAAGTCAGCAAGTGTTTCTTTACAGTTCACTTGAGCAAAATTCATGCAAAATAGTAATTAACAATTATCTTCTTTACTTGTTAACTCACAAGTAAACACCTTAAAAACTGCATTTTGTGAAAGCTTCTGTACTGAAATGTAGAAAAACTGAACTACACAGTTAAAAATCTCTTAATTTTTTATTCCTGGCACCACGACCACAATGTTGGACAATATACCTGATGTGATGAAATGAAAAAGAAAAAGAAAAAGCTGTAACAGATAAAAGACCTCATCTGACACTAACTGCAGTAATAATAGCTGCAAGTTTTGCCAATTGGGGCTGTGAGACTCCTGGGTAGGAAGGGTTTCCTATGTAAGCCACAGTAATTTCTCTGTGGATCATCGTTCCTTTAAGTGGCAGAGTTCTGCAGCTCCTCTACTGCATTTGGGGCGATGTCTCAAAGTGCAGCTTTCCTGACAACTCTCACTCTCTCCTGCTAAGAACTATAGCGTTTTCTTCTGAGAGATTTAGAACCTTCTGCTACCACATTCATCACCTCCACCACCAGCTCCATAACCACCACCATAGGGACTGTCTGAGCTTCTTCCACCAAAACTGCCCCCATTCACGGGTCCATAGCTTGATTGCTGTCATCCACTATAACTTCCAAAAATCACTGTGGCTCCCATCACCACCAGAGTTACCTCTAAAGTTTCCTCCTTTATTGTAACCAACATAGCCTACACTGCCGCCATATCCGACTGCTTGGCGTCCGTATCCTGGTCCAAAACCACCATGTCCCTCCCTACTAGTATAACCAGGACCACCACCATCACTGCACCATCACCTCCAAGTCCATTATATCCCCATCCCCTTCTCAATAACCACCTCTGCTGCCACCACCTCCACCACAGCCTCCTCTTCCACCAAAGTTTCCTCCATGACCCATAACGTTGACAGCTCTACATGCACGACCTCTTTGTGATCCAGCAGACTATATTTCTTCAGAAAGGGCCTTTTCCACTTCACAATTATGCCCATTGACAGTGTGATATTTCTGAACAACAATTTTACCAATTGTATCATGATCATTAAGTTACATAAGCAAATCCTCTTTTTCCCCCCTCTGCCTGTCTTCCATAATTTCTATGGTTTAATCTTGCCCTACTTTTCAAAGTAGTCTCTCAGATTATATTCATGTGTATATTCTTTACTACAACCAATGGAAATTTTCTTCACTGTTGGATGGGCACCAGGATTTACAGAATCCTCTCCAGAAACAGCTCTCTGGTTCTGTTACATGCCCATCAATGTTGTGGTCAAGCACACACTGCTGCTGCAATAAAAGTTTTATCTCCATCTTGAGTGATATGTAATTTCTATATATATAGGTAACACATAATGATTACATATTAATTATCTTGAGTTATAAAGAGAGAGCATTTCTGTGGCCTTCCAGGTCTGGGCTGACTGGGCCCTCCCATGACCTAGTGCACTCTCTAGTATCATGTCACTTATTCTACTACGTAATTTTGTCTTCATAACTGTAACCCTATTTGCCTGAAGCTGAAGGCTGTGGATTTTTCTCATTCATCACTGTGTCGTCTTTTGTCGTACAGTATCCAGCATACAGTAAGAACACAAAATATATTTGTTTATAGAATCAAATGAAATTCAAAGGAAATATAAAAAAGCATTGTGAATTTGGTAACCACAGATAAATACGGAGACCCTAGCCAGCTAAGGACAACTGACAAATAGAATTATAAAGATGTTGAAGGTAATGCTCCCCAGACTCTACTCAATAAGCTATAATATCTGAAAAGGATTGAACTTACTCGGTGACCCTTCAGGCCTGGAAGACCAGGAGCCCCAGGAAATCCTCGAGCTCCCTGTGGGGAAAAAAATAGATAAGGCAATTGAAAGTCATTAATAAGAATAGGAAATGGCTTAATATAAATTTTGTTCCAAAAAAAATCTAATTCTTATGTTTTTTTAGCAAAATACCAACAAAGAGAAAGGAGTAGTACACTTTAATCTGCCAAAATACACCTAGGTGATCAAAAATTAGCAATGCAAATACACTGTTAGAAGTGGGAACATGACTTATACAAAAATGTGGATTAATGTCAGGTATTGATTAGATGACATTTCCAAATTTTGAAACTATATCACTGTATTATAATTAGTAGCAAAAACAAAACAACATAAAAAAAACCAAAAACAAAAAATACAACCAAACAACAAACATAAAACAGGAAAATAAGCCTAAATCAATATGTTCAATGTCTAAACCAACTAGATCAACGTATTTGGGAAAAAAACAGGGAAGGAACTTAAGGAAAACTATGCTTTATATTGTGCTTTACTTGTGGTAAAAGAATAAATACATCTTTTATTTTCTCTGAACCACTAAATATGGGCAGCAGAATAGGATTAGAAAGATTGCTTTAAAATGTAATAAAAAATTTATTTTAAGTAAAATGTTCAGGAGAAGTTTTAGGATCAATGACTGTTTCAAAGATTAATGAAAGAAGTGAAATATCCAACAGAAGGGTTGGGGTTGGTCAAGAAATATGGAGAGAACAGGTTGGATCCTAGACTCAATAATGCCTTAATTTATGCTAATTTATGAATCCCCCACCTAAGCATAGTGAATTAAAAAACAAGAGAAATCAAACAGAAAATTAAATCCAAATGGTTTGACTATTTTGAAATGATGCTTGAAACTTTTTCCTCACACTCTCTTCAAATAGATAAGGACCCAGGGACTTAATTATTCACTTATTCTCATTGCCTACATTAATTTGACTTTGAATTGAATGCCATTGCCACTGGCACCAGAAAACTGAGTACAGTGATAGCGTAGATCGATGTATCAATTATTATCAATTATTACTATTAATCTGCATATCTGTGGCACTCAGCCCTATGCCTAATGAGTGGGCATCCAATGAATAAACACTGAATAAACAACTGAAGAAATGGTTTAACATGGCTCTTAACACGCATAACACTTTTCCCAAACCTTATCTAAGGAAATTCTCTTGTGCTGACACAATCTCACAGATGGCAAAATCTTCTGTTCTGGACATCATTGCCTTCACTGTTTACTAAATACTCAATGAAATTCATATGATAAAAGCAAAGCAATCACTCCTCTGTGACCTCTTACAGGGAAAATATTTCTGTAGTGCTTCAAGGGGGAGTTTTAACAGCCAGGGCACATCAAACCATGTTCTCTGAACAAATAAAGTTCCACTAATTCTTCTGTTTACACAGCCCTGCTTAGGAATTCCTCACTTCCAGAACTTCCTTTAAGTTTTTCCACTGGAATGCTTCCCACTTTACTGATATTTGTTCCCTCTCTTTCCTGAGCAGGAAACTCAGTACATGCAGCCTATAGGAGAATTACTGAGCTATGCTATTTCAAGTAACTAGTGAACATTGCGTTTTTGTGGTCTGCAAGGGAATTCTCATGTGATTGCATATCTCTAATACAACAAGAAAATGAACCAGATGTACTAGTACTCATAAAATTTTTCCTTTCTGCTGATCCGAGACTGTCATCACACCCCAATCACATGTGTCGTTGCACAGAACTTGCAGAGTGCATCTGTGACATGCTGGCAGGGCCTCTTCCTCCCCACGGAGGGCCTACACTGAGAGGATGCACAGGAGTGCAGCAGGACGGGAGGCCCAAGCCTGGACTGGAAGACGTGCACATCTGTGCTAATGACTAAACCTCATGCCTTCCTCACGAGGGAGGAAAGGAAGAGAGAGAGCAGAGAGCTGGTTTTATATTTGAAACAAAATAATCCTTGGAGCCCAGTAAGTTCCCTTAAAACACGAGCACTCATTTAAAAGAAAATCTCAGCATTGAACCTCATCAATTTTCAGGAAGTAAATGGAAAATAATTCAGTACTACTGGTTGTATTGAGTGGAAGGAACACTAGAAAATTACAGGAAATGTAGGAAGTAAAAGGTTGAATCAGTGTAGGGGTTGTTAGACAAGGAGAAACTGTAAGAGCAGAAGTGTTAAGAGGATTTTTGCTTGCTTATTCTAATTTTCCCCATTGCCTGTGTAGCATATCCTAGGAGAGGGCCTATCAAAGTAACATTGAGTGAGGATGAAAAGGTGGGTTCAGAGTAGGGCCAAGTGGCGCAGGTCCCGAATTCCAGTGGAGTGTGTTACCAGGGACGTGTCCCTGTGGTAAGTCAAGGGGGAAAAATAGCTATGTTAGGGGTACTGGCCATCAGTGTAGCTTGCCATAACGTTTCAGGGTCCAGAACATCAATCAAGACTTCTAGCCAACATGACAGTTTGAGGAACAGCCAAAGAGGCATCCTGTCCACAATTTACTGTCCTTAGCATATAAAAAACAAATCAGTAAACTCTCAAGCTGTTCTATTAGACATGTGAACAATACAAAATAAAGATATTAAAAAATAAATTAATAAAGATATTAAAAAGACAAATGGAAAAAAAAATAAAAAATAAAAAGACAAATGGGATTAGGAAGTTGTGAAATAGAAATAGGTCAGGTTGGTGACTTCGTAAATTTGACACTCAGTTTGGAGAGTGTCCATGTTAGCTTATGAAATAATTATCTGGCTCTAGGAGGATTATTCATATGGTGCCAATGCAAAATAGGAAATTGGAATTAGCTGTCACTCTGGCAAAATGTACTATTTCACAATGACAGAAGGGAACATATCTTGGTAATAGTGTCTAACGTACATAATGAATTACAAGGTGATTTTAATAGTCTTTACTTTTCAAAGTTTGCCTTTATGGCATTGTATTGATAAGTATTAACTTACTGGAGATCCTGCAAATCCCACTTCACCAGGATTTCCATTTCTACCAGGTTCACCCTTTAAGGTAAGAAAAAAAAAGGGGGGGGAGGAGAAAGCAAAGAGGATTAAAATACTCCTGAGACTAGATGACAAATCAATTGCAGATAAAACTCTTTTTTCAGAAAGCTCATGCCCCCTCCACATACCCCCCACCACCACCAATACTCCTGAGACTAGATGACAAATCAATTGCAGATAAAACTCTTTTTTCAGAAAGCTCATGCCCCCTCCACATACCCCCCACCACCACCAAATAAAGAAAGCTCATGCCCAATGCTCTCCAAACAGTATAAAAGTGAAACTGGCTCTATTCCTGCTGGCAATCCATTATAGCAGTCAGCTGTGAAGGTTTCATTCACTAATTTATCCAGAAGAAGAAATTAATATCAATTATATTGTCTGACCTAGCTCACTATTTTAAAACATCAGAATTTACCCACACATACACAGACGGGTATATGCTATGTTATTCTGTATTAACATGAGGCCCTGAATTAAGAGTTTCTTAGAATACTACATGTCGTTTCTTGTGATAAAATAGTTAAGAACTACTAGACATATTTTCTTTATAACCAAATTCAATGTAATCTGCTTAAATAAATCTCATGACACACAAAGAGAAAATATTTACCTGGTTTAGTATCACACTGAAATTAATGGTTTACCATTAATTTTATCCTCAATTTTGGTACAACTAAGAAAAAAAAGTCCAGAAAAGCAAATCTGTTTTTGCATCCTGTTCTTAGATCACCCGTTATTACTGTTAAAACCTGAAGTTGAGTCTTAACTTTAAAAAGCCAATTGAAGAAATGGCTTTTTCAGCACTGGAGAGCAATATCGGCACTACACTATTAATACATTAAAAAATTCCATTTAATGAAGACTTCATAACAATGTTTTGCCATCCGAGCAATGTATTTTCTTTAAGTTCACTTCAGGGGTTCCACCAGCAAAAGTCACGGTTATCGTGACAGAAATTCTAGTATCTTATGGAGAAATCACAATGGAAATCCAGGGGAATTCAAGAAAAAAGACAGAATCTAACAATATACAACCATCAAAATGAAGAATACTTTTAGATTTTGTAAAATCACACTCCAGTTTTGCCTGAGTTTCTGAAAGCTACAAGTGAGGAAAATAAACTGGTAATCAGGGAATAATATTCATATTAACACTGTAGCTCCTTCTTCTTCAAAGTTTCAAAACATAATGAAGGAAGGCAACTTACATCTTCACCGGGTTTTCCAGGAGGACCCTCTGGTCCACGTGCTCCAATTGGACCCTAATAATAAAACAAAACAAAAGGAAAAGAGAACATTTACTTCTATGCGCCTACACTGATCAATGATAAAATCTAAAATATCCTTGAGACAAATGAAAATATGATAGAAAATAGCCTTATTTATATTCTAAATTTTATGTTGCATGCCTCAGCTTATGGGCCCAAAGGAAAAAAAAAATCAATTTCATAAATGCAAATATGTCAGCATGGTCTGCTAACCATATTCAAAGCCTCTGAATTTAAATACTCTACCACAGGAAACATAATATATGCCTCCTGAACTGGACTGTAATTTCTCACTATGTTAGGAAAGAGCTGACAAAATAAATAGCTCATCATTATTATCACATTATTACAACTGTGGACCCATATTTAACTGGGTCTACATGCTTACTTGACACTTACCATTGGTCCAGGTTCACCGGGTTCACCAGGAGGTCCTGTAGGGCCAACACCACCCTAAAATTGAGAACAAATTATGTAAATAAATAGAATTATATGTAAATTATATATACAAACCAAAGAAAAACAGAATACTAAATCACATATTCCTGCAGATGGTGCAGTTGTTTAAACCGCTGGCTCTACTATCTTCCAGCTCTGTGACTTTGAGGGAGTTACTGAATCTCTCTATACCTCAATTTCCTAATCTGTGAAATGAGGATAATAATGCTACCTACTTCGCTTGGCTGTCATAGCTCTCTTGGTAACAAATACATGTTAAGGACCTAGAGTAGAGCCGGCACGGAGTGAGTGCTCCATCAGTGGTAGTTAGCACCATGATCGTGACGTGACCATCATCTTCTTCATCACCGTCAACAACTAGGTTTTTCTATTCACCGACGGCAGGAATATAAAATGGCTTGAATTAACACTCCACACACATGACAACAATCGTATGAAATCTTTAACAGAGCTAAGGATTCTTTTTCTTCCCCTTTCTTCTGAAAAAAATATTTCCTACTGCCTGTCAAATCACTACAAAAATTATCTGGTGAAAGCACCACACTATTTTATTTGTATTTGATATGCTATAGAAAGAAAGTGTAGTATTATATTCTTTTTAAAGATTCCATAGAGCGATTATCTTGACTGTAGTTTCTAATACCACATGGTGGTAGCCTTCTGTGATCTGGTTTCTCAGCCTCAGAGTTAGCACATAACCAATTAGGAGAATTTTCATTATGACATGAGATAATGATCTGTTATTTTAGAAGCAAAGGCATATAAAAATTCTTTGTATTGGAGGCCAGTCACATAAAGAAACCAGATGATAAAACTTGAGCCCCATGAAGAAACTTTGAAAAACATGCTGCATAAGTATCTGAGTAAAAGTTAACTGAATCAGCTTGTTCCAAGTGAGCATTACAATATGAATTTAAAGGCCAGCCAAAAGCATTCATGTCACAGAGACCTTATTTGTATTTGTTTTTATTTTGTTACAGTATGTAGTTTAATTATAAAAAGACTTACTTGCTGCCCTTGTAAGCCTTGAGGTCCTCTTGGGCCAACAGGACCCTTAACAACAAATGAGAAAAGTTGCATAGTGTTCGTGACAATTAGACCAAAATTTCAAAAATGTTGCATCAGGCTTAGAATCTGGAAAAGTGAAGCTTTGACAGTGAAAGATGATGACATTCTCCATTTGTACTCATCTGGAATGTAGCTAAATTCAAGAAGATTAAAGTTTGGCAACATTTGGGATGATTTTATATATACTTTCAGCCTCTTTTTTCCCCATGTCTCTGGGACAAGAACATTTGCATGCTTAAGGGTGGTTCTGTTAAACCAAAACATCCAACAAAAGAAAAATCTTGGCAGGCATAAAGTAATTCTCAAACTGTCTATTTAGTTCTTCAGTGTCACAGCAGAGAATTCTTATAACTTAAATGAATGAGCACGTTGAATTAAAGACTTAGGAAGCCATCAACAACAATATTGACTAGGTCACACTAAAAATAAGTTTAAAATTATCTATGGCACTAAGATTTCTGGATTATTTCTTTCATAACATACATTTAAAGTATCTACATAGGCTTTCTCCATTTAAGTATGAAATGATTACACTGAGGCATGACAATGAGAAGGAAAATGCCATTTTAGAAATTATATTAATAATATATCCATATAATTTTTGAAATGGCAGAAAAAGTGAAATCAATTAGATCAAAATCAAGTTTGTTCTTATGGCAAAAATTTAAATTTTTATTTTGAACATATCAGAGGTTTAGCTAGTAAGAAAACTGACACTTCATTAGAAAATAAACACACAGGCAATGTGAACTTCAAGTGGATGAAAACTAACCTATTTCAGAAATTCATCCCAAGGTGATCGCTGAAGAAGCCCATACTGCGAAGGACTTAAAAAGTATACAAACAATGTTTAAGGATGGGTAAACAGGGTGGTTATGTATGTGGCCTAACTTCACACTTGGCTATTGCCTGACATTCCATTAATCTGGGATGCCTTTGAGTTATGAGATTGTATTCTCCAAATATCCAGGTTCAGAGAAAATGGGATTCCTGTTGGCAGCTGAAGAAATTAAAAAGTCGATGGGAATGGTTATGAGGTAACTTTAGAGTTGTTGGCTGAGGCAGTCAGAGGATGGTAAGTAGGAAAAAACAAAAATTAAAATGGCAAAATTTGGGCAGCCCAGGTGGCCCAGCAGTTCAGCGCCGCCTTCGGCCCAGGGAGTGATCCTGGAGACCCGGGATCAAGTCCCACGTCGGGCTCCCTGCATGGAGCCTGCTTCTCCCTCTGCCTGTGTCTCTGCCTCTCTCTCTCTCTCTCTTTCTGTCTCTCATGAATAAAAAAATAAAATCAGGGATCCCTGGGTGGCGCAGCGGTTTGGCGCCTGCCTTTGGCCCAGGGCGCGATCCTGGAGACCTGGGATCGAATCCCACGTCGGGCTCTCGGTGCATGGAGCCTGCTTCTCCCTCTGCCTGTGTCTCTGCCCCCCCCCCTCTTTCTCTCTCTCTGTGACTATCAAAAATAAATAAAAAATTTAAAAAAAAAAAAATAAAATAAAATAAAATCATAAATAAATAAATAAATAAATAAATAAATAAATAAATAAATAAATAAATAAATTGCCAAAATTTCCCACATGGCAGTTTTACCAAATCACTGTTTCTAACAACACTATAAAAGTAGATTTGTTGTGGTGAGTATATGTTTTAAAATTCTTTATTTTCTTCATATATCAAATGATCTATACAGGCAACACTTTATTAAAGCCAACAAGTACTTTGCACAGTTATGAATGGAACACCGCCGGGCTTTTAACTGGTACACAGCAGGGTTTGATAAATAATTTGAAGGAGTTAATGGATGGACAGATTTGTTTAAGAAGACACAGACTACTTCTTAACTAGCTAATTCAAACGTTGCTTTATATAATGTTATTTTCCACAAGAGCTTTATCGGTAAAATCTGCACTTACCACAGAGCCAGGCATGAGTCCTACTTGACTCCCAAGTCCAGATTTCTCATCTAACCCAGCCATCTGAGCTGAAAATGGCTGTGAAAGCAACAAGTTTATGTTATCTCCACAGTAAAAGACATACATCACAAACTTAAATTGAGAAACGCACATTATCTGGGATTCTTATACAAAGACTCTTCTGAGAATCTTTTTTATATTTTTGATTTTAAAGTGCAGAAAAAGATTCAACCTCGTTTTCATTGTGTGTGTTTTTGATTGGACAATCTTCCTCGGAGTATTTTATAACCACGTTCCTTTGGACCACGTGGTCGGTCTCACGCTGGGTGAAAGCGTGCACCATCCTGCCCGTCTCATCGATTTCAGCTTCAAATCTCTTTATCTGATTTCCTCCCACAATTGGTGCTTGCCAAATGTCTGAACAAAGCCTGCAAGATGCTTTTAAAATATCTGTCCTGAAGATTCCAGTTTCCATTCCAGACTATTTTACTTAGATGGTACTGTTTCTTTGTTCATGACCAGTAAATTTTAACTGTATTTACAGAGGTTGATAAAGATTTTATCATCCTTTTAATGAATCACTGACTGTTCCAAGAATTGGCAACAGATTTACCTACTCTCTTTCACAAAAACTCTGGTAACCCAACTGACCAAAATTGTCCATATATATATATATATTCCAAGAGTGCTGTTAATTTCTAGACTTTATTGGGGAAAATGCGCATATTGTAGAAAAAATAAATCGGCAATTCCTTCTGCAATCAGTTGAGAAGAAACTGTATAAATTATTATAAAACAACAGTCCTATGTCAGGGCTCCATATGTTCCTTGTTTTCCTGGGTGATCTATTCATAAATCCCCTATGTCTGCCACTAAGAATTCAAGGAAGCATTTATGGAAAGATATTTTGTTTTATTTCATTTCTGGCAGTAAACTAAAATTGGGAAATAATCAGATAGCATTTTTAGCGTCAACTCTGTGGCCCTTTCCATATACATTATAAGGGATGTGTCATCTTCCCTTCTTGCAGAGGACATGGCGCAGATTTTGTGAGCATCCTGAGCCTGGAGAACAGCAGGAGGATACAGATGTTTCTCTTTTCAGTTTCTATTAGGAAGAGTATTAGTAGTCCTTTAAAATCAACAAAAAGAACAAAATTGCAGAGTCCAGAACAGAATTGAGAAACAAGTAATTTGAAGTAGTACTTTAAAAAAATGCTATTTGGAATTTTCCAACTATTCTCTGGTGACTTCTTAGTTTTATTGTTGTTCCATAGCAGCACTGCATTCACTTAGCTGCTCTTACAGTCAAGGGCCAACATCTGAACTGAGACAACTTGAAATCATAATAATAAATCAAAAACTTAGGCGGGGGGGTGGGGGCGGGCAAAATAGGTGAAGGGGATCAGGAGGCACAAAGTTCTGATTATAAAATAATAAGTCACGGGGATGGAAAGTACAGCACAGGGGTGTAATCAACCACATTGTGATGACATTGTGCGGTAGGAGATGGAGACGCCTGCCTGGCGAGCACTGGGTAACGTATAGAGTCGTTCAATCATGAGGTTGCACACTTGGAACTACCACCACACTGTAGGTCGGCTATACTCCAATTACACAATTTTTAAAAGCTGAACGTATAATCTAAATACAACATTGAGTAATGCCCAGAACTCACCCTGCTCATGCCATCAGGCCCTGGGTGGGATGGATGTCCGGGGGGCCCTGGGGCACCAGGTTGACCAGGAACCCCGGGTTCTCCATCAATTCCCTGAGGACCACGAGGACCCTGGAGAAACAAGCCAGTGCAAATTAGAGCCCACTGCCGAATATGTACGTCATAGAAAGCTGAACGTGCAGACTTCTTGGTGGAGATGGAGTGCTCATCATCTTAAAAATGAATAACCTACTATATGATGATTCCAGTTCTATGACATTCTGAAAAAGGCAAAATTATAAAGACAGTAAAAGGATCTGCAGTTGCCAGGGCTTAGGGTGGGAATGGGGACATAAAGAGGCAGGGCACAGAACTCTAGGGCAGTGAAAGCACTGTGTATGGTACTGGGATGATGAGGATGTGTCAGTATGTGCTGGTCCAAGCCCCTGGAACATACACCCGCCAGGGGAATCCTCACGTGAACGATGGGCTCTGCCGGGGCAGGCTGACAGTGGGGAAGGCTATGACTTATGGGGACAGAGCATACATGAGCACTCTCTGTGCCTTCCTTTGAAATTTTATGTGAACCTCAAACTTCTCTAAAAAAATAAAAAATAAATAAAAAAAATAAAAAAAATTCTATTAAAAAAAAAAACAGCCAATAGCAACCCAGCAACCTAGAGCAAGTTCATCAGCTCTGCTGACGCCGTGGATTTCCATAGGGGCATGGTATACTCTGGGTAAAAATTTTACTCTTGATGTGTTAAATCCCCAGTCATGAGCCTTCTTGGGATAATCATAAAATTGTATTCAGTTCACCAATTTTCTAGAATAAGCTTCCTTATTTGTTTGGTTTTGTGATATTTAATAAAAATCTCTGAATTCGTTTGTCTGTCTTAGATTTACAGTTAACTGTGTATGTGCCTGCTTAACCTCCTCTCTCCCCCCAAAAAATATCTGAAAGCCTGCTGACTGGGGTTTGTGGCTTTTTTCATCTTTTGAATTTTTTAGTGTTTTGTATAGTTCTTGGCACACAGCAGACACTCAATATATGCTTATTACATTTTCGCATTTCAATCCTCTTTATTCTAGTACTTGGGAGTCTGGCAAACTTTATTTTCCTTACCACCCCCGAAGGTAGACCAGACCAATGAGAAGGAGAGGGAAAGGCTCAGAGACCCAGCCAAGTCTAGTTCTCAGAGAAGTGAGCAAGGATTTCGAGCTGCCAAATTCCACTCTCCTCCCAACCACATTCTGGAGGCAGCTTGGGGAACAGCCACGTCCTCAGTTCTGAACATGCTCCAGCCCCCAACCTCTTCATTCCCACAAGTCTTGTGAAGCATTTTCTGACTTTTAACCCTGAAGAGTCTTAACAGACTTGACAAGGAAAGAAGGGACCAAAGAGCTCAAAAGTCCGTATGGTTTTTATAATTAGAAGCAAAGATCAAGAAAAATACGGTAAGTGAATTGGAGTTTGATAAAAGCAGCTCCTCGTGCCTAACCACGAGAACACCTCCTGGCTTACAGTAAGTAATTAGAACAGGAGCTGATACAGCAGAAAGAGAAAATATAAAACAAGCTGAGGTGGGGAAGGGGGCAGTTTGCAGATGATGGCCGTGGGGACAGTGGCGTAACAGCTATTCAGTAATTTAATTACTATATTCAAATATTTCTGTAGATTCATAAGGATCTGTTTACCTCTTGGGAAAAGGGCATATAAGTGAACTTATCTACCAAACAGAAGTAGACAGTCTGAAACACACTTAAAATAATTTCTCAGAAAATTATTCTTATCAATCACTTTCTCAAGTCAAACCCTCACTGACCCCTACGCCACTGCCAATTCACTGAAGGCTTGTAATCATGCTTAAGAGGCTGACCGTAACTGCTGTCTAGGACCCCTGAGCCTACGGATGAGAGCACACGAACTGCAAATGCGTGCTGTCCACGGCGGCACAGGAAGAGCAGTCGTCTGACCTACGCGAACGGCCTTGCATGGAAAACTTGTATTTCTGAAACATGAAGCTGCTGAGAACCAGGTTCTGTTATATGCAAAACGTGAGCTGAAATATCTCTGCTCCCAAGGAGATTTCTAAAGACAACACCAAAGCCACATCTAGTGTCAGTATGAGACAGTAGAGAGACGTCTGGGTAATATTGATCCTCAAAAAATCATATCCTTTTTCCATCCCTCTACGATTAATAATCATGTTTCGAAGTCTGACCAGAAGACGGCCCACTGTCCTACTGAGTGTGAGGTATTCCGTGCCTCCAAAGCATCTCCTCTCAATAGCCTACACGGTTTGTACTCTTGTGCAAATGGAGATTGAAATTAATACAAATCTGTAAAAATGGCCCAAAATAAAGTGAACATAATTATAATGAAAGTAAGAAAAAATATACTACATAAACAGTTTTTCTGATAAACATTGAAAACAGAAAAGATAATTTGGGAACACATTAAAATATAGACATTCCCATTTCCAAGTAAGCTGAAATACGCACACTTGTGTTGAGGTAAACGTCCCGTTATCCTCATTCACCTCACCCCACCGCCCCCCCCCAGCCACCCCCACCGACCCACCATCCATCCTTGCCCACCCCACCCAGCCATCCCCACTGACCCCCCACCACCCATCCTTGCCCACCACCCACCACCCACCCCCGACCCCCCACCACTCATCCTTGCCCACCCCACCCCACCCACCCCCACCAACCTCTGTGCACCCAGTCACTCCCACCCTCCCCCACCCACCCATCCTTGCCCGCCCCCCACCCCCGCACCCCCACCTCCACCAACCCACCACCCAACCTTGCTCACCCCCCACACACACTCCCACCCCCCACCCCCCGGACGCACCCCTACTCCTCTCAGGGAACCACCTGCACAGCAGTACTGACCAAAGGCCACTAGGTGGCGGCCTCTAAACACCCAGGAGAGGAAGGGCCCGTCAGTGCCACCCCAGCTCCAGGCACCACACACTCAGGAGATGCTGGGGTGGGTAACACTTGGCTTGTTCCCAGTTTACAGACGAGGAAAGAGACCCAAGAAGTGTCACGTGCAACCTGAACCACTGTCCACGTCCTGACGGACTGCTGGTGGGTCACCATGAAGTGATCAGGGTAGTTGAGTTAGAACCAAGTCCCCGTGATGAGACACAGACCCCATGGTCATCGGTAGGAACGAGGGCTTCGTGAGAACATCTCCATAGCAGTGGCTTTCCATCCTGAGCACTTTGCTCCCTCCCCTTGGAGTGACATCAAGAGAGGTTTCTAGCTGTCACGGCTGTATGGGGAGGACAGGTGCTGCGACTGGCAGCGGGTGGGTGGAATCAGAAATGCTGCCAGTTACCCTGCAACGTATAGGGATCAGATGGCCCCAAATGCCAAGAGTGTTGGGCTTGAGAAACCACGCTTCACATCGTGAAATCCTGACTGGTAGTAATGGAAGCAGAGGGAGAAATGGTATTTGTGAGGAGAGTCCAGCCCACAAGGTGCCAGCCACAGCCTGAGTCTAGGTCCTCAAGTCTTCAGACATGAGGCAGAACACACTACCTATGGGTATTTTGTGACATCATGCCTGCTAATCTTTCAACTGGCCATGGTGGAGGCATGTCACCCTAACTCGGAGCAGACACCTGGAGAGCCACTAACTGTGCTCAGGCTACCGACATGGGTGAGGCGGCTCAGCAGGAAAGCAGTGAGGAAGGAAGGCAGCATGAGGTGCCCAGAGCGCCTGCAGGCCACTGGCCTGCTCCCCGGGGGCCTCATTCACCTGCGTGCCTCGGGCACCATCTGCAAGGAGCATCACACTACACTTGGCCCTATGCGTGGAAGCATAAAACAGTATCAGAGATGGAACCGGCAGCAAGAGTTCCCAGCAACATGACCTGAAGTACGTTGTTCTTCATTTAATCCTCAAGGTGGTTTGTTGCTTCCCTGCTCATCTATTTCTAACTATGGATAAACGCATATCTGGAAGGCTAAAAATCTGGAGTTAAATGTAGTAGAAATCACTAGACAGAAAATCAAACAGCACAAGTTTTTCTCATTAAAACATAAGATAACGACAGCAATACAGAAATGAATACATTGTTTAATGCATGAAAGACGTTCATTTCCGATGGGGAGGTATAAAAAGAAAAAGAATTGCTATCCTAGGACTTGGTAATAAGAGAATAAACCATTTGGCATATATTATATAACATCTTCATGTTTTATCTTAAGGGTATACAGTTGATCATTTAAATTTAGAGGCGCTCCCTTTGTTGTGGAGTGGTTTGCTGATCTTTAAAATGAGTCCTTGGATAGCAGCTTCGCAGCAGCTGTGCAGTGAAAAAAGAGCGATATTGTACAAACGCTCGAAAGAAAACCTAGTTCTCTAATAATCTTGTTCTTTATCAGGTTTGGGTGTTCCTGTGGCAACCACAGGTCATGCAACTTGGGTGTTTTACCTCAACAGCACATTCTTGGCATTGTTCGCTCATGGTTTACAACTCCTGCAAGCAACGTGAGCCATTCATCATGTTTCCTTAAGTTCTACTTTGCTCTAGTTTGACCTCCTGAGGGACAAAGAGGCGTCATCTGTGTTACCTACTAAGACAATAGGTAAGCCCTCCCCTGCGATAATTCCCTCCGACGCAGAGGAGACACCGCATCGCTCCATGACCTGAATTCTGACACATCTGATAGAGGTGACAGAGAAACAGTGCCACCAACTCTTTGCTGTATCCAGGGATGTGGTACAGACGCGCCTACTGGTATGGGGGACAATTCACCAAAAAGGAGACTCTGCTGTCAACTTACAGGCTTTCCTTTTGGGCCCCTCTCTCCTCTTGGTCCTTGTGATCCTGGAGGTCCCTAAAACAGAAAGTGATGATTATGCCTGCAAAACAAGCATACTTCAGATGTTTTTGTTGTAAATGTCTGCTGGAGCTAAGAAAATTGGAAAACAGAAATATCACTCTTCTAATTCAATTCAATCTATAGAAGATAAAGCCATGTGCGTATAAAAGCTCTGTGTACAAAAAAAAAAAAAACTCTGTGTACAGAGAAAGGCTGTTTATGTCAGCAATGAAGCTTAAATGTCTGTACAGAATTAAAGAATTAAATGCTACATTATCGCATCTGCAGCCCAGTGGGCTGAATCTATCACCTGAATGATAACTGCAAAATTTATAAGGATCATTTTTGCTGTCTTGTCCCAAACAAGCCTTTGCCACTAAATTATGGTTACAAAAACATGCAGTTTGGATTTTTAGAACTACAAAGATGTGCAAACCCCAAATTATCAGTGGTCTGAAGGAACGTATGTTTATGTTCTCCATCTAGTTACCCAGGAAGGCCAACTGGTAATCCAACCCGGAGATCAATGGTCTTTTATGCTAAGCTAGTTAATATGCTATTCTGATGTGTGACTTTGCAAATTCTATGGAAATATGATTTAATTTCATGAACAGATGTAATCAAGAGTTTATTTCATTAAACAGATAGAGGTAGCCCACCTTCAATCATTGTCAAATAGCAGGCACGTGGGCCCCGATTCCAGTGAGTAAGGCTAATATGTAACAGTGTGACAACAGAGCGTCTTGCCTTCCTCATGATCAATAGTGACTCTAACCCAAAGGAACAATAGGGCTCATCAATTTCAGAACGAAATGATCTTTCATGCATAATTCATCATTACAAAGGAACACCTGAACTTGAAGAGGTTTCAAAACAAAACGTTTCAAGAAGCCAAGCGTCATGGTGTTGATGTCTCTGATGGTTTTAAAGATTTTCAGTGTATCTCTAAGAACTGATGGGCACCATGAGTGTTGGAGGAAACTACTTACGGCTGGTCCTGGACGGCCACGTATGCCTGTTACCTAAACAATAAACAAGATAATCTGTAAAGAAGGCGTCGCGACAGAGTTTTAGAACAGTCAACAGCCAAACAAATAAGAGTAACAACAAATGTCCAGTGAATGTTTTTAGAGCAAATCGATGTTGTCGACTGATGCCCATGTCCTCCCTGCTTAGCATTAGGACATGACCTAACTTAAGCTCTGAAACAGGGAGCCAGTACCCTTATAGTGAATGAGAGCACCAGTGCTAGAGCCTAGAGGCCTGGGTTCAAATCCTAACTCTGTGCCTTACCAGTTGTGTGACCTTGAACTATTTCTTATCCTCTCCATGCTCAGTGTTTCTGCTCCTGTGAAATGGTGATGACGATGGTAAAATTACCCCACCCCCCAGCACAACCGTTGTGAAGACAAATAAATAAATACTTGTAGAGCACTCAAAATAGTACCTAAGACATAGTAAGTACACCTAAGAGCTTTTAAATAAAAGACAACAATATGAATGATTTGCCTTTTTAGGAATCTTTGTTAAAAACAAGCCAATTTCAAGGCAAAGCAAAAATGCAAACTCTGACAAATAAATCAACATGCATATGCTTGTCTTGACAGAGTGATGACAACTCCTTTGAGATCTAGGAGACTGGTGGTTGAAGAATTTTCATCCTCCTTAAGAATATACTTTTTGATCGTGTACAAGTCTAAGTAACTCTTATACAGTATGGAATTTCAATTAGGATAATGGCAAGATATATTTCCAGAAGTGCGGAACATTAAATAATGCCTTTCTATTTGGATTACATTGCAATTTATACTATAAAAATATAGATCTTAAGTATCCCTTTACATCCATATAGAATATGCTTAACTTTGTAAGACCCTGACTTTCACTTTCAGTCATGGGACAATAAAGTCAAGAATATTGTAATAAATAAGCCTTAAATATTATATTAAAGAATTAATCTCTTTTGGCTTGCTTATCTTATACTAAAACTTGGTTATAAAAAAACTGATGTCTCTTTCTATGAGGGTATGTATATAAGCAATAATCTATAACTGTGCTATAACTAAGTTTATTAAAGACACATGAAAATAATATTTATGTATACTTACAACAGGCACTAATCCTGGTTCTCCTTTTTGTCCCTATGAAGCAAAAAAAAGTTCAATTATCAAAATATAATAGCTTGTTGAGCATAATCATGTCATACTAAAATATTCCATATCAACACTGGGAATTTCTGTGTAAAAAATGTAAAATATGGGCTCCTGGGTGGCTCAGTTGGTTAAGCACCTGCCTTCAGCTCAGGTCACAACCCCAGGATCCTGGGATCAAGGCCCAGTCAGGCTCCCTGCTCAGCGAGGAGTCTGCTTCTCCCAATTTCTCTGCTCCTCCCTCTGCTTCTGCTCTCCTCGTATGCATTCCCCCTCACTCCTCTCTCTCTCAAACAAAATATTTTTAAAAAAAGAAACAATATTTACAGTAGTCAGATATTGCTGATAAAAAAAATTACTTCTCATCTGAAAGACACAAAAATATCCATCCAATGTGTGAAAAGCATCAAGTTACTTTGCTTTAGTTTTTATATTGAATAAGCCTAGTAACTGACTAGACCAGGATAGCTGTGTTGAAAAGTTGTAAAATCAAAGTACCATAGGAAATCTATCCAAAGATGGAAAACTCTAAAGAAAATCCAATATTTGGATACGTTTGAATTTTCACATTCCTATTACACGTCACCCAGTCTTTAGTAATTTACAGGTGCCAGCCATTTCTAAAACCCTTGCCACCTTTTTTAAAACTCATGGAAGAATTGGAGAAATAACGAGATAAGTTTGCTTATCTTCAAAAGAAAGAAAAAAAGAAGGAAATAACATTATAACATTGGTTAGACAATTCTCATTATCTGAGGTAAATCTAGAAAAAATATTAACTGAATTAGAAAAGAAAAATAACACCAGAAACAAAAATGACTTAAAGGATATAACATCAGGCAGTTTAATTGGCTTTTATGATAGATGTAGCAAATGCAACAGCTGTAGATGGGATTCTCAGAACTTCAGTTTCTGAAAAACTGTGTTCTCATAGCATGATTTCAAGTACATAGATAATATTGGATGAATTGTACCTTTATATACCTCTATTTTACCATATATTTACATGCATTAATTATTTGGGAATTTGTCTTTCAACAGATTTTGGTCCCACCAAGGTCCTGATCAAGTCTACTTTACATCCTTAGTTTGACACACAGAAATCCTCAATAAATTCTTGAATATATTAATTTCCATTAATAATGCTTTTTACTGGGCAACTGAAGAGTATGAATACATGAAGAATGATATCCAAAATGTAGAAAAAGTGAGAGTAATGAGTTTTATTTCTCTTTTCACATACATTGCTCTTTTATCTGATCATAAAAATAATATGGGTTAATGAGGAATTTTAAAAATAGAGGAAATTTACAAAAGAAACAACATTTCCACACCCAGGAGACAACCACTTTTAACATGCTGGTATTCTTAGTTTCCCAGCATGTACCTGAACTTGGTGTACCTCATCAATGCCTCCGTATTTTACTTATAGTTTCATTTTCACAAGTAAAAAAACAGCACAATGAATATCCTTGTTATAAATATATGTGTAGTATCTCTAGTTAATACCTTGTGATGTATCTCTAGAAAGTGAAGTTGTGGGTTAAAGATCATATGTAATTTCAGGTTTTTTTTTTAAAGATTTTATTTATTCATGGTAGAGATAGAGATAGAGATAGATAGAGATAGAGATAGAGATAGAGATAGAGATAGAGATAGAGATAGAGAGAGAGGAGACAGGCAGAGGGAGAAGCAGGCTCCATGCCAGGAGCCTGACGCAGGACTTGACCTCGGGACTCCAGGATCGTGCCCTGGGCTGAAGGCAGGCGCTAAACCGCTGAGCCACCCAGAGATCCCTTAATATCAGGTTTTTCATCTAGATCACCTAAGCATACTCCCGAAAGGTACAATTCAATTATATCCTACCAGTTGTATCTCATATCTGACAAAATTTTATAAGGTGAAATTTAAAAAATACTTTACAATCCTAATGGTCTTAATAATGGATTCTATGGCAGAGTAACATCCTGAAGGCACCTGGTGATTGTAATGCTAAGGTTAGGAAGTCGGGAATAGAGAATCTGGCAGTGAGAAATAGCTCTACAGAAGCAGATTGGAGCGCTACGTGAGCAGGTCCAAGGTGGGACACAAGAGACTAAAGACAACCTACAGTCTAGAAGAAGAGGATCATCACACACGGGCAGGAAAACAGAGCAGGCTTATTTCTGCACTTCCAAGTCTCCTAACTTCCAGCCTGACCCTTCCTATTTGTAAAATAACCTGAAAGTATCAAAAAAAATTAACCTTTTAAGAGCTGTAAGAGCTTTTTTTTGAGATGCTGAAAGAATTTGAATTGTTTAGAAAGGGTAGATAAATCTGCACCCAATACCGAAAGGACTTTATGAGAATAATGCTGGGAGAAAAAAAAAAAAAAAGTTCTTTTCTGGAACAAATCTAGAAAAACAAGTAAAAAGTGAAGAGAAATTATTTCAATCAAAAAGAGAAAAATGGAATAGTCAACTAAGAATGGTCGGGAAATCTCCATTTTAAGAGACCAGCAATTAAAATGCAGCCTTTGCTCTTTGTGCTTAGGAGAATGGAACTCGCTGGTATCTTTGTCAGCTAAATTGTAAGGTTTCTGATATCTCATTATGAACTTTCATTTTTCCACAATACCTGATGTGGGGATTGAGTGATCCATTATCAGGTTCTGATAATAAATGTTTCTAATGATTCAATGAGGATTCTTATTTTGGAAAGAAGCCACAAATGTAAGTATTTGTTGCTTTTTAAAATATGGGCTATAAATAAATTAATTTACATGGAATTATCATTTGTCTAACATCTGCCAAATTTGATTTTCGTACTCACTGGGAAACATAAAATTCAAATACTCATATCTGATTCAGAGATCCAAATCTGAGACCTGATGAGAATTACAGTTTAATTTTGCTTCTTGTCTGTTACTCATCACTTAAAGCCACATGGACATGTCTCACCACTTTTACAGGATGGCGTTACTGTGGAGACGGTCACAGTGTTTTTTCCCACCATTGCATCATCTGTATCATTTGCCTCATACAGGGATTTAACAAAGGCTCAGTAACTATTAGGAGGTTGACATGAATGAACGAATGAATTACAAATAAAATCAATATTCATATAAACAAGGCACAAAATACATTTTTATTACAGTACCCTGCTCTGATAGTTCTGACGGCACCTGATAGTAAATGACCGAGTCATGAAGATGGTAGCACATAATAGGATGTGGTAAGTTGGCAGCTGTTTTAAGCATGTCCTTCCCCCAACTGTCCCACACTGCCTTTAGAAAAGTTCAGGTTTAATTTCAGATATAAATAAAACATGAGCTGGTATCTGTAGACCTACTCTTTTGACATATATCCAAATCTAAATAGCTTCACTGATATTTATTCCAAATAAGACAATTTATGGTATTGCCCTTTTAACCAAAAACTGTAGAAGTAGCCAGGATAGCATCATTTCATTTAATATGAGGGTATAGCTTTGCTTTATCTGATGCTCTGATTATCACCTTAATGAAGTTCCACCGTATGCAAAATTAAGACAACTTAAAGTCAGTGGTCATCTGCCTCAAATCTGCCATGAAATTCAGGATGACTGCCCATTTCCATTCCTGATCCCCAAGCCCATCCCATCTGGATAATACTGAAGCAAATGCCACTGTTTTTGAATTAACTAGAAAACGGAGAACAATGCCAAGGGAATGGAACTCTCTTCACTCGGAGAGATTACCCACATGCAGGTGAGAAGTGGCCAAATTGGCAGTTATATTTAGGATTCTGGCTAAATTGTACCATCATCCTCTTGAATGTAAGGCTTGTTTCTGGGACTAGATTTTAGGCTCCTTAAGGTAGGGGAAGAGGAAAGAAGAGAAGCTGATTATGTGTTTGATAAAGTGTTCAATTACTTCTTTTGAGTGAATATTCACTTCTGAACCAAGAGAAGAGAGGCCACAACCCCACTGAAATACAACCATCACCCACCCACCCACTCTTTCTTCCTTCTTTCCATCCATCCTTTCTTCAATTAAGCAATTACTGAACTTCTAATATGTGTAAGGTATATACTAAGCACAGTGATAAATGCAAGTAATTTGGGGGTTTTGGGGGTTTTTTTTGGGGGGGAGGGCAGCGTGAGAGGGAGAATCTTAATAAGGATCCACACCCAGTGTGAAGCCCCACACGGGTTCCATCTCACAACCATGAGACTCTGATGTGAGCTGAAATCAAGAGTCAATTGCTTAACTGACTGAGCCACCGTGGCACCCCAATAAATGCAAGTAATTCAAAGGTTAATGTGGCACAGTCTCAATCCCTAAGGGATTTACAACTTTCTAGAAGAAACATCTATAAACAAAAATTAACAAAGTGAATAAAACAGAGGCAGCTGTAATCTATAAGTGAAGTAGCTCAAATATTTATATTTGTATGGTAATTTGTACTTTACAAAAGACTTTCAAATACCATAAAGCACAGTCCTGAGTGGACAGTATTGAAAATAAAACCATACGAAGTAAAACTTACCTTTCTTCCTCTACCTGTAAGAAAGGGAAGAATAAATATGTTAAATATGTTATTTTAAGAAGAAACAGTTAATGAGAATCTCCTAAATACTTATTTTCAGTAATAGGTTTTTGGGATGTCAGAATGTAACTTAAACAGGTTTCCCTATTAACAGTAGGGATAACTCAAAAGTTGTTTTAGGTCAATATTTTGGTAACAGGCAAAGTATTACATCTCTTTGGAAAACTCTGACATTATTCAAATATTCTTCACACCATTCATATAGCATTTAAAGTTCATTAAATTATAAAATTAGCTACTAAATTTGTCATGAATAATCTTCAATATATTTTTTGTTTTTTATACTTTTTTGAGGTTATTCAATTGTATACCTAAAAACCCAAAATACGTTAAAGATACACAATTATAGAGTGAAAAAAAATCCTTCTATCCTGTCCCTTTCCCCTATTTCCCACATTTCAATCCCCTGGAGGGGGCCACTATTACTGATTTTTCTATTACGAGTCTTCCTAACCAAAAACATAATGGGACATTCCATTTTTTAGAGTTGTCATCTGACTTGGTAACCATTTTTTTCAGGTAGATCTTATACATTTCACATTGTTTATTCTTAGCCATTTTATTCTGTTGCTATTATAAATAAGATATTTTTTATTCCCATTATTTATTCTATGGGCTGATTGCTGGTATATAGTAAATCTGTTAATTTGTTTGTTAATTTCACACTGCAGCATCTTACTAAATTATTTAGTAGTAAAAAACTACTTTCCCTTTAAGTTTTATAAGTACACAGTTATATTTTCTGCAACAAATCATTTTACCTCCTCTCTTCTAATTTTTATACTTCTAATTTCTTTTTTTATCTAATTTTTTGTTCAGGTATATTCAATAATATTAAACTGTAGTTGTCATAATGGATATCCATAATCTATCTCTGAGTTTAGAGAAAATAATTCTAGTACTAAACATAATGAAGCTTTTAAGCTGAGATGTACATATTTTACTGGGTTAATGAAATATCATTTGGTACTAAGTTATTGAGCATCTTTATCAAGAATATTTATTTTTGCCAAATATCTTTATTTCAAATACAAAGAAAAGTACTCTTTTTTCATAGATCTGTTAAGATAATCTTTTCTTTTAATGGCAATATTGATTTTTCCTGCGCTTCTTCCTCTGTCATTTTCATTTCCCCATGATGGTTTTTGGTTTTCCCTCTGCTTCTTTCCTCATTGTTAATTATTTTATATGTCTAATGTAGGCCTTTCTTAATAAACTCCACTAAGTTTTATTTAGTTTGTGGTAAAATGGTCATAATTTTTATCAGTTCTGTGGTAATATATTTACCAGTGTGTTCTTAATTTTGTAAATGTAGCTAACACCTTCCCTTTTTTCTTAGATTATCTTTGCCATCAACATTGTTGCTAGCTCTATTTTTATTATTCATTTTGGAACAAAATGGACTTCACAAACCCAGCTATTGCAAAAGGTCACTTGTTGTTTTTTTTTATTTTTTTATTTGCCCCCACTGTCCCAACATACTATTCACTTATCCACACAGGTTTAATTTTGCTTTTTTCCCAGAGCTTCTTTGTAGGTTGCATCAGCTTTGGGTAGCCCTTAGGTGTCATAGTTTTAACTCTTCCTATTATATGTTTCTGCTTACATTCCTAAAACTAGAGTTTACATATTTATTCAAGGCACACCATTATTCTTGAATGATATCCAAGAGGAGAATTGGTAAATTACTATCTAGTGCTTCCATGAAAATACAGTTGAATTCTTCATTGTATTTATGGTTATTTGCAATGGAATTTTGGGCTGGGGGAATAAAGCCTTAACGCTCTCTTGACAACAATGCATGCGCTACAAAAACATTCATGACTGCTGAAACAAATAATAGTTTAATATTAATCTTACCTGGTTCATTAAAACATAAAAATGAACTTGTTCCTCTTATATGTCTCTTTAACACATGTATTCAAATACATAGTCTATATTAAACGTTGACATTTGTCTCAAAAAAAGGTTTAAAAACCAGCAATTTATATCATTCTTTTCTCCAGGAAATCCATCTCATTCTCTTGTCTTTCTGAGCCATCATTAAAAACATTCTGCATTTATGAACTAATGTAACAGAGGGTGCTCTGGCATTAAATTATATTAGAAATAATTATTCCATTCCCAAGAGCAAACTTGGCTCCAGAGAAGACAAATGGGCTTTCTAGATCTCCTCTTAGACAATAAATGACCTCACAGAATACCAACAAATATTTTGGAGGCATCCAGCATGGGCAGGGTAACAAAGAACCATGGAAAATGACTACAAGAAATTCTTAACTTAAATTAGACATAACCACACAAAATTCAGCCCAAAATTCCCCTGGTTTTTAAGAGAACAGGAAATTATTCTCTCCTCTCCCTAGTGTTAGATAAAGTGGGTGAACAAAACCATTAACCCCAAACACTATTGACTAGTGGTTTAATTATTCTTTTTGGTTGCTGAATTCTGAGAGCAAAAACCACTGCAATTATAAAGATGAGTCACTGGATCAACTCTGAGTTGGCCTTGAGCATTCTTACCAAAGTTGGTATTGCTACCTCCAGTTGTATGTGGGCAGACAGGACAGCATTCTCCAGGGGGAGTTACAGGGTCAGCACATTCAAGGACATCCTGGCACTGTATCTTGTCACAGAGGATGGCTCCATTGTCACAGACACAGATCTGGCAAGGGGCAGGTTTCCAAATGTCTCTGTTTAAGTACATCTGACCATTCTGAGTGCAGGCGATTTCTTCACCATATCCTTCTAGAATAAGAAGAAAAAGAGGGAGAGAGGGACAAGGAGGTCAGTAATCTTCTGAAATTTTGGAATCTGGGAAATATTTAAGAAGGCGAGTCATCCTGTGGGTTCAAAAAGTTTTAGGCTAAGCAGTAACCCACCAAGGAGGCAAAACATGGAGGAACTTACTTCATTCGTCCTTTCATATTGAGAAATATGTAATTCACAATGAAATGACTATAATATTTGTATTCTAGCTTGACAGGGGAAGGAAAAAAAGTGATTCAAAGTAGACATACTTAATCAGGTAATCCTTCCCAAAGATTTCATTTGTGAAGGTTTAAATAACCAAACATAGGAAAGTCAGTAAGAAGAGATTCAAAAAACCACTTGGGGGGATCCCTGGGTGGCTCAGCGGTTTAGCGCCTGCCTTTGGCCCAGGGCGTGATCCTGGAGTCCCTCGTCAGGCTCCCAGCATGGAGCCTCTCTCTCTCTCTATCATGAATAAATAAATAAATCTTAAAAAAAAAAAAACAACACTTGAAAGGATGGATCACAAGGGAATATATCATTTCCAGGTCTGGTGAGTCTTGTTGTGATTTTCAGCTCATTAGAAACTTTAGTGGATCCCACAACAAGAGAAGATGATATATATTCTTTTACCATAAAGAAACACTTTTAAAACAGTGTGTGGGGTTTTAAAAATTAGTTCTAAACATAAGGTAGGAAAGGATAACAGTGTCTCATTTCATGGAATATATTTGCTAAACTAAAGGTGCTTAGTAAACCACAAAGGAAAAGCAAAGCATTATCTTTGCACCAAAATTAGTTCAGGAAAGTCATGACCACAACAGTATAAGCTATTGCATCTGCCAAATACTTTTCTACATTTAAATAAAAATGTAATGCAGATTTGGAAAAAATATGCACATATTTATACACAAAACAATAACGATTGTTAGACAATTACTATAAAACACACACACACTTACATATATAAAACCTCTTTAATTTTGTGACTTTTAAGAAAAAAAAACTATAGTACCTTGAAACACAATGTGGATCATATCATCCTTGCTTACTTAATTTCTTTAGAACCCTCCAAACTACTTATTCGAAGTCACTATTATGGTTTGCTTGTCACTTGCCCCCACAATTCTCTGCCCGCTCTACAAGAGTAGACTTTCTTTATCCAACTGGTGTGACTCACAGAACTCGTCCATCCATCCATCCATCCATCCATCTCGTTTTCTACACCAGCTAATTAACCAGTTCTAAAATGTCAACACTAAATAAATAAATAAATAAATAAATAATAAATAAATAAATAAAATGTGAACAAATAGGCAAAAATCACTGCGCTGATCAAATCTACCACAAGTAGTATCAGTTTACTATTTTTATTTTCTTATCTCCTTCACTAGCCAGTAAATTCCATGAAGATAAGGGCTAGTTTTTCTTGTTCATCGTGGTATTTCTAAAGTTTGACTCCATACCTTGCAGAGAGCCAACATTCCACAAGCAGTTGTTCAAAGGACAGATATGAATGAGTGAATGAATGAATGAATCTAAATCATGGTTCATGAACTTACATGCCCTGGCCCTGACTTTGTACCCTACAAAAGTAAAGCTAAAGATTTTTAAAAAAAATGCATTTGTGATTAGTTTATAAAAGAATTTAGGGCAGCCTGGGTGGCTCAGCGATTTAGTGCCGCCTTCAGCCCAGGGCCTGATCCTGGAGACCCGGGATCCAGTCCCACGTCAGGCTCTCTGCCTGAGGCCTGCTTCTCCCTCTGCCTGTGTCTCTGCCTCTCTCTCTCTCTCTATGAATAAATAATCTTTAAAAAAAATTATATTTTTCTTTGTTTACTTGAAGTATAGTTGACATACACTATTATATTTTTAAGCGTGCAACCTAGTGATCTGAGAATCACATACACTGTGAAATGCCCACAATAAGTGTAGCAACTCCCTGCCACTGTACAAGTATCAGGGTAGAAAGAATTCACCATCTGCCACATAAGTATACCCAACGCAGAACTACAGGTAAAAATCTCAGTTCAGGATAAAGCCACTGAGCCTTTCCCCATGTTCCTCAGTCTAAAAGCTCTGGTTGGCCAACATTCTGCCTGCCCCGGGCTTCGCAGACCTGGTCCTTCCACACAGCCGTGTGGCGCGGCCATGCCCAGGAAGATGCCAAGGCACTGGGCTTCTCCCGTGCATCCACTTCAACAGCGAGGTTCATCGCAGCACAACACGGACTGTGTGCGCGGGGGGTCCTATTCCGGGAGCTCGAAGCCAGGCAGGCATGGAACCCACGTCTCAACGTGCCGTGAAATAAGTTAAGAAGCCTGTACGCCAAATAGCTGTTTGCTTTTAGATGAAAAATCAGTTTGAAACAGCGAAGCTCCGCGGTAAACATCTGCAGACAACGCCGCAAGCACGGGCTTAGCCTACAGTGCACCGACGGTTTGGTTACGCAAAGACGAAGAGTCACCCTGTTCCTTAAGTTGTGGCTGAGGGAGAAACACCCCAACGGAGACACCGAGCGCCACTGGCCTTAAAGCAGGTCCACGGAGTCCCGGGGCTGCTGCTCCCTGCACACCCGGGGCGTGACCCCGGGGCCCCGGATCGAGGCCCGCGTGGGGCTCCCCGCACAGAGCCTGCCTCTCCCTCTCTGTCTCTCATGAATAAATAAGGAAAGAAAGGAAAGAAAGGAAGGAAAGGAAGGAAAGGAAGGAAAGGAAGGAAGGAAGGAAGAAAGAAAAAAAAGAAAAGAAAAGAAAAGAAAAGAAAAGAAAAGAAAAGAAAGAAAGAAGAAGAAAAAGAAAGAAAGAAAGAAAGAAAGAAAGAAAGAGAAAGAAAAGAAAGAAAGAAAGAAAGAAAGAAAGAAAGAAAGAAAGAAAGAAAGAAAGAAAGAAGAGAAAGGAAGGAAAAGAAAGGAAGGAAAAGAAAGGAGAGGAGAGAGAAAGGAAGAGAGAGAGGAAGGGAGGAAGGAAGAGAAAGAGAGAGAAAGAAGAAAGAGAAAGAGAAAGAGAGAGAGGGAGAAAGAGAAAGAGAGAGAAAAAGAAAGAGAAAGAAATACGCGGGAAAACCAAGAGGCCGTGCGGCCCCGCGTGCGTCTGGCGGACGTTCTCCCGCTTTCCGCGGCTCCTTCGGGGTCAGGATGGAGGCCACACCGTCCCCCGCGTGGACCCCGGCCGCGGCCCCGAGCGCCCCCCCAAGGACACGGCCCCCCCGCGGCGGGCGGACGGACAGACGGACGCGTCCCGACAGACGGCGAGACCCAGCGCGGGCGCCGGCGGCCGGGGAGGCGGACACGGCGCCCCCGGGGCGCAGGCCAGAGGCGCGGGGGGTTCCCGGCGCGGCCTGGCCTCCTGCGCCCGGGGCAGCCTCGGGAGCGCGGGGTCCCGGGAGGCTCGCGCCCCAGCAGCCGCTCCCTCCTCACGGACGCGGGAGAACCTCCCCTCGGCCACGTCGGGCCACGCGGTCCTGGGGCGGACGGGGCTGGGCGCCTTCCTCGCGGCCCGGGCGGCCCCGTCGCTCCTAGGGGCGCCTTCCTCGCGGGGCAGGGGCGCCCACGCGGCGCCGGAACCGCGCGTCTGTCGCTCACAAGCGCTCGGCCGGAGCTCGTCTGGGCTGGACGCGCGCGGCTGGCGACCAGGCCCCTCCGCCGGGGGTCCTCAGCCTTGTGTCCTGAGGAGCCGCGGGCTACGGCGGCGTGGGGACGACGGCGGCGTGGGGATGACGTCACGGCGGGGACGACGGCGGCGTGGACGGCGCTGCGGGGGTAAGCGGCCCTGCGGGGACGGAGCCCAGCGCACACGGGCGCCCTCCACGTCCCCGGAGCCGCGTCTTGCACGGGGGCGATCAGGTCACCGGGACCCCGTGCGCAGGCCTCCGCGTGCCCGCGACGTCATGCCCCGGACGCTCCCGACGGAGGGCGACGCCCGGCCTCCCTGGCCCGCTGGCCTGGCCCCCCCCCGGGCCGGGGCCCGTCTGGCTGCGGGTGTGAAGCCGCGCGCTCGGGGCGCCTCCGCGGCCCCCCCACCCCGGCCCCGCCGCCCCGCACATCCGGGCCTTTCCAGGCTCAGAAGGCTCCACGGCGCTGCCGCCTTGCTCTGCTCCTGGGCCCTGTCCGTCCGCCGGGGAAGAGACGAGGCGGGCAGGGTGCTCGGGGACCCTCGAGCGACCCCGCCTGACCCCGCCTGACCCCGCCTCGCAGCCGCCGGGTGCGCAGGAAGCCTGGGGGCGGGTCGGCAGCTCGACGCGGAGCGCCGCAGGGTCGGTGGCGCATGCGCGGCCTGCCCCGGGGCCTTCAGGCTGCCGTCCCGGTCCCGGTCCCGCGTCACCGGGGACAGCCGCCCTGTGTGCTCCGAGGCCGCGTAACGACGGGCTTGAGGAAGGGCCTCGCGCTCAAGAGAGGACGAGGCCGCGGCACCGCGGCGGAGCCGGAGCCCCCGAGCGCGCTGCGGCCACACGCGGTCCCCGGGCAGCCACGCGCGCTTCTCAGTCTGCGCAGACGCTTCGCACTTACGTGGTAAAACTGCTGTTTTCGCTTCAGTTAAAATGGAAAAAAAATAAAAAGGAAAATCTCTCACGTTAGGCACTACTTAAGTTGCTTTCCATGTATCCTTGGGAAATCTGAAGGATCGCGGCCAAAATGTGAAGCTAAAATTACGCACGACGCCCATGCAACGCTCCCGGACGATTGTGTCTGGAAAAGCGCCTCGCAGGCTGCTAATGCATTTGACACAGATGTTTCTTTTCTCCGAAAACGCGGCTCCAACTGTGAATAGCTGTAGACGCCGCTGAAGCCGAGCCCGCCGCCTACCGGATGCGGAGATCTCCGTGGCGACCCCTGCAGCAAGCCCAGGGCCCTTCCCCAGGCGCGTCCGCCCGCGCAGGCCGGACCGAAGGCTCCGAATGAAGCGGGCCCACCTCGGCTCTCTGCGGCGCGACACTGTTTGAAGTAAAGGAGAACCGAAAACCCGCCTATTTTCCTGTCAGATGGGTGGTGTCGTGGCTTTTATACATCCCGGAGGTAAGTAAGCAGCAAATTCTGAGCAATAGTCGGTGCCTGCATTCCAGATTTCTGTCAGTTCCTTCAAGTCTTAGCTCACAGGCCACCTGTTGCCTTAAACCTACTCTAACCATCTGACAGAAAACCTGAAAATTGCCACACACACACAACACACACTCTCACACTCGTCACTCTCAATCCTCCAGTCACTGTGCTTTTTTTCCTTTTAATCTAATACCTGTCACTTTGAACTCTACTATATTGTTGTATTCATGTTTATTGTTGGTCTCCCCATGATAGGACAATAGCTTCCGAAGGACAGTTATAATTTATTCTGGTTTGTCCAGATATCTCAGTGTCTTTTAATAGTGTCAGGATCAAGCAGATGCTCAACAAGTATTTGATGAATGCACTTGCTGAACATTCAATTATAAGAATATCAGGAAGAGACCTAGACCATATTGGATATATAAAATTACTTGCTCTTATCCGGGGCATATTATACAATTTTTTAAGAGCCTCATTTTTCACTACTATTCAAATGTGGGCCATAACTACAGGGATTTTAAATATGTGGCCTTGTGGGAATGTCATTTTTAATGTTATTCATTCCAGATATTATGTCCTGAAGAGGACATAGACATTTATTCATTTTTATAACTAAAAAGAGTTGTCTTTATATATTTTAAGAGAATATTCTCAGGTGAGTGACAGATGGTAGCTCTACTTGAGGTGAGCATAGCACAAGGTCTAGAGATGTTGAATCACTATGACGTACAACTGAAACAAGTGTGACGACGTGTCCACTACACTCAAAACCAAAAGATGGGTATAAAATTAAATACTCTATATGATGAAACAGTTTTAGAATGATTTCAACTCAGTATCTTATGATTTCTTTGCAGCTAAATTATGCTTTCTTTTCTTGTAGTCCCTGAAAGAGGAATATTCAGGCTTCTAGACAAAATCCAGACATCGTAGTCAGTTTATTTCTTCTACTTTATTCTTAATTGAATTCTTCTTTACTCACTGCTCTTGCCCTGACAAGACTAAAATTTCTTTTATAATCAACTAAACATTCCACAGTTCTCAATGGCTCTTTGGTTCCACTCATTTTACTATTAGGAATCCTAAAAAACTTGAAGTGTGTAAGGGGGACCTAAAGTGGTGTCTCTGCACTGTTCCCTTGGGAGTTCACTTCTGCAGGAAGGGAGCCCGACTGCTTTCATCCTGAAGGCACCATTTCTAATTTTATCTACATGGGTATATTTACAGACTTGAACTAATAATAATACCCACTTTTGTCCTGATCTACCTAGATTTATGTCTATTTTGTGGCAATTACAAATTAGGAGGGGATTTCACCAAAGAACAGAAATGAAAATGGATTTTACCCTTCTTTCTGGCATTCCCTAATCACTGCCAATCACTTGGCAGGTAATAGATTACTTAAAATAAGACGAAAGCCATTATTTCAGAATCTAAATCCATCCCTTCATCTTCACGTTCACTTTACCTCCTATAATGCACATCCAGGATTGTACACCTGCCACCTTATTTATTGCAGTTTTGAGATCAAGCCCCAATATGCACCGAATCTTAACACCAGCCAAATGCCATAGAAATGTTCCGGAGAAGAAACAGAAACTAGACCTTTACTGAAAAGTTATATTAATAACTTTCTATTTGCACAACCAAACTCTTCATTTGGAAATTTCTGTGTTTGTAGGGGGGAACAACAGACAAGAAAAGCAAAAAGCAAAGAAAGAAGGAAGAGGAGGAGGAAGAAAGAGAGGAGGACAAAGGACAGGGAGAGAGGAAGGAGACTGAGATCAACCAACAGGATAATTTTTTCTCCCTATATACCTTTACTACACTGAGAAGGAAGATTCGCAAGTTTCTTTAGCAAGCCACAGAATTCAACTAGGGATATTTCCTTATCATAGGATGGGATAGGAAAAATACCAAAAAATGGAACCCATGATTTTGACCCGTAAATCTATGTGCTTTTGAGAAGTTATTTCCTTTAATAAGTACATGAATGGAGACCAAATTAAACACCCTTTTGTAGAAGTAATACGAGCATGACAAGCTTTATTAAATTTAAGAAGCTTTACGTTACTTACAGCTATTCAAAATTATTCCTTTTGGTTTTGTTTAAACTGAATTTTATCACTGTTTTTTAATTCATATGTTAATTTCTAAAAACATAGTGGCTATGAATATATGTAAAAGAAGAGAGCACTCATTATTAAAGTATCTATAGGAAGATTTAGGGTTTTCAAAAACTTTGAATTATTTATTCAATCCCAAATAGCTATGGAACACTTACTTTGTGCTCACAGTGGCTAGCAGGTATTGAAATCACAGAAGGATGTAGAACATTTGCTAACCTGTGGGTGTAAAATTTAGGTTGGACAAAAAGACAAGAGCAACCAGGTTGTTTACTTGGTACATGAAAAATGGGCCTCAGTATTTCTGCCTATTATTATATAAGAAGAAATAAAATATGAGCTTTTACTTTTAGGTGAAATGAGGTATTCTAGGATATTACAAATAAGTTTGACTTAAACTGTTGTTAAAGTTAATCTAAATAAATTAGTCAACCTGACAAATGGAATGGAGGCATTATTTAATCCAGTCAATATTTATTTATACAGCAAATTTTACCAAATACTTGTCTAATACAAGAGTACACTGTGGATCATGAAATGAGACATTTGGAGTTCAGCTTCCTTGCCAAAAACAATCAAAATGCACAAAAACTGCAAAAGGTAATGAAACTTTCTTGTAGGAGAAAAATAAGTTTGCATATACATGTATTCCAATAGTACATTCTGGAAAATTTGCATACACACTGAAATTTTATAAACAATTCTGGAAATCTTCCTCTGTGCTTTGAAAGGTCTTTGCCTAATGCTATTTACTTTAACTAGAACTAAGCCTCGGGAACATCAACCTGAGAGTTTTCTAGATTCTAAAACAAAAGCAATCATTGGGGGCAGGGGCGTATGTTTATAAAAGCAGACTTCGAGTAAGCCAGGAGTGAAGAGAATACAAATCCCAGTGACACTGAATTATCTTAAGAGCAGACCGATCACCTATTTGACTGCCCTTCAGGGTCCTATTTGGTAATAAAGACTCTAGGACAGTCTGAATACTATCAGTGGGAGAGTAGAAACCCACAAACACCCTCCAATGAGTTCTCTTGATACAGCTGTCTTACGTCAGGGCCACAGTGACAAGATCCCTGTGTGGGTTTTGGTCTTCCATGTTTGAGGCTTCCAATATCTCTGACATTGAGAATGCTTTCAAATGATAAAGCAAATGTACTTACTCTCGAAGCAAATCTCAAAATAACAGAAGAAATGCATTTTGACAATGTAACTTAGACAACAGATATTATTTATCTGTTACTCTGCCAAACATTGGGAATAAAGAGGTAATATAATGAAATATAACAAATACCTTCCCCTTCTTAAGGGGCTCACTCCCTCTGTGTGGGAAGCAGTCCAGGAACAGTGTGAGAACACCATTCTTTAAGTACAAACTAGAGGCAAAACTGGGTAGGATGGAAATACTTAGGAGGGGCACTTGATGTAGGCTGGAGGTAAGGAAAATCAAGAGTTCTAGGATTCAAGTTCTGTTATTTATTTATTTCCCTTCTGTTTTACATTTTTAGTTTTTCTTCTTTCTGTTCCCTGTTTTTCCTTTTTCTTTGAGTGAAAAAAACTAAGATCCAAAGAGGTTTCTTCCAGAAACTAACTTCCAAGTTGTATAATATTGTCACTCCTGGCTCATTGCTGGTAATTGGCAATGGACTCCTTTTCTCTGCCAACTGGCCAGGATGGATCTGAAGGCATACAGGCACTTCCTCTCACTCATTACTCGTATTTTCTTTTTCTTTCTTTCTTTTTTTTTTCTTTTTTTTTTCCTTTTTTTTTTTTTTTTTTTTGCCATCTCTTCTCTTGCCTGAGGGTAAAACAACAGCACTCTTGTTTCTAAACCTCCTAGTGCCCCCATAGGTAGGTGCCTTAGAGAGGAGTGGAAGTCCAGCTCATCGTAGAGGAGCCAGCCACCCGTGCAGAGGCCAGGAACTGGTGCAGAGAGACACGGGAGGAACCAGCTGTCCCATGACTAAGTCTGGCCATGCTGCGATGAAGTATAAATGCATTTTTCCAAGTCTAGTTCCATAACCATTTGGAAATTCAGCAAAGCCAAATTTATTACCACTTTTCAAATTTAGGTACAGAATTCTGGCTTATGTGGGCTTGGAATTTTAGAATATCAAACATAGCTATATTGTATAATGTCTACATTGAAAGACCCTGAATTTTGTCCATGGGTGCAAGTTTATGATTTAGAACACAGGAGAAAATAAGGAATCAAATGCCTGTGTTAGAAGTGCATTTATTTTATTCCTAGCAAATCCATTTATATCTGTTCCACAGATTACTTAAGGTAGCAAGTCATTTGTGTACAATACTAGGTTTGCAGAATTCCACGTAAGAGGTTTGAAAAGATTTTGAAAAGATGGGATCGCTGTGAGCTAATGTGATCGGAGAAAGGACGAACATAAGTAGGCTCTACAGTAGGTCCTGGGCAGCCCATGGGGCTCTGCGGTTTAGTGCCGCCTTCAGCCCAGGGCATGATCCTGGAGACCCTGGGATCGAGTCCCATGTCGGGCTCCCTGCACGGAGCCTGCTTCTCCCTCTGCCCATGTCTCACATGAATGAATAAATAAAATCTTTAAAAAATTAAATTAAAATTTAAAATACATTATGTCTTGAAAAATGCAAGGTGTTTTAGATGTGAAGGTAAGGAAGAGTGCCTGGGAAGGGAGCAGGAACCACCTAAGGGGAAGAAAAAAAAAAAAAGCAGGAGGAAGGCAAACATGGCGTATGAGGGGAATGGTTCCATTTATAGGAAAACAGGCTGATGTGAATTCTGGGAAGAATAGCTCTGCCTCTACAAAGTGTCCCATGACTTGCACTTTCCCGCATGTAACTTGGCCCCTCTCTTCTCTGTACCTTCTCTGATTTCACCTTCCTCCACCTCACAAAGTTCCTGCAACAATCCATCAGACTCACTCGTCTGTTTGCACGTGAACACTCCCAGGCTACACATTTATTGAGGGTAAACAACATTCAGTTTATCTCTGCATGATTAGTGCAGAAGTGCCTGATGCATGGAAAACGTCCCCTAAATGCTTGTTGAGTAAATAAGTGAATGAACAGAAAAATGTAGAATAACCTTCAGTGACATTGATCTGACAACAGACTCGAACAGGAGCTGGAACCAGAGGAGACTAAAGGCTACCAGGTGAACATGTTAAACTGTAGTTAAGAGAGATAGTTGTTGTAGGAATGAAGAAAGAGGTGTAAATCCATGAGACACCAGGTATAAAATATGCAAGGTTTGATGAACTACAGGTGGGACTAAAAATGACCTGCAAGGTTCAGGAATGAGTAGAGGAAGTAACATCTATCAGATATGGTTGTAAGTTGAGTAATCTGCCCTAAAAAGATATGTTGACCTTATCTGGAAAGAAGTCCTTTGAAGACGTAATGACTCGAGCTGAGGTCATACTAGAGTACAGTGGGCTCTTAATGCAACGTGACTGGTGTCCTTATAAGAAGAGAAAAGAACACACGAAGACACATGTGTGTTGAAGGCAGAGATCGAATCGCACCTGCAAACCCAGGACAGTCAGGAACTGCTGGCACCCACCAGGAGCAACGAAGAGGCGCGAAGAATCCTCGCTCCACAGGTCTCCAGGAACCCGCCCTGCCCATACGGCTGGTATCCTGATTGGGAACTCCTAGCCTTCAGAATGGAGACAAGACACTTCTGTTGTTTTAAGCCACCCAGATTGTCACACTTTGTCATCAATCAGCAGCCTAGGAAACTAATGCAGGTATCTACAGGATAGGAGACTGGTGTAGACACTGATAAGATAAAAGTTTTGGAAAGACCAATAAACTTGATTGGAAGAATTCTAAACCCTATTTAAGTCATATTGGGATGAACATTACGGAGGGATAATCCAGTATAATACTAACGGCTACTCGTTACTGTGTTATGAGAGCAACGCTCAGTGTCTTATGCAAATTGTATCCTCAATCCTTACAACCTCTCCGAGAGGGGCTTGGGGTCAGTTATCACCAAGTTAGTGAGGGGCAGAGCCAGTATTTGAACAACCACACAGTCTTCGTTATTACCTTCTAAGTTAGCCAGTTGGATACTGCTACTTAGAGCGAGAACAAAGGGAAGACAAGTTTGTGTACATAAAATTTAAAATTCACACTCTGAGTGTAGATTTTTGAATAAGTGACAGTAATAAACTGACAGCCCCTAGGAAGAATGAAGGGCAAGAGGAGTCTGGATTAACCTGAAAGGGGAAACAAAGAGTAAAGCATTGTTTATCTTAAAGATAAGAGCGATTACGATGGGTTTTTTAAGAATTGGTTATCAAGGGGAAGCAAGTGAAACCCACTAAGAATGTGAACTCCGTTCTTCTTTCTATCAGTTCCCAATTCTAAACAGTCAAGATTTCATTTCCTGACGTTATGCCTGTGTAGCCACCAAATGTTACCACCCTAATATCCTGCGAAATTTCCCCTAGCTTTCCTGAAGCTTCACAGGATATTGATGGGAAAAAACTATCTCCGTGACACAAATAAGCCTTCGGGCATCTTGATGACTATGAATAGCAAATGACTGCATACCAACTATTATTTAGTCCTTTTTAGATCGGTTTATAGGACACAGGAAATGAAATTTTCCTCTAGAAAATTCAGCCCACGTTATATAAATATGACTCCCCCTAATAACAAACAATATACTTTACCTACTTTATTTAAACTAAAGAGGTGATGCTGAAAAAGTCACTGGGGAAAATTCAATAAAATTCACCACTGAAAAATATAATTTAAAGCAAACCAATAACCAATTGCTTTTTAAATTGCACCTCATTCAGGTTTTCATTTCCTTTCATTTTTCCCAAAGTCTAAACTAGTCTTTACCAAAGTCTTTAACTGTTTTCTTTATTTCTTGGTTTCTTTTTTTATTTATTGAATCTTGTGATAAGAACTTTGAAAATAGAAAACTCCCTCCAAGGACCAAAGTACAATTTCAATTTTCTCCTGTTTAGTAATTTGTCCAGCAATAATAATGAGAAATAAAAGCAAATAATGGAATAAAACTGATAGCCATGGGGCCCCTGGGTGGCTGAGGCCCAGGTCATGGGCCTTGGGCCCAGGTCATGACCCCAGGGTCCTGATCAAGCCCCACACCGGGCTCCCAACTCAGCGGGGAGCCTGCTTCTCCCTCTCTCTCTGCTGCTTCCCCTCCGTCTACTCTCCCTCTGTCAAAAAATTGAATAAAACCTTTTACAAAAAAGTATAGCTAATTTTGTTTTAAAAGAGGGCATGTGATCTAATAAAAAATTAAAACCTGATCATTTGCATATTGGTTTAATGGGAGATGACTGGGTAAAACTGGATATTCTTATGATGTTAATGGAGTAGCAGTGATTAAGGGTTACTTGATGGAAATTTATTAGTTAGATACCAAGTATAAAGGCT
Organism: Canis lupus familiaris; assembly: GCF_011100685.1. Taxonomy (NCBI): domain Eukaryota; kingdom Metazoa; phylum Chordata; class Mammalia; order Carnivora; family Canidae; genus Canis; species Canis lupus. The sequence goes on from NC_049257.1 coordinate 31,020,540, forward strand.
GATGGGATTTCTTCTGAGCTCAGCTAAACTTTTCATGGCTGGACCACATTACCAAGCATCATCACATACATTTACCAATTCTCTGGGACTTAGGAATTCTAGGAATAGATAAAATCATTCTCTTGGGATCCCTGGGTGGCTCAGCAGTTTGGCGCCTGCCTTCAGCCCAGGGCCTGATCCTGGGTCCCAGGATCGAGTCCCACATGAGGCCCCCTGCATGGAGCCTGCTTCTCCCTCTGTCTGTGTCTCTGCCTTTCTCTCTCCCTCTCTCTCTCTCTCTCTCTCTCTGTGCCTCTCATGAATAAATAGAATCTTTAAAAAATAATAATAAAAATAAAATAAAATCATTCTCTATATCCATACCAAGTTGCAAGTACAGCAGAATTCAAATATGCAACATTATTCTTCCACATGCATAAAATCATGGGCCTTCAGGAGTTTACCAAGAATTTACAGGAATATAAAATACACGGTGATAACCCTCGTGCAGCCACGAGTTAATGATACTTCATGCCAGGCCATGTATGAGGAATTACAAACTCCATTATTTAGTGTGCTGAGGATGTCAGAAACTTAAATATCTATTTTTATAGAGGAACTAGATTACATTTAAAATCACTTGGGATTCATTAATCTTAATCATGCACTTTGTCCATCTTCATAGTTTAAAATGATTATTTAAACTTAAGTTTAAATAACTTAAAATCTAATAAAGAAAAAAGCCAGTGTAACCATAAAGTAGCAAAGTCTCTCTGTTATCTATTAGTATATGTAGATTTTGAATAATGGGCCTATTTCATGTGATGGAAAGAGATGATGGCAAATTTCTCTCAGTTATCATTGCTAACACTAAATTAATATTTTTTATTTTTAAGAATACTAATACTTAAGTGTTTTACTGCCAAAAGAAAGTACTTCCCTAATATTCTTTTAAAATTCTAAGACTGGGGATCCCTGGGTGGCTCAGCGGTTTAGTGCCTGCCTTCAGCCCAGGGCATGATCCTGGAGACCCGGGATCGAGTCCCACATCAGGCCCCCTGCATACAGCCTGCTTCTCCCTCTGTCTGTGTCTCTGCCTCTCTCTCTCTGTATCTCTCATGAATAAATGAATTTTTTTTTTAAATTCTAAAACTTTATTTATTTTCATGTTGCTAAGCAAGAACTGATTTCAAGAGAAATGATTTGGCACTTAAAGCATATTCTTAAAAGGAAAGAGGAAATTGGCTCTTTGCCGATTATATCAGAAGGTCAAAAGGTCCTAAAACTGAGGGGGAATGACATGTTTTTAGTAAAGTGTGCACAAACAAAATAATGTAATTAAATCTAATTTCCCCTGTTCAATGACCATATTTAACAAAATGACATATATAAAACCCAGTGTGCAGTGCAGGGCCCTTGGAAGGTCTTGGCCAAGTAAGGAATGATTTAGGATCTCCAAAGAAATAGCCACAGAAATACTCCAGGGAACACTACGGTCAGAGTGGAGGCCTGAGGCCCTCACCCACCCAGCAGACCCTGAGCCCCTACCCTGGGCCGGGCCTCCCCCCGCACTAGGGCGGCCGGCCTTCGCGCCCCAAGCAGCGGCCCTCAGACCGTCAAGGGGTCAAGGGGTCATGGTCCCCGCAGCAGCAGCAGCACAGGCCCCACTGCTGCCGGCTCTTCCCCGTGGGGGCCAGGCTGGTGGACGTGCTGTCACGGAGCCGAGTGGGATTTATTCAGGGGCACCTGAATTCTATGTCCCTCACTAAGGTCCGAAGGCGGGAAGGGGGACGAGAGGGCAGAAGGGGCAGAGCGGGGCCAAGGGGCAGAGCACCTGGCGTGCGGCAGCACCTGGCGCTTTGGCTTCACCTTCAGGGTTGGGGCACCTGCCACCGAGGTCAGAACGAGGAACTGGGAAGGAGAGGGCAACCTTTCAGCCTTAGCTCCTGAGCCTCAGATCTAGGGGGACGCCAGGGTGGCCGCCGGGAGCCCCGCACCTGAGGAGTCGCGGGCACCTGAGCGTTTTGTTTTGCCAGCCCTACCACAGTAACCCCAGCAGGGAGAATCACGCGTTCCGTGACACTTGGCAAATGAGAACTTATTTGATCCTCAAATGTTTTCATCTAAAAACAGGGGTAAATACTTCCCCCCACGAGGCTGTTTTGAGAATCAAAGGGATGTGAGAGTGCTCTGAAACACCCGGCGTCATTTCAGCACCACCAGTACTCCTTAGCATGGCCGTTCCCAGTCCTCTTGCCGCCCAACCCACTTACACGTGTACCGTACACACGTGTATCACGCTCACTTCTCTCCCTGCTACGCAGGCCCATCAGCATCGGGGGGGACATCAATCCTGCCCCCGTAAACGGGCAGGAACCCACTGGGGTGCGGTGTGGTGGCGGCGGCGGAGTCCTGATCCCCCCACAAACCACCCTGAGCTCACGAATGCAACAGCTCACAACACAGGGGTGTGCTCAGGCCTCGGGGAGCAGCGGGAGCGCAGGGGATGGCTGTAGGGCGCCAGCAAGTGCTCTGAGTTAGCCTGCGACTTCGGGCAAAGCCACGGTAGGAGGCGTGAGGCCCCGGAGGCCCGTGAGGCCCGTGGAGGCCCGTGGAGGCCACCGTGCCTGAGCCACCCGGCCACGGCGATGCCGGCGCTGGCAGAAGCACAGCCCGAAAGGTCTTGAGGCCGGTCATACGGTCACCTTGACAGGAGGCTTCTCAAGCGGTCACAGACTATTTTGTGATTTCACGATGGCCCAGACCTCCTGGCAGGGAAAGTCTTGAAAAGTAGGGAAGTAGCCCTGAGCCTGCAGGGCTGGGAGGTGAACCCGGTTCCCTCTCAGAGCCATTTCCGCTTCGGGCTATTTTATAACCACATTTTATGATATTTTAGTGCTTCCTTCATTCAAAGATTTCACCCCAAATCAGTTCCATAAAAATTGTATGGTTTTGGGTTTTGGGTTTTAAATGCTATGTATCCCTCAAATTGAAGAGTTTTTCTTTTTTAATTTTGTTTTGATTTTATTTTATTTTAGATTTCAGCCTTCTGTTTTAAGTTCATGCTTCTCAAATCTGGCTTTGCAACAGAATCACTCAAAGAAGTGGTCTTTAAAAATCACCTCTTGTGGTTCTGATTTTGTTTTGCAACTAGAAATCTGTATTTTTAAATGGCTTCTCCAGTGTTTTGATACCAGATTCAGTTTTGTTTTTTTTTGTTTTTTTTTTAATTTTTATTTATTTATGATAGTCACACCACAGAGAGAGAGAGAGGCAGAGACACAGGCAGAGGGAGAAGCAGGCTCCATGCACCGGGAGCCCGACGTGGGATTCGATCCCGGATCTCCAGGATCGCGCCCTGGGCCAAAGGCAGGCACCGAACCGCTGTGCCACCCAGGGATCCCCAGATTCAGTTATTTACTTTAGTTATCACAGTAAGCACGTCCAGTGATACACGACTTCTGCTAAATGGAAGAAACAAGAGAACTGCTGTTTCTCAGAAAGCTCATGCCGGCCTGGGGCCCTTCCTTTCTTAGGTTCAGTTGTTAGAAAGAATATGTTTTCCGCTCCTTCCTTAAAACAACACCGAGATAAGCTAACGGGCACTCCCCCCAGTAGGAAAATTTACCACTAAAAATGACCACAAACCTGAAATCTCAAGAATCATCTTTAATTTAAGGTGTAAAAACTCTTAAATTAAAATCACTTTAATCCGTAGGGCTCTGGTATTTCAGAAATCTATCTCCCTGGAAAAGTATCCAATTTTGATCAGTACAGTGATTTTCTGGGGTGAATATCAGAAGTTACAAAGCTCTCCCAGAATCTGATCGGGCCTTTATGGTCCATGAGCGAGTAGTGTCACTGGGTACAACTCACAGACCAAAAAAAGAAATCTCCAGAAAAGCATTTCACAGGGAGAATTTAACAAAAAAAAAAAAAAAAAAAAAAAAAAAAAAAAAAAACCACCACCTTATAGAAAACAGATGGCTAGCGTTACTAAAGCTGGAAGGCTGTGGCTTGTTTGTTTTCTGTGCTTTTAGAAGTTGGCAGGAAAAAACCCTTACATTTTACCAAAAGGGGCCCAGCCCATAAATAATTCACAAGAGAAATTTCTTAAAATCCATATTTTAAGTATGAAGTATGTCAAATTATTGAAGAATGACCTTTTCCTTTTATCTTGAGAGATGTTTTTGAGACATTCCTTAAATATGCAAGAATAAGGAGACAATGAAGTGGACCAAATAATAGTTTCTATGACAAATATCATTTGTTTTCATTTCTTAAAACCCTGTTCTCTGTTTTACCTGCATGAACTACTAGGTGACGTTTACTTTCATAAATCACCTATTTAATCTAAGAATGGACAAAGTATAAGATGTGGCCTAGAAATCGTTCTCAAGTCAGGAATCAAAGAGTGACTCAACCGTGTCATGTGCATCCACTCGAGCTTCACTTAGGCTAAGGTTTGGACGGCTGGTTGGCTGGTAGTTGGCCCCCCAAGAAATAAGCACGGTGCGCAGCCACGTAGCTGAGGACAGTGCGCGGGAGCTTGTAGTGACACCGAGTTGGCCTCGTGGGGCCTTGAGCACTGCAGCTGTTTCAACTTGTGCCCTTCGAATGGCTCGGTCACAGCAGTTGTGAATTTTCTGACCACAACCGACCCCGCAGCAAAGAGAGACTCCTTTAAAGAAGTGAGCAGTTAACTGAAGTAAGCTGTCCGGGCTGAGATGTTCTAGAGATCGTCTGGCCACAGAATCAAAGCACTTTTCCTCCTTCGAATCCTTCAGTTCAATTTGACGAAAAAGCACTTTGTCTTCTCTGTGCCGGACGCTTCCCTGGACGCCGGTGATGGAGTCACGGACAACGTGTCCCTCGATGCTGTCATTTCTGAGAAAAACTGCGTCACCTGACTTGCGTGAGAATTTCCTTTCCCCCAGTAGTTCACAGGAGGATGGCAATATTTTGTAGCTAGAATCTCTGTGTGCTTTTGGACAATTTACCCCCAAATCCTAATAATCACGGAGAAATTGTGAGAGGAGAATCTATTAAAATAAGTATTTGACTTTTCCCTTATAGAAATAAGTTAAAAGAGATTAAGTTTTGATTTAGAGTTTCTTTAAAGCTTCATTTTCCTCATTTATTTAACTATTTTTAAAAATATAAATAAATAAATAAATAAATAAATAAATAAATAAATAAATAAATAATTTATTGAGCACCTCATCTTTGCTCAATTTCAAAAGGGAGTTACATCTAAAAAGGCTGACCAGATTCATCCCTGTTTTTCTCTCCTGCCTTCTAGACCACACTCTCCACTCCATATTGGTTGCAAGGCAATCGGTCTTGCTCATACCTACATCTCTGATACCTCACAGAGGATCTGAGACATAGTGGGTGTTCACTGTAGCTGCATGAACTAAATAAAAGGGAAGGAAAGAATAAATCAGAGTATTGCTACCATAAATAGCCACTTTGGCTCTGGGAAGATTTCACATGTCACCTCTTCTGCAGGGATGAGTGTCCATTTCATTTTCCAGATGAAGAAATATTCAGAGGATAAACCAGTCTACCATCCTACCTTTTGCACAGGTAATCATGAACTATGCATACACTTTTTAAATCCCAAGTCATATCAAAAAGTCCAATTTATTTCTCATTCATTCATTTATTCAATACATATGTATTGAATACCTACTACCTATTAGGCACCAGACCAGTGTTAGGAATGCAAGTGTGAACAGAACAGAAAAAGTCTTTTCCTTAAGGAGTTTACACACTAGTGGAGAGAAACAGAAAATAAGCAAATCAACACATAATCATTTAATATGTCCAAGAGTGACAGATGTTACAAAGAAAACTGAAGAGGTCAAGACAGAAAGTGCTAGCAAAGACATGAGTTGAGTGAGGAGGGGAAACTAGGGTTAATTTCTAATAACCCTAGCCCAGGGGTAAGCTCACAGAGATTTTAACATTTTTAAATTGCCATTTTTATTAGGAGAAATGTCATCTTTAAGTATCATCATCATGAATAGTGATTTCAAGCTCTTTCTTGGGTTACAGGAAATGATTTTGATGGTTAAGTGCATTGTAAAGTTCATATAATGGACACTTGGCCAATGTAACTTAATGGCAAATATAACACAAAGCATCAAAAATATCCCTTTTTGCCCTTAAAACTGTTCATGCCATTTCAAAAATTTCATGAAAATATGGCAATATTTCAGTGAGGAAATTTAACTTTTGCTAAAGAGCTCTTAGCTAAAAAGAAAACAAAGTTTAATGAATTAGATGGTCTTAAGACACCAAGATATAAAAAAAAAAAAAAAAAAAAAGACACCAAGATAGTCTTCGGTCACTTTCTTGGACAAAAGATTTGAGTCAAAGGGTGGCTCTGAGCTGCTATTGGACCCCCAGGGCAGCTACAAACATTCTGCCGAATTCATAAAGGTCTGCGTCGACCAGCGGGTCTCTGTTGCGCAGAAACAGTAAGCAGCCAGGTTTGGAGCTCACGGAGACACCCAGCCTGTCTGGAGGGGAAGGACAACATATGATGATTCTCCGCGCAATTTTGGCTTCAGGAAATCACAATGATGGTAATCTCTTTGGCCCAAAAAGGTGAAAATTTAATGACTCTAATGAAATGTGAATTTAAGAACTACACTGCTGGGCTGGCTCAGTCAGAAAAGCACGTGACCCTCGATCCAAGGGTCATGAGTTCAAGCCCCCTGTTGGGTGTAGAAATTACTTTAATAAATGAATCAATAAAAATTTAAAAGAATAACTGAATTGTTGACAGGAATAAATACTCAACTATGATTCAATTAGCTTTATAGTTCTTCCGAGAGGATTTCATCATATACATATAGAACTTTAGCTAAATTCATTTTTTGCACTTAGTAAAAAAAAGTATAGAAGGAGAGATTCTATGTGCCCACAATTACGTATTTCTCATGCTGATATGTGAATATTTTGAAAAATAATTCTATGTAATATAATTGATAAAATAAAAAATGAATACTGAGTTTTGATTAATTCAGAGGGTAACAGATTTGAAGTATCTATTAATTCATCCATTCAGGTTTATATTTTGATTATCTTGTATTAAAATATCTGTTATTTGAAATATTAAGACACTGAGATGTACAGGCATGTGATTAAACACACTCCTGGCAAGGTTCTCTGACCTCAAGAGGCCAGAATAGCCACGTTTTACATCTATTTTTATGATATGTAATCATAGCCTACTTCTTAGAGACATAAGTAGAAGTTTCCTACCACATCAACATTCCAGAGTAACAGTATCATTTTGGTACAGACAACTTCAGAAAATCAGAGGAAAAAAGAGAACTTGTTTTAGGAAGGTTACAAACGTGATGGTACATTAAAACAGTTTTTTAAAGAACGCCTTCCATTAATGAGATAAGATTAATTTTGTGTGCCTCGGGGAGTTGTACAAGTGTTTTAGCCTTGACTTCAAATATTACGCAGAAGTTATCTTAACTTTCTAAAAATTTGACAGTATGTTTATTCACACCAAATACCACAAATCAATTTTAGAAAAGCATACCAGAATTGAGAAACAGTGAAATTCAAGTAACCAAATCATAATGACAGGAATAAAAGGTGTATGATTTTTAGCTATCCATCTCATTTATTGTCAAAATTCAAGAAAACTGATTAATTGAGCCCTCAATGCCCGTGAATGCCTGGCGAGGAGCTTTGGCAAAAACACCCGGGGAGACACCTAAGCCATCACTCAGAGATGAGGGGTTGAAGATGGGGTGTGCTTGGGGGACATTCTTGTATCTGGTCGGCCTGACCGTGAGCATTCTACCTAGAAATAGACGGGAGGGTCGCCAGGAAGCGAGCTGCTCCCAATCATCACAACCCTGAATACCAGCTAACGGTGTCGTGTTTAACCCGGTGGATGGTAATGTGATAGCACTGAAGTCTTTCCCTTCATTGAGCAGCAAAATGAAAGAAGGAAGATTGAATCTTCTGAGATTGTAGAGTAAGCTGGGAGAATCATAGAGGAGAGAAAGATTCCATGCAGCAAACCAGATAGGTGCTCATTATTCTGGTCCTAGGATGAATCAAGGAGGGTTCAGCCTAAGGACAGAAGGGAAAAAAAGAGAAAGAAGTTAGCGAGGCACGTGAAGCCGGATGTTGGTGACAGTCAGGAGTCAGAAGTTCTGTTTCTTGTGAGACAAAGGTTGGTTTTTTTGTTTTTTGTGTTTTTGGGTTTTTTTTTTTTTTTTTTTTTTTTTTTTGAGCAGTTTATCCTGCAGTGAAGAGTGGAAAGACAATGTCTTTTGGTTTTCTTTCAGGCATCGATTTCTGAACTCAAGGAACTGGAAAAAATATACAGGAAATCACTGCCCTGCCCCCATGGACCTTACAAACTAGTGAGGACATAGCCCTATGCAACTGGCTCGCCATTCCCGCAAGCTCTTCTTTTGCTAATAAAAAAGAAACAAATATCAGAAAAGATACGCTTATCAGTGTTCTTTGGTATCAAGACAGACTCCTAGATCTAACATCTTCTCCACTCCGATCTGTGAGCTCCTAATACCTCTGGCCCTCCATTCTGTTCCAGTGTTGGTCACTTGGCAACTTACCCTCTCACCAGCCAGGAAGCCTTTACAGACTTGACAGTAAGCATAACCTGAGCCTGAAAATCATTCTATTGAGATAACTGACAATATAAACATGACCATCTCTTGGCAGTTTGGGGGACTGTATTGGACTATAATTTCCAACAGTTTTGCAAAGCAAATCCAAATTTGATGAACTATAGCATAAAAAAAACATAACTACCTAAAAAGTTTGGAATTTAGGAGTTACCAAACACCAAGAAATAAAGAGCAAAGACCAGGAAAATGAAGCAAATTGTATCATACATGGCAATGCAAAAAATTCCATTTACATTCTCTTAGGCCTGGCTACACGGAGAAGGGGTGGATAGTCAGTTTTTAAGACTTACAAAATGAAATCCTGCTAGTTCCAATTACTCCATCATTAGTGAAAACACTAGCTCCCACACGCCTTATTAATAACCACATGAAATCAGTACAATCTGAGAAGCTCTAAGAGGCATTTCAAAGCTTTGGAAAGTTATCTTGCCCTTAAGAACAGTGTCCATATCTCCAGTTCCACAACCCAGGGCTAGCTGGACAGCAAATCTTCAATTTATGTCATAATTTTCCTTTTTTTTTTTTTCTGTTTTCCATGTCAGCTTACATTTACAGCTGAAGTCAAACAATAAAGTACTAACTTAATCTAAAAACACATAACTTCTCATTTAAACCAAACAGCAAAAACATAACTGACCACAGATGGTCATGGATTTCTAGATTATCTCAACCCCTTTAGCAACTTTCTTCTTCCCTAACCTGGATAATAACATGTAATTTATAGTGAAAATATTTAATGACCAAATATTGCCAAATGCTAATAGTAACACAAACATTTTCAGTGCTCCATGAAACTGCAGAGTACCTATCTGGTAAGAGAAACACTACCTGAGCTTGCAAATAAGATACTGCAATGATTTCTAGCAAATCCTATTCACTTGTATTGTAAATAGTGGTTAGAAACAGTGAACTGAAAAACTAAGGTATTACTCCACTTGGAAGTTTATTATTAATGATCATCTGCAGGCTCAAGTGTTTCAATTGCTTCGGTTTCAAACAGTTGTAAACCTTACGGCCGTACCTACACTCTTAAGACATCTCCAGATTGATGACCATGAACTGGTGACTCAGAAGTTGGATACTGGTCTTTATTTTTTTTTTTTTTAATTTTAAAAGAGTTATCAAGATAGAAGACAATCCAATTTTAAAGGACTTTCTTTACATTGATAGTAGTGGTAGCAGAAGGAAGTTAATTGAATACTTTATGTGCTAAGTACTGTCCAAAAGTTTTATTTTCTTGATCTCATGTAACCTTCAACACAGTATCATTCCCACAAGGTGGCAATAATAGCTCACAGTGATTAAACAGCTTGCTTGCCCCGAGGCCAGGATTCCCACCTCAGAAGTGACAGGCCCAGATCTGAAACCAGCAGTACTATCGCTGGTGGGAGCTTTTCCATCAAGAATGAAGATCAGGGGCGCCTGCCTTTGGCCCAGGGCGTGATCCTGGAGACCCGGGATCGAATCCCACATCGGGCTCTCGGTGCATGGAGCCTGCTTCTCCCTCTGCCTATGTCTCTGCCTCTCTCTCTCTGTGACTATCATAAATAAATAAAAATTTAAAAAATGTTTAAAAAAAAAAAAAAGAATGAAGATCAGCGGAGAAGCAGATTTTGTTGATCGCATATTCTTCATCGAGCACATTCATGCCCTGGCTGGGCAGTGCTCAGGCAGGCGTTGGAAGAAAGCGACTGGTAGCGTGGAACCCGCTGAGTCAAGTCCTGATTCAATTTCTGGCTTCCCAGCACTGAAAGTCTGGAATCTTAATGGTTAACTCAAGCTGTATTCATCAGTTTTTCTAAATGTTACTTTATGTGGCAAATGCTCCTAAGAAATTATGTGAAAACTCAACATATTCCACAGACCAGAATTTTCCATTGAGTTTATTAGCTTTGTCTAATTGGAAGATTACTGTTCTGTATGTCAATATATATATATATATATATATATATATATATGAAATATAGTTTCATATGTTTGTATTGTGGTTGTAGAACTTTCTTTTATAGAAATGGTTATACACCCTCGTGTTTGGCAGCTACAGATTTTTTTATAAATACATATAGAGACAAATATATTACATCTGTATACACATGGTAAAATTATGTGTTTATATATTTATATATACATGGAGATAGACATTCATAAACATAACGAAATCTTATGATGCCACCAATTATGATACTGGGAGAAGAGGAAGGTGGTCAAATTCCTAAACCTGTTTTATTTTTTATACTTTTAAATTTTATTTTTACTATATTTTTTATACTTAAAATTCTATCTAAATTCACCTTTATTCCAATAATTACAACCTTTTTCTTCTTCCCAGAAGTTCATTTTCCTGACAAATATATTGAATTTGGTTCAGCCAGTAAAACATGGGAAACTGTAAGCTTGCTTCCTTTCCTGCTACTTATAACCTAGATTTTTTTTCCTTTAACAAATAATAGCTCAGACTTTTTATTTTCTCATAATGTTCATTTTGAAAATAAAAGACAAATGTCAAATAAAATGCTGGATCTATATTCCATGTATTTGGCAGACTAGAAATGTATATTCTATAATTAAGAACTTTTTCCTTTCTTCATGTCCCTTCTGAATAAAACTAACTGAACTCTGGCTAATTGGACTCTGAATAAAAGTCTCTGGCCCTGGACTTTGGCTAACTGGACTCTGTAGGGAAAATTACAAATATAGTGCTTTAAGTATAGCAGAAAAAAGTAGTTTATAGATCTTGGGTAAATTATTTATTATTGGCCTTTTATACAAAATAACATGGTTCAAGATTTACAAAAAAATTTCATAGAAAATAAGAGACACAGAGATGTCCTCTAAAGATTTAAAAGTAGGTTATATATTAATGGTATATACACATCAAGGGAATGTCAAAATCTGAATCCTGTGTTGGATCATATTACTTTATAAAGTCATTCTTTAGAAGTGGCAAGAAGGCTTATTATGTTCTGCTCCTTATTGAAGAACAAAGGATTAAAGCAGACATCCAAATTTAGTGTTCAAGGGTTCATTCTGCATTGGAATTTTAAGTAGTAGTATTTTAATGCAGTCACACTTTGCATATTAAGCAAATAGGAATATTTCCCACTTGCATAGAGAAATATGCTTTCTCTCATTTTACGTAAAAAATTATATATATATATATTACAAACAACCTTTCAGTTTCCCACTGTGTTAGCCATGGATTCAAAAAATACTTTTGTCTCCTCTTCAGCACGGGAAGAACAGCAGCACATGTGCAAAGGACCCTCAGCTGGCTCTTAGTATCCACGAGAAAATGACGTAGGGATCGCAGTGTGTAGCCAGCCTTAGGGTGGACTGGAGCTTGTGCAGTCCAGTCCTCCCCAAGACTTGAACCCCTGTTCGATGCAAGGCGATTGGTACACGAATAATGAGAGCCCAGGGTTTCTCAGATACAATGAACTTTAAAGAGAATCTAGAAATCAATATTTGTATTTGACATCTCTCACTTTTTTAATGTTATGTGATTCAAATAGTTTTAAAAGCACTGTGTGCAACAAACACACATGAAAGCCCATTCAGCCTGAGAACTCCAGGAAGGAATCTCTGGTTTAGAGTATACTTTTATGATGTTTTCAGCCTTCGCTCAGCTCTACACCTTGATGGTATTCATTAGTGTGTCCTAATTTGCAGTTGTTTTATATGACATCCCATGCATGGAAAGCTTGAGAAGAAATGCTATAAAAGCCAAGGGTATCCTACTTCCAAGGTGTCCTTGCTTCTAAAACACTAATAGAAACATAATTCATTAAAATATTAACCGGTATATGTATATACACCTGTTTGTATACACACATAGATTTCCTTGATCTGTCAATTGAGAAGGTGTAAAAAAAAATGACTCTGAGTAGCAATGAACATATATATCTAGGTCTCAGATTGTGGCTTCTAATACCAATTAAAAAAAGGGGCTCTTTGGGGGAAATGACTGATTCTATGACTGAAACAGGAAATATGCAAGATAAATCTGGAGCATCTTATAATGCTAAAAAGCAAAATAGTACTAAAAAAAGAAAAAAGGAAAAAAAGAAAACAATGATGCGGTCTACCAAAGAGAGACCAGAGCCACCTGCAAGAATTCCCAATGGCCAAAGCAGGAAAAACCTGACCAACAAAAAAGAGAAGTAGCACTGAATTATTACCCAAAGTTTAAAATAAATATCTGTAAGTCCACATGATATAAATAAATGAATGGATGGATGGATGGATGGATGGATGGATGGAATGTGCAGAATTCTAAATAACTCAGGGAGATACTACTCTTCAAGGAGATGGGACGTAACTCCTACTCCTTCCGTGGGGCTGTGCACGGCAACTGCCTTCCACAGAGTGACGGACAGGAAGGAAGAGCAATAGCAGATTCACAGTGGGGACACCTGACCAACATCACCTCGGGAATCAGCAGTAGGAAGTCGCATCAGCAGTTGAGAATGGCACTTTACCTCTGAGGTTGTCCTCTCCCAAATCCACAACCCTAGTCTAATCATTAAAAGAAAGGTTAGAAAAATCCCAATTAAGCGACATTTTATAAAATAACTGACCGGTACTTCAAGGTAAGTCTACAAAACTCTCACACCCAAGAGGGGCCTCAGGAGATGTGACAACTAAAAGTAATAATGGGATCCTGGATGGGATCCTGGAACAGAAAGAGGTCATTAAGTAAAACCCAAGGAAATCTGAGTAAAAGTGGCAATACTGGTTAATTAATTGTTAGTATAAGGTGGTAAGAAGAGGGGAAATTAAGTCTGGAGTGTGCCTTTTTCTATAAATCTAAAACTTCTTTAAAAAAAAAAAAGGCATTTTAAAAATGACCAGAAGTTAAAGCATGCCAAGGTATAACTGTTGAGCATTTCTATAATTATCTAGTATAAAAAGAAAAACTCAAAATAATCAGAGTCAAGAAAATAATTTATACTAACAGAGTATTCATTTTACCATATATACATACTCCATACAACACCATACAAAGAACAAAACAAAAATTTCCCAGCACGTTAAAACACAAAGAACAGGCCTGAGCCTTCGAAGGTGAAGAGTCCTCTGGTTCCCACTCCAGAGCCCTGCCGGGGTCAAGCTGCCTTCTGTCCTTTACTCTGTCTTCAACAGATTAGTGAACTGTTGTGAAAATCCCTACATTTTTAAGCCAGGAGGCATGTTTGGCACAGGATTATGAAACAAAGATATGTTTATAGACCAGGAAGACAGATGCAGATACCAACACACTGCAGCAAAATTAATGATAAGGACACAGAAAGGTGGGGCCCCGGGTGGATCAGCGGTGGAGCGTCTGCCTTCGGTCAGGGTGTGATCCTGGAGTCCCGGGATCCAGTCCCACATGGGGCTCCCCCACATGGCCCTGCTTCTCCCTCTGCCTGGGTCTCTGCCGCTCTCTGTGCCTATCATGAATAAATAAAATCTTAAAAAAAAAAAAAAAAGGGATACAGAAATGTATGGATATGTGTGTATATAGACAATGGAAGAGAGAATGGGGAAGTTTATCTTTGTTCAAAATGTACGATGCCACATTGTCAGAGTTTTAAATCTCCATACTCCTCTCCATTTAGGCTATTAGCTTTACCCTTTCTGATTTTTGTATTAGGTTGTAATTATTCACTGTAAAAGTTTAATATATACCAGGAAAAACAGTGTCTGGTATCAGAAGACCCAGCTCTACCAATTACTAGCAGGGACACCTTGAATAAGTTATTTCTTTTCCCATGGCTCAGTTTTTCCAAATTAGGTATTAGGTCTAGTAATTCTCACCTCAAATAAAATGAGATCATTTACATTAAAAGTAAATGTAAATATTTCTTGTTGGTTAATCTAATTCAAATATTCTATTCTAAAATGTACTAGAATATCATATCTTACCCATTTGAGATTTAAATCGATTTTAAATGACAAATATTATTTTATTGAAAGGAACTATAAAATAGCCAGAAGTATTCCTTTTAATAGAGATGTGCTGAAAACAAGCTATTCTGGGAATTAAAGCAGGATTGACAGGCAGAGAGATGGGAGATGAGTAACATGAGCCAAGGATTCCAGATGGTTCAGTGTGGATGAAATAAGCTGGAAACACAGTGCGCAGCAGGCAAGTGAAGACACTGCTTAGCTAACATGCTTCAGGTCACCAGTAATAACAAAACCTTTTATTAAGTGCTTACTTTATACAAGCATCTTTCAGATGTTATCTGATAAATGCTTAAATTTTTATTTGAGGTAGGAATTATTTTCCTATGTCCCCATAGGACAGATAAAGGGACTGCGGCTCACAGGGCAAAGGATTTCCCCAAAGTAGTGAAGAGACCATTTTCAAAGCCTTATTTACGCGACTGCAGAAGATGCATTCTTCACCTAAGCTGAGCCCACAACTGTGTCCTTAGGATACAGCACAGTGCCCTTCCCGCCAGGATGATTTATTTGTGGCTCTGGTGAGAGATCTCCTCTCACCTAATAAATAAAATAAGTTTATACAGTCACATGGGTCACACGGTTAAAGCAACACTGAAAGTTAACTAATTCTCATCTCTCAACTTTCCCCTGAATTCTTGAAATTCGCCAGCGCTGCAGAGAAAGCCTGAAGTGCACGGACTTTCCTCTGGATTCTTTAGGTGTATTCTGGCCCGTAAATAAAGTTAACTGGCCAATTAATTGGGTCAAAGAGAGTATAGGATTTACTAGCGAAGCTGTTTTAAAATCTTTAAAAGTCTATTTGTCAAATAATATTTGTTATTTAATTTCATAATGAAGTTTTTACGTCAAGGATCAAAGACCAAAGGTTAAGCTTCATGATACTAAGGAAAGAAATGGAGACGTTTTATGGATAATCATTGTACAGATAGTATCAAACTCTTTTCTGGAATCTCTTACATCTTATGCTAAGTGGTAATATGAATTTCATGTTATTAACAGCTAGATTTTCCCCTAATCTATGTAAATATTGAAAACATTGCAAAAAAGAAAAAGAAAACATTGCATAGACTTGGCAAACTACAGTTGGAATAATACAGACCATTCTAAAAGGTTTATATTAAAACTATATTTTGATGGTTGCAAATAATTTTCAACCAGAAATCTCCTTAAAATAGTAAAATTCTTTCTACTATTTTCCAACTAAATATTTCTAAATATTTCTAATTCTCTCCAATTCCTGTTTATTTTTAAGATACATGCTTAAAATTTATATGTAGACTGTAGATTAGGATCTTCCATTTGGCAGTCAACGAGTTCACTATAATTGTAATTTTTCTATATTTGTGTATATGACGTACTATTATTTATGTGCATTTTCTGCTAAAATCTATTTTAAGTTGACTTTTCATTTTTTAACCTTTAATTTTTTACATTTCATTCTAAACAAACCTCAGATTTGATAAGCTATATAGTTTTTCCAAATATATATGTCAACATCAAACTTGCAAAAGATTAAATGTTATGTGTTACCTAAAAGTTATCTCATGTACTATTGAGACTAATGTCATATGCTTTGGGAAGCATTCCTATAGAACACAGAATTTTAGAGTGTAACTCACTTCTAAAGTTAGCTTATAATCATAAATAGTTTATAAATTAAGGAAAATAAATAATCCTGTCATAAAAAAGAAACCTTCAAACCAGATGGACAAGATCCTATTTTTGAATGCCGCCTCAGCACTACATACTTGCTTGACTTATAATAATGATGGGACTTGGGCTTAATAACTGAATGCACGTATTAGGAACTCAATAAATTATACCCTCAGCATAATAAAAATTACTGTTATATTCACAAATATCCACTAAGGAATAATAAATTATTATTATCCATTCCATTTCCTCAACTTTCAGAGTGCTCATCCTCAGACTTTATACTCCCGTAACGTCAACTAGAAATTTCTCTCCATACTTCACCTTGATCATTTCCCTCTTTCTGCTTTCAAGATCACAGACACCCTGCAGATTTCGTTCCACTGTTGCTACCTTGTGGTCTATTTTAAAAGCAGCTACTTAAATTACCTCCGTAAGCGGCACCTCAAGCTCATCACCTTCCTCGAACCTCAGCAGTTGCCCTGGGTGCGCTCTGCCCCTACAAATTCGCCCACACTCTCAGAACTGTGCCCTTTTCTTCACTCTAACAGTTGTTCACACCTTACAAACTTCATCTACTGTTCCCTTATCTGTCTGTGAACTTGCCATTCATTCTCTTAAATGTTATTTTGTATGATAATTAAAAACCTAGATTCTTAAATAAATCTTTTCCACCTCAGCCACAACTACCCACATCTCTCCCCCAATCTGTGCCCCGTAACATTCCCTCGGTTCTTAGCTTCTGGCGTCAGGCCACACGGAGTATGGCCAGGGTAAGGACTTCCTGAACTACCAAGCTTCCTATACTTGCATGTGTCATCTGCACACCTGCTTAGAAGGCTGTTGTGGATTGTTGCAGCCTGTACACTTCACAAAGTCTCCAACTGAGGGAGCCGGTGGGAGCTGCCATTCATGCCAACTTCCCCTCATCTTGCTCTGAGTCCACCTGAAGGCCACATCCACTGGAAGAAGAAAAGCCTTTTTGTTTGCACAAGGGTGCTACTATCCACATGCCCTGGGCCACCCAGAGGTGACACCTTCTCTAATTTATACGAAAGCTAGGTACAGGCTAGACTGAACCCCGCAGGCTAATACTGCACATTGTAGAATGTTTCCCCATCTTAATCTCTTCCTAATGTAGTTTCTCTCACATTCTGTATTAGAACGAGGCTTCTTTGATGGCATTAATGCAGTCTTCATTCAACAACTAGGTCCTGAACATCCACTATGTCCCTTACACTTTACAAACTAAAACAGAAACAAAGAATCTTGTTATCAAATGACTTAAACTGACTGGACAACCAAAGCACACAAGCCCAACATTCAAACCAACACACACTTTGATTTCAGGTGAACATTAGTGTTCCAGGCATTGAAAGAGAGATGCATGAGTATTAGATTAACTAGGAAAAACCTCGCAGAGGAAGTAGGTCTTAAACCAGCTTTTGAAAAAAAGAGTAAGACGTGGTCAGGCTATAGAAAAGAATGAAGATACCACAGCATCATGGAAAACATCCTACT
Organism: Canis lupus familiaris; assembly: GCF_011100685.1. Taxonomy (NCBI): domain Eukaryota; kingdom Metazoa; phylum Chordata; class Mammalia; order Carnivora; family Canidae; genus Canis; species Canis lupus. Next base: position 31,038,338 of record NC_049257.1, read on the forward strand.
AGTGGAATGTCTCAGGTACTGTGTGTTCAGTCTTTAAAACATGTAGCTGGACAATGTAATTATTAAAGAATTTGACATGATAATGAAGATTAATATATTAGAGATCACCAGGGTAGAATTTTAGGTCCAATCTGTTTCCCAGATCTTTAGGGGAGGAAAAAAAAATCCCTAGTGTTTGTATTTATCATCTGGAAACCAGATGTTTATGGAAAGGGGTGTGGGCCCTCAAAGACATTCTTCCCCTGTAAGAAGCATGTTGCTGTGATGTAAGACTCTTGAGCCTCTAAAAACAGTAAACTCAAAAGCACTTGAGGGCTTTCTGAACAATTCAAAAAATCAAAAGATAGATAAAAGAAATACAGAAAAAAAATACACAGTGTGACACACATTCAAAAAAGGAATCTCAGTTTCAGTAAGCAAGTACCTAGTTGGGAATTTGCTTGCTTTTACCTAGTTGGAAGAGCAAAAGCTTTATTTTTGAGCAAGAGTTAACTTCAAGGAGAGGAAGGAAAAACAAATACTCAGTGCTTGCTTATTGCAAATGTTGTATTTAAATTTATCTTTAGCTCCATGAGGTCTCAGTAGGCTGCAATGTCCTCAGAACTACACAGTGCTGAAAGATTGGACCAAATAAAAATATTTAACCAAACGTATATATAGGGTTATTTATCAAGTAATCTGACTGAATTCCATGACCATCTTATTACATTTTGAAAATATACACATATTTTATAGGTTTTTTAAATCATAAAGAAATTAGGAAATGGTAAGTGGTTATGACTCCAATAAATAATGTGAAACACTAGATACACTATCTAGTCTGGATGAGTGGAATATTCTGAAAAGTAAGTTCAGTTGGAACACTGAGCAGCCCTGACATGCTGATGTGAATGAAGAATTCTCCATTTGGTTCTGAGTAGGAACAGATGCCTCATTTTCTTTGAGAGAGGAAATTACATTCTTCTAAGAGGAACTCTGCACTGCCAAATTAATAAGATAAGAAATTTCACCATCTCCTGGAATACATTAGCATGCAATTTCCCGACCATTACTCTTACTGAACTAGCCCTTGAGTGTGGAACCTCATGGAAAGCTGAGCTAATCTAGTCCACAACCAGCATTACTTTCAGAGCACTGAAGAATTCTTTTTAAATCTCTAAATTATGGAAAAATGGAAGCTATACACTTCCTTATCCTAGACTCTGAGTAAGTGGGATATAAGAGGATATAAGCATTCTTGCATAGAGAAAGCATTAGAAATACTATAAGGATACTATTAAGTCCAACAGGTAGCTTACTGAAATACATAAAACTATGTGAAAAAATCACTTACATCAGGAATTAAGAATAACATTCCTTGAGCATCTTTTTCTTGTTTAATATTTTTCCATAGGTTCAAGGCAGTGTTCATTGAATTTCCTATTTAATAGTAAAAATATAGTAATACAAATATAGCTCACTAAAATCATGCAACTGAGCTGAAAACATAAAATATTCATTCCCACAACACCAAAAATTTATTGAATACCTATTACAGTAGAGCATACTATGTACATGCTATACTGAATTCTAAGAACATAAAGTGAATTAAGACAGCATCCCTCCTTTGAGATCTACAGACAAAGAGAGGAGATCAACTCAGAAATAATCAGTTATGGGGATCCCTGGGTGGCTCAGCAGTTCAGCACCTGCCTTGGGCCCAGGGTGTAATCCTGGAGTCCCAGGATGGAATCCCACATCAGGCTCCCTGCAGGGAGCCTGCTTCTCCTTCTGCCTGTGTCTCTGCCTCTCCCTCTTCCCCACCCCCCTCTCTGTCTCTCTCTCTCTCAGTGTCTCTCATGAATGAATAAATAAAATCTTTAAAATAAAACTTTAAAAAAAATTTTTAAAAAGAAATAATCAGTTATAATAGTGCATGGTTATATGCAGGAATAGAAGTATGTACCAGATGCTATGGTAGCCATAGGAATGGGATCCAAAGCAAATAGTTTGCATTATGCATTGTTATTTGGATCACATGCTAAATTAGAAACTCTATGAAGGCAAAAATTTTATCTGCATTTACACCACTATATAATCAGTGTCTACTACATTGCCTAGATCATTGTAGGCATTTAAAAAAATACGGTCAGGTAATGAGCTAAACATTTCATTCAGTAGGGGCAATACTTGGGCCATTCATTCAGTAGGGGCCATACTTGCCCCCATTCTATGGGGCAAGCACAGTATTTTAAAGAAAAGAATAGACTTGCTAAGTTGCTTATCAGAGAAATCTTGTATTCAAGGTGAGTTCAGCCTACAAAAAAAAATGTAGATAAGGAAAAAGTATCTTTCCTCTGAGAAGGAAGATAAGGAAGAAAACAGAGATAGGGACACAGGCAGAAAGACAGAGGAAGGGGGTAGTGAGGAAGGACAGGGAAAGAAAATTGAGGTCTTAGTCCTTAATAATGTGACCCTTCTTTAGAACCTTAAATCTTCAATTCAATTATTAAATACTCAAAGACTTGGCATGAATGGCTTTTATTGTATATGAGTGAGGTTCTGACTCTCACATCCAGACTTATATAGGCAAGACAGTAGAATTACACAGAAGGCAAAGGATCATGGATTTAGGGACGTCTCGTTCAACTTAACTGGAAAGTGGCTGACAGCTAACGTTGTGATCATAGTAAAGACATCTTCACTACATTTGAATATATATGGATGATGAAGAAGATGGAAACTGTACTCCAGGAAGATATGGGAGTAGGTACCAAGTTGTGAAATGATACCATTTAGGAGGAACTATACTGGGAAAGAAAAGAAAGAGCTCATGTGGGAAGTACATAAAGACCACATAAGTAGGGACCAAATCATGAAAGGCCTTGGTTGTTAAAGAATTTGAACCCTATTTTCAATGCAATAGGGAACTATTTAAAACAAAATAATCAGAATAGTATACAACAATAAAGAAAGTGAAAATATCTAGTGAAGTAGTAATATTGTCATTCTCTCATAGGCAGATAGTAAGCACATTGGAAATGCAAAAACACAGGCCATTACAGATATCTGCTTGCCAAATCTGAATTTTCAGCATCTAGGCAGATTTGAGCAAGAACTGATGCAGGCCGTATCATGAGCGCCCATTTCTGTCTACTAATTATTTACAACAGTTCAGCTCAGCATTTGGGCAAAAGAAGGAATGCTATACAAAATCATTTAATTTTAGGAAAAGGAGCTTAGGAAAATGTGGTCATTATAAAAAGTAAAAAGGAATAGTTTAAAATAAAATAAACCACAGAAAGTCTGGAGACTATTTTAAAATACACCATTAGAAGCCCAAGACGAATTTTTTGTCGTGCATCATAAAAACAAGCCAGATGCAAAAAAAAAAAGAAAAATGCTTTCACAGCAAATTGGTATAGTAGAAGCTGACTTCGCAGAGCGTACATAGGCATAAACTGTAAAGATTTCCAAATATAAGGGGAAAAGGAAGCTTCCTAAATGTAACAGGTCAGATACAATTATAAATTAAGCAAACCAGAAAAATAATTGTGAAACTATCTTACAAGGAAATTCAAAGCTAATAATGAAAAGGATCCTTAAAAATGTCAAAGGGAAGAAAGAATCCAAGCACAGAATACAAAGGAATCGGGATGCCCGGGTGGCTCAGCGGTTCAATGTCTGCCTCTGGCCCAGGGCGTAATCCTGGGATCCAGGATCGAGTCCCGCATCGGGCTCCTGGTGGGGAGCCTGCTTCTCCCTCAGCCTATGTCTCTGCCTCTCTTTCTCTCTTTCTGTCTCTCTCTCTCTCTCTCTCTCTCGCTGTGTCTCTCATGAATAAATAAAATTTAAAAAAAAGAATACTAAGGAATCCTAAATATAAAAGCGTGCATTGGGGGAATATTCAGACAATGTTTAGTTATTTTCTGTTTTGGCTGGTTTATTCATTTGAAGATTTCAGACTTAAACTGTATATTGAGGTAGTCATGTGAGAGGTGCTTAAGTCACACTACTAAAAATACATTAAGTGTTTTACTCATTGGGAAATCTGACACAGATTAACATCTGTGATGCTATAGCATCTACACAAAAATGGAAGAACTTAAGAGTGAAATGTTGACTAAGGAGTCAAAACACGTTACCTGTCAATAACAAATTAGACCAAGCCAGAAAAGGAAAATTGTCAATATGACCCCATTCATAAACACAGAATCCAGTAAAGACCTTGGAAATCTAAAACTCATTTCACCCAGGCAATTTGATGAAATCTGTTATAAAGTGGGGGATAACTATGTACTTAACACAACAAAACTCACAGAGGAACCACGGTCCTGGAAGAGGAAATGATGCTTGACTAATCTATTAGAGTTGTCAAGCTAAGTAAGCATTTGGACAGGAGAGAACTGGTGAATATAATTTATTTGAATTTTCTAAAGGCCTCTGACGAGGTTCATACCAAAACTACTTGAACGTTGAGTCACCATGGGATTTAGGAAGATGTTTTGACATGCTTAAGGAGCCAGTTTAGAGTCAAGAAACAAAAAGTAGGGCCAAATATTTCTTCAGGTAGAGAAGTTCAAATGCTGGAAGCTTCCAAGGAGTGGAGTGCTATAACTTCTCTAGAAAAAAGCAGCACCCATAGAATTCTCTAGACTTGGGGCACCTGGATGGCTCAGTTGGTTGGGCATCTGACTTTATTTCAGCTCAGATCATAATCCCAGGATCCTGGAATGGAGCCCCACATCAGGCTCTGTGCTCAGCAGAGAGTCTGCATGAGGATTCTCTCCCTTGCCCACCCCGTCTTCTCTGTGCATGCTCTCTCTCTCTCTCTCTCTCTCTCAAATAAATAATTAAATATTTAATTTAAATAAAATTTAATTATTTTTATTAATTAATCTATTAATTTAAATAAATAATTAAATCTTTTCAAAAAAGAATTCTCTAGATTTACATATAATATCACAGTGATTTTTACCTTTAAATCTATCCAGAAGCCTACCCCAATATTCCAGCACCCCGGCAAGGTCTCCTGAGAAGGAGATGAGAGGAGAAGAGGAGGGGTTGGGGAGGAAAATGAGAAGTTTCATCTCCTCTGTGAGGATTTCTGGGCCTCTATCAAATGGTAGGGAATTCTTGAGTATTTTACCACAAATCCTTAGAATCACTACTGGGCAATTCAAAACCCTTCTAGAAATTAAAAAGCCAAATTGTGAATGATCATCATTAAGAAGTTCTGTGATGCTCTTAGTGGATAGTTAAAGGACTAGTGAATTAATGAAATATGTGTTGTATTTTATGTAACCAGAGGATTAAAAAGAAAAGAACATTACAGAGTTGGTATTAAACATAAAATCCATATTGCCCTCCCAAAATGGTGCTAGAAAATTATAAAATACTGCAATGACCAAGACTTAACTAAGCCTATGAATACCAGACAGGGTATAAATATATTTGGAAGTACTTTTAAAAGTGTCTTACCCCTACATATCCTAGAGTCGTAGATTTAGCTGAATCTTCATTTTTCTGGAAAAGAATCTTCACTGCACAAATTTGATCCCACATACAGATTACCTGTTCATATAGAGCACGGCCTTAACCAAAGATGAAATTCCTAAAATACGTAAAGCTTATTTTCATGGTGATATGATGATCTTCTACAAGAAATACTGAATGCTCTCTATAGAAGTTTGAAATATGGAAAATGTTAACCCTCCATCAGGACAATTTCACTCTCTTTTTATCAAAAAGAAAACTTCATACTAAATTTTAGGTTAAGATTTTCTCATCATCTTTTATGGTATTTTATGAAATCTTTTTTGTTGTTTCAGAAACTAGTGAAGACAACTAGAACTAAATTTCTACAAACCTCAGACAAGATTGTTTTAGGAGTGAAATAAATGCAGTAACACTCGCTAATTAATAATCTTGTTGGGTTAACATTTGATTGATTACTAAAATTTTTGTCCTTCCACAATCTAAAATAAATAACTTACTAATAGACTTAATATCGGATCTAAATTCCATTTAGTTCTAAAAGTCTATGATCCTTTTAACAGTCACATGAAATGCAGTATCATTTGCAGAAGTCTAAACAATAAAAACTAATATAATACTTCACATTAAAAAAATAATAATCTACTACATTATTAACCAAAGAAATAAACCACACATGATAAGGGTTCATTACAGATTTAAATTAGACTTGGCCAAATATCAACATATTCTGGAAATGCAGAAAATGAAGAAATTCTAAGTACATTGAAAATGACAGATTTTTCCAGTGGGTTAAGATCTACGTTCTACATTTCCCCTTTACCTTTAAGTATTTAGTGGTTTTAAGATAGTTTGGAAGGCCAGCATTAGAAATTTCTATTACGAAGTCTAACCTCCAGAATAAAATGTGGCCTCCTGCGCCAATATTCCTCTTCCATAGCTAAATTCTTCTGGAGAAAAAAACTCCACGATAACATTAATTAAAACAGAACCTTTTATTCAGTGTTCTTTGTAAAGTCTTAGTAGAAACTGAAACATACACTTTTCAAAAATAATATATGTCCTATATGGCTATGTAATTTCCAGCTTAGTGCAATGCAAGGGCCTTAAAATCCCTCTGTGAAGTATATTTTATGTGTATCCTCAGTTGTTATGGTTTGCTTTAATTTATGTAATTATGTATGAGGTCAATATGGAAAACGAGCCCTCACTCATTACTGGCAAACATTCCTGAACAATGTGTATGCCTCCAGGAATCAAACTAACAGGCTTACAGAACACAGCAAAGTTCAAATGAAAGCAACCAATTGTTCAGCCACTAAACGATAGTGATTGTTTCCTATATCATAATTGTACTTTGGAGATGGCTTAACAGGCAATAAATTACATCCAAAATGCTCTCAGATGACAAACAACAGGAAAAGAAGTGACTAGAGTTCATCCTAATTGTCACGTTATCAGGCCACAAACACAAATCTCATCCTGTTAGGTCAATATAAAAATCCTTGAGACACAATGCATATGAGATTCCTATTTGAAATTTAGCTAACTAAAATACTTCGGGACAAAAATATTTGAAGATGTAAATTTTCAAGTGCCATACAAGTTCTCAAAGATTAAAATGTTAATTTGCGATGTTAATGTCTCTGTGGTCTACCAGTAGTGTTCATCTTATAAGGGAATCAACCTAAACCAGGCTTGGATTTCATCACCTCCGTCAAAAAAAAAAAAAAAAAAAAAAAAAAAGATTCTTTGAAAGATAAAGAATTTCAATATATATAATAAATGTTCCATCTTTGTTCTGGAATGAATTCACGGAGCTGGTCTTTGGCTTCTTGAACACGAAATTCATTTACACAGATTGTCAGAAAAAAACAAGGATCTGTTTAACCCAATGTCTTACAAATCCCTTCTAGCATCCCTAAATGACTATAAAGCCTCTGCTTGGTTACTTCCAGAGATGGAGAACTTCCCACTTCGATGGGAGCCCTCCATTTTCGGTTAGGTCAAATCATTAAGATCTTCCATAGAGAATTCACATGGCATTTAGAGAGTGTCTATGTGTAAACACTGAGCAGCTGTCTTTAATGTAATTCAATCAGCATAGCATGGACTACCTGGAAGCCAAAGTTGATCCACTTACACTTTTTACTATATGGAGCTACCTTGGTCTGTTGGGAGTTATAAGAAATAAGTCCTTCAAATACTTTTAAGATACACTAACAGGGGCCCTATCCTAGTATCTTCCCTTCTTATCTTCCATGATATGAACTCAATCACTTCACCCCTTGTATTACAAAAGAATTATCATATTCTCCCCTGGACATACTTCCAAAAGGTACTTTCTTTAGAAACTAAAAGGATCTCTATGGAAAATGGTGTTGGAGTTAGTCCCAAAATTTTTTTGTGGTTTATATTTAATAAAGGCATAATGACAAATGAAGCAATCTTCTTCAGATTGAAGACACATATCATCTACATAGCAGATCCTCCCAAGAAAAGGAATAGTGAAAATAACTAGTGACTGTCTTGTTTTCTATAATATCCATGACTAAAGACATGAATGCACGACAAAGGCTTAAAGAGAAGTGATGGTCTAGATAACCTGCACATTCAGTAAACACCTGACATTTAGCTATTGCTTTTATAAGACTCCATTTCAGTTAGCTTACTCTCCTTCCACCATGAGTTGCCAAGGTGTGTTTAATTAAATTCTTAAATTAAAATCAAGGTGTGCTTTCATTAAATTAAAAGACCATAAATACACATATTCCTCTATAACTCTTCTTACATTCTCAACTTCAAAATAGCTAGAGTACCTTCTCATATTTTACTCTCTATAATTATTTTCAAAGCTCCGCCATAACTGAGCTTTTTCAACTGACTGCACACATCTTACATACTTCTCAGTAGCTTTGGTAAAACCATACCCTAGTAAGAAAGGATAGAAAAACCATTTTTATTGTAAAGGCCACTCTGTTTTTTAAAAAATCATGTAACGATGGAGTCTACCTAAAAACTGTATTGTTGGGTCTATGACCCTAGTAATTACTTTAGAAAGAGATCTGTGATTGTTCCTGTGTTTGCTGAAGAGCCTTGAAAACAAAAAGCCTTATAATCTAAGGCATTAAATTATTTCCAAACTTCTAGAATAAAAAAACAGTGTCTAGTATAGAAGAAAATCTGTATTAGGTAAAACAAATCTCATTGGAACATTTATTTAAGTACCTGGAGTACAAATAAAAGCTAAGAAGTTTTGTAAACTTAATCCATACCATGCATTGTGTTAAATGTGTTAGTTCTCTTGATTGATAAAGGAAGTAGGTAGCAGAGACTTTCATGCCATGTGAGGGATGAGGTGACTGAGGCTTGCTAAGCCGAACTGTCCTGCTCAGAATCCCACAGCACGAGCTATGAGCATAGCCTGAGATACGGATTTTTTGCAACATGACTTCAGAGGGCCCACTCTTCAGAATGTCCTATATACCTCCCCTGGACCAGCCAAGTGCGAGGTACTGGGGCTGAGACAAATACGCAGAAATAAAAATTATCTCTATCTTTCAGTCACAAAGGAGGGAGAGTAGAGTCAAGTAATTACAATGCAGTGTGAACAGAAAAATTCAAAATTTCGGAGACTGACATCGGAGTCATCTACCGTTTTATGTACTTCAACGCACATGATCTCATTCAATCCTCACACAAGATGAAGCAGTCAGAACAAGTATCTCACCTTCTACGTTTTATTTAGATTTAGAACCTGAGGCCCAATGTGTAGGATTTAAAATAGAAAATCATGCAGCTGGTAGACGGAGGTGCTAGGATTTATGCTGAAAGCTTCCAACTCCCAAGTATAATAATAGGTTAAGGTCAGCATCCTGTGATTAAGTCATGAGGCCAAAAAATTCTGAATTGTATCTCTGTGATGTTTTCTTCAGAGAAATTAGGATGACAAAGGGCAGGGCAGCTAATGTGCTAATTTGAAATGGCTGGGAGATCAACACACAGTGTAGCTCAACTGAAAATTCAGACTTCAAAGCTTCCCCACTGAATCTGCAGTGGAACACAGCCAGATGTCCAGGTGTAGAACGGGCTGGCTCCCCACAGGGGTCCCTTCCTGTTATCCTGGCTCCTGTTACTCCACCCCTTGGGAAAATAGTTGGAGTACCAATGAGGTTTTGAGGTTCCAATTCCAGAGTCTGGCTTTTTGGAAGAATCTGGCCTTTTCTGGTCCGAGGCCAGGCTTAGCAGAGAGATTGGGGGAAAAAAAAAATCTCTATTTCAGAAAAGATCTGGGGATGGAGAATGTTGTAGAGGGAAGGGAAGAAATCAAAATGATTTAGAAATGCAAGTGTAGGACACCTGGATGACTCAGTTAAAGGTCTGACTTGATTATGGCTCAGGACATGACCCCAGGGTTGGGAGAACTGATTATCCAGCCCCACGTGGGGCTCCATGCTCAGCTTGGAGTCTGCTTGTCCCTCTCCCTGCCCCTGCTTGCACTCACTTGAACGTGCAAGCTCTCTCTCATTCTCTCTCTCAAATAAATAAATGAATAAAATCTTAAAAAAAAAAAAAAAGAAAGTCCAAGATCTCACCAAGATGTGGAGACAGATGAGGAATTTCATGTATCTTGAAGTGCTTGGAACTGGTTGACTAGTTTGGGATGACAAGTAACAGTCTGCATTTTAAAGATTTAATTTATTTATTTTAGAGAGAGAGAGAGAGTGCACAGTGGGAAGGGGCAGAGGGAGAGGAAAAGAGGAAGACTTCCAAGCCCACTCTGTATCCAGCATGGAGCCTGACGGGGTGGGGCTCGATCTCACGACACGGAGATCATGACCTGAGCTAAAAACAGGAGTCCGGCGCTCACATCCGTTACTTCATTTGATTCTCACAACAGTGCTCTGCCAATAAGATCATAACCTCCCTTCTACAGATCAGGAAGTTGGACCGGTTCCGGGTTAAGCAATTCAGTCCAGGTCTTCCTGGCAGGAAATGGTGAGCACAGGATTTGAAGACACATCAGGGGGACTCCAGCCGTGCAGGTTTTACCAACTGCTTCGTATCTAACGGGCACATCAGCTGGGAAGAGTTTCCCTGGTTGACACGTCGACACCCATCTTTACAGGAAAGATCAAGAAGGCAGGGGAAGGGGTAAGCGGAGTGCACGGCAGTGGCACCATGTGCGCGCCCAGTGTGACCCAGGCCGGGCGCCAACGTGCTCTCAGTGCCCTGGGCTTCCAGATCTTGCTCCTGTGGCTCACCTGCCTCCCCTGTATCCATGATTCCTGGGTTCTGCTGGCCTCGCTTGCCACATGCCCGACCCCTCTTACATCAGCGCTTTCACAGCCCTTCTGGTCGTTCTGGCAAGACATGTCTAGGTTCTCTGTAGCAGTCGCCAAAACAAGCATCTCAACATCTGGAAATCATCCTCCGTCACTTTCACCGGTAAGACACATTTGCCTTAAAAGGTACTTCCCATATGGACCCCCCGGGATGCCACATGACCTTGGAGGACAGCTTTCCAACGTGCCCTGGTTGTACTGGAACCCACTGACTGCACACTCTGGCACTTTCTATCACGCTAAGAATGACATGCTTTATGAGCCAGTGTTAGAACATCCTGAAGTTAACATAATTTAAAAGGAACAAATTAAAACAAAGGATCAAGCAAACAAAAAAGCACACACACACAAGCACACACACTCACATGCACAAATGCTCTGGAGACAACCACCCCGGAAACTCGATCTTTTAATCCATAAGACGTGATTACTGAGAGTCACCATCAGTCACCAACACAAACTGCTCAAGAACAATGAAACGAAGACAGAGCGACGACGACACACACACACTATCTACGTGAAGTCCTAGTTCAACACTTATTGGTCGAAGGACTTCAAGTTTAGGAAAGATGAGCCTCCTTGGCCGGGTAAACCGGAATCCAGGACTGCTGCTTTTACTTCTCCGGCTGGCGTGAGCGGTTTTGCAGGTGAGCGGGCCCCACAAGACGACCGACACTTTGCCCTTGTCTCTGCACTGCCGCCTCCACAGCCGGCCGCTTGCCTGACTGCTCGTGGTCAGACCTTCACGCAAACTGCACCCCCCACCGTAACGCAGTGCCGTTCTCCAGACCCGCACTGGCCAAGAGAACTCTCTGTGATGGGCGTGTTCCACCATGTGAGCTGCCGGGGCAGCCCGGGGGCCCAGGGCCTGATCCTAGGGTCCCGGGATCCAGTCCTGTGTCGGGCTCCCTACGTGGGGCCCTCTGTGTCTCTGCCTCTCTCTCTCTCTGTGTCTCTCATGAATAAATAAATAAAATCTTTTAAATAAATAAATTTAAAAATAAAAAAATAAACTGTCCATAAAATCATCACCAGCCACACTGGTAGTGCTTGGATTTTAGTTATTTTTACTTAATGTAAATAGTTACAAGTGGTTAGGGATGTTATGCTGGACCACGCAGCTCCAGAACCTTACTTTGTTTTAATTCCTTTATGCCAGTTATTATTAAAAAGTATCTGTTTTAAAGAAATATTTAGTTTATATATTGCCTTATGCTATATTAATTTTCAGCTGCTGCTGTAACAAACTGTCACAGACTCAGTGGCTTAAAGACAATGGGGCCCCTGGGTGGCTCCGCGGTTGAGCACCTGCCTTCAGCCCAGGGCGTGACCCAGGGGTTCTGGGATCGAGTCCCACGTCGGGCTCCCTGCAGGGAGCCTGCTTCTCCCTCTGCCTGATCTCTGCCTCTGTGTGTCTCTCACGAATAAATAAATAATCTTTAAAAAAAAATAAAGACAATATCCATTTGTTTTATCTTATAAGCCTGAAGCTCAGAAATCCCAAATGAGTCTGTCTAAATCAAGGGGCTGGCTCTCCTCCCGTGGGGAACTCACTGCATTGCCTGTCGGCTTCTAGAGGCTGCCTCTCTTCGTTGGCTCATGGTCCATCCCAGCTTCAAAGCCAGTGACATTAGGCCCGGCCATCTCATCCTGTCGGCTCTCTGGTTCCTCTGTCCAATTTCTTCTCCCACTTTTATACTATATTCATTTCTTAACTGCATTTGTAACAAATTACTACACATTTACTGGCTCAGCAACACAAATTTATCGTCTAACAGTTGTAGACACCAGAAGTCTGAAATGGGATACACGGGGCTAAAATCGATGTGTGGACAGGGCTGCACTCCCTCTAGATGCCCTGGAAGGGAACCCATTTACTGGGTCTTCTCCACATTAAGAGGCCACTTACACCCCTTGACACATGGCCCTGCCCTAGTTTTCATAACCAGCATCTTCAAATCTCTCTCCGACTCTGGCCCCTGCTTTCATCGTCACATCTTCTTTTGCAACTGCGTTTCTTCTGCCTCCTTCTGGTGCCTTGAGCCCACCCAGTTAGCGCAAGTTAATGGTTAATGTCCCTCTCCTGAAGTCAGCTGATTCGTCTCCACAATTCCATCTATACACTTAATCATCCCTTGCCATGTGAGGTGACGCATTCACGAGTTCCAGGGATCAGAGCATGGGCATCTTTGGAGGGCTGTTAATGGCTGGCCACACCCTGCAGAATTCCAGTTCCATGTGGTCAGAGGCCTGCTCCCGACTTCATCCCCAGAGCCAGGGACTGTATCTGTCACACTGCACTCAATAAATAGTTGTTAAATAAATAAATTTTGTTTCCTTTTTCAGGGAAATAATTTTTTGGCTATGGATATTGAAGACTGTAGAATTTTAAAGATAAAAGCACAAGAAATGCCATAAAATTACAATTTATAGTACCTTTGAAAACAAACCAATATCAACATATTTTCCCTTCATAAGGACTTGACAAGACTTGGAAGTTTCAATCAGTTTTCTGATATATATTGATGGCCTTGCCCCATATATTAATTTTAAGAGTCTGATTATCCTGCTTTGTTGGAGACATTGCCCCAATGAGACATATGCATTAAATAAGCACATTGATGCATTAATAGAAAAATCTGATGTTATTTTTGCATACCCCAAAACACGTATCTATCTCAACTATATTTTTGTGCCAAATATGTGTTATCTAAGAATAAATTCCATTAAACTGACAGTGTAAAATCACATTATCATCTGTAACTTCCAAAATAGCTAGTACAAATCTAATATTAATTTACACGAGGGAATATAACAAGCATATGCTCTATTAGGTTACTGTAATAATTTGCAATAAAATAGTGAAAATGATTGAGGATTAGTTGCCATGGTAGCTAAAAAATAACATCTGGTTACAAAATGGAAAATTCAGCCTAGGCAACTGCTAATATGACTATGTAATGGCTCCAACTACCTTCTAATTTTTTACCCATCTCCCCAGTGGACAGCACTCAGCACTCAGGCCATAATATAACAAGCAGTTAAATATTATGTACGTTTAATGAAAATTATATATAAATATATATGGATCTCTCTCTCCCACATACATACACATATAAACATACGTATATAAAAAGATGTAAATACAAATAATGCTAAAACTTTCAGATCACATTAAAAGTCCCAATTTGCTAACTTCTTAAAAAATTTGTTTCTTCTGTGTTTACTAAAGCATATAAAAATAATAAAACATCTAGAAGTTTAATCCAAGACAAAAGCAAAAAATGGAAGAGTGGTAAAGAATTGAAAACACTGAGTTAGCAGAGCATGTGAAAGACATAAGGAAAAAGGTCCAAAAAGAAAAGAAGTATCATTTCCTCATTCATCTTAAACAATAATCAGTATCCTGTTATCTTCCTACGTAAGAAATGATATTTGCAGCACTTTACCAACGTGACTGGACTGAACAGAGAACCCAACCGAGACCACCATCCACTTCAAAGTGTATCTCACGCATGCCAGTAACAGAAAGTCTGGAATGTAACATGCTTTGGATGACAAAAATAAAATGTGGGCTAATTCTTTGGATGAACTAAACGTTTTGTGGCATTCTGGTTTGAAATAAAACTTTGCCAAGAGTTTGGTCAAAATGCTCTGTTCTCTCTGGTATGTCCTGGTTTGAAGAAACAACTTACCATTTTTACAATCAATAAAATGGATGAAATAATAAATCATTTTTATCTGATACTTATCTAAATTGGAAAAAGAAAGTTTATCGTGACAACTAAATTGTTAAAACATTCCAATTCCAGGGTCACCTGGGTGACTCAGTTAAGCATCTGCCTTGGGCTCAGGTCATGATCTCGGGGTCCTGGGATGGGGACCCCTGCTCAGCCCTCTCCCTCTCTGTCCCTCTTCCCATGTGTGTGCACGTGCTGGCACCCTCTCCCTCTCCCTCTCAAATACATTTTTTAAAATTAAAAAATATTTTAAAAATAACACTTTATAAATAACATATTAAAAAATACTTTAAAAATGACATTTCCATTCTGTGTACTTGCTTTTCCGTCTCTCTGGGTAGACTGAGCTCGGTGAGTCCAGGCAGCATGTCTCACACTGTGGTATGCCCACGGCCTTGAGCAGTGGTGGAACGCAGTACATAGCCAACAAAGACTTCCTGAATTTTAATTAGAAAGTCGAAGTCTTGGGGATCCCTGGGTGGCGCAGCGGTTTAGCGCCTGCCTTTGGCCCAGGGCACGATCCTGGAGACCCGGGATCGAATCCCACATCAGGCTCCCGGTGCATGGAGCCTGCTTCTCCCTCTGCCTGTGTCTCTGCCTCTCTCTCTCTCTCTCTCTGTGTGACTATCATAAATAAATAAAAATTAAAAAAAAAAAGAAAGAAAGTCGAAGTCTTTAGGGTTATCATATCAGTAATTAATAGAAGGGTCCCTGAGAGTCTACAATCCTCGTCAGAACCTGACAATATGTGCAGTGACTGACTCCATAGTAATGGCCTTATTAATTTATGGAAACTTATGTTATTTTTTATAGCAAGTATTCTTAAACCATAGAGATTAAATATCACGCCAAGGTGGAGTTTACGCTATTTGCTCATATAATCCACTGGTCACAGTCCTCTACTTTTATACCAGTAAGTCCTTTAGAACATAATATAGAACTAAGCTGAGTAGAATTTAAATGTGCGACTTAGGTAACCACTAAATGAAATTAGTTCAGAAACAAATATATTAGAACATATAAGAAGCCTAACCACTGAAATTTTGCTTTGGTTCTTATTTGAACAACTATTCTCTCAAAGGCCTTTGAGAAAGGTCAGCTCCACACTCTAAAGGCCTGGTACCTACTCTGCATCACCCCCCTTGGGCCTCCGTGATGGAAGTCCTGTCAAGCTAAGACTAAGAACCTTTCTGGAGGCTTCCACAGCACTGTGTACTGCCTGCTTTCCTCTGAAACTTTCACTCATTTTCTAACAGCTCCAGCCAATTTCCCCCTTTCCTAAACTTACCCCAGGCTTATTATGCTTATTATCAAAAATTAATGTATTTTTGTTCAGTGCTTATGTATCCTATTTCTGAGCTTAATTACTTCAAGTGTTTCCTTTGCAACTACATTAGAAGCTTCCTAAGGTTAGGAACCATGGCATCTAGTTCTGATTTTTAATAAATATACAGATTGGGTGTATCATAGCCCTTGGCCTGGTATACAGGCCAGAAAAATATTTGTTACTGTAGATTAATTATCAAGGGACAGCATTTACACAAATGTAAAACATTTCTGCATATGATTAAATAGTAACTTGTTTGTAATTATCTTCACAGAAAGATAAATGTTTTGATAAAAATGTCACTACAGAAGGAAGAAAAAAATTTCTTAGCAAATAAACATTTTCATTGGAGATCCTCCCACTGAAAATGCTTGGTGCAGAGGTCTGGTTTACGTAGTTTTAACTAATTTATAGACAAGTTTAAGCAGATCTACACACATGCTGTTCCCTATTTATTAGTTCTCTTTACAAAAATTTATGGCTAGTTGTGTCTCTCATACCAGGACTCTGTAGGTTAAGAAGACCATTTCTTATTTTTCTACTTCCAATGTCTGAGCTGGAACTTAGAATTCAATAATATTTGAACAGTGACTTTCTCACTAATTTTATAATCAGTGGAGTGCAGAAAGCCAGGACAGAAAACCTAATAATTAAGGGTGTCTCACTGGGTGCTAAATCCACATCATTTTTTCTTTCCAAAGTCATTTTTGGCTCTTATCCTATAACACATCCTGTGATTGCATCTGCTGACAAGGTTTCCTATTTCATCTCAAGTCAAAATTTAGGTGGGTAAATTAAAAATTGTTTAAAAAATTGTTTGCTTATTTTCTCATTACAGCTTTTCATGATAATCCTCAACTTTCATTGTCTGAAAAAAAAAAAAAAAACATCTAAAAAAAAAAATTTAAACCTCTACAAGACCAAATGATACCTTCCCAAATCGTGGCCTGCCACAGCTTTGGTCTCACTGAGGTCTCTAAGGATCCAGCATTAAACAAAACTGATTTTCGTGTAGTGTGGAGAGCTTTTCTTCTGACCAAACGTGTCTTGCTCCTTTCCATTTCTCTCTCTTTTTTTTTTTTTTTTTTTAATTTTTTTTTTTAATTTTTATTTATTTATGATAGTCACAGAGAGAGAGAGAGAGAGGCAGAGACATAGGCAGAGGGAGAAGCAGGCTCCATGCACCGGGAGCCTGATGTGGGATTCGATCCGGGGTCTCCAGAATCGCGCCCTGGGCCAAAGGCAGGCGCCAAACCGCTGCGCCACCCAGGGATCCCTCCATTTCTCTCTCTGAGAGACTGTTGGGACCGGGAGCCTTGCATCGTTTGTTTTGTGAGTCTCGGTTTCCTCACCTGTCAATTCAGGTTTTAGGGTTCCACGTGTGCATCAACTGAGTACATGCACCTCATGAACTGTGAAGTCCTACCAGGTACAGTGTGATGTTAGTTACGGAGGCAGCAAACTCTCCAAATGAACGTCCGCAGAACATAGATCACTGGCCAGGAGAGAACACCCTAGCCTTACCTCTGGGAAAGTGTCTCTCTTTTAATCACTGTGATTTCACGACCTGTGGTGGGGGTGCGAGTGACAGTTAGGGTCGGAAGGAAAGTTAAGATGACTGTCCTAAAGAACAGGGCGGCGGCTCCCAGCTGGAAAAAGAAACATTAAGTAGTATGATGCAGAAGCACTTTGAACAACGGTCTGACAACCAACCTTCTCAACAAAAACAAATAATTTACTGATAATTTAATCTCTGCATCATGTTAGCACAAGCAGACCAATAGTTAGGACAGTTGGTCTGAGGAACATTCCAAGACATGCAATTTAATTAATGACATTAAATTAATTTTGTACTGAATTAAAATTGATGCATTAAAGTAACTGAATCATTGAGGCAATAATGCATTCTTTTTGATAATAGCCTGAGCTATCACGACCCTCCGCTCCTCGCTCCTCTCCACGCCCCCGCCGGCACCCACAGACAGCTTTCACCTGAAGCCACATTGGCCTCTCTGCCTCCTTGCTTCTGGCGTCAAAGCTTATATGTGACACTCTCAGCTCCTGTCTGAGGCTAACCTCTCCACCCCAACACCCAACCCTGTGCCTTTCTGTATTGTGGGCAACCTTTGTTGCCCTTTCTGGATCTTCAAAATAATCAGTCTTCCTGAGACACCTTCTCTCAAACTAAAACATCCCATCCTGTCATCTGAAAATAAAGCAAAATTCCTTACTTGATTCTACCTCTTATCCCAACTATGGTCCTACATTTCTTCATCACTTCACAATTCAGCTTTTTATTGGATAGAGAAAGGAAAATAATAATCTATACTTTTATCACTACTACTATTAAATACAGAATTTATAATCAATTGTCTAAAAAATCAAATTCTAATAATGAGATGATCCTATCCCATTCTATGCTTCAAGACCTTAATTAAAGTAGCTGCAGTTTTCTGCAGTTTTTTGCAGTTTTCCTACCAAACAATGCTGATTAATATGAGTATTTCTTCATGTCCTTTTTCCTAACTGGACATCGTCCTCTTGCTCCTCTCGTGTCCACACTAGTTACCACACTTCCGTCATTTATGTTTGGGGGTCTATCTTCTCCAGGAAACCAACCCTTGGCATTCTTTTTCATCCTATTATATCATGTTTTACCTTTGGGCTCAAATGTCGATTCCCCTCATTAAGGGACTTTATGTCTCTGAAAATACCTGATCGTGTGTTAGTCATCTTTGTGTCCCTAAAGCCTGACTAAAGTCACTACAAATCAAATAAATTATAAAATTAACTTTTGTTTCTATTTCATACCCAACTCATGTGCTTTGAAGTATATATTTTTATGAGGCTTCACATAAAGAAGTACTAAATATAGCTAACCTATATATAAAAGCTGATTCCATCTTTTCAAGTTTACTACTGATATAGAAACCTAGGCAAAGATTGAGCAATACAATTGAAAAACAATCTCCTAATCAATTGAGAGAAGCCACTTGATTTTGAACCATCAAAAAATATATTTCACTTTAATTATTAATCACAAACATTTACTGAGGATCTACAATATGTGTAGCCCTAGAAATGCATTTGATTTTCTGAGTTTCAGAAACAGTCTTTAAGTGTCTATTTAAATTCCCCATAGTCAATACACAGCATGCTATCAGTTTCAGATGGATGATTTAGGTGTCCACACCACCTCGGGTGCCCACCACCACAGGTGCTCCCCTTAGCACCCATCACCTACTTTATCCACTGAGAGATGGTCTTGTTCTGAAGGAGCATATGATAAAACCAACAGCTCAATGTCATTTATTGAAAAGTGCAAATAAAGCAAAGGACAACACAGAAGATCCTTTTGAGTGCTAAAGGTGCCATAGAAAGGGGAAGAACAGATGTCTGGGAGGACAACAGAGGTTTCTAAAAGGAGGCACGTCTGACCAGATTATGAAAGTTAAGATTATGATCAGAAGGACTTGGGTGGGAGGCAGAGGAAGGAGCTAAGGCTAAGGCTAAGGAGCTAATGGCTGTGCTGCTGCGCCCTTCACCCCACAGGAAGGGTAGGGAGCTTCCGTCTAGTTCCTTCTCAGCACAGATCCCACGGTACCATCCCTTATTTTACTTGTGCCCACGAGATGATTAGCTCCTTGGGGGCAAGGATTAAATATTTGTTTCTGTATCAGTCAGTAAAGTGCCTGGTAAACAACAGGTACTCAGCAGATGCTTACTGAAGTAGTAAATGAATGAATGAACACAAGAAGTGTCTCGTAGATGTATGCTGGGACTACCTTCTGCTCTAGAGAAAAGCAAATCAAAACCACCATCACTTGAGATTAGCGCATTATTGCCTTTATTTTTAAATATTTTATTTATTTATTCATGAGAGAGAGAGAGGCAGAGACCTAGGCAGAGGGAAAAGCAGGCTCCCTGAGGGGAACATGATGGGGGACTCCATCCCAGGACCCCAGGGTCACGCCCCGAGCCCAAGGCAGACGGTCACCCACTGAGCCACCTGGGCATCCCAAACATTATTTCCTTTGATAAAACGTCAAAATTTTCATAATCATCTGAATTAAATCCCAACGTCACTAATGCAATCTTATAATGGTTTTTGAGGGGGATCTTCCTTCCTTCCCAAAGTATATTGTTACCAAGGGCTAGAAAATGACCAGTAGGTCACTTACTTTAGACCCTGACAGTGACTCCCACTGGCACCTCTGATTTGAACGTGGAGGTGAGCATTTCTGGGTAGCATTTTTGTTAATCTTTTCAGATTTTTTTTTAAGATTTATTTATTCACGAGAGACACAGAGAGAGGCAGGGACGCAGGCAGAGGGAGAAGCAGGCTCCCCACAGAGAGCCCGATGCGGGACTCGATCCCAGGACCCCAGGGTCATGATCTGAGCCAAAGGCAGACGCTCAGCCACTGAGCCACCCAGGCGCCCTCTTTTCAGATTTTTAATCTAAATTTTTCATGCACCTGAATTAGACACATAGTTATGGGAAAGAAATACATACATACAGAAGGCTGCTCTCCATCCCCAGAATGTCTGGGAGTAAAATTCTAGCAGGATCTGGGGACGTAAAAGAGTCAGTTGGACTAAGGAAGGGAAATGGGGAAAGCAGCAGAAACACAGCCTCATTTTCCCTGCAGGAAAGGGAGGGCAAGCAGTATGTTCCAAAAAGTTCTGTGTTGGAAGAAATATTGACGGGCCGCATCACCTCCCGGGTATTCACAGTAAACGTGTACGTATTTCCCCACAAACCTAAGTGAGAAACACAGTAAGGACCTAAGAATAAGCGTAAATGCAGGCTTGAAGAACTTGCTCCTTCCATGAAAGCCCACAGCCTTTTAATGCTCCTCCTTCCTTGTCTCTTTTTTTTAAATATTTATTTATTTACTTATTTATTTATTCATTCATTCGTTCGTTCATTCATGAGACACACACAGAGACAGAGACACAGGCAGAGGGAGAAGCAGGCTCCACGCAGGGAGCCCCATGTGGGTACGCGGGTCTCGATCCCAGGACTCCAGGACCGCGCCCCGGGCCAAAGGCAGGCGCCAAAGCGCTGAGCCACCTCGGGGTCTCCCCTCCTTGTTTTCCAAGTCTGGACAGAAGAGCAGTTTAGTAGCTTCAGTCCTCAGGGAAAGTCAAGGCGCTCCGCCCTGAGGACAGCCCATCAGCGCCAGGAGCGCCTGAGGTGCCTGTGGACCAGGCTGGGACCAACGCGCCCGGCCGTGCAGGGACCGGCTGTGCACTGACCGGCCGGATGACGAGGCGGGATGACCAGGCCAGGACCGACCGGCCGTGACTGGCCCCAGGATGACCAGGCGGGATGACCAGGTCGTGACCGACCCCCAGGCGGGACCGACCATGACCTACTGGCCGTGCCTGACCAGGCGGAATCACCAGGCTGTGACCGACCAGCCGGGACCGACCACCGGGCCGCCGCGGGAGCGGAGGGGGCGGGAGGGGCGCGGGAGGGGCGCGGGCGCCCGGGGTCAGCGGGGGCTCAGGCGCCCGAAGCTTTCAAGATCTGAGGCCGTGAGTCCCTGTTCCTGTGAGTTTCGTTTCACAAGGTCCCTTAGAGACGCCGCGTCGCTCCGCGGGGTAAGCGCCGACTCTGGTTCTGGCTCCGGTCGGGTCTGAGGCTTGTGGGCACGACAGGCTCCAGCTGGGCCGAGGCCGCCCGACTCTCCCGGGGCGCCCGCACCGCCGGTAAAGGAATCTGGGGGCGCGCGGCGGTGAGCGTCCGCCTGCGGCCCAGGGCGTGACCCCGGGGTCCCCGGGTCGAGTCCCGCCTGGGGCTGCCTACGGGGAGCCTGCTTCTCCCTCGGCCTGGGTCTCTGCCTGTGTTTCTCAGGAATAAATAAAATCTCTAAAAATCCAAAGACAAAAAAAGGAATTTTGTCTGGAAACGTTGTCTCCTTTTAGAAACTTCTCTAGAAACTTTGTCCGAAAGCCATTCCCTGACAAGCGGATTGTTTTTCCAAAGAAGCTGGAAGCTGCGTTCCCGAGGTGCAGCGCAGGGGCAGGGCACCGGGCCGAGGGAAACCTCGCATCCTCGCCTCGAAGCGCGACACGTGACCGCGGAGGGCGCGGCGCCCTGCAGGGTAGGCGCCGGTTCCCCGGGGAGCGGGCCGCGGCGGCTGCCGGGAGCTTCCGGGAGCGGCGGGGGCTGCCGGGAGCAGGTCGCGGGGGCTTCTGGGAGCAGGTCCCGGGCGGCTTCCGGGAGCGGCCGCCGCACACGCGCCTGAGGCCGGCGGTCGCGCATCGGGCTCCCCGCCGGGCTGCCCCTGGCGTGCAGGGTCCCGTGTCCCGGTCCCACCCCGACCGCCAGCGGGGTCTACAGTCGCTCCAACAACTCACTCGGGAGGGCGAGGGAGCCTGTTTCCCCGAAGCCCGACTCTAGCCGCAGGCTTCTCTGCGAGCGAGTGGCGAGTCTCGAGGCCCCCCCGGAAGTAGGCTGAGGGGTGATGGGGCCTTGGTCTGAGCCGCGGACACCGGCCACCAGTCTCAGCTTCCGACTCCGGGTGACCTCGGCCGGGGCGAGGGAGACGCGCCGCCAACAGGCCCTCGGAGCTCGCTCGGACTCTGAGGCCGGCTCCCCGGGAGGGCGGGGGTCAGGACGGCAGGGGGCGCCGCCGCCGATCCGGGAGGGGCTGCGGCCCAGTCACGTCGCGCAAGTCATGCTTGCGTTCTCTTTTTGTTCCGTTTGTCCTCAAGTCAAAGCCTCTGTTCTAATTTTTTCCTATTTAATCCCTAGTTTGAGGCTTTGGGAGGACAAGCAGGTATTTTACTTTCTTCATGTCCACGGACAGCCTTCTACTCCTTTGGATCGCTGACGTCATTTGCCCCGAAGACGACGTCCAGGTCGCCTCGGGGAACCACTGACGTCATTTACCGACTTCCAGGTCGCCTCGGGGGCTGCGCAGGCCGCCGCACTTCTCACGCGGGCCTTGCCCCTAAGTCGCCAGGCACACGAATTATTTGGCACCTGTGAGATAGTGTTATCCCTGTTTCCGATGAGGAAAGTAACGCTCGGCACTTCTAAGGAAAGGGAGCACTTTCCTCCAGCCATCAGACGGGACTGGCGCCCCGAGGTACTGCCGCCACGTTGGGTTCGTAGCTGCCCAGCGAGCCGTCCACCAGCTCCACACTCTCCGCCCGACCGCCCAGGGGGAGGCACAGGCCGCCCCTCACCAAACACCGCCCAGGGTTCTCAGAAGTCTGCCTTGACCGCAGCAAAATGCGAAGTTAAACAGAGTTTTTATATATTCAACAGAGTTTCACTTTTCTCGAACAACTCTACCTGAACCAAATGTGCAAATAGTTGCCAAAAATCATTGTTACAAAAAGAGAGAGAGAGAGAGAGAGAGAATGAAATTAAACTAGTATAGGTACTGTCAAGTTTGTGACATGCATCCTAACACCAAAGTACAACTTTCAGGGGTTTTGCTGGTTTGCTTTTCCTAACTTGCTATGTGAATAATCAAGAATTGGGCAGAGGCCTAGCTCAAGGGGAAAATATGAGATAAATAATTATTTATTGCCATTTCAAACTTCCCAGTTATACCTCTCCCTCCCAAACCTTCATTCTGCCCCTCATGCCTAGAAGTCACCGCTCCCCCTTTTTTTCTCCTGTCACACCTAGTAAGTCGGAATAGATTGACGAGAATTATTTCAGTCATGGAGAAAAAAGTCTGCAATGGCTCAATCAAGGAAATCCATCCTGAATATTAATAATACCAGCTTTTCTTCAATATCTATGAAAAGCTGAAAGGTTTGACTCAGTTCTTCAATATGCAGATGAAAAAACAATCTCAAAGATAAGTAACCTGCTCAAGATCATAAGGTTTGCAAATGGCAAATGTGGACTCCAAAGACCCATATTCTAGTAACTGCTTATTGAAAGTAGGTGGAAAAGAAGTTTGAAATGTAGAAATCGCTAACCATAAAAGGCCCTAAGTACTGAAAATGGAAATAGTTGGAACTGAGGAAATTTCCAAAAATAGAAAAATCTGACTGTGAGACAATGACCTGTTTCTTCTGTCCATAGGCCTGATTGATAGTATATATACTGCTGTCCAAAAAAAAAAAAAAAAAGAAATATATAGAGCTATAGTATTGTGGTGTCTATTTATTCTAAAGTGGCTGTTTTAGGAATATAGAGTAAAAAAAAAAGAGAAAATAAAGAACAAAAGTAAAAAGATGTCACAAACTTCCCCAACCTCTTTGAAATTCTCTAAAGAAATCTCACAAGATATGATACAGGTACAGTCATGAAGACTCCCATTACCGTGGTGCCTTCCATTTCAGTGACTTCAATGAAGCTAACTGGCACCCTTGCATACCCGCAGAGAACCCATCCTCCCAAGCACATATGCCTTCCACATGGTGCACTACCGTAAAAGTCTATCCTGAAGAAACTCAAAAGTCCTCTTCAAAAACAGTGAGAATCTCGTGGGGAAACTTCCATTTTGATTATACTTAAGCAACTGCCAGTTTCTATTAGATTGGATCTGAAGTGATTCTAATGTCTTGATGGTGAAACCCTCCATGGGCAAGAAAACAGTGTCCACAACAGCCATGTCTCATCCTCCTAAAGCACGAGCCACAGAGTAGATGTGACGGTGGAGTTTTCACCTAAAGCCAGGGTGTCTGCTGATTCTGATGGCCAGAGAATAGTGGAAAAAGGATTGCAAAAGGCAAATTACCATATAATTAGCTCTCGTTGTAAGGGAGTAATACTAAAACTGTGCATTATAGAACAGTAACTAAGGGAGCATGTGTTGTGCATTAGTGTCTTACGGAGCAGGAAAGAAGAAGACACCACACAGTTAAGTTTTGATTAGAGGTTAGGCTCCAAGGAAAAGTCTAACTTGAAGCAAAATTTGGGAAGGTGACATCCAGGTGGAGCTGCAG
Source organism: Canis lupus familiaris (assembly GCF_011100685.1). Taxonomy (NCBI): domain Eukaryota; kingdom Metazoa; phylum Chordata; class Mammalia; order Carnivora; family Canidae; genus Canis; species Canis lupus. The sequence continues at coordinate 31,063,149 of NC_049257.1, forward strand.
GGTAAGACCCTGATTCTCATGCAGAATTCTGAATGCTTTCCCTTCAAACAGAAAGGGGATGAAAGCATATTTTCCTAAAACAAAAACAAAAGTCATCTATTTTAAAACTTTTTCTGGAACTGAACCTGCTTATTCCTCTCAGGACTGTGTAACATTGCACCCATGGAACAGATGTAGGTAGCTCAGGTAAGTGTAAGCTTTGGCAAGTTTATGAAACACTCATGCTGAATATGCCAAAATATTATTGAAAAATACTAGTTATCATAAAAATACTAATTTAATTTTATTTCATCCTCCTCCAGGTATCCAAACACAAGCACTGCCAATGGTATTCACTGGTTAATGTCTATAGCAGTAATTCTGTTTCATTTTTGTCTCATTCTCTACATAATGGAATTACCCCACTTTTTTAAAAGTAAAAATAAACAGATCATAAGAAGATTGAAATATTCCAGGGCTAATGAGAATTCCATTAGTTCAGGAATATGTTAGTTGTTTCTCAGCAAAATTCAGTTCAATTTTACTATGCTTAAGGGAGAAAAATAAAAGCACAAACACCCACTTAATCTAATCAATAGATGTCAAGATTTTAGGGGAAATGGGAAATGGTTAGAGAAGTGAGATTTTTTTTTTTAATGAACACTCAAAAAGACATAACATTTTTAGCACCTTAAGGCTTGAACGCAAGATTCCTGAGGAAATGTTATTCCTCCTTCCAGGGTCCAAGTCTTTTTTTTTTTTTTCTCAGTACAAATTTGTGTAAAAGGAAATTCTTATATCAGAATCACTCATTTGCCTTGGAATGACCAGTACCCTCTGCCGTCTCAAAATAAAGTATAAGCTTTCTTTATAAAGCTTCCGAGGTTTTGTGTTTATAGCCAAAGATGAGAAAATGTGGAACTTTTTTTTTTTTTTTTTTTTTGCAATTCATCCTCTATGGTAACCAGTTAACCTCACTGTCCATCCTACCAGAAGTTCTACCTCAAAAATTAGCACTAACATGAGAAAGATGATGTTCCAAATTAAACTATAACTTAATCATTTCTTCAATATAAAGCTGTGCAAAGAATGAGAAAGAAATGGCTTACCAACCATTTTGAAGCAGCATAAAGAAATCTGATAGGTTCTTCTACCTCAGAAACAAATAGTAAGTATATGACCGCTGTTTAAGATAAATGAAAATATTAAATCCTCATAAAGAAGTTTGTTTGCTATGGAAACCATCCATATTTTTAGAAGTCCATGATGAAAAATCTAAAGCTGATGGCCACAGAACCACCATACTGAGTAATAAAGATTTAATTAAAAGAATTCACAGCTACAAATTACCTGGTGAATTTCCAATGCAAACGTCACTCTAAGTCAAACCCATCATTTTGTTTAAGTTTAAAAAACCGAGAAGAAAGAAGCAGCAAAGGAAGGAGAGTGTGAGCATGAATAATGTACCTACTTCCTCTATCAGTTTCTGCTTTCTGGAGTCAATCTCACAAAAACCTTCAGGGAGTAAAAGGAGTGAAGAAACGAGCAGCCTTTGGAGGAGGAAGGGCTTGCTGCCAAGTCTGGGAAAAGATGGTCACCCCCACCGCTGTACCAAACAGTCCTGGGAGCGGCCTTGTAAATCCCTGCCCGGGAAGCCATTCCTCTCATTCCGAGTGCAACCCAGCGCAATGCAGTGTGGAAAATAAGCTTCCAATTTTGAACAGACTTTTATGACTATCATATTTTCAGAAAATAAACTCTGAGACAGAGCTGGTAGGCAGGCGTGAGGTAGCACTGGGCCATGGAGGGAATCGTGCTTGGCTTGCTCACACACTGGAAACCATTGCGGAGAATGAAATGTGTGTGGGGGGGGTGTGAGGCGGGAGAGGCGGGTGATGCTTCAAACCACATGGCCATGAGACAGGCTCCACGGAAAGATGTGTTGTTTCCTTTGTTTTTTCCCATAGTAATCCTACTCAAGGAGCTGATACTATAAAGCTCTAGTTTGAAGAGTGCAATTTTTAAACCGCTTAAGATACAGCTCATTAGAAATGAGTTACATACTTTGATGTATTATCAAAATGACCATAGTACAACAGTAGGTAAAGTTTGCATTTTAAGTTCTCCACTAGACTTTCCTCTCTGAGAGCAAAAGTTAATTCTTTTATTTTTCAATAATATGTAACATTTTCATTCTCATAATCACCTAGTAAGTATTTATTGCTGTATTATTATAGTAATCAAATAATAATATCAACTATCATTTAATGAGCTCTTGCTATTTGTCAGGATCCATACTACCTAAGTGGTTTATATACATGATAGTCTTCATAAGAATTATTTGAAGGTAAAAATTGTTATTCCAATTTTATAGATGAAGAAACTAAGACATAAAGACATTTTAAAAATTGCTCAAGATTATGCAAATTTGCAAAAACTGAGTTTAACGTAAGTTCACTAATAAATGGCGGGAAATATTTTCTTAGATTTTCAAAAATAATATTCAACTGGTAAAAATGCATGGAAAAACTATCATGTACCTAACATATAAGATGAATTCATAACATGGAGTGGAATCTGGAAGGCAGAGGTGAGTGAAAAAAGGAAAAGTACAGGTGTGTATGTGCAGTGGGAGTTGGGAAGTACAAGCACTTTCCTATTTTGAAGCAGAGTGACAGCTGATATGAGTAAGAATCTAGAAATGGGCCAGATCATAAAAGGTATTCTATGCCATCCTTAGGAGCTTGAACATTATCCTTTTCCCCAACAATGGGAGTCAGCACAAGGTTACAGGGATGGTAATGACGTGATCAGATTTTAGTTTTATATCACAGTGGCAGCAGAGGGGGTCTATATACATGTGAATGGGAAGTGGCCACACAGGAGGCATGGCAGGGAATTTAAATGCTATTGCAATAATCTGGGGATTTGATGTGGGCCTGAACTGAGGCATTTGTAGAAGAGGGGGCTAAATGGGTTTATCTGGGAACTACTTAGCAGATGAAATGGCAAAATTTAGTGACTGATTGGAATATTCCTTGAGTGACCAGTTAAGATGATGTTGCCATTAACTGATAGAAGGAATACATAGGAAAGATGGGTCTTGTCTTGAAGGGATGACCATCATGAGTTGAGTTTTAGATACACCAAACTTGAAATGGTTATGGCCCATCAGAGGGAAGCTGGGTATTGAGGTTCATGTGGAAGGTCAGGATAGCAGAGAAAGATTTGAGAATTATCAGCAGTTTGCTGTTAAGCAAAACCCTGAGGGTGAGCGATTCTGGGACAATCTAGGAGAATAGACAGGGAGGGCCACTGAACTAAATCCTGTGGGGAAAAAAATTTTAAGAAGTTGCCCATGAAACTGAGAGGAAGAGGCTGGGAGCCAGAGGGAGAACTTTCAGAGAGAGCTGGAGTGGTTAGTTGTATCGAATTAAGGAGACAGGCCTGATAAGACAGATACAAGGGACCCACTGAGACATCCAACATTTCAGGCCTCCTCTCACTGGACCAGCATCACTGGAATGGGGCAAGAGTCAGAGTTCATCAGGATGAGTGCGGCATGGTGGCAGAGACAGAAAACTAGAGTAGGCCTTTAGAGCAGCTGGGCTAAGAACTAAGGGTGTGAGACAGCCGCAGGCCCTGGAGAGAGTTGAGCTGGTTTACAGAACAAGAGGAAAGATCCCAGAGAAAGGAGGTGGTTGTAGTCACAGAAAAGAGAGCATGATGGAGCAGGTTTCCCCAGGAAATGGGAAACACACAAAAATATGGAAGGAGAGCAAATCCAAAAGTTTTTTCAAAATAAATTCAAAGATTAAGTAAAAGTCAAAAATAACACTGCTAAGGTTTGTACCTATGATGACTGAGATCAGATTGTAGTATCACTTTCTGGGTCTCATTTAAGTCTCCTAAAATTACCTTCAGGTAAGGTTCCCAAATGATCTGCTAAGAGTCCCATCAGATTGCAGGGGTGTGTACATTTTCCCAACTTTAGATAAGGACCCAAAGGTCTGGTGAGGCTAAAGCCCTCTTTGCAGGTGGCAAAACTGCTCATGGCGGAGACGGACCAGAACCCGGGTGTTTTCCTAGCGACTGCTGGACTGGGTTACTCTCCTGACTATGTCAGGTGGTGACGCATATGCGGCAAGTAACACTGCCACTGAGAATGTATTCGTTGTCTCTTGAAACCAAATTTATAATTCTGATTGAGCAGACACCCAAAAGAGAAAAAAATTAGAGAAAAAGAACTGTGAGACTGTCTTTTCTCCTCCCCAGGAGAAACTTAAAAAAAAAAAAAAAAAAATTAATCATTTTCGAGTTTAAACATTATACCAGAGAGATACAGGGACAAGTTTCCATTAATTTATTAATATTAATTCATTAATATTGTCAACATTACTACCTTCTCTGTAGAATGCATGCAGATAAGAAGAATCTTACACTACTGTGATTTTTCTTATACACTGTTCCTCAGTATATTCAATGTAAGATGGAAACACTTTGATTCCTTCTGAAGGGCTTAGTTTTGAACACATCAATAAAATATAATAAAAACATTAAGGTTGCCAATGGGGCCACAATTTTAAGGCAAAATTTTCCATAGGATAGCCTGCCCCCTCCAGCAAATGCCAAGAGATACTTTTAAAAACACTGACTAGGGCAGCCCCGGTGGCGCAGCGGTTTAGCGCCGCCTGCAGCCCGGGGCATGATCCTGGAGACCCTGGATCGAGACCCACGTCGGGCTCCCTGCATGGAGCCTGCTTCTCCCTCTGCCTGTGTCTCTGCCTCTCTCTCCCTCTGTGTCTCTCTCATGAGTGGATAAATAAAACCTTTAAAAAAAAAAAATAAAAAAATAAAAAAATAAATAAATAAAAAAAAAATAAAAACACTGACTAGAAGGGCTCAACAGTCTTACAGGAAATTTAGATGAAATACACGTGAAATTTACATGGAGAGAAACTAAGAGAAAAACTGAATTGTCAACATCCTCCTAACTCCATTTTTACATAAAGTTGTACAACATGCCCAAATTTATATAATAAATCAATAAGTAGTAATTTTAGTCTTCTCCCTACCATTACATTTCTCATATGCATATCTAAATTTGTCAATGTTGTGATTTCAGAGCAAAAATGGTAAGTCAAAAACTGGCATTTAAACATTTTATAAATATGATCAAAGGCAAAGTGATGATGTATGATTGTCTTTCAAGTAGGAGCACCTTGTTTGAATTAGAAAAGATTTCTTTCTGTGGTCATAGATTAACATGTTTCCAATCTCCTCAAAAGCAAAGCTTTCTCTTACTGTTTTTACCTCACATCAGCATTATGTGCATTTCTACAACGATCAACACAATGAATCGCAATGCACGCCTGTGGTAACAGTGCTAAAAGTGTGAAGAACAGGAAGTGAAAGGAAAATGAAACCTATATATTCACTTGGAAATTTTGATAACATGAGCCCATGGTATAGTTGAATGATTTACCTCAGCCACCATGAAAAAGGATTTGGGCTTGAGTTATTTTTCCCCGAAATGATGGGGAATTTGCAATGGTTTATCTACAAACCTTAATTAGGCAGCCTTGCAACTAAAAGGAATAACTGGAATAGCAAGTTATTATCAAGTCACAGTTGTGCAGTCTTGGAACAAGAAGCCAACTGGGCTACATCAAGATCAAAGGAATGTTAGGCAGAGATGTAATGCAGTGGTTAACCAACACCTGCAGAGCTTGCAAATCCCATCCAAACCTACTAAATCAGGGTATTTGCAAGGGAGAGGTGCCTAGAATCAATATTGGTAACAAGCTCTTCAGATGATTATATGGCCAGCTCAACATGGATCTGTGCGTGGTTTATGCATGAACTAAACGAGTCATGGTCAAAACATATGTTTTGCCGTATATATTTGCCAATATAAAAAAATCATCTGTATCGGGGCACTGGGGGGTGCAGTCTGTTGAGCATGGCTGACTCTTGTTTTCGGCTCAGGTCATGTTCTCAGGGTCCTGAGATTGAGCCCCATGAGGCTCTGCAGCTCTCTCTCCCTGTCCCTCTGCCCCTCCCCCTATTAAAAAATAAATCTTTTAAAAAATTATGTATATCTATGTCTTTATATAGATAGAGACACTCTTCAAAGTAAAGCTTCATTTTGGTTTGGATAAAAGTTACAGGCACTTGTAAATTTATCTGAAAAGAATTAGGAAGCAAGGAATTGCAGCCTCATTTAAGTTCCATCCCATGTTCTGAGCTCCACGACCTACTCAGAAGTGATCACAACTATACCCTGCCCATTGAAAGCAGGTCTGTTCAACTGAAAGTGGCTGATCCTCATTGTGGTTGGGACTACAGTCGCCTCCTAACAGCTGTTCTTTCGTTTATAACCTTCAGAAGGTAACTCTACCCAGCAGAGTACATGATGAGTGCTACCTAGGTGAAAGACTACAATTCCTAGCTTCCCTTGTGGCTTCCTGTAACAAGATGATCAATTCCAGCCGTCAGAAGCAAGGTGAAATGGCATGGAGACCTGACAGTCTCCGTGAGAAAAGGAGACTCACAGCCTTTGTCTCTCATCATCTATCCAGATGCCTAGAAAGTAAATGTAATGGCTGGAACTCCAAAAGCCATCTAGGACCATCACATCAAGGGTTATACTCTAGGGATAGGAGACTAGAGAACTAGAAAGGGGTGGAGTCGTTGACAGCATTGTAGAGCTAATATACCAGCCTTTCACTACCTGAAAGCTTCTTTTAAAAAGAGAAGGGAAAAAGAAGTCCAATTTTTTTTGGCTTACTACTGCATTCTGCTAGATGTAGCTGAACCCAAATTAAAACATTCAGTATAAAAGAAAAGTGCATATCCTACATGATCCAAAGTATCTATTTTAATAGTAATGAGTTTTAAATGATTTATGAATGACCAAGTACCTTAAGCTATGTATTCATATTCTCTACTTCCTTTAAAATGATCTGATCCATGTAATACCGAGCAATAAGCACTTGTGTCTTCAACTTTGTATTTTAACAATCAGATAAGTGGCAGATATAGCATAATAAAGTGCAAGGGACCATGATATAAAAAGTACTGTGAGCCCCTCATCTCTTAATCATCAGAAGTTGGCTTGGGTCCAGGATATCAGGGTAGGGCTGCAACAAGAGGGTTGCAAATTTATGGTCCATGAGCCAAACTTGGCAGTCAGATATATTGCATTTGGCTTATGCAATGCTTTTTGAAAACATTAGTTTTGAATGCCTTAAAGTGGGCATGCATCTTCAGATCTCCACAGGCCCATCATCCCTGTTGATGTAAACACTCACTTGCTTCACTTGTTTAGGTTACCTGCCTGGTCTCTGGAAACAAAATGGTACATTTCTGCACCTTGCCTTCTCTCCATTCTCTCTCTGTTGTTGAAATCAGTGATTCATACCAAAGATGATTTTCTAAGTCTGTGCATTTCCAATAAGCAAGAATGTGTATAACTCACTAGGAGCTAGAACTTTGTTTAGGAATGTCAAAATTACTATAAGTGCACTATAGTATCTTCTCCTACAGTAAAAAAAATTTTTAAAAAAAAAGGAAACTTTCAAAGCATCCCACCACCACCATCACAAACACACATACTCCAAAACTCATGAAAAGCTGATTTTGTCATCTTAACTCTGATTCTTGTTACTTAATAGTTTCAACTAAAGTTAGTTCAACCTCCTTTCAGTTAATAATTTAGTTTTTCAGTTTTTAGGAATTAAAAAAATCATTTCACTTCTTAAAACTTATTGACAAGTAGTAAAGTTTTGGGCCTAAAATGCCTAAAACTTTATTTCCTTACTTTCATCACATCATTCCTAAAAATTTCTATCAGGTAGCCACTATGCCTATGTTTACATTTCTGGTAAAATAACCAGAGTCAAATAGATGAAAAATATACCTTGAAGTATTGAAAAGAAAAAATATTAAAGTTTGTAAACATCTACTTACATGTGATAACACATCTCCACATTTTAAAGAGGACATATTTGTATACAAAGTCAATAACAGATTACATGATTTAGTTACAGCGAAAAGCTGAAAAACATACTTGTTTTGTATGTGTACTTTAGATATTTCTTTAAAGCATTTACCTGAACTTACTCTTCCCCAAACTTAAAATCACATGGAGTTTCAAAACTGACACTTTTATTAACCTGGTGTCAAGCCTGAACAGGGGAAACAAAATATTGCCAAGTATCCATTCAATATAACTGAAACCAAAATATGCACCTTAAGTAAGTACAATACAAGTCACGAAACTCTGAGTATACTGGATTCTGGAATTCTCTTCTAGACACCTTTACATAGGATCATACTACTTTCTTTTGCTCTTGAAATTTTTAACACATATACTCTCCTAGGGTGAGTAATAAAACAGAGGAATTTATTTTTTGCAATGTGAATGCAAGGAATTACACTTTTTCTGTAAAATCTGATGTTTGAGATTCTGGCCACTGTGCTGTTTGGTTATATTGGGGGAAGAAGGGTTGGTAGGAGATGGAGACTGTTTTGCACCAAATTACAAATTTCTAACTTTTATGTAAATTCATAGTAAGAAAAATTTACCTCTCCTTATTTTTCAGAAACACCTACAGAGTAATTACAACTATTTAGGGAAATCTTTGAGCATATATAGCCTATTCCATTAACCTTATGCAACACTCCTTTTGCTTATTCACATGTTCAATCATTTCCACACTTTATAAAAGTAAGTTATTTATTTTATATTAACAAGGAAAGTTGTGTGAATTTTTAAATTAAAAGTTGTTTTGGTGGGGAGGGGAGAGAACTCTCCTAATTAGATTTGCTATTTCTATTGTAATTTTTGTTTTTTCTCTCCCCTTTTCTGACTTCTACTTCCCAGTTATTTTCCCCACCCTTCCAAGCCATGCACGTTTTTCACACGATTACAAAGAAATTCGAGACTTTTACCTTTTCTAAACGGTCTGTTTTTAAAACATAAAAAGCAATATAAAAAGCTCCAAGATTTTAGAAAGTGCCCCCTCTATGGGACTCCGGACAGATTGTTGGGTATCTCACATTCTTATTTTCACTCTTTAAATGATTTTTAGAACTTTTGGCCTCTAGATGATTTTTATGAACATCTTCAGAGCAAAAATACAGAGAGGTAGGTTAAAAGACATGTGCATACACATCTGCATGTATCGGCATATATTTGTGTATCTATATACGTAGGTATATATACACACACCGCAGTAGATACGAAAAGTTCCAATGGGCTAAGTTTTAAAAGGTTGAGTTTGATGTTAAATAGTCACGAAAATCTATAATGGCCTATTCTGAAAAAGAACACGTCTGGAGAATAAGGATTTAATAATCAGTGGAACCAAATTAAATATTTTCTTATATTCTACAGCAGCCCAGCAGTACCACCCAACCCTGACATGCGCAAATTGCATAGGAAAAAAAGAAAAGGTGACCTCCCCCTCGCGCCCCAAGGAGAAGGCCCCCGCAAACACCCGTAGACGCCGCGGGGGAGGCGGCGGGTTGGCCGCGGTCCGCCTGGGGTCGGGGTGGGGTCGGGGTCGCGGGTGGGGTCGGGATCGGGGTCGCGGCGGGGACGGGGTCGCAGGTGGGGTCGGGGTTGAGGTCGCGTCGGGGTCGCGTCGGGGGCGGGGCGGGACGGCCCGCGGCTTCAGGGGCCGCTTCTCCGCCTCCGCCCGGGAAGGCAGCGAGGCCGCCTCCGCGGAGGCCAAGTGCTCCGAGATCCCCAACGACAATGAGGAGGCGGTGAAGCCCGCAGAGGGAGGAGGACGAGGGGCCCGACACAAAGGGGATCCGCTGTCGGAGCGGCGGCGGCGGGTTCTCTAAACAAAGGCTCGGGAGCCGCAGCAGGAGTGGGGCGCGGGGCTCCACCCGGCCGCCGTCCCCGCGCCCCGGCCTCCGCCCCGGCCTCCAGCTCCGGTCCCGACTCCCGGCCTCCAGCCTCCAGCCTCCAGCCCCGATCCCCGGTCCCCGGTCCCCGGTCCCCGGTCCCAACCTCCAACCACAGCCTCCGGCCGCGGGGCGGACCCCGCCCTCCACCCCCGACCCCAGCCTCCAGCCCCGGCGCCCCGACCCCCGGCCTCCAGCCCGACCCCCGCCCCAGCCTCCAGCGCTCCGGCCCCGGCCCCAGCCCCGGCTGCCCGCGGCGGGCGCTCCTCGAGCCTCGTCCACACCGCGCGGCGTCCGCGTCCAGGCGGGCCCGCCCCGACTCCGCAGGGGCGCCCCGCGCTGGGCCCCGCCGGCCCCGGGCACACCTGTCACCGCCCCCGGGGCCGCCGCCGCCGCGAGCCGCGCGCCCGGCAGACTCACCGTCGTCGCCGTCGTCCTGCGCTGTCACCGCCACGCAGCGGCCGACGAGGACGGCGACGAGGAGCAGCGGGCTCGCCCGCACGCAGGCTGCTGCCATCCCGCCTGCGCCCCGACGGGGCCGCTCGGGCTCGGGCTGCGGCTCGGGCTCGGGCTCGGGCTCCGGCTCCGGCTCCGGCTCCGGCTCCTGCTGCGGCCCCGGCCTCCAGCTCCGGCCTCAGCCCCGGCCTCCAGCCTCCAGCCTCCAGCCCCGCCTCCGCCCCGGCCCCGGCCCCGGCCCCGGCCCCGGCCCGTCTGAGCGGGGCGGCCCCGGCCGCGCGGCTTTAAGGAGGAGGACGGCCCCGCGCGGCCCGCCGCCCCCCGCCGCCCCCCGCCGCCTCCCGCCGCCTCCCGCCGCCTCCCGCCGCCCAGTGCGCGCCCAGCGCGTCTGATTGATGGCGAGCGACCGAATCAGAGCCCGCGCCTGCGAGCGGGGCCGCGCTCGGTTACCGGGTAGACCCGAGGGGGACCGGACCGCGGCGACGCGGCGGCGGACGCTCATTTCGCTTCCTTTCCCTTTTCTCGCCTTCCTTCTTTCTTTTTTTTTTTTTTAGAGAAAAACTGTTTGGAGAAAGGGCCCATCCTCCCCAGCCCTTCCCCCGACACACACCCCCTCACTTCTCACTTTTCCCCTATAAGCTGAAAAAGACCTTAGGGAGGAAATACAGCCTCTTAGCCCAGCTGTTTGGTGTCTGGATAATCCACGGCTCCTGTTCAGCTTGAATGGCGAAGGATCACATCTTAACCCTCTCTTTTGACTGAAGAGGACACAGTCTTGCCTCCCTGTGCCGGATTCTCGTTTGGGGCTTTTCTCCCCCAGATTCTGGAAGGGGACTAGTAAACCTGTGCCCAGGTAACGTCCGGTGAAGAAACTTGCAGCCAAATCGGTTTGTGGCGCATCGTGCTTTACACCCCGCTGACCTCTGCCCTTCTCCACATCTGTGGTTGAGGGGGGCACATCTGCAGGGCCCTCTTGTCCCAGAAAGTTTCACCAGCTCGGGAGCCAGGCTGCTATGTTCGGGTTCAGGGAGGGGGGCACACCGCACTTGGTGTGCAAAGTCTGCTTCCCACCGCAGCTCGGGCTGACCAACTGCAGAAACACCGAGCCCATTATCCCCGTGCCCCCAGCTTTCTCCTGCGAGGAAAGGGCTTTGGCCCGACCAGTGTACACAGTTTCGCGACACTAACATGAGTGACACAGTATTAACTACGTCCCAGATCGCAAAGAGCCACATAGGAGGAGATGGTGCTGCTGTGACTCCTACACCAGTTTTTCAGATTCTGTGGTAGTCCCGGTTACACCTGCCTTTTAAGAGCAGCATTCGTCATCTGGGGCCGGTCCTCACAACTGCCAAGATCTTAATGACCTCACAGCGTCCTACGAACCGAATACATTTGCGACGCTGAGTCCACCTAGAACCAAAATGGCCCATTCCGCGCAATTCAGGTGAGTCACTGTTCCTCGTAGCTGACACTGACACTGTGCTGAGCCCTGAGGGCGACAGTGACACAGAGTAGGTGGAAGCCATGCCACTGCCTTTAGGGAACACATGGAGATGCTCAAGAAACAGGCTTGCGGGAGACACAGAACTGGAAGCCCGAGCACGTAGCTGTGGGGCGCAGTCAGCGCAGGAGACATGCAGAGGAAGGGGGGCTTACGGCACGGTCAGGTGAGCGATGCGCCATCCTTTTAATACAAGAAACCCAAAACCCTCTGCATCTCAGCTTGGAGCTACAATCTCTGGAGAGACATTCCACAGGCGGTCACCTTTCCAAGCAGCTCTACCCCTGTGTCTCTCAGTTCAATTTTTCACTTTTATAGCAAAGATTAAAAACACGACCTGACCTCCCACAGGTCCCTCCAGTTTCAGCCTCTGCTTCCTGTCAAACCAAAAGCATCTGGCATGATAGGGACAGAGAACATACTTTCAGGACAGCTGTGATAAATTAGCTTGTCTTTTCGAGCTTTGTGACTTGGGCTTTTCCTCTATGATCGGCTTTGGGATCCTACACTGCAGCTTGGAAAAGAGTAAAACGTACACAGGTGTTGACCAGGTGCGTGGCTTTCGCGGCTGTGGTTACATTCAGGGTAGAGGACGCGACCGTTTCTTGGTCCTTGAAGAACTGGTCCTAAGCCCCGGTGTTTAAGCGGGGAGCCCAGCAACCTGTCACAACCTCGCGAAGCCCTCCCGCGTGTAGACATAACACTACGCACCTCCTGGGTAAGTCTTTACCAACTCGACTTTCACGGCCTCCTTGAAAGTTATTATTTTTCTTAAGTCATATATAAGGATTTATGATTCAAAGAAGTTCACCTCCTCAAGTTTGCTCAGCTCCTAAGTGGCAGATCTAGGGTCCTATTTCAGAGACTTTCATGTCCTAAGTGAGTATTCTCAGTTCTTCCGAGCTCTTGGACCTGCAGGACACCAATATTTCCGGTCTCCAGAGAAAGCTGTCTCAGCCCCTTTAGGGTTGGTCCTCCCGTCTGTCTCTATTCCGTCCCTTCACATCTCCTTCAGGACTTCACTCTGTGTCCCCCTCTCTATCCTCAAAAAAAAAAAAAAAAAAAAAAAAAAAAAAAAAACAACCCCACAAAGATTTCCCTTCGTGAGTCCCCTTCGTCATCTCCTTTTTCCCTCTACCTCCTCGTCCCCCCGTCGTGTGTCACTGTCCTCGGGAGAATGTCACGGCCTGCCCTGCAGGAGACACCAAGCCTCCCCTGCGGGTGAACCCTTCCTCTTCCCTCCCCATAGTACTTGACCCCCTTCTTCCTGAAACTCCCTCCTCCCAACACTCCCTGGTCCCACATGCTCCTCTTATGTTCCCTGCTCTTCTGGTCAAACTTCTTTTGTAATTCCTTCTAGAGGGTTGTGGCGCTCCCAGCGCTGTCCTGGTGCACCTTGCCCCCTGCCCCCCTCCTGGGCCGTGTCCCCTGTCAGATCCCCGACCTCACTGCGGGTCACACGCTGACGATATCCGGGCACGGCTCCCCCCGAGCTGCACACCTGTCAACTCGTGTGTCTAAGTGTCCGCATTGAACATCTTCCCTGGACGCCGCTCTAGTCCCCAGCTCAGGAGCCCAGCAAGGCCCCCCCACCCGCATCCAACTGCCGGCCAGGCCCCAGGCCGTGTGGGTTTTGTCGTGTGTTCCTTCACTCGGTTACTTCTCCTTTCTTAAAAAAAAACCAAGTTACCTCCCAAGTACTTACAAGCTATAGTTCTAGGATAGTTTAAACGAAGAGAAAGGTAGGGAGCGGCGGGGTGGGGAGGGGAGGGAGGAGGATGAGCGAAGAGGAAACACCTACTTCCCGGGTGCCGTCTCCTTTCCTCTTTTGGCTTCAGCCATTGGAAACCTAGATTTTTCCCAGGCACGCAGGCAGTCTCACACCTCGGATGTTTGCTCAGGCTCTGGCCTTTCCTGAAAAAACCATTTCCCAGGTCTAATCCATTCCTTTATTCAACAGCTATTTGTCGAATACCTGTTATTTGCCAGGTTCTACTCCAGGAACTAAGGATATGTTTGTGAACAACATAAACAAGGTCCCCGATGCTGTGGAAGCTTAGAACCCTGAGTGGGAAAACGGCAATAAACTAGTGAGCAAATGTGCAAACTGATAATCCGAGCCCCTGATGCGCCGTGCAGGAAACAAGGAGTGTCGTCAGAGTTGCTCAGGAGTGGGAGGCGGGGACGCTGCAGATCAGGGCCTGCAGGGCGGGCCCCTTGAAAGCGGTAACAGCGACTCTGAGACCAGAAGTGTGGAGGTACCTGCCCTAGAGAACGGGGGAAGCAGCGCGCCCAGCGGGGACAGCAAGTCCAAGGGGCCTGGGCGACACGCGACCTTCCTCTGGCCGGCCGCTGTACCAGTTACGGACACGTGGTCCTTTGACACAATGCGATGTGCGGTCCCAGGTCCTGGGAGTCCCGAGCCTGGGCCTCGCGGCTAAGTCAGGGTGCCAACAGGCTTGCGTCCCTCATAGGCTCCAGGGGGACCTCTCCTCGCCTCTGCGGACCTCCAGGGCCCCCTCCCATTCCCACGGCCTCCGTGTCCACGGGCAAGGCCAGCTGTTTCCACAGCCACGTCCTCCCTCTGACCACTGGCAGGAAAGGTTCTCTGCTTTTAAGGACACGTGTGACAGTCCTGCTTCCACCTGTGCAGTCCAGGGCAACCTCTCACGTCCTGGGATCATTGATCACACCTGCAAAATGCTTTTTGACATGAAAGGTAACACAGTCACAGACTCCGAAGATGACCACGTGGGCATCTCAAAGAACAACCAGAAAACACCAAGGCAGACAAAGCGGACACGAAGCGTGGGCACGTCCCGAGGGCCACCGCCTTCTGACCCCCACGGGCCAGGCTGTGACCGGGCAGGGGCAGGGAGAAGGCCGCCTCGCCAGGCTCCAGCCCTGAGGCCCTGCGCGTCCTGGACAGGAGTTGAGGCTACTTTTTCTAAATGCAGTGAGAACCAGATAAAGAATTTTTAAACAGAAGAGTGATGTACCCTAATGTTTTGATATTTTAGAAATCTGGACGGCTTAGAGCAACGTCTTCTACCAAGGCAAGACGCACGTGAGGGCGCAAGTCAGGGAGCACTCGGGCTCCAGTGAGACACGACGGCTCGGACAGGGACGTGCAGGGAAATGGAAAGAAGCAAAGGGGTTCGGGTGGATTCTGGAAATGAAATCACTGAGAAGTTAGCTAACGGGGAGAACCAAGGCAGACGGCTGTGCCACCTGAGGGGATGAGGGGCCAGCAAAGCCCACGTCTGACCCCCACGTCTGCACACAGGCCCGCTGTCCCTCGCAGAACCGGCCAGCGTGGTCTGCGCACACCTGAGCAGCATCACGTCATGGCCACATGCCCTGACCCCGACGGCGAGATCCCTGAGACACAGACCTTGCTTCTATTTGCCCGATAGTTACCTGTTGAACACCTGCCATTCGCTCAAGAATCAGTAGGACTCGACGACTGAAGCCCATGACACAAGTCGCAGGGAGCAAAGTCCAAAGGATTCGCAGCTGCCAACCCAGAGGACTAGGAAGATGATGACCCTGGCGAGAGAAGCACCTCAGCCTGCAAGAGGACCCGGGTCAGAGGAGGACGAGCCTCGCCGGTTCGGGCCGCTCTGCGCCCACCCGCCGTGGAGCACCTGAGCCCAGACCCGGAGCAGGAGAGGCCAGAGTTAGGGCTAGGCTCTCCTGCGGCGGGGTCACTGGGACAGTGACCACAAGAGCAGTGGTGACGGCCAAACGTATTAAGCCCTTACGCTTTGTCAAATACTGTGTAAGCATTGCACGTGTGTTAATTAACTTAAATCAATACTGTGGGATAAGCGCTATTATTTTCCTTGTTTTACAAACGAAAAAAGGAAATTGAGGCTCATGGCAGCTGCGTGACTTGTGTCAAGTCGTACATACAGCAAGAAATGACCAGATCCAGCCTTACAACTCACAAGGAGTTGACGTTCAAAGAAATTATAGGATGTCTATTTCCCTAAACTCCATCACTGATTTTTTTCTTTAACAAATGACAATGGGGGAGAATCCTTTGGGATGTAGTTAGCATGGTGTTTTTTCAAGTAAGCAATTATATGAACCAATGAATTTAATTACAAGTCCTATTTATATCCAAACTTTGTAAATATAGGTTACCTCTAGCTGAGTATTTGTACTAAAAATATATCTACATCTTGGCATAATTAGAAATATCTTTTTGTAATAGAAACTGTTAACTTCTGGGCAGCCCGGGTTGCTCAGTGGTTAGCGCTGCCTTTGGCCCAGGGCGTGACCCCAGGGTCCCAGGATCCTGGTCCCATGTCAGGCTCCCCGCAGGGAGCCTGCTTCTCCCTCTGCCTCTGTCTCTGCCTCTCTCTGTGTCTGTCATGAATAAATAAATAAATAAATCTTTAAAAGAAAAAAAAAGAAACTTAACTTCTTAAGTTATAAACTTTCATTTTAATCTAAACATGTTTCAGAATAAGTCATATTTTGAGAAAAGTTTGTGATTTTACATCCCAAAAAAACTGCCTTATCTCCTGAGGCAATCAACAGTTATATTTAGAAGTTATGAAAAGTCTTATGAGGCAAAGTCATAAGTGATCTGGTAAATAATACTGGAGTGTGTAGCACCCTCTCCTCTACATACTGTTTGAATACATACATGGTCAGGATGATTATCTCCACTTTACTCTGGGATTCAGAAAGATTAGTGACCTTTCAGAAGCTACACAGTGCCAACAACAGTCTCAAGCATAGGCTTCCAAGTCCTAGCACTCTACCCATTGTACCTCATGATAATTAAACTATAATTCAAATTTTACTAACTAGATAAGCAGTATCAAAAAAGTCTACAGATTGGAATTCTGATGTACAGCTCGGTGACCACTGCACACTTGAAATTTGCTGAAAGCATAGGTCGTAAATGTTCTTACCACACACACAAAAAGGTAATTACGTAAGATAAGGGTTTTGTTAATTAACTTGATCACAGTCATCTCACTATATATATATGTATATACATATATATACATCAAATCATCACTTGCTACACCTTACGTATACATATTTATCAATTATACTTCCATAAAGCTGGAAAAAAGCGAAGATAAAAAAAAGAAAAAAGCTAAGATAATAATAGTAATAATAAAGTCTGCAGAATTATAGTGGTTATGAGCATAGACTCTGAAGCTAGACTCACAGAATCCAAATCCCAGTCCACCACTTTCCAGCTGGGTGACTATGAAAAACTTGCATGTCTTTCTGCATCTTAGTTTCCTTGTTTGCATAATGAGAATAATAACATCTTGAGGATTAAATAGGTCATCTTGAGGATTAAATAGGTTGATATTTGTAAAACAGACAATGTCTGGCATACAGGTAATATTATTATATATGTTCTGGTTAAATAAAAACAAGTAACAGCATTAGTGCTTCTTTTAAAAAGCATAATTTGGGACGTCTGGGTGGCTCAGCGGTTTAGCGCCTGCCTTCAGCCCGGGGCATAATCCTGGAGACCCGGGATCAAGTCCCCCATTGGGATCCCAGCAGGGAGCCTGATTCTCCCTCTGTCTGTGTCTCTGCCTGTCTCCCTCTCTCTCTGTGTCTCTCATGAATAAATAAATAAAATCTTTCAAAAAATAAAAAGCATAATTTATCAACAGCTTAAAAATTTAACTGTTTATATATATATATATATATATATATATATATATATACACAATGGAATATTACTCAGCCATAAAAAATAAAATCTTGCCATTTTTGATAGCATGGATAGACCTAGGGTATTATGATAAGTGAAATAACAGAAAGACAAATAAATAACATATGATTTCACTTACATGTGGAATCTTTAAAAAAAATGAATAAACATACAAAATAGAAACAGAATCATAACTACAAAGAACCAGTAGTTGCCAGAGAGGAGGAGATTTGGGGGATAGGTGAAATAAATAAAGGAGATTCAGAGGTACAAATTTTCAGCTATAGAATAAATAAGTCACTGTGACGAAAAGTACAGTACGGGGAATATAATAATATTGCAGTAATGGTATATGGTGACTTACACTAACTACACTTACCATGGTGAGCATTGTGCAATATATAGAATTGTTGAATCGACGTGTTGCACACCTGAAACTAATATAACATTGTATGTCAGCAATACTTCAATAAAAACTCTTTAAAAAATAAGATTTAAAAAAAAAAGAAAAAATAAGATTTTACTGTTACAATTTACATAAAGATGAAAACTTAAGGTAATTAGAAGGAAGTTTCATTATCTATCACAGTATGCTCCACTAATTCCCACATTATGTTTTTTATTCTTTTATATTATGTTTATTAAGACATGCCTTCCTTTTTCTCTCTTTTAAAGATTTTTTTTAATTTTTAAGTGATCTCTACATCCAATGTAGGGCTTGAACTCACAACCTGAAATCAAAAGCCTCATGCTCTACTGACTGAGCCAACAGGTGCCCCAAAGCATGCTTTAAATAGAGCAAAATTCACATTTTTAGGTGTATGGTTCTTTGAGTTTTGACAAATGCATACAATCGTGTAACCATCATCACAATCCAGAGGATATTTTCTTGTCCCCAAAAGTTCCTCCATTTTGAGTCCATCTTCTCTCATCCTCATCCCTGGCACCATTGATCTGATTTCCATCCCGTAGCCTTGCCTTTCCAAAATGTTATATAAATGAAATTAAAGAGTATGTAGCCTTTTTTGTCTGGTTCTGTGATTTCGTCCATGCTGTTGCATATATCAGCAGTGCATTCCTTTTCTTAAATCCGTATGTTTACACGTTTGAATTTATTCTCATTCTTAACCATTAATCCACTGTTTATTTATTAAGCCTAATAAATCCTAAAATGGATGATTGTTTGTATTGGAATAGACAATGCTCTGCAGCTAAAATGAGAGTCCATGAGTCAGGGCTTCCCCTCAGGGAAACTTTTAAGATGGCAGGACTAGGGACAGGCTACAAAGGAGAAATTGTCCAGACACTCAATGACACCAAAGGCCATTTATACCAAATGAGCTTGTTATGCTCCATATACTGCTTTAAAAAAATTAAAAGCCAAAGAGTTGTAGGTTGTTTTTCAACAAAATAAGGAGTGATTCAGCCCATCAGATTCTGAGTTCTTACGTGGCAGCCAGAGGTCGGGGAACTGCGTCCTTGGAATGGAGACGGAAGTAGAGGGCAAGGAAATTAATGTGATATATTTTACCACTTTTCACAAGTTCATCAGTATTTTGTTTAGTATTTTAAATTTTCCTGGTGTTGGGGCAAACTATTCCTTCAGCTCCTTTAATAAAGTTAGTTGTTTTTCAGAGCTGTGGAATTCTCTTTCAGAGAATATGCAAGAAGTTTTTATAAACTGGCTCTTAAGAAAGGCTAGCAGGGGTGCCTGGGTGGCTCAGTGGGCCTTCGGCCCAGGGCGTGATGCTCATTTTGTATAAATATACTATTATGAGTTCAGATAGGCTCTGACTATAGTAATTGAAGTCTTAATTATTAAAATGTGTCACTATGCAGCAGATTTTTCAATGTTCTTTGTTTTCCTGTTTCAAGTTTTTAATTAAATTTTAATTAGTTAACATATAGGATAACGTTAGTTTCTGGAGTAGAATTTAGTAATTCATCACTTACATATAATATCCAGTGCTCATCACAACCAGTGCCCCTCTTAACACCCATCACACATTTAACCCATCCCCCACCCACCTCCCCTCCAGTAACCTTCAGTTGTTCTCTATAGTTAAGTATTTGTCTTCTCTGACTGCCTTATTTTGCTTAGCATAATATACTCTAGCTCCATCCACATTACTGAAAATGGCAAAACTTCATTCTTTTTGATGGCTGAGTAATATTCCATTATATATATTATATATTTATACACACACACATATATATATTTATATAATATATACCACATCTTCTTTATCCATCTATTAGGTGATGGGCATTTGGGCTCTTTCCAATGTTCTAAACACCACCAGGATCCAGTGGCTCATTTAATATACTGTTTAGAAATCAGAAACATTCTGTATATTTAGACCATAATGACCTGATTACTATTACTATTTAGTTAAAATATGTAAATATCCAAACACAAAATATACACACCCATACAAAAAGAGTTGGTGACGGGTAATTCATAAACTTGATTTTGAGTATGATCTTAAGTTACTGCACCCACATAAATCTAGAGTCCTCCTTGACACCTAAAGATGAGAAAATCAAAGCCCTCTGTGATCATTTACTACAAAAATTGGGTTATTATTCCTCATACACAGAAAATACGACACAGGTTTCACTCACTAGTTGGAGAATATATTATTTTAATGTTTCTTTGAAGTATATTAGTGATATTGTCTCCTGAGATTTGGGAAAACACATGGACTTCATTTTCTTGTTTTACAGAGGCTTACTTTTGTTTTCTCTGGAGTAATTGCAATCAGAAGATATTATTGGATGAGTGAGATTCATAAATGTGCCTTGTCTTCCCTTTCAGCATCATCTCCACTTCCATGATTTTGGAATGAGAGGGATCTGGAGAATTGTCCCCGAAACATCTGAAATCTCTTTTTCCATAAATATAATACCCAGTAAGAACAATCAAGAGACACTTAGAACTTCAGCAACTTCTCTCCCTGTTACCTTAACTACAATTAAATTTATACACATTTAAATTGTAAAAAGAGATCCTTCATTAATTTGCATCATATAGTCAATCTCCAAGGACTGTCAGTTGGCTCCAGTAGTGGAGCCATAGTGCACTTAATTTACTAAATTTATTCTGAATTCTGGGACGCCTGGGTGGCTCAGCAGTTGGGCACCTGCCTTTGGTTCAGGTCTGATCCCGGGATGCGGGATCGAGTCCCACATCAGACTCCCTGAGAGGAGCCTGCTTCTCTCTTGCCTATGTCTCTGCCTTTCTCTCTCAGTCTGTGTCTATCATGAATAAATAAATCTTTTAAATAAATAAATAAATAAATAAATAAATAAATAAATAAATTCTGAATTCTGCTCACTTTTTAATGAATCTATTAAAAACTCTCCAAATTACTTCGAATATTTGAGATATGGAAATCATCTCCAAGAAAGAATTAAGAAGTTACTGTGCTGCTGAGGCATGAGCATCAGCCACCACACTCTTGTTTCCAGTGTACCTTGCACATCCTAATATATCCATCTCCCTACTTAAGTGAGGGTTCTGGTTTCAAAAATTACATGCATTTCGATATAATACACTCTTATTGAGAGATTACTTTGAAGATGCAAATATATATAGGACATACTCATTGCCCTCCAAGGGCTCACCTGGTTTGGTGTAAGAGACACAAGCACTGATACCTGTAATCCCCACTCTCCCAGGATGAGTTCTACTATAGGAGTGCACACAACAACAGGCAAATGGGGTAAGGTAAGAGGACAGAGAGTCACAAGGAATCTGGAAAGGGAAGAATTACACATATGGAAGAATTTACACAGAGCTTCAAAGAAGAGACAGCGCTCAACAGAGACTGGCTGAAGGATGGTTAGGGAAGACAGAGAGGAAAATATTCAAGTGCCAGTAGCCTAGCAGAGTTAAATCTCAACAGTGCAACTTTGAGCCCCCTCCATAGTACAAAGCATGAAATATTTAAGTAAAACTTAAATACTTATTAATACACAAGTAATAAATACACATAAATAATAGATTCATTAATGCTTATTACTACTTCACAACTTACTAAGTAAAATATATTTTAAAAGCATAAAGTATTTACAGCAAAGGAAATGGGAAGGGAAGACAGGAAATATTTAAAAGCCAACTGCAATAAATCCTAACCTTAACAATATTTTCATCCTTAATAGTCTAGTCATTATCTCAAGATAATATCTGTGTCAATTATTCTATTTCAAGGTACTATGGGGTTTTTTTAATGATTTCACTAAACTAATATACCACAGGACTGTATTCTCCAGAATGCTCTGTCACTGGACAGGTGAAGAAAGACATCAATAACATGCCTACATCTTTATTCTTGTAGTAAAAGTAAAAAATAAATAAATAAATAAATAAATAAATAAATAAATAAATAAATAAAGCATTTCTAATATTCTGCATGGTTTTGTTTCTTGTGGAACCACACCCATATCTCTGCTTCCAAAAGAAGACATAGCTCAAGAAAAAATGCGCATGAATCAGTAACCATACATTGATTTGAATTCTGTTTCTCACGTAGCCACCTCATCTCAGCTTCTAAGCTCCCCCCAAAGAGGCTTCTCAGCAGCCTGAGAGTCAACACGGCGAAGAGAATTGAAAACACGTATGTAAGTCTCTCTCTGATGAAGCCCGTGCGGGTTACTAGGCCTTTAAATTATTTAGAAAGAAAAACACAGTTCCAAATTCCAAATCCTGAAGAAAGGGAATGAATATCTCGTATAATCAAACTAGTTTCAGGTTCAAAACAACAACAACAAGGAAACCACAAAAAGTCCTTTTGGGTCCTTCAGGACTTGCAGTGTGATGCGTGCGAGGCTGTTCACCAGAACAGGACGCCCGGTGGCCCTGGGCCAGGACAGCCTGGGCCCCGCCGAGCTCCTGACCCAGGGAGAGCACCCCCCCACCAAGGGGTGCTGGGCACCAAGCCCAGTGCCTCCTTGGAAAAGGAGATGGTGAAGTCCCTTCAGATTTCCAATGACTATTACAGGAACTATTCATAAATGAGTTTTACAAATTCTAAAAATTAATTGCATTTTTCAATATGCAAAGTCTTTTATTTAAAATTTGAAAAGTTAAGACTTACGACCACCTCAGCATATGCCATTCCCATTTTATAAAGAGGAATGATGGTTTCAAACTCGTGCAGAGCTGCATTTTCATTTACAGAACTCTGTAGGCACTTTAGAAGTGAAGCTTGGCTTCAAAATACAAACACTGGGGGCTTTGGCTCAACCTTTTAATATAAAAAATTCACTGATGTACAAAAATGTGAAAGTGTGACAATGACAACATATGAAATCCTGTGATTGATAGTCCCCTCTGGTGCGCGCCTTGGTCATTTCCAATGACTATTACAGGAACTATTCATAAATGAGTTTTACAAATTCTAAAAATTAATAAAATATAAGCTATCGTTCTTATTATTCTTACTACATTTGAGGGATGATTAAACAGAAATAAGCTGTTTGAGAAGAATCCTTTCAATTCTCTGCTTAATAATGGGCAGTGTGGGATCCTGTAGCTATTTTTAGCCATTTAAAACATACTTTCAGTGGGTAAAAGGACAAGACAAGTGAGCAATGCCTTAGTTTGGCAGGGTTCCCCTCACACTGCCTGAACTCAGAAAGAACATCCAAGTTGAGAGCTCATCTAACAGAGTGAGCTAAAGGAGACGAAGTGGAGAGAACCGATGGGAAACAGTAATGAGAGAAAGTATCTGACATTGCCTTGGAAAAAACAGACTTTCCATTTGCTTAAGAGTAATGTACATAAGCCAGATATTATTCCTTTACAATTTATGACTATGCGAGTTTCAAACATAACTACTATGAAAGATGTGATCTGATTACATAGGGAAAATGCAAAAACGACATGTGTGGAATCCCAAGTCTTTGTTTTGATGCTGCAAAGGACTTTCATGAGCACACCCCACCAAATTTCCCTAGCCATATAGTGAGTGAAGAACCTCATGTTATGAGGCCCCTGGGAGGCTCAGTGGTTTAGCACCTGCCTTCAGCCCAGGGCGTGATCCTGGGGTCCCGGGATCGAGTCCCGTGTGGGGCTCCCTGCATGGAGCCTGCTTCTCCCTCTGCCTGTGTCTCTGCCTCTCTGTGTGTCTCTCATGGATAAATAAATAAAATCTTAAAAAAAAAAAAAAAAAAGCTCATGTCATAGGTAATTAGCAATAAGTCCGGTAGGGTCACATGACATGCAGAAGTCACACAACTATAAGGACATCATGCAGGACGTATGTACTGACTTGCAGTTCATCCTCTACTTCAGAAGGTCTAAGCATTCCTACGTGCTCACAATATCTTCTTTTTTGGGAATTAAGGGTGAGTCTGTGAAGCCTTCCCTTTTCCAAGTACAGATCTATATGATGCCAGATTTTTTTCATTCACTTTAACCATTAATTTTAACCGTTATAACAAATGGCAACAGCTTGAAATCAGATGCAGATATGAGAATCTTGCTGTTTTCTATGAAGCCAGACTTTAAAGAGACTTGCAAAAATGTAAAATAATGCTACTCTTCTCATTAACTTTTTTTTGGTAAGTTATGCTAGTTTCATAAAAATACACTATTAATGTTAACAAAAAATGGATATATGATTATTATTATTATTTTAAATAAATTAATACAAATTTCTCAGTTTTTGTTTCTAATATGGTGAATATCAAAAAGTATAAACTACTAAATTTTATTTAAGGTCCTCGGTAATTAAAAAGGTACAAAGGGCTCCTGAGAGCAAACCAAGATTTTGAGAAACACTTACTTAACACCATAGTCCAAGCATGTCCATTTCTCTTCTACATTTTTATTACAGTATTTAATTTTCAAATTTGTATAGTAGCACATGCTTTTCCTCCTGCCCCTAGAAAAGAGAAAGTGAGGAAAATATTTTTTAAATAATTTCACTAATAAACACACCACCTTGATATGATCGTTAACATTTACAACATTTATTTCTCTTCAAAGATTTTTTCATTTGAGAATACATTCTTAATATGTAATCTCACTCAGTATATTGCTTTTTTCCCCAATTAACACTGAATAAGATTTTTTTTTAAGTTTTTTTTATTTATTCATCAGAGACACAGAGAGAGGCAGAGACACAGGCAGAAGGAGAAGCAGGCCCTCTGCAGGGAGCCCGATGCAGGACTCGATTCCAGGACTCCGTGATCAGGCCCCGAGCCAAAGGCAGACACTCAACCCCTGAGACACCAGGGGCCCCTGAGATAAGAATCTAATGCACGCTACCTAAAATTCTGTGCACAACTCTTAATGACTGTGTAATATTCTATCCTAAGAACTCTATAACTTACTGAGCTACTCTCCTATTGTTAGTTACTCGAACTGTTCCCCATTTAAAATATTACAAATAAAGGAAAGCAGAGATAGTTCCCAGTAAGATTCTCTAAGTTTCTGGGTGGTAAATGAAGCCACATGGAGGCATATATATCCTTTGTTGTGGTTAAGGAAGGGTGTGTTTCGGCTGTTGAATTGGCTTTAAAATAATGTTTATTTAGGTTTATTTATTTAGTTAATGATATTTAAGCTGAAATTCAAATGACCAAAGTACCTAGCCATGAGAATTTTCAGGGGAAGAAAACTCCAGCAAAAGATTATACAAATGCATTCAGACTATTTTTGCTTGGTATATTTAAGGAACGGAGGTGATTGATATGGGCCGAAACTTCACATTACTGTTTTGGTCTTACGTGGTAAAAATTTTACATAGGCCCTTGTTGGTTTTTATTCTGCTACCTTAACCTTTAATAACCTTAGTAAGATAGATATTTAGATCTAGGAGCCTGCACGATCTGGGGACCACCAGTTGGTTGAACATCTGACTCTCGATTTTGGCTCAGGTCAAGATATCAGGGTCCTGAGATACAGCCCTGCACTGGGCTTCATGCTCAGCAGGGACTCTGCTTGTCCCTCTCCCTCTGTTCCTCATCCCACTGGTGCAGGCTCTCTCCGTCTCTCTCACATGAAAAAAATAAATAAATATAAAATAAAATAAAGTCCTATACACATATAAACCTGAATAACTAAATCCCCACATGTAATATGCTGATGTTTATATGTATGCTTTTCACATGTCTTATCTCTTCAGATTAGTAGACTCTGGGTAGGGGAAGAATTAAGGTTATTTTTTCTATAATCTTCTGTGAGCTAGATTCCCATAAACAAGAATTGTTGGGCAAGTCCATGATCAAAAAAGTAAGATTGTGTACTTTATTAATTCCATTCTTAATCAGCAAGGATTTACATAACCCACATATAAGAAATAATTAAAAACCTAAATGTAAAACTATTTAATGCTAGCAAAATAAAAGGAACCATGGGATAAAGCTATAAGTAACTACAGAGCAAGATTTATTAAGGTAGTATTTAATTTTTCTCTTCTCTTTAAAATCTAGAACAATCTTTGAAGTTCTATTTGTTCTGAGCTCATCAAATCACAAAGCTGTAGAATGGCCATTAAAAAAATGGAACTCTAAAAATTCAGGTAGATAAAGGTTGTTCAATTTAAAGTCTAAGTTATATAGAAATACAGCTCTCCAGTTAGACTTTTTATCCTAATATGATCAATTCTCAAAGGAAGCAACGGACTACTTGGTTTTCTTCTTTTGTTCCTTCAGATTCACTCTCCATCCTTCTTTGCACATCTCTTTGCCCCAAGAGGCTGACATTTACAGGTTGCAGCAGTAGACAACCTTGTCCTGTGGCTACTTGCTATGGTTTGGCCTTTGGAAAACCATAACTGGAAAGCAGGACGAGAATGAAGTCAGAGTACATATTCCCCTAGTCCCCTCCTGCCAGGTTGTGGTTAGAGAACAGCTGCATTCCTGGGCAGTAGCTTTTCCTACAGCAGTACCTCCCCAGATTCCAGGAACTGCTCTGTCCTTGTTCTCCTTTGGGCATAAGGATGATAAAGTCAACATTTTACTGTTTCGTATTGGTCTTATTTTGCCTTCCACACACCTTTGTAAAGAGTGATTGCATTATTCTCCTGTATCTCTTTTGAGGCTTTCATCTCTTGTTGACCAGGATCCTGATAGATACAATCCATCAAAACAGAATGCATCTAAGTGATGGATACATAAAAAATTTGGTGAGACATAGAGAAAGATAACTGAGAAAAAATGAAACTGGTAAGATCAAGGTGGATATTTGCTTTAGCAACTTGTAGATAAGGATTTCACCAATTTATAAGAATTCGTACTTAAAAGAAAACCCGTATAATAAAAATGAAAAATTACGTTTACTGGATACTCTGTGCCCAACATTTTAGTAAGGGCCATCTAGGCATTATGTCATTTAATGCAAACACCATCTTGAGATAGATTCGAAGATAAGAAGACCAAAACTTAGAATGGTTAAGTATAGTTAGACAAAGATAGTGATTGGAATTGGGTAAACTCCAGTACTTTTTCTTAAGATTTTATTTATTTATTCATGAGAGACTGAGAGAGAGGCAGAGACAGTGGGAGAAGCAGGCTTCCTGTGGGAAGCCCAACATGGGACTCGATCTCAGTACTCCGGGATCATGCCCTAAGCCAAAGACAGCCAGCCGCTCAACCGCTGAGCCACCCAGGCATCCCAACAAACTCCAACATTTTTGAATCCAGAGGTCCATAGCCTCAACTACAACACATTGTTACCAAATGGTAATTATTTAGCTATATAACTTCTATCTTTTTTCAATTTTTACTTTATATATATATAAAGTATATACTAAAGTATATAAAGTGTATACTAAAGTATATATATATATATAGTCATTTACATTAGGAGGTAGCATAGCATCTTAATCAAATGGTCTGTATTATTAATCAGATCAAACTCAAAAAGACTATGGGAAAAGGATAGGTTGGCAGAAAGGAGAATGTCACTATAAATGTCACTTTTCAGCTGTGCCAATCTCATGGATGCTGAGAACTAAGTAAAGGTGGACCTTAAAGGAGTGCTCAAAAAAATAAATCTCAAAGCTACAGAACTTTCACCTTGTTTCTTTGCTACTTTTCTTTCTTCACTTTACTTTTCTGCAAATTTCCAGTTCCATAAAGTGCCAGCATGGAAACAAAAAAGAGAAACTGAAAAATGAAAGGAGAAAAAACATGCAAGCAGAAGGCAGAGGAAGAAAAGCAAAACACAAGAAAACAGAGGCATAGTTTATATAAAGAGTTCTTCAGATTCTCAATAAAATTAGTGTATGCCATTTCCATTAACAAATCACACACAAAAGAACTATGAGCCAAAGAGTTTATATAGTAATAGAAGATGTAAAATAAGTTTATCAGTGCTCAAAAAATGGAAGATAAAAATATTTAGAACAAAAGCCATATGTGAACATAAAAGCAATACAATAAATATTACTAAAAACAGAGATAGTGAATAAGCTAGAGGTACTTACACAAAAATAAAGTGGAAACTAACCAATTATTTAAATATACAAAGGCAAAAACAGATATTGAATGACTAAAGATAAGACATTCAATGTATACATATTTGGTGCTCTTAAATTTAAAAATAGAAGAAAATGGAACAGAAAACAAATAAAGATATGAGAGAAAAAACATTTTTCATGAAAGAAAAGAACATCTTGAATAGACATATAGAAAGAATGTATGTATCATAACAAAATTGTTACTGGATGATCAACACTAGGCCCTATCTTGTTGGATTTATGGAATTTTCATGATAAATAAAAGTTACATGAATATTGAGGCAGCTGAAAGTCTGATACAAAGGAGAAAAATCAAGTTGGCTTGCAAATTTTTTGCAGTAATATTCAGCACCAGAAAAAAATGGAGTGATATCTAGAAAATACTGAGGAAACAGAAAACTGGCTCAATAATTAATCTTATAAATAAAATCTGATCAAATCAAGAGATGGTTTTAAGTACAGTAAAATGGAAGCACAAATGTGAAAAGATTATGCTACAAACTGAAAAAATTGTGACTGAAGGGAAAGAAAAAACATGTGTTAAGCTTGATGGCCTAAATAACAAAGTAATCCAAATTAAGGAGCTAGAGAAGAGGAAGGCAAAAGGAAAGTAAAATGTACTGATTTTCATATAATTCATTGTTAAAAGTCATTAGATACTGTCTCAAAATTAATTACAGAATAAAAGGACATCTAGCTTCTGAGTAGGAGGTAGAAAGCTAACCTTTGTTTCTCCTATCCTAAAAATAGGTAAAAGCAAGATAACCTTCAAAATCATAATTTTTGTTTAACCCAATAGAGGTTACAGGGCAGTTAAGCATCATGGTTTCCAGCAATATAAAAAGAAGATGAGGTTGTAAAACAAATTGGAGAAGAAAAAGAGAATGAGACAAAAATAATACTTGGGGAGATAATGGCTAGGAGTTTCTCCAAAATAATAAATATAGTAAAGATACTGATTCAAGAAGCTCAGAGAACATGAAACAGGATAAATAACAAAGAGGAAAAGCAAAACACCTAGATGTATCATATTCAAACTTCTGAAAACCAAAGAGATAAAAACAAAATATTTAAGACATCTAGACTAAAAAGACAAATACATAATATATAAATGATTGCACCAGATTTCCCAACAGAAACTGTAAGACATATGAAAAAGTAAACTATATGATAAAAGTAGCATAAAAATGGCAATGAGAGAGTGGAATTCTATTGTTATAATAAAGTTTAACACTATATGTGAAGGTTGACTTTGATTAAAAAAGTGTATATTTTGAACCCTAGAGGACTACTAACAAAGTATTAAAAATAAGTATTATTCATAAGTCCATAATGGAAATAAAATAGAGTTGTACACAATATTATCATCCAAAAACAGACTAGACATAGCTAAAGAGTGAATTCATGAAATGGAAGACAGAACCTAAGAAATATCCAGAGTGCAACATAGGAAAACAATAAAATAAGAAAGATAAAGGGGACATTAAGAGATATAGAGGTTGGAGTAATCTGATTAGAATTTCAAAAGGAGAGGGATGCCTGAGTGGTCAGTGGTTGAGCAGCTGCCTTCAGCTCAGATCATGATCCCAAGGTCCTGGGATCATCTCCCTCTGCCTATGTCTCTGAGTCTCTCTCTGTGTCCATCATGAATAAATAAATAAAATCTTAAAAAAAAAAAAAGAATTCCAAAAGAAGACAGTCAAGGAAATAGAAAAGGGGCAATATTTTAACAGATAATGGCTAATAATTTTCAAAATTAAAAATTAATGTGATCCTCAAAGTTAGAAAATGTTACAAAAAAACTCACCTAAATAGAATAAATAAAAAGGAACTCACACATAAGCACATTGTATTAAAATTACAGCACACAAAAGACAAAATATTATAAAAGCAGCATTAGAACATGAAAGGCAAAAAATAAAAAAATAAAAAACAAGAAAGGCAGGGGCGCCTGGGTGACTCAGTCAGTTAAGCATCTGCCTTCAGCTCAGGACAGGATCTCAGGGTCCTGGGATTGAGCCCCGCATCAGGCTTAGCAGGGAGCCTGCCTCTCCCCCTGCTTGTGCTCTCTGTCAAATAAATAAATAAAATCTTTAAAAAAATAGAAAAAGAAAGGCAAATAACTGAAAGGAATAATAAATAAGCTAAAAGCGGATTCTTCAACAACAAAAGGAACCAGAAGGCAGTGTAAGTTACTTTAGGAAGAAAACAAAAGTTATCTTAGAAAACAAGTCTGCGATGCAAGCAAAGAAAAACATGCATATGGGTAAATCTAAACAATCATTGACCATATAAAACAATTTTTAAAAAATCAGATGGGAGATCCCTGGGTGGCGCAGCGGTTTGGCGCCTGCCTTTGGCCCAGGGTGCGATCCTGGAGACCCGGGATCAAATCCCACGTCGGGCTCTCGGTGCATGGAGCCTGCTTCTCCCTCTGCCTGTGTCTCTGCCTCTCTCTCTCTCTCTCTCTGTGTGACTATCATAAATAATAAAAAAAAAAATTTAAAAAAAGGCTTAAAAAATCAGATGGGTTAATTAAAATAATGCAAAACTAAAATTGCATATAGCTGTTGTGTTTTAGAAGTAAAGCATTTTAAGTACCTGTTTTATTTGGTAATAAGTTAAAAATATTAGTTCTATATTACTAAGTTTAATGTATGTGAAAATATCTAGGACAATAATTAAAAGAATTTAAATGCATAAAATACACTGTAGCTCGGGGTGGAGGATTAAAATGTGAACAAAACCTAAAATCTATTAACCTCTTCCCTGAAAAATCAAGAAGGGGAAAAAGAGAAAGTAGGATACATCAGAAGAATAAAATGCAATGTTAAAAATTAAGTTGTAATAAATGTAAATAAACTGATCATGCGGTGAGAAGCCGCAGATCATCAGATTGGGTCGTGAGGATTTGAATTAATGGGCGAGAGGTGAGAAGAATAAGTGCAAGTGTAGAGGATGGAATGACGGACTTACTCACAAGGTGATAAGGGAACTGGGCAGACTAAGCAGAGGCTTCATATTCAGAAGCGGGAAAAATTAACTCTTCCAGGTTTAGAACTTGTGTGGTAGAAAAGAGAGCAGCTGAGCAAAGTAAAGAAGTGATGGAAGGGGCACTTATGCATGGGGTCACGTGATGGAGAGAGAGCAGAATACAAGATTCCACCGCTCACTGTGAGCAATGACTCAGTTTAAGGAAGAGTCACTAGAGGCATAATGAACTTGAGAATCATCACTAAAATCATTAGTTTTGTTGGAAGATTTGGCCAGAAAGGAGGAATAAGGGAAAGTGGATCAAAGACATAATGCTCATTTATTAACTTTTTCCAGATAATAATTTCAATCATTGGTACTTCACTACCTGTTATACTTAAAAGTATCGATGTTTAAATAAAATTATTTACTTTTTAAAGAACTTCGCTTAATAGCTCAATAAGACAAGTGAGGCACTAAGTTTTTTACGTGAACTGGAGTTTTTTAAAGTATAGCTTGGAAACGAGAAGAGATGTATCTTTCAAACATACGTACAAGTCAAGGAAATAAAATGAGGATTTATCATGACTATAATGTAATTATTGTGCCTTATTTCTTTGCACCCTCCCAAATCTAAAAGTGGCATTGCTTTCAAGTTCTAACCAAAAGAAAAAAAAACAAACATAGAATGAACTTAAGTACAATGTAGTCAAGAACCAAACACCAGGACTCTAACTTGCAATCAACACACCCATCCCATAAATACAGGAGAAAGTCTGGTGGCGTGCTAGGATTACAGGGCCCACACCAGTGTTTGCTTTGGCAGATGTGCAGTCTGTGCAAATGGGAACACAGCTGTATGCTGAGTATTTTAGTGTTTCTAAAACTGCTGAATCAGACATAAAAGAATATCCAAAGTTGCAATGTCTCAGCAAGTTCAGAGAACTGAGTGCCATTCTGAGTATTTTTTAAGTGTGTATGGGATAAATCACCTGTATTAAGCATTCTTGTCACCAGTTTCAATATTGAGGGCCGCATCTTACTTCCATGGCTATACTTCTTGTTCCAATCTAGACATCTTACTATTTCCCACAGACGTAGCACCAGCTAACTCCAAAGGAGCTGATGACCCTTTAGCCTGAAACAGACTCAAGTGAACAAATACTTAGTTATATATATGTGAGGATTTTAATAAAAGTGAAATATCTCACATTGAAATTCTCAAGAGTAATGCTAGAGAGTTATTTAGAATAAAATTGAAGAACTTTGTCCATGCTATCCCTGTATAAGAATGAGGCATTTTCACATAAACCCTAATTCCGTATAAACATTAATTCTCCAATTTAGTGATTTATGCTATTTTATGGGGATGTTTGGGTCTTTAGCATTTCAAAAGTGAAAATAAAAAAGAAGCATCTTTTCATTTACCAAACAGGGCTTTGCCTAAAGATATTTGCTGAATGAATAATGACTAAATGGTCCCTTAGTGCCTCACTTGTCTCATTCTTGGAAATTTTGAGGACTTCTTTCTGGACTAATGAACTACAACCTAATACAATTTACCTTGTTTCTAAATTACGTGTTCATGTGCATCTGACTCAGACCTATTTGGGCTTCAGTAATGTTGAATTGACCTAGGCTTACTTTCACATTATCAAATCCATCTCATCTTTAAAGTTTAATCTCAGCACACTGGAAAATATTTCCCTACTTTATTTTCCCTTTAGATTTCTTGTCCCCATGCTATTTTTTTTTTTAAACTGAGTATTTCACAAAGATTGCAACTGGACTTCAAAGACTTCATCCTGTGGGCTGACTGAACCGATTCATGATGACTGCCTGGGACATCTTACTAGGAGGAGCCTGAGGACAGACCTCAACCTTGCACAGGAAATAATACAGTGCTGAGGTTAATTATGTCGGCTATGGACTTGGAATGGTGAGGTGAAAAGCAGTACCTACTTGCCATTTACTTTCTTTTTTTATGGAAATCAGTTTTTCTTTTTATCGAATTATGTTTGACATAAAACATGTGAACTTAAGGTGTACGTGTTGATTTTATATTTCTATATTGTAATATGATTACCTTCGTAGCAATAGCACCTCCACCACAACACATAATTGCTGTTTCTTTTTTATGGTGGGAAAAACCAAGATCTCGTCTCTTATCGTGTTTGTGTTATAATACAATATTGTCCACATGCTGCATACTGTGCATTAGATTTCCAGGCTTGATGTGACTATTAGTTGCAAATTTGAGCCTTTAAACAATATCTTTCCTATTCCGCTACATCCCAGTCCATGGTAACCATCATTTTACTCTAGATTTTTATGAGTTTGGTTCTTTAAGATTCCACATAGAAGTGATATCGTGTGGTATTTGTCTTTCACTGTCTGACTTATCTCAATCTGCGTACTATCTTCAAGGTCTGTCCCATGTTGTCACAGACTGAAGAGTTTCCTTCTATCTCATTGTTTTTTTTATTTATCTGGTTTCTTATCTGGTATTTTAATTCCAGTTTAGTGTTGTTAGTTTCAGGTGTAAAATATAGTGATCCAAAAAAAAATATATATATAGTGATCCAACAATTCCATACAACACCCCGCGCTCATCACAAGTGCCCTCCTTAACCCCCATCACCTGTTTCACCCATCCCCTGCCCACCTCTCTTCTGGTGACCCTCAGTTTAATCTGTTTCATAGCTTGTCTGTCTCTCTTTCTCCCTTTGCTCATTTGTTCTGTTTCTTAAATTCCACATATGAGTGAAGTCATATGGTATTTTCTTTTTCTGACTAAACTTACTTCACTTAGTATTACACTCTCTAGATCCACCCATGTCATTGCAAATGGCAAGATTTCATTTTTTCATTCTTTGTTATGGATGAATAGTATTTCATTGTGTATGTGTGTGTGTGTGTCTGTCTGTGTGTGTATCACATCTTCTTAATCCATTCATCTATTGACAGATACTTGGGCTTTTATCATAATTTGGCTATTGTAGACAATGCTGCTATGAACACAAGGGTGCATGTATCCCTTTGAATTAGTGTTTTTGTATTTTTGGGTAAATATCCAGTAGTGCAATTACTGGATTGTAGGGTAGTTCTAATTTTAAATTTTTGAAGAAACTCACAGGAATGTGCAGATTACTACCTTGAACATATAGCTTTTCCTATTTCCTATTTTTTAGACAAAAAAGAAAAAAGTGATGTTTTTAAGTCAAAATGTCTGAGTTCATTAAAAAAAACAATTATTTTGTGTTTAGTTTACACCAGTCATCATGCTAACTGCTTTACATGAATCATTTCATTTAACACAGACAATTTTTGAAAAAAGGAACTGCCGACATCTTTACCATCATCATCTCTAATTTAGAAATGATGAAATTGAGTTTGGGGGATGTTAAGGCATGTGCTCAGAGCCTCACCTCTGATGAATAGCAGAGAAGACATATGAAATGCAGGAAATCTGGGCAGTCCAGGTGGCTTGGTTTAGCGCCAGCCTTTGGCCCAGGGCTTGATCCTGGAGACCCAGGATTGAGTCCCTGTGAGGCTCCCTGCATGGAGTCTGCTTCTCCCTCTACCTGTGTGTGTGTGTGTGTGTGTGTGTGTGTGTTGAATAAACAAATAAAATCTTTTAAAAAATGCAGGAAATCTAATTCTGAATCCTATATTCTAAATCACAGTGGGAGGCTATGTCTATAAATGAGGCATATATGAACTCATATATAAATGAGTTCATCTCTAAGTCCTACTAAAATAATTGAATTGAGTATTAATATTCTCAAAAGCAGCACCACTAGTATTTGGCCTTGGGTTAGATTGCTATGACCATGCTGAACTTGTTACCTAACCCCATCTCTATGGGCCACTCTTACCTGTATGTAAAATGGAGATAACGCTCCCTAAATGGTGGAGGAATTACAAAGATTAGTAAAATAATTGCATGTAAGATATCTGACCAATAGTAGATATCAATAATAGTTGGCTGTCTACAATCACATTTTTAAATTTCTTACAATTCCAATAGGTAATTAGATCTTCAAGGTTAAAAAAGGGGGGATTCATAATTCACTACAGAAGCAAAAGTAATGAACATTTTTAAATAATTACAAATTTGTGTAACACACTAGAATCAAGATATCACATTTATAAAGAAAAATTGGTGGAGTTTTCATGTAATTATAGGGCCAGACTCAGACTACCCTGCCACATTCCTTATTTCCTAAAATTATCTGTTTAAAATAGAAAAGCAGCTACTCTTCTCCCTGCAACAAACTATTCTTAGTCTCTCTTAAGTCTACAAAAAACTTTTTAAGTGATTATAAGGTGTGTATGTCCCATTATGGCCTAGGAGTAGAGGAACTGAGTAAGGAGTAGGGAGGGAGTAAGAGGAGACATGTGGAGATAATGGGCCCCTGCCATGATGGACTAGGAATAGAGAAAGAGCTGGTTCAAGTGAGTCCAGGCTCACTGACGGATGGACTCCGTTAGAAAGGCAAGTGGTAAGAGGTATGTCTAAGCTAGGGAGGTGACTATAACCACACGAAAGATGGCAAGAGCAAGACTATCCAACCTTAAACCAAATGCTGAAAGGAGCCTCAAGGCAGTAAATTCAACAAATTGACCTGAAGTACCGATTGCAGATCAAACAAAAGCTTAGTTGTCTTCTTGTATATGTTAACTTGGAATTAAAGTAGGGTAAATGTATGACTTTTCAAACTTGAGCAAGAGGACCGTAGACTAGAGTTGTGAAGTTTATTGAATGTGATATTTTCAAAAATTAGCTATATTTTAATTAGATCCTCTAATCTCTATTGTTAACTTTAAGTATGCAAAATATTTTTGCATCATTGAGACATATCTTGAAAATTAGGCCAATAGTAATTCGGGGAGAAAAAAATTAACACGCGTTTCAGTATCCATTCTATTAAGCCTAAGCCAGAAAGAATTTACTCTATGCTATGATCTGAATGTTTGTATTCCCCCAAAATTCATATGTTGAAATCCTAATTCCTTTTAAAAAGGTGATGAAAAAAATAAAAAATAAAATAAAAAGGTGATGATATCAATAGTTGGGCCCTTTGAAAGATGTTTTATTTTTTTTTTTTGAAAGATGTTTTAATCATGAGGGTAGAACCATCATGAATTAGTGCCTTATAGAAGAGCCTCCAGAGGGTCCTTAGCCTCTTCATCATGCGAGGCCACCGTGAGAAGTATGCAGCCCAGAAGAGGGCCTCCCCCAGGACCTCCATGCTAGCACCCTGGCCTTGGACTTCCAGCCTCCAAAAGTATGAGAAATAAGTGTTTGTGTGTATAACCACCTAGTCTGTGGTTCTTGTTATAGTATCTCAAACAGACTAAGACACTCTTATTTTACAGTTTCAGTTAATTGCTCTAATGATCATCAGCCATACAACTCCTTTATCCAGCATCTAGTGGGTGCCAGTTTCTGGGCTCAGTGCTAAGGTTACAAAGATTAGCAAACTGCCCACAAGAAGTGCACATTCTAGTGGTTTAGAAAGGCTGATAAATAACTATAATAGAAGGAAATAAGTGCTCTGGGTACATGCTTTTTCTGGCCAGATTTCTTGAACAAATTCTCTACTTTATCTGTCTTCCCTCAACTCTATGCAGCAGGGCCATCTTTCCACTGATGACTAAGTCCCATGCAAAAGCCCGCGTGCAAACCCTGACAGCATTTAACATTGCTGCTACTCCATCTTTTTGAAATTTTTCCCTACTAGTTCTGTTTTTAATCCTGTTTCTCCAGCACTCTTTCTTTCCTCTTGGTGTCATTTCCCCTGACTCAGCCTTTACTTGTTGCACCTATTAAAAACTTAGCCATTATCTTCTTTTCTTTACTCTCCTCTCTCTCTCTAAAACCTTGGTTGGAATGTCTATGCTACAGAGTCTCGATGTACTTTTCTCTTACTTTTGAGCTACACACTCATTTATACAGCAGTGTTCTTAATATTCCTCTTGGTTGTCTGGGAAGGGAAAGATGGTGATGAAAATAATAATAGTTAAGATTTAGGGAGCATGTACAATACACCAAGCACTGTTCTAGGTCCATAATCCCTATGATATAGATATTATACTTATTTTCATTTTACAGACAAGAAAACTGAGGCCCAGAGGGGTTTTAAGCAATAGGCCCCAGGTCACACAAATAGTAATGGTGAAGACAAGATTTAAACCCCAGTTTTCAAAATAAATAAATAAATAAAATAAACCCCAGTTTTCTGGTTCCGAAGTCCTTCCTTTTAACAACTGAAAAAGGGTTGAATACTTTAATTATTTCTGAAAAAGAAGCAACAGTATTTGAACACTAGTTCAACAGGAAATGTCATAGAGAGGGAGCCGTAAAAAAAAAATTCAAAGACATACTTCTGTGACTGAGTGGATGATAAAGCTATTAATGGTAATGGAAATCTTTTTAAAGATCAACCTTGGGTGCTGAGAATGAATAATTAATTAAGTTTTGAATATTTTAACTAAAAGTGCCCGTGGGACATGTGAAGAGTGTTATCAGTTGAAAGCGGAAGTTGAGTTAGCTCATTTAAAAGGTTGACATAAAGATGCAGATTTCAGAGCTCTCAGAACAAAGATGCTCAATAAAGACATGAAAGCAGATGTTTAATGCCTGACCTGAAAGGGAGACTCCAGAGTGAGTGGAGTTTTCAAGCTATAAATCTTATGACTGTTTTTTCTACATAAAGAATAGCAAACAGTCTTCAGAAGAAACATATATTAAAAGTAGTAGAGTGGAGGCACAAAGAATGAAAGGAAATGTATGTGGTATGACACACAAGAAAAGTATGAAACAATTCAAGAGTTGGTTTTTTTTTTATTTTTAAAGGAAATATGAAGTAGAGGGAAATGGGAGATAAAAACATTTTAGAACAAAATGCTTTAGTTCCTACACCAAAATGCAGGATTCCTTAGACTGATCACACGTCTTAGGATAATTTGGCAACAGAGACTAGGATGACATCAGCAAACCAATCCCTTAGCCGAGTAGAATGAGTCACATTTTCATCTGTTTCCACTTGATTAAAATATTTTACATTTGTTGAGCATGAAAAAAAAAAAAAAAAAAAAAAAACAGAGGAAGCCATTGAAAGTGGAAAGTTGAAAGTCCAAATATGGCTTGTTTCTGACTCACCAGAATTGCAGCATCATAGGAGCTAACTTTGACTTAAAAAGACTTAAAAAAAAAAAAAAATCCATTCAAGAAATAATTCCCCAAATCACATAAAAATATTTTTGGCTTTTTTAAACTTGTAACTTAATTCCAAACAGAGAAAACCCTAAAAAAAAAAAAAAAAAAAACTTTGGTGATATTTTTTTAAATGTAAATATCAACTATAGAAAAAATGGGTAATATTTGAATATCACCTGGTTTTTATAACTTATCTTGTTCAGATTAATATAAACTCCTAGTTTGGATGATTCGAATTTATCTAAACATTTGCTTCTTTGGAACAGAGCAGGCAGGAAAAGTAGAGTAAAGAGGTGGGAACAGATTTGCTTCTTTATGGGGATCTATGCCAAGTAATCTGCAAACAATCCATTTCCTGGCAAATGTCTGCTAACTGGTTTGTTCATGATGTTTTTTTTTTTTTTTTTTTTTTTTTACTGTGGTTGCTGATCTTCAGATCCCTTAACAACAAGAAAGATTCAAAATTAGGCAGAATTTACTTGGAAAAGAATGCTTGCTGACTTTAGGCAGTTATTTTTCTAAGTACATGATTTATTGTGAGGCCCAAATTATATAAGTGAAAGAAGTCTTTAAATTATAAGTCACTGCACAAATCTTACTTATTTATTAATAGATCAGAGCATGTAGAGATCATCTATAAATGGAAACAACGTTGGTATCATTTCATATTAAGACAATGTGCTGCTTTCCAAGACTTCATTGTTCTTTGTTCTGTAGTGACATTAACTGAATGAAAAACTTATTAAAGTCTTCAACAACCAGTGGGTGGGTCTTTCTAAATATAACCAAAAACATAGAAAAAATACTGAGAAATTGATTCAGTGAAAGTTCAAAACTATGTTATGTCAAAATAAATTTAGATGACAAATGCCACACCGTTAAATATTGTTGTTGTTACTATAACGTGTGATAGACAAAGAATTAAAATTTATATCTTAAGAAGAGTTCTTACAGGGGCGCCTTGGTGGCTCAGTCGTAAGCGTCTGCCTTCCGCTCAGGGCATGATCCGAGGGCCCTGGAATGGAGGCCCACACTGGGTTCCTTGCTGAACAGGGAGCTCACTTCTCCTTCTTATGTCTGCCATTCTCCCTGCTGTTCTCTCTCTCTCTCTGTGTCAAATAAATAAAATCTTAAAAAAAAAAAAAAAAAAAAAAAAAGGAAGAAGAAGGGGTTCTTAACATATCGTTAAGAAAAAGGCAGACTCTAAATAGAAAAATGGGCAAAACTATAAACAGGCTACTAAAAAAAAAAAAAAAAAAGACCAACCATAAATAACTACTATAAGAAAATCATTACTAGGTTTACTAAAAATCAAGTAATGAAAAGTTAAAAACACTGAGGTTCCATGAACTCACGTTTCATACTGACAAAGATTAAAAATGAAAGTACCCAGGAAGATCCTAGAAAATGACACAAGTAGAAACAGCATAGTTTTTGGGTCTTCCAGGAAACTGACATAAACATGGAGGTAAGAGCTAGAGAGAAAACTAAAGAGCCACGGACAACATTTTCGACAAAACTAGATGGCAATATACAAGTATGTGGAGACAAACCACCAACAGCCTCAAACCTGCGGGGGGATGGAAGCAGTGCAAGAGAAAGTCAAGGGAGGCCTGGGGGTATCTGATGCCTCAAGATAAGATGATCCCCAAATAGCTGCCAGAACGTATTCACTGAAAAATCCAGTGGCCTGTTTTGAGGTCCATTGCTTGGAAGGGGAGGGCCAGTGAGAGGGACCCACCTAGGTGGAGAGGATTATTCTGTCTTTGACATTGTTTAGAATTGACAGTCGAGGCTGATAACATAAAGCAGACCAACTTTCAGTTCAGTTTTTAAAACTTCTCTATAGATAATGTGACCCCTTTGAGTAGGAGTCACTAATCTCTTCTGTTTGTTGTTAGATTCATTCAGCAATTCACTAACTCACTTATTTATTCAGTGTTCTTTTCTCTAGATGCTAGAAGATGAGAATTCAAAGATGAAAGAAACCAATTCCTGCTGCCTTGAGATCTTACAACCTAATATGTAAACGAACAAAAAATACTATAATGTTATTAGTGTTACAGTAGAGGTTGTATTTATCACTTCGATGTATTAATCAGATTAAATAAGTCACATTGGAGGACAGCAGGATTCTGAAGAAAAAATAGTATAAAATGTTTAAGATCACAAACTTTGGAGTCAAGTGGCTCTAAATTCTAATTCTGAACATTGTTACTTACTAGTTGCGTGTCATTGGGCATCTGGGTTTTCTCAGTCTCCATTCCTTCAAAGAGAGAAAATGGTAATACTACCTCAGAATGTTATTAAGGAAAAAATAAGCTCAGTAATACTTCGAACCTTTAAAATTGTATATATATTCTGTATACTCAAAAATGTACCTTTTTAAATTACTGAATGGATCTCATAAAATCTAAATTTGCTGAAGAAAATGGTAGGGACAGATCCATGAAGACTTCATTGATCAATGAGGACCAACACGAAGAAATTGCAAACATTTACTTTGAAAGAGTACAAAAAGGAAGGAAGGAGGGGAAGGCAACAGCAAGTATCCATGCAACAATATAGTGTTGGACCAGCCGGATTTAATGAAATAATTCTTTTTTTTTAAGATTTATTTTTTCATTCATGAGAGACAGAGAGAGAGAGGCAGAGACACAGGCAGAGGGAGAAGCAGGCTCCATGTAGGGAGCCCGACGTGGGACTCGATCCTGGGATCCCAGGATCAGGCCCTGGGCTGAAGGCAGACGCTTAACCACTGAGCCACCCAGCCATCCCTAATGAAATAATTCTTAGAGAAAATAATACGGGTTCATTATTTATGAATAAAGACTCATTGGTTACAAATAATATTGAATAGCTCCGTACAGTCTTTGCATTCATTTATTTACTTCCTCAAGTAAGAAGAGCATCAGCATCTTAGTGTCATAGAAAGACATCAACAGTGGAGGTGAGAAATTCCTTAGAGAGGATCAAGTCTGCAATCAGAGTAAGAGTAGGTTTACTCTTCTGAATTCTGGTATGTGCAATGACAATGTATGCACACAATCATATTTTTTGCAAAATCTGCAAAAAATAAAACATTTTAACTGTAATCAATAAAGATCAGTTTCCATGCTGACTTCTTTGTCACACTTTCCATTATGCTCCAGAAGTGTTGGAGCAGCCACAGGCATTTTGGGAATCCAACTAAGAAGCTATGTTGGGGATACATTTATTGTTGATTTAGTGGGAGATATTTATTTGGTTCACAGTCCCTTCCACATAGTGAAGATATTGCTAGCAGGCCCAGTATAGGAATGACCTCAAGAGACACTCCTACCTATTGGCTGACTGGCCCAGCAAAGTAACATAAAGCCTCAGGGCTAGAATGTATATATTAACATGAACATGTCCTCTGGTGCCTTGCACAAAAACCCACAAAAAAAAAATAAATAAATAAACATAAACATAAACTGGTAGGTAGTGGAGAAAATACAAGATTTGAAATGTATAAAACCAGAAACTAGCCTGGAAAATTCTTCCAATCATCAGCTGTGTAAAATTGAATTGGGGTATTAGGACTCACTTATGCATAGTGAAAGTGGAAGTTCTCTCCTCTCAGCAATATGTTTGATAATTCAAGGAACACAATTGTGAACAGATAATACATTTGTTTTGTTTTGTTTTGTTTTTGGTGGGAAGTACATGAAATGGAATTGTCAGTTACCTCTGTAGGACACAACCCATAGCAGTAGTAAAAACAGAAAGTACTTCAAATTGTGAAATGCTTGTTCTACATGCATTTCAATGTATTGGATTATATTTTAGTATATCTATCTCACCTTATTCTGACAGTCTGGAGCAAACAAAAGGCAAAATTCCACCAATGCAGAAAAATTGTTTGAGAAAGTTAGTATTCCAGTAACAAAACCACTGTGTATGTGTGCACATACACATGTATAAAGTACAATAGCATAGCTCAAAACAAAAGAACAGCAACATAAAGATGCACTTAAATTGCTCTTTCTTATGGTTTTAAGTTAGTTTTATATATTTTTCACAATGATTTATCATACCAAAATTCAAATACAACAGGAGGGAAGTATCCTAGAAGAAGCCAAAAATACTGACTTAAAAAAAAATTGGTTAAAATTCAGTCAGAAAGGAGCACACGGGTGGCTCAGGGGTTGAGCATCTGCCTTTGGCTCAGGTCATGATCCCAGGGTCCTGAGATCGAGTTCTGCTTCGGGCTCCCTGCATGGAGCCTGCTTCTCCCTCTGCCTGTGTTTCTGCCTCTCTCTCTGTGTCTCTCATGAATAAATCAATAAATTCTTTTTAAAAATTCAGTCAGAAAACTCCTACATATATGGCATTTGTCAAGTTTTTGTATACATATTTATTATTATTTGTTTTCTTATTTTAAGGAAATATTAATTCACATACCAAATTTGTATTTGTAATTTCCTAGTCTTTTTCTTATAGAAGTCTCTCAAATCAAGTAAGAATGTACCTCTGTGTAAGGGCAAAAATGAAATGGATGAATAAAAGCATCATATTCATGATGACTTAAGTAGGAAGGTGGAGATTATACTATAAAGCGTTTGGATATGACATATAAAACAGCATGATGGATAGCAGAGCTTTCACAACATGGTACTTAGAGCTACGGGTGAACCAGCAAAGTATAGTTTAAATTTTTTAGAAAAAAGTATTTGCTTGGTTACACAACAATGGGTTTGGCATCCAGGTTGAACTGCAATGCGATTTTAAGCCCAACAATGCCTTGGCCAAGCACACGGGATTCTGTGGAGCCAGCGCCAGCTTTACACACATGTGACCTGTGTAGGTGCAATGGGCTCCACACCTAGAAGTACCCCATGCTT
This sequence comes from Canis lupus familiaris, assembly GCF_011100685.1. Taxonomy (NCBI): domain Eukaryota; kingdom Metazoa; phylum Chordata; class Mammalia; order Carnivora; family Canidae; genus Canis; species Canis lupus. Next base: position 31,106,239 of record NC_049257.1, read on the forward strand.
GCTCATTATCCTGCCATCTTCTCGAACTTTGTAGTAAGTTTTGAACATGGCGTCCCACAGCCCATGTGGAGCAGAAATGGTAGACTGCCTGGCTGTCACGAGCTGTGGGCTGCCACAAGAAGGAGGTGACTTCAGGTAGGGAGATGCTCTGCAGTGGAAGCCCACCTTGCAGTTGCTGACAGCTGGGCAACGAGTCTTCTGGAGGGGGACCTAGGCCGACCAACATGATGTCCATCTGCCGGATGTTGTGTTAAGATCTTATTGCAATACTTTAAAGATAACTTCAGTTGCCCAATTTTCTCCTTTTTCATTTTAAGTATGTAAAGATTCTCAGAAGTCTAAGTTGTTTTCCTAGCTCTTAATGATGTAATGAGAAAATTTCTCACTAAGATTTCTTTCTTAGTGAGACTTCTTTGGTGAGAGAACACAAATTATTTTAATTGCATTTTAAATTTATAACTGCAACATAAATTCGGTGAACTTAAAAAAGGCAAGTGCTAATTTTCTACTGGGGTTTAATATGCCAACTGCTCTCACATAAATCAATACAGACAACTTTCAGTCTCTGTCTTTTTATTATTTTTTTAAAAGATTTTATGTATTTGAGAATGAGAGAGCATGAGCAGGGGGAAACGCAGGAGAGGGAGAAGCAGACTCCCCGCTGAACAGGAAGCCTGACTGTGGGGCTCGATTCCAGGACCCCAGGATCATGACCTGAGCTGAAAGCAGATGCAGCCAGGCACCCCAGTCTCTGTTTTTTGTTTTTTGTTTTTTTTTAATTAAATCTCACTTAGCTATGGGTGCTTGGGTGACTCAGTCAGTTAAGCATCCAACTCTTGATTTCAGCTCAGGTCATGATCTCAGGGTTGTGAGATGAGCCCTGCATTGGGCTCACATGTTGGGGGTGGAGCCTGTTTAGGATTCCCTCTCTGCTTCTTCCTCTGCTCCTCCCCCACCTCTCTTTTTCTCTCAAAAAATATTTTTTTTCACTTAGCTATACATTCCAAAGAGACTATTTCAAATAAGGACTTTTTTTTTTTTAAAAGATTTTATTTATTTATTCATGAGAGACACACAGAGAGAGGCAGAGACACAGGCAGAGGGAAAAGCAGGCTCAAGGGAGGGAGCCTGATACAGAAATCGATCCTGGGACTCCAGGATCATGCCCTGGGCCAAAGGCAGGAGCTAAACCACTCAACCACACAGGGATCCCAAATAAGGACATATTTTCAGATGATTTTAAATTCAGTGGATTCTGGAAACATATCAGTAATCCTTGTTATAAATTAAGAAACAAAACACTGGTCGCTACAGTAAAGCAAAAGAACTGATGTAAATAATATTTAGCATCCCAATGTTATTTCTGATGCTCTGTGGTATGTAAACAAGATCAGAAGCATGAAGATTATCACCCAACCCTTCCCTCCCCTCTTACATTACTCTTTTTCCCCCCATAACAATGATTTCTTTTGAATTTTTGTTCATATTTGCCATTTTCATTGCCTATCTCCTCCCTCTACAAGACAGTTCTATGAGGTCAGGGTTTTTTACCAGTTTTGTTCACTGTTGCAGTCCCAGTACAAAGAAGAGTGGTTGACCCAGAGTCAGTACTCTAAAATAAGTTGTTGGATGAATGAGTAAATGAATACATAGAAACTTATAAAAGCCTTCCTAAAATTGCAACTAAAAATATAAAATCCATAAATTCACTTTTGCACAGTTAGAAAAAGCAAAGTACTGTTATACTACAGCTCAATAGAAATCAAAATGGAGATAATAAAGTAATACTCAAAGCCTTAAACACTCTAAATTATTAAAAAAAAAATAATTACAGGGCAGCCCGGGTGGCTCAGCAGTTTAGCGCCGCCTTCAGCCCAGGGCCTGATCCTGGAGACCCGGGATCAAGTCCCACGTCAGGCTCCCTGCATGGAGCCTGCTTCTCCCTCTGCCTGTGTCTTTGCCTCTCTCTCTGTGTCTCTCATGAATGAATAAATAAAATCTTAAAAAATATATATATATATAATTACAGCATAAACCAGTTTGAAGTTCAATTTGTGGATGATTATGCATTTGGTGCAATCTAAAAGTTATCTTAAATAGCCAAGAGATGTTATTCTTTTTTTTAAAACAGAAAACCTAGAGTATAGTATCTAGTAGTGGTAGTAAAGCTCGGTTTCTATTTTGCTGACCAGGATGTAATTAAGATCTTATCTTTCACAGAGACATAGGAACTTAAATCCTCAGGGTAGGAAGTAGGAGGAAGGAAAGAAATGTTAAAAAAAAAAAAATTATAGTCATGCTAACATTAATACTTAGAGCACAAGTAACATATGAAGTCTATATCTAAACATGTTAGAACTTTTTTTTTTTAAGATTTTATTTATTTATCCATGAGAGACACAGCGAGAGAGACAGAGACACAGCCAGAGGGAGAAGCAGGCTCCCTGCAGGAAGTCCGATGCAGGACTCAATCCCAGTACCCCAGGATCAGGCCCTGGGCCAAAGGCAGACACTCAACCGCTGAGCTACCCAGGCGTCCCTAGAACTGCTTTTTAAAAGATACTTATTCAAGAAATGTAATTAGATAAGCTTACATTTAGGTTGCTAAAAAAAGAAGGCACATGGATTTTAGACATGAGCCCCTCTTAACTCTTGTAGACAGGGATTCCCTCCCGTTTTAACAGATCATGACCCTGAAAAAAAATTATTTTTTCATTCTTTTCTCTCCTTATCTGCTCCTCTAATGGTAACAGGAGTGAAGAATAGTGCATGGTAATGTTATAAAAGTTGGACTAAAATTTGACAAATTAATGTTGCTAGGCAATAAGGCTTGTCCTGGAGGGAGACCTGGGCAGCTTATCTCTATGTCCCCACGTGTCCACCATAACCTTATTGTTTACAGAATGGAATATTCTATAATGTGGATCTATTCAAGACCCAAAGTGAAGGGTATTTACCTTCTGAAATATGAATGTGTTATGAGATAGTTACACCACATCTTGAATCCATTCTAAGTTATAACCCTGAGGTCTTGAAAAAAAATTCAAGGTTATTACTAGAATTAAACACTTACAATAATGCTTAACTATGTCAACAGATCCAACTAAATCAGTATCATTTTGTTGTCATTTAAATTTCCTCTTATTCTCAAACAGATTCTAACTAGTAGAGTAAATTCAGCTGAGTGTGCTTTGGAGTTTAAGCCATATATCTTCATATGTTAGTATATATTAGAATTACCTGAGATAACTGATAAAATTGGAAACCCATAGGCCCTTTCCCAAAGATTCCAATTAATAGGATTAGGGTTATGGCCCACATATTAAAAAACATTGGAATAGATACCTGTAAATTTCAAGTTTTTGCTAGCGTTTTTGTGGGAGTTTCTAATTCCTCTATTATGTGAAATGGAAAAGGGACATTTGATGGATAAAAGTTAATTAAGTATCATTTTCATAATATATTCTCTAAGACATCTAGGTCAATAAAAAATATTTTATATCTCCTACCAGTTGTATCCTCCTACCCAGGAAAAGTGCCAGTTCAAGTTTGTTCTCCCACAAAATCAAAAGAAACATCTGTGTTCTGGTAAATGCCAGAACAGAAACGACTGGGTAATTTCCTTCTTGGGCTACCAAACAGACTAATCCTCAGAGAACCTAGACTGGGCACTTGAAAAAGCACTTAAGGGCTTGATTCTGGGCCATCAGACTTTGGCCAAGGCAAACCTGTCTGTTTCCCTCCACAGAAGGGGCAGTTGTGTTTGTAGTTTAGGAAAGGAAATAGCCGGTGCCCAGTAGAAAGCCTCCCAGAATCCTAGTGGTATAGTCGGCCGCAGGCTGAACGCAGAACATCACTGAGCACATGAAAAGCAGGTATCGGCACAAGAGTAAGTCAGCACTGGTCTTGAGAGATGCTTCACATGAGACTGTTCTAGGCTCCTGTGCTGAGAAATTCTCACTCACCCAGCATGAGATTTCCCAGGATGTATGTCAGAATAACCCACGGATAACATTGAGGGACTATAAATAAATACATACTAAATTTTAGTCAAAAAGAACAAATATCTGGGTTTTCTCTATGTGAGCCCAGCTAAAATAGGCTCCTGTATGAATTAGTTTTATACTAAAATATCTTACTAGCTTGTGTTCGTTAGAAAAGAAATTTCTCCAAATGCTTAGCACATAAGAAACCTCCACCAAAACAACTTCCAAATGAAGCCATCTTGGAAAAGATTCTTTTCTCATCCAAATTTAAAGTATTTCCTCATCCAGACTGCATAACACACAAGATTTAGTGCAACAAAACTATATGTTTGAACAGTGTTATAGGCATATAACCAGGTTGGCCTACGCTTGCCTAATCCATAGTTCCTGTTTTTCAAAATTCAGATATGGGTTTTCCATCGCTGGATTTCTGTGAATGCTAGAACAACATAGGCAGTCAGTAGGTCAGAAATAAGCCAGGAAATCTAAAAAAAATAATTTAAAAAAAGCTAATCAGGTTGTAATGATGTGTATGTGGTCTTCAAAAGACACATATAAGAATATTCATGGTCGAACTATTCCTAATAGTCAATAATCATTAACCATCCAAATGTGTAACAATAATAGAATGGACAAGTAAATTTATGGCTAAGATCACATAGCAGTGAGAATGATCTACAATTATGTGCAATTATGCAAAAATATTATAAACATAATGTTGAGCAAAGAAAGCCAATATTATGGTGTTGGTACATACTGCATATATTTCTTTTTTTTTTTAAGATTTAATTTATTTATTCATGAGCAACACAGAAAGAGAGAGGCAGAGGGAAAAGCAGGCTCCATGCAGGAAGCCCGACATGGGACTCGATCTGGGGACCCCAGGATCATGCCCCGGGCTGCAGGCAGTGCTAAACCGCTGGGCCACTGGGGCTGCCCTATATTTCTATTTAAAATTCAAACTCAGGAAAAATTAATCTGTGGTGTGAGAAATCAGAATAATAGTTAACATGAAGGAGGAGGAAAGATACTTATTGGGTGTTTGTAAAGGGGGCTTTCTGGGTTGTCCACAAGACCCTGTTCCCATATTGGGGTCCTAACTACATGGGTTTGTTCACTTTGAGAAAATTCAGTGTGTGTTATACACAAAATATGTGCATACTTTTCTGTATATATATTATACTCCCATAAAAAGTTCACCAAAAATGCTATCTCATTGTGCCACTGAGGAAAATAACATGAAAATGAAATTAAAAAATGAGAATTAAAAGCAAGGAAAATTGGTACCAAGTAGAGCTAGGAGAGAAAAGGAATAAGATGGAAGATCTATCTCATGAAGTAACTGCCAGTCCCCTAAAGGGGTAAGGCACAGGCGTTGAGAATAAAATTTAAACCAAAATGCTCAGAGAATATCATACATCAAAACAACCACAACCAAAAGTCATTTTCTTCCTTAATGAGAAGGTACAGAAATCAAAGCTATTCAAGAAAAATAAATGGCATTGGGGTCCCTGACGTAAAAAATAAAATGAGCTCTCTAGCTCATACAATGCAATCTTCCCAGAAGTTAGTCATCCTTACAATTTAGATGAGATAAAGTATAAAATGGGAGATAGATAAAATATAAGGGAAGAATCCATTTTTTAAAAGCTACAAAATAGGGCAGCCCGGGTAGCTCAGCAGTTTGGCACCGCCTTCAGCCCAGGGCCTGATCCTGGAGACCCGGGATCGAGTCCCACGTCAGGCTCCCTGCATGGAGCCTGCTTCTCCCTCTGCCTGTGTCTCTGCCTCTCTCTCTGTGTCTCTCTCTGCGTCTCTCTCTGCGTCTCTTTATATTTAAAAATATAAGCTTGAAGTATGAGCTACTCTAAGCATAATACCATAATTTTTTCAACTTGAAAAATTAAAACCATATATGCACCCAAAAACTATAACTCGAAGTGAGAGAAATTTAGAGTTGTGGGGAAATATTTGAAAATTATTTGAAAGGGTAAAGAGTTAATATATTTGATTTGCTAAGAATCCTTAGAAATCAAAAAACAAGTTTTAACAGAAAAGTAGACAAAAGTTACAAACAGGCATGTCACAAAAGAATACAAGTAAATGGAAATTCAACCTCAATGAGTATCAAAATAATTATAGAGGGGCTCCTGGGGGGCTCAGTGGTTGTCTGCCTTTGGCCCAGGTCGTGACCCTGGGGTCCTGGGATCAAGTCCCGCATCGGGCTCCCTGCATGGAGCCTGCTGCTCCCTCTGCCTGGGTCTCTGCCTCTCTCTCTGTGTCTCTCAGGAATAAATAAATAAATCTTTAAAAAATAATTATAGCATTCTGAAGTTATAAAACTGACAAATATTTTCATAAATATTACTGACCATGTTGGGATAATACAGAAATATGATGGAGATATAAATGCTAAAACCTCCTGGAGGACAATTGAGCTGAACAAACACTTCACTGTACATACCAGCAGCTCAAGTTTGACCTTCAGCTATCTTCACAGAGAATCAGGAAAAGGTGGGAATAATGACCAGAGGACTCTGGGATCCAGAAGCCTGGGCTGCTCTGGGGCAGAGCAGACGAGGGGGCAGCGGCCTGGCTTCTGGGGACCACTGGTGTTAACAGGAGCAGTTCCAGGAGGAGGTTAAAAATCAAGAAAAACGGTTATGACAATCTGACCCAAAAGGATAAAAACCTCTCCTATCTTGAAAAGCACTCTCTAATATGGTTTCAACCTAAAAAAAAATTTTACTACATGTTAATTACCACAGGCTCTCAGGGAAATCTGTATTTGAATTTGGCAAAGCATCAGTTGCTAGAAGATAGAGCTGCTACTTTTTTTTTTTCCAATTTACAACCAAGAGAACACAATGAATGTTTTGAAAAGAATCATTTTTAAACAAAAAATACTTTTCTTTTTCTTTCTTTTTTTTTTTTTAGATTTTTTTATTTATTTATGACAGACAGAGAGAGAGAGAGAGGCAGAGACACAGGCAGAGGGAGAAGCAGGCTCCATGCAGGGAGCCCGAAGTGGGACTCGATCCCGGGTCTCCAGGATCAGGCCCTGGGCTGAAGGTGGCGCTAAACCACTGAGCCAACCGGGCTGCCCAAAAAATATTTTTCAACTATGAAAAATAAAAATAATTAACTGTTTAAAAACAGAGCCAGAGTGGGGCGCCTGGGTGGCTCAGTTAGTTCAGCATCCGACACTTGATTTCAGCTCAGATCATGATCTCAGGGTTGTGAGACTGAGCCCTGTGTTGGGCTCTGCGCTCAGCACAGTCCACTTGAGATTCTTTCTCTCTCGACCCCTCCCCACTGCGATCCATAAATAAATAAATAAATAAATAAATAAATAAATAAATAAATAAATAAAATCTTAAAAAAAAAAAAAACAGCAATAACAGCAAAAACAAATAGCAACCCAAACCCCTTCACATATAATGCATGTTCCAAGTTGGACACTGAATTTTGGGGATTTTACAGAGGTTTTTTTATTTTTATTTTTATATTATTGTATTGTTTTGTTTTTTCCTATTGTTTTCTCCTTCTAGAACAACCACTGAGTTGTCACACAAGTGCAACAATTACCCTGTCTGGTCTCTAGGGCACAGGCTCTGGAGTTAAACTGCCTGCTTTAATTCCCAGTTCTACTAATAAAGAGCATGATTTGGGGCAAGTTAAATATTTTCTCTCTGTGTAAGTTCCCTCCTCTATAAGCTTAGGAAAACAATAGTAACGTGTCTATAATGTTTTTGGGAAAAATATCATTGTGTAAACACTGAGGATAGTTGTTAATGCAGTAAAAGGGTTTAAAAGTGTCCATCTTCAGGTCTGTATGTCTTAGCTGTGTCCTCTCGGGCAGATAAAAAGCCCAGAGCACGGCAATCACGCTTCCGAGTCCTCAAACCACGAAAGCACACGTAGGTGACAAGGGCCATAGTAAGCGGTGGAATGATCGGGGAGGAGTGCCAGCAGGTTGGTGGCACAGGACGCCCCAGACCCTCTTTCCTCCTCCAGAATCCTGATTCCACAGTATGTGGAGCAGTTCTCTGCAGGAGAAATCCAGACAGAAGAGGCTCCTGCTCTCCGGAGCACACACCACAGGGAAGCCAGCTGGAAAACCGGTGGCCTGTCTTGCCATGGTTCCCTGGCGAGGAAACTCCGGGGCCCTGGCCTCTCCTTGGGGAGGCAACAGGAGCCCAGCCCACTCCACTAACACTCTGTGCTTATGGTTAACAACACTGAACTTCTGGATTGAAGATTTAAGAGGGTAGATCTCATGTTATATGCTTTTTGCCACTTTTACAACAGATGATTAATAATCATCCTAACAGAGGTAAAGGAATAACAACTCTACCAGAAAGAATAAGAACATAAGAGGATAGAGTGAAGAAAGAGAAAAAAGAGCCCCTTCTGAAAGGTGAGCTTTTAAAAACTTGAGACTGTCATCCAGTCAAAACTTTTGATTCCTTCTCTAAAAACTGTGCACTTTGTAAAAAACAAAGACAAAGAATAAAAAACACTTCTGCAAAATTGCATTTCTGATAGCCAGCACACGTTGACGTGGGTGCCCACCGGCGCCCACAGAACCGCTGACTCCCTGGCTAAATGGGTCTTCTAGTTTGTTTGATGATTTCTTTTTTCAATATTTTTATTATGATAAAAGCACACTACAATTAAATTTACCACTTCAACCATTTTAAAGTGTACAGTTATGTGGTAGTAAGTACATTCAAGTTCTGTGAAATCATCATCACCATCCATCTGCACAGCTTTTTCATCTGGTAAAACTGAAACTCTACGTTCATTAAACAATAACTCACCTTTTTCCCTCTCCCACCACCCCCTGGCAACCATATTATACTTTTCTATGATTTTTGACCATTCTTAAGTATCCCATCAGACAGTATTTGTCTTTTTTTGACTGGGTTATGTCACTTACCACAATGTCCTCCAGGTTCATCCATATTTTGTGTATTTCTGCATTTCCTTCCTTTTAAAGGCTGAATAATATTCCACTCTATGTATAAAGCACATTTTGCTTATATTTTTCTCTGTAGATGGACACTTGTGCTGTTTCTACAATTTAGTTATTATGAATATGGCAGCAATTAATATGGGTGTAAAAATATCTCTTTGATACTGCACTTTCAGTTATCTTGGTTATATTCCCAGAAATAGAATTGCTGGATCATAGGTAATTCTATTTTTAATTTTTTGAGGAACCACCATATGTTTTCCATAGTGGCTGCACCAAATTACTAGTTCCTACTAATATAGCACAAGTGTTCAAATTTCTCCACATCCTCACCAACATTTGTTATTTTCTGTTTTTTGGTTTGTTTGTTTTTTTTATAGTAACCATCCTAATGGGTTGTGGGGTGGTAGGTCATTACAGTTCTGATTTGCATTTCGTTAATGATCAGTGATAGTGAGAGTCTTTTCATGGGCTTCTTGGCCATCCGTATATCTTTTTTGGAGAAATGTCTATTCGAGCCCATCTTTGAGTTGGGTTGTTTGTTCTGTTGTTGCTGAGTTTTAGGAGTTGTCTACATATTCTGGATATTAATCTCTTATCAGATATATGATTTGGGTATATTTTCTCCCATTCCTTGTGAATGGGCATCTTTTTTTTTTCTGTTGATACTTTTTGGTGCACAAAAAACTTTAATTTTCATGAATTCCTATTTGTCTTTTTTCTTTTGTTGTGCGTCCCTTTGGTGTCATATCTAAGGAGTCATTGCCAAATCCAATGTCATGCCTGTTTTGCCCTGTGTTTTCCCCTAGGAGTTTTACAGCTGTATCCCTTACAGTTAGGTCTCTAATTCATTTCAAGTTCATTTTTGTATGTGATACGAGGTAAGGGTCCAAATTCATTTTTTTGCCTGTGGACATCCAGTTTTCTTAACACGATTTGTTGCAAAGACTGTCCTTCCCCCAGTGAGTGGTCTTGGCACTCCTGTCAAAAATCATTTGATCACATATGGAAGGGTTTATTTCTGAGCTCTCTATTCTATTTCATGGGTCTGTATGTCTGTCTTCATGCCAGTGCCACACTATTTTGAGAAAAAGTTGATCTGTAATAGAAGAATGAGTTAAATGACAGAGGTTTGGGTCAAGGATATGCTATTTGAGTAAGAAATAGCTGATTCTGAGTTATCATGTTGCCTGTCCAAAAAAAGTCCTGACTCCATCCTGCACCTCAAAGGGAGAGGCTATAATAAAAGAGTGAACAAATATCGTAAAGTTCAAATAACTCTAAATCAACTATATTTATACCATTGGAAATGCAAGGCATTAGAGACATTGCTGTCAACCGCTTCAGCAGTGGTGGGAGACGGAGCCAGTGGCTTTGGTCGCAGTAAGAGAAGATGGGGATGTGTCCCGAATCAGCGCCCTCAGCATCAGACAGCAGCAGCAGCTGGAAGGTAAACCGTGGCAAAGCCAGCGGTAGAGGCCGGTGCAGCCGCACGGGCTCAGCTCCCAGAGCACCTGCAATCTCTCTGGAGCCGGCCACAGTAGTGTCCTGCAGGAGCAGGAATGACAAACGTCCCCTTGTGAGCACAGGGAACATTTCCACCAGGAAGGAAAGCACAAGAAAAACAATAGGAGATTAGCTCGTAGTTGATGGGAGGATTTGGGCCCGAAGTGGAGGGGAAAACACCTGCTGAGCAAAGCTGTAGGTAGTGGAAGAGCATTTGCACTTCTAGAGAATGGGCTCACACCTGAAGAAAATGCGGTCTTTTGTGTGACTCTTATGGAGGCTTGGTTTCCCCTTCAAGGCTGGATCGCCCGGGAGGACTGATGAATCCATGAAATGTAAGAGAACACGCAGCTGGATTGTGGTACACCAGGTTTGCTATTTCAGAAATACCTCGAAAAAAAAAAAAAAGCAAGAAATTTCAGTCAAAAGTAAACATGTAGAAACAATAGTCTCCACATCAAAGATACAGGATTCCTAAGCTGAGTGTACAAATGATTGTTTTCCTGTTGGTGCCTGCACCTTTATTCTTACAGCCCTCATTCTGTTTCCAAGTAATTAGAGGCTGAGATCTAGGAAAGATTAAGTGTTTTAAATGCTTCTATTTAAGAATAAAGCTGTTGCCACACTCTACAGCAGAACTGCGTGTAGTCACAGGCTGGAGAGGCGACCAAACGCGAGGCACCACGTCCCTAATTCCTCCTGCTGCTCGCCCACGAACAGCAGCCTATTAAGTAGTCCGCAAGGCTTGGGACCCTAAGGACTACGACGAGTAGCAATGAGAAAAGCATGTGGAATTAGATACCTCGGAGCCACTACATACAACCGACGCTGAGGAGGGGGCGGGACCCGCAGGGGACAGGGCACGACCTGCAGACGCGCGCAGGGACGCGGCTGCCCCGAGGTCCCGCTGCGCTCGGGGCCAAGGCGATGCTAGCCCGGCCCAGGACCCCGTGAGCCTATGGGGACAGCGAAGCAATCCGTTAGACACTTCCTGGCCTCTGCCCCCGACCCCGTGCAGGCGACACCCCCAAGCACGCGGCCCGCGGGATCCATCTGAAGGGCCTCCGGACTCCGGTGGCACCAGCCGGACATCGGCGACCTGTTCCCGCCGTGCCTGAGCCCTCAAGGCCCTGGGACCTGCTTCCAAAGTCCTTTAGGGAGTCTGCTCCCCCCAACCCCGCCCGCTCCCGGGGATATCACAGCCCCCGCCCAGGCCTGGGGCAGCCTCTTCCTGCCCCCGTCCAGCCCCCCGTCCCGCCCCCACGTCCTGCCCCTGGTCCTGCCCCCGGTCCTGCCCCCCCCGCCCCCGTCCTGCCCCCGTCCTGCCCCCGCCCCCGTCCTGCCCCCGGCCCTGCCCCCGGTCCTGCCCCCCCCCGCCCCCGTCCTGCCCCCGGCCCTGCCCCCGGTCCTGCCCCCCCCGCCCCCGTCCTGCCCCCGGCCCTGCCCCCGTCCTGCCCCCGGCCCTGCCCCTGGTCCTGACGCCGTCCTGCCCCCCCCCGCCACCCGTCCAGCCCCCCGTCCTGCCCCCGGTTCTGCCCCCCCGTCCTGCCCCCACGTCCTGCCCCCGTCCTGCCCCCGTCCAGCCCCCCCGTCCAGCCCCCCCGTCCTGCCCCCCCGTCTTGCCCCCCCCCCGTCCTGCCCCCCGTCCTGCCCCCGGTCCAGCCCCCCGTCCTGCCCCCACGTCCTGCCCCTGGTCCTGCCCCCCCCCCGTCCTGCCCCCCCCCCCGTCCTGCTCCCCCCGCCGTCCTGCCCCCCGTCCTGCCCCCGGCCCTGCCCCCGGTCCTGCCCCCCCCCGCCCCCGGTGCTGCCCCGGGTCCTGCCCTCCCCCACCCCCGGCCCTGCCCCCGGGCGTTAATGAGCTCCGCGGAGGTCTCTAGAATTCTCTCGCGGCGCCAGCTCCTACCTCGCCTGTATCCCCTCGATACTGCAGCTTCATTCTTGTATTTGGAAAGTAAACTCCGGGGCAGCCCGGGCGGCTCAGCGGCCTAGTGCTGCCTGCGGCGCAGGGCGGGCTCCTGGGGACCCGGGGACCTGGGGTCGGGTCCTGGGTCAGCGCCCTGCCTGGAGCTGCTCCTCCCTCCTGCGCCTCTGTCCCTCGTGAAGAAATAAATAAATAAATCTTAAAAAGAAAAGAAAAGAGACTCTAAGAATAAATGTGTTTATGTCATATTTCTGCTCTTAATCTTTCTTTCAACTCAATCTTTATAAGTTTATCTCATTTTATTTCATTATTGGTTTAGCTATATTTGATCTTTCAGTCATCTTAAAGATTCTGTTTTATTTCTGATTCTGTGCTATTTTATTTCTTTTCTCTCTTTTATTTTATGGCATACGTTTTCTATAATATCATAGAAAACGATACCTATTCTCAGTTTATTGTAAGTTTGAATTCTGTTTTTAGTTCCATTAGTGTTTATTTTTATATCTTTTAATGACACTTTTTAAGAGTATAGTTGCCAGCTTATCAAGTTCAGAAATGAAGGAAGAAATTATTGAATTACACACTTCCTCGACCTTATCCCACCCCTCTACAACACTGTAGTTTTTGCTTTTATGCTTTTTGAAATCACTACTGTTACATTTTTTAAAAAAATTATTTAAAAATTATAATATCTTATTCAAGGAATTATATTTATCTCTTATAGTTCTACTTATGATAATAATTAGACTCAATTCTATGCTTAAATAGACTCAAAACCCATCACCACTCCTTTTACACCATGAATTCCTCATTCAATTTCTGTAACTAGTTGAAATGAGTGTTTAGATGGAAATTTTGGTAAGATTGATATGTAAGTAATGTATTTCCTAAGCCTTTGGTTACATAAGAACACTTTTTTTCATTTATATGGGAATAATATCTCTATATGGGGATAATCTCTATATCTCAGTGAGATATAGAATTCTTGAGTCAAATTCACTCTCCCCCCCAAAATCTGGTAGGTAGCATGTCTCTATCTTCTGAGAGTATAGCACAGAGATGAACAACCAGGACCTAGAAATATGTATATTTAATTTTGTCTCTACTAAGTACTTGCTATGTGATCTTTATAAATTACATATCCTTTTCTTTATATTCTACATCTCAGTGTTCTCATCTATAAAATGGGACTATTATCTCTCAGGCTTGATGTAAGAAACTAATAACATGGTGGATATTAATGCTCTCTAGTAGAGATATAACATGGATCACATATGTAGTTCTAAATTTTCTAGCACTCACATGTAAAAGGTAAAAACAAAAAGATAGGGGTCCCTGACACTTAAGCAGCCGATCCTTGATTTCAGCTCAGGTCATGATCTCAGAGTCCTGGGATTGAGCCCCACAGCAGGGTCCATGCTCAGCAGGGAATCTGCTCGAGGGTTTTCTCTCCCTCGTGCCTTCCCTTGTGCCTCCCACGTGCACACACACACTCTCTCTCTAAAATAAACAAAATCTTTTTTTTAAAAAAAGATATTAATTTAAATAATATATTTTACTTAACCCAATATATTCAATAATACAATGCCATTTCAATATGTAAATAACATAAAAATATTCTTTTTATACTGTCTTCAAAATGTGTATATTTTATACTTATACCATACAGGTATAATATACATTTATAGGATAAACATATGGCATATGTAAATTCAGACATGCCACATTTCAAGCACTCAGTAAGCACATATATCTAATGGCTATGATACTGGAGAGAGTAGAGCAATATAACACAACTCAGTAGAGTACCTGGTATAAATATTCACTAAATTATACATATTTTATTGTTTAAAAATTATACAGAAGTTTTATTTATTTTAATATTATACAATAGTAGTCTCAGAAACCTTTTAAAAAAAATAACTTGTTTTTTCTGCCTAAATATATAAAGGATTTATTTTTTTTATTTTTTTAAAGATTTTATTTATTTATTCACGAGAGGTACAGAGAGAGAGAGGCAGAGACACAGGCAGAGGGAGAAGCAGGCTCCATGCAGGGAGCCCGATGTGGGACTCGATCCCAGGTCTCCAGTATCACGCCCTGGGCTGAAGGTGGCACTAACCATCTGAGCCACAGGGCTGCCCTTTTTTTTAGTTTAAAAACTGATGCTAAGTAAAGTTTTTATTGAAATATAGCATAATACAGAATAGAGCACAAATTATAAGTGCTGACCCAAAGGATATTTACGCAGTGAACATATAATCAGCACTCAAATCAATAAACAAAACAAAAACAGTACCAGGATCTCAGAAGCTCCCCTATTTCAGTTATAACTTCTCCAGGTGACTTCAATCACTATGGTGATCGATTTTACTTATTTCTGAACTTTATACAAATAGAAACATACAATGTTTGGTGTCCTTAGCTCAGCATTATGTTTTATCTATATTGCATAAGAGTTTGGACTATAATTCTCATTGTTATATAATATTCCATTGTATAAATACACAAAAATGTATTTATGCATTGTTCCATTCTACTGTTGATAGACTTTTGAATTAATTCCAGTTTAGAGCTTGTGCAGGAACAAGTTAACATAGCAGACCTGACGTTATTCTCAGACAGGATTGCAGGCACTCTGGCCCTTGGCTGGTAGCTGAGAACTTGGATTTTGGAAGATTTCCCACCACCCTAATTTTAAGAAAGGCTTATTGTACCCAAATTGTTCATAAGAACAATATGGTTTATGTGAACATCTGCTTTTCTTTCTGGAATTCTGGTACATGCCAGGAAGAGGCTGCATACTTGACTGGCCCCAACAAAAACCTGGAGAACTGAGTCTCTAGAGAGGTTCCTGGGAAGACGGTATTTCACAGATGTTGTTACACCTTCTTGTTGGAAGAATTAAGCATGTCCTGTGTGACTCCATTGGGACAGGATTCTGGAAGCTTTCCAAGATCCTCAGGACTTTACCCCATAAGCTTTTCCCTATGCTGATTCTGCTTTACATTGTTACCCTTTTGCTATACATATTACACTGATGAGCAGGCCTCTGGGCTTGTTGAGTCCTATGAGTCTTCTAGCCTATCATCAAACATGGCGGGGTGGTCTTGGCAATGCCCAACACAGGGCAATTACAAATAGTGCTACTATGAATATTCTTGGATATGTCTTTTGGTAAAAATATGTTAAATGCATACACAAAGGAATGGAATTATTGGATCATAGGATACAGATTCAGTTTTACTAAATATTGAAAAATCATTTTCTAAAGTGGTTATACCAGTTCACACGTCTATCAATAGTTTATGAGAGTTCTAGTTATAACTGAGATCACTCAGTATTTTGTCTTTCTCTTTCTGACTTATGTCACTTAGCATAATGCCTTCAAGTCCCATCCACGTTGTTGCAAATGGTAGGATTTTCTCATTTTTTATGGCTGCATTTTATATACATGTATAATTTATATACAAATTATGAAAATATAGCATATATATTATATATATCTCACAACTTTTTTTATCCATTCATCCATTTGATAGACACTAAGTTGTTTCTATGTTTTGACTACTATAAATAATACTGCTATGAATATGGGTGTTCAGATATCTTTTCAAATTAGAATTTTCATTATCTTGGGATATATTCCTAGAAGTGAAATTACTGAATCATATTGTAGCTCTATTTTTCATTTTTTGAGGATCCTCCATATGGTTTTCCATAGTGGCTGTACCAATTTACAATCATACCAATAGTAAACAAGAGTTTCCTTTACTCCGTATCTACACCAGCATTTGTTGTCTCTTGTCTTTTTGGCCATGGCCATTCCAACAGGTATGAGATGATATTTCTTTGTGGTTTGCATTTGCATTTGCTTTTTTTTTTTTAAATACTTTTAAGCATTTATTTATTCATGAGAGACACAGAGAGAGGCAGAAAGACATAGGCAGAGGGAGAAGCAGGCTCCCTGTGGAGAGTATGATTCGGGACTCAATCCCAGGACCCTGGGATCATGACCTGAGCTGAAGGCAGACACTCAACCACTGAGCCTCTCATTTGCATTTTCCTAATGACAAGTGGTGTTGAGCATCTTTTCATGTACCTGTTAGCTTTTCATATATCTTCTTTGGAGAACTGGGTTATTTACATTTTGCTATTGAGTTGTATCAGTTCTTTATATATTTTAAATAGTAATTCTTGGGGATCCCTGGGTGGCGCAGCGGTTTGGCGCCTGCCTTTGGCCCAGGGCGCGATCCTGGAGACCCGGGATCAAATCCCACGTCGGGCTCCCAGTGCATGGAGCCTGCTTCTCCCTCTGCCTGTGTCTCTGCCTCTCTGTCTCTCTCTGTGTGACTATCATGAATAAATAAATAAAATCTTTAAAAAAAAAAATAAAAATAAATAGTAATTCTTTATCATACATATGGTTTGCAAATACTTTTTCCCATTCTATAAATTTTTTTTCTTTCATTTTGTTGACGGTTTCTTTTGTTGTGCGGAAGCTTTTTAATTTGATGTAGTCCCACTTGTTTATTTTCCCCTTTGTTGTTTGTGCTTTAGATATCATATCCAAAAAAATCATAACCAAAACCAAAGTCATATTTTCTTCTAGAAGTTTTATGATTTCACGTCTTGCATTAAGTTTTAATCCATTTCAAGTTAATTTTTGTGAGTGGTATAAGAGAGGTCCAGTTTCATTCTTTTTTAAGTGAATATCCAGCTGTCCTAGCACCACCTATTGAAGAAGCTATTTTTTTTTCCTCCATTGAGTATTCCAGCCTCCCTTGTCAAATGTTAGTTCACCATATGTATGCTTGAGTTTATTTCTGGGCTCTCAATTCTGTTCTACTGGTCTATTTCTCTGCTTTTTTGTGCCAGTACTATACTGCATTGATGACTATAGCTTTATAGTATATCTTGAAATGAGAAAGTCTGATACGTCCTGTTTTGTTGTTCTTTATTAGGATTGCTTTGTCTTTTTAGTTGGTTTTGTGGTCCCATGTAAGTTTTAGGACTGTTTTTCGCTACTTCTTTTAAAAAAATGCCATTGGAATACTGGTAGGGATTGCATTGAATTTTTTTTTTGGTCACCATTTGCTTGAAATGTCTTTTCCATCTCTCCATTCTGTCTATGAGTGTCTTTAAGGCTAATATGAATCTCTTGTAGGCAGCCTATTGTTGGTTTTTAGTGTATGCGTGTGGTTAACCTTTAACCTTTCCATGTCTTTTGACTGGAGATCTCAATTCATTGATCTATAAATTATTGACAGGTAAGGACTTACATTTGCTCTAGTTGTTTTGTAGATCCATTGTCCCTTGTTTCTTATCGTACTGTCTTTTACTGTGTTTTGATGTCTTTTGGTATCAGTATGCTTTGACTTCTCTCTTATGTTCTATTTTGTGTAATTCCTGCCAGATTTTTCCTCGTGGTTTCTATGAGGCTTACATGAAATATCTTAAACTTGTAGCACTCTATTTTAAACTGGCAACAACACAACTTCAGTAGAATATATATACTTGACACTCTTACTTCTCTTCCTGTCTTTTTTAAAAAAGATTTATTGATTTATTTCTTTCTTCCTGTCATATTTTAGGTTATTGCTGCTATAATTTACATGTTTTTTATATTGTGTAACTAATAACAGATTATGTATTTGTGGGGTTTTTTTTGCTACATTCTTTTTTTTAAGTTTTTATTCACTTATTCATGAGAGACACACAGAGAGAGGCAGAGACATAGGCAGTGGGAGAAGCAGGCTCCTCTTTTTCATTCTCTTTCCTCTCCTCTCTCTTTTTTCCTGCTCTTCTGACTGGGTAATTTTCAGTGTCCCGCCCTCCAGGCCATTGATTCTTCTCCATGGTCAACTCTACTTTTGAAACTCTGTGTTGAATTTTTCAGTTATTATATTGTTCAACCCCAGAATTTATTTTTTTTATGATTGCTAGTTCCTTGTCAAATTTCTCATTTTGTTCATGCATTGTTTTCTTAATTTCATTTAGTTGCCTGTGTTTTCTTATAGTTCCCTAAACTTCCTTAAGAGAATGATTCAGAATTCGTTCGCATTTCATAGATAATAATTTCCTTAGGGTCAGTTATTGGAGTTTTAATAATTTCCTTTGGTGGTGTCATAATAATCTGATTTTTTGTGATCCTAGATTTTTTACATTGGTATCTGCTCATTTGATTAATGAGCTCCTCTTCTAGGCTTTTACAGGTTTGCTCTGGCAAAGGCAGTTCTTCACCAGCCAGCTCAGTTTGGGTTTCTGGGTGTGTCTGTTGATAATGTCTTTGGGCAAGATGAACCTTCTATTATGGACCAATTTAGGGCAAGGCAACTGTTTGAGTTCTAAGGATGAGGATGGGAGGTGTGCCACTTGGTGAAAACAGTTGGATTGGACTGCTGGCTTAAGTCCCTACCCAAGTGAGGTTGCAGGATGTGCTATGCAGTTGCCCAAGTTCTCTGGTCAGGCTTACATATAGTTGGGACCCTATTCAGTGGTAGATGACATTATGAATTGGCTTCCCTGCACTCACAGAGCAAGCGTCTAGGGCCTGTGGTCTAGACACTCATTGTTTGGGGACCTGAATCAGGCCCCAGTGTATACTTAATTCCCTGGTCAAGCTAGGCCACTTAGGTTTGTTCTACAGATAGGGGAAGCCACAGAATGTGTTCTCTATTTAGGTGCCACTGTAAGCACTTGGCAGTTGAGTGGGCCATACAGCTTACCATCCAGCTAACCATGATTAGGCTTCCTGTTCAGATAGGTGAAGGATATAGTCAGCAATAAGCAGGGTTACAAATTAGAGTCCCTGCCTGAGTGCAGAGGGAGAAGAGCTCTAAAACTAGCAAAGCTCTTATCTTACCTCAAGCCAATTTGCATCCCAACTTCCCTGACTGGATGGGGCCACTGGCTTTGCTCTGAGATTTTCTTGGCTTGAGCAACCCTGGGGTGCACAGCTTTCAGGTTTTCATTAGCCCTTCTGGGGATGGGGCTGGAAGGCACTCTACAGCGGCTGGGGTTGTAATTCAGTACCCTGCTCACGTGCGGGCAAACAGGGTGCTAGAGCGTGCAAAACTCCTCATCTGAGGATCCAAATCAGGCAGACTGGCATCCTTCCAAGTTCCCAGGTCAGAATACACCCCCAACTTAGTTCCGTAGATGAACAAAGCCACTGGTTGGGATTACTACTTGGGCACTTCAGTTATGAGCTCAGTCTGCCAAGAACTGTGTGCTGTTTCCAGACTTTCCCGCTTCTCCATCACAGTCAGAGCGCCAGTGCCTGGACCCTGCAGATTCCCCTGTAAACCTCCATGATATGAGATCAGAATAAGTGCTCCTAGAAAATGACCCACAATCCTGGGGAGGCTGGCTGTCCCACCTGGCTGCTCTTTACTCACTGGCGGAATCAGAGGCTCAGGGAAAACTTCTCCACAGGATGTTGCATCGTCCTGAGGGGAGGGTCTAAGCAGTTAACAGGTAGACCCTTCTATTACTTTTAATGCAGTCTGCCTTGGTCTCTGAGGAGCTTAAGGGTGCTTCAGCTTCACCTTCATGTTCTAGGATTTTCTCAGTGGTATCTTATTCTTGAACAGATTTGGTTGCTCTTATGACCGGGCGCAAAGTCGGAAATGATCCACATTGCCATCTTTGAGACTTCCTCTGATCTTTTATTTTTTCAAGAAACTCTGGAATTTTAAATATTAATATTTATCCTCATATTTATAGATCTTTGAATTTATAATAGAATAACAGCTTCCCAACTGTACCCATGAACCCTCAGAAGCTATAAGAATATAACCTTACTTGACAAAAAAGGATTTTGCAGGTGTGATTCAGTTAAGATCCTGAGATGGTGAGACTATCCTAGATTATCCAAGTGGGCCTAATTTAATCATAAAGGTCCTTAAGAGAAAGGAAAAAGCAGGGAAAGAGACGTGATGACCGAAGCAAGGGTTAGAGTCAGAGATATATTCGAAGGTACAACATTTCTGGATTTTAAGATGGAAGAGGGGACTTGAGACAAATAATGCAGGTGGCTTCCATAAGCTGGAGAAGATAAAGAAATCAATTGTCCCCTACAGCTGCCAAAAAGAATAAAGCCTACCCACACCTGTTTTTAGCCAAATAAGACCCATTTCAGACTTCTGGTTTCCAGAAATAAAAGATAATAAATTTGTGCTGCTTTAAGCCACCACATATGTGATGTATTATTATGGCAGTATTACGAAACTAATGTAATATTTTTAAGGAACCTCTAAGCAAGCCAAGTTAATCATATCTGTGAGCCAAGTTCTAGCCTTTAGATTATAAAAATAAGTACCTTTAAGAAGATATTAAATATGGCCTTACCAACAGGATAAAGTGTGAGCTAACTTAAGATGAGCTCTTCCCTATAGAGTATAGGGTTGCACACTGTCAGTGTTTTATGGCTTGACTTTCCTTTCTTCTTTTTGTGTTTCTCTACCTAATTAGTGGCTCTTGTGATTGGCTTATCTGGGTTTTACTCCATGTTGGTCTTAAAGACAGCCAGTGTCCTTAAGATGGCTTTGTAGATGTCTTCTCTGAACCAATATGTGTGTTCTCATCATTCAACTCCCAGAGGACATCTTACTTTATTTCCAGGGTCTCAGAGGCAGCTTCATGGAGGCTCTCAAGTGGAGTCATGATGGAACACATAAATATTAGCGAAATACAATAGGGGACTAATGGATCAATTAATCAGCCAATAAGTCTGTGGAGGGAAAATCTAAAACATTTTCAAAAATACACATCATGAACAAAACCATATTCATAATATTTTGCCTTTTCTATCCATTTGTGTTTGTTCCCTCAAAATGGACTTCAAATTTCCAATTCACTTATTGTTTTATCATTAAACCCAAATACAGTTGACCCTCGGATAACGCAGATTTGAACCATGCAGGCATCTTATACAAAGATTTTTTCCCCACAAATGCAGCACAGTATTGTGATGTAATTTCTCTTCTATAATTTTTCTTTACCTTACTTTATCATAAGAATGCAGTATATAATACATAACATATAAAATGTATGTTAATTGACTGTTTACATTATTAGTAAGGCTTCCAGTCAATAGCAGACTGTCTGGAAGAGCCAAGTTGTATGTGGTATTCATCTGCATGGGTGGGCAGGGCCCCTACCTCCCACGTGTTCAAGGGACAACTGCAGCTTGCCATTCAGACAAAAAGATCCATTAATCCCTCATTGTATAATTGTATTGTTTTATATAACTTTCGTTTTCATTCTCCAATCTTCTGTGATGTTCAGTGGTGCCCTATTCTCTGCCACATCAAATATAATCACCATACACCATATAATCACCATACTGCCTTGGTTACATGAGACCAGGGAACCACGTAGAAAACTGAGCCTGTCCACATTTGGTCTTTAGTTACAGATAGACATGTGATAGGCTGCTGTACAGGGATGGGTAAAATGTATCCATTTTATGGATATGCATACACCATAAGCACGTATCCCCATCACGCTCTGACACATAGCTCAGTTCTTGCACAAGGCTCTAGAGCTAGGAATCAGCAGGTCTAGGATTCAAATACGGCTCCACCCAACAGCAAGCCCTCCTACTTTTCTCTGTATGCCTCAACAAATAAACATGCCTTATTGGGCGCTGCTTCGCTGAGTCCACTTCTTACTAACACCAATCTGTTCAAACTTTACCCATTCTTTACATCCAATTCAAATATTGCTGCCTTCCATTCAAAATAATATTTTATATGAGAAAAATCATTACTATAATGCTGAAAATGTCATATTGCAATATATTAACCTTAAAATACACTTAAAAAAAGATTTTTTTTATATATTCTTGGGAGACACAGACACAGGCAGAGGGAGAAGCAGGCTCCCTCCCTGCAGGGAGCCCAACTTGGGACTTGATCCCAGGACTCCAGGATCACACCCTGGGCTGAAGGCAAGGTGCTAAACTGCTGAGCCACCCGGGCTGCCCGAAATATGCTTTCAAACAGAAAATATAACATGGAAAATTTGAAAACTCTATGAAGCAGGTTGAACTTCATATGTGGGAAAGAACAAATAATGGATAAAGGAAGGCGTTGCAGAGAGGCACCTGTCAAATGATCCTGGAGAAGCTGGAAAAGTAGAACACAGATCTCTCAGTTCCTGGTGGGAACTGAGAGATGATGTAAATAAAAACTTACATAGATTATTTGAGATGATGAAGCTCAAACTATGGTATGCATACATACTGTATGTGTTTTACTCTAAAATTAATTTAGGGTTACTTAAATTTTTTAAGAAACTAAATATTATACAGTTGGATCCAATAAGAACTTCCATCTTCCTCCTCAACAATCAAGACAGTTTCAATTCTTAGCCAACGTAAAACTTTCTCTTAGACGGTCTAAAGAGAATGCTTTTCCCAAACACCTCCTCTGTCTGCACCACTCTGTCCAATGCATACAGACCTTGTCCATTGTCACTTGTGCCACTAAACTGAATTTTTTAGTCTCAGACATTCTTTAAGACATTTCTTTTTTTTTTTAAAGATTTTATCTTATTTATCTATTCATGACAGATACAGAGAGAGAGAGAGAGACAGGTAGAGACACAGGCAGAAGGAGAAGCAGGTTCCATGAGGGGAGCCCGATGTGGGACTCGATCCCAGGACCCCAGGATCACACACTGAGCCGAAGGCAGATGCTTGACCACTGAGCCACCCATGCGTCCCTCTTTAAGACATTTCTAAACTTAAATATTTATCAACTGATCTCTTAAAATATTAGCTTTGTCCAAAAATATTATGTCTGAAATATCTGTGCATTTTTCCTAAGTTCTCTACAAATGTATTCTTTCTCTCTGATTATTCTTTCCAGCCTTCCATTCGTTATGTTTTGATCCTTCATATTCTTAACTAGAATATAGTGAGGAGACATTTTTAGAATTAATTTTTCTTGGAAGAACAGTTCACTATTTTGATAGACTTGAAACTGTTTTCCTTATCAATGCCATTACAATTTGTGCTTAGTATGATTCCTCTAACTGAAGAAGCTCATGGTACATGCTGTTGAACCATTTCATAGCTAATATCATGGAAACCTCAAAAGTATTTAGCTTATGATGAAAATAAATTAGACTTCAACAAACAGAAATTTGGTGATGTTGTCAATTTTACTTACAGACCATTGCAAATACTTATGATGATATATTTGGTTATTTTAAACAGACGTATGTCATTTTATTTTTGAAAAAAATTCAATCTTTCTTGAAAAAGGTATATATGAAACTTTTCATTTATTCACAAATACTGGAAAAATCTAGTTCTAACCCAGAAATATATTCTGAATTATAGCATGTCACACATTAGTTAATTTCTCTTAGTTCTAATTTGATATCTTTGTTTCATCGAGTTTATTGAAAGAGTTGTCCCAGCTGTGTCACAGCTGAGGATGGGAATTGTAGCAAATGAAAATAGGTGACATTCCAAATAGCATTAAGCTATCTGCCTTGGTTACATGAGACCAGGGAACCACGTAGAAAACTGAGCCTGTCCACATTTGGTCTTTAGTTACAGATAGACATGTGATAGGCTGCTGTACAGGGATGGGTAAAATGTATCCAAGGCCAAATAACAGCTGATAGAGAGCAAGGGGCTCCCTTGGAAGAAAAATTGTAAGTGGAGAATATGGAATATATGGAATTGGAATGGAGAATATGGAATAATGGATAAAAGCATACATGGAGAATAACTGGTCCAGTGGGCTGAATTTTGTAAAACAAGTCCTTATTGAAAGAGACTGGTGGTGGTTGAGGATAGAGTCTAAAGAGCTATTTGAAGCCATCAGATCGGGCATTCTGCAGTAGGGAGGGCTACCTATGGTCATTGAGAAAGAGAAGACCATGAGGTAAACATGAAACAACTCTATTCGTTCCTACTCCAAGAACTTCATCAAGCCAATTCTTCTGAGGAATAATAACTGCCCTTTCACTTTCACTTTCACCCCTTTCACTTGTAAACAAAACAAAAAAGCGAGCCTGAGATGAAGAAAATGTTTCTCTACTGGTCAGATAACCCTTGATCTAACACAGGTCAAATAGTGAGGACGTCCAAGAACAGGTAGCAGAGAAGCTGGTTGTCTTTGAACCTTCCTTAACCAGGGATCGGGACAGGTCATGGTCCTGCAGGTAGGCCGAGATGATGCCAACACCACCACAGATGGTACAAGAAGCATCAACGTGAAGAGCAGAGTAACAGACAACAGCCCAGAAACATGGCATGTACAAAAGTAAAGTACAGACTAAGGAGTGGATTAAAGAAGAGATAAGAAATGAACCTTCTTTTGGGAAATCCCAGAGAGCCAAATAAAAGACAAAGAACGATTAGAAAACTGAGGACTGCTTACCCAACAGTCTTATTGAATGTGCACAAATCAGTGGGTAATGATTTCATGGGGGCTGTGTACCCTATTCTTCCTTCCTTCCCCAGAGAGGCTCTGTGATGAAATAAGATTGTGAAAGATGTGTCCATAGCCCTTTTCCAGATTCACAGTATGTATTAGGGTCTGAAAAGCTCTGCAGTAGAGAAACCTAAAGTGATCACATTTATCGAACAAAGGGGCAATTTCTTTTATTGCAACAACCCCACTGTTACACTGAAGCTCACATGGCACATTAGTTTAGGAAGCCTGGTACACGCCTGGGGTGCTCAGTTGTGGAGCGCCTGCCTTAGGCTCAGGGCGTGACCCCAGGGTCCTGGGATCAAGTCCCGCATTGGGCTTCCTGCAGGGAGCCTGCAGCTTCTTTTTTTTTTTTTTAATAATAAATTTATTTTTTATTGGTGTTCAATTTGCCAACATACAGAATAACACCCAGTGCTCATCCTGTCAGGTGCCCCCCTCAGTGCCCATCACCCCGTCACCCCCACCCCCCGCCCTCCTCCCCTTCCACCACCCCTAGTTCGTTTCCCAGATTTATTTATTTTTTTTTTTTTAAATTTATTTATTTTGATAGAGAGAGAGAGAGAGAGAGAGAGAGAGGCAGAGACACAGGCAGAGGGAGAAGCAGGCTCTATGCACCGGGAGCCTGACGTGGGATTCGATCCCGGATCTCCAGGATCGCGCCCTGGGCCAAAGGCAGGCGCCAAACCACTGCGCCACCCAGGGATCCCCGTTTCCCAGATTTAGGAGTCTTCCATGTTCTGTCTCCCTTTCTGATATTTCCCACCCATTTCTCCTCCCTTCCCCTCTATTCCCTTTCACTATTATTTATATTCCCCAAATGAATGAGACCATATAATGTTTGTCCTTCTCCAATTGACTTATTTCACTCAGCATCATACCCTCCAGGTCCATCCATGTGGAAGCAAATGGTGGGTATTTGTCTTTTCTAATGGCTGAGGAATATTCCATTGTATTCATAAACCACATCTTCTTTATCCATTCATCTGTTGATGGACCCCAAGAGGGAGCCTGCTTCTCCCTCTGCCTCTGTCTCTGCCTCTCTCTGTGAATAAATAAATAAAATCTTAAAAAAAAAAAAAAGAAAGCCTGGTTCAAAAGTTTAGTTTTTAAGCTAATACAACATAGCACGGAACCCAGTGCACTAAACAATGATAGGTTCTGAAGGTGTATCTGCTGAATGTTTAAAACCTTTAAATTCAATACATATTCTCATTTTTCTAGGAGTAAAATTAACTGTTATAATTCACTTGGAAATATTTTTTTCCCTTGGCATTTTTTTTTTATTATTGGTGTTCAATTTACTAACATACAGAATAACCCCCAGTGCCCGTCACCCATTCACTCCCACCCCCCGCCCTCCTCCCCTTCTACCACCCCTAGTTCGTTTCCCAGAGTTAGCAGTCTTTACGTTCTGTCTCCCTTTCTGATATTTCCCACACATTTCTTCCCCCTTCCCTTATATTCCTTTTCACTATTATTTATATTCCCCAAATGAATGAGAACATATAATGTTTGTCCTTCTCCGACTGACTTACTTCACTCAGCATAATACCCTCCAGTTCCATCCACGTTGAAGCAAATGGTGGGTATTTGTCATTTCTAATAGCTGAGTAATATTCCATTGTATACATAAACCACATCTTCTTTATCCATTCCTCTTTCGTTGGACCCCGAGGCTCCTTCCACAGTTTGGCTATTGTGGCCATTGCTGCTAGAAACATCGGGGTGCAGGTGTCCTGGCGTTTCATTGCATTTGTATCTTTGGGGTAGATCCCCAACAGTGCAATTGCTGGGTCGTAGGGCAGGTCTATTTTTAACTGTTTGAGGAACCTCCACACAGTTTTCCAGAGTGGCTGCACCAGTTCACATTCCCACCAACAGTGTAAGAGGGTTCCCCTTTCTCCGCATCCTCTCCAACATTTGTTGTTTCCTGCCTTGTTAATTTTCCCCATTCTCACTGGTGTGAGGTGGGATCTCATTGTGGTTTTGATTTGTATTTCCCTGATGGCAAGTGATGCAGAGCATTTTCTCATGTGCATGTTGGCCATGTCTATGTCTTCCTCTGTGAGATTTCTGTTCATGTCTTTTGCCCATTTCATGATTGGATTGTTTGTTTCTTTGGTGTTGAGTTTAATAAGTTCTTTATAGATCTTGGAAACTAGCCCTTTATCTGATATGTCATTTGCAAATATCTTCTCCCATTCTGTAGGTTGTCTTTGAGTTTTGTTGACTGTATCCTTTGCTGTGCAAAAGCTTCTTATCTTGATGAAGTCCCAATAGTTCATTTTTGCTTTTGTTTCTTTTGCCTTCGTGGATGTATCTTGCAAGAAGTTACTGTGGCCGAGTTCAAAAAGGGTGTTGCCTGTGTTCTTCTCTAGGATTTTGATGGAATCTTGTCTCACATTTAGATCTAGAAAACCCAAAAGTCTCCACCCCAAGATTGCTAGAACTCATACAGCAATTCAGTAGCGTGGCAGGATACAAAATCAATGCCCAGAAATCAGTGGCATTTCTATACACTAACAATGAGAATGAAGAAAGAGAAATTAAGGAGTCAATCCCATTTACAATTGCACCCAAAAGCATAAGATACCTAGGAATAAACCTAACCAAAGATGTAAAGGATCTATACCCTCAAAACTATAGAACACTTCTGAAAGAAATTGAGGAAGACACAAAGAGATGGAAAAATATTCCATGCTCATGGATTGGCAGAATTAATATTGTGAAAATGTCAATGTTACCCAGGGCAATATACACGTTTAATGCAATCCCTATCAAAATACCATGGACTTTCTTCAGAGAGTTAGAACAAATTATTTTAAGATTTGTGTGGAATCAGAAAAGACCCCGAATAGCCAGGGGAATTTTAAAAAAGAAAACCATAGCTGGGGGCATCACAATGCCAGATTTCAGGTTGTACTACAAAGCTGTGGTCATCAAGACAGTGTGGTACTGGCACAAAAACAGACACATAGATCAGTGGAACAGAATAGAGAATCCAGAAGTGGACCCTGAACTTTATGGGCAACTAATATTCAATAAAGGAGGAAAGACTATCCATTGGAAGAAAGACAGTCTCTTCAATAAATGGTGCTGGGAAAATTGGACATCCACATGCAGAAGAATGAAACTAGACCACTCTCTTTCACCATACACAAAGATAAACTCAAAATGGATGAAAGATCTAAATGGAAATATTTTATTTCCCAAATAGTTTA
The DNA here is from genome assembly GCF_011100685.1 of Canis lupus familiaris. Classification (NCBI taxonomy): domain Eukaryota; kingdom Metazoa; phylum Chordata; class Mammalia; order Carnivora; family Canidae; genus Canis; species Canis lupus. Next base: position 31,134,312 of record NC_049257.1, read on the forward strand.
GCTGGACTTTAAATAAAAAACCTTAGTTTTGACTAGTTCTGATTATTAGCTCCAAAATATTAGAAAAAATATATATATATTTAATCTACAAAATGTCACAATTTTTATCCTAATAGCATGTGCTTTTATCAACATACAAATTAGTAGTTTTTTGTCTCAAGATAAAGCTGTGTATGTCATAATTTATGTTTGTATAATAAAGTCTAACATTTCAAAGAAGTTTCTCTTATCTACAGCTATTTCCATGTTTTAAAAAATTAGAGAAGAAGCAGATGTTGAATGGTGATACATATTTCAAACTATTTCAAAAATATTTGGCAGCAAGTGCTGGAGCATTTCTGTAAGAATAGCTCTGTATAAATGGCAGGTTTATTTTGCATGTACTTCTTTTAAAAGAAAAATCTAATTGAGATGAGACAAAGGATAAATATTGATGTACACTATATAAACCTTAATTAATTTGGAAAACTACTTTTAGAGAATATCTCATAATTTTCAGTCTCTATAAAACTCTATATCGTACATGTAATATATTGAAAATATTTCAAGGTCTTTCTTATTACTATAATCTGTGGTTTTTAAAATTAACACTGATTATTTTACACATCCTTTCTTTTAATTTCTACTATAGTTTTAAACTAGCATTTGCTTGAGAAAACAGTCTCATTCATGATCTACTACTGTTCCACAGTAATTTCTGAGAGATTCTTGTGGTTGAGTCATAATTCCATTTCTGGGCATATCTAGTCATTTTGCATAATATGTTCATTTTACTCTTTTTTTAAAAAAAAACATTTTATTTATTTATGAGACACACACACACACACACAGTCAGAGACACAGGCAGAGGGAGAAGCAGGCTCCATGCAGGGAGCCCGACGTGGGATTCGATCCCAGGTCTCCAGGATCAGGCCCTGGGCAGAAGGCGGCGCTAAACTGCTGAGCCACCAGGGCTGCCCTGTTCATTTTATTCTTGATCAAGCTATGTTTCCACATCATTAAAATGGCTTTAAAGTATCTTTAAGATTCTTTGGTGGATAGATTAAAAGATGACTCCTCTAAAATAAGGTCATTGTAATATTTCAAAGGATGGGGGGGACAAAATTTTGGCTTAACACAAAATTTTGCAATGAATTTTCTTAAGAGATAGCCAATTCTGTAGTTTTCTTTGGCATACCGAGAAAGATTTTATTAAAACACACTTTTAGGGGATGTAGGTAGCAATATATAGAATAGGCAAGTATTATATCAGATTATTTTTCCCTTTGCTAAAATCAGCTAGGATGGCTGCTGAGATTTGTTGCCATTATTATCACTAATAGCAATCATATGTCAAAATAGTCAAAATTCAGAGACCGTCTACATGTTACATCAAAAGAAGGTAGCAGCTTTAAAGCAATGAACCTGTCATTAATGCAACACTTAAGAGTCTTTCTCCAGTTGGCCTTGAACTTTAAGCTTCACTATGTATATGTTATGGCCAAACTCCAGCATTTTACTAATTTATGACTATGTAGTAGATTGGTTATATTTCCTATGGTAATACAGGATCCCAAATTTTTGTTTTTAAAATAATTCAGAATTTATCAGGTGTTTTAGCATACTTGAAGTACAATAAATTGTCTTTGTCACTTTATTACAGAATTCCCAATCAATCGTTTTATTTTTTTTTAAGATTTTATTTATTTATTCATGAGAGACACACACACACACACAGAGAGAGAGAGAGGCAGAGACACAGGCAGAGGGAGAAGCAGGCTCCATGCAGGGAGCCCGATGTGGGACTTGATTCCGGGTCTCCAGGATCAGGCCCTGGACTGAAGGCAGTGCTAAACCCCTGAGCCACCCAGGCTGCCCCATTCAATCTTTTTTTTTTTGCAGCCATTCAATAATTTTAAAAGCAGTCCTTTTATCTATGGTCTCTTTTGATTGACTACTCCTTCTTTTTTTATTTTTATTTTTAGATTTTTATTTATTTATTTATGATAGATATAGAGAGAGAGAGGCAGAGACACAGGCAGAGGGAGAAGCGGGCTCCGTGCAAGGAGCCCAACGTGGGACTCGATCCCGGGACACCAGGATCGCACCCTAGGCCAAAGGCAGGTGCCAAACTGCTGAGCCACCCAGGGATCCCAACTACTCCTTCTTAATTATTTAATAAAAATAGAACAATTCAAATAACAAAGACTCCACTCAATCACAGCTATCAGCTGGATTAAGGCCAGCGTAGTTATCTGTGAATCATTCCATGTACACGAGTATGTTTGCAAAAGTGGAGGAAAGCACATTTCACTCCTGGTACAGCTAAGCCACACCTTCCAAAGAAAATATATACTAGAGGAAGAGAATAAAGAATATTCAAGATGCTTAAGGTGGCAGGGAACTGGAACAGCAGCTCCCACCTATTTTAAGGTCTACTGTATAAAGGGTACCATTCCTAGAGCTTTAGATATATTAACTCATTTACTCCACACAGCAACCCTATGAGCTTGGTGCTGTATCACCCCATTTAAAATGATGACTAAAGCGCAGAGTGATAGAGTAATTGCTCATGATCATTCAGTTGGCAAACAGACAAGCCGTGGCTGAAGCCCAGACAGTTCGACTTCATAATCCATGCTCATAACCAAGTAATGAAGTTTAGCCAGGCTCTTCTGGATTTCTAGAGACAGATATTTTAGCCAATTGCCCCAAATCACTTTCTGACGTGATTTCCTGCAACTCCTTCCATCCCCTACTTAAAAATTCATCTTAGTGTGCCACTGTTTTCTCTATTTTCTTCCTTCATTGAAGGAATAAGTATCCCTCTTCCTTTCCAACATTAATTCAAGGCCTCACTTTGGTGCTTAATTCTGGTCCCTACCATACTCTATGAATTATCTTGATGCGTAACTGTCCTCACACTACTTTACAATATGTCTTCTTTCATCCAAGACTATAACATATTCACATCTCTACTTCCTTTGAGAAAATAAATATTCCCTCAGCCCTGCTCCCCTCTAAAGCTATCATCCCATCTTCATTTCTTTACCTCTTGTAATTTTTATTTTAATTTTAAAAAGGTGGTTAAGTCAGTCACCAACATTCAGTCAAAGCCAAAAAGAAATCACAGTATGGGGGTGCCTGGGTAGCTCACTGGTTGAGCTCTGCCTTCGGCTCAGGGCGTGACCCCAAGGTCTTGGGATTGAGTCCCGCGTCCGGCTCCCTGCATGGAGCCTGCTTCTCCCTCTGCCTGTGTCTCTGCCTCTCTCATGAATAAACAAATAAAATATTTAAAACAAATCACAATATGAATTATTCAATTGTTTTGGTGTAAGGAAATCAAGACTTGGAGCCAGAAATCTACCCTGCATATTGGTGTGGATTCTTGACATCAATCTGTCGCAAGATGTGAGACATGATACCCATCCCATTGGGTTCTTGTGAGAATTCTACGTGATCAAGTGTGAGAATACCTCCCAAACTCATCCTGGAACATGATAATTAGGAAATACTTGCTAACTATGAATTATAATGACTGTAATAATAATTATGTTAGAAAATTATCCTTTATAATAAGTGAGAAAATAGATCAGAATGGATGAGAAGGAGAGAGCACATGTGTATGAAGGAGAGGGAGAGTGAAGCCGAGGGAGATATAAAGGTCAAAAATGGGGAGAGAATGGTACCATGTAAGCACTAATTCCCAGGAGATGCTCCAGAGTTCACTCAGTCAGCAAATATTTATAGGGTACCTACCATGTTCTAGGCAGTGTTCTTGGCACCTACGATTCATCAGTGAACTAAGCAGAAAAAAAATCCCTCTACCATCTAATTTTGCCCACTTCAACAAATTAATCCTTCTAAAGAACGACCATGATAGGTTCTTGCCTTGTTTGAAAGTCTTCAGTAGTTCTTCATTGTCTGTTTAATAAATTTCAAACTCCCTAGCCTGTCACTCAATGTCTTTTTTATTTTTTTGAAATCCAATCTATTTTTTAGTTTATTTCTTACTATTTCAAGTTTTCCCATACATGAACTCTCAGGAGACATAAAAGACAATATTTTAAAGGAATTCTAAAGCTCCCACATAGCTTTTTTCTTTTTTTTTAAGATTTTATTTATTTTTTCATGAGAGACACAGAGGGAGAGGCAGAGACACAGGCAGGAGGAGAAGCAGGCTCCCTGTGGGGGACCCGACACGGGACTCCATCCCAGGACCCCGGGGTCACACCCTGAGCCCAAGGCAGATGCTCCACCACTGAGCCCCCCAGGCATCCCTGCTCCCATACAGTTTCAGAATTGAAGCATATTTGAGTACGGCTGGGGTATTTGAGAGGCTTGAGGAGAGGGTGGAGTTGCAGACAATGAGGCTGTGAAGAAAAACTGGACTAGGGCTAGATTATAAAGGAAATTATATGCCGCACTAAGAGGTCTGAGTCTGCCTTTTGTTTTGTTTTGTTTTGTTTTGTTTTGTTATTTTTTTAGGAAGGGAGGGGTGGGGAGGGGCAGAGGAGAGGCAGAATCTTGACCAGGCTACAGGGGACCAGTGTGAAGCCCAACGCAGGGCTCAGTCTTATCCCTCTGCGATCATGACCTGCGCCAAAAAGGAGTCATATGCTTAACCAACTGGGCCACACAGGAGCCCCTGAGTTTGCTCTTAAAGGCAATCAGGTATTACCTGTTTTATCAAAGGAGTGATATGATCAAATCTATATTTTCCAAAGGTAACTCTGGAGGCAACGTTAGAGCAAATTTAAGGAAAAAAAAGGTGAGACAATACTATTGTCAGGATAAGAGGTGGTGAGAACTAAATAATGCAGTGGAGCCGATGGAGTGAAGGGTCTCATTCCTCAGAAACATTTCAGTGACTCTCAATAAGGTTGGCAAAGTGGCTCAATGGTTATGTGGCTCTGGAGTCAGAGCCCTTGTCCCTGCCCTGACCTTCCCACTTTCTGTCTCATTAGCTGAATTAACACACTTCCCTTAGATCCATTTTTTCTCATCTATAAAGTAGAGATCATCACAATACCTACCTCTAGAGATGCTGTCAGAGTTAAAATCAATAATTTATTTTTTATTTATTTATTTTTAAAATCAATAATTTATACCAAGTTCCTGGCACCATAACTGGTTAATTGTCTATAAATATTAGCCATAAAATGGTATCCCTAACAATGCAAGAATCAGATGCATTATTTGGACATTAGGTCTCCCCCAGATTTGTGTACCCTCAAATTTGTTAAATGTTCCTTATATTCTACACATAATTGCATTTTTTTTTTTTTTTTTTTACCTCTAGTAGATCATTCTTCAGGTCATCTCTTTCACTGATTTTCACCTGCCAAAATCCAAGCTAATACAACAGCCCATGGTTTAGTCATCTTTAAAATTCCCAGCACTTAAGTTAATAAGGTTTGAATTACATTTGATCAAAGGTTTCAAAAACCTCTGCAAATAAGTCTCTGAACTTTCATAGGACTTTGAGTCATTTTGGACCTTATCACATACAGTCTTGCGTTTGAGCCCTTGATGTACATAACTCACTGCCCCTCTTCGCTCCGTGAGTCACTTCCCCCTGCAACTCTTCTGGAGCTTTACACCTGATCAGATTGGTGTCTTAGAGGAATAAATCCGATGCATAACTATTTGATGAATCACTCACTCATGCAGTAACAAATAACTCACAGGAATGCCACCCAATAGATTATAAATTCCTTATTGCCATAAACCGACTGTCCTCGTACTAAGCTTTCATGTGTCATCCTTGTGGAACCTGTTGCCAGGAAGTAATCTGAAAAGTGCTCATTAGGTAATCTTGAGTTCATACAGTTGGATTGCCCTTGAGTATTTTATTATTCTCACAAAGTCTTTCCAAAGAGTGAAACTCAAATCCGCTCAATTAAGATGATTTTAACTTTTGAGCATATGCTGCACCATAACGTAACAGAGCTGATAGTTGTGTATCCTGCTGGGTCACGTTGCATTTCATCGTGTGGGCTGACATCCGAGTGTCTCACAAACAGCAGTTCTGAGGGGTGTAAATACTGGTTGGCTCATGCTTAGTGTAGGAACCTAAGGCTCCTACGGCCGACGATGGAGACCAGTATCACTGTTCCACTAAAAGATCTCCAGGGTTACAATGTGCTGGGAGAGCAGCCAGCCAAACCCATGTGCCCCCCAGACCCAGGTCTGGGAGGGAAGGGACACAGTCCGCTGGGCCCAGGCAGGCAGCACCTCGGGGACACTGCTGCTGGCCCGCGCTGATGGCTGCCCCCCAGGCCCATGGGCCGCAGGACACCCCCCACGTGCCCCCGACACTGCAGACTTGGGCCACCTCTGCTTGTCACAGTATTTCACTGCATTAGAAGCAACTGCTGTGTGATGCCAGGAAAAATATGAGCCTCAGGCCAGTTTGGGAAGTAAATCACTTGGCAGATTCTTGGCTTGACTTGGCAACAAAAGTCCTCTCATTTGAAAGCATCAGTACACACCTTCCATTTTGAAGACACTGTAATCATCCTGGTCTCAGAAACTCTATCCTGCTACCTACGAACAAGAAAATGCCTGCCCACCCCATCATGTCCCTTCCCAAGAAGCAGACCTTACGTTATAGAAGGCAAAAGTGAGGTGTCATTCCCTCTTCCATTCTATCAGAGAACAGGCCAGCTGTGTTTCCCCCCACATATTGCAAATATGTACCTCTGATCCAAAGACTTTGGTTGATACGAGTCTAAGAATCCAAACATAGACTTCAAATGTGGATTAAGTGACTATGTGATTAAGTTAATTCAAAAAATAGTTAAAATCCAAACCTATTAAAAGTCTAGCTCCAATATAAATTCCATGCAAGTCAAAAATTTACACTCCTCAATTAATTATTAAAACAGTCAAATTTGTATAGTCATTTGACATTCTTTCCAGTGTGCAATAAAATTTATAGAGTAATTTTAATGCCATCTGTACTCTTACTTTTCTCCATCCAATGGCTACCTTCTTTTTCTCAACCCCAGCTCCCAAAAATCTCTGTTCTGACCTCCTATTACTTAGATAAATGTTTGGAAAATACCAATATTTTCACAAAACAAACTAAATTTGTATTGCCCATGATATAATAATTCTTTGTGCATCAAAAGTCACTGCCAAATACATAAATATTTTTTGTGTGTTTTTTAAATTTAGACACAATTCAATTTGATAAAGTTATTAATTCTTATTGTAGGTTGGTTCCAATGGTAGGCACTATATAGAATAAAATAAGCTCCTTCAAAGAGCTTATAATTTAATTATTAATGTAAGTACTAAAGTGAATTGCAAACATGTTCCCAGAGTACAAAGTAGGAGCAACTATTGGTCTTGGGGAGGGGAGCCTGGGGAAGTCTCATAAAGGAATTAGCACTCAACACCTGGAAACACAAGCCTGGGAGAGGAAAGAACGGGGTCTGGTGGCTCAGTTGGTTGAACAACTGACTCTTGGTTTTCGCTCAGGTCACGACCTCCTGGAGCGCGGGAGTGAGCCACCAGGCTTCTTGCTCAGCTGGGAGTCTGCTTGAAAAATTCTCTCCCTCTGTCCTTCTTCTTGCTCTCCAAAAATTAATAAATAAGTCTAAAAAGGAAAGAAAGAAAGAAAGAAAGAAAGAAAGAAAGAAAGAAAGAAAGAAAGAAAGAAAGAAAGAAAGAAATGACAATATTTTACTCTCTGGAACACGATGCCTTCGACATACAAGGAGGATGAAGGGACTGATGAATGGCTGGAGGGCATGGAGGGCTGGACCGAGGAGGAGCGCCTCTAGGTGACTAGAGAAGGACTGTGGCCTCCACAGTTACTTGTCCTTTATTCACTAATCACTCAGTGGCATCTACTCCACATCTGCTAGACTCCAAGCAGAGCCCTTGGTCCTGAGGAGTCAATGGGGATGAAGATTCAGTCCATGCTTTCCTACCCAGAAAACCTGGAAGGCAAATTTAAAATTTTACTTCATTTTTGTGGGCAACAGGAAGCTTCTGAAGGTCTCTGCAGAAGCAGGTAGAGTAAATGAGACTGTATTCTGAGAGTGCTCTTTGGCCACAGTTGCCTAGATTAGAGGGACTAAAGATTGAAAATGGGAAGATGGGTGTGTTCTAAGGGACACTTACTTCCCTCCTGTGCTAATTCCCTCCTGCAGAATGAGGGTGAAAGGCAATAGTACCCATGGCTTCTCTTCTCTCCCTGAGGTGGAGAAATGACTGACTGGACTGGCAAATTCAAAGGATAAACCGGGCATAGGGCTCTGACCATTTCTCTTCCTGCCCTCAGGGAACTCACGCTGACCTCAGCTTCTCCAAGTTGTCCACAGTTGACAACTGGGTAGGTAAGGCTGGCTGATTCAGGGCTTTATAATTAGGAAAATCTGGAGATCTTTCCAAACTAACACCGAGGGCCGTCGATAATTATTATATGCTTTTGAATGTAGCTCAATGATTTAATCACTCTACTAGTACTGGAATTTATGAACTTTTTAATTACAAATAGTACTGTAGTTAGTTGACATGTATATTCCTCATTTCACTCACTTTTGAGTTTATCATTAGGATAAGCACCCAGAATCAAAGGCTACCCATGGTCATAATTTTAGGAAGTATTGCTAAATTGTCCTTCATAGGAGTCATACAGCAACATATGAGAGAACCAGTTTGGGCCCATGTTTGCCAAAATACTGTTTAGGGTTTTATGCAAGGTTCTCTCATTTTTAGATGTCTTTTATAGACCATTTTCCAATTCTGGCACACTGAAATCTTTAATTTTTGTTATTATATGTTGTTTGTAAGCTTAAATAATCCATGAGGTTCTGAAATATAAAAATTGTGGAAACATCAAGGTTTGTGAATTCCCTTGATTATTTGATTTTAATGTTGTATTATGTCATTTATCTCACAATATACAGAAAACATGATCTAAGCCTCAATATAATCAAATTTAATTCTATCATATGGCTGTAATTTTGTATTGGAATTTGAAATACAAAAATATCTGTATCATACTTAGATTTAATGTTTATTACCACAGGTACAATAATCAATGCCATCATTGTGAATTAAACAGTTTTAAAATGCATGAAATGTAAAGAAATGGATCAGATTCGGGGCTAGAAAGAAAAATGAGATAATGGTTGCCCATGCCAATTCTAATTATCATAAAATATATTTTTAAAACAATTGTTCCAAGTATAATATAACCCCAAATGGAGAAGTACATATTTTATCTTATCCATTTAAAAATCTTTTTACCAAAAAAAAAAGAAAAAAAAATCTTTTTACCTGTACCATACTACCTGTTATTAAAATACACCTAATCCCTCTTATTATGAAATAAATATATTTAAGTTTACTATAAAAGTAAGTTCTATTGGGTAAATTCCTGTTATGTCTGTTGGGAACTTAATTTCTGTCAATGTAAGAGTAAAGTTACAGATGATTATACAGATTATACCACAAACTTTGGCACAGTAAATGTCTGCCTCATATTTTCTTCCACTCTTCCATGAAAACCAAAATATTTAGGCTAATAATTACCCCAATGATGTCCAATTTTGTACCCCAAATAATTCATTATATGGTAGCTTTTTCTCTATAATTTTAACTTATCCTTTTCTGACCAGATGTTTTATCTAAGGACATCCTAGCATCTTATGGGAATAAGAAAAAATAACTAATTCAGTAAAACATGGAAGTGTCCAGTTTTTGTTTAAGATAGTAACTCTGGGCCCAGGACTGTGGAAAGAGCAATATGGAGTTTCTTAATTAAATTCTACCTTCAAAATGGAGACTGTAAGGAAGGTGATATGTGTTTGAGTTTGTGTATAAAACAGGAGACATGTAAATATTAAAAGGATTCTTTTTCAGAGTGCCTGGGTGGCTCAGTCAGTTATGCCTCTGATTTTTTTATTTCAGCTCAGGTCATGATCTCAGGGTTGTGAGATTGAGCCCTGGGTCAGGTTCTGCATTGAGTGATTCTCTGTCTGGGGCAGCCCGGTGGCTCAGTGGTTTAGCACCGCCTTCAGCCCGGGGCCTGATCCTGGAGTCACGGGATCGAGTCCCACGTCGGGCTCCCTGCATGGAGCCTGCTTCTCCCTCTGCCTGTGTCTCTGCCTCTCTCTTTCTCTCTCTGCCTCTGTGTCTCTCATGGATAAATAAATAAATAAATAAATAAATAAATAAATAAATAAATTTCTCTGTCTGTCCCTCCCTCTCCCCTTGCTAAAAAAAAAAAATGATCCTTTTTCTTTCATACTGGACTTTTATTTCTGTCACCTGAAAGAGGAAGGACAGGGAACTGTAGTAGCCCAGAAAAACACCTAGTAGTTTGGGGCAACAATGGTGACACAAGAAGAATCTACACAGAGGAGCAAGGAGAACCGGTGTCAACCTCAGCTCTGACAGCCAATGAGCCAAGGCAAATTATCTGCCAAACCTTGATCTGTTTCCTCAACTGAAAAATTTGACCAGATGGTCTCCAAGATCCTTTCCTGGTCCAATATTCTGTGTATATTCTAATAATTCCAACTTTATCCAACCCTCACTCTTACCACCCAGACACGGATCAAAGAAGTAAAGTTTATCTGAGTAGGAAAGGAGTGAATTATGACTCCTTTTACACACATCAGTCAAGTAATCTGTAATGAACCCTTAATCCAATTTCATTGAGAAATGTCTTTGTGGCACAACAGTTGCTATTCAAAGAAAAACGTGCAGTAGGAGATAATTACACAAGCAAGAAATGTGTTTTAATTTCCTTCTCAAAATGTGAAAATAAAATGTGTAACTGAATATTGTAACCCATCCTAAGATTTTCCATTCAAGCATAATTTTCCAAGGCTATTTTTAACTTTATATAGTAAAACTCTGATTGTTCTACTATGGTAATCATATGTCACCAATTTTCCAAGGAAGCCTCAATTCTAATCGTTTTGTTCCAAATTTAGACCAAGTTTTAGACTTTATCTCTTTTTTTAAAAATTTAGGGAATATGATTACACATATACTTCATTATTCCCTTTCCATGTCTTTCTTCTCTGATTATAATAACAAAATATGAGAAGAACAGACTAAGAAGAGACCCAGATTTTCACATTTCACATCTTTGTACTTGGCTAATGGCTTCACAAGCTGATGTGGTGACTGAAGAAGTTGGAACCTGACATAAGATTTACCCTTTAGGTAGACACAGATACTAGGAGATATTTGGCTATAGTACATGACCTCACAGAGTTAAGAAGTGGTAGAAGAAAGGCAAAGTCACGACTGTTCTATTGTTAATGACATTTCCAAGTGGAGATATTAGGGTCCTTAACAAGAGAAAGAAGCCAACTATGTTTAGGAAGCTACACAGGGCAATTGACTTCTGGGCAGTACACGAGGGCCAAAGAACCTTGGCAACTGGGCTGAGATCCCAGTTAACTGCTAATAATCTACATAGGAAGGAGACAGGGGAAATGTGGGTTGTAAGGTACCAAAGAAAACACTCAACTCCAGGCACAAGGACTTAAGGAAGTAAGTGTTTATTTCTTTAATTTTATTTTATATTGGCTGTAGATATGATATTACATTCTTAAATCCAGCATACATCCCTAAGTCATCTATAAGTTGTCTAGAAATTTTGTTGTATTATTTACCTCTTTGAGAAACTACTAAAAGGTACAATGTCAGAAAAAAAAAATACACATGTAATGTCTTACTTTGGCAATTTCAGAGGATTCACAGCTTTTTTAGAAAGCTACCCACAGACTTCAATTTAAAACCTTTAGCAGGGGAAATCCCTGGGTGGTGCAGCAGTTTGGCGCCTGCCTTTGGCCCAGGGCGTGATCCTGGAGACCCGGGATCGAATCCCACATCGGGCTCCCGGTGCATGGAGCCTGCTTCTCCCTCTACCTGTGTCTCTGCCTCTCTTTTTGTGTCTTTCATGAATGAATAGGTAAAATCTTTAAAAAATAAAAATAAAACCTTTAGCAAAGAGAAATGTGACTTTGTAAGATGATCTAGGAGTTCAATGCCAAGTCTAGGTGGCAGCTAAGACTATTTGGATAGTCTACTGACTGAGGAGGCCCCAGCTTCTAGAATTAGGAGGATAATTAATAGAGTCAGCTTCTATGGGAAGCTAAGGTTGTTTATCACCACCTTCCAAGTGTCCTGTTTGGTTTAGAAAGTGGAGCAGAGCTGACTTGCAGCGTGAAAATCAGTGGGCCCAGCTTAGGGGAACTAAGTCTAGCAAAGGTTGAAAAATCCAATGAGGCTGAGGCAATCAAAGAATCTGCTGCCTGTGCACCATGCCCAAACAACACAGACAAAAACGATGGGATTTTAAGGGTCAGACTTGAATAGCAAAAGTCAGAAGACAGGGTTCTGCTAATGGCTTTGGCAAAAGGTAAGGGAAAGAGAGAAAGAAAGAAAGAAAGAAAGAAAGAAAGAAAGAAAGAAAGAAAGAGAGAAAGAAAAAGATGGTGACCAGATGTTGTCCATTTAGAATCTGCAAACGGGAAATTACATTACAGTAGGTGGAATTCAGGTTATATAAAAGGGAAATCTTCCAACCAATGAACTTTGTAAAGCATGAGACATAGGCACTGATGGACATCGTTATTTTCCTTCCATGAAATATTTAAACATAGAACAGATGCTCGTGTGTCTTCAAGGATTTGAAAATAAGGGTTGTCAGAAACAAGTGATCAGGTCAAACGTATATGGACATATCCAGATTCTCTGGAAGACTAGCATATCTATAATTGCTACTTACTTAACAATTTTTATAATTACTTTTGAAATCCATTGAATTCCTCTACTCTGATTCTTCACCCAAACTTTTCTACACAAAATTTTTGAGAATAAAACTATGCCTAATATAATTCATAGTCAACATAATCTCACTGAGCCCACTCTTCTTTCATATTTCTATTAACTCAAATTACTATTTATTAATAAGAGTAGTGAAATAAATAATAGTGAAAGCATCAAGAAATAGTAGTCCAATTTTAACTTTTGAAATTATGTTTTTTAGGTGAAATAAGTCTCATATCTAGATATACATACATTTTGAAAATAATAAGTAAAGTAATTCTGGAAAGCTATGCAGAAATTAATGGAAAAGTAAATACAAAAGAAGTTCTGGAAAGATTGTTAGACAAGTAATGAGATTTACAGATTGACTGAAAAATCCATGAAAACCTCCAGAGGATATTTGACATTTGGTCAGTCAGTCAGAAAAGAGAGTTGGCAGTTGGTCAGGAGAAAATGTGAATCATAAAAGTCTATCTCCTTCTTCATACAGTGCATATGAATCAGACATCTGCTAGCTAGTTCTTGGTCTTAATTCTAAGGAGCAGTAACTGCTTTATATATCTGACTTCACGACCAAGCTTAGATTTCCTGTTCTTTCATTTGTAATATACGTAGCTAGAACTCACACAGAATTTGGGGTAGAGTGTCACAACCCTCCCATCCGTTCACACCATCCTTTATTTTGGCCAATTGCTGAAGCAAAATTGCCATGTCTATCACCTCCAGCGGAAGTTTGACTTTCTAGCCAAACATTAGGAAGCATAGTAGTGACTGCTATAGCAACAGACTAAACAATTGAAAAGGCAGAGTTAAAGGAAAAGGTAAGCAATTCCAAATACAGAGAGGTGTGAAAGTAGTTCAAGACTTTTCAAATACAACCCCAAGGCATAAAATCTAAGAGAATCCAGATCACCGTTAATAGTATTCTTCATAAAAATATAACTATTTTCTATCATTGTTTTACCAATATTGCCGTCCAAGAATTTGTTAAATGGTTTAACCTCAATTTCTAATGGTTACAAGGTAAAAGAGCAGTTTGAAAATAAGAATTCTAATCCAAAGTTTCCAAATGCTGACTTTTAAAATACGATTATATACAAATAATTTGAAATTATTCCATTCCTGTTTCCAGCTAGTCTTCTAGTTGAAAAGGAAAATATTAGCAGCACCAAATGTAAACCACAAAGGAAAAAGAGACACCACCTGTCCAAACTCTACCTCTTTCAGTTTTTTTCTCTAGAAGTTTTTAGTTTCCTCAGTCTTTCCATTATAAACTCAGACACACACAACAAAAAGCTCCTGGAACTAATAAATGATGATAGCAAAGTTGTAGGATACAAAATTAATATACAAAACTTAATTGCTTTCCCATGTACTAGCAATCATCAATGGATAAAACTAAAAACTACAATACCATTTACATTAGCATCCTCCAAAATGAAATACTTAGGTACAAATATAACAAAATATGTATAAGGTCTGTATTAGGAAAACTGAAAACTGATGCATGAAATTAAAAAACCTAAATAATAGAGATATCTTCCATGGTCACAGAAAGAAAGACTCAATATTATCAAGATATCAATTCCTCCCAACTCAATCTATAAATTTAGTGAAGTCCCAGTCAAAATCCCAGCAAGTTCTTTTGAGGATATTGATAAACTGCTTCTAAAGTTTATATGGACAGCAAAAGATTTACAATAGCCAACACTATATTGAAGGAAAACAAAGTTAGGGTACTGGTAGTGTCCGACTTAAAGATTTACTATAAGGCTACAGTAGTGAAAACAATGTGGTATTGGTGAAAGAACAGACAAACAGATCAGCAGAATAGAGTCCAGAAATAGACCCATATAAATATGGTCAACTGATCTTTGACAAAGGAGCAAAGACAGTGCAATAGAGAAAAGACAGACCTTTCAACAAATGGTGCTAGAACAATTGGATATCCATGTGCAAAAAAAATAAAATAAAATGAATCTAGAGTCAGACTTTATGTCCTTTGCAAAATTAATGCAATATGGATCACAGATTTAAATGTAAAACTCCTACTTCCAGAAGGTAACATAGTAGAAATTCTAGATAACCTTGGGTTTGGTGATGACTTTTTAGATACAGCACCAAAATGGCATAATACATGAAAGAAATAGTTGATAAGCCTAACTTCATTAAAATTAAAGATTTCTGCTCCATGAAATACACTGTTAAGAGAATGAAAACACAACCCACAGATAGAGAAAATATTTGAAAAAACACATCTGATAAATGAGATACCATTAGACATCTATTAGAATGGATTACATAAAATCCACACACAAAAAATCTCATGGGACTATTTTCTGTATAAATTCACAAGTTATTTCTAAAATTCATCACAATAATAAATAAGATGTGTAGTATTGATTCAGCAAAAAACAAATGATACAACGGAACAAAGTTAAGAACCTGGGCAGCCTGGGTGGCTCAGCGGTTTAGCGTCTGCCTTCAGACCAGGGCCTGACCCTGGAGACCCAGGATTGAGTCCCACGTCGGGCTCCCTGCATGGAGCCTGCTTCTCCCTCTGCCTGTGTCTCGGCCTCTCTCTCGCTCTCTCTGTGTCTCTCATAAAAAAAATAAATAAAAAACCTTAAAAGAAAAGTTAAGAACCCAATGACAAAGTCTTGCATATATGGAACTTTATATATAAAATAAGGAGCATTGCAAAAGCAGTGAGGAAAAGATGAACTATTTCATATGAATTGAGAATTAAAAAAACATTTTTTAAAGAAAAAAATACAGAACATATTTCTGATTTCACTTTTCTTAAATCAAATACAAAAATGCAGATCATAAAATTAATTATGATGAAAATCACTAAAAAACACTTAAGACAGACCACACTAAAAGAATATATTTGAAAAGCATGTAGCTGACAAAGGATTTGTGTACTATAAAGTATATATGACGGTTCATGTATAAGACTGTTCCAAAGCAGCAAAATTTTAATATCCCAAGTTCAGAAACATCTCAAATGCCCACACATAGTAAAAATGGATAAATTCCTAGAGATATGTCTATACAAAGGAATACTATGCAATGATGAAATTGGACAAACTACAACTATTTGCATCAGCACAGATAAATCTTAAAAATGTAACTTTAAGGTAGCCTAAAAACCACATTTGCTGTATGATTATATTTATAACAAGTTTAAAAACAGAAAAAAACTAAACTATGCTGTTTAGAGATACATAAATGTGTGGTATAACTATAAGAAAAGCAAGGAGATATATATATAGTAAAAATCAGAATAGTGGTTAACTCTAGAGGGAAGTAGGTTACAGGCATGAATTGCCATGCTGAGGGCTTCAATATGATGAATATACATACAACCCTATTAAAAAATAAGCAGAAGATATGAATCCTTAGACTCAAGAAAAACAACAAAAAATTGTAATTCTCACTATATACTTCATAGTAAAGCTGAAAGGACAAATATCTAAAAGCATTCCAAAAGAATAGATAGGTAACCTAAATAAAACCTAAATTTCTCACAAGATATCTTCAAAGTTCTGACAAAAAGTTCTGTTTAAAAATACCATATAAGTTGAAGAAGGAAAGAAAGACTGCAGAAATAGACCTAGGAGAAAATTCATCTATTTAAACAACTTGTCACAGTGGTACAGAGGAACATACTGAATTGGCACCAGTTGCTTGAACACGGTGAGGGGCAGACAGATACTTTACAACAGTTGTAAAGGGTTCAATGTTACCTTAAAAATCCATGTAGACTAACACCATGTATAAAAACTAAGTCGAAAAAAAAAAAAAAAAAACTAAGTCGAACTGAATCATAGACCTAAATGTAAGAACAAAACTATAAAATTCTTAGAAGAAAGCATAAGAGTAAATCTTAGTAAACTTGGCTAAGGAGTGGTTTCTTGTATGACACCAAAAGAACAATCAGTAAAAAAAAAAATAGTCCCTATTTCCACATGAGGTCACATTCAAAGGTATCAGAGAGTTAAGGCTTCAACAAATGTTTTCACAACACAATTGAACATAGCAGATGTGAATATACAGTTCTTGAAAGAAGATACACAAATGTGTGCTAAGCACGGGGCAAGATGTTCAGCAGCCTTAGACATCAGGGAATCACAAATCAAAACCACTGTGAGATATCACTTCACATCCACTGACATGGCTAGAATCAGAAGATAATAACAAGTGTTGGAAAGGAAGTGGAAAAGCTGAAACCTTCATATTCTGGTAGTAGAAATGTGAAATGATGCTGCCACTTTGAAACACAGTCGGACAGTCCCTCAAAGAGTTAAACAAAGGGTTGGTGCCCTAGGACCCAGCAATTCCACTCCTAGGTTTATGCACAGGAGAATTTGAAACATAGGCCCACATGAAAACTTGTACACCAAAAGGTGAACACAACCCAAATGTCCACCAGCTGATGAATGGATAAAATCATATGGTAAATCCATGCAACAGAATATTAGTGGGCCCTAAAAAGAAATGAAGTACCAATATACGCTACCACATGCATGAACCTTGAAAACTCTATATACGAAATGAAAGAAACCAGACACAAAAAGACATATATTGTATGAGCCTATGTACATGAAATGCCCCAAATTAGTAAATACACAGAGACACAAAAGAGATTAATGGTTGCTGGTGGGGGTGGGGGGAAACTGGATACGAGGTTTCTTTTTTGGGTTCATGAAAATATTCTAAAACTAAATACAAATACTGCTTACACTCTGTGAATATACTATAAAACACTGAACTGTACATTTAAAAGGGTGAATTTATAGTATATTATATTACCTATATATCAATACAATTATTAGAAAAAGGAAGAAACTAAAATATTGCTCAAAAGAGTTTTCTGTCACTAGTCAAATGCATAGTACCAACCAACCATTCACAAACAACAGATTAAATACACGTATTTCAATGTTTCTATGTGGGTGGAATTTCAACGATATGATGCTTAGCAAAAATGCATATATTCATTATATAAAATTCATGCACAAATATGAATGAGCAAGAATACATACAAATGAAAGATATACATTAAATACATTTAAATGGTTGCCTAGGGGATAAGGAAGGAAATAGGAGTCCTGTATAGAAATAAAAGGGAATTACTTCCTACGTCATGTGCCTCTCATTATAAAATAGCAGTAAAATCAGAATGCCAGGAACTGAGGAGCCCAGACAATGAACGAGAGCGGAGCGGAGGCTGTTGCCTAAGTTTGGGCCTTCGCAAGCTCCTAGAGACGTGATTCACACAGGCAGGCTGACTCCACTTAATGGACCAGGGCTGGAGTCAAATATAGAGGATATGTCTTACATTGTATTTATGTTTACAAAATGTTTTTAAGGTCAAGAATGAGTGGTTTACTAAAAGTCATTGGCCCAACTATGAAAATGACTCTAGCAAGCTAAGTAAGCCAACCAAACTCATAATAAGAGTTTTGCCATTATATATTTTAATCTTATAGCTCAGTGCTTTTTATCAATCCATTTGTTCTTTTTTTAAAATATATTTTTATATATTACGATTCCTCCTATATTGTTTTTTTTTATTGACTATTTACTACAAAAATACATCTCTGCATATTTAGTCTTCATTTGTCTCCCTACCCCCAAATTGGCATTAAAAATAGTATTTCACTAGTTTTTTTACATGCAGTAAATATTATTCAGATAGAGTTTCGGTTTATTTTTTCCCACACCCTTTGGGTCAAAGAATTTTTTTAAATCATTTTAGAACGGAAGTTCTTCATTACTATGTCCTCTTCCTTGAGTCAGTCTTGCAATCAGCAAACTAAAGATCCTAAGAAAACTGGCAGTATTTCCTCAGGAAACAAAGTTATCATTTTATTTCTAAGATATAACATTCCTTTCTCTTTGAATAAAACTTCATTTTGTTGCCTGAAATTGTCAGTTCCAGCACCATTTCTCTGGCTTACTGAATATGTGGCAGAAGTTTAAATTATTTCCAGCCCTCATGCTATTTTTACGTTAGTCATCCGAGCACATTCTCTTCAGCATACTCCTCACTTAGGAACGCCTGAGACACACACCCCAGCTCCGAGGAGGACCGAGCGATGAGAGGGAGTCCAGGCTTAGAGAAAACCCATGTCTGACAAGCTAGACTTACTCGTTGCTTGACCATTTACAATAAATATCTCAACTTGAGCATCTAGAAAACAATATCCTTTTTCTGAGAATAAACTTTAAAGGATCTACAAGGAGCACCCTACCAGTTGGCTAAAAGATGAATCATCTCTCTTTAACAAATGAAACAGGAAACAAATGCCACTATTAGTGGCTACTTTGTATAAATTTAATTCTCCATTAAAACAATATCCCCTTTACACAAAGCTCCACATTAGGGAAAACCAAGAAATGGCGCAGCTTTTGGTTAAGGCAACTTTATATAAATCAGACTTGAGTGTTAGAACTACTCAGCAGTTGCTTAACTCCTCGTGAAGAGCCCTAGTAAGGGAAGGTTATTAAAATAAGATGATCACTTGTGTCCCTAAAATTCTGTAATTCTCTGAAATGAAAGTCTAGCCTCTTCGTAATGGAATGAAATGAGAGACCAAACGTTTGGTTGGTTACCAACTGCAGTACTTAACCATTTTCATGATCAGGAAATTCTTTTTGAATAACCTAAATCTTAAGCCTTTCCAATAATTCTTTCTATAATGTGGCTAGAGAATGGATGATTACTTTTCCTTGTATGGAAAAAATTTAATTCCATACTAGAATAGAGCTAATAAATCACACCTCACATTTTTTTTCCAGGCTAAATAGTCCTAAACTTTCCTTAAAAATCTCAATTTCCAACTCTTTAATCACGTGGTGGCTTTCCTGTCATTCTACACCAGGTTTTCTAGATGTTAGCTACGGATCCCAAACCCAGACAACAAAATTCATAAAGGATCTGAAAAGAGCTCTGTGTAATTCTCCACCAGTTGTGCACATGGACAACTAGCATAGATATTTCAGGAACTAAGAAAACCTTCACTCCTTGTATATCAGGACCACCAATTTTGTGAAATGATTATAATCCATTTTTTGCCAAGAATACCAGTGTAAATTACTGGGTGGTTCTCCTCTACCATCCACAAACCAGAAGAAGGTACAAATAGCTTTTCTTTATAGTATTCTATGGAAAGACAGATTTCAAATTAGGTGGATCAAAATGCTGGCTATGTTCTGATCTCATTCACTAGCAATGTAGACATGTGTTGTGCTTTTGCACTTGAAGTCGCAGATAAAATTAAATTGCTATGATGAAAGGCAATATGATGACAGAAAGTATAAAAAGTTTCGAATGTGAGATCTGATACAAAATTGTATCACTCACTATCACTTGACAGCTTATGTTCTGTCATAGGTTATCACTTACTTTGGGCCTTAAGTTTCCGGCAAAAAAGAATTGAGAATAACAGTGTGTACCTCCTAGGGTTGTTGTGGGATTTTAATGAGATAAGCTATAACCCAGATCTGTATTACCCTCCTATCCACTCAGGCCAACTCCGGTACAACCCTGACAAAAAAAATTAGCATCTGCCACAAGCAACAACGGGAAATCCATTTACAGCAAGCATATCATAATTTGGGTATTTTCGCTGAAGACTTACAAGATCTCGTAGGGCACACATATATTTCACTCACAGCTCTCTTCAATCTTCCCCAAATTTTGGCCACAAGGCCTGTCTTTTCCTAATCTTGAGTTCAGCGCTGCAGGTGCTCATCTCCTTTCTCTTGTATCATCCTCATCACTTTGTCCTGTTCCTGGTTATGTGAACCATTCAGCCCAGTCCCAGGTTCTGCCAAAAAACACAGGCCTTTCCCTAGGGAGTGCTCAGCAAATGACAGAAAGCACTGGAGAATTATGGGTACCTGATTTTACTATTACCTTTCTGATAAGGCTCTTATCAAGAATAAGAACATTACTTTCCTTCATTCATCCCTGGAGGAAACTGCACCGAAGGGAGTTTTATGTCGTGCCCCAAACTGAAAATAATAAATACTGAATCATGCTAAGTATCTTAATCTTAAAATACTGCTGTTACCTGCTTTACAGTTTATAATTTCAAATATTTCTAGTGTTCGTGGTCAATGGCTGTAGTCAAAAAATCAAAGAATATTAACAGGAAAATCATCTTTAAGACTACTTATTTTTCTATTATAAATCTTGGCTTCTTTTGCATAGAAGTGATTAAATTGTGTGACATTTGTTTTCTAAACCTCACAATTTTAAATGTTGACAATGTATTTTTATTAGCATTAAATTCTTCTCATTAAAGAACAAAATATTGCCTTCTAAGTATCTGCAGCATATTTTTCTAATTTGTCACTTAACATCATTTTTCAAAATATTTTATTTATTTATTTATTTTTAAAGATTTTATTTATTCATTCATGAGAGAGACAGAGAGAGAGAGAGGCAGAGACACAGGCAGGGGGAGAAGCAGGCTCCATGCAGGGAGCCGGACGTGGGACTCGATCTCAGGACTCCAGGATCAGGGTCGCAGGCCAAAGGCAGGTGCTAAACCACTGAGCCACCCAGGGATCCCCTCAAAATATTATTTATATAAGAAATTAATATATACTAGTTAAAACATGGAATATCCCTTTAATTATATATCTATAAATATAAATACATATGTAAAATATATATCATATATATTTTTTCAAATAAAAATAAATGCTTAGTTCAAAAATTCCAACTCTTGGAGGTGCCAGGTGGCTTAGTCAGTTGCATGTCCAACTCTTGATTTTGGCTCAGATTATGATCTCTTGGGTCCTGAGATCGAGCCCCCTTGTCTGGGCTCCACACTTAGCAGAGAGTCTGCTTGAAAATTCTATCCCTCTGTGGGCCCCCCGACTCTCTAACTCTTAAATAAATAAACAAATCTTTCTTAAAAATTTCCAACCTCTTGGAATTAATACTACTGCTCAAATTTGGAAGCAAATCTTACAGATTACCATTAATTTGTTTTGTTTCATATTTTAAACCTTTCCTTCTAAATAATAAGAATCTATTAACTACAAATATGTAAGAATAAGGAGAACTTTTTTATTTCCAAATAACAATATTCTTTTTGATTATTTATAACAAGTCAACATGATAGACCAATTGATTTAGTATTTTATTAGGCAAATCTTATGAAATTACTACTTTTTAGGTCAAAATGGCCAAGTATCACCAATTTCATATGCTTTAAACTAATAATTATTTTTCCAGCCCAGAAAAAATATTGACACATATTCCTTCCTATCAGTTACACATAAAGCCACTAAAAATTGTGATAATCCATCATATGCACTACATAGACTGCTTATGATTTCAAATTTTTATCTCAACCCAAACCAACTTTTCTATTTTTTTCCTCCAAATTAGGTAGTCTATATGCTGAGGGCAGAATGGAAGTAGGTTGATGTTAAAGACTTTTATTAACTATGTTTAATGACCACCACATGCTATTTAATGCCATATATTTCCTGGATTACATGTCTGCTCAGATGTCTTACTCCTGAGGTATTTATGGTAAACTGTTTCCTTTGAGGTTAAGGATATAGAAAAACCTGGGAATTGTTTTCTGGTTTTACCAATGACATCAGACTTCCAAGATACTGCTAAATATGTACTAGGTTTTTAAGTGAACACTTACCACATTGCATGCAATTATTGTCTTATTGCCACATTTAAATTCTCCTTAGGAATTGCTAACTTATGAGCCATTTTACACAAGTTTGACTCACTGATGGCTCTAGTATTTTAGAAAAGTACTTTCTTTTATTTTATTTTTAAAGATTTTATTTATTTTTTCATGGCAGACCCAGAGAGAGAAAGAGGCAGAGACACAGGCAGAGGGAGAAGCAGGCTCCATGCAGGGAGCCCGATGTGGGACCCAATCCCGGGACCCCAGGATCACGCCCTGGGCTGAAGGTGGCACTAAACCGCTGGGCCACCGGGGCTGCCCGAAAAGTACTTTAAAAATATAGTTAAACCGAAGGTGACATGTTTTTGTATTATTTTGGGAAAATAGCATCATAGTTTAGATTTAATATATTAGAAAAGATAAGATTTATTTTCTTCTATGCAATAACATATTGGCTTATTTCACATTTTTTGTTGGTTTTCCAATTTCTTTAAGTTCTCATTTCCATTACTTCTGTTATTTTGAACTTGCCATTCAATTGCCATAAATCATTATAAAATTAAATTTTGAACTTGTAGACTTTAATTATTTCTATTTTTCAAATATAGAAAATGGGTGTTTCATGAATGCTGATCATATATATTAGGTTGATGTTTGGAGTAAAACAGATCTGCATTTGAATCTCAGTTCTGCTGTGTATCAGCTATAAAACTTGGGGAACATTATTTTACTTCTCTAAATCTGTCTTCTCCTTTTTTTTTTTTTAATTTATTTATGATAGTCACAGAGAGAGAGAGAGAGAGAGAGAGAGAGAGAGAGGCAGAGACACAGGCAGAGGGAGAAGCAGGCTCCATGCACCGGGAGCCCGATGTGGGACTCGATCCCGGGTCTCCAGGATCACATCCTGGGCTGAAGGCAACACTAAACCATTGAGCCCCCCGGGCTGCCCAGGTTCTATTATTTTTGTAGGTAGTGTTTTGTAAGAGTTTATTTAAAAGAGCCTACAAAAATTGTTGAATTGAATTTTTATCGTTGCAAATGTAACTATCAGGTACATTATGTCTAAAATATTTCACAAGCAGAATAAAAAGTTGGGAAGATACCATTGGAAAAAAGAATACTTTCAAGTTTCGAACTTCTGTCATGCAAAAATTTTATTAAAATAGAAAGTTAAAATTAGTTCCTTTTTTTAAAGATTTTATTTATTTATTCATGAGGGACAGAAAGAGAGAGAGAGGCAGAGACCCAGGCAGAGGGAGAAGCAGGCTCCATGAAGGAGCCCGACATGGGACTCGATCCCTGGTCTCCAGGATCAGGCCTTGGGTTCAAAGCGGCACTAAACCGCTGAGCCACCCAGGCTGCCTCAAATTAGTTCTTTTAAATTTAAATTTGTTATTTTCCCTAGGATTTCATGATATATGTATTCTTCCCTACAATAATTTAAAGAATTTTGTTTAAACTATTTTTTCAGCATTTATTTAGATACAGTATAAATCCCCTGCCAGGTCCACTTGAAATCACTATGCAAACTCTAGTCTTCATATTATTATTTTAAAATCCATTTTGGGTTTTATTTGTCAAAAATCCAGAAATAGCAAAATTAAATCCACCATAAAGAGTAGCTTCTAAGAGTTCACAGATCTTGTAAGAACAGTTTGCAAACAAGAAACTCAAATTTATTTGAAGCTGGGGGCATCACAGGATAACTATGAGGTGAAAATGAGGAAGTTGTTGAATCTTTGCAGTGATTGATTATCACAGTGGAGGTTTCCAGATGGTTAGGGATCGGCTAAAAATGATTATCTTATACCATTTTTAGGGAGATAACTTAAATTTCTTTTATGTTTATCAGAGGCACTCACAAGATATAAATTAAGTTTCTCTTATGTTCATAAAATAAGGTAGATTTGGTTTTGCTTACATAGCTTTAACAGTTTTGTCTGCTCAGGGGATTCTCAATTCTGGTCTCCATTTTTAATTTAATTTTAAAAACTCCTCACACTTTTTGCATAATATCAGATAGTATACAATAAGAATTTATATTATACAAGTATTCAACAATAAAGTATAAAGAAAAGCAAGAGACCTGGAATATGTTTTGTTTCAGAGAATTTTCCTAATCTGTTATAGACCCAAAATGGTTTTCCTGACAATGATGTTCAATTATTTCTGTATTTTCAGGACAGAGTATATACATTTTATATTTGGGCAAATACTGTAAAATATTTCTTATGTTGAACAAATCAAACAGAAAAATTGCGGCTCATAGGAAAGTCTATGTATCTTGTAGGGATAAAACCCAAGCAATTACCCAGCAGGAAGCCACTTCTCAGTCAAAAAGAAGCAAATTATTGACTGAATCAATCTGCAGCTTCCCATTTAAGAAAGCACAGGATTATAATTTATCAACCAATAATTCTAGCACTATTTAATAAGTATACTATTTTTTCTCATTGGTATATATAAAAGTGAGTTTAAAACAACCCATAGGGATGTCTGGGTGGCTCAGAGGTTTAGTGCCTGCTTTGGCTCAGGTTGTGATCCTGGGGTCCCAGGATCAAGTCCCACGTAGGGCTTCCTGCATGGAGCCTGCTTCTCCCTCTGCCTGTGTCTCTGCCTCTCTCTCTGTGCTTCTCATGAATAAATAAAATCTTTAAAAACCAATAGATCTTTATCCTTAAAATTTTGTTTTAATTAGATTTTTAAAAATTAGGTTTTGATGTCTGGTCTAAACGTGTTTGTGGCTGTCTGACTTCCCTACAAAAGGGCTGTGATCCTGCAGTCCCAGGATTGAGTCCCACATTGGGCTCCATGCATGGAGCCTGCTTCTCCCTCTGCCTCCATCTCTGCCTCTCTCTGTGTGTCTCTCATGAATAAATAAATAAAATCTTAAAAAAAAAAACCCAACATATATATTTTATAATAATTTGTTTTACAATAAATTTGCATATTTATTATATCATTTAATCTTACAAAAACCCTGTGAGATTGCCAGGATATATTATTATTATTATTATTATTTCCATTTTATAAGTAAAAACTTGAATTCAACTAAATCAACAGATGTCTTCACTGTCATATAACTAATATAAGGTGGAACTGGATATCTGAACAGAAATTGAATTGAAAACCAAAATAGGGATCCCTGGGTGGCGCAGTGGTTTAGCGCCTGTCTTTGGCCCAGGGCACGATCCTGGAGACCCGGGATCACATCCCAAGTCAGGCTCCCAGTGCATGGAGCCTGCTTCTCCCTCTGCCTGTCTCTGCCTCTCTCTCTCTCTCTCTCTCTCTCTCTCTCTGTGACTACCATAAATAAATAAAAATTAAAAAAAAAAAGAAAACCAAAATAGTTTGTCTGATGCAGTAAGAGTTAAAGGAGCTTGGAACTTTACGCATCAAGCCACTGACCTAAAATACCACATGGTTATGAATAATTAGGAAAGAACTACAGCTGGGTAGCCTACCGAGTGTAACATTGCAATAAATGGCATGGTTTATATGAGTAAAGACTGAGTTTACTGGATATTTAACAGATGGTGTCTCAAAAAATCAGACTCTCCAGGTTGTGACTAAAAAATAAAAATGTGGTTGTGACCAACTCATCTTTATGTTTATTTAATGAGGCAAAGAATCTCAGTCACATATTAATCTTCTGATGAACAACTACACCCAATGATCAGAATGGCTGCCAGTAATATCATCTCTAAGAACAGTAAGATTGACTGTCTGCAAAAAATTCATTCATTCATTCAACAAATGTTCATTGAGTATGTACTACATCTAACAAGATATAGCAAAGTACAAGACAAAGTCCCTGGAACTTAGATTCCTCTGAAATGATCAAACAATAAAGAAGCTACTAAGTATATAAGTGTCATTCAGAAGAATAAAGAAGGTGAGGGAGTGGTCAGGGATGTGATCTGGGCAGAGATCTGAAGGAAGTGAGAGAATGAGGTGTAGGAGATATATATATACATAGAAAGAGCATCCTAAGCAGAGAATCAGCAACTAACTGCAAAGGCTCTGAGTGTGCTTGGCATGTAAAAATGGAAATCCTTTTCTCATCAGGCCAAGTGAGGCAATGGGACAAGGCTGGCAAGTGGAGGACAGAAATGAGAGTTGACTAGAGCATCTGGAAGGAATCTGTTAAAATTTCATAAGCTGGCAAAGGATCAAAATTGAGCAAGGTCTAAAACACAGAATATCACAGCAGAGAGCAGAGAGTCTCTAGGAATATATAGTCAAGGTAAAAAATGTTGAAAACGGTAATGGGAGGTTTTTGCTCCATCCTTTAAATATGCACATCTCACCACCAGCCAAACCTCAGGAAATTCCAGAGTGTGGAGTGCCCCCTTCCACCACTATTATAACCAAGGGAAAGTAATATATGTTGAAAATAACATTCAGATATACATCAGAAATCTAACTGCAATGTCTTATAAAAAAAAAGTCTTTTTCCCTCATTTTCAAATTCTCTACATTTGTGCTGGTACGGCAACAACACAGCCTCATCAGCACCTTCCATTACTCAGGTTATGAGATGGCCATTCCACATCCAGCTCCCCATCCCAAGAAGCCTACACTTTCCCCAAATCCCCTTATTAATTCTATGCAAAATATCCGTTAAACTTTCATTTCCTGGTCAGTGGCCATAATTGTGTTAGCTGCAAGGGAGTCTGGAAGTTAGTGTTTGTGGACAGACCTAATGCTACCTTGAACAAAATTGGAATCTGAAGCACTGAGGGATTATGATACAAACAACTATCATTCAGAAATCAAGGAAAGATCAAGATTCTAGTTAATCAGCAAGTAGACCCCACTAGGGCCAGTGATAAATCAAGTTCTTTGCCCTAAGAATCCATTGCATATCAGAAGTAGGAAATGGGACCCCACATTACAAAACATATTAACATTTCCATGGTCTGTAATCAAAAGATGAAAACAAAATAAATAAAGATAAAACAAACGTGATGACATATAATTCTCTGCTTTCATATAAGCTCTGTATATGGAAATAAATATATATAATAATGTGTTTAGCATATTTATGTTGTTTTTCTGTCTGAAATGTTAGGGCAAAGATAAAATTATACCAAACATTTAAAAAAGAAATATATTATTATTTAAAAAAATGTTGGAAATAAGGATCATTAATTCCACTCCTGTATCTGCTAACTTCTGATTTGATGCAATCATTGCCAGCTTTTGCATTTATAATTTAAAAATAATAAAACTATGATCAGAGTAAGCAAAACTATTAGAGAAACTAAGAGAAGGCATATATTAACTCTAAGAAGTTTCATAAAGCAGAATATAAAATAAGGAGCTTGTTTTCATCTCTAGTATATAGAAATAAGGTGGATTAATTTCTAGCACATCATTCATACGGAAGTTGTCTTACTTTCTTGATCTACATGTCTGACCTTGGATGTACTTGATACGTCTTTCCTACGCCAGTGACTCTGCTCTCGGTGGGATACTAAGAGCAAAGGAAGTCAGGGCACGTGCACGATCAAAGTAAATCGCTTGATTCAGAAAAGTTTCTGTGCCTGCTGCTCTTTGAATACTTTACAAAGATCCAAATCCCAGAATATATGTGAAATAGTTATTAGATAATAAAAATGATGTGCATCATATTTTCTGTGAAAATCAACCTGAAGAGCAACAGCCAAAAGTCTATGATAGTTATTGAACAAATGAAGTAGATATGGTTTTCGGTATCTGAAAGCATAAAATCTGAGAAACAATACCCAAGGGCTGCCTATTCAACTTCACTAATGTATGTATTTGCTGCTTGAGTCATCAAATTAGTTGAGGAATTTTAGTTAAATGTAAGGAAGTAAAGAGCTGGGGAACCTTCACGTAGGGAAATATACTACTAGTACTTATATGAAGACTTGTTTGGAAAGAGGAAAGAAAAAAGATTGGAAAGAAGGAGAAGGGGGCAAAGGAGTTAGAAAAACTAGGGAAGAGAGAGGAAAAGAGAAAAGGAACTGGCAAAGAGAAAGGAGGATAAGGGAAACCAAAGCAGAGAAAATTTAAAGAAAAGAAAAAAATTAGTCTATGAAGTTTTTGAAAGAGCAAATTGTGGGCCGAACTTAATCCCCATGGTCTTCCTTCAAGAACCTATATATAACCTCAGACTAATCATGAGACAAATATAGGAACTAAGGGATTCTACAAACTCCTGCTCAGTACTCAAAACTGTCAAGATTATCAGAAATAAGAAAAATCTGAGGAACTGTCATAGCTAAGAGGAACCTAAAGAGACATAATGGTAGTGTGGTATCCTAGGTGAGATCCTGAAACAGAAGAAAGGTATTAAATAAAAGCTAAGGAAATTTGAGTAAGTGTGGACTTTACTTAATGCTAATGTATCAGTATTGGTTCATTAATTGTGGCAAATGTGCCAAAGTAAAGTAAAATATCAACAATATGGGACATTAGATATGGGGTACATGGAAGCTCTCATTTTATCTTCACATTTTTTCTGTAAATAAATTAGAATTATTCTGAAGTTAAAAAGTTTATTTCTAAAAACATGGGATTAAAAACCATTCTAGCAACTTCAAAAACTACCATATGAATCCAAAACTGTCACTAATCTGAACCACATTCACCATTAATCTGGAAAAATGTACTAAAATAATGCTCCGTAGCCCAACGAGTTAGGACCAAACCCTTAGAGGAGACGGTCCCCTTCCAGTTTCCTCTGACGAGCATCTTTGGTCGGCTCTTCTTCAGCAGGTTCCCCTTTTCAGAAAGAATAGAGTGAAATAGTCATGGGTAGCACAGGCCTAGATAGATCTCTACCTCAGGGTCCGTCACTTTAGGGCTAAACACTGACAACTGGGGACATTTTTAAAAAGCCAAGCTAATCCCTGCTACCCCTGCGTCCAGGCAGAGCTGGCTGAGCTACCCGCTGGCTCCGTCCCACTGAACAGGTTACTTAAACGGTCTCATCTCTTCTCCCAGTTTGAAAATAAATAGAATAACACAACTTGCCTCATAGGCTCATTGTGGGACTTACATGACAGTGTTTGGAAACCATTTAATGCAGAACTTGACACATAGTCCGCTCTCAAAAATGGATCTGCTGGATTTTTAATTTCTTTGAAACTCGTCCTCACCAGCTGTGGTGTCATCAGAACCCTTTGCCAACTATTTCTGGGTCTGTCTTTATTCCGGGCGAGTGGGAAATTACCCTCTGTGGTCCTCTTTTGGGTAGGAGGGCATGTGATGTTCTGGCCAAAGGATTGTGAACTAAAGCGATGTGTGTCGCTTCCGAGGCAAAGGAAGCCTGTAGAAGCCCTTCTCTTGGGCAGGGACCACCTGTGTCCAGGCAGGTGTCTGATGCCTCTGGCACCTTCCACCTCTCAGTCGTATCAGTTGTAAAACTCTACTGTTGACCCAATGAACACAGAGTAGAAGTAGCCTTTTGGATCCTAGGCCACCAAGATTTATTTTTAATTTTAATTTGTTTTTTATCTTATAAACATCATTTATTTCTTACAGTTCTAGAAGCTGGGAGGTCCAAGCCCATGGCACTCGCAGATGTGGTATTCACTAACTTTTCCTTCTCGCTGTGTCCCCACATGGTGAGAGGGGTGAGGGATCTGTCTGGGGCTGCTTAATAAAGCAAAAATATATATATATTTTTAAAGATTTTATTTATTCATTTATTTATTCATGAGAGACACAGAGAGAAGGCAGAGACACAGGCAGAGGGAGAAGCAGGTTCCATGCAGGGAGCCCGATGCAGGACTCGATCCCAGGACTCCGGGATTACACTCTGGGCCAAAGGCAGATGCTCAACCGCTGAGCCCCCCTGGCGTCCCTGGGACTGCTTTAAAAGGACACGAATCCTTCATGACCTAATGGCCTCCCAGAGGCCCCCCTGCCTGACGCTATCACCCTGGGCATTAGGTTTGCAACAGAAGACTCCTGGAGGGCATACAAACATTCATCTGTAACATGTGCGTTCAAGTTTCCATTCTGCCACTGGTTGGTGGAGTGGACTGGCCGTCTCACTTCAGCATGCTCATCCGTGGGGGAAGATTGGGATTGCTTGTCTCGAGACTTCTTTCCAGCTCTAGAAGTTCTAACGGCAAGTTTCCAACTATGTATTTAATAACAGATTTCTGGAGGCACCACATAAAGTGTTTGGGGCCCCAGAAGAGCCAGAGCTCCAGGTGGCCTGGGAAGGTTGTAGAGAGCAGATGTGCCTGTGGAGTGTGGGGACAAGTACCATTGCTGGGATACAGGTACAAACTACAGCTGACAAGACTGTACACATTTATGGAGTGCCCAGCGTGTAGTGGGCATAAGACCGTTATAAAGGCTGAAATGATTTCAAAAGGAGTCAGGTACTAAGCCTGTTAAGTTCTGAGTGGCAACGGGACCCCAGGAAAGCCAACGCGGCCACTTGAAGGAGACCATCTGGTGGCACTGGGGGTCATGCTGCAGCACGGCAGGCGCCGACCCGGAGTGAGGCGGGCCTAGAGTTGGTGTGCCTTCCAGGACAAGCAGGAGTTCAAAATGACAGCGACACACTGAACGATGGCCAGCCTGTAATGAAGGGAACCAGGTAGAAGCTGGCCAACCACCAGAGCTTGGCCTGGTTGTCCTGGGCTGACAGGCCATTGAGCGCTCCTACTGGTGGGAGGAAACAGCCTAGAAGACATGGGGCAAAGCCCCCCTGGTCCAAAAGCACCTTCTTTGGTGGTGCCAGTGATGAGCCCGTCCAAAACCCTGCACCAGCCTCCTACTACAGGGCCCCCAAAGCCACAGGCCAGGAGGCCATGGTCAGGGTCCAGCCAGTCTGGTGTCCCCGCAGACCCCGCTTCTCCGCCAGCTGCTGTGAGATAACGTCACCCAGGCCCACCACGGACCCTGTGCAGGGCACACGGGTGTTGTCAGGACACCTCCTGGAGATGGGCTGCCATTCCAGGTAGGGAAGTAAGTCCCTGAGCGAGGCTCTGACACCCTGAGCCTAAGAGGTGGTGGGACAAATGACCGGTCTTTTACTGCTGCTTCAAGGTTCTTCTCTCCCAAGGATGGTGACGCCTCCCTGTGTCCTGCTAGAGACTGGGATTAGCAGCCTTGATCAGGCCAGGGCTCACGACTCAGCTGTCAGGACCTGTACTTTCCCCGGGGGAGCAGTCAGGGCTCGCTGGTATGCCCGTCAGAGGCCCATGATTCCTGCGCTCGCGCCCAGCCCACCAGGATTTCATAAGCATAACCAAGGCTGTCCTGCCTAACGTATTTCAGTTCTCGACATTAATAACAAGTTTTTCATTACCTGTAATTCAAATTAATATGCCATGTTGAGACAGGCTTTTATACAGACTGGCTCTGTTAACGGAGTAGCTAAAAATACTAAGAATGCCTAATACAAAGATAATGAAGTATTACCTGTGCTGTATAAAACCAGCCGAACTCTTTAGACACTGTAACAGAAGGAAAGGGAGTATTTACTGAATAGATTCACCACAGTTTTCCTGATCCAAGGATCTTATCAAATCTCATAGTCATAGTTTTTTTCAAAGTAGAATTAGTAATCAATTATTTAGAAAAATCTTTTAATTCTATTTTTTAAAGATTTTTTTTGTTTATTCATGAGAGAAACAGAGAGAGACAGAGGCAGAGACACAGGCAGAGGGAGAAGCAGGGTCCATGCAGGGAGCCCGACGCGGGACTCGATCCCAGGACCCCAGGGTCACACCCCGGGCTGAAGGCAGCGCTAAACCACTGAGCCACCCGGGCTGCCCTAATTCTATTTTTTAATATTTAACTGTTCCTTATCAATGACTGTTCCTTTGCTCAATGTGGGAACCAAATACAGCAAGTTCTTGCAAACCCAAGGATTGACCAGAATATAACAAAAACTTTGATGGAGTGTTTTATTGTTTGGAGATGGGCGTTGTTCTTGTTAATTTTGTTTTCTATTTTATGAAGCCACTTATGATATCTATATTGATATATTACTTTTGTGCAAACATGCACGTGTGTGTGTATTTGTGTGCATGTGCATAAGACAGAGACACACCAGAAAGCAACTGGGTAAAGTCCTTCTGAAACTATATCCTTTAAGGAGAGAGAATGGAAACTCAGAGCAAGGCAGAGTGAACCCTCGGCTAGCTACTCTCCTTGAATCTGAACATCTGTCTTCTGAAACAGGCTACCATGACCAAAATGGGCACTGTTCCCCCTAATGCTAGACTACACGTCAAAACTTCCCCAATGTTTGAAAAATCGCAGCTGTGTTTTACTTATTAAAGTTCTGGATCCATCGACACCTACGTACTGCTTTTAATTCCAGGTGTCGCACCTCTAGAGAAAGTTAAAACAATTAGAAAAGATGCCTTGAATTCTAATAATTTACATGCATACTGCAATTTCTCATGCCTGGCATTTCATGTGGTGCTCACAAAAATTGTAGACGATAGACAAGGCCAGAAATGGTATCTTCATGTTATAGAAAGAAAAGCTGAAGTTGAGATAAAATAATTGATTTCCAGAAGGTCACATATCACCACTACAAGGCACCTGGGTTGTCTAACATGACATCTTGCCGCTGGCAACAATGCTTCCAGCCAAGCACAGAATCAAAGACATAATTTCAGAGTTACTGGTAAAAGTAGCATCTGAAACTAAAAGGAGAAAGATTTTTGAAGATAGGTATCTCTGGGGAAATTCCTTTGATAAAATAGAATGTCCTTTAGAGGTTAATTTCTCTATTCTCATATTTTTTCATGTTTTTCTCTTATTAATGATAACCAAAAAATCCTCTGTGAAGCAAATGAATGGCCAGCTAAGGTGTAAACATTTCTGACTGAACAAATCATTTAATTAGGTTGTTGCCTATCTCCTCAAGGAACACCAAATGAACGTGTTTCCTATCAGTATCATAATATTTCATAACATCCCATTGGCATATGTTTCAACATTACCTTATTTCACCAGGCAGCCGTTTATCTAAATTAATTACACTTTGAAATTCAGTACCTGGATTCCCTGGGTGGCCTAAAGGTGCCTCCACAGAAGCTCACATGTGGTCAACAATGAGCGAGGACAGAGGGAGCCCTAAATGGCAGAGGCCGGTCAGATTGCACAGCTTGGCACTGCATTTATTAAATTATAGTCAGGCAGCTTTTAGTTGGGTCCTAACTGTCCATTTTCAGATGGTACTTCTGCCAAACACCAGATCACTAGGGCTCATTAAAAAGCTCAAATAGCACATTCAAATTTGAAACTATAGGTCTTATTTATTTCTAGTTTTTCAGCTGGCAGACATGAAAAGCACTTTTGAGCAGAAAAAAAAAAGATGAAGAAATAACTTACAGTGAATGGAAAATGTTAGGAAAGCAAGGGCTAGACAATTCTATGAGTCACCACTGAGATATCTGAAAGGATAGGGATTCCAGTCTACTCATTAAAGTGTGGGCTGAAATGTTGCTTTATTTTTCAAGAATTTCCATGGGAGGCACTTGGAGGGAAAAACAGGCAGTGGTCAAACTTGACTACAGCCAGAAAAGGCATATCTTGAGAGCGATGAGCCACTGGCACAACTTGAAGGCACCCTACAACACAGGCGAGATTTCCAGTGTCAAACGATTTTAAGAACCTGGATGGCACTATTTCAAAAGTGAACATGACCTTTCAAAAACCTGTTCTAAATGAACAAACGTGGCTTCTAAATTATTTTTAATTTACTTCTGGGTTCATAAATACAACATAGTTTTGTTTAAGATTTAAAATCTTTTAATGCCTATTTCTCTTTTTCTTAATTTTAATTTTTATTTATTTATTCATGAGAAACACAGAGAGAGAGAGAGAGAGACAGGCAGAGGGAGAAGCAGCCTCCATGCAGGGAGCCCGACGTGGGACTCGATCCCGGGACCCTGGGGTCACACCCAGGGCCAAAAGCAGGTGCTAAACCGCTGAGCCACCCAGGCTGCCCAGAATGCCTATTTCTAAAAAGGGAGGCAAAATATTGTAAAATAGGAACTAATTTTCTATTCATAATTTTCTTTGTAGCAAAAACTGTCACCTAGTAACTTTTCACAACAGGAACAAAATGAAGAATAAACTGGAGAAGAAATATTGCCTTGTTGATATTAATTTCAAGTGAATACCATAATATCCATTACCTATTTCTTAGGGGAAAAAATGGTTTAGGTGCACCTGGGTGGCTCAGTTGGTTAAATGCCTGCCTTTGGCTCAGGTCATGATCACAGGGTCTTGGGTTCAAGCCCCACATCAAGCTCCCTGCTTAGCGGTGAGCCTGCTTCTCCCTCTCCCGCTCCCTCTGCTGCTCCCCCTGCTCGCGCTCTCTCCCTTAAATAAATAAATAAAATCGTATTAAAAAAAAAAGAGAGAGAAAAAATGTTTATGCTTCTGAGACAATCTGCCTAACCTTGAGAAGTGTCAGTTCCATCCCTGAGAAGCCATGGTGGGCAATAATTAGAATACGGTGCAATCCTGGTCCTGTCCCTTATTAGGTTAAAGTTTCAGTGTCCTCTGTAAAAATGCAAAAAAAAAATAGTACCTAACTCAGGGAGCTCTTGTGAATTTAATTAATAACATTGCAAAAATACTTTGCACATAATTAATGGTAGTTATTATTATTAAATTTGTAAGAAATATTTTTTCTACAAAAAGGTACAGAACAGATGACTACTTAATGTTATTTGCCTTCCCAGTTTTGTTACTGACCACTAAGATTCAGCGTAGACGTGCCATAAGCACACTGAACACAGGATCAGCTACTTAGGGTAGGATAAAGGGAGTGCGGGAGATACACAATGATGTGTATGTGCAAAAGCCCCATTTTCAGTCCCCTCCTGTATTCAGCTTGACAAGTATTTGATGGGCTTCCAGGATGGCCCCACTCCTCCAAGAGGTGCCTTATGCCTGCCTTCAACAGCTATTCTCAATGATAAGGCGCGACTTGCACACATGGAACAATGAAATATAGATTAGATACTAAAATGAGTAGTATCATAAAGGTTATAAAGCATAAATTTAACAAATCGTGTCAAATGATAAGATTTAGAGCCATACACATGCAAGGGCCAGCTGAAAAAAAAAATCTTAATATATCTCAAAATGCCATACTCTACTAATCTGCAAAAAAAGTAAAACTCCAACAGCTTTTGGTCACTTTATTTTAGGCATCTAGTTTACTTATGATTTCTAAACTAAACTGGAAATCCACTACCTAGGTTTCTTCCACTTGAATTTTAAATGTAATATTTACAGAATAATTTTTCAAACATCTCAAAGATACAAAATTATGAGTCTCACCTTTATGAGACCAAACCATTCAGAGATCCCTAAAGTCGAGGTCACACATGTGCGAGAGGCGCAGAGCAAGGGCCCTGCAGGTGTCAGCAGAGTCCACAGCCCGTAGAAGAGAAGATGAGAGAAGAAAGGATGCCCTCTGCTGTTCCGGGGCGAGCAGGAGGCCCCGCTGGAAACAGGTGTGAGCTGCTTCCCTCTAGTTTTCCAGCCCTGGTTCCAGAGTGTCGGGACCAGTTCACGAGCACACACACGTGGCTCAGGTGACTGCACCCAAGTTGGGTCTGTGCCTCTCTCCTCTGCCAGACACAGAGGTGAGGCCTGCTCATCTCCGCTTGTGCTGACCTCGTTCCTATTTGAAATTCTAGTACCTGAAAGTGAAAGAAGACGTGTTTTCCTGAGGATAATCATGGAGTTATTATTAAAACCCTTTACAGGCGAGATCTGCCGGTCAATTCTGTAACTGCCTGGTGGCAAAATGAGAGGGATCCCCCTGCCTTGTCACCATCCCTTTAGCCTTTGGCCCCACCAGAAACCACAGGAAATCACTCAGGACACTCAGGTGACAGGAGCTCCAGTGCTTGGGAACTTGATTCAAACAGCTCCACAAACCACAGGTATTCTTGCCATTAATCATTCACAGGCATTTTTGCCGCCTGCTCTTAGTGCCTGAGGGTACGGTCATCACCAAAGAGCAGTTTAATACGTAGCCAGGAGCTCCCTGGGGCCTGGACTGCCTGATTTCAAATCCTAGCTGCCCTGCTCACTAGTTAGCGCCATGAGCTTGGGAGAGTCACTCCAAGTCTCGTCTCCTTTCTTTCATCCATACGATTGGAATAATATTTCCAGCTACCTCGTGGGGTTGTGTATGCTAACACATCATAGAACTGTGCCCGCAGTAAGTACTATACAATAGATTACTAGCATCAACATTATTTGTTATTTTATTACTATTTCATTTCTTCATTTCAGCCTATTATGTGTTGCTACAATGCTTTACGCAAAACAAAGTTTTTTTAGGTTGGAGTAATTTAAAATGTACTAGAGTATCCAGAAATTATTAAGAACTATGTATCTATGGGAAGAAAATAATACAACTTTGCTGATAAATACAAAAGAAGTCTTGAGGAAATTGAGTTACACAATGTTTATGAATATAAAAAACGAATATTATAATCATGTAGTATCAATATAAATGTTTTTATTTAAAAGTAACAATAAATCTAGTTCAAGCTGACTTTAAACCTAAAGAGAATTGGGTGGCATAGTTGGTTAAGTCTCTGACTCTTGGTTTCAGCTCAAGTCATGACCTCAGGATGCTGAGACAGACAGCCCTGCAACCGGCTCCATGTTCAGCACAGAGACCACTTGAGATTCTCTCTCCCTCTCCCCCTCCCGCTCGTGCTCTCATGCTCTTTCTCTCTCTAAAGTAAATATATAACTCTTAAAAAAAATTAAAAATAAAAATAAAATAAAACCTAAAGAGAATTTGGTGAATCTCGTAACTAAAAAATTCACACATATCAAATAAACTCTGATGCAGCGGTCCAACAGTGACACAAAATGCACAAATTCTTTCTATCTCAGTTCTTCGCCTGTATCTTCCCCCCAAAGCCACAAGCATGGACTTCTTTTCCCAGCATCCCCAGAGACTACTAAGATGCCCTCTAATTGGAAACCCGTATAACTGGGTCACTAACCCACCATCTGTGTGGCAAGAAAAATGGAATGTGCTGATTGGCTTAGCTCCCCTGAAATCATACGGGTCTCCAAATGAAGAAAAAGGCCTGATGCAAGTGGGATAGGTAAGATATATTCTAAGAAGACGCACAACAAATATTGATCCACCTAAAATTAACTTGTAGGCAAATGAAATCCAACTAAAATTCCCATCTAATTTTGGAGGGTCATTTAAGAATTGTAATCATTGAGAAATTTAGAAAAATGCACATGGAGGATGCCTCGGTGGCTCAGAGGTTGAGCATCTGTCTGCCTTAGGCCCAGGGCATGATCCTGGAGTCCTGGGAGCAAGTCTTACGTCAGGCTCCCTGCATGGAGCCTGCTTCTCCCTCTGCCTATGTCTCTGCCTCTCTCATGAATAAATAAATTAAACATTAAAAAAAAAGAAAAATGCACATGGAAAACAAAAGTTAATTTGAGGAAAAATACAGCAGTAATATTGGATATCTATTTGATCTACCATATATAAAAACATACAAAGTTATGATAATTAAAACAGTGTAGTACAGGTGTAAAAGTAGAAAGATAAATCATTCAATAAGTAATAGTATAATTGAATAACCACTTAAAAAACTAAATTTTAGATTTTCCATTCAGACTGCATTTTAGATATAAATGGAGAGTTAAGTCAAAAAAAAAATAAGCCATTAAAAATGAGTATTTTTAAATGTAACCATTTAAAAAAATAAATAAAAGGACAAGTTAAAAAAAAGATAATCTTTTTGCATACTTAAATGAATGTGTTAAACTTTTCCGTAGCAAACTGGAAAAAATAAATAAATAAAAATTAATATTTATGAGTAAATATGATTTTTCTTAATTAGGAAGGGCTTCCTTTACATAAAAACAATTAAAAAATGAAAATGAAGAGACTGTTAGATATGACTACTTAAAAGAACCAAATTAAAATACTTTTACCTAAATCAAATTTTGTAACAATGTCAAAAGGTAAACCACATTCCAAGAAAAACAACTGCCTTAAACTTAACAAGGCATAGAAATAAATAATTCTAAGAGATTAGTTAAAACAAAAAAATGTAAAAGAAAATTGAGTGGCTCAGTGGTTTAGCTCCTGCCTTCAGCCCAGGTCGTGATCCTGGAGTCCCAGGATCAAATCCTGCATCGGGCTCCCTGCATGGAGCCTGCTTCTCCCTCTGCCTGTGTCTCTGCCTCTCTCTCTCTCTCTCTGTGTTTGTCATTCATGAATAAATAAATAAAATCTTTTTTAAAAAAGAAAATTTATAAAAGCCTATACTTCATAAAAGGATATTCATAATTAACATGAAAAAGCTGTTAATTTTGCAAGCTGACAAAGAGATAAGTATTAAAGTGATAAAGTATCCTTTAAGGCATAAAAAGAGCAAAAATTAAAATACATATAATAACGTCTTGGGGGATCCCTGGGTGGCGCAGCGGTTTGGCGCCTGCCTTTGGCCCAGGGCGCGATCCTGGAGACCCGGAATCGAATCCCACATCAGGCTCCCGGTGCATGGAGCCTGCTTCTCCCTCTGCCTATGTCTCTGCCTCTCTCTCTCTCTCTGTGGCTATCATAAATAAATAAAAATTAAAAAAAAAATAACGTCTTGGTCAGTTTGGTCTGCTATATGTAAGTGCCTTAGACTGGGTAGCTTATAAACAACAGGAATATATTTCTCAGTTTTGACGTTAGAAGTCTGAGACCAGGGTGCTAACGTGCTCATGTTCAGGTAATCGCCCCCTTCCAGGCTGTTGACTGTAGACCTTTCGTATCTCACATGGTGGAAAAGAGTAAGCTAGCTCTCTGGTGGCTTATCAGGGCACTAACTCCAGTCATGAGGGCTCCCTCCTCATGACCTAAATACCATCCAAAGGCCCCACCCACAATCATATTGTGGATTTGATTTCAACACATGAATGCGGGGTGGGCAAACATTTAGTCCATAATACTTGGTATACAATAAGGCAGTATTGTCATATAAACATAATAGGACTATATGTTTTGATTAAATTTCCTACAGAAAAATAGTTAACAATCTCTCAATAATCTTAAATATTATAATTCTTTGACACAATAATTTCTATTTTAATAACCTATCCTAAAGATGTCAATAAAAAAGATTCTATTTTATTATTATTTTTTGGTATTTTTTTATTGGAGTTCGATTTGCCAACATATAGCATAACACCCAGTGCTCATCCTGTCAGGTGCCCCCCTCAGTGCCCATCACCCAATCACCCCCACCCCCTGCCCACCTCCCTTTCCACTACTCCTTGTTCATTTCTCAGAGTTAGGTGTCTCTCATATTCACTTCCCTCTCTGATATTTCCCACTCATTTTCTCTCCTCTCCCCTTTATTCCCTTTCACCAATTTTTATATTCCCTAAATGAGTGAGACCATATAATGTTTGTCCTTCTCTGATTGACTTACTTCACTCAGCATAACACCCTCCAGGTCCCTCCACGTTGAAGCACATGGTGGGTATTTGTCATTTCTAATGGCTGAGGAACATCCCACTGTATCCATAGACCACAGCTTCTCTATCCATCATCTGTCGATGGACACCGAGGCTCTTTCCACAGTTTGGCTATTGTGGACATTGCTGCTAGAAACATCGGGGTGCAGGTGTCCCGGCGTTTCACTGCATCTGTATCTTTGGGGTAAATCCCCAACAGTGCAATTGCTGGGCCGTAGGGCAGGTCTATTTTTAACTCTTTGAGGAACCTCCACACAGTTTCCCAGAGTGGCTGCACCAGTTCACATTCCCAACAGTGCAGGAGGGTTCCCCTTTCTCCACATCCTCTGTAACATTTGTTGTTTCCCGTCTTGTTAATTTTCCCCATTCTCACTGGTGTGAGGTGGGATCTCATTGTGGTTTTGATTTGTATTTCCCTGAAGGTCAGTGATGCAGAGCATTTTCTCATCTGTTTGTTGGCGAAAAAAGATTTATGCAAAAATATTCACCATATCAGTATCAAATAAAAAATAAAAAATATGTTCCATAATAAGGGAACTAGAAAATAAATTAAGGTTATATCTATATTATTCAATAATCTGCAAAAGCTAAATATACATATAAAGAGTATATACAAGTGTGAGAAAATTCTAAAAGTTGAAAGAAAAAACATATAACACATGTTTGTATGTTCATGTCTGTGGGGTGTGTGTGTGTGTGTGTGTGTGTGTAACTTCACTGAAGGAAACTGAAGAAAAATGAACAAAAATTGTTAACAGAGCCCATGGTTTAGAATACAGGTGATTTTTATTTTCTTATTTATAAGAATTTTCTATAGTACCTACTTTAAAATAATATAATGAAATCAAAAGTACTTTTAATATATTAGAAAAGCTTTCATTTACAGTTAGATTATTATGTGTTATTTGCAAAATAATTCTTTTATAAAGAAAATATTTAATCATTAAACACATTATATATAAATACCTATTCTCATGCATCAGGTTTCTTTACAATGATGAACATTCACAAAATACAGTAAAGAAGTATGTTTTAGTCATTATCAATCCTGAAAAAAAAATGTGACCAAAAAGAAGCTCCCCAAAATACTTCTTAAATATAATTCATAGTCTTTTACTAGTTTTAATATTACTTTTTGATTACTTTTATAATGCTAAAGACATAAGAATTGTTTTAAAAAAAAAATGAATTCGATGATTGAGAAATTGGAGAGAGCTACCAGCTAATTTTTGGGGACTTTTTGCATAACAGAAATAATGTGCATCAGATTTCCAAAATAATGTACAACATTAATGTAATAATACAGATGTGTAGTACTTAGATTTGAGCAAGTTGAGCTGCATCACTTTATCTTCCAGAATTTCCCAACCTCCCATTTGAACATTTTGGGAACTAGTGTTGAGTCTAGTGCTCAAAGGATTTGGATTGCAAAAAATAAATTTGTGATTCCATTTTATAGATAGTTATTGAAAACACACATGCATACACATACACACATTATTACATAAAGCACACCTCAAACCCCTTTTAGAAGAAATATGCTAGACATGACAAGTACATGGACAGTACCAAACCTCAAAGCCACGGAAATGTATTCAGAGTAAGGACCCCTGGTTGAATTAAGGAGGCCATCAAAAATGTACAAATTCATAGATAATGGCTTTGTTGTAGATTCCAAAGTACTTAATTTCATCCTTGATGATAAGCACATTTTAGTAAATAAAAAGTGTTTCAGAATTTTTGGGGCGACTTCCTCGACTCACTCTCTTTCCCCCGTGAGTCATGGAACCTCGCCCGAGGGTGCCTGCAATAAAATCTGTTCTTGGACCCTCAAAAAAAAAAAAAAAAAAAGAATTTTATATGCTGTTCTTCTTTTATGCTGATAAAATACAATATGTCAAAGAAACACGCAATTAAGTTTTCAGAACATTCAGTTAAAACATTTAAGAACTCTCATTTAAAGAAAGTCATAATGATTCTTAACTAAATTCCATGGATTGATTTCATAGATCTGAATAAACATTTTGATTTCATGAACTTTAAGTATTGATAGTTTTCTCTCTAAAAGTTTTAAAGAGGGATCCCTGGGTGGCGCAGCGGTTTGGCGCCTGCCTTTGGCCCAGGGCGCGATCCTGGAGACCCGGGATCGAATCCCACGTCGGGCTCCCGGTGCATGGAGCCTGCTTCTCCCTCGGCCTATATCTCTGCCTCTCTCTCTCTCTCTCTCTGTGACTATCATAAATAAATAAAAATTGAAAAAAAAATATTTAAAAAATAAATAAATAAAAAATAAAAGTTTTAAAGAAATGCAGGTGTCCTAGTGGTTATCTTTGTATTTGCTCAAGACAGAAGACTGGAAGATTTGCTTCTCTCAGAGAAATTAGTTCTATAATCTTAATGTCAACTTGGCAGTAATAGAAAGTAGTTTTTCTCTTTTTGCCACACATACTATTTCAAATGTTCATTAATTCCTACAATTGCTTAAGAACAAACTGACAGGGACACCCAGGTGGCTCAGCGGTTGAGCGTCTGCCTTCGGCCCAGAGTGTGACTCTGGAGTCCTGGGATCGAGTCCCACATCAGGCTCCTTGCAGGGAGCCTGCTTCTCCCTCTCTCTGTGTCTCTGCTTCTCTCTCTGGGTCTATCATGAATAGATAAATAAAATATATTTTTAAAAAATAACAAAATGATAAAATCCATAAAATTTTGAGACATACTTGAAATCTCTTATTTCATTCCTGGCATCTCTCTCCCCATAACTTTATTATTACATTTGATTTTAAATTTAAATTTAATGAAGGATATATTTTTTGGAGTAGGTGTTATTCTCTTTCTAGAAATACTTTAGACATACAATACAATGTGGTTGTAAGCCACACTCAAAGAAACTCGCTTGAAAATTATGACTCATTGTATGGACAAGGTCCTTTCTCTTCATCATGGCCTGAATTTTTATATTTGATAAAATTTTTCCTCATTCTCAACTACTGAAAAATTTTGGTTTTGTTTTTTCTTTTTCATATGGACAATTAAGCTTTTTTGCTTAAAAAGATAGCTTATTATATCCTATAATGTTCCAAATCTTAGATTACATAAAATCATATTTTTAATAATATTGATAAAAGAAAATAAAAAGTTCTTGTAGTAACTCAAAGAATGATTAATTTCATCTTAATTTTAATATCATTAATTTTTCTAGATAAATCAATAACAAAAAGTGTATACTATAATGCTTATTTTTATTACTACATTTTAATCTAAGGGCCTTAAAATGCCCAAAGAATTCTCCTATTCAGACTGATAGATACATAAATAAATACAATTGTCAATAATTGACAATTGTTAAATGAAAATTATTACCTCATTTTGAAAGAAGCAACTATAGCCAGGGACAATTTGGACAGCTGATTATAGCTTTCAGCATTAGCCCCAGGTTTTCTGGCTTCCAGGTAAATTTCATGAAGACTACTACTTCCAATGAACTAACTCCTAGTCTTACACCTGTGACTTTAGTGTGTGACTTCAAACAAATCATTAAATCTCTGAGTCTTAATTTCCCCAACGATACAGTGAAGAAACCAAACTAGACTATTTTAAACATTTGTTTTCAGTTCTTTTTAAAAATGTTTTATTTATTCATGAGACACACACAGAGAGAGAGGCAGAGACACTGGCAGAGGGAGAAGCAGCCCCCCCACCCCACCCCCAGGACTCCATACCAGAACTCCAGGATCATGACCTGAGCCTAAGGCAGGCACTAAACCACCCAGCCACCTAGGTGTCCCTCAGTTCTAAGATAATATGATCCTAATAAAAAAAAATCTAGTCATATCGCCACAAAAACTGCTTCTAAGCTATTTCATGAAAAGGAACTTCTAAAAGATTTTACTAGGAGGATTCTGTTTAGTTGTTTTGTTTTGTTTTCATTCTTTCTGTCTTGGAATGGGCTTTGGCTTAATCAGATTAATCAGGTCATTAGTTTCTTCTTTTTTCCTTCATCTCTATGTTTTGTTGTATGTCTATTTCTATTTTTTTTTTTTTTAGATTTTACTTATTTATTTCAGACAGGGAGAGAGAGAGGAAGAAGAGAACTTAAGAAAGATCATCATTTTTATCCACACCATCATATACAAGAACTATAAAACACTTAGCTCTCTACCTTTCTGCCATCTTCTATGTTATTTTTATCTGATATTCTAGTTCTACTTTATTTTTAAACTCTCCAAAATGTAACCATT
The DNA here is from genome assembly GCF_011100685.1 of Canis lupus familiaris. Taxonomy (NCBI): domain Eukaryota; kingdom Metazoa; phylum Chordata; class Mammalia; order Carnivora; family Canidae; genus Canis; species Canis lupus. Next base: position 31,178,515 of record NC_049257.1, read on the forward strand.
TTACACAGTTGATTATTTGGTTAACCCACATCTTTACCACCTATTTGTTTCCATTTGCTTCTCTCATTCCCTTTCTTCCTTCCAGGTTCAATTGTCTTCTAATAATTCTCTCCTCAGTAATCTGTGGGGGGGTATCCTTCCAGTCCTTATTTATCTCAAAATATCTTTATTTTTCCCCTCCACTTTGTCCATAGTACTCCTCTTTACTTGCTTTTAAGGTTTCTTTGCTTTTCATAGTCTATCATCTCACTCTGATATTTCTAGGTGGGGATGTAATTTTATTCTGTGCCATTTGATATCATAGCTTTTCTTCTTTACATCTGCTAAGTTCTCCACCAATAACTTGTTTTACTCTTGCTATTTTTTTTTCATTTTCCCCACTGAGATTCCCATTAGATATACATTTAACACCCATGTACTATCCTTTATATCTGACTCACTTTTATATTTTTCATCTCTTTTTCTCTGTGCTACAGTCTAGATGATTTCCTGAGATCTGACACAAAATCACTCTTGAACTATGTCTCTTTATAAATTATTTCTCATTTTCTTATAGTTTATTTCATATTGTCCTCTTGTTTCATTGTGATTTCTGCTCCTCTATCTTTTTGGACAATTTTAATATACTTATAGATTATTCAGATTATTATTCTCTACTCTTGACAGTGCTAATCCTCCTGTTTGTGATGCCTGCTTACTCTCCTCACAATGGTTCATGCTAATGTAGTTTATGACTTTTAATTTTAAGTCCTTCAGTGGGTTTGTGTTTTCCACAAGAGTCCTACATTCCCCCAGTTATCCTGACAGATCAATTTTGCACTTCTTTTTCTGACAGAATCTTAATGGTTTTTGACTGGTTTTTATTCCAATTTCTCAGCCTGTATCTCCTACACCATTCAGGAAGTATCAATTGAAACCCCATGTGTAACAGACCCAGGGTTTCAGGTTCTTACTGGTATCCTTTTTTTTTTTTGCCATTTGAAGCCAAAACAGAGAGCAAATTATTAGGCTGCTTCCCAGGGTTTGTGTACAGAGTGTTTCTAGCTGCATTTTTGCAAGCAGACCACTACTTTAAAGCACTGATTTTTTAAATTAATTTATTTTTTTATTGGAGTTCAATTTGCCAACATATGACATAACACCCAGTGCTCATCCCATCAAGTGCCCTACTCAGTGCCTGTCACCCAGTCACCCCCACCCCCCGTCCACCTCCCTTTCCTCTACACCCTGTTAGTTTCCCAGAGTTAGGAGTCTCTTATGTTCTGTCTCCCTTTCTGATATTTCCCACTCATTTTCTCTCCTTTCCCCTTTATTCCCTTTCACTATTTATTATATTTCCCAAATGAATGAGACCATATAACGTCTGTCCTTCTCCAATTGACTTATTTCACTCAGCATAATACCCTCCAGTTCCATCCACCTTGAAGCAAATGGTGAGTATTTGTTGTTTCCAATGGCTGAGGAATATCCCAGTGTATACCTAGACCATAGCTTCCTTATCCATCATCTGTCGATGGGCACCGAGGCTCCTCCCACAGTTTGGCTATTGTGGACATTGCTGCTATAAACATTGGGGTGCAGGTGTCCTGCTGTTTCCCTGCATCTGTATCTATGGGGTAAATCCCCAGCAGTGCATTTGCTGGGTCATAGGGCAGATCTATTTTTAACTCTGAGGACCCTCCACACAGTTTCCCAGAGTGGCTGCACCAGGTCACATTCCCACCAAAAGTGCAGGAGGGTTGCCCTTTCTCCGCATCCTCTCCAACATTTGTGGTTTCCTGCCTTGTTAATTTTCCCCATTCTCACTGGTGTGAGGTGGGATCTCATTGTGGTTTTGATTTGTATTTCCCTGATGGCAAGTGATGTGGAGCATTTTCTCATGTGCTTGTTGGCCATGTCTACGTCTTCCTCTGTGAGATTTCTGTTCATGTCTTTTGCCCATTTCATGATTGGATTGTTTGTTTCTTTGCTTTGAGTTTAATAAGTTTCTTTATAGATCTTGGAAACTAGCCCTTTATCTGATATGTCATTTGCAAATATCTTCTCCCATTCTGTAGGTTGTCTTTTAGTTTTGTTGACTGTATCCTTTGCTGTGCAGAAGCTTCTTATCCTGATGAAGTCCCAATAGTTCATGTTTGCTTTTGTTTCTCTTGCCTTCATGGATGTATCTTGCAAGAAGTTACTGTGGCCAAGTTCAAAAACGGTGTTGCCTGTGTTCTCCTCCAGGATTTTGATGGAATCTTGTCTCACATTTAAATCTTTCATCCATTTTGAGTTTATCTTTGTGTCTGGTGTAAGAGAATGGTCCAGTTTCATTTTTCTGCATGTGGATGTCCAATTTTCCCAGCACCACTTATTGAAGAGACTGTCTTTTTTCCAGTGGATAGTCTTTCCTCCTTTGTCGAATATTAGTTGACCATAAAGTTGAGGGTCCACTTCTGGATTCTCTATTCTGTTCCATTGATCCATGTGTCTGCTTTTCTGCCAGTACCACACTGTCTTGATGACCACAGCTTTGTAGTACAACCTGAGATCTGGCATTGTGATGCCCCCAGCTATGGTTTTCTTTTTTAATAATCCCCTGGCTATTCGGGGTCTTTTCTGATTCCACACAAATCTTAAGATAATTTGTTCTAACTCTCTGAAGAAAGTCCATGGTATTTTGATAGGGATTGCATTGAATGTGTAAATTGCCCTGGGTAGCATTGACGTTTTCACAATATTAATTCTTCCAATCCATGAGCATGGAATATTTTTCCATCTCTTTGTGTCTTCTTCAATTTCTTTCAGAAGTGTTCTGTAGTTTTTAGGGTATAGATCCTTTACCTCTTTGGTTAGGTTTATTCCTAGGTATCTTATGGTTTTGGGTGCCATTGTAAATGGGATTGACTCCTTAATTTCTCTTTCTTCAGTCTCATTGTTAGTGTATAGAAATGCCACTGACTTCTGGGCATTGGTTTTGTATCCTGCCACCCTGCCGAATTGCTGTATGAGTTCTAGCAATCTTGGGGTGGGGTCTTTTGGGTTTTCTATGTACAGTATCATGTCACCTGCAAAGAGGGAGAGTTTGACTTTTTCTTTGCCAATTTGAATCTTTTATTTCTTTTTGCTGCCTGATTGCTGAGGCTAGGACTTCTAGTACTATGTTGAGTAGCAGTGGTGAGAGTGGACATCCCTGTCTTGTTCCTGATCTTAGGGGAAAGTCTCCCAGTGTTTACACATTGAGAATGATATTTGCTGTGGGCTTTTCGTAGATGGTTTTTAAGATGCTGAGGAATGTTCCCTCTATCCCTATGCTCTGAAGAGTTTTGATCAGGAATGGATGCTGTATTTTGTCAAATGCTTTCTCTGCATCTATTGAGAGGATCATATGGTTCTTGTTTTCTCTTGCTAATATGATGAATCACATTGATTGCTTTACGAGTGTTGAACCGGCCTTGCATCCCAGGGATAAATCCCACTTGGTCATGGTGAATAATCTTCTTAATGTATTGTTGGATCCTATTGGCTAGTATCTTGTTGAGAATTTTTGCATACGTGTTCATCAGGGATATTGGTCTATAATTCTCCTTTTTGGTGGGGTCTTTGTCTGGTTTTGGAATTAAGGTGATCCTGGCCTCATAAAACGAGTTTGGATGTATTCCATCTCTTTCTGTCTTTCCAAACAGCTTTAGTAGAATAGGTATGGTTTCTTCTTTAAACATTTGATAGAATTCCCCTGGGAAGCCATCTGGCCCTGGACTTTTGTGTCTTGGGAGGTTTTTGATGACTGCTTCAATTTCCTCCCTGGTTATTGGCCTGTTCAGGTTTTCTATTTCTTCCTGTTCCAGTTTAAGCACTGATTTTTAAACTGGGTATTCAGTACCAACTCCCCACTCACGTAGATCAAATGACATGGCTCTGGTCCTTATATGGATATTAAATTCTCATCCCATAGAAACTATATCAAATCTAAAACCCTTGTGAACTTTCATACTCTGAGCTACCATTTGAAACTCTGCCTTTATTTCTCTCACTTCATGGCATTTAGAGATTATGTTTTCTTTCATTGAAAATATTGTATTTTGAATTATTTTAAATGTAGTTTTAAGTTATTTTAGATAGGTTTTCTTAATTTTGAGGATAATGATATGCATTAGTGTAGTTCATCATGTTCTTCAAGTATTAAAATATAAAACTAAGGACATACATATAATTCCAGACAAATTATCCAAGAGATTTGACCTCATGCTTGTGTCAAATAGCACTTCCAAAAGATGTTTGGAAAGGTTAAAAGAATGAAAACCAATCACAAATTAAAAATATTAAGATGTAATCTATCCTTGGTCTCCACATCATACTAAATAGGTTGGTATGACATGGCATAGAGAGGCCTAATCAAAGAATGAATTAAGATAGTACATGCTGGGATGCCTGGGTGGCTCAGCAATTGAGTGTCTGCCTTTGGCTCGGGGCATGATCCTGGGGCCCTGGGATCAAGTCCCACATCGGGCTCCCCGCAGGGAGCCTGCTTCTCCCTCTGCCTGTATCTCTGCCTCTCTCTCTGTGGTGTCTCTCATGAATAAATAAAATCTTTTAAAAAAAAGATAGTGCATGCTACTATAAGATGAAGAGTTTCAAGATCATAAAACTTACTGAGATGAAGTAAAACCAAGGCAAACACACTGGGAAAGATATCACAATAATTCAAGTGACAAATAATTGGTACTTGGATCAATAACTTGGAGGCAAAGATGGGGAGGAGATATTGCATCCTAGAGATCTTGTGCAGGAGGAAGCAGGAGCAGCATTTAGCAAGGTGTTGGGCTTTGTGAAAAAAAGGCAGTGAAGAAACACCTCCAGCATAATGAATTTCTAAAATAGGTGTAGAGAAAGAATGCATTTGAGATTCTACAAAGTTAAATATAACACAAAACACATATGCAAAAAATATAGCTTATTTTATTTTCCTTTCATTGGAATTTTTAATTCTGAGGCCCCATGCTGCCAAATGTGAAAACCTGATTTATAGTACATTCAATCCAACTGAGTGATTTCTTTAATTACCTCAGTTTGAAATGCAATCATGGTCTCTTTGTCCCCATTCCCCATCCCCTGAGGCTGATGTTAACAGGAATGCATACAAAATTCATCCCATAGCAGTCCTTAGGTTCTCAGCTCTATCACACTACCCTAGGGCCTCCTCTGGAGGGCTCAAGTCTTGCCATGGCCTGAGGTGGCACAGGGAAGACCTCCTGTCCTGCTGAAAACTGGGAAGTTTATGGGTAGGTGCAGTGTTTGCTCTTCTCCTCACTGTTCCATTCTGTGAGGTGGCAACCATTATTGATCCAGGTGGGACTGGTGTGGGACAAGGTCATTTTGTTCTCATATCTTTGACACATGGTGGGGAATGTAAGCCAGGCTCAATGCCTACCTTGTTTCTTCTTCTTTACCCCTAAAATATTGCTTATCTCCAACCTGGCGATTTCTCTGACCACAGGACTGTGCTGCCGTGGCATACAAGCAGCACAGAGCTCATCCATAGGTTGGCATTGTCATTCCAAACATTCCTTCATGCCACTTAGGAGAATATGGTACCTTTGTTCACTGTCCATTTCCTACAACAATATTCCCTTCCTTTCCCCTCTATAAATGATGGCTCCATGCTTCTGTCTTTGAACAGAGATGGAAAATGGGGTTGGAATTTTGGGTAAGGAAGTGCATCAGTATTTTCACCAATCATTCTATCATGTAGGGTTTCCAAGAGTACAGGGGGAACTGGATAAATGGAAATATACTTAAAGGAAGACAAAAAGGTGCATTGTAACTATAACATGATTGAATCATCTCTCACAAGGCAGAAAATTCAGAAGTTGGGAAAGACAAAGAGGGTGTAAATAGAAACTAAAATTAGAAGCAAAAATATTTGCTAAAAGAAAAAAAAAACCCTAGGAAACAATAGGGAAAAAAGACCAAAAAACCATAAAAAGAATTATAAGAATTCATTTAATGAATAATAAAAAGAGAAGAGGTCAAGGAAGACATTAAAAGTGGACAGAAGGGTAGCCCTGGTGGCTCAGTGATTTAGTGCCTGCCTTCGGACCCAGGGCGTGATCCTGAAGACCCAGGATCAAGTCCCACTTCGGGCTTCCTGCATGGGGCCTCCTTCTCCCTCTGCCTCTGTCTCTGCCTCTGTCTCTGCCTCTCTCTCTGTATGTCTGTCATGAATAAATTAATAAAATCTTTTAAAAAAATAAAAAATAAAAATAAAAAAATAAAAGTGGACAGAAATTTATTAGTCAAACATAAAAAGGGTGTCTAAAAACTCCAGTAAATTATATTCCATAGTACAAAAATTTTGATGACTAAAATAACCAAGTATTTTCAAATTAATAATATCTCTCAGTTATAATGCTTTTGACTGAAAATAATAGAAACCATGTCTTAAGATAGCTTAATGAAGTAATTATTATCTCTCATATCAGGAAGTCCAGAGTCTCAGCAGATCCCAACTTAGGACTTCACTGGACCTCTGAACTCCCTCTTATGCCAAATAGAATTCTTTACATGGCCAAACTTTGTCTTCAAAGGCTTAGTTTCTTTCTATTTCTCTACTCTTCCTCCTTTATTCTTGGTTTTATTTTCAGGTTGGTGCACTGCTGGCTATATTCAATCTCAAGAAATAAAGGAAAAAGGGAGACTGTCCCTTCCTATAATTTCCCTTACATAGACTTCTATGTAAGTTTCCTTACATCTCTTACTGATCCCATCAGTTCTCAACTCACTCTTCTGGTGTGGAACCACCACCTTTGAGCTGGGACAAGGGCAGTCAGGGTCCCAATATTCTCAGCAATGACACACTCAAGGAAGAACCTCCAACTCATGAGTGGGAGGTAGGCATAAGAAGACATCCCACACACACCTCTCAGTCACAGTCATTCAGAACTCAGCCTAATCATCAAGTAGCTGGGCTCAGAATGAGAAATGACAATGTTGGACTCACTTTTAATTCCCCCTCTGTCATTGGTTTTTATCTATTTTCCCTCAAAACAATCTCTCCACTAACTTCTGTAAGTTACATTTCCATTCAAATTCTATATCCTCATCTTCACACATACATAATAACAACTACCATTATAGTATGTTCACTCTGTGCTATACACCTGAGCAGGACATATGATTGTTGTTTAGTGTTCACACAACTGTTCAAGATACCTTGTGTTCTTATCTCCATTTTGTAGACGAGGAAAAAGCATGGAAAGGTTAAGCAGCACTCCCAAAGTAACAAAACTAGTAAGTGACTGACCCATTCCGGTCTAAAACCAATCCCTTACACTAACCTCAAAATTAATCGTATAACATTGCAAAGTTGGATTTAGTTCATTAAATTATAATGGGTGAAGGACAAATATAAAAGAGACATGTTGAAAAACAGTAATTCAAATAATGGTGCTGTTTAACTAATTTGTCTTTTAATTTTCAAAAATTTTTCCATATTGAGAAGCAAGCTTCTTTTGATTAGGTTATGATTAGTTTTTGCCATAGCAGATTACATAGCTTATCTTAACTATACAAGCTCTTGTCCTTCATGTTCATTTTGGGGCATACTTGCAGAGTAGGGATTGAAAGAGGTTGCTTGGTCTGAACGTTGTTTTTGTTTTGTTTTGTTTTGTTTTGTTTTTGGTCTGAAAGTTTTTCAAGCTTCATTTTTGAAATTCATAGGTTAGGATGAAATTTCTATTCCATTTTATTTCTTATAAGATGATGGTAATATCAAGAGAAGAAAACTTCACTGTGTATTAACAGTGTAAGGTGATTCTTCAGATCAAATCCATGAAAAGTACCTTAAAAGCATATGAGAAACATCTGTATTTTTTAGCACAAAGTGGGGACTCCTTAAATAATAATGTAGAATGTCAATGTTTAAAAACGCATGTGTCTGGGGCTCTCTGGGAAGCTCCAGTCTCTCAGAAGCTGCACACTTTACCATCTGTACTCTTTTAGAATCATTAATGAAAACTGGCATCTCCTAGATGTGTCTATTTCAAAAACTGACTCACAGTAACTTGCCTTTGAACTCACATAAATGACAATTTATTTGTTATTTGATGAAGAAAATCAAGATGCTTTTAATACTATGTAAGATATTTTTTAAATATTCTTCATAGAAATCTAATGCCAAATAAAACCACAACCACAAAAATGTCATTCATGTCACTGATTGTAGCTTAATACCAATGTCTTAAAATTCTTACTTTTTCCAGAACTGAGGTAGGCTCTCAGTGCACATTTCTCCCATTATCTTTGTATTCTATTTGCCAAAATAATGAAATACATTTTATCAAAATGAATACCACTACAATCTCAAACCTTTGGAACATAAACATGAAATCACTGGTATTTTTCAATCACTGCTTTTAATAATGCTTCATCAAATTTCTTTTTTCCTATCCCCTACTATCATATTTGGTAGCTACTAGAGTTTTCCAGTCATTTTTGGTTCTTAAAATTAAGTACAATATAAAACTTCAAACTCAAACTCAATCTAAATCTCATCAACCCCAGGAGCACCTGGGTGGCTCAGTGGTTGAACATCTGCCTTTGGCTCAGGTCATGATCCTAGGGTCCTGAATTCAAGCCCTAGCCAGGCTCTGCCCTCAGTGTGGAGTCTGCTTGAGGATTCTCTCTTCCTCTCCCTCTGCCCCACCCCCTGCTTGTGAGTGCACTGTCTCTCAAATAAATAAATAAATAAGTCTTTTAAAAAGTCATCAAATTAAAATATCTATCAAAAGAAGCCATTAATACAAAGCTATAGTAAACGTGGCTGGCATAGGGATCGATATATGTATCAGTGGAAAAAAAATTGAGAGTCCTGATATAAAGTCATACCTTCATGAGCAAATCATTTCAAGAAGGCAGCCAAGATAACTCAATGAGAAAAGAATAATCATCTCAACAAATGGTGCTGGGACACCTGTATATCCACAAGTGAAAAAATGAAATTAGAACCATGTGTTACACTGTATACAAAAAATAGCTCAAAATGGATCAAGAACCTAAATTTAAGAGCTAAAATTATGAAACTCTTGGAAGAAAACATGTAAATCTTTGTGACTTTGGATTAGGCAATGGCTTCTTTATTATAATACCTAAAACACAACAACAGAAGAAAAAGTTGGCAAACTGAACTAAATTAAATGAAAACTAAAACTTGTGTGATTCAAAGGGCACTATCAAGTAAATAAAAATACAACTCACAGAATGGAAGAAAATATTTGACAACCATATAACTAATAAGGGTCTAGCATCCAAAGATGTTATAATTTAATATTATAGATCAACAGTAAATAATTATTTTTAATGGGCAAAGGATTTGATACCCCTTAAAAGAATGGCCAATAAGCACATGAAAAAAATGCTCATTAGTCATTAGGAAAATGTAAGTCAAGAACACAGTGTATAATTATATACATATTTTTAAACAGAAGATAACAATTATTGGCAAGGAAGTGAAGGACTTCAAACCTTCATACATTGCTAGTGGGAATGTAAAATGGTGTAGTTGGTGTGGAAAACAGTTGGCAGTTTCTCAAAAAGTTAAACATATGACCCAGTAATTCCATTCTTAGGAATTATCTTAGTCTGGGCTGCTATAACAAAATACCACAGACTGAGTTGCTTAAGCAATACAAATTTATTTCTCAGAGTTCTGGACACTGAGAAGTCAAATATTAAATCACCAGCAGATCCAGTGTCTGATGAGAACCCAGTTCCTGGCCTAGAGACAGTCACCTTCTTTCTGTGTCTTCACATGGCTAAGAAGAGAGAAAGGAAGCAAGCTCTCTCATGTTTTATAAGAGCATGAATCTCATCATTAGGGCTCCACCTTGATTAACTAATCATCTCCCAAAATGTCCCATCTCCAAATACCATCACACTGGGGATTAGGTTTTCAACATATGAATGTTAGGGGGCTCTATTCAGTCAATAGCGGGAATATATTCAAGAGAATTGAAACATACATTTATACAAAAACTTGTACCTAAATGTTCAAAGCAGCATTATTCATAATATTCAAAAAGTAGAAACAACCCAAATATTCATCAACTGATGACTAGATGTATTAAATGTGGTATATTTTTCTGGTGAAATACTATTCAGCCATAATCATGCTCAGTGAAAGAAGCCACATACAAAAGGCTACAGATTTGTACCAGATTGTACAATTGTGTATAATTCCAATTATATAAGCTGTTCAGAATAGACAAATACATAGAGACAGATATATTAGCAGTTGCCAGGTTCTAGAGGAGGAGGGGAAAATGAGGAATGAATACTAAAGGACTTGGAGTTTATTCGGAAAATTATGAAAATGTTCTAAAATTACATAGGGCTGATAGTTGTACAACTGTGAATATACTAAAAACAGCAGAATTGATTACTTAAAAAGGTAAGTTTTATGGCATTTGAATTATTTCTCAAATATTAATTAATTTGTTCTCAATTAATTATTTCCCACTAAAAAAAAGTAACCATTAAGGAAATAAATAAACAAGATCCAGACTAGGAGAAATGTTCAGAAGACATTTATCTGAAAAGACTCAGAATGTAAAGAGAACTCCTAAAATTTTTTTAAATAGGCAAAAATAATTGGAGAATATAGAGAATTTACTTCATAAAGCAAGATAAAGAAATAACCAATAAACACACAAAAAATTCTTTAACATCATTTGTAATCAGAGAAATGCAAATAAAACCACAATGAAATAGTGTCTCGATATCACTTGAGAGGTTAAAATAAAAAAGACTAATAATACTAAAAAATGATAAGGATATGAAACTCCATTCATTCCTGGTAATATTACAAAATTGTACAATCACTTTAGAAAACTGTTTGGCAATTTCTAATAAAATCCTATGATGCAGGAATCCTACTCTTAACTATTTATCCAAGAGAGACAAAAAACATATGTTACAAAATGACTTTTACAAGAATGTTTTAGCATCCTTATTTGTAATAGCCAAAATTGGAAACAATGCAAAAACTCATCATCAAAAGAATAAACAGTGGTATATATTCATACAATGGAATACTACTGAGCAACTAAAAGGACTGAACAATTGAAACACTCAAAAATTTGGATGAATTTCACAAACATGCTCTGTCAAAGAAGGGAAACCCAAGAAAGCATGTACTGTATGATTCAATGTATATGAAGTCCAAGAGCACGCAAAACTAACTCTGCTGTTTCTGGTGTTTGGAGGACAGAGGTGGTAGAAGAATGACTAGAAGGGTCACATGGGCACTTTCTAGGTGATGGAAATGTTCTACATATTGATTTGAGTGGTGATTGTGCAGTTGCATACAATAGTCAAAGCCTTTTGAACCTCTGCTTTAAAAATAAAATAAAAACAGAAAAATCTGCAACTAATAAATCAATTTTGAAATTAATCAGACTCCATCAAATATCAAAGAATATAGATCTAGATTGAATTTATGAGCAAAGGATTGGGTATTCTTTTTTTCTGGCCTACTTTTTGGTCCCTTCTTAACATTAATAACTGTGTTTGTTGGCTATGCATTTGTGTCTATATTTCTCCAAATTCAAGTGCTCATATTTAAACTAGATTAAATGACCCCAGGTATGCATGCATACCACTCTTAGAAATATCCCTTTCGGCAGCATTATGAAGTGTTGTTTTTTTTTTTTTAACATCCTTTCTGAGTTAAAAGAAAACATATGTCTTCAATTACCAGTACTATAAGTTTTCAAAATTGTGGGAGTAATCCAAACTACTTCCTTCAAAGACAACTGACTGAAACACACTCAGAGGAAGCATAGATTAGGATCATGACTTTTATCTCTTTTAAGAGACTAGAAGAACAGAAGGGGTTACACCCTTGTCATTTTATGCAACTCCTCTGTTCCAATATATCAAAAACTTGATATAGCAAGGTCATGAAGGACAGCTGAAAAGGAATCAAAGTAAACAATATACCTTGTCGCCAACAGAGTCTGCCAATATGAGATTAGAACTCTCTATCCTAGCAAGAAAATGTCTTTGGAAAGTTCCTTACAACATTTTATGACTCACAGAAATTCCCAGAGGTTCCTGTTTACATCCTGCAGTAGACAGTGTTTGAAGACGTGCAGTTCTTGTCAACTGTTGTTCTTAGGCAACTTGGCTGAAAGGTCTGTTTAAAAAACATTTGTTGGAAAGATGATATGTTTGGATGTTTTAATTTTTTAACCAAAATTTCAGATTTTAAATCTAGTTTAACTCTTAATTCAACATTGACTTAAAGAATAGCTAAGAAGAATTACCGTGTTAGTTACATAATATGTATTATGAACTCAGCAATTTTCCCATTTGAAAACTCCCAAACCAGGGGGTACATATTCTTGGCAGAGTCTCCCTTGCATATCTTTCCAAACTGCCTCCAGATCCCTGGCTCTGTGTTCAATGTTCTGGCTCTGATCTTGGCCACCCAGTTCAGTACCTCACCTTGGCTTCTGCTGTGACCGGCACTGCCAAAACACCTCCCAGCCCACCAGGACTTGATTCCTGGCTGTCCTCCACTTTTGTCTAATCCCAGTTCTCTCTTTCTGTTCTAAGTATTGAATATCACTCCTGAGGTATATTTTCTCCCCACACTCATCTAGCTCTATTTCGCTCTACTTGCAGATAGATGCCCAAGATCTATTCTCTATTCCTAGGCAGTTCCCCTACTCTTTCCTTGCCCTGAATAATAAACCACCTGGTTCTTAACAGTTCTCATCATCTACATATGATCTTATTTGTTTTCTTGACAATAACTATAAAGATACAGAAATACAAAAGAGTATAATATTATAAAATATTTTAGTATTACCCAATAAAATTTTTTCTGTCATTTAATAGAAATGTAAATGTAAGGGGACCCAAGCTCCCTTGACTCCTTAAATGACTCATCAATGCTCTACTCCCAATCCTCCATCTCTCCCTTACTCTTGTCATTTCCCTCACACATGCTTTATTGAACAAAGCAGTTCCTCTCGCCGGTTCCACACCCAACTCACCCAACTCTCCCTTAATTCTGTCATGGCTCAGACTCCACAGATGCAGTAGCTGGGTCCAGCCAGACACATGTTTAGTTTGACTTACACAGCATTTAAATTTTTTTTCAGTCAGTTGATATTTTTATAAATTGGAAGAATAAACCCAAAAGTAGAGATTTCCAAAGGAAATGAAAACAGGATATGGAGGAGATGTTTGCACTCCCATGTTCATTGCACCATTATTTATAAGGAAGATATGGAAACAACCTAAGTGCCAATCAACAGAGTGGATAAAGTAGATGTGAGGTGTATGTGAGCACATGCAGACACACACAGACACCATGGAATATTATTCAGCTGCATGAGAAAGAAGGAAATCCTGCCATTTGTGACAACACAGATGTACCTTGAGAACATTATGCTAAGTGAAATAAGCCAGAGAGAGAAAGATAAATATTGCATGAAATCACTTACATGTGAAATCTAGGAGGGAATGGCAGAGACAAATTCACAGAAACACAGGGTAGAAAAGTAGTTGCCAGGTAAAACATGGTGATTATAGCACACCATGTACAATTGAAGTACACTTGTACAATTGAAATTTGCTAATAGAATTGAACTTAAATGTTTTCACCAAAAGAGTAAAAGAAAGATAAATACATGGAGCAATGGATGTGTAAATTAACTAGATGTGGGGGGATCCTTTCACAACATATATGTATACCAATTTACCACAATGTAATGTACACTTTAAATATCTTAAAATTTATATGCCAAACTTACCCCCCAAAAGCTGAAATTTTTAAAAATTAGGTGTTGTTTGCTCAAGTTCATCAGTCAGCAAACTACAGTTTCAAATTTGTGCCCATAAATAAAATTTCATTAGAACACAAGCATGAAAAAAAAGAACACAAGCATGTCTTGTTTATGTCATATCTATGACTACTTCTATGCTACAACAGCAGCATTGAGCACCGTGACAGAGGCCATATGGCCAGTATTTCAAATATTACCAAAGCCAAAAATATTTACAGCCTTGCCCTTTACAGAAAATGTTTGCCAGCTTCTGTAGAAGACAGTTCTTAACCCTGGATGCCCCACCCCCAGAGATTCTAATGATTAGTCTGCAATGGGTGCTGGTGTCCAATACCCCGAGATTCTGATGTCATTGTTCTGCACTACATGCGAGCACTGGCATTTTCAAACTCCCAGACAATTCTGATTTGCATACAGGTTTGTAAACCCCTCAATTAGGTAATGCCTTCAACAGGCTATGATTCTTTTCTTTTTCTCTGGATATATATTTCCCCGGTTTAAATAGGAAAAGACTATCTTCTACTCACCTTCATAAGTGTTCTGAGCAATGCAATAGAGCTCTTTGTATCATGAGAAATTTAGATCATAGCTTAGTGTTTTTTTTAATAGATAATATTATCCTCAGTTTGAAAGAAGAGAAATTGAAACTCAACATGTGAAGTACTTTCCTTTTTTTTTTTTTTTTTTTTTTTGTAATCTCTACACTCAACATGTGGCTGGAAACTCATGACCCCAAGATCAAGAGTTGCATACTACTTAGACTGAGAAAGCCAAGCACCCCATATCTTAGTGCTTTACAAAAACAGATTTGGGGGGATGCCTGTATGGTTCAGTTGGTTAAACAGCAGACTCTTGATCTCAGCCCAGGTCTTGATCTCAGGGCTATGAGGTCAAGCCTCACATTGGTTGGGCTCCACATTGGACTTAGAGCCAAAAAAAAAAAAAAAGAAAAAAAAAAAGAAAGAAAGAAAGAAGGAAGGAAGGAAGGAAGGAAGGAAGGAAGGAAGGAAGGAAGGAAGGAAGGAAGGAAAGAAAAACATTTGGGTTCCAACACAGACCTACAGATAAAAGTCTCCCAGACTTTTTGAATGATTGCCTCTGGGATAGCTTCTTATCCTTCAGAATTTGATCATTCAAATGTATAACCTGAACGTCTTGAAAACATGACAATTGGGATGCAAAGGGTAAAGACAAGAAACCTGCAAGGCCCTTTAGGCCAGGACTAAGGAATCTCAGAATGTTACTTCTGCCACATTCCGTTGGCTAAAGCAAATGAAAAGTACAGCCCATATTTAAGAGAGGTAAGAGACCCCGTTCCTTTCTGTGAGAAGCAGTATGCATGTATAGGGAAGTGAGGTATTGATGGCACTCATCTTTGGAGACTGCCAAAAGAATCTAGTAAGGGAGAAAAGCAAAACAGGGATAACAGTCAAGCATTAGGCTTGTGATATGAATAAAAGGAAGGTATGAACAAGAACAGAAGTATGAACAATGGAGCATCAGGCAGGAATGTTCCCAAATAAATATTTTAACTAAGACAGTTGTTTCAAATAAGACATTTAAACTGAGATCTCTGAAATAAGGTTGTTGGGGTTTTTAAAATTAGACAGTAGAATTGAGTAGGCATTAAACTATATGAATAAAGTGAACAAGAAGTAAAGCATTCTAAATAAGGGGAAGATTGTGGAATACAGAGATATGGAACATGGTGAGAGTAAAAACTGCAAGTACCTTGGTATGGGTGGAACAAGGATATTTGTGGATGGAGTGACTTTCCAGCAAAATGCTGTACATAAAGATCTGGAGCTTATGAAAGAGGTCTAGGCCAGAGATACGGACTGGAGAATCTTCAGAACATACATAATAGTGGAAGGTCAGAACGTGAACTAAAAGAGGGTCATATAGACAGAATAGATAGTGAGAAGGGCACAAGACCAGGTGAGATCCTACATAGGAGATAGGAGATGTTAGAAATAGCCATGGGAAAAGTAGAAAAGCAACTTACTAGAGAAATATCTAAGAAAGGGAAGTTTTCATGAAGGAGGGACTGGTCAATAATATCAGTTGCCAGTGGTCAAGATGAAAGCAGAAAAATGTTTACGGATTTGATAATATGTAGGTATTGGTAAATTCAAGGATTCTTTCAGTAGAAAAGGAGCAGAAACTAGATTGTAGGGGTTTTAATAAAAAAAATAATTGATGAAGCAGGGTAAGTTAATGTAGCCCAATTGATGTGAGCACTGCTGTGAACAGAAAGAAGGAATGCTGACAGACCTATAACAGTCAACATGGTAACTAATACACTGACACAGGTACATTAGTACATATTAATACCTGTTAACTGAAAGTGAATGAATGAATAAATACATAGTATAAAAAAGTAACTGACTTTCATAGAAAGGCAACTTTTTAACATGATCCCTTCCAAATTAGCGTTCTCAGCATGGTACATTAATATAGCTCTGATTAGTTCAAAGAAACCCTGTATTAATTATTTATGCTCATTTCTTACCAAATGCTAACAAATCCTTGCACTGGATATATGTAAAATTATGAGCAGCTTGAGGCAAAAGAAAGAAAATTGGATTGAGTTCTGCTCCAGGTTTCTACAACTCACTTGTATAACCTTAAGGTTGCCCCTTCATCCCCTTCAGGCCTTGGTTTGCTTTCCATATAATGAAGGATGAATTAGATCAAGGATAGCAAATAGACATCAAGTGATTTTAGTAATTATAAAACCTATCTAGAATCCCACTGGCAAGGGTTAGGTATTTTCACAAGGAAAAATTGCTATGGATGTTAACATCAGTTTTTGCTTTGATCATGTCAGGAGGTATATATACATTTCCCAAAACATATTCCATATTAAGTAGTCAAAATCATCACTACATATTTCATGCTGAAGGCTCAAGTCAGGGAAAGCATTTTTAAATATAAATCAGAAACACACAAAAAAAATAAAAAATAAAAAAAATAAAAAAAATAAATCAGAAACACAATGCAAAAAAAGAAAAAGAAACACAATGCAGGGAATTTGTTACTTGCTTCTTTCCTATTTTTAACATTAAATATATTTTGAAAAACATATGACCATATGCATATATATATATATATATATATATATATATATATATATATTTTACAAGTCAAGAAAATAGAAACCCATATTCTTTTCTCTTAAAAGTTTAATTTATTTATTCATGAGAGACAGAGAGAGAGAGAGAGAGAGAGAGGCAGAGACATTGGCAGGGGGAGAAGCAGGCTTCATGCAGGGAGCCTGATGTGGGACTTGATCCTGGGATTCCAGGATCACACCCTGAGCTGAAGGCAGATGCTCAACCACTGAGCCTCCCAGGTGTCTCCAGAAACCCATATTCAATAGAGGGAATTCAATGGAGTAGATTGGTTCTGCAGGTGTTAAGAGATCTGTAGGTGCAAAAATAGAGCACTCCACAAGCAGCTGGAGGCTGGAGTCACTTGCACAGCTGGGTGCCAGCTGAAGCTTAGGAGAACTGCCATTTTGGAATTGAGGCCAAGAAGAATGGTACATATTTTAAAATAGTAAGAAAGTCTATCTCCTCTTTCATTATATAGAAAACCTGCCCTCCAATACCTTCCAGACCCTTCAAGAATCTGGCAAGAAAATCTGAGGAGTGAAATTTTCAGAGTCCTAGCACAGAGTAGAATCAAAGAGGAGGACATAAAACTGAGAGACAACAGGTAAATAACTGGCACAAATTACTTATTCAAAAAAGTAGTGTTAAGTGCATCATAGTAGTAAAATAATTAATGCTGAAGAAAGTTTCTTAGAGAATGTAAGAATTAAGGAAATTTATACATGAATAAATAAGAATATCTGAGCAGAAAAAAGAAAGCTGTTCCCTGCTTAAGAAATGATACACAGAAAGAGGAAAGAAACAAAGAAAACTTGGACCTCGAGGAAAAGACCTCTGTTAAAAAAAAAAAAAAAAAAGGTCTATAATATTAGTATGAAAATCGTAACTGGGGCGCCTGGTGGCTTAGTGCCTTGAGCGTCCAACTCTCAAGTTCAGTTCAGGTCATGATGTCAGGGCCTGTGATCGAGCCCACATTAGGCTTTTGCAGTCAGTGCTGCAGAGTCGGCTTGAGATTCTCCCCCTCCCTCTGCCTCAACCCCTGCTCACAAGCACGTGCTCTCTGTCTCTCAAATAAATACATCTTTTAAGAAAGAAAATCATAATCATAATATTAAAAGTTCTATGTAATTAAATTAGGTTCCAGGGGTAAGAAATTGGCTTAAATTAGTGCCAAAAATCATAGAGAATATCCCATAAGACCCTGCTCCTAAAAATCTAGGTTCACAGGCTCATATAGCTGAAGTGCCGTAAAGTTAAGATAGACCAACAGTGACATCTGCTGCCATGGACTTATTTTTAAAAGGGCCAATTTCAACATTTCGAAATTAAGTTCCCTGCCAAACCACTGGACTTCTGCTGTGATGAGTCAGCACTTCTGGAAGCCCTGTTTGTCCTCCTCGCTGTTAGAAGATTTTCTAAGTGAATGCAGAACATGGGAAAATGAGAGTATTTGAAAATGTAACTAAAACAAACAAAAAACAGTGGGGGTAGAGGCACAAGCCATGAGAAAAGAGTCTTAGGATTGTCTTTTCTCATTCTGTTTTTCCTTTGGCTAAGTAAATCCAAATTAATTTTGTAGTTGTTAGCAAGCATGAGCATGTTCTCAGGCAAAAAGAGAAGTACTAATTTAACTGTTGCCAGCTTCTGAGGATTCAATCCCAACATTTCAGCAGAATATAACAGACCAGGAAAAAAAAAAGTCAAATGATCAAAGGAGAAGATGTGGAAAATGTTTAGAGTTAGTCTTGCTTAAGAAACTTCTTCCTAGTTATCTAATTGATTATACCTCCTTCAACATCTGCTGACCCTCAGGTTTTTTCTTTCCTGAAAGCCAATCGAACAGAAGGTTTGAATCAACCACCATGGCTTTTAAAAAATATATGGCTTTATACTGTTGTGTTGAATCACAACAGTATAAAGTGGTCAGTATGGCTCATTTACATAAACTAGCAGATATTAGTTCAAAAATATCATGGGTTAATTTATGTGCTTGAGAAAAAAAATAAACCTCAGCTCTGGTAATTATGAAAGAAGGTGAACAGGAAAGGCTGATGCTGCAATGAAGGAGACCTGAATTAGGAGTTCTGACTTCAGTACAGGTTCTGGCCACTCACTAAACGTATATCACCTTGAGGACATGATGGAGCTTCTCTAGGCCTCAGTTTCCTCTTCTGCAATAAGAAAGGACTGGACTATGTGAAGGATGAAACATGGTTCCAACTCATTTTCCTTCTTTGGTTACCTGTAACTAACCCTGAAGCTGCATGCAGAAGCAACGGGAAAGGTGCTGCGTGATATGAACATGGAGTGTCAGAATGTGCATGCCATATAGGTACCAAGCTAAGGCAAGATTATTTCCCCTGGTGTTTTCCTTTTTTAAAAATTTATTTATTTGAGAGAGAGAGAGAAAGTATGAGAGTGAGGGGCAAAGGGAGGTACCTATATGGCATGCAGAGGGACAATTTCAAGCAGACTCCACACTGAGTGTGGTGCCCAAAGCAGGGCTGGATCTCAGCACCATGACATCACAACCAAAACCAGAGCCAAGAGTTGGACTCCTAACCCACCGTGCCATCCAGGTGCCCCTTTCTGCTTTTTTTTTTTTTTTTTGCAGCTAAAATTCTGCCATTAGCTCTCATTTTTAATGCCTACTGTGCTTCACTGATGCAGGACACTCAACAGAATAATTTCCAATCTTCACCATATTTTAAAGACAAGGAAACCTGGACATATTACATATTACATAATATTACATAATTTTCCCAAAGCTACACAATATAGCTGGACACAATTTGTAACATAATAGCTCAACATTCTCTACTGTGAATAAAATCTTAACTTCTGGGCAGCCCGCGTGGCTCAGTGGTTTAGCGCCTGCCTTGGGCCCAGGGCGTGACCCTGGGGTCCCGGGATCGAGTCCCATGTCGGGCTCCCTGCATGGAGCCTGCTTCTCCCTCTGCCTGTGTCTCTGCCTCTCTGTGTGTGTGTCTCTCATGAATAAATAAATAAAACCTTTAGAAAACCCACTTAACTTCTCATATTTTGAATCACATCCCATAGTCCTCTTGAAATACAAAAGCTATAATATCATTGTATCTTGCCTGATGATACTCTAATACACCCATATTCCTAGAAAAGAAAGGATAAAGGTTTGACATGAAATTAGGTGAGACCACATAAACATGAAAGGTCAGGGCAAGAGCTTCAAGAAGAATGGGCCCAAGAAAATGCTCTTTACAGCAAATGGACTAAGAAGGATTGTTGAAAGGTAAAAATGACAAAGGAGGAAAGAATAACTAAACATCATGTTCAACTTTTAAGCAAATAAAACCAGAGGGATACCAAATCCAAGTTGAAAAGAATTGTAAAAACGATATGTGTTGCATCAACGGGGTCGGCATAGACGACTTAATCATATGGTACTCAGGGACGTACTAGCAGCATGGCAGTGCTTAAGGGACACACTTTGATGGTGAAGGTCTACAAATAATTCAGAAAATAGATTCCTGATAAGAAATATTTTTGAAGGTTCTTTAATTTGATGTGATACTTTGGATAGTTCTCAGGTTATAATGTCTGGGTATAGTAGAAAGCAAGACACGCTAACTTCAGTTAGAGCAAACTTATTCTTCCCATCAGATAAAAGAAATCTCAGGAATCTTTCTGAGTGGCATCACAGAACCGGTCCATCCTAAGTGCAGAATTATATGCCGATGCTTTTGGAGTACATACTCAGAAGCTTACAGTTGCCTTTGGAAAATCACCCAGCAATATGGATTAGTAGAAAAGTTTTAAGGAAACCAAATGCAAGAATGTACCCATTGGAGAAAAATGATTAGTAGCTAGACTGGATTTTATATCAAAGTACATCACGGTCTCTGATTAGCTGACTGATTCATTCATGTTATTTTTTTTTCATTCATGTTATAAACATTTATACTTCACTTATTATGAGTTTGGGGCTCTGACAGCCACCAAGAATACATTACAAAATAAAATGCTCCCAACTTTGACAAGTAGACATCTGGTTGGAGACAGGTACATAAATAAAGTGGAAAGTGACAAGTAAATCAACTGGATTATGTTTGAGATACGTATAAATTACATGAAGGTGAAGTAACTAATTTTCTCTCATGATATGAGAGAGGGATCAGAAAGGGATCAAAGTGACACATAAGTGCAGGGCATTAGTCACTTGCATGTTATTTAGACTCAGAGTCCTACCACCAGCCTCATCCACGATGATAGCCCTGAGGAAGGTGCAGGCAGGAGCCACAGGAGAAATGCATACACGAAGTGCTGCATTCCTTCCGTCCCTGCTGTTGCAGGTAACAAATAGCAGCCCACACTGTGAGGACCCACCGTAGCTTCGTGCACGTTAGAAAGTTAGCACAAGAGAGTCCTACCAAGAGTGCTATTTCACATGTGCTCTGTGACTAATTCTGTTTGCGGAACGAGCCGAGCCGTGGTCACAGGTCACATCCAGCCAGCCCTGGAGAATGTTTCCAGAGCGTAATTGTTCTGGGCACCGAGGCACCTTACAGCATGTTCCCGTTGCTCTCTGATAGTCTGTGGCCAGGAGACTGCTGAGAAAATATTATTCACCCAAATTAGACTGGACTAGTCAACCGCCTGGTTATTACATCTCCATGTCAGCACAAGCCATGTCGGCAACCAAGCTTACCAGATGTTTCTAATTTCTCCACCTTCTGAACTACATGATGCTTTTTTTTCTGGCTCTGAAACACTTTGAACAAAGGACTTTCTGTAATGGTCAGGAAAGTTACAAAATCAAAACCCTGGTTAATGTCAGAATAAGAGTCCTGGTCCTTCTGCTACACTGATGAGTCTTCCTCCTTGCTACGCACTACCTGCGGGAGTCTCACTCCCTCTCTAGAGGGTTCCTCTGAGTAACAAATACAAAAACATCACTGAATTTTACAGGTCCTCTGTGGCTGTGTTACCTAGAATAAGTGTTAATAACATGGTTAATAATGTTAATTAAAATGTTAATAAAAATGATGGAGTCACATCTCTTTCAAACCAGCAACTATATTTCTAGACAATTATCCAAGTATGTTCATACATGTTCACAAGCAAGTACACAGAAGGATATTCATTGCAGCAAGGTTTGTAAGATTGAGAAATTAGAAATTATCTAAGCATCTATCAGTACGGGATTAGTGGAATGTTTAATACTATTTCCCCTCATGTATCTTGGGCTCCCCCTCTCTGCCCCTCATCCAAATGGCACTTTTTCCATCTGGGTGGTTGGCCGACCTTGATGGTGTCACTACATGAGTTCTGCATCCTTCAAAAGTTCGAAGTTCAGAGCCAGGCCTTGGGGCGGGGTCAGGGTAGAACCAAAATTCGGGATAGGGTTAGAGCGCCCAGGAGCTCTGACGGTGCTAACTGTCCACAGGGTGGAGACCTCCCAGGAGGCCTGAGTTGAGGGCCAGGCTCAGCGTGAGGCTCAGGGTTGAAGCTGATGTGCAGGGGGCCATGGAGCTAGTTGACTGGGCTTAGGATACCCTTCTGATTTTTCAGGATGAAATCAACTGCTGGAATTCCAAATCCCACAATTTTATTTGGGTGCAAGGAAGAGGTTTCTGGTGTCACTCACAGGTCCTGAATGCCTTGGAAACAGAAGCCTGGATCAGGCTTCCTGGGTCAGGAAAGTTAGGGTTAGGTTTAGGGTTGGAGGCAGTCTTAGGAGTATGCATTAGGGGCTAGTGGTTCATGTTTGGTTTTCAGTTAGTGACAGGTCTCTGTTAGGCTAGGAGAAGGTTAGGATTAAGATTAGGGTTAGTGTTAGTGTCTGTATACAGGTAGAGATTGGATCTGGTCATGTGCTTGGCACTGGGACTCCCAGTATCTTCACTGGGTTAGTTTTAAGTGTTTTGTTTAGGTTTGGGGTTAGGGTATGTGCTTGGCATCCACCAATTCAGAGGCCTCTCCAGAGAATCAAACTCCAGACCTCTGCTGGGGTGAGAATAGACATGGCAGGCTTCTCCTGAGCTGAGGAGGGGATTTGTGGCTCTAAATACTCTTTATTTGGATTTTCAGTTTCCTTTCTGTTTTAATCTCTTGTGCACACCCATTTCATCAATGCTAACAATTATTATTTTAAAGTTTTACTTGAATTCCTGTTTGTTAACACAGTATAATATAGTTTCATGTGTACACCATAGTGATTCAACCCTTGGCTATAATGCCTGGTGTCACAGGTGTCCTCTCTCATCCCCATCCCCCATTTCCCCATCCCCCCCACCTTCCTCTGGTATTTATTAGCTTATTCTCTATGGTTAAGAGTGTGTTTCTTGGTTTTCTTCTCTCATTCTCCACCGCCCCCCCGCATGCGCCTTTGTCAGTTTGTGTTGTTTCTTAAATCCACATGTGAATGCAATCGTATGGTATTTGTCTTTCTCTGACTGACTTAGTTCATTTAGCATAAGTCCTTTCCGCTTCTCCCACGTCATTGTAAATGGCTTCATTCCATCCCTTCCAATGACCGAGTGACGTCGCAGTGACTGTATTTCCCCCATCGTCTGTGCCCACTCATCTGTCGGTGGACGCCTGGGCTGTGTCCACAGTTCGGCTGCTGTTGATGACACTGCTCCAAACATTGGGCAGCACGTCCCCCTTTGAATCTGTACTTCGTATCCTCGGGGTAAGTACCTCGCTGTGCAACTCTGGAATTGTAGGGTCGCTCTGTTTGTAACTTCTCGAGGACCCTCCACACTGTTTTCCACAGTGGCTGCACCTGTTCGCATGCCCACCAGGAGTGTAAGGGGGCTCCCCCTTCTCCCCAGCCTCACCAACACCTGTTGTTTCTCGTGTTGTTAATTTTAGCCATTCTGACAGGTGTCAGGTGACATCTCATTGTGGTTTGGGTTTGCATTTCCCTGGTGATGGGTGATGCTGGGTGTCTGTCCGTGTGTCTAGTGGCCATCTGGATGTCTTGTCAGAGACAATGTCCATTCATGTCTTCTGCCCATTTTCAGTTGGATAATTTGTGTTTAGGATGCTGAGATTTATATTTGCTTTTTACATTTTGGATACTAACTCTTTATTGGATGTGTCATTTACAAATATCTCCTCTCATTTTGTACATTGCCTTTTAGCTTTGTTGTTTAGCTTAGTTGTTTCCTCCACTGTGCGGAACTTTTTCAACTTGATGAAGTCCCAATTGTTTATTTTTGCTTTTGTTTCCCTCGCCTCAGAGGCATATCTAGAAAGAAGATCCAATGGCCAATGGCCAATACATTGCTGCCGATCTTTTCTTCTTTTTATGGTTTCAGTTCTCACAGGTCTTTAATCTATTTTGAATATGTTTTTCATATATGGTGTAAGAAAGTGGTCCCATTTCATTCTTCTGCATGTGGCCGCCTAGCTTTCCCAACACCGTTTGTTGAAGAGACTGTCTTTTTGCCATTGGATATTCTTTCCTGCTTTGTTGAAGATTAATTGATCATAAAGTTACAGGTTTGTATCTTGTTTCGGTTTTCCATTCTGTTCTATCGATCTTTGTGTGTCTTGTTCTTGTGCCCGCCCCATACTCTTTAGATCACAAGAGCTCTGTAATATAACTAGAAGTTTGAAATTGTGATGCCCCAGCTTTGGTTTTCTTTTTCAACACTGCTTTGGCTATTTTCAATGTTTTGTGGTTCCACACAAATTTTAGGATAATTTGTTCCAGCTCTATGAAAAATGCTATTGCTATGTTGATAGGGATCGCATTAAATGTGTAGATTCATTTGAGTAGTACAGCCTTCTTAACAATATTTGTCCTTCCAATCCGTGAGCATGAAATGCCTTTCTATTTTATTTGTGTCATCTTCAATTTCTTTCATCAGTGTTTTATAGGATTTACAGTACAGGGTATTCACCTCTTTGGTTAGGCTTAATCCTATATATCTTACTGCTTTTGGTGCTAGTATACATGGGATTGAGTCCTTAGTTTCTCTTTCTGCTGCCTCATTATTGTTGCATAGAAATGCAACAGATTTCTGCAAGTTCACTTTGTATCCTGTGATTTTACTGAAATTATCAATTTTAGCAGTTTTTTGACAGAGATTTGTGGGTTTTCTATGCAGAAAATCATTCATAATCAAAAAGTGAAAGCTTGACATCTTCCTAGCTGATTTGGATGCTTTTTAATTCTTTTTGTTGTCTGACTGCTGTGCCTAGGGGCTTCCGGGCTATGTTGAGTCAGAGTGATGAGGGTGGACATCCCTGTTTCGGTCCTGGCTGTAGAGGTAAAGTTCTTGGTGTTTTCCTATTGAGGATGATATTCTGGGTTTCTCGTCTAAGGTATTTATTATGTTGAGGTACATCCCTATAAACTTAATCTGTTGAGGGTTTTCACCATGACTGGACGTTCTGTTTTGTCAGTGCTTTTTCTGCATCTTTTGAAATGATCACTTGGTTCTTATCCTTTCTTTTAAGACCTCTCTGCAGTCGTGGTCTGTAGCGTCCTCCGTGTGTCCTATCAGGGACCCCAGCGTCGTGTTTGTAACCATCCGGCTGCTGTTTGACAACTTTCAGGGGGTTACGACATTTGTTGGGTTTGGGGTGTGTATGTGTCTGTCGCCGTGCTGCGATCTGATCCTCGGGCTGCGTCATCCTAACACCGAAATGGTTGAAACACCATCACTTCTGGTGCTGGCGCTGGGGGGCTAGCTGGGTTCTCCTGGCCGACCCGGGGCTCCCTCGTGCCATGACCTCCCACTGGAGGGTCAGCTGAGCTGGAAGGTCTGGCTCGGCCACATTCCCGTGGGTGGCAGTGGGTCCCCGCTGAGCGCCTGCCGCTTTTCTTCTCCCCGATGCCTCTCCAGCGAGGAGCCAGACCTCGGGGCCGCCCTGGGGGGAGCTCCTGAGGAGCCAGTTGCCATGGGGGGAGCCCTGGGGCTGCCTGTGTGTGGGAGTCAGGGTGGGGACGGGGCTGGGGTCCCTTCGGTCCCCTGTGCTGCCTGCCCCCAGGCCGAGCCCCACGCTCACCCAGCCCCTACTCCCTAGGGCGTGCAGGGTGCCCTCCACACTCTGGTGCGAGAGATCCAGCAGCACCAGGTGTGCACGCTGAGCCCACCCGGTGAGGGTGGCCCAGGTGGGTGAGCTGCAAGGGCCTGCTGTCCTGACATCCCCTCCGGGGCCCCGCGGGCCCTCTGTGCCCCAGGGAGGGGAGGAAGCGCCCCAGAGCCCGGGCAGCCCAGGCCCCCTGGACAGAGGGGGCACAGACCTCCCAAGGCGCTTAGCACAGACCCTGGTGACCTGAGGCTCCCCGGCTGTCACTCTGTCCCAGGCCCGTCCTGGCTGCAGGCACAGGCTGAGTCATAGTAGAGTCTGTGGGGTCCTGACCCTGGCGTCTGGCCGCCCCTGGAAGGCACGTGGGGACATCAGCTGTGTGTGCCTGGCGGTGCCCCTGCAGGGGCTGGTCGGGGCCTGGGCGGTGCCCCCTCCTCCTCTCTGGGGGTGTCACCGCACCCCTTGCACAGAGCTCCGGGAGACGCAGAAATGAGCCGGCCGTGCATTTTCACACAACACTTTATTGAACTTGCAACAGCAAACAGGGGCTCAGAGCCGAGGGTGCGCGCCTTCCCCTGGGAGACCTTCCTGTCCTTAGAGGAAAGCGGGAATCCCACGGGGGTGGAGTCCCCCACCTGGGAGCCTGTGCGGACTCGACTCCGGGTGGGGGCGCGTGTCCTGAGGTTGGGGCGTTGAGAGGCGGTTCTCGGGACAGCAGGGCTGACATGGACCTGCGGCCCATGGGCTCCTGCGCTGGGTCCCCGCAGGGCAGCTGGACCCCGGCCTCGGGCCCCCTGGGGCCGGGTGACTGACTGCTGGAGCCCCGGCTCATGGAGGAGCCTGCCTCCTGGTGTGGGTATAGGAGAGGACCCACGGGCCTGCCCCTGCTGCCCTGCCCTGGGGTGTCCCGGGATCCCCAGGGCTGCCCTAGGTCAGCGACCTGGATCTGTGGGGCATGCCCAGGGCCCAGAAGGCCACATCTGGCTGTGAGAGGGCTCGCTCAGCCCGGGGCCAGAACGCAGGCCTGGCCAGGGCCCCGGGGCGCTGGATCCCATTAGTGCTGGGCCTGGGGGGGGGGGCTTGAGTCGCCCCTGCCCCCACAGAGCCCGGGGTCAGGCCAGCCCAGGTCCCTCTGGGTCAGGGGCTGGTGTCCTGTGCGGGGGGTGCCGCCCTCCGGGAGGGACAGCAAGACGAGGCAGGGCACGGTGACGGTGGGCCAGAGCCTCCGGGCCCCCGCCCTCACCGCCACGCTCTGCCCCCGAGGCCCGCGAGCATCGAGCTGCCCCGTGGACGTGGAGGGCAGAGGGTCCCGGGCCTGTGCGGGGCCTCGGGGCAGCGGGCTCAGCGCCGTCCTGGCTCTGCCCTGGCTGTGCCCGTCACTGCCCAGTGAGGGGCACAAGCTGCAGTGGTTGTGGGGCAGGAACGGTGTCCTGGGCCCGACAGTGTCATCCCTCAGGGGCTGGGGGGACCCCGTGATGGGAGTCCCGGGGGGCTCCAGGGCCTGGTCTGTTGCGGGGCCTCTGGGGTGGCTCAGGCGGGTGCCGAAGGGAAGGGGACCCCGTTTTTCGTCTTCAAGCCCATGTCTGGGGGCCGCCTGCCTGCACCGTCTTGTTGCACTGGGAGGGTGGGGAGGGAGCTCCATCGCTGGGGGGGATGTTGGACGATGGCCTGGCCGGGAGGGGTTCCGGGTGGCTCAGGCTGGGTGGCTGGGCCCGGGGAGGCCGGCTCCTCCACCCTGGGCAGTGTCTCAGAGGCCGGAGAAGGGAGGAGAGACCCGGGCACCAGGGACACTCGCTCCGGGCCCAGGGGCCTCGTGGGGAACTCCTCAGGTCCCGCTGGAAAGAGGCCGACAGAGTCAGCGTCTCCAGCAGGCTGTGTGTCCCCCGCTGGGGGCCCCGGGGGTCCTCACGGCTCCCGCGTGGCCCCCCGGCCTGACCCTGTGCTCAGCTCCCCACACTGGTGCCTGGGCCCTGCAGTGGGTGCCTGTCCGCCCAGCCTTGGCCTGGGGTCCCCGAGGCTGGAGCAGAAGAGGAGAACCCCAGAGATGAGGACGGGGGCCCCGGGGACTCTGTCCCCTGTGGGCGGCCCCAGCAGGCCAAGTCAGGAGGGGCCGGGGCCCTGAGCCCACCTTGGGGGGGCAGGTCACACCGCATCCTCCGGAGCTGGGTCATGGAGGCCCGAAGGTGTCTGAGCACCGCCTCGTCCTCCAGGGCCCAGGGCTGGGCCAGAGAGTCCTGGAGGAACTCCCGGAGCCCTTCCAGGGGCAGCTTCAGGAGGCGCTCTGGGCGGTGGGCGAGAGTCAGACCCAGAGGGCCCCGCCCTGTGGCCCCCAGTGCCCCCAGGCCCGCTGCTCCTCTCAGGGAGCCATGCTGCACCCACCTGCCCCGCCGTCCCCCCGCCCCAGGTCTGGGTGCTGCTCAGAGTACAGGGTCACCGCCCCTGCCCCCCCTCCGCCCCGCACACCTGGGCTCCCAGGGGCTCACTTACTCCTGTGCACCTTGAGGATGGTGTAGGCCATGACCATGAGCACCTGCTCCCCATCCAATATATAGGCATCCCACAGCTTCAGGATGAGCGAGAAGGGGATCTAGGGGACAGCGGGGTGGGAGGAGCGGCCTGAGCAGGGCCCCTGGGGCCTCAGCAGTGGCCTCCCATCTTCCCACAGCCCCTGCCGCCCCCTAGCTGCCTCCGACGAGGCCTCACAGCCCCCCCGTGTGTGCCCTCCTCCCAGGGAGATCAGGGCTCCCGGCTGCTCCGAGGTTCTGACCCCAGCCAGCACCTCCCGCACCCCTGGGGGCACAGACTCTGCCCCCACTTGACACCACGCCTCGAGAGGACCCCAGGCTGGCCGCCCGATGGGCCGAGGGCCCGTCCACACCCCTGGCTGACCCAGCCTCCCCTGGGGGAGCTGAGGCAGAGACGGCCTGCCCCCCGGAACCTCGTCCAGGGACCCTCTGGGCTTCTCCAGGACAGGCTGGGCTGCGAGCCTCAGCCTCAGGGCCCCGGGGTCGGGCCTGGCTTGTCTGGAGGGTGGGGCTGAGCTGGGCCCTCCCCGGGGGCAGGGGGCAGGTCCAAGAGCGGGGGTCCCGGGGGGGCCTCACCGAGGAAGCACTACAGGAACCACTTTGGGGTATAGATGCCGGTGGACATCTGCTCCTCGTCCTGGCAGGAGGGCAGGAGATGCTCAGGCCCCACGCCACGGCCCCTGGAGCCAGGTGGACGCGCTCCCCACGGCCCAGCCCAGCCCCGAGGGCGCCCCCGGGCCCCAGGGGGAGGAACGTGACCCCAACTCTGGGCAGCTCGGAGGGCCGTGCCCCCCACCCCCTGCCCCGGCCCCGGGGATGGAGCCTCAGGAGCTCCCACTCGCCATGTGCTTCCTCAGGTCGGGAAGAGCTCTTTCGAGGATGCGCTCGTGATGAGCCTGGAACCTGAGGAGCTTCGGGGAGCCCGGGACAAAGAAGCCTGAGAAGGCCCCAGGCCCCCACGGTCAGGGCCTCTCCCCCCACCAGGTTGGTGGGGGGTGTCGGGGCAGGGGCCTCCCCCCACGCCCTGACCCCCGTGTGTCCACCGCCCTCGGAGCCCTGACTGGACCCGCTCTTCCCAGAGGGCAGGGCTGCCTCCCAGGCTGGGGGGCGCGGGGCCGGGGACCCTCGTCCTCACAGAGACCCTGCGGGGCGGGGGCTGGGGGCTGAGGACCAGGCCCGGCTGACCCAGCACCCTCTCTCCTGCAGGGGCCGCCGCGGGGACAGGCGGGTCCCCAGCCCCGAGGGGCAGCGGGTGCAGGCCACAGGGAAGGTGATGGGCGTGCACGGCCCTCTGTGGGGCTTGGGAGTGAGGCTGGGGGCCCCCGGGATGGGGAGACGCTGCTTCCTGGGCACCGTGTGGCCGTGGGCTGGCAGGGGGGCCTGGGGGGCAAGCAGGCAGCCGGGCAGGAGGCTGGGGGAGCAGCGGGAGTGCGAGCCCGGCCTGCAGACGGTGGGGCGGGTGGCTGTGGCTCTGGGACCCCGAGGCCACCGGGGAGGCGGGGCCCTTGCCCGTGGGGAGGCGGGCTGGGGGGTCCCCACCTGTCCCCCCGGTGCAGCAGCCTGCAGGGAGGCCCTCCTGACTCCCCTCCCGCCCGGCAGCCCGGGGAGCCCCTACCGTGCATGGCGTGCCTGTCGTCGGTCATCAGCTGGGCAAGCGCCCAGAAGGCGTCCTCCTCGGGCAGGAACATGAGGATGGCCGCGATCTCGCTCATGCCCTGGCAGTAGCCCACCTCCTGCAAGAGCCAGAGCCCCACGGAGGGCGTGCGCCCCGAGGCCCCCTCTGAGCCCTCCCCGCAGGCATCAGGCTCCCCTGGCTCCCGGAGGGGGCTCCCAGAGGGGGCTCCCAAAGGGTGGGGGAGCAGGTGAGGGCCACCCGGACCAGCTCGGGCGCCAGCACCCCGGGCCCCGCTACGGAGCCCTGCAGCCGCCATGCCAGGGTCCCCGTCCTCAGACCAGCAGGAGGGGCCTCCGTGAGCTGTGCCAGGCTGCAGGGGACCCGCCAGGTCTGGAGACCCCCCCGAGGGCAGGTCGGGGGGGCCTGACTGTGGCCCCTGGCAGGTCCCATGAGGGGAGCTGGGCCAGGACACCCCGCGGGGCCAGGGAGCATGTGAGCTGGGGTCCTCGGGGACCCTTCTGGAATGCGCCGTGGAAGGGGGCGGCCTCCTGGG
This sequence comes from Canis lupus familiaris, assembly GCF_011100685.1. Taxonomy (NCBI): domain Eukaryota; kingdom Metazoa; phylum Chordata; class Mammalia; order Carnivora; family Canidae; genus Canis; species Canis lupus. Next base: position 31,209,183 of record NC_049257.1, read on the forward strand.
CGCCTCGGCCTCGTGCCCTTCAGGGGAGTGGGAGCCTTCCCCGCCCGGGTTCTCGTCAGTAGTGCCGTCTGTCAGGGTCCAGACCCAAGCTCTAGGACGGCCGCGGTGCACGCGGGGGCCCCGGGCAGCCCCGGCCCTCGGGCACGCAGGCCCTGCCTCCCCTGGGAGGTCTGCACCCCGCGCCCTGCCCGTCCCGGAGGAGAGAGACCCTCCCCAGCATCTCGGCATCTCGGGGCTGTGGAGCTGGGGCCCCGACTATGAGTCCCGCTGGTCACCAGCACTCAGGACAAGGCCGCCCGCGGGGCAGGAGGCGGGGGCAGGGACACTCACGGTGTCGTACACTGAGTAGGCCTCCAGCAGGTGGAACAGGGTCGCTGCCTAGGAGGGGGCGACAGCGGGGGGCTCTGCTCAGTCAGCCCCCACCCAGGGAGGCCGCCGAGGTGCCGACACCCGCCCCACAGGCCCCGCGGCCTGCAGGGCCCCTCCGCGGGAGCGATCTCTGGGGTCAGGTCTGCGCACGGGGACAGGCGGCGACCTCACACGTGCAGCGGCCGGGGGTTCAGTGCACCCTGGGGTGTCCGACGCCTCTGAGCGGCTCCCGCCGTGGGGTGTGCAGCTCCGGGCTCCCCCAGCACCGCCAGCACCCGCGGCCCCCCCTACACGCCCCCTGGGAGCCAGCGCTCCCCCTGCCCCGGTCCCCGCAGCCCCTGACGCCTCTCCTCCCCTGCCCTGGCCTGGCCCCGTGTCCCGGGAACACCACCAGCCCCACGTGGCCCCTGCCCCGAGCCCACGCAGCCGGGGCGTCCGTGGCCCTGAGCGCACCCCCAGGCCTTCCCAGGTGTCCCTGGGCTGGACTCTGTGGGGGGGACCCTGGGCCCGCCCATCCCAGAGCATCTCGGGGCTCCAGGTCTGAGCCGCTGTGAGGAGAGCAGGGAACGTCGCAAGTGTGACCCCGATACAGGCTGTGAACCCCTGGGGTCACTATCTGAGCACGGGGGGTACGGGGTGCGGCCCCCTCAGCGCTGCCAGGAGCCGCCTGATGCGCCCCGCACGGCGGCCTGAGTCTGCACCCCGGCTCCGCGGCCCCTGGGCCCGGGCTGCTGGAGGCCGGCTCCCCCTGGGCGGGGGTCACAGGTCAGCCTGACCCAGCCGCGCTCTGAGGGCCGTGGGGGCCCCGGGGGGCAGCAGGTTCCTTGCAGGGAGGAGCATCGAGTTCTCGTGGGGAGACGGTCCGAGCGGCCCCCCGGGAAGCCCAGCCACCCTTGCCTGGTGGGTCCCCAGCCCTGCCCCTGGCACACCTGCAGGTCACCCCTGGGGTCCTGGGCTCCCACACACCCTGCCCGCTGCACACAGAGGTAGCTGCACCCTCTGCTCCACCCACCTGCACCCCCTGTCGGGGGCTCCCTGCCTTCCCCACCTCCCTGCGGCCCCTGGGGACTCTACGGGACACCCGGGCTTCTGACGGGAGCAGGCCGTCCAGAGAACCCCAAGGTGGCTGGGGAGGCTGAGCATGTCCCACAGGCGGCAGCTGAACCGCGTCCTTGGGGGGGGGGGGGGCGGGACCGATAGTGTAGGGGTGGGGGGTGTGAGGGTGTGGGGGATGGTGTGGGGGGTGATGTAGGGGGATGGCGTGGGGGATGGCGTGGGGGCGGTGGTTGAGGGGATGGGGTGGGGGGCTGCGGACACAGGGCACCCCCTTCTCTAAGGCGCACACGGAGACGTCTACAGATAAAGGCGACCCCAGTCTGGGGTTTGCTGTGACCCCTGCCCCTGCTCCTGGGGTCCCGTGTGCTCAGCGCAGGGCCTGCCTGGACCGGGGCGGCATCTGGGGGTCGTCATGCTACGTGTGCTCACCAACTGCAAATTGTCTAAGATAAAATGCCCAGAATTCAGAAGTACATGCACCGAGGGTGGGTGTCACCGTGACTTGTCCGACCCTCGTCAGGTCCATGTGTCCCGGTCCAGCCGTGGCCATGCACCCTGGCCCCCAGGTCCCCTTCCTGTCCCCCAAGCCCCCACCCCGGCCCCCTGCTCTTCATGGGGCCTCCCCTCACCCCCTTGGGGTTCAGCTCAGACGGTGACCCCTGGAGGCCCCGTCCTGGGGCCTCCCCATCCCCGAGACCCTGGGGGTGGGGGCACGGGGGTCATCCCCAGCACCCTACCATGTGGCAGTGTGTTGTTTGCTGCTGTCGCTCCCCCCGGCCTTGGAGACCCCGTGTCCCCTGCACAGAAGCCCCCGGGCCTCTCCCGGCCCCCGAACCCCGCTGGCCCAGCAGCCTCACCCGACCCCGTAGCGGTCCCAGAACATGGTGTGACTGCGGAACATGCGGTTGACGTCCAGGTCGATCTGCATGATGTCCCGGGAGGAGACCAGGGCCGCCTCCTTCATTTCCTGTGGGGAGACCCCGGGAGGAGGAGCCGGCGTCAGGGACACAGACCCCGACCTGTCAGCAGCTGCCTTCCTGGGCAGGGAGCCCTGGGGCCACCATGGGAGTGTGTCTTGCAGGAACTTCCACCCTTCCCCTGGGAGGCCGGGGACGGCGGGAGTGCCCACCGTGCCCGCGGGGCCTGCGTGAGGGCCTGTGCCCAGCTGTCGTGGGTGGGGAGGGGACTGAGGGTCAGCCCTGGACAGGGAGGGGACATGGAGGATCAACCCGGGTGGGGAGGAGACATGGGGGGTCAGCCCAGGTGGGGAGGGGACACGGGGGTTCAGCCTGGGTGGGGAGGGGACTGAGGGTCAGCCCAGGACAGGGAGGGGACATGGAGGATCAGCCCGGGTGGGGAGGGGACATGGAGGGTCAGCCCTGGGCAGGGAGGGGACTGAGGGTTCACGGGGAGTGGACGGGTCCCACCTGGTATTTCCTGGCATTCCTGGCCTTAACCTGGTCGACGTTCAGCAATCGCAGCCACACCTGTCCCCGCACCTGGGGCGGGACCCCCTTGTAGATCTGGCGTCGCAGCTGCGGGGAGGAAGGCAGTGCTGGTGAGAGGGGCCCAGGGCGGCCCCTTGGAGCCCAGGGAGCACGAGGCATCTAGAAGGTTCCGGCTTCGGCTCCAGGGTGTCTGCAGAGAGGCTGGGTCTCCCTGGAGCTGGGCCCCGTCCCCCACGAGGAGCAGGGACTGTGGCCCCGACCTGACGCTCCCCCACTGCCCTTCCGGGGCCTGGGGAGGCTCGGGCTCCCAGCAGACTCTCCCCAGGCAGGGGGTCCCCCGAGGACGGGGCAGGAGGACACTGAGGGCGGCCCCCCAGCCCCGTCACGACAGAGAGCCCTCAGGGGCACCCAGCGCCCCACCTTCTCGCTGGGGAGGTAGTGGTCCCATCGCTTGAGCATTTTTATCCATTTGTCCACGCGCCGGGTCTCCTGGCGGAGTTTCTGGAAGAGGACAAGCGGGGGCCGCAGGTGAGGCTCCAGCCCGGGAGGTGGGCGCTCGGGCCGCGTCCAGTCCCCCGCGGGACCCGGAGGAGCCAGGAAGGCACAGGGCCCCCCGCGGACCACGGCTCCGGGTCTGGGGTGCGCTCCTGGCAGCCCGTGCAGCGCTGGGACGGGGGACTGGGGAGATGCCCGGGGATGTCCTGGGGGACGGGGTGCAGACAGCTGGCCCCAGCCCCCCCCACGTCCTGCCCGGGGCCCAGGACGGGCTCTCACCTTGGCCTCGCGGGGGCTGGGGCCGGGCAGCTCCTTGTCCCTGGAAGGCAAGAGACGCAGAGCCCTGAGGCCCCGGCCCCACAGCCAACACCCCCCCCATCTGCACCCAGGGGCCTGGGGAGGGCAGGGCTCCTCCAGGGAGGGCAGGGGCTGCCAGCGGCCTGAGAGCGGGCAGGAGCGGAGTCTGGGGGGTCTGAGAAGGGTGCAGGTGTTGGGCTGGGCGGGGACCCCTTGGCGCCCCCAGGGGGTGACCTGCCCCCCTGCTCGATAGACCAGCCCGAGAGCTGTCAGCATGGCCTGGGTGCCCCGTGACCGTCTCGCTGAGGTCCCCCCGCCTCCCCAGGGCCTGACTGCCCAGTGTCCAGCCGGCCTCCCCCTGCCCCCTGGCCATCCCCCTGCTGTCCCCTGACTCCCCTCTCTGCTGTCCCCTCTGCCACCCTGGCCCATTTCACCTCCTGTCCTGTCCGAGCCCCTGGAGCACGACCAACCCTGAGCCATCCCAGCAGCCACTAGGCCGTGAGCAGGGCTGAGGGGGCCCCACCTGGGGTCTCCAGCATCCATCAGGTTCTCGTGGGGCTGTTGACCCATCAGCCTCGTCCCCTGTGACCTAGGCCACTGGGCTGTCCCCTCCCTCGTTCCCACCCAGGGCAGCCCCCTTCTCCTCCTCCCTCCTCCTGCCTGGTCAGGCCCTCCCTCTGCGCACCCCCGCTCCCTGCCCTGGCCTGGTCCCCGGCATCTACCTGCAGCTCCGCAGAAGCCTTCAGGACTGTGGGGGCCCTGGCGGGGGTGTGTGGGTGAGAGCACCCCTGCGGACTCGTCCCAGACCAGGCCGTCCCCCTACGGAGAGCATACCCCGGCCCCCAAGCCCCTCACAGGCGGGATCCCCTGCTGGAGGGACTGAACACCCCCTCCCGGATGCAGGAGACAGACACCTGGGCTTGCCCGAAGCAGGCGTGGGGGCCCCTCCTCTGAGTGTCCAGGGGCCTCCCCCGGGCCCAGCTCCCTTCCTGCCCACGTCCCGGGTTGTCCTCCGGGGTGTCTCAGCTGCAGCCCAGCGCAGACATGGCCCTCAGAGGGCTCCAGGGGACGAGGTCCCGACCTGGTGGGGGGGTCAGCCTCCAGAGAGGTGTTCCTGCAATCGCCACCCCCCCTGAGATGGATGAGGGGTGTCCAGGGGACTCACTGCAGAAAGCCCTGGTGGTCGGTGACCTTGCACAGTGACAGGTCCTGCGGAGACCCTGCTTGGTGTGCCTGCAACAGAGGGGGCTCCGTGGTGGGGACTGATCAGAGCAGGGAAATGGGGACAGACAGGAGGGAGCAGAAGGGCTCCTCCCTCCCCTGAATCCTGAGGGAGCGCCGACCCTCTGAGATTGGCCGGGCACCAGAGGAAGGGCCTGTCTGCCCGGTGGGCGCAGCCTGACAGCCTCACCTGCTTCTATCTATCAGTGACGATCCCCACCTGGGCCTGACCTAACCTAGTGACTGTGGTCCCCACCTGGGCCTCACCTGGACCCGGTGACTGTGGTCCTCCCACTGGGCTTCACCCGGACCTGGTGACTGTGGTCCTCACCTGGGCCTCACCCAGACCTGGTGACTGTGGTCCCCACCTGGGCCTCAGCTGGACCTGGTGTCTCTGATCCCTACCTGGGTCTCACCTGACCTGGTGACTCTGATCCCTACCTGGCCCTCAACTGGACCCGGTGATGGTGGTCCCCACATGGGCCTCACCTGGAACCAGTGACGCTGGTCCCCACCTGGGCCTCACCCGGACCTGGTGACTGTGGTCCCCACCTGGGCCTCACCCAGACCTGGTGACTCTAGTCCCCAACTGGGCCTCACCCGGGCCTGGTGACTCTGGTCCCCAACAGGGCCTCACCTGGGCCTAGTGACTCTGGTCCCCACCTGGGCCTCATGTGGATCTGCGACTCTGGTCCCCACCTTGGCCTCACCGGGACCTGGTGACTCTGGTCCTCACCTGGACCTCACCTGGACCCGGTGACTGTGGTCCCCCACTGGGCTTCACCTGGATCTGGTGACTGTGGTTCCTACCTGGGTCTCACCTGACCTGGTGACTGTGGTCCCCCACCTGGGCTTCACTTGACCTGGTGACTCTGATCCCTACCTGGCCCTCACCCAGACCTGGTGACTCTGGTCCCCAATTGGGCCTCACCCAGACCTGGTGACTCTAGTCCCCAACTGGGCTTCACCTAGGTGACTCTGGTCTCCACCTGAGCCTCATGTGGATCTGTGACTGTGGTCCTCACCTTGGCCTCACCTGTACCTGGTGACTGGGCTCCTCAGCTACCAATGACTAGGATCCAGGATGGACCCTTAGTTGCTACTGACACCGGGACCATCCCCAGGGTCTCACTTGTTCCTGGTGACTATGGTCCTTGTCTGGGCTGACCTGGCTCATCCTTGGCTCTGATCCCCTCTTGAGCCTCACCTGCTCTTGCAGGTATGGTCCCCCCTGTCGTGGGTGTTTAGTGTCTATGGTCCCTTCTGGGCCTCACCTGATGGTACTGGGCCACGATATTGGCCCTTTGCAAGGCCAGCAGGGCCTCCGGGTCCTCCTGCATCGTGCTGCAATCCAAACACATCCAAGAATGACGGCGCGTGAGAACCTTCCGAGGACACATCAGGCATCACACACGGGCCCTCGCTGCCCGTCTGTCCCTCGCCCACCTACAGTCCACCTTCCCAGCCACTGTCCCAGGACACGCTGTCACGCTGGGATCACAGAGCACTCCCTCCCCGGTATCAGGAGCACACGGGTGGGGGACCCAGGGGCTCCGGGGAACTGCCCACCTGATGCTCGGGGGTGACATCTCCCAGCCCGGGGCCGGCGCAGAGATGGTGGTGGGTGGGCCGGCCAGCGAGTATCCCTGTGGGCTTGGGGGGGGGGCGGGGATCGAAGGTTTCTCTTAGATTCCACAAGCACACGACCAAGGGGAGAAAGCGACGGACTGGACTTCATCAAAATTAAAACCTGATGCCAGCAAGAGTGCAACCAAACTCCCCACCCTGAGGGCAGCGATGTGTGAATAGCCTGAGGGGGGCCTGGGGGAGCACGAGGGACTCCACGTTCCAGTGCGTGAAGAGCAAGCCTGCTCACGGGACCCAGCGGGCACAGGGCGGGATGGGGGGGTGTCAGTCACCCCTGTCGGGGTCCATGCATCTAGGACAGGCTGGAAAAGTCATGGCTTGGGTGCCTGCCTGCACAGCACAGGGCTTACAGGGGAGCGGGAGTCCCGGGGGAGCTGCCTGAGTTCCGACTGCAGCCTCCTTCCCTGGACGGGGGCAGCTGGGTGGCCGCTCTCACCCCGTGGGGCTGTGGAAGGGCTGTAGGAGCTGCTCACGGTCATCGCATGGAGGGTCAGGGTGTTGTGGACCCCAGCCCGGGAGGCCTGTGCCCCCACCCGGACCCACAGGCCCCACTGTGGCCCGCGGGGAGCAGGGATCAGTTGCCACTCACCTGTGACCTGTCGCTGTGTGAGTGCCTCCTCTTTATGCACTGGGGTACTGGGGAGAGTGGGAGGGTGGGGGTACTGGGGAGAGTGGGAGGGTTGGGGTACTGGGGAGAGTGGGAGGGTGGGGGTACTGGGGAGAGTGGGAGGGTGGGGGTACTGGGGAGAGGGGGAGGGTGGGGTACTGGGGAGAGGGGGAGAGTGGGGATACTGGGGAGAGTGGGAGGGTGGGGGTACTGGGGAGAGGGGGAGAGTGGGGATACTGGGGAGAGTGGAGGGTGGGGGTACTGGGGAGAGTGGGAGTACTGGGATACTGGGGAGAGTGGGAGAGTTGGGGTACTGAGGAGAGACGAGTACTGGGCTACTGGGGAGAGCAGGAGAGTCGGGTCGCTGCGAGCCAGATCCGGAGCACAAGTGCCTCCTCCGATGGTCTGCGGACGCAGAGTGGGCACCAGGCAGCGGTGGAACCCAGGGGCACCACAGTTCCGCCCAGAGTGGGGTCCCGCATCATCACTGTGGGCAGGCGGGGTCCAATCAGCACTTAGCCCTTCACCCTGAAGGCCGAGGGTCCCGAGGGAGGGTCCTGTCCCCACGCCGGGCAGGAAGGGGAGGCAGGCACCCTCCCACATCCTCAGTTCTCATCCTCGGGCCCTGCAGGCCTCCCGCCCTTCAAGGCAGATTGGGGGTCACAGATGCCCCCCCCTGCCCCCCAGGGTTCATAGCATGGGGTTGCAGTTAGGAACGTTTGAGGGGCTCCTGAGTGGTTCCGTCGGTTCCACGTCGACTCTTGAGTTTGGATAAAGTCAGGATCTCGAGGTTGTGGCGTGGAGCCTCGGGTGGGGCTCGGGCTCCGGTGGGTGAGGAGTCCGCTCCAGGTTCCCCCTCTCCCTCCGCCCCCCCCTCACTGCACCCTTTCTCAAGTAAATCTTCTAAAAATTAACATGAAGACACGTGAGCATCTTGATCCCCTCTGCAGAGGTGCCTTCCTGTGCGTAACGAGCGTGTAAATGCCTTTCACAGACCCTCCGGGCGTCCTACCAGAAACCCCTTTTCCTTGATATTTATTGAAGTACAGTCGACACACAACGTGACAGTAGTTTCAGGGCTACAACTAGTGACTTGACAATTCTGTGCCTCACTCAGCTCTCCCCACGAGAAGCGGCGTCACCGTCTGTCCCCGTACAAAGTTGTCCCAACAGTACTGACTCTGTTGCCAGGCTGTACTTTCTAAATTTCTGGGATTTCTTTATTTAGAACCAGAGGCTTGTAGCTTTTCCTATTACTCATCCATGTTGCCCACCTGCCCCCCGCGGCCCCTCTGGCCATCAGTCAGCACGATCCATCCCATTAACCAGAGAAAGGACATGGGGCGGCCGGGGGGCTCAGCGCTTCAGCACCTGCCTTCGGCCCAGGGCCTGATCCTGGAGTCCCGGGTTTGAGTCCGACATCGGGCTCCCTGCATGGAGCCTTCTTCTCCCTCTGCCTGTGTCTCTGCCTCTCTCTCTCTGTCTCTTTGTGTCTCTCAAGGGTATATAAATAAAATCTTGAAGAAAAAATAAAGAGAAAGGACAAAACGCATACGATCCCCTCAAGAGTTGCAGAAAAAGCATTTGACAGAATACAACCCTAACCCTAACCCCTAACCCGTACGGTAACCCGTACCCTAACCCCTAACCTGTACCCTAACCCTAATCCTCTAACCCTAACCCTAACCCGTACCCTAACCCGTACCCTAACCTGTACCCTACCCGTACCCTAATCCATACCTTAATCCGTACCCTAACCCTAACCTTAACCCGGTTCCTAACCTGTACCTTAACCCTTACCCTAACTCGTACCCTATCCCTAACCCTACCCTAACCCTAACCTCCTAACCCTAACCCAGATGCCACCCTACGGGTTGTGAGGAGGCCGGGCCCCTGTCAGGTTGGACGCGACTCCCACATGGACCGTTTCCCGTCTGTTGACGACGGTGGGACCTCCAGCGCTGAGAGGGGGGCCTCCTTGGCTTGTTCCTGCTCTAAGGGAGAGACGTTTTCAGGTTGTCACCTTGGGGATGACGTCAGCTGCGCGTTTACTACGCAGCCTTTCCTCTGTCGACAGACATTTCCTCAAAACCCACTGTGCTAAAAAAAACAAAAACAAAACAAACAAAACAAAAAACCACTGTGCTTTTTATGGGTTAGGGTTAGGGTTAGGGTTGGGGTTAGGGTTAGGGTTAGGGTTAGGGTTAGGGTTAGGGTTAGGGTTAGGGTAGGGTTAGGGTTGGGTTAGGGTTAGGGTTAGGTTGGGCGGGGTTCAGGGTTTAGTTAGGTCAGGGTTGGGTCGGGTAGGGTTATGGGTTAGGGTTAGGGTCGGGTTGGGGTTAGGGTTAGGGTAGTGGGTTAGGTTAGGTGTTAGGGTAGGTTAGGGTTAGGGTTAGGGTTAGGGTCTGGGTTAGGGTTATGGGTCAGTGGTTCGGTTAGGGTCGGTTCGGTTCGTGTTACAGTGAGGTTCGGTGTCAGGGTTCGGGTTAGGTCGGGTTAGGGTTAGGGTCGGGTTCGGGTTCTGGTTTCGGTTCCGGGTTCCGGGTTCTGGTTCTGGTTCCTGGTTGGGTTCGGTTCCGGTTAGGGGTTCTTGTTGGGTGTTCGGGCTTGGTGTTCCGGGTTCGGGTTCGAGGTTCGGGTTTCGTGTTCGTGTTCGGGTTCGGGTTCTGGTTCTGTTAGTTCGGGTTGGGTCGGGTTCGGGTTTCGGGTTCGGTTCGGGTTCCGGGGTTAGGTTAGGGGTTAGGTTCGGGTCGGGTTCGGGTTTCCGGGCGGGTTCGGGTTCGGGGTTCGGTTTCCTGGTTCGTGTTCGCGCGATTTCGGCGTTCTGGTTCGGGTTTCGGGGTCGTGTTAGGGTTCGGTTCGGGTTCTGTCGGGTCGAGGTTTTCCCGGTCGGGTTCGGGTTTAGGTCAGGGGTCTGGTTAGGGGTCCGGGGTTCTGGTTCGGTTCGGGTTCGGGTTAGTGTTTAGGGTTCGGGTTGTTCGGTTTTCGGGTTCGGTCTTCGGGTTCGGGTCGGGTTAGGGTTCGGTTAGGTTTCGGGGTCTTCCGGGTTCGGTTGGGTTCGGTCGGGCTCGGGTTCGCCGGTTCGTTGGTCGTGTTCGATGGTTCGGTTCGGTTCGGGTTTCTGGTTCGGGTTCAGGGTTAGGTTCGGTTAGTGTTCGGGTTAGGTCGGTTAGAGTTCGTGCTTAGGGTTATGGGTTAGGGTTAGGGTGAGGGGGTTAGGGTTCGGGTTGGGTTCGGGTTAGGGTTAGTGTTAGTGTTAGGGTTCGGGTTAGTTCGGGTTAGGTTAGGGTTCGGCTTAGGGTTCGTGTGGGGTTCAGGGTTAGGGTCGGGTTCGGGTTAGTGGTCGGTCGGGTTTCGGGTTTCGGGTTTAGGGTTCGTGTTAGTGGCTTAGGGTATAGGGTTCGGGTTAGGGTTAGGGTTAGGGTTAGGGTTTCGGGTTAGGGTTAGGGTGAGGGTTCGGGTTCGGGTTGGGTTTAGGGTTTAGGGTTCGGGGTTAGGTTTAGGGTTGGGTTTGGGTTTGGTTCATGTTTAGGGTTGGGTTTATGGTTAGGTTAGTTCGGGTTCATGGTTTAAGGGTGCGGGTTAGGTTTCGTGTTCGGGTTCGGGTTCTGGGTCGGGTGTCGGGTTTCGTTAGGTTCGGGTTGGGTTAGGGTTAGGGTTAGGGTGAGGTTCGGAGTTCGGGTTAGGGTTGGTTTCGGGTAGGGTTATGGTTCGGGGTAGGGTTGGGTAAACGCGGTTGGGTTAGGTTCGGGTTGGGGTTACGGTTTCGGGTTTCGGGTTATGTTAGGTTCGGGTTAGGGTTAGGGTTCGTAGGTTTCGGGTTTAGGTTCGGTTAGGGTTCGGGTTCGGGTTAGGGTTCGGGTTCGGGTTCGGGTTCGGGTTCGGGTTAGGGTTTCGGGTTAGGGTTAGGGTTCGGGTTCGGGTTAGGGTCGGGTTCCGGTGGGTTCGTGTTTTCGGTTAGGTTAAGGGTTTGGGTTTCGGGTTTCGGGTTAAGGGTTCGGTTTCGGTTTAGGGTTCGCGTTACGGGTGTCGTGTTAGGGTTCGGGTTCGGGTTCGGGTTCGGGTTCGGGTTCGGGTTAGGGTTAGGGGTTAGGGTTCGGGTTAGGGTTAGGGTTCGGGTTCGGGTTAGGGTTCAGGTTCGGGGTTAGGGTTAGGGTTCGGGGTTAGGGTTAGGGTTCGGGTTAGGGGTAGGGTCGGGTTCGGGTTAGGGTTCGGGTTAGGGGTTAGGGTTCGGGTTCGGGGTTAGGGTTAGGGTTAGGGGTTAGGGTTAGGGTTAGGGTTCGGGTTAGGGTGAGGGTTAGGGTTTAGGGTGTAGGGGGGAGGGGTTAGGGTTAGGGTTAGGGTTAGGGTTAGGGGGTAGGGGTGAGGGGTAGGGGTAGGGGTTAGGGGTTAGGGTTCGGGTCAGGGTCCGGTCAGGGTCAGGGTCGGGTCAGGGTCAGGGGTTCAGGGTTAGGGTTAGGGTCAGGGTTAGGGTTAGGGTTAGGGTTAGGGTTAGGGGTTAGGGTTCGGGTCGAGTCTAGGGGTTCAGGGTCAGGGTCAGGTAGGTCCGGGTCAGGGTCAGGGTCAGGGTCAGGGTTGGGGGTTAGGGTAGGGTTAGGGGTTAGGGGAGGTCAGGGGTCTGGGTTATGGGTTAGGGGTAGGGGGGCTAGGGTAGGGTTCCAGGTCCTTGGTCAGGTTAGGGTTAGGGTTTATGGGTTTCAGGGTTTAGGGGTTAGGGGTCAGGGTCAGGGTCGGGTCGAGTGTCAGGGTCAGGGTCAGGGTCGGTTAGGGTCAGGGTTAGGGTTAGGGTTAGGGTTAGGGTTAGGGTCGGTCCGGTTAGGGTTAGGTTAGGGTTAAGGGTTTCCGGGTTCGTGTTTAGGGTTCGTGTTAGGGTTGGGTGAGGTTAGGGTTCGGTTTATGGTTAGTGTTACATGGTTTACGGTTTAGGGTTGGTTTCGTTTCGGGTTAGGTTAAGGGTTCGGGTTAGGTTTCGGGTTCGGGTTCTGGTTTCGGGTTCGGTAGGGTTCGGGTTAGTTCGGGTTAGGGTTTAGGGTTATTTGGGTTAGGGGTTCGGGTTAGGTTCGGGGTCAGGTCGGGTTGGTTCGGTGTCTCGGGTTCGGGTTGGGGTTTCAAGGGTTCGAGGTCGGGGTTCGGGTCGGGTTCTTTGGTTACGGGTTTAGGGTGGTTCGGGTTCGGGTTGGGTTTACGAGGTTCGGGTCGGGTTCTCGGGGGGTTCGGGTTCGGGTTAGGGGTAGGTTCGGGGTTCGGTTTTGTTCCGGTGTCTGGTTCGGGTTAGGGTTCGGGTCGGGGTTCCGGTTGGGTTCGGAGTTTCCGGGTTCGGTTCTGGTTCGGGCTTGGGTTCGTGTTCTGGTTCTGCTGTCTCGGGTTCGGGTTGGGTTCGGGTGGGTTCGGCGTTCGGGTTCGTGTTCGGGTTCGGGTTCGTTCGGTTCGGGTTCGGGTTCGGGTTCCGGGTTAGGGGTTAGGGTCGGGTTAGGGTTTGTGTTCCGTGTTAGGGTCAGTGTTAGGGTTAGGGTTTCCGGGTTTAGGGTTAGGGTCCGGGTCAGGTCAGGGGCATGGTCCGCCGTCCCTTCATGGTTCAGGTCGGGTCGGGTCAGGGTCCCGGGTCGGGGTTAGGGTCAGGGTCAGGGTTCGGTCAGGGTCCGGGTCAGGGTCATGGTCAGCAGGTCAGGGTCATGTCAGGGTCATGGTTAGGTTTTAGGTCATGGTTAGGGTTAGGGTCAGGGTTAGGGTTAGGTCATAGGTCAGGGTTAGGGACAATTGTAGGATCAGGGTTAGGGTCAAGTGTCCATGGGTTAGGGTCATGTCAGGTCGGAGTGTTAGGTTAGGTTAGGGTTAGGGTCAGGGTTAGGGGTTGGTTAGGGTTAGGGTTTAGGGTTAGGTTAGGGTTAGGGTTAGGTTCAGGGTTATGGTTCGGGTTCGGGTTCTGTTATGAGTTGGCTTAGGGTTAGGGTTAGAGGTTTCGGGTTAGGGTTCGGGTGAGGGTTGGGTTCTGTCGGGTGCGGGTTCGGTTATGGTTCGGGTTATGGTTCAGGGTTACCTGGTTACGGGTTAGGGGTTGGGTTCGGGTTAGGTTTCGGGGTCGCGTTTCGGGTTCCGGTTCGGCGTTAGGGTTCGGTTCGGTCGGTTCGGGTTGGGTTCGGGTTCGGGTTCGGTTCGGGTTCGGTTCGTGTTTTCGGTCGGGTTCGGGTTCGGTTCGGTTGGGTTCGGGTTCCCGGGTTAGGGTTCGGGTCGGGTTCGTGGTTAGGTTCGGGTCTCGGGTTCGCGGTTAGGTTTCGGTTCCGGGTTAGGGTTTCGGGTTCGAGGTTCTGGGGCCGGGGTTCGGGTTTCGGGTTCGGGTTTCAGGGGTCGGGTTTCGGATTCGGGGTTCGGGTTCGGGTTCGGGTTTAGGGTTCGGTTCGGTTAGGGGTTCGGGGCGGGTTAGGTGTTCGGGTTCTGTGTTGGGTTCGGGTTCGGGTTTGGGTTCGGGTTCGGTCGGGTCCGGGTTCGGGTTGGGTTCGGTACTTCGGGTTCTGGGTGGAGGGTTGGGTTCAGGGTTCGGGTTGTGTTAGCGTTCGAGTTTCGGGTTCGGGTGCGGTTCTGGTTCGGTTCGGGGTTTCGGTTCGGTTCCGGGTTCGGGTTGCGGGGTTCGGGTTAGGGGTTGGGTTTCGAGGTTCGCGGTTTCGGGTTCCGGGTTTCGGGTTCGGGTTTCGGGTAGGGGTTCGGGGTTCGGTACGGGTTCGGTTCGGGTTCGCGGTTCGGGTTTCGGGTCGGTTCGGGTTCGGTTTCGGGTTCCGGGTTATCGGGTTAGGTTCGGGTTCGGGTTTCCGAGGTTCGGGTTCCGGGTTCGGGTTAGGGTATCTGTGTGCGGGGTCGGGTGTCGGGTTCCGGTTCTGGTTGGGTTGCGGTTCGGGGTTCGGGTTCGGGTTCGGGTTCTGGTTCTCCGGGGTCGGGTTTCCCGGGTCGGGTTTCCCCCGGGTTCGGGTTCGGGTTTCGGGTTCGGGTTAGGGTTCGGGTTCGGGCGCTTCAACGCCCGGGTTCGGGTTCCGGGTCTAGGTTTCGGGTTCGTCGTCGGGTTTGGGGTTCGGGTTCGGGTTCTGGTTCGGGGTTCGGGTTC